>NC_138998.1:31904099-34328349 GCF_964374135.1 Grampus griseus | reverse complement strand
TCCATGTAGTTATTTTGGCAAGGACTTCCTCTACCTTGGTGAATGAAAGATGTAAGCGTGCTCAGGGTTAGAGTTAGGTGTAAGCTATATCTGGTCCCCTTCCCCCTCCTCCCTCTCCATCTGTCTGAAATCTCAAGTAATGTCAGGACTAGGCCATTCCCCCACAAGACTCAGCTAGTTTCATTGCAGTGCTGTTTTCCCTCTGTCTCTTCCATAATTTGGTATACCTTCTGTGTCCCTTCTCTGGCCAAGGGACACTTCAGACTTTTCCCTGTTTGAATGGGAGGTCTGTGTACATTTCGAGACCAATCCTTTCTTTGTTTTGTATGTGTTGGCAAATTGTAGTCCACCAGTTGGGTGGTCTTAGGCCAGCCTTTGTTGCATTCCCGTCACCAGCCTCTGGGGACTTCTCCCTGTGAGCCCCAGACTACTCATGTATGTGCTCTGCTTTGGTGGGCTCCAGTTCCTCCCACTGACTCTGGGTGAAGCTTGGCACAGTGCTCCATTTCAGATCCGCCTGTGCTGAGCTCCACTGAAGCCCGAGTTTGGGTCCCATGGACCTCTGGGTCCTGGTTTGGAGAACCCTCCATGACTACACTCACCCGGAGCCTTTATGGGCAGTGGGAGGGGGGCACCCCACCCCCTCACTCAGGGTGTTGCCATCTATGAACTCCTCTCCTGTCTCCAATGTGGTGCTCTGCCATGACAGTGAACAGCAGATGGGCCTTCCCAGCCTTTATCACTGCTTTTTCTGCCCAGTCAACCTTCTGCTCCTAGATTAGGCATAGATCTGCATCTTCTCGCATATCCACCTGGCACAAAAGAGATCCACCTAGAGGGCTTGGCATAAACTTTGGGCCCAAGGGCTCACTCCATCCCACCTAGCCAGCTTAGGCTTGAGGTGATGACATGACCAACCCACCAGGCTTCTGGCCGTTCATCAACCTGCTCTTGCTGTAGGCTAACCACCCCGCAGGACAAGACCACTCCCCTACCCCACACATCCAGGGAAGGGACTGAGGTCTACCCAGCTATCAGGGTGGTGGCCTGGCCTGGGGCTCCCAGACTTACCTTTGGGTTTTTCTGGAGAAATGGTCCAAAGCCTATTGGGTGAAACCTTACCCAACGTCTACAGCCCTGAGGACACCTTGACTGTGACCTTTCTTGAGGCCACAATCTCAGCACATCAGGACACAGCAGAACCATATTTCCAGCCAAGTGAGTTTAGGAGGGAGCTCTTCTAGGATATGGATGTCTGGTTACCCAGGTTCCAAGTTCAGTTGTGCTCTATTGCCAGGGAATTGGTGTCACATCTGGTGGTTCCCTGGCCTGGGTTTCTTCCTTACTCCAGTGACACCAATCCAGCCCACCCAACAGCTGTGGGGCAGCTTAGGTGTAGCCAAGACCCCAGATTTGTGGACACAGCTGCTTTCAGACCAGGCTCTCTTCCTTTTCATCAGGGATGTGGCCCAGAACAAGCCATGGGTCTTCTCTGGGTCTCCTCAATGTCCCCATCTGCACAGTAGTGCTCATTCTGGCATTGACTTTCTAGGGAAGCCATCAGGTGGATAGACCTAGAAACACCTACAGTGCCTTTCCCACCTGTGGCCTGGTATGACATGGAATGCAGGCACACACTACACAAAGGAAGGATTCAGTCAAGGGCTGGCTTAGAGCAGAATACAAATGAAACTGGCCTGGGTCTACTCTGGGATCTAGTGAGAGTCACTCATCTTCCAACCTACTTCCCAGGCCCGCTGTGGGAAGACTGAAGTCAAGAAACTTCAGACATCACCCGCTCTGGCATACAACCTTCCAGGTCCTCCTGTTGCAGGTAGATTCAGGTCCAAGTGTCACCTCTTGGTCTCTGGGTTGGGCTGCCCCTGCAATGGCTCCCAGCATCCTTGTGGATATGTGGTATGGTCACTTACTCCTGGTCACATATCCTTGTGGATATGGGGTATGTTCACATACCCCATCCCTCCAGAATGCATGGACATTGTGATTTGGTCCTTGCCTCTAGATGGATTTAGGGAAAGTCTGTGACTTCTACTCATTTCCTCTCACCTGTGATCGTTTGTGTGTGTTTGTGTGTGTGTATGTCTCTGTGTGTGTATATACATATATATGTACATATATGACGCACAATATACATTTGTATTATATATTTATAATGTAGAAAGATTTATGATACATGATATATTTATATATAATAAAGTGTATATATATGCATACACACAGTGGAACATTACTCAGACATAAAAAAGAATGAAATAATGCCACTTTGCAGCAACATGGATGGACCTAGAGATTATCATATTAAGAGTCAGTCAGACAGAGAAAGACAAATACCATATGATATCAGTTATGTGTAGAATCTAAAAATGATACAAATGAACTTATTTACAAAACAGTGATAGACTCACAGACATAGAAAACAAACTTACGGTTACCAAAGGGGATAGCAGGGTGGGAGAGGGATAAATTAGGAGTTTGAGATTAACATATACACCCTACTATATATAAAATAGATAAACTACAAGGACCTACTGTATAGCACAAAGAACCATATTCAGTATCTTATAATAACATCTAATGGAAAAGAATCTGAAACAGAATATGTATATTTTGGGTGGTATGTGGAAGGAAGCTTTTCCCCAAAGATTGGTGGTTTTAAAATAAGGCCACAAATTCATTGATACTCTTCCCTTTAGAAGGTACAGGCTCCCCTGAGTGTGGACTATCCTTAATGACTGGCTTCTAACAAATAAAATGTAACAGAAATGATGGTTTATGCAAGGGACGATAGCTGCCACATCCTAAGAATATTCAGGCACTCCTGTAAAGTCTAGATGGCAATGAGCATAGGCCTCTTGCCAACAGCCAGCATTAGTTTGTTGACTGTGTGAGTGAGTGAGCCCCTTTGAAAGCAGCACGGCCAGTGGCATCCAAGCCTTCCTCCATGAATAGCTTGATGGCAACCTCATGAGTGACCCCGAGCCATAACCACCTAGCAAAGCTTCTCCTGAATTCTTGTCCCTCAGAAACTGTGTAAGGTAACAAATGTTCATCATTGTTTTAAGTCAATAAGTGACAGGGTAAATTTTTATGCAGCAGTAGGTAACTAATATACTGAGAGCAGTAAGAACTCCAACCCCTAAGACTAATGAGAGGCGAGTAGGGCTCCAGCCCTAGAGGAAAGGGGGCACTGAACTGGAAATGAAGACAGAGACTCAGGTGGAAATTGGGAGCAGTCAAAGCAACAGGAACCACATGTTGGACTGAGTCCTGGAGACAGAGCTAGGAATCCAGAGATTATTTTATTTCCCTGATTTGGAGTTGCATTGCTGCAGAGCCTGGAGCAGGACTGAGTCTGGAAGGTTGGCTAGTAATGGGTCAGTCTGTGCACAGGGTCCAAAACCTGGTAGAAATGTTGGCTTCCTGATCTGGCTCCAGGCAAACTGACGTCCCAGGGCCTAAACTGTCCCAGGATGAGTTGTCTGAACCTGCTAGATACAGGGACCAACAGACAAGTAAAATCACATTGCATGGCAGATCAAAGGTCTTAGTACAATTCGAAAGTTCAGGAGTCAAAAATCAGAGCTGGAGAGGAATACATAATTGAGACAGAGCAAATAGTAACATCTCAGGATGAAGGCTGTAAGAAGGGGACCTGAATCGGGCAGGAGGCCCAGGGCAGGCCAGGTACAAATGCCCAAGCCCTTAATGTGCATCAGCAGACTTCTTTTAAACAGAGATTGCTGCCCTCCCCCAGAGACTCTGAGCCTAAAAAATCAAAGGGGAGCCTGGCAATCTGCATTTCTAACCAGTTCCCAGGTGTTGCTGATGCTCCTGGGGTACTTTGAGAAGCACTGAGCAAGGTAAGAAGGCTGGGATTATGCAGGGCCATGTCCTGGGTCTGTCACCAGGAAGAATCTGTAAGGAAGATCGCTTTGAGCAGAGAAACGTTCATGTTCCCTGAATCCAATTAGACATCTGCATGTCCCACCCTTATGCCCCTTCATATTTCTTAAGCCCCACCCTCTGCTCTATGCTACTTTTTTACCGTTGAAAATGAAGTAACTGTAAAATAATTGCTATCATTTATTGAGCCATTACTATGTACTCTATTTATATCATACAATTCTGACATCAAACAGTAAGGGGAATACTATTATTATCTCCAATGTACAAATGAAAAGAACCTAGAGCTTACAGTGGGCCCAAATCATTCAGGAAATTGGAACAAACCTTTAGACATTATCCTAACTGTATAACAGTAACAAATGTATATCTCTTTGGAAGCAGGAAGCCAAAGTTTTCTCACAGAAAAACAGAATCCACTGGGCACCAAAGTACCACATAATGAACTTTAGCTGTCATTTCTTTTCAAAGAGAAAGAAGACAGAGATGGTACCTAGTTTAATGAAAGCTTAGATGCAGCTCATATCCTTTTAAAGTAGAATATAAGTGAGACTCCGTGGAGTTTTCTCTAAAGAATGCTTGTTATATAGCAAGCTTCAAGAAACATCAAATTGAAGTCAGGGGAAATCTCTACATTGGTTATTTCTTTCCTATCATGTGCACAAATGACCACAAATCTGTGGCTTATGTATTTGTGACTCTGCACTAGAGACATAGCCCCTCTAGCTCCATTTAGCACTGGGTTAATTACAGTTGGATAGGAAAATTGAAAACATCTGAAATGTCTGACGAATTATTTATATAATCCATATGATAAATAACATACAGCATTCAAAACATATATTTTAGAAAAGTTTTAAAATATTTAACATCATGTACAGGATATATTAAATGAAAGAAAATTCAGTTTATATCAACTTCAAAAAATGTCTTAGATTGCTATCTTGGTTTGAGTTCCCACAACAGCAGACTATGAGTCAAAAATTCAAGTTCAAGTAACTTATTTGGGGGGTGACAACAGGGCACACTGTGAGGAGAGGGGAAGTGGGACAGGAAAGGAGAAGCCAATAAAGTTTGCAAAGTCATGCAAGTTACCACCATGGACAAACCAAATCAATTCAACTGGGAACTCTGGAGTCCAGGCAGACGGCATAATGGGTCAGACTGATCCTGCAGAAAGGGTAAATAATCCGGTATTTAAACAACAACTTCTGTCAGTCACTGTTTGAAGGCTGTCCCCAAGGGCCATTAATTCTCTGGCACTTCCAGCTTACCATGAACGATGCAAAGTAGGCTCTGGGTGAAAAAAAAAAACCCTTAGGGGAAGAGTTGTAAATGCTGCCAATTAGAATCAAGCCAGGGTGAACTGTGTAGGAAGGGCTGAAGGGAAAATTGGCAAAGCATCCAGAGCGTCTGCTGTACCTGGGTACCCCAGAACCTAGAGCTTGAGAAAAGCTCTAGTTTTTCAGAAAGTGCCATCCCAGGGAGCAGGAGTGAGGGAAAAGGGAGGGAGGCAGAGAAAGAAAGTTCAATCATTCAAGGGTGAATTTCCAAGCTGGCCTCCACGTGGTAACAAATGCACTAGTTGCCTGATCTCATAAAACTGTCTCAAGAGGATGTATGAACAACTGCATCCCCAGATAATCTGTCCTAAGAAACGAGGAGAAGATTTTAGCCTCAGCTTCTGCATCTCACTGGTGAAAAATTTCCCTGTGGTGCATAAGCTCCTTAACACTTCCAGGTTCTGTATGTGGGGGCACCAACTGGGCCTGTGACCTCTCACACCACAAAAGCATGAAGGAAACCAAGAGTGGGAGGCCGGGGCATCCAGATTGGACAGGAGGAAGGCTGCAGGGCATGCCTGGGTGGAGCTGACAAGTCCTTATATACTCAGTTACCCCCGTGGCAGCCAGGACAGAAAAGGTGGCCAAGGACCTCAGAAATGGTCAAGGCCAAGAGGATCTGAGATGCTGCCTAAGACATGCCTAATGCATTTTTGTTTAATAAATATTTACATAGATTCACACAAAAAAACACTCGCATGTACAAACACAATCACATATAAAAAAGACAAGTTTTTAAAAAAGACAGTGGTGAAGAGCCCACCAAATTTTATTCCCTCCTTTATTCTTTGATATATGTTTAAAATTTTTAAATTTTTAAATTTAAAAAAAGTGTTTTGGTTTTATAGTAGGTAAAGTTCGTGTTGACTATTTTAGAAAGAGAGGCAGAGTAGGAAACATTTATTTTCCAAAGTAAAACAAACCAGTAAAAATGATCATTATTCTATGTTTTACTTGATGGGCACAGACAACATTACTTTCTTTAATGAAGGTTGAATCTTTTAAGAGATTGTTTAGAAAAGTATCAATAAGTAGTGTTTTAAATGTGAGAAGTATAACTCTTGCCTTATAATAAAATTCGTTTCCAAGTAATTTAAAAATGTACTTTATGTATCTTGCTTCATTATTTATTCATTCACTGAATAACTGTTATTCACCAAATACTTTCTGAGCCCCTATTATGGGCAAGGTCCTTGCCAGTCACTGGTGATAACAAGAAGAATCAGAAAAAATTTCCACCAACTAGGGGCCCATATTGGAATGGTAGACAGGTTATAGCAAAGAAAATTCATACTCAACAAGTACCCAAAAGATTTCTTACTTTTGCAATCTCCAGTGCAATGAAGTTGGGGCCATATGACTAGTTCTGTCCAACGAACTGTGAGCAGAAGAGATGTATGTCACTCTTGGACTAAGGAAGCTATGAACTGATGTTCTCTACCCCTGGAACGATGATCCTAAGGGCCACATTTTGCTAGATGACATAGCTGCAAGAGGGACAAGGACCACAAAACCTGCATCAGACCTTGCATGAATAGGATACAAATCTTTATTGTTCACCACAGATTGAGTACAGACTATTTTCTTGCTTTGGGATCCACACAAAACCTGACAATCTCATGGGTTATTTTTGTCTAGTAAACATACCAGAGAAACACACCCAAATACATAGCCACCAATACCCAAAGAGGCTCACCAAGCGACACACCTTGTTTTGTGTGGTGTCTCTCACTTTAGAAGGCATAACCTGACATACCTCACATATCAGACCTCTAAAAATTTACCAATGTAGCAGACTTTTAAATTTTTGCATTGTTTTTCTTCCACGCCTAAGAAGATGTGACAGAAAGGACATGGCACCATTGTAATGTTCTTCCCAGAAGTTCATTACCCTGGTCTAATCAAGAGAAAACATCAGATAAACACAAAGTGAGGGACAGTCTACAGAATATCTGACCAGGACTTTTAAAAAATGTTAATACAAAAAAAAGACAAAAAAACTCAAGGAAAGACTGAGCAACTGTTAGAGACTGAAGAGGCTAAGAAGACATTACAACTAAATGCAACCCTGTATTCAATCCTGGAAAAGAAAAAAGACACTGGTGCGAAAACTGGTGAAATCTGAATGAAGTCTTTGGTTTGGTTAACAGTGCTGCACGGATGTTTCATAGTTTTGAGAAATATGCCACAGTTGTGTAAGCTTGTCAACATTAGGGGAAGCTGAGTGAAAGTTATAGGAGACCTCTCTGTACTATCATTACAACTGTTCTGTAACTCTAAAATTACTAAAAAAAAAAGTTTGTAGAAAGGAAGCTGGAAATTTCTGGTTGATAAGATGAATATAAAGAACCGTAGACATAAAGGTACCTGGGAAATAAAAAAAAATGTCATGAAGAGGTTAGGAATAGGACGGGAATAAAGATACAAACCTACTAGAGCATGTACTTGTGCATACGGGAAGGGGGAAGGATAAGCTCTGACGAAGTGAGAGAGTGGAGTGGACATATATACACTGCCAAACATAGGGTGGATAGCTAGTGGGAAGCAGCCGCATGGCACAGGGAGATCAGCTAGGTGGTTTGTGACCACCTAGAGGGGTGGGATAGGGAGAGTGGGAGGGAGGGAGATGCAAGAGGGAAGAGATATGGGAACATATGTATATGTATAACTGATTCACTTTGTTATAAAGCAGAAACTAACACACCATTGTAAAGTAATTATACTCCCATAAAGATGTTAAAAAAATCATTTCTGGAGTAATAAATGTTCTGAACAGCTCAAAATAAACAAAGTTAAAGTGAGCAAAAAAATAATAAGATAAAGGTACATAAAAGTGCATGTGTGTGTGTATTTTTGTCTATTGGTGTGTCTGGATCTGTGTGTGTGTGTGTGGTTGGGCGACATCTGGTGTGGGGGTGTCTTTGGGTGTCTCTGGGTGTGTGGCTGTGTTTGTGTGTGTCTGGTGCAGGCAGGGTGGGTTTACATGAGCACATAGTTCTACTGTGAGGGAATTAATAAGCCAAGGCGCCTCCATGAACCTGAGAGTGAGTGCCTCCTTAAATTTTTAGCCCTAGGTACCTTGCTTAACTCACCCTAGAGCCAGGCTTTTAAAGAAGCTGCCAGGAAGAACAAAAGAAAAAAACACAGGGGGCACCTGGATTTGAACCAGGGACCTCTTGATCTGCAGTCAAATGCTCTACCACTGAGCTATACCCCCTGATGCTATTATGCCTCCTATAAGCACTTATTCCACTTTTATGAGTTTCATCATACTTCATAAATATCTGTGTGGCTGAGATTCCTGCTAGATTTAATTTCATCCCTGATTCCGTTATAGCCACATCATCTCCTACTTATCCCAGAGCTTGTATGTTCATTCCGTTCTCAGAACTTAAAGCTCAGTGCTCTAATATCAAACTCTCCAGTGTTTAAAATACACCACCAACTGCCCATAAATCTCCAGGCACATCAGTGAATGTTGTAAATATCGTGGGCTGCCATCAAGTATTGGACATGGAGGTGGTCTTAACTGGAAATCCACAACTGGACTACAGAGGTTCATGTTCAGCTCTGAATTACAGGCAAATATTGTATGTGTGCATGGATTGTATATGGTACATGATTTTATCCGATTTTCAAGGGGATCTCATCCAGGTGAACTGTCTCACTTTACAGCTGGAAAAAGAAAGATAGGAAGTCCAAAATTCACCTTTGAACACCACTGATTCCTAGTTCCTTGAGTTCCAGTCTGAGAACTTTCAATCTTGTGTATTGAGAAGAAAGGTCAAGGAAATCTCTGTCACTGCAGTAAGTTCTCCCTGATGAAGGCTGGAAGCTCTGTGAAGCTAAGGAGCCCACAGCCCCCAGAGCTCCAGCTCACAGCTCTCTGAGGGCTGTAGACGACCCTTCCCAGCCACTCCACTCTGAGGTTCTACCGAAACTTCAGATTGCAAACCCAGTGTGCCCCAAACTACACTTGCTGTTTTCCTGCTCAAACCTGCATCTTCTCCTATTTTGCTTTGTTGTAATAATAGTCCATATTTACTAAACACTTGCCATGTGCCAGGCTCAGTTCTAGCCATAACTTCTGGCTCAATCATCAGAAATAAATCCCACAAAACAGATATTATAGTTAGCATACTGATTTTACAAGTAAGAAAACTAAGGCACAGAGTGGCCATGCAGCTGAGAGGTGGTGGGGCCAGGATTTCATTGTGGGCTCAGAGCTGGGTGCCAGGCCTACCTATGTAACCATCTGATTAGCCTTCTCCCTGTCTTGATTGGTGACACCACTGCATACTGTCATTTGGTCAAAGAATGTAACACAGCACTGGGCTTCTTCCAACCTCTCCTCCCAGTGCCAGTTAATCACTGGGTACTGCTGAGTTTAGCTTTGACATCACTTACGCCCACCCCCACTCTTGCACCTCAGTGCCACCACCTCCTAAATGGCCTCCCAGCTTCCACCCCTGACATCCATCTCCTACTGCTCCCACAGCAGTCATTTTAAAGTCAGGTGCATCTAGACTACTCCTCTTAAAGGCCTTCATGATAAACTGCAAGACTCTCAGCACAAGAGTTCTTACATTTTGATCCCTGTCTGCCTCCTCAGCTTCAGCCTCCTCTGCTGACACTCCCCATAGCACATTTTGTGCTCCAGCTGCCTCCAACTGCATCCATCTGGCTCCAGCCTCTGCCCATGCAGTTTTCTCTGCCTGGGACCCAACCCTCACTCACCGCACCCCTGCCTCTCCTCCACCCTCCCTCTGGTGCGATACTGTTCTTCTATGAGACCCTGACTTGCCATCAGCTCCTCTTGGAAGCCTCCTGTAACCTCCCTCCTCTGGACAGAGGTAATAACTGCCTCCTCTGCATTCCTGAAGCTGGCCCAGCTCGGTCCAGCTCACAGCTATCTGACTTCTTATTTTACAGGCCTGCTTCCTGGCTGAAAGCACACTGAGTCCAGAGGCTGTGTCTTATTCACTTCTGGGTTCACACTTTGCACAATTCTGGCATGTAGTAGGGGCTCAGTGGATGTCATTCAAGCTGATTTTAAAATGCAGCAGTGCCTGAGCGTCAGGCAGGAGTTAAACCTAGACTAAGGCCTGACCTCTGGCCCCACCCTGGCTAGGGAATGCAGGCACCCAAGGTGGGGTGCTCACTGCAGGCAATGAACTGGGGATGGAAAGGTAATAGAAAGTCCCCAAGCTTTAGATCAGGAAAAGAGTGCAGTTTCCTAAATTTTAGGCCAGTTCATGTTTATCCACAGCAGTGCTCTGTGAACAAGGACTCTATTCCCTGACTGCCCCCAGGACACTATAAAGTGTGGGCATCATCACTGTTACTGGGTTTGCCCTGCAGCCAAAATGTTCTAAAAGGCTATGGACA
Organism: Grampus griseus; assembly: GCF_964374135.1. Taxonomy (NCBI): domain Eukaryota; kingdom Metazoa; phylum Chordata; class Mammalia; order Artiodactyla; family Delphinidae; genus Grampus; species Grampus griseus. Next base: position 34,317,694 of record NC_138998.1, on the reverse strand, counting down.
GTTGTAGCATTTTGGGAGCATTGCTAAATGGAAATTTGTGACAAAGCTTTTAACAGAAGGAGAACAGAATGAGTAGTATAATGAAGCCATTGAGAACGTGTTCTCCTAGTTTAAATCCTGGACCTGTCTTTGTAGCATCTCCAAGTCTCAGACTCCTTGTGTAAAATAGAGATAATGTATCTCGTAAAATTTTGGTGAGAAATGAAGGAGATAATTAATGTAAAGTACCTAGTCTGCTGCCTGGCATATATACAAGGGACATTAGTTATTATTCAACCAGTCATGAGCTACAGAATATATTAAAGTCAAAATCAATCCATATTCTTCTAAAGCAAAAAGAAAAATGTGGAGGGGGCACCTGGATTTGAACCAGGGACCTCTTGATCTGCAGTCAAATGCTCTACCCTTGAGCTATACCCCCAGTGAAATGGCCTTGTTTTTATATTTTATCTCTCTCTCAACATTATAGCTCTAAACACCTGCAGTGACTCAGTGGAACTATAATTAGAGAGAATGCTGCCTGGAAGGAGTCTGGGCATCAGAATTTCATTACGAAAAAAGACCTGACTCCTGAGAATTAAGTTCTCTGAGCCTGGAAACTCTCTTGACTTTCATACCCAAAGCCTCTTCTGTCTGCCATAGCTTATACAAAGTGAACCTTGGTTCCAGGTAAAAATCATCAGATTTTCCACAAATAGCATCATCAGTATAATGTGATGATTGGATTCCTGTCATGCTTCCTTAGCCACAGCTCCCAGAAACTGAGATCCTCATTGCACTTCTGATTTCACAGAATTGATCTCATAACTGGCACTCAATAGACATTTGTTTCATTAAATTGATTCTGGAAAATACATGTATAAATAATGATTTGTGTGAGATAGCTTTTCCAAGACGTAACTGTAAGATGTTTTTACTCACACAAAAACAGATGGCCAAGGAGATACACTCTTATGTAACATAACTTGCTTGAAACTTGGAATACTGCCAACTCCAAAATGTCATTTGATGAAGAGAAACAAGATTCTAAATAAGAGCTTCTTAATCAAGTAAATTATTTATCATGGTCTTACCATCAAGATTCCTTTTCAACTTCCAAACGCCACCACAGTTGGAGCAACCTGTATTTCTGGGCACCATAAACATCCCCTCTTCCCCTAATAAATTCTTCATGTGCTTCTTATGGAGTCTTAAACCTATTAAGAAGGCTCTCTTCTGCCAATTTCCTGACCATATACATTATTGAAATCTTTTCAAAAGATCCTAGTGTGTCAGGGTGGTGGTTGGTTGGGAGCCCAGGAGAGGGGAGTCTCCACTACATTCATTTTCCCTCCTAACTCAGGCTGGAATTGAGAGATAAGAAAAGAACCACAGGTACTCTTTGCTCATTGTTATTTTCTCACCCTGGATGTCAGTGGGAGTAGAGATTTTAGCAGTAACAGATGTATCGTGTGCTTTGTATCGAAGAACTCTGGCGTTGGAAAGGATTTAGAGATCATTTATTTCAACCACTTCCTTTGCAGACTAAGAAACAGATGGAGGGAAGATGGAAAACCCTGCTTAAAGGCACAGACATAACAGTAGCAAAAGCAACAGAACCAAGGGTCCATTCCACTGGCAACTCCTTAGAGGCTATTTGGAAGCCTCCAGTGCTTGGAATGACGCAGGTGCTCATCAAATGTTTGTGGAATAAATATCATACTGTAGTTATATAGTTAGACCAAACATCCTGGTTTGCTGGGGATTCTCCTGGTTTTAGCACTGTATGTCCTACATCTTGGGAAATCTCTCAGAAAACCAGGCTGGGGTTGTTTGGTCACCACAAATATGACCTTATTTTTTATCATTCGTAGTATTTCCTAAACCTAAGGAATTCCTAAACCTAAGGAATTCCTAAAACTATTTCACTTTCCACTGTCTCAATTTTTTTTTTTACCATTATCACATAACTCCTCTACTAATATTTATTATTTGTCTTGAAATCAACCCACTTTTTTTTTATATTTAGCCTCATCCTAAGCAGAAATATTCTTGAAATCATGCCAACTGTATTTCTTTGTAGTGCACCTCAAAATAAATACACAGCTTTTGAAATATATTAAAATTGTATTTAACACACGTTGCGCTTAACTACTTGCCATGTACCATTCTAAGTGATTTACAAGTATTGATTCATTTAATCTTTAAAACAATCCAATGAGAGAGGAACTATTGTCATCCTCACAGTGAGGAAATTAAGGCACAGTGAACTTAAATAACTTGCCAAAATATTGGCTCTCTGTACACAGTTGCCAAACAGAAATATACAGCTGGTAAATTTATCCATGTTCCCCAAAGTCATCTTGGAAACCCTCAGTGATAATCACAGTGTGATGATAATTTTATGTGTCCACCTGACTGGGTCACAGGGTGCCCAGACATTTGGTGTCTAGATGTGTCTATGAGGGTGTTTCTGGATGAGATTAACATGTGAATCAGTAAAGGAGTAAGGCAGATTAATCCCCTCTTTTTCGGTGGGCCTCTTCCAATTCACTAAAAGACTGAAAGATCAAGTAAGAACAGAATGGAGGTTCCTTAAAAAAATACAAATAGAACTACCATACGACCCAGCAATCCCATTACTGGGCATATACCCTGAGAAAACCATAATTCAAAAAGAGTCATGTACCACAGTGTTCATTGCAGCACTATTTGCAATAGCCATGAGACGGAAGCAACCTAAGTGTCCATCATCCGATGAATGGATAAAGATGTGGCACATATATAAATACAATATTAGCCATAAAAAGAAATGAAATTGAGTTATTTGTAGTGAGGTGGATGGATCTAGAGTCTGTCATACAGGGTGAAGTAAGTCAGAAAGAGAAAAACAAATACCATACAGAGTGAAGTAAGTCCGAAAAAGAAAAACAAATACCGTATGCTAACACATATATATGGAATCTAAGAAAAAAAAAGTCATGAAGAAGCTAGGGGTAAGACGGGAATAAAGACACAGACCTACTACAGAATGGACTTGAGGATATGGGGAGGGGGAAGGGTAAGATGTGACAAAGTGAGAGAGTGGCATGGACATATATACACTACCAAACATAAAATAGATAGCTAGTGGGAAGCAGCTGCATAGCACAGGGAGATCAGCTCAGTGCCTTGTGACCACTTAGAGGGGTGAGATAGGGAGGGTAGGAGGGAGGGAGACGTAAGAGGGAAGAGATATGGGAACGTATGTATATGTATAACTGATTCACTTTTTATAAAGCAGAAACTAACATACCATTGTAAAGCAATTATACTCTAATAAAGACGTAAAAAAAAAAGTATACCACACACACAAAAAAACCCCCACAAATAACCAGTGTTGTTGGAGAGGATGTGGAGAAAAGAGAACCCTTGTACACTGTTGGTGGGAAAGTAAATCGAGGCAGCCACTATGGAAAACAGTATGGAGGTTCCCCAAAAAGCTAAAAGTAGAACTAACATATGATCCAGGAATTCCACTCCTGAATATATATCCAGAGTAACTGAAAACACTAATTCAGAAAGATACATGCACCCCAATGTTCATAGCAGCACTATTTACAATAGCCATAATATGGAAGCAGCATTGTTTACAATAGCCAAGATATAAAAGCCAAGATAAGTATTCATCAACTGTTGAATGGATAAAGAAGATACAGGTATTGGAACATTACGCAGAAAAAAGAATGAAATTTTGCCATTTGCAACAATATGGATAGGGAATTGGAGGGTAATATTCTTGGTGAAATAAATCAGATAGAGAAAGGCAAACACTGTATGTGTTGCGGAGCACAGGCTCCCGGACGCTCAGGCTCAGGAGACCCCTAATACACGGGACAAATGAAGGAATATAACAAAACAGAAACAGGTTCACAGATATACAGAAAGAACTAGTGGTTACCAGGAGGAGAGAAAAAAAGAAGAGAAGTAAGGGAGGGGAGGGGGGGTTAAGAGGCACAAACTACCATGTATAAAATAAATAAGCTACAAGGATATATTGTACAACACAGGGACTATAGCCAATATTGTAAAATAACTTTTTTTTTACATCTTTATTGCAGTATAATTGCTTTACAATGGTGTGTTAGTTTCTGCTTTATAACAAAGTGAATCAGTTATACATATACATATGTTCCCATATCTCTTCCTTCTTGCGTCTCCCTCCCTTCCACCCTCCCTATCTCACCCCTCTAGGTGGTCTGTATAATAACTTTAAATGGAATATAATCTATAAAATTTTTGAATCACTATTTTGTACACCTGAAACTAATATTGTAAATCAACTATACTTTAATAATTAAAAAAATAATCCAATAAGAGGTACCTCCTCCTGCCTGACTACTTTGAGCTGAGACATCAATCTTTTCCTGCCTTCAGAATGATGCTGAGCAGGACCCTGTGGGATTCCTGGGCAGAAAGGCCTTCTGTGCCCCCATTTCTTTGATTATAGGAAATAGCCTTCATTCAGTCTCCATGACCTTCCCTGAGTTCCAACGGGCAGATTCAAGCAGCTGTTATTTAGGGAAGGGAGGAGATATGAGACATGGGAGAAACAAAGTCAAGAGAAACAGTAGTTCAGCCTTGGGGCAAGGTCCTGGTTCCCCATCAATGGACACACACACAACAATATCTTTGAGCTATTTTGCAGATACTGAAACCCCCTCCAGGTAGGAAAAGTTAACGATTAATGATGATATGCTGCCTACAAGAACAAAGACTGCAGACCAATTAGAACCAGAAGGTTGATGATGCTGACTCCCACTTACCTTACCACCAACCAATCAGAAAAATGTCCATGAGCTTGATCATGGCTTCTTTGAATCATTACTATAAAAACTTCTTACTACCCTCTCCAAGGAGGCACAGTGTTTGGAGGCACTAGCCTGCTGTGTTCCCTCTTTGCCTGGCAAAGAAATAAAGCTACTCTTTCTCTTTCCTCCTAAATTCTGTCTCCATATTTCTATTTGGCAACTGTGTACAGATAGTCAATATTTTGGCAGCAGAAATCAAACTGAAACATCAGCTCATCTGGGTCTCCAGCTTGCTGACTACAAATTTTGGGACTTTTCAGCCTGCATATTCATGCGAGTCAATTCCTTATCATAACTATCTTTATATACATACATACATCCTATTGTTTCTGTTTCTCAGGAGACCCCTAATACACAGGACATGCTCTGGGAAGAATTGTTGGGCCTGTACTGGCCTTGAGGCTCCTGTCCATATTGTTGAGATTTCATATACTTCATGAGGCCCAGAACAGCACCTGCCACAAGATGGGGGTTCAGTAATGATGGTTAAGCTGACCTGCTGTTTTATTCCTAACTTCATGTTCCTTTCACCGTGATGACATCACATATGTGAATTTACTCTCATTGTCAAAACTTAAACAAAAATAAAGGTTAATACGTTATAACTATAAGGTATACGAGCCAATAATCTGTCCTGAGTTCCAAAGCCTATACTCAGTCACATTGGACCTACAAAGAGGAGGGGATTACAGCACAAAACATCTTACGGAGACCTTGGAAAAATTGTGATAATCATTCAAAATGTGCTCAACCACAGGAAACTGAGTCTTACAATATTTCCAGATTTGATAGAACTTTTTTTGTAATGCGGATGAAATAGAATTTAGATTTTTCAGTAATTAGAAAGATTTTTTCCTCTTATATTAATATATTTCTTCACAGTTGAATTCTTTTTCACTTTTTTTTTTTTTTTTTTTTTTTGCGGTACGCAGACTTTTCACTGTTATGGCCTCTCCCGTTGTGGAGCACAGACTCCCGAATGCACAGGCTCAGCGGCCATGGCTCACGGGCCCAGCCGCTCCACGGCATGTGGGATCTTCCCGGAACGGGGCACAAACCCGTGTCCCCGGCATCGGCAGGCGGACTCAACCACTGCGCCACCAGGGAAGCCCCTCTTTTTCACTTTTTAATCCTCAGTTTTCTCAGCTGTAAAATGGGGATGTTGTAATTAGAATATCTCTTATATCCTTTCCAGTTCCAGCAATCTATGACTCATAAATTTGAAACTTAGCTTCTAGTTCGGGATCATGTCAGAGAGTACAAGTGTGCTCAAATAACAGAAGAAAAGATGACTAAGCTATGTGGGATGTTTCACATACAGTGCAACATAAAAAAGAAAGGGAGGGACTTCCCTGGTGGTCCAGTGGTTAGAACTCCATGCTTCTAATGCAGGAGGCATTGGTTGGATTCCTGGTTGGGGAACTAAGATCCCACATGCTGCTTAGCATGACCAAAAATTTTTTTTTTAATTTTAAAAATTAAAAGGAAAAAAAAGGGAATATGTTCTTATCATGGTCATGAGATTTGCCATCAATGTTACTACCCTAACTTTTCTTCATTTTATTCTGCACAAGATTTCTTTTCTTATAAATACTTAGGCTCGATGGAAAGATGATCAACATCATTAATCATAAAAGAAATGCAAACCACAATGAGATATTGAAGCCGAATCTGGTCTCTGTACCCTGAGACTGAATTAAATCTTGGAGACAGAGTTTTGGGTGAAGTAGAAAAGAATAGCTTTATTGCTTTGCCAGGCAAAGGGGGCCACAACAGGCTAATGCCCACAAAGCTGTGTCCCTACCTGGAGCGGGTAGTGAGGAGTTTTATAGTAATGACTCAAAGAGGGCATGATCAGCTCATGAACATTCTTCTGATTCGTTAGTGGTGTGGTAAGTGGGAGTCAGCATCATCAACCTTCTGGTTCCAACTGGTCTGGGGTCTACTCCCGGCTTGTGGGCAGCATACAGTTAACTTCTCCCACCTGGTGGGGGTTTCAAGTATCTGCAAAACAACTCAAAGACATTGTACTGTATATCCCTTGAGGGAGAAACTGGACCCTGACCCAAGGCTGCACTATTGTTTCTTTTGACTTTTTCTCCCTTATTTCATATCCCCTCCCTTCCCTAATTAGCTTCTCTTTGAACCTGCCCTCAGGGAAGATCATGGAGGCTGCATGAAGCTTATTTCCTATCAAGAAATGGGGGACAGGGGACTTTCCTGGAGGCACAGTGGATAAGTCTCTGTGCTCCCAATGTAGGGAGCCAAGTTTGATCTCTGGTCAGGGAACTAGATCCCACGTGCATGCCGCAACTAACACATGCCACAAGAAAGGAGCGTGCCTGCTGCAACTAAGACCCAGTGCAACCAAATAAATAAAATTTTTTTTAAAGAAAAGAAATGGGTGACACAGAAAGACTTTTGTGCCCAGGAGCCCCATGGGGTCCTGTTTGCTATCAATATCACCTCACGTCCATTAGGATAGCCACTATCAAAAAATAGAAGATAACAAATGTTGGTGAGGATGCAGAGAAGTTGGGACCCTTGTGCATCCTCCTGCTAGTGGGAATGTAAAATGGTGCAGCCATTATGGAAAACAGTGTGGAGATTCCTCAAAAAATTAAAAATGAAATTAGCATATGATACAGCAATCCCACTTCTGGTTATATATCCAAAAGAATTCAAAGCAGGATCTTGAAGAGATATTTTCACACTCATGTGCACTACAGCATTATTTACAATAGCTAAGAAATGGAAGCAACCCAAAAGTCCATTGACGAATGGCTAAAGGTAATGTGAGATATATATATACATATATATATATATATATATATATATATATATATATATATATACACACATGGAATATTATTCAGCCTTTAAAAAGAAGGATATCCTACCTCTTGCGGCAAGGCAGATGGGCCTGGAGGACATTATGTTAAGTGAAATAAGCCAGATACAGAAGGACAAATACTGTATGATCCCACTTTTATGAGGAATCTAATAAACTCACAGAATAGGATAGTAGATGGAATAGTGGTTACCTGGGTCTGGACAGACAGGGAAATGGGAAGGTATTGGTCAAAGTGTACAAAGTTCCAATTAGAGCAGAAGAATAAATTCTGGAGACCTCCTGTACAACATAAGGCCTATATGCAGTTGACAGTACTGTACTGTATTCTTAAAAATTTGCTAGGTCAGTAGATCTTATGTTCAGTGCTCTTACCACAAAAGAAAAATTATATTAAAAATAAACAAATAAAAATTTAAAAATATAAAGGGGGTAAGAGGAAGCTTTTGGAGGTGAGATGTTGGATGGCCTTGAATGTAGTAGAGGTTTCATGAGTGTATACTTATTTCCTAACTCATCAAATTATTGTTTCCTTTTAGATATGCACAGTTTTTTATGACAATCATACCTCAATAAAATGGCTTTAAAAAATGAAAGAAAAAAGAGTACTTGTCAAGGGCTGAGGGGAGGAAGGAATTCATTTTTAATTAATGTAGAGTTTCATATACTTAATACTAATGAACTGTACACTTAAAAATGATTACAATGATAAAATTAATGTTATGTACTTTTTACCAAAAATGCAAACCAACAACTATGTTCTGATATTAGAAAATATTCATTAATGAAGCATGCCACCTCAAAAAACCAAACGCATATTGTAGAAATGGCAGGAACATGTAAGCACTTGTCTCACTGGATGGTAAACTCCTCAGCCTCCAACTAAGTGAACAGATGTTGCCTGATTCACAGACCAAGATAAACTCTTCCTCTATAGCAAACCCAATGCCTCTCACTGCTCCCAACAGGGCACAGCACCAGGTGATGCTGTTCATTCCCTAGATGGTCACTGGGACATTGATTTTAGTCCCTTTTCAGTATCCACCTAACAACAAAGCAAAATAAAGCTAATATTAGCCTCTGTTTTTCTGTTCTGGGAGAAATGGCCTCTAGATTTAGCCCCGTGAGCAAAGCTGCAAATCCACCTGTCCCATGCCCAGAATTTCTCTTCTGTGGCGTGTGGTCTAAGGAAGTCTTTCAAGTTTTGTTAAGCCTGCAGACGGATAAGAAAGTCGGGGACTGTGCATGTTAGCTTTATTAAGAGCAAGGGTGGCGGTGTGGGGTGCTTTATTAAGAGCAAGAGTGGCGGTGTGGGGCGGTGTGGTGAATGTCCCAAAGTCCCATGGGAGAATGTCCCATGACCCAAGTGAATTGTCAAGGGGAAGATTAACCAAACGGTATTTTTAGTAATTGCCTTTGCAGTTCATATCTCAAGAACATTCAAGGGAAATTTATCTGTTCTACTTAGCCCTGAGGTCATAGTAAGTGCTGTATTTTATTTTCAAACTCTCTCTCCCTTTCTCTTTTCCTTTCCCTCTCTATTTCTGTCTATCAAATCTAGGTTTTCCCAAGGTTCAGTTTATTCTCTAAGTGAAACAAGAGCTCTTTTACAAAATACTTTTAAGTTATTCAGATTGCAGTGTTCTAATTCAGAAGTTACAATTTCAGGTAGAGATGTGCCTCATTTATGTGAAAGTTTGGTCCTTAAAAGTTACTGTGTACACCGCTTTCAGTGTGGCCTTCCATGAATGCCTCTGCTAATTTGTTTCATGAAATATTGTCTTTGCTGACAAACATGCCCCCTCTCTAAGCTTTCCTAAAAATCTCCAAAAAATAGCCAACCTGCTAACCCTTTGGCTAGCACACTGAATATGAGGTTTTTGGGAGGATAAGGAGGATAATTTAATTCATAGAGGTGGTGGTGGATATGAAGTCTCTTTAGCTAAGATGGAACTACATCTCCCAGAATTCCCTTCCCTGCATGGTTCTGGGTTAGGGCTGCACTCACAGGAAAGGTGCAGGAGGCGTGAAAGTGTAAGTGACGTATTTCAGGGCAGGTGCAGCTACAGGCCACTCACACTCACCAATCTCATGGCCCACCTTGGCTTTGGGCAGCCCCAGGCTCACAACTCTGTCCACTTCCCACTGGAGCTTCTCCTTAACTTTCTGAATCCTGGGCCAAGTTCATGAGCAGCGTTAGAGTGTAGTGTGCCAGCAGGTCACCCACATTGTTGAGGTTGGAGGTTTGGAGACATTGAGAGACTGCTGTGGGTTCCAGTTTGTCTTTGTGATTCTAGTTTGTCCTTTCTTGCCCCTGCTTCACGTTCATCTTCCCTTCTGGACTGCAGGCCTCAGTGACCTCAGGCCCAGCACAGACACAGGACAGCAGACTCACATACACTGCTAAACCAGCTCCCACAATTGCATGAGGTCTTGTCCCTGCAATAAATCCTTTATATCACTTACATGGTCCTACCTTTCTGCTTGAATCCTAACTAGTTACTGGAGGAAACGTCAGCAAACAACATGTAGAAGCTGAAATTCTTTTTTATTTTTTTTTTAATAAACGCAAGCTCTTGCACGGCAATCCAAATTTATTGAACTACTGATGCTAAGTTACACAAAATTGTACCACTTTTTTTTTTGTGTGGTACGCGGGCCTCTCCCTAAGGCTTTTAGTTTACATTTGGCCACCTCAAAGTAGTTGTAACATTAGGTTGGTCAGTTTAAATACTGTGGCTACCTGTTGGATTAGACACACAATCTGTACACCCAAATGTTAATGCATACAAAGCAACAGGTATTGTTAAATAAAATAGCAATAATTACTGCAGCTTAGGCCTTGTGACCAATTACACATGATCAAAATTACTTCCCACATTCACATCCACAGTACTCGTTCACCATTTAACATCTCAACCAAAACATTACACATGTGAAACAATCACTAACAGGCAAAAATACTAAACCTGTTTATTTGGTATTGCAAATACACTTATGCATGAGCAAGCAGGGGAGTCACAGTGAGAATCTCCAGCTGCAGAAGCCTGAACATTATTTACAAAAATTAAAAAATTATTTGAATATATACACTTCTTGTTGTAGACCCCCACTGTACACACAACTATAAATGTTGTTCCCTATGTAAACAAAAGAAGAAACATATAATAAAAGATTTGAAAAGTCTGGACATTTTCTTCCCAACAGATATTAAAAGCAACGTCTTTAATCTAAGACATTTTTACTGAAAGGACTATCATATTTTAAAGACAAGATCACTATCTCCACAGTTCTTTTAATTAAAAAAACTGTATAGCTGTGTTAATCAAAGCGATTACAATACAAGGTAAGTGAGTAAAATACAATGATAATAACCTTGAATTTCTTAAAAAAAATTACAATAAACTACAAGTATCAAAGAAGCAAAGTTATCTGGAGTAGTCTATATAGGAGCTCTTTGGGCTTTCTTTTATTATGGTAAAATAGTGGTGCTTTTAGGATTTACATTATTATATTCTCCAATACAAAGTATGGGATGTGTTCACCATTTTCATACATATACAACATTGGTGGATGAAAAATGTCTCTTAGCAGTAATACTGGATTGTAGCCTCTGGTTTTACCAGCTGCATACTCTAGGACTATTATATAAGTAAAAAAATCTCTCTTGTGATACTGGAAAGTGATTAGAATGTGCAAACTGATGTAGTAGCTTTCACCTGCCTCTTAAAGTGCTCCGCCACAGAAAATTTAGCATGTTGGTAGGTTTAACAAAGTTGGAATGCTGGCACCATTGAAGTGAGCAACAGTTCTTCAGACCTGGCTCAGAGCTGCAATGCATTTATCAATAGTATATTAAAGCAGCTGACATGATGACATTTTGCGGTCCTTCCTAGGCACTGGAGTTTTTCTGTAAATTTGCTGCACTAGGTCATAAAAGATCTCATTAGCATTTATTTTATTTTGCAGAGGATTCTAAGATGGCATATTGTCTTGCTAGATGTTGACCTTGTTTCTTTCCTACAACTCTTTCATCTATAATCATTGGAACATCATCAGTGTCTTTAACTCGAAGAATCTGTTCTCTCAGACATTGTAAATCATTAAATGTGGACTCTGCTGTGATGGAATAAACTAATGTAACGCTTTGTCCGTTTTTCTTTTTTTTTTTTTTTTGCGGTACGAGGGCCTTTCACTGCTGTGGCCTCACCCCTTGCGGAGCACCGGCTCCGGACGCGCAGGCCAAGTGGCCATGGCCCACAGAGCCAACCGCTCCGCGCAATGTGGGATCTTTCCGGACCAGGGCACGGACCCGTGTCCCCTGCATCGGCAGGCAGACTCTCAACAACTGCGCCACCAGGGAAGCCCTTTTTTTTTTTTTTGGCTTTGTCCGTCTTTCATGTACAAATCCCTCATTGCTGTAAATTGTTGCATTCCCGCAGTATCCCAGATTTCAAGCATACACTGTTGTGCATCTACTTCAGCTTGCTTTCTATAAAAATCTATATAGGATCATATTTTTCAACAAAAATTTCTTGAACAAATTGTACAGTCAGAGCAGATTTTTCAACTCCTCCCGAGCCAAGAATGACTAGCTTATACTCATGCATATTGCAAACTTGTAAAACCTAGTACCTCTTGTGCTGTCACCGGGTCCCTGCAGCCAGCGTCGCCTCCTGCTCCCTCCGGGTCGCCGCTCCCAGAGCCACGCGGTACTGCTGCTACTGCTGCCGCCGCAGATCCAGCTGGTTTACCGAAGATGAAATTCTTGGACCTGATCAAATTCTGCTTTGTAAAGCCCTTCACCTCAGTGGAGGGTAGTGGCATCCAGACTCAATCTCTCATTTTCTCTGGAGCGTCCCTGCAAGGCAGTGACTGGAAGAATAACTTCTGGCTTCCTTGGGGCCTCCCTGCACAATCTCACCCTTATTGCTCTCTCTTGATTCCACTACCTCAGTCCCCTGGTACTCACCACTGTCCAGCCATGCTGGTTCATGTTTCTTTAGAGTCCCTTTATATCTGAAATAAGACCAGTGTATAACAAATCATAATTTCTTATATATAGTTTTAATTTTTTTCTCGTTAAACTTTATTTAGAAGTAACTCTGAAAACTTCAGAGGTAAGAATTTCTCCTCTATGGTATAAGGGGAAGAATATGGAGCTAGCAGTCAACCCCAGCTCTGCTCCATCAGTCTGACCTATGAGCAAAGCCCTGAATCTCTTTAGATCTTCCAACCTTCATCTGTAGACAGAAAGAACCGAAATTGATGACCTCTCAAGACCTCTCTAACTTCAAACATTCTATACAGAATAAACTTCTAAACAATGCTCTAAATACACTAAGAGAAATTTCATCTTTAAAGGAACTGGAAGTAAATAGCTGTTTGTACATTTTCAAAGATATGTCAGACATAGCTGTGTTAAAGCTTTTTCTGGAATGAAGCTCAGAGCAAATTTAATCACTAATGATAAATTAACTCCAATTTTTAGCATACAGTTTACATAGTTTTTGATCTTTTATTTTGATAATCTTGGTTTTCTTTTAAGTATCCTGCCTCGATACTATTTAGGAGTATGTGAAATATAAACTGTAAGGAGGTAATTAAAATATTCTAGTAGCTCTGAAGGAAAACTACTTCAGGTTAAAGCTCCTTTACTGTGTCACCTGGAAACAGCAAGTTAATGCATTATTTTAATATTACTGTGAAGAATACAGCTCTCAAAGGGCCCTGATTAACTTTTAGGAAGCAAATTAAGTTTGGGGAAAAAAGCAAGCATAAAGTTTTTGCTGATTTAACCTACTTCATATGGATTGAAATAGCTTCACTCTTTGTCTTACAATAATATTCTGCCATCGACCTGGATCCTCCACTCTAACTCACTTTGTGTGAGGGATGTTGGACACTAATTTCTATCTAGTCCCCTGAAGAAGGACCAGGGCTGAATGTCTCACTGTATCTCCAGTCTCTATGCCCAGGAACGGCCAGATCCCTGCTCCAAAACCAAACCCAGGGGCCAAAGCTCTGCTCCCTATGGACAAGTAGCCCAGGTGTCAGCTGCCTCCCTTCTCCAAACTCCTTGCATTACCTGTGAGTCTATTTCTTGAGGACAAGGAAACGTAACTCTGAGGGTAAAACTAAGAGCCCAGAGAGCAGAGTCAAGGGCCACGGAATTAATATTCCCAGATAGTAGTATTGAGCCCTGATAAGAAACTAGTCAAATGTGCCTTGTTGGATTGCAGAATTGCTGGATTTCAGAATTTGAGAATTTCAGTGGCTGCTGTGTGCAACCTGTTTTCTCTCTTTTGGAATGGGAGTGTCAATTGCAGTTACCCCATGCCTATCCCACTACAGTGGGACAGATAATCTCTTCAGTTCACAGGTCTTCAGATTGAGATTAGTACTCAAGGAGCCGGATTTGAGGAACCAGACCCAGGGAACCTCATTTGCACTTAGACCTTGAGGCTGAACCTGATTTCATAATGGGGTGAGACTTCTGTAGGGACTTGGGAGGAGTAAATATATTTTGCACATGGGAGGAATGTAAACAATTGTGGTCAGAGGATATTGTGTTTTAAAACATGACCCCAAATTTCTTTATCACTCCTCCCATGGAAAAGTGGTATCTGTGTCCCCGCTACATGATTCTGACCAGGGACTTGAAACTTCTAAAGGAGAGTAGAGGTATCCAGGAGAGTATGGCAGAAGTAATGATGTGTTACTCCCAAGGTTAGGTCAGAAAGGGATATGCAGCTTCCACCTGCTTCTCTTGGTATTCTTGCTTTTGGATCCCAGCCACCATGCTGTGAGGAAGCCCAAGCTGCCATATGGAAAGGTCACGTGTAGGTATTCAGGCCAACAGTCCCAGCTAAAGTCTAACTACAAGATGTGAGTGATCAAGTCTTTAAGTCATTCTAGCTCTAGCTGTCAAGTCATCCTCAGACTTCAAATCCTCCCAGCTGAGGCCCCAGACAATGTAGACAGAGACAAGCCATCTCCATCATGCTCCTTCCAAATTCCTGACACACAGAATTTGACACACACTTTGGGATGGTTTAATTTACTGCAGTACATAACTGGAACCACCTATCTATATTTGTAGTCACTGTTGTAGCTGCTGGGGTATTCCACCACTTCATGCTTCAAGCAGGACTGGAGTTTGCAGTGCCATTGGGTCCTGTTCCTTTCCTGTCTTGCTGACTATCTCCAACCACCATCACAACATATGAAGCTAAGATCCAGACCTTGTCCCTCCCCTTACTGGCTCTGATTTTACATGTTAAAATGCACTGCTTTATGGATGAAACACACAATAGCACAGAAACACAATCATGAGTAACATGATTATGAGTAGGCAGTAAATAAGGCAAAGGAAGAGTCTAATAGTTGACACTTGGCAATATGGGATGATGGGCTGAGCCTGAGACTTCCGAATTTTTTGTTTTGTTTTTATTTATCCTGGCACTTATATTTAGAAAGTTACATTACATCTCCAGTTTCCATTTCATCCAGGACAAGGACCAATGACCAGTAGATGGTGAGTTTCTGGCAAATCACCAGCTTCACTTGACAGAACTCCACGCCAGATGCCTTTGCCTCAGACTCCTCTAGACAAGCTAGGATTCCCCATGAGGGAAAGAGAGCAGCTAGTAGCAATACTTTCTCTCACTTTCAAATTTCCTTGTCAGCACCCACCATCCCTTCTACACAGTCTCAGTCTCCTTTGGGTCTGAGATATCAAGACCTCAAGGAAAGTGAGATGTTCTTCTCTCAAAATTGAATCTGGCACATAGCTCCTACACCAGTGCTATCAGCTCCTCTTACAGTAAGTAATACATGTCACACATGTACTACAAAGTCTTCAAAATAATGACAGCAATGCAAACAAGAAGACCTATGTTTGGGGGAGGTCTGCAGGATTAGATGAAATAACCACTAGATTCACTAGATTGCCAGCTGCTAAATGTGACAGCAACTCCTTCCCACTGGCCTGAGACCTTGGATAGCATATCATAGAACCAGGTAACAAGGCCTGTGGAGGGCAGTGTGGAAAACTGGGCAGCGGGTAGTGAGACTAAGAAGAAAAAGTGGAAATGGACAGATGGTGGATCCTGCAGCTGAGAGCTGATTCTTCAGTTTGACATGGTTGACCTATAGATTTCAAAGGGAACTTGGTAAAGGTCAAGTTGTTTGACCATAGACCAAACCCTTGCTCTCCATAAGGTCCAGAATTTTTATTTGCTTTGCTCTCACTACTGTTTCTTTACTTCCCAAGAACTTCAGAAGGAGCTTAGGCAGTTGGGGGAGGAAGAAAGTGGGAGATCAAAGAGAATTTAAGTCCTAGATCTAAACTTTGGGACCCTAAAATATTGTGTTATTTTTTAAAAAAGTGCCACTTCCAGGAACCCAGTTCTGTAAATAGTTTTCAGAAGTGAAGAGACAGAGATTGGCTGATGAAATTTTCATTTGCCTCTAGCAAATATAATTAGAGCTGTCCTGCCACCACCAATTTGCAACCATAAAACCAAAAGAAGAAAAAGAAGGAGTAAACAAGAACAACTCAGCACAGCTTCCAGGAACCAGAACATTTCCCAACTAACCATCTTTAATCAGCCCCATCTTGCCTCCTCCCACTGTGTCTCAATCTAATGTCATAATTCAACTGCAAATATACTTAATAGGAAACATCAATCCTAATCCTATTTGTTCTGGAATCACTCAAAAACCACCAAGGTTTGGTCAGAATAGAAAAGAAAAACAATGAAAACTACAACTTTGTGCACATAAACTACGCTCAAGGATTCTGTACATCCCCAACCGTTTCAGCCATACATGCTTCTAATGAGGAGAATCTAACTCCTTCTGGGCAGGATGACACCTGGCTTCTGGCCTGATGGTAATTATTAGGTCTCCCTGACATGGCTTTGACTCTAAGCCAGAGCTGTTCATTGGAAATGTAATGTGAACTGCAAATGTGAGCTCCATATAAAATTTTAGATTTTCCTACAGCCACATTTAAAAAGTAAAAGAAACAGGTGAAATTAATTTGCATAATACATTTTAATCCTATATATGAAAAATATTGTCATTTCAATATTTAATCAATATGTGGCTAGTGTGCAGGTAAGCCTGTCCTTATTTTTGTTCCTTTCTGATAGGAAGTGACACTCCTGAGTTAAGAAAATGAAATGGGAACCCCTGTTCCCTGGAAGTAAGCTTGCCAGGTAAAATTTAAGACACGTAGTTAAATTTGAATTTCAGATAAACAATGAATACTTTTTTAGTATAAGTATGTCCCAAGTATTACATGGGACATACCTACACTACAAAAAATATTTCATTGTTTATTTGAAATTCAAATATTTCTATTTGGTAAATCTAGCAACCTGAAAGGCGTTATTAGAATTGAGTCCTTCTTCAGCTAAAAGAGAGTATGTAAGTGGTGAGTGAAGATACCTCTCTCTTATGAGAACCACAATTAAGGTAGTAGGCGGGGGACATGTCTTCAGGTGGCCAGTAGAGGTAGGAAGGGCCAAGATGTGTTCTACCTTGGCCCAGCATAGACAGGAAGGTACTGGCAATCCCACAAAAGAAGGAGGAAATGGAGAGAAAATATGACCAGTACTTGGGGCAACAGAAGATGATGGAACACAAGGAAGTCAGAGGCAGGTGTGCTGGGAGAGTCCTTGTGCTCAGGGTGAGAAGCACCCTTATCAAGGATGAGTAATGAGGGCACCTGCTAGGAATGTACACAGGCTGAGCAGCAGGTGATGCTGACTCACCACCTACTCCTCTCTACCCTGTTTTCTTCTCTTTCCATGAATTTGACAAAATATCTGTGATCCCATATGGATATACCGTTTGCAAGATGTTGATCTTAATGTGGCATCTGCTGCTTTCCAATTTGCTATGGATTTTCTTTAATAAAAAAGTCTTTTATTTTCATTTTATGTGCTAAGAGCTCTAAAAATAGGTGAGGAGATAAACACTGAGGTTGTTCAATTTATTCCTTTGTATGCTACGTGAGAGGGGTGAAATATGCCTCCCCAAAATTCCTAGAAATTCTAAAAGGGTAACCTGGTTAAAGCTAAGGGGCATAGGGATTACAGAACTTTGGGGGTGATATGTTTTCAATTGCTAGGTGTTGAGCACTTATAAAACTCAGAGTTAAGATTCAGAGTGTCTAATACAGTAGATTGGGGCTGGGTCTCGAAAATTTGCATTTCTAACCATTTCTCGGGTGATGCTAACACTGCTGGTCCAGGGACCACACTTTAAGAACCATTGCCTTAGACAATGAGAGAGTCTCCACAGGGATTTAAATAATACCTGTTGAGACTTTTTGTTTTCTCATTAGTTAGAGACCAAAAGAATATAAACTGCATCAGCAGTGGTCCTGCAGAGCCAGTGGTCTCTGCTGCTGCTGTTGATGGTGCAGCTGAATTATGTGGGTTTTCACATCATGAGTCAGATGGTTTAATTGAAGCTCTGGAGGTTGGAGGAGGAAGTGTCTAAAAGGTGATCCTTTGCAATCCAAACCAGATGCTTACCACTCCTGGTCACATTTGCTCTTTCTGCCCTATGTCGTTCATTGTGCTTCCTTCTAATCAGCCCTAAATTTCCCTAGTCTATCCCGTTGCCTCAGCCTCCAGCCAGTCCTACCCTGGGTCAGAGGAAGGTTATCTTCCTTAGCCAATATTCAAGATGATTGGCATCCAAAAATTTGCTTCTGGGTATAGGAAGCCTTCCATGCTCTTTTCCTGAGCATGGTGGTTAGAGGACCCACTTGGTAGTGACATCTTCCATTCCCTTGTTACATTTTTGTCTAGAAGGAGAGAGCCCATCAGTCCCAGACAAATGTGGAAGATGGAACTCTACATAAGGCCACTAACAATGAGACAGTGAGATTTTCAGCACTTACAAAAAGCATTTCCTTCTTCTAACCTCTCCTGAGCCTATCCACTTCCTTCCCAGTAGGCTTCTGGGATGCAAGCTTATTCTCACTTTCTCTTTAAGAATTTCGTCCTCTTAGAACTGTCTCCAAGACTTCCTGTCAACCCAGGTCCCCCGTGTCCATCCACTTTTAATTTAAGAACTTAATAACTAAGTTAAATGGAGTTATAAGGGATGTCCAAGATCAAACATAAAGAAACCACAGAGAAGCAGGGGGAAAAGGCCTACACAAGGTCGCACCAGCTTGGAAAAGAAAGTCACACCTGTCCACCAAGATGATTGGACTCAATGTGAGCTTCCTGATTCCTTGGAATGGAGACCCCAAGAAGAAAGAGAAGTCTTCAAAAAGAGACAAGACTGGTTTCCCCCCTTCCTGGTAGGGAAGGCTCTGTGACCCGTCCTGGCCACTGCGGTGTCTTCTGCTGAGACTTCTGATTTCCTTGCTGAGGCTTTCCATTTTTCATCTGTTTCAAGTGTGTTCATGGGCAGTTGCTAGTTGGAGCTTTTTTTTTTTTTTTTTGCTTCAAAATCTTTGTTAGGGGAGACCTTCAAGATGGCTGAAGCGTAAGACGTGGAGATCAACTTCCTCCCCACAAATACATCTGAAATACATCTATATATGGAACAACTCCTAAAGAACACCTACTGAATGCTGGCAGAACACCTCAGATTTCCCAAAAGGCAAGAAACACCCCACGGACCTGAGTAGGCCAAAAGATAAAAGAAAAAACAGAGACAAAAGAATAGGGATGGGACCTGCACCAGGGGGAGGGACCTGTGAAGGAGGAAAAGTTTCCACACACTAGGAAACCCCTTCATTGGCGGAGATGGGGGTGGCAAGGGGGAAGCTTTGGAGCCACAGAGGAGAGCGCAGCAACAGGGGTGCAGAGGGCAAAGCGGAGAGATTGCCTCACAGAGGATCAGTGCCGACTAGGACTCACCGGCCCAAGAGGCTTGTCTGTTCACCTGCCGGGGCGGGTGGGGGGTGGGAATTGAGGCTCAAGCTTCGGAGGTCAGATCCCAGGGAGAGGACTAGGGTTGGCTGCAGGAACACAGCCTGAAGTAGACTAGTAGCCACAGCTAACCGGGAGGGAGACCGGGAAAACCTCTGACCTGCCTAAGAAGGAAGAGATCATTGTTTCGGGATGCGTGTGGAAAGGGGATTCAGAGCACCACCTAAATGACCTCCAGAGATAGGCATGAGCCGTGGCTATCAGCACGGACACCAGTGACAGGTATGAAATGCTAAGTCTGCTGCTGCAGCCACCAAGAAGCCTGTGTGCAAGCATATGTCACTATCCACACCTCCCCTCCTGGGAGCCTGTGCAGCGCAACACTGTGGGACAATGACAATTTCTCCAGGAGAACACACTGTGTGCCTCAGGCTGTTGCAATGTCACGCTGGCCTCTGCTGCCACAGGCTCGCCCTGCAGTCCGTAACAATCCCTCCCCCTGGCCTGAGTGAGCCAGAGCCCCCTAATCAGCTGCCACTTTAACCCCGTCCTGTCTGATTGAAGAACAGAGACCCTTAGGTGACCTACACACAGAGGCTAGGCCAAATCAAGAACTGAGCTCTGCAAACAAAGGAGAGAAAGGGAAATCTCTCCCAGCGGTCTCAGGAGCAGCAGATTAAATTTTCAAAATCAACTTGATTTACCCTGCATCAGTGGAATACCTGAATAGACAATGAATGAATCATCCGAAAACTGAGGCAATGGACTTTGAGAACAACAACATATATATATTATTCCTTTATCTCTTTCTGTGAGTGTGTATGTATATGCTTCTTTGGGTGATTTTGTCTGTATAGCTTTGCTTTTACCATTTGTCCTAGGGTGCCGTCTGTCCTTTTTTTTTTTTTCAGTATAGTTACTAACACTTCTTATCATTGGTGGATTTGTTTTTTGGTTTGGTTGCTCCCTTCTTTCTTTCTTTCCTTTTTAAAAATTTTAAAAATTACTTTAAAATTTTTTTATTTTTAATAATTATTTTTATTTTCTATTTTAATAACTTTATTTTATATATATATATATATTTTCCCCTTTTATTCTGAGCCATGTGGCAGACAGGGCCTTAGTGCTCTGGCCAGGTGTCAGGCCTGTGCCTCTGAGGTGGGATAGCCAGGTTCAGGACATCGGTTCACGAGAGACCTCCCAGCTCCACGTAATTATCAAACGACATAAACATCCCAGAGATCTCCATCTGAATGCCAAGACCCAGCTCCACTCAACGACCAGCAAGCTACAGTGCCGGACACCCTATGCCAAACAACTAGCAAGACAGGAACACAAACGGACCCATTAGCAGAGAGGCTGCCTAAAATCATGATAAGGTTACAGAAATCCTATAACACACCACCAGACGCAGACCTAACCACAAGAAAAGCAAGATCCAGCCTCATCCATCAGAACACAGGCAGTACTCCCCTCAACCAGGAAGCCTACACAACCCACTGAGCCAACCTTAGCCATTGCAGGCAGACACCAAAAACAATGGGAACTATGAACTGGCAGCCTGTGAAAAGGAGACCCCAAACACAGTAAGATAAGCAAAATGAGAAGACAGAGAAACACACAGCACATGAAGGAGCAAGGTAAACACCCACCAGACCAAACAAATGAAGAGGAAATAGGCAATCTACCTAAAAAGAATTCAGAATAATGATAGTAAAGATGATCCAAAATCTTAGAAATAGAATGGAGAAAATACAAGAAACGTTAAACAAGGACCTAAAAGGACAAAAAAGCAAACAAACAATGATGAACAACACAGCAAATGAAATTTAAAATTCTCTGGAAAGAAAAAAAAAAAGCAAGAATAAAAATAGAAAAAAAAATTCTCTAGAAGGAATCAATAGAATAACTGAGGCCAAAGAATGGATAAGTGACTTGGAAGATAAAATAGTGGAAATAACTACCACAGAGCAGAATAAAGAAAAAAGATGAAAATAATTGAGGACAGTCTCAGCGACCTCTGGGGCAATATTAAAAGCACCAACATTTGAAATATAGGGGTCCCAGAAGAAGAAGAGGAAAAGAAGGGACTGAGAAAATATTTGAAGAGATTATAGTTGAAAACTTCCCTAATATGGGAAAGGAAGGAATTAATCAACTCCAGGAAGAGCAGAGAGTCCCATACAGGATAAATCCAAGGAGAAACATGCCACGACACATATTAATCAATCTATCAAAATATTAAAAGCAGCAAGGAAAAAGAACACATAATATACAAGAGAATCCCCATAAGGTTAACAACTGATCTTTCAGCAGAAACTCTGCAAGCCAGTGGGCGTGGCAGGACATATTTAAAGTGATGAAAGGGAAAAACCTACAACCAAGATTACTCGACCCAGCAAGGATCTCATTCACATTCGACAGAGAAATTAAAATCTTTACAGACAAGCAAAAGCTAAGAGAATTCAGCACCACCAACCCAGCTTTACAACAAATGCTCAAGGAACTTCTTGAGGCAGGAAACACAAGAGAAGGAAAAGACTTACAATAATACACACAAAACAATTAAGAAAATCGTAATAGGAACATACATATTGATAATTACCTTAAATGTAAATGGATTAAATGCTCCCACCAAAAGACACAGACTGGCTGAATGGATAAAAAAAACAAGACCCGTATATATGCTGTGTACAAGAGACCCACTTCAGACCTAGGGACACATACAGACTGAAAGTGAGGGGATGGAAAAAGATACACCATGCACATGGAAATCAAAAGAAAGCTGGAGTAGCAATTCTCATATCAAACAAAATAAACTTTAAACAAAGACTATTATAGGAGACAAGGAAGGACACTACATAACGATCAAGGTATTAATCCAAGAAGAAGGTACAACAATTGTAAATATTTATGCACCAAACATAGGAGCACCTCAATACATAAGGCAAATGCTAACAGGCACAAAAGGGAAAATTGACAATAACACAATCATATCGAAAATCGACATAACAAATCAAAGGAACTTTAACATCCCACTTTCACCAATGGATAGATCATCCAAAATTAAAATAAAGAAGAAAACACAAGCTTTAGATGATACAGTAAACATCATGGACTTGATATTTATAGGACATTCCACCCAAAAGCTGCAGAGTACACCTTCTCTCAAGTGCCTATGGAACATGCTCCAGGATAGATCATATCGTGGGTCACAAATCAAGCCTTGGTAAATTTAAGGAAATTGAAATAGTATCAAGTATCTTTTCCAACCACAATGCTATGACACTAGATATCAATTACAGGAAAAAATTTGTAACAAATACAAACACAGAGAGGCTAAAACATACACAACATAATAACCAAGAGATCACGGAAGAAATCAAAGAGGAAATCCAACACTACCTAGAAATAAATGACAATGAAAACACGATGACCCAAACCTATGGGACGCAGCAAGAGCCATTCTAAAAGGAAGTTTATAGCAATACAATCCTACCTCAAGAAAAAAGAATCATCTCAAATAAACAACCTAACTTAACAACTAAAACAACTAGAGAAAGAAGAACAAAATAACCCCAAAGTTAGCAGAGGGAAAGAAATCATAAAGATCAGATCAGAAATAAATGAAAAAGAAATGAAGGAAAAGATAGCAAAGATCAATAACTCTAAAAGCTGGTTCTTTGATAACATAAACAAAATTGATAAACCATTAGCCAGACTCATCAAGAAAAAAAGGGAGAAGACTCAAATATATAGAATTAGAAATTAAAAAGGAGAAGTAAAAACTGACACTCCAGAAATACAAGAGATCATGAGAGATAACTACAAGCAACTCTATGCCAATAAGATGGACAACCTGGAAGAAATGGACAAATTCTTGGAAATGCACAACCTGCCAAAATTGCCTCAGGAAGAAATAGAAAATATGAACAGACCAATCACAAGCACTGCAATTGAAACTGTGATTAAAAATCTTCCAACAAACAAAAGCCAAGGACCAGATGGCTTCACAGGCGAATTCTATCAAACATTTAGAGAAGAGCTAACACCTATCCTTCTCAAACTCTTCCAAAATATAGAAGAGGGAGGAACACTCCCAATCTCATTCTACGAGGCCACCATGACCCTGATAGCAAAACCAGACAAGGATGTCACCAAGAAAGAAAACTACAGGCCAATATCACTGATAAACATAGAGGCAAAAATCCTCAACAAAATACTAGCAAACAGAATCCAACAGCACATGAAAAGGATGATACACCATGATCAAGTGGGGTTTATTCCAGGAATGCAAGGATTCTTCAATATACGCAAATCAATCAATGTGATACACCATACAAAAAACTGAAAGAGAAAAATCCATATGATCATCTCAATAGATGCAGAGAAAGCTTTCGACAAAACTCAACACCCATTTATGATAAAAAACCCTCCAGAAAGTAGGCATAGAGGAAACTTTCCTGAACATAATAAAGGCCATATATGACAAACCCACAGCCAACATTGTCCTCAATGGTGAAAAACTGAAACCATTTCCACTAAGATCAGGAGCAAGACAAGGTTGCCCACTCTCACCACTCTTACTCAACATAGTTTTGGAAGTTTTAGACACAGCAATCAGAGAAGAAAAGGAAATAAAAGGAATCCAAATCGAAAAAGAAGTAAACCTGTCACTGTTTGCAGATGGCATGATACTATACATAGAGAATCCTAAAGATGCTACCAGAAAACTACTAGAGCTAATCAATGATTTTGGTAAAGTAGCAGGATACCACAGAAGTCTCTGGCATTCCTATACACTAATGATGAAAAATCTGAAAATGAAATCAAGAAAACACTCCCATTTACCATTGCAACAAAAAGAATAAAATATCTAGGAATAAACCTACCTAAGGAGACAAAAGATTTCTATGCAGAAAATTATAAGACACTGGTGAACAAAGTTAAAGATGATACAAATAGATGGAGAGATATACCATGTTCTTGGATTGGAAGAATCAACATTGTGAAAATGACTGTACTACCCAAAGCAATCTACAGATTCAATGCAATACCTATTCAACTACCACTGGCATTTTTCACAGAACTAGAACAAAAGAATTTCACAATTTGTATTGAAACACAAAAGACCCCAAATAGCCAAAGCAATCTTGTGAATGAAAAATGAAGCTGGAGGAATCAGGCTCCCTGACTTCAGACTATACTACAAAGCTACAGTAATCAAGACAGTATGGTACTGGCACAAAAAACAGAAAGATAGATCCAGGGAACAGGATAGAAAGCCCAAAGATAAACCCACGCACATATGGTCACCTTATCTTAGATAAAAGAGGCAGGAATGTACAGTGGAGAAAGTGGTGCAGGGAAAACTGGACAGGTACATGGAAAAGTATGAGATTAGATCACTCCCTAGAACCATACACAAAAATAGGGTCATAATGGATTAAAGACCTCAATGTAAGGCCAGAAACTGTCAAACTCTTGGAGGAAAACATAGGCAGAACACTCTGTGACATAAATCACAGCAAGATCCTTTTTGACCCACTTCCTAGAGAAATGGAAATTAAAAAAAAAAAAAACAAATGGGACCTAATGAAACTTCAAAGCTTTTGCACAGCAAAGGAAACCTTAAACAAGACCAAAAGACAACCCTCAGAATGGGAGAAAATATTTGCAAATGAAGCAACTGACAAAGGATTAATTGCTAAAATTTATAAGCAGCTCATGCAGCTCAATAGCAACAACAACAAAAAAACCCAATCCAAAAGTGGACAGAACGCCTAAATTGACATTTCTCCAAAGAAGATATAGAGATTGTCAACAAACACATGAAAGAATGCTGAACATCATTAATCATTAGAGAAATGCAAGTCAAAACTACAAAGAGCTATCATCTCACACCAGTCAAATGGCCATCATAACAAAATATACAAACAATAAATGCTGGAGAGGGTGTGGAGAAAAGGGAACACTTTTACACTGCTGGTGGGAAAGTGAATTGGTACAACCACTATGGAGAACAGCTTGGAGGTTCCTTAAAAAGCTACAAATAGAACTACCATATGACCCAGCAATCCCACTCTTGGGCATATACTCTGAGGAAACCATAATTCAAAAAGAGTCATGTACCAAAATGTTCATTGCAGCTCTACTTACAATAGCCCAGAGAAGTGTCCATCATTGGATGAATGGATAAAGAAGATGTGACCACATATATACAATGGAATATTACTCAACCATAAAAAGAAATGGAATTGAGTTATTTATAGTGAGGTGGATGGACCTAGAGTCTGTCATACAAAGTGAAGTAAGTCAGAAAGAGAAAGACACTGTATGCTAACACGTATATATGGAATATAAGAAAAAAATGTCATGAAGAACCTAGGGGTAAGATGGGAATAAAGACACAGACCTACTAGAGAATGGACTTGAGCATATGGTGAGGGGGAAGGGTATGCTGTGACAAAGTGAGAGAGTGACATGGACATATATACACTACCAAACGTAAAATAGCTAGCTAGTGGGAAGCAGCCGCATAGCACAGGGAGATCAGCTCCGTCCTTTGTGACCACACGGATGGGTGGGATACGGAGGTTGGGAGGGAGACAGACGCAAGAGGGTAGAGATATGGGAACATATGTATATGTATAACTGATTCACTTTGTTATAAAGCAGAAACTAACACACCATTGTAAAGCAATTATACTCCAATAAAGATGTAAAAAAAATAGTTATTTTATGACAAGGTCCAACAGACATATACACACACAAGACCACAAAATGATCAGTTGAGGGGTGAACTTTTACTCTAAACAAATCTTATATAAAATTTTGCCTCAAATAAGCTAACGTTTTAACAAGGCTCGATTACAAATATTTCCCTTTATATCAATATCATCAGTCAATATTATTGCATGCCCAACATTCCATAAGGCACTGAGAACCAAATAATAGAATCGTAAGGATGTAGCAAGTCAGAGAGTTTTAACACAGCAGTCCTACCTGGGAACAAATAATATACCTATTGATGGATCTCCACTCCAACCCAGACTCTTGCTATCAGAGGCTCACTTGGTGATTTTATAGCTCTTTATCTACCAAGGATCGTGAATTTTTTTTCCCTACAAATATTTGTTCATTGTAATGGATTGTATGCGACACCATCCAGATATCCCTTCAAGACCTACAGAGTTAATTTGCCCCAGCTCTCGGGAATTTGTTGTCTGACATCACTCAGCTGTCAATTCCTTTGAGAACTGCCACTGGAGAAGAGAGGTTTTTTGTTTTTCTTAAGTCTCTGAAATGTGCACATTGATACCTTTTATTTTCTTTAACATCTTTATTGGAGTATAATTGCTTTACAAAGGTGAGTTAGTCTGTACTTTATAACAAAGTGAATCAGCTATACATATACATATATCCCCATATCTCTTCGCTCTTGCACCTCCCTCCCACACTCCCTGTCCTACTCCTCTGGGTGGTCACAAAGCACTGAGCTGATCTCCCTGTGCTATGCGGCTGCTTCCCACTGGCTATGTTTTACATTTGGTAGTGTATATATGTCCATGCCACTCTCTCACTTTGTCCCAGCTTACCCTTCCCCCTCCCCGTGTCGTCAAGTGCATTCTCTAGTAAGTCTTTTCTTTATTCCCGTCCTGCCCCTAGGTTCTTCATGACTGTTTTTTCTTTTTCAGATTCCATATATATGTGTTACCATACAGTATTTGTTTTTGTCTTTCTGACGTACTTCACTCTGTATGACACACTGTAAGTCCATCCACCTCAGTACAAATAACTCAATTTCGTTTCTTTTTATGGCTAATATTCCATTGTATATATGTGCCACATCTTCTTTATCCATTCATTTGTTGATGGACACTCAGGTTTCTTCCATGCCCTGGCTATTGTAAATAGAGCTGCAGTGAACACTGTGGTACATGACTTTTTGGATTATGGTTTTTGCACGGTGTATGCCAAGCAGTGGGATTGCTGGGTCACATGGTAGTTTTTTTCAGTTTTCTAAGGAACGTCCATACTGTTCTCCATAGTGGCTGTATCAATTTACATTCCCACCAACAGTGCAAGAGGGTTCCCTTTTCTCCACACCCTCTCCAGCATTTATTGTTTGTATATTTTGTTATCATGGCCATTCTGACTGGTGTGAGATGATATCTCATTGTAGTTTTGACTTGCATTTCTCTAATGATTAATGATGTTGAGCATTCTTTCATGTGTTTGTTGACAATCTCTATATCTTCTTCGGAGAAATGTCTATTTAGGTCTTCTGCCCATTTCTGGTTTGGGTTTTTTTTTTTTTTTATGACATTGAGCTGCATGAGCTCCTTGTGAATTTTGGAAATTAATCCTTTGTCAGTTGCTTCATTTGCAAATATTTTCTCCCATTCTGAGTGTTGTCTTTTGTCTTCTTTATGGTTTCCTTTGCTGCGCAAAATCTATTGTTTCATTAGGTTCAATTTGTTTAGTTTTGTTTATATTTCCATTTCTTTAACAGGTGGGTCAAAAAGGATCTTGCTGTGATTTATGTCATAGAGTGTTCTGCCTATTTTTTCCTCAAAGAGTTTTATAGCCTCTGGCTTGAAATTTAGTTCTTTAATCCATTTTGAGTTTATTTTTGCGTATGGTGTTAGGGAGTGTTCTAATTTCATTCTTTTACATGTAGCCATCCAATTTCCCAGAGCCACTTGAAGAGGCTGTCTTTTCTCCATTGTATATCATTGTCTCATTTATCAAAAATAACGTGACCATATGTGCGTGGGTTTACCTCTGGGCTCTCTATCCTGTTCCATTGATCTATATGTCTGTTTTTGTGCCAGTACCATACTGTCTTGATTACTGTCGCTCTCTAGTATAGTCTGAAGTCATGGAGTCTGATTCCTCCAGCTCCGTTTTTCGTTCTCAAGATTGCTTTGGCTATTTGGTGTCTTTTGTGTTTCCATATAAATTGTGAAATTTTTTGTTCTAGTTCTGTGAAAAATGCCAGGGGTAGTTTGAGAGGGATTGAACTGAATCAATAGATTGCTTTGGATAGTATAGTCATTTTTACAATGTTGATTCTTCCAATCCAAGAACATGGTTATCTCTCCATCTATTTGTATCATCTTTAATTTCTTTCATCAGTTTCTTACAGTTTTCTGCATACAGGTCTTTTGTCTCCTTAGGTAAGTTTATTCCTAGGTATTTATTCTTTTTGTTGCAATGGTACATGGGAGTGTTCCCTTAATTTCACTTTCAGATTTTTCATCATTAGTGTTCAGGAATGCAAGAGATTTCTGTGCATTAATTTTGTATCCTGCTACTTTAGCAAGTTCATTGATTATCTCTAGTAATTTTCTGGTAACATCTTTAGGATTTTCTATATATAGTATCATGTCATCTCCGAACAGTGACAGTTTACTTCTTATTTTCCGATTTGGATTTCTTTTATTTATTTCTTTCTCTTCTCTTGATTGTTGTGGCTAAAACTTCCAAAACAATGCAGAATAATAGTGGTGAGTGGACAACCTTGTCTTGTTCCTGATCTTAGTGTAAATCGTTTCAGTGTTTCACCATTGAGCACAATGTTGCCTGTGGGTTTGTCATATATGGCCTTTATTATGTTGAGGTAAGCTCCCTGTATGTCTACTTTCTGGAGGGTTTTTTTTATCAGAAACGGGTGTTGAATTTTGTCAAAAGCTTTCTCTGCATCTATTGAGATGATCATATGGTTTTTATCCTTCAGTTTGTTAATATGGTGTATCACATTGATTGATTTGCATATATTGAAGAATCCTTGCATTCCTGGGATAATCCCCACTTCATCATAATGTATGATTCTTTTAATGTATTGTTGGATTTTGTTTGCTACTCTTTTGTTGAGGGTTTTTGCATCTATGTTCTTCAGTGATATTGGCCTGTAGTAGGCCTTTCTTTCTGACATCTTTTTCTGGTTTTGGTATGAGAGTGATGGTGGCTTCACAGAATGAGTTTGGGAGTGTTCCTCCCTCTGCTATGTATTGGAAGAGTTTGAGCAAGATAGATGTTAGCTCTCCTGTAAATGTTTCATGGAATTCGCCTGTGAAGCCATCTGGTCCTGGGCTTTTGTTGGTTGGAAGGTTTTTAATCACAGTTTCAATTTCAGTGCTTGTGATTGGTCTGCTCATATTTTCTACTTCATCCTGGTTCAGTCTGGGAACGTTGTGTACTTCTAAGAATTTGTCCATTTCTTCCAGGTTGTCCATTTTATTGCCATAGAGTTGCTTGTAGTAATCTCTCATTATCCTTTGTGTTTCTGCAGTGTCAGTTGTTACTTCTCCTTTTTCATTTCTAATTCTATTGATCTGAGTCTTCTCTCATTTTATCCTGATAAGTCTGGCTAATGGTTTATCAATTTTGTTTATATTCTCAGAGAACCAGCTTTTAGTTTCATTGATCTTTGCTATTGTTTCCTTCATTTCTTTTTCATTTATTTCTGATCTGATTTTTATGATTTCTTTCCTTCTGCTAACTTTGGGGTTTTTTTGTTCTTCATTCTCTAATTGCTTTAGGTGTAATGTTAGGTTGTTTATTTGAGAGGATTCTTTTTTCTTGAGGTAGGATTGTATCGCTATAAAGTTCCCTCTTAAAATTGCTTTTGCTGCATTGCATAGGTTTTGGGTCATTGTGTTTTCATTGTCATTTGATTCTAGGTATTTTTTGAGTTCCTCTTTGGTTTCTTCAGTGATTTCTTCATTATTAAGTAGTGTGTTGTTTAGCCTCCATGTGTTTGTATAACTTACACACTTTTTTCCTGTAATTGACATCCCACAATATGATCTATCCTAGAGAATGTTCTATGAGCACTTGAGAAGAATGTGTAGTCTTTTATTTTTGGATGGAATGTCCTATAAATATCAATTAAGTCCATCTTGTTTAATGTATCATTTAAAACTTGTGTTTCCTTATTTATTTTCATTTTGGTTGATCTGTCCATTGGTGAAAGTGGGGTGTTAAAGTCCCCTACTATGATGATGTTACTGTCAATTTCCCCTTTTATGGCTGTTAGTATTTGCCTTATGTATTGAGGTGCTCCTATGTTGGGTGCATAAATATTTACAATTGTTATATCTTCTTCTTGGATTGATCCCTTGATCATTATGTATGTCTTTCTTTGTCTCTTGTAATAGTCTTTGTTTTAAAGTCAATTTTGTCTGATATGAGAATTGCTACTCCATCTTTTTTTTAATTTCCATTTGCATGGAATATCTTTTTTCATCCCCTCACTTTCAGTCTGTATGTGTCCCTAGGTCTGAAGTGGGTCTCTTGTAGACAGCATATATATGGGTCTTGTTTTTTTTCGCATTCAGCCAGTCTATGTCTTTTTGTTGGAGCATTTAATCCATTTATATTTAAGGTAATCATCGTCCCTTTCTTTTTCTCTTCTTCTTCTGTGACCCTTATAATTTGAACGTTGGTGCATTTTATGTTGTCCCAGATGGCTCTGAATGTGTCCTCAATTTTTTTCATTTTTATTCATTCTGCTCTGCAGTATTTATTTCCACTCTTTTTGTTTGTTTGTTTTTTGCAGTACACGGGCCTCTCACTTTTGTGGCCTCTCCCACTGCAGAGCACAGGCTCTGGACATGCAGGCCCAGCAGCCATGGTTCACGGGCCCAGCCGCTCTGTGGCATGTGGGATTCCCCCAGACCAGGGCACAAACCCGCATCCCCTGCATTGGCAGGTGGACTCCCAACCACTGCGCCACCGGGGAAGCCCGTTATTTCCACATTTTTATCTTCCAGGTCACTTATCCATTCTTCTGCCTTGGTTTTTCTGCTATTGATTTCTTCTAGAGTATTTTTAGTGTCATTTGTTGTGTTATTCATCGTTTGTTTTCTCTTTAGTTCTTTAGGTTGTTGTTAAACTTTTCTTGTATTTTCTCCATTATGTTTCCAAGATTTTGGATCATCTTTACTATCATTACTCTGAATTCTTTTTCAGGTAGACTATTTCTTCTTCATTTGTTTGGTCTGGTGGGTGTTTACCTTGCTCCTTCATCTGCTCTGTGTTTCTATGTCTTCTCAGTTTGCTTAACTTATTGTGTCTGATGTCTCCTTTTTGCAGGCTGCAGGTTCGTAGTTCCCATTGTTTTTGGTGTCTGTCCCCAGAGGCTAAGGTTGGTTCAGTGGGTTGTGTAGGTTTCCTGGTTGAGGGGACTAGTGCTCGTGTTCTGGTGGATGAGGCTGTATCTTGTCTTTCTGGTGTGCAGTACCATGTCCGGTGGTATGTTTTGTGGTGTCTCTGACCTTATTATAATTTTAGGTAACCTCTCTGCTAATGGGTGGGTTTGTGTTCCTGTCTGGCTACTTGTTTGGCATTGGGTGTCCAGCACTGTAGCTTGCTGGTCATTGAGTGAAGCTGGGTCTTGGAGTTTAGATGGAGATGTTTGGGAGATTTTCGTGATTTGATATTACGTGGAGCTGGGAGGCCTCTGGTGAACCACAGTCCTGAACTCGGCTCTCCCACCTCAGAGGCACAGGCCTGATGCCCAGCCAGAGCACCAAGAGCCTGTCATCCACACTGCTCAGAATAAAAAGAGAAAAGAAGAAAGAAAGAAAACAATAAAATAAAATAAATTTATTAAAATAAAAAATAATTATTAAAAATAAAATTTTAAGTAATTAAAAAAAAGAAAGAAGAGAGCAACCAAACCAAAAACCAAATTTGCCAATGATAACAAGTGCTAAAAACTATACTAAAACAAAAAACGGACAGACAGAACCCTAGGACAAATGGTAAAAGCAAAGCTATACAGACAAAATCAAACACAGAAGCATACACATAAACAGTCACAAAAAGAGAAAAAGGAAAAAATATATCATTGTTCTCAAAGTCCACTGCCTCAATTGGGGATGATTTGTTGTCTAGTCAGATATTCCGCAGATGCAAGGTACATCAAGTTGATTGTGGAGATTTAATCTGCTGCTGCTGAGGCTGCTTGAAGAGATTTCCCTTTCTCTTTGTTCGCTCCGCTCCTTGGGTTCAGCTTTGGATTTGGCCCCACCTCTGAGTGTAGGTCGCCTGAGGGTGTCTGTTCCGGTCCAGACAAGACAGCGTTAAAGAAGCAGCTGATTAGGGGTCTCTGGATCACTCTGACTGGTGGGGTGGGGGAGGGAGCGGCACTGAATGCAGGGCGAGTCTGTGGCGGCAGAAGCCAGCATGACCTTTCAACAGCCTGAGGTGGGCTATGTGTTCTCCCAGGGAAGTTGTCCCTGGATCATGGGACCCTGGCAGTGGCAGGCTGCACAGGCTGCTGGGAGGGGAGGTGTGGATAGTGACTTGTGCTTGCACACAGGCTTCTTGGTGGCTGCAGCAGCCTTAGTATCTCATGCCCGTCTCTGGGGACCTCGCTGATAGCCCCGGCTCGCGCCCGTCTCTGAAGCTCGTTTAGGCGGTGCCCTTAATTCCCTCTCCTCACGCACCATGAAATAAAGAGGTAAGAAAACGTCTCTTGCCTCTTAGGCAGTTCCAGACTTTTCCCTGGACTCCCTCCTGGCTAGCTGTGGTGCACTGGCTCTCTTCAGGCTGTGTTCATGCAGCCAACCCCAGTCCTCTGCCTGGGACCCGACCAAAGCTTGAGCCTCAGCTCCCAGCCCCCACCCGCCCCGGTGGGTGAGCAGACAAGCCTCTCGGGCTGGTGAGTGCTGGTTGGCACCGATTCCTCTGTGCTGAAATCTCTCCGCTTTGCCTTCCACACCCCTGTTGCTGCGCTCTCCTCCGTGGCTCCAAAGCTTCCCCCCTCCGCCACCCCCCATCTCCGCCAGTGAAGGGGCTTCCTAGTGTGTGGAAAACTTTCCTCGTTCACAGCTCCCTCCACTGGTGCAGGTCCCATCCCTATTTTTTGTCTCTGTTTTTTTCTTTTGCCCTACCCAGGTACGTGGGGAATTTCTTGCCTTTTGGGAGGTCTGAGGTCTTATGCCAGCATTCAGTAGGTGTTCTGTAGGGGTTGTTCCACATGTAGATGTAGTTCTGATGTATTTGTGGGGAGGAAGTTGATCTCCACGTCTTACTCTTCCGTCATCTAGAATCTCCTCCCGAAGAGAGTCATTTTAACCCACTGTCACACTCCCTGCCAGGAACAGCCTGCCTCCCATGACTGGCTAATGCAGGGATTAAAGGCCTGCCTACTTTCCCCACTTCAGGACAACTCCAAAAGGCCATCACAGCTTCAGAATTACTAGCAGCATCAACTGAGGCCCTCTCTCTCTTCCCAGTCCTGTTTATTTCTCCTCCACCTACTGTTTTTGATCCTGAGAGCACTCCCTGATAAATTTCCCCCATGCAAATCTCCACCTGGAAGTTTGCTTTCTGATGAGCCCAATCTGCTCCGCTTATGGAACTTCCTAACACTGGGCCAATTAGAGGTTGAACACTTTACATATGACAAAAGGAGTACCACGAGGGACAAAAGTGATTTCACTAGTAAGTTCTGCTACTTATTGACACTAAAATTATTGCCATGTTCATTGGGATGTCAATAAGTACACCCCACTATTTTTTCAAGTCTCACTTTCGATAATATCATATTCATATATTCATTCCCGATGACATTTTAGGTCTTTACAAAGGCCTTATGAATTCAAGGTTCAAGAGACCAAAGAAGATCCTAAAATGAGATCCATATGAATTTAGAGGACTTTTCAGCCTCAACTTCATGGTATTCAGAACTACATTAATGATCTCTGTCTCCCTTTATAATTTGATGATCAGAGTAGAAGTTAGGATGATGACTGAAATAGAGTAGAAGTAAAAGCCATTCACTTATGTGTTCAATTCAAGTAACATTTTTCTGACACTCTCTATAAAAAGCTGTTGCTGTTATTGTTGTTCATACTTGGAAGGCTAAAAGAAGTTCAGAAGATGTGACACAGAAAAAGTAGGGTCTGTGTCAGAAGTAAGGTTTATCCAACCTAGCACAAGATGGCACAGATAGGTTAGAACCATTATCAGGAAGCACTAAAGCTATAGCCAGAATACTGCCAGGTATCAATCAAAGGGTGAGACAAGGAAGAAGATAGGAGAACAAGGAGCCGGCTGATTCTTGAGAAAATAAGACATTGCACAGAATCAAGTATCTGACACAATTTAAAGCACCTGGTTCAGAAC
Source organism: Grampus griseus (assembly GCF_964374135.1). Taxonomy (NCBI): domain Eukaryota; kingdom Metazoa; phylum Chordata; class Mammalia; order Artiodactyla; family Delphinidae; genus Grampus; species Grampus griseus. The sequence continues at coordinate 34,282,964 of NC_138998.1, read as the reverse complement.
TAAGCCTGTGTGGATGGTAAGTAGGTGGTGGAGCTTCTGTTCTCAGGTTGCCTGGTACATGTAACAGGAATCCAAGTGGTGACTTCATTTCTGCCCTGGACAACCTCTTAGTTTTCATCCCCTTTTCCCTACACTCTTCTCCTCAATATCTCACCCATTAAAAATGACAGTGGGGACTGGCAGGTGGAGAATGTGATGGTAAATAGAGGGTCACAAGTCCCCTTAAATATCAAACCCCAACCATACATGCATTCCTTCTCCACACATATTTCCCCACACTGGAAAAAGCAACAGCTCTCCTATGTACCACATTCTAGGACACCCTGTGATCACATAACAACAGAGGTCTCCCAAGTGCAGTGTACCAGAGAATGGGTTGTTCCCTCTTCTGATGAGGTGGGAGCATCCCGACAGGCAGCTTTGCACAAAAAATCCTGTTTTAGCCTATATGGGGCTGACAGGTCGGGGAGAAAATGGAAATCTAAATTCTCTCAGTCCGGATTATCCTGTTTTGTAACATCCTTGATTAGATCACGGCTGGAGAAGCAAGGGTGTAACTTGCCCAGACTGTAAGACTCCTGGCCAGAGTTGGTGACTAATAGTACAGGGCTGTAGGTTAGTGTGTGGTTGTTGTTGTTTGTTAACTGTGTCAGGTTAGGTAAGGTAATTGTAATCCTAATTTTGAGATACCTCAGATGAGCCCCAAATATCTCAAAGTTTGACTAAAAATTCTCAAAATAAAGTTGCTCTTATTTTTCTTCTACTTAAAAATAGGCTACATGAGAGTTTAGAAAAGGACGCCATGTTTGGCTTGGAGAATACACCCAATATATGTTATTATCTGCAGTTCCTTTCATACTTCTCTCCCTATAATTCCGGATTGCCAAAAAAATTAGGAATCACTGGCCTGAGGTGTCCAAACTTAGGGTCTATCCCTTTCCCAAGTGACAGCCACAAAACAAACATTGTATCAGACTCCATCTAAACAAAGGATAAAGATAAACTAAAAAAGAAATATCTAGTAATGTGCTCTGTGACCTTGAGCAACAGCTCTCCCCTTTCTGGGCCTTAGTGTTCTAACTTAAATCCGGAAGACCATAAGCTCTAACACCCAGTCCAAAAATGATCTGACCAGACACAGGCCAAACCCCACCCCAAGCCACCTGGAGATTTTACAATTCACGAGTCTTGGCTCCTCCCACTTCCCTTTCAATCCCTTGGTTAAATAGCTTCCCCTCTAATGGCTTTTGCCCTGGAAGCAGCACGTCCCAACTCCAGCCAGAAGCAGCTCACCCCAGAATGAGAGCTGCCACCCTCCTTGTGGCCAGGGCAGCAAGCCTTCGCCTTAGCCTCCTGCTTTCCTTCTGGCTGGACCGAGGTGTAGGAGCCAAGGAGCTGAGGTTTGTGACATTGGTGAGTAGACTTTCCTCATTGCTTTTCCTATAAAATTGTTACCAGCAGGGTCTGAAAATCAAGTGTCAGGTTTCATTTTACCCTAGTGTAGTCTCCTGAAGACCAAACTCAGAAAGCTGAATATGCAAGTTTTGCAACTTCCTCATAATGAAGAGCGAACATGTCCTGACAAAAGCCCGTTTGGTTTGGTTATTTTTTACTTTACGAATGTTATTTATCTATTCACTTACTTTACAATGCCTTGAATGTAGATCCCTTTTGATAGCTACTCGAGGCCAGGAGACACCTCCTCTAGGTCTGTTTAGCACCAGAAGCTAAACTGGCTTCATTCAATTTAATGACTATGTGTTGGCAAGCCAAAAAACAGTCATTTTCTAAATTAAGTAGCCCTTTCCCTTTTTCCTGATATATTTATAAGCAGTCTTTGAAGCATTAAAGTAAAACTAAACTCGAGTTGTAGGATGACTTCCTGAAGCATAGATTTGGTTGACCATTAAAATCATGTTTTTCCCAACCCATGGTATGTGTGACAAGTTAGGAAAGGGGGGATGGGGCAGCTACTGTATGTTGTCAAGGAAAGAAAATATACTGTTGGCATCGCCTTAAAAAATAGATAGGGAGAGAGATTGCAAAGTAAAGGGGATTTACTACTTTACTGTCTTGGAATTAATTCCTTTATATCTCTCACTTTCTGTGTGGTCTTTGATTCTCTCTGTTTCTCTATTTCTCTTTTTTCTGTTTTACTCACTGTCTGTCTCTGCCTCTGACTCTCTCCTTGAAATTTGCAGGCTTTCTTGATCTCTTTTTCTTCATCACATTTTTTCATTTGGTAGAGTGAAAGTATGCTGATAAGTACATTTTCTTTCTGAAAGAATATCCAAAATTTATTTTTATAATTTCAAGGAAAGTCAACTTTTACTTAAAAATTAAACACGAAGTTTTTATTTTTCTTAGCTTGCTGTACTCAGGACTCCTTTCTTTACCTTCTAAAGAAAAATTTCATAACCATATGTTTATGCAAATCATGATTTTTAGTCCAATAAATCTTTACTATGAGTCAACAATGAGAGAAAGAGAGAGACCAGCAATGAGAGAGAGAGAGAGACCAGAGAAATATATCATCAATTTGTTTATGAATGATTCACCAGCTGTCAGGCTTCTGTGTTGGAAAAAAAAAAAAGCTGTAGAACACTGTGTACTTTATATAGGGAAATCCATGTAAGTTACACTTTTACTTATATCAGTGTGTTCCTTGCAAATATGTGCATTAAGCAAGTGTAGGGACTCTGCAGGAATTGTACTGTCAACACCATGACAAGCTGGTTGAGGGGAAATCCTTTTTGGGATATTACAGTGAACTCTCAGCTAACAGCATCTGGTCCATTCTTTCCTCCATGTTTTACAACATCAGGCTGACTTCCCTTAGCTACCAAACTGTTGTGGGTTTCCTTTCTCCCTCTACACTCTCAGTTAGCATGTGTTCAGGGACTACAAGTTAATACTAAGTTGTTAATACCTAAGAAAAACCTTACAAAGGTAACTCTCTAGGAGCTAAAAAAATTTAACAATTACCACACATGACTAATGTTAACAATTTTTCCTACCTCAAATTTCTTCCATTAGTGGTAGATTAAGGGCAACTTAATACATCTTTCTTGGCTGGAAGATACCACTGTCTTCTTTTTACTGATTAAAGAGAATATCTGACTATAAATGGTTTAATTATATACCGAGGAAATTCCCTAGAAAATTATTAGGAGAACAAGAATAAAAGAAAGTACCTCTGATTAAAGTGATAATATTAATGACAATAACCAATAGTTACTTAATTTTTTACTATGTGCCAGGCACTGTTTTGAAATTTCAATAGATTATGTTACAGTATCCTCCCAACAGCCCTATAAAATAAGGTTACCAGAAAACACAGGATGCCCAGTTAACTTTGAACTTCAGATAAACAGCAAATAAATTTTTAGTATGTTTATGTTTCCATGCAACATTTGGGCATGCTGCATTTTTGTTTGCTAAATCTGGAAACCATTCTATAACATTTTTGTAAAAACCTTATTAACCCTATTAACCCTGTTTTATAGATGAAGGAATTGAGGCACAAAGAGATTAAGCAACTTGCTCATGGTCACACAGCTAGGATTTGAACCCAGGCTGTATGATTCCAGAAGCCTGCCCTTAATCACTAGACACATTCTGTTCCTGCTGCGTGTGCCTAACCCAGCACATGAAGCTGAGGCTTCTCCATCCTGTGTATTGGCTTCACTCATAGTCAGCAAGTGGTTTCCTTGCTTTTCTACCGTGATACAAAAAAGAAAACAAAGCTTCCCCGGTTCTGAAAAACTGTTCTTGGCAGAAAGAGCAGGAAACTGTCCGGTTCTTGTTCTCTCTCATGAACACAGTCACCACATGCTCTTTTGAAAGAGGTTCACCAGTGTGCATCCATTGGAATGCTAGTTTGACAAGTTGTTAACAGGTGTTTCAATAGTCAAATCAGATTGGAGAAGAAAACGTGGGTTAAAATGTTTTTAAAGGTCTCTTAAAGGCAGAACTTTTCAGAGTCTTTAATAGTCTAATATTTACTGTGGCTTTCAAGGAAAGGATCTAGTAAATTATATTTCCTAAATTTTGACTACAGAATACACCTCCTCTTTTTTTCCATAACGTCTCATAGAAAACCCTTAGAGAATTGCTGTTTTATAATTTATAGAGAGAATAATAAGTATGGTGAGTCTCAAGGTACCCATCAACCAGCTTCAGTAATTATCACTCATGGCCAACCTTGTTTCATCTATATGCTGATGCACTCTTAATGGACTTTAAAAAAGTAATCCCATACATCATTATCCCCACCCATAAATGGGGAAATGCCATTTTAAAGCATTCTCTCTCCCCTAAGCCAGGAAAAACCACAAGTTCAGGTGATCTCAAAGAGAATAATTCCTTCTCATTCTACCTGGGTTTTACAAAGAAAGGGATGATGTCACAAAGTCTCATTCTTCGTGGTTAACCATGCAAAATTTCTGCTCAAGTAATAGAATATCCTTGATGCAAATAGCCTCCAAATCTTCAGCACATCATCTCTATACTGGGATGGGTAACTTCCATACTGTGGTTAGGTAAACTCAAATTGTTCTGGCCACCACACACTTTCAGGGATGGCAGACCTTCTGGGTTTCTCCTCAATCCTCCAAGGAAAGCAACAGAATGACAATTTACTGCTCAGGCTGGCAGTCTAATACTGTTACCAATTTTCTAATGCTATGTGTTAAAATAAAAGTTCAAAGCCATACCTAGGAAAATACCGAACTTTCATTAATTCAAGTTCTAGCATCATTTACCAGGTATAGGATTGAGAACAGGTCATTTAATCCATCTGAGCCTCAAATTTCCTAAACTTAAAGTTGGGGATAATGATCATAACTATAATTTCTATTTCACAAAGTTGTCTTTAGGTTCAAATGGCATGATATACATATGTAAGTGTGAACCATGATACAAATGTAAGGTGCTGCTGTTAGTCACCTGTCTAAAACAGAAACTTTCCAACTTTTTGGATAAAATCTAGGTGAGACTTAATTATACATTTTTTAAATGGTGGTAAAATATGCAGGACATAAAATTTTCCATTTTAACCATTTTAAGTGTACAGTTCAATTGCATTAGGTGTATTCACATTGTTGTGCTACCATTAAAACTATCCATCTCCAGAATTCCCTTCATCTTGCAAAACTGAAACTTCATATCTATTAAACAGCAATTCCCCAGCCTCCTCCCCCTCAGCCCCCACAAGCACCATTCTACTTCCTGACTCTATGAATTTGACTACTTCACATACCTTGTGTAAGTGGAATCATACAGTACTTGTCTTTTTGTGACTGGCTTATTTTACTTAATGTCCTTAAGGTTCTAGTTGATCCTTCATTATTTTTCAGCAAAGAAAACTTAAGGTATTAGATAGTTATCATGTCCTCTAGAACCACAGGCTAACAGCTTACCTTGTTTGTACTCAAGTCTCCCCCACTTGTGAATTCTAATGTATTTTGTCTTGGGGGAGACACACATCTGTATGTAAGTACGGCTTGAGGAGGGGAGAAGCTGGAGGGGAGAATAGAGAGGGGATACTACCACAGGTCAGGAAAAGCACAGTGAAGACCTGAGTTGGATCAGAAAGCAGTAGTATTGGAAAAGAAAAAAAGAGTTTCTTTTAAAAATTGTGAGGGCAGAAGAATCCCTGTGGGTTGACTGTGGATATTAAGGAAGAGAAAGAAGTCAAAATAACCCTGTTTTCTGTTGGAAAAATGATGAAGCCATGAGATAGGGTACATGAAAGGCATTTAACATTTGAACTTCTTAAAAAGAAATATGAGAGGGAATTCCCTGGGGGTCCAGTGGTTGGTACTCAGTACTTTCTCTGCTGGGGCCCTAGGGTTCAATCCCTGGTTGAGGAACTAAGATCCTGCAAGGTACGTGGCACCACCAAAAATAAATAAATAAATAAAAGAAGAAGAAATGAAATAAGGGCTATAAATACCAAAGAAATTTATAATATTATGTATTACACAACACCATACAGCACAGTGGTTAAAGTACAGGTTCATGAATCAGACCACCAGGGTTTGAATGCCAGCTCAACCTTTTCCAAGCTGTGTGACTTTGGATGAGTAACTTAACCTACCTGTGTCTCAGTTTCCTCATCAGTAAAATGGGGATAATAGTGCTTCATGGAGTTATTGTGAGGCTTAACTGATTTAATACACAAAAGTACTTAGAAGCCTATATGGTAAATGCCTAAAACATTGTAACCATTGTGTTGTGTTGACTATATACAGTCACACAATTATCTCGTGTGTTGTTTATAATGTTCACATAACCAGTTAATTAAAATGTCAATTTTTTCTATTCATTCTTTTTATTCTCAAAGGATGAAGTATTTTCATGTCTTTTTTCATTTAAAATTGATGAGTTTTCTTCCCAGCTTTTGGCCCCTGGCACAATAAAATCTGGAAAAATATGTATATATTTAAAATGTGACAAGAAGTTAAACAGATTTTATTCATTTCAACCATTGTTTGACTTACTAATTGGTTGATTTACTGGTCCTTCTTAACTTTTGTCTAGAATAGATTATTGATTGCCCTTTTATTTGTCTTCATCTTCATTGTTGTTTGAACAGTACCTTTGAACACAGACAGAAACTTCTCAAGTCCTATAAACCTTTTTTTCACTTCTATTAAAATAAGAATTACAGTTACAGCTACCATACTGTAAGCATCCACTAGACGCCAGGCTCTTTGTATTTTGTATTTTGAATCCTCCTAATGACACAGTAAGGCATGTGACATTGTCTTGTTATTACATAACAGTAATGGAAAGGAGCTGTGGTATACTTGGTGCTGTAACTCTCTGGTGGCACATCTCCAACTTCTGGACTGGCTTATAGAAGCCGTACCAGATAAAACTCTTCCCTGGAAAACAAAAACCAGGGTTCTTGCCTCAGCTCACAAACAGCCCTTCCATCTCTCTCCCCTGCATTGTGGCTCCCTAATCGCCAGGGCCAAAGAGCAGTGAAGCCATCCATGGGGACCTACAGGTCTTTCAGAGACATTTGCTGGACAGACCACTGTGCACTGAGGGTTTCTACTGGGACAAGTAGAAGGTCACTTCAGTTTACATTCACAGGCCTCTCCCACTTTTATGCCAATGCATTTTGCAAATTTTCAATGTGGTGAACTGATCAGGGACATTATATTGGGCTCATGTCATTTCAGTCAGCGAGCTTGCCACCATGGGCTCTTGAAAGCTTTCAAAGCTCCCTAAATCCAAAGGAAGAATTAGTTTTTCTTTTCAGTCAGGGAAATAAAACTGGGGGAGAGATGATTAGAAATTAATAGAAATATTTCCTGAAGGAGAAATATTTCCCTTTGCTCAACGGGTAGTTCTTATTTGCCCTAATATGCTGCCCATTTTTGGCAGCAGGAAAGGAATACAGCAAGTATCTAAGTTAAGGCCTGAATAATATTTATAATAACAACAACCAAAATTATAGTAACAGGGGCTTCCCTGGTGGCACAGTTGTTGAGAGTCCACCTGCCGATGCAGGGTATACGGGTTCGTGCCCTGGTCCGGGAGGATCCCACGTGCCACGGAGCGGCTGGGCCCATGAGCCATGGCCGCTGAGCCTGCGCATCCGGAGCCTGTGCTCCACAACGGGAGAGGCCACAACAGTGAGAGGTCTGCATATTGCCAAAAAATAAAAAAAAAAATAATAATAGTAACACACATAATAACAAATCTCATGTACTGAGTGCATCCTATGTGTTCAGTACTATGATGATGGCTTTGCATATATTACACATTTAATTCTCGTGATCCTCCTGCATAGGAGATAATGATTTTCTCATTTTACAGTGAGGGAAGTCGAGACATGCAAAAGTTTAAGTTAAATCATTTTCCCAGGATCATCTGGCAAGGTGTTGGTCTCAGGTCTAACCGACTCAAGCCCAGAGCTTTTCTGAGATGTCATGCAGTTCCACTCAATATAACACATAGTTTCATCCCTCCCCTCTCCTGCAGGCCTCTGTATTCTCCTATGCCCTGGATACCTCTCATTAGCGTGCCAGGCCTTTCGATCTTCCTCATGGTGAGTGCAGGGCATATTCCTACCCTGAGTCCTTTCACAGCTAGTCAGCTTCCCTTCTTACCTCTGAAGTGGCATTCATTTACTTGACTCATTCATTTCTACCCAACTCTTTCACTTTTTAATTCTCTTTACTAACAGAGTTATTTCTCAGTTCCTAAAAGAAGAAAATAAAATAAACTTTAATTCATGGCAAGGTTTGTGCATCAAGAGATTTTTCATGAGCATACCTAACAAAATAAGGAGTGGAGTTTAATGCCATGAGCGAAGGTCCCTTTTAGAATTTCCAGAATCATCCCAAAGTTGAGTGATGTGTATTGAATTCCAAACCTGGAAGGACACCATGATGGTTTATTGGACTCCCATCTAATCTAGAAGCAGACTCATTGTTCTAGAAGCAAAGTCACAAATGCAGGGGATAAAGGGAAAGATAAGAGAGTGAAATAAAGGAGGAAAAAAGGAGCACACACAGCACACCTTGATGATAAGTAGGGATGAAAACTCAAAGCCCTTCTGAAATGAGAAGATTGGAAAGAAAGCCATTATGTACCTAGAGGTAGCTGGACCCAACCCAAGATTGATTCATTCATTAAAACAAAGCACATTGTGTGTGTACTTACTGTGTGTCTGACACTGTTTTGGGGATAAAGCGGTGTCCATGATGGCAAAGATTCTGCTTTCAAGAAGTTTATGGGGGGCTTCCCTGGTGGTGCAGTGGTTGAGAGTCTGCCTGCCGATGCAGGGGACACGGGTTAGTGCCCCGGTCTGGGAAGATCCCACATGCCGCAGAGCGGCTGGGCCCGTGAGCCATGGCCGCTGAGCCTGCGCGTCCGGAGCCTGTGCTCCGCAATGGGAGAGGCCACAACAGTGAGAGAGGCCCGCGTACCGCAAAAAAAAAAAAAAAAGTTTATGGGGAGAGGAAGCCAGATACTTAAAAACACATGCACACACACAATTAAAAAAAAAAAAGAAAATATCAAGGAAAAAAAATGAAACCATGTGATGAGAAAGAGATGGAGCAGGCATTACTTGATACTGGGTGGTCAAGAGACACCTCTCTGCAGAGGTTGCCTTTTCAGGACAGACCTGAATTCAGTGACCGAGTGAAAGTGCCAGGAGATGCAGAAGAAGGACATCCCAGGCATATGGAACATGAAGGCTCTGAGGCTGGAACACAATGTATTGGATAGAACAGCAGAGGGTCCTTTGGCTAAGTGTGCTTAGCAAGAATGTAAGGGGAGAACATGGTGGTTGGGCAGGGCTATATTAGGTAGGGTCGAGTGAGCCACTGTAAGGACTTTGGATTTTATGCAAAGAGTAATGGGAAATGATATAATATCTGACAGTGAGAGGGAATAAATTAAACAAGACTGGCCACACATGAGTTGATCATTGTTGGAGCAAATGGTGAATTCATAGGGGCTCATTATAAAAATCTCTATTTTTTTATATCTTTCTAATTTTCTGCAAAAGAAAAATGTAAAAGAATGAGAGAACATTAGAGAGTTCTAAGCAATCAAGAGACTATACTGATTAACATTTTTAAAAGAGCACGTGACTGCTGCCAGGGAAGGGGGACTGGACATCATGTCCTGCAGTCATCAGGGTCTCCACATCCTACACAGTGCACCAAAGCTGGTTAGCAAGCTCGAGGGAGCAGGATCAGTCACATGGGTACCAAACCGTGGTTCTTTCTAAAAAGTTACCTGTGATTTAAAAGGGTGAAGTGAATGTGATGTGGTGGGGAAAACAATGGGCTAGCATTCATGGGAAGTAGGAGATCTGCACGGCTAACTCTATCTCTCTGAGCCTCCGTTTCCTTATTTTTTCAGTGCAGCAATAGTGCTGACCTGTCCTCACAGAGTTGTAAGAATTAAAAGAGATGGCAGGTTGTACAAAACCATGAAGGGTAGCACAAACATAAGGGGTTATTATTATTTTGGATGTCTTCCTTTTGCAATTACCACCAGTACTGCAAATAGTCTTACTGCTAATAATATAGTCTTAGATTTCTAAAGGATTTGTTGGAGTGTGATTGCTGGACTGAGAACAGAGGTTATAAATATGGCAGGAAAGCAGTTAAGAAGATTGCCCTGCACAGACTTAAAAAAATGCCTGGGCATAGTCCAAAGGCTCCAGGTAAACTGGAGATATTTCAGAAGCTCAAGAATACTACCTATGTGTGCTTGAAGGCACAGGTGTGTGAGCACACACACACATTTTGATTTCTAGCACTGGATGTGGGAGATGGTTTATTAAGTGTTTCTGTGGAACACCCCTTCCATAGAGTTCATAGCATGTTTGAGCCACTACCTCAGAAACCATGAAAACCTATGGAAATGACCTGTAAAAACAGAGCAGGAAAACTTGCCCATGTTCCATGGTTTTGTTCCAGCTCTGCTCTTTAAAACATTCCTCTAAGGGGACGGCACTTGTTTTTCTCCCCAGGCCATGCTGTCATTTAGTTGCATAACCTCAGTTTTATCTTTTAAATAATATTTGGGGATGCTTCTTACATCAAGGTTTTGGTTTCCTCTGATGCAACATAACCCTCCCCCCGCCACACACACACACACACACACACACACACACACACACACACACAGCTTCCAATCTTAGTTCATAAAAAAGCCCCAGATTCCAGATCGTCCACTGGTGGGACACTGAGGGGTATGTTTGAGCAGAGAGAAGCGAGCCTCTGCATGGGTTCAGAAGATGGTGTCGGATTCACACAGCTTGTGTTTTCACCTCTGCTCTACCACTTATATACTGTGTGACCTTGGGCAGGTCACTTAAGTCAGTTTCCTGGCTTGTGAAATGAAGATAATGATACTAACTGCTTTGTATAATTGATAAGAGGATTAAATGTATGAGAAACACTTAGCACAGCTTCTAGGACAAAGCAAGCCTTCAAAAAGTATTGAGGGGTTATAGTGGTTATAGGCTGGTAGGAAGTGTTGTAAATTATTTTACTACAATGTCTCTCATTCAACTTCTCTTTGGCTAACTCAGTGGCTCTCAACTAGGGGTGGTTTTGCCCCCTAGGGGACATTTGGCAATGTCTGGAGACTTTTCGATTGTCACAACTGCGGAATTCTACTGGCATCTATGGGGCAAAGGCCTTGGATACTGCTAAACATCCTACAATGCACAGGACAGCCCCCACAGCCAAAATGTCAACAGTGCTGAGGCTGAGAAACCCTGGAAACTAAATAATGTGGGCTTTATAATTCAATGAAACCATATAATAACTTTAGTTACTCAGATCTGGGATCCAAAAAGTGTAAAAAGTGTTTTGATTGTAGAAACAGAAGCACTAATGATTAGCCTCGACAATTCCTGATCAAGTCACCCCTAGTGACTAGTAACTGTATGTGCTCATCAGAGAGTATGCAGCCTTTCTTCCAGCCATGAGGTGACTATTTATAACAATAATTCCTTACCTGACCAAAATAGTTTCTTAAGATTCACCACACCATTGTCCCTCTGTTTGCCATAGCCTGTTCTACTGAGATTTCAATTTCTCACCAGTTCAGGGGGACAAAAGATAAGTTTTATTCAGACACCAGAGACATCATCCAGGTTTTAGAAGCCTCCCTCATTTTCCTGGAATCCCATCTCAAAGATGACTAAAGTCTGAGATGGTTCTAAGGACACTTCTGTGTCTGCTGAACTATTTAACAGGATTTAAAAAGAGCAGCCTATTGGCTTTCTTTCCAATGGAGAAATTTAGCCAGGTAATGAGTGACAAGTGCAGGAAATTTCAGAAAATCCAAGGTGTTATGCAGCCCTCCGCTGTATTAAAAATTTTTGCTGACATCAGTGCAGACATCATCTTGTATTTATTTTTTCTTTCCTTACCTTTTGCTTATAAAATAGCTTTGTGTTTGCTTTGGTATTCTATTCAGAAAGCATAGTAGAATCAAAAAACCAAGGTTGCAAAAGTATAGACGACTCTTCCCAAAGATTAAATGTGCAATCAAAAAAGTACAATGTTTATTGTGTATGGTATTAGGGAGTGTTCTAATTTCATTCTTTTACATGTAGCTGTCCAGTTTTCCCAGCACCAATTATTGAAGAGACTGCCTTTCTCCATTGTAGATCCTTGCCTCCTTTATCAAAAATAAGGTGATCATATGGACATGGGTTTATCTCTGGGCTTTCTATCCTGTTCCATTGATCTATATTTATCTTTTTGTGCCAGTACCATACTGTCTTGATTACTGTAGCTTTGTAGGATAGTCTGATGTCCAGGACTCTGATTGCTCCAGCTCTGTTTTTCTTTTGCAAGATTGCTTTGGCCACTCGGGGTCTTTTGTGTTTCCATACAAATTGTGAAATATTTTGTTCTAGTTCTCTGAAAAATGCCATTGGTAGTTTGACAGGGATTGCACTGAATCTGTAGATTGCTTTGGGTAGTATAGCCATTTTCACATTGTTGATTCTTCCAAAGCAAGAACATGGTATATCCCTCCACCTGTTTGTAACATCTTTAATTTCGTTCACCAGTGTCTTATAGTTTTCTGCATAAAGGTCTTTTGTCTCCTTAGGTAGGTTTATTCCTAGGTATTTTATTCTTTTTGTTGCAATGGTAAACGGGAGTGTCTCCTTAAATTTTCTTTCAAATTTTTCATCATTAGTGTATAGGAATGCAAGAGATTTCTGTGCATTAATTTTGTATCCTGCTACTTTACCAAAATCATTGATTAGCTCTAGTAGTTTTCTGGTAGCATCTTTAGGATTCTCTATGTATAGTATCATGTCATTTGCAAACAGTGACAGCTTTACTTATTCTTTTCTGATTTGGACTCCTTTTATTTCCTTTTCTTCTCTGATTGCTGTGGCTAAAACTTCCAAAACTATGTTGAATAAGAGTGGTGAGAGTGGGCAACCTTCTCTTTTTCCTGATCTTAGTGGAAGTGCTTTCAGTTTCTCACCATTGAGGATGATGTTGGCTGTGGGTTTGTCATATATGGCCTTTATTATGTTGAGGAAATTTCCCTCTATGCCTACTTTCTGCAGGGTTTTTATCATAAATGGGTGTTGAATTTTGTCGAAAGCTTTCTCTGCATCTATGAGATGACCATATGGTTTTTCTCCTTCAATTTGTTAATATGGTGTATCACATTGACTGATTTGCGTATATTGAAGAATCCTTGCATTCCTGGAATAAATCACACTTGATCATGGTGTATGATCCTTTTAATGTGCTGTTGGATTCTGTTTGCTAGTATTTTGTTGAGGATTTTTGCATCTATGTTCATCAGTGATATTGGCCTGTAGTTTTCTTTCTTTGTGACATCTTTGTCTGGTTTTGCTATCAGGGTAATAGTGGCCTCGTAGAATGAGTTTGGTAGTGTTCCTCCCTCTTCTATATTTTGGAAGATTTTTGAGAAGGATAGGTGTTAGCTCTTCTCTAAATGTTTGATAGAATTCGCCTGTGAAGCCATCTGCTCCTGGGCTTTTGTTTGTTGGAAGATTTTTAATCACAGTTTCAATTGCAGTGCTTGTGATTGGTCTGTTCATATTTTCTATTTCTTCGTGAGCCAATTTTGGCAGGTTGTGCATTTCTAAGAATTTGTCCATTTCTTCCAGGTTGTCCATCTTAATTGGCATAGAGTTGCTTGTAGTTATCTCACATGATCTCTTGTATTTCTGCAGTGTCAGGTTTTACTTCTCCTTTTTAATTTCTAATTCTATATACTTGAGTCTTCTCCCTTTTTTTCTTGATGAGTCTGGCTAATGGTTTATCAATTTTGTTTATCTTCTCAAAGAACCAGCTTTGAGTTTTATTTATCTTTCCTATCGTTTCCTTCATTTCTTTTTCATTTATTTCTGATCTGATCTTTACGATTTCATTCCTTCTGCTAACTTTGGGGTTTTTTTTGTTGTTCTTCTTTCTCTAATTGCTTTAGGTGCATGCTTAGGCTGTTTATTCGAGATGTTTCCTGTTTCTTAAGGTAAGATTGTATTGCTATAAACTTCCCTCTAAGAACTGCTTTTGCTGCATCCCATATGTTTTGGGTCATCTTGTCTCCATTGGCATTTGTTTCTAGGTATTTTTTGATTTCCTCTTTGATTTCTTCAGTGACCACTTCGTTATTAAGTAGTGTATTGTTTAGCCTCCATGTGTTTGTATTTTTTACAGATCTTTTCCTGTAATTGATATCTAGTCTCATAGTGTTGTGGTCGGAAAAGATACTTGATACAATTTCGATTTTCTTAAATTTACCAAGGCTTGATGTGTGACCCAAGATATGATCTATCCTGGAGAATGTTCCATGAATACTTGAGAAAAATGTGTATTCTGTTCTTTTTGGATGGAATGTCCTATATATATCAATTAAGTCCATTTTGTTTAATGTATCATTTAAGGCTTGTGTTTCCTTATTTATTGTCATTTTGGATCATCTGTCCATTGGTGAAACTGGGGTGTTAAAGTCCCCTACTATGAATGTGTTACTGTCGATTTCCCCTTTTATGGCTGTTAGTATTTGCCTTATGTATTGAGGTGCTTCTATGTTGGGTGCCTAAATATTTACAATTGTTTTATCTTCTTCTTGTATCAATCCCTTGATCATTATGTAGTGTCCTTCTTTGTCTCTTCTAATAGTCTTTATTTTAAAGTCTATTTTGTCTGATATGAGAATTGTTACTCCAGCTTTATTTTGGTTTCCATTTGCATGGAATATCTTTTTCCATCCCCTCACTTTCAGTCTGTATATGTCTCTAGGTCTGAAGTGTGTCTCTTGTAGACAGCATATATATGGGTCTTGTTTTTGTATCCATTCAGCCAGTCTGTGTCTTTTGGTGGGAGCATTTAATCCATTTACATTTAAGGTAATTATCAATATGTATGTTACTATTCCCATTTTCTTAATTGTTTTGGGTTTGTTATTGTAGGTCTTCTCCTTCTCTTGTGTTTCTTGCCTAGAGAAGTTCCTTTAGCATTTGTTGTAAAGCTGGTTTTGTGGTGCTGAACTCTCTCAGCTTTTGCCTGTCTGTAAAGGTTTTAATTTCTCCATCAAATCTGAATGAGATCCTTGCTGGGTAGAGTAATCTTCTTTGTAGGTTTTTCTCCTTCATCACTTTAAATATGTCCTGCCACTGCCTTCTGGTTTACAGAGTTTCTGCTGAAAGATGAGCTGTTAACCTTATGGGGATTCTCCTGTCTGTTATTTGTTGTTTTTCCCTTGCTCTTTTAGTATGTCTTAATATCTTTTAATATGTTTTCCTTGTATTTAATTTTTGACAGTTTGATTAATATGTGTCTTGGCCTGTTTCTCCTTGGATTTATCTTGTATGGGACTCTCAGTTCTTCCTGGACTTGATTAACTATTTCCTTTCCCACATTAGGGAAGTTTTCAACTATAATCTCTTCAAATATTTTCTCAGTCCCTTTCTTTTTCTCTCTCTGGAACCCCTATAATTCAAATGTTGGTGCATTTAATATTGTCCCAGAGTTCTCTGAGACTGTCCTCAGTTCTTTTCATTCTTTTTTCTTTATTCTGCTCTGCAGTACTTATTTCCACTATTTTATCTTCCAGGTCACTTATCTGTTCTTCTGCCTCAGTTATTCTGCTATTGATCCCATCTAGAGTATTTTTAATTTCATTTATTGTGTTGTTCATCGTTGCTTGTTTCACCTTTAGTTCTTCTAGGTCCTTGTTAAATGTTTCTTGCATTTTCTCTATTCTACTTCCAAGATTTTGGATCATCTTTACTATCATTATTCTGAATTCTTTTTCAGGTAGACTGCCTATTTCCTCTTCAGTTGTTAGGTCTGGTGGGTTCTTATCTTGCTCCTTCATCTGCTCTGTGTTTTCCTTTCTTCTCATTTTGCTTATCTTACTGTGTTTGGGGTCTCCTTTTTGCAGGCTGCAGGTTCGTAGTTCCCGTTGTTTTTTGTGTCTGTGCCTAGTGGCTAAAGTTTGTTCAGTGGGTTGTGTAGACTTCCTGGTGGAGGGGACTAGTGCCTGTGTGTTCTGGTGGATGAGGCTGCATCTTGTCTTTCTGGTGGGCAGGTCCACATCTGCTGGTGTGTGTTGGGGTGTCTGTGGACTTATGATTTTAGGCAGCCTCTCTGGTAGTGGGTAGGTTTGTGTTCCTGTCTTGCTAGTTGTTTGGCATAGGGTGTCCGGCACTGTAGCTTGCTGGTCGTTGAGTGAAGCTGGGTGTTGTTGTTGAGATGGAGATCTCTGTGAGATTTTCGCCGTTTGATATTATATGGAGCTGGGAGGTTTCTTGTCGACTAGTGTCCTGCTGTTGGCTCTCCCACCTCAGAGGCACAGCACTCACTCCTGGCTGTAGCACCAAGAGCCTTTCATCCACATGGTTCAGAATAAAAGGGAGAAAATGTAGAAAGAAAGAAAGAGGATAAAATAAAATAAGGTAAGATAAAATAAAGTTATTAAAATATATTTATTAAGAAAAATAATTTTTTTAAAGTAAAAAAACAAACAAAATGGAGGGATAGAACCCTAGAACAAAAGGTGAAAGCAAAGCTATACAGACAAAATCTCACACAGAAGCATATACATACTCACAAAAAGGGGAAAAAATAATAAATGTTGCTCTCAAAGTCCACCTCCTCAATTTGGGGTGATTCGTTGTCTATTCAGGTATTCCACAGATGCAGGGTACATCAAGTTGATTGTGGAGCTTTAATCTGCTGCTCCTGAGGCTGCTGGGAGAGATTTCCCTTTCTCTTCTTTGTTCGCACTGCTCCCGGGGTTCAGCTTTGGAT
This sequence comes from Grampus griseus, assembly GCF_964374135.1. NCBI lineage: Eukaryota > Metazoa > Chordata > Mammalia > Artiodactyla > Delphinidae > Grampus > Grampus griseus. The sequence continues at coordinate 34,266,156 of NC_138998.1, read as the reverse complement.
TTGGTCCCGCCTCTGCGTGTAGGTCGCCGGAGGGCGTCTGTTCTTCGCTCAGACAGGATGGGGTTAAAGGAGCCGCTGATTCGGGGGCTCTGGCTCACTCAGGCCTGGGGGAGGGAGGGGTGCGGATGCGGGGCGAGCCTCCGGCGGCAGAGGCCTGAGGGACGTTGCACCAGCTTGAGGCGCGCAGTGCGTTCTCCCGGGGAGGTTGTCCCTGGATCCTGGGACCCTGGCGTGGCGGGCTGCACAGGGTCCCTGGAAGGGAGGTGTGGAGAGTGACCTGTGCTCGCACACAGGCTTCTTGGTGGCGGCAGCAGCAGCCTTAGCATCTCATGCACGTCTCTGTGGTCCACACTGTTAGCCGCGGCTCGCAATCGTCTCTGGAGCTCCTTTAAGCAGCGCTCTTAATCCCCTCTCCTCACGCACCAGGAAACAAAGAGGGAAGAAAAAGTCTCTTGCCTCTTCGGTACGTCCAGACTTTTCCCCGGACTCCCTCCCAGCTAGCCGTGGCGCACTAACCCCTTCAGGCTGCGTTCACGCTGCCAGTCCTCTCCTTGCGCTCCGACTGAAGCCCAAGCCTCAGCTCCCAGCCCCGCCTGCCCCGGCTGGTGAGCAGACAAGCCTCTCGGGCTGGTGAGTGCCAGTCGGCACTGATCCTCTGTGCGGGAATCTCTCTACTTTTCCCTCCGCAGCCCTGTTGCTGTGCTCTACTCCGCAGCTCTGAAACTCCCCCCCTCCGCCACCCGCAGTCTCCGCCCGTGAAGGGCCTTCGCAGTGTGTAAACCTTTCCTCCTTCACAGCTCCCTCCCACTTGTGCAAGTCCCATCCCTATTCTTTTGTCTCTGTTTATTCTTTTTTCTTTGGCCCTACCCAGGTATGTGGGGAGTTTCTTGCCTTTTGGAAGGTCTGAGGTCTTCTGCCAGCTTTCAGTAGGTGTTCTGTAGGAGTTGTTCCATGTGTAGATGTATTTCTGATGTATATTGGTAGGCAATGGAGACTGAAGATGATTGAGCAAGCTGTCATATGGTTTTAGCTGTAATTTGGGGAGTAGTCATCTTTCCAACTTGTGTAAAGGAAACTGCTAGTGTTGGAGGGTCTCCTGCAGAGGTGGGGGGGGCGGCTGAGGCTCACCATGAGGACAAGCCAAAAGCTTTCTCTGCATCTATTGAGATGATCATATGGTTTTTCTCCTTCAGTTTGTCAATATGGTCTATCATGTTGATTGATTTGCATATATTGAAGAATCCTTGCATTCCTGGGGTAAACTCAAATTGATTAAAGACCTAAATGTAAGGCCAGACATGCTAAAACTCTTAAGAGGAAAACATAGGCAGAACACCCTATGACATAAATCACAGCAAGATCCTTTTTGACCCACATCCTAGAGAAATGGAAAGAAAAACAAAAATAAACATATGGGACCTAATGAAACTTAAAAGCTTTTGCACAACAAAGGAAACCATAAACAAGATGAAAAGACAAGCCTCAGAATGGGAGAAAATATTTGCAAATGAAGCAACTCACAAAGGATTAATTTCCAAAATTTACAAGCAGCTCATGCAGCTCAATATGAAAAGAACAAACAACCCAATCCAAAAATGGGCAGAAGACCTAAACAGATACTCCTCCAAAGAAGATACACAAATTGCCAAAAAATCATGAAAGGATGCTCAACATCACTAGTCATTAGAGCAATGCAAATCAAAACTACAATGAGGTATCACCTCACACCAGTCTGAAATGGCCATCATCAAAAAATCTACCAACAGGTCTTCCCTGGTGGCGCAGTGGTTGAGAGTCCGCCTGCCGATGCAGGGGACACGGGTTCGTGCCCTGGTCTGGGAAGATCCCACATGCCGTGGAGTGGTTGGACCCGTGAGCCATGGCTGCTGAGCCTGAGCGTCCAGAGCCTGTGCTCTGCAACGGGAGAGGCCACAACAGCGACAGGCCCGCATACCGCAAAAAAAAAAAAAAACTACCAACAATAAATGCTGGAGAGGGTGTGGAGAAAAGGGAACCCTCTTTCACTGTTGGTAGGAATGTAAATTGATACAGCTACTGTGGAGAACAGTATGGAGGCTCCTTAAAAAACTACAAATAGAACTACCATGTGACCCGGCAATCCTACTACTGGGCATATACCCTGAGAAAACCATAATTCAAAAAGAGTCGTGTACCACAATGTTCATTGCAGCTCTATTTACAATAGCCAGGACATGGAAGCTACCTAAGTATGCATCGACAGATGAATGGATAAAGAAGATGTGGCACATATATACAATGGAATATTACTCAGCCATAAAAAGAAACGAAACTGAGTGAGGTGTCATACAGAGTGAAGTAAGTCAGAAAGAGAAAAACAAATACCGTATGCTAACACATATATATAGAATCTAAAGAAAAAAAGGTTCTGAAGAACCTATGGGCAGGACAGGAATAAAGATGCAGATGTAGAGAATGGACTTGAGGACATGGGGAGGGGGAAGGGTAAGCTGGGACCAAGTGCGAGAGTGGCATGGACATATATACACTACCAAATGTAAAACCGAAAGCTAGTGGGAAGCAGCCGCATAGCACAGGGAGATCAGCTAGGTTCTTTGTGACCACCGAGAGGGGTGGGATAGGGAGGGTGGGAGGGAAATGCAAGAGTGAGGAGATATGGGGATATATGTATATGTATAGCTGATTCACTTTGTTATAAAGCAGAAACTAACACAGCATTGTAAAACAATTATACTCTAATAAAGGTGTTAAAAAAAAGCATGATGACATGCATACAAATTCAGTAGGATCTTAAATTGTTGAAAATTAGATTTTTTAATCTTCCACTGGCAAGTCCTTTATCTCTAACCTCCTAAAAACTAATAAATCATTGGCTCAAGATGGTCACAAATTGTATGTAGCATTTTAAAGCCACTATTATGATATGTCAAAATGTTAACACTATTATTACTGTAATCATAATTCAGGAAGGAATACTTCTCATCAGAGTTTTTCGACAATAAAGTGATCTTGCTAAGCTTTGTGTTCCTTCTTGTCCTGTCTGATGTGTAAACCGGTCTCCATGTGTGGGTCGCCTGACTCCTAATGGCTCATCATCTTGTTATTCACATTACCTGAAACAATAACAGTTCACTAACGTTTTCCTGTGTTTCATGTAATGTGAATAACAAGATGATGAGCCTTTAGAACGTGTTACTGAACTTAGAACAGCAGTTCTTAACCTGAGATTTACTTGGGGAGGTCTTTAAAATCCTAATGCCCTGATGCATCCCAAACTAATTAAACTAGAATCACAAGGGGTGGGATCCAGTCCTCAGAATTTTTTTTAAACTCTCCAGGTGATTCCAATGAATAGCCAAGGTGGAGAACCAGAGGTTTAGAAGAAAAATCTATCATTATGAGCAGAGGCAAAACACCTAAGTTAAGTTTGTAACATTACTACCTCAATCTATTTTCAGGTTTTTAGGCATGGAGACCGAAGTCCCATCGAAACCTTTCCTAACGACCCCATTAAGGAATCCTCATGGCCACAAGGATTTGGCCAACTCACTCAGGTTGGTTGGATTTCACCAAGTTACTGATGAGTCTCATGGGAAACTCTGTGGGATTGTTACATTATTGAAACCATATAACTACTTTACTCATATCTGGGAAAGTGTTTTGCACAGTTACCTGGGATCTAAAAAGTGTAAAATGTGTTTTGATTGTGGAAAGAGAAGCACTAATGCTTAGCCTCAACAATTTCTGATCATGATCAAGTCACCCCTAGTGACTAGTAACTGTAGGAAAATTGTATAGAATTGCCTGTTTTGATCGACACATAGCTTCACAGAACTTACTTTCACTAATTTTTGCTTTTATTTGTTCCCATAGCTGGGCATGGAGCAGCATTATGAACTTGGACAATATATAAGGAAACGATATGAAAAATTCTTGAACAAGTCCTATAAACATGAACAGGTAAGTTGGGAAGCTAATAGTGGGAACCTTGCCCCTTGAAATAGTTTAGCATAATGTATTTGTAAAAATTCCCTGTTTCTCAAGGAACTTATAAAAGTCAGATGTCTTGTTTACAAATGTACTTCTTAAAAAAAATGTATGAATATAAGTAAGTTCAACATGGACACCTACAGTAAATACTTAGGCTTGGCAAGTAGCCACCACTTGATTGGTCTCTTTTGTCAATTCAGCTGTTGGCATACCAACCATGGCATGCTCATAATATTATCTCTTCCATAATAGGTATTATGATCATGATGCTACCACAGTGTCTGCTAATATTTTGGTGTAGGTGTTCTGCCCCTTCTGAAATACACTATTAACTCCACAGGAAAAAAAAAAAAACCCCGCAGTTCCTCTCTATTGGATTCTCCTTTGATTTTCCCACTCTAGGTTTTTGTTCGAAGCACGGATATTGACCGGGCTTTGATGAGTGCTATGACAAACCTTGCAGCCCTATTTCCCCCAGAAGGTATCAGCGTCTGGAATCCCAGCCTACCCTGGCAGCCCATCCCAGTGCACACAGTCCCGGTTTCTGAAGATCGGGTCAGTATTATGGAAAACGGGGATTTCATTGGTTCTGGAAGAAGGAAGGCAGGCTGCTCAGGACTTGTGGAGTTGGGAGTCTGGACACTTCATGGGCTGTGCAGTCTTAATTCTTTCCTAAATAAAGGTGCAAAGGACATAGAAAGTCCTAACAGAAGGGAGTAGGAACAGAATTTCTCTTTAGAGCTTTATTATCCACTTTGTTTTGCTAGTCTTTCAACTTTTGGCAATCCCCATTCCTAGGCAGGGTAAAAAAGAAAGATCTGATTATGTAATTAGTGCCCAACACGCTATATGTGTCATCATATTTACCTTTCATAACAATCTTGAATGGACAATATTATTGTCCTTCTTTTCCAGCCAGGGAAAAAAGTGCTCGAGAAGTCAAACAAAATAGATCCAAAGTCACACAGCTGATAAACATCACTACTGAGACTAGAACCAGGCTGATCTCATTCCAGAGCAGTTTCCTTTAGTGTAAACTAGTGGTTCTCAAAGTTAGCTGCCTGTTAGAATCACCTGGAATTTTTTTAAAATCCTGATGCCCCGGGCACATGCCATAATAAATCAGAATCTCTGAAGGTGGGACCCAGGCATCAATATTTTAAAAAAATCTCCCTAGATGATTCTAGTGGACAGCCAAGTCTGAGAACAAGTACCATAAACCAAGTTGCCTAAATGAGGTTGTTTGAGAGAAACTCTCAAATTTATTTACACTAGGTGGGACTGACCAAGAACTCTTTTATCTTTTCAGAGGTATTGCTATTTTTTAAAATAGTAATAAATAAGTCTAACTAATCTTCCAGATGTGGAATTTAGGACTGTGTGAAGGAAATAGTTTGGGACAAGGAACCCTTCCTAATTCCCCTGCAGTCACATTATAACATGACCATCTCCTCTCTTTATGACTGAGGCTTAGCATGACTACCAGACCTAGAATGTTGCTCAGAGAGCTCTGGGGTGGGTTACCAAGAAATTTGACAATTGCCAAAACTGGTGACTTAAGAATTTTTCCCACTTGCTTCGTAGAAAGAGCTTAACCCGGTCAACCTCACTCTAGGTAAATCTACTCCAGTCAAATTTTCTGCTGTTTCCTGAAAAGATAGGATGATTTATTTATGCCTCTTTCCATCAAAGAATCAGAAGGAATCATTATGATTATCAGTGTTCTTAGGAGCTTGTGAATATTTTCTTCCAAAAAGAAAAAATTTCACTTTGACCACAGCCTTTTCTACAAAGACTGGAAGGAAGCACCAAATTTAGCCAATATAGACCAGGGTAGCTGTTTAACCTTTAATCTTGAAAGATAATGATTAAATTACATAGTAAAGAGAATGCAGGTGCTATTAGAAGAGGAAGAAAAACAGGGAGAGTGAGGAAGAGGGAGAAAGAAACAAGTAAGATTGTCTACCTGTGGCTTCCTGCTACCTACTAAGATGAAAACAATTCTCTCTAACATCAACTAGAAAATTTAACAAAATCAATCAATCAACCAAAGTTATTCCTAGAACTTTGCTAACTGCTATACAGAAATAGAAGAGAAATATGAGGCCAGTTTTCTTCCCTAATTTATAATCCATTTGATGAAAAAATATTCACACTTGTGAAGTGTGTAGAATACAATGCAAGTGGAGGGCAACGCTTTCAAGAACAAGCTGCACATGCTGGAGGAATTCAGAGAATAAGACATACTCGGAGCTACCACAGGGCAGTCATTCAAGTCTTCATGGACAGAGTGAGAACTTGAACCAGATCTTGGAGGAGGGTAGGAAAGGAAAGCAGCGCAGCCCAAAAGCTTAGCTTTGAGTCAAGGTAGAGTGCTTGTCCGTCTATGTTCAGAGTTCATATTTAGAAAGAATGAAAATAAGACTGAATAAGTGGTCGGGCACAGGTTAGAGAACCCAAATTTAATAGCCAGAAGGAATCTTGAGACAAAGGCAGCGTGATGTAGATGGAGGGCTGAATTTAGAGCTGGGAAAACCTGAGTCTGAGAGCCACCTACCACTTCAGATACTTGACCTTGAGTAACTTCCCTGCACCTCAGTTTCCTTTTCTGTAAAATGGGAACAACAGTACCCACCTAAATTCTTCACAGGGATTTGTGAAAACCACCTCAGTTAAGAAAAGGAAATGACTTTGTAACCTGCAAAATTCTGGACAGACGGTTAGGTGATTATTACATTTTCAGCCTGATTCTTTCAATATGTGAGATGAGAAAACGAAAGTCTAGAAAGGTTAAGTAATTCATTAAAACCTAGACCTTTAAATTAATAGTTCTGTGCTTTTCCCCTCAACAGTGTCATTTCTCCTGTGGAAAATTGTGAAAGCCAGGGTGGGAAATTTAGATGTAAAGCAGGGGACATAGAAAAACTGTGTACCTCCCTCAGTACTGTGCACACACACAATGAGCAGTGCTTTGGGGCATTTGTCTGACAGTGGCTTGGAGGGAAAATACTGAGCTCTCTGAAAACAACTGTTGAAGTCATGCAGGAGTGAGGACGTGAAGGCCTGAAATTAGATGGTAAAGACATCAGGGGAAGGAAGGCGAGGTAAGACAAGGCGACACAGAAGAAGGTGACAAGGAAGCAACTTACAAAAATAAAATGGTTTTTGAGTAGGTACTAATATGCCAGACCCTGTTCTAGGCTTTGACAGCTCAGCAGTGAACAAGATAGACAAGACTCTGGATATCCTCGAGTTTATATTTTATAGGAATGATAGGATGATAAAGAAGAAAATAAATACAATAATTTCAAATGGCAGTGAGTTCCTTGAAGGCAATAAAACAAGGTAATGTGATAGTGGCTGGGCAGGATGTCTAGAAGAGCTGGAGTGGGGGGAGTGTCTCAGGCAGGGAACACAGAGACCCCCAGCCTGTGTGTTCAGGGGACAGCAAGAAGGCCCCCAGTGTTGCTGGAGAGGAGTGAGTGAGGGGGCAGCAGTAGGAAGGCAGGACAAAAAGGTCACTAGGGCATGAGTTTGGATTTTATTCCTAGTAAAATGGAAAGCCAGTGAAAGTTATAAACTACAGAATGGCATGATCTGATTGATGGTTTTAAAATACTGATACTAGCATTTACAAAAATAAAATACAAAGGATTAGTGTAGTTGCTGTGTGGAGGATGAATTGTGATGCAAATTGATCACATAGGAAGCTCTTACAGTAGTTGAAACACAGATTATGGTGGTCTGGACTGGGAGGGGACAATGAAAGTAAAGAAAAGGGGTCTATTTTGGATATACAGTTGTCTCTTGATCAACGAGGGTTTCAACTACACGGGTCCACTTATATGTGAATTTTTTCAATAAATTCGTACTACAGTACTACATGATCCCCAGTTGGTCGACTCCTCCAGATGCAGAACAGTGGATACAGACTGTGAAGCTACACTCAGATTTTCAACTGTGTGTGGGTTAACCGCCATAACCTCTGCATTGTTCAAGGTCAACTGTGTTTTGAAAGTAGACAGGCAAAAGTGATTAGTCTATGAAGCAGGATGATAAATTTAGTCATTGGCAAAAGTAGAGAGATTACAAAAAGGAAATTGTTAAAAATGAAGAAGTGGAGTTCAGGTTTGTACATGTCAAATTTGAGGATGAAGAGAACATCCAACTGGTGATATCCACCAAAGGCTGAAAATACAAGACTAGCTCAGATGGAAAGTAAGAGCAACAAAATGAACTTGGGAGTCACCAGCCTATAGATTATAATTAAAACTACAAAAGATTGTCAAATTTAAACTCATTTTTGGATGATTATTTTGTCCTCATAATAGGTTTTCAAATATATTTTTCTATGTGTTTATCATGTTCCCTTATTTTAACAGTCTGCAACTTTGCAAGAACGTATTTCAGTGAATCGATCTCTTAAGATTCTTTCTGGAACCTCTAATTCACTTCTCTGTACTTGTGTTTGTGTTTGTGTGTGTGTATGTGTGTGCACGCATGCACATAGATGTACATCTAGTGCTAGAAATGAAAGAGGTCTGGAAGGAAGCAAGATAATTGTTATCATTTCACAGGAAAAACCGAGAAGTGTGAATATTTACCAATAGCACAGTTCTATTTAGGCAAGTTCATGAAATGAAAAAGATAGATTTTGAGTTCTGGGTATATATCCTACTATTTAAGACCAGACGATCATTGATCTCTTTTTCCTCAATTTTAGAATTCCATTCAGCTCAAAACACATTTGAATCTTTTACTCAGGTCACTTTATACCTAATGGCTGCAGCTTCTTTAGTTCTTTTGACTAATACAAAATTTACGATTTCTCTTTTTCCTCAGTTGCTATACCTGCCTTTCAGGAACTGCTCTCGTTTTCAAGAACTTGAGAGGAAGACTTTGAAATCAGAGGAATTCCAAAAGAGGCTGCATCCTTATAAGGTTAAAAAATGTGTTATTTAGTGGTATGCAGAAATAGTGGAAATTCTGGGACAGTTTGAATATTATCAAATTACCCTTCAATCAGGTTATACCAATTTCTACTCCCATCAGAAATACATAAGAGTGCCTGTTTCTCCACAGCCTTCCGAACAGTGTGTAGACAACTATGAGGATATTTGCCAATCTGTAAGTGAAAGATGGTATCACTAGAAGCATTCCCTCCAAAATCAGGAATGAGACAAGAAAGATCAGTATCATTACTATTATAGAACACTGTGCTGTAGTACTTTTCTCTTACGATGAGTGAGCTTTGGGTATCTTCGTCTAGTTAAAAGCCATTTGTATTTCCTATTCTGTTCATATCCCTTCACCATTTTTCTTTTGGGTTATTGGTTTTCTTCTTTTTATAAAGTTTTAGGAGCTTTCTCTCTCTTAACTTTTTTTTTTCCTGGGATACAAATGGCCCTCTTTTTATTGTTTGCCTATTGATTTGTTTACAGCGTTTTTGCCACATGGTTGTAAGTGTGCTGATATAGCCATCTATGGTTTGTATATTTGTAGTCATATTTAGAAAAGCCTTAGCCACTCCTTGGTTATAAAGGAAGTCTGCAATGCTTTCTTATAATTCTACTATAGCTTCATTTTTACATTTACATATTGGACCCATTTACAGTTTATACTGGTGTTACGTGTGAGGTATGTATCCTGCTGAAGTTTTTTCCAGAATATTACCTAATTGCTCTATCACTGTTTATTGAGTAGTTCATCTTTTCCCCACTAATTTGAGCTGTTACATATTAAAATTCCCATATGTATAAGGTCTATTTCTAGAATTTTTTTCTTTTTAATTATTCTTTCATTTTATTAGCCAAAACCACAGTTATAATTATTACAAATTTTATATGCTTTAATATTTAAAGCATATTACATATTCTCTCCCTCATTCTCTACTTTTTCTGAGTTTTCATGGGTATGTTTTCATTTAACTTTTCAGTGTTTCTGTTGGGGTTATATTAAATATATAAATTAACTTAGGGAGAATTTGCAACTTTGTTGCAAATTTGTTGAGTCTTCCTTTCCAAGAACATGATACATTTTCCTATTTGTTCTTATCGTCAAGATTGTTTTAAGGTTTTCTTCATATAGGTCTTTATATTTTTTGTTAAGTTTGTTCCAGGCTTATAAGATCTGCAAAAAAATCATGGCTTACGTCTACTTTTCCAATATCTATACCTCTGATTTATTTTGCCTATTTGTACTGGCCAGTACTTACAGTCCATTATTACATAATAATATTGGTAGTGGGTATCCTTGTCTTACTCCTGATTTTAGAAGTATTTCCCTATTAAGCATTCTGGCTTTTGGACCAAATAGACATACTTTTATCAAGTTAAGGAATTAGCTATCTTTCCTATTTTCTTAAGTGTTTTTGTCAATATTGGTGTTTAATTTTTTTAAAGATCTTTTCAACATTTTTAGTAAAATCAAGTTATTTTTCTCTTGGATCAATTAATAAGATTAATTATATTTATAGATTTACTATTATTGAACTATCTTTACATGTCTAGATTCAAGCCCCCCTTGTTTTAGTATGATATTGAATTATCTGTTAATATTTTACCTAGACTTTTTACACTGATATTCAAAGTAACTTTGGACAATAGTTTTCTTTTCTGGTCAGTCTTTGTCAGTATCAATGCTTATACAAATTTTTTGGAAGTTTTCTTTCTTTTATTATGCTCCAGGTCAGTTAAAATAGCACAAAGCTTGGTAGAATTTCCCAATAAAATTACCTGGCCATGGAGCTTTTGTTTTGTTTTGTTCTGTTTTGTTGGGGGAGGTTGTGGGCTCTTTAATAATTATTTCTGTTTATTTTATGGAAATCCATTTGGGTTAATATTAGCAAATTACATTTTCCTAGAAAATTTATTCATCAGACAAACAGTATCTTCCAAAGGCTTCCCAGAAATTGCTACCAATTCATCATGCAGACAGCTGACCAATGGGTCTCATTACCATGACAATCCAAAAATAATACAGAACCTAGAGAAATGTTTGCATCCCATCCAAATCCCACATTTATAGCCAGATACCAGACCCAGTTTCTGTTGTGTCTTCCTGGGGTGCTTTGGTCTGAGACATGCTTTCCCTTCTCACCTTCCACTCATTTACATGTGAGTTATACTTCACCTACTTCCAAGATGAATTTGATGCAGTGCACTTCAGTCTGATTCCAGGACAAACCAGGAACATGTGGCAGTAAGCCAGCAGGTGCCCACATTTTTAATGTAATAATAAGAAATGATCAATTAGCATTTGTAAAAATCTTTGGTGCACTTAGCCAGTATTACTGGTGCACTTTCATGTGAAGAACAGCAGTTCTCAATGGGGGCAAGTTTGCCTCACAGGGACCCTTTGTCAATGTCTGGAGACATTTTGGGTTGTTGCAACTGAGGGACTAGGGATGATGTGGCATCTAGTGGGTAGAGGCCAGGGATGCTGCTGAGCATCCTACAGTGCACAGGGCAGCCCCACAGCAAAGAATTATCCAGCCCAAATATCAATAATGCCCAAGTCGAGAAACCCTGGTGTAAAAATTTTTTCCCTCTGTGTGTGTTTCAGGATTTTATAGAAATCTTGCCAAAATTTACAGGATACCATGACCAGGACCTTTTTGGAATTTGGAGTAAAGTCTACGACCCTTTATTTTGTGAGGTAAAAGAAAAAATATCAAAGATTAACTTACCATCTGATTTTATGATTTATGCCTATTTTGAAACAGATGAATACATTTTCTTTTGCTTTTATACAGATGTATTATTTAGACTTCCTTTGACATTGAAACATAAGTCAAGACTTCTTTATATTAACTTGAAAATTCTGACTTCTTCTCTCTCTTATTTACGTATACACCCTTTAGAAAATTATAAGCAGTGACTTCCCTGGTGGTCCAGTAGTTAAGACTTTGCCTTCCAATGCAGGAAGTGTGGGTTTTATCCCTGGTTGGAGAAGTAAGATCCCACATGACTCATGGCCAAAAAACCAAAACATAAAACAGAAGTAATATTGTAAGAAATTCAATAAAGACTTTAAAACTGGTTCACATCAAAAAAAAATCTTAAAAAAAAAAGAAAATTTAGGCAAAATTGCTTTTTCTGTGCCTTACCACTTAACTTATTTTTCAGTCACTCAGGAACGCTGGGCTCCACTTCATTAAATAGACTTTAATGAAAATAGCAATAGTGTTGTACAGAAAGAAGAAGAAAAAAAAATTAGCTGATTTCTGTATGTAGAAATAAGCAAGCTAACTTTAAGCCAGGCTATTAAAATTGCTTTATCAGGAAAGAATTTCTCTTTTGCTATACAATGCATGTGAAATAAGCTTTTTAGTTAGATAAATTACTATTTTTTCAGGGCTTCATGATGTTTTTCTCAATCACCATTCTCCACCTGCTGGCCAAAAGGAAAACTCTATAATCCTGTTTTCCCAGCCAGTTCACTGAATCTTGGGGCAAAATTCTGACCAGCCACAAGACTCCTATACACCTCTGATTTTGAGGTCATTGTGAGTGTCTGGGGACGAGAATTACTTTCATAGTTCCATCTTGATAGCAAATGACACAGTTTGCACCCCTCTATGTTAGAGTTCATTGACCCAAGCACAGGCGACATTCCCAATATTTTCACTTTATCATCAGCATCTGTTTCAAGGAAGATTTGTTAGTCTTATAAAAGAGTCTTCAATAAAAACAATAACCCACTTTCTGGTTCAAGTCTTGGGTTTTTTTTTCCCTTACTACATTTTGATCTGAGCTATTCCAAGTTGTGGCCACATTACTTTTTTTTTTTTTTTTTTTACTTCTCTCTCACTTAATTCTTCTGTAGGCTACTTCACTTTGGTCTCCTCTTTCATGAAATCTCCCTCTCTCCCAAGAAAGGCTGGACTCAGTACTTTTTGTGGGGGAAGGGGGATTAAAAAGTCAATACAGAGGACAGTCAGAAAAAAAATATACATTTTCTTCCTTTGTCTTTGCTACAGGGTGTTCACAATTTCACTTTACCCTCCTGGGCCACAGAGGACACCATGACTAAGTTGAAAGAAATATCAGAATTGTCCCTCCTGTCCCTCTATGGAATTCACAGGCAGAAAGAGAAATCTAGACTGCAGGGGGGTAAGTATTTTAAAAATGAGAGAAGCATTGTGGTTAAGTGATCTGGGTCTGAGTCCTGGTCCCACCGTTAATAAGTTATGTGACCTTGAATTAGACAGGTAATCACCCCTGTACCAGTTTCCATTCTGCAAATTGGGGATAATAATAATACCCACTTCTTTAGTAGTAAGGATTAAAATGAATGTATGTATTCCAAAGGCTTACCACAAATAGCACCTGATACATAATACACTATCAAACATTATGTGTTTTTATGATCATTAATATTACCCACTCTGAGCCTTAGTTTTCCCGTCTGGAAAACAGAAGCTTTGGGCTAAAGCTAAATGATACTTTTCATCCTTTCCAGATCAAAGAATCATGGATTTTATATCTGAGACACATAAAAATCAATTGTGTCTGGTGGCCTATAGGGTGAATTTTTCAAGTGGGAGGTATAGCAAAAGTGGCCTGTTTTCCTAAAACCCTTGGCGGTAGCCACTGTTAAAGTCAATACAGTTTACTTTGCAGGCTAATTATGCCCTGTAGATTAATACCTATTGCAATTGACAAGCTTATGACACAGCTTAAATTTTTCCATTGGTGTTGAAAGATGTTTGCTTCTCAGTGATGCCTCTTCTCAGCTGGATTTGGCCCTCTGTAGAACAGGACATCTAATCATAATGAAGGAGCCCAGCCCTTGTAATCAGTATAGATGTGTCGAAGAAAGAAGCCAAGATCAGGCAGGATGGGGATAAATGCTGAGGCTCTGAGGGCAGCTGAGTGGCAGGCCAAGATCCCTGAGGATATGACAGGTCTGAACCTGTGTTGTTAATGTAGACATTAAAACTAAAGATGGAGAGAAAGACGTCTATTATGCCAGGCTGTCATAACAATGAAGAAAATTTAAGTCACAGGAGATGTTCTGAGTCATATACTCTAGAGACTTTGAAGAAAACAATACAATCACATCAGGACTCCAACAATTGCCAGACACTATTCACCATGAGGTTGGACAAGTTCAGCAGACCCCCAGGAGAATACAGAGACAAAGCATCCTGGGGGTTGGAGCAGACTGGGAGGATGTTCACTCAGGGCTGCAGAGCTAGAGAAAGAATTCAAGTCACCAGCCAGGAGAGGAGTCAATTATAGCTACAAAAGCTCATATAAAGAGTGAAGTAAGCTGTAACTAGAACAGCTAATGAGGTATGAAGTCAGTATGGTTGGGAGTAATTTCATATGAGGTGAACAAAGTACCTTGGGACAAATAATTTAGGGCAGTGGTCATGAATGATGTAATAGTGTTGCAGACCTGCTGTTACAGAGCCCTGGTTGCACAGTGCAGAGAGAGACTTGATGAGAATGTACAAGTCCTCACTCTGTGCTGAGGACATGAACCACAAGACCCAGACCCTGGGGATGGGAGAGCATCCAGAGATGAGTCATAGATGGAATCTGGTGTCTTAGGAAAAATTAGCAGGCAGGACACAGACTGTGTGTAGGAACAGAGCCCAAGACCCAACTCAATCCTACGTACCAAACAACAAAGGATGCAGAAGGTGAAAGTTGGGCCTCATTGGCCACATAGGCACCAGATCTCATTCCTGAACCAGCAGGAACCAGCAGTATGGTGGCCAAATGCATCAGATGGTAGAGACAAGATTCTTCATTTCCCCAACCTAGTCATGATGGGCTCAGGAATTCATCCCCTCACTACTAAAGATGCAGTCCATGGACCAGCAACGTCAGCATCGCCAAGCCCCTAGAAAGAAATGCAGAATCCTAGGCCCCACCCCAGACTAGCTGAATCTGAATCTGCATTTTAATGAAATCCCTAGATACCTCACATGTACAATAAAGTTTCAGAAGCACTTCTCTAGATGTAGGAGATGGTGAAGAAAAGGGCAGGGAAAGCCAGGTAGGGGTTGACTAGAATCTGTTAATAAATGCAGGGGCCTGTATCCGAATATAAGATGGGGGTTTTCCCAGCAGCTTGCTTCATATTTCCTTTACTTTTTTCCCTTGGCTACTAGAGATTGCATTTTGAGGAAGTCACTTCCCCTCTCTGGGTCTCAGTTTCCCCATCTGATGAGTTCACTAAACTAGATTTGTCTATCAGAGTCCTTCCCTAAGGTGGTCTCTGGGTCTTGGACTCTATAAGGACTGGCACTCATATGCATACACCTGTCCTATTTTCTAGGGGAAGCCCAGTGCTATTGATAAGCCAGGAAATTGTTTCCTTAGTGATTCCAGCCAAGACACAAGCTCAGCATATTGTTCAGATCTGGCAAGGCAAGAGAGATTTGTCAACTACACGCTTGTTATGAAGCACCTGAACCCAACCCTGCAGAGAAAGCATGTACAGTCTGGGAGACAGAGTCACAAGGGAACATCAGGACTTTGACTGGCATCTTCTTGCCTTTGCCAAAACTTCTGTTCCATCACTTGGTTTCAAGGGTGACACTGTTCAGTAATATCCTGCTCCCATTGCCTTCCCCCACAACACACCCCCAAACACACAAGAAAATCTCTAGGCTAATTCCTAAGGCTAATTTAGGAATATATGGCTGGTCCTGTTTGTGTTAATGCAAATTGCTTCTTGCTATAGATCAGATGTCGGCAGGCAACAGCCTGCAGGCCAAATCCAGGCTGCTGCCTATTTTTTGTAAATAAAATGCTGTTGAAGCTCAGCCACACTCATGCATTTAGGTAGTATCTTTGGCTGCTTTTGTGCTTCCACTTGAGAATGAATGGTTGTGACAGAACACCTGGCCCACGGAGCCTAAAGCATATACTACTGGCCCTTTATAGAACAAGTTTGCCAACTCCTGATATAGCCCAATAGTGACAGAAGTGAAGTTTATGTCTTCAAATCAATAATATTCTGTCTAATGTATGCAGATTTAATAAATGATGCAC
This sequence comes from Grampus griseus, assembly GCF_964374135.1. Lineage (NCBI taxonomy): Eukaryota > Metazoa > Chordata > Mammalia > Artiodactyla > Delphinidae > Grampus > Grampus griseus. The sequence continues at coordinate 34,250,155 of NC_138998.1, read as the reverse complement.
CAGGGAACTTAGAAGCTAGCTACAGTGAGGCCTAATAATTAAGACCAAGGTTTTGAAGCTGGACATGCTGAGTTCAGTGAAACTCAGCCCCTCTACTTACAAGTTGTATGATCTTGGACAAGTTGCTGAACCTCTCTGAGCTTCCCCTCCTATAAAACATGACTAGTGGGCTTCCCTGGTGAAGCAGTGGTTGAGAGTCCACCTGCCGATGCAGGGGACACAGGTTCGTGCCCCGGTCCAGGAAGATCCCACATGCCACGGAGGAGCTGGGCCCATGAGCCATGGCCGCTGAGCCTGCGTGTCTGGAGCCTGTGCTCCGCAATGGGAGAGGCCACAACAGTGGCCCACATACCGCAAAAAAAAAAAAAACCAAACAAACAAACAAAAAGAAAACACCATGACTATTGGCATGCCAGAGCCTGTGGATTATTATGATAGTTACCCCTATTTTCTCCTGGGACAAGTTGCACAAGCACCCCAGAACCAAGAGCTGATCTATTCCGTCATCAACACTGAAAGCTGCTGCAAAGGCACCTGCTGACAAGGGACAAGTTGCTGATTGAAGGTGGCTGTCATGACTCCCAGAAACTCGGCCACAGAGTTTAGTTCCATCGTGGCCCGAAGATCAAGCCTAAGCTCTGAAGGGCTCCCAGAAGGCAACCTTCCCTGAAGCAGAAAGGTGCAGACCTGTGGGAAGTGCAGCCTATAGTTCCCTCTATTCCTAGTCAAGGAAGCCCTAGCACCCACGGAAAGAGCAGATCACCTCCCTCTTTTATTGTGCTTATTGGTACACAGACCAATAGACAGTCTCTTCTCACTGTTTTATGAGCTTTTTGAGGACAGGGACCATGTCTGATTCACCCATCGTAGCTGCTCAGTGCGTGATTTGCTGAGTGGACCACAGAGTCTGGGATCATAATCTTTTGTTAACATCAATGCCCTGCGCATTACAAAAGAAAACTGGTCATCCTTAAGTGAGGACACCACATGCACTGTAGAGAGATGACCAACAGAGACACAAGGAGTCCTCGGTGGATGGTGTGGAAGCCCCTGGGGCAGCACGTCCTCAGGACAGCACCTGCACCACGAGGTATCCTCAGCCCCAGTGTCTGCTGATGGGATGGAGACTCTGTGCTGTGTCTGTGTGCCTTTTACCACCTCAGGAGCAACAAATGCAAAGGGCAAAAGCTTTCCTCTATTGATGACAGATGGAGACCTCAGATGAAAACTAAAAGTGCTGGCTGCCCCCCTAATAGTGACACCCAGAGTAACCTGGAGCAATGGTCCACAGAAGACAGTCTGCACCCTTGCAGACATCCAGAGAGCTGCTTTCTCCCCTGGCCTCTCACAGGTGTGGCTGCCAGAGGGATGAAGACAGAGAGGTGCATGCCACCCTGTGATTTCAGACCTGCCCTGGACAAGAGCAATGGCTAACAACTATCTGTAAAAACCTGTCTGAAATTCCAAGTTCATCAACCTCCTAACTTGAGTTTTAACAAAATCTGGTATACTAAAGTCCTAACATGCCAATCCAGCTCTCCTTCCCCAGCTGAGTGAGTCACTTAATGGCTCTGAGCCTCAGCTTCCTCACTTATAAATGGGGATAGAAGTCAGGATTCAGTGAAATAATGTATACAAATCACACTATTAGCACACAGCAGATGCTCCACCAAAATGAGTTCTTGCCCTCTCTTCTTAAGTCTTAAGAATCCTGGCAGAGAGAATCTCTGTATGAATGAGCAAAAAGCTTATGAACTAAAATATAAGCCCATATTTGGTTCAGCTCAATTGTTGATCTATCTTCTTTAAGGTGTCCTGGTCAAAGAAATCCTCTATCACATGAAGAGTGCAACTCAGCCATTGAACCACAGAAAACTCATTATATATTCTGCAGTAAGTATTTTGTTCCCATTCAGCATCTGTTTATTCAAGTGTGTGAGTTCTTTCAGGAGGGGCCTTCATCTTCTTCATCATCATTTCCCTGTTCAAATTCTTTAAAATTAAATACATAATTCTGGCTCTCAAGGAATTTACAGTTCAATACTGACAAGAAGAAAAGTAAGCACATACATACCATGCAAAGCAGAATCGCAGTGTCATACAAGCCAGTGCTTTGGTGCCTCAGAGAAGGGAAACATCACTTCTGTTCCAAACTAAAACCAGAACAGAAACAGGAGAGGGAAAGTGATAGGAGAATTACAAGGAAAGCTGAGTGTACAGACTTGGTGATGAATTGGAATGTGGGCGGAGGGCAATGATCTGGAAGCTAAGCCACAGATGAAGGTAAATGTTTCAAGTCTCAATGACTGGAAGGAGGGTGGAACCATTAATAGAGGTGGTCATGGGTCAGATGAATATACCATTAGGCAGTTGGGTTTGAAATGCCAGCTGCATCCAAGAGGAAACTTCAGATAGTAAAGGGGATATAAGAAGGAAAGGGAAGGAAATCTACAACTTGAAGTCAGAGCTACAGTTGGGTGTAGAAAGGAAAGAGAGAGAGATTTTGGAGAAGGCATCCATCTCGGAGCAGGAGCCAGGGAAAGAGGCATTGTTGGGGGAGAAGTCTAGAGATGTACTATGCACTGAAATGGGTGTCCCTTGAGTCTGGGATGAGCAGGGAAACAGGACAGGGAGGGATAAGTCGGTCTCCCATCCACTTCTGCAGGACAGAGGATTTCTTAGATGTGGTCTGGCTGGAGAAAGCCATGGTTTCATTCTGCAAGAAGATGGAAGAGATTATTAAAGATACAGGCAGTCTATCATCTGGGGTTCTAAATGGTATAGACTAGAGAACGAGCTCATGGAGGGAACAGAATGCAGTGCTTCTTTGATAAAGGCAGGCCTGAAGTTAATTGATTCTTTCAGGATTTCTAGTTTCTAATCTGGTTTCCAGTTCTAACTTGTGTGACTTTTGGCAAGTCATAAATCTGTCACTCCTTTTTTTTTCTTTTTCTCTAGTAAATCAGTTCTAACCCCTTTGAGTATGTATATGCTGCCATAGAGTTTAGGCAACCAAATGTTATGCCCATTTTGTAGATATGAAAATTGAGGATTTCTTAAGATTAGATAACTAATACGTGGCAAAACTGGGGCTGAAAACCAGTCTCATGCCTTCCAGCTATTCTGAGATAAACCTTTAACAATTCTTTTTAAGCTACACACTCTACTTCCTTACATTTTATTCTGTCTAAACATTTGTAACTTCATATATTCTTCCCCAACTTTAAAATCACAGATGATGCTAATCTGTAAAAAAATATATAATCTAGCATTAATATATGCCAAATTATTTTAAAATTTAATGAAAATCAATGAAACAGGCTAAAAGAGAGAGATGTTCTACTGGGGAAGGCATAGGACAAAATCAGAAGGCTTGGCTCGGATTTTACTTTCTTTCACTTTGGAGATATATGACATAAAGCCAGTTACTAAATTTCTTTTTTTTTTCTTTTCTTTTTTTTTTTTTTTTTGGACATGCCATGAGGTTTGTGGGATCTTAGTTCCCCTACCAGGGATTGAACCCGGGCCCTCAGCAGTGAAAGTGCACAGTCCTAACCACTGGAAAGCCAGGGAATTCCACCCAAGTAACTTAATTCCTTTGGGTTTCAGTTTCTTCATCTTTTGAAAGGAAATAATTATATGTATGTAAATCTCACTGCCTAGCACCCAGTAGATGCACAATCAAAATTTGTCCTTTACCTCTCTACTTCTTAAGTCATTGGAGGTATGGACAATTTAATTGAATCAGAAACCATCATGGTGCTCTACAAATGCTTGATACACGTCTGTTGACTGTAAATTTGAACCAGAGATAAAGATCAAAAATGTTTGTTTCAAATCTCTGTAGCATGACACTACTGTGAGTGCCCTACAGATGGCGCTAGATGTTTACAACGGAATCCTTCCTCCCCATGCGTCCTGCCACTTGACGGAATTGTACTTTGAGAAGGGGTAAGTGTCTAAGAGGTGTGTCTAAGTGTCTAAGAGAGTGTCTAAGAAGTGTCTAAGTGTCTAAAATTAATATCACTGGATCCTAGGTTTTGTTATCATTATTGTTGTTACTGACTTAAGAGTTGTTTTGTCTGTCTGTCTGGTTGGTTTGGTTTTATATTCAGAGGGAAGAATGGTGGTGAGTAACACTATCTTTGCTTAGTCATGACCTCCGTTTTCTTTGTTTTCATGACGACCTTTATTGGGAAATAATGTACAGACACAGTAGACGAAAAATTTGAAAGAACCACCCTAAGTGACAGAAATTACATTTTTTAAAAAAGATTAAGGTATTCTAAGAAGGATGAGGACATTACACTGTTCTCTTGGAAAACACAGGCTGGTAAAAGATGCCAAGAGAAAAATTAAGTTTGTTGATGGTTATAAATAATGTTCTTTCAATTAAAGATGTCAAACATATCCATGCAGCTTCTGGCAATACATATCCGTCAGGTAGGATTCTTAAAGTACAACCTCTGCTCAGTGTTCACCACTTTGCAATCTGGTGTGGCCCTCCCCAGCTGACCAAGGCTTGGCTCAAGCCCACTAGAAAGGCCAAGTTTAGAGAGACCAAGTGTCCTAGTTTACCCAGAACTGGAGAGGTTCCCAGAACATGTAAGTTTCATTGTTAAAACCAGGAAAGCCCTGGGCAAACCAGGAAGAGTTGGTCACTATAGCCAAGGTCATACCAAAAATTTGTACCTGCTGTGACACCGGCATTCTCGTTGGGAGGAAGAGACCTCTTGAATATTATTGATGGAATAAGAACAAGGCAGGGGCTAAGTTAGGGCAGGGACCCCAAATTTTTGTTTCAGGATTAGCTGGGGAGGTGCATTTTGCTCTCCCCTTATGGCATTCACCATAGCCGCAGTCAGGACGATCTTGACTACAATTACACAGGGCCCTGTGCTCAGAAGAGCCCGTGCTTGGTTTAATGACCCAGTGTCGCCATTCTGAAATTCTTAATAATTTTTAAACAAGGCACCCTGCATTTCTTTTTGCAAATTGTAGTCCTGGCTATAGGTTTCTGGCCACCTGAATTTGTAGAGTAGGAAAATAGCAACACAGAGACCTATTCTCTACCAAGATCTTCACTGCTTACAAAGAAAGTGAGTTCTGCACAGTTAGGGAAAGGTAAGTTCATCCTTTGTTGAACCTCTAACTGGGTGCCAAGCACAATGAAATAGAACTGAAATGTGGTCTTAGCAAGTTTTGCTCTCAAATATCTAGAGTCAGAATGGAGAGACAAATCCCATAACATGGAGAAAATCCAAACAGAGCTGAAAATGGGAATGAGAAGACTGTGGACAAGTGCTCTGTCAATACTGGCTTCAGGCACAGAGTTAATAAATCCAGTGAAAATTCCAGAATCAGCTCTAGGAGTAGGCTCTGTCTCTTCGGGATAAGACAAAAGAAACTACCCACTTTCCTCGAGCCTCCCTCCTCTCTGATTTCTGTACCCAGTAGTCCTGAGCCTGCTTTTATTTAGGTCACTGAAGCATTTTGTCCCACTGAATCATTCTCTCACCACCTTGAATAAATCCATATTATGAATTAAGTGTGGGGTATTTTTCAACTAAGAGACACTGAACAACAGAAAAAAAAGTAACCAACTGTCACTCACAGGCAGAAGTCAAGTTTGTTGTTATATTAAGATTTTTTTTAACACTCCAGAGGAGTATCAAAAGTTAAACTTGCTTGCTTATAGATTAGGAACAAGGAGAACCCAAGTTAACAAATATAGGCATATGTATATACCAGCAAATTAGGGGATCCTCTGTGTAAGGTGATTCCACTTTATCCCTATGAGAAAATAAAGAGAGAAAAAGAGAATTTTTAGATTTTTATCCACCTTAAACATACAAACTTTTAAGTTTGTAGATAAGATAGCTAAATAGGGCTTCCCTGGTGGCGCAGTGGTTGAGAGTCCGCCTGCTGATGCAGGGGACGCGGGTTCGTGCCCCGGTTCAGGAAGATCCCACATGCCGCGGAGCGGCTGGGCCTGTGAGCCGTGGCCGTTGAGCCTGCGCGTCCAGAGCCTGTGCTCCGCAACGGGAGAGGCCACAACAGTGAGAGGCCCGCGTAACACACACACACACACACACACACACACACAAAAGATAGCTAAATATATTCTAAAACTATTCCATTTTTGGTTACGTACATAAACTTAAAATCATATACTATATAAAATAATTCACTAAGTTAAATAGTGCTTCTTCTCACTTTCATATTTTATGAAACACTTTTATTCAAACTCTTTGTATGCACCTTTACTTGTGTCTTTACCACCGGAGCCAATTTTGAGTCCCCTAAAAATGTTTTCCAAATATATTAATTAATAAGGGTAATTTTGGCTGCTGTACAGATGAACCTCAAATCTCAGAAGCTTAACTCAATGGAGATTTCATTCTCATTCATCTAACAGTCCAATGCAGATGTTCCTGGCCAATAGGAAGTGACTCATCCATGGTGTGATTCACACATGGTGATTTGGGGACCCAGGATTCCATCTTTTGGACCTACAGTCTTCAAGAGTGCTGTGCTCACCTGCAGAGAGCTTGTAGGAAAGAATGAGAGGGTGGAGAAGACAATCTGCTTAGCAAGCACCTCAGCCCCGAAGGGGCATATGTCACTTCTACTTACATTCTACGATACTAGCTAAAATTAGTCACTTGGTGCCTCCTGACTGCAAGGGAGTCTGGGAAGCATACTCACTTCTCAGCTGTAACTTTATTCTATGTAAAGAGAATCATGAATTTTGATTGACTGTTAGTCATCTTTGACATATTATCATGATATAAAGGATACTGTCATTGAAAAAGTTATTCCAAGATATAAGTGCTCATTCATATAATATTAGGGAAGTTTTTAGAAACATATAAATGAATATTTGTGGTTACTACTGTTTATATGGTTTCTTAAAGTGATTTATTTGAAAGGCTTGTTTATAACAACATCCAAAAGTTGCAGTTGTGAGGTTACTATACTTGAATTTCTCTCCTGTCTCTTTGGCAAATGACTTCCATAGGCAGCTTGTACTAGCTTTACAAGGTTGGTTTGGGCCAGTGGTCCTTCCCTAAACAGTGTATTTTTTTTTTAAATAAAGTGGTGAGAGAGCCCTCCTCAACACGAGCAAATGTAAGGACTTGAATACACACCCACCCCCTCCTTCTGAGGTATCATTTTTATAAGTCTTGCTGTATATTCAAGCACATATGTTATATATTATTCAGTTCCATGTTTCTGGCCTGGTTAAGGAGAGGGAAGATACATTCATTCAGAGGGAAGACTGAAAGAAATATTGAGAGAGGAAAAAGAAAAGGAAAGAGCAAATGTGAAGCATGAAAGAGAGAGAATAGGAGAAAGAAAACCCAACAACCCACCTGCGCCCCACTTCTTACTTGAAGGTTCACCAAATCACCCCCAACTCCCCCAACCATTGCCCCTCAGCTCCTTCTCTGACTAAGCATCCCGGTCCCTGCCTCGCATGCCCCTGGTCATCTAACAAACCAGCCCTCCCATTTCCACCCTCCCAATCTGGCCCACCTGCCCCAGTCCCCCTCTTCCCACAGCTAAATTGGCTAATATCTACTCTTTCCCATAAATTCTTCCACTAGTCCTTCAGCTGACATGGTACAGGCTAAGTAGAAAGAAATTCAATGGAAGTTCAACAACACAGAACTAACAGAGGTCTTTCCTCCTGTTCCTCTACCTTCCTTCACCAGGGAGTACTTCATAGAGATGTACTATCGGAATGAGACGCAGCATGAACCACATCCCCTCACGCTGCCTGGCTGCACCCCCAGCTGCCCTCTGACAAAGTTTGCTGAGCTGGTTGCCCCTGTGATCTCCCAAGACTGGTCCACAGAGTGTGCCATGAGCAACCATGAAGGTACTGAGGACGCTATGGACTAGGGTGCACACAGAGCTCTGCAGAGAGGGCAGAATACCCTTTCTCCAGATGGTTGGTGCTTTGAGAATATAAACTGGCTTCAACCCCATCTTTGGGGGAAATAGGTTTGGGGTGATAATTGTATGTTTCAGAGACCTCAACTTCAGGCAACTCCTACCTCTTTACCTGGCCCTGCTCCTACTTGCCGTAAACCTTGTCAACCTACATAAACCCAGGAGGCAGTAATGAAGCAGAAAACATTTACTTGGGATCAAAGAATTGCAATTCGGGGAACACATATCAAACTGGAACAAAATTAGAAATGTAAGAATGGGGGCTTCCCTGGTGGTGCAGTAGTTGGGAGCCCACCTGCCAATGCAGGGGACATGGGTTCAGGCCCTGGCCCAGGAAGATCCCACGTGCCACTGAGCAACTAAGCCCGTGCACCACAGCTACTGAACCTGCACTCTACAGCCCACGTGCCACAACTACTGAGCCCACGTGCCACAGCTACTGAAGCCCACTTGCTTAGAGCCCATGCTCCACAACGGGAGAAGCCACAGCAATGAGAAGCCCACGCACCATAATGAAGAGTAGCCCCCCCTCTCCGCAACTAGAGGAAGCCCGCACGCAGCAATGAAAACCCAAGGTGGACAAAAATAAATTAATAAAATAAATAAATTAAAAAAAAAGAAATGTAAGAATGTTCTGAATATCTCCCAGGAAAAATGTATTGAGTATTTAGGAATAAACCTACCTAAGGAGACAAAAGACCTGTATGCAGAAAATTATAAGGCACTGATGAAAGAAATTAAAGATGATACAAATAGATGGAGAGATATACCATGATCTTGGATAGGAAGAATCAACATTGTGAAAATGACTCTACTACCCAAAGCAATCTACAGGTTCAATGCAGTCCCTATCAAACTACCACTGGCATTTTTCACAGAACTAAAACAAAAGATTTCACAATTTGTATGGAAACAAAAAAGACCCCGAATAGCCAAAGCAATCTTGAGAACGAAAAATGCAGCTGGAAGAATCAGGCTCCCTGACTTCAGACTATACTACAAAGCTCCAGGAAACAAGACAGTATGGTACTGGCACAAAAACAGAAATATAGATCAATGGAACAGTATAGAAAGCCCAGAGATAAACCCACGCACATATGGTAACCTTATCTTTGATAAAGGAGGCAAGAATATACAGTGGAGAAAAGACAGCCTCTTCAGTAAGTGGTGCTGGGAAAACTGTACAGGTACATGTAAAAGTATGAAATTAGAACACTCCCTAACACCATACACAAAAATAAACTCAAAATGGATTAAAGACCTAAATGTAAGGCCAAAAACTATAAACTATTAGAGGAAAACATAGGCAGAACACTCTATGACATAAATCACAGCAAGATCCTTTTTGACTCACCTCCTAGAGAAATGGAAATAAAAACAAAACTAAACAAATGGGACCTAATGAAACTTAAAAGCTTTTGCACAGTGAAGGAAACCATAAATAAGACCAAAGTACAACCCTCAGAATGGGAGAAAATATTTGCAAATGAAGAAACTGACAAAAGATTAATCTCCAAAATTTACAAGCAGCTCATGTGGCTCAATAACAAAAAAACAAACAACCCAATCCAAAAATGGGCAGAAGACCTAAATAGACATTTCTCCAAGGAAGATATACAGACTGCCAACAAACACATGAAAGAATGCTCAACATCATTAATCATTAGAGAAATGCAAATCAAAACTACAATGAGATATCCTCTCACACCAGTCAGAATGGCTAGTGGGAAGCAACCGCATAGCACAGGGAGATCAGCTCGGTGCTTTGTGACCACCTAGAGGGGTGGTATATGGAGGGTGGGAGAGAGGGAGATGCAAGAGGGAAGAGATATGGGAACATGTATATATGTATAACTGATTCACCTTGTTATAAAGCAGAAACTAACACACCATTGTAAAGCAATTATACTCCAATAAAGATGTTTTAAGAAAAGAAATAAAATATTAAAATAAAAAAACTTATTGGAATGTTGAAAGTGTGGGTGTGATATCTGTTCTGAGGACAAAAGGAATGTATAAGGCTTCGATTCTGGTATCTTCAGAAAACCTAAGCAAACTCACAGGTCCTACTGAAACCACTTACTATAAATGAAGAAATATTCAAATAACCCCCTTTAGAGTCCTGTAGATTTGCCATGTGCAGATGTAACTTGCCTAGAGAACACCATGCTACATTACCAGCAGGAATAAAGATGAAACAGTTTCTAGAGATGATTTCTACTGGATGCCAGAGTCTAGACCAAAGCCATTCTCTCTCCTAGTTGGTCATGGGATGACTGACATATGACATCAATTGATGTGTTTGTGTTCTTTCTTTTCCAAGTAAATATTTGGCCTTGGGGCCATCATTTAATTATCATTTCTCCTCCATGCATGTAAGCCAAATGAAAAATAATGAATAAAGTCATTTTAGGAAGTTCAAAAGCACCACTTTTATAATTTTTTTTTAAAAAACTGTGTATGTACTTAGAATTAAATTCCTGAAGGACAGATTTTAGGGGCTATATTTTTGTTTGGGGTTTTATTTTAATGTAATAAGAGGGAAAATATTAATGTAAAGTAAAGTGACTTTGGTTTAAATGAATGTTCTAAATTAAAAGTGTATTTAGTTTGGACTTTGCTACTTCAGATAAAGGCTAAGCTGATGGATAGCTCTGCTTCATCTATTTAAGATGGAACTGGCTAAGAAAGCAACCTCTGGAAATTTACAATGTAGTGGGGAAGTAAAGAGATACATATTACAAGGTTACGTCTAATGACTCCAGGGGTTGCTATGGGAATAGAGTTACCTGGATTTGGAGGGAAGGAGGAAGCAAGAAGCATCAGGGAAGGCTTCCTACAAGGGTTGACAGCATACGGAATCAATTTGGAAGGTTTCTTCTAATGGTGTGGTACAAGGTGCTCAAAAGGCCTTTATCAAATGTACTAGTGGCTTGAAGTTGGAAAGGATAGAGGAGTTACTTGGCAGAAGATTCAGGATCCAAAGAGATTTCCACAGGTTTCCTTCAAGGGGCCAATTTTAATGGGATAAAATGTCATCTCCACAGGAGCAAGGATTTTTATTTGTGGTATTCTCTCTTGTATTGGTTCTCAGCACCCAGAAGTGCCTGTGCCTGGCATGGATTAGTGCTCAATAAATATTTGCTCATGATGGTATAAATTAGTTATCTTTCCTCCCTGAACCTACTCTTTCTATCTCGATTAGTAGCAATACCCAGTAATCTGGGAGTTATCTGGTTATCACTCTCTCCTTCATTCTCCAAAGCCATCTGTCACCTCTTCTTATCAAATCTACCTGCAGTATGTTTGTAGAATTCTTTTCCTCAAAAGACCAACATCAACAATCCAATGTCCAAGTAGAGTGAAATATAATTAAGCAGAAGAATATGTTAATAAAAAGAAAACTTAGGGATTGGTGTGCTGGATCTAGTTCATACAGATCTCAAGTGTAGAAAGTATGTATCACTTCCCAACTCTGAGATCAATGACTTCACTTTGGCAGTTTGAAATTGGTCATGCTGTCATATAGGAGTATTTTCACTACAGAAAACAGCATATCCCACAAATTAGAGTTTTGTTTTATGTTTTGGGTTTTTTTTTAAAATCCAGTTTACCAGCACACCACTGGTTTTAGTTCATAGGAAGTTTGTAACACAAAGTGGTCTCCAACAAAGTGAATTCAATATTTGAACTTCTTTAAGGAAAAAAGGATTCGATTTGTTCTATATGGTCTCAAAGAGTGATGTGAGAGGCAGCAGGTAAACATTTCAGGAAGACAGATTGTGTTCAATGCTGGGAAATCCCTGGGACCAGAAATGTCCATTTAGGTGGATGCCCACTTGCCTTGGCAGAGACTCTACAGAGCAGGCTGAAGAATGGAAGGTGGTAGGGGTTGAATGACTCTTTAGTAGGGCCACCAAATATAGCAAATAAAAGTACAGGATGCCCAGATAAATTTGATAAATAGCTCTAACTGCTGAATTTTTATAATTTATTGAAAAAAAGCTGAATTTGAGACACTAACAGTGCCCTGAGAAAGCCAGTAGAGGAAGCAGTACAAAACCATTAACAGGACATATCCTGTATATACAGAATGCCTGACCACCCTACTCCTTAGGGTATTTCCATCCATGAAATTCTCCTTATACCTATGAGCAGTGTTTTCACCTAGTGCTGGTAGGCCCAATTAACTTCATTCTCATATCAATTAAATTAACCAGAGGCTTTGCTGGGAAATTCATAAGTCTAAGTTTCATACTATGTTACTTGAAAGTAATAAAATTCTTGTTTTAGAAAATGCTTCTTTAATTCCAAAATTTTACTAACATAGTCAGACTTTCTTCACTTGCATTCTCCCAACCCTACCTCAATCTCCAACTCCAGTTATTTGGTAGGAAAGAGATTTACTGTTAGGAGGTTCCAGTTTCCCCTCATAATCTTTGTAAAGCTGAGAATCTATAGCACATAAACACATGCCCAAGATTTAACCATGAGCTTCTTACAGGCAGGATCCATACTTTTTTCCTCCTTGAATCTTCAGCCAGTAGGCAATGCTGAGAACCTGGTGCCTTTAATCAATATTTTCTAATTGAACAAATGTTCCACCCTCCATACCTAGCCTGATTTCCTCATGGCTGGGCCCGGATGTCAGAAGCCTGGATGTCAGTTGTTCAATAAATGGGGGAGAGAAGCTATGAATGAGCCTTGAATGTAACTGCACTGTAAAGACCCACTCATTGACTATATATCTGTATATTTATACCACTGTGTCTGTGTCTTTGGCCTCTGTTTCCAGCATAGTCACTTTGGCATTCTCCTGTTCTCCCATTTCTATTTAAAGCCCCTGTTCAATAATGTCCCTTCCAGCACCCCTACTTCCTCAGAGATGAGGCCATCTGATTACTATACCTTTTTCACATCCTTGTTATTATCATGAATTTCCCAGGAGATGTCTCATCATTCATTAGTGACATTGGTAACTTGCTTTGGTAAACCCCAACTCACTCATCACCCCCACTCCTGCCCTCAACCTAGGCAATTCTGACAGTCATAATAATGGCCTTCCCCATACACTGACTGCTTCACTGATACCCACCCCTAGATCAAATCAACCACACAGCTTCTTCATTCTGATCTGATGAGTGTAGCTAAATGAAACCAACTATCACCATTTCAAACTATGAATGTGGACATTTCTAGTCCAACCTCAGCTGGATCTTTCAACACAGCATGATAAATGCATTCACCCTTACTGGACTCTTTCCCTGTTTTCTACAGGAAGGTCTTGTTGATTTTCCCAAACTTCTAATTCCATCTTTTCTTTAATTCTCATGAAGTGTCCTGAGAAGATCAAAATAATCCACTGAAAACTCTTTCAGTTCTCCTGTCACTGCCTCAAAATATCTCAGTAGCTTTCACCTGTCTTTCCTGCTGTCCCTCAGGAAAACATGCTCCTCCTTGAATAACTTAATTCCTCTCCTCAGGCATATGATCCCACCTCTACAGTCTCCTTGGACCTCGATGAATCTCCTAGTTAGCTTCATTTTCTTCCTCTGCTCTGGCTCTGTCCCCTCTGCTAAGAAAATATTCAAGTCTCTTATCAAGAGCACCTTCAAGTGCCTGCTCCATCTCATTCTCGTCAATCCCAATTTTCTCAAACTAAAAATTTACATTCTCCAACTCTATTTCCTCCTCTCCTTCTCACTCCTGAACTATTCTGTAAAATGATATTCATCCTTCCTTCATCTCTTTTTTGAAACTTCCCTTTTGAAAGTCATCCATGCCTAATTCAGTGGCCTCTTTCCCTTTTCCTGTCAAAATCACACATCCCCATTTTATAGGGAAGAAAACTGAACGTCACAAAAGAACCATGAGTGGTAGTGTCGAGATTCAAGCCTATAACACTCTCCAGGCATTAAGTTTGATAAGGAAACAGCAGCAAGACCAGCAAAATCTCCCTATGTGACTTGTAGACTTTGTTACAGATGTGGGGAGGCAGGCAAGGAGGACAGAGAGATAGAGAATTTGACAAGCTCAAACAATCCAGCATGGTGAGTACTATAATGAAGAACACACAGATAACTATAAAAACATATAGCAGAGGCAACTAGCCTAATTCTAAGGGGTCAGAAAAGTCTTTTCAAAGTGGGAGATGTTTAAACACAAACCTGAAGGAGACAAGGAATTAACTAGGTGAGTGGAAATGAGAGAGGAGAATGTTATAGACAAACAGGGAAAATACATAAAGGCCAAGAGGCTAAAGACAGCATGGGGCATTTTAGGTACTGGAAAAAGTATCTCTAGTGAGAATGCAAAGATGCTAGAAAGGCAGGCATTAAGTGTCTCGTAGGTCAAGTTGAGTAGTTCTGGTCATTAAAAGATTTTAGGCAGCGGACAGATGATGTGACTGGCCTCTTGTTTTAGACAGACCTCTTTGGGTCTAGTGGGAGAATGGATTGAAGAAAAGTGGGTGGGGGAAGAACAGTTGGGAAGCTGTTGAAATAATCAAAAAAATTGGTAAAAGTGGAGGAGAAAAGCAAAAATATTCAAAGAGAGAAAAGTAGAGTAGACTGGACTTGGGGATTAATGGCACCAGGAAGAGGCTTTTGACACATATTGCCAAAATAGTTTTCCAAAAAGTAGTACCAATTCACACTGCCTTCAGCAGCTTTCCCCATGTAGTAGGACATCTTGTCAGTCATTACCCACATTAGACCTCTTTGAAATAAGATACAATTAATCACTCTCTTTTCTCAGATTCCAGGACATTCCTCTAAACAAACTCACAAAATCTTTTACAGTACAAGGGAGCATATAATTTTTAAAAATAAGCATGAAGGAGAAGGAAAGAGAGAGAGAGAAAAAACCTCTTCTGAGTCTTCTCTTTGTTCTCAGAATTTTGTTGAGTTTCTGTTGGATTGGTAACTTCTATCAACTCCCTAAATGATGATGTCCCTTGTTTTCTTATTCCAGTCACCATGCATCAGTATTACCCAGGACTCTATCTTCTACTTCTCTAATCCTTATTTTCATATCTATATATAGAATTCTAGACCTGTTTTTTTCCAGCTGCCTACTGATCATCTCTACCAGGATAATAACCCATCTCAATCCTACATTTGAAACAAATTTTATTATCTCCTCTACTCCAAATGGATCCTTTCTAATGTGCTTTCAATCTCACTTCACAGCTTAATCATCTTCTCATTCACCCAACCTGGAACCTATGGGGTGGCCTTGACCACAACATCTCCTTTACCAGTATATTTAGTCCATGACAAAGCCTTTCAATTATACTTTAGCAGCATCTCTTGAATTCCCTCATCTGCATTCTCAGGGCCACACTTCCAGTGCTGAGCCCTCAGTATCTTGTCAAAGGCATTTTAATAGCTATCAGGCCGAGAATATCTCCACCATCTTTTCTTTTTCCAGTTTTGCTGGGTCATGTCAATTCCATGTGTAATAATTGCTGATGATTTCCATTTGCCCCATGATAAACCAGACCTTCTAAAACCTGAGCCTCAACCTACATATCTGGTCTCACCTCGCCACAACCTATATTCCAGGCACAGGCAATTGCTCATTATTGCCCAAAGACACTCTCGTGCAATTCATTCTGTCTCATGACAAAAGTTTATTTACCTCAAAGGCCAGCTCAAATCTTATCATTTTCTCAGAAGACTTTCCAAACTCTCTTCCAAATGAACACTTTTTGTTCATTTCAACTTTCTCTCTGTTCCAATGGCATATCTTTTACACCTCTACTTTACTATTTATCACATCACCTCATAATTATCTATCTGGTTCTCGCATTAGATATTTATCTCCTCACGAGCAAGGATCATGAAACCCCAGAACCCAACACACAGCTGGCCTGCCATATGTTGTGCGCTCACTGCATATCTAGGAAGGAGAAAAGGAAGAAAAAAGATTCGGAAAGCATATTACAACATAGACCAAAAAAAATTGAAAATAAACTTCCAAATACAGAAAGTCAGCCATGGCCATTAATTTTAAAGAATCATTAGTCTCTTGCCTTCTTCCCTCATTTTCATTTAGTCCTTTCCTTTCTTCCTCAATTCTGTTTATTTCCCTCCAACTTTACATTAACTCCATCTGCGGTGCTAATGGCACTGGTCCACCAAGATCTAATTTGATTAATATTCACCTTCTCACGGCACCAAGAGGCATCCTGACATCATGAGAAAAACACTGAACTAAGAATTGAGAACCTATGAGTTCTAGATCATTAATTCTTTCCACAAATATTTACTGAGCTCCTGCTTTGTGTGAGGTACTGTTCTAAGCGCTTGGGGTATGTTCATGAACAAAAAAGATAAATGTTCCTCCCTTCATGAAGCATACATTCTGTTAGAGGGAAGGAGAGATGGATAATAAATAATAAACATAATAAATAAGTATTTTGGAAGGTGAGGATCACAAGTGTTAAGTGGGGATAGGTGTGGGGAGAGGACATATAGGTTACATTTTTAAATAGAAAGCCCTCGTTGAGAAGATAAGATTTGAGCAAGGAAGGTGGTGGAGTTACCTGGTGCAGGGATTTGTGAGAAGAGCATCTAGACAATGGTAACAACTATAGCAAAGGTGGTAAGGGGGAGAATGCCTGGTGTGTTTGAGGAACAAGAAGGCCTGTGTGGCCAAAAGAGAGTAAGTGAAGGGAGCGTGTAGGAGAGGAAATCCAAGAGGTTAATAAGGCAAGATGATATAGAGCCTCGTAAACTGTTATCAGGATTTTGGCTTTCATTCTTAGTGAGATGAGCATTCATTGCAGACTTTGTTTTAAGTAGAGGAGTGGCATGATTTGACTTGAAGCCATTTGGCTACTGTGTTGAAAATAGATTGTAGGGAGAAAGGATAGAAGCTAGGAACAAGTAGGAGGGCATGGTACTGATCCCATAAAAAGATGATGGTAGTTGGGGATTTCCCTGGTGGTCCAGTGGTTAAGGCTACACCTTCCAATGCAGGGGATGTGGGTTCAATCCCAGGTTGGGGAGCTAAGATCCCACATGACTTGTGACCAAAAAAACCAAAACATAAAACAGAAGCAGTATTGTAACAAATTCAATAAAGACTTTAAAAATGGTCCACATCAAAAAAAAAAAAAAATGATCGTGGTTCAAACCAGACTGGTGGCTGAATCATTGGTTTCTGGATATAGTTTTTGGTAGAACCAACAGGATTTCCTGAGAGATTAGGTATAGGATGTGAGAGAAAGGGAGGAATCAAGGGAGACTCCAAGATTTGGGGGCTGAGATTCTAGAAGTAGGAAGTTTCCATCAACTGAGATGGGGGAGGCTGTGGGAAGAACAGATTTGGCAGGGGAGGGTGGTGGGGAGCAAGGGGTCTAGGAGCTCAGTTTTGGACTTGTTGAGATTGAAGTGCCTATTAGATGTCCCAGGGAATGAGTTGAATAAACAGTTGGATATCTGAGCCTTGAGTTTGGGGAAGATTTAAATTTGGCAGTCATTAGTGAATAGATGGTTTTAAACTCATGAGACTTATAAGACCCAATGTATTTCAACCCAAATGCAATTATCTGCTTAATCTTAGCCAAATTATCTAATCTCTCTGCTTCTCATTTTTTTCATCTCTACAATGATAAGGTTAAGCTAAATATGTGATTTTCAACTGTGTTCCATGGAGCAGTAGGGTTCTGTAGACAGGGCTGCCAGGATCAGAAATATGTTTCCTCTCCTATTGCCTAAACCAACTAGCAATCCCATATTTTTACAATGAAAATCAGACATACATTTAGAGATAGTGCAAGCAGATATTTATGATGTATATACTATAGTGGACTAGGGTGTGTGTTGGGTGGGAGAAGTATCTTTCCAGATGAAATAATGAATAGCATCTCATAAAAAACAACCCCATATATCTGCTTCATGACTGGTCAGCTATCAAAGGGATATGTGTAAATAAAGGTACAAAATAGCAATAGTACACAGTTATCCTAAAAATTCTTACCATAGTCAACATGTGCTCAGGTTTCTTCTCTAAAAGATATTTACTGAAAATTAAATTCAAAGCGTATTGATATTCCATTTATTTTAGACCCAATTACTGATGGCAGTATTCAGAATTCCCTTTGACCCTGACACCATGAACAATTGATACTTTTTAAAAATAAATTTATTTATTTATTTTTGTCTGCATCAGGTCTTTGTTGCTGCACATGGGCTTTCTCTAGTTGCGGTGATCGGGCGCTACTCTTCATTACCACGCAAAAGTTTCTCATTGTGGTGGCTTCTCTTGTTGCGGAGCACGGGCTCTAGACATGTGGGCTTCAGTAGCTGTGGCACATAGGCTCAGTAGTTGTGGCTCACGGGCTCTAGAATGCAGACTCTGTAGTTGTGGCACACGGGCTTTGTTGCTCTGTGGCATGTGGGATCTTCCCGGACCAGGGCTCGAACCCATGTCCCCTACATTGGCAGGCGGATTCCTAACCACTGAGCCACCAGGGAGGCCCAATAATTTTAACTGTAGAAAAATGCATGAAGTTATTGCTGAAAGAGGACCTTAGAAATACTTCAGTCAATTACCTTTACTTTATAGTGGAAGAGCTGAGGCCCAAAGGTCAAAAGTCATGCTGGAACTGGAACCTAGGTCATTTCCTATTTCTTAGTCCAGTGCTCTTTTCACCACACTATGCTGATTTCATGGCTGTTTCAGAAATGGCACCGAAATTTTACATGAAGGCAGAAATCAGCAATGATATGTGATCTTCATATTTTCCTAATCAGTTAATTTTATTATCTTCATGTTTTCCTAATCCATTACTTTACAATAATGTTCTTCGTATTTTCTCACAGTTGTAAGGATCATCCTTGCCATTGTCTTTTGCCTGGTGTCTGGTGTCCTAATCGTGCTGCTGTTTATCCTCATCCGCCACAGGCCCTGCTGACAGAGAGACTCTGTGGAAACATCTGAACAGATGGCTGAATAAGGGCGGACATGCCAGGCCAATCCCCTGTGCTGCAGCATTCCTCAGTGATGCAGCATTCAAAGGACAGGTTTTCACCTTGTGGGCATCACCCCATCTTTTGAGCCTGCCTAGAGAAGAGTCTGAACTCACAGTGACCCAGGGACAGCTGCCAGACTGACTGATGAATGAACACCAGGTCATCCTGGTGCGGGCTTCTCATTCAGCTGGAAGGAAACTGTTCTGCAAAGGATAGTCATATTCTCTGGCACAAATGTCCAGAGAAAAATAAGAAGTCAAATTCCAATCAGCCTTTTGCCTTCAAAGAGCAAAAGCTTACAAGGGGTGACAAAGACATAGATTAAAGAAGACTGGATAATGGGAAAAATTAGACTAGAAGTAGTATGATATAGGATGATTCTTAAGAAATAGGACTCAATCAGAAGGTATAAATAAATCTCTTTTTTAAATCTTAAGTAGGTTTAATGCAAACATGCACACTAATTTTTCTTCTTATTAAATGTTTGAAGAAGGAATTTGACAACACATGTAGAAAATAAGTACTGCTATATTGCAAAGGGAGGGGGTGACTTTTTAAAGTTTTATTAAATTTTTATTACAAGTAATTGTATCCAAAACAAAAATAAATGCAGATAATAAAGAAGAGTATAAAATACAAAATAAAAGGTCTTCTTATACACTTCCAATCATCAGAGGCAATGTTGTCAAGAATGTCTGGTTTTAGTTCTCCTAGCGATTAGCATGAATTTTATGAATTACTTTTATTTTATGAAATTTTTACATGTTTTACTGCTCTTATAACCCATGGAGTTCTCTTTCTTGTATTCTTTTTCCCCTTCCTTGAAGTTTGTTTTTTTTTTTTATGGGTGCATGGGCTCTAAGTTTTCTGGTTCTAATATGTCTATATAATGCCCTCCCGCTTACCTATCAGTCAGCTGGGTATAAATTTTCCTATTGAAAAATCATTTCCCTCAGAATTTGAATTCAGTATTCTGTTGTCTTCTAGCATACAGGTCTGCTGACAAGAAGTCTGATATCAAGGAAACTCTGTGTAGAACTTGAATTTCTTGGTATTCTCCATGCCTCAATTTTCTCTCACATTTTCCAGATTTTTGTCTTATTTTTCTGCATTCTAAGAAATTTCATTTTCCAGAACACCAACTTGGTCTTCAGCAACAATTATTTCTTTTTTATTTCCAAGAATTCTTCCCTATTCATTGATTGTTCATTTTTCATTGTGGCCCCTTCTTATTTTAGGAATGCAATCTATTCTTGAATGTCTTCAAGAATGCTACTTAGAATTTTTTCAAGTTCTCCTCTGCTCCCTAAATTATCTCTGTTTTCTCTGGGCTCAGTTGTTTGAATTTATTAATCTTGGACCTTCTCTTTCATGCTCCAGGTTTGTCTCAAATTCTTGTGAATCGTAATCCACAAATGAAGAACTTTGTAGATTAGTAGGGATGGCTGGTGTTGGTTTCCTAGTTTTGTATATCTATTTTCCCGACAGACATCTTTAATAACTGCTTTAAAATTCTCTTTTGCTAATTGCACCATCTTGGTTCTCTCACGATCAGTCTTAATTCATTGCCTTTTTAGGTTACATTTTCCTGTTTCTTTGTATATAGAATAATTTTGGATTGTGTTTTAAACATTGTAAATGATATGTTATAGAAGATCTGGATTCTAGTATGTTCCTCTAGAAAGTTGTGGGTATTTTTTAAGCAGTTAGTTAAATTGGTTGAATTCAAGATGCAAACTATCTCCCCTGCAATGGATAGCAACTAAAAGATGGGGACAGGGACAGGTTTCCAAACACCAGAGCTCATGAAAATAAAATTAGTCCATCTAATGAAAACTTACTTTTACCAAATTAACACAATAATTTTGTAGACCAGTGTTCTGTAGACCACAATTAATGATCTTTTCCAGGGAAACATGCTGAAATGAAAATATTACAGCTTTCCCCATTAAAGATACATTGCTCTTTTGGAAGGCAGATCTAGGCTTTAAATAGTGTGCCCATTATAGAGTGGTCAAATGTGAAATAAAATAGACTGAGGCAAAGAATTGATGGCATTTGATGCTGGTTCATTGCACATGAATAAATGACTTCATTTCTCTGTTCCTCTCTCCTTTGCAGACTCCCAGATTTGCAGCTCCCACATGCCAATTTCAAGCATTTCAGTTTCATCTTTACCATTTGGGCATTAGCTATACTATTTATGGCTTAATATATTTTATAATGTTATCCTATCCTATATATGAACTCAGAAATGCTGGCTATAAATTTTCTAATATAGATTAAACTAAATATAGACTACCGTTATCATAAAAAGTTGATATGTGCAGTATCTAAAAACCACATGTGGCATTTAGGAACCACCTAAATAATTTAGGAACCACCTAAATAATTCAAGAGTCACTGAAAGTATTCAAGAGAGGACCATTTGGTTTTCAGTGGGAGCTATATGTGCCAACCAAATGTATTAACTCATTTGAATCTCACTATACATCTATGAGGAGGATACTGTTTTATATACATTTTACAGATGTGTAAACTGAGACACAGAAAGACTTGCATGTCCTAGTCACAGAGCAGGCTCTACGGCTGACCCAGATTTCCGCCATAACACACTGACTTCAGAGCCTGTGCTCATAGCCATGATACAATAGTGCCCCTTGAGGTCTGTTTCCAGACCCAGACCAAGTTTTCAGATGCACAGAGATTGCTTCCAGTACAACTACACCATTCTAACGTGCATTTTCATTATGTGCTCTTTAATCATCCTATATATACTCTTCTATGAAGAGACTGTAACCTTTGGAGACCAATCGAGGAGTCAGCATTTGGGAAGGATTTGGCTAATCTGAGGTCTTGGAAAGGGGGCTGAGGTACCTTCGAACCATAGGCCATCTATTAGACAATATACTTTCATCACATTATATTACTCCCTGTGGTTCCTACTGACACCAAAATGCCACGCAAGTCTCAATTTGTCAACCATTCCTGAGCCCCACATTTATGCCTGTCAGTTTGCTAATCAATGTGAAGGATACATGATTGCCCATTACCTATCACTGCCAAACTAACTACCCCAAAATTCAGTGGCTTAAAACAGGCAATTTATTTTGCCCACAATTTTATGTGTCAGGAATCCTGGAAGAGCCTAGAGGGACAGTTCACCTCTGATCCATGTGGCAGCAAGTAGGGTGGCAAGAACTAAAGGACCCATTTCCAAGATGGCTTCTTCACTTGGGGGTCTGATACTTGTGTTTCTTGGTCACCTTTTTCTCCATATGGTATTTTATCCTCCAGGGCCTCTTCATATAGCTTGGGCTTTTTGCAGCATGGTGATCTAGGATAACTGCACGTCTTACATGGTGTCTTGCTTCTATGAGGAAGGAAGCAGAAGTGGACAGCTCAGTTAAGAGTTATGCTCAGACTGGTATAGCATCACTTCTAACATATGCTGTTGTTCAAAAGTGTCATGGGCTTACCCAGATTCAAGGGGGTGGAAAAATATTCTACCTGCTGATGGGAGAGTATCAAGGTCATATAGTGAAAGAGCATGAGGAGGTGGGAAATATTATTGCTGTCATCTTTGGAACATACAGTCTTCCACACCTCAAAAAGCTTTTACTCTAACTCACGGGTTCATCAATAAAAGTCCATGGATAAAATTTAGGAGGTCTGTGAACTTGGAAGGAAATAAATCATATTTTTATTTTCTCTAATCTCTAAACTTTAGCATTTCTATCCATTCTGAATGTAGGCACAAACTACAGGAGTTATAGCAATACCTGTGATTTTGTTACCAATAAAAATCACAGATATTTTTACAGCACATTCAGTTGGGTATCAGGGGCCTGATCCTGGCCTATGGGAGCTTCAATGGGGCCATCTCCCTACTGACCTATTCCATGTTGGGCCAGTGGGAAGTGAAGAAGATCAATAACGCTCACACTACTGGCTTCAAAGCAGTGAGCTGGGCCCCTGCTGTCATGCCTGGAAGCTTCATAGACCAGCCATCTGGGCAGAAGTCCAACTACGTCAAGAAATATGCATCAGGTGGCTGTGACAACCTCATCAAACTGTGGAAGGAGGAGGAGGACAGCCAGTGGAAGGAAGAGCAGAAGTTGAAAGCACACAGTGACTGGGTTTGAGACACGGCCTGGGCCAGCTCCATTGGCCTGCCTACCAGCACCATTGCCAGCTGCTCCCAGGATGGTCGAGTGTTCAGTTGTACCTGTGATGATGCCACGGGCAATACATGGTCTCCCAAACTGTTGCACAAGTTCAATGATGTTGTTTGGCATGTGAGCTTGTCCATCACAGCCAACGTCCTGGCTATCTCAGGCAGAGACAATAACGTGACCCTGTGGAAGGAGTCAGTCAACTGGCAGTGGGTGTGCATCAGTGATGCCAACAAGGGCCAGGGTTCCATATCCACTTCAGTCACAGAAAAGTGACTGAAAATGAGCAGTGACAAGACAGGCAGGGCCTCTACCTGCTGCCTCCAGGACTGCCCTTTCCTGGGCCAACTGACCACACACCTGGGATGAAGAATGCCCAACTCCCACAATATCACTTGCTCCTGGGAGTCATAACAAATGCAACCAGATTCATCATCTGCCTTAACATGATTTGATATGGTTTGTAATATACTGTCCAGCTGAATGCACTCTTGTTAAGAGGGAAAAACTACAAATGACCTTCAAATCTATTATTTTAAAATATTTTGGGTCATTTTTATGTAACTTTTAGGTGCAGGCATCATTTGTGGGGGCAGGGGGGTGTTTCCAAAGTATTTAAATAAATTCATATTGCTTATAAACAACAAAAACAAAAATGCCTGGATGCTATAGCTTCAATTCTGAGAAAAAAAATAATTATGAACTTAATATTATATATCCAGTAAACATGTCAATCAAATGAGAGGGAAAATTAAGTCACTTTCAGACTTGTAAAAATTCAGTAGGCTTATTCCTCATGCATGCTTTTAAGAAAATTACTTTTGAAGATATTCTTTAGCCAAAACAAGAATAAAATTCAAGAAAGGTAAAGACTGGAGATCCAAGATAACTGACCCTAATCCAGGACAAGAAGTCAGGATGACAGGTTGGCATCTATCCCAGAGAGCACCTGGTCCAGATTGAAATAAAAATTCAGAGGGTTCTGGGAAATGTATCTACAATAATTACATTGCATCCCTTACCACGAATAGAATATGTTTAGGAAGATAGATAATATCAGTGACTTGATGAAGACACATGATTAAAAATTAAATTAAAGACACTTTGAAATCAATATTAACAAATCACAATAATGGAAACAATGTGTATTGATATTTTCAATTTTAGACTCAACCAATGGACACACCATGAAAGGATTAATTATGGTTACAGAAGAGATGATAAAACCTCACAAAAGTTGGCAGAAGGGCATGTGGTAAAAGAGAAGGTAAAAAAGAAGGGCATGTGGTAAAAAAGAAGGGCATGTGGTAAAAGGGCATGTGGGCATGTGGTAAAAAAGAAGGGCATGTGGTAAAAAAGAAGGGCATGTGGTAAAAGAATAGTGGTAAAAGAGGTAGAGAGAAATATAGGAGTCTTAATTTACTCATTTTTAAAAATAATAGCTAACACTGGGTACTTATTATATGCCCACTCTAAGAGATAAACATGAATTAATTCACCTAATTTCCCAGTATAAGGAAAGCAAGGCACAGAGAAGCATCTAAATTTCTATCATATATTGCTTCTTACTTCATGGAAAGTCAAAGAGATGCAAAAGTTATTTTGTGAATGACTAAGAAAATAAAAGATTTTTCTATATTATTTCTAAAAATAATAATATATCTACTAAAGGCACAAAAATAGGTATATATATTAACTTGGTGATTTTTATAGCTCTTCAGGAGTTAAATCAGTTTTGTATAGTTCATGAATAGAGAGATCAATGAGGGGAAAGAATATAAATTCCAGAAACATGCATACATGCATATAGAAAATTAATATATGGTAAAGTTGGTTTCAGTGAATAAGAGATATGGTTAAGAAAATGGCTAGTTTCTCCCTCCTGAAGCCACCAGCTCTCCCACGGGACCCGTCCCCACCAGGGCTCCTGTGACCCCAGTGGCCACCACCTCCTCCTCTGTACCCAGTCCCCCCCATGGGGAGCACTCTCACAACCCTGGCTGCCACAACCTCCATGCCCCCTCCTCACTGGGGTGGACTCATGTACTACAGGGAAGCCTCTGGAGCAGACCCCTGTTGGTGACCCACATGCAGAGGTGGGGCTGAAACCACAGCTGAGCCCCAGGGGCCATGTAGCTAAGGAAGAAAAGCTGACATCTCTCCTCACAGCTGCACAAACAGCAAATTGACACTCCCACGACTGGCTTTGTAAACTCAGTACCTACAGAACATCTGAATGGACAACGAATGCTCCCAGCCAAGACAGGTCTAGCTTTAGCAGCTGTAGACTTCGTGGGCACATACATATGGGTGTCAGGTCAGGCCACAGTCTGAGCTGCTCACATAGCGCCCACAGCAGGTCCAAATCCATGATTACTGCAATCCTGGGACCTGACTTTAGTGGATCTATGCTGGTGGCATGGTGAAAACGATGTCTGAGAGACACCAGGGCCAATTGCCAGCATACCTATGGTTAAGGTGAGGCCAAGAGTGGGGCCAACAGTAGTGTAATCTGAGAGCTCACACAATGGGTGAAAGGTGACATGACAGAGCACACCTACAGGTGAACAGCTCCAGAAGAGGAATACTGAGTGGCTTCCCTCCCAGTGGGAGTGCTCCAATCCTGCCTACCTTGCACCACAGATCAGAAACACAGCTAAGGAACAGATCTTGGGGCCTATACTACGACAACTAAGGAACAGACCCCACCTCTGTCAGGGCAGTGACAACCACAGAGCAAAGGGGATGCCCTGTTCAATATCCAGTGCAGGCTCTGGTCACCATAACATCAGTTACACCTCCTAACAAGGGGATAATGACCAGCATACACTGAGGAAAGAGGTGGCAGACATCTGTACTAAAAATAGCCCTTGCACCAAAAAACATTAAACCTACTCAGGCTATACAGGGATGTTCCCACATAAAAATAGCCCGCCAAGACAGTCTAAGTGTCTGGCATTGAGAAGAAGAACCCCCAGAGAATTAAGCCTTGAAGCCCAGCAGGGCTTGGGTGCAGGAGCTCCACAGGGCAAGGGGAAACAGAGACTCAACTCTGCGAGGGTGCACACAAGGCCTCACATGAACTGGGACCCAGCACAAAGAAGTACCTCCATAGGATCTTGGGTGACACCTACATAGGAGTCTTGGTGGATCTCCTGGGGAGGCGAAGGTGGACTATAGTTCACTGTGGGCTCAAGGACACTGGTAGCAGAAGCCCCAGGGAATATTGATCAGCATGAGCTCTTCCAGAGGTCCCCATTTCAGCACCAAGACCTGACTCCACCCAACAACCTGTAGGCCTCAGTGGTGGAAAGCCTCAGGCCAAACAACAAGACAGGAACACAGCCACACCAATCAGGAGACAGGCTGTCTAAAGTCATACTGAGCTCACAGCCACCTCAAAACACACTCTTTGACAGGGCCCTTCCCATCAGAGGGACAAGGCCCAGGTCCACACACCAGAGGGCAGGCACAAGTCCCTCCCACCAGGAAGCCTGCATAAATTCCTGGACCAACCTCAACTACCAGGAGCAGACATCCAAAGCAAGAGGAATTATGATCCTGCAGCCTGTGGAAAGAATATCAGAAACACAGAAAGTTAGACACATGAGATAACAGAGAAATATGAAGGAACAAGATAAAACCCCACAAGAACAAGATAAAAACCCATAAGAACACTAAATGAAGAGGAGACAGACAATGTACCTGAAAAACAATTCACAGTAATGATAGTAAAAATGATACAAAGGGCTTCCCTGGTGGTGCAGTGGTTGAGAGTCCACCTGCCGATGCAGGGGACACGGGTTCGTGCCCTGGTCCAGGAAGATCCCACGTGCTGCAGAGCAGCTGGGCCCGTGAGTCGTGGCCACTGAGCCTGCGTGTCTGGAGCCTGTGCTCTGCAACGGGAGAGGCCACAACAGTGAGAGGCCCGCGTACCACAAAAAAAAAAAAAAGATCCAAAATCTCAGAAAAAGATAGGAGCCCAGATTGAGAACATACAAGAAATGTTTAACAAGGAGCTAGAAGATTTAAAGAAAAACAAACAGAGATGAAGAATACAATAGCTGAAATGAAAAATACACTAGAAGGAATCAATAGCAGAATATCTGAGGCAGAAGAATGGATACGTGACCTGGAAGACAGAATGGTGGAAATCACTGCCTCAGAACAGAATAAACAAAAAAGAATGAAAAGAAATGAAGACAGCCTCAGAGAACTCTGGGACAACATTAAACACACCAACATTTGTACTATAGGGGTCCCAGAAGGAGAAGAGATAAAGAAAGGGCCTGAGAAAATATTTGAAGACATTATAGCCAAAAACTTCCCTAACATGAGAAAGGAAACACTCACTCAAGTCCAGGAAATGTAGAGTCCCATACAGGCTGAATCCAAGGAGGAACACATGAAAACACATATTAATCAAACTGACAAAAATTAAAGACAAAGAAAAAATATTAAAAACCACAAGGGAAAAGCAACAAATAACATACAACAGAATCCCCATAAGGTTATCAGATGATTTTTCAGCAGAAAGTCTGCATGCCAAAAGGGAGTGATTGATATATTTCCAGTGATGAAAGGGAAAAATCTACAACAAAGAATACTTTACCCAGTAAGGCTCTATACAGATTTGACAGAGAAATCAAAAGTTTTAGACAAGCAAAAGCTAAAAGAATCCAGCAACACCAAATCAGCTTTACAACAAATGCTAAAGGAACTTCACTATGTGGGAAAGAGACCAGCAACTTAAAACAAACTTGTACATATATAGACTGCTATATCAAAACCTCATGGGAGCAGCAAACCAAAAACCTACAATAGATATACACATATAAAAGAAAAAGCAAACCAGAAGCAAAACTAAAGATGTTCATCGAAAAAAAAAAAAAAAGATGTTCATCAAACCACAAGAGAAGAGAACAAAAGAGGAAGAGAAGAAGAAAGACCTACAAAAACAAACCCAAAGAAATTAAGAAAATGGTAATAGGAACATACATAACGATAATTTCCTTCAATATGGGTGGATTAAATGCTCCAACCAAAACACACAGACGGGCAGAATGGATACAAAAACAAGACCCATATACATGCTGTCTACAAGAGACCCACTTTAGTCGTAGGGACACATACAGACTGAAAGTGAGGGAATAGAAAAGAAAGAAAAGAAAGAAAAAAAGAAAACTGGAGTAGCAATACTCATATCAGAAAAAATAGATGTTAAAATAAATACTGTTACAAGTGACAAGGAAGGATACTACATAATGATCAAGGGATCAATGCAAGAAGAAGATATGGGCTTCCCTGGTGGTGCAGTGGATGAGAGTCCACCTGCCAATGCAGGGGACACGGGTTTGTGCCCCAGTCCAGGAAGATCCCACATGCCGCTAAGCGGCTGGTCCCATGAGCCATGGCCACTGAGCCTGCACGTCCAGAGCCTGTTCTCCACAATGGGAGAGGCCACAACAGTGAGAGGCCCACGTACCAAAAAAAAAAAAAAAAAAAAAAAAAAGATATAACAATAATAAATATATATGCACTCAACACTGATGAAAGAAATTAAATGATACCAACAGATGGAGGGATATACCATGTTCTTGGATTGGAAGAATCAACATTATGAAAATGACTATACTACCCAAAGCAATCTACAGATTCAGTGCAATCCCTGTCAAATTACCAATGGAAATTTTTTTTACAGAACTAGAACAAAAAAATCTTAAAATTTGTATGGAGACACAAAAGACCCTGAATAGCCAAAGCAGACTTCAGGAGAAAAAACAGAGGTGGAGGAATCAGACTTCAGACTTCAGACTATACTATAAAGCTATAGTAATCAAGACAATATGGTACTGGCACAAAAACAGAAACAGATAAATGGAACAAGATAGAAAGCCCAGAGATAAACCCATGCACCTATGGTCAACAAATATATGACCAAGGAGGCAAGGATATACAATGGAGAAAAACAGTCTCTTCAATAAGTGGTGCTGGGAAAACTGGACAGCTACATGTAAGAGAATGAAATTAGAACACTCCCTAACACCATACACAAAAATAAACTCAAAATGGATTAGAGACCTCAATGCAAGACTGGACACTATAAAACTCTTAGAGGAAAACATAGGAAGAAGACTCTTTGACATAAATCACAGCAAGATCTTTTTTGATCCACCTCCTAGAGTAATGGAAATAAAAACAAAAATAAACAAATGGGACTAATGAAACTTCAAAGATTTTGTACAGCAAGGGAAACCATAAAAAATATGAAAAGACAACCCTCAGAATGGGAGAAAATATTTGCAAACAAATCAATGGACAAAGGATTAATCTCCAAAATATATAAACAGCCCATGCAGCTCAATATTAAAAAAACAAACAACCCTATCAAAAATGGGCAGAAGACCTAAATAGACATTTCTTCAAAGAAGACACACAGATGGTCAAGAAGCACATGAAAAGCTGCTCAACATCAATAATTATTAGAGAAATGCAAATCAAAACTACAATGAGGTATCACCTCACACCAGTTAGAATGGGCATCATCAGAAAATCTACAAACAAAAAATGCTGGAGAGGGTGTGGAGAAAAGGGAACCCTCTGGTCCTGTTGGTGGGAATGTAAATTAATGCAGCCACTATGGAGAACAGTATGGAGGTTCCTTAAAAAACTAAAAGTAGACTTACCATATGATCCAGCAATCCCACTACTGGGCAGAGAAAACCATAATTCAAAACGACACATGCACCCCAATGTTCATTGCACCAGTATTTACAATAGCCATGTCATGGAAACAGCGTTAAAGCTCATCAACAGACCAATGGATAAAGAAGATCTGGTACATATATACCATGGAATATTACTCAGCCATGAAAAGTAACGAAATTGGGTCATTTGTTGAGACGTGGATGAATCTAGAGACTGTCATACAGAGTGAAGTAAGTCAGAAAGAGAAAAACAAATAACGTATATTAACACATACATGTGGAACCTAGAAAAATGGTACAGATGAACTGGTGTTCAGGGTAGAAATTGAGACAAAGATGTACAGAACATACGTATGGACACCAAAGGGGGAAAGCTGCAGGGGTTGGTGGGGTGGTGTGATGAATTGGGCAATTGGGTTTGACATGTATACACTGATGTGTATAAACTTGATGACTAACAAGAACCTGTTGTATAAAAAAATAAATAAAATTAAATTAAAAAAAAAGAAAGAAAACACAATGATCCAAAACCTATGGGATGTAGCAAAAGTAGTTCTAAGAGGGAAGTTTATAGCTATACAATGTTACCTCAAGAAACAAGAAAACTCTCAAATAATAAAACCTGACCTTACCCCTAAAGCAACTAGAGAAAGAAGAACAAACAGAACCTAAAGTTAGTAGAAGGAAAGAAATCATAAAGAGCAGCAATAGATGAAATAGAGATGAAAAAAACAATAGCAAAGATCAATGAAACTAAAAACTTGTTGTTTGAGAAGGTAAACAAAATTGATAAACCTTTAGCCAGACTCATCAAGAAAAAAAGGGAGCAGACTCGAGTCAATAAATTTAGAAATTAAAAAAAAAGGAAAAGTTACAATGGACACCACAGAAATACAAAGGATCACAAGAGACTACTACAAGCAATTATATGTCAATAAAATGGACAACCTAGAACATAAGGAAAAATTCTTAGAAAGCTACAACCTTCCAAGACTGAACCAGGAAGACATAGAAAATATGAACAATCACAAGTAATGAAACTGAAACTGTGATTTAAAAATCTTCCAACAAACAAAAGTCCAGGACCAGATGGCTTCACAGGCAAGTTGTATCAAACATTTAGAGAAGAGTTAATGCCTATCCTTCTGAAACTCTTCCAAAATGTTGCAGAGGAAGGAACACTCACAAGCTCGTTCTATAATGCCGCCATCACCCTGATACCAAAACCAGACAAAGATATCACAAATAAAGGAAACTACAGGCCAATATCACTGATGAACATAGATGCAAAAATCCTCAACAAAATCCTAGCAATTTGAATCCAACAATACATTAGAAGGATCATACACCATGATCAAGTGGGATTTATCACAGGGATGTGAGGATTTTTCAATATCTGCAAACAAATCAGTGTGATACACCACATCAACAAATTGAAGAATAAAAACCATATGATCATCACAATAGATACAGAAAAAGCTTGTGACAAAATTCAACACCCATTTGTGATAAAACCTCTCCAGAAAGTGGGCATAGAAGTAACATACCTGAACCTGATAAAGGACATATATGACAAACACAGCAAACATCATTGTCAATGGTGAAAAAACTGAAAGCATTTCCTCTAAGATCTGGAACAAGACAAGGATGTCCACTCTCGCCACTTTTATTCAACATAGTTTTGGAAGTCCTAGCCACGGCAATCAGAGAAGAAAAAGAAATAAAAGGAATCCAAATTGGAAAAGACTAAAACTGTCACTGTTTGCAGATGACATGATACTATACATCGAAAATCCTAAAGATGCTACCAGAAAATTATTAGAGCTCATCAATGAATTTGGTAAAGTTGAGGATACAAAATTAATGCACAGAAATCTCTTGCATTCCTATACACTAACAATGAAAGATCACAAAGAGGAGTTAAGGAAACAATCCCACTTATCATCACATCAAAAAGAATAAAACACCTAGGAATAAACCTACCTAAGGAGGTAAAAAACCTGTACTCAGAAAACTGTAAGATACTGATGAAAGAAATCAAAGATGACACAAACAGATGGAGAGATATACCATGTCCTTGGATTGGAAGAATCAACATTGTAAAAATGACTATACTACACAAGTAATCTACACATTCAATGTAATCCGTACCAAATTACCAATAGCATTTTTCACAGAATAAAAACAAAAATTTTACAATTTGTATGGAAACCCAAAAGACCCCAAATAGCCAAAGCAGTCTTGAGAAAGGAAACCGGAGCTGGAGGAATCAGGCTCCCTGACCTCAGACTACACTACAAAGCCTACACTAATCAAAACTGTATGGTACTGGCACAAAAACAGAAATATAAATCAATGGAACAGGATAGAAAGTCCATAGATAAACCCACACACCTATGGTCACCTAATCTATCACAAAGGAGGTCAGAATATACAATGGAGCAAAGACAGTTTCTTCAATAAGTGGTGCTGGGAAAACTGGACAGCTTCATGTAGAAGAATGAAATTAGAACATTCTCTAACACCATACACAAAAGTAAACTTAAAATGGATTAGAGACCTAAATGTAAGACTGCATACTATAAAACTCTTAGAGGAAAACATAGGCAGAACACTCTCTGACATCAATCACAGCAAGATCTTTTTTGATCCACCTCCTAGAGTAATGAAAATGAAAACAAACAAAAAAACAAATGAGACCTGATGAAACTTAAAAGTTTTTGCACAGCAAAGGAAACCATAAACAAAACAAAAAGACAACCCACAGATTAGGAGAAAATATTTGCAAATGAAGTGACCCACAAGGGATTAATCTCCAAAATATACAAACATTTTGTTAAGCATTTTTGCCTCTATGTTCTTCAGTGATATTGCCTTTAATTTTCTTTTTTCCTGATACCTTTGTCTGGTTTTGGTATCAGGGTGACGGTGGCCTCATAGAATGAGCTTGGGAGTGTTCCTCCCTCTGCAAATTTTTGGAAGAGTTTGAGATAACTAATGAGAACCTACTGTACAGCACAGGGACCTCTACCTAATGCTCTATGGTGACCTAAATGGGAAGGAAATCCAAAAGAGGCAAAATACATATAGCTGATTCACTTTGTTGTATGGCAGAAACTAACCCCACATTGTAAAGCAACTATATTCCAATAAAAATTAATTTTAAAAAACCCAAAGCAAAATATACAAACAGCTCACACAGTTCAATATAAAAAAAACCCAATCATAAAATGGAAAGAAGATATAAAATAGACATTTCTCCAAAGAAGACATTCAGATGGCCAAAAAGCACATGAAAAGATGATCAACATCACTAATTATTAGCAAAATGCAAATCAAAATTACAATGAGATATCACCTCACACCAGTCAGAATGGCCATCATAAAAAAATCTATAAACTATAAATGCTGAAGAGGGTCTGAAGAAAAGGAAGAATGTAAATTACTACAGCCACTATGGAGAACAGTATGGAGGTTCCTTAAAAAACTAAAAATAGAATTACCATATGACCCAGCAATCCCAGTACTGGGCATATACCCAGAGAAAACCATATTTCAAAAAGACACATGCACCACCAGGGAAGACCAAACATTTCCTTTTACTGAAGTAGATTTGATTTACAATGTTTTGTTAATTTCCAGTGCACACCAAAGTGGTAGGTTTATATATATATATATATATATATATATATATATATATATATACATATATATATATTCTTTTCCTGTTTTAGATTCCACATGTAAGTGATATCATATGATATTTGCTTTTCTCTGTCAGACTTACTTCATTTAGTGTGATAATCTCTAGGTCCATCCATGTTGCTGCAAATGACATTATTTCATTCTTTTTTATGGCTTAGTAGTATTCCAGTGTGTGTGTGTGTGTGTGTGTGTGTGTGTGTGTGTGTGTGTGTGTGTGTGTGTGTATCTCACATCTTCTTTATCCATTCATCTTTCCATGGACATTTAGGTTGCTTCCGTGCCTTGGCTATTATAAACAGTCCTGCTATGAACATTGGGGTGCATTATTATTTTGAATTAGAGTCTTCTCCAGATGTATGTCCAGGAGTGTGGTTGCTGGATCATACGGTAATTCTATTTTTAGTTTTTTAAGGAACCTCCATACTGTTCTCCATGGTCTCTGCACCAACTTATATTTCCACCAACAGTGTAGAAGGGTTCCCTCTTCTACACACACTCTCCAGCATTTATTGTTTGTGGACTTTTTAATGATGGCCATTTTGACTGGTGTGATGGTATACCTCATTGTATTGATTTGCATTTCTCTAATAATTAGTGATGTGGAGCATCTTTTCACATGCCTGTTGTCCATCTGCATGTCTCCTTTGGAGAGATGTCTATTTAGGTTTTCTGCCCATTTTTTGATTAGGTTTTTTGTTTTTATTGTTATTGAGTTGTATGAGCTGTTTCTATATTTTAGAAATTAATCCGTTGTCGATCCCATAGTTTCTAAATATTTTCTCCCAGTTTGCAGGTTGCCATTTCATTTTGTTTATGTTTTCCTTTGCTGTGCAAAAGCTTATAAATTTGATTAGGTTCCATTAGTTTATTTTTCCTTTTATTTCTTTTGCCTTGGGAGACTGACCTAAGAAAACATTGCTACAATTTATGTCAGAGAATGTTTCACCTAGGAGTTTTATGGTGTCCTGTCTTATGTTTAGCTCTTTAAGCCATTTTGAAATTATTTTTGTGTATGTCATGAGGGAGTATTCTAACCTCATTGATTTATATGCAGTTGTCCAGCTTTCCCAATATCACTTGCTGAAGAGACCTTTTCTCCATTGTATATTCTTGCATCCTTTGTTGATTAATTGACTGTAGGTGTGTGGGTTTATTTCTGGGCTCTCTACTCTGTTCCATTGACCCTTATGTCTGTTTTTGCGCCAATACCATGCTGTTTTGATTACTGTAGCTTTGTAGTATTGTCTGAAGTCTGGGAGAGTTATGCCTCCCTGTCTGTCTAGCTATTTAGAAAGAATATACCAGAACTTCAACCGAAAATAATTTTCAGATAAATAATATTTTATATTTCTAAATGAAATCATTTAGAGTATACCAAGAAATCATGTAAGATTATACAGATAAATGTATGTATGTGTACATATGTATGTACAATTTTGGAATAGGAAAAGCTGAATTTCAAGCTTTTTAAAATTAGAAATGATAATTTATGAGATTAATAAATAAAACTACATATGTATTAAAAATTAGAGCACAGAAAAAGATGGCATAAACGAAGTTAACAAATGACAAATCTGAAGGGAAAATGGCAACATTTATGATAGTGGGCTTTTTACCTTCCATTTACAGTTAAGTAGCTCTTAGAAATTAGAAGAAGGTGGCCAAGAATCCAATAGAAAAACTAGCAAAGCACAATGCACAGAAAAGAAAATACAAATCTCTTCTGAATGGAAACCTTTTGAATGATCTACAGTTTGAAATGCAGCAGAACTATTCAGGAAATTAAGAAATTTTGTGTGCATTAAATTTTGGAGTTGAACCAACCTTAACGACCCTCCTGAAAGCAATATATTGACTTGGCAGGATAAAAAGAATCAGTGAGGGATGAATTAATGGGGCATAAGGAAGTAAAAATGAAGAATGTAAAAAGGAAAAGGGAGGGGGACTGGACAGAACTGAAGGTCACTGGTCAAGGGAAGAAGAAGCCCACCCAAGAAACATTTTAAATATGAAAGAAGAAAAAAGAGGGGCTGGTGTTTAAAAAAGTCAAATGATTAATCATGAACTTTAAGCTGGACAAGCAAAGAAGAGAAGTGGGAAGAGTGCAGAGCCAACTCAAAAGGGAAATGGAGAGATCAAGTGTACCAGAGGTTTTTATGAGGCTAAATGGAGTTTGGGCAGGAAAGAGCTAGAAGGATCAATCTAGTCAGTAACTGAGATTTTAGACTTTGATTTTTAAGCTGGATCAGATGCCCAAATACAAAATATGACCCAATAAATAGGTAATTAAATTGATGTGAAAGTACTCATTGGAGCTGAATTCAAGCAAGACCTCATTGTAGTTTCGAGTTCCATTTCTCTAATAATTAGCAATGTTTAGCATCTTTTCATGTGCCTAGTGGCCACCTGTATATCTTCTTTGGAGAGACGTCTATTTAGGTCTTCTGCACATTTTTCGATTGGGCCAACTTCCTTCTTTTATTTAAGGACTTTTCAAAGGGAAGGGACATTATTATGGAGAATAATATTATAATAATATTATAATATATAATTATATATTATAATAACATAATATTATTTATGTTATTTTTGAAAAATGTTATTGCCCTTTTCCTTTTGGTATACAGTCATATAGGTTTTAACACATGTATAAATCCATGTATCCACCACCATAATCAGGACACAAAATTATTCCAGACCCCCAGAAAAATCACTTGGGCTATCTTTTTTTTTAAACATCTTTATTGGAGTACAATTGCTTGATAATGTTGTGATAGCTTCTGCTGTATAACAAAGTGAATCAGCTATACGTATACATATATCCCCATACCCCCTCCCTCTTGCATCTCCTTCCAACTCTCCCTATCCCACTGCTATAGGTGGACACAAAGCATGGAGCTGATCTCCCTGTGCTATGCGGCTGCTTCCTACTATCTATTTTACATTTGGTAGTGTATATATGTAAATATCAATCTCTCACTTCGTCCCAGCTTACCCTTCCCCCTCCCTGTGTCCTCAAGTCTATTCTCTACGTCTGCGTCTTTATTCCTGTCCTGCCCATAGGTTCTTCAGAACCTTTTTTTTTTTTTTTTTTTAGATTCTATATATTTGCGTTAGCATACGGTACTCTTTCTGACTTACTTCACTCTGTATGACAGACTCTAGGTCCATCCACCTCACTACAAATAACTCAATTTCATTTCTTTTTATGGCTGAGTAATATACCATTGTACATATGTGCCACATCTTCTTTATCCATTCATCTGTCGATGGACACTTAAGTTGCTTCCATGTCCTGGCTATTGTAAATAGTGCTGCAATGAACACTGTGGTACATGACTCTTTTTGAATTATGGTTTTCTCAGGGTATATGCCCAGTAGTGGGATTGCTGGGTCATATGGTAGTTCTATTTCTATTTTTTTAAGGAACCTCCATACTGTTTTCCATAGTGGCTGTATCAGTTTACATTCCCACCAACAGTGCAAGAGGGTTCCCTTTTCTCCACACCCTCTCCAGCATTTATTGTTCATAGATTTTTTGATGATGGTCATTCTGACCGGTGGGAGGTGATACCTCATTGTAGTTTTGAATTGCATTTCTCTAATGATTAGTGATGTTGAGCATCCTTTCATGTGTTTGTTGGCAATCTGTATATCTTCTTTGGAGAAGTTTCTATTTAGGTCTTCTGCCCATTTTTGGATTGGGTTGTTTGTTTTTTGATATTGAGCTGCTTGTATATTTTGGAGATTAATCCTTTGTCAGTTGCTTCACTTGCAAATATTTTCTCCCATTCTGAGGGTTGTCTTTTCATCTAGTTTATGGTTTCTTTTGCTGTGCAAAAGCTTTTCAGTTTCAATAGGCCCCATTTGTTTATTTTTGTTTTCATTTTCATTACTCTAGGAGGTGGATCAAAAAAGATCTTGCTCTGATTGATGTCAGAGAGTGTTCTGCCTATGTTTTCCTCTAAGTTTTATAGTATCTATTCTTACATTTAGGTCTTTAATCCATTTTGAGTTTACTTTTATGTATGGTGTTAGAGAAAGTTCTAATTTCATTCTTTTACATGTAGCTGTCCAGTTTTCCTACACCATTTACTGAAGAGACTGTCTTTGGCCCATTGTACATTCTGGCCTCCTTTGTGATAGATTAGGTGACCATAGGTGTGTGGGTTTATCTCTGACTTCCTATTGTGTTCCATTAATCTATATTTCTGTTTTTGTATCAGTACTATAATGTCTTGATTACTGTAGCCTTGCAGTATAGTCTGAGGTCAGGGAGCTTGATTGCTCCAGCTCCGGTTTTCTTTCTCAAGATTGCTTTGGCTATTCGGGGTCTTTTGCGTTTCCATACAAATTGTGAAATTTTTTGTTCTAGTTCTGTGAAAAATGCCAGTGGTAGTTTGATAGGGACTGCATTGAATCTGTAGATTGCTTTGGGTAGTAGAGTCATTTTCACAATGTTGATTCTTCCAAAACAAGAACATGGTATATCTCTCTATCTGTTTGTATCATCTTTAATTTCTCTCATCAGTGTCTTATAGTTTTCTGCATACAGGTCTTCTGTCTCCTTGGATAGGTTTATTCCTAGGTATTTTATTCTTTTTGTTGCAATGGTAAATGGGAGTGTTTCCTTAATTTCTATTTCAGATTTTTCAGATTTTTCATTAGTGTGTAGGAATGCAAGAGATTTCT
This sequence comes from Grampus griseus, assembly GCF_964374135.1. NCBI lineage: Eukaryota > Metazoa > Chordata > Mammalia > Artiodactyla > Delphinidae > Grampus > Grampus griseus. Next base: position 34,211,935 of record NC_138998.1, on the reverse strand, counting down.
GTGCATTAATTTTGTATCCTTCTACTTTACCAATTCATCGATTAGCTCTAGTAGTTTTCTGGTAGCATCTTTAGGATTCTCTATGTATAGTATCATGTCATCTGCAAACATGACAGTTTTACTTCTTTCCCGATTTGGATTCCTTCTATTTCCTTTTCTTCTCTGATTGCTCTGGCTAAAACTTCCAAAACTATGTTGAATAAGAGTGGTGAGAGTGGGCAACCTTGTCTTTTTCCTGATCTTAGTGGAAATGTTTTCAGTTTTTCACCATTGAGAACAATGATGACTGTGGGTTTGTCATATATGGCCTTTATTATGTGGAGGTAAGTTCCCTCTATGCCTACTTTCTGGAGGGTTTTTTATCAGAAACGGGTGTTGAATTTTGTCAAAAGCTTTCTCTGCATCTATTGAGATGATCATATGGTTTTTATCCTTCAATTTGTTAATATGGTGTATCACACTGATTGATTTGTATATATTGAAGAATCCTTGCATTCCTGGGATAAACCCCACTTGATCACGGTGTATGATCCTTTTAAATGTGCTGTTGGATTCTCTTTGCTATTATTTTGTTGAGGATTTTTGCATCTATGTTCATCAGTGATATTGGCCTGTAGTTTTCTTTTTTTGTGACATCTTTGTCTGGTTTTGGTATCAGGGTGATGGCGGCCTTTTAGAATGAGTATGTGAGTGTTCCTCCCTCTACTATATTTTGGAAGAGTTTGAGGAGGATAAGTGTTAGCTCTTCTCTAAATGTTTGATAGAATTCGCCTGTGAAGCCATCTGTTCCTGGGCTTTTGTTGGTTGGAAGATTTTTAATCACAGTTTCAATTTCAGTGCTTGTGGTTGGTCTTTTCATATTTTCTATTTCTTCCTGGTTCAGTCTTGAAGGTTGTGCTTTTTTAAGAATTTGTCCATTTCCTCCAGGTTGTACATTTTATTGGCATATAGTTTCTTGTAGTAATCTCTCATGATCCTTTGTACTTCTGCAGTGTCAGTTGTTATTTCTCCTTTTTAATTTCTAGTTCTATAGATTTGAGTCTTCTCCCTTTTTTCTTGATGAGTCTGGCTAATGGTTTATCGATACTGTTTATCTTCTCATAGAACGAGCTTTTGGTTTTATTCATGTTTACTATTGCGTCCTTTCCGTTTTCATTTATTTCTGCTCTGATCTTTATGATTTCTTTCTTTCTGCTAACTTTGGGGCTTTTTTCTGCTTTCTCTAATTGCTTTCGGTGTAAGGTTTGGTTGTTTATTTGAGATGTTTCATGTTTCTTGAAGTAGGATTTTATTGCTATAAACTTCCCTCTTAGAACTGCTTTTGCTGCATCCCATAGGTTTTGGGTCGTCGTGTCTCCATTGTTATTTGTTTCTAGGTATTTGTGGATTTCCTCTTTGATTTCTTCAGTGATCTCTTGGTTATCAAGTAGTGTATTGTTTAGCCTCCATGTGTCTGTATTCTTTACAGTTATTTCCCTGTAATTGGTATCTAGTTTCATAGCATTGTGGTCAGAAAAAATATTTGATAAAATTTCAATTTTCTTAAATTTACTATGGCTTGATTTGTGACTCAAGATATGATCTATCCTGGAGAATGTTCCATGAGCACTTGAGAAGAAAGTCTATTCTGTTGTTTTTGGATGGAATGTCCTATAAATATCAGTGAAGTCCATCTTGTTTATTGTATCATTTAAAGCTTCTGTTTCCCTCTTTTTTTCATTTTGGATGATCTGTCCCTTGGTGAAAGTGGGGTATTAAAGTCCCCTACTATTATTGAGTTACTATCAATTTCCCCTTTTATGGCTGTTAGCATCTGCCTTATGTATGGAGCTGCTCTTATGTTGGGTTCATAAATATTTACAATTGTTATATCTTCTTCTTGGATTGATCCCTTGATCATTATGTAGTGTCCTTCTTTGTCTCTTGTAATAGTCTTGAGAATTGCTACCCCAGCTTTCTTTTGATTTCCATTTGCATGGAAATGCATCTTTTTCCATCCCCTCACTTGCAGTTTGTATGTATCCCTAAGTCTGAAGTGGGTCTCTTGTAGACAGCATATATATGGGTCTTGTTTTTGTATCCATTCCGCCAGTCTATGTCTTTTGGTTGGAGCATTTAATCCATTTACATTTAAGGTAATTATTGATGTGTATGTTTTTGTTACGATTTTCTTAATTGTTTTGGCTTTGTTATTGTAGGTCTTTTCCTTCTCTTGTGTTTCCTGCCTAGAGACGTTCCTTTACTATTTATTGTAAAGCTGGTTTGGTGGCGCTGAATTCTGTTAGCTTTTGCTTGTCTGTAAAGGTTTTAACTTCTCTGTCAATCCTGAATCAGATCCTTGCTGGGTAGAGTAATCTTGGTCGTAAGTTTTTCCCTTTCATCACTTTCAATATGTCCTGCCACTCCCTTCTGGTTTGCAGAGTTTCTACTGAAATTTCAGCTGTTAACCTTATGGGGATTCCATTATATGTTATTTGTTGCTTTTCCCTTGCTGCTTTTAATATTTTTTCTCTGTATTTAATTTTTGATAGTTTGATTAATATATGTCTTGGCGTGTTTCTCCTTGGATTTATCCTGTATGGGACTCTGCACTCCCTGGACTTGACTGACTATTTCCTTTCCCACATTAGGGACGTTTTCAACTATAATCTCTTCAAATATTTTCTCAGTCCCTTCCTTTTTCTCTTTGTCTTCTGGGACCCCTATAATTCAAATGTTGGTGCATTTAATATTGTCCCAGAGGTCTCTGTGAGTGTCCTCTATTCTTTTCATTCTTTTTTCTTGATTCTGCTCTGTGGTAATTTCCACTATTTTATCTTCCAGGTCACTCTTCCGTTCTTCTGCCTCAGTTATTCTGCTATTGATTCCTTCTAGTGAATTTTTAATTTCATGTATTGTGTTGTTCACCATTGTCTGTTTGCTCTTTAGTTCTTCTAGGTTGTTGTTAAACGTTTCTTGTATTTTCTCCATTCTATCTCCAAGATTTAGATCATCTATACTATCATTACTCTGAATTCTTTTTCAGGTAGACTGCCTATTTCCTCTTCATTTATTTGATCTGGTGCGTTTTTACTTTGCTCCTTTATCTGCTTCATATTTCTCTGTCTTCTCATTTTGCTTAACTTACTGTGTTTGGGGTCTCCTTTTCACAGGCTGCAGGTTTGTAGTTCCCGTTGTTTTTGGTGTCTGCCCCCAGTGGGTAATGTTGGTTCAGTGGGTTGTGTAGGCTTCCTGGTGGAGGGAACTGGTGCCTGTGTTCTGGTGGATAAGGCTGGATCTTGTCTTTCTAGTGGTCAGAACCATGTCCGTTGGTGTGTTTTGGGGTGTCTGTGACCTTATCATGATTTTAGGCAGCCTCTCTGCTAATTGGTAGAGTTTTGTTCCTGTATTGCTAGTTGTTTGGCATGGGTTGTCCAACACTGGAGCTTGCTGGTCGTTGAGTGGAGCTGGGTGTTAGCGTGGACATGGAGATCTCTGGGAAAGCTCTCACCGATTGATAGTACATTGGGCCAGGAGGTGTCTGTGGTCCAATGTCCTGAATTTGGCTCTCCCACCTCAGAGGCTCGGGCCTGACACCCAGCTGGAGCACCAAGACTCTGTCAGCTGAATTTGCATTCCTTTGGTTGATGAGTTTTTCGTCTCCTTCCCCCGGTTCTCTGTTCCTTGTCACTCCCACCTTCTGGGTTTCTCTTAGCACCATTTTGACTATCTATGGGATAAAGTCAGAGGTGCTTTCCCCCTAGGGTGCAAATATAGTTGTGGTAGGAGTTGGGGGTGAGGTTTTAGAACCATTTCCCTTCTCACTAAGACTTTTCTTTCACAGTTTTTGATAGTCTCTTCCCAGCCGCCCTGATTTAAAGGGGAAATGGATCATGGTCAAATTAGCCCTAATGCCTTCTAATGCATTTCTTAACCTTCTGAGCTATCTTTTAATAGTCACTACCTCCCCCTAACTATAAACCCTGACATCTAATCTGGTCTTCATCTTTGTCTTTTCAAGACAGTCATATAAATGAAACCACACAGTATGTAACCTTCTGTGACCAACTTTTGCATTCAACATGCTTCTGAGATTCATCCACATTGTTATGTGTATCAAGAGTTTGTTATGTGTTACTACTAAGTAGTATTCGTTAATATAGATTACCACACTTAGCTTACTCACCCACTGAAGGAAATTGTGTCATTTCCAATTGTGGACAATTATGAATAGAGCTATGATAAACATTTGTGTATAGGATTTTTTGTGGATATACATTTTAAATTGTTAAAGCAGTTACCATGAGTGAAGTTTATGTTTAATTTTATAAGAAACAATCAAACAGTTTTACAGAATGTCAGTACCATTTTGCATTACCATGGAGGTTTTTATTTCTTTTTTAATATTTATTTAGTTGGCTGCACTGGGTCTTGGTTGCGGCTCATGGGATCATAAGTTGCGGCATGCGGGATCTAGCTCCCTGAGCAGGGATCAAACCTGGGCCCCCTGCATTGGGTGCATGGATTCTTAACCACTGGACCAGCAGTGAAGTCCCTACCATGGAGTTCTGATTGCTTCACATCCTCACCAGCACTTGGTGGCCTTGGCAATTCTTAAAAAACTACTCAGAAATGTAGTGCTATCTCATTGATTATTTTCATTTCCCTAATAGCTAATTATATTGAATGTTTTCTCACGTTCCTATTTGCTACCCATTTTATCTCTTTGGTGAAGTGTCCATTCACGTCTTTGGTGGATTTTTAATTAGGTGTTTGCTTTCTTATTGTTGACTTTTGAGAGTTCTTTATATAACGTGAATAGAAGTTCTTTGTCAATATGTAATTTGTAAACATTTTCATTCTCCTAGCAGTGTATTTGCAAAGAAAAAGATTTTTATTGTAATGAGGCTCAATTTATCATTTTTTATTTCATTAAGAATCATACTTTTGATTCCATGTGTAAGAATTCATCACTAAATCCAAGATCTCTTATTTTTTTCTAAAAATTTTATAGTTTAACATTTTACATTTAGTTCTATGATCTATTTTGAATTAATTTTTGTGTACTGCGTGAGGTTTAGTTCAAGATATATATATTTTTAATCTATGGATGAATAATTGATATATGTGTCTATCCCTTCAACAATACCACACTGTCTTAATTACTGTAGCTTTATAGTGAGTATTTAAATCAGGTAGTATATGTTAAAACATTAAAAAATATAAAAGTATGACTCTCATACAGGTATAAAAATGAACACATGTGAAATTCACTTGCTAGTAAGGGAACCAAACGAATGTTAAAATCAATCAAAGGGAAGGTCAAAAGAGCACACTGGAGTAAAGGAATATTGAAATGAGTCGCAAATGGAAACAAAATTGGTTTTTCCATAGGGTGTGAGAGAAGACATTTGAACCTCTACCAGATGAAAGAGAATGTTTCTCTATCTTACAGAGTAAAATAGTTCCCCTAGAATCAAAATCTGATAAAGTGGAAAGATATGTTATAGACAATGCATGGTTTTCCATTGGAGTACAGTTTTTTTCCTACGGATTGCTCCAAATTTATTCTTCCCTTTAAAAACTTGCTTTACTTCCTTTTTTTTTTTTTTTTTTGCTTTTTCATATAAATGTTAGAATCAGCTTTTCTAATATCTACCAAAAAATCTTTCTTGTGTTTGTATTGGCATTGCATTAAATCTATAGTTCAATTTAGGAGGAATTTATATCTTTCCTTTGTTGAGTCTTGCAATTCAAGAATACAGTATATTTTTCCATTACTTAAGCCTTCTTTCATTTGTTTTATCTGCATTTTGTAGTTTTCAGCAGGCAGATCCTGTATATCTTTTGTTAGATTGAAACCAAAACATTAGATCTTTTGAGCTACTATAAGTTGTATTTTAAAAATATTTTGCCTTCTAGTTTACATTGTTAGTATATAGAAATATGATTGGTTTTTGAGTGGTCGTGACCTTGTCCCACACATTTATTAGTTCTGGGAGTTCCGTAGCTTGCTTGACATTTTCTACATAGAAAATTATGTTATGTGAGAATAGGATAACTAACAGGATAATTGTTTCTTCCTTTCAACGTGTATGTGTTCTTCTTTTCCTTGCCTCATCGCACCGGCTAAAATTTCCAATACAATGTTGAATAAGAGTGGTGAGAAGACAACTGTGACTTATTCTTGAGCTTAGGGAGAAAGCATTTTACCATTAAGTATGATACTAGCTGTAGATTTAAAAAAAAATACTCTTTAGCAAGTTGAGGAAATTCCCTTCTATTCCTAGTTTGCTGGGAGTTTTTATACAGAATAGTTGCTGGATTCTCTCAAATAATTTTCTGCATTAATTGATATTCTCATAAAGTTTTTCTTCTTTAGATTAATTAGTAATTAATTAGTTAATATGGTAGATTACATTGATTTATTTCTGAATAATGAGTTAGCCTTTCATCCTGGGATAAACTCCACTTAGTGTCTTGTATTATTCTTTTTATATATTCCTCAATTCAATTTGGTAATTTTTGTTGAACATTTTTCCATCCATGTTCATGAGAAATATTCATCTGTAGTTATCTTTTCTTATAGTGCCTTTGCCTGCTTTTGGTATCAGAGTAACTCTGGCCTCATAAAATGACTTGAATGTGTTCCCTCTCCTATTTGACAGAAGTGTAGAACTGTGCTCTATTTCTCCATTAAACATTCCTAGAATTCACCTGTGGAAGCATCTGGACTAGGAAATTTCTTTTTGGAAGATTATAAACTACAAATTTAATTTCTTTAATATTTATAGAACAATTCAAGTTACATATTTCATCATGGTTGAGTTTGCGTAGTTTATGATTTTTAAGAAAATGGTCCATTTCATCTAAGGTATTGAATTTCTGAGCGTGGAATTGTTCATAGTATTTCCTTATATTATCCTTTTAACATCTACAGAGTCTATAGGGATCTCTCCTCTTTCAATCTAATATTGGTAATTTGCATCTTCTGTCTGTTTTTCTTTGTCAGTCTTGCTAGAAGTTAATCAATTTTATTGACCTCAAAACCAGCTTTAAGTTTGATTTTCTTTATTAATTTTCTGTTTTTCAATTTTAATGATTTCTATTCTTATTTTTCCATCCTACCTTGCCTTTGGTTTAGTTTGCTCTTCTTTTTCTATTTTCTAAGGTAAAAGCAACCGATTGATTTGATTACATTCTTCTTTTCTAACATAGCATTTTAATGCTATAAAATTTCCTCTAAGCACTATGTTAGTTGCACCCCACAAATTTTGATGTTATATTCATTCTCATTTTATTCAAAATATTTTATATAATTTATCCTGAGACTTCCTTTTTGACACATGGATTAATTAAAAGTATGTTGATTAACTTCAAATGCTTGGATATTTTTCTGCTATATTTCTTTTACTGATTTCTAGTTTAATTCCGTTATGTTCTGAAATACACACTTTGTATATTTTGAATTCTTTTAAATTTTTTAAGGTTTGCTTTATGACTTTGGGTATGGTCTATCTTGGTAGATGTTCCATATGAACTGAAAAGAATGTATTTCTTCTATTGTCAGGTGAAGTGTTTTTCAAATGTCAGGTTCAGTTGGTTGATAGTATTGTTCAGTTATTCTATATTCTTGATTTTTTATCTATTATCTATACTACTGAGAAAGGAGTATTGATGTCTCTAATTCTAATTATGGATTTCTCTTACTTTCAGCTCCATCAGTTTTTGTTTACTGTATTTTGAAGCTCTGTTGTTGTATACACAGTTAGAATTGTTATGACTTCTTGGTGAATTAACAGTATTTATCCTCAGTAATTTTATTTTCTCTCAAGCCCCCTAGCTCTGATATCAATATAGCCACTCAGCTCTCCTTTGACTAGTGTCTGCATGGTATATTGTTTCCATCCATTTACTTTTAATGTATGCATATCACTATATTTGAACTGAGTTTCTTATAGATGGCATAAATTTAGATCACGGTTTTTTTAAATCCATTTTCACAATTCCTGTTTTTAAACTAGTATATTCAGATCATTCACATTAATGTTATTGTTGATATGTTTGGATTTAGATTGATGGTACTCCAAATCCTGGTGTTCTTCCCCAATCTGCCTGTTGCTATTTACTTTCCAGAGTCTTCAAGTAGTTGTTCCATGCATTCTGTCCAGGTTTAGTAGTTATATTCAGTGAAAGAGAAGATATGAAATGTGCTTACTCCATCCTACATATATGTGGAATTCTGGGAATAATTATTTTTAGAGCTTCTCTGAATCTGAGGATCAGATTCCAAGTTTCTGACTGTCATGCTAAAGTTCCTATCAATGCTAAACATCACTAATTATTAGAGAAATGCAAATCAAAACTACAATGAGATATCACCTCACGCTACTCAGAATGGCCATCATCAGCATATCTACAAACAATAACTGCTGGAGAGGGTATAGAGAAAAAGGAACCCTCTTGCACTGGTGGTGGGAATGTAAATTGGTACAGCCACTATGGAGAACAGTATGGAGGTTCCTTAAAAAGCTAAAAGCAGAGCTACCATATGACCCAGCAATCCCACTTCTGGGCATATACCCAAGAAAACCATAATTCGAAAAGATACATGCACCCCAATGTTCCTTGCAGCACTATTCACAATAGCCAGGACGTAGAAGCAACCTAAATGTCCATCGACAGATGAATGAATAAAGATGTGGTACATACATACATACAATGGAATATTACTCAGTCATAAAAAAGAACAAAATAATGCCACTTGCAGCAACATGGATGGACCTAGAGATTGTCATACTGAGTGAAGTAAGTCAGACAGAGAAAGACAAATATCATATGATATCACTTACATGTGGAATCTAAAGGAATGGTAAAAATAAACTTATTTGCAAAACAGAAATAGAGTCACAGTAGAGAACAAACTTGTGGTTACCAAGGGGGAAAGGGGGGAGGGAGGGATAAGTTGGGAGATTGGGATTGACATATACACACTACTATATATAAAATAGGTAGCACAGAGAACTCTATTCAATACTCTGTAATGACCTATGTGGGAAAAGAATCTAAAAGAGAGTGGATATATGTATATGTAGAACTGATTCACTTTGCTGTACACAGTAAAGTAACACAACATTGTAAATCAACTATACTCCAATAAAATTTTGTTTAAAAAGTTCCTATCAGATCACAAAATCTCAAAGTTGTTATTAAATCAACATATTTAAATAAATATTTTCCTTTAACAATTAAAAAAATAATTCTCGAGCACTTCTGGAATGGGCAGCTCATAAAGCTCTTCCCAGTTTGCTGCTGCAGCCTCAGAATTTCCCCACAGTTCAGAGATGCTTGGGGTGAGCATCCACAGTGATGCAGACATTTCTAAGACCAAACCAAACAAAATCTCTAGATTAGCAGATGACTGATGTCACAAAATCATGCCATTTATGAAAGTACCATTTTTGACGGTTTTACTGCCTTTTCCCACTGTAGTGCTTGAGCATATTACCTATTGTCTTTCAACCTAGAGAGTGAAAAATATTATTTCTCAGGACCCAGAGCCTCTATTTACTGTGAGGAAGTAATTTCAGTGGTATCAGACTATAGAAACTTCCAAATTCTTTCAAAATTTGTATATATCCTTGATATATACCCTTTGAATGGTCTAATCATTGTATGCAAGAAGCTGGGGCCCATCTCCTGTACCAAATATTTGTGAGGTTGCACAGAACCACCCATTAGTTTGTAGACACAGTCTGCCGTCTATTGTCTGTACGTGGTCTTTGCATGCTTACTTTCATAGTTTAAAAATATAACTCAAAATGCAAATTATATGTTTTGGTGTTTCTTATGAATGGATGAGACTGCAAATCTGGATTTTTTTATCCACAATCCAATGGTCTATCTCCTTCATCCTAAACATCATATCTAGCTAAAATTTACCATTCTTAATTCCTTAATATTGGGCCAGAACTTGGGCTTTCAAAAAATATTATTGAGGGAATGGGTTGTATCAATCAAATTCCGGGGTGGCTTTTATTACCTATGCATAGTTTGAGGTTCAATAAGGTCTCCAGCTGCGGCAGGAAAAAATAACACAAATTTTCCTTATCTATATTTAAATTCTGTGGTCAGAAATGAAGAAGAGAATGTAGAAAAGGGTAGACCAAGCCTAGGCAATTCATTTCTCTCTTCTTGGAAACTTCTGTCCCCCAAACCTTCCTAGGTTCCCTCCTTATCAACATTCAGATCCCAAATGATCTCAAATGTCATTTCCTAGACAGCCTTTCCCAACCACCCGGGTAAAGTAGTCACTCTGCCCCTCTCTCCAGTCCCATTACTCTCTAGACCATTATCCTGTTTTTATTCTTCAGAGAACTACCATTAACAAACCATTCGATGCATTTATTTGTCAATGTGTTTATTGACTTTCTTCCTCTCCCCGCCACCTCCCACTAGAGGTAAAGGCCATTTTCTTGTTCACTATTACATCCCCAACACTTAGAACAGGATCTAACCCATAATATTTGTTGAAAAAATTAATAGATATAATTATTTTGTGACATCAGCCATCTCCTAGCTTAGAGATTTTTTGGTTTGGTCTTAGAAAAGTCTGCATCATTGTGGATGCTCACCCCAATGATCTCTGAACTGTGGGGAACTTCTGAGGCTACAGCAGCAAACTGGAAAGCACTTTATGAGCAGCACATTCTGGTAGTGCTTAGGATTTTTCTTTTAATTGCTAAAGGAAAATACTTATTTAAGTATATTGGATTAATGGAAACTTCAAGATTCTGTGATCTGATAAGAACTTTAACATGACAGTCAGAGACTTGGGATCTGATCCTCAGATTCAGAGAAGCTCTAAAAATAATTATTCCCAGAGTTCCACTTATAGGTAAGATGGAGTAAGCACATTTCATATCTTCTCTCTCACTGAATGTAACTACCAAACCTGGACAGAATGCATGGAACAACTACTTGAAGACTCTGGAAAGTAAATAGCAACAGGCAGATTGGGGAAGAACACCAGGATTTGGAGTACCATCAATCTAAATCCAAACATATCAACAATAACATTAATGTGAATGATCTGAACATACTAATTTAAAGACAGGAAATTTCAGAATGGATTAAAAAAACAAACATGACCTAAATTTATGCCACCTATAAGAAACTCAGTTCAAATATAATGATATACATACATTAAAAGTAAAAGGACAGAAACAATGTACATAATCCCAGTAGAAGAGTATCATATCATATCAAGCACATATATCATTCATTTGTACTTTTAGTCATCAAATATTTATTGGAAATACACTAGACTTAAGACATTATGCTGCATACTTCTAAGTACTAACTCATCACCTTAGGAGCCATGTTTAAGAATTAATTATGTTGAAGAGTAGCCCCCACTCACCACAGCTAGAGAAAGCTCGCACACTGCAACAAAGACCCAATGCAGCCATAAATAAATAAATAAATTTGAAAGAAAAGACACATCCTTAAAAAGAAAAGAAAAGAAAAATATACCATATTCCTACCACATGACATTTTATGTATATCTTTCCAGATATTTTCTGATGTGCATGTATGTGGGTTTGTGTGTGTCTGTGTGTGTGTGTTGTGTATATACCAGTGCCTGTCTAAACTATTTTACTTGAAAATAGATGTATGACTACCTTATGTGAAATACTACACTCTGGGACTGTGTTTCTGGAGCTCTAACAAAGAATATTACATTAGATCAAATCAATTTGTTCAACAGAGAAATGTATATAATAAATTGAGAAGCTAAAAAAAAGAATTAATTATGTTGGTCAGGAAACTAGATGATGGTAGCTGGATCAGAGTGGGATAGGGTAGAAATGGCAAACAAATAAACAAAGAACCTACAACCCAATACTTGAGATAGCTTATGATTCATAAAGGCAAAGTTTCCACCCATTAACCAAGATTACCAGGCAAAGTAAAGTGGAAATAAAATGGAAAGGGCAAAATCAGTTGAATAAAGGATACAAATATATCTTTATTGGGTTGTACACTTCCTTTTAACTAAGCATGGTAAACAAAACTAAACTAGAATACACATTAGTTAGTCCACCATTGTCGCCTAGAAAATAGTATTACAATTCGGAAGGAAGTTAAGACAAAGCTGGGAATCCTCACTGATGGGGAATATTATGTATATTTTCTATTTTGTTTAAACCAATACTCTTTCCTTTAATGTAGGATTTTTTTTTAACCATTTCTATCCTTCCCATCCTGATCCAGTATCATTATCTGGTCTACTGACTAATATAATGCGTCTTAAGTGTGTCTTTTAAGATTATGAGTTAGTACCTTAAAAGTGCAGAACATAGGGCTTCCCTGGTGGTGCAGTGGTTGAGAGTCCGCCTGCCGATGCAGGGGCCGCGGGTTCGTGCCCCGGTCCGGGAAGATCCCACATGCCGCGGAGCGCTGGTCCCGTGAGCCATAACTGCTGAGCCTGCGCGTCTGGAGCCTGTGCTCCACAACGGGAGAGGCCACAACACTGAGAGGCCCGCGTACCGCAAAAAAAGAAAAAAAAAAGTGCAGAACATAAAATCATATCTTAAACTTAGTAAATTTTCAATAATGTTTGATAAATGAATGCATAAATAAATATGATACTTGTTTGATGTGAGATAAATGTTTGCTCTCCTACTGGGATTTGTAGATTCCAGTAACATTAAGTAGGATATTCTGACAATCCTAGAAGAATAGCAATAGGAAATACTTTCAGAGTATTTATTATGTGCCATAGACTGTTTCAAAGGCTTCATAAATATTAACTGCTTTGTAGTCTCAGCAAACATGAAAAGAATATTACTAGCCCCATTTTTCAGATGAGAAAACTGAGGTACAGAGAGGTTTAATAACTTGCCTAAATTCAGCTTCTTTAATGGGCTAGTAAATGATAGAAATGAGATTCACATCTATGTAGTGCGACTCCAAAGTTCATGCTCTAAACTGCTACCATGTGGTGGACCAGTAGTTCTCAAAGTTAAGTGTACATCAGAATCACCTGAAAGGCTTGTTACACCATATTGTTGGGCTCAACCTACAGAGACTCTAATTTAGTAGGTCTAGGGTAAGAGCCTAGAATGTGCTGCTCTAACACATACTCAGGTGATACTTGATTTGGTTGAGAAGGAAAAAAATTGCACCTGTGGACATTTCCTCTCTTTAATCCACTCTGGCTGAGGAAGTTCCTGATTCTGACTGAACATTACTGAAACTTTTGATACCAACTGTGAAAGCCTAGTGGATTTGGGTAAACTAAAGTATAATTCAGTATTCCTTCTCCCTACTACTTGACCTTAAAAAGTATTTTCTTCTTTGTGGTGAAAACAATGTCAATCCTAGATTCTAGCAATTACCCAAATGAAATGATACCATTGGCTGATGACCATTGGGACTTTGGGTTGATTTCTCCCTCATTACCCACCCCCTCCAATTTTACCTAAGGAATGCAGCAACTAGAAAATGACAGTATTCTGAAAAAATATTTCTTGCTGTTTTTCTTTGTTTAAGATAAAAATGTTTGAAAATATAGAAAAGCACAATGAAATTAAGAAACATTTATTGTAGTACCACCAGCAAATGTTAACTGATTTTGATGTATTTACTTTGTCATTTTCCCATTCATATCTTTTTTTAAAAAAATCAAGAATTGGGATCATCTTATTAAAGAATCTCAGCAAATAGTGTTTGAAAAGTCTCCCTGATACAGGTGAGCTAACCTGGAGCAGTCCCATGCTGGTCTATGATCTCTTTACAGATTGCTTCATTCAGGGTATATCTGAGCAAAGACGTACATTACCAGAGACACTGATCTAACCCTCATCAACAAAAGCCCAAGCTGCCTTAATGTGACTTTAGGTATTTGCTCATTGTTAAGAGGACAAGAATTAGGTGATTATATCTAGTTATGCTTTCGATCACAAAGAATTTCTCCCATTTTCCTTGCTCAGATTATGTCACTAAACTCTGATCAAAAAATGAAACAAGGAACATTTAATGGAGACATGAGTGTTCCTATTAATATACGTCTAATACCTGGGTATTTTATTACTTTAAGCATCCAAACTGTAGTCCTGTATTACCTAATTAAGCTACTTATAGTGATTAACTTAATGGGCAAATTTCCATTTCATTTCATAGTGACAAGTAGAAAATATGAATCCTTCTGACATGCTGGTCAAGAGTCATGTTCTTCAAAGTTTTTTCACTGCTCTTGGTGTAGTTAATGAAAATTACTTGCTAGCTGGGGTTTCCCTGGTGGTGCAGCGGTTAAGAATCCACCTGCTAATGCAGGGGACACGGGTTCGATCCCTGGCCCAGGAAGATCCCACATGCCGTGGAGCAACTAAGCCCATGTGCCACAACTACTGAGTCTGTGCTCTAGAGCCCATGAGCCACAACTATCGAAGGCCACGTGCCAGAGTAGCCCCTGCTTGCTGAAACTAGAGAAAGCCCCCGCACAGCAGCAAAGACCCAACACAGCCAAAATAAAAACAAATTAATTAATTAATTTTTAAAAATTACTTGCTAGCTAACAAAACTTGGACAATCTCTCTAATCTGTTTCCTCATCTGTAAAATGGGGATGATAGCATTATTTATTTCACAGAATTGGTTAAAGATTATTATGAGTTGACTCATGCAAAGCACCTAACAAAGTATCTGGCACTTGGTAAACACTCAGTGAATAGTAACTAATAGCTATTATTAACAATAAGGTTTATATAATTCCTGTTTTCAGACAATCTCTGAGAAACAATGTTAGAGTTCATAATCATGTGATGGGTTCGGTAATGTGTAAAAATGGATGTAACAGCTACTTCAGTGGGTAAGTGTAATAGGATACTTAAGCAGAAGTGCTGTAATGAGCTGTGAGTTAAATGTACATGAAGAAATGTGCTTTGCTAAGAACATGAGGACATGCAGAATCATAGGTCACTTCCTTTTTCAGAGTATTGCCTCTAAGCCTGGGTTCCACACCTTTAAAATGCCCAGAATAACAGAGAAGTTACAAAAATGAAATACAAAATAATTTATGTGTAGTATGTATAAATTATATCTGTTATATATAATAATACATTAAATTATATGCAAATAATAAAGTTGACTTTAAAAATAATCTTTGGCACTTTACCATACAACTGAGCAATTCCATATTTAGGTATCTACCCCCCAAAAATGAAGATACCCAACCCAAATTTTGTACATCAATGTTCATAGCAACATTATTCAAAATCACCAAAAACTGGAAACAAGAGACTTCACTGGTGGCGCAGTGGTTAAGAATCTGCCTGCCAATGCAGGGGATATGGATTTGATCCCTGGCCTGAGAAGATCCCACATGCCACGGAGCAACTAGGTCAGTGTACCACAACTACTGAGCCTGCACTCTAGAGCTTGTGAGCCACAACTACTGAAGCCCACGTGCCTAGAGCCTGTGCTCTGAAACAAGAGAAGCCACTGCAAATAGAAGCACTTGCACCACAATGAAGAGTAGCCACTGCTGGCCGCAACTAGAGAGAAAACCTGCGCGCAGAAACAAAGACCCAACGCAGCCAAACAAAACAAAACAAAACAAAACCTGGAAACAATCCAAATGTCCATCAACTAGTAAAAGGACAAATAAATCGTGGTACATTCATACAATGGAATACTACTAGGAGATGATCTAGTGGTATAGCCAATGAGTCCAACTCCAAGATAGCCTGCAGATCTAGGATAAAACATGACTGGAGGCTATAGTCATTAAAGGGATTAAACACCTGGATTACAGGGTTGAAACTTAAAAGAATCAACATCAGAATTGGAAATCTTTTCATAGGAAATCTTTATAGACATTACCCATGTGTTTATGTACTTTATTTTTGCTACATGTTTGGCATATATAATATAATATATAATATATTTAACATACTGTATATACATATTACAAAATAAAATAACTGTAGGAATACTCTAAACAATAAGGAAGGCTACAATTTCCTGCAAAATGAGGAAGAACTGTACCAAATTGAATAATAAGAAAGTCAAGAGATATTCTTGCACATTTATTTGAAATGACCTATGTCCAAGGATGTTTATTCCAGCCTTGTTTTCAAAAAAGCAAAAAAATGGAAAGAACGTACATTTCCATCAATAGGAGAGAAGTTAAATTATGATTCATCTATACAATGGAATAATTTTCAGCCTTTACAATGAATGAGACAAATTATATAGACCAATCTTGAAGATATATTGTTAATAAAAAACATAAGATACTGAACTGTAGGTGTGGTTTGCCCATTTGTGTAAAAATCAACTATACATACATATATGTGTGTGTATATATGTATATATGTGTATATACATATATATCAAATTTTCATGTATATATATTTATGTATGCATATAAGATACTGAGAATCATGGAATGGTTGATGATTTCTAGTTCTGATTCTTATAACATCCTAGAATGGCTGGGATTTTAAAAAACTAAAGAAAAATTTAAATGCTATTAGTTTAAAAAAATTTATTTATTTATTTGGCTGCGCCGGGTCTTAGTTGTGGCACATGGGATCTTCATTGCCACATGAGGGATCTTTTAGTTGCATGCAGACTCTTAGTTGAGGCATGCAGGATGTAGTTCCCTGACCAGGGATCGAACCCAGGCCCCCAGCATTGGGAGTGGGGAGTCTTAACCACTGGACCATCACAAAAGTCCCTATCAGTTTTGTAAGTGTCATATTTTTTAGGGATCTGAGTTTAGACTCAGACTCACTGGTGCCTCAATGAAACAAATTATAATTTCATTAGTAGTACTAGTAGTTGCAGCAGCATTCACTGAACTCTTGCTATGTTCTAGGTACTTTTCCATGTACTTTAGATGTGCATGGAGACCTTCACAATAACTCTATGAAATATGTATTCCTTTTTTTAAATTCATTTTAAGATGAGGAAACTGAGGCACAGAGAGACTGGGTAACTTGCCTAACCCTCTCTCTCTCCCCTCTCTTAAGTGTACACTATGACTGGGTTCTTCACTCATCAAGAACAAGGGACAGTCAGTATCATTTTTATCATCAAAGTTCTCATCTGATTTCAGCAGGACCGCTGCCAGGATGAATTCCTTGATCACTCTGTGAACATAGTACTTGAAATGCTTGGCTCACCCTACCTCAGACAGATTTAATGAGCACTGAGAGGTGAACATATGTGAAATATGTTAACATTTTAAAGAAATGTACAAAGAAAAAATACATTCTATGACTGTATGATTCTAAAATGCTTGAGACAGACAAGGTTTTACAACCTCAATACAGGTGATATTACTATTTACCTAGCTGGTAATTTCTTTAAGAAGAAAAATCCTTTTTCTCTTTGGATCTCATGCATTTAAGGAAAACTATTATATTTCCCTTTTAAAATAAGTCTAAAGAAACTTGCAATTGAAGGGAAATTGCAGCAGAAATTCCTAAGAGAGGGCATGGGGACAACAGATGATAAGGAGACACTAAAGAAAAAGAAAAACACGGTAAAGGAAACAAAAAATAACAGCTCCCACTGACAAGCAATAAGAAAAAAAATCTGTCCAAACCAAACTGTTTAATAGCCCTCTACTCTTAATAAGGGCAGAACTGGCTCAGAACAGGCATAATTCAGAAATTATAAAGTATTACAATCTGATAGTGTCTTTCTTTTATAGGAGATTATCAAAATATTTTACCCAAAGAGCAAATTGACAACCTCCTTATTCTCTAGAGGAAATCTCTTGCCCAGAGTATTGGAGGTTTACCAGAGATGGTACCAAAGCCTGAGAGAGATTTCTGCCCTTTGATTTTACACTCAAACTCCCTCTCTTGTAGAAAAATATGCAGCATTCATACTTTAGCAAAACATAAGCAAGAAAACGGTAGACTGTATTGTGAGAGGGCATTGTGACTTATTCACGGAAAGCCTTTTCTCAGCACTGGCAGCTCTGAACTGTAAGCCAGAACACGGCTTATGGCAGCAGGAAGGTTACAAAGCAGTAAACATCTTTCCTCCCTAAATAGTCTGGCTTATAAAGAGAGTAATTATATTGAGCAGATAACAACGTGGAACACAGTGGGAAGAGAAGAGAGTCTGGAGCAGAACAGAGTTGGAACTGAAGAGCTGGAAGGAAGATGATTATTTATTTGATTTATTTACCTTTTTTTTTTTTACATCTTTATTGGAGTATAATTGCTTTACAATGGTGTGTTAGTTTCTGCTTTATAACAAAGTGAATCAGTTATACATATACATATGTTCCCATATCTCTTCCCTCTTGCGTCTCCCTCCCTCCCACCCTCCCTATCCCACCCCTCTAGGGGGTTATAAAGCACCGAGCTGATCTCCCTGTGCTATGTGGCTGCTTCCCAATAGCTATCTATTTTACGTTTGGTATATATGTCCATGCCACTCTCTCACTTTGTCACAGCTTACCCTTCCCCCTCCCCATATCCTCAAGTCCATTCTCTAGTAGGTCTGTGTCTTTATTCCCGTCTTGCCCCTAGGTTCTTCATGATATTTTTTTCATAGATTCCATATATATTTGTTAGCATACGGTATTTGTCTTTCTCTTTCTGACTTACTTCACGCTGTATGACAGACTCTACGTCCATCCACCTCACTACAAATAACTCAATTTCGTTTCTTTTTATGGCTGAGTAATATTCCATTGTATATATGTGCCACATCTTCTTTATCCATTCATCTGTCGATGGACACTTAGGTTCTTTCCATCTAATGGCTATTGTAAATAGAGCTGCAATGAACATTTTGGTACATGACTCTTTTTGAATTATGTTTTTCTCAGGGTATATGCCCAGTAGTGAGATTGCTGGGTCATATGGTAGTTCTATTTGTAGTTTTTTAAGGAACCTCCATACTGTTTTTCATAGTGGCTGTACCAATTCACATTCCCACCACCAGTGCAGGAGTGTTCCCTTTTCTGCACACCCTCTCCAGCATTTATTATTTCTAGATATTTTGATGATGGCCATTCTGAACAGTGTGAGGTGATATCTCATTGTTTTGATTTGCATTTCTCTAATGATTAATGATGTTGAGCATTCTTTCATGTGTTTGTTGGCAGTCTGTATATCTTCTTTGGAGAAATGTCTATTTAGCTCTTCTGCCCATTTTCGGATTCATTTATTTGTTTTTTTGTTATTGAGCTGCATGAGCTGCTTGTAAATTTTGGAGATTAATCCTTTGTCAGTTGCTTCATTTGCAAATATTTTCTCCCATTCTGAGGGCTGTCTTTTGGTCTTGTTTATGGTTTCCTTTGCTGTGCAAAAGCTTTGCAGTTTCATTAGGTCCCATTTGTTTAGTTTTGTTTTTATTTCCATTTCTCTAGGAGATGGGTCAAAAAGGATCTTGCCATGATTTATGTCATAGAGTATTCCGTCTATGTTTTCCTCTAAGAGTTTGATAGTTTCTGGCCTTACATTTAGGTCTTTAATCCATTTTGAGCTTATTTTTGTGTATGGTGTTATGGAGTGTTCTAATCTCATACTTTTACATGTACCTGTCCAGTTTTCCCAGCACCACTTATTGAAGAGGCTGTCCTTTCTCCACTGTACATTCCTGCCTCCTTTATCAAAGATAAGGTAACCATATGTGTGTGGGTTTATCTCTGGGCTTTCTATCCTGTTCCATTGATCTATATTTCTGTTTTTGTGTCAGTACCATACTGTCTTGATTACTGTAGCTTTCTAGCATAGTCTGAAGTCAGGGAGCCTGATTCCTCCAGCTCCATTTTTTGTTATCAAGATTGCTTTGGTGATTCGGGATCTTTTGTGTTTCCCTACAAATTGTGAAATTATTTTGTTCTAGTTCTGTGAAAAATGCCAGTGGTAGTTTGATAGGGATTGCATTGAATTTGTAGATTGCTTTGGGTGGTAGAGTCATTTTCACAATATGATTCTTCCAATCCAGGACCATTTTATATGTCTCCATCTATTTGTATCATCTTTAACTTCTTTCATCAGTGTCTTATAATTTTCTGCATATAAGTTTTGTCTCCTTAGGTAGGTTTATTCCTAGATATTTTATCCTTTTTGTTGCAACGGTAAATGGGAGTGTTTTCTTGATTTCACTTTCAGATTTTCATCATTAGTGTATAGGAATGCAAGAGATTTCTGTGCATTAATTTTGTATCCTGCTACTTTACCAAATTCATTGATTAGCTCTAGTAGTTTTCTGGTAGCATCTTTAGGATTCTCTATGTATAGTATCATGTCATCTGCAAACAGTGACAGCTTTACTTCTTTTCCAATTTGGATTCCTTTTATTTCCTTTTCTTCTCAGATTGCTGTGGCTAAAACTTCCAAAACTATGTTGAATAAGAGTGGTGAGAGGGCTTTCCTGGTGGCATGGTGGTTGAGAGTCTGCCTGCTGATGTGGGGGACACGGGTTCATGCCCTGGTCTGGGAGGATCCCGCATGCTGTGGAGTGGCTGGGCCTCTTAGCCATGACCGCTGGGCCTGAGCGTCCAGAGCCTGTGCTCCGCAACGGGAGAGGCCACAACAGTGAGAGGCCCGCGTACCGCAAAAAAAAAAAAAAAGAGTGGTGAGAGTGGGCAACCTTGTCTTGTTCCTGATCTTAGTGGAAATGTTTTCAGTTTTTCACCACTGAGGACGATGTTGGCTGTGGGTTTGTCATATATGGCCTTTATTATCTTCAGGAAAGTTCCTTCTATGCCTACTTTCTGCAGGGTTTTTATCATAAATGGGTGTTGAATTTTGTCGAAAGCTTTCTCTGCATTTATTGAGATGATCATATGGTTTTTCTCCTTCAATTTGTTAATATGGTGTATCACGTTGATTGATTTGCGTATATTGAAGAATCCTTGCATTCCTGGAATATACCCCACTTGATCACAGTGTATGATCCTTTTAATGTGCTGTTGGATTCTGTTTGCTAGTATTTTGTTGAGGATTTTTGCATCTATGTTCATCAGTTATATTTGGCCTGTAGTTTTCTTTCATTGTGACATCCTTGTCTGGTTTTGGTATCAGGGTGATAGTGGCCTCGTAGAATGAGTTTGGGAGTGTTCCTCCCTCTGCTATATTTTGGAAGAGTTTGAGAAGGGTAGGTGTTAGATCTTCTCTAAATGTGTGATAGAATTCGCCTGTGAAGCCATCTGGTCCTGGGCTTTTGTTTGTTGGAAGATTTTTAATCACAGTGTCAATTGCAGTGCTTGTGATTGGTCTGTTCATATTTTCTATTTCTTCCTGATTCAGTCTTGGCAGGTTGTGCATTTCTAAGAATTTGTCCATGTCTTCCAGGTTGTCCATTTTATTGGCATACAGTTGCTTGTAGTAGTCTCTCATGATCTTTTGTATTTCTGCAGTGTCAGTTGTTACTTCTCCTTTTTCATTTCTAATTCTATTGATTTGAGTCTTCTCCCTTTTTCTTTTGATGAGGTCTGGCTAATAGTTTATCAATTTTGTTTATCTTCTCAAAGAGCCACCTTTTAGTTTTATTGATCTTTGCTATCATTTCTGTCCTTTCTTTTTAATTTATTTCTGATCTGATCTTTATGATTTCTTTTTTTCTGCTAACTTTGGGGTTTTTGTTCTTCTTTCTCTAATTACTTTAGGTACAAGGTTAGTTTGTTTATTCGAGATGTTTCCTGTTTCTTAAGGGAGGATTGTATTGCTATAAACTTCCCTCTTAGAACTGCTTTTGCTGCATCCCATAGGTTTTAGGTCGTCATGTCTCCATTGTCATTTGTTTCTAGGTATTCTTTGATTTCCTCTTTGATTTATTCAGTGATCACTTCGTTATTAAGTAGTGTATTGTTTAGCCTCCATGGGCTTGTATTTTTTATAGATCTTTTCCTGTAATTGATATCTAGTCTCAAGCATTGTGTTCGGAAAAGATACTTGATACAATTTCAATTTTCTTAAATTTACCAAGGCTTGATGTGTGACCCAAGATATGATCTATCCTGGAGAATGTTCCATGAATACTTGAGAAAAATGTTTATTCTGTTGTTTTTGGATGGAATGTCAATAAATATCAATTAAGTGCATCTTGTTTAATGTATCATTTAAAGCTTGTGTTTCCTTATTTATTTTCATTTTGGATGATCTGTCCATTGGTGAAAGTGGGGTGTTAAAGTCCCCTACTATGAATGTGTTACTGTCGATTTCCCCTTTTATGGCTGTTAGTATTTGCCTTATGTATTGAGGTGCTCCTATGTTGGGTGCATAAATATTTACAATTGTTATATCTTCTTGGATCGATCCCTTGATCATTATATGTAGTGTCTTTCTTTGTCTCTTCTAATAGTCTTTATTTTAAAGTCTATTTTGTCTGATATGAGAATTGCTACTCCAGCTTTCTTTTGGTTTCCATTTGCATGGAATATCTTTTTCCATCCCCTCACTTTCAGTCTGTATGTGTCCCTAGGTCTGAAGTGGGTCTCTTGTAGACAGCATATATATGGGTCTTGTTCTTGTATCCATTCAGCCAGTCTGTGTCTTTTGGTGGGAGCATTTAATCCATTTACATTTAAGGTAATTATCGATATGTATGTTCTTGTTCCCATTTTCTTAATTGTTTGGGGTTTGTTATTGTAGGTCTTTTCCTTCTCTTGTGTTTCTTGCCTAGAGAAGTTCCTTTAGCATTTGTTGTAAAGCTGGTTTTGTGGTGCTGAACTCTCTCGGCTTTTGCTTGTCTGTAAAGGTTTTAATATCTCCATCAAATCTGAATGAGTTCCTTGCTGGGTAAAGTAATCTTGGTTGTAGGTTTTTCTCCTTCATCACTTTAAATATGTCTTGCCAGTCCCTTCTGTCTTGCAGAGTTTCTGCTGAAAGATCAGCTGTTAACCTTATGGGGATTCTCTTTTGTGTTATTTGTTGTTTTTCCCTTGCTGCTTTTAATATGTTTTCTTTGTATTTAATTTTTGAAAGTTTGATTAATATGTGTCTTGGCATGTTTCTCCTTGAATTTATCCTGTATGGGACTCTCTGTGCTTCCTGGACTTGATTAACTATTTCCTTTCCCATATTAGGGAAACTATAATCTCTTCAAATATTTTCTCAGTCCCTTTCTTTTTCTCTTCTTCTTCTGGGACCCCTATAATCTGAATGTTTGTGCGTTTAATGTTGTCCCAGAGGTCTCTGAGACTGTCCTCAGTTCTTTTCATTCTTTTTTCTTTATTCTGCTCTGCAGTAGTTATTTCCACTATTTTACCTTCTGGGTCACTTATCCGTTCTTCTGCCTCAGTTATTCTGCTATTGATCCTATCTAGAGTATTTTTAATTTCATTTATTGTGTTGTTCATCATTGCTTGTTTCATCTTTATTTCTTCTAGGTCTTTGTTAAATGTTTCTTGCATTTTCTCTATTCTATTTCCAAGATTTTGGATCATCTTTACTATCATTATTCTGAATTCTTTTTCAGGTAGACTGCCTATTTCCTCTTCATTTGTTAGGTCTGGTGGCTTTTTATCTTGCTCCTTCATCTGCTGTGTGTTTTTCTGTCTTCTCATTTTGCTTATCTTACTGTGTTTGGGGTCTCCTTTTTGCAGGCTGCAGGTTCGTAGTTCCCGTTGTTTTTGGTGTCTGTCCCCAGTGGCTAAAGTTGGTTCAGTGGGTTGTGTAGGCTTCCTGGTGGAGGGGACTAGTGCCTGTGTTCTGGTGTATGAGGCTGGATCTTGTCTTTCTGGTGTCAGGTCCATGTCTGGTCGTGTGTTTTGGGGTGTCTGTGGCCTTATTATGATTTTAGGCAGCCCCTCTGCTAATGGGTCCGTTTGTGTTCCTCTCTTGCTAGTTGTTTGGCATAGGGTGTCCAGCACTGTAGCTTGCTGGTCGTTGAGTGAAGCTGGGTGTTGGTGTTGAGATGGAGATCTCTGGGAGATTTTCGCCATTTGATATTATGTGGAGGTGGGAGGTCTCTTGTGGACCAATGTCCTGAAGTTGGCTCTCTCACCTCAGAGGCACAGCACTGACTCCTGGCTGCAGCACCAAGAGCCTTTCATCCACACGGCTCAGAATAAAAGGGAGAAAAAGTAGAAAGGAAGAAAGAGGATACAATAAAATAAAATAAAGTTATTAAAATAATTATTAAGAAAAAAATTTTTTTCAAGTAAAAACAAACAAAAAAAGATGTATAGAACCCTAGGACATATGGTGAAAGCAAAGCTATACAGACAAAATCTCACACAGAAGCATACACATACACACTCACAAAAATAGGAAAAGGGGAAAAAATAATAAATCTTGCTCTCAAAGTCCACCTCCTCAATTTGGGATGATTCATTGTCTATTCAGGTATTCCACAGATGCAGGGGACATCAAGTTGATTGTGGAGATTTAATCCGCTGCTCCTGAGGCTGCTGGGAGAGATTTCCCTTTCTCTTCTTTGTTCGCACAGCTCCTGGGGTTCAGCTTTGGATGTGGTCCCGCCTCTGCGTGTAGGTCACTGGAGGGAGTCTGTTCTTCGCTCAGACAGGATGGGGTTAAAGGAGCCGCTGATTCGGGGGCTCTTGCTCACTCAGGCTGTGGGGGAGGGAGGGGCACAGAGTGCGGGGCGAGCCTGCGGCAGCAGAGGCTGGCTGGACGTTGCACCAGTCTGAGGCGTGCCGTGCATTCTCCCGGGGAACTTGTCCCTGTGTCACAGGACCCTGGCAGTGGCGGGCTGCACAGGCTCCTGGGAGGGGAGGTGTGTAAAGTGACCTGTGCTTGCACACAGTCTTCTTGGTGGCGGCAGCAGCAGCATTAGTGTCTCATGCCCGTCTCTGGGGTCCGCGCTATTAGCCGCGGCTCGCGCCAGTCTCTGGAGCTCCTTTAAGCAGCGCTCTTAATCCCCTCTCCTCGCACACCAGGAAACACAGAGGGAAGAAAAAGTCTCTTGCCTCTTCAGCAGCTCCAGTTTTTCCCGGACTCCCTCCCCGCTAGCCGTGGCGCACTAACCCCTTCAGGCTGTGTTCACTCCTCCAGTCCTCTCCCTGCGATCCCACCAAAACCCGAGCCTCAGCTCCCAGCCCCCGCCTGCCCCGGTGGATGAGCAGACAAGCCTCTCGGGCTGGTGAGTGCCGGTCGGCAGCAATGCTCTGTGCGGGAATCTCTCTGCTTTGCCCTCCGCACCCCTGTTGCTGTGCTCTCCTCCATGGCCCCAAAGCTTCCCCCAACTCCGCCACCCGCAGTCTCCACTCGCGAAGGTGCTTCTGGTGTGTGGAAACCTTTCCTCCTTCACAGCTCCCTCCCACTGGTGCAGGTCCCATCCCTATTCTTCTGTCTCTGTTTATTCTTTTTCCTTTTGCCCTACCCAGGTACGTGGGGAGTTTCTTGCCTTTTGGGAGGTCTGAGGTCTTCTGCCAGCGTTCAGTAGGTGTTCTGTAGGAGTTGTTCCACCTGTAGATGTATTTCTGATGTATCTGTGGGGAGGAAGGTGATCTCCGCATCTTACTCTTCCGCCATCTTCCCCCTCTCTCCTCTCTTCCTCCTCTCTCCTCAATTTCATATTTACTTTTAAGGATTTTGTTTTTAAGCCTTTACTCAGAGATGGACCAAGTTCTTGGTCTTAAAACTTCCTGATGCCAGAAAAGGATGGAAAAGAGAGAAAATTCCTCCCCTTTTTGCAATAGAATTGGAAATGTCAGCAAAAGGTATTGGTTTGTTTTCTTTGTTCTTTTTATCAGCAAAGCCAGTGTGTTGCTATTGTTTGCTGGCCTGACAGAAAAGGAATCAAAGCTTTCACTGTACAGCCTTCTATTCTTCAGCCAAATGCTGAATCAACAGCCCAGATTCTGTAACAGCTTGGTTTACAGCCTAGACAGCTTCTGTTCGTGTCATGTACTGGGTCACAAAAAGGATAAAGGGAGAACAGAAAGGAGCATGAGAGAGAAGTGAAATGAGCACTTTGAAGGTTATTTGGGCTGGTATCAAATTAGCTCCTCAGGAAGGCAGGACTGGAATTATTAGCTTCCTACTACATATGTTTTTTGTTATTTCATGTGTTGTGGTAAAAATTAATGTTTTGTAAAATCTCTAACCTCATTCAACAGAGTGCATTCAACTATTCTCAACAAATCCTTTTATGATCTTCATAACTCTTTTGGGAATTTTGATTTATTGATTTTTAAAACTGTTAGTGAAGGACTTCCCTGGTGGCACAGTGGTTAAGAATCCTCCTGCCAACGGGTTCGATCTGGGAAGCTCCCACGTGCTGTGGAGCAACTAAGCCCATGCGCCACAACTACTGAGCCCACGTGCTACAACTACTGAAGCCCACGTGCCTAGAGCCTGTGCTCCACAACAAGAGAAGCCACTGCAATGAGGAGCCCGTGCACTGCAACGAAGAGTAGCCCCCACTCACTGCAACTAGAGAGAAAGCCTGTGCACAGCAACAAAGACCCAATGCAGTCAAAAAAACAAACAAAACTGTAACTGACTCTACCTAACAAGCACAGTCAAAGTTTTGATGCAAAATCAGATAAGCAGCCTCCAATCCAGAGGTTTGTTAGGGTCTCAGGGTGCCCTCACAGCAGCTCTCACAGTACAAGTTGCTAGAGGGGTTCAGTGACCCCAGGGCTATGAGTTAAAAATGATGACTTTTAATAATGATGGTTGCATTCTGAGCTAGAGGGAGTCAGGCTTTCTTTTGGGACATTCAAGTCACCACACCCTCCCATCTGGTTTGTGGTACTGAATTCCCCATCTTCCAGGAAACTTGCAGTAGAAGAGATGTTCAAGACCACAGTTATGAAAAAAGCAGCAGCAAGGAATGGTTGGCTGCCCTTTTCTACAAAAAAACACTCTAATAATCTGAAATTGCATAATTGAAATGCCTCAAGTCAATGAGGACTCTTTTGAGTGACATTAATTAGGGTGTTTTTGTGATCAGTGTTGACTAAGTAGTGAGCTATGTAGGAGTCCTCTTTAACTCCCTTGATGACAGAATGCCTTCTGGTCATTTTTAATGTAAAAGTCCCCTTGACTGAAGTTGGGGGACTGATAAAAAGTGAAGAAAAAAGAAAAAATTAAAGCTGGAGAGAGGAAAAAAGAGAGAGAGAGATCACTTAAACATGTTTGGAGATAAAACCACCTATCCTTGCTCATCCTTTGTATGGGTCACCACCGTTAACTGCTCATGTATATCCACCTGCTCACTTCTTAAAATATTGGGTGAGTGTTCCCAAAGTTGAACTAGGTTTTCCCCTTTTCCCAAGACATCTTTTACCAAATGGAAGAATAGGTGAATGAGTTAAGGAATGAAATTGAGGAAGGCAAAGGAAAGAACCAACAGCTTCTAGGACCTGATTTCTTAATCTACCTGATATACCATGTATACTTGGACTCTGGGCACAAGTCAACTGATAATGTGATAAATTAACTCAGACACTAAAATACTGCCATTTTACCGTTATAAAAGAAAAATATGAAAATTCCCTCTTTACTCCAACCATATGCAGCTTAATTTAAGTTGATTTTGGGTTATTTTGCAGTTTCACTTCCCTCTTGTCATTTATTTGATTTCATTAGAAACAGACTATTTACTTTCCATTTCTTTTATTCCTAATTTAGGCTACAAATGGGCTGTAACTGAGGGAAACTGCAGATGAGGGTAAATCACATTTGCTGTTAATTTGAAATTACAGACCCTTGATCTTTTTGAGGAGGTAATTTATCTATAGGTAATTTTTTTTTTTTTGGTACGCGGGCCTCTCACTGTTGTGGCCTCTCCCGCTGTGGGGCACAGGCTCCGGATGCGCAGGCTCAGCGGCCATGGCTCACGGGCCCAGCCGCTCCGCGGCATGTGGGATCTTCCCGGACCGGGGCACGAACCCGCGTCCCCTGCATCGGCAGGTGGACTCTCAACCACTGTGCCACCAGGGAAGCCCTAGGTCAAATTTTAATTTAAAAAATACAGTTTTATAAAATTGATGTTGATAAGAATAAAAAACATAGTCATAGGCATTCTATATTATTCTGAGAAAATGTTCTATAAAGTGTGAAAGAGTTGCACTATTTGTTTTTCCTTCATTAAAAAATTGCTAATATAAATTTTTAGTAGAATTATAACCAGAAGTAACTTCTGAATGAGCAAGGAAGGCGGTGATCATGGCTAGTAGAGCTTGTGTGTTAAATGATGTGTAAGCAGTTTAGAGCATGGACTTTAAAATCCAAGAGACCTTTAAAGGCTTTGTGGCTTTCTGGTGAAAAGATGCTGGGAAAGCTAAATAACTTCTCTAAAGTCTTGGGCTCCTTTTCTATAAAATAGGGATAATAATAGCATCTTACTTTACATGGTTGTGATGAAAATTAAATGAGATGATGCATTAAAGTCCTTAGCACAGTACACAAAGTAACTACTCAATAAACAATAGACATAAGATAGGATGATATATGATATGAGATTTCTCTGAAACTGGCACAAAATCAATCAGAATTTTGAATTAACTAGAATATCTTTTCCTTGGTCATTTGAGAGAGTATAGAAAACCCTAAAATAAATTAATAACTTTTTTGGGAAGGTGCTAAAAATAATGATTTACTACATTTTGTTTGTTCTATTTGAATGTTTCACTATTATTATTATTCATCAGGGGTACTTTTGCAAAACCTGGTTGCTTTAGAACCGGTTTGGTTGGTGACAGAGATTTAAATTCAGGAATAAAAATGATTTCATTTTAATATTTGTAAAAAAATCTCAAATTGTTTAACATATGGAAATATAGAAAAAAACAGTTTTCTAATAGTTACATACTTTTCCAGTAATCAATACTGACATGCAGTCACATAGGTTAAAGAAATCCACATTAGAGAAAATATATGTCTCTAAGGTTATATAGAAAAAAAAGGGGGTAAGAAGGACATTAAACGTAATGATCTGGCGAATTTTCAAAGACTTCTTTAATTCAAGCTATCCATATGACTTTTGGAAGATTCTGTTATCAGACCATAAATGATACAACTAAGCCTACAGATGAGACTATATGTTGGAAATTCCTCAGTGTGGAAATGTTAATAACTCTCAGGAAAAGCTTAACTCTCATACTTCTAAATAACTATTACTATATATATTTTCTCTCTGGTGGAAATCAGTGTTAATCATATTGTAATTCTCCTAAAACCACCTGTGACCCCCCCTTAGGCATCTTTTCCTCCACCTGCTGATAGTAATAGTAATCACTACACAGTTTGTGTTCTGGTCATGGCAGAACATCTTAAATTTCCTAAGGAATACAGAGGAAGGACCAAAAGAAAATCTAACTTGTCTATTCTATTTGCTCAAAGTGTACCATTTCACCTATAAGTAAAAACAGTCATTGATTACTTTTAGAAAGTCCTGGGCTTTGGAACCAGGCCGATGTGGGTTCCAATTTAAATTCTAAGTAGCATTTACTTAATTGGGAGGTTTTGGGCAGGTCCTATAAGCTCTCTGAAACTTGAGGAGTTTCCTCATCTGTAGAAAACAGGTAACAGTATGTTGTAGCACAGGGCAGGGCTTATGGTAAACCCCTGATGCACAGGAATGCCCTCCATTTGTAACTCTCCTCTGACCTCTCATGCCTATCTTCAACTCCTCTATTTTCCACATAGTTATATAAACAAATACGTATCCACAGATTAAAAAAATAATCTCCCCAACTCAGAGTTGGATTTAGCTCATTAGAGATTAGAGGTCCTCAATTTTACACCCATGAAAAAAATCAAGAAAACTCAACAAAATTCTGATTTTCCCCATGATTATTATTTTGATTTTTTTTTTTTATAAAACATTGACTAACAAATCCTTTCCAAGGTTTTTTTTTTTCTTTTTAAATTTGGCGGGGGTGGGGGTGGGGGCGTGCATCTTTCCTTTGCTGGTGCCCTAGATACTTGTTTAAACTGCCTACTGTACAATCCAGCACTGCCCCAAATGTTGCATTATTTGCTTTTAGAATTAAGGAGAAAGAGAATAAAAACCACATAAGGAAGAGTGGAAGTTACCACTTTTGGAACATCAGTGATACTTACTAAATGACCTATAAAAGTTAGTTTCCAACAAACGTAAGGTAGATAGCTAGTGGGAAGCAGCCACATGGCACAGGGATATTGCCTTGGTGCTTTGTGACTGCCTGGAGGGGTGGGATAGGGAGGGTGGGAGGGAGGGAGACGCAAGAGGGAAGAGATATGGGAACATATGTATATGTATAACTGATTCACTTTGTTATAAAGCAGAAACTAACACACCATTGTAAAGCAATTATACCCCAATAAAGCTGTTTAAAAAAAAAAAGTTAGTTTCCTTTTGCTCTTCTTTCAGGGTTTTTAAATAGTATTAATTTACTCCTATTATGAAAGTTAAAGATTTGGCTCATTTAGACCATCTCCTTCTCCCTTACCCCATTTTTGAGAGTTTATGAGCTTTACTCTTCTATTATATACGTTTATAATATTAAATAATATTTAATAATATTTCTATCATTAGATAGAATATTTTGATTCTTCTCAAAACAACTGTAGTTGATATATATATTACCTTTATCTCATTGATAAGGAATTAAGATTCAAAGGTTAAGTAGCTACCAAGTGGTAGAATTCAGATTTGAACATTTGCAAGATAGAGCAAAGATAAAAGAAAAAATATATGCTCCCAAGTGAGTGAATACACTGTCAAAAGTGAATACAAATAGGAAAAAACTGGTACCTTACTTGCTGTAACTAAACTATTGTTACTTCCTAGCACAGTGTATTCTTTCTACTTTCAAAGGTTGTCTGACAGGCAGATCTATAATAGATTCAAAGTAACTATAACATTTTTTGAAATTGGGTGGCTGCAATGACTAGTATATGTGAGTTACTTTTGTATCAGTAAGCTTTTTTCCAAATTGTATTTATTAATTGCCTTTTATTTTGCTTTACATTGATTTACTATTTATCTTTTTGCCAAATCCACAGTATGGATTTGAGAACCAGTAACTTAATAAGCTAACTAGTTGAGCTTGAAATACTACTTCCAATATTAGTTTTATTTTCCTTCATGCTAAGTAGGTGGCTGCCACCTCATTTACAGTTGCTTACAAGAAAAATAAAGTTTTACATGAAATAGCAGTCATATCATCTCTATATGGTCAAAGCCAGCAAGAATTTGAGTAATTAAGTTTTATGTTCTTAGGTGAACATAATATGAATAAGTTATTATCCAATATTAACTAATAGACATCCTTTCCTTCTCGTTTCAATGAACTTTGACAAAATTCATGGGAAGTAAAAGCTTCTGTTGCACCTAGTTAACTTTAGAGGATGTTTTCTCACCTTGATTTAGGTATGAGTGCGCCATTGGCATTCTAAAAACTTCTTCGTGGTCAAATCTTGGCTCCTTATTTCTCAAATATTATGTTGTACAGACAAAAAAACTGTATGCATCTAGGTATTTTTTGCATTGTTAACATTCATGTATATGACTTCAGCAAGTTGACTCTCTCTGTGTTCTCTTGTAAGCAAAGAAATAATGACATCTTTTTTGCATGAACTATTTTACAATTTTTCATGATATATATATTCAAATATGGTTGTCAAGAATGAACACAAACTTCCCCCCTTTTCTGAGTAATAGAATAGTCTAAATGTCTCTTTACATTGTCTTGGTGAGTCCAAAGAAACTCAAGCACAAGGATAATACATATCAGTTGGAAACCCTGAGATTAGCTACATAGGGTGAGGAAACTAACAGTTATTGAGTGGTGAGTAAGCAAATGTTCCGCATATGTTACTTAACTCTCACTACTGTCTCTCAAGGAGGGTATCAATATCCCTAGTTTACAGATAAGGGAACTGGGGCTCAAAGAGGTGTAGACCTGAAATAAATGGACTGCTAGGTATTTCTCCAGCGAAGACGGGCTTATTTGGGATCAGTAGAGAATTGCAATTCTGGGTCTGCAACCATGGTGAGCCATGTGCAAGTTCTCCACACAGCAAGGGAAGGAGAATGCTTTTATACAGGGAAAAAAGAAGTTGGGAGGGTTATAGTAAACAATGTGTCTGTTAGGGAAAACACTGTCTGAAACCACCCACTCTGGCCAGGCCCGATAGCAACCACTTGCATGAGTTATCTTCAACAGGAGGTTCTGGCAAGGAACATGGAACCAACAAGCTACCACCAACCAGAAGAATTCGGGAAAGGTCAAAAGGAGAGAGGAGACTCCAGTCCATATGTCCTATCAACCTCCCAGAATCCTTCTCGCTGAAATTCATCTTGGCTGAGTGATGCATGTGCCACCAGGAAGGACCCTGAGTCAGAATGATTGGCCAGAGACAACCCGGAAACTAATCCCATCACCATAAAACCCAAGACTGCGAGTCACATGGCAGAGCAGTCCTCCTGGGTTCCTTTACCATCCTGATCTCCACCCAGGTTCCCCTTCCCAATAGAGTCTCTTGCTTTGTCAGCACGTGTATCTCTTCAGACAATTCATTTCGGAGTGTTAGACAAGAGCCCATCTCGGGCCCTGCAAGGGGTCCCCCTTCCTGCAACATGTCCATGGCTTTTCATTGGCTGAGTCCTTGCCAGGAAAAAAAAGGACTCTTACTTCCTCTTGAGCTTGGCTATCATCACAGGGTGAGAGAGCTCCCCCTTCTGGTCTCCCAACTCTATTTAACTGAGATTTCTGTTTATTATCTTTTACAGAGGATAAGGGGCTTGCCTCAGTTCTTTTTACCACCTTTTATTTCCTTCAAGTGCTGATGGTTAAAAACGTCTGAATGTAATAATTTCACAATGGATTGGAAAACTTGTTCATTTCAAAACCCTCTATAGGAAAAAATATGTAAGGCTCTAGATTTTTCTCAAATCTGGTAATACTGGAAGTGTTTGGATTAACTAGTAAGAATACTGAACTAGAAAATCCTCATATTGAAATTGAGCAGGAACCTGAGGGGGCCTCCTGGGTACAAAAGCCTGTCCATGTCCTCCCTTTCTTGTTTGTAGAAAAAGGCTTTTGTCTCCTAGCTCTTCCCTGAGTTCCAAAGAACAGACCAAAGCAGTTACTAATTAGAGAAGTGAAGGAATGCAGAAACAAAGGAAAATCAGCCAAGCAAGAAAAGTAATGATAGCTTAAACTATAGTTCAGCAATAAAACAGAATCCTAGTTCCTCCCCAAGGAATATGCATAACAATCAGATGCATATCTTTGAGTTTTTCTGCAGAAACTAAGACCACCACACAGGTGGAGGATGGTGACTGCATCCTGACCACAAGCATGTAGACCCCAGACTGGTTGGAACCAGCAGGTCAATGATTAAGACTCCTGAAACGTCACACTGTTACCTCACCACTAACCAACCAGAAGAAAGTCATGCACCCTGCAGCTCTACAACAAATGTTTCCTTTAAAAGCATTTCCCTGAAAACCATTAGGAAGTTTGGGTCTTTTGAGCATTAGCTGCCCATGCTCCTTGCTTAGCACCCCGCAATAAAGGCTGTACTTTCCTTCACCACAACCCGGAGTCAGTAGATTGGCTTTATTGCACAGCAGTGAGTGAACCCAAGTTAAGTTCGGTAACCATTTTTTGCAAAAATAGCAGTTAAGGTTAATTTTATTAAGAGAGATGGACACAGAAAGGCCTTTTCCTTAATCAGTTAATATTTCAATAACAGTTTCAAATTGTTAAACCACAAAAAAGGTATTTCATTTTCCCTCTTTATCCAACTCTGATAATATAGTCAGAACTAAATAATTTCCTGTAATTCATTGGAAGTATTGGGGAGGAAGAAATTTTCCCCTACCCTTCTAGATTCTTCTGGATGGTCTAAGCATTAAATGGACATGAGACAAATTAACAGGAGAAGATCAGAGTTTAATAACATGTTTACATGGGAGAGACCTAGGAAAACTGAGTAACCTGTCAAAATGGCTGAAGCCCTTACCTTAAATACCATCCTCAGCTAAAGATAAAAGTAAGTCGAGAATGAGGAGAGTCAGTTAAGAGAGGTTGCAGGAAAAGCACAGTAAACAAGGATGATTTTGTTACAGATTTAAGTCATCGCCTATTCCATTGATAAGAGTTTCTAGAGATTTGGTCATCCTCCTCTTCCAGAGTCAGAGAGGGAGATGCCCTTACAAATGGAGATTTCCCTTACAAATGTAATGTTTCTTACAAAAGTGCAAGTCCTACTTGGTTTTTAGAGCACTTCTAATGTGTGCTGTTTCTCAGAAAATAACCAGCTTAAAACAATTAATATGCCAAGGGATATATTTTAGGGTGGCAAATTCTGCTCTGGAAACTACATACATATATACAGATACATATGTATATATGTCAAGGAATTCTCATGTCAATTTGCCAAATGTTGTCAATAATTTCAAGTCTATATATTAGTAAGGTATAGAGAAACACAAAAACTAAATATATGTGGTGAGATAAACCTTGAGACAGACTACAGGAGACAAATAACAACCACATAAGAAATTAAAATGAAGTCCACTAGAGATCATACTAAGTGAAGTAAGTCAGAAAGAGAAAGACAAATACCATATGATATAACTTATATGTGGAATCTAAAATATGACACAAATGAACTTATCTACGAAACAAAAACAAATTCACAGATATAGAGAACAAAGTTGTGGTTGTCAAGGGTGGGGGTGAGGAAGGGATGGATTGGGAGTTTCGGATTAGCAGATGAAAACTATTATATGTAGAATGGATAAACAACAAGGTCCTAGTGTATAGCACAGGGAACTATTTCAATAACCTGTAATAAACCATAATGGAAAAGAATATGAAAAAGAATACACACACACACACACACACACACACACCCCTGAATCACTTTGAGTACAGCAGAAATTAACACAGCATTGTAAATCAACTATACTTCAATAAAATAAAATTTTCTAAAACAATAACAAAAAAATGAAGTCCAATAGAAAATGATTCTGTGGGAACTTCAAGCTTGCCAGCTCAACTGGAAAGTATTTTCTAACAGTATGTGTCTGCACAAGACCTTCTAAGCAGCATCATCCAAGAGAAGTTTAACAGGAACCACATATACAATCTTACATTTTCTAGTAGCTACATTTTAAAAAAAGAAACAAGTGGGGGCTTCCCTGGTGGCGCAGTGGTTGAGAGTCCGCCTGCCGATGCAGGGGACACGGGTTCGTGCCCCGGTCCGGGAGGATCCCACGTGCCGCAGAGTGGCTGGGCCCGTGAGCCATGGCCGCTGAGCATGCGCGTCCGGAGCCTGTGCTCCGCATCGGGAGAAGCCACAACAGCGAGAGGCCCACGTACCGCCAAAAAAAAAAAGAAAAGAAAAGAAACAAGTGAAGTTAATTTTAATAATGTCTTTTATTTAACTGAATATATATCTAAAATATTTTTTCAACATGTAATCAATATAAAAATTTTAATGCAATATTTTAGATTTTTTCATATTAAATCTGGTATTTTAACTTTATTTCAAGTATTTGGTAGTATGGGGTTAGTGGTTACTAGAAACAGTTCAAATCCTGCTGAATTATGCAGAGTTCTTAGGGATTCATTTAGGATCTGGGCTTTGATATAATTAGGCAGGTCCATTTAACAACAATAGGGAGCTTGACACTCAGGTGTTTGTCTTACGTCTAAAATCTTAAACCTCTCCTGTCTTTTATACTAACGTATGCCACTGATAAAAGCTATTGATATCTAAAAAGCTGTGAAATGTTGTAAATATATATCACATACTTTGTAAATTTGATATATGTGCACTATGAAAGTATCAGAAAAGCTAATG
Organism: Grampus griseus; assembly: GCF_964374135.1. Classification (NCBI taxonomy): domain Eukaryota; kingdom Metazoa; phylum Chordata; class Mammalia; order Artiodactyla; family Delphinidae; genus Grampus; species Grampus griseus. Next base: position 34,176,195 of record NC_138998.1, on the reverse strand, counting down.
CAAACTCGCATTCTGAATAAAAAGATAAATCCAGAAAGAGAAATTTGAGGGTCATGCCTTGTATTTGTCACTCTTTTTAAAAAGGCAGGGGCTTCCCTGGTGGCGCAGTCGTTGAGAGTCCACCTGCCGATGCAGGGGACACGGGTTCGTGCCCCGGTCCAGGAAGATCCCACATGCCGCGGAGCGGCCGGAGCCTGTGCTCTGCAACGGGAGAGGCCACAACAGTGAGAGGCCCGCGTACCGCAAAATAAATAAATAAATAAATAATAAATAAAATAAAAAAAATAAAAAGGCGGGCAAAGACTAGGGAAAGAAGAGACAAGTCCTCCTACGCCTCCTGACAATCATGCTTAGTGCTAGTGTTTTTTGGGTTTTTTTTTAACATCTTTATTGGAGTGTGTTTTACAATGGTGTGTTAATTTCTGCTGTATAACCAAGTGAATCAGCTATACATATACATAGTGCTAGTGTTTTGAGAAGGATACTAACATGTGCAAATCAATTAACAGCAACCAGGGGAATTGTGAAAAGGCTTGAAACCACATCCTGTAAGCAACAGTGGAAAGCACTAGGAATATGGCTTCTGAAGACAGAGGGTGTGGCCAGGGTGGTTAAGCAGAGAGATAATAAGCAGAGGAGAGTGGGGTAGATACGAGGATTTGCTGTATTGGCAAATACTTAAAAGGGGTGTCACAGAAGAGGAATAGGCAAAAATAAATAAATAAAACTACTCGTGAAATAGAGGGCAAGCTGGCTGAATACAAAGAAAGTGGTTTCTAAAACTGCAATGAAAAAAATGCCTTGGAAGCCAGGGAATATCCCACTTTAGTGGAATTTAGGAGGGGTGGGTCAAGGCAGGGGAGGAGGGGAAATTCATGACGCCTAAGGCTCTTCCTAACTCCAAGTATGGATTTTATTTTTCCCAAATATTGAACAGAGAGGTAGTGTGGAGGTTTAATAGTTCACTGGCCTTGATGTTACAAGTCCTGTAGCTAAATCTCGGCTCAACCTTTAGGAGTTAGGTTACCCTGGGTAAGTTTCTTAGACTCTCTCGGTTTGTTTCCTCTATAAAATAAAAATAATACGTCCCATATCTACTTCTGGGATTACTGGAAGGCTTTGTAAACTATAAAATGCTACATAAACACAAATTTCTGTTTCCCTGGGATAAACCAAAGAAGGCCCCTTAACTCAGCCCTCCTATTTCTTTTTCCTTCTCCTCCCTTTATACTGTATTTCAGGTCCTGTTGTAACCAAGCAGGACCCTATGGGGCCTTCCTGGGACAGATTACCTGCCCCTTCAAGTCCTCCGCCTGCCTCTTGTTTGTGAAAAAAAAACTTTAGCCTCCTAGGCCTTCCCACAGTTTCAAAGAATAAATTTAATCAAAGAAGTGAGAAGCTGCAGAAACAAAGGAAAACAGTCAACCAAGACAAAATAATAATAGTTTAGCCATTAAACAAAGTCAAGGACCTTTAGTTCGTTCTCAAGGGCTATAGATAATATTCTGAGACATATCCTTTAAGCTGTTTTGCAGATACTGAAACCCCCACCAGGTGGAAGAGGTTAACTGTACACTGCCTACAAGCATGCAGACCCCAGATGGATTGGAACCAGAAGGCTGATGATGTTGACTCCTGATTACCTCACCACCAAACAATCAGAAGAATGTCCCTGAGCTGATCACACACTCCACAATCCTCTCCCTCACCCTGCCTTTAAAAACCTTTCCCTGAAAGCCACAGGGGAGTTCAGGTCTTTTGAGCATTAGGGGCCTGCACTCCTTATTTGACACCTACAATAAACACTGCACTTTCCTTCCCCACAACCTGGTGTCAGTACATTGGCTTTACTATGCACCGGAGCCAGCGGGTCCAAGTTTGTTTCCGAAATAGTATTCCCACACCCAGCTATTCCTGGTGCCACCCCTTAGATGTACCTTATCTTACTGATGGAATACAGGAAAGTCTACTGTAAGGATAAATGCAGTCTTTTTCTACCTCAAGGTAGGGCAAAGGGTCAAAACAGTCAGGAAACAAAATCTGTAACAGCCATTGTCTACATTCTTCATCCTGCAATTGCCATCTCTAAAAACGAGCCAACCAGTGCAAGGACTGCCAAAGAAAATATTATACTATTTCAGGATTGCTCTACTGAGGATTAAACCTCCTACCAGAGACCTTTAACCCTCATTAAAAAAATGAATTCATGCCAGCCACCTACACCACCCATGTTTTGAAGTTTGCAGCAGAATTTTAAAGTTTGCACTGTTAAAACCAAAAAGAACTGGATTAACTTCAAATTATTTTTGAACTGTGGTCTTTAGATTTCAGGTCTGAGAGTGGAGACTGAACTTAATTAAACCCTTACCCACAGGTAACACATACTATCACCTCTTTTCTGTAACCTGATTCCCCTCCCCCAGCTTCCATATACGTTCAGGGAGATAGCATCGAAGGTACAGGTCCTAGAGTGAGATTGCTTGGGTCCACTACTGTGGAGAGGGGCCTCAATTTATCTGCAACACAAAGATAATTCCTACTTCACAGAGTTGAGGAGTAACTAAGTAAACCCCTTGACACGTGATCAGCAATAAAAGGGAGCTATCAGTACTATTCTGGCACTCCCACCAGCAAAAGGCTGTCGGTATTTCCGAAGCTTTGGTCTCCGTGACTTCCCAAACCAACCGATATTTAAACCCTTTTCAGCTGTCTTCTGGGAGTGTCAACAGCAAGTGAAACTGCCGGCTCGCGATCCACCAAACCGGGTATAGACTGCCTCGAGGATACTCCATGGCACTTTAAGTCAAGACTAGGTAAATGCTTTAAAACAAGACCTCAGGGGATTAGGAGTGCAAAACCCGTGCCGCGTCACGACCACTGGCGGCACTCAGACACATGCTGAAAGACGGGTTCCCTTCCCGCGCTGCATGGACTCCAAATCCCACTGCCGGCCTCGACATTCTGCGCATGTCTAACTGCATTGAGTGAGGAGGGCGGGCGAACCAGCTAGCAGAGTAGCGGGCGGAACGCGGAATTTCATTGAAAGTGGGCGAATAAGACGCGGAGGGCTGGATGCGAGAGGGCGGAGCAGAAAGCGGAAGAATTGAAATCAGCTGACCGGGTCTTGTGACAGCCTGGGCGGGGGCGACGCAGGCGTATTGGAACGCGGTCGCTCAAAGCCTGTGCGAAGATGGCGGCCTCCAGAGTGAGCTTCTGAGAGGCAGAGGGAGGAGGCGGAGGGGGCGAAGGGGGCGGAGGGGGCGGGGAGGCAGCGCCGCCGCGGCATCAGGACCCCGCGGGAGCAGAGCTAAAGGGCCCTCGCGGGGGAAAGGGGAAGTGGCGAGGGGAAGGAGGCCGGAGAGCGCCTCATCCCACTCTGGACGTTGAGCCGGCGGCGGGAGGAGCTCGGGCTGGAGCCTCTCCAGCCTCCCGCGAAGGTAAATCACTACGGGCACCGGACTCTGGAGCTCTGCTTTACCCCCTCGCCACGCCGCGGGGACTTGGGGGACCAACAGCAGGGAGAAGGAGGGGTGGTGTCTGGGCCGCAACTTCCTTCAGTTAAGGAAAGCAGATTACCCTCCCCCCAGACTGCTCGTCTGGTTCCTGCCCTCCGACCCCGCCCGCCCCCCGCGGTTTTGAGTGACAGTCGCCCAGGGCCCTGCCTTGTTCAGCCCCTCCCCTCTTTTTGCCTCGTTTTCTGGTTTTCTACCCATCACGGTCCCCCACTCCACTCTGCACATCCTTACCCCACACAGCTCTTATTCCTTTCTGGGCTCCGCCCTCGGGATTCCCTTCCAGCTTCCTAGTCTGAGCACTCTTCCCGCTGGAGGCCGGGAACTCTTGTTTCCTTGGGTGGGCGACCCTCCTTCCTCCCACGCCCTGCATAGACTTTATTTGCTTAGCTTTGTTTCGTTTTGTTAGGAATTGGGGAGCACCCGCGTGGTTTCTTCTCTAGTTCCTCCCTAATCCAAAATGAAGTTTTCGTCCACAGCTTTTCCTTTTTGCAAGGTAGCTTATTCACAGGGGCCTTTCCTTCGCTGCTGTGATTTTGCCTCTGAATGCGGCCTTTGGAGTGGATGAAATAGGACTTAGACGCTTAGTGAAGAGGCTGTTAAACGCGGATTTGACTTAGGGCACATAAGAAGAGTGTATTCCCTTAAATTGTCTCCTTACTGTAGGATGTTAAGTTAACCACTCTTGTCTTGAGATTGTTACCTGTATCATTTGCTTAGGGGAGAAAATTAGAAATCTTCCCCAGATGTGGCGATGGTTTCCTGAAGTAATGATTTCTCAATTCCCCTCTCTGCTTTTCCCTTTGACCCGACCTTGATTTCTCTCAGGGCCTCTACCTGATGCTGTTGCCTCACTGTGAAGGACTTTATACTGTAGGGTTATTTTGAGCGTCTTGGAATATAGTGTCTTGGGTAAAAAGTTAAATTTCAGAATATTTCTTCAGGACCTGTCCCGAGGATTGTCTTACTGTGTTTTCTTTCTTGCTTGATGGATCTGGTAGATTTCTAGGTTTGAAAGTACAGTCAGCAGAGTTTAAGGAAATTACTCACGGTGGTCAGGTTTTGTAGTTATGTTACCAGTACTCTGTGAGTTTATGGGAATATGAAACAGAACTTGCCTTTAAAAAAAAAAAAAGAAATTTAGAAAATTACTTGTCAGTAATTGGGTATCCCCAAAAGACTTGATTTCACTAGTCTTTAGAAAGTGCTTTATTGTTTGACTTAATTTAGGATATAACGTAAGATCTTGTTAACATTTTAAATGTAATGTGAAACAGTTTAAGCAGCTATGTCTCAAACTTGGCTTTTGCGATTAATATCACAATGGAACATAAGTCCATCCTTGTTTAGAAATATTACATTATACTCCTTGTTTGAAAACAGGAAGTAGAACATATTAAGGGAGGAAAAGAGGAGTCAGAAGGTTAAGAGATAGAAATGTAAAGCTGTAGTGCAGTTCATGGAAAATATCACAATTTGTATTCCACTGGGAGGTAATGGATATTCCTGTTTTTCTAAAGTGGCAGTAGTAAATAGTCTAAAATATATGAATGGTATGAGAGGGAAAGTTATGGAATTATGGAAAGCATAAATTCTTATTTGTAAGAATTAACTTTATCCACAAAATGGAAGCTGGTTGCTTAGGTGGACCGAAACAATACTGGCTATATTACTGAATTTGTAAAAAGGTTGGTAGTGGAGTCAGGTTCTCAGTAGCTGTTAAATTCTGGTTGAAATAAAATGTTTTAACTAATTTGGCTCCATTCCTCAACCAGTTCTATTTACACAGGTGAATTTGAGGTTTCCTTCACACATACCTTTCCCCTTTTTCTCTGATTGAAATACTTAAAATTGGTAAAATAGAAGTAAGGCTAAGCAGATAAACTAGCAAAAATTTTGTTGCTACTAATACTGTAGTTTTAGGCCTAAATGTTAACTGTAATACTTATTAGTGGTTAAAGGGGAGTTGTTTTGGAAGAGATCCTTTAAATCAGTGTATCTCAACTTTATCAAACCCAATAAATGCCAACTTTTTATTTCAAATAATTAGTAACAGCCCCTTTACTATCCTGAAATAATAGTTTATAAATAATATAACCACCTTCTGGCTTTGGCCCTGGGACAAAAAGAAGCTTTGCTTCCACTGTTAGAACAAAAAAGAACTGGACTAACTTTAAATTCATGACTTTTTTTTTTTTTTTGAAACCTATTAAAAAGCTGAGGCCACAGAGCAAACCACTGGCCCAAAGTTTAAGGAGAGAAAGAGTATGTATGAACTGACATTCACCTTCAGTAGACACAGCTGGACACTGTTAAGAAGCGTTCAGCTAGAATAGCTGACAAGAAAAGGAAGCCTGGGTGCACCTTCTTCCAATCTCTTTACCTACAAACCTCACTGGGTACTCCTAGAAAAGACTGGGTTGAGCTCTGGGGAGTGTCTGCTGTGGTGCTGACTTAAAGGAGGAGAAGAGCAGCAGAACTTTCTGGAGGGGCAAGAAAACTGTGCTCTGAGTCTTCCCCTCTGTCTGTTCTATGGAACAAAAGCCTTAATCTGTGGAGGGAAGGGCATCTCTGCTAGCAGGCCCTGCTGGTGAGCATTCATTGAGCTGGGGGAAGACAGAAGTAGGGGGAAAGAATCTTCTCTTGGGGGAGGGGCACTGAGCCCCAAACTGCAGCCTGGGAAAACAGGAAGATCACACCCCTGTGATCCAGAGACACAGTGTATGTCTAAGAGTAAACCTTAATCAGAACAAGAGAGACTGTACCCCCAACTCACTGCCATCAAGCTAAGAAGCTGTGAATAATAAGCAACTGCAAAATACTACAAGGTGAAGAACAAGATTATGCAAAGAGGCTCAGGGCAAAGAATCAAATAGACATTGCTTTAGTAAACCACCCCCCACCATAGGCACAAGCTATTCTTTAGATATTCGAAGGCTGTGGTACACTGAGGATAACCGTAGCAACAGCAAAATCATAAACCCAGCCCAACTCCTAACACCCAGCACTAAAGACCTAGCAAAGAAAAGGTGTGCCCATTTCCTGTCACAAAAATTATTTACCTCTATCTCTACTGTCTTATACATGTCCAGCTTTCAACAAAAAATTACAAGTCATACAAAAGGCAAAAAAAAAATTCCCAAGAGAAAGAGCAATAATCAGAAATACTCTTTGATTAATGCAGATGCTACTATCTGGTAAGGAATTTAAAATGACTATAATTAATATGTTAAAGGTATGAACAAAAAGTGGACAATGTACAAGATCAGGTGGGTAATTTCAGCTGAGAGACAGAAACTATAAGAAAGAATCAAAAGGAAATGTTAGAAGTTTCATTACATAGTAAAGAGCTGCAGAATGCCTTTGGGCTCATCAGTAGATTTGACACAACCAAGGAAAGAATCAGTGAACTTGTAGATGTCAGAAATTATCCAACTGAAACACAAAAAAGAGTTCAAAAAAAGAACAAGATCTTGGGGATAATATCAAACATTTATTATAAATACATGCATAGTTGGAATCCCAGAAGAGAACAGAGCAGAAGAAATATTGAAATATTTGAGGAAATAATAGAAAATTTCCCCAAATTAATGTCAGACATTAAACCACAGGTGCAAGAAGCTTAGAGAACACCAAGCAGGATAAATACCTGCCCCTTTAAAAACCAACACAAAACACACCTAGACATAGCAAATTCAAGCTGATGTAAGCAAAGGACAAAGAGAAACTCTTGAAGGTAGCCAAAGAGAAGCATTACAGAGGAACAAAGGTAAGAGTTACAGCAGAGAAACCATGCAAGCAAGAAGACAGCTGAGTGACAACTTTAAAGTACTGAAAGAAAAAATAAGAAATATAAAAAATGAAGACAAAATATAGATACTCTGAAAAGCCATGAGAATTCAAAGTATAATCTCTCAGTTTGTATGATATATGTATTCCTGGAAAATTATGTGCATATTAAACTGCAAAACATACTTTGTGATTTGTATTTTAACATAAAACTAAATTCTGGGGTTAACTATAAATAGGCTTTTATCTATGTGAATGACCACTTGGATATTTGAAAGTCACTTGAGGACAATTCTTCAATCTATGGGACTGTCTTATACATTAAGGGGTATCTAGCCCCATCCAGTAAGTCCTAGTAGTGTTTCTAATCATAGTGTCTCAAGGATCAGCATTCCCCCCCCCACCTCCACCCTTGCAACCATTACTTTAATTCAGAATTTTAATCAGTGTTTTCAGCATGTTTTTCTGCTTCAGCAGTGTTCACACATGCTTAGCACATGCCAGTCAGTAACGTCTCTTGTCATATGGTGTGATTCTTAGTTCTGGGAACTCCTTTGAGAATCACTGATTTAGGGGATATCTTTGTAGCAAGTAACTTAAGCCAACATGGTTGTGATCATTTTTGCAAACTTAAGACACAGTTGCCTGTGCAAAGTTACATTTAAGTATGGTTCAGTCAATAAAGCTGAGCATAATTTGCTAGTAGTTCTTTTCAGATGCTCTTAAGTTTATTCAGCAGCCTACATATTTGAGTTTTACTTGTACTTTTATGGACTACTTAAGAGGAAGAGTGATCTCTAAAATAAAGTCTGAAATCAGTGGGGTTTTTATAGTTTTAGAACTTAAGTTGCCCTTAGAAGTAGGCCACACTGCTTATGCTGTGTTCACATATTTAGCACATGCCCATTGGTAATATCTTTTTTGCAGTTGATCAATAAGAATTTGACCTTTTGATGAACAAATTGAAAACAAAATCCCTAAAGCAATCTAAATTATTTTAATGTTCTGATTTTGCCAAGTATAGTTGTGAAACATAATGGAAGGATTGATAAGGTTATGATTAGACTTTCTCTAATGTGTAATAAATTCTGTACTAATTATATTAAAATTTAAATTCTCTTACTAGTGCTGTGGGGTTTCTCTCTCTCTCAGACTTGTACAGAATGTATTTTGGATGTTTATCAAATCTTAGAGTAGATAAGCCATTTCTCTCTATAAGCCATTTCTCTCCCCAAACTAATAGGACTGGGTTTAATTTTAAAAGTAGAATTTTCCTTTTTTTTTTTTTAAGATAACTGGTAGATTTGGAAGTGTTCTGTAAACTGTGAAGCACTATGGCAGAGTTAGGAATAATAGCGATTTTTCGGAAAGAGCCAAACTAGAAGCCTACTGTTGTTGCTATTTTGTATTGGGTGAAAGAAAGGGAAATAGCAGCCACTTAAACTCTTTGTCTTTTACTAGTATAAAGAGCACAGGGTTTGGGTATTAAGATGCTTACTGTAAAACTTTCTTCAAGTTATATTTGTTATATGCTTAGGAAATTTAGTCCCCCATTATGCGTTTACTATATTGTTAAGAAAAACAAGTTAAAATGTGGAATTTTTTACCATTAGGGTCTATTTAGCATATTAGAGCAAGATTATTAAGTGCCTGTTTGTGAGCTGAAGAACAGTTTATTGAACTAGTACATTTTGTTCTTGCATAAGCCAAGTTAGCTTCAAAGATAAAATGAAATAGAAATTGTGTCTAGAAAGTTTTAAGAATGTGTGCAAACTAAAAATGTGTAAGTGATCAGTACCACTGATTTCACAGAATTGCTTAAGTGAACACATTTCTTAGTTGTTTTTTTGTTTTTCTCCAGGTGAATATTTTAAGGCATTTTTAAGTTTTGGAAAGGGAAGAGTAATAACCATGCATCTTTCCTGGCAAAAACATTAATTTCTTTTTTACAACAGATAGACGTCTATTTTGTGAGAAATAAGAATTATTCCCTCAGATTGAATCTAAAATATGAAGAGATAGGTATCTTTTTCAATATCTGATTTACATTGAAGAGAAAAAGCCAGCAAAATTAACTGCTGTGGTATATATGCTTGCTTCTCCCCCCCTTGAGATCATACTAAGTGTTTCTTCAGATTTAGGGGTTGCTTTTGAATTTCTCTTGCCCTTTTATTTCATGAATATATATTCAGTTTCTAATTGGAGAGGAATGGATTTTTTTAAAGAGAATGAGGGGATCTTAGATTATTTTTCCCTATGGTGGCAGAAGTATTTGAAAGTTTATTTTAATGTGGCAGACAATTCAGAGGTTTCAATATTGTAACTTCTGGGCAATTATTTGGAGATGTGATTGTCAGCTGAAATTTGGTGTTACCACTGGCTTTCTTACCACATTTATTTCTGGAGTTATTGGGTTCTTCAGCAAGTTAAGAAAGCTAAGATAGGGTGTACTAAAACCTTACTTTGTGATCTATTTTATAGTTATTTAAAGATCCCTGTATGGTAGGTGTCATACACATTACATATTACTGATTTGTTGTTTATTTAGAAGGAAATGCTTTTGCCTATACTTGAGTTATATATTAAAACATGAAAATTTAAAAAGATGGTTAAGGTTCATATCAGTTTTCTTTCATACACAGCACATTCTAAGACAGTCTAGTTGTAGCTTTTTAATGTGGGTAAAAATTAATGTTCTGTTAACCATTTATATTTTTTACCTTTTATTTGAAACTGAACTAACCTAGTGATATAATTCACTTAGGTTTTGAATCTAGTTACAAATAAAACTAGGTGTTTAAGGGCTTCCCTGATGGCGCAGTGGTTGAGAGTCCGCCTGCTGATGCAGGGGACACGGGTTCGCACCGCGGTCGGGGAAGATCCCACATGCCGCGGAGCGGCTGGGCCCGTGAGCCATGGCCGCTGAGCCTGCGCGTCCGGAGCCTGTGCTCCGCAGCGGGAGAGGCCACAACAGTGAGAGGCCCGCATACCGCAACAACAACAAAAAAGTAATCAGTCCTAAAAAAAAAAAAAAAAAACTAGGTCTTTAAGAAGCCAGTAATAAGGGATTCTCTCTTCCGTCATTACTAAGGATTAGCCTTTGACTTAGCAATCGTTCTCCTTCCTCCTGCATTTTCAGTAGGATATAGATGTATGAGGAAGTATTAAGTTCATAAATTAGTTTCTATCATGTGAATGTCTACCATATTTTCAGGTGTAGTTTTACAATGTAGCAGAAAAGCAGTGTTTCTTTTGTAGGAGAGTTTGGTCAGAAAATAAAGGCAAATGTAGTTTTCCCCCAATTTAAAAGTTTTCACCTATAGCCAAGTTGAAAGAAATTTACATTAGGCTCCCCTATATTCACCTCCAAGATTTACACATTAATATCTTGCTATACTTGATTTATCACGTATCTATCCATCTTTCTATTCACCTTATTTTTTGATGCATTTCAAGACAACCTCATGTTTTTAATTCATTATTTGAGAGCAGAGTTAATGATGAAAGAGTTCATTCTTTCATTTTATAGAGTCAAGCTGGAAAGTTAATATCTGCTCTCTGGAAGTTGTCATATTTGTGTAAAAATCATTTCCAGTTGGTCATGCAAAATGTATGCTTTGAAGGCAAGTAGCCTTGATTAAAGCCAATTCCTTCATTCATTCACTAGTGTATTATTTTTCTGAGCATACTCATTCAGCCCTGGCTAAGTGCTCTGTTTGAGTTTTTACTTAACACAAGCCATGCACGTAGACTTAATTTTGCTATGTGTGCAAATTCTTTTGCTTATAGCCTGGCCGTAATCTGCTTGGGTGCTTGTGGTGTTGAGTCCCTTCATTCTGCTTTTTGTTCTTAGTGTCATTTTGATGTAGTCTTCTCTGATTGGACTCTCAAATCCTGCAATTTTTCGTCAAAATCATACCATCCAAAAGATTGTTCTCATTTTATCCATAAATGATCTTAAATGGATTGTCAGTTTTGCTGCCAGTAATAAATTAAAGAATGTGAGAACGTTAAGTGTTGTTTGAAAGCATGAAGCAAGGGAGCTCATTGAAAAAGGTGAATCTAGCCAAAATGCCAGTTAACTTGAATTTGACTTTTTAACCCTTAGTACAGTTCTCTCAAAAGAACAAACTGAGAAGTTGCAGAAAAGCTCTGTTGGTGGTATAATATTAGGATACAGAATAAGAGTAAGTAAAGCCAACTTTAGAGTTTAAGTGAAGCAGAATTACAGGGACTTCCCTGGTGGTGCAGTGGTTAAGAATCTGCCTGCCAAGCCCGTGTGCCGCAACTACTGAGCCTGCGCTCTAGAGGCTGCGAGTCACAACTACTGAAGCCTGCATGCCCTAGAGCCCGCGTACTACAACAAGAGAAGCCACCTCAGTGAGGAGCCTGCACACCACAATGAAGAGTAGCCCCCGCTCGCCGCAACTAGAGAAAAGCCCCTGCGCAGCAATGAAGACCTAACGCAGCCAAAAATAAATAAAACTAAAAAAAAATTAGAGATACTTTCAATGTGATTTAGTTACAAAGGGCATGTAAACTTGAGTTTTTCTCATCAAAAAGGTCTTTGAGAATTTGAAGTGGGACAGTCCTGCAGGGAAGGAGATGAAATTTAAGCGGTAATTAGTTTGAACAGATAAATTCTTGCTAATTTGAATAGCACCTTAGCAACTGGCAGGATGGCAAATGCTGATGATACAGCTGCTACCAAGATCTCATCCAACAATTTTTACACTTTTTTAGCTGGACAATTTGTTGTTTTTTATCGAATATGCCTATAAATGACTTATGCTATTTTGCTTGATGCTAGAAATTCTGCAGATTTTTCATCGCTATTAATGCGAATTATGGTTGCTTATGAGTTTTTGCCTGTAAGCAACAGTTCTAGAACCACTTTTAGAGCTTATTTAAGAACTATACAGAGGAGATAATTGAATGGGGATTAAATTATTTTTCTGGAGTTTTATGGAAACTTTTTTTCCAACAGTTTCATAAGCTGTAACTTATAGGCATCAAACATAAATTTTAAAACATTAGGTTGGTTTCAGGTAAAGAAGCATTTCTAAGAGCTGAAATTCTAAATGCCTAAGTGGGAGATATTTTAAATGTAGTAAATAAGATTGACTTGCAAAATAGTATATTTTGTAGGAATAAAGTTGAAATAAAGAGAAGCTTATAGTTAAGATGATTTTTTTTTTTTTTTTGCGGTACGCGGGCCTCTCACTGTTGTGGCCTCTCCCATTGCGGAGCACAGGCTCCAGACGCGCAGGCTCAGCGGCCATGGCTCACGGGCCTAGCCGCTCCACAGCATGTGGGATCTTCCTGGACCGGGACACGAACCCGTGTCCCCTGCATCGGCAGGTGGACTGTCAACCACTGCGCCACCAGGGAAGCCCCTAAGATGATTTTTTTTAAATGTCATCTATCATGGTTATCTTGGCTTTTATATTTTTTCTTTTTAAAAACACTTTAGGAAAGAAATTGTAAAGAATAAAATAATAATAATGATAATACCCTGATGTACTCCATCCAGTTTAAGAAATATGATATATTGGTATAGTTATTTTTGAATGAGCACATTAAAAACTATGAATACTGATTAAATCAATAGAACACTATTTTTGAAAGTAGAAGTTCTATGTGACACATATTGATGATATACATTGAATAGTACAAGGGCTGAAGTTAATAGATAAAAGATTTAGGATCAAGTAATTTAATAAGAACTTTCCCTCCATAATGCCTTAAAAAGTACAGGGGCCTGTAGGTAATCTTGAAAATGAAATAATAATGCTCCAAAGAACTATTGCATATCTGGGTTAGTATATTTAAAGTACAGTAGTAATTATTATGATTGCTAACAAAAATATATTTTTGAGTGCTTATTCTGATCCAGACATCACACTAACCCGTTTATTCAAGTTATCTCACTTGGTCCTCACCATGGCCTTTTGAGACAGGTACTGTCATCCCTATTTTATAGATAAACTGTGATTCTGAGAAGATAGGAAACTTTTGTTCAAGGTCATGCAGCCAGTAAATGGCAGTTATCACTAGTTTGTCTTTGACCATAAGTAATATTTTTAAAACTCACCACTTTTATCTGGGTGATAGCTTATTAAAACTACTTCAGCTTGTGTCTTATTAACACTAGCTTCTTGTGCTCATCATTAGTTAATGTTTAGTGTGTGCGATAGCAACTCTAGTTATCTGTGCTACAGGGAGGTATTCCAAGTGGGTCTTCCCAGATTGAATTATCACTTGACCACGGCACTTGGGGGACCTCTAGACTTGCTTTTACTCATTTTCCAATGGTTCTTTTGAAGTTGTTCCAACTGTCACTTTAAATGATACATAGTCAAGCTCAGAATATTTTTGTCTTATTTTTTCTGCATTTTTCTGGTATCTGTGCATTACCATTATCCACTAGTGAATTATCTGTGTGTCTAGAAATATCCTCATGGTCTGAAAGAGTTAATGCAGTTTCCACACCAATTACCTTCATTAGATGAAATGACTTTATCGCAAAGTGGTTGAGGTTTTATTGAGCATATAAAATAGATTTACTTGAAAATGGAGAGGTTAATATTGCACCATTGGGAAGTAGGTCCCAACCTATCTCATTAATCTGATTGTTTTAAAAGCTCATTATTTGTTAGAATAGTATTTTTCTGTTGAATTCTCCTTAAAAAGTATCCTGAAACCACATATTGGTAGCAGATTTCTGTTGTCATGTATTTGTTTTGAACACTTCGTTTTTTTAAAAATATGTAAGTTTATCTATAGGTGGAAACATTTAAAATGTTTATTTTTACATAGTAGAGTATTTCAGCATTGGCAACATCTTTTTTGTTTTATTTCTTTTGCCCTGTGTTAAGTACTGTAATTTGTTTCACTGCTTGAAATTGTGAGTTTCAAAGTTTCCAACAATTGCCTAATCATATTTCCAGGTGAAGATAATAATTGGAACTAGTTCTGAATTAATCTAGGAATGTGCTGTCAATGATAAGTCTGTAATTACATGGTCAGAATGAATTTATTTTGATTTTCTAAATTTGAAGGAAGGTATTATAGTTAAGCTTAAGTTCATAGAATGTGGAGTTAAGCAGGTTGAGTTCAAAAGCCTGGCCCAATCACTTACCAGTTGTTGTGACCTTAGAGAAGTGGTTTAATTTCTCTAATTCTGTTTTCTTGTCAATAAAATGGGGATCATCATTCCTGTATCTTAGTGTTGTTATGGGGACAGTGAGATACATAAATGGGTGGTAAATGCCCAGTGTCATCATTAACACATGATGAATACTTAATAAAAGTTGCATAATTTCAGGACATGTCATAATTTTTTGGTTAGGGTCATCTACCCTCGCCAATTTTAGGATAATCTTTACTGAGGATTCAGAATAGTAAAATATTATCCTAATTTCCATTTTGAGGCTGCGCAGGCACTAACATTAGCTTTGAATTATCCCATCATTTCTGGGGTTGACTTGGCTACTTAGGTAAGTATTTCCTGCCTTCATTATCTCTCTGGTATATCCTTACCTAAATATAACATGGCTGAAGGTGAGCTTTTCAGGTAGAGGAGTGATTTTCTTCCATAAAGAGCACTTCCATTTTACTAGCCTTAGCCTTTTTTGGATTGTTGTCATTCAGGATTGGATGCAGAATAGCAATATCACTTGTTGCTTCCTAAAACATGAGAGGTAGTTATCAAGTGTGCTGATTTTGGCCATAGGAACTTGTATTGATGTCCAGAGAATCCTTTAATCCTACATTATATTTTTCTGTTAGCATTGTCATCTGCATCAGGAATACAGTATTTTTTTTCTGACAGGCCAGCTAGTGGTATACTTCTTAAATTTTTAAAATTTAATTTTTTGGGACTTCCCTGGTGGCACAGTGGTTAAGAATCCACCTGCCAGTGCAGGGGACATGGGTTCAATCCCTGGTTCAGGAAGATACCACACGCCACGGAGCAACCAAGCCCATGCGCCACAGCTACTGAGCCTGAGCTGTAGAGCCTGCGAGCCGCAACTGTTGAAGCCCACATGGCCTAGAGCCCGTGCGCTGCAGCTACTGAGCCCGCGTGCCTAGAGCCTGTGCTCCACAACAAGAGAAGCCTGCGCACCAGAATGAAGAGTAGCTCCTGCTCGCCACAACTAGAGGAAGCCCATGCGCAGCAACAAAGACCCAAGGCAGCCAAAAAAAAATTTAATTTTTTGAGGGTAAGAACACTTAACATGAGATCTACCCTCTTAACAGATTTTTAAGTGTACAATACATTATTGTTAACTATAGGCACAGTACTGTACAGCAGACTCTAGAACTTACTCATCTTGCATAACTGAAACTTTATACCTGTTAATTAGCAACTCCCCATTTCCCCCTCACCCCGGTCCCTGGCAACCACCATTCTACCTTTCTGCTTCTGTGAGTCGGACTATTATAGATAACTTGTGTCAGTGGAATGATGCAGTATTTGTCTTTCTGTGACTGGCTTATTTCAGTTAGCATAATGTCCTCAAGTTTCACTGGTGGTGTTGAATATTGCAGGATATCCTTTTTTAAGACTGAATAATATTTCATTTTGTGTGTATACCACATTTTCTTTATCCATTCATCTGTTGATGGACATTTAGGTTGTTTACACATCTTGGCTTTTATAAATAATGTTGCAGTGAATATGGCCATGCTGTCTCTTAGTGGTCCTAATTTCAGTTCTTTTGGATAAATACTCAGAAGTTTGATTGCTGGATTATACGATAATTCTTTTTTTTTCTGGCCGTGCCATGCGGTTTGTGGAATCCTAGCTCCCTGACCAGGGATCAAACCCAGGCCCACGGCACTGAAAGCGCTGAGTCCTAACCACTGGACCGCCAGGCAATTCCCGAATCTATTTTTTAATTTTCTGAGCAACTTCCATACTGTTTTCCATAGCGCACCATTTTACATTCCCATCAACAGTGTACAAGGGTTCTAGTTTCTGTACATCCTCACCAAAACTTGTTGTCTTTTATTTTTTTGATAATAGCCATTGAACAGGTGTGAGGCAGTATCTTGTAGTTTTGAGTTGCATCTCCCTGATAGTGACATTGAATATCTTTTCATATACCTGTTGGCCATCTGTATGTCTTCTAGTAGTTTAATTTTATATTAATGTGTTTTATCTTCTCTCCCTTTATCCTAACCTTGGAACTCTCTGGAGTCTAGTATTTTCATCACCCCCGAGTTCATAGGTCTCCAAAAAGTTGTAGATAAGCCTTCTTGATGTAAACTTGTTTTAATTCATTCCCCTCCTAAAAAATCCGTTTGAGTTACATATTCCCCCAAACCAGTGATACTTATGAGATCATTCTTTAGGGGTTTTTTTTTAATTCTTAAATTTGCTTTGTTATTGTGAGATTTCCCCCTCCCCTTTGATTTATTAGGGATCTTTACTCCTGGGTCATGCCATAAGTTCTCTGTGGCTGTCATTTTAAACTCATATTATTTTTTCTCTCACTTTCCTTTTAAAGTCCCTTGATGAGGTCAGCCAGTCTTCACTCAAAGACATTTTCTTTCTTGTCAGTTTTCTCTAGATAGGCCTTTGGTTCAGTCAGTCATTCTGATGTAAGAAATTGTGGACTCAGAATCCAAACTCCACTCTTCAATGTCAGCCATTTACCTTTTCTGTCCTCCTTTTTCTTACATTTTTCCAATCTTCAGTTACAGTATGTAAGGGGAAAATATCATCTGTAGACCTATAGTTTTTCACTTTTTTGGCACCTTTTCAGAGATCCAGCCTAAGTTTCTTTTCAGCAATATCGTTTACTACAAGTAATTCAGGAGGCAGGGATGATGTGTGCTGGTGTAGTAATTCTTGGTTGGCTGCCTGTGTCATTTCAGATATACAATCCAGAAAAAACAAAACAGCACACCAAATGATAGGACTATATTTAACTGTCTCCATGCACACTAGTAGGAAGATGTCATTGACTGTTAAGAGATATTTCCTCTCTGGTAACAATAATGGTTTCTCTAAACTTGCTGTTACTTGTGGTTCTCCTATTATTCCTCAGAGCATGAATTGATGATGTTTTTCTGGAAGGTTTGCCAAAACCTTATTTGGGAGTACCTGTTAGAATATCAAGTTTGAAGTGGCTATCAGAATTGCTCATGGGGTTGCTGAATTTCATTCATTCACTCAAATACTCATTGAGCACCTGTTTTGTGTTAGGTACTCTTGCCAGCTCTGGAGAGCCTAGAGAAAATGAGCATAACAGACAAAAATACCTCTCTGGATATTCTAGTAGGATTAGATAAATAATAAATAGACTAAATTGCACGTTAGACTCTGAAAGGTACCCTAGAGAAAATATGAGTAGGAGTTAAGATAGAGAGTGTAGAATGAGGAGGGTAATCACAATTTAAAACAAGATAGTTAGCCTAGGCCTCATTGTAAAGGTGACATTTGGACAGAATTGAAGGAGCTGAAGGTGTTAGCCATGTAGATATCTAGGGGAAGAGCGTTCTACAATACATAGAGTACAGAGGCCCTTGCTAATTTGCTGATAGAAAAACAAGAAGAATGAAGAAAGCAATGTCAAAATAGAGGTATCTTTAAAAATGTGTTTGCCTCTCAGATACATATCCAAGAGAAATGAAAACATTCACACAAAATGATTGTTCATAGCATGATTGATAATAGCCAAAAAGTAGAAACAACACAAATGCCCATCAACTGATGATAAAATGTGTTGCATCTATACAATAGAAGGAAACTGATCCATGCCACAACATGGATAAACTTTGAAAATGTTATGCTAAGTGAAAGAAGCCAGTCACAAAGACCACATATTGTATGATTCTATTTGTATGGGATTCCAAAATAGGCAAGTGCGTAGTGACAGGAAGTAGATTAGTGGATGCCAGGTGATGGGAGTGAGGGGGATTGGGGAGTGGCTCCTAGCAGGGGTTTCTTTTTGGGGTGATAAAAATACTGTGTTGGTTGTAGAACTCTGTGGATATGCTAAAAACCCATGAATCGTACACTTTTAAAAGGGTGAATTTTATGGTGTGTGAATTGTGTCTCAAAAAGCTGTTATAAAAATGTTTTTGGATAAAAATGGTTTTATTCTAATTATGAAAAGAATACTTGTTGACTAAAAAAAGTTTAGACATATAAAGATGTAAAGAAAGCTAAGTGAACCATACTTCTAACCATACTTCTAACCAGTTTGCATTATTGACCCTTTGGTATGTACCTTACAGTATTTTTTAGAGAGCATTTCTAATTATTAAGGGTAGGAAGCAATAGCCAAGTGACACAAGAAATAAATAACCATATTCATTTTTAACTTTTATTCAGTGTGAAGCAAATGATGCAGAATTTTCAAAATTTATCATCAGTCTTTCATTAGTAGCCAGTTTATGCAATTATTGTGTAAAATCAGCTAAATTGAGATTTTTTCATGAGATAAATGGATTCTGGATTTTTTACACCTCAAGGTTATAGTCAACAAACTAATCTTGAAATATTGCACATAACATGGTCCCTCTGCCTGTGGCTGTTAGGAAGTTCAACAATCTTCAACTGTCCTGTTTAACTAGAGAGCTCACTAGCCAAACTGTAATAAACACTTAATTTCTGCACTCATCTTGATGTTTGCAACTACACTTTGAGTAGCATTGGTCTAGTATGGAATACCATGTGACTTAAAAATTATTTTCTCAAAGTATAATTCTGTGGAAAAAGGTTAATATTCTGTAAAAACAGGTTAAGTGGTATGAATGACAATCTCAATTTTGTTTAAAAAGTTATTTTTTCTAGATAGAAGAAGGGAAGCTAGAATGATTATCTTTGGATGCTAGGATGAAAGATGCTTTACTTTATGAACATTAAAAATTTTTTATGTACTTGAATTACTTTTATAATGAGACTATTAAATTAAACCTTACTTATTTACAATAGGTTCCCTTTAAAGTGACAGGGACAGCAAGATGGCTGACACTTAGCAACTAAGTGTTTAGCTAAGTGTTTTGTCTAATAGACAAAAACCTATTAGAATTGGTTTGACCCTTGGGTGCCCATCATGTGTTAAGACATTGTTTGGCAATGTGAGATTTAAAGATTCATTTACTTTAACATTTTTTTAATTAGGTTCTCTGCAATCGAGATGTTGATAGAGGGCGATTCTTGTCCTCAAGAAACCCAGTGTAGTGGAAGAGAGCTGTGGCAATATGCTGTGCTAAAGGCTGTGATAGAGAGGTGAACAGACCATCCCTATCCTTTAAAACCTTATGGTCGTGTAGAAAAATTGGTGTCTTAAAATCAGTGCCATATGGCAGGCTATGAAATTATGGTATGGGAGATTCAGGGAAAACTCTTAAGGATAGCACTATTATGAAATTTATCCATATTTTTATCTTTCAGGTTTCAGCACAAAATGAACATAATTAGGGAAAATAAGGATTTAGCATGTTTCTACACAACAAAACATTCATGGAGGGGAAAGTAAGTATTTCTGTTGGCTTTACTTTTCTCTGCCTCTATAAAGTATTTTAAACATTACTTTTTTAGTGTCTTGAATAGTACTGCACAACTCAATAATGTCATTCAGCCCTTCTCTTCTGAAAAGCATATGTACATATTTTAAATGCAAATGCTACATTTAGAATAAATTATTGTTCTTTTTTCTTTTGATATGTCTGGTTTTCTCTGTCTTGGGAAGGAATTTGGTAGGAATTAAAAGGAATATAAACCAGTTATCCACTGTCTTGAATGCTATCAATTAACGATGAGGTTATGTAGTAGTGGAGTGTTAACTTCACAACTCTGTTGCTTAAAGATAAGCCTATGTTATCAATACATATTCATTTCCATTTGACTCTCAGGGAAAATATGCCAATATTGCATTTTGTAATCTTTTTTTAAACCTGTAATGAAATGTAAAAATTGGGTTTGGTCTCTTCCTTGGGAGGGGATGATGACATTTTTCAGTAACTTGTGTGGTCAAAGCAAGGTGTACATGCTTATGTATCCTTTTGTAAAATGGATAGTAATTCCTACCCCTCAGACTGATATAAGGATTAAATGAATTGATATGGAGTATGTGAAGGTTTTAAAATTATACCTTAAATACATTGAGTATTCAGTGAATGGCACCTTTTGACCATTACAAAAAAATTTAGTCTATGGTCATTTTGAGTAGTAATAAGTAAAATGAGTGTGCCACACTTTGACAAATAGGTAACCACATTATTCCAGATCAGACCTCAGACAGATAAAACATGACATGTGTACAAAGCCAATAACTTTAGTTCTTATTCTTTTTTTTTTTTTCCTCTGGAGGATGAGGAGAGAGGTTGGGGTAGTTCTTATTTTTAACTTTCCATTTTTTAGGTAATAGTGTTGTAACTTCTTAGAATGGTGCAACATCTGAATTCTGTAGTGTTTCTGGTTTGCATTAAGAAACTGACTATAATTTTGAAAGATTTGAGTGTTTAATTTTGTTTCCTTTTAGTAGCTCAGTTGTATGAGCTACTTAATTGTTATCCTGTGGAATACTTGTCTTGAAATTTTTTTCTTCAGGTAATTTCATAAAGCAAAGTTAGAATATTGGCGCATCCAGAATAGTATGAGTCTCTTTAGTTCTTTTAGCCTTAAAAAAAGTTGTATATTTAAATGATCTTTATTTTTTCCTCAAGAGTTAAATTGCTCTAATCATCATAATATAGCTTTTGTTTTTTAATACAATTATAGCATACTGTTGAATTAATTCTAAAGAACAAACTTCCAGTAATACTTTTTGCTTCGTGAGCTTATCAGTAACTGTGATCACCTGGAAAAACTTTTAATGTTCTTAGTAATGACTGTGACTTAAAACAATCCTTTTTTTTCTTTCCTTTTTTGTAATTATTTGGAGCAGAACTATTTCTGTGCTCCAAGCACAATTCCTTACCTCCATCATTCACACCTTGAAACTTTTTTGTTTTGTTTTTATAACAGCTTTATTGATATAATTTACTTAACATAAAACTCACTCTTTTTAAGTGTACAATTCTGTGGTTTTTTTAGTATATTTGTAGAGTTGTGAACCATCACCACTAACTATTTATAGAACACTTTCCTCACCCCCCAAAAATACTCCTCTAAATATATTAGCAATTCCTCCCCTCTCCCCTCTTCCCTGCATCTGGCACCCACTAATCTATTTTTTGTCTCTGTATTGCTTATTTAGGACATCACATATAAATGGGCTCATCCAATATGTGATCTTTTCTGACTATCTTCTTTCACTTAGCATGTTTTCAAGGTTTATCCACGTTGTAGCATGTGTTAGTACTTCATTTCTTTTTATTGCCAAATCTATTGTATGGATATTGCCACATTTTGTTTATCCATTCATCTGTTGATGGACACTTACAGTGTTTCTACGTTTTTACTATTATGAATAGAATAGTGCTACTATAACACATACAAGTTTTTGGGTGAATCTATATTTCCAGTTCTCTTGGCTATATACCTAGGAGTGGAATTGATGGTATTGGATTGGCCAGAGTTCATTGGGGTTTTTCCGTAACATCTTACCAAACACCCAAACGAACTTTTTGGCCAATCCAGTATATGGAGTTACATAGAATTATATGGTAACTCTATGGTTAACTTTTTGAGGAATAGCCAAACTGTTTTCCAAAGTGGCTGCGGCATTTTATAATCCTCTCATCAATGTATGAGAATTCCAATTTCTCAACATCCTTACCAACACTTGTTATTGTCTTTCTTTTCATTTTAGCCATTCTAGTGCATATGAAGTGGTATCTCATTGTGGTTTTGATTTGCATTTCCCTAATAACTAAGATGTTGAGTATCTTTTCATGTGCTTATTGGCCATTTTTTGTATATTTCATGAAATGTCTATTCAAATCATTTACCCAGTTTTTAATTGAGTTGTTTATTCTTCTGTTGTTGAGTTGCATAAGTTCTTTATGTATTATGAATACAACTTCCTTATAGAGGTTTGATTTGCAACCCTTCTGCTCAGTGGGTTGTCTTTTCACTTTCTTGAGGGTATGCTTTGAAGCACAAAGGTTTTAATTTTGATGAAATTTTGATGAATCCAATCTATTTTTTTCTATTGCCATTTGTGCTTTTGGTGTCACATCTAAGAAGCCATTACCTAATCCAAGGTCTCAAACATTTATTCCTATGTTTTCTTCTAAGAGTTTTATAATTTTGATTTTGGGTTAATTTTTGTGTGCAGTGGGAAGTAGGGATCCAGCTTTATTCTTTTGCATGTGGATATCTAGTTATCCCAGCACCATTTGTTGAAAAAACTATTCTTTCCCCATTGAACTGTTTTGACAACCTTGTCAAATATCAATTGACCGTAAAAGTTTATTCCTGAATTCTCAGTTCTATTCCATTGATCTATATGCCTTGCCTACTGTTATGGCAGAACCATATTGTCTTTTTTTTTTTTTTTTTTGGCCGTGCCACACGGCTTGTGGGGTTTTAGTTCCCCGGACCAGGGATCAAACCTGGGCCCATGGCAGTGAAAGCGCTGAGTCCTAACCACTGGACTGCCAGGGAATTCCCAAAACCATATTGTCTTAATTACTGTAGCTTTGTACTAGGTTTCAAAACTAGAAAGTTTCAGGTTCCAACTTTGTTTATTTTCAAATTATGTTGCCTTTTCTAGGTCTCTTGCATTTCCAAATGAATCTTAGAGTCAGTAGTCAATTTTACAAAAAAGGCAACTGGAATTTTGATACGGATTGCATTGAATCTATAGATCAATTAGGGGAGTATCGCCACCTTAAGAATGTTAAGTCTTCTGATCCACAAACATAGGATGTCTTAACATTGAAATCTTTTAAAATTTCTTTCAACAGTATTTTGTTGCTTTCAGTGTACACACCTTGAAACTTTTAACTTCTTGAAAGGTACTACATTTTCCAGATAATGAATCATTTCATTAGGTTATATACATTATTATGTGGCACTGAATCTTTTATTATATTACCTATTTTATGTAGCCAATTCTAATCTAAGTTTAAAGTATTTCTCATTGGTCTTATGAAAAAAGTAAATGGTCAATATTAAAAATTTTCTGTTGTTTCAGAGTTGCTATTTGAACCCTCTCTCTAGCAACACATCTATATGCAACAAATTTTGTGTGTGATTTTGGGGTTTTAGGGCCTCAGTTTTAAAGAGATTCCAACTCAACCCCAACATTTTAGAAAATGTTATTGATAGTGACAGTAAAGATGGACAAATATTTTTCTTTATCTTAATATACCTAAATTAAAGATAACCTTTCCAGATATTTCCCTTGGGGATATTCATGTGACCTATTTCATTTTACCTTTGTAATAGTTTTCATATGTTTACATTGCAGCCGCTACTCATGTTTTTAATGATTAAGGTCTCTTCACCCCTTGGCTAGCAGAAATGCTGTGTTTGTCATTTTCCCACTTGTAAAGTACACAGTTAAATTATATCTTTGTCTGGAAGGAGCAGGAAGGGGGAGGAGATTTCAGTGGTAAAAAGCACTTTTCTTTCATGAAAGAACAAAGTTTCCTTTTTGACCTGGCAAGTCATTTCTGATAGGAAGGAAGATGCATACATTTCAGTTAAAGCAGAAATGCAGATTCACTATGGAAAACTTCACAGTAATGTTGAAAATTAGATGCTTAATTTTTTTCTGGATGGAAATTACATGTAAAATCTACCTGTGGATCACTTTAATATTTGCATACATTAATTGTAGCAAATGCTCTGAATTTAAAAGTAGCATTTTAGTATCTGAACAGGATTTTAACTGCAGTACATTGGGATATATCATAATCAGTCTATGAAATTCATTGGCAGTTGCCCACTACATTCATAGACAGCCTGTGTAATGACTAGATACAGGAAATTGAGAGAAGAGTTGAGGGAAAGGGAAGCTAGTGAATTTCTCATACCTTTCTTATAATGTAGGAATAGAATCCTACAAGAGAAGAGAGACTCTTCTCTTTAGCTGCCTGGCATTTACACATCTCACCAACTCTGATAACTCTAGGAAACCTGGGGTTTTTTTCCCCTGCTTTGTTGATTTTAGCCCTTGACCCTGCCAGCCTCTAAACCTCACATGCGTCCATCCTGAAGTCTCTTTGTGTTTTCTTTGTACATCTCTTTGTGCTTATTATCAAGCAGTCTGGTATTTGAATATCTTTCAAATGCAATAGGATCACATCTGCTAGGAATTTTATATTTTACACACAATGCTCTATTAAAAGCTAGTTTTAAGAGCAAAGAGTCTTTCCAGCAAATGATACTTGAACACCTGGACATCCACATGCAACAAAATGAATCTAGGCATGGATTCTACATCCTTCACAAAATTAACTCAAAATGGATCACAGACCTAAGTGTGAAATGTAAAATTATAAAATTCCAAGAAGATAACATTGGAGAAAATCTAGATGACCTTGGGTTTGGTGATGACTTTTTAGATACAACACCAAATACATTAGCCATGAAAAAAATGAATTGATAAGTTGGACTGCATTAAAGTTGAAAACTTCTGCTTTGTGAAAGACACTATCAAGAGAATGTAAAGACAAGCTGGGAGAAAATATTTGCAAAAGACATATTTTATTAAGCACTGTTATACAACGAATCCTTAAAACTCAACAATAAGAAGACAAACAACTCAATTAAAAAATGAGCCGAAGATCTTAACAGAGACCTCACCAAAGAAAATATTCAGGAAATTCCCTGGCGGTCCAGTGGTTAGGACTTCACACTTCTACTGCAGGGGGCACGGGTTTGATCCCTGGTCGGGGAACTAAGATCCCACATGCTGTGCGGCGCAGCCAAAAAAAAACAGGAAAGAAAATATATAGATGGCAAATAATTCAGAGAAATGCATGCAAATGTAGAGATACCACTACACATCTACTAGAATGGCCAAAATCCAGAACACTGACAACTCGAAATGCTGGTGAGGATGTGAAGCAACAGGAAATCACATTTATTGCTGGTGGGAATACAAAATGGTATAGCCGCTTTGGAAAATAGTTTGGTGGTTTCTTACAACACTCAACGTTCTCTTACCGTGTGATCCAGCAGTTACACTCAGTTTACCCAAAGGAGTTGAAAACTTATGCCCACACAGAAACCTGCACACAGATGTTGATAGCAGCTTTATTCATGATTACTGAAACTTGAAGACAACCAAGATGTCTTTCAGTAGGTGAATGAGTAAACTGTAGTACATGCAGACAATGAATATTATTCAGCACTAAAAAAAATGAACCATTAAGTCATGAAAAGACATGGAGGAAATTTAAATGCATAATAATATTAAATGAAAGAAGCCCGTCTGAAAAGGCCACGTGCTATATGATTCCAACTGCAGTATATGACATTGTGGAAAAGGCAAAACTTTGGAGACAGTAGAAAGATCATGGCTTTCAAGGTTTAGCAGGGAGGAAAGGATGAATAGGCAGAGTTCAGAGGATTTTTAGGACAGTGAAACTACTCTATGATACTGTAATGGTGGATACATGTCATTATACTTTGGTCCAAACCATAGAATGTAAGGCACCAAGAGTGAACTCTAATGTAAACTGTGGATTTTGTTGGATAATGATGTGTCAGTGTAGGTTCACCAGTTTTAACAAATGTATCACTATGGTGGGGCTTGTTGATAACGGGGGAGGCTGTGCATGGGTGTGAACAGGGAGTATACTGGGAATCTTTGTACCTTCTGCTTAATATTATTGTGAACCTAAAACTGCTCTAAAAAAGCCTGTTTAAAAGAAAGCTCCATGTGAGCAGGAAAAAATATGGACCCTGCATCACAGAAAATAAGTCCTTAAAATACTACGTTTCGGGCTTCCCTGGTGGCGCAGTGGTTGAGAGTCCGCCTGCCAATGCAGGGGACACGGGTTCGTGCCCTGGTCCAGGAAGATCCCACATGCCGTGGAGCGGCCGGGCCCGTGAGCCATGGCCGCTGAGCCTGTGCGTCCGGAGCCTATGCTCCGCAACGGGAGAGGCCACAACAGTGAGAGGCCTGCGTACCGCAAAAAAAAAAAAAAAAAAAAAAAAAAAAATACTACGTTTCATGGGATGCCCTTTAATTAGAAGTGGGACATTTTCTCACTGAGTTACCGCAGAATGTTTCCTATACATTTCTTTTTTCTCTTTTCTGAGGAATACAACTTCTAATGTAAATGAGCCCTCTCAGGTGAAACTCATCTTTCAAGTGGAGTTTGACCAGAATGGAGTATCCCGGTAATATAATGAGATGAATGATCAATTAATTTTGTTCTGTATTTTAAATATGAATTCAGCAGTCGTGGATACTTGAAACATAATGATACTGATAATAATTAGTTCAGTGACTAGTGGAGTGTTGAACCCTCCCGCCCATTATTCAGTCAACAGAATAAGAGCAATAAGAATAACATTTATTGATAAAGCATTAGAGATGGCGGAAGAGTAAGACGCGGAGATCACGTTCCTCCCCACAGATACACCAGAAATACATCTACGCATGGAACAACTCCTACAGAGCATCTACGGAACGCTGGCAGAAGACCTCAGACCTCCCAAAAGGCAAGAAACCCCCCACGTACCTGGGTAGGGCAAAAGAAAAAACTAAACAGAGACAAAAGGATAGGGACGGGTCCTGCACCAGCGGGAGAGAGCTGTGAAGGAGGAAAAGTGTCCACACACTAGGAAGCCCCTTCGCGGGTGGAGGCTTCGGGAGGCGGAGTGGGGGAGCTTGGGAGCCGCGGAGGAGAGCACAGCAACAGGGGTGCGGAGGACAAAGCGGACAGATTCCAGCGCAGAGGATCGGGCCGACCGGCACTCACCAGCCGAGAGGCTTGTCTGCTCGCCCGCCGGGGCGGGCGGGACTGGGAGCTGAGGCTCCGGCTTTTGTCGGAGCGCCGGGAGAGGACTGAGGTTGGCGGCGTGAACACAGCCTGCAGGGCGTTAGTGCACCGCGGCTGGCCGGGAGAGAGTCCGGGGAGAAGTCTGGAACTGCCGAAGAGGCAAGAGACTTTTACGTCCCTCTGTTTCCTGGTGCACGAGGAGAGGGGATTAAGAACGCTGCTTGAGAGAGCTCCAGGGACGGGCGCGAGCCGCGGCTAAAAGTGCGGAGCCCAGAGACAGACATGAGACGCTAGGGCCGCTGCTCCCGCCACCGGGAGGCCTGTGTGCGAACACAGGTCACTAGCCACACGCCCTTCCGGGGAGCCTGTGCAGCCCGCCACTGCCAGGGTCCCGGGATCCAGGGACAACTCCCCCGGGAGAACGCACAGGCGCGCCTCAGGCTGCAACGTCTCGCCGGCCTCTGCCGCCGCAGGCCCGCCCCACACTCCGTGCCCCTCCCTACCCCCGGGCCTGAGTGAGCCAGAGCCTCCGAATCAGCGGCTCCTTTAACCCCGTCCTGTCTGAGCAAAGAACAGACGCCCTCCGGCGACCTACACGCACAGGCGGGGCTAAATCCAAAGCTGAGCCCCTGGGAGCTGTGAGAACAAAGAAGAGAAAGGGAAATCTCTCCCAGCAGCATCAGAAGCAGCGGATTAAAGCTCCACAATCAACTTGATGTACCCTGCATCTGTGGAATACCTGAATGGACAACCAATCATCCCAAATTAAGGAGCCGTGTGGATGAAAGGCTCTTGGTGCTGCAGCCAGGAGTCAGTGCTGTGCCTCTGAGGTGGGAGAGCCAACTTCAGGACACTGATCCACAAGAGACCTCCCAGCTGCACATAATATCAAACAGCAAAAATTTCCGAGAGATCTCCATCTCAACGCCAGCACCCAGCTTCACTCAACGACCAGCAAGCTGCAGTGCTGGACATCCTATGCCAAACAACTAGCAAGACAGGAACACAACCCCACCCATTAGCAGAGAGGCGGGCCAAAATCATAATAAGTCTACAGACACCCCAAAACACACCACCAGACGTGGACCTACCCACCAGAAAGACAAGATCTAGCCTCATCCACCAGAACACAGGCACTAGTACCCTCCACCAGGAAGCCTACACAACCCACTGAACCAACCTTAGCCACTGGGGACAGACACAAAAAACAACAGGAACTACGAACCTTCAGCCTGCAAAAAAGGAGACCCCAAACACAGTAAGATAAGCAAAATGAAAAGACAGAAAAACACACCGCAGATGAAGGAGCAAGATAAAAACCCATCAGACCTAACAATTGAAGAGGAAATAGGCAGTCTACCTGAAAAAGAATTCAAAATAATGATAGTAAGGTTGATCCGAAATCTTGGAGATAGAATGGACAATAGAATGGACAAAATGCAAGAATCAGTTAACAAGGACCTAGAAGAACTAAAGATGAAACAAGCAACGATGAACAACACAATAAATGAAATTAAAAGTACTCTAGATGGGATCAATAGCAGAATAACTGAGGCAGAAGAACGGATAAGTGACCTGGAAGATAAAATAGTGGAAATAACTACTGCAGAGCAGAATAAAGAAAAAAGAATGAAAAGAACTGAGGACAGTCTCAGAGACCTCTGGGACAACATTAAACGTACCAACATTCGAATTATAGGGGTTCCAGAAGAAGAAGAGAAAAAGAAAGGGACTGAGAAAATATTTGAAGAGATTATAGTTGAAAACTTCCCTAATATGGGAAAGGAAATAGTTAATCAAGTCCAGGAAGCACAGAGAGTCCCATACAGGATAAATCCAAGGAGAAATACGCCAAGACACATATTAATCAAACTGGCAAAAATTAAATACAAAGAAAACATATTAAAAGCAGCAAGGGAAAAACAACAAATAACACACAAGGGAATCCCCATAAGGTTAACAGCTGATCTTTCAGCAGAAACTCTGCAAGCCAGAAGGGAGTGGCAGGACATATTGAAAGTGTTGAAGGAGAAAAACCTGCAACCAAGATTACTCTACCCAGCAAGGATCTCATTCAGATTTGATGGAGAAATTAAAACCTTTAGAGACAAGCAAAAGCTGAGAGAGTTCAGCACCACCAAACCAGCTCTACAACAACTGCTAAAGGAACTTCTCTAGGCAAGAAACACAAAAGAAGGAAAAGACCTACAATAACAAACCCAAAACAATTAAGAAAATGGGAATGGGAACACACATATCGATAATTACCTTAAATGTAAATGGACTAAATGCTCCCATCAAAAGACACAGATTGGCTGAATGGATACAAAAACAAGACCCATATATTTGCTGTCTACAAGAGACCCGTATGCTAACACATATATATGGAATTTAAGAAAAAAAAAATGTCATGAAAAACCTAGGGGTGAAACAGGAATAAAGACACAGACTTACTAGAGAATGGACTTGAGGCTATGGGGAGGGGGAAGGGTAAACGGTGACAAAGCAATAAAGAGGCATGGACATGTATACACTACCAAACGTAAGGTAGATAGCTAGTGGGAAGCAGCCGCATAGCACAGGGAGATCAGCTCGGTGCTGTGGGACCGCCTGGAGGGGTGGGATAGGGAGGGTGGGAGGGAGGGTGACGCAAGCGGGAAGAGATATGGGAACATATGTATATATATAACTGATTCATTTTGTTGTGAAGCTGAAACTAACATACCATTGTAAAGCAATTATGCTCCAATAAAGATGTTTAAAAAAAAAAAAAAAAAAAAAAAAAAAAAAAGAATAACATTTATTGATTATAAACACTAAGTGACAAGCACTTTACATGGATTATTTAATTCTCACATTATGAGCTAAGTATGCATATTATCCACATCTTTCAGATGCGGAAACTGAAGCTTAGAGAGGTTAAGCAAGTTATCAGAGGATACACAGTAAGTGAACAGTTCAGGCAGTATTTGAACCCAGGCAGTGTGACTCCAGAGCTGATGGGCTTAACTATCAGAGTGCTTACCATTGATCTCTTAACTCTTTGAGAAAACTTGCACTTCAGTTATCCCTAGTTACGTTATCTGATGGACTAAAATTTAGTTCAAGTAACTAGATTCTCAAGCTTTTAATAATAAAAGGAAAAACTCTAGATTCTGTGAGAATCCTAAAGGCTCCTAGAAATTGGTGTCCAAATCTTTTTGTTTATTTATTTTATTTTATTTTTGGCTGCGTTGGGTCTTTGTTGCTCCACGCAGGCTTTCTCTAGTTGCGGCCAACAGGGGCTACTCTTTGTTGCTGTGCGTGGGCTTCTCATTGTGGTGGCTTTTCTTGTTGTGGAGCACAGGCTCTAGGCACACGGGCTTCAATAGTTGTGGCACACGGGCTGAGTTGCTCCGCGGCATGTGGGATCTTCCCTGGCCAGGGCTCAAACCCATGTCCGCTGCATTGGCAGGCAGATTCTTAGCCACCGCTCCACCAGGGAAGCCCCCAGATCTTACTTTTAAATGGTTGAGGCACCTAGGTGTTCAACCTAGGAAAGAATTCGCACTGAAAGTCTGATTGGCAGAAAAATTAGGTATGCTTCATATGAAGCTGAAAGACAGAACTTGGACCAGAGGGTGAAATTTGTGGAGAAGTATATATTGGCTTAGAACTAAGGAACAATAGTCAATATCTGCAGTACTGGAAAACAAATAGGTTAGTTGGTTCTCTCGTACTGGTAGTCGTCAACTACTAAAAGTAGCCAACTTTACTCAAGGTACTATAAGGGTTCGAGCTGTATGTTATAAGGACTAGATGAGGTAACATAAAAGCTGTCTTCCAACTCTGATTAGATGTGTTTGGCTTATTTGAGACCTGTTGCATAGACTGTCCACTGAAAGGATTGAGGATCTTAACTTTAAAAGTAACACACAAAGGTTTTATTATCCCAAGAAATTTGAGAACCATTATTTTATAATAAACACAAGCTTTTTCTATACCTTACAAAAAAGTAATGTTTAATTTTCTCTATTTTGAGAGAACTGAATAATATGAATTTTTGTGCAGAAGGGTATGACATTGTGATGGTGGCCAATATTTTTGTAATACCTCTTTCTCTTGATACTATTGTACATGCCTAATTGATATAAGCTAGTTAAGAAATTCAAATCCGAAATAAACTTTCATACAATGACCGACAGGTATCTTAGCTATTACTACTTTGAGGTTTATTTCAGATGTCTGAATTAGTTAACTAAATAACAAACAAAATATCTGCCCAGAGGAAACTAGGTCTTTAAGGGACTCTTATTCACTGCCACACCGTTCAACCCAGCACACTATGCTCATTTAATATTGGATCAATCCATGATAATACTTAATATGCAATATCTGATCTAATATATTAGTTTTTTCTCTCCCCCCCCAAAAAATTTGCCATATGGAAAAAAATCGTGATATAAAAAGTTGTTTCAAAGAAGAAAGCAATATTCATAAGGACTAGAAAGTTTAAGAATGGCATAACATTTTTATTTGCAGGAATTAATACAGGAGTGTGTTTGTTTTCATGTAAGTTAATATAAATTTAATCTGTCTGTTAAAAAATCTGAACATCACTTATCAAGATCCAAAACTGGAGTACATCCCCAGTTTTTGCTTCAGCGGTCTTGCTTTGCTGTCAGATGATCTTTCTTATCAGCACTATTGTTAGCACATCTTTTGTTCTTATCACCCAGTTCTTTATCACCGATTGCTATGGGAGCAAAATGACCCAACACAGAAAGCAGTTGTCTCAAATACTTTGTAATTTATTTGAGTACCATTAGTTTCCTGATTCTAAATAACCTTATAGTTAATGGGTAATGTAAATCATTTCTTAATAGGCTATCACATTGGAATAAATCTGTGAGTTAAGAAAACTTAAGGAGTGGAAGAAATGCCTACTCCCTACAGGCATTTACTGATGTGTGTGGCTTTAGTTCCTGAAGAAAAGTAAACAAGTGCAGTAAATATATTGAATATTATATATTTACTAATGAATATTAATTTCATTGGGGGCAAAGGTGTTTGCTTTCACATTTCATCATGTGTATGGCATCATCTGTCATATATTTCTCATTTTGTCTACTTTATTCTTTATTCCTTTTGTAGTTGATTTTATGTAGCTGTATATTTTGTAATAAGAACTTGTTTTTAGTATGATAATTTTTAAGAATTAGCCAAGAGATTCATCTCAGACCCATAGAACTGCAAATTAAATTATTATGATTTAAAAATGGCAATTTCATGGACTTCCCTGGTGGTGCAGTGGTTAAGAATCTGCCTGCCAATGCAGGGGACACGGGTTCGAGCCCTGGTTCAGGAAGGTCCCACATGCTGCAGAGCAACTAAGCCCGTGTGCCACAACTACTGAGCCTGTGCTCTAGAGCCTGCGAGCCACAACTACTGAGCCGGCGCACCACAACTACTGAGCCCGCGCACCACAACAACTGAAGCCCGCGTGCCTAGAGCCCGTGCTCCACAACAAGAGAAGCCACTGCAATGAGAAGCCCGCGCACCACAACGAAGAGTAGACGCTGCTCGCCGCCACTAGAGAAAGGCCTCGTGCAGCAATGAAGACCCGATGCAGCCAAAAGAACAAACAAAAACCCCACAACATTGCAAATCAGCTATATTTTAATAAAAAATATTTAAAAAAAATTAAAATGGCAGTTTCTCATTACAGATAATGAATAAAATGTATTTTCTTCCTAAAGATATGAACTTAGTCTTTTCCTGGTGTCACAATGGTTATGAAGAAAAAAATTGGTGTGCTGTTAATTGCTATCTGATTTATATTGTGTTTTAAAAGCAAGAGTAAACTCATGGGTCATATAGATCTGAATGCATGGACTGGTCTGTTTAGCTATTGGATAAACATTTATTGAGTACCTGGCTTTATGCAGTGTGGGTACTATGCTAGGAGTTAGAGTTTCAAAGATAAGGAAGACATGTACCTCCTTGAATTTATAGAGTATTTGTCTATTCTTTATGACTTAAGACACCAGTGACTTGGTGAAAGTAAAATTTAAGAGAAAAACCTTAAATTGCAGGTGTAACTAACATACCATACATGTGAGCTCATTCAGATTTTAATCTCTAAATCTGATCTCCAAGGGACTTTTTAGATACTCTTTGAAGGTTTAGGGCTGCTTATAAATGTTTTAAATGACCTAGAAGTATTTGCCCTAACGTTAAAGAGTAGTCCAGCAGCCATTCTAGAGGAGAGAGGCATGGGGAGCTCTTAGAAGAAAGGAAGGGGAAGAAAGGGGAATGGAAGGGAATTCTCCTGAGAATTTTCTTACAGCTCTCTTCTTAGGAAGGCTTTAGAGCTCTGTATTTATCTGAAACATAGCTCTGAGTTTACTAGTCATGACAGTACTTTGGGCCTAATGAGCACCTCACTCCAGCATCCTTTTGCTGCAGGATCTAGATTGTGTTCTCTCCCATATGGTAGCCACTAAACATGCATGGCTATTTAAGTTTAAATAAAATTTAAAATTCAGTTGCTCATTATCCACATTTCAGGTGCGCAATAGAGCTACCTAATTGGACAGTGTAGTTACAGAATGTTTCCATCATTTTGGAAAGTTCTTTTGCACGGCACAAATCAGGATGAAAAAGTTACATGAGAAAAATGTTAGAAATTAGAAAGGGCTTCGTTGTGTGGAGGAAATTAGTATAGAATTGAAAAGTATATTTTCTTAACTGAGATCCTCTAAGATTTTGAATATGACAACATTAGTTGACATTTGGAACATTTCAGGCATTTAATTCTTACACTTTTGCTCCCAGAGTAAAATAAATAAGTTCTGTAGTTTTATTTCAGGATTATAAAAATTGGCATGTTTGAAATGAACTCATGTACAAAACAGAAATAGAGTCAAAGATGTAGAAAACAAACATGTTTACCAGGGGTTAAGGGGGGGAGGGATAAATTGGAAGATTGGGATTGACATGTACACGCTACTATATATAAAATAGATAACTAAAAAGGACCTATTGTATAGCACAGGGAATTCTACTCAGTACTCTGTAATGGCGTATATGGGAAAAGAATCTTTAAAAAAGTGGATATAGGGCTTCCCTGGTGGCGCAGTGGTTGAGAGTCCGTCTGCCAATGCAGGGGATGCAGGTTTGTGCCCCGGTCCGGGAGGATCCTGCGTGCCACGGAGCGGCTGGACCCGTGAGCTATGGCCGCTGGGCTTGTGCATCCAGAGTCTGTGCTTCGCAACGGTAGAGGCCACAACAGTGGGAGGCCCCGCGTACCGCAAAAAAAAAAAAAAAAAAAAGTGGATATATGTATATGTATAACTGATTCACTTTGCTGTACACCTGCAACTAACAACATTGTAAATCAACTATACTCCAATAAAAATTTTAAAAAAGTGTCATGTTTGACTCTCAAGATGATTCTGAAAGTTAGAATTTGTGAATTCATATTTCTGTCATACATTTGATTTCATTATGTAATCTTCTGAGGCAAATATTGCTTTAATAAGATTTTCTTTGTTTTTCTTTGTTCCCATTAGTTGATTAAGCTTCTGAAGTTTTGAGACTTTTTATCTGTTTAGATAAATCCTCATCCACTTCACCAATCCTTCAACTTCTCCCCACTTTAGAAAGCAGCAAATGAATGTTTTTATGTTAAAAGGAAGGGCTCTCATTCTTTAGTTTCCCATTCCACTTTAGACATATGAAATTAGGGAGAAAAATTTGTAATATAGCAATATGGAAGACTAATACAATCTATCGTTTTCCCCCAAAATGGGAATTTCATCATTTTTATTATATAATATTATGATTAGAAGAAATAATAGGGAAATTAAAATGTGAAAGAGAGCTCTTTTAATCTTAATGGGAATACTCCTAGTGTGTGACCCTTGAGTCAGCTAGTGGCTGCTGGATTAAGGTGCCTTTTTACTGTATTAGTAGTTTAAAGCAGAAAAGCACAGTCTTTTCCATACATATAAAAAAGGCATCTGGGGGGCTTCCCTGGTGGCGCAGTGGTTGAGAGTCTGCCTGCCGATGCAGGGGATGCGGGTTCGTGCCCCGGTCTGGGAGGATCCCGCGTGCCGCGGAGCGGCTGGGCCCGTGAGCCATGGCCACTGGGCCTGCGCGTCTGGAGCCTGTGCTCCGTGACGGGAGAGGCCACAACAGTGAGAGGCTCGCGTACGGCAAAAAAAAAAAAAAAAAAAAAAAAAAAGGCATCTGATTGTGTTTAACATACATTTTTGATCATTTAAAAATCTCTTATTAAAATACAAATAGATAGTTCAATAAATATTATCAATTAATACATTCTTCTGATATTCAACTGTTTTCCTAAAATGACTGTCTTTGGTCATGGTGTATTACTATTTGAATATGCCATTTGATTCATATTGATAGTATTTATTTAAAAATAGATTGGTGTATTTTTTTTCTTTTTTGTATTGACTTACTAGATTTTAGTATCACTGAAAGAATTGAGAAGCTGTCCTTAGTCTGTTTCTTGGAACAATTTAAGAAGCATAGGATTTACCTGTTCCTTTAAGATTTCATCTCCTTGTTTGAGCCTTGGTACTTTTTTAGGGTGTAATTGTTTGCAGCTTTCTTAAATTCTTCTATATAGGGGTTGATTTATTCGTAATTTTCAAATTTATCAGCATAGACTTACATCATTTTTTTTCTTCTGTGTCTATGGTTATAAATTCTTTCATTCCTAATTTTGTTTTTGTATTTTCTTAGACCTATTTTATTTCCAAAGAGCTAATTCTTCAGTTTTAAATAAATTTTTCTCATTCAGTTTCCACTTTTATCATTATGAATTGCTCTCTCTTCTAAAGGATTACTGATACCCAGATGGTTTTTCTCCTTCATATATGTTGCTTTAAGTGAAGGAAGTGAAGTGAGAAGTGAAAATTGCTTGTCTGTGATGTAGCCTTCCTACTTCTATAAAATTGCAGCACTTAAATGTAATAGGTAGTTGCTTAAATAGAAATTATTTAGATTCCAGAATAGTAGTGTGACAGACCAGTTGTAGGCCATAGCTTTTCCTTCATTTGCATCATGTTCTTGTCGAAAGGATATTTTGAAACAATTAGTAGTGTACAGTGTCTTTTTTTTTTTTAATAAAATTTTCCCATTTAGAATCTTTTGGCATCCTCTGGCAGTGATTTGCTAACTTCATGTATACTAACAGCACAAGATTGCTTGCATAGGTTTTACTTTTCTACTTAAGGATCTTACTGTTTCACAGTAAAATGAGTGATGGGTGGGTCTTAATACCAGTAGCATTTCAGAACATTAAAAATGTGAGAATATAAAACGAAGATATATTTAGTCACGTTAATCAGTTAACACATTTCTATTTATTTATTGAAATGTTCCTTTTGTGTTATATGTATTTTGTTATAAAATGTTTCTTTTATTTAAGACTAAACTTAAGTACTTCCTTTGTAGGTATAAGCGTGTCTTTTCAGTTGGAACCCATGCGATTACTACATATAATCCCAATACCCTAGAAGTAACAAATCAGGTAATTATGTTAGAAGCTATTAGGTGTTTGAACTCCATTTGAATTTTAAAAGCCAGGTTAAAACCTGACCCATGACTCCCTGTCTGAAATCAGTACTTTAGGGTAGAAGTGTCAAATCTGAAAAAGATTAATATGCTTATGTAATGCTAAGTGCTCAGGACCAAGCATAAATAAAGGGGGCATGTGTGTGCTTATTTCTAGGCTCTAAGGGGTATAACATTTTAATATGTTACTATTGATTACAGCAGTCTTTTTAATGTAAAATTCGTAAATTCTTCATAATTTTAAAGGTAGCCTTGTTACTGTAATACAGGCATACATAAGTCACAAGTGCAGTGGTTGGAAAATACTTGTAATGAAAGTAAGGTTACTATTTATAAAGGCAAGACTAATGTGAATATGGGTAAGTAAACATAAATATATTCTAGTTTATTTTAATTCTAAATTAGGTATGTTTTACAGATTCTTCTTTTTGTTGCTGTTTTTGACACATTTGTAGGTAACCATAAAATGCTATTCCCCAGTTCTTTTCACATCTATGTATTTTAATTGTTTTGGATTAATGTCATCAATCACTGAATTTGGAAAACGGATAGGACTTCTTTATTGTCTCTGATGACTGAAAACTTTTAAAAGTTTGTTTTATAGAATTATTGTAAGACAAAACCGTTTCTAGACCTCAATACTGTTTTGTAAAATTTTCTCATTTAATCAGTGATTGTGAAATTAAAGTAGTAAAAATAAGTGTTGCATTTCCCCATAGTATAGCACAAGTTGAAAGAATTCCTTTCTTTTTGTTAGTGGCCTTATGGAGACATTTGCAGCATCAGCCCTGTTGGAAAAGGACAAGGAACAGAGTTCAACCTCACATTTCGTAAAGGCAGTGGAAAAAAGTCAGAAACATTAAAATTTTCTACAGAGCACAGAACAGAACTTCTTACAGAAGCATTGGTAAGAACCATTTCATGTTAATAAACTAAATTTCTCTCTTCTTTTTCTTAATGAAACAGTTACATTAAACTACAAATATTAATGTTCTGAGTCCCTGTTCCCACTATGCTTATTTTTTTCTTATTGACCCTTAACTCGACACTGTGAAACTTACACTTTTTTCTTACTGATAGGCTGGTTAATCCTTTATATTTGATAGTTTTTAAATACATTATACAGAACAAAGCAGTTTTACGTTTAATTAATCTATCCTGTTTTTCAGTAAAATTTCACACTTTATTGAATATCCTTAAACTATAACTTTAATAACATTTTTTGTAATAGATTTATTTATTTATTTATTTTGGCTGCATTGGGTCTTTGTTGCTGCACACAGGCTTTTTCTAGTTGCGGCGAGTGGGGGCTACTCTTTGCTGCAGTGCAGTGGCTTCTCTTGTTGCGGAACACGGGCTTTAGGCGCACGGGCTTCAGTAGTTGTGGCGCGTGGGCTCAGTAGTTGTGGCATACGGGCTTAGTTGCTCCGCGGCATGTGGGATCATCCTGGACCAGGGCTCGAACCTGTGTCCCCTGCATTGGCAGGCACATTCTTAACCACTGTGCCACCCGGGATGTCCCTAATAACATTTTTTAATATCAGGGTTACCAAGTTAGGATTTTAACTTTGGATAGAAAGTACTGAATTGAAATGTGAGTCTTTCTTACCAATCTGTGGTTATAAACTATGCTTGTATCTTCTCTTTCAGAGATTTAGAACTGATTTTTCAGAAGGAAAAATCACAGGAAGGGCAAGTATTTAACATTTATTAATATCTATCTTTATTATTTCAAATGTTGTGCTTTAGAAATCATTCCATGAACTGTGTGTTCCCTTTATGGCAAAGTTAAAGGGGAAAAAAATGAAACAACTTTAATGTCTCCTGATATCATGTGATAGAGAGATGAGTGTAATTTAACAGGAAACTCAAATATGAATAATTAGACTTATGACTGTTACTGCTGATAGTTGGGAAAAAATCTTCAGCTAGAACTCAGCATTAAAAACAATGCTTCATTCACGAAGTCTTTATTCAGTATTCTGAAACAGCAAGAGAAGCTTCACGCTGCTGATAATACTTGTTAGACCATGCAATAGTTGTTTGGTGTAGGAGATTCCTATTTCAGAAGTATTAAAGTTTTAAGAATGTTTATGTATTGAAACTGTCTTATTACATGTTCTTGCACTGGATCTGGCCAATAATGAAGCTTTGCAGGGTGCACTGACAGCTTTCAGGAAGCTCATTAGAATTTAACTTTTCCAGGCCTTCTCTAGTCACATTACAGCAGCATTTAAACTAAATCAGAGTCTTCTGGGGACGGTAAATGGGTGTTGATACTTTTTTCACTCCCTTGAAATAGGGGGGATGTAGAGTAATGTGTAAACTCATAGCACTGTCCAGAACGCTAGCCTCTGGCAGAAGGCAGGATCTGAACTCTCATATGCTGGCAGCACTGTTCCCCTGTTTTTTTTAAAAGCCCTCACGCATCCTGTATATAGATGTTCTATTCCTGTTTTAGTGTCCCAAAAGCCTCACTGATCTCAACTCAAGCAATTGACTGGTTGCCCAGGAGCCATTTAAAATAGCTTAATGGTGTTTGGTGAGCTGCTTGTTTCTTATACATGATGAGGCACAATCAGATTTATATAAATCATAATTTGGTATGCTTATTTTAGTTATTTTATGTTAGTGGGTGAGTTTTCTGTATATCTCGTCTGTTTGGAAAACAACTGCTTCCAGAAGCATACTTAGAGATTTTGTTTATAAGCTTCCTTTTATATCCGTTAACTTCAGCAACTTAATACTTTTCAAAATTTTGTGGTGAAAACAGTATCCCTAGAAGATTGCCTGAAGGACAGCAATTTTACATAAGTTGAATTTGGCCTCAGGCCTCTCATTGCCCCTGGATATACTCTAAATCAAGGTCTCTCAAGACTGTCTTGGCCTCCACAGTCCTGAAGGACAGTGATTTGTTTCCCTTGGCAAATCTCTTTACTTGACAGTTGATTATCAGCTGGAGGAATGGAGAGTATCCTGTGCGAGTGGGCTGTGGGGCATGTAAACCAGCATAGTTGGGAAAAGCACCACTTTTTGTGGCCTCCCTTCTACCCCCACTTCTGCTGGAAAGGTGTGGCACTGCTCCATCCTTTAGTTCAGAATCAAGGCTCTAGATATATTCTTGGGTTAATGCAGGCCTTTTTGTCTTTCAGCAGAATTCCTTTTATGAAACCATAATGTGCATGATGCCATAGATCAGTAATGCTGAGGGGATTGATGTGATATGATCCTGTGAACTTCATTGCTGGGTTTAATGTTGGAGTATTAGCGGAGGTGTTTATTATCTAATGCCTTACTGTCTTTTCTGAACACCTGCAAGAGAATTTTTCTCTTATTTTAGTATTAGAAATAGTTGTACTCTTGAGCAGCAACCAGTTTATTTTTACCTTAAGAATCATGTAACTGACCATGTGTTCCTCTTCATATTGATGGGTAGAAAACTTTGTGGTCTTTTTGGGTAGACAAGGGAATGTTCACTACACATCTGACATTTTGTTATCCTTATTTTCTCTTTACCTCATTTTGCCTTTATTTTAAATTATTCTATACACATCATTTTAGTTAGCAGCCTCAATTAAACATTTTTTTCTTTTTAAGAGTAAAACTGGGTAGTAAATGGATGTTGACCATTGTAATTATTTCTGATACTAGGTACTTTAATTTACAAAGGAATGTTCTCTAAATGGAATTTTACTTGCTAATGAGATCAAACTTCTAAAGATGTTTCCAATGGTGTGATTAGAAAAGCCTACGGTGTTTAAATTGAATACTGTAACAGTCCTGAAATGTGACTTAGCTCTTTTCTATATCTAACTTGGTTAAAAGAAGCATAGGGACCTCAGCTCAGTGCTCTGTGATGACCTAGATGGGTGGGATGGGGTCGGGGGCGGGGGGGGGGGAGATCCAAGAGGGAGGGGATATATGTATAAATATAGCTGATTCACGTCGTTGTACAGCAGAAACTAACACAACATTGTAAAGCAACTATAATCTAATTTTTAGAAATCCATTAACAAAAGTTGAAATCTTTTCTCCAATAGAACTCTTGAAGAATAACATTTCTATTTAGGATTTCCCTAAAAAAATTTTTTTATAGATTTGCATAAAGGTGACTTAAAATTGTTTCACAAAATATTGTAACCCAAACCTTTGTTAATTGTAAAAGGACATACTGTCTTCAGTTAGCATGAACATTCTTAATTGAATAAACATAAACCTCCAAATGTCTAAAATAAAAATGATTTTAACAATTTGGATAGTATCTCTACATATTTATAGTTTTTGGTTGTTTCAGTAGTGACTGATAAGTTAAATGTAACTGTGTTTTATGGTAAACTTAAATATGAATCTAAAAGTATTATTATCTTTCTCTCTAGAGATATAACTGCTATAAGCATCACTGGAGTGATATAAGAAAACCTATCATTTTGGAAGTAACACCAGGAGGCTTTGACCAAATTAATCCTGCGACCAACAGAGTCCTCTGTTCCTATGACTATAGAAATATTGAAGGCTTTGTAGATCTCTCTGATTATCAAGGAGGGTTTTGTATACTTTATGGCGGATTTAGTAGATTGGTAAGTAGTGTTTTTAAAAAGCCATTTTAAAAGAGACATGACCGTTTGAAGGACAGCAGAGTTAATTTTGAAATTTCCTGAGTCCTCAGGGAGGAAGTATGATATGTATTATGAGTGCAGGCTTTGGTATCAACGAGACCTGAGCTTGAATCCCAATTTGCAGCTCTATAAAATGAGGAGAGTAATAGGTATGTTAATAGGTTTTTGTGTTTTGGATCGAATCAGATAATCTATGTAAAATGCTTAGCACAGTGTGTGGCTTAATATTCAATAAATGGTAGTTACAGTTTTATTTTCATTATTATTAATGTCTTACCTGAAAGTTTCTAAGCTTTCTTTGAAAAGGTATTTTAAAATCTTTTTTTTAATAGTCTTCTTTCCTTCGCCCAGCTATTTGTAATCTGAATATTCATTGAAACTTCAAATTTGGAATTTATTGCATGTTTTTGTCTTGAAATTCTGAATTATATGTAAATTTTGGGATACGGCAGAATGCCCTGTATGTTGGCAGTAGAAGCTGAGCTGTAGAAGATGACCATCTTTTTTTATAAGAAACGTCCTGCCTTAATTAAACCCCACATCTCAAAGATGAGCATTAAGAGGGTCCACATGGAGAGGCTCAGCTGAACTTACTCTCAAGAATCCTTTCTCTTGAGAATTTTAATTCCCATAGCTACCTTAATGTCCTGGGAACACTACTCCAAGATTTAGTGTTCTGTAGATAAATTATCCATCCCTGGGTAACAGAGCCAGGGCAAGTCTTTTGGATATACAAGAGGCTAGAGGGTAGCAAAAGGGAAGTAAAAAGAATGGTGGGGCTTCCCTGATGGCGCAGTGGTTGAGAGTCCGCCTGCCGATGCAGGGGGCACAGGTTCGTGCCCCGGTCCAGGAAGATCCCACATGCCGCGGAGCGGCTGCGCCCGTGAGCCATGGCCACTGAGCCTGCGCGTCCGGAGCCTGTGCTCCGCAACCGGAGAGGCCACAACAGTGAGAGGCCCGCGTACCGCAAAAAAAAAAAAAAAAAAAAAAAAAATGGTGGATGGGGTGAACAATCTGACTTACAAAATATGTTAACTCTTCAGAGTTACAGGCCTTTACTCATCCTAGATTTCACTGCTTACCCAGATGATGGGTACCATCCTAGTGTCCCTCATCTAGGAATGTACATGTAGACATTTTGTTACCTCTGAGTCTAGACCCAAAAGGTGAAGGCCCAAAGAGAAAATTAGTTCCTTCTCCCACACTAAAGCAGCCTAAAGCCTGCTGTCATAGTGCCGTCCAAAGGTCTTTCTCTTCCCTGGGTGGTGGAAATTTATAATGATTAACACCTTGGTGGAAAACATACCTAATTACAGGAATATGGCCTCACAGACCTTAACAGAATCACAGTAATTCACCAAGCCTTACAATGCATAAGGTAAACATTAAGGATAAGAATTGCCAACATTTTTTATTGCTTGATGGCATCAAGCACTTTTAAATTTTAATCATCCACTTTCTAAGCATACTGTCTGCCTTTTAAAAGACACTAGCTAAAATGAGACATTCACTACAAATATGAGACCATGACAGATCCATTCAGCAAACCTTCATCTGGTACCTGCTGCATCCATAGTGACTAGATATGCTGCTGGGAATAAAATGAGGTTTTAAAACATGATCTGATCCAGTGTTTCTCAGCAGGGTAGTTAGTGGCATTCTGGGCAGGACAGGTCTTTCTTGTGTGGGATTCTCCTGCCCTGCCCTTCACGGGATATTAAGCATTTCT
Source organism: Grampus griseus (assembly GCF_964374135.1). Classification (NCBI taxonomy): domain Eukaryota; kingdom Metazoa; phylum Chordata; class Mammalia; order Artiodactyla; family Delphinidae; genus Grampus; species Grampus griseus. Next base: position 34,133,095 of record NC_138998.1, on the reverse strand, counting down.
GGCCTCCAGGTACCAAATGCAAGTAGCAATATATCCTTAACCTTTGTAATACACTCTGGAGGTTGGTTTGTAATATTCATAGGCCAATGACTTGTAAACATTTAAACATTCTTTAAGGTAATCTTACAAGAAAGTCCACTATATAAAAACAGACGAAGTCAGAGCTACCTTAGTTGAAACTGGGAATCCTGTCCACATAGTACCCACGCCCTGACTGGACTTAGCTGGGGTTCCTGGGGCCTCTTCTGGAAGCCCCAGAGCGCTGTTTTCCACGCGGTGATGAGAACCAGACTCTGAGAAGTTAGGAGATAATTTCTATTCAGTGATTATTTTGCCAGGCTCTCTATCTCAGACTTTGTGATTTTAATTTAATAATAGTATTTCAGCCACAACACACTGCTTATTTACTTCTGATAAGATCTACCTTTTTTTGCTAGAAGTGCGCCTTCAGTCACTTTCCTATGAGCTGATTTCACTAAGGTCACATTTTAGTTATTTCAACGCTGACTTTTTAAATTTCAAAATTTGTGCAGCATTTATTTGCATCAGAACAAAGAGAAGAAATTATCAAAAGTGCAATAGATCATGCTGGCAACTATATAGGTATTTCATTGCGGATCAGAAAAGAACCTTTAGAATTTGAGCAATATTTGAATCTTCGCTTTGGGAAATACAGCACTGATGAATCCATCACATCTTTAGCAGAGTTTGTAGTCCAAAAAATATCACCTAGACATTCGGTAAGCCCATATGTTAAAAGTAAAAATTTGTTCATCTGATTTTGACATTTTTCTTCAATAATTTTTTAATATGTATCAATTTTGTTTGAAGGAACCTATAAAAAGAATTCTAGCACTTACAGAAACATGTTTAGTGGAACGTGATCCAGCAACCTATAATATTGCAACATTGAAGCCCTTAGGAGAAGTAAGTTTCAGCAATATTAGCTTAAATGAGATTTCTCCTTATTGATAAATTAGAATAATTTTCTTTCTATTTTAATGTTTTTTAATACCTGAAGAATAGGAAACAGGAAGAATCTGTATTCTTCATTGTATTTACTGATCTTAGAACAATGAATATTGCAAAATTTATTTTCCAAGTATACAATGAAAACTTTTTATTTGATATTGTGTGAAAATTTGAATGAGACTTTTAAGTGGCTCTTAAAGTCTGATATTATAAACAAGTTACATCTTTAAATATTGACTTCTGTCAGCTAAATGATGTGTAGTTTTTCTAATGAAATACTGTAAAACTAAATGTCTTTCGTGGAACTTGTGTTTTATTTTCCTTAGGTATTTGCATTGGTTTGTGACTCAGAAAACCCACAACTTTTTACCATTGAATTTATAAAAGGCCAAATACGGAAATACTCTTCAACAGAAAGGTATTTTTTAAAATTCATCTAGCTTTTAAGATCCTTGTATGTGCAAGGCAAAGTGCTTCATTAAAGTGCTTCATTACATAAGTTACATTAAAATTATGTAACTTAGGAAAAGACAACTCTATTTTGTTGCATATGTAAAATGTCCTTCATTTAGTTTTCAAGTTTCTAAAGAGTATAAAAATGGTGACTTGATTTTAAATGAAAGGATGAAAAATAAAGTGTATTTCTGAAACTTACACTTTTAAAGTATTTAAAAAATAGCACCTTTCACTTTCATTCTTAAATTGTTTGGGTAGTGGCAGCAAGTTACTTTAATATAAATATACTCAATGAAACTAACACAGCATTGTAAATCAGCTATAATTGTGTGCAGGTTTTGTGTGGATGTAAGTTTTAAACTCCTTTAGGTGAATACAAAGGAATGTAATCACTGGATCATAGGGTAAGAGGATGTTGAGTTTTGTAAGAACTGCCAAACTATCTTCCAAAAGTGGCTGTACCATTGTGCATTCCAACCATTTTGCATTCCAACCAGCAGTGAATGAGAGTTCCTGTTGTTCCACATCCTCATCAGCATTTGGTGGTGTCAGTGTTCCAGATTTTGGCCATTCTAATACTGGTGTTGTGGTATCTTGTTTTAATTAGCATTTTCCTGATGTCATATGATGTAGAGCACCTTTTCATGTGTTTATTTGCTGTCTGTATATCTTCTTTGGTGAGGTCTCTGTTAAGGACTTTGGATCATTTTTTAATTGGATTGTTTTTCTTGTTGTTGAATTTTAAGAGTTCTTTGTATATTTTGGGTAATAATCCTTTATCAGATATGTCTTTTGTAAATATTTTCTCCCAAACGTGGCTTGTCTTTTCATTCTCTTGATGAAGTTTCTTGAAAAAGTAAAACTGTAGAGACAGAAGGAGATGAATGTTTGCCTTGGGGTGATGGAAGTGTACAAAAACTGGTTTGTGATAATGATTGCACAACTGTACAAATTTACTAAAAATTACCAGACTGTACGATTTAATTGAATGAATTTTGTGATTTGTAAGTTATACCTCAGCAAAACAGTTAAAAATCTTAAAATTAAAAAACAAGAAGAAAACGTTAACACTCCATGCCTTTAGTAACTCATACATGGTATGTAACAGCAAAGTGAAGAGCTAGTATTGGAATGTCAGGTTCTCTCCTAATGCCACTGTTCTTTTTAGCTTCCCTTGTACCCAGAGTGCCCCCCTGAGCAGGTAGCCTGCTAAAGGGCCTATGCTCCCTTCTAAATCAAAATTTTCCTAAATTATCAATCCTAAAACCTTTTTATTTTTAACCTTGCTTAGAGATTCCTTATTAGCAAGTTTGCTGGATGGAGTAAGAGCCTCTGGTAACAGAGATGTTTGTGTAAAAATGACATCAACTCATAAAGGTCAACGATGGGGGTTACTCAGCATGCCCGTTGATGAAGAAGTAGAGAGCCTTCATCTCAGATTCTTGGCTACACCTCCAAGTAAGTATTGATTTAAATGTAATTTCATTTGCATCCATCTACTTAACAATAATTTAAGAAATATAATGCAGATCTCTAAATCTTTTTGAACATTTCATCTCCTTACAGATGGCAACTTTGCAGATGCTGTATTCAGGTTCAACGCTAATATTTCATATAGTGGAGTTCTCCATGCTGTAACGCAGGATGTAAGATAAATTGTATCATAATATGTTCATTGTCATTAACTTTTGGTATGGAAACTTCTTTGAACTATTCTTCCTTACCTAGGGTCTCTTCTCAGAAAACAAAGAAAAACTGATCAATAATGCCATAACGGCATTATTGTCCCAAGAGGGGGATGTTGTTGCTTCCAGTGCAGAACTTGAGAGTCAGTTCCAGGCTGTGAGGAGGCTTGTGGCTTCCAAAGCTGGTTTTCTAGCCTTTACTCAGCTTCCAAAGTAAGTTGCCTTAATTTTTTTCTTCAGAGAATTTGAACAACTCAAAATAGCAAATAATCAACAGTTTACCTCTTTATATCTGAGTAAAACCTGATACCTTTTAATATGGTGATATAGTAGTTTCTATTCATGAGAAATAAAAAAGGAAGGTGAATGGAAATTATATTTCTGACTTATTTATCCATTCACCCGTGATATTACTGACTCTGTTTTAGTGAATTTGAATGGGAAATTTTATGCCTTTTAGTTTTAATTAACCTTAAAAAAACTCTTCCCCTTGAAAGAAAAAAATTATTGTGATAACTGATATGTTCCACAGATGGGATTCAGAATATGTAATTGCTATAGTAATGCAATAGAAACTTAAGATGATTTATGTTATATTTTAATAATAAAATAATAGAATAATGCTCAGGCATTGCTACTATATGCTGTTGTTTTGTTCTACAAGGTTTCGGGAGCGTCTAGGAGTGAAGGTAGTAAAAGCACTCAAGAGGAGCAACAATGGAGTAATCCACGCAGCCGTTGATATGCTCTGTGCCCTCATGTGTGTAAGTACTAGTGTTTTTCTTAAGTAAACTGATTTTGTTTAAGTTGACTGATGGTTTAAACTTCCACAAATCCAGATTTTCATTGTACCAATTAAATTCAGTGTTTCTATATTTCCTAACTTGCTCTCATAGCAATCTACTTATTCAAATAAACATTTGTTTAGCATAAACTAGGCACCATGCTATGTACTAGAAATACAAAGATGTTAAGGCAAAGTTACTTCCTTGAAATTGCTAACAGTTTAGTAAGGTAGGCATACGTATACAATATAAAGTAGTAGCAGCCATGGGATCCGTAAAAAGCAGCACTTAATTTTGGTTTTGTGATGAGGAGAAGATAAAAGATTCTAAGCCAGTCTTTCTGGAAGACATTACCTTGATCTGAATTTTGAAAGGCAGGCAGGTATTTTCTAGCTGTGAGAAGACTTTCCTAGGAAGAAGGAATAGCATGTGCAAAAGCATATTTGGGAAGCAGCAAATAATTGAATATGACTGGATCATAACATATGTATGGGGGCACATGGGATTAGGAGTTATAGCTAGAGATGTATGCAGAGACAGCCATAAAAAGCCTTTTGTATCAGACAGAGAAGCAAGATTTGTATGCTTTAGTAAGGAACAACTGAAGGATTTTTCAACAGGAGTGATAACATACCATGTTTGAATTTTAGAAAGCTCATGGATGGTATGTGGAGTGTAGATTAGAGGTCAAGTTAAGAGGCGGGTAGAGCAAATTATCATGTGAGACATGAGATGCTGAGATAGGATGGGCTAAAGAAGGCACATTTGAAAGCTGTTTGAGAGGTAAAAATCTAACTTGATGACAGCTTGTTGGGGGGGAAAAGCAGCTGTTCAATATAACTTTCAAGTTTCTGATTTATCTCAATTTTGTGTAGAGTATATGAGACTTTATTCCTTATATTAAGTGTTTTTAGGCAGACTTAGTGGTATACAGCAAACATAAGTAATCACTTGTTTAAAACCTTATTTATTCCCCAAAGTGGATTTTATTATTTTTACTACAAATAATTCCATTAAAGAATTAGTGAGGGACGACTTTGGTGATCCAGTGGTTAAGACTTCGTGCTCCCAATTCAGGGGGTCTGGGGTTGATCCCTGGTCAGGGAACTAGATCCCACATGCCGCAACTAAGAGTTCGCATGCCGCAACCAAAGATCCTGCATGCCGCAATGAAGACCCTGCACACAGCAACGAAGATCCCGCATGCTGCAACTAAGACCCCGCATGCTGCAACTAAGATCCCGCATGCTGTAACTAAGACCCAATGCAGCCAAATAAATTAATTAATTAATATTAAAATAATAATAATAAAAAGAATTAGTGGAATAACTAGAACATAAAATAACAGAAGTGTGAAGTAAACACATTGAGACCTCATTAAAAATTAGGTGTTTGCTGTGTATTTTACATGAATTATCTCATTTGAACTTCATAATAGTCCAGTGAGGTAAGTACTGTTATTCCCACTTTGTAGCTGAGGAAAATGAAACTAAGAGAGTTACAATAATTTAACTCTATCTAAGCTTGGTTATAGTCAGTAGCAGAATTAGGATTTGATCTTTACTCTTAACTATCATGCTGGAATCCTTTTTATGCTCTTAGTTTATTCCAGCAGTCAAAAGACAATCATCTTGAGACAGGAAGTATTTACTGCTAATTTTAGTACTTACTTTTTTTTTTTACCTTTTTTTTTTTTTTTTCACAAACCCTTGTGTCGAGGGCTGACTTTCAATAGATCGCAGCGAGGGAGCTGCTCAGTACTTACTTTTAAATGCTAAGTTTTATCATTTCAAATTTATATTACAAACTTGGGGGAGGAAGAATGGATGTCATTTGCTTTTTAAGAAGGAGATCTGTGACTTTTTCTCTCAAAATTACCTTGTGCAGTACTATCTACAGTTACTTGTTAGGCAGATCATCCACGAAGTCTCATCAGACCCAGGAGAAATTATCACTTCTGCCCTCTTATCACGAGATTCCTTTCTGCCTTAAATTTTAAAGGCTATGGTTTTTAGTTCTTTCAGTGTTCAATGAGTACTCTTTATAAATGACTTTTGTGTGATGCCACTGCTTATGAATTATCACTGTTTTTAATCAATAGCCCATGCATGATGACTATGACTTAAGACAAGAACAGCTAAACAAAGCTTCTCTTCTCTCTTCAAAGAAGTTTCTGGAAAACTTACTGGAGAAATTTAATTCCCATGTGGTAAGTTATAATTAAATTTGTCTTAATGAGAGATACCATACATATTGAAAGGTATTGTGTAAGTACAGCATGGACAGTTTTTTGTTTTGTTTTTAAATTGTGGCCCTCAACTTTTGGTCAGTATTGGTTTAGCTTGGACATTAATAATAAAATAATCTGTTTTAGGACTATATCCATTTATCTGGAAAGGATAAGTTGCAAAGCCTTTAAATTTTTACAGTTATATCACAGATTTTTGCTTTTTTTCTCTCTCTTTAAAAATGTCATTATGAAATAAGTTGCTTAAAAAAAACTGAGCCAAATCTTTGTTCCTCAGTCATTAGTAACAGTTTTGGAGATAGGCAGTAATATAACATCTAGAAGGAATATGAACAAATTGCCAGAGTTTTGCAAGTGTTGTCCAAGATTGCTTATTATACAAATACACATTAACCTTAGTTATATATGTTTGAGGAGTCTTGGTTCTCTAGAAATTTGACAGAATTTTAATTATTTTCCCTTTGAGATATGGTAAGCACTGTGGATTTGATACATTAGTAAAACAAGTAGTGCTTCCAGTAGTACTCAAGTTAAGAGTACTTTGAAACTCATGTAGGGAAATTAAATGTTTACTTCTAACATATAGAATAACAGAAAGAAACCCATTACTGCTATGTTTTAAGTGAAGCTCTCTGTACTAAGCCAAGGCAATATGTTACTTTGTTTCAGGATCATGGGACTGGTGCCCTAGTTATTAGTTCACTCTTGGACTTCCTTACTTTTGCCCTCTGTGCTCCATATAGTGAGACAACAGAAGGGCAGCAGTTTGATATGCTCTTGGAGATGGTAGCATCCAACGGAAGAACACTTTTTAAACTCTTTCAGGTGAGAGCTTATACTTTTATCAGATCACAACTAATCTAAGAGAACCACTTTTTGGGTCAGTTTGTTTTTAAAATAGTACATGTATGCTTCTGTGGTAATATAAATAAATATAGCCTAAGTACATTATCATTTTAGGACATTTAATTCCATGAATTTCATTGTGTTTCACATAGAGCTCTGTTGATAGCCTTTGACCACTATTTGACACTGTTGCCCATCTTTTCCATCTTAGAAGTAGTGAAAAACTCATTTTTTTTCTGTGGTAGACCCAAAGTTCCCTTTTGTAGTTTTTTATAGTTCCCTACAAAATTTCCAAATAATAAGATGAGCTTTAGCAGGGCTGTTCGTAAGCAATTGAAAATATTTATTTCATATAATACCATAATATTTATTATGTACATGTGTGAATATGATATTTATATTTTATGTTTATATTATAAATGTTGATTTCTGTTATTTTAATACCATAGTTATTTGATATCATTCCAGTAAGTAGAATATATATTCAAATAAGTGCCAGCTGTTTTCTACTACTATAAACTCTTTAAGTATGTGTGAAGCTATATTGTAAGAATACCTAACATTTTTAAACCAAACTGTGAACTGACTTTGAGATGTAGCCTTTACTAATTTTATGGCTTTTATACCTTGCATAAAATTGTGTATCCCTCTTAAGAGCAACAGCTAAATATGTTGGGATAAGATTCTTTTATTCTATGATACTTTTCTCTCCCTATTTTGAAGCATCCTTCCATGGCAATTATAAAGGGAGCTGGATTGGTTATGAAGGCAATAATAGAGGTGAGAGAACAATTTTGAAATGTTAAACTTACTTGAATGTTGATTGGCTATTTTAACTTGGGCTGACAAAATTACCTTTCAGTCTTTTATGGAAAATATGCAGTTTTTCTGGGTAAGAAAAGTAATTTTAAATCCTTAGATTAGTTTTAAACTAGTTGCAGAAACAGTCCTCAATAATAAACTAAGAATTTAAAGTTCTTAAGTGGATTTAGAGCAAATGAATCTTTCTGGTCCTCCATTATTTGTTTGGTTTACTTTAAAAGAAAAGTTAGCATTTTTTCTCTCTTCCTCTTTTTTTGGGGATGGTGGTGGTGATGGTATTGAAACTTTAGGTACTGAGTTTATATGGAAATCTGTTAATGGAGTTAGTTTGTAGCCAAGTAGTATCAAATAAGTATGGTAACAAAAAGTTCCTCATGTTAACCTGCATATGTAATTAAGCTCTAGAGATCAGGACATACTATTGGTGGACATGAGCTATTGCTTCTCCAGGATAGTTGCTTTAGCCTTATATGTTTTCTGGAAGATGAGATGGGGCTATGAATGTGAACTTACATACTGGATATTTACAATATCAATCTAATGGCTTTTGAATTCTTGTATTCTTCTATTAGTAATAATTTGGTTAAAATGTAAGAGTGTTTGCTCCTTTTATCAAAAAATTCTGCCATTATTGCTCATAAATATAACAAGTAGCTAAATAATAAGCACAGAATTAGTATACTCATAAGCAGCTATTAAAAAAATTATATATAGACATTAGATTGATTGGAACATCAAGGTTTATTTGCATTTTTAGTGTATACATGCAGCTAAAGACTAATTTTCCCCCTCCAGCTAATGGGTTCTATGCTCAATATTAGCTTCCAAAGTAAGTACCACATCTCTCACTTACAGAGCTTGAAGTAACCAAGGACAGTTAGGACTGTGAGACCATACAAAAGTATCTTCCTGACCTTGATCCACTAATATATTGCCATTCATTCAGAAATATTTAATGAGTGGCAGGTATAACCAAAAACCAACTTTGACTTCAGTACAAGCCACATGTATCAGATTCGTAGCCAGTGACTACAGCCAGTGTCTGTGTAAGGCAGGCTTTATTTATTTACACTGAAATCCTGGCAGGTATCTTAAATTATTGTTTTCTGATTGTGAAAGCAGTATATGATCTTTTAAGAAACATTGGGTTGTTCAGAAAAAAACAAGAAAGAAATAAATCACCTGTATTTTTACCATCCAGAGACAACTGCTATTAGTATTTTGGTAAATTTCCTCTTAGACCATGTTCAAAATTATATATGTACATATACATACTATGTATATTTTATATACATACTACATGTTCATTTATGTCAAAATGATATATGTACGTATTCATACTGTGTATATTTGTATACTTACTGCATATTCAGTTATTCTATTTACTTGTACTTTTTTTCAATAACGTGAGCATTTTTACTTTTTGACAGGTTGTCTTAAATATCACACTGCTTGCTTAATTCATAATTCTATGATTACCTTTGATTAATAGTTCTATCTGTCCTACCCTTTTGTCTCTCCCCTTCATTGGCTGATATTATATATACTAAGGGAATGAACCTAATTTTAATATTAAGCAAAGTATAATTCATAAGATAAATTTATCTGGGAACATTTAAACCTCATTCCAAAGGCAAATAATATTTTTAAAGTGACTTATACTACTGTTAGCTTATGTTATTTTTGGATAATTGAAGTGGCATTTTTAATTTTTATTATATTGTATACTGAATAATTTTATCTAGAGATGTAAAATTAGTTTTACAAAATCAGGATAGCTTGCTTTAGATTGTTGCTTTAGGGATCATCTTGCCCTTTTTCCAAAGGAAGGTGACAAAGAAATTGCTACAAAAATGCAGGAGCTTGCCCTAAGTGAAGGTGCCTTACCTCGACATTTGCATACTGCGATGTTCACAATAAGCTCAGATCAAAGGATGCTTACAAATAGGTAGGTTAAATTTAATTTGCTATAAGTTAACTTGCTGTTTAGAGAAGGGGTTCAGATATTATGTAAAACAAACAGAATAAGTCTTTGAATTACACAAATGTTTCATTTTCTTTTGATTCACCTAGTTCTTTTCCTTTCCTTATGGAAGGATTTTACGTAAATGATCATTGTCCCTATCCCTGCATAACTTGGGAGGAAAAAAATAAAACTGCTTTTTTTCCCCCCACTCTGCTCATCAGGCTCTATACCCATAGTCATGGGACTGGAACATGGAAAAGAGTGCCTAGTAGCTTATGGAACTAGAGCCACATGTCCCCAGGGTTTTTCTCCTTTTATTTCTTCCTGACCATCTTGCATGTAGATGACCCACCTAGACAATTTTCAGATAATTTTGGTCAGTTAGGTACTCTAAGAATAAAGAAAACTTTAATATCTAACCAGCCTAATCTAAGCCTATCCTAAATCTCTTGTAGTTAAACAGTTTTCCCTTTGGCAAGTCTTTTTTTTAAAATGATAATCCTTCAAATATGAGGAAACACATAAATCTGTTTACTCCAGGCTATATGAATTCCAGCCCTTTTAATTTTCTTTATAATTTCTGACATGTGATCCTTTCCTATATCCTTAGCATACCATATTATTACTCATGACTCATATTAGTTAAAAAAATATATATAATAAATGTTTTAATCATGTTCTTTTTGACCTTTTGAAATAACAAATTGCTGACTTAGGGCTTACTTTGTTATGGAAATATAAATTGCATTTTTTTAATCACCTGTGTTCGGTTATTGGATGTTGTAGTATGCTGCCCTGCCAATAGTTTTCTGCTGTTTATACTATTATAAGAAGCTATCTGCATCCCTTACTTGTAAATGTTAGTCACAAAAGTAGTCTTCTGTGTTGCTTGTGAGGATAAAAAATATAAAAGGAAGGTTACTTCCTTGGCCTACTGCCTTATTAGCAATGCTAAGCACCATCTTTCGTTACACTAGAAACTATTTGATGTCTAATTCTATTAAACCCCTTCATGTTAGCCCTTTGCTTCTTGTGTTCCTTTTTATTATAATCAATTGCGTTCCCTACTGTGATCAATCACAATATTGAAAAGCTGTCAAATTATAGAAATACTACTTTTCATTTGCATTGCTTTATCTTTTACAAATTGCTGCTATAAAATGTTATCTCTTATCCCTAATTAAAACCTTTTTAGGAATCATTGGTATGATACCTACCAAATGCCAGTGAAGGAAATTACAAGTGTCATTACTTCAATATGTTAGCTTCCAAATAGGCATAAGAGTGAACAGTTTTAGTAGTTTTGTGTGTGTGTGTGTGTGTGTGTGTTTGTGTGTCAGAACAAAGCACAATTTGGGTTTTCCTATTGAACTTTTTTCTTCTGGGAATATAACATATAAATACGTAAGCCTGTAGATGGTTATTTGGTTATTCCCCTCACAGATTTCATGCTCATTCTTATTGCAAATGGCAGTTGAATCCTTATCAAAGCACAGAATGGTCTGTGGTGAATAAAATATATACCCTGTTTGTGAGGAGCTTCCAGTCTGTGTAGCAGATATCATCGTGGGGATTAAGATTAATAAATGGCTAAGTTACAGCTTCAACGTGAATCTTAGATTTTCACTTTGAACCGAAATGTGCTTTTAGCTCAAAAGTGCTTTAAGTCTTTGTTCAGACTCCAAAACTGAAAATATTTTCTCTCTCTGACCTTGTCAAAAAGTATATATTAGAACATAGTTGACTTTTGCTCATGTTCAGAATTCCAAAGAATTCCAGAATGCTCTGGTCACTATAGCAGGATTTGTTATACAAACTTAATTACATTATCAAGTCTAATTGTTTCCCTATCTTTAAAAGTGGTAAGAACCTACTTCTTCATGTTCAGGTCCATTGAAAATTAGTGAGTTCATCAAGGAAGCATTTTAGTTTGGAGAAAATACTAAAACGTTAGTAGTATTTGAATTAACTATCTCATACATCTCTCCAAATTAAAATATTAATTTTTAGTATTTAACATCAGAATGATTTTTAAAACTTTTTATTGGAGTATAGTTGATTTACAGTGTTGTGTTAGATTCAGGTGAACAGCAAAGTGAATCAGTTATACATATATCCACTCTTTTTTAGATTCTTTTCCCATATAGGTTATTACAGAGTGATAGAATGTTTTTTTGTTCTTTTTTTTTGTTTTACTGTAGTCTTATTTCTTATATTTTGTTCTTAAAAATTCCTTTTTGTTCTACCTGAGATAAAGAAGCAAACCTTTCTCAACGTCTGCTTTTTTCAGACAGCTGAGTAGACATTTAGTGGGACTCTGGACAGCTGATAATGTAACTGCAACAAACTTGTTGAAACGCATTTTGGTAAGTCAGTTGAATAACTGGAGAAATGTATATATTCTTGCCCAATAAAATTTCATTGATAAGTTGTCTATACTGTTAAGGGTTTTTTTAGATTATCTGTTTGTTTTTAATCTAAAAGATATTTATCAAAGGAGTTGTCATATAATAAATGCTATGCTTAATAGCTAAATCATAGTATTAATTTATTTGGGTTTTGAAGGCTAGGTTTTTTTTGTGTGTGTGTGCAGTTGTTTTGAAAATGGACTTTATATCTTGTTTTTTTTTTTATTTTTTTAAAATTTTTTTTTTATCTTGTTTTTGATTGTTGTTTAGCCACCAGGCTTGCTAGCTTACTTGGACAGCTCAGATCCAGTTCCTGAGAAGGATGCTGATCGGATGCATGTTAGAGATAATGTGAAAATAGCAATGGTAAATATGCTTGTCCTGAGTATCTTTTCGGGATGAAAGAGTACTTTTTTCTGAAACACATGTTAAATAGTAGTATTCTTTTAAAATTATTATTATTAACAGCTTTATTGAGGTAAAATTTACATCCCCCAAATTTTAACCTGTTTTTAGTGTCCAATTCTATAATCATTACATTTATGCAGTTATCACCACAATCTAATTTTATGAATAATAATAATCTTGTATTTTTTTTCTCTAACTCAGCATATTGGTACATTCACGAAGGGATTTTTTTTTTAATTTTAAATGTATAAGGTGATATTTTGCACATAATATGTAATTGATAAATGTTGGTGAAGGTGATAATGTTGGTGATAAACGTTACTGAAAAAAATAATTTATGTAGGGCTTTTTTTCTTTACAGAGCTATCTTAATTATTAATGTTGGGCTATCTTTGAGAAAATTACTTAACATCTTTCAAGATATGCTATTATAATAATGTCTTATATGTGTTCTTTTCCTGTCTTCACCCCACTTCTGTCTGCACCCATCTCCCACTTATATCTTGCCATCCCTCTAAAAGGATTCATCTTGAAAACTAGGTAGAAAAGTTTAAGATTTCTTGGACAAAATGTATAATTTGTTGTAGAAATTTTCACCTTGTTCTTTCACTATTTTTTTTCAGTATTCATTTAATCATGTAAAATAGTGCAACTTGGCTTTAATTAGATTTTTAAAATAAATTTGAAATTATAGGACTGTAATGGAATTCAACGTTATTTTATAGGATCAGTATGGAAAATTTAATAAAGTTCCAGAGTGGCAAAGACTAGCTGGTAAAGCTGCTAAAGAAGTTGAAAAATTTGCCAAAGAAAAAGTGGATCTTGTGTTAATGCATTGGAGGGATAGAATGGGCATTGCACAAAAAGAGGTAAAAATAAAGTCTTCTTCCGAATTTCTAGCACTTCCATATATCCTAGATTACTTCAATTGTTGCTGTTCACAAAAATGGTACAGATACTTTTGACCGAACACCTGAAGAAATGTCACTTAATTCTGATAATATTTTTATATAAATTTTTCTTCATTCATAGTTTTATGAGTCAGTGGTTAGGATTTTAGTTAGTTAATATAAAATTCCACTCTTTCTTACATAAGTTTCTTCCCATAACTTCCAGTTTCCAGACTTTTAAATTCATATGTATCTTTTTCCTTCCTTCTCTGAACTTTGTTTTGTAGCTAGACAAATAAAGTTGCCCTTCTTGTTTAGCTTTTTTATTGAGAGCTAGCTAGACAAGTATTTTGAAAATAAGATTCACATTGTTAAAATTAAATTTACTATATGTACTTAAATTTCAGTATTATTGCTCCTCAAATCAAAATCAGATCTGAAACAGTTTTAGTCTCATTTTTCAGCATGTGGTATGTGCTGCAGAACCTAATTCCAGTAATATTCATCCTTCTATCTAGGATGGAATGTGCAGTGGTTAAGAATGATTTAAGGTTTCATGTAAAAGTTGACTTGATCTCAGTTTTTGTTGACCACACTTACATTCTTTCCCTTTAACCATCTCTTTATTTATGGTGGCTATTTTCTTATTCAAGGAAAGTAATATAAGTAACTTTCTGAAACAAACATGTTTCTTTTGAATTTCCAGAATATCTAAACATAAGGCATCAGGTGCAACAGAACAGAAATATTATTGTCTTGTGTATCTATCTGAAATTGATACCAAAATTGAGTTCTTTAGAAGTTGAGCATAATGAATTAATGCTAATTTGTATGAGTGACATATGCACTATAAAGAATCATTAAACAGGCTTTCAGAGGTCTAGGATAGTAAAGAGAATACTGAACTTTGAATTGGTTAACCTACATCTGAGCCTGGTTCTGTCACTTACTACTAACCCATATGGCAAGTTATGGGTTTTCAGAATTTCACTTTCCTCTTTCATAAAATCAGAATTAACAGTACCTCCCTTCTCTGTCCTTTGGGGTTGCTCTGATGTACAAGGAAGTCAATAATAAAAGCACCTATAATAAAAGACAGTGCATGTCTTGTCATGATAATATTGCTGTAGCATTTGAAAATTGAAAGTCTGTAGATATGAAATGAATGATTTTCACAGTTGTTAAAAATTACAAGCTTTTGGCTTCAGGAAGTTAAACCCATTTCTGAAATAACAGTTGTTTCAAGCTGTTGGGTATAATTATACTGAAAATAAGTTTTTGGCATCAGATTTCATATATAACATTTATCCAGCATACACTTGAACACAAAGCTATTTTAGCTAGAAATGTGGATAGCATCTGTTATTTAAAGATAAAAAATTCAGAGGGAAAACAATGTATTTTTAATATCAATAATGTTTTATTGGTCTGTTGGTTTCATTTACATGAGGTGTTATCTAAAGTGCTGAGCAATTATTTCTGCCAGGATACTGTTTTCAACATTAATTTCTTTATGAAACAGTGAATAATCTTTGTGACTATTTTATTCGTAGAAATATTAACACCAAAATATCTAATTAATGAACCTGTGCTTTAGCTAAAGTCTGAAAATTAACCATTGTCTAAATTAACTGTTAGTCTTAAAATGAACTGCATTTCTTATATAATCAGAATGTTTAGGGAGTCAGTTCCATTTGTAGCTAATGTTCTTTGTTGGATTAATAATAACCTTTGGCTAATGTATAAAATTGCTTTTTTTAATTTATGTTATTTTCAGTTTATGGATTTGTTTAGCCAGTTAGAGCTTTTAACCTAAGTCTCTAAATCAGTCAGCTTAGTTTATGGAGAGCTGGTTGTCCTTTTTCTGTATAGTGTTTACATTTTCATAACTCTAGACTCCCAGCTTTTTGTCTTGAAGGCAGAGGAAATTGAAGAAAGTAGTACTTGATTAGAGGTTTTAAGGAAGGGTTTGTCATTAAAACTAAAAATATGAACTATTTATATACTTTGTTCAAGTCACCTAACATTAGTTTTCATGATAGTGTACAGAATTAAAATTTGTAGGGAATATTTCCTTAATTAATCAATGTTTTACATTTCAAACAGCATTTACTTTTTAAAATTTACTTTCCCTTTTTTCTTTCTGTGATATCTAGTCTGTTTTCTTGCTTTATTTTATATGATTTGCCACTTCCTTAATGAAGTTACAGACTTTCATGTTTTAATCTATAACTACTTTCTACTTTTCGCTTCTGTCACATTGAGGATTAGAATTTTCATGACTGAAATATCTACACGTTTTACTCGGAGCAAAGATTCTTAACCTCCAGTCCATATATAGACTTCCAAGAAATCTTTGAAATCTTCCCCTCCATTGTAAACCTTATGTATGTGTCTTTCTCTGGAATAGGACCATAGCTTTCTTTGAATTCTCAAATGGGTTTATGACTGCCTAAAATTTGAGTCATAGAATTCAGAGAAGCAGGTGGGCCTTTTTCTGTCTTAAAGATGATTTATACTGGTGACATCCTTGTGGAATTTGTATAATAGAGATAGCATAGCAGATGTAGGCTCACTCTCTTATTTTTATTTCATTTAAATTTTTTTTTCCTTTTTTACAATTAAATTCAGGACAGAAACAATATGGTGAGTTTAAGTCCCTGCTACATGTGTGAAATGCATTAAACTGCCTGCATGTGGAGTTGTCTTTGATATTCTTTGTCTAGTAAATTAAAGTCTCACTTCACATGTGTCTGAATGTAGATACTTATTTCTTGTGCATTAGCTATTTCAATTTATACTTGCTCCTCTTGGCTTTGGTAGCAATTTAATAACCTATAATCTTTTGTGTTTATTGTTTTGCCATGATTTTTGTATTAACTGCATGTAAATGTTTAAAATAAGTCACCTCTTTTTGACTGTTACAAATTTTATTAGTCATCATTGTAAACTTTAACAAAATTTGGATTTAAAACAATAACTTTAGGCTACACGGAAAATATTTCAGCTACACTATAGAAATATATGCTGGCAAAGTATTATATTGTGATATAACCTAATATTCTGTATTCATATTTTATAGATTTTGTTTCATTAATTTTGTCTCTGCCAAAATTTGATGAAGGAAATGTTTCTCATCACTTACAAAGTGATGATATTCTGACTGAGCTTGTTTGGTAGCTCCAGATTGAGCACTATGAAGTTTTTTTCTTTTCCAGAATATAAATCAAAAGCCAGTAGTTCTTCGAAAGAGAAGACAGAGAATAAAAATAGAAGCAAACTGGGATCTCTTCTATTATAGGTAAACTTTAGGCCTCTCTTCCAATTAATTAAATTTGGTATTGCCAGATTTAATTTTTGGACAGTTGTTTTTTTGTTTTTGCCTGAATCTAGTGCTTTATGCTACAGGTATTTTTATGCTCTCAGGGTCAAGAATTATAACTGTTAAGATTGGTATGATTAGTGATGCTTTCATAAAATTAAGACCTTTTATAGAGTGTTGGTAGTCTGACGAGCCAAAGGTACTTTTAGCATTTTATTAAGGCTTAGAGATGGTTACTTTAAAACACTTTATCATGGCTTAGAAATAACTGTATTATAACTTCTTTCAGCCTTGTTGGAAATAGAGTCTTTAAAGAGTTGGATGATGAAACCATAAGGAGACTTGTGGGAAATGGGTATCCAAGTTAGCTGACCTGATATACTTTTCCAGCCTTTCTAATATGGTAACCCTTCCTCCCCATCTACTGCTCCCACCACCTCCCCAGCACCCTCCACCTCAACACCCTCCCCACACACACAGTCATACACACATAGAAGGACTTTGGAACATTTTGGGGAGTTTGCAAAAACTTTTTTGAGATAACTCACAATACTCAGTCTGGAAGCTGACCTATTGATTATACCTTGGTTAATAAGGGAAAATATGTGCTTTGGGAACTTCCCACAGTACTTTAAAAGTGTAGTATATATATAATACAGCCTTCAGAATATGCCTTGGTTTTCTTCCTCTGGAATCCCTCAGTTGTGTTGTCCTCCCTAGAATTCCCTTGGAATTCTGGCATCAGACTTTTTAGAAGGATTGCAGTTTGAAAGTGAATGGGTATAAAGCCCACCCACCCCAGTTTAGACTTGAATTCAAATTTATTATGATAGTTAAATAATTTCATGAATAAAAGGAAGGTATTTTGAAAATATCAATCAGAGCTTGACAGTTTAGCAGTATTTTTTCTTGGGTAGTTTTTAAGGTTCTAATCTAGAATGTTGCTCATCCCACACATTTCATACTCAATTATCCAGAAATTCTTATCCCCAATATGTAACTTGATATCTGTTTATAATTCTTTTCTGACTGGAATTTATATTAGCAATAAATATTAAAATTGAAATATCAGTTCCTTGTTTTAAAATCCACACAGATTTGTCTTATAGTTTGACTTCATTTTTTCCCCCATTTTATAATGAAAACTTCTAAACATACAGAAAAGGTGAAAGAATTTTACAATGAGCACCTGTATACCTGTGACTAAAATTCTACCATTAACCTTTTACTATACTTACTTCACACAGTAGATTTTATTTTCTTTCTATGCTTGCTAAAGTTAATTAATTCCACTGTTTTGTTACTTATTATAAGTTGTAGTAGGGGAGATTTATAGATTTTTAAAACTGTTTATTGCTTCCCACTATTTTCTGATTACATGTATATCTAGGTTTGGTCAGGACCATGCCAGGTCAAACTTAATTTGGAATTTCAAAACACGAGAAGAATTGAGAGATAGTCTTGAATCTGAAATGAGAGCATTTAATATTGATAGAGAGCTTGGTAGTGCTAATGTGATCTCCTGGAACCACCATGAATTTGAGGTAAATTTTAATTTTCGTAATATAGTAGTTTTTTTTTGAAGCATGTATTAGTTTTGGAGTTTTTCTTTTTTTTTTAATTTGTAGTTGTTTGACATATATCTTTACCTTTCACTCATAATTTTATGAAGGAAATATTAGAAAACTTTCACTTTGCCTGAGACAAATGAAAAATTAATTTTGTTTAGTACCTCAGCTTTGTATGTGAAAATCATGTAGGAGTCAATAAATTTGATCCTGTGCATTCTAGATCTGTTGCTTGCTTTTTTTCCCCTTTAAATTCTTTATTGAAACATAGCCTGTTCTTATTTCTTTTAGCTTGTTTAATAGACTTTTTGTGGTAATTTGATTCTGAATGTGGCCATTTTTTTGCTGATTAATTAAAATACTGATGTGAAGAATGACAAAGTAAGAACAAGAAACATGTTGGTGTAGATAATCTTGTGTGTGTGTGTAAATTTTTATTATAGGTGTAAATTTGAGCATGTTTGTGACCCTGCCGGCTTTGCTGTTTAACCCAACTGCATTTCTTAAACATGTTAATGATTTGTTTTTGCTCATTCCCACCTCTTTGTGAAAACTTTCTTTTCTTTGGTTTTGGGAGTCTGTATTCTCTGGGATTTTCTCCTTCACTGTCCATTCCTCCTCCTTTGCTCATTTTTCCTTATTGCCCCAACTGTTAAATGCTGGTTGGCCCTGAAGGACCAGTTCTTGGGCTTCTTTTCATTTATATTTATTGCCTCAGTTATCTCATCCATTCTCATGGTTTAAATGTTTTTTATTTGCTGATGGCTTCAAGATTTTTATCTCCTGCTTAGACTTTCTTTCCTAGACTTCATACTTTTACCTTATAAATTGGATATCTAATAAGCTTCTAGAACTTCGCTGTAAAACTCTGCTCTGGTTCTTCCCTCAAACCTACTTCACTTTCAGTCTTTCTGATCTTAGATAATGGCTATTCCTTATTTTCTAGTCAAAACCTTTGACATCATCTTTTTTTCTTATGCCCCAAATTCGGTTCGTCAGCAAGTCCTATTCAGTGCACCTTCAAAATTTACCCAGAACCCAGCCCTCTTCTCTCTATGGGATTGTAGCAGTTTCCCTGCTTCCACCATTGCCTTTCTGTAATCTGTTATCAACATAGTAGCAGTGTGATCTTGTTATAATGTAAGTAGATCTTGTCCTTCTCTGCTCCAAGCCCTCCCTGGTGCTCTTATTGCTTCCCAACTCACTTAGTGAAAAGTCTGGGTCTTTAAAATAACTTACAAGGCAAGATCTGTAGCCCCAAAATCCAGCCATTGTTTCTTTGATCTCATCTCCTAATATTCTCACCATTGCCTGTAGCCACACTGGCTTCCCTGAAAACACCAAATTCATGTTCTTAATTCAAGGTCTTTCTACTTGATGTTCCTTCTGCCTAAAATACTCTTTTCTACAGAGAGCCTCATTTTCTTCAGGTCTTTTCCCGAAGGTTGTCATCTGAGTGGGCCTTCCCTGGCCACCCTGTTTAAAAATATAGCCCTCTTCTCTCTCTTTCTCTCTCTCTCTCTCCCTCCCTCCCTCCCTCCCTCCCTCCCTCTCTCTCTCTCTCTCTCTCCCCTCTCTCTCTCTCTCTCCCTCCCTCCCTCCCTCCCTCCCTCTCTCTCTCTCCCTCCCTCCCTCCCTCCCTCTCTCTCTCTCTCTCTCTCTCTCTCTCTCTCTCTCTCACACACACACACACACACACCTGGCCACCTTGTTTAAAAATATAGCCCTCTTCATACACACACACTTACACTCTCTCTCTTTCTCTCTCTCTCTCTTCCCCCGCTCCCCGCTTTATTTTACTCCATAGCACTTACTGTCATCCAACTACCATAAGTATTTTACTTTTTTATCTGCTACGTCTGTAAGGATAGAACTTTTTACGTTTGCTTAATGCTATATTCCTGATGACTAGAACAGTACATGGCACATACCTTATATTCTTAATAAATGGAGTTGAACAAATTAAAACTCAGAATTTATAGGAAAAAAATGAAATGGATATACATATATATTTGATTTTGTATAGTTTATATTTTTAGTAAACAGCTGTTTTAGGCTTTGGAAAAAGAGTTTTGATAATCTAGTCAAGAAATTCCTTTTTACAGCTGCTTGCAAATCTTTGCTTGAGACAAACCCCAGTTCCCAATCAAGGGCTACTCCCTCACATATCACTTCCAGTGTGTAACCTGGAGTAATTGTACATACAGAGAGTGAATACTGTATAAAAATGTACCATAAAACGTAGTTGATGTGTTGGGAGATCAGGGAAGACCTGAAGTGCCTTGTGTGAGTTTGGCAAACTGTGTGTAGTGTGGGATCATTTACTTCTTGCTTGATTGTAGCCAGCTGAGAAGGGAAGGAAGCACGTTATCCTTTAATGGTGTTTTTAGTGTTTTCTTCCCTTAAGTCTTCATGGACACCATATAGTCTTGTGACAGTTTTTATCAGCAAGTTTTACATTCATAAAATTAGTGTGTAATTCTGACTCTTGACATTTAACTAATGAATTACCAGATATTTTAAGAAATGACAAACTTTTTTGTTAAAGGCTGTCTCATCAAGAAAAGAAAAAAACTCTGAACAGAAAGAATTTAAGAAGTGATTATGTGGAAATTGCCAATAAAAGTATTGTAAACTAAAATAATGTAATTTGCTTTTATTAATAAAGGTTAAATATGAGTGCTTGGCAGAGGAAATCAAAATAGGAGATTATTACCTGAGATTACTGTTGGAGGAAGATGAGAGTGAAGACAGTGGATCAATTAAGAGATCGTAAGCTACTCTTCATATTTTGTTATGTTTGTTTTTACTGTTGGTTTCATGGCTAATTCTATTGTGAACTTTTTTTTTAATCTAGGTATGAATTTTTCAATGAGCTTTATCATCGTTTCCTGCTCACCCCAAAAGTAAACATGAAGTGTTTATGTTTACAAGCCCTTGCTATTGTTTATGGCAGATGTCATGAAGAAATAGGACCTTTTACAGATACAAGATATATCATTGGAATGTTAGAGAGGGTAAGGATATCATTAAAAAATAACTGCTACTTGATAGTGTCATTGGAGTATATGTTAAATTTTCAAAGCTAAATTTAAGTTCTATTTGATCACGTTGCTGCCATAACTTTCTACATGAGTTTTTCTGTAATTTACATTATACTTCTTTAAATAAAAGTTAGATGAACAGTAAAATGACTAATGGGTTAGCGTTTGTCCATGTTGGTTTATTTTTTTCAGTTGCTGCTTTTGAACATCTTTAGCGACCTATTTGCCAATCTTTAATTTAAGTATGGATGAGCTGGACAGGTGTGTAAAAGAAAATAGTGACTTTTAGAGTTGAATGTTCTTTTGCAGTGGACATTTTGGAAAAATCTTAAATGATGCTAGCACACTAAACTTCAAAGTGTGAAAATAGAACTTTTTAGGACTACAACGATAAAGAAGGGGAACCTTGAATTAGCACAGTTTTTTGGTGGGGGGGTTGGTTTTTTTTTAATTTAATAAAGTTTGTCATTTAACATTTCAGCAAGGTGGGAGAAGAACAAACAGATCAATTCATCCATTATGCAGCTCAAATTTGAGTGTTCCTTACCTGTATACATTTTACTCTTTCATTTGTATTTACATTCCTCTTACATTTAACAGTTTAAATTTCAGTGAACTGACAGAATCATTTCACCAATTTTTAAAATGGTCATCAGTGCTTGCTATAATTGCCTTAACTGTCAGTCATGCTTTGTGGATTAGAAAACTGGTTCTGAATAAGTTTACAAAACACACCCAGGAAATAACCAGATGAAAACCCTTATTTTTTGCTGTTACACGAGATTTCTCTATTGAATTCTAATTCACTCTTACTCCAGTGAACTGAGTACTTGTGGCATAGCATGTGTATTTTAGGCAGTTACATTTTTTCCTTCTTGTGTTCATGATGATGTGATTTATGTGAAACATCACTTACCAATTCTTTAGAATTTTTACTTAACTTGGGAGTATCATTTGGGCTAATTCTTTCATTTACTTCAATTTTTATGTGCATTCTTAAAGCTATGTATTAATCTGTTTGTGACTTAAAATATCTGCCTTTCTAGGGAAATTAAATAAGGTTTATCAAATTGCAGAGAATGTAAGACATTGAGGAATTGCAATAATTGACAGTTTTCTCTGATTTTCTTTGTTTACAAGATGACTTTATTTCTTTTTGGCTGTTGGTTGATTTTGTCCAGTGATGGTAATGTCTTAATTTCTGTTTCTATTTACTTCTGACTAAATTCTCATTTATTTCAATAGTGCACAGATAAACTTGAACGAGATAGGTTGATCCTCTTCCTTAACAAATTGATCCTTAATAAGGTACAGTATTTTGCATAAATATGCTATTATTTCCAAGTTAAGTCACATGTATGTAACAAAGTAAATGATTACAGTTTGACTTAATTATCAAGACATGGTTCTTATCTTCTCCTTTTGCTCTCAACTCTTGAAGGGAAAAGTTTTTGCCAAATATTCATTTTTGAAACCAACACTGACTTGCTTAATTTTATTCTCACTTTTAGTAAATAATGCAGATGTTTTTAAATGAAATAAAATGAGTAAGCCCTAGGAAAATTTAATTTGAATTATAATCTCTTACAAACTTCTAAGAAATTACCAGTTTTTATCTTGCTTACAAAAACAAACTGGAACTTTAAAAAGTTTTTTAGTGTACTGGATTCTATTTCTGAGTACAGAATATTTATTAACAAAAAGACATTGGAAAAATGCAGGATAATTGTAGAACCAGAGAGTTTATCCTGGGTGTTATTCCCGCCAGGCTTTAATTTGTTTATTTTTATTTTATTTTGTTTTGCCCAGAATATATTTAAGTAAAAATTCTTTTTTAATTTAATTAATTAATTAATTTTCGGCTGCATTGGGTCTTCATTGCTGCGCATGGGCTTTCTCTGTTTGTGGCGAGCGGGGGCTACTCTTCGTTGCAGTGTGTGGGCTTCTCATTGTGGTGGCTTCCCTTGTTGGGGAGCATGGGCTATAGGCGTGAGGGCTTCAGTAGTTGTGGCACGTGGGCTCAGTAGCTGTGGCTCACGGGCTCTAGAGCGCAGACTCAGTAGTTGTGGCGCATGGGCTTAGTTGCTCCACAGCATGTGAGATCTTCCCAGACCAGGGCTTGAACCCGTATCCCCTGCATTGGCAGGCAGATTCTTAACCACTGCACCACCAGGGAAGCCCAAGTAAAAATTATTTATATGATCTCTCTGTAGTATAGTTTTGCCTTTTTAATTTTTATCTACATTTATGCTTCCTTGAACACAAAATCCTGAAAATACTGAGTAATACCAGTTATGTGCCAGTTTTTCCAAAGAGATTCCAAATATTCTCTTCTTTGAGAGCCTTTTAGGTAGTAGTATCTATTGGAGAGAAAGATTTTAAATTATGTAAACATGTTTCTGTCTTTCAGAAAAATGTTAAGGACCTCATGGATTCAAATGGAATTAGAATCCTTGTGGACTTGCTTACCCTTGCACATCTCCATGTAAACCGAGCTACAGTACCACTGCAAGTATGTATGCTTACCTAGATTTTATAAGTTTAACATTCTTTGAGTACAAATTTAGGATTAAAAGAATCATACAAATCTGAAAATATGTCAGGGTGTCTGGCCGTGAATCTCCTTCTCTGATAACTATAATAGTACTAATGCCTGGGAGATTAAGTCACACACACAAAAAGTGAAATAACCAAAATGGACAATGATGATCCAGTTTTATTTTTCTGATGTCTCTTTTGTCTTTTAAAGTAACTGCATCTCTAATGTGGCTTATTTTGAGGCAATATGTCCTTTAGGATTTAAACTGAATCCATCAGTTATGTAACTAGAACATTCAGCATTGACATCCACTGAGAGTATACTTTGCCTTGAGGAATCTGGAGGCCATATTGAAACCAGCCAGTAAGAGAACAGAGCTGCAGGTCTCTACCTAAAGGCCTCTTCTGATACCTAACTTATAGAAGGGATCTATACTTGGCTCATTGGTGTTAATGTTAAATTTTTGTTTAATCTCCTTCTTTGAGGAGATGTGTCATGTTTTGGCAGAATTGTGTACAAAAGTGCTATCTGAATATTAGGACATGGCATTTTCTATTATCAGGTACAAATAATAGTAATCATAATGCTTGCATCGTATTATAGTGTACCAGGTACCGTTCTGGTCCACATAATATATTAACTCTTTAAACCCCACAACAGCCCTCCCATTTTACAGATGAGGAAAGTGAGGAACAGAGAGACTAAGTTTGTTGTCCAGGGTCACCTAATAAAGGACAGAGCGAGAGTTAGAACTCGGAAGTCTGTGCTCTTAACCACTTTCCTATAGCTGTCTATATGAATCTAACTAAAAGCTGATGGTAATGAGGGTATTTAAAATCATGTTTTAATAAAATATACTAAGTACATAAAAATTCTATCCTAGATTCTTATAAACATCGGTATATGAAATTATAAGAATTATCTGTCATGAGGGTAGTAAATTGAAAGTAAGTGTTTAAAACCACTAAAAACTTTCCTGTTAGCATTTTAACTCTTTGATCTCAGGCATTTATTTAAACTTTTAGTTGGAGTGAGTTTTTTTCTTTCAAAAGAACTTTAGTATTTTTGAGCATTGTGGTTTTGGGTAATGGTATATGTTTGATTATATAGCTATTTGCAGTATTCTTTGCTACTAAAATTTTAGTGTCCTGAGAATTTATTAATGACCATCTGGAATATAGATGCCTTTGAGTTTAGCTTAGATTGCCAAGTGAATTTAGGAAACTGTTTACTTCAAATGCATAATAAGGAAGTAGCATTTTTGGACTATTAGTTTAGGCATCTAATCCTTAACTCTTAAGATTGGGTCACTTAAAATTTTAGATGGATTTCTAAAGAAATATAAACTCAAGAAATTAGTACTGTGTAACTTTTTATGACATCTGCCCCCTTAGATTTCTGCCTTGAAAAATAACTAAATATTTTTAAAACTTAGAGCAATGTAATTGAAGCTGCTCCAGATATGAAAAGAGAGAGTGAAAAGGAATGGTACTTTGGCAATGCAGACAAAGAAAGGAGTGGCCCATATGGATTTCATGAGGTATGTGTTTGGGAGAAACTTTTCATGGAAGTCTTAGTCATTTTTTATATCCTCCTGATAGCACATATAGAGATGTGGAATATTTTAAATCTATGATTTGATTTACTGTCATCAGCTCCAAGGACTCTGCCATTCTATTTCCACATAAAGGATGAGATGACTTGTATTTCTAGACACACATACACACAAAATCATGTCTTCAAATCTTACTGTTTAAAAGCTATTGTTATGACACTGCTAATTATTAGAGAAATACAAATCGAAACTGCAATGAGATACCACTTCATACCAGTCAGAACGGCCATCATTAAAAAGTCTACAAATAACATTTGCTAGAGAGGGTGTGGAGAAAAGGGAACACTCCTGCACTGTTGGTGGGAATGTAAGCTGGTACAGCCACTGTGGAAAACAGTGTGGAGGTTCCTCAAAAACCTAAAAACAGAGTTGCCATATGATCCAGCAATCCCACTCCTGGGCATATATCTGGACAAAACTATAATTCAAATAGATATGTGCACCCCTATGTTTATAGCAGCACTATTCACAATAGCCAAGACATGGAAACAACCTAAATGTCCACCGACAGTTGAATGGATAAAGTAGATGTGGTACATATATACAATGGAATATTACTCAGCCATAAAAAAGAACAAAATAATGCCATTTGCAGCAACATGGATGCAACTAGAGATTGTCATACTAAGTGAAGTTCATACTAAGTGAAGTAAGAAAGAGAAAGATACCATATGATATCACTTATATGTGGAATCTAAAATATGATATAAATGAACTTATTTATGAAACAGAAACAGATTCACAGGCGTAGAAAACAGACTTGTAATTGCCAAGGGGGAGGGGGAATGAGGGGAGGGTTGGAGTGGGAGTTTGGCATTATCAGATGCAAACTAGTTTATGTAGAATGGATAAACAAGGTCCTACTGTATAGCACAGGAAACTATATTCAATGTTCTGGGATAAACCATAATGGAAAAGAATATAAAAAGTATATATATATAACTGAATCACTTTGCAGTATAGCAGAAATTAACACATTATAAACAACTATACTTCAATTAAAAATAATTTTAAAAATTAAAAGTTATGGAAGTAGCACTCAGGTTTTTAATGACTTTTGTATAATAATTATGTTAAGCTATAATGCTTCTTTATGGTATGAACAGGTAAGTTTTAATATACAGTCTTAAATTCATTGAAAATTGCCTATACACTCCAAGGGCAATTTCCATCTTAATTAACATCTGGTGATGTTTGGTCCTGCCAACTTGGCTTCCAATTCTTGGCTTCCCAGGCTCAGTCGGAATTTAGTCAAAGATAGTTTTATAGAAGACCAGCCTTCCACTTATATATAATTTGGTTGCTTTATACTCTGCCTATGGTGTTTATTCTTTCCAGTGTTCCTTATGCTCTGCAGTTTGGCCAACTAAATGGTTATTTTCTGATATTAGCAGCCAAATTTGAGTTCCTGAAGGCCTGTCAACAGAAGTCTTTTGCTTTCTAATAGTGAATTTGTATGTGTATTTCATAGTTCAGTTTATATTTTCTGTAAAATAGAAAACATTAGCAAACATTTTCATTTTGTTTGGTCTGCTTGTAATAATGATGCCTTCCATTCATTTAGATGCAAGAATTGTGGACCAAAGGAATGTTAAATGCAAAAACCAGGTGCTGGGCTCAAGGCATGGATGGATGGCGACCACTTCAGGCAATACCCCAGCTTAAGTGGTGTCTGTTAGCCAGTGGACAGGCTGTACTAAATGAAACTGACCTTGCTACCCTTATATTGAACATGTTGATCACAATGTGTGGATATTTTCCAAGCAGGTAAAATGTAATTGAACATTTCCATGGTTAACAAGGACTCTAAAACATCTTGTTCTCCCCATTTGTATGGGTGCTTGCTAAGGCATGGGATTGTTCTAGTGACTTAGAGCAAAGGTTTTCTATTTGTGGCTTTGGGGGAATGCTGCTTTGGATTTTGGAGCTTTTTGAAGCAAGATATAAGAAAATAATTTGCAAATTTTATTGATAAAGTAAGCTAAAAAGCAACTTTCTCTGGGAAACTTCAAATAATGTTACAAAATTGAGGCTTACTAGCAGCTCTCTAGCAACAGTAACAATTGTCATATTCATTGAATCAGGTATGAAAGTTTTGAAATGAACACTCTGTGATTCATAGACCAGTGGTGAGTGCCTAGTGACTGCTCCTGATCTGTCAGGTTAGCCTCTCCTGGTTTAAGAACATGAGTCTAGGCCCACATCTTGCCCCGCTTGACTAGTGAAGGTGAGACTTTGTTATCCAGTGATAGTCTTAATTATAACCCTTGCATGGAACTTTTCAATTTTTCAAACTTTTCAGTCAAAATTTGCATATATATCATCTTGTTTTATTACTATAGTAAAGATACTTTGTGATGGAATTTAATGAGTAATTGTTAATTTTATAGCATTCGAGGCTTTTATAGTTCCAGTTCTCTTTAAAATTCAGATCAGGCTTAAAAACATACAATTAGTATTTAGAAGTAATGTAGCACTAAAATTGAGGCTACACTTGGAAAATACTGAGAGTAGTTAAATTAAGGTTTACATTTATTGAAAAAGTTTGATATGCCCTTTGGGGGGAATATCCACTGACAGTGTGTTGGAAAACACCAAGTTTAAATAATAAATAAGAGTCTCTGGCTGTTCTAGGGTACTGTTTTTCAAGGAAATCTTTTGGAAGGAAATGAAGTCATATTAAGCAGCCAAATAGATTTAAACCAAAATACCTAATCATGTTCCCAGCTGTATGAGAGCTTAGTCTTCATTAACAAAAATGTAAGGTAACATGCTTCATGCCTAGTAGAATGTCATATGCTCTGAACATACAAATCTTAATAAATATATTAAATGTTGACCATAAAAAAATGTTTTTCTAGGGATCAAGATAATGCCATCATTCGACCTTTACCTAGAGTGAAAAGGCTGCTGTCAGACAATGCTTGCCTTCCCCATATTATTCAGGTAAGTTACTTTTATGTTATAAACTAGGAACAATATTTTAAGAATCATTTTCCCTTATTTAAGTTTATTGTGAGCCCCAGTCTTTGTCTTATTGTAGTATGTTCCATTTTCAAAAGGCCTGAATTATACTTACCTCACTTACTCCTAATTGAGTTGATATTCTGAATATATTGTGGAAGGTTGTGTATCCAAGAGCCTAGACATGGGAAGCTTCCATGCTCCAGAATTATTCTCATAAGGTTTTATTTATTATCTGTTCTTAAAATCACAACATTGTAATAACTGAAAGGTGACAGTTTGTGGTGCATGTTGGTGTTGTTAGGGGTACTGGGAAGCACACCAGCATCCCACAGATGTGGGCATGGTGGGTTATATCTTAAGAAATAGTTACAGCAGTCTTGTCAGCTTGCCTCAGAGTATTTGAGTCTTAGTTATATGTTATCATGGATAACAACTAATCCAAAGCATTGAGTTGAAATTATGTAGGATATACTAAGTATCTTTTCTTTCTTTCTTATTGTTATTCTGCTCTTTGGGAATTAAGCTACTTAAACTCCAGATGAGCCCTAAGTCAGGTCGCAGAGATGTCAGGTCACTGTTTCTCTCCTGTCTATAGATTATTCTGTCAAATCTAATTTTTTTATATTAACCACACATGGTGTGGCTTTAAAATATGTCAGTAACTTGTGCCATTTGTATCTCTCAGTTGTACATTGGTGTGAAAAGGGAGAGGAGAGTTACTCAGTATATTTTTACATTCACCAATAGTGAAAGTCACTGGTAATGAAAAAGGCTTCTGAATATGACAGTACCTTAACAACTTTTAAAAGAATTTTCCCCAACTTCTGTTATTTAAGCATACCAGCATTTCAACATTTGTGCGCTTTTCTGTTGTGGGCATTTCTTTTCAGAGCCTTAATTGAAAGCCACTACCACCCTGGCCTGTGTGTGTCTGCAGCTGCATATGTGAAGTGGTACAAGGAGAGGGATTTGTTCTCTATCCCGGCCTCTCTCCTGTAGAGAAAGGACCATGCCTAGAAAATCTGTCTCTCCCAAACATTTTCCCAAGACTTATGAAACTGAAAGGAAAGAAGCAAGGTTGAATTTCAGGCCAGGGAGGATTGACTGAAAAACAGATTTTAAGAGGTGTGGTCAGTGTAACATGAAACTTTGGGGGGAAGATCTATTTTAATTAACAAAAATTTTTAATAGTAACTGAACAAGTAGGAAGATTGAAGAAATTTAGTGATAAACCTAGCTGCTTTTAACAGTATATGCCTCCCATATTTTTTTATACTGAGTTCAAAAAAACATTTCTTAGAAGCTATTTTTGTTTTCACTTAATTTTCTATATTCTGGGAGGCCTTATTCTTGCTAAGCACAGTTAGGCAGTTGTAGCGGTTTTTAGGAACATTATCTATCTACATTTCTTGGTACAGATTTCTGTACATCATTTGACTGTAAGAGCAATCACCAGTTTTACCATCTGATACAGCTTCAGAATTTTTGAAGTCGTCTAAGATACAGTGAATGAATGTCCTAGGTTTTCTGATATAGTCACAATTTCAAATATTCTAGGTTGTTGCCTGTTAATTCCTGTATTTTTGTTAGAGTGATATCGAATCTTAAACACAAACACCATTAACACTAGGGAAAATCCTGTGTTATTATATCTCAGTTTTTCTTTTGTAAAGTATATCATAGTACTGTTTTACTATGTATAATCTAAATACTTCGTTGAATAGGTAAGACACCAAAAACAGAGAAATTTAAATTACTTACTTAGAAGACATATGGCTATTCAGTCTCATACACTGAATCTAGAACTTTGACCCCTAATCTGAGCTAGTACTTATTCTTGTTATTGTAATTTTTTACTGGTAGCATTTGACTCCAAATTGGGAATTCTTCAGAAGTAAGTGTTTATAGGAAATTGAAATGCCACTTTTATTAAAGAAATTTAATAAGTTTTATCTTATCAGGTGTTTAGTCATAGCAATACTGTATGCTTTTTTTTTATTAGCCCAGATTCATTCCAGTGATCCCAGATAGTTCCTTCAGTATTGCTAGCTCAGATTTCTGTAAACCACATATCTTGGTACTTTCTGGTAGTGGCACTACTGGTATTTGGTTACCCTCTTGCCTTGTACCTGCACTTGTAGATCTGTTTTTTAGTGCTGTTTCACTGAAAGCTGTTCTCTGCTCAGCTCTTTTGAGTTCTCAGATAGTCTTCAGAGGATGCTTCCTTTCAAATCAACTGACCTGAAACTAACCCAAAGGGTAGCTACTTTTTTTTTCTTCTTTTGTCATTAACAGAGAAATCCATTCAGGAAGATTCCTGCACAGGAAATAATTTTATCTATAATCATGACAAAGCAGCTTCAGGCATGTTTGCACTTTTTATGAATAAGTTTTGATCAATTCTTTATTAATATTTTACTATCTCTGCATTAAATGCTATAAAATATTTTTCAAATCTGTTTAGAACCTGGTAGACAAGCATACTGAGTCTGATTTTTATTTTGTTACACTACTTATGAGAAACTGTAACCCCAGCACATGAAATGCATAAACCTAAGATGAATGGTGATGTTGCAAGTTTTTTACAACCCAATAACCAGACATTTTATTTCGTTTTTTTTAGCTACTGCTGACCTTTGACCCTATCCTTGTTGAGAAGGTTGCAGTTTTGTTATATCGTATTATGCAAGATAACCCACAGTTACCTCGACTTTATCTTAGTGGAGTATTTTTCTTTATCATGATGTATACAGGTTCCAATGTGCTTCCTGTTGCTCGGTAAGAACTCTAGTGATAATCTATTTGAAATTACTTGAATTGTACATGGACAGATTTATTAAATTAGTTTTTTGTGAGCATATCATTGTATTTATTAAATTTTTCTTTATAAGAGCTGTTTATATGTGTCTGAAAATTTGAAAGTTAGAAGAATAGGGGAGGACTTACCTGGTGGCGCAGTGGTTAAGAATCTGCCTGCCAATGCAGGGTACACGGGTTCGAGCCCTGGTCTGGGAAGATCCCACATGCCACAGTGCAACTAAGCCCGTGCACCACAACTACTGAGCTTGCACTGTAGAGCCCACGAGCTACAACTAGTGAGCCCACGTGCCACAACTACTGAAGCTGTGTGCCTAGAGCCCGTGCTCTGCAACAAGAGAAGCCACTGCAATGAGAAACCTGCGCACCGCAACAAAGAGTAGCCCCTGCTCACCACAGCTAGAGAAAGCCCACACGCAGCAACAAAGACCCAACGCAGCCAAAAATAAATAAATTAAAAAAAAAAGAATAGGGGAAAAATTATTCAGAATTACACCATTTTACCACATCTAACATAAGAATTGTATCATCTAGTATTTTAATCATACAGATTTAACTATATTCATATTATATACAGTTTTACATTTTGCTTTTTTCTTAAAATTGAGTAATTTTTTAATATTAATACATAACTGTAATATGACCATAATTTAAATTTTTTTCTAATTCATTTAAGTTCTTGCCTTAATTAGAAATTAAACTGTTTGGGAATATGGATTTACAAGTTGCCTTTTGTGGCTCTTATTTACATATAAAAGATGTGGTCTTAAACAACAAGGTCATACTGTATAGCACAGGGCACTATATTCAATATCCTTTGATAAAACATAATGGAAAAGAATATTAAAAAAAAGAATGTCTATATGTGTATGAGTCACTTTGCTGTACAGCAGAGACTGGCACAACATTATAAATCAACTATTCTTAAAAAAAATCTGGTCTTAGAAAACTGAGGTTACTAAATCTAAATCAGTTCCTATACCTGATAAGTAATTTTCTTTTTCCT
Source organism: Grampus griseus (assembly GCF_964374135.1). NCBI lineage: Eukaryota > Metazoa > Chordata > Mammalia > Artiodactyla > Delphinidae > Grampus > Grampus griseus. Next base: position 34,100,731 of record NC_138998.1, on the reverse strand, counting down.
AGATTTTTGAAGTACACACATACCAAACAGGCTTTCAAGTCAGAGGAGGTAAGGCAAATTAATCCTCTGAATACGTGACTTAATACTGGGGAAGCTGTCTGGGCACTAAAGTTTACTTAGCTGTGAATTTTCCTTCCTTCCTTTCCTTATAAGCACTTGAGGGCAGGTATTGTTTTATTTTTTGCATTCCTTGTGGTACCTTGCACATAGAAAGTTTACGCTAATATTTTTAAAATGAAAATAAATGTTGCCTATTAGAATTAATAATTAAATTGTAGATATGAATTATAACCTGGCATTGCTATGAATATAATTTGTTCCCTTAGTGTAAAATTTACATTAGTAATGTTCATAAATAATTCAGTATATACCTGAGTCTCATATAGTCAGCTCAGATTCAGTAAGACTTCCACCTTCTTTTTGTTCATATCCCAACATGTTAGAAGTGCTAAGTTTCTTTTTTGAAGCTACTTAATTCTTCAGGTGCTCTCAAGTATTATTGCCATTTTACTGGGGAGGAAAAGTAGGAATCCAAAAAAAAGATAAGACTTATCCAGGTAGCTCTGACAAAATGTAGCTTTATACCTGCATTTTACAGAGATATTTATTGTAAACACATAACTGAATTGTGTTTGAAATTTTGTTAGGCTTTTCATGGAACATTGATTTTCATATTTTATTGAGAGCAGAATAAACCAAAACTAGACCACTGTTTAAGAGACTAACCAAGGAATGTTACACCAGTCTGACAACAGACACAAGACCAAAACTGCATGTTTTATAGAGAGGCCAGTAAAGCCCTAGAAAGTTATCTGTCTACAGTCTAATAATACTAAAGTGATACCCATGGAAGTATGATTTCCATAGCTTTATGCAAATAGAAAATGAGAATATAAAGTTTTTAAAAAATTTGCCCCTATTGTTACCACCTTAATGTAACATTAGGCACTTTTAATCATTCTTTTTTTTCCTTTTTTTCTGTGAAGTTATGCATATGTAATCTTTTTCTTCAAATTTTATAATATGAGAAACTATATACATCATTTTCCCTAACAATATTTTGAATTACAGCCAAACAATATTTGTTTATAGCAGAACTCTAGATGTAGGAATTATGAAATAATAGTATTCTAAAGAAGAACCAATTCTTCACCCCAAAGTTTAACAGATAGTCAGTTTATGGCTTTTATTAGTAAAAAACCTGAAAATATTCATCATCTAATTTGTCTTTGCACTAAGTGGTAAAACCATGTCTGGATTTTTTCCCCCCTGTCTCTCTGTCAGATCCTAGAAGAATAAAACATCCTCAGTTTGCCTAGAAGGAAATAAGAAAAGTATTTATAGTCTTTAGGAATTTTTTCCATCAGGTAAAGAAACGAGTTTAAAATTTTAGCATGATAAATATGAACATTACCCTGACTTCATTTGGCCAGTCAGAGAATATGGAGTTCTTAGTACAGTTAATTATAATTACTTTGTATAGAAATACTCCATCTAAATTCTAGCCACATTTCATGAGGATAGGCTCTTTAAGATCTCAATTTTTCTGGACTTATTTTTGAAAACAGAAGCAGGTGCAGGTGGGAACTACAGCCAACGATGTAACATCTTTGCAGAGTCTTCCTTGTGTTGTTCATTACTGTTATACATGGTCAAAGGCTAATTGTGCTAAATAATGTTGGCAACACCTGACCGATGAGGAGGTTAAGGCTACTGCAGGGTTAGAGCGGGTAGTTCCACCTTGGAGTTCATGCCAAGCCAGTTTATACCAGACACCTTGCACTTCTCATTTTGCCATTTTTCCATCTAAATTTCAAAAGCATAAAAGCAGTATGTTCCAGTTATTCTCCTTTCTTAAAATGTTCTCTAACCCCAATTCATTTATTAGAAAACTGAAAGATAACTTTAGTGTTTCTGATTACTTTTTTTTTTTTTTTTTTTTAAGACGAAAGGACAAGATATTTTTCAGAGAAGTATACTTGGGCACATTCTACCAGAAGCAATGGTTTGTTACTTAGAAAATTACGAGGCTGAAAAGTTTGCTGAGATTTTTCTAGGAGAATTTGATACTCCAGAAGCAATCTGGAGCAGTGAAATGAGGTAAATAGCCAGCTGATTGTATTTTATACACAGAATCTTTGCCTCTTCCCATCTGGTTTGACTTCTGTGAAAAGATTTCCTTTCACTAGTTACATAATCTAAAGCTACAGTAGTCATTGGTGCCAAATCAGGTGACTGCTGTTGACAAGGCCCTGAGCTTTTTTCTGTTCTAAGATGATTTGACAAAATTACTGTTACCTTAATAGAGCTTTATATAAGGGTGGAGCCTATTACCACTGGTGCTTTTAGACAATGAATTAATATCTATGTAAGGGATATATAGGAATAAAATCAAGACACTCCTTCTGGGTATTTGGAAATAGAACTGTACCCCACTAATTAAAAACTATGCCCACATGGAATGGATCAGTCTAGAGATACCCACAATCATTTTAGAATGAGGGCTCCCTAGCCAGCACATATTGACCATAATCTGGAGGTTAGCAGGAGAATGCCATAGGAAAAGCCTGTTTCCACCAAGAAAAAGGAGAGGCCCAGAAGCAGATGTCAGTGTCCAGGCAGGCACTGTCCAGGAAAGACTCGGCAGTTAATGGTTCCAGTGTCAAGTCTGGCTGTCTGGAGAACCCCTTGGTCTTCTTAGCTGGATGGCAGTTGATCTTCTGAGTCAGTTACTCACTCTTCTTTGGCTGACTCATACTCACAATGCCACCTGCTCGTCATCATTTGGCTTCTCTGATAGGTTGACCTACAGGCTTGGCATATGCTAGCCATCAATTTGAATATATTCTGTATGAATATTCATATAGAAAATTGAAAATTTTCAATTTGAAAATTGAAATTTCATATTGAAAATATTCATATTTTTCATTGGGAACAAATGTATAGGAACATGAATACGTTTATTACAGTTATTCTGTATAATATTTTTCTCCGGAGATTGGTTAGTATGAGTCTCTCATCTAAAAGATGTAGCTCTCTGTATACTGAGCAAATCAATTTTCTGCTTAGCTGAGGGCCAGATCCCAGGTTGTGCTACATTAACTAAAATAAAGACCAGGCAGTGAGCTTCTTTGGGGTGATAGCTAACTTGATTCTGTGGCTGTGCCCTCATGCATGCAGATTCCATACCATTTGACTTCCTAATGACTGCATTTTCAATAAGAAGGACTGATATTGTCAGCCTTTTTCTCTATGGTCTTCTTTATAGATCATATTACAAATAAGTTTATATCCATGGAGTGTTTTTACATAGTAAGTTTAGAATACTCTGAGTAACATTCTTATAAGCTCTCATTTTAGGCCAATAACTAAGTTATTCTGAAGAAGATCCATTTAATTACCTTGAATGATTACCTGTCTTAACCTTTTCTTTAAAATAGAATAAAATAATGCCTTCATAATGCTTGGAGACTTTTCTAATTGTAGGCGCCTTATGATAGAGAAGATTGCTGCCCATCTTGCTGATTTCACACCTCGTCTTCAGAGTAACACAAGAGCACTTTATCAATATTGTCCCATCCCAGTTATCAACTACCCACAGCTAGAAAATGAACTATTTTGTAATATTTATTACCTCAAACAACTTTGTGATACATTCCGGTTTCCAGATTGGCCAATTAAAGACCCGGTAAGTCAGCAGATTAATTTTTGCCTTCTTAAACCATAAAAAAACCTCTAATCACTTCTGGGTATTTCTTCTTTCTGTGATAAGAAGGATAATAGCTTTCTTAAATATTCCTCCTTACTTAAGCACTGTGTAATTCTTTCTTAAATATTCCTCCTTACTTAAGCACTGTGTAATTCTGAGTGTAGTTCAGTACATTTGGGTAAATCCCAAACTGAAAGAGTTTTTTCAGGGAGCATAAAAGGACTTTACAATCTTGATCTTTTGTGACAAAAACAAAACAAACTCAATTTCATGTATATAATACAATTATATACTATAATAGCTTGGTGGAAGCTCATCTTTATAGGAGATTCATTAAGCTCACAGATGCTGGAGTTAGGCAGTCTGGGGTTGAGTTTCAGTTTGGCCATTAATGGCTCTGTATGTACATTCAGTGTACCGCTTGACTTCTCTAAGCCTCAGTTATGATAATAGTACTACTACTACCAATAGCAACTGTTTCATGTGGTGGTTGGTAAGATTAAGTGAGAATTCATATAAAAAAACACAGCATATTCCTGGCACACACTGGAGGCAGTAAGTGTGACTTGCACATTTGTATAGTAGTATCTGCTGTCGCAGTGCCCTTGGGACCCGTCCAACTTGAGCCCCTGGATACCTAGTGAAAGCCTGGAATAAAGTAGGCCTGGGTGCCCCTGTTGGTCTGTTACTATAGCAGAGGTTTTACCATTACCCTTACCATCAGAAGACTTAAGAACAATTGCCATTTGTACCACCAGGCACTGCCTCTTTACAGTGCAATGACCAAATGAAGGCAGGTAGACACTGCTGCTTGTTCCGGATTCAACATGAGATAGCAGAAAAAGTGTGGGCTTTTTAGTCAGACCTAGGTTTGAATCCAGCTCCATCACTTATTAACTGGGAAGTATGCAGCTGTCTCTCAGAACCTCAATGTTTTCATGTATTACTGAAATTTTATATAAGAATTAAATCTGCAGTCTGTAAAGCACATACCTTCTTGGCACATAGGCATGCAGCAAATATTAGCCCTCTTCTTCTCACCCCTACCCAAACTCCCTTGTGTTCACTATCCCTTATGTTTGTTTGAATACCAGTATACCAGTAATTATGTTAGATCACCTTGAGAAGCATGCGATCATATACTGCTTCCTCTCTTACTACAGTGAATGCTAATTCCAAAGTTTTCCGTACTTTCTGAACATTTCTTTAACAGTTAAAAGTAGAGACAGGGCTTCCCTGGTGGCGCAGTGGTTGAGAGTCCATCTGCCGATGCAGGGGACACGGGTTTGTGCCCCGGTCCGGGAAGATCCCACATGCCGCGGAGCAGCTGGGCCCGTGAGCCACGGCTGCTGAGCCTGCGCGTCCGGAGCCTGTGCTCTGCAACGGGAGAGGCCACAACAGTGAGAGGCCCGTGTACTGAAAAAAAAAAAAAAAAAAGTAGAGACAAAAATTGGCAGAGAATTAAAATATCACTTTAGGGACTTCCCTGGTGGTCCAGCGGTAAAAGAATCTGCCTTACAATGCAGGGGACGCGAGTTCAATCTCTGGTCAGGGAACTAAGGTCCCACATGCCACGGGGCAACTAAGCCCGCGCACCACAACTACTGAGCTCTCGCGCCTCAAGTAGAGCTCACGTGCTCTGGAACCCGCGCACCACAACTACGGAGCCCATGTCCTCTGGAGCCGCCTGTCACAACTAGAGAAGCGAGAAACCCGCACACCACAACTAGAGAGAAGCCTGCGTGCTGCAGCAAAGGATCCCGCATGCCTCAACGAAGATCCTGTGTGCAGCAACTAAGACCTGACACGGCCAAAAATAAATTAAAAAAAAAAAATTAAAATTAATAAATAAATAATAAAATATTACTTTAAAAAAATATAGCCCCATAACAAATACCTTGCTATCTGACCATTTAACAGTGCTAGAAGGTGATTTTGGTTATTTGTATTTTAGAAAGCTGTTAATTGGTTAGCCTAGAAATGTCAGTTGAAATAAATGCAGCACAACAATTCTGTAATTTAAAAATTATATTCTGAAATAGTTTTACTTTAATAGATATAAATTTTAATTCTCTGTCTTTAAGGTTAAGCTTCTAAAAGATACCCTTGATGCCTGGAAGAAGGAAGTAGAAAAGAAGCCACCCACAATGTCAATAGATGATGCTTATGAAGTGCTTAATCTCCCTCAAGGACAGGGACCGTGAGTCATTTTCAGTATCATCTTCCTCCTTCTTGCAGTTTGTGTTATACATGAGGAAGAGATTTGACAACAGTGTGTCTAGGATCGTAAATGACAAACGTATAGGAAAGAATGCAGATTTAATTTATCATCAGTGAAGTTTTATAGTAGAATAGATATGTTAGAGAAAAAGTTTAAAAGACATTTTAAGTATAGACTGAATTTGTTCATTTTTGACAAGGCTGATAGTTAAAATAACTTAGAATTATAGTTTGAAGTGACAATTTGAAAAGTTAGTTTAAAATTCTTAGTTCTTCAAAACCTAAATATGGTTTTGTAATTTGAAGTGAATATGGTAACCTTGCATAGGGAATGTTTAGGTTTTATCTTTTATGTGTAAAGATAACACATAGGAATCATCTTACTTAAATCTTACTGGGTTTAATTTGATATCTACTATATGATCATATACAGTAAAAGTAAGATTCTTAAAATATCATTTTAGATGATTGTGTAAGTACTTTCTTGCACCTTACTTAAGCACTTTTAGATGATTATAGATGATTGTGTAAGTATTTTCTTGCACCTTACTTAATTCATGAAACAGTTTTCCTATTTTGTAGGCATGATGAGAGCAAGATTAGAAAAGCTTACTTCAGACTTGCACAGAAGTACCACCCTGATAAGAATCCAGAAGGGAGGGTATGTACTGCCTTTGGAATTAGGGCTTTGGGGTTGACTTGCTTTTGCTTTATTACTATTTCAGGCAGAGGAAAGATACGCTCATCTTATGCGCCAGTGTCTGCCTCATAATATATGTCCAGTATATGTTTAATTAACCTCTGACCCACGTGCCCAAGTTTTCAGCGTAAATGATCTTCTCTCATTTTATCAAAAGGACTACACTGTGACTAGTAACTTTTGGGTTTTATTCTCTTTCCTTACCCATGTCGGTTTGAGAATTAACTCTAATGGGCAGTCACATGAATAACTGAAAATTAGGATATGGGTGAACTTAATTCATTTGTAGTGATGCCATTGCCACCCAGATTGCTTTGGGTAATTTATTTTTTTCTAATGACATCCAACTTCATATCACTCTTAATGAAAAAGTAGAAAATTTGCTTCAGACTTAAAGTCATCTGCTGCCAGCATTCCCTGATCTTGTCTTTTCCAGCTTCCTACTACAGCGCCAATGGAGATTCATAAAAGATAAAATCAGACAAGGACCAATAAAAACAGTACTCATAGTTTGTTGCTAGAAACTTGGAGTAATTTCCACTGATTCAGGGCTAGTGTTTTTTATTAGAGACAGGCAGTATTCCTGAATAGGAAGACAGCATTGAAAAAATGTCACTTTTATATGTTTAAGGCATTTTTAATCAAAAGCCTGGGACATTTTTTGAGAAATCTAAAGCAATTCAAATTCATCTGGGAAAGAAAACAATCAATATAGGAAGAAATTTTGAAATTAGAATTAAGTTGCTAAACTTAAACTACCAGATATTAAAATACTCTATAAAACTGCAATAGTAAAATAGTATTATACTGGCACAAGGATCAACATATAGATAAGGAACATTATAGTATAGTAGTTTAAGAGCACAGATAGAGTCAGACCTGGGTGTGTGTCTTAGCTCTGTGAGCAATGGGCTTTGTGACTTTAGGCAAGCTAACATCTTTAAGGTGAGGTTAATAAGGGTACACACCTCACAAGGCTGTTTTGAGGATTAAGTGAGATAATGTATGTAAAGCATTTAGCACAGTGCCTGCCATAGTGCTCAAAAAACAGTAGTTCTTATCATAACTATTTTTGTAACAACTCAGAAACTATCTCTGGTGTGTATGAGTTTAATATGACATATATGGTATAAGCTACTGAAGAATAATTTTCAGTAAATGGTACTGAGATCATTGAATAAGTATTTGGAAAAAAAAATTGTTTCACCTTAAAAGTATACCACCTATATTACAGTTGGAATGAATCCCTTTATGTAAAAAACAAAACAAAATAGTAAACAAAGAATTTACTGGCAAAATACAAATCATCTGTGTTCTAAGTTGTAATTCGAGATGTTAACAAAAGTTAATTGTCTTTGGTTACATACAGGATATGTTTGAAAAGGTAAATAAAGCCTATGAATTTTTATGTACCAAATCAGCAAAAATAACAGATGGACCAGATCCAGAGAATATAATTTTAATTCTGAAAACACAGAGCATCCTCTTCAACCGTCATAAAGAAGGTAAGGCATGTGTTATTCTCAAATTTTGATTTACCCTCCAGCTAATTCTACCATGCTTCTTGTTTCTGCAGCCTATTTCTAATTATTATTGCAAAAGACTCTTAGAATTGCATTTTAGATATAGTAAAAGAGTAGTTTTCTGTAGTTAGAATAGTTTACATTTCCAACCAGATTTCATTGTTCCGTCCTAAAGTACATTTCTGTTCTCTGGAGGTACTTGGTTAGTTTTTGTCTTTAGCCATTTAGCAGTAAACATATTAACTGAGATATAAAATGGACCTGGCATTTAAGGATCATTAAATGTCTTTTATAAGACTGTACCTATCCATAAACCTCTAAAGGCTGAAAACACCAAGAGTGTTCTGGTTTTTAAAAAGCAACAGAAACTTTTCAAATGATCCTATATATCCCTTCACACCTCATTTCCTGTGGTAGCTTTCGAAACCCTCTGATCCTGTGGGACAGTTTGAAAAATTTATAGATAAAATAGGTGTGATTTTGTAACCAAAAGTGGGATCCAGCTGCTCACCATTCAAAAGCCAATAAAGAGGCAAGGTTGGTGGAAAGGAAAGTTTGCTTTATTTTGGATGCCAGTAATCAAGGGGGTGGGGTGGAGGAAGGGCAGCTGCCTGTTCAAAGGCTGATTCCCCCCACCCCAAACCAGTGGGCAAGAGGTTTTATAGGCTGAGGGAAGGGGCTACATGCAGAAACAGTCCAGTCAGCTGACAGTCATCTTAAAATTGGTCATGTGGTGGTCTGACCAGTGTCATCTTGATTGCTTTAAGTACAGTTAGTCTTCAGTTCCAGGGTCAGTTTGTTCCCATTTCCTTGAGGCCCCTTCTCAGAATTGTGGCAGCTTATGTCATGGCTATAGTCTGGTCATCATGTAGTTAACTTCTTCCACCTGGTAGGAGTTTTCAGTATCTATAAGACAGCTCACAGGATATGGCTCAGAACATTATCTGTAGCCTTTGAGGAGGAACTAAAGGTCCTTGACTTTGCTTAATGACTAAACTATTATTTGGTCTCCTTTGACTGTTTGCCTTTGTTTCTGTATTTCCTCACTTCTCTGATTAAACTTATTCTTTGGCTAAAGTTTTTGCACAGGTGGAGGACATGGAGGGCAAGGACCATAGGGTCCTGCTCTGTTTCAATTTCAGGATACAGGTTATTGGAAATCTCCAGCATGTTTTCAGGGCTATTTAGTAGCAGCCAGAAAGCTAGGAGCACGTTGAGAATTTTTAAGACTCTGTTGAGGGTGGGAGTTGGGTTCAATATGGCATGTGTCCATTGGCTTGGGAACTAAACTTGTCTTACACACAAAGTGGGAGACCCATTTGCTCTATAGGATGATGGGAGAAAAGAGAGGACAGTGGGGATCTGAGATAAGCAGGAGTGTTGGGTAATTGAAGACAAGTAGGGTTCCAGTTTAAGTATTGGAGGGGACAGCGTAGGGATTGAGCAGCTTGGTCATTAGAGAACAGTGATTAATTGATTCACTTTTGCATATGAACGCAACAGAAAACATTTGTAAAGCATTTAGTTATATGGCATTTATCACTAATCAGAATGAGTTTAAAGAAGTCTTTTTCAAACCATTGGTTGTGTTTTGATGGCTGGTAAATCTATATTAGCCACAAGGTGCAGTTGTAGCTCATCATTGGTATATTATCAAGGTCAGAATGTTTTTTCAGGCTGTCTTCCACTTTTCCCAAAGGGGGTTTATACTCAGTAAGTTGGGATGGGGGTCCTGATCTGATAGAACTTAACATTAATTCACTCTTCTTCTTATGTATGTATGTGTTAGGACTACTGGGACCAGTTCCAAGGGGCTTTTTTTTTTTAAGCCATCTTAGAAATGAGTTAATTTAAAGCAGATTATTTGTCATCTTCAAAAGGCAAAAAGCTTTATGCTGATTTCAAGTGGGATGACAGAGATACTTATAAAGTCAAAGCCAATTAATTTACATATTTCCACCTCATAGGTTAGTTTAAAAAAAAAGAATGAAAAGAACAGGAATTGAGCACCAGTATATTTCAGATTTCACTTTTAAATTTGCTTGTCAAAATATGGAATTAGCCAAATACAGTTAATAAATTAACTTTCTATTTTGTATTCATAGTAACAAATTATATTCAGTATTTTCAAACATTTATTTTATGATAACTGGTAAAATAGGAAAGTACTCCTGTTATTCAGAAAGCAGAATATAAAATATTCACTCATTTAAATCAAATGTTTCTATCTCTTTATAAAGAGGTATGGGTCTCTGGTGCATTGGCTATGTCTTGCTGTCTGTGATCAGGTGAAAAGTTATAAAGATCACATGGACAACATAGAAAACATAGATATTTTGCAAAGGATCAAAACCACTATACACAAAGTTCAGTTTTAATCTACCAGAAAATACTCTTTTTCTAGTGGAAACATTTTAGAAAAGTCCACCAAACAAGTTTGCTAGTTGAAAAGATCCAAGGGATTTGTACTTGGTTTAATTTCTTTTTATAAACTAGAATTAGGAAACATTTAAGATGTTGCATATTTTAATCTCTTTTTTTTTGGCAACATAATTGAAAGTAGTGTCAAAATTAACTTAGAACCATGATTATTTCAGATTTACAGCCTTATAAATATGCAGGCTACCCCATGCTAATTAGGACAATAACAATGGAAACTTCAGATGACCTCCTTTTCTCAAAAGAATCACCATTGTTGCCTGCTGCTGCAGAGCTGGCTTTCCATACTGTTAACTGCTCAGCCCTCAATGCTGAAGAGCTCAGAAGGGAGAATGGAATTGAGGTAATATGGAATGACCTTTGTCCTTGTCTTCAAGCTAGTTTAGGCAAACTGTATGTCTCTTAGCAATAAATAATTCACCAAGTACAAATACAGTTGATACAGTTTCTTTAATTTTTTGCAACAGATAACAATATTCTGTATATTATAATACCAAAATTAAAATAAATGGAGCTTTATTTCACAACGTGAATTGGAGAATATTGGATTCAAAATTGGTGAGCTTAATATTACTTGCAAAATAGCATAGTGGGATGCTTAAAAAAACTTCAGGGTCCTTTGTTTACTTGTTTATTTAACAAATGTTAATTGAGCAAATATTTCTTTGCCAAGTTTCAGATATTAAAAGGTTATTAATGTTTTATCCCTACCAGAAAAGGCTTTTCAGACTCCAACTCAAAATGGAGAGTTGATGGCTGTCTTCTTTTTCTGCAGGTGTTACAAGAGGCATTTAGTCGCTGTGTGGCTGTCTTGAATCATTCTAGTAAACCAAGTGACATGTCTGTACAGGTAAGACTAAAACATATGGTTCCAAGAAAGTTACGCTAGACTAGTAGTTCAGACTTTAACATCTGTAAGAATCACTTGGAGGGCTCATTAAAACCTGGGTTGCGGGCTTCCCTGGTGGCGCAGTGGTTGGAAGTCCACCTGCCGATGCAGGGGACGCGGGTTCGTGCCCCGTCCGGGAGGATCCCACGTGCCGTGGAGCAGCTGGGCCCGTGGGCCATGGCTGCTGAGCCTGCGCGTCCAGAGCCTGTGCTCCGCAGCGGGAGAGGCCACAGCAGTGAGAGGCCCACGTACAGCAAAAACAAACAAACAAACAAAAAACCTGGGTTGCTGAGCTCTGCCTCCCAGGTCCCCTGCCCACAGAGTTTCTGATTCAGTATGTGTGGGGTGGGGCGTGAGAATATGCTTTTCTAACAAAATTGCCAAGTGATACTGATGCTGTTGGTCTGTGTATCACACTTTAAGAACCACTGTGCTAAATCATACGTAATCTGTTGGCTTAATTTTTTTTTACCCAGTTTCAAACATTTGTCATTTTGCCATTTTTATTTCACTTATTTTCTATCCCCTTCCTTAATTTCCTTCTCTACCTCCCTCTCCCATCCCTAGTGTTTTCATTGGCTTTTTTTCTGTTGAATTCTTTAATAGAAAATCCATCAGGAGTTCATTAAGATCACTGTAGATGCATCTTTTTATGTGGCCTTTTGTTTATGCCAGCAAAATTTAGAATATAAAACAATCGAGTACAGGCTTTTGAGTTTCATCCTTATTTTTAAGTACAGTACATTATTAGAATTCTGGACAAAAATACTTTATTCCAGAGGTTGGCAAACTTCTTTTTATAAAGGGCCAGAGAGTAAATATTTGAGGCTTTCAAGTTATGTACAGTCTGTTGCATATTTTTATTTGTGACTTTTGCAACTCTTTCAAAATGTAAAAACCATTCTTAGCTTTCTGGCCATACAAGAACAGGGTTGACTTGGCCTGTTAGCCTTAGCGGCCATGGTTTGCCAACCCTGCATCTATAGGGAATCTTAACCAGAAATACTAATAATTCAATAGAAATGTTCTGTTTAATTTTGGAGTGTCATATATACCATTAAGCATTATTCACGAATCTCCGCTGATTTGATTTCCACTGTCTTAAATAAGGAATGCACATGTGACCTTTTTTTTTTCCTCTCTTATGTTGTCTGCAGGTGTGTGGACACATAAGCAAATGCTATAGTGTGGCCGCTCAGTTTGAAGAATGCCGAGAGAAGATCACAGAAATGCCTGGCATCATCAGGGATCTCTGTCGGGTGCTCTATTTTGGCAAGGTAGAGGTCATCTTTACCACTTTCTGGATTCAGTCAGCAATGGGTTTTCTTGTCAAGTAGCCAGTCCCCAATTTATTAACTAGTTGTTTTCCTAAAATTATTTTCAAGTAAATTACATTTTTCACTAAAGCCTTGCTGTAAATGGTGGCTTTTGTTCCTGGGCTGGCCCACAAAGAGTAAGACTAGAGTGACATATCTAGAGGGAAGTTGGTCTCATGTGAATATTTGAACAGAGGCAGGGAAGCAAGAGAGAAGACTAGATTAAATCAATCTAATGAAAGTAAAGGACCACGTAAAACCTGAAACTTAAGAGTTGAGTCATTGCCTGGTGGAAAAGCTATAGGGATCTGAGAGCTTGCTGTTTCCTCCCAGTCTGGTACTGCCAGGGGAAGTTGTCTGTGGGTGATGTGATAGGTGGCTGGGAAGGAGAGTGATTTCTCAGGTAACTGGGCAGAGTGACAGTTGTGTTGGAATAGAACAGGATTAGGGTGCTGATCCCAGGCTAAGGTATCTAGAAATAAGGAATCTGATGAAAATAATGTCCTCAACTATATTTACTTGATGTCCTTAGAAGTGTTTAATAAGAATGCAAAGTCTGGTATAAAGAAGTAAATCTGTACACCTGCACTAAAGATATCATTGATACACTTAAGATCACTAGCACATGCGTTGCTATTAATGCCTTATCAGTATTTTTAAAAATTAAAAATACAAGAAGTGAAACAAAGAAAACTGTATTCCCAAGTCTTTGACACTAACTAGCCTCAAAGATAGTAATTCTGATACAGATCAAAACCACAATGAGCTATCACCTCACATTAGTGAGACTGGCTATCACCAAAAAGTCTACAAATAATAAATGCTGGAGAGGATGTGGAAAAAAGAGAACCCTCATACACTGTTCATGGGAATGTAAATTGGTACAGTACAGCCACTATGGAAAACAGCATGGAGGTTCCTTAAAAAAACTGAAAATAGAGCTACCATATTATCCAGCAGTTCCACTCCCGGGTACATATCTGGAAAAATGAAAACACTAATTTGAAAAGATACATGTACCCAACGTTCATAGCACTATTTACAATAGCCAAGATATGGAAACAGCCCAGGTGCCCATCAACAGACAATTGGCTTAAGATGTGTATACACACACACACACGCAACAGAATGTTATTCAGCCATAAAAAAGAATGCTGCCATTTGCAGCAACATGAATGGACCTTGAAAATATTAGCTTAATATAATAAGTCAGAGAAAGACAAACACTGTATATCACTTATATTTGGAATCTAAAACATAATACAAATGAATGTATATACAAAACAGAAACAGACTCAGACATAGAAAATAAACTTGTGGTTACCAAAGAGAAAAGGGAGAGAGAGGTGCGAAGGGACAAATTAGGAGTATGGGATTAACAAATAAAACTACTATACATAAAACAGATAATAAGGATCTACTGTATAGCATAAGGATTTATACGCAGTATTTTGTAATAACCTATAATGGAATATAATCTGCAAAAAATCAAATCTCTATGCTCTACACCTGAAACTAACACAATATTGTCAATCAACTATACTTCAATTTAAAAATTAATTAATTTTCTAAAAATAGGAATTCTGTGTCTTTTCACAGGGTTACTTTTAATTTTAGGCTTTAAAAGATATAGGATTCAGATATAAACTGGTATTGAAAATATAAGAGGAGGTAAACACACAATAAGTTAGCTAGCTTGACATACATTGGCAGCCTGTTTCTCTTGGGAGCTTTTTTTTTAATCCTGTAATTAATTCCATTATTCTTACTCTCAGAGTATTCCACGAGTGGCAGCTCTTGGGGTAGAATGTGTCAGCTCTTTTGCTGTGGATTTCTGGCTACAGACACACCTATTGCAAGCTGGAATTTTGTGGCATCTGCTTGGTTATCTGTTTAATTATGACTACACACTAGAAGAGAGTGGTATTCAGAAAAGTGAAGAAACAAACCAGCAGGTAACCTTAACACTACTTAAACATTGAATTTGAACCCATACCGTAGGTTAATGCAAAGCAAAGCCCTAGCTCAAAGCCTCAAAGGCATAAACTGTTTTTCAAGATTATTAAGTTTATTGCTCTTTAAGCCCCCAAACTTTTTTGTTGTTGTTGTTGTTATGGTACACGGGCCCTCTCACTGTTCTGGCCTCTCCTGTTGCGGAGCACAGGCTCCGGACGCGCAGGCTCAGCGGCCATGGCTCACGGGCCCAGCCGCTTCGCGGCATGTGGGATCTTCCCGGACCAGAGCACGAACCCATGTCCCCTGCATCGGCAGGCGGACTCTCAACCACTGCGCCACCAGGGAAGCCCTAAGCCCCAAAACTTTTTATCTTAACCACTTATCCCGGAAGGATTCAAGGCAAGGGAATTTGCAATAGCATATTCTGCACATAACTTAATCTTTTCTTGAGTACTCAGAGTCACCTTTATTTTTGCAAAATTATGGTTGTGTATATCAGGGAGATCCTAACAGTGCTGTTGGGGCTAGCTCCCCTAAACACTTGAGAACTTAGGTGATTTTTACAGATATTTTTTTCTGTCCTTTCCTGTTCACTGTCATTCATTACTCATTGTGATATGTGCCTGTAGCGATCAGATCTACCTACCCATCCCTATTCCCCACCCTATCCCCCAATGTGCTTGTTCCAGTTATCTACAACATACCGTATTAGGTATAAATGAGTACATAGATTCTGATGGTCTTTCATATAAATAAAAGAATAAGCTCTGATGTCAGTGTTGGGGACTTTTTTGTTTCTTTTTTTTTGCTTTCTGTTCCTTAATATGTTCCATACTGTTTTGATTCCATAAAGGTACTGTTGCCTGTGTAAGATAACAGATCTATTTTAATGTCTTAATGTCTTAATTTTTTTATAACAGGAAGTAGCCAACAGTCTTGCCAAACTGAGTGTCCGTGCTCTGAGTCGCCTTGGAGGGTATCTGCCTGAAGAACAAGCAACACCAGAAAATCCAACCATAAGGAAAAGTGTAGCTGGCATGCTGACCCCCTATGTTGCTAGAAAACTTGCTGTAGTTAGTGCTACTGAGGTATGTGCTTCAGAAGTAGCCTGGGTTTTTGATAAATACTGCAAGATTCTTTAGATAGTAGAGGAATATAACAATGTTGATTGCTCTCGGAAACCTAAAAATTGAAAATGTTCACATGCTTGTTCTCTCAACTAAGAAATTTGGTTTGTTGTTGTGGCTTGATGCTGATGTTATCATATCAGCTCTACAAGTCCAGTCTCTCTGTAAGGGTAGATTAACTTCATGTTTCTCAGCTGTAGAGCTCCCCATAATTCTTGATAATATTGAATCAGAAAGGAACAGGACAAGAGAGTGAACTTGGAATGGACAGAGGACTGGGAGTCAGGAGACCCAGATTCTATTTTTAGCTGTTTGTTATAAGCTATAACTTGCTTACACTCAGCATGGAAATCCTAAAAGTCAGTATATACACACATATGCATTCATGACAAAAATAAGTATGATCGTGGCAGATCGCCCAACCTCTTCTGTGAGAATCATTGAGAAACAATCTAAGCATTAGAGAATTGACCTATAGAAATCCATTAAATAGAATATCTTGAAGCCTCAAATTGTAAAGGTATATGGGAAGACATTAGAAGATGTTTAAAGTATTTTAAGTGAAAAGATTAAATCCCATTTTTGGTATTAAAAAATTGAATGGATGGATCTGTATCAATATGTTAACTGTAGTTATCCCTGAATTGTAGAATTGTAGGCTATTTTATTTCATTTTCTCTGATAATCATCTAATAGTTTTAGAAGAAAAAAGGCCTCAGTGTTCCAAATGTAAAATATTTTTAGAATTTATAAACAGCTTATTTGTTTTTTTAATCTAATCTGATTGAGTCTGTTTTCTGGTGCAAGACACTGCCTTTCAGATCCCCTGAGTAAGAGAGAAGTGCTTTAGATGCCAATCTTGATCTTGGTTCTTTTTCCGGACTTTGTGTTCACCAGTGTGAAGTATTTTGCTGACTGAAAACATTCTTTCCAGAAATACTAACAAGTTGTTGATTAACTACTACAGGAAAGAAAAAAAAAAAGTAACACTTCAAAATTTTGGCCTGGACTCCATCTGGATTTAATAAAATACTTATTTTAAACTGCCACTTCTCAGAGTTTTAAAATTTTCTTCATGATAAATTTTTTCAGTTATTTTACTTAACTGGTAGTTCATGTTTTGAAAACAAGGGTTGGATGTCTTTTTGTAAGATGGAGGTAATAACCCACTGCTTTCCTCCTAGCACAGAGCTCTGTAAATGTAAAGTGTAAAAAGTTCTTATTAAAACATTTAGAGAATTCCTGGTATCCCAATGGTTAGGACTCTGCTCTTTCACTGCCGAGGGCCCGGGTTCAGCCCCTAGTCAGGGAACTGATATCCCACAAGCCACAAGGCACAGCCAAAAAACAACAACAAAAAACATTTAAAGGAGAGTTAAATGTCTATGTGTACACTTAAAATTGAGGAGAGCTAAACAAAGGGAAAGCACCCTGGATGGCTAAGCAGGCATAAGCTATGTCTGCAGAACTACAAGGTTTGGCCAAGAAAACCGGAACTGAGTCTCTGCCCGTAAATTTTACTTCCCTTCCTAGGAGTATGCTTCATAAAGACTTAGATTTTGTTTTCAAATATATGTATGTAAAGGCAGTATGGTATGATTCTTTTTAAGCTTTTACATTTACTGAGTTTATAAAATGCTTTAACACAGGATATCATATGTAATTTTCACAAAGCAGAGCAAATGTTAAGAATGTGAAGTCAAAACAGACTCAAATTTGAATCCCAGTTTCACCACTTAAGGGTTGTGAGACCTGGGGCAAATAATTTGATCTTTCTCAGTCTTGATTTTTCTCAGCTGCAAAATGGAAAATATTAACATACTTGGTAGAATTACTGAGATCTGTTATACTTAAGGCACCTATTACGGTGCTTGGCATGTCATAGACAATATTAATGAATGGTAATTTCAATATATTTCCTAAATATTATAAAACAGTAATGTTCTTTCTCCTAGATTTTGAAGATGCTTAACAGTAACACAGAGAACCCCTATTTGATATGGAACAATTCTACAAGAGCAGAGCTACTTGAATTTCTTGAATCCCAACAAGAAAACATGATTAAAAAAGTATGTTATTGTTTTATAAATTACTTACTCTAATGGAATCTCTGGAAATATAACTTAGTATTGACGAAACAGAAACCCATTATTTCTCTATTGGGTGTTGATCAAGCCTATAGGTTTTGCTACCTAATATTTGGCCCATTTAATAATAGCATTCTTATTATATTTAATATACATTAGGATTTTTTGTTATGTTTTTAGTTACCATTTACATATAGCTGTCTTCTATTTTAACCAGTTTTTGTGCCCAGAAGCTCTATTTTAATTGTTCTCTTTAGCCTCTTTTCCCCAGTAAATTAAAATTGCTTTCTGGTATCAAAATTGAATAATTTCTCCTATCCTGCCACCTTCTAGAGGAGAAACTATTAAGCCATGAGAAAAACAAAAGACAGTAAGTAGAATGGGAGATAAGGAGAAGGCCTGGATAACACATACATTAGAGGTTGAGTCTTGATTGTTTAGAAGAAGTTGTGCTTTGGGGTTTGGACTTCATTAAAGAGTAACCATCACTGGGTGTCCTGAATTATTCAAAATTTAGTTTTGAATTCATTTCATGATAGTCACTCAGAGCTCTTCATTGATAGAAGTTTTGAGAATTACAGAGCTAGGGAGAACAAGTCTCAGATTTCTATGTATCATCTATTCTTTTTTTTTTTTAACATCATTATTGGAGTATAATTGCTTTACAATGGTGTGTTAGTTTCTGCTTTATAACAAAGTGAATCAGTTATACATATACATGTTCCCATATCTCTTCCCTCTTGCGTCTCCCACCCTCCCTATCCCACCCCTCCAGGCGGTCACAAAGCACGAAGCTGATCTCCCTGTGCTATGCGGCTGCTTCCCACTAGCTATCTACCTTATGTTTGGTAGTGTATATATGTCCATGCCTCTCTCTCACTTTGTCACAGCTTACCCTTCCCCCTCGCCATATCCTTAAGTCCATTCTCTAGTAGGTCTGCCTTTATTCCTGTCTTACCCCTAGGTTCTTCATGACATTTTTTTTTTCTTAAATTCCATATATATGTGTTAGCATACGGTATTTGTCTTTCTCTTTCTGACTTACTTCACTCTGTATGACAGACTCTAGGTCCATCCACCTCACTACAAATAACTCAATTTTGTTTCTTTTTATGGCTGAGTAATATTCCATTGTATATATGTGCTACATCTTCTTTATCCATTCATCCCATAATGGACACTTAGGTTGCTTCCATCTCCTGGCTATTGTAAATAGAGCTGCAATGAACATTTTGGTACATGACTCTTTTTAAATTATGGTTTTCTCAGGGTATATGCCCAGTAGTGGGATTGCTGGGTCATATGGTAGTTCTATTTGTAGTTTTGGGGGTTTTTTGCGGTACGCGGGCCTCTCACTGCTGTGGCCTCTCCTGCTGCGGAGCACAGGTTCCGGACGCACAGGCCCAGTGGCCATGGCTCACGGGCCTAGCCACCCCACGGCATGCAGGATCTTCCCGGACCGGGGCACGAACCCGTGTCCCCTGCATCGGCAGGCGGACTCTCAACCACTGCGCCACCAGGGAAGCTATTTGTAGTTTTTTAAGGAACCTCCATACTGATCTCCATAGTGGCTGTACCAATTCACATTCCCACCAGCAGTGCTAGAGTGTTCCCTTTTCTCCACACACTCTCCAGCATTTATTGTTTCTAGATTTTTTGATAATGGCCATTCTGACTGGTGTGAGATGATATCTCATTGTAGTTTTGATTTGCATTTCTCTAATGATTAATGATGTTGAGCATTCTTTATGTGTTTGTTGGCAATCTGTATATCTTCTTTGGAGAAATGTCTGTTTAGGTCTTCTGCCCATTTTCGGATTTGTTTGTTTGTTTTTTTGTTATTGAGCCTCATGAGCTGCTTGTTAATTTTGGAGATTAATCCTTTGTCAGTTGCTTCATTTGCAAATATTTTCTCCCATTCTGAGGGTTGTCTTTTGCTCTTGTTTATCGTTTCCTTTGCTGTGCAAAAGCTTTTAAGTTTCATTAGGTCCCATTTGTTTATTTTTGTTTTTATTTCCATTTCTCTAGAGGTGGGTCAAAAAGGATCTTGCTGTGATTTATGTCATAGAGTGTTCTGCCTATGTTTTCCTCTAAGAGTTTTATAGTATCTGGCCTTACATTTAGGTCTTTAATCCATTTTGAGCTTATTTTTGTGTATGGTGTTAAGGAGTGTTTTAACCTCATACTTTTACATGTACAAGTCCAGTTTTCCCAGCACCACTTATTGAAGAGGCTGTCCTTTCTCCACTGTACATTCCGCCTCCTTTATCAAAGATAAGGTGACCATATGTGCGTGGGTTTATCTCTGGGCTGTCTATCCTGTTCCATTGATCTGTCTTTCCGTTTTTATGCCAGTACCATACTGTCTTGATTACTGTAGCTTTGTAGTATAGTCTGAAGTCAGGGAGCCTGATTCCTCCAGCTGCATTTTTCGTTCTCAAGATTGCTTTGGCTATTCGGGGTCTTTTGTGTTTCCATACAAATTGTGAAATTGTTTGTTCTAGTTCTGTGAAAAATGCCAGTGGTAGTTTGATAGGGATTGCATTGAATCTGTAGATTACTTTGGGTAGTACAGTCATTTTCACAATTGGATTCTTCCAATCCAAGAACATGGTATATCTCTCCAACTGTTTGTATCATCTTTAACTTCTTTCATCAGTGTTTTATAGTTTTCTGCATACAGCTCTTTTGTCTCCTTTAGGTAGGTTTATTCCTAGGTATTTTATTCTTTTGGTTGCAGTGGTAAATGGGAGTGTTTTCTTAATTTCACTTTCAGATTTTTCATCATTAGTGTATAGGAATGCCAGAGATTTCTGTGCATTGATTTTGTATCCTGCTACTTTACCAAATTCATTGATTAGCTCTAGTTGGTCTCTGGTAGCATCTTTAGGATTCTCTATGTGTAGTATCATGTCATCTGCAAACAGTGACAGCTTTACTTCTTCTTTTCCAATTTGGATTCCTTTTATTTCCTTTTCTTCTCTGATTGCTCTGGCTAAAACTTCCAAAACTATGTTGAATAAGCATGGTGAGATTGGGCAACCTGGTCTTGTTCCTGATCTTAGTGGAAATGGTTTCAGTTTTTCACCATTGAGGACGATGTTGGCTGTGGGTTTGTCATATATGGCCTTTATTATGTTGAGGAAAGTTCCCTCTATGCCTACTTTCTTCAGGGTTTTTATCATAAGTGGGTGTTGAATTTTGTCAAAAGCTTTCTCTGCATCTATTGAGATCATATGGTTTTTCTCCTTCATTTTGTTAATATGGTGTATCATGTTGATTGATTTGTGTATATTGAAGAATTCTTGCATTCCTGGAATAAACCCCACTTGATCATGGTGTATGATCTTTTTAATGTGCTGTTGGATTCTGTTTGCTAGTATTTTGTTGAGGATTTTTGCATCTATGTTCATCAGTTATATTTGGCCTGTAGTTTTCTTTCATTGTGACATCCTTGTCTGGTTTTCGTATCAGGGTGATGGTGGCCTCGTAGAATGAGTTTGGGAGTGTTCCTCCCTCTGCTATATTTTGGAAGAGTTTGAGAAGGATAGGTGTTAGCTCTTCTCTAAATGTTTGATAGAATTCGCCTGTGAAGCCACCTGGTCCTGGGCTTTTGTTTGTTGGAAGATTTTTAATCACAGTGTCAATTGCAGTGCTTGTGATTGGTCTGTTCATATTTTCTATTTCTTCCTGATTCAGTCTTGGCAGGTTGTGCATTTCTAAGAATTTGTCCATGTCTTCCAGGTTGTCCATTTTATTGGCATACAGTTGCTTGTAGTAATCTCTCATGATCTTTTGTATTTCTGCAGTGTCAGTTGTTACTTCTCCTTTTTCATTTCTAATTCTATTGATTTGAGTCTTCTCCCTTTTTTTGTTGATGAGTCTGGCTAATGGTTTATCAATTTTGTTTATCTTCTCAAAGAACCAGCTTTGAGTTTTATTGATCTTTGCTATCGTTTCTTTCATTTCTTTTTCATTAATTTCTGATCTGATCTTTATGATTTCTTTCCTTCTGCTAACTTTGGGGTGTTTTTGTTCTTCTTTCTCCAATTGCTTTAGGTGCAAGGTTAGATTGTTTATTCGAGATATTTCCTATTTCTTAAGGTAGGATTGTATTGCTATAAACTTCCCTCTTAGAACTGCTTTTGCTGCATCCCATAGGTTTTGGGTCATCGTGTCTCCATTGTCATTTGTTTCTAGGTATTTTTTGATTTCCTCTTTGATTTCTTCACTGATCAGTTCGTTATTAAGTAGTGTATTGTTTAGCCTCCTTGTGTTTGTATTTTTTACAGATCTTTTCCTGTAATTGATATCTAGTCTCATAGCGTTATGGTTGGAAAAGATACTTGATACAATTTCAGTTTTCTTAAATTTACCAAGGCTTGATTTGCGACCCGAGGTATGATCTGTCTTGAAGAATGTTCTATGAGCACTTGAGAAAAATGTGTATTCTGTTGTTTTTAGATGGAATGTCCTATAAATATCAATTAAGTCCATCTTGTTTAATGTATCATTTAAAGCTTGTGTTTCCTTATTTATTTTCATTTTGGATGATCTGTCCATTGGTGAAAGTGGGGTGTTAAAGTCCCCTACTATGAATGTGTTACTGTCGATTTCCCCTTTTATGGCTGTTAGTATTTGCCTTATGTATTGAGGTGTTCCTGTGTTGGGTGCATAAATATTGTTATATCTTCTTCTTGGATTGATCCCTTGATCATTATATAGTGTCCTTCTTTGTCTCTTGTAATAGTCTTTATTTTAAAGTCTGTTTTGTCTGATATGAGAATTGCTACTCCAGCTTTCTTTTGATTTCCATTTGCACGGAATATCTTTTTCCATCCCCTCACTTTCAGTCTGTATGTGTCTCTACGTCTGAAGTGGGTCTCTTGTAGACAGCATATATATGGGTCTTGTTCTTGTATCCATTCAGCCAGTCTGTGTCTTTTGGTGGGAGCATTTAATCCGTTTACATTTAAGGAAATTATCAATATGTATTTTCCTATTATCATTTTCTTAATTGTTTTGGGTTTGTTATTGTAGGTCTTCTCCTTCTCTTGTGTTTCTTGCCTCGAGAAGTTCCTTTAGCATTTGTTGTAAAGCTGGTTTGGTGGTGCTGAACTCTCTCAGCTTTTGCTTGTCTGTAAAGGTTTTAATTTCTCCATCAAATCTGAATGAGATCCTTGCTGGGTAAAGTAATCTTGGTTGTAGGTTTTTCTCCTTCTTCACTTTAAATATGTCCTGCCAGTCCCTTCTGGCTTGCAGAGTTTCGCTGAAGGATCAGCTGTTAACCTTATGGGGATTCCCTTGTGTGTTATTTGTTGTTTTTCCCTTGCTTCTTTTAATATGTTTTCTTAGTATTTAATTTTTGATAGTTTGATTAATTTGTGTCTTGGCGTGTTTCTCCTTGGATTTATCCTGTATGGGACTTTCTGTGCTTCCTGGACTTGATTAACTGTTTCCTTTCCCATATTAGGGAAGTTTTCAACTATAATCTCGTCAAATATTTTCTCAGTCCCTTTCTTTTTCTCTTCTTCTTCTGGAACCCCTATAATTCGAATGTTGGTGCATTTAATGTTGTCCCAGAGGTCTCTGAGACTGTCCTCAGTTCTTTTCATTCTTTTTTCTTTATTCTGCTCTGCAGTAGTTATTTCCACTATTTTATCTTCCAGGTCACTCATCCGTTCTTCTGCCTCAGCTATTCTGCTATTGATCCCATCTAGAGTATTTTTAATTTCATTTATTGTGTTGTTCATCGTTGCTTGTTTCATCTTTAGTTCTTCTAATTCCTTGTTAAATATGTCTTGCATTTTCTCTATTCTGTTTCCAGGATTTTGGATCATCTTTGCTATCCTTATTCTGAATTCTTTTTCAGGTAGACTGCCTATTTCCTCTTCATTTGTTAGGTCTGGTGGGTTTTTATCTTGCTTCTTCATCTGCTGTGTGTTCTTCTGTCTTCTCATTTTGCTTATCTTACTGTGTTTCCGGTCTCCTCTTTTGCAGGCTGCAGGTTCATAGTTCCCGTTGTTTTTGGTATCTGTCCCCAGTGGCTAAAGTTGGTTCAGTGTGCTGTGTAGGCTTCCTCGTGGAGGGGACTAGTTTCCATGTTCTGGTGGATGAGGCTGGATCTTGTCTTTCTGTTGGGCAGGTCCACTCCTGGTGGTGTGTTTTGGGGTGTTCGTGGCCTTATTATGGTTTTAGGCAGCCTCTCTGCTAATGGGTCCATTTGTGTTCCTGTCTTGCTAGTTGTTTGGCATAGTGTGTCCAGCACTGTAGCTTGCTGGTCGTTGAGTGAAGCTGGGTGTTGTTGTTGAGATGGAGATCTCTGGGTGATTTTCGCAGTTTGATATTACAAGGAGCTGGGAGGTCTCTTGTGGACCAGTGTCCTGAAGTTGGCTCTCCCACGTCCGAGGCACAGAACTGACTCCTGGCTGCAGCACCAAGAGCCTTTCATCCACACAGCTCAGAATAAAAGGGGGAAAAAGTAAGTAAGTAAGTAAAAAGAAAGAAAGAAAGAAAAGAAAGTAAGAATGAAAGGAAGAAGATAAAATAAAGTAAGATAAAACAAAAGTTATTAAAATAAAAAATAATTATTAAGAAAAAAAAATTTTTTTAATTAAAAAAAAAAATGGGCGGACAGATCCCTAGGACAAATGGTGAAAGCAAAGCTATACAGACCGAATCTCACACAGAAGCATACACATACACACTCACAAAAAGAGGAAAAGGGGAAAAAATAATATGTCTTGCTCTCAAAGTCCACCTCCTCAATTTGGGATGATTCGTTGTCTATTCAGGTATTCTACCGATGCAGGGTACATCAGGTTTATTTTGGAGATTTAATCCACTGCTCCTGAGGCTGCTGGGGGAAATATCCCTTTCTCTTCTTTGTTCGCACAGCTCCTGGGGTTCAGCTTTGGATTTGGCCCCGCCTCTGCGTGTAGGTCGTCAGAGGGCGTCTGTTGTTCGCTCAGACAGGATGAGGTTAAAGGAGCAGCTGATTCGGGGGCTCTGGCTCACTCCGGCCTGGGGGAGGGGGGGTTACGGATGCGGGGTGAGTCTTTGGCGGCAGAGGCCAGTGGGATATTGCACCAGCCTGAGGCTCGCCGTGCGTTCTCCCGGGGAAGTTGTCCCTGGATCACGGGACCCTGGCAGTGGCAGGCTGCACAGGCTCCCGGGAGGAGAGGTGTGGATAGTGACCTGTGCTCGCACACAGGCTTCTTGGTGGAGGCAGCAGCGGCCTTAGCGTCTCATGCCTGGCTCTGGGGTCCGCGCTGATAGCCACGGCTCGTGCCCTTCTCTGGAGCTCCTTTAAGCAGCTCTCTTAATCCCCTCTCCTCGCTCACCAGGAAACAAAGAGGGAAGGAAAAGTCTCTTGCCTCTTCGGCAGCTCCAGACTTTTTCCCGAACTCCCTTCCTGGCTAGTCGTGGTGCACTAACCCCTTCAGGCTGTGTTCACGCCGCCAACCCCAGTCCTCTCCCTGTGCTCCGACCAAAGCCCGAGCCTCAGCTCGCAGCCCTGCCCTCCCCGGCGGGTGAGCAGACAAGCCTCTTGGGCTGGTGAGTGCTGGTCGGCACCGATCCTCTGTGCGGGAATCTTTCCGCTTTGCCCTCCGCACCCTTCTTGCTGTGCTTTCCTCTGCGTTTCTGAAGCTCCCCCAGCCCCCGCCACCCACACTCCCCACCCGCGAAGGGGCTTGCTAGTGTGTGGAAACCTTTCCTCCTTCACAGCTCTCTCCCACGGGTGCAGGTCCCATCCCTATTCTTTTGTCTCTGTTTATTTTTTCTTTTGCCCTACCCAGGTATGTGGGGAGTCTTGCCTTTTGGGAGGTCTGAGGTCTTCTGCCAGCGTTCAGTAGGTGTTCTATAGGAGCAGTTCCACATGTAAATGTATTTCTGATGTATCTAGTTTCAAGGTTTTCTAATAATTTCAAGGATACAAATAATCATGAGGCACAAGCAAAGCAGGGGGAGGTCCTGGGTCACCAGTGCAGCTCCTGTAGTGCTTTCTTGCAATCTTCTCTTCACAAAGACAGATCCACGCAAAATGGAATGATAACCCTCTAGCCCACAGATGGAGATGAGGGGTCTTTGAAGGCGATTCTAAGGCAGCTTCGCATGGAGCAGCATAAGTCGGGATCCTGTAAAGTGTTGTCTCCCTGAGTCACCAGGGAAACCACAGACTTAATCTTGTCACCCTCAAAGACCTGCAGTGGGATGACCTCCACATCTTTGCCATGTCTGACAGCCTGCTAGTGTTGGAGGGTCTGCTGCAGAGGTGGGGGTGGCTGTGGCTCACCGTGGGGGCCTCATCTATTCTTTTACCAGGAGAGAACATCATTCTCTCTTCATTTATTAGCCCTTTACAACTTACTATACACTTTTACATATTATTTTAGTCCAACCTAAATTTTGAGTGATTTCCACCTAAATCTTCTTGGGGCTATTTTTTTCCCATTCCTCTTTCCTATCTTTTTCTTTGTCCTTAAATGGAAATTCTTCTTGATTTGTCAACCCCTCTACTATTACCTTGCCTTTTTATTCAGAGACCCTGTTTTCCAGCACTTTTCACTTAATGTATTACTTTTTAAAACCAGTCCAAATGTGTTCATTTCTTAGCTCTATCACCCTATATCTGACTGGGCCAAATGTTTGCTGAGCGGATAGAGAAGAGCCACGTGTCATACTTGCTTATGAACACTTCATTGGCTGACCTCAGTGATCTTTTGAA
Source organism: Grampus griseus (assembly GCF_964374135.1). Lineage (NCBI taxonomy): Eukaryota > Metazoa > Chordata > Mammalia > Artiodactyla > Delphinidae > Grampus > Grampus griseus. Next base: position 34,074,037 of record NC_138998.1, on the reverse strand, counting down.
ATATTAAAATGAGTTACAATATTGATCTTTGGATTAAGAAATAACGTAATTCTATGCCTTTTCCAGAGTCTATATTACTGATTACAAACATTAAAATTGCATTGAGTGCTGTGATGTGTATCCCACCACATTTTTCCCTCTGGAAAATGAATGGATCTTTCAAGTTATTTATCTGCTAAGTTATTAAACTCTGAATATGGATAGATTAATAAACCAGACACTAATGATTCCAATTTACCTCTAACAATCTGTTTTCTTTTTTAAAAAGGGTGACTGTGACAAAACCTATGGATCAGAATTTGTCTACAGTGATCATGCCAAAGAACTTATTGTAGGGGAGATTTTTGTTAGGGTCTATAATGAAGTCCCTACTTTCCCACTCGAGGTAAGCTCTCTATTTTAAATTTTGTCTGACACCTTTGATCATTTGTTATTGAAAGCTACTAGTTTATTCACATTGAATACATTGAAATAATACCTGTTTTTTGCCAAATGCTTTATACTAACTTGGGTATGTGATGGGGTGACCATTGATAACTTATGATCCTCTTTATTTTGAATGTTAAAGAATTTAATTTTGTGGATTCATGAATAAGAATTTATTCCTTTCCCAGCTGTTTCTGATATTTTATGCATAATGCTACCCCACTGTACCATGTATATATGCCTTCAGCTTTACTGTTCTCTCATGGAAGTGTAAGGGCATTTACTTACTCATTCCATCATGTTGAATATCAGACCACCAGACAGTAGTCCGTCTCTGTCCCATTTTTAGAAGAAAATAAGAAAATAGAGGTGGAAAGCAAAGAGAAGTTTTAGAAGATGACTGGGGTCACACCAGGTCATCTCTTGTGATGATCCCAAATCACTTCTGGAAGCAAATGATCTTCTTTTCCTTCCGTAGTGCTTGGAAATCATGTAGGAAATTTTTGTTGCAGTTATTTTGGAGGGGTGGCAAAGAGAATTTGTTGGTTGATTGGTTTGTAAGGAAGAAAGAAGTGAGGCTATTTCTCTAAAGCAAAGAGTTTGCTCTTGGAAAAAAAAGAATTTACTAAACTGTAACATTTACTATTTATCACAGAATAATATCTATAAATAGCTGCTAAGCAGAATGAGTTCAGTGATTTGTGAAATGTCTTTGAAAACTGTCTTTTGAATTTATAATCTAAATATATATAATTTTTAAATATAAAACTATAACCAAATTGTAGAAGTTACATATCATACTATCAATACCTTGGTAAAGGGAAGACATACGCATCTCAGAATTATTATACTGAGATACTGATGGGAGTATATCAAATCTCTAATGGATTTGGACAAAAATGTTAAACACTTCCTAATGCAATTGGGTTTTGTCCCCTTTCTCCCCCTTTCCCCACTTAATCCATAGGTATATTCATGTGTATGTATAATTTAATCACTTTCATGGCTTGAAGTATTTTGTTGTTGTTTTCTCTGCTGTGGAGTCTTTGTTATAGGTTATTTCTAAGGGCACACTCGTTTTTAAATATTTTTCCACTCAACTTAGGTTCCAAAAGCATTTGCTGCAAGTCTCTTGGATTATATAGGCTCCCAGGCCCAGTACCTCCACACATTCATGGCTATCACTCATTCTGCAAAAGTGGAGTCAGAGCAACATGGAGACCGCTTGCCAAGAGTGGAAATGGCTTTGGAGGCTCTGAGAAATGTTATAAAATATAATCCAGGTGTGTGACTATACCCTTGATGAATAAGATCCTACAATGGAAGAGCCCAAAAATTCCAGTTCTCAATTTTACCAGGGAAATGCAGGAAAACTTGTACTTGGTTATAATGTTATACTTTATATAACATTAAGAGGAATTGACCCCATAATATTTTTACCTCTAAAAAGAGAGGTAAAAATGGAAAGAGAGGTCAGGTCACCATGCTTAGAATAATTCGTATCTTTAAGAGCATATGACTTTCAATGAGTTGAAAAGGCAGAGTAGCTTGCTAGTGTAAAATATCACATTGATGACATAAATTGACATACTAAGTATCAATATAAGGGCTTAAATTAGATTTATTTATTAGGTGATCTCATTTTTGTGTCTTCTGGTCCCTAACACAATGCCATGTTTTTGAAAAACTGCCTGAAGTTTTTGGTGTATAAAAACTGAAATAGTAAAGTGAGAATTGTCACTTTTAAAACATCTTTAAGAAGGACATTTCCAAGAACATTATCACTCTTGCCTGACTTCAGGGAGATGGATGGGTGAAAATCTGAAAGCTTCTTCCAATTCTAACTTTGATAACAAGTATAAAATATAAAACCTAAAACAATATATATTCAGTTTAAGTTACATGAAGACCTCAAATCTTTTTTATTAACACTTAATATTATCTTTCATGTACTTCTTTGCTCTTTTCACTATCTATTACAGTAATACATTATTCAAATAAAATAACCAACAATAATTAAATATTTAAGAAAATAAGTCATTCCCATGGTATATATACATGGGGATGTTTTTAAAGGCAGTATTATAAAATCTGAAGAAAACTTCATTTCTTATTGTTTGGAGTTGACATATTAGATACAAAGGAATTGCAGTAAAGCTGGCTATTGATTTGGCACCTTGTTTATAATGTAGTTCTCAAGTGGCAGGGTTCTAACTCAGTCTTAATTAAAAGCCAGATGATGTCACACTCTCCCCAAATGTAATTAGGCTGACTCTAATTACTGTAGCTCTACAGTCTTGAGGTAAAGAGTAAAAATACCACCTTACACTTAATTTTTGAGTTGTATTTGGATTGTGTGTTTGATAAATTTCTTGTTTTTAGCCTGTGGGTTAACTAGGGGTGGGGATGGAAAAGACGACAAAACAAACCTAAGATAGTCTAATATCATTTAACTTCTTAAGATTTACTGCTCCTTGTGATACTTCATTCACCTTGTGTCACAAATGTTAAGAAAAGTTTACCAGAGACTTATAATTGACAGTAAACAAAATGTATATCAGTTTCCTAAAGGTGGATAATTTAGAACATCTCTTGGAAATAAAAATTAAACATTTTATTTTTACTTCCTAGGCTCTGAAAGTGAATGCATTGGGCACTTTAAGTTAATATTTTCTCTTCTTCGAGTCCATGGAGCTGGTCAAGTCCAGCAGTTGGCTTTAGAGGTAAAAGAATTTTGTACTAAAGCATGTTGTCTTTCCTACAACTTACTATACATGGTTTGATCCTTGATTAATCATCATCTAAAGTTGAATGGAAGTTTGCATATGGTTTTTTTCATTTTTCCTATTAAGCCAAGTGAATATGTTTTTAAAATTTGAATTAATATGCTCATTTTGAAGAGCAAGTATTGTACAGTGTTCAAGGTACTTTCCCTCTGTGATCATCGTCTGTCATGCATTAGAACTTGGGATGCATTTGTACAGTGTCATGTGGCGTGAGTTAAAGAATGGGCTTTACTTGGGAAGCTTGGAAGCCACAGATCAACAAGAAAAGGAGGCAGGATTTCCCAGATCTCTCAGTGTCCCCACAGAGAGACATGTTGAGACCAGGGCACTGTGCTGGCTGCACACTGTGGGTTTGTGTTCCCTCCCCCTAAGTTGCTCTCCCTTCTTATGGTCTGGTACAAAAGCAATCTTTCCAGTGAGGGTGACAGACAGACACCTGGTATGTTACGCTGTTTACAGGAGCTGTCTAGGAAAGGCAGCTGCCCAGAACCTGTGGGCCTTGACGGTCCAAGAGTGGTTGGAGGCCCCTCCTTCAGGAGAATGAAATCATTGGTCCCACAGGAAGCTGTTTGGGTGGAGCCTTTTCCTCTGGGAGAAGCAGGAAGACCCTGGTCACAGGGGGCTCCTTGTCCAGGCAACCCAGAGTGAGCTCCCAGGGTCTTTTTTCAGATGATCCTGCCTATTATAACACACGATTTATTATGAAGAACACCAAATTCAACACTGTGGTAACAGTTTAATGAGTACTTTATGAATGATTAAGTGTTCTTAGATTGCAGTTTGGTTTAAAAAAGATGTTTAATAAAATAATAAATGTTAAATTGTTCAAAAACCTTAACAAGCATGTTCTTTAAATTGAAAAGCATGCTTCTCCACTTAATTCCTTCAAGTATCTTGTAACTCTTTAAATAAGCATTATTAAATCTAGGATATTTTGCTTTGAGATGCTGACCACATAGTTCAAGTTAAGTGACATTGATCTTTAGATCAATGTATATAATAAGTTAGACTTAAAAAGTCATCCTCCTTGAAAGAAAAACATGCATATTTCTGTATAATGGAAAGATAGACCTAATCTGTTGTGCTGGGCACTGAAGACATTTACTTTCTCCCTCTAAAAGAAAAAGTCCCAGTAGTAAAGATGATTATCTTCCTAATCACTTGCCACCCCAAATCTACAATTGGAAAGCACTACAGTGTACACCATAGTTCTAGAGCATGAACTGGTGTAGAATTGAAGCCTTCTTATAAGCCTCAAGATTGTGAATGGGTGCTAAAATATTTGTTTAGATGATTATATTTAATTCTTACCTCTAAATTAATAGAAGGCTAATGTATATAATATATGCATTAGCATTAACATTTTTTATTCTCAAAAGAACAGGCCAATCTTTTAAAATTAAACCCTTGCCTAAAAATTAAATATATTGTCCTCCAAACATTTTTCTCACTTTGGTAAAGCCTTTAAGTTTATTTAGGTCTGACTAATTTGACTTAATTTGTTTAGGTCCAAAATTATTTCCAGAACTCTTAACATCCTATTTATTAATTTTCAGGTTGTGAATATAGTGACGTCTAACCAAGACTGTGTCAACAATATTGCTGAATCAATGGTTTTGTCCAATTTATTGGCTCTTCTACATTCTTTGCCATCAAGTACGTATATTCACTGGAATTTTTGAAACAACAGTACAGTCAACCCATTGAGGGGAGCAGTTACACAGATGATACAAAACCTCTGACACAGTGTTATCTGTGTTTTGTTTTGGAATATTTTAAGTGGTATTCTTTTTTTTTTTTTTTTTTTTTGTGGTACGTGGGCCTCTCACCGTTGTGGCCTCTCCCGTTGCGGAGCACAGGCTCCGGATACGCAGGCTCAGCAGCCATGGGTCATGGGCCCAGCCACTCTGCGGCATGTGGGATCCTCCCGGACTGGGGCATGAACCTGTGTCCCCTGCATCAGCAGGCGGAGTCTCAACCACTGCACCACCAGGGAAGCCCTAAGTGGTCTTCTTTATATTAGATGTGTCTTTCTAATTATGTTTTTACATAAGTTAATTATTTTGCATTTCTCATATCAAAAGTTGAAAGAGGTAAGAGAGATCGAAAAGCAAAAGGAAAATAATCTAGGATTTTCAATTTGTTGAGTATAAGCTACACGTGAGTAATTGAGAATTGACTAATATTCCATGGTTTATTAAAAAAAAAACACACACACAGTTGATCTTGGATGATAGGAAAAAATGCTTAAGATAAAAATCACCTTGTGTTAGCTTAAAGTTCAATCCTGCATTATTTGTCCTTTACTGATTTGATGCTGATAGCGACTGTTACCACCAAATGGTATCAGTTTTTTAAAATACACCAACCTGATTTCTTGAATACAGCCTGAAATAATATAGACTCCTTACAAACTGTACAGTCTTCTAGCATAAGTGCTAGGATCAACCTTGAGATTGCTTTTCAAAGGCAATTGGCGATACTAAGTCCAACTTTGCCACTTAACTGTCAGCAGACATTGCTCAGTTGGCTTTGCTAGCCCCTTGGAAGTCATGTTAATCTTGACTTCACACCTATTCACCTCCTTGAGAGCAGCAACCTGTCGCATTCGTTTTATGCCCCAGTGCCTTGCACGTGTTAGGGTCAGTGAGTTGAGTGGAGTTCAGTTTCCATTGAATATTTTTGTTTTCTTTAATAAACCACGTTTGAAATAGCTCTTTAAAATGACAACTTTTAAAAGTCATTCACAGATTATTTTTATCATCCCTACAACCTTAGTTGGTTTTTCTTTTTTTTTAGTTTTTAACAGCTTTACGAGGCTTCAAACAATGCAAAATTAAACTGATTGATGAAGTGAAGAATGTTACAGAAGTCATAACTTGAAAGTTATTTTATATTCATATCGGATTTATATAGTCCAGTCATTATTTTAATCTTACCGGTAAAATAGCTGACATCTAGATATCTCAGCCTACTCTGCTATCATTTATATTTTAGACTAAATTATCTTTAACTGTTTGCTAAGGGACATTAAAAACATAAAATGTTAACTTCCTCTAACCCCTACAAAGACTTGTTTTCCTTTGAAACTATGGTTAGAACAGTGGTAGGTTTTCAATGAAGTACTGTTGCTTCTCTTAAAAATCTGCTTTTGAGTGTTTTTTCTCCTGCCTGTTAACTTAGCTCAGTCTGGCTACCATCCTTTGTTGTTTTAGTCTCAGCCTAATACTTGGCAGCCTTCACCCTCTTTGCCAACTCTTTACTCCTTTGGTCACCTGTCTGTTGTTGCCATTTTGACTTTAGAAAAGTCCAGTAGCTGAGTCTACTTCAATGACAAGGGTGAGAAGCGCACAGACTATGTGCAGAAGGATGCTATTGTGTCTTAGATTGGAACAGTGTCTTGCAACTGCTACTTCCTACTCATTTCTCTAAGATACTAGCACCACATAAAAATTGTAGATCCCTGAATAGAGTGTTCTCAGGGTGTCAGGAGGTGAGAAGATTTTGTTTGCACAGTGAACAGTGAGGTAGCAAGACAGTATGGCATAGTGGTTATGAGTGTGGATTTTGGAAGTCAGACTTCTATAAACTTCTATATACCTCAGTGGTATAGTGAGCTATATCTCTCACTAGCTATGAATCCATGGGTTGGTCAAACTGGGTCTCAGCTTCCTCACTCATGGAGGCCACAATTCCTGTCTTGCTGGTCATTGTGAAGATGTAAGTATAATACCCTGTGTAGAACACCTAGTTCAGTGCCTGGCACTGGTGCCCAGTAAATGTAAGCTAATGTGATGATACATTCTTTGAAATGTCTTTTACTTTGTAGGTCGTCAGCTTGTTCTGGAAACTCTTTATGCTTTGACATCAAGTACAAAAATAATCAAAGAAGCAATGGCAAAAGGTAATGTATGGAGTGCTTTCTCATCCAGTCATGCTCAGTAATGGTGAGGCTTATTTTGAGCTGCTTTGTATAGTCTGATAAACTAGAAGAATGCTTTGGAAGGCTTACAGTTTAAAAAAAAAAACAAACTGCATTGAGTTGAAACAAGGTTGAAAATGAATTCTACTATGATTCTATGATTAGAAAAGTCATTTTTTTTTATTTAGAGTATAAACACTAATTCTTTCTTTCCTTCACAGGAGCTTTGATTTATTTACTAGACATGTTCTGCAATTCAACACATCCACAGGTTCGAGCCCAGACAGCTGAACTTTTTGCTAAAATGACAGCAGATAAACTAATAGGTCCAAAGGTGAGCACAAAATGGGTTCTTAGAAAGAAATTACTAAAGCTCTGTAACTTTGATAACGGATTTCATGAGCGTTACCAAAGTCTGAGATGGTGAGGAAATAACTTAATGTGAAAGTTGGAAGATCGACATACCTGAAATTATTCCTATATATTACTAGTTAGAGAAAAATTATAGTCGGCGAAGCCTGCACTAGAATTGAGAAGTCTTAAGAGAGTATTTGAATTATGGTGATAAAACTGTTCATCTCCCTTGAAGAAAGAACAAAAGTATATTTAAGTTATGACGGATGATACGTTAGGTTAGACTTTCACACTTCGAGGATTGGCCTGTGGAGGTAGCTTGTGAAGGAGATACACCCCACACCTGTATTAGTTAAAGCCATATAGCACGTGAGTGTAACGGCACCTTTGCTTCCCCTCTCTGCAGGGAGATCTCCCATTAAGAATCTGGAGCTAACAAGATGATCTCTGGAACCATGGTCCAATTTGCAGAGCAGGAACCTGTTAGAACAGCACTTCTAAATAGAATTGCATTCAGACACAGGTGTAATCAAAGTCCCCTTTTTCTGTTATTAAATCAGTTTCACATGAAGTAATGCTCACTGAAGCTAGCCCAGATATGAAATGAAGGCTCCTGAGCCTCCACTTCCAGAGTGTTAGGTTTTACTTTACATCAGTAAAACACATTAGATTCAGTTGTTTTTTTTTCCTTGTCTGATCTCCTGAGAATCTGTCACAGGACCTGGAACAGTTTTACTTTGGGAATATGGTTAATAATCTGTCATCAACAGGGTTGATGGGATAAGGGCGATTGCATTTGGATACCTATAGCAAGGGTCCATAAAATCATGAACACTGATTTTTAAAAAAAAATTTTTGGCCACACCATGCGCGGCATTTGGGATCTTAGTTCCCCGACCAGGGATCTAACCCGTGCCCTCTGCATTGGAAGGCAGAATCTTAACCACTGGACTGCCAGGGAAGTCCATGAATATTGATATTTAATATTGAGTTTTCTTAAAGCTAGAGTTGGGTAGCACATAATTATAATGTCTAATATTACATGTTTTAAATAATGTTTTAGATATTTAAAATAAATATGTACTAGAATTGATTTTTGAGCGCTTCAGTAATTTTTTGACCTTGAAATACATGAGGGACAGATTTTACCAAGGTGAATATATTTACACTTAAATTTTCTGTATAGGAAAAATACAAGTGTCAGCTCCTTAATTGAATGATTTGCAGCAAGAGATTCTAGAACTGGGGTCAGTAAACTTATTTTCCTTTTTGGTAACAACTTTATTGAGATATAATTGACATGCCATACAAGTCACACATATGAAGTATACAGTTCATTGGTTTGGGCAACAACAATCAATTTTAGAAACATTTTCATCAACCCAGGAAAAAAACCCATTCCCTTTAGCAGTCACTTCCCATTCACCTTCCCCTTAGCACCTGGCAACCACTAACCTACTTTCTGTCTCTATAGATTTGCCTATTCTGAGCATTTCACGTAAATGGAATCATATGTGTCTTCTGTGTCTGGCTTCTGTCACTTAGCATAATGTTTTCAAGATTCCTCCATGTTGTAGCATGTGTCAGTACTTCCTTCCTTTTTATTGCCAAATAATATTCCATTGTATACATATACCACATTTTGTTTTTCCATTTATCATTTGAAAATGGACATGTGGATTATTGCTTTTTGGCTATTCTGAGTGAGGCTACTGTGAACACATGTATACAAGTTTTTGTGTGGATATGTATTTTATTTCCCTGAGAGTAGAATTTCTGGATCATATGGTAACACTGTTTTAAACTTTTCAAGGAATTATCAGACTGTTTTCCACAGTGGCTGCACCATTTTACATTCCCACCAGTGATGTGTGAGGATTCTGATTTCTCCACCTCTTCTCTGACACTTGCTATACTGGGTGGGCCAAAAGGTTCATTCAGTTTTTTCCGTAAGATGGCTCTAGTAGCACTTAGCTGTCTTTAACTTCATTCAAAACAATTTTGTTAGATTGAATGTGACAGCTGTCATATCAACGTGCATTTAAAAAAAGACTTAATCAATATTGGTTCATTTTTGTGTAGCCATTTTAATATTGAACATTTTTGGCATATTATGCTTTATTATTTCAAGAAAGGTAAAAATGCAACTGAAACGCACAAAAAGATTTTTGCAGTGTATGGAGAAGGTGCTGTGACTGCTGGAATGTGTCAAAAATGGTTTCAGAAGTTTTGTGCTGGAGATTTCTCGCTGAACGATGCTCCACGGTCAGGTAGACCAGTTGAAGTTGATAGCGATCAAATCGAAACAATAATTGAGAACAATCAATGTTATACCACGCAGGAGATAGCCAACATACTCAAAATATCCAAATCAAGCACTGAAAATCATTTACACCAGCTTGGTTATGTGAATTGCTTTGATGCTTGGATTCCACATTAAGTTAAGCAAGAAAAGCCTTCTTGGGGCTTCCCTGGTGGCGCAGTGGTTGAGAGTCTGCCTGCCAATGCAGGGGACGTGGGCTCGTGCCCCGGTCCGGGAAGATCCCACATGCCGCGGAGCGGCTGGGCCAGTGGGCCATGGCTGCTGGGCCTGCGCGTCCGGAGCCTGTGCTCCACAGCGGGAGAGGCCACAGCAGTGAGAGGCCCGTGTACCGCAAGGAAAGAAAAAAAAAAAGCCCTCTTTACCATATTTTCTCATGCAATTCTCTATTGAAACGTAATGAAAACGTTTCGTTTTTAAAACAAGTTGTGACGGGCAACAAAAAGTGGATACTGTACAACAGTGTGGAATGGAAGAGATTGTGGGGCAAGCAAAATGAACCACCAGCAACCACACCAAAGGCCGGTCTTCATCCAAAGAAGGTGATGTTGTGTATATGGTGGAATTGGAAGGGAGTTCTCTATTATGAGCTCCTTCCAGAAAACCAAACAATTAATTCCAACAAGTACTGCTCCCAGTTAGACCAACTGAAAGCAGTACTCCATGAAAAGCGTCCAGAATTAGTCAACAGAAAACACATAATCTTCCATCAGGATAACGTAAGACCACATGTGTCTTTGACAACCCGGCAAAAACTGTTACAGCTTGGCTGGGAAGTTCTGATTTATCTGCCATATGCACCAGACATTACACCTTAGGGTTTCCATTTATTTCAGTCTTTACAAAGTTCTCTTAATGGAAAAAATTTCATTTCCCTGGAAGACTGAAAAAGGTACCTGGAACAGTTATTTGCTCAAAAAGATAAGTTTTGGGAAGATGGAATTATGAAGTTGCCTGAAAAATGGCAGAAGGTAGTTGAATAAAAGGGTGAATATGTTGTTCGATAAAGTTCTTGGTGAAAATGAAAAATGTGTCTTTTATTTTTACTTAAAAACCGAAGGCACTTTTTGGCCCACCCAATATATCTTTGTTGAGTATAGTCATCCTAGTGGGTATGAAGTGTTATCTCAGGGTTTTGGTTTGCATTTTCCTGGTGCCTAATGATGTTAAATGTCTTTTCATGTGCTTAAGTGGCCATTTGTACCTCTCTTTTAGAGAGTCTGTTCACATCCTTTGCTCATTTTTAAATTGGGTTGTCTTTTTACTATTGAGTTGTAATTGTCCTTTATATATTTTGGATACCAGTCCCTTATCAGATATATGATTTCAAATATTTTCTCCCATTTTGTGGATGTCTTTCCACTTTACTGATGGTGTCTTTTTTTAATTTTGCTGAAGTCCATACTATCTTTGTTGTTGTTGTAGCTTGTGCTTTTAATGTCATATATAAGAAGCCATTATCTAATCCAAGTTTACAAAGATCTATGCCTGTATTTTTTCCCAAGAGTTTTATAGTTTTAACTCTTGTATTTATGTCTTAGATCCATTTGACCCAGAAAAGTGACACACATCCTGTTTTGTGGATGCTCTCTATCATGTAACTGACACTGTTTCCTTTAGTTCATTGGCTGCTAGGAGTTCAGGGCTAAATTTGTAATATATTGCTTGCAATTTTACAGAGCATTTGATGTTTCCTTTGTGTACTGACTTCCTATTAGTCTCATTCATTCAAGTAAGAATCTGAATGAGTATACTCAGAGTATACACTGAATGAGATATTCATTCAAGTATGTGCTTGTGACAGGGGCTGAAAATACAGCGACAGCAAGACAGACTTGGCCAGGGAAGTTTTCTATGAGATGAGATTTGAACACAGACTTGAATGACACAAAGGAGGGAAAACTATGTGAGGACCTGAGGGAAAAACTTATCTTTCCAACCTTCATTTTCCCTTTGTCCTTATGCCTCAGACTAATTTTCAGTTTGTGTGTATGTGTGTGTTGGATATATTTTTTTAAGCTGTTTTTTAAATCCTTTCTGGAAAAAGGCACAGTATAATGTGAAACATAATATAGCAAAATAAATGCACTAAAAAATACTTGTACGACACAAAGGTAGCATGAGAAAAATTTGTGAGGGTGTGGGGTGTGGGAGGGGTGGAGGGACAGGGCAGCTAAGGGCCTTCTGGGAAGAGGGAACAGCATGTGCAGGGCAGGATCTGGCAGAGTGGTGTGCTCTGGGAACTTCACACACCACTGGTGCTGAATTTCTTAATGTTTCTTAAATTTGAGGAGGAGAGAGGAAATGAACCTGGATAGGTAAGTAGTAGCAGGTCGTAGTGAGTCTTGTTACCTTTGCATAAACCAAGGTTTATCTGTTCTCTCAATCCAGAATTTTTGGATGATAGTTGTGGCCCATATCAGCCATAACACAAATTACAGCAACATTCTATCTTAGAGAAATGTAAAGCAGACCAAATATTGAGATGTTTCCAATAGGTCTTTTTTCTTTCTCAAACCTCCTCATCTAGGTTCGAATTACATTGATGAAATTTCTCCCGAGCGTTTTTATGGATGCCATGAGAGACAACCCTGAAGCTGCCGTCCATATTTTTGAAGGAACTCATGAAAATCCTGAGTTAATTTGGAATGACAGCTCCAGAGATAAAGTGTCCATGACAGTTAGAGAAATGGTGCTCGAGTAAGTCAAGAGACACGCAGTAACTTAGGGCCTTCAGATGGGGTCACCGGGCAGGCAGGCATGCCTCACGTTGTCTGTCACCTCTCTAAGGCTTACTCTACGTGCATGAAAGTGTGTCTTGTGACTGAAGTTTGATGTCCTTTCCCCCTTTTTTTTCCCAAGGCACTTTAAAAATCAGCAAGACAACCCTGATGTAAACTGGAAGGTAAAGTATACTTTTATTCAGAGGAAGGAATTCTACATTTTACTGTAAATTTTTGTTGTTTTTTTAAATTCCTGATGAGTGAGTTTAATGCCAACCTTTTAGATACTTTGTCATTAAGAAACTTAGGTCTTCCCCTTGAAAATAAGGTTTTAAACATAAAAGTAGGAATACTCACTTTCAGAGTAAGTAACTTAATCAAAGGACTTTTTCTGAATTTTGTTAAGAGAAAATAAAACAATAATTTTGATTTGATTATATAATGACTATTTAAGGACTAGTTAATTTCATAACGATTTCTTTAATAGGGTTTTTATTTCTTGCTTAATGTACAACTAATGATGAGTAAGTGACTTGACTATTCTTTCTCTATTTAAAGTTGCCTGAGGATTTTGCTGTGGTGTTTGCAGAAGCAGAAGGTGAACTTGCTGTTGGAGGAGTTTTCTTGAGAATCTTTATTGCACAGCCAGCTTGGGTTCTAAGAAAGCCTAGAGAATTTCTTATTGCACTGCTAGAAAAGTTAACTGAGCTCCTGGAGAAGAACAATCCTCATGTAAGCTTTAGCTGTCAGCCAGACATTTCATATAGTTTGCTAAACACTATTTGCTAAACATGTTGATAGTGTTTCTGTTAAAACACCATCCTCATTGACCATACATTAAGAATTGGCTACCTCTTTCAATGTAGCAGCCACCCTTAAATTCACATATGCCTTGTCAAAAGTGAAACTTCTTGGTAAAAGTTGGAGTTATGTATATTGAGAGGATGCTATTTCTAACAATTATAGTAGCTCTGAAAGGTTTCTTCCGTCCCATTTCCAGTGATTGTATGGTTTTAAGGAGACACCTAAATGTGCAGTGTAGAAACCTAAATGGAAGTGTGTCCTGCTAGGGCATTGCCATAGATGGCAGGAATGACCCTACTTAAAAAAATTGACAGGGGAGTCTTAACTACATGGGTGAACCCTGTACCTATGCTCAAAGCCAAAGGCTAGCAGGAAAGCAGGAGTGAGTAGGAAAGTAGACTTGGTCTTGGCTTGGCAAGTCATAAACCCTGATGTAATATAAGGTTTTGTTATTTGAACTCATATATTGAAAATAATTGAGGTACATAATTAATTAAACAAGCTGGCTATAGAGGTGATTAAGAGCCCGATCTGTGGTGTTAGATGGTCCTGGACCCCAGTACCAGCCCCACCAGTGACTAGCTCTGTGACCTGGAGTAATGCCTCCTGATTCTGCCTCAGTTACCTCATAGAAAGGTAACAGCATCTGCCCCTAAGGCTGAAGTTTTCATGAGTTTTGATAAATGTGGAGTACTTAGTATAATGTCAAGTACTTAGAAATCATTAGTTACTATCATTAGCTTTGCAAGACTTCAAAAAAAAATTAACATTACGTTAGATATTTACATATGTCTCTTTCTATAGTCACATTTTCTCTTTACTAGGATTTTTACTACATATATAGTTTGCTTAAAAAATGAAATCCTCAGAAAGGAGAAACTTGGAAACAGAAAAACGTATAACATTTTCCTTCTACATTGCTTTCTTTTTCGGTGCATCCCAGCTTCCATGTTTATTTAAGACATGTTATGTTATGGATATATATGTTTGCATATAATGGTATAAGCTACAGGTTTTTGCAATCCATTTTCCACAATAGAAAGTGCATTATGGCAGCCAGACATGTTAATTAGTAGGATTTTTAATAGAACTGGGGAAAACATTTTCGCTAGTTCTTCATTCTCCTGAATTATTGATGTTCTTTGATATTGGCATTTCTATAACATTATCTGAAAATTTCTAGTAATATCTTTTGAGAGGTGATTTCTTAATAGACATCTCTTTTATCTGCAGTAGAAATGAGATGTGGAATAGAAATGCCCAGAGAAAGGCTGCTTAGATTAATGTATCACATTCTTAAAGTCTTTTAAATTCATGCCTTTGTCAAGATGGGGAAGTTTGTTGTTCTTTTAGGATTTAGGGATCACTTTTAAGTATCAGCACTTAGAACTTGTGGGCCCTTAGTAACACCAAATAATTACCAAGGATGTTTAGGACTTCATCAGTATTTTACAGTTTGCTTGTTTGTTTGTTTTATACCCTCTCCAGGGAGAAACTCTGGAAACTTTGACAATGGCAACAGTATGCCTCTTCAATGCACAGCCTCAGCTGGCTGATCAGGTCCCACCATTGGGCCATCTTCCCAAAGTTATCCAGGCGATGAATCATAGGAACAATGCCATTCCTAAGAGTGCCATTCGAGTTATTCATGCCCTGTCTGAAAACGAGGTATTGATGAATCCATTTAGTAGCTTATAGTTCTAGAATTTATCTGTGCTCCCTCTTCCTGACTAATGTACATTGAAGTATAAATCCCTTTCCTACCATGTGCCTTAATCCATACGAGCCTCATGGTATTGTAACAATTCTTAAACTGGTTTAAATGATCTGATTAATAGGAGACTGAATTTGACTTAGTTCATTATTAAACTTGAGCTGAAGGGACTTCCCTGGTGGTCCAGTGGTTAAGACTTGGCGCTTCCACTGCAGGGAACATGGGTTCAATCCCTGGTCGGGGAACTAAGGGATTTTCGGCGTGGCGCGGCCCAAAAGAAAAAAAAAACTTGAACTGAATGTAGGTTTTTCATATATTATTGTGGTATTTACCTTGTTACATAAAATATTGCTAGTCTACAAGTAACCTTCTCTTTTTGGGCACTTAGCTGTGTGTTCGAGCCATGGCATCTTTGGAGACAATTGGCCCACTGATAAATGGAATGAAAAAGAGACCAGATACTGTTGGTCTAGCCTGTGAAGCAATTAACCGAATGTTTCAGAAGGAGCAGAGTGAATTAGTGGCACAAGTAAGTGACTTTCTAGATTTCTATTTTAGGGAAGGCAACATACCAAACAAATAGATTTTCACTTACTTAGCACTGATTTTGGTTTCCCTGACTTGGCAGAGAGGTAACTTGTGAATTTGTGCATGTGTAATTTTATATTTTATACACACACACACACACACACACACACACACACACACACAGGCACATGTATATATACACACAGAAAAGGTGGGCCAGCTACCCAAAATCCTACCAATATCAAAGTACTTTTGTGATGTCTGAATTTTAAATTTTGGTTATTTACTAAGCATTTATCCTTAACTTGCTTTGTAAAATTTATTTTATCCTTTTTGGAAAGATTCATTCTGTTTATTCATTCCTTTGTTTCTTTTAAGTCATGTTCAAAAAACATGCCAATGTTTTTATAGTCCTTTTCAAAGAGACTACCCATCTAATGAAAAGAAGACTTAGTGGGTACCAATGTTGCAGACATCAAGGGAACAAAAAAACATATAATAAATTTAGAAGCCATTGAGAAAGTGATCTTTCTAAAATACAACTCTTAAAAGTGTAACTCATTCTTCACTTAAAAATCCTTCAGTGGTTTACCATTACCTGCCAGATGACAAAGTGACATTTGACATCCTTAGCCTGAATACAAGGCCCTTGCATCCTTATTATCTGGCCCTCCTATTTCCCAGCCCCTTTTCCTCTCACATCTTCTCTCCCCATCCACCCCCACTTCCATCTCTGTTCCTTGTTCAGTCAGGTTAGAAGTACTGAGTACATTTCAAGGAGATAATTGGATGCTCTGAGGTTCAAACTTATAATTGGCTAGGAGGGTTGTTGTATTGGAAAGAACATGAGTTAGTTCTACCACTTGATGGCTCTGTGACCTCAGGCATGATATTTACCCTTACAGTACTCAGATTACTCATCTGTAAAATAAAGTTATGACTTCTCACAGGGTTGTTCCAAGAATAATATCTGTAAAAAAGAGGTAGACTGACTTAGTTACTTCCACCTCTTTCCTTTGAATCTCAGAGTGGGCAGTGAAAATTGTGTGGTAGCAGAGTATTACTTAGCTTTTATTAGGCTGATAGAAAATGTATGGTGAATGCAAAGGTTGATGTTTTAAGAAAATGTGAAAACTAATATACTGCCAATATTGTTGCCCATCAGTACATGTCCTTAGAGGAAGCAGACCAGTATACTCGCTGAAGCTCAGGTTCTGTACTTTATAGGTCCAGACACAGATTCCATTACTATCTCGCTCTGTGACTGTCAACATGTTTTACCCTCCATGCGTTGATTTTTCCATCGGCAATATTATAGTTATGCCTACATCATTAGGTGTTGGGAGGATTAAGTAAAATAATCAGCATATAGCATTTAAAATAGTTGATGGAACAGAATAAAATCTCATTAAGTAAAAATGTCATTATTATTAGATACCCTCACCTCCAAAATTCTGCATCTGGCATTAAAATAAAATAAAGCAGAGTGTCCTCTTCCAGATATGGTTCTGGGGGTGAAATTATTTCCTCAGTGGATGGCTTACATTTTTTAAAGCGTATATATTTGTGTTTGTGTCTCTCTCTATATATGTAGACACACAGACACATATATACACACATGTACACACATATGTATACTTGATATTCTCTTCTAGGCCCTGAAAGCAGATTTGGTCCCATACCTCTTAAAATTACTTGAAGGCATTGGCCTTGAAAATCTGGACAGCCCAGCAGCCACAAAGGCTCAGATTGTTAAAGCTCTCAAGGCAATGACTCGAAGCCTGCAGCATGGAGAACAGGTGAGTCTACACAGAGGTAACTTTGATCTGCCGATTACAAGGCATTTTCAAAGCCAGGTGTCTTGGCCATTGGTGATCTATGCACCTCAGCTCAGGTTCCACCTACAGGTGTGGTTCTTGACCGTAACTGGAGCAGATCCCAAAACCAGGGATGGACTAGCATAGCTGCCTCATAAAACACAAACTATATACTCAAATAGTCACTGGGAGGATTCTTTCTCTGGATAGTGGTAACATGTTGCACATTCTTCAACATAGAAGAATACTGAGCATTTAGTTGCCGGTTAAGATTAACTTTCAGTTCTAGGAGTTACTGTGGAGTAGTGATAACCGCATTCATTAACCATCCCATAATACCATTTTAAAAGATACAGAACATCATTTTAGTTTCATCTCCTTCCGTTATTAGCACTTACAAAGTGTTGGCTTCCTTTTTGTTGTAACTTAGATTCTATTAATGTGTTTCAGCTGCATGCATATGCTGAGTTCAAACCAGTTCAGTAATTTAATTTTCCTCATTGGTTTTATTCTTAATGTTGCTTCTGAGGAGTTCCTTATTCAGTATTATTATATAGCCCTATCTAGTAACGCTCTCTTTTTTTAAGGTGAGGTGAAATTTACATAACAAAATTAACCATTTTAAATTGAACAATTCACTGGTATTTAGTGCATTAACAATGTTGTATAACCACCACTTTATCTAGTTCCCAAAACTCTGTACCAATTAAGCAGTTATTTCCCATTTCTTCTTCCCCTCAGCTTCTGGCAGTCACCACTCTGTTTTCTAGGAATTCACCAATTCTGGACATTTCACATAAATGGAATCATACAATATGTGACCTTTTGTGTCTGGCTTCTGTCACTTAGCATGTTTTCAAGGTTAATCTGCGTTATAGTGTGTTTCAACACTTCATTCCTTTTTAAGGCTGAATAATGTTCCATTGTGTGTATATGCCACAATTTGTTTACCCATTCATCTGTTCATAGATGTTTGGACTATTTCTACCTACTAATGTTCTTCTGTAGGTTTAAATTGACTTAAAGCTCTCCTTTAGTGAATCCACTGTGTTTGTGTGTTCCAAATAAAGAAACATTTTTTATGCTGTTGTCCCTCCTAGCAGTATTATCATTTGAACTATTTAAGGTGATAATAAAGAAGAGAGACAGCATGTGCTGCTGCAGTCATTAACTATATGTTGAATAAAGTTACCTGTGGGCGTTCTGAATGCCAAGCAAAGGCACTCCTGTGTACCATGCACCGGCAATTGTCCTCCCCTCCAGATTCCTGTTGATGACAATTAGCAGAGCAACCTTGACCCCCACCTTCCACTCCCAAGGAAAGGAAAGAATTATGATAGTTTCCAAAATAGGAACTTTAGCACCTTCACAACTAATCACTTCCACCATTGCTTCTCCCCAAGGTTGGGACAAAGAGTCTTTTGGACTCACACAGTCCCCGTGTATATCTCTACTTTAATGCTTACCACTAAGTTATCTGGCATTGTCTGTCTCCCCTACTAAACTGTAGGCACTTCAGGGACAGAGAAAGTCTTTCTCATCTTTGTGTCCACTGTGCAACCCAGTGATCTGAACTTTGATCTGAACTTTGATATGCGAAAGATATCCTCTACATTGGAATTTCCTAAACTTTGTTTTAATCTATGTCACAGAAAGAAACATGTCTTCCATCTTAGTCCAATACACATTTACACACATGTTATTTATACTCATATGTGTATATATATCACAGAACAATTTTGCCCACTTTACATGTGATACTCTGATGCTTTCTATATTAATCTATTTTATTTTCTCAAGCATGTTGATCACAACTGTCTTAATAGGTTTCTTAAACTTCTAACAGGCCACATCCATAGTTTGAAAAAGTGCTTTACATTGTAGCTTGAGGGACTTCCCTGGAGGTCCAGCAGTTAAGACTCCGCACTCCCAGTGCAGGGGGCCCGAATTTGATCCCTGGTCAGAGAACCCGAATGCCACAACTAAGCGCCTTAATGCCACAATGAAGATCCCATGTGTCGCAACTAAGACCCGGTGCAGCCAAATAAATAAATAGATGTTAAAAAAAAAAAAAAAAAAAGTTGTAGCTTGAGTTTTGCAGTAACTCCTCCCCAAACCCCTTCCTCGGGAATACTTCATGAACCCACACCACACTGTCAGCCAGTTGTTACTATCACAAGAACATCTTCATGCCAAAATTACATACAAGTCAGTAAGTTCAAATAGTAGAGTCCAAGTTTAGAGGGAAGACTGATTTAGGGACTTCTTTGCATCTGGCTTAATGAGATGTGCCTGGTGTAGAGTGTCTGATGAATGTGAGGTCTTGGTTCATCTTTGGTTCTTTCCTCAGCTGGCCTCTTCCTTTTGTCTTGGAAGTTTGCTTTTTCTCTTTAATTTCATCTACCAACATCTAGCACTTAGTTTGTTTAAATTCAAAGAGTTTGTTTTACTTCCCTAGGTGAATGAAATCCTGTCTCGTTCTTCAGTCTGGAGTGCCTTCAAAGATCAGAAACATGACTTGTTTATTTCTGAGTCACAAACAGCAGGATACCTCACAGGTAAACCACACCCAATTCTCTTCCCTAAGACACATGGCAGAAGCCACTTGGACCTTTCTTTTGCCCTGTCTAGACTAAAAATGGCATTTAGAGGGTTTTCCTAGGTTCCTAGCTACCTGTCTTGGAGATGCTGTGGGCATGCAGTGGACCTCTGGTTCTAGCCCAGACAGCATGCGAACTGCTGTGGTGTTGAATGTGTGCTGACTGCAACGCGGACTCTGCTTAGTTTTGATCCAGTAAATCCATGGTGTCATATGTTGTATTTGGAGTATGGCTGTATTAAAATGTTTATCTTGAACATGTAACAAAAGAGTAGAGAAATATCTACTCAGAAATATCAGTATCAGAAACATGACAGCATCGTTCCATTCTGTCAGAATACTAGGTTGAAATTCCAAATATGCATACTCACATGTGAAATATTTTTTCTTCAAAGTTACCAGTGATTAATCTGAAGTTTTACTAAATATTTAGGGTTTATCTTTTCGTGGGAGGAAATATGTGGGTATCATAAAGGAAAGGATGTTTTACTGCCTAGGGATCAGAAGATAAAACACTTCAGAAGCTTGGGACATTTGTCCATTTGACAGACTTATTTTAGTAAGTCTGAAAATGAAATATGGTCTTTGGTATAAAAGTTTTTTTTTTTTGGTATAAAAGTTTTTAGTTTGAAATTAACCTGAGGAATATTAAGTGGTTCTTGCAGTCTGCCTGAAATTATAATATTTTTAAAATGTCAGCCCTGCGTCCTCCTCTAACCAGAGATGATGTAGGTAAATTGAGAGAAAAAATTAATTACCCAGCGTTTCTCACACCAGTGTAACTGTTTTAATAATCTTGATCACTAGTATAGAAATTTATAAATCCTGAAGACCAAATCTTAAATATTCAGAAGTGAGGACTTTGGAGAAAGTTTTACATGGTTTTAATTTTAGACGTGGTTGTGACATTACTGTTTTTTCCTCCACTGTGACCTCTTTAATATTAAAACACTAAAATTTATAATCAGACTTATAGAGTTTATGAACATGTGGTACATGTGTGTACATTAAGAGTAGAGTGCCATGGGTTTCCCTTCTACCTTTCCCATCCCCTGCCCTATGATGTCTATGGAGAGAAATACCTAGAATATAGTCTTAGTCTCTTCCATATCTCTTTCAAATTCGGGGTAAAGCTGTAGCTTCTAAGTAGGAGTATGTTCTTATAGACACACTAAAAACTTTACCTCTTTAGACTCTTTTCCCAAAAAGTTTACACAATACCACCTTTTCATGGTATTATATTCATTACTTTGTATGTAAGAATGGTATGATTGGAAAATCTGCTGTATTTTTTCTGGCTGAGAGTAAACTTATTTAAAATTTTACCTTGAAGAATAGGAAGATGTAGATTACAAGCAGGGACAGGAAGCCCTCTTCTAATTCTTTTTGTTCTTGAGTGTACTTCACATTCATTGCATTCACTGACTTGACTGGATGGAATAAAAGACTGCAGGTGATCCTTGATGTACTAACAGCTGTGGGTCAAAAGGTCTGTCGTTAGAATACAGAAGAGAGAAGGATTTATCTTCAGAGACCTACAGTTCCTTTAGAAATCACTTGGTCCTCACCCCCACCCAGATTCCCTGATAACTGTAGGAAAAGTTCAGGGAGCCAAAAGGTTTCTGTCTGTGCCTTTCCTTTTACTTGGATCCCTGGCGTGGCTTCTGAATGAGTTATGAGAAGCAGCTTTGATGGGCTGCAGAAGGTTAGGGAAATAAAAAGGCTGGGGTTTATAAATTTCTTCACAGCCTTGGTCTGGCTCAGGGGGCAGCAAGTTCCATATAAAGCCATCGAGGGGTAGGTGATATAAATCCCAGCCTGGAAAGGGCCTGGAGTTTTACTCTGGCCATTCTGAAGGTCATTGTTGAAGCCCAAGGGCACATCAGTTGATGTTGGACAATCTAGACTAGCTCTGAGCTGTGTTGGCCCCCAAATTGTCCAGTTCTTAGCACATCATCAGTCTGGGATGTTCTTTTGTTGTGAAAGTACTACCGGTTGAACCGATGTATATTTATCTCTTGGGTTGTCAAATGTTTTCTATTTTGTGTTTGAGCTTTTCCATTGAATTGTGTGTCATTGTTTGATAAAAGAGGCTAGTACTTCTAATAATGATAAAATTCCGTTATGTGGAACTCCATGGAATGTATACAGTGTTGTGTTGAATTGGAATTTTAAATTTACCCCACCCTGCCTTCAGTCTTGAGAAGATTCAGTTTGTACCAGCCTCTGTCTAATCAATTTGCAAATGAAATCAGGTGCTGTGAGAACATAAGTCGTCACCAGCCTTTTCTTCCAATAAGTCGATTTTGTTTAGGAGATGGGGAGAGATGAGAGAAAGCTAATTACTATTTCAAAATAAGATGGGAATGACTAATCACATTTATAATTTTCTTCTTCTTGGCTGCTGAGCAAATGTCACTCAGTCACATGTTCAGGATTTGGGGTAAAAATTAAAATGTCCTAGGTAGGATTACTCAATGTTGATAAATTGGGATGAGACTGACCCTCTAGCCTGGCATATTGTTTTGTTTTATGATAAATGTTCATCTAAAAGTGCCTCAATGGGACTTTACCCATGGTGCAGTTAAGCTGTAACTGCTCATTGTGTAGGGCCTTGGGTTACTTAGCCATTTATTTTGTTTTAGAAGAGCTTGGTGCTAACAAGCTCAAAGCCCTATAAAAATAATTTCAGCAGTGAAAATCCTCAGATTTCCTCACCTAGAAAATCAATAGAGAAAGAAGGAACAACAGGGAAAGAAAGAGTAGTGGGCCAAGGCAAAGATGCTTTTAGGAGCTAGACTTGGAGATGAAGAACTCTGTACTATATATTTATTTACTTCTATTTTAATTAGAGGCATGTGAAATAGTTATCTTGTTTTCCTAAGGTCATCAAAGGGAGCAAGGGTGCATTTCTTGGGCCTCTCATCAAACTGGTCCATTAGTTCTTTGCAGAGTTGGTTTTTATTACCTTTTGGTTTTCTTTTTACACATGTCCAAGACTACACAGTGGGAGCCATGTTAAGAAAGATTCCCTAAGGTCAGTGTCGGTTTATTGTAGGACATTGCTGCTAAGACAGGGCTTCTTTTTTCTTCCCCCCACTGAGAATCCCATGTTCATTTTCACCAAAGGCCGTGCTCCTTCCACTACTCCATCATGGCAGCCAATTCCGTTCTGTGGGATTCTTGGTTTTCACATCCCTCTTAAAGAGTCCAGCTGCCTTACACAGTGTGCCATGTGCCCCGTTTCTGGCAGCCCCTACTCTTTCCTGCCATGTTTCTCTGGAGAACACAGTGTCGTATCCTAGCAGACTGTAGCTTCCAGCCCCTAGAAACCAGACGTGTCTGGAAGAGGCCAGGAGTGTGAGGGAGAGAGTATCTCAGACTTCATTTAGAGAAATACCAGGAATTGACTTGTCTTTCCTAAAGAGGCAAATGGTGGGGCTAGAATTTGGTCTCTTCTGAATAATCCTTCTAGGCCCATCATTCACAATTTAGATTTTAGCCCAGAGGTTCCCAAAATTTCTCAGTTCACAGTGCCTTACTATCTTTTTTTTTTTTTTTTTGCGCTACGCGGGCCTCTCACTGTTGTGGCCTCTCCCATTGCGGAGCACAGGCTCCGGACACGCAGGCTCAGCGGCCATGGCTCACGGGCCCAGCCACTCCGCGGCATGTGGGATCTTCCCGGACCCAGGCACGAACCCGTGTCCCCTGCATCGGCAGGCAGACTCTCAACCACTGTGCCACCAGGGAAGCCCTATCTTAGTCATTTTTTTTCTTGATCTACCCTTAGGCCAAAAGAAATGCTTAATAATTAAGTTTATTAAGTAGTTATATCCAGACAACTTGCAAGTAGTTGTTTGTATGGTATCCAACAGATGTCACTTGTCTCTCAAATTTAAAATAGCCCATGTGAATTTGCCCCTGGGTGCCTCAGCGTGTAGTCTGAGAACCACATCCTTAGTCCTTTCTCTATATGTAGCATTCATGATTTGGTCTCATAATCTATTCATTTGATGTGAACTAAGTTGAGCCCACATCAGAAGTGCTCAGGAACTGTACCAATCTGGAGTGTTTAGGGGTTTATTCTTAAGGGTTGCATCCTTGGTGTGTTCCCTAGCAATCTTGCTGCTGCCTGAAGTTCAGAGTGGCAGGTTGGTGGGAAGTGATGTAACCGTGTGGCGCTATTGCTCTGAACCGCTGTCAGGGGGGTATGGTCTCTTTCCTGAGCAGTCTGTGGAAGGCCTGATGTCCTGATTGGTGGAAAGCAGGGGTTGATAGATGCAGGCCCACCTTGCCTTAGAAAAGGGAAAATCCTTTTTCTAGGTTTTCTAAGTTCCCGGGCACTCCAGGTGGCAAGCGGCACCTCACGTGAGCTGAGTTGTCTCTGGCCACTGTGTAACCACGTGCTGCATACACAGTGTCTGCTTTCTTCACGGCCTCAGTACAAATGCTCATGAGGTTAAAAACAAGATGAATCTGAATTGTCCCCCTTTTGTCCTGCTTCAGTCCCTGTTATACCTTAGCCTTCATCAAACTGCTCTGCTGTTTGCACTTCCTTATGACTTCCCTTGCTGCTTATGTTTCTTTTTTTCCCCTCAGGTGTCTCTCCTTCCCTTCTAACTGGCAGCAGTCCCCTTCACCTCAGGAGCGGGCTTTAGATCCGCTCTGCCAGGCAGCTTGCTAACTTCTGTGTAGCTCTCTGAAGCAGGTAGAGAACCATTTTGCTAAATGCATGCCGCTTCCACTGCTTTTCTAGTCCTAACCCTTCAATGTTCCTTAGCTGTTTGCCTTGTTTCCTATGATCTCAGCTAAAAGTATTGTTCAATATGCAGTATTATGCTACAGTACGGTGTCTCTTGCAAGTACTCTGTACAGTTGTGCAGTGATTCTGAGGTGTAATTAAATGTCTCTGCAGTTCATGATAAACTAGAGGGCTAAAGCCATTATATGCTCATAGGCCACATCTTCATAAATGCTGGCATAGATAATGGCATTTTTGTGCACTAGAGATTGTTAGAATCAAGACATATAAAACTAAAATATTGATACCTTTTCCATAGCACTCTTATTTTTACCTATGAGCGATGTCCAGAGCTTGCGTTTTCTTTCTCAGAGACCTTGGTGTAGCAACCCTTGTTCATTTGGTGTTACTTGTTATAGTAGCATTTCTTTGCACCAAATGAAAATAGGTTATCTCGAATGTGGATAGAAGTGTTTTTTGTTGGGAATTCATCACGTATGACTTTCGAATGGACTGACCCAAGTACAGAGTTTCTTTCCTCTGTTCCTATTTTTTTCTCATTTGACGTTAGCTATATCCTTCAGCATCCAGGATTTTTTGAAAGATTGAACTTCCCAGATGTGAGAAGGGAAATTTTTTTCCATATTTCCACACCAGTGTTACTGTCCAGCATAAATTTTGAAATGATTTTTAACTTTGTCGTATAGTAAAGGCAAACCATGAAAATGGTGCTGTGTAGCTGTTTTAAAGTTTTCGTTGTATGCTTAGGTAATCCTAATAGATTGTATCAGTTCCTTGTGATGGGGTGCTTGACCTGGTTCTGACATTTTTGTAAAGGTCAGTGTTCTCACATGACTCTGCTCTTTAGAAGGTGTGTATTTTTCCTTTCTCTCTTGCAGGACCTGGAGTTGCTGGCTACCTTACTGCAGGGACATCGTCATCAGTCATGTCTAACCTGCCGCCTCCCGTAGACCATGAGGCAGGCGACCTTGGCTATCAGACTTGAAACTTTCTTGAGAGACAATAAACGCTGAAAGGCCAGTGCCCCGTCCACATTCCTCCAGCTGATACGTTGAAGAAAACTCTTAACTGCCTTTCTCCTGGTTTCATGACAGTGTTATTCCTTTTTCTATAAGTATATTTTTATTTAGGAAAAAAGTCAGTGATTCTAATTGTATCACGTTATAAGAAAGCACTCTGTGGATCAACCTAAGCAGGTACACAAGAATTTTTTTTCTTGATGTATGTAAGCACATTTTGTTCCTTTATATCTGTTTACAAGACTGTGAATCAAAAAGACAAAACTTTCTTCCTAGTTTTTATAATGTTTTTTTGAACTAGTGTGACTGTGGGGTTGAACTGCAGTCTACAGAAATTGGGAAATCTAAGTCACCCCTAAGAAGGGCATTTCCCTCTCCTGCATCGAGTCTGTGTGGCTGTTCTCCTACCTATTAGGTTTTGTCCTTGCACCTGTTCGCTGGTATCCTCTCCTCAATTATTAACCTTCTGAGAGCTCACAGCATACGTCGGTATGTATAACTGGCTTTACCAAATTGAATGAAAAAGGAGTTGTGCAAAAAAATTTAAAAATGGATGTCAAGATGTTATGTAAGAGATTAGTGTAATTGTGAAATGTTCTATACATTATCAAATATATAAAGCTTTCTATATTGAATGTACATTATACAGATCATTCTTATGTGTACATAAAATTTTAAAAATAAAGGGAATTGACTGCTTTGTTAATGAGATATATTTGTTCTCGTTTCATTTTTCCCTTTGAAGACCTTGTATATCTTTATTTCTAAGACAGATTTTGTAGTAGTAGCAGTAAACAGACTTTGCCTCACATTTCTAGTATTTCATACAGCTACATTGACATATTATGTTCATTCCTAAATCCCTTCATTAGTATTTCAACCACATCTAAATTTCAAGACACAGACAGCATCTCATTTATTTTCCATACAATATTCAGGAATGGGTCAGGCTGTTAATAAATAGTTTAATGCATGTGACACATTAATTCCAATATTTTTAAGAGGAAAGAAATTTAAAGAGTGAGAGGAGATTTCACATAACACAGATTTCAGCATTGAGGTCTTCTAGTATGATCACAGACTACAAGAAAATATAAACATGTAAAATATATACAAACACTTCTTAAAGAATAAGGAAATATCCAACCCTCCAAGTTGCCTTTGAAAGCAAGAACCAAGTTTATTCCACAGTTGATGTGTAAGAAGAGCTGGAATGGACACTTAATTCATATCATAAATTGTTAATTCAAAATTTTCCATCAGATTTATCCATCTCTCAACTTAAAGATTATGGAGTAATGTACCCATGTAAGTATTTTAACATATACCTAGGTTTTTAGTTTCTAAGAGGCAATATTTAGTTATAAAAATATGTTCACTAAAAGAGATTCTAACAGCTAATTTAGGAGTAGGTGTTTTAGAAGAGCATAAATCAATACAACAATATATTTTCTTTAAATACTAAAAGAACGTAAATATTGTGAATATTTACAGTAAAGGCCCATTTAAATAAATCTGCAAGTCACTGATGTTTGAATACCAGTAACAGTTCATCTTTTTTTTTATATTTGAATTTTATTTATTTTTTATACAGCAGGTTCTTATTAGTTATCCATTTTATACGTATTGGTGTATATATGTCAATCCCAATCTCCCATTTCATTACAC
Source organism: Grampus griseus (assembly GCF_964374135.1). NCBI lineage: Eukaryota > Metazoa > Chordata > Mammalia > Artiodactyla > Delphinidae > Grampus > Grampus griseus. The sequence continues at coordinate 34,046,595 of NC_138998.1, read as the reverse complement.
CACCACCAACTCATCTTTATTGAACATTATGCCAAGCATTTTATAAAGTGTCGTATGTGCATGACTTCAATTAATCCTCAGCAAACCTATGGGCTTGTTGCTGATATAATTCCCATCTTCCAGGTGAAGAACATGAGGTTCAGAGAGGCAAAGCAACTTACCGAAAGTCACACAACTAGTAAGTAACAGAGTAAGAAATTAAAACTACCTTTACTTGACACCATAGTCTGTTTTCTGAGCCACTATCCTGAGATAGCGATAATCTCAAATAGGTGTATGTGACTAGGAAGACTGAGTTTGTTTTTCTTTTTTTTTTTTAATATTTGAGTTATTACTTTTTTTTTTTCGTTTGGCCACACCTCACGGCATGTGGAACTTCCCCGACCAGGGATCAAACCCATGCCCCGTGCAGTGGAAGCACAGAGTCTTAACCACTGGACCACCAGGGAAGCCCCTGTTTTTCATTTTTAAACATTTTTTATTGTAAACTAAAACAGGTATAGAAAATCTCACTGAACAAATTAGTGAATCACTCTTGACCTCCCAGGCAGGTCAAGAACTTTGCCAGCCTCTCCAGAAGCCCCAACATGTGCCCTCATCAGAATCATAGCCCTTCCCTTCAAAAGTGACCACTTGTCCAACACTTCCTTGTGTGACTTCGTAGTTCATCACCCACATGTACATTGCTAGACACCAGAGTTTGGTCTTGCTTTTTTTCTTTTTTAAATGTGTCTTTGAGTCTCTTTCAATCTGGCTGCCCCTCCATCCCTTTCTTTTCCCCACCACTTGTCTGTCAAAGTCCCTGTGGCCATTTGACTTGTTGGTTTTCCTACAGTTGGAAGTTGCTGATCACACAGTCGTGGTGTAATTCAGCTTGGTCCTCTGTCCTCTTTTGGAGTGGAGGTTTTATCTGAGATTTATGCGTGGGGAAATTTGCCCTGAGAGAGAAAAGTGAGACAGCATGAGCAGGGTAACAGGAAAGTAAGTATAGGATATCTGGAGGGGTGGGATGGTATGGTGTGGGTGGCATATAGGGGTCCAGAGAGAACCGAACCTGAGGCCTAGGGAGGGGCCAGTTGGGCAGTGTCCTGAGTGCCAAGCTGAGGCATCGGCATGCAGGCCCAGATGTGGTTCAGGAATGAGAGCTGTGTTTTAAAATAGCAGTGAGCTGAGATCAATTTGGTGTGTTTGTTGGTGGGGGAGGGTGGTGAGAGGTGGCAAAACTGAAAGACACTAGTAACACACAGCCCATCTAAGGAGCAACGCAGGGGACGAACACGGGAAATGGGCAAGAGACCACTCTTGGAAGTCATGTAAGCCCGAGGATTGTCACTAGATAATCAGCTCCAGAACCCTTTTCAGTCCAGAAATTCTGTGATCCCTTTCCTAAGGCATATTGTCTGTTATGTGATGAAATGTCTCTAAATGCCTAAACTTTACTAGGATTTGGGGAAGAGCAATTTGCAAAAAGTATTGCAGATAAACTCAGTCTGCTTCTGGCAAACTGTTGACTAGAAATTTAACTACCTGCTTGGAATGCATGGCCCCCTATATGGTATAAGCACTTCCCTTTTAGTGGCCAGAGGGGCTGTGAGCAAGGAATGCAAAGGCTCCCTTGCATTTGTTCCCTTATCTATAAAATAATGATCATTCTTAACCCATCCTTCCCAGGGCTGTTGTGAGGATTAAATACGGCTGTGAGAGGGTGTTGGGAACTGTGAGGCCTAAGAAGAGTGATAATAATGGTGAGCTGTTGTATCAATAGCAATTTTTCTCATTGTCTTCATACTTGGGATCAGGAATAGGGTAAAACAAATTCCAAGGACACTTTAGGTCAACATAAAGTGATTTGTAATTTTTTGTTAGTTTTTAAAATAGTCATGTTGTTATGTAATCACTAACTAAAAAGTCATTATCTTGGCTCCAAAATCAGAGATTCCATAATTTTTGGTCAGCAAAACCATCTGTTTCCTACACACTAAAACATCTTTTCCCTTAAGCTGTTGCCTGTGTACCATCAGATAAGGTCCAAGAGGCAAGACCCAGAGAATGATTTAAATTTACTCCCAAACTGAGGACGCTTAACAACTGAGTTGATTGAAGAGTTCTGTACTAAAACTAAAACACAGACTGTTTACACAGTCAAATGAGTCTCACTATAAAATGAAATGTAGAATTCAGAGTTTGGAGTTGGTGGATTAGAAAAAGCTAGAGAATACAGAATTCCCTGGAAGGCTGATTTCTAGCAGGCAGGGATGCCTGGACAACAGCAACCAGCCTCCAGTTTCCATTCCACTATGAAGAGACCAGAGCTAAAACCTTGACCTGCAAAGGTCCGGTGGGTGGGTGCACAGGGATGGCAGCTGTGCCCATTGGAGAGCAGCCTCTGCTTGGCTCCACTGGGACCTTCTGGGGGAAGAGCAGTCGCAGTGTGCTAAATGCTCCCATGCTCAGGAAGATAGTATCAAGTCTGGATTTCCATGTGAAGTTGGCTTTTAAAACATGGGCAACTCATTCAAAGTTTTTAAAACCAAGTGGGCCATACAAAAGTATCTGCAGATTAGATTTGACCCAAAGGTATTCAGTCCTCTTGAAATGAGATCGAAAATAGGGGTTACACAGAGTTGGATGAATGTGCTTTCTGTCTAATGAGTTAATTAAGTCAGTTGTATTTTTAAATGACTGAACTGCTGTTGCAGTATGGGGTAGTTTCACCATCAGGTGCACTCCTGCTGCTTTCATGAAGAGAGGGAAGAGGACAAGACTTCAGCAAAGCTGTCATTATGGACAATATTTGTGCCCCGCCCCCACAAACTCATATGTTGAATCCCTAACCCCCAGTGTCTCTGGAAGTAAGGGCTTTGGCAGGTGTTTAGGGTTAGATGAGGTCACGAGGGTGCAGCCCTCATGATGGGGTTAGTGCCCTTATTAGAAGAGACACCAGAGAGCTTGCTCTCTCTCTCCTTGTGTGCACAGAAAAAAGTCATGAGAGCATACACTGAGATGGCAGCTGCTTATAAGCCAAAAAGAGAGGCCTCAAATGAAACCTACCTTGCCAGAACCTTGATCTCAGATTCCCCAGCCTCCAGAACTGTGAGAAATAAATGTCTGTTGTTTAGCCACCAAGTCTGGTATTTTGTTATGGCAGCCTGAGCTGACTGATACACTGGTGCTGGCTGGAGGACCAGTAGCAGAAGGGAGAGGAGAGTTTGCTCATAGATTAGCAGGACAAGAGCTGATCAGAACCAGAGCCACCTGAGCATTGGTTGCACTTAGTATAAATTCAGCTTCAGTACCTTTGTAAAGAACTGATAGCCTGTCCGGAAGTTGGGAAGGCAAACCTCCAAGGCTGGTCTACAGCACACACTGAAGTTTGGAATGGGCACTGGGTTAGAAGTAGGTAACTGGTTGGCTCCTAGGACCAAATGTGTGTTTCCTGTTTTGTTGATTTTTTAATGTGTTAAATTTTGAGTATCCAGATTATATCAGAATCACTAATGGATGCCCAAGGACCTAGGTGTTCATCCCAAGTAGTCCATCCTCATTCACATCAACCCCAAGTGGTTGTGTGGACTTTGGGTTGAATTCTGTGTCTCCCTGTGGTCTTGCCTCACCCAGTCTGTTTAATTGAGAGCAAGAGAGAGGCAGCAATTTGTCCTGGAACCAGCATAGGCCCTGGAGTTGGGGCCATCCAGGCTGCGGTTCTGGCCCTCACTGTGTGACCTCTCGTCTTCAAATGGGGCTCATTAACACCTCCCTCTGTTCTGTAGATCAGAGATAATCAACACAAACACCTAACACGTCCTAGACAGTGCCAGCCTCCTAGACGGTGAGGTGGTGAAGGGGGAGAAAACACTACCTTAACAGGTAGAATCTGCCCTGCTTGGGATTCTGATCTTGGGCATAGATTTCTTCTCTAAAATGCCTAGGTTGAAAAAATAATAATAATAAAATAAAATGCCTAGGTTGGTCTGGTCAGGTAATATTTCACTGTTAAGAATCTCATAAAAGATAATATGAGCCGGAACTTCCCTGGTGGCCCAGTGGTTAAGACTGCACTCCCAATGCAGGGGGCCCAGGTTCGATCCCTGGTCAGGGAACTATATCCCACATGCATGCTGCACCTAAGAGTTCGCATGCCACAACTAAGCAACTGGCGAGCCGCAACTAAGACCTGGTGCAACCAAATAAATAAATAAAGATAAATATTAAAATAAATAAAATTTTAAAAAGAAAACAAAAAAGATAAGCAGTCTATGCAAAAATGTATAAAGGCACATATTTTATATAAGAGAACTCCGTCCCTCTCTAACCCCAGTGCTAGATGACTTCTAAGAATTTTGATACTGTTGTCTCACAAATAACTGGACTTATCATGAAACAGACTCTTTCTATCCTCCACCATGGGAACCCAGGACTCTATCCTGCTCATCAGCACTTTCCTATTGCTAGTGTTTACTGCATACGTTGTTTAATATATCATCTAGCATTTAGAGCAAAGAACTTCACATCTGGACCATCCATAACTTCCAAATTCAGGGAGTAAAAGGTGAGGCTGGGTTACTGTGGGCTCCAGATCCCCACGAATACAGGACATAGGGTGGCCGGTTTAAAAAGTTTGTTTTTCTATATGGCTTACAAAAGAAAATGTGTACATTTCCATCATTTTACAAAGCCCCAGCTTAGGGAAATGACTTTGTAAGAGCAGATAAAGGCCTCAGAACTGTTAATGGAAAGTCTCAGTTATACATACAAAGAATTAATGTTTATGCCTATATATTTTTAAAGATTTCTTTTATTACTTATTTTATTTATTTTTGGCTGCGTCGGGTCAGTTGTGGCACACGGAATCTTTCATTGTGGCGCATGGGCTTCTTTCTAGTTGTGGTACACGGGTTTTCTCTCTCTAGTTGTGGTGTGTGGGTTCCAGGGCGCAAGGGCTCTGTAGTTTGCGTCACACAGGCTCTCTAGTTGAGGCGTGAGAGCTCAGTAGTTGTGGCACCTGGGCTTAGTTGCCGCATGGCATATGGGATCTTAGTTCCCTGACCAGGGACCGAACCTGTGTCCCCTGCATTGGAAGACGGATTCTTTATCACTGGATCACCAGGGAAGTCCCGTATGCCTATATTTTTCAACACTGAAAAGGTGTATGGCTTTCATAACAAGGTTATGTGGGGCTTCTCTGGTGGCACAGTGGTTGAGAGTCCACCTGCCGTTGCAGGGGACACGGGTTCATGCCCTGGTCTGGGAAAATCCCACATGCCACGGAGCGCCTGGGCCCGTGAGCCATGGCCGCTAAGCCTGCACGTCCGGAGCCTGTGCTCCGCAACGGGAGAGGCCACAACAGTGAGAGACCCACGTACCGCAAAAACAAAAACAAGGTTATGTGATTACTGTGTATAAATTTTTGACAATTTTCAGTTACTCTCCAATGGCATATAATAAAATTCAATATCTGTGAGGGAATATTTGCCTCATTCCCTGGCCCCTGTCAAGTGTGGCAATGTCTGTGAGCAGGAGAAGAGGAACCCCATGTCCTCAATCTCTTTATTTCAGGGAAAGGCTTATGAAGTTGTGTGGCTTGAGTCCTTGAAGAAATGAGTCATTTATCTTCAGAAAAAAAGGTCATATGGAAGTAATTCTACAAATATTTGGTTGTGCCTAAATTTAGATACTTAAGCTCAAACCCCACCCTTAACACACTAATATTGTACAGGACTCCAAACAGCCCCAGCGTTCCAAGACAAGAAATGGAGCATATCCTCTGGCTTTAAATGCAAGAATTGGCCAGAGACAATCTTGTTAGCTCTAAAACAAGCAAGATGAGTTCAGGGTATTTATGCACCCCTTGAGTTTAGAGCAGAAAACTTTATCATTTGCTCAGAGCTGGATGATACCACACTCTTCATGTGACCAGGACTGTCCTAGAACAGCTTGGCATGGTAGAAAACCTTTGCATTCAGACCTTATTACATTGAATACTGACAAATGCACACCTCCAGGCAGGAATGTAGAAGCATGGAAGAGGCCAAAACAGGGGGAAAAAAGGCAATTTGGAGAAAACAAAGAAGGAAGAAGAAAACATTGGAAAAGTAAGCTGTTGTTAGTTAATACCCTCAGAGATAAACATTGCATCCACAATACAGCAGGATGCCACTTAAAAAATACTTTTATTCAGAGAATTAAAACCAGGTCTTGTACATTTTAAAAAATTAAAATAGCAGAAATGAAAAACCATGAGAGACAAAGTTGACATTGAGAGATAAAGTTGAGGAAATTTCCTTAAGAAGTGGAGTAAAAAGATGGAGATAGAAAAACAGGAATAAAAAAGCAAGAGGCCCAGCCCAGGAGGCCCATTATCCAAAAAATCTAGATCCAGAAACAGATACTAGTTTTTTAAAGTAGATGTTATGGACTGAATCTATGTGTTCCCTGCCCCCCCGCCCCCCCCCCCCCCCCCCCCCGCCAAATTCTTATGTTGAAATCCTAATCTTCAAGATGATGGAATTAGGGTGGAGCCCTCATGAATGGGATTAGTGCTGTTATAAAAGGGACCCCAGAGAGCTCTTTCAAGATTTTTCTGCCAAGTGAAAACATAGTGAGAATGCAGCATTTGGAAACCAGAAACAGCCCTCAACAGATGCTGAATCTGTCCGTGCCTTGATCTTGGACTTCCAGCTTACATAACTGTGAGAAATAAAGTATGTTTAAGCCACTCAGTATATGGTATTTTGTTATAGCATCCTGAGCTAACTAAAATGAGCAGAGAACAAAATCAAAAAGTCAAACTTTCCCAGTGCCCAGCCCAGTGGATGAAAATAAACCCTGACACATTCATGTCATTGTGAAATTTTACAATATGGAAACATGAATTTCCTATAAGCTTCCAGGGTGTGGCAGGAGAAGGGGAGAACATTTCTCAGAAAGGAACAAGAATCAGAATAGCCTGGATTTCTCAATAACACTGAATGTTAGAAGACAAGGAGGTGATGCCTTCAAAAGCCTAAAGGAAAATGATTTCCCAGCCTAGGATTCGAGATCCAGTCACACTGCCAATTAAATGAAGGGGGGGAAATTAAGACATTTCCAAATACACAGGGTCTCAGATTTACCTCCCATGAATGTTTTGTAAGAAGCTCCTGAAGGATGTTTTCCACCAAAGTTGGGTAGCCAAGAAAGCAAGGTGGGATTCTCCAAATGGTGGTGAAAAGAGATCCTAAAGTAAGGCAACAGCTTGCAGCTGACTTAGAGCATGACCAGACTGGAACAGGCCAGAGCAGACCAGAGGCTCAGGGAACAAATTCTTCAAGAAGATGAAACTGATAGAAAACCTACGTGTTTGAACATTGTAAGAGGAAGGAGGTTGATGTACCTGAGGAAAAGTTTAAAAGAATTGGACAGCAAAATTACATTGTACATATGACCTGTAAGATTCTGACTGGTACTCACATAATTATAATGCCACCATGATTATATTGGGAGAATGGAAATGCAGGAAGGATGTGTGAGGGAGTGTAAGTTTGGTAGGGGAGAAGATGAAAGACAACTGACTAATGGCTAAACTAGAAAAAAATCAAGGATTAGCAATATACCAGACTATATATGAATAATAGTATTTTATCCAGATCAAATTCCCCAAGTGTGGTCATTGTTTATGGATAAATGACATGATGTCTGCAACTAACTGTCAAATAGCACAGAGAGAGGGAGAGAGAGGGGGAGAGAAATAGAAAGGAATGTAGATCTAGATAAGGATATTTGGCTGTTCATTTTACTCTTCCTGCAACTTTTCTGAAGGTTTGAAATTTTTCAAAATAAAAACTGGGAGATGAGTAGTAGCATACTTGCATTATTTAGAAGTAGATAGCCATGTTTATCAATTAGCTTAAAAGTTTTAAAGTGTTTGCCTACGGGAATAGGAAGTTAGCATGTTGGAAGGGGGGGAAGGAGGAACCACTGATGTTTTCATGACTAGCTTTGAACAGTGATTTGACTGTTGAACTCAGACATGTACACCTTTGATTAAAAATAAAAACAAAATTAACAACTCAATACATATTAAAGGGAAATTAAAAATCAGTAAAACCAAAACTTTTAAAAAGCTGCTTTTTTATGGAAAGCATGGAAAGATATCCCATGCTCTTGGACTGGAAGAATTAATATTGTTAAAATGGCCATACTACAGATGCAATCTGCAGATTTAATGCAATCCCTATCAAATTACCCAGGACATTTTTCACAGAACTAGAACAAATAATCCTAAAATTTATATGGAACCACGAAAGACCCAGAATTGGCAAAGCAACCCTGAGGAAAATGAACAAAGCTGAAGGCAAAACACTCTCAGACTTCAGACAGTTACAAAGCTACAGTAATCAAAACAATGTGGTATTGGGAAAAAAACAGACATATGAATCAATGGAACAGACTAGAGAGCCCCAGAAATAAACCCACACACCTACTGTCAATCAATCTTAGACAAAGGAGACAAGACTGTACAATAGAGAAAAGACAGTCTCTTCAGCAAGTGGTATTGGGAAAGCTGGACAGTCTTATGTAAATCAATGAAGTTAGAACACTCCCTCACATCATACAAAAAAATAAACTCAAAATGGCTTACGACATGTCACCATAAAACTCCTAGAAAGACTTAAATATACGACATGTCACCATAAAACTCATAGGCAAAACATTATCTGACATAAATTGTACCAATGTTTTCTTAGGTCAGTCTCCTAAGGCAATAGAAATAAAAGCAAAAATAAACAAATGGAACTTAAAGTTATAAGCTTTTGAACAGCAAAGGAAACCATAAACAAAATGAAAAGACAACCTATGGACTGGGAGAAAATATTTGCAAATGATGCAACCGACAAGGGATTAATTTCCAAAATATAAAAACAGCTCATACAACTCAATATCAAAGAAACAAATGACCCAATCAAGAAATGGGCAGAAGACCTAAATAGACATTTCTCCAAAGAAGACATACAGATGGCCAACAGACACTTGAAAAGATGCTCCACATCGATAATTATTAGAGAATTGCAAATCAAAACTACAATGAGGTACCACCTCACACTGGTCAGAATGGCCATCATCAAAAAGTCTATAAACAATACATGCTGGAGAGGGTGTGGAGAAAAGGGAACCCTCTTGCACTGTTGGTGGGAATGTGAATTGGTGCAGCCACTGTGGAGAATTGTATGGAGATTCCTTAAAAAACTAAAAAATGGAGCTACCATACAATATGGCAGTCCCACTCCTAGGCATATATTTGGATAAAACTCTAATTCAAAATGATACATGCACCCCAATGTTCATAGCAGCACTATTTACAATAGCCAAGACATAGAAGCAACCTAAATGTCCATCTACAGGTGAATGGATAAAGCAGATGTGGTACATATCTATACCTACAATGGCATACTACTCAGCCATAGAGAAGAATGAAATAGTGCCATTTGCAGCAACATGGCTGGACCTAGAGATTATCACACTAAGTGATATCACTTATATGTGGAACCTAAAATATGATAGGGACTTCCCTAGTGGTCCAGTGGTTATGACTTTGCCTTCCAATTTGGGCAGGGGGTGTGGGTTCAATCCCTGCTCAGGGAGCTAAGATCCCACATGCCTCACAGCCAAAAAAAAAAAAAACCCAAAAACATAAAACAGAAGCAGTATTGTAAGAAATTCAATAAAGACTTTAAAAATGGTTCACATCAAAATAAAATCTTAAAATAAATAAATATGATACAAATGAACTTATTTACAAATAAAAATATCACATATATGGAATCTAAAATATGATACAAATGAACTTATTTGCAAAACAGAAATAGACTCACAAACAGAAAACAAACTTATAATTACTGAGGGGGAAAGGGGCAGGGGAAGTATAAATTAGAAATTTGGGATTAACTTATACACACTACTATCTATAAAATAGATAATCAACAAGGACCTACTGTAAAGCACAGGGAACTATATTCAATATCTTATAATAAACTAATGGAAAAGAATATGAAAATAGAATATATATATGTATAACTGAGTCACTTTGCTGTACAGCAGAAACTAACACAACACTGTAAATCAACTATACTTCAATTTTTTAAAAAGGTAAAAAAGCAGATTTTGTACATTCAAACAGTGTGGGAAATACAATAGAAAAAATACTATCCACAACAACTAAAGGAACAAGATATTTAGGAATAACTTTAACATGAAATGTGCAAGATTTCTATGAAGACTAGCCCTCTACTGAGGGACATAGAGGAATTATGGAATAGGTAGGAATAGGTCTTATTCCTGGGGAGGATGATTCGATATTGTAGAGGTGTCAGTTGTCCCTAAAGTAAACTCAATGCAATCTCAGTCAAAATCCCAACAAAATGATTTTATGGCTCACTTGTGAGAATACTATAGAACTACAAGAAAGAAATTGGATAACGAATTGCTCAACCAGATTTTAAAATATATTAAAAAGCTACAGAAAATTAAAACTGTGTGGCATAGGCACTCTAAACAAAAGGTCAACAGAAGCAAACAAACTCTCAGTCCAAGTACATGATAGACAGCATGTGGTAAAGATGGCCTTTCCACTAGACATGTGTGTGGGGGGGGGTGAGAGAGGAGAAATGGATTAATCAAGCAACTGGCTAGCCCTCATATAGATACCCTCCCCTCCACCCCCGTATAAGAAATGATCCACAGAGTGGCCCTACCTCATTTACTTACATGCACGTATATCCCAGCTACATCAAACGTTTAAAGTGAAAAATAAAACTTATAAAATCCATTAAATAAAAGAGTGAACATTCAATCCTAGCCAGTTGCCACACCAAGCCATGAACATCGTCCTTGATTTCATCCTCTTTCTCACCATGTCGCTTTCAATTAACTGCGTTTTGTTTCTTCTACACCTTAAATATCTCTAGGGTCTATATCCAGTCTGTCTCCCCATTGTGAACCCTTCCAACAAGTTGCCTTGGTTCAGGGCAACAGGATCCTACCTGGTGTCTGACTTCTAACATGGTCTGAGTCCAGTACATTTTTCATGGAGCAACAGTTCTAAAACCAGGTATGACCTTTTTGATCCCATGTTCAATGCCCTTCCGTGACTCCTCACTGCTCTCAGGACCAAGTCCAGTGGCTCGTCTTTGGCCCTGCAGCCCTTCATACTCCAGCTCCTTCTCTCTCTGGCATCCTCTCTCCTACTTTCTCTGTATCATTCCAAAAATAGTGAACTTCTCAGTTTCTAGAGCTTGCCAGCCTTTTCCCCCAAACCTTCCCGTATACTGTTCCACCCAGAACATTTCTCCCACACCTCTTGTTCTTAAGGTCTGGGAACCTCCAGTGACCCCCTGATATCATGGACTCCACTAATAAAATCATTGTATTTACTTGACCATCTCCCCATAAGAAGTAAGTTTTGTGTGTGCCGGGATTATGTCTGTCTTGTCCATCTTATATCCCCCAGAATTTAGTATTATATCTAGAACATAACAAGCATTCAATGAGTACTTGGTGAATGAATTGAACTGTGCTTGTATAAATCCATTTTTCACAATTAAAAAAACCCAAATTCATGTGGTATAAAATTGATGGTAACAGCAAACAGCAACTTTTGCCAATTGGCATTAATAGAGCCCCGGGCTGGGTCTGAGCCAGTGCTGCGTGGGCTGTTTACAAAATTACAAATTCCTGTTCCAGGGCGGTCTCCTCTGACATCTAGGTATTGGGTTGGCCAAAAAGGTTTTTTGGGTTTTTTCCATAAGATGTTACAGAAAAAACCAAACGAACTTTTTGGCCAACCCAATATTTTCAACAGTGCCAGCTGCTCAGAATCTGATCCCCTGAGGTTTGGGGCTGGGACTAGAGGTCCCAAATGAGGAGAAATCCCACCTGTGATCCTCTTTTGCTTCCTGCTTCTAGGTCCTTCAGCTGAAGTTGCTTCAGACTCATCTTGTGCACTGTCCTCAACTTTCTACAGTGGAAATGGGATCTTAGAAATTCTAAAAATATTTTCCAACGTTTTCCACGTAAGTACCAGTTTATTTTCTCAAGATTGTGATTGATGAAAACCTGGCATTTTCTTGTAGATATGGGTGGGAGTTTTAGGTGAAGGGAGTTGTCAGCTGGCTGAAAGACCTCCTGAGGGCAAGGACAACATGGGTCTGTGGGCAAGTGCATCCCCACGGGCACTCAGGAAGGACTGGGGGAATTGCCTGGGACGAGGGTGTTCTCCGCCTCGGCTCTAAAGTTAATCTGGTGTTCTCTCAATTCCAGTTGGTCTAATGTGTTGCTTCATCTAGATATAAATACAAAGTCCTTTTGATTTAATACTTTAAAGAATCATGAGGCAGCAACGCTGAATAGGAAGGAACTATTTTAATTCCCTCAGCACTCATGCTCCACTTGGAGCAAATGGCAAAGCTTCTGTGACTGGTGGCTTCTGCCTCTCTTTTCTTCTGGATGGCTTTTCAAACTTTGTCAGCAAAAGAGAGGTTAAAAAAGAACAAATAAAATCATTAACTAAGTACGTGAGGGTCGCAACATATTATGCGCTTGCCTGTCAAATTATTTACTCCTTTGGGATTTGGTCCAGCTGTCTTGATGGGTTGGCAGGAGACTTCTTGCAAAGAGGTTTCAAATGGATTTGGAATTTAAATCTAACTTCAGGCAAAATGGTCAGAGAGACCGCCAGGGTCCATAGGTCTGGGTGGGTCTGGCCTGAGGTCACCTGTGAGAGCTGGCTGTGAATGGAGGCTTGTGTGCTCTCAGCACTGGGAGAAGGGAGCCTGCCCTTGTAGGCACTGAACATCCACACCTGATGAGTGGGCCGTCCCTCCAGCTGCATTCATGGCTTAGTCCCTGAGTAGTAGAAAGTTTGTTTGGCATCTTGGAGACAGATAACAGGAGTTGTGATGGACTAAATGGAATGAAATGCAGCAAGTAATCCATTTGGGAGCGATCTTCCCTCAAGCCAAAAACCTCATCATAAACAATTTGCAGAGGATGGGTTGGGAGAGAATAATTGATGATCACAGCTTGAATTTTATAAAAAGTATTGTCTCCATTTCCCATGACAAGATCATCATTAATTTCCACCAAGTGGGGAGGACTCTGCTCACAAATCAACTGTGTGATCTCAAGAGACTGAGTTTACACCCTTCTATTTCCGTGTATTAGAGCCAAGCCTTTTTCCTACTTGGAAACCCCAACTACCCTCAACAAACAGCAATTTTCCCTCACATGATCTTCAGGAATTGTTTACCACAGGACCCTTGGTAAACTAGAGATGCTTAGCAGTTCCTGTCATTTGAGTTTGTTTTGTTTGTTTGTTTGTTTGTTTCGAAATACAGGAAATGCACTGGAGTTAACTTTTTCCTGCACCAGACAAAAGCATAGAAGATATAAAAACACTACCTTCCCTTAGCTACAGTAGTAAACAGTGGTTTTGGCTGCTCAGCATCTGTTCTCCATATCTAATGCCTCAAGGCCTTTCCTGCACTGAGTGTGATTGGCGGGTCGGTGTCTCAGGAACCTCCTGGCCAGGACAGTAGCCACTGGCCACGTGTGACTGCTGGACACTTGAAATGTATCTGAGAAACTAAATTTTTAATTTCATTTAAATTAATTTCTTCAAGTTTAAAAACTGATGCTCAATTCAGTTTTTGAAAAGTTATAAATGTGTTTGGAACAATTCAAGTATGTGGATCTACTTTTTCAACTATAAATTATATGAAACCCACAGACAGTTAACTTTTTACAGTTCAAGTATTTCCATTGAAAAGTTAGCTTCCAAATTGAGATGTGTTGTAAATGTAAAATATACTCTGGATTTTGGGGGGGAAAGTGCAAAATATCTTACTGGTAATTTTTTATATTGATTACGTGTTGAAATGATAATATTTGGATATATTAGGTTAAATAAAATATATTGTTAAAATTAATTTCTCACATTTCTTTGTACTTCTTTAAATGTGGCACTAGACAATTTAAAATCACACATGTGGCAGGCACTATATTTCTCTTTTCTTTCCCTGTTCCAGGACAGGCCCCAGTGGCCTGTGAGCTGAGTTTGGCCAACCAGCAGCTCCTCAGAGCTTGATCGGGTGAGGCAGCGGGCGAGGCGCAGACTGAAGGCGGGGGAGGCCAAGGGAGATCAGCCCTGCTTGTCGGTCGCTCTCCCTCCCTGTGTCCTTTCCTGGTGAGACCCTCCAGCCTTTCTTGGTCTTCTGCTTCCATGCCCACCTAGCAGATTCCCTTTAGCACACGTTAGCCAATCTCTTCCCAGGGTTTTCAGCCAGACACCCTAAAACAGATCTGACCAGGATTTGCAAGGAGTAAGTCTCTAGGTCCTCATTTCTCCAGAATCCCTGGTGCATCAGTTACCACTGAGGTCACCATCACCAGCACTGGATTGGGACTGGGCTGGGGCAGCTCAAACTCCTCAGGGGATTGATAAGCATGGCTTTAGAGCATCTTCTTTTAAGCATCTGCATGGCCAGTGAGTAAACAGCATACTACCATACTTCAGATGGGAAGGAAAGCAAAGTTCCTGGGATCCCTGCACTCTGGCAGTCAACAGATGTTTAGTGAGGACTTATTAATCACTCGCTGGGCATTGTTCTAGATACTAAGTGTGTAGCAATGAGACAAAAACACAAGTATACTTCTTGTTGGGAAATGGGGGGATCATAAGGCAAATAAAAAGGAAAGATACATAGTATGTTACAAGACAGACATTCTCAGGAGAAAGCCAAACCAGGGAAGGGGGTAAGGAATGTGTGCATGTGTGTGCGTATGTGTGTGTATGTGTTAGAAGGGCAGAGACATTTAGATAGGGTGATCACAGAGGGAACACCTAGAATGTTACATTTACAGGAAGGGAGCAAGCCTTGAGAATGTGGGGTTGGGCCACCCCCAACTTGTTATGCTGAAGGCTGCTCAAGGCTTCTGGACGCTGGAAGCTGTTGCCTGCAAGGAGCAGTGGTCCTGAGGGGGAGGGGGGGATCAGAGTCTGTGTGAGGACATGATGAGACCCTTGCCTTAATGACATTCTCTACTTCGTATAACTTGATGTGCCATTTTCAAACTTGAATTCGCTTTTGTCGGTTTAAGGGATCACAAGAGAATTTACGGAGCTTCTAGACCAGATACCTTTTGTGGCCAGATGGGTGCCCTACTTCACCCATATATTCCTTGCTAAGAAGGGACTTCAGGGCTTCCCTGGTGGCACAGTGGTTAAGAATCCGCCTGCCAATGCAGGGGACACGGGTTCAAGTCCTGTTCCAGGAAGATCCCACATGCCGCGGAGCAACTAAGCCCGTGCACCACAACTACTGAGCCTGCGCTCTAGAGCCCATGAGCTACAACTCCTGAGCCCGCGTGCCACAACTACTGAAGCCCACACGCCTAGAGCCTATGCTCCGCAGCAAGAGAAGCCACCAAAATGAGAAGCCCACGCACCACAACAAAGAGTAGCCCCCACTCGCCGCAACTAGAGAAAGCCCATGCACAGCAACAAAGACCCAACGCAGCCAAAAATAAATAAATACATAAAAGTTATTAAAAAAAAAAAAAAAAGGAGGGATCTCAGCCTCTCACTGGAGGCTGCATGTTTTCAGCCAGCTGACCAGGAGCTGGGGTCTTCTTCGATCCCTAGCCAGCAGCACCCACTTGACTACCAGGATACCTCTAATCCTGGCCTGCACAGGGGGCTGTGGACTTGAGGCTCACATCTGTCTGTCTATCCAAGTGGACTGGGCCTGTGTGCCTAGGGACAGGTAGCCTGTTAACAGTTGGGTTTTGATGTTTTTCATGCATGCGAGTAAAGTTAAAACTAGAGTAGCCTAATTTCCTGGGAGTAGGTGGAGAGCCTTCCCCTGTACAGAGTGAGGAAGGTTTGGAATCAACAGTCCAGGTCTGTTGGGATAAGTGAGAAAACACAGGAATGTTCTTTTTGCACATTTGTTTCTCATAAGAGTGCCCTATTTTAACAGGAAACAATATATATCGTTTCTAATTAAAAAAAAATCTGGGGTATCCGAGGAATAGCAGAAGGCTGGTGTGGCTGGTATGCAGTAAGGAAAAACCAGTAGAAACGGAAGTCACAGAGGCCAGGGCAGGGGGGCGAGGAGGCATCTGCAGCCTCCACTTTCACTTGTTTAAAAGAGTGAAACGGGACTTTCCACCGGCTGGTAACAACCATCCATGCAGCGGGCAAAGGAGCTTCTGGCCACATGCAATTCTCCACCTGTCAGGTGGGCCCCAGAGAGGCACTGCTCAGGACAATCACCCTTTGTTTCCTCACATATTTTGGGGTGAAGATAAAGCAGATAAAAGCCCTTGTTTCACAGAGCTTATCGCAACCACACAAAATATTACACTAGAATGTTTGTGGATTTTCTTCATGATAATCACATAATCACAATGAGAAAGAGATAACAAAAAAAGAAATAAAAATATTGTGTCAGGATCATAAACCCTGAATGCTCTTTGTCCTGAATTGAGGACACTTCCCAGAATATTGTTTATTTGGAAAATTCTAACAATCACTGAATGTGGTTTTGTTTTTCTTAGTTACTCTGACTTCCCTCTGTACCTCGAGCTGATCACAGCACTCTGGCTGCTTAGGCTGCATTCCCCATCAAGAAAATTTTAAAAAGTAAACATGCATTCTCTGAATTGTTAAAATACTCATTAAACACCTATTTCATCAACTGATCTGTCCAAACTGCTGTGCGCACCCCACTTCTGGGGCACTAATATCCCTTTTCAGCCCTAGTGTTTCTCCAGTTACCCATAACCCACTCTGGGTCTGTTGTCCAACCACTGTGCTCATGGGCTGGTGCTCAGGCTTCTGCTCTGTTCTGTTTGCAGACCTATAAGTAAATGAGTTGCCCTCTAGCCAACTGCAAATCAGGGACAAGGAGAGCATCCATGTACATGAATTCATTCATTCATACTTTTTTTTGAGTGCATACCAGCCAGGCATGGTTCCAGTACACAAAAAAAGTGGACTCTAGTGAGAAGACAGACCATAAATAAGTAGATATGTCAAGTGATAAGTGCTGTGAAAAGAATGGCAGGTAAAGAGGCTGGAGAGTTTCAGCAGGTGGTGCTGGTTCAGAACAAGTGCTCAGGAAAGGACCTTTCGACAAGGTGACTTAGGAGCAGGCATCTGGTAATCTCAGGGTAGGTTTTCCCAGGCAGAGAAAAGAGTGAGAGCCAAGACTCCGAGGCCCAGCTGTCGTGGTCTGTCGTGGTCTCTTGGAAGCACAGTCCAGAAGCTGTTTGGAGGGAGGCAGGTGGGTGAGCGCAGAGAGGTACTGGGGACAAGCTCAAGTGGATCCTTGTCAGCCAAGGTGAGGGTTAGGGTTTTATTCCTAGTGAGATGGAAAGCCACTGCAGCATTTTGAGAGGGTCAGGCTGGCTGCTATGAGAACAGATTTGAAGCCCAGTTAGAAGACTACCACAGTAATCCAGGCAAAGGGAGAGTGGGGAAATAGGTGCAACAGACAAACATTGGTCCCAAGTGCTAACAGGAGGCCCACTGCTTGGCCTGCACCCCTTCCACTCTGCTTGTTGGGGAGGGTTCATCAGGCGCCTGGGAAAAAGAGAGGTCTGGCTGAGGCTACCTGGCTTGACTGAAATCAAGCATTTGTTCATAGCAGTCATTTTCTTAAATACATTTCATTTTTATAATATCCTTTATTTAAGAACTTTACTAATTTAAATCCTTCAGAAGCCTGGGTGAGAAGTGCCTTGTTCTGAATTTCCCAGCAACTGTTGTAGCTTAATTCAAGAAAAATGGAAGATGTATTTGTCTGCAAGCCTTGTGCAGCCTATCTATTGAATCACCTACATGCTACTATTGGTCTTTGCTGCTGTCACCCACTTTAATTTTCTTCGACAAAATGCACACATGCCTATAACATGTAAGTAGATCAGAGTTGTGGGAAGAGCTGGAGTGACATGGACCTGGGGGAAGCCTTGTAAACAGGTTGATGAGGAAATCAGCTCTTCCGTGATCAGCTGAAATTTCTCTTGTGTGTTCTTAAAAGGTTAGAACGTCAACTCCCAGAGATCCTTAACTGGCTGCTCCCTTGGATAAGCACTGCTACACCTTCTGTGACTGCTTATGTGTAGAGCTTTATGGTGACTTCCTGTCGGGCAGCCACAGCCCCTCCTCTCCTGCTGCTGCCCACACTGCAAATCTTGGGTAAAGCCCTGACTGGTGAGCTCTCCCCTTCTTCCTGCCTTCCCGCGTGGGGTCACCCTGAAGGGCTACTTCTCATTTTACAGCTGTGTGGGTTCAAATTCCTGGCAAAACCGGGCTGATTGTCCTGGGTGGACTGCTCAGAGTGAGCCGCAGTGACAACCTGAGGAGACCCCAGAAATGGCCCTGCCACTCCCATGTTTACAGTCATTCACTCACTGTGACTGAGGCATAGTTCCCTTGATCTTACTTTATCCTTTGGAGACTGGAATTTTCCGTTTCAACAACTTTTACTACTCTTTTTTAACATGATTTTATCTGAATAAATTAAAGGTAGGTGAGAGAGGTGAATATGGATCACATTGGGGGGATGGCTGTGGATGTGACAGACATAGATAAAAACAGATCAACTGAAATGAATCAACCACCAACACAGCCAGTTTTTCTCAAAGAGGAAAAAATTATCACAAAATTACAACTACCAGATATAACTTTTAATTCTAATTGTTCAGAAACAATCCTGATTTCTCCTAAGTCACAGCTTTTAAAACTAGTAATAAGGTTGACCAGCTTGGGTTATAAGATTTTATCCACTTTAAATAAGGATGCCTTATAAAGTACTTTATTGTGGTTCACAAGTATCAAAGTGCTTCTATATGGCTTCAGTGATTCCCACACAAGCCCTCAGTAGATATGGGTCTTCTAGGTTTAAAAGTTAATCCCAACGTACAAAAAGAAATACAAGGTGCAGCGAGGTTAAGGCTCAAAGGCAAATGTTTACAAAGCCCACATGACATGGGCTTTGTAAATGTCTGGCCCAACCCCACTCCAAGATGACATTTAAATAATGATTGAAATAATCTCTACGCATCAATAGATTCATGTGATGTGTATGCTTTCTAATAAAACAGTTTTAAAGCTTTCCAAACTCAAAATACTTTCATTTGAAAATTAAAAAAAAATTGCCGGGCTTTCCTGGTGGCGCAGTGGTTGAGAGTCCACCTGCCGATTCAGGGGACGCGGGTTCGTGCCCCGGTCCGGGAGGATCCCACATGCCGTGGAGCGGCTGGGCCTGTGAGCCATGGCCACTGAGCCTGTGCCTCCGGAGCCTGTGCTCCGCAATGGGGGAGGCCACAACAGTGAGAGGCCTGCATACCGCAAAAAAAAAAAAAAAAAAAAAAAAAAATTTGCCAGTAACTATTCCAATTCCACAAACTAAAAATGTAACAAGAAACAGGTAAAATTAATTTAAATAATATATTTTATTTAACTCAATATATCCAAAATATTACCATTTCAGCATGTAATCAATATTAGAAAAGTATTAATGAGACATTTAATTTTTTTTTCATACTGAGTCTTCAAAATCTGGTATATATTGTATACTTTCTTAATTTGGATGTTAAATTTTCATTCAAAATACTTGCTCTGTATTTAGATTTCATACAATTTACATTTGCAAAAGACAATTCACATACCCAAGTTATTCCAAGCATACTTAAAAGTTTTCCAGTAACTGAGTTGAGAATCTATATTTGGATTAATTAAAATTTAAAAAAATCAAAAATTCAGTTCCTCAGTTATGCTGACCACAGTTCAGGTGCTCAAGACTTACAACATGGCCTGGGCTGCAGTCCTTGGCAGCACTGACTTAAAGTGCCCCAAGGATGTTGGCTTAGGGTGTTGCTATTAACAGAATGGTGTTCAGAGAACACTGTCTTTAATCTCCTCTCAAAACTGCATAACTTTCTTGTAGGTTAAACTATCCACTGTTAGCATCAACATTTTATACATAATTAAAATTTTTCTTAATTATATTTTCTCATAAGATGCCATGTCTTCTAGTAACAATCAGATTTTATGTATAAATGCTTCCTGTTGAATTATGAAGAGGCTTATAGCAATACAAACTCTAAAATGACCCAATCAGGCATCCATCCTTCTCCAGTGCAAACATTACCACAAAGTGTTAAACCAGCCCCTAAAACCAATGTTAAAAAGGGGATCCCACAATATTTTTTACAAAGTAGTGATTAAATATTCCTTGAATATTTATTTAAGTGGAACAATTCCTGAAAGTAAAGAAGTGAAAATATTTTTACGCTATGCTTTAGTTCTCCAATTTATTTCATGATTTCTTTACAAGAGAAGCGTTTAAAAAATAAATGCTATACACTTAGGTGTTAGACTGAATGACAACAGCTATGAAATTTCTTTTTCACTGAAACCCTTGAAATTATAAAATTTTAAGTGTGACCCTTGAAATGACAAAACCCATTGATTAAAACAGATGCTCAAAACTTTACCAAAGTGAGTAATTAATCCTGTGCTTAAACTGCTGCAAAAGCTGAATGAGATACAAATGCTGGAGCCGATGAATTCTACACCTTGGCCCTCAGGCTTCTGGCTTGGTCCCACAGCTCCATTTTTGCAACTGCCGAGAGGTGAACTTCATCGGGCCCATCTGCTAAGCGCAAAGTTCGCGTTAGGGCATACCTGCAAAAACACAAAGAGCAGGGATGGCAGGACTTAGCAAAGAGGAACCTGTTGCTTTAACATCAGTCACTGATTCTAAGCCAAGATTATTAGTGTTTGAAATCTCGCCAAGGCAGTGATAAGAAAAATTGCACAGGGAAAATCAAGGAAAGTCAGCCCAAGGGCTTGTGAAATGCCATTTTCAAGTCCTCACCTTGGGAGTGGAATCTTAAATGGCACAGTGCAGTGGGCTTAATCTCAGTCTTGGTTTGCTGTAGGTACTAGTATTTGCTAGAACTAGGAGATATCTTAGGTAATCCACAGGCCATGAAGAATATATAACATTTATATACTATAAATATATAGTACTATATATTTAGTTCTTTCTTATTAAAAATTGATGGGGGAAACTGATGGGGCACCAGACTCTTATCTCCAGTGTGAGAGAGAAGGTGGCACCATGCCCAGTGGTGATGGGCAGTGGAGAGTATTCCTTCTTGATCCCAGAAAGCACATGTGGACATGAGGTGGTGGCTGGCATGCACTGCCGCAGTCTGGCCACGGCCTCTGGGTGTGGGTGGTAAAGTGTCCTAAGTGCATACCTAAGCCTTGCTCTGCTCCCCTCCTCTCCTTCCTGTTCCAGGGTGAACCCCCATGAGTTATTTACAGCTCAGGAACCCTCAGTGCATCTTCTCAGTGTAAAAGTGAACATGAATGAGTGAAATGACAATTGTAATCATAAAACTATTTATTGGTACTGAGCTCTATAGTAAAATACCTATATTGCCTCAGTTAGCCTTCAATTATGCTTTAAAGTAAGTTAGCTATTTTTATTTTCTTCATAAACAGTTAGTATCAAGCCATCTGTAGATTTTTTTAACTCCAAGCCCATCAAATGTAGATGGTGATTAAATGACATCTACTCACATGTTAGCCAGAGGGTATTCATGGGAAATGCCGGCACCTCCACACACTTGGATGGCCTGGTCAATAATTTTGCAGACGGCCCGAGGAGCGGCCACTTTAATCATTGCAATCTACATAAACAAGATATAAAAAGAATGTTCCTTTCTTAGACAATACACAATGTGATAGAATTTGATATAATCTGTATTTTCTTTGTGAAAAGAAACAAGGGAACTTTCCCACATACACACACCACTGAAACACAATCTTTGATGAAAGCCAACAAAGATCCACTAATGCAGCTAACGGACATATTTCAGTCAACACAGACCTTCTGGAAAGAGATATCTCTTCCAAATCACATTTTATTAACTTATTTATTACTTGTATTGTCTTGTTTCTAAAAGGATTTCAGGCAACTGATAAGTGACATTCATCACCTTAGGGATCATAAAGGGTTAAAAAGTCTTCGATAATCAGTTTTCCCTTGGCAATTTCATTGCTTTTATAATTAAACGATCATGTTCTTATTCCAAATAAGCCAGAAACATAAGAAGGCAGGGGACGAGAGGTGTCTTCTATGAAACATTTCTATGTGGCAGCACAGTGCTCTGCATTCTGTATCAACTTGGTCAGTCTTCGCTAGAACCCTAGGCCATAGGCAGACAGGTCACATACTTTGCCCAAGTCAAGAGGTTAGCAGAAAGTAACATACCGGGTACAATTCCAAGTCAGTATGAAGTTTGGTATTTCCCTACCTTCTCTGCCTTCTCTTGCTGCATCTCAAGAAAGCTGAAGATATTCTGCATCCTGAAAATCATTCCCTAAAGCAGCCCAGTGAAAGGAAAACTAGCAAGGGTGATTGTATAAATGTATAAATTATACATTTATAATTTTTAAACCAAAATCACATGGAAGCTTCTGATATTCTGAGTGCCCTCAAGGCACCATGAAACCTGGAATGCCCAAAGAGTGGGACAAACTTCTTGGAGAAGGCTTGGCAGATGGTGGTCCAAGGGGCCTCACCTCCTTCTTAGCACCAGAGCTGCCCAGAGTATCAATGCTATGGGCAGCTTTCAAGGTCAACAAGCGGATCTCCTCAATGGCAATGCGGCTTTCAGCGATCCAGTGAGCCACCACCTCCTGCAGGGGAGCAAAGGGCAGCAGAAGAAGGAGGAGATAAGCTGGTGTCTGAGGTCCACATGTAACACAGACTGGTAGTTTGGTGAAAACATCCTCTACGCCAAGGACTGTTCTCAAGCCTTACTCTATATATTTTAATTATATATTTTAAATAAATATATTTATTTAATCTTTGGCTGCGTTGGGTCTTAATTGCTGCATGCGGGCTTTCTCTAGTTGCGGTGAGTGGGGGCTACTCTTCGTTGTGGTGTGTGGGCTTCTCATTGTGGTGGCCTCTCTTGTTGCAGAGCACAGGCTCTAGGCATGCGGGCTTCAGTAGTTGTGGCACGCAGGCTCAGTAGTTGTGGCGCATGGGATTAGTTGCTCCACGACATGTGGGATCTTCCCGGACCAGGGCTCGAACCCATGTTCCCTGCATTGGCAGGCAGATTCTTAACCACTGCACCACCGAGGAAGTCCTCTATATATTTTTAAATGGAAGAGTTAATTTGTTTGAAATAACCAGCCAGCCACATACCCATGGAATGCTGCAGGTAACATTGGTGGATTTTAGAAAAAACTTTATTTGCTAAGAAAAATAATTTATTTTGGATATCCTGGTGTCTAAAGTTAAGATGGTCTAACTGAGCAATTTTCTTATTGCCAAGACACTCCTTACTGGCCCTTCTGAATGCTAACTGCACACTACCATTGACACTTGGTTAAATGTAAGGTGGTGGACCTGCTTATAGACAATCTAGATAATTCCTAAGATAATTTCAGTGTTAGAATGGTCCAGCATCCTTTGTTGTGTTATTACTATTATTTATTTAGTAAACATGAACTTTTTCTTTGGTGAACAGTTCTATGAATTTTAACACGTGTATACTGGTATAACCACAATCAAGATACAGAACAGTTTCATCTCCCCAAAAAAACTCCCTCATGCTGCCCCTTTTTAACACTACTTCTGCCCTCTAGCAACCACTGAATGGTTCTCAGTTATTATACTGTTGCCTTTTCCAGAATGTCATATAAATGGAATCATTTAGCATGTATTCTTTAGAGACCGGCTTCCTTCACTCAGCATAATTCCTTTGAATTTCATCCGAATTGTTCTGTGTATCAACTGTCCATTCCTCTTTATCACTGAGTAGTATTCCATTGTAGGGATGTAACACGATTTGTTTTTCCATTCACCTGTTGAAGGACAGTTGGGTTGTTTCCAGTTTTTGGTGAATTATTAACAGAACTTCTGTAAATATCTGTATATGGGTTTCTGTGTGAACATACCTTTTTATTTTTTTAAAGCAAATACCAGGAGTGGAATTGTTAGGTCATGTGGTAAATACTTGTAAGAAGCCGTCAGTTTTCCAGAGTGACTGTACCATTTTGCATTCCCACCAGCAGTATATGAGTTCCAGTTACTCTTCAAACCATCAGCACTTGCTATCATCAGTATTTTAAAATTTTAGCCATTTTAACAATGTGAGATATCTCATGGTGGTTTTAATTTGCATTTCCCTAATTGTTGATGATATTGGTCACCGCTTGATGTGTTTATTTGCCATTTATAAATTCTGTTTGGTGGCAAGTCTGTTCAAGTCATTTGCCCATTTTTAAAGTGGGCTTAGAGAGCTGGGCTTAGAGTTCATTATTCAGTCATTTGTTAGATAGGCAATTTGCAAATACTTTCTCCCAGTCCATAGCTTTTTTCATTCTCTTAATAGTGACTTTCATAGTGCCAAAGTGTTCAATTTTAATGAAGTACAATTTGTCAATTTTTCCCTTATGTGTCATGTTTTTGGTGCATGTCTAAGAACATTTTGCCTAATACCAGGTCAGGAGACTTTTATCTTCGTGATATTTTCACCTATATAAAAAAGTCAATTGACCCATGTTTTTATGAGTCTATTTCTAGACCTGCTATTCTGTTCCAAAGACCTATGTGTCTCTCCTTATACCACACTGTCTTGATTGTCGTAGCTTATGGTAAGTCTTCAATCAGATACTGTGATTCCTCCAACTTTACTCTTCTTTTTCAAACTGTTTTATTATTTTAGTTTCTCTGTATTTCCATATAAATTCTAGGATCAACTTGCTTATATCTACAAAAATGTTCTGCTGGGATTCTGATTGGAATTACATTAAATCTATAGATCAATTTGAGAATAGCTGACATCTTTACTATGTTAGCCTTCCAATCCATGAACACAGTATTTCTCTGTATTTATTTAGGCTCCTTTTGGTTTCTTTTACACTTTTATAATTTTTAGCATCTAGATTCTATACATGTTTGGTTAGATTTGTACCTATTTCCTTTCTTAGTCTATTGTAAATGGTATTTAAAAAATTTCAGCTTCCGATTGTTCACTGCTAGTATACAGAAATAAAATTAATTTTATGTGTTGATTCAATCCTATGACTTTGCTAAAGTCACTTATTATTAGTTCTAGGAGGATTGTTTTGATTTGTTTGGTAGATTTCTAAGGATTTTCTACACAATCATGTTTACAAAGAGGGGCAGCTTTATTTATTTTTTCCCCCAACTATGCACTTTATTTCTTTTTCTTGTCTCACCACAATGGCTAAGACTTCCTCTATGATGATAAAGAGCAGTGGTGATGGGACTTCCCTGGTGGCACAGTGGTTAAGAATCCACCTGCCAATGCAGGGGACATGTGTTCGAGCCCTGGTCTGGGAAGATCCCACATGACGCTGAGCAACTAAGTCTGTGTGCCAAAACTACTGAGCTTATGCTCTAGAGCCTGTGAGCCACAACTACGGAGCCCATGTGCCACAACTACTGAAGCTTGCGCACCTAGAGCCCATGCTCCACAACAAGAGAAGCCACCGCAATGAGAAGTCCGTGCACTGCAATGAAGAGTAGCCCCTGCTCGCCCCAACTAGAGAAAGCCTGCATGCAGCAATGAAGACCCAACACAGCTAAAAATAAATAAATAAATAAATAAACATTTTAAAAGTGTTAAAAAAAAAAAAAAGAGCAGTGGTGAGAGTAAACATCCTTGCTTTGTTCCCAATCTTGGGAATGAAAACATTCAGTCTTTCATTATTAAGTATGATGTTGGCTGTAGAATTTTTAGATGCTCTGTTTCAGGTTAAATAAATTCCTTTCTATCTCTAGTATGCTGAGAGTTTTATCATGAATAGATGCTGAATTTTGTCAAGTGCCTTTTTCTATCAATCGATATGATCATGTGGTTTTTCTTTTCTAGGCTGTTAATATGGCACATTACAATGATTAATTTTCTTAATGATTGATATTCGAATATGAATCAGCCTTGCATTCCTGGGATAAACCTCACTTGGTTGTCCTTTTTACATATTGCTGGATTATATTTGCTAGGTTTTTGCATCTATACTGGTCTGTAGTTTGTTCTTGTCTGGTTTTGGATTAGTGTAATTCTGGTCTCATAAATGAGTTGGCACGTGCTTCCTCCTCTTCGTTTTTCTGGAAGAGATTGTGTAGAATTTGTGTTATTTCTTCTTTAACTGTTTAGCAGAATTTACCAGTGAAACCATTTGGGCCTGAAGATTTCTTTTCTCAGGATATTTTAAACTGTGTATTCAGCTTCTTTAATAGTTGTAGAACCATTCAGGTTATCTATTTCACATTCAGTGAGTTTTGGTATTTTGTGGCTTTTGAGGAATTGATCCATTTCATCTAAGTTGCTAAATTTATGTGCTCTGTATACATGCCTGAGTGTGTGTTTCCTAAGCCCCAGATCTAGAGTGGAGCAGATTCTACCTCAGCTTCAGCACCAGTCCCTATTCTCCAGTTCAGGTTTTCCCAGAGAACTCCACATTGTGGTTTATAGAATACTTGCACAAATTATGAAATTGGTATTTCCAAAGACTTCTATTTCCAGGAAGATGGAATAGATGTATGTTTCCCTATTCCTCCTGCAAAGTACAACTAAAATCTTGGGTATCATCCATAGAACAAACACAAGAAGACTCTGAAAGGTAGAGAGAAGAAGCCAGACTGGCCAGGGACTTTGGGAACAGAAGAACAACATGGTAGTAAGTTCCCTCCGTTTCCTCTTTGTCTCATATATCCCAGACTTGGAGCTGAAGAAGCCAGCAACCTGGAAATACCAAGGAGCACAGACAAAAATCAAACGAAGAACAGCCTCAACAAATACTGTCTTTAGCTGAAGGATTGGGAAGGGGCAGCTAGAAAGACAGAAAACTTAGAGAATAACCACTCTATCCAAGCCAATACTAAAAAAAAAAAAGCACTGGCCCCACTCCTACTCATGCCAGCACAGACTTCCACCCTTGTGAGTGCTGAGATGAGGTACCTCAACACCCTTGCCAGGGTGGTATCAGACAGAGAGTGTCAAGTAAGGAGCAACACCAGGAACAAGTTCCCTCCCCTCTATGATGTCATTGGGGACCACTCAGTGATGAGAATGCACCCCTTTCCTCAGCTATCAGTGGAGGCTGAGTGGGAAGCTGTACTTCTACCTACCTCTGCCTGGCAGTAATGAGGTGCAACCCCTTCCTCTAACAGAGCAGTGTCAGAGAAACCCAGCTAAAATAGAAAGTTTAAATAAGATCCAGAATCTCATAACATAATATGAAAATGTCTAGGTTTTAACAAAAAAATCATTTGTCATGCCAAAACCCAGGAAGTCTCAAAATTTATGATGATGACAACTCTGAGATAACAGAAATGTTA
This sequence comes from Grampus griseus, assembly GCF_964374135.1. Taxonomy (NCBI): domain Eukaryota; kingdom Metazoa; phylum Chordata; class Mammalia; order Artiodactyla; family Delphinidae; genus Grampus; species Grampus griseus. Next base: position 34,019,155 of record NC_138998.1, on the reverse strand, counting down.
TAATTCCTGACAAAGATTTTAAAGCAACTATGATAAAAATGCTTCAATCAGTAAATAGAAACACAACTGAAACTAATGAGAAAACAGAAAGCCTCAGCAAAGGAACTTAAGTCTTAGTAATGAAATTACTAAGAAGAAATAAAGAAGAAAAAAATGGATATTTTGTAACTGAAAAATATAACCATTTAAATAAAAAGCTCAGTGGATGGGCTCAACAGCAGAATGGAGGGAACAAAGGGACAAATCAATGAACTGGAAGACAGGACAATAGCAATTGCCCAATCTGAACCACAGAGAGAAAACAGACCAAAAATTTTTTTTTAAAGAATAGCATTAAAATAAACAAATTAATTAATTAAAAAATTTTAAAAAGAGAATCTCAAGGAAAATTGAAAAATACACTGATGGGATTAATATGAAAATACAATACATAAAAATTTGTGGAATACAGGTAAAGCAGTGTTGAGAGGAAAATTTACAGCACTAAACACATAGATTAGAAAAGAGGAAATGTCTCACATCAATACTCCTTGCTACCGCACCAAGAACCTAGGAAAAAAAGAGCAAAATAAGTCTGAAGAAAGCAAAAGAAAAGATATGATAAATAGCAGAAATCAATAAAATTGAAAACAAAACAAAAAAAAGAGAAAATCAATGAAACAAAGATCTTGTTAATGTTAAGTCATATCAATTATTATATTGTATAATTTTATATATTAATAATTAATATATATTCTTTGAAAAGACCAGTAAAATTGACAGACCTCTAACAAGACAAACAAAGGAAAAGGAAGGTACAAATAACTAATTTCAGTAATGTAACAGGGTATCACTGAAGACCCTGCAGACATCAATAGGATAACAGGAGAATATTATGAACAACTCTAAACACATAAAATTGACAGCTTAGACAAAATGGATCACTTCCTCAAAAAATACAAACTACCACAATTCATTCAATATAAAATAGATAATGTGAATAACCCTATAACTATTAAGGAAACTGAACTGTAAATTAAAAACTACCCCCAGACCAAATCTCCAGGCCCAAATGGTTTCATTGGAGAACTCTACCAAATGTCTAAAGAAGAATTAACATAAATCTAGACAATCTGGTTTTCTTTAATTAACAATAATCTTTTGATGTTCAGACTACCTGCCCTTTGTTGCAAAACTCCTATATATCCTGGCTCCCTCCTAGGAACAGTTCTCTCAGGGTTACTTGAGATGCTGTCTCTCAGGCTTGAAGTCCTAAAAATTTCCACCAAGTAAAACATAACTCTCGGGACTTCCCTGGTGGGCCAGTGGGTTAGACTCTGTGCTCCCATTGCAGGGGGCCCATGATCAATCCCTGGTCGGGGAACTAGATCCCGCATGCATGCATGCAGCAACTAAGAGTTCGCATGCCACAACTAAGAAGTCTGCATGCTTCAACTAAGAACCCACATGCCACAACTAAGAGAGTCCACATGCTGCAACTAAAGATCACGCATGCCACAACTAAGACCTGGCGCAGCCAAAATAAATAAATAAATAGTAAATTTTAAAAATAAATAAAACTTTCAAAAAAATAAAAAGAATTATACATAATGACAAAGTAGGGTTTATTCTAAGGATGCAAAGGTAGTTTAGTATTGAAAATCGATCAATGTACTCCATCATATTAACAAACTGAAAAAAAATCACATGGTCATACAAATTAATGCAGAAAAATCATTTGACAAAATTCAACATTCATTCATGATAAAAACTCTCAGAAAACTAGTTATAGAGGGTAATTCAACTTAACAAAGAACATCTCCAAAAATCTGCAGCCAACATTATACATAATGTTCTACTAAGAAACTGGATCACTCATACACAGCTGGTGAGAAGGAAAAATGGCATAGTCATTCTGGAAGACAGTTTGGTGGTTTCTTAAAAAACTAAACATGCAACTACCACATGACCCAGCAACTGCATTTTTAGGCATTTATACCAGAGAAATAAAGACTTAAGTTTATGCTAAAACCTATACTTGAATGTTTATAGCAGCTTTATTTGTAACAGCTCAAAACTGAAAAAAACCCAAATATCCCTCAACAGGTGAATAGTTAAACTGTGATAATCCACACCAAGGAATACTACTCAGCAATAAAAAGAAGCCAGCTACTAATACATATAACCTGGATAAATCTCCAAAGAATTATGCTGAATGAAAGAAAACAACCCCAAAAGTTTAAATACTGTATAATTTCTTTTCTGAAATGACAAAATTATAAAGATGAAGAACAGATTAGTGGTTGCCAGGAGTTAAGGAGGAAGGAGGGGTGAGAGTGAAATGGGTGCAGCTATAAAATGACAACATGAGGGCTCTCTGTGGTAATGGAAATGTTCTGTATCTTGACTATATTGATGACAATATCTTGGTTCTGATAATGTATTATAGTTTGATAAGATGTTGCAACTGGGGGAAACTGGGTCAAAGGTACAAGGTTTCTCTCTGTATTATTTTTTTTTGAATTTTACTTATTTTTTTATACAGCAGGTTCTTATTAGTCATCCATTTTATACATATCAGTGTATACATGTCAATCCCAATCACCAAATTCATCACCCCTCCACCCCCAAACCCTGCCACTTTCCGCCTTCATGTCCATACATTTGTTCTGTACGTCTGTGTCTCAATTTCTGCCCTGAAAACCAGTTCATCTGTACCATTTTTCTAGGTTCCACATATGTGTGTTAATACATGATATTTGTTTTTCTCTTTCTGACTTACTTCACTCTGTGTGACAGTCTCTAGATCCATTCACGTCTCAACAAATGACCCAATTTCATTCCTTTTTATGGCTGAGTAATATTCCATTGTATATATGTACCACATCTTCTTTATCCATTTGTCTGTCGATGGGCATTTAGGTTGTTTCCATTACCTGCCTACTGTAAACAGTACTGCAACGAACATTGGGATGCATCTGTCTTTTCGAATTATGGTTTCCTCTGGGTATATGCCCAGTAGTGGGAATGCTGGATCATATGATAATTCTATTTTTAGTTCTTTGAGGAACCTCCATACTGTTCTCCATAGTGGCTGCATCAATTTACATTCCCACCAACAGGGCCAGAGGGTTCCCTTTTCTCCACACCCTCTCCAGCATTTGCTGTTTCTAGATTTTCTGATGACGCCCATTCTAACTGGTGTGAGGTGATACCTCACTGTAGTTTTGACTTGCATTTCTCTAATAATTAGTGATGTTGAGCAGCTTTTAATGTGCTTCTTGGCCATCTGTATGTCTTCTTTGGAGAAATGTCTATTTAGGTCTTCTGCCAATTTTTGGATGGGGTTGTTTTTTTCATACTGAGTTGCACGAGCTGCTTCTAAAATTGGAGGTTAATCCTTTGTCAGTTGCTTCATTTCCAAATATTTTCTCCCATTCCGAGGGTTGTCTTTTCATCTTACGATTTCCTTTGCTGTGCAAAAGCTTTTAAGTTTCATTAAGTACCATTTGTTTAGTTTTGTTTTTATTTCCATTTTTCTAGGAGGTGGGTCAGAAAGGATCTTGCTGTGATTTATGTCATAGAGTGTTCTGCCTATGTTTTCCTCTAAGAGTTTTATAGTGTCTGGCCTTATATTTAGGTCTTTAATCCATTTTGAGTTTATCTTTGTGTGTGGTGTTAAGGAGTGTCCTAATTTCATTCTTTTACATGTAGCTGTCCAGTTTTCCCAGCACCACTTATTGAAGAGGCTGTCTTTTCTCCATTGAATAATCTTGCTTCATTTATCAAAAATAAGGTGACCATATGTGCATGGGTTTATCTCTGGGCTTTCTATCCTGTTCCATTGATCTATGTTTCTGTTTTTGTGCCAGACCATACTGTCTTGATTACTGTAGCTTTGTAGTATAATCTGAAGTCAGGGAGCCTGATTCCTCCAGCTCTGTTTTTCTTACTCAAGATTGCTTTGGCTATTCAGGGTCCTTTGTGTTTCCATACAAATTGTGAAATTTTTTGTTCTAGTTCTGTGAAAAATGCCTGTTTGATAGGGATTGCATTGAATCTGTAGATTGCTTTGGGTAGTATAGTCATTTTCACAATGCTGATTCTTCCAATCCAAGAACATGGTATATCTCTCCATCTATTTGTATCATCTTTAATTTCTTTCATCAGTGTCTTATATTTTTCTGCATACAGCTCTTTTGTCTCCTAGGTAGGTTTATTCCTAGGTTTTTTTTTTTTTTTAGGTACATGGGCCTCTCACTGTTGTGGCCTCTCCCGTTGTGGAGCACAGGCTCCGGACGCGCAGGCTCAGTGGCCATGGCTCATGGGCCTAGCTGCTCCGCAGCATGTGGGATCTTCCTGGACCGGGGCACAAACCTGTGTCCCCTGCATCGGCAGGTGGATTCTCAACCACTGCGCAACCAGGGAAGCCCTATTCCTAGGTATTTTATTCTTTTTTTGCAATGGTAAATGGAAGTGTTTCCTTAATTTCACTTTCAGATTTTTTCATCATTAGTGTATAGGAATGCAAGAGATTTCCGTGCATTCATTTTGTATCCCGCTACTTTACCAGATTCATTGATTAGCTCTAGTAATTTTCTGGTAACATCTTTAGGATTCTCTATGTATAGCATCATGTCATCTGCAAACAGTGACAGCTTTACTTCTTTTACGATTTGGATTCCTTCTATTTCCTTTTCTTCTCTGATTGCTGTGGCTAAAACTTCCAAAACAATGTTGAATAATAGTGGTGAGGGTGGGCAACCTTGTCTTGTTCCTGATCTTAGTGTAAACGGTTTCAGTTTTTCACCATTGAGGATGATGTCGGTTGTGGGTTTGTTATATATGGCCTTTATTATGCTGAGGTAAGTTGTCTCTATGCCTACTTCCTGGAGGGTTTTTATCATAAATGGGTGTTGAATTTTTTCAAAAGCTTTTTCTGCATCTATTGAGATTATCATATGGTTTTTCTTCTTCAATTTGTTAATATGGTGTATCACATTGAATGATTTGCATATATTGAAGAATCCTTGCATTCCTGGGATAAACCCCACTTGATCATGGTGTATGATCCTTTTAATGTGCTGTTGAAGTCTGTTTGCTAGTATTTTGTTGAGGGTTTTTGCATCTATGTTCATCAGTGATATTGGCCTGTAGTTTTCTTTCTTTGTGACATCTGTCTGGTTTTGGTATCAGGGTGATGGTGGCCTCATAGAATGAGTTTGGGAGTGTTCATCCCTCTGCTATAGTTTGGAAGAGTTTGAGAAAGAAAGGTGTTAGCTCTTCTCTAAATGTTTGATAGAATTCGCCTGTGAAGCCATCTGATCCTGGGTTTTTGTTTGTTGGAAGACTTTTAATCACAGTTTAAATTTCAGTGCTTGTGATTTTTCTATTTATATTTTCTATTTCTTCCTGGTTCAATCTCAGAAGGTTGTGCTTTTCTAAGAATTTGTCCATTTCTTCCAGGTTGTCCATTTTTTGGCATAGAGTTGATTGTAGTAATCGCTTATGATCCTTTGTATCTCTGCAGTGTCAGCAGTTACTTCTCCTTTTTCATTTCTAATTTTATTGATTTGAGTCCTCTCCCTCTTTTTCTTGATGAGTCTGGCTAATGGTTTATCAATTTTATATATCTTCTCAAAGAACCAGCTTTGAGTTTTATTGATCTTTGCTATTGTTTCCTTCATTTATTTCTGATCTGATATTTATGATTTCTTTCCTTCTGCTAACTTTGGGGTTTTTTTGTTCTTCTTTCTCTAATTGCTTTAGGTGTAAGGTTAGGTTGTTTATTTGAGGTGTTTCTTGTTTTTGAAGATAGGATTGTATTGCTATAAACTTCCCTCTTAGAACTGCTTTTGCTGCATTGCATAGGTTTTGGGTCATCTGTTTTCATTTTCATTTGTTTCTAGGTATTTTTTGATTTCCTGTCTGATTTTTTCAGTGATCTCTTGGTTATTAAGTAGTGTATTGTTTAGCCTCCATGTGTTGTATTTTTTACAGCTTTTTTCCTGTAATTGATATCTAGTCTCATAATGTTGTAGTAGGAAAAGATACTTGATATGATTTCAATTTTCTTAAATTACCTGAGGCTTGATTTGTGACCCAAATATGATCCATCCTGGAGAAAATTCCATGAGAAGCTGAGAAGAAAGTGTGTTCTGTTGTTTTTGGATGGAATGTCCTATAAATATCAATTAAGTGCATCTTGTTTAATGTATCATTTAAAGCTTGTGTTTCCTTATTTATTTTAATCTTGGATGATCTGTCCATTGGTGAAAGTGGGGTGTTAAAGTCCCCTACTATGATTGTGTTACTGTCGATTTCCTCTTTTATGGCTGTTAGTATTTGCCTTATGTATTGAGGTGCTCCTATGTTGGGTGCATAAATATTTACAATTGTTATATCTTCTTCTTGGATTGATCTCTTGATCATTATGTAGTGTCCTTCTTTGTCTCTTGTAATAGTCTTTATTTTAAAGTCTATTTTGTCTGATATGAGGATTGCTACTCCAGCTTTCTGTTGATTTTCATTTGCATGGAATACCTTTTTCCATCCCCTCACTTTCAGTCTGTATGTGTCCCTAGATCTGAAGTGGGTCTCTTGTAGACAGCATATATAAGGGTTTTGTTTTTGTATCCTTTCAGCCAGTGTAGGGCTTTTGGTTGGAGCATTTAATCCATTTACATTTAAAGTAATTATTGATATATATGTTCCTATTCCCATTTTCTTAATTGTTTTGGGTTTGTTATTGTAGGTCTTTTCCTTCTCTTGAGTTTCCTGCCTAGAGAAGTTCCTGTAGCATTTGTTATAAAGCTGGTTTGGTGGTGCTGAGTTATGTTAGCTTTTGCTTGTCAGTAAAGGTTCTCCTTTGAATCTGAATGAGATCCTTGCTGGGTAGAGTAATCTTGGTTGTAGGTTTTTCCCTTTTATCACTTTAAATATGTACTGCCACTCCCTTCTGGCTTGCAGAGTTTCTGCTGAAGTATCAGCTGTTAACCTTATGGGGATTCCATTGTATGTTATTTGTTGTTTTTCCCTTGCTGCTTTTATTATGCTTTCTTTGTATTTAATTTTTGACAGTTTGATTAATATGTGTCTTGGTGTATTTCTCCTTGGATTTATCCTGTATGGGACTCTCTGTGCTTCCTGGACTTGATTAACTATTTCCTTTCCCATATTAGGGAATTTTCAACTATAATCTCTTCAAATATTTTCTCAGTCCCTTTCTTTTTCTCTTCTCCTTCTGGGACCCCTATAATTCAAATGTTGGTGCGTTTAATGTTGTCCCAGAGGTCTCTGAGACTGACCTCAATTCTTTTCATTCTTTTTTCTTTATTTGGCTCTGCAGTAGTTATTTCCATTATATTATCTTCCAGGTCACTTATCCATTCTTTTGCCTCAGTTATTCTGCTATTGAGTCCTTCTAGAGAATTTTAAATTTCATTTATTGTGTTGTTCATCATTGTTTGCTCTTAGGTTCTTCTAGATCCTTGTTAAATGTTTCTTGTATTTTCTCCATTCCATTTCCAAGATTTTGGATCATCTTTACTATCATTATTCTGAATTGTTTTTCAGGTAGACTGCCTATTTCCTCTTCATTTGTTTGGTCTGGTGGGTTTTTACCTTGCTCCTTAATCTGCTATGTATTTCTCTGTCTTCTCATTTTGCTTAACTTACTGGGTTTGGGGGTGTCCTTTTCACAGGCTGCAGGTTCGTAGTTCCTGTTGCTTTTGCTGTCTGCCCCCAGTGGCCAAGGTTGGTTCAGTGGGTTGTGTCAGGCTCCTGTTGGAGGGGACTACTGGCTGTGTTCTGGTGGATGAGGGTGGATCTTGTCTTTCTGGTGGGCAGGTCTGCCTCTGGTGGTGTGTTTTGTGGTGTCTGTGACCTTATCATGATTTTAGGCAGCCTCTCTGCTAATTGGTAGGGTTTTGTTCCTGTCTTGCTAGTTGTTTGGCATAGGGTGTCCAACACTGTAGCTTGCTGGTTGTTGAGTGGAGTCGGGTCTTGGCGCTGAGATGGAGATCTCTGGGAGATTTTCACCATTTGATATTACATGGAGCTGGGAGGTCTCTAGTGGACCAATGTCCTGAATTCGGCTCTCCCACCTCAGAGGCACAGGTCTGACACCCGGTTGGAGCAGCAAGATCCTGTCATCCACATGGCTCAGAGTAAAAGGGAGAAAAAAGGAAAATAAATAAATAAAATAATAAAATAAAAAATAATTATTGAAAATAAAAAAAATTTAAGTAATAAAAAAAAAAGAAAGAAAGAAGAGAGCAACCAAACCTAAAAACAGAGCCACCAATGATAACAAGCACTAAAAACTATAGTGAAAAAAAAAAAAAAAACCAAAACCCGGACAGATAGAACCCTAGGACAAATGGTAAAAGCAAATTTATACAGACAAAATCACACACAGAAACATATACATACACACTCCCAAAAAGAGAAAAGGGGAAAAAATATATATATATCATTGCTCCCAAAGTCCACCACCTCAATTTTGGGATGATTCATTGTCTATTCAGGAATTCCAGAGATGCAGGGTACATCAAGTTGATTGTGGAGATTTAATCCGCTGCTCCTGAGGCTGCTGGGAGAGATTTCCCTTTCTCTTCTTTGTTCGCACAGCTCCTGGGGTTCACCTTTGGATTTTGCCCCGCCTCTGCATGTAGGTCACCTGAGGGCATCTGTTCTTTGCTTAGACAGGATGGGGTTAAAGGGGCAGCTGATTAGGGGGCTCTGGCTCACGCAGGCCGGGGGGAGGGAGGGGTACGGAACACGGGGTGAGCCTGCGGCGGCAGAGGCTGGTGTGACGTTGCAACAGCCTGAGGTGCGCCATGTGTTCTCCTGGGAAGTTGTCCCTGGATTACGGGACCCTGGCAGTGGCGGGCTGCACAGGCTCCCGGGAGGGGAGGTGTGGATAGTGACCTGTGCTTGCTCACAGGCTTCTTGGTGGTGGCAGCAGCAGCCTTAGCATCTAATGCCCATCCCTGGTGTCTGTGCTGATGCACCTGTTTCTGGAGCTCATTTAGTCGGTGGTCTTAATCCCCTCTCCTCGTGCACCGTGAAACAAAGAGGCAAGAAAATGTCTCTTGCCTCTTCGGCAGCTCCAGACTTTTTCCTGGACTCCCTCCTGGCTAGCTGTGGTGCACTAGCCCCTTCAGGCTGTGTTCACGCAGCGAACCCCAGTCCTCTCCCTGGGATCTGACCTCCGAAGCCCGAGCCTCAGCTCCCAGCCCTGCCCGCCCTGGCGTGTGAGCAGTCAAACCTCTCGGGCTGGTGAGTGCTGATCGGCACCGATCCTCCGTGTGGGAATCTCTCCGCTTTGCCCTCTGCACCCCTGTGGCTGCACTCTCCTCTGTGGCTCCGAAGATTCCTCTTCTGACACCTGCAGTCTCCACCCGCGAAGGGGCTTGCTAGTGTGTGGAAACCTTTCCTCCTTCACAGCTCCCTCCCACTGGTGCAGGTCCTGTCCCTATTCTTTTGTCTCTGTTTTTTCTTTTTTCTTTTGCCCTACCCAGGTACGTGGGGAGTTTTTGGCCTTTTGGGAGGTCTGAGGTCTTCTGCCAGCATTAGTAGGTGTTCTGTAGAAGTTGTTCCACATGTAGATGTATTTCTGATATATCTGTGGGGAGGAAGGTGACCTCCATGTCTTACTCTTCTGCCGTCTTGAAGCTCCTCCCAAGCAATCTTGAAAAGAGAAAAGTGTAAGAAGTGACAGTTGATGCCATGAGCAACTCTTTAGCTCCTACTCCAGCAGCATTGTGGAGTTGTGTCCATGGCCTCAAACATTCACATCTTCTTACCTCTTCCAATAGTGCCCATCTAACAGCTGAACACTTGCTCTCAAAGTTAACTAAAGGGGTTCTTCCACAAATTATTCCTAGGTATGTGCCATAAAGCAGGCTGTTATTTTTCCATAAGAACAATGTTACAACTAAATCATAGATATGCTGAATAATATTTCATAAAAAAGCAAACATGGCCTATAGGAATTCAAGGTAAAAAAATATACTGCAAAATTTTTATGATTGTCACAAATGTACCTTACAAGGGGTTGTAAAGTACATTTGTGACAATCTTATAAAATGTACTAAAATACACATGTCCGGCAAACATGACTAGCAAGGTTCTCTAGAACACAATTTTATTACTACAAGTTTGACCTAACACTACATGCTAGCAATCATAAGTATTAAATATTTAATAATAATTTTTCTTGCCTCCTTAAAATTTACAAGGGCTTTTGGGGAGATGATTTGGATATCTCATTTCTCTTAAAAAGTTTTCTATTTCAGCTTAAAAGCTCCCTTCAACATTTCTTATAAGGAAGGAAGTCTGAAATGATAGCGTCTTTTCCTCTTTTTTTAAAAAAATAAATTTATTCAATTATTTATTTTTAGTTGCATTGGGTCTTCGTTGCTGTGTGCGGATTTTTCTCTAGTTGCAGCGAGTGGGGGCTACTCTTCATTGTAGCGCACAGGCTTCTCATTGCAGTGGCTTTTCTTGTTTTAGAGCACAGGCTCTAGGTGCGTGGGCTTCAGTAGTTGTGGCTCACAGGCTCAGTAGCTGTGGCTTGTGGGCTCTAGAACGCAGGCTCAGTAGTTGTGGCACACGGGCTTAGTTGCTCCATGGCATGTGGGATCTTCCCGGACCAGGGTTCGAATTTGTGTCCCCTGCATTGGCATGCAGATTCTTAACCACTGCGCTACCAGGGAAGTACCGTCTCTTTTTCTCTTGATAAATATTGTCTAATTTGGATTGTAGTGCCCAGATGTAACTATATTGTTTACTGTACTTTGTAAACAACAGACTCAGTAGTACATAATTTAGAGACGAGAATTCAAAATATCATGAACATCCCACCAAATGCTGATCCCATTTCTACTTGCATTTCTCCATTGACAGGAATCTCAGTTCTTTTTAAAGCAGTCCATTCCATTTTTATCTCTCTCTTATTTCACTGAGTTTTAGGCTATTTTCCTATATCTCTCCACTTATCTGTCCTAATTCCTTCCAGAAAGCCAAAGGACAAGGCTTCCTTCCTCCTTACAACAGCCCTCCCATGTCCACTACTACTGGAGGGCTAGTAGTAGTGGACATGTACAGAGGGCTAGTACAGAGGGCTAGACACTAGTACAGAAGGCTACTGTACGAGGTTCTCTAGAGAACGAGAGTCTGGGAAAGTTGAAGGAATTGTCCACACTCTGTGTGCTGAGGTGTTGAAGCACTTAAAGAGTTATTTAATCGTTCACAAAGATAACTACCTCTGGTCAGACTGTATTTAAATTCAGACATAAATATGTTTTGTGGAAAACATATTTTCTCCTTGTTTATGCAGAGGAAATCTCTTGCTGACCAAGTAATGCTGTTTTGGTTCAAGGTTAGTGTAGTACATTGGGCTACAATAAATTCAAATAAGTAATTATCCTTACATGTGAATACAGTTTCTTCTTAAAGGCCACCCTTTGTTTTGCCCGTTCACACATGATCTGCAAAGCACGTTCAGCCAAACCTATTGTTCTCATACAGTGGTGGATTCTGCCAGGTCCAAGGCGGCCTTGGGCAATTTCAAATCCCCTACCTTCACCTGTGAGAAAGAAAGGATAACATGACCACAGCCTATTTCTTTTGTTATTTACACAAATCCTGAGAAACTAATGAGATGCCCTCAATAAAAATGGCATTCCAGTAGGAAAAAAGTCAGTTCTGTAATAAGGTTCACTATACCTTTATGGAACTTTGATTTCTATGTATTTTAAACCACCATCATGAAAAACTTGGATCAAATTTAAGAACTGTCTTTTGAGTACCTACTCTGCATAAGTTGTTTTGTTAGTGCTGCAATGGTTACAAATGTAGATAAGACACAGACCCGAGTTTAGAACCTAGAAGAGGGGCAAGGATGCTAGGGATAAGGGATATGGAGAGGGACAAGAAAGGCAAAGGAGGGAGATGCTGTCTCTTCATCATGGTAACCTTAGGGCCTGGCAGGATCAGGGGCTTGTTGAGTGGATGAGATGAGGAATACAAGAACCTTCCTGAAAGAGGTGGCATCAGAGGTGTTCCCTGAAGGTTGAGTAGGATTCCAACAAGCAAGAGGATGGAGTCATTCTAGGCATACAGTATTCAAAGTTATTTATGCTTCTACTGTGTATATGACTTGAATTCAGAAAGTACTGAGGTTTTAGTAAAACAAGTAGAGGCTTGAAGATCACGTTTTAGGAAAAAGTGTGTTGCTCTGAATTGTATAATTTTTGTATTTAGCTGTGTTTTCAACTGATGTGACACCACATCAAATACTTAAATAAAACCTTATTATTCCATGAAGAAAATCCACCAAAGGAAAAAATTTTCCTTTATAAATGGAGTAAATAAGAGGCGAAAGTATCTAAATTATGGTATACTTCGTATCTTTTCCAGATTTAGACCTGAAAATATTTTAAAACAAAATAACAGAGAATCATTTTTCCAAACTTATCTCACCTAGTATTAGATTGGTGGCAGGAACTCGCACTTGATTAAAATGGATCTCAAAATGTCCTCCATGGAAATTGTCTATAAAATAGAGAATAAAATTTTCAAAAGCAAAATGAATTGACCATAAAACAGTCACAGATAATTAATCTATTGAAATATAATTACTCAAAGATAGTGGAATTTAAAGGCCATAATGTCATACATTCCTAGGTAGACCAGAGCCCTGAACCCCCAGCACTGTGTAGGCCAGAAAACTTATCAACTGTTTTAGAAATTTTAAGAGATTTTAGATATCATTTCATCAAGAGGTTTCTGAACTCATTCTCTGAAGTTGTAGAGCTATGAAAAAGGAAGACGGCTCCACAGCTCCGATCAGACTATTTTATTATTGTTTTATTATTGCTTCTTCTTTGAAATTTTTTATATATGGGCTTCCAAAGAAAATTCTGCTCGGAAAAAAAAAGTTCCAATGGTTCAAAAATTGAAAGTGAATAAAGTAATTTAAATTTCTGATTTGACCATTGTGGAAACCAATGCCTGATGATGTGAAGAACCTGCTTGAAGGGACAGAGCAGGTTCAGCATTAGAGACAAAGCTGAGGCTGGGCCTTCAGGTATGTTTGCTCCCAGTCTAGGCTTGTTCACTGTGTGTTTGCCTCTTGAAAATGCTGGCATGTGACTGAGATTGGGAACACATTCACATTTTGTCTTTATATCACCCCTCCTCCCTGCCAAATTCTTCAGATAATCTCATGCTAACTCCACACCCTTTCCCAGTCAGAATAGATATTAATAATCAATTATGTCCACACTGTTTCCTTTGGCCTTGGCACAGGGAGTTGGAGAGGTGCTGGTGAAATTGTCATACTGAAATTTCAAACATAGGCTCTACAATGGAGGGTATCCGTAGCCAACCAACATTATAAACTCATTTTGGTGGTCTTTCAGGCTGTTGCTCTGCAACCCAGTGACTTCCCATGCACAGTGAGCTTGTTTATCCCCATCTTGCCAACACTTTTCTTTTCTTTATAATTCAATCCTTTTTTTTTTTTAGTTAATTTGTATTGGAGTATAATTGCTTTACAATGTTGTATTAGTTTCTACTGTACAGCAAAATTAATCAGCTACACATATCCCCTCTTTTTTGGATTTCCTTGCCACTTAGGTTATCACGTGCATTAAGCAGAGTTCCCTGGGCTATACAATATGTTCTCATTAGTTGTCTATTTTATACATAGTATCAATAGTGTATATGTGTCAATCCCAATCTCCCAATTCCTCCCCCCTCCCTCCTCCCCCCTCCCTTGGTATCCATACATTTGTTCTCTATGTCTGTGTCTCCATTTCTGCTTTGCAAATAAGATCATCTATACCATTTTTCTAGATTCCACATATATGCATTAATATACAATATTTGTTTTTCTGACTTACTTCACTCTGTATGACACTCTCTAGGTCCATCCACATCTCTACAAATGACCCAATTTCATTCCTTTTTATGACTGAGTAATATTCCATTGTATATATGTACCACATCTTTTTTATCCATTCATCTGTTGATGGAAATTTAGGTTGCTTCCATGTCCTGGCTATTGTAAATAGTGCTGCAATGAACACTGGGGCGCATGTGTCTTTTTGAATTATGGTTTTCTCAGAGTATATGCCCAGGAGTGGGATTGCTGTGTCATATGGTAGTTGTAGTTTTAGTTTTTTAAGCAACCTCCATACTGTTCTCCATAGTGGCTCTATCAATTTACATTCCCACCGACAGTGCAGGAGGGGTTCCCTTTGCTCCACACCCTCTCCAGCATTTACTGTTTGTAGATATTTTGATGGTGGCCATTCTGACAAGTGTGAGGTGATACCTCATTGTAGTTTTGATTTGCTTTTCTCTAATAATCAGTGTTGTTGGGCATCTTTTCATGTTTGCCAACACACTTAACCTGTGGGTGCATTCTCCAGCTGCAGCCTACAGAAAGTGATGATGCCAAATGTTCCATAAAACTGCAAGTCTTATATCCACTACTTGAGTATTTTCATTAGCCACTTTCAACAATAAACAGAAAGCCAGCATCACCACAAAACCTGAAGTTCAGTAAACTTTTTCATAACATTTATCACTGGCTGACAGCTATATAACTTCTTATTTACATGTTTGTATTTATTCTCTATCTCCTTCCCCCAGCATGTAAGCTCCACAAGGGCAGAGATCTTGGTCTACTGTGTTCACTAATGTATTTTAAGTACCTGGAACGGTGCTCAGTACTCAACAAATACTTGCTGAGTGAGCAACCTGATTGGCAAGGAAATAGTGAACGTGAGCCTGAGCAAAAGTATCCTTGCTTCTTAGAAATTCCACCCAAGGACAGAAGGAAGGAAAAGTTTTGCATTCAAATCAGTCAAAACCCATTGCTTATTAATAGCTCTTGAGGTTGATTGACTAAGAAAGCTAAACTTGAAAACAAAAATGAATGTTACTATGGGTTACCTAGATTTAATTTTCCAGGTGTATTTCATTAATCTATTCTCCTGGATGATGAAGAGAAGACTGGCAGACAGAGTCATTATTCCTTGAATACTAGTCTGCCCTTTCCCAAAAGCAAACAAAACGTGGTAGAATGCTGCACCACCTCTCTTTTTATTTGTTCTATTCTGAACTCCACTCGTATTTTTATTAAGCGTCAAAAAATTTCTAAAAACCCATCTTGTGCATTAAAATGCTATCTGGGGACTTCCCTGGTGGTCCAGTGGTTAAGAATCCACCTTCCAATGCAGGGGACATGGGTTTGATCCCTGGTCAGGGAACTAAGATCCCACATGCTGCGGGGCAACTAAGCCCACGTGCCGCAACTACTAGGCCTGCGCTCTCTAGAGCCTGCGCACCACAACTAGAGAGCCTGCCCACTGCAACGAAAGATCCCACATGCCGCAATGAAGATCCTGTGTGCCACAACTAAGACCTGATGCAGCCAAATAAATAAATATTTTTTAAAAAATGCTATTTAGTCCCTTCAGTGTTACTGCATATTCTAGTCCTCCTGCTTGCAAATACAAGGACAGGTTGACTGAGTACTTACCCAGGTAGCCAAAAACAGACAAGGGCCTTATTACTTCTACTCCAGGTGTGTTGATGGGAACAAGAATCATGCTGTGTTGTTTGTGTCTGGTCAAAAGAAAAACAGATGTTAGGAAAAGTGTGCTAAGTGGAAAAATAAAACAGATGTTAGGCAGAGTCTCAACTGTCATTTTTTCATTGTTGTTATCATGTAATTATGTAAGCAATGATGTCTGGAATGGGAACTGTGTAAAAAACATACATTAAGTACATTCAGATTCAGGCTGTGATCTGGAACAATGATGATTTTAAAATATGTGAAAGTTATTTAACTGAGGCTTCTCATTGCTCAAAGTGGTAACTGGCAACTGATGTTCAATACACTAAACATTTCAAAACTATTGCCTTGGATCTAAATGTCTAACTTACAAACAGTTTTGAAAAATTTTATATATCTTATAATCTGATCCAAACAGCTTTGAGGATTCAGCAACACTTTTAATACAGGAAATTCCACAGTGAAGAATGTACAGTAACACTCCCTAAAATGTTTTCTAAATACATGTTTTAGCAAAATAATTGTGAAATACAAACATGTGACATTTAATGTCATAATATATTTTATATTATTATGATTTGTGAGCCCAAATGGTGCATTTTAAGTAAATTAAGTGGATACAGAGAAAGACCTACTCTTATTCCTCATAGATTTCTCAATCACTATTGTTTTATTACCTGGTTACACAGTTATTGTTACTTTTTCCCATAACAATTGCAATTTTGCACTTTGGATTCCCAGCTCCTAAAACCAGAGAGAAAATGAGAACAATACATCATAAAAAGAAATTTTTAGCCTGACATTTCACCGTAAAAGTTCTAATCTTTCTAAGTTTACCTCTGGGAAAAAAAACAAACAAACATACAGGAAGAAAACCCTTAATTCATTAAAAAAAATAATGCTATGTACAAAACTGTGTATCACCCAAGAAAAATCACTAGCCAAGGCCAAGAATGGACTTCTCAATGAGAGCTGCTGCACGAAAATAACCAGAAGTCAAAGAAGCCATGAGGGACTTCCCCGGTGGCGCAGTGGTTGAGAGTCCATCTGCCGATGCAGGGGGCGCGGGTTCATGCCCTGGTCTGGGAGGATCCCACGTGCCGTGGAGCAGCTGGGCCTGTGGGCCGTGGCCGCTGGGCCTGCGCATCCGGAGCCTGTGCTCCGCGGCGGGAGAGGCCACAGCAGTGAGAGGCCCGTGTACCGCAAAAAGAAAATAAAAATAAATAAATAAATAAATAAAGAAGCCGTGAAAGAACTGCAGCCCTTAAGACAAAATGACAGCTCTCCCATTCATACCATTTCAGACATCAGCATGCTAGAAAGGTTGTGAACTTCTTCTAGCATATTTCCTCCTGTTTAGATACCATATTTTCTGACATATGGACAAGAAGTACTAAAACTCATGATATTTACTCCCCAACCAGTGACTGAGAAAGACCTAATTTCCCCAGCCATGGGGCTGGGTGAGGGTGAGTCTATTTGAGGATTTCAGTACCCATCCCAGATTACATCATTTGCCCTAGTTACGCTATGGAGTAGCTGAAGATGGTTTACTTGGAGCTGTCCACATATATGAGGCTCTGATTCCACCTTCAGTAAGCCTAGGTTTTCATTCATTGATTTATTAAGGGTTAAAATTTGAAAATATAAAGCTATTTTCATTTTAATGTAAACTTTTATTTAACTACAGTTTAAGGTCTATGGCAATTCCCCAAAGGGGCCTTCTTGCAAAAAGTAAGTTTCATTTTCACCAGTCTAAGCACCTAGTGCCTCAGGGAAACTACCATTTAACTGGTGTTCTAATTATAAGACTGCAAGCAACTGGGTCAGATTAAGTTAAACACATAACTTCTTATAAAAAGTGGTTTTAGGAGATGTGAAATCATATAAAGATAAAATCTGAAAGAAGATTTCAGAACATCAGGATGATTCAAATGGTAGATGATAATACTTAAATTACACTGTGCATCTTAACTGAAATTTCTTATCTGAAAACACTGGGCTGGGGGAATTTTTTTTACCCTTGATTCGTCCTGGCTCTGCAATAATATGTAATCATGCTTTGATTCTTAGCTAGAAATTATTGAGAAAAGAGTCTTTTCCAGAAAGGCTTACTTTTAATTTTTCAACTGGATATTTTTCTACTTGGGGTTTTTGAGCTTTTACTCGTAGGAAGACTTGAGGCCCTTAGGCTGAAGAGTCAGGCCACTTGCCCCATATAACACAGTGTCTCCTTGGTGGGTGTACTTCTGAAAATCAGATTAGGACATAATGGTATGACTTGGGGTTCATTTTCATTACAGATCTTTTCTTTGTCTACTTTCTATCCTGGTAATCAAGAACATTTTGGGTAAATCTTTTAAGGTTTCATGGATTTTAATTCTAGATAAACAGAAGCTGAATCCTTCAAAAGTAAAATCTTCTCTACAATTCCCTCAAACCCTAACCAAAAGCCATCTTTTTCCAATTCTATATTTCTCTCTAATATTTCCCAATAGTATTTCTTGTCTTGTTCTTTCTATCATAAAAAATTGTTGTCACAGCTTTATGTAAGTGCCCAACAGATTTCAGATATCAGGTAAATTTTGAAGAAACTCAAGAAACAAGGCAAATAATTCTTTAATTCTGCTTTGCTCAATCTAATATGGAAAACAATTCAGATTCTTAAAAGATAAAACTTCTAAATTGGCTCTCCTTTTTGGGGTCATTAAGTAGAGGAAGTAAGGGTGAATATATAAGCTGTAAATTTTGAAATATTTTGATTTAACCTTGATGTTTCAGAAAATGGGAAAACTCTCTCACAAATATATCATCTCATCTTAGCTACAAGCATAATTTGGCAGGTGCAGCAACAGAAATGTTCTTCTTCTAAAGGGAGTTTTTGCTCTCATGTTATTTTAGTTAATGAACAGGATACCAAATGTCATAAATTAAATATATTAAAGGAAATCTGAATAGACCAGAAAACATCTAAATATATCTGCTGTGTCACAGGCCTTCATGAATGAAAACAGATGGCATAGATAAGATAATTTTGTTTTTAATCCAGACTCTGTGGTATTTCAAGACTGTTCAAGTGCCAGGATTAAGTCAGGCTGAAAAGGACATTTTACTGATATTTGCTGATGAGTTTTAATTTCACAGGCTCTTACAACCACATGGTTATCAAACAAAATCATTCTCTAACACAAGGAAAGATGACAGGTAGAGAAAAACATGACTATTGGGTATGGATATGGTCTGTAACAATAAAAAAAAGTGATATAAACAATAATATAATGTGAAGTGCAGTTAGCTATGTACAAAGTCTCAAGGTTACTTCTTCTACCAACATTGAACTTCTAAGGTGAAATACTTAAACTTCATTTGGTCTTAGCATTAATACTTAGTTTTAATTCAAATACGAATAAAAAACCAATATGAGTTAAGTAACATTTTAAAATGAAATTTCCACTTGTTAAAAAAAAGAAAAAGTTTATCATTCAGTTAAAAAAAAACAATCTCATGTGTGCCTTTGGAATATGTGCTATTATTAATAGGGGAAACAACCTTTGAAATTCACTTACTCTACTGCTAGGAAGGTTTACATTTAATAAGTATTCAATAAATGTTACATGCTGTCACTATTACAAAATATAGTTGGATCAAAATCAGGTCCAAATAGATCAGAATTGAAAATTTAAAAAAAATTTAAGTAATCAAGACATTAAACGGCTTCCCCGTTGGTGCAGTGGTTAAGAATCCGCCTGCCAATGCATGGTACACGGGTTCAAACCCTGGTCCGGGAAGATCCCACATGCTGCGGAGCAACAAAGCCTGTGCGCCACAACTACTGAGCCTGTGCTCTAAGGCCCATGAGCTACAATTACTGAATCCCACGCACCACAACTACTGAAGCCCACACGCCTAGAGCCCATGTGTCATAAAAAGAGAAGCCACTGCAGTGAGAAGCCCGTGCACAGCAACGAAGACTCAATGCAACCAAAAATAAATAAATAAATAAATAAATTTATTTTAAAAAGACATTAAAAAAACTAGAAGAAAAAACAATTTAGTATCTATGAAATCTCTGGATGGGAAAGAAATGTTGAGCCTCAAAAATAAATGTGGGAATTCCCTGGCAGTCCAGTGGTTAGGACTCTGAGCTCTTACTGCCAAGGCCCCGGCTTCAATCCCTGCATGCAGCCAAAAAAAAAAAAAAAAGAAATCAAAGGAAAAAGATTGACTGGTTTACCTGTATAAAATTATTGTACAGTAAGAAACAAAATTAAAGCAAAAAACAATTTAGGGAAAATATCTCACACATAGCTGGCAAGGGCAGGCGAAGGGTACTGAATCTGTTACAAGTCATTTAAGACAGCAAGATGGTAGTGGAATAACACATTCAACTGGCAACGTTCTAGGGAAATAGACACTTCCATATATTATTGGTGAAAGTGCAAAGTAATACCATTCCTATGTAGTACAATTTGGTAATATCCATCAAAATTACAGATTCGCTTATCCTTTGATCCACCAATTCAACTTCTGGGATTTATCCTACAGGTATAGCTGTTTCTGAATGAACTGACAGATGTAGATTATTAACTGTAGTAGTATTGTTTATACTTGCAAAGAATTGGGCATAAATCAATATCCATCAATAGGAGACTATTATATGGTATGTCCACATAATGGAACCCTTCTAAAAAGAATAAGGAAGCTTTCAATGCACTTAATTGAAAGAACTCTAAGATTATTCTACAGAATGCTATCTTTAGTGTAATAAGAAAAGGGATAGTTATACATGGTTAGTCCCATTCTTCAACATCCCTCAGTAAGATTAGATTAAGTGCAGTTTCCTACCATATCTATAAAGATGCTCTCTATAACATTATTTGTAATAGCAAAATGCTGGAAACATTCAAAGTCCTATAGCAGTTGAATGGTAAGTCAAATTATGGTAATCCACATAAAATATTATTTAGCTACGAAAAATGTCATTTATAGTGAGTTTGAATAACATGAAAATGCTTAAGCAAAAATGCTAAATAAAAAACTCATATACAATATGAATTCAATACGTAGTATGGACACTAAAGAGTAATCATAAGATTATTAAATAATGCTCAATTTGTATCTTAATATCGAAGACATTTTCAGTGAAAATGTAAAATATAGTTTAGTCAGATTGCTTCCCAAGCACCTAATACTGAGAAAAATGGCACTACAAGAAGAAAATGAGAAATGGGTGTGGAGAGAGAGATTCTATAGGAACAAGGGACATTGCTGTTAGGACCGGTGAGGAAGGGTGAGAGACAATTTATGGTGAGAAGCCAGTTGGAATAAACTTATGGTGGAAGGCAAGTGGAAGAGAGGTGCAAAAAAAAAAGGTGCTAAAGAAGCATCAAGTAAATACTTTGAAAAGTTGCCTAAGGTAAGTGATGCCTTTCCCTATCCTCCAAGCTTTATGATTGACTTTCAAATGTTGTCAAGTATTCCCTATTAACACCTCTTCTAGTTCTGTTGAGGAGGAAAATACAGGAAAAGGTCAGTCAGTGAGCTAGTTTCACCATGTTTCATACACAGGTGTGACTCACTATATACTACCAGAGGAAGCTTGATCCTGAGACCCTTTATGCCCCAAGGGCTGGGTATGTGTTTGAGTCAGCAAAAATAATGACCGAATTGAAAAGATGTAAAGATTATAGCTTTATAACTGATTTACAAGAAGGGAATCCTATTTACAAGAAAGTATGTGGTTGAAAGTACATGGGGGAGGAAATGAAGGAAAAGGACAGATACTTTTAAATATCTATAAATATGTATCAAAATTCTATAATAGATGACATCATGGAATTATACACATGCATAAGGGATAGTATGAAAAAGTAGAAATCGTCTAAGGCTAAAGATCTGGATCTAAAATTCCAACTGCATTGCTAAATTTATAAGTCTGTGGAAGATAAGTTACTTAAGCACTGACTGGTTGATTGATTGATTCATTCATTCATAAATTTAATTAGCCATTAAAGAACTACAGCATCAAGGGCAAGTAAAATGGGACAATAATCAGAAGGGAAAGTAGAATTATTTATTAATTCAAAATATTTATTGAGTATCTACTATGTGCCAGGCACTATTCTATATATTTATATATGAAAAATTATACAAAAGTCCCTAATCTGATGAAGCTTATATTCTAATACAGGGTGAGATACATTAGACACCAAACACAATATAAATGATATGGTACATTAGCACATGAAAAGTGCTATGGGTAAGGTTGATTGGGAGTATAGGCAGGTGAAGGGTATTTAGTTTAATTTATTTATTTAATTTTTGCCCTCTGTTTTATTGAGATATAATTGACATACAGCTCTGTATAAGTTTGACTTACATACATCATGAAATGATTATCACAATAAGTTTGGTGAACATCTATCATCTCACACAGATACAAAATGAAAGAAATAGAAAAATATTTTCTTCCTTGTGATGAGAACTCTTAGGGTTTACTCTCTTAACACCTTCCATATATAACATACAACAGTGTTAATTCTATTTATTATGTTGTACATTACATCCCTACTACTTGTGTATCTTATAACTGGAAGTTTGTACCTTTTTTGACCACCTTCATCTAATTCCCTTCCCCTTCCACCTGCCTCTTGCAACCACATATCTGATCTCTTTTTTTTATGTTTGTTTGTTTTTGAAGTACAATTGACCTACAACACTATGTTAGTTCCTGTTACACGACACAGTGACTGGATATTTCTAAACATTTTAAACTGACCACTATGATAAATCTAGTTATGATATGTCAACATACAAAGATATTACTTACTTATTGGCTATATACCTCACACTATATATTTCATCCCCATGACTCATTTATTTTGCAACTGGAAGTTTGTAGTCCTTTTTTTTTTTTGAAAATTTGATGCATGCTATGGAATAATGTATTAAATGTATACATATCAACAAAGATGTATTTGTTTTTATACATTTGTTTATTTTTGGCTGCCTTGGGTCTTCGGGCAAGCAGGGGCTACTCTTCGTTGCGGTGCCCACAGGCTTCTCATTGCTGTGGCTTCTCTTGTTGCGGAGCTCCGGCTCTAGAGCTCAGGCTCGGTAGTTGTGGCATGTGGGCTTAGTTGCTCGGAGGCATGTGGGATCATCCCAGACCAGGGCTTGAATCCGTGTTCCCTGCATTGGCAGGCAGATTCTTAGCCACTGCACCATCAGGGAAGCCCTGTAATCTCTTTTTAAGAGTTTGTAATCTCGGGCTTCCCTGGTGGTGCAGTGGTTGAGAGTCCGCCTGCCAATGCAGGGTACACGGGTTCGTGTCCTGGTCTGGGAGGATCCCACGTGCCGCGGAGCGGCTGCGCCCGTGAGTGCGTGCGGAGCCTGTGAGAGGCCCGCGTACAGAAAAAAAAAAAAAGTTTGTAATCTCTTAATCTCCCTTACCTATTTCTTTCCTCCCCCATCCCCCTCCCACCTGTCGGCAACCATCGGTTTGTTCTCTGTATCTATAACTCTGTTTCTGTTTTGTTATGTTTGTTCATTTGTTTTGTTTGTGAAGGGTATTTTAAATAGAATAATCAGGGGTTGCCTCAGTGAGAAGGTGGTGATTGGACAAAGACTGGAAAGACATGAGGGAGTGAGCGTTGCAAGTACTGAAAGGAAGCACAGTCCAGGCAGATAGAAGAGCCAGTACAAAAGCCCTAAGAAGGAATGTGCCTAGCACATTTCAAAACAGCAAGGAGGTTGGTGTGGCAGAATAAGCAAGCAAAGAGGAGGAGAAGGAAATAAGTCAGAGAGGCAATGAGGGATGGAGGGTAGGCCATTCTAAGAATTTAGTGGAAGGTTGCTTGTTTGCTTCCTCCTGCTCCCAAAATACATAAGATAAAGAAGAATAAGAGGTAAGAGAAGGCAAAAGACCAGAGAGTCTAGAGAGGGCAGGGATAAATTTAAGAGCAGTATCCCTCAGCAAGCAGCAAGAGATCAGAGTAATGATCAGCCATGGTAAGGAGAAGAGATGCCTCTTTTGGAAGAATTGTGCTAGAGTCTGCTGAGGAAGGCTGATATGCTCATCTCTTAGCAACTTTGCCCTCAGTGACTTCACATTGGTAGCTGAAATTGGCCATGGTGGGAGTGTTTACACCATGGAAAATGTCTAACACTACAAATCCAGGCACTTTTTTCTTTTTTTCAATTTGGAAGTGTTTTATTTTATTTATTTATTTTTTAAACATCTTTATTGGAGTATAATTGCTTTACAATGGTGTGTTAGTTTCTGCTGTATAACAAAGTGAATCACTAATACATATACATATATCCCCATATCTCTTCCCTCTTGCATCTCCCTCCCTCCCACTCTCCCTATCCCACCCCTCTAGGTGGTCACAAAGCACTGAGCTGATCTTCCTGTGCTATGGGGCTGCTTCCCACTTGCTATCTATTTTACATTTGGTCAGGCATTTTTTTCTTGGTGAGATGGTTTAGCTGCATGCAAATAACTCTTCTCAAAGACTGGTGGATAACAAGGAGGAGAAGTTGGCTGTATCCCCAGACACATACTGTGGGAAGATGAAGGCCCCAGTGCTCTAGAGTCTCTTTTCTGTGAATCAACAGGAAAGTTAGATCAGTTGCTTTTAGAAAAAATGGCATTGGTCTGAAATAATTTCTGAAGGGGGAGACTGAGCCTAGAGAAAGTAAATAAGGGAACTGTTATGCAAATATAGGGAGAGTCAAGGCCAAGGGTTAAATCTGCATACATTTATCTTCTTTCTCTAACTTTCATTTGTTTGGAAGTAGAGGGAGGGGGAGATAGCCAGAGATAGCCTTTCCAGACAGAAGGATTTTGAAAGTTTGGAGCTGGCCATTGAAGAAGATTACAGGAAGGAACAAGAATTTAAAGTTGTGGGGAAAGTCATACTCTGGGGTCAAGGACAGATAAGGAGTACAGTGAGGCCAAGGGGAGTCTCATAGTTTAAGAAAAATACAAAATGATGTGGTATAAAGATTTAAATTCTACTATAAATACCTAATGATTACTTAAAATTTAGTTTTTGATAATTTAGTCTTTACAAAGATAACTTTCTAGGTTACAATCATTTTTTGTTTTCTTTCCTAGACAAAATAATTTTAGAGAGTATTTTTCTAGATGCTACCTACAAGTAAATACTTGTTAGCTGCCTTGAGGCGCTCTGGTGAATTCTTTTGGTTTGGCAGTCAGTACCTCAGCTGCAGGCACGTTCCTGTTCCCTTTGGCTAAGTGGAAACTTCGAAAGGTCTGTAGTTTTTGAAACGAGATTGAATTCCTTCAAGTTTGTAACCTAGGACACTTAAGAACTTGGATTTGAGTTCACAGGATGGTTATACATAAAATAAAAGATCAAGTGCTCACAAGGTTAAATTTCCTGAAAGCCTTACTGGATGTAAGACAAAGGCGGGGTATAAAACGAAAATAAAAGTATGCTGAGTTAGAGAGGTCATTCTATCTTACTCTCTGCACTCAAGACTGCTCCTGTCTGCTGACAGAAACAGGTTGGTTTTTTCTTTCTTCTTCCATTCAGACTTGTATATGATTTTTTTTTAAGCCCAAAGGTTTGGTATATTTATGTATGCATAAAAGTTTACATGTGCAGAAAAGAGCTATTTGAAAAGTTATACATGTTAACCTTAAAACAAAAATATGAACATAGCAAGAAGAAAATATTATTTTAATACGATTACTTGCCTATCAAACTTTGTTAATAATAGGTTTTGCTATATCATTTTTTCCTGCTTTGTTTTATTGTTAAATTTTTTTATTCTTATGATAATTACAAAGGCATTTAAATGTGTTTCTATGTTTCTGCCAGAAGGATCACTTCTGCAAATAGTTTCCATTCCTACGCTTATTTATTCATATTTTTAGCATGATTAATTCTTTTAAAATATCTTTCCTTAATATCTTATCTGTTTGGCCATATTATACCTTATCACTGGGTTCAAGATTTGTGTGATAAAAGAGAAGGAAAGAACAAAGTTCCTACCGTATTAATAATTAACATATAAGAAAACGAAGACTAAAGTAGTCTTCCAGATTGGAACTTTTCAAATAACTTTAAGGATAAAGGGAGACAGAAGGGCTAAGGAAAAAGTATAACAAAACTCAGCACTATAATAAAAACACTGAAAGTTATTATTATATATATTTTAAAACTTGTGAATTCTGTGCAAGCTTATCTTAATACTACAGGGTGTTAATAGCCAGTACAGTAGAATAACTTAATGAAGAGACATGAGATTCCTGCAGTATCATCCTTCCATTCTAGAGTAATAGCTTTAAACTATTGGTAAAACGTTTAGTTTGACAAATATTTGCTGGGCACCTAGAGTGGGCCTGGCACTCTCTTCGGGTATTAATTATAAACATAAATCCAACAGGTCATAGTCTTAGGGAACTTAGAGCACAGAGGGAAAAGGTAGTCTGAGAAACATGTCTTCCATAGGATGGGGTCAGTTCTCTGAGAGATATGCAGATACAGTTATTGGATCGGGAAAGTCTTCGGGAGAGGTGACATCTAAGTTAACTGGGTAGGAACTGGCCCTTCAAGGGAAGGGCAGGAAATAGTCCATCAGATAAAAGAACAGAATGAGTAATGATGTAGACATGTGCTGTAGCATGGTGTGTGCCAGAAAATCGCTGGCAAATCAATATTGTTGCTGTCTACCATGCAGGGTGCACAGTAGAGAGATGTAGCAGGAACCATGGGTAGGACAACATTATGGAAGGAGCCTTGGGTATCATGGTAAGGAGCTTAGATTGTATCTTTCAGATGAAGGGATGTGTCTTTCAGGTGAGGAGCTAATAAGCAGCAGTGATGGATTGACATTTTAGAGAGAGAGCACTCTGATGGCAGTAAGAAAAATGTTTTGATAAGGAGGTGGTAAGGAGGAATAAGAACAGTAGGACGGGGCTTCCCTGGTGGCGCAGTGGTTGAGAGTCCGCCTGCCGATATAGGGGACACGGGTTTGTGCCCCGGTCCGGGAAGATCCCACAGGCCGCGGAGCGGCTGGGCCCGTGAGCCATGGCCGCTAAGCCTGCGCGTCCGGAGCCTGTGCTCTGCAACGGGAGAGGCCACAACAGTGAGAGGCCAGCGTACTGGAAAAAAAAAAAAAAAAAAGAAGAACAGTAGGATGCCACTTGGGAAGATATTGTAATAGGCCAGGTAATAATGATGGTTGAATTATGTGGATGTGTCAAGGAGCACAGATTAAAAGGAAGAGACAGATTTGAGACCTATTTGGGAGGTAAAATCAGAATTTAGGGGCTGACTGGAAATCAGGGATGAAGATAAGAGATAAATCAAGGATGGTACAGGCTGAAGGCTTAGGTGACTAGTGGAACAACAGTGCTACCAAATAGTAGTTTACAATCAGCATGTAGTGACAGGTTTTGGAGGGAAGCTAACTAGAGGAGACTTTGTTTTATAAAAGCCAACCAGTAAAATTAAGTAAAATGCTGAGATAATATATTTAACTTATTTTAAAATAAATTCATAAATATATAAAAATAATATTTATTTTAAATAAATAAAATTATTTTAATTTTAAAATTTAATTTATTGTCAATATACTGTGTAAGAATCACAAAGTTGTATATATAAAAGTTACAGGGTTTAATGATTAATGAAATTCCCCAGGGTATTATTTTTATCTTCCCTCTGTAAATCCCAGCTCCTGTACACAAACTTGTAAAATCAAGCGATGAAAAACTACTCTTGGGGATATATTCCAACGTGGCTTCCATTAAAGAGTTTCAAAGAGTGGCAGGTTCAGGCTCACATATGTTATGGCAACAATCTATTCTCTAATAAAAGAATAAAACATATGCTAGATCAAAAGCGTTTCCACTTAAGAAATATT
This sequence comes from Grampus griseus, assembly GCF_964374135.1. Classification (NCBI taxonomy): domain Eukaryota; kingdom Metazoa; phylum Chordata; class Mammalia; order Artiodactyla; family Delphinidae; genus Grampus; species Grampus griseus. The sequence goes on along the minus strand of NC_138998.1, from coordinate 33,991,680 downwards.
AAAATAAATATCCTGTATTCTTTTTGCCATTTAGATTGGAGCCATGGCTTTGGAACACAACCAGTCAACAGATTACTATTATGAGGAAAATGAAATGAATGACACTCATGACTATAGTCAGTATGAAGTGATCTGTATAAAAGAAGAGGTCAGAAAATTTGCAAAAGTTTTCCTGCCTGCCTTCTTCACAATAGCTTTCATCATTGGACTTGCAGGCAATTCTATAATAGTGGCGATTTATGCCCATTACAAAAAGAGGCGAACCAAAACAGATGTGTACATCCTGAATTTGACAGTGGCAGATTTACTCCTTCTATTCACTCTGCCTTTTTGGGCAGTTAATGCAGTTCATGGGTGGGTTTTAGGGAAAATCATGTGCAAAGTCACTTCAGCCTTGTACACGGTCAACTTTGTCTCTGGAATGCAGTTTCTGGCTTGTATCAGCATAGACAGATATTGGGCAGTAACTAAAGCTCCCAGTCAATCGGGAGTGCAAAAACAATGCTGGCTCATCTGTTCCTGTGTCTGGATGGCTGCCATCTTGCTGAGTATACCTCAGCTGGTTTTTTATACAGTAAATCACAAGGCTAGGTGCATTCCCATCTTTCCATACCACCTAGGAACATCAATGAAAGCATCAATTCAAATGCTGGAAATCTGCGTTGGATTTGTAATACCCTTTCTTATTATGGCAGTGTGCTACTTCATCACGGCAAAGACGCTCATCAAGATGCCAAACACTACAAAATCTCGGCCCCTCAAAATTCTGCTCACAGTGGTCATAGTTTTCCTTGTCACTCAGCTGCCTTATAACATTGTCAAGTTCTGCCAAGCCATAGATATCATCTACTCCCTGATCACCAACTGCGACATGAGCAAACGTATGGATGTTGCCATCCAAATCACAGAGAGCATTGCACTCTTTCACAGCTGCCTCAACCCGGTCCTGTATGTTTTTATGGGAAACTCTTTTAAAATCTACATCATGAAAGTTGCCAAGAAATATGGGTCCTGGAGAAGACAAAGACAAAATGTGGAGGAGATTCCTTTCGATTCTGAAGATGCTACAGAGCCAACCAGTACTTTCAGCATTTAAATATAAAACTGCTCTGTCTCTTGCTTTGATACACATGAATGAGGTTTCTCCCTCAGATCAAACATCTGCATTTCTCTGAAATTCAAATCTCAAACACTGTGGTGGCAACTTATAACAAAGAAGAGGTTAGGGTGGGGAAGGGGAGTGAGGTAGAAGCCAAGAAAAAGAGGAAACAAAAAATAAATGCATAAAACATGGAAATTAAAATTAACAATATAGGAAAATAGTAGTAACAGTCATACATAAGAAAAACACTATAAGTTAGGTCATCTAAAACAGATTATTAAAGAAATTTAAATTAAGGGGCATTTATAATTATTTTAAATTATCTAAATTTTAATATAAGAACAATTTCCCTGCATAATTTTAGTACTTGAATAACTATGCAGCAAAATTCAATGTCTTTTTCTTTTTCTTGTTTCTTAATTTGTAAGAGATTTCATAAAACTCCAGAAAGAATAACAATTGGCAATCAAAAAAAAAAAAAGCAAAAACAAAAACAAAAAGCTTTTCTGGCTATTGTAATATATTACTGGTAAGTTTCTAAACATGTAATTTGCTTTTATGATGTCAACTTTCTTTAGTAATAAGCTGGTTATCCTGTTAGATTTATCATTTATACTCTAGAAGCAATCCTCAGACAATCACATTTATCTAGGTTTCAATTTTTATAACTGCCTAAAGGGCTCATCCATTTACGTGAGTCAATTACTGAGGGTTGACTAAATAATATATTTTCCTATGTCTAAAGACTCTTTTTTTTTGGCGGTATGCGGGCCTCTCACTGTTGTGGCCTCTCCCGTTGCGGAGCACAGGCTCCGGACGCGCAGGCTCAGCGGCCATGGCTCACGGGCCCAGCCGCTCCGCGGCACGTGGGATCTTCCCAGACCGGGGCACGAACCCGTGTCCCCTGCATCGGCAGGCGGACTCTCAACCACTGCGCCACCAGGGAAGCCCCAAGACTCTTATTTTTCACTTAAATACTTGTATTTTTAAACAATGAAAATATGTACCACAATAAATTATTTTTAATAATATGGGCTGCTTATCTCTTTAAAAACAATTATATATAAATTATTATAGTCCATGTAATATGCCCCTATTAAAATTTTTGATATAAATGACAAAGGTCAAAAATAGTGTGCACTAATATAAATTTTTTCTCTCACAAACTGTAAAAAAAAAGACGTTTTCTGCTCTTAAATAAACATTGCCCAATCAAGACATTGTTTTAAAATTACTTTTCTTTTTATCAACTATTTCTAAATTTGAAAATGCTTTCAAAGACAGAATTTAAAGAACTGTGGTCATGAAATGAATAACTATGTATCTTATTATTCTAGCACAGTATCTAGCACGAAGAATCAATAGAATACTCACCAGTGCACCACCATTTCTTGCCGTTAATTATATAGCTATCTCCATCTTGCTGGATGCTACATTCAATATTTGTGGCATCACTTGAAGCTACATCGGGCTCTATAAATAAGCAAAGGCTGAATTTACAGGCAGGCAGATACCATTAGTTTACAAAAGACCCTTAGTTAAAGAAATGTGAACTCTGAGGACAGAGGCATCTTTGTCTTTTTCATCTTCCTACCCTTCCCCCATTCCCCCTGGTTCTTCTACAACCTACACATAGTAGGTATTCAATAAATGTGCATTGGAAAAATGAATAAATGAAGTATTTAGAACAACTCAAGATAGATCAACTATCTGAATTGTGTTCTTGGCATCCTCAGTGATATATGACTTGGGATACAACTCAATCTTTTCTCCAATCATCAAACGTGCATTAAAAATATCGTTCTTGGGCTTCCCTGGTGGCGCAGTGGTTGAGAGTCCGCCTGCCGACGCAGGGGACGCGGGTTTGTGCCCCGGTCCGGGAAGATCTCACATGCCGCGGAGCGGCTGGGCTCGTGAGTCATGGCCGCTGAGCCTGCGCGTCCGGAGCCTGTGCTCCGCAACGGGAGAGGCCACAACAGCGAGAGGCCCAAGTACAGAAAAAAAAAAAAAAAATCGTTCTTTACTTCCCACAATGAAAATCTGTACTACATATTTGCAAGCCAGATTTCCCCACCATAGGTTTAGTATCTTAAACAACTTCTTTTTTTTCTTTTTTTTTTTAAATTAATTTTTATTGGAGTGTAGTTGATTTACAATGTCGTGTTAGTTTCTGCTGTACAGAAAAGTGAATCATATATCCACTCTTTCTCAGATTCTTTTCCCATATAGGTCATTACAGAGTATTGAGTAGAGTTCCCTGTGCTATACAGTAGGTTCTCAGCAGTTATCTGTTTTATACATAGTAATGTGTATATGTTAATCCCAATCTCCCTATTTATCTCCCCACTCCCTCCCCCGCTTTCCCCCTTGGTAACCATAAATTTGTTTTTGACATCTGTGACTCTATTTCTGTAGTATCTTAAACAACTTCTAACTGCAAATTCCATCAGGAATGCTTTCACCAATCTATTTATTTTGCATTCTATAAAGCTTGCTCAACACTTAATGTCTTCAGAAAGTTTTCCATAGGACACTTTTACAAGACTGCTTTACTGCATTGCATTTTAGAACTTAGAGGCTAGCTCTCAATCATAGTAATCTGCACTTGTTAATGTGCTGCTCTTTTGAATGGATCCTTAAGATATTTTATGTGTTCTCTTTCTAAAACTAGAGACCCTCTTTCTTTAGAAAAGGAGGTGTGTACTCTATTTATTTTGTAATTAATTAGAGCTTTGTAGACAACACAGCATACAGCAGGTATTCAATAAAGGCCTCTTACTGGTTTAAATGGAGATCAGTTTTGCTATTATAAATGTATGCAATGTTAGAGAAGGACAATAAAATCTGGCCAAAATCATGGCCAGATGAAATTGAGTTTAATTCTAAACTCAAATATGGAACAATGATTTTGTCCTTTGAAGAGTGCTTAATTACTGTTTCCTATGTACAAATGCACCAAAACCCATTTTTATTAACATGCTCCTAGTTTAATTACCCTACATGATTATAATTTGAGCTATATGACCAACACTGGTGAAAGTTCTATTTTTCTGGGTTTATGGAAGAGTTGAGTAGTTTTTAAGTGTCAATATAAAATTATCACAAAGATCAATATTTCATACACTAGGGTAAAAAAGATCTTAAACACCCACAGATGGCAATTTTAGATGCAAGTCAAAAGGTTATAAAACTAGGTTTACTCTGCTGCTAATGCCTAAAGCAGGCTACCAGAAAACATCATCTGGTGTCCTCCCAAAGGGGAGGACAATTTTATTCTGCACATTTAAAAATGCCAAAAATTAAAATTGGGCTCCAACAAACATGTTCACATTTCTGGTCACAGGCAAATTTGCCTGAAACACAGAGCCACGTCCCACATTTCTTCAGTTCCTCCATAATAACTGGGACGAGTGGCTGCCCAATGGGAGAATGTGACTGAATTGCTCTTACCTGTCATACAGAAGCAAGAGGCAATGCTCCCTTGAAGAAGAGGCTCAAGCCACTGCTGCTTCTGTTTCTCACTTCCATATAGGTGAAGCACCTCCATGTTCCCTGTGTCTACACGTAATAAGGAAAAGCACTTGTTTTGCATTTAAAAATTTATTAATGTGAAATCCAAACTATATATAGAAAACAGACATGAATCTTTTTAGAGCAAATATTTACTAACAAAAATATTTTGAAACATAACAGACGAGATTGGGTGCATTCAGGGTGGCATGGCCGTAGACTAAACATAATAGTAAATACAATTTACAAGGAAGGTATGTCATAAGTAGTTACAAGTACATGGCATTTGGTGCCTATTTATTCAACTTGTTCTGAATCACAGACACTTGTCTACTTCATCCCAATGAAGCATGGCTCTGAGTTTTAACTCAATTAGGACTGAGGAAAATAATTTACTGGCCTAACCTTTCCCTGCTATCTTGCAAATATACTCTGCTTGGAGTGACTGCAATGCTCTTAGAGAACAATTAACATTACTTATTACTGAGACTCCTGTTCCTCAAACATACCTTGTGCTTTTTAACTTCCACATGTTTGCTTGGGCCAGGCCTTCTCTCTGGTGAAATTCTACCTGTCACTCCTAAGTAAACCTCTGCTTCTGAGCCATCTCCATTGTGAAGACTCTCCAGCTACCCAATCAGAAATATCTCCTTCCTTTGACCTCACATAGTAATTATTGTCTTTTTACCGCTAGCACTGCTCTTACTTTTGTGATCCCATACCACCTAGAAAAGTACTAGGTAATATCTCAAGGATGCTAAACATGGAATCCCTGCCCTGGATAGAAAATGACAATAGATAACTTCAAAGACCCTCTCCAGCCCTCAGAGGGCATTGTGCAATACATGATACACTGCAGTATCACTCTCAGGTGAAAAAGAATGCTTCATGTCTGCTGTGGAGCAAAATGCTCTAGATGCCTTTCTCTGATTTTCATTCCCATCAAATTTCTAAAAATACTCTCTAAAACCTTTCTCTTGAATGCTGATTACTTATAAGATTTTGAGGAAGAATTTTTCAATATCGTCTCTTACAATGATATTAAGGACAGCTATTGAAATGCCTATGAAAATTGAGCTAAGTCTAAGTTAAGTCTCTCAAAACATGTTTGTACTCTGTTCAGGCACTCCTAACAGGGCCCAAGTTATATTAAAATGCACACAATTCCTAGTAGATTAACACAAGCTTAAAATTCTTTTCAACTGAGGGAGAAAATGAGTCTTGAATTATAATTAATGAAGTTCATTGTTTTCTTTGCTTGTTTTAAATCCAGTGTTTCTTGTAGTTTGAATGAGGTAAATATTGAATAAAAACTTTCCAAAAATTAGTTTATTCTGAGAATCTGACAAACCAAAGTTATCATTTATAGGTTCGTTAAAAAAAAAAAAAGCCTAGATAAATTACTTGTACAAAAAAAAAAATTTCCCCCAAATTAGCCTAAAGGCCTCCAAATTTTCTAGTAACGGCTTTAGAATTAAAATGACTATTTTCAACATTCCAATATACAATATTGTATGACTTATTGATGGGCAAAAAAACCAAACCAAAACAAAAGGCAAATCAGAAGACTACATATGTGTCCCATAATATTTTATAACTATTTGGGAAATAATTTGGGTATCTTGAGTAGAAATTCATCTCATATACACTTAAGAAAACTCTTAAGTATTTAATCAACATCAATCATATTCCCTTCTTTATCTGCTTTGTATAAAGCAAAACACAGTGCTCTAAAACACAATAGCCCAAAGGCCTTCATGAATATATCTCCACTACAAAGAGAAAATGCCTAGTTTTCTACCTATGGTTTTATACATCTTGTTTGCTGAGGACAGTTGCTTATCATACTTTGGTCAAAGAAAATGTATTTCCCTTGCCAATTTTAAAATTTCAGCAGTTTGGTGGTATCATATTATAACCGATAGACTAATGAAATTTTAATACTAGAAAAAAGTCTATGACCATCTAGTGAAAAGTTCATAGGTCAAATGGAAAAATAGCGGCAGAGCTGCATCTGCAATGGATGCCTTCTATAGCATTATTTTTCATATTATGACCCATTAGTTTGTCATAAAATTAATTCAATGGAATATGACTAGCATTCTCTGAGAAATGAAAATAGATCAAAATAGAATACATTAGACTAGACTCAGTGGAAAATATATGAATTCATGTAGTAAGGGAAACTTGTTTCATGAAGCCTTTTTTCAGTAATATATGTCTCTCCCCTCCTGATTTCCATAAATCAATCCATGAACACACACATACAGCTTCATACACTACATATTGGGTCACAATATAAAATATATCTTACTATGAGTGGCAATAAAAAAAGTTTTAAGCAAAAGACTACCAGTCTCTTTCCACAAAATTATGCTACCTATGTAACATGATATAATAGCTACATATAAAGAGATAAAATCTTTAGAAACTCTGTGAATAGATTTATTTACTTTTACAGTAGCCTCATTATTGGATTAAAATGTAGTCATCAGTAAATAGACAAATCAGTGTTTTGAAGAGAGAAAACCATATCTGGGACAAGTTCAACCATTATCAGAGGTTTATGGATTATCTTAATAATTCCCGAGAAATGAGAGTCAAAGTCCAGTGTGGAAACACTTCGAGAAGCAACTAGATTGTGTTTTCTCTGACATCAAACATACCTCTTTTGGGCACTTCCCCGCTTCACTAACTCTTTTTGGGCCATACAATAAGCACAAAAGGCAAAATGAGGACTAACTTGTGCAGGGACACTATAGGATATTATACAATTATCCTTCTACTACAAATCAAATACCAGTCCTTGACTGGAAGCATCAAAAATAACCACAGTAACTTTGGGGAAAAAAGACAAAAGACATATCAAGGGTCTACCCTAGACCTACTGAATCAGAATCTCCAGGGATGAAGCCTGTGAATCCGGATTTTTTCAAAGCTTTTTAGGGGATTCCTTCTGCAAATTGGGTTTGAAAACACCTTCTAAAGACTACATTCCTGGTTTATTCCTTCCATATTACCTTTTTAAAGAAAAGTTGGCCTCCTTCCCTCATCCTTCCAATTTTTCATGCCAAAGTCCTTGAAGGCATCCTTGACTCCCCCATTAATACCTCATAATCAATCAGGAAATCCTCTTGGCTCTGCCCTCAAAATATATTTAGAATCTTTCCACTTCTCACTCCACTGCTACTCCCTTGAACAAATCCCCATCATCTCTCACCAAGACCATCACAACAAGACTCCCTGCTTACTTCCTTCTCTCCTTTTGTTAATTCTCAACATAGCAGCCAAAGGGATTCTTTTAAAACTGAAGTGACATCTTGTCACTCCTCTGCTCAAATCCCCATTTCACTGAAAGTATAAGCACTCACCTGCCCTATAAGTCCCAACATACAAGGCCCTTTCCTCTCTGATATCTTTTGCTATTCTTTCCCAGCCACACTGACCTCCTTGGCTATTCTTGAAATATACCAGTCACACTCTTGCTTTAGGGCCTTTGCATTTTATGTTCTCTATGCTATGAAAACTCTTCCCCCAGATCTCAGCATGATTAACTCTCTCACCTTCTTTAAGTCTTTACTGAATGTCATTTTCCTAACAAGGCCTATTCTGAGCCTTCCATCTTAAATTGTTATACACATTACCTGTCCCTCAGCACTCCAGAGCTCCCCTACCTTGCCGGTTTTTTTTCCCCAAAGCACTTTTCATCTTCAAACTTACTTATATAATTACTTATTTAATCTAGCTATTGTTTATTTTTGTCTCTCTCTATTAGAATGCCAGCTCCATGAGGCAGGAATCTTTGTGTATTTTATTTCATGATAGTTGCTAAAATAGTGCTTGGCATATAGTAGGCAACTGATAAATAATTGGTGAGTAAATGGAGATATAGTGAGGCTAACCAAAAGATTTAAAACTCTATCCATTCTAACTAACCATAGATATGTTTAATACTGTTAGAAAACTGGAAACCTTATATGGCCAATCCCTTTGGTGGTGACTTCTATTCACTAATACTCTTAATGTAATGATGTTTAATAAAAGAATAATCCAATGAGAACTTTAGGTCCATTTTTTAAAATATTTAAATAAAAGTAACTGAAAGTAAAATTATAGACAAATTTATAAATCAATGACTTTGTGTAGAAAAACTTCCTTGTCATAAAATAGAGAAATTTTAAACACTGCTCAAAATATCTGAGAAAAGTTCTGTTTTTAAATAATGTAGTAACCTGGTGCTTGGCAGTTAAAGACATCTGGAGCAAAAAAGCATTTTCCTGTTTCTTCAGCAATCAAGGCATAGTCTACTTGGCTGAGACCGCTTACAGCTGGCAAAAACAAGTTCCAGAGGCCTTCTGCTTTGGCCATTTCCTGTCAAGGTGATGAATATGCCAGAGTTATCATAATTTATCATGACCTAAAATTATTTATTTTTAAAAGATACTGCTATTTATGCCTTTTGAATTTATGAAATTATTTATTTCATTGTATTCTACAGTGCAAGTAGTTATTAATTCATTATAAATCAACAATTTCTTAACAGTTAAGCTTCCTTAGATTTGGCTGAAAAACTAAATTTGCTTACTTGAGTACTTCTTATTGAATCACAGTGATTATAAAATCTCCTACATCTGAGCATAATTATGCCAAATATACTATTTGTCCATTTCAATTTCTAACATGTGTTAAAATCTGAAAACATGAAATTGAATTAAGCCCATGTGGGAAAAATACCCTGCCTCAACTTCAGTCTCAAGCGAGTAGTGCTGATTGTATTTTTAATTTGAACAGCTGTTAAGAGGCTGTCTTCATCACATACCATACACAACACACTATGTAACCTAATTTGTATATTACAGATTCTATTTTTAACTTTCTTTTTAAAAAGTTATAATTGATATAATTATCCTCTACATATATAACAACAGAAGCAACAACAAACAAAGGTCTCAAAAAATGCCTCTATATAAATTCTCCACTTTTAAGGTTCTCTTATTTTTCTTACCTTGAGTTTATCAATCACTAAAGGTTTTTTCCACTTGTCTACTGAATTTTCATTTTGAATATAGAACTCAATTACCTCCTTAAAGTATAAAAGGAAAAAAGTTCATTAGTTAAAGTTAGAAAAGTAAATAATGCCATAAACTGCTAATATCCAAAGTAAACATGTTTAGGTGAAGAAGCTTTTTCAGCTGCTACTGAATCAGTAAAATTTCTTTCTAAGACCAGACACAGAAGTATAAAAAATTCTAGATGTTTGCTCCTCACAAAATTATGCTGCCTCTATATTAGAGGATTAACTTTCAAAATCCTATACCAAGATTTGAGTGTTCCATTTTCAGCAATGTGGCATACTAGACGGTCATAGAATCCCCTCCCAGGATAATACAACTAAAAATGCTGGGTAAAATATTAAAAATAATTTTAAAAATACATGTAGTAATAATACATAGCTATGCTGGAAAGAAAATAAGGAAATTCCTCAGAGGCCAGGAATACAAAAGCCTGACTCTTCAGGTGTGAGTGAGCACTGGAACCAACTTTGTCTGGCGGATGTAGGCTGATCTATGTTCGCCTGGGCCCTAGTTTGCAGTGGGCCACATAGGCAGGGGTCAGGAGGTGAAACCAAATGCCCCACACAAGGCAAGAGGGAGGATCAGAGCTCACCACTTCCCTCCACCAAAGCCAGGATGCCTGATCAGCAAAACCTAACTGGAAAAAAATAGAAAGCAAAACGAAAAACCCACCCCTCAGTGGTAGACCAAGGGAATAAAGGCCATTCACAGGACGGAAGAGAAAAAAGAAACATTTCTAACCTGAGCCTGTCTTCACCCAAGTTTGAGATCTTAATTCACAGACCTATGGGCCCTAAAATTTTGAGTCAAAAATTAAGTTTACAGTGTTCCTGGTGACAATGCTTGAAAGCACCTGGCAGAAGCAAAAGCAAATTCACTCTGGAGGAAAAGAGCTTTTATAAAAAGTCTTAACTAATCCCTGCAGATAAAATTCCATTCCAAAGAACATGAGTGCAGAATGAAAAAATACTAAACACTCAAGGTAACAAGCCACCATTAGCAAGAATTAACAAAAACAATAGTTCAACAAAACAGAATCACACCTGCAAAGGCCACAGATAGAATAATGATCAAACACAGAATATAAAGTATTTGTGTCCAGTAGATTTAAAAAATAAAGGAAGGAATTAAAAGGATGACAAAGGACTATCAAACTTGGCCAGACAAATTTGAAAAAGAACCGAATGCAACTTGAAGCAAAGTAAAACCACAGTAATTAAACTTAAAAATTAAATGGCAGTGGTTCTCAAACTTTGGTGGCATCAGAATCACTTGGTAAAACACAAAAGCCCAGGCCCTATCCTACTTCAGTGAGTCTACTTTTGTATTTCTATTTCTGTAATCTTAACTAGCTCTCTAGGCAATTCTGACACAATCCAAATAATGAGACCCTCTGCTCTATGCAAGGTTGAAAAGTAGATTAGATACAGCCAAAAAAATAATAAATTGAAAGAAGGATCTGAAGAAATTATTCCTTTCTTGAATGAAGCACAGAAATTCAATAGAAGGAAAATATGAGTGGTTAAAAGATATGATGATACAGAGAGAATCATTACTTCCCTTTTCTCAGGCAAAAAAAGGAAAATAAAAGGAAAAAAAAAAAGGTAAATTTTATTAGCAGATTCTCATTAAAGGAGCTTGATCCAAAAAGAAACATCTGAGTTGTAACAAGGAATAGTAAATAAGATGATAAATACATGAGTAAATAGATATTTAAAAACTAGCCACATAATAACAATAATCTCTAATTTGTGCAACTAAATCAAGATGAACGAAAATATTGGACTATAAGGGCCTTCTCCAATATTTTGCTATTAAAGCATCTCTGTACTTATTTTCTACACATAGGCTAGTAGAATTACTGAATTAAAGGCTATGAACATTGGCCAAAACTCCAAATTACAACATTATTTTCTAAAATTGTTCCACCAATTTACAGTCATATAAGTAATATGTTAAAATGTTCCTTTTATTGAAGCATGGCTAGTCTAGATTACAGTTATATACATTTTTTCTATTTAAATTTTTTTTATTGAATATATAAACTATATATTTTTTAAATATATAAACTAAAATGATATGGATGATATAGTGCATTTGTAGATTTCTTTTTTTTTCTTTTTTTACATCTTTATTGGAGTATAATTGCTTTACAATGGTGTGTTAGTTTCTGCTTTATAGAATACAGTTATATTTAGTTAAAACTTCAAGAAGACAAAGGATGGCTCTTTCACAGGCACCAGGATGAATAGCACCTGTCATTCTGTTAGGAAGTCAGTTAAGTTGGAAGATTTCCTGTTTAGGGTTGTTTATTATTTCCATCCCTCACATTACTATGGAAACAGTCAATGCAATTGTGTTTGATAAGATATATGTTACGTAATACATGTACAAATTCCCCATCTGTGACTACCTCTCTATGACACTACAGTTCTGAGCAATTAAATTATGCCACTTATATAATTATTTAAAAATTTGTATTATTTAATACTTCCTGTTCTAAAGTCTATCGATTTGGAAATTTGCAAAATCTATTTGTGGTATGGTAGGAGTCAGAATTAAAATAAAATATCTCATTACAAAGAATCTTTCTTTAATTCTTTAAGTACGAACAAGAGTTTACTGATGAAAAAAGAAAGCAGAAAATATGCTTTGTGCCTGATCAATTCTCCCCAAATATCACCTTTAACATCTAACTTTCTCATTCACTGATTGAGATACTGCTTTGTATTATGTTGGTTCAGAATCTTAAATCTGAGCCTACAAATAATTTTGCAATATAATATGTTTTTTACTTTAAACTTAAGTCAGTTAGAAAAAAAGAAGCAACAGTTCCTCACTAGTATATTATTAAACTCAGTAGGAAAATATGACTAATGTTATCATTATGTTAAAAGTGTGTTCTCAGATATGTCATGTTGCTAGTTCCTGTTTTACATGCTATTTTATTAGGACTCCTCATCCATTTTAAATAGCAAGAATTGCCCTTTTTTAAAAATTTCTTTCTTTCTTCCAGTTTTATTAAGATATAATTGACATATAGCACTGTATATGTTTAAGGTATAGGGCATAATAATTTGACTTACATACATAATGAAATGATTATCACAATAAGTTTAGTGAATATACATCATCTCATATAGATACAAAATTAAAGAAATAGAAAAAATATTTTTCTTGTGATGAGAACTCATATTTCATATATAACATACAGCAGTGTTAATTATATTTATCATGTTGTATATTACATCCCTAGTATAACTGAAAGTTAAAGGTAGTTTTGACTACCTTCAACCAATTTCCCCTCCTCCCCTGAGGAAGAATTGCCTTTTAACATTTAAATGGATGATGGTTCTGATGTTCTTACTTTATGATATCCAAGGAGTTTCAAAAGGTCATTAGCATAGCATAAACGGACCTTATTTTTTCCCATTATAGAAAATTGGAAAAATACATAAAGTATTAAGAAAAAGTCATCAAGAGTCTTACTAGCTAAAGATATGTACTATCAAGATGTTAGTGTATTATATAATACAATCTTATTTTCTAGATATGACTGTTTTAGTTTTTATATATGTAGTTATAATCATATTGGTTAGAATTTTATAGGCTTTCCCCCCTTCTATTTTGAAAAAGCTAATTACTTTTCAAGTGCATATGTTCATAAACAGGGATTAGTACAGTCCAGAGTCATTCTACAGGATAAAATGTTTTTATGGATGTTAGTACAAGTTTTTAAAGAAAGAAAAAGCTCACATTATTAGATGTAGATATATTCCAGATTTGAAAGATCTGCAGACACAAAATGATTATGGCTTTCCTTGTCACACAAAATGTTGATAATCTTTCCTTTAAAACTAGAGTGCTTTTTTTTTATCATAAAGCATTTTCCTTTATTACAAATTCTTTGTAAATATTTTAGTAGCTGCATGATATGAGGTTCAGATGTATCACAATCCAATTTGTAACACCTCTTCTGTGCTACATGCTTCCCTGGATCGCTCATTTACATTTATGAATGAAAGAACATGGCTACTTGGTTTCCTCTCCCAATTTGAGTCTCCTTTGAATAAATCAGGAAGGCTGATAGGAAAGCTGGGGTCTACACCAAACCCACCACTGGAAAAAAAAAATGGAGGGGTCTTCCCTGGTGGCGCTGTGGTTGAGAGTCTGCCTGCCGATGCAGGCGACGCGGGTTCGTGCCCTGGTCCGGGAAGATCCCACATGCCGCGGAGCGGCTGGGCCCGTGAGCCATGGCCACTGAGCCCGCGCATCCGGAGCCTGTGCTCCGCAATGGGAGAGGCCACAACAGTGAGAGGCCCGCATACAGCAAAAAAAAAAAAAGAAAAAAAATGGAGAGAAACTGTCATTTGAAACCCTGGCTTCTTTGAAACACATCATATGCTTTTTTAGAGTACTCTGGCAGCCTTTTTCCTGGGGCAAACACCATTGCTACCCAGGAGTGTTAGAAACCAACTCAAGCAGGCCACCTATTACAGGTTAATTCTTAAATCAAACATCTTGATTTCTCTTCCTCTTCTCATTCTTGCTCTCCACAACAGGCAATCATAGGGGACTCCATTGTAAAAAAAAAAAAGAAGTTACCACCTGAGTTACAGTCAGTCCTCTCTTACTTAGAAATTCTTCTGAGATGTGTTAAGGTTTTTTCTTTGGTATGATCCACTCTGCTTCCCAAATCCTTTTCCATTCTCTTTTCAAAACCTTTAGTCCTGCAATGTGTACTTTTGTTTTTGTGCTTTTACCAATTCCATTTTTAAAAAAATTTCTTTATTGTTAATTCAAGAGGATTTTATTTGTGTGAGGGGAGGTAAATGCTGATTTCAGTCTGCCATCTTGAACTCAAAGTGTTGCATTTTCTTTTTAACACCCAAAAGTTCAGAATTTTGTTTTTAAAAAATATTTTAATTTTATACTGGAGTATAGTTGATTTACAATGTTGTGTCAGTTTCAGGTGTGCAGCAAAGTGATTCAGTTATACATATATATATACTCTTTTTCAGATTCCTTTCCCATATTGGTTATTACAGAGTACTGAGTAGAGTTCCATGTGCTATACAGTAGGTCCTTGTTGATTATCTATTTTATATATAGTATATTTTATATATATAAATTTTTATAATAATTTTTATCTTTTCTTCACAGCATTTATCATCTCTTACTTAATGTCTTTCTTTCATGCTAAAGTATAAGCTCTGTAGAAGCATAAGCCCTGTCTTCTTATTCTTCCTTTTACTTTCAATGGCCTAACCCATTATTAGGTACCTAATAATTATTTGTTAACTGAATGAATGAATGTGTCACATAACTTGTCTACTCTCAGTGAATTTACTGAAACTTAACACCTTAAAATAGTAGCTTGTGGGGGGAGTGATGGTAGTATCTGTGAACAGCTTGAAATGATATACAAAATTTTCTGGGTATGCCTCTCTTGTTTATCCTACAGTTCTCAATTTTCAAAGGGGCCCATTAAAGAAAAAAAAGGCTGAAAGTCACTGCCTTAGGAAAAGACCCCCAAAGTAGCATTTTACTCTAAAATATTTAAAGATCTCAACTTTGTAAACTGCTAATTCCCTCTAACTTAATTTTAATTCCACAGATTTATCTGTGGCATTCCCTTGGCATATTTTAGAAGCTTGGAATTTCTCAGGATCAGGTTCTGCAGCAGTTCAGTGCTAAGGTGAGAAGGGGCATCTAGGTAAGGATTGACTGCAAAGAAATGATACCATGGTACTCCTAGAAGCAGAGATAACAGAAGTAATTCTTCAATAGTCTTGGAGCACAAATACATTCTGTTTGTTTATAGAATACTTACCTTTTCAGCTGGGAGGATGTGTTGTTTCATGAACTGCTTCACCCTAGTAAGAACTTCGTGGCCTGTCCTAGTCTGTACAAACAATTGTCTGGTAGTATCAGTCTGTGGAAGTGCAGTACTGAAAGTTCTTTATAAAAAAAAAGTTACAAAGATGTGCAAAACCATTATTATAGATTTCTGAATAGAATGTAATGTCTTCCCCCAGTTTCCCAAAAACATCTCTCAGAAGAAGTTTCCATATTTTGGAGTTTTTGTCTTTCATGTTATGGAAGGAATGCAGAATCACTTTATTTTAAACATTAAACCTTAGTGCTTAAAGCACTTTTTGGAGAAAACATAAGCCTGGCATGACCTCAATCAATGGGAGTTTAAAATCTTTATTGAAGCCACATATCAGAATCTCTAAACAAGAAGGCAAAGAAATAGAATACAAATTTAATAATTACTCTTAGTATATGCCTCACAAATACAACTGCTGGATATCATTATAAACAAGACCTTTAAAGATCATTATGAAAAGCAGCATCATCATTTGTCATGTTGTGGAGATTACAAATATTCGTGTATGAGATGAACTGTAAAACACAACTGTCCTAATGATATGCCATGGATACTTGTGGCTTGGGCAGAATTTCCAGGGACAGCATCAACCGTGCATTCAGTAAGTGCTATATATCACACTGTTTTTTTCTGTTTGTTTCTTTTAAATTTTGCTTTATATTGGAGGATAGTTGATTTACAACATTTACAATGTTTCAGGTATACAGCAAAGTGATTCAGTTATACATATACATATAGCTATTCTTTTTCAGATTCTTTTCCCATATAGGTTATTACAGAGTATTGAGTAGAGTTCCCTGTGATATATGGTAGGTCCTTGTTGATTATCTATTTTATATATAGTAGCGTGTATATGTTAATCTCAACCCCCTAATTTATTTCTCCCCTCCATCACACCTGTTAGATGGCAGTGTGTTTGGAGAAAGTGTATTAGATGTCTCAAAAGTGCTCCACTAATGGAGATATGAATTTCAAAGACTCTTATGAAATGTCTGAATACAGTTTCATGCAATGTCATGGTGGAAGAGAGCAACATTTCTAAACTTAATAAATCATCTTATATAATACATAACTTTAAACAGGTATATGTAAGTAACTTAAATATTAGAAGGAAACATTTGAGAATTTTATCAATATCTTAAAGGTTTATACATTCAAATTGCAAAAAAACCCACAAACCTCTTTTAATCATTAAATGGGTATTTTCTTTAAATCTGAGGTCAATTTATTTTCAAGCATAAAAGAGATTTACTAAAAAATTTTTTACCATGATTGGCAGCAGCAATTCTGGTGTTGTAAGCAATAAAAACAATCCCTATCCCCCTAAAGTTTATGACCTTCACATAGCTAATAAAGGCTCTAATTTGAGTTAGCCACAGAATCTATATTTTCTTACCTTTTTGAGAGTTGTAATCCAGTTTCTGCCAGAGGTTGCACAATATTGGCAAACTGAAAGCTACTTTCAGATGCATTATTTCCCAGAAGATATCTACTATATACTCCCTATAAGTAAATTAATACAAAGTGATTAAAATTCATGGAAAACTATTCTTCAACTATCCAGTCTTTCCACAGTTTCCCAGCTACGTGAATCACTAAACTTAAAAGGTACTAAGATATAAATCAGACTATCAGTTCTATTAATTTACATGCAGGCATAATTATACCACTCCAAGTTAAAGACTTACACTTGTATCATTTGGTTAACATACTCTCATCATAACAGAATTATAACTGGAAATCAAACCAAACTTTAAAATGAGTTTAGCAGTTACTAAAGATACCAAATTGGCAAGTCATATCACCTCTAAAGATCATTGCTCTCCCTACACAGTGGAGAAAAATCTAAAGAAACTAAAATAAAATTAAAAACTATAAAACCAAAGAGAAGGCAATGAGAGACTTCTAAGAATATTTTATCTCATTTTTTGGACCCCTAATTTAGGTGAAACTATTCTCCGTTGAACAGTGTTAGCTGAATGCTCATCTGTTTTTCTTTGTTAATTCTCCATGTTCTGTGTTTCCAACATAATATACTCTCCTGTTCCCTGTCCCAAACACAATCAACTGAATTTCATTAATTTCTTTATATAATTCTTTGTACAATAAAACACTGTAGCAGTCTTTCCGTCATTTCCAATTTCACATTTCTAGTTAGAATGGAATGTTCATGATCATCTCTAAGGCTACTAACTACACAGTTTATGACATACATATTAATTTCGATCGTAAACCATGTCAAGCTTTTATTTGAAATGAAAATACATTTTAAATTCAAAGCCTATCTGTTATCTCACTTTGGAAATTGACAGATATAGAAACATACCATAAACCCTATTTTGAGAAATGCATCCAATCAACATGATTAACTAATATGATTAATATGATTCTAAACTACAGGATGAGATGTAAGACAACTATTTCCTAGACATTTCAGTTATTGGAGGACAGCATGAACTCTGAGGACAGGGAAAAATAACCATAATTTTCGTTAATCCTTCTTTTCCCATTCTTTTTTGTTTCTAAAATCTCTTATTTACTTGTTCTTCCTCCAAGCCCTAACCCCTTACCAGAGATGAAGCATCTCAATTTCTTAAAAAAACTAAGACTCAAAGTATAAGGGAGCTGAGTTAGTATAATGAAGAATGCAATTGTCTAAACTGTAAATTTAAAAAACTGAATTTATGTTCAGTTTTCTCTCAAAATTTATCACATAACTATCACATTATTAGAAAATGGAAAATGGACAATTAATTATGTGTTTGAGCTTATCTACTCACTCAAACACATAATTAAGAGGCTCTGTATGCTAGGTACTGTGCTGGCTTTGGGAAATACAATGATAATTCCTTCATCATCAGCCCTGATTAATAGGGTTTTATAATCTGAATCAGATATCATATAAGGAGTTTAACTCTTTCTTATATTGGATATTCAGGAAATAACCAATTCTCACATGCTTTTTCTGTTTTTGTTATTATGTCTTTCTCTCTCCCTTCTTCCATCTTTTCGTTTATTATACCAAAAAGTGATACCACATTTTGCTACTCAAATTTTTCCCTTGCCAAATTCCTATTCTGTAAACTCTGGATTTCTGTTTTATCCATGTCTGGTATTTGTTATTATGGAAACTAAATTGATCTAAAGATAAGAATATAAGAGAATACCCTGGTGGTCCAATGGTTATTAGGACTCTGTGCTTTCAGTGCCAGAGGTCCGGGTTCAATCCTTGGTAGGGGAACTAAGATCCCACAAGCTGAGCCATTATGTGGCCAAAAAGAAAAAAAAAAAAAAAGGAATATAAAACCCCCAAAGACCAAAAATATTGTCAACAGTACATCAATAAGTAATGGTGAAACACATGTTAAAAAATTAATTACCTGTGCTATTCCAGCAATTTTAAAATATGAAAGGGCAAGAAAGAAATTCCAGTTAGGAAGATTAGAATTAATTCCCCTGCAGCGGCAATATATTGAAATCAGTTCTTCCATTGATGGTACCCCTATAAAAACAGTATATACTATAAACTTTAATAAGAATGTCATGGTGAATATTTTAAAATGTCATATTGCATATAAATATAAAACTGAACATAAAATTAATCCATATAACAAAACATTAATCCATATAACACAACATTATAATCTATATAATTATAATATTATAATTAAAATATTAACTATAATATAATATAATCTTATAATATATTATTACTTATATATAGTATAAATTATATTATATAATATAAAGAATGTATTATATTATTAATTATATATAATAAAATATAATATTATAATTAAAACATTATTATCCATATAATTATA
Organism: Grampus griseus; assembly: GCF_964374135.1. NCBI lineage: Eukaryota > Metazoa > Chordata > Mammalia > Artiodactyla > Delphinidae > Grampus > Grampus griseus. The sequence goes on along the minus strand of NC_138998.1, from coordinate 33,972,276 downwards.
ATCCATATAACAAAATATGCTCTAAATGTTGATTTCCAAAAGAACATTATATACAAATGATTATATTTTGTAACAAATTACTAGAAGTGGAATGATACATTCAAAAAAATCAATAGAATAAAATGATTTAAAAACATTTCAAGAAACAAAAGCTATTTATCTAAGATTGCAATATAATCTTTTTATTAATTATGAAGCAAAATAAATATAATTTTATATTAATAGCAGTTTAGGCAACACTATGTTTTCATACCTATGTTTTCTTGCAAATGAGGACTTTGACTTAACAATGGAATGGTCCTTGGCCAAAAGTAGAACATAGAGAGATGAGCCAAGTCTGACAGAGGATGACCAATGGTTGAAAGCTCCCAATCTAGTACAGCTACAACTCGAGACTGTAATTAAAAATAAAAAGGTTTTAATATAGTAAATCCAAAACAACTAAAATAAGGAGATGAATGAAATAGAATATAATGAAAATCATATTTTCCATCAAAAGCAAATGTGAGGCTGTAGTTTGCAGTCTTTACCCACAGCGGCACATTTCATTTATCAAATAGAGCCAAGTCCCCTTGTTCCATTGCTGGCCAACAGCTCTGCATTTTACTTTACACAGCCTTAACATGTCTACTAATGAACGGAGGCAAAAGCAGTTGAAAAGTTTCAACTGGGAGTAACTATAGTAAAGAAGAAATTCTAACAATTACTTATAATTTAAGAATCTATTCTCTGGTAATGAATCTTACAACGTAACAAATATTACACTCTTATGACAATAGTAATTTTTTAAAGTAAGTTATTTCATGCTATAGATATAAAACTATAATTGTTATAAAAGATGCTGTTTGTTTTATGAATACAAAATCCACCATTATATAGCAACATGATAAAAGAGTTGTGTAATTTGGAACCAATAACACGGAAAGCTTTCCTCATTCTATTTTGTAACAATATGTATCAAGGGACTATATAGCTTTATGTTAAGAACACAGGACATTCAACTGCAAATACAAGGGGAAAAGGCAATTTGTAAAATAATATGCATAGTATGATCCTATTTGTTTAAATAAAAAGGGTACAAATGAATACACAAAGTTGAAAGAATATACACCAAACTGATAGCAATGGCTATGGTTACTTCAAGGGACTGAGGCAGAAGGGATGGAATATGGGAGGAGACACTCCATTGGAGGGTTCTGTACGGGAGGAGTGATATGATAGGATTTGTATTTTAAGGTCACTCTAGCTGCTATGTTTTGAATAGACTGTAGGGGAGGCAATGAGGAGGCTGTTGCAATAATCTAGAGAAGGTTATCTAAGCCAGATAAAACAGCAAAGCTCACTTAAGCAATGCAAGTTACTGGGTTTCATGCCTTTATGTAACTTTGTGTGTGCTTGCACTCCCTTGCTTCTCTCATACATTTGAACACATTATTGTAGCTTAAAGGAAAAATGTGGTCTTTGGAATCACAGACCGTATTCAAGTCCTAGGTCCACCATTTACTGGCTGTGTAATTCTGGACAAGCTAGTTAACCTTTCTGATTCTCAATTTTTGCAGCCATAACATACACCTCTTGCATAGAGTTAGTGTGAAGATGAAATAAGAGCAGGTAACATGTCCATTTTGTTTACCAGTGTCTAGCTGCGAAGTACCTGACATACAGTAGGTGGCCAAAATGTATTTATTCAATGAATAAGTACAGAGCCTGGCATATAGCAGGCAATAAAAAATTTACCATTATGACTATGGGAAAAATTGATCACTGCTTCCTCTATGATTTGACTTCATAAGACTTTTTATGGTTGTGGTTATATTGAATTATAAGTTACTATATATGCTAGATTTGTTAATTTGCTTAAAAAAGGGATTGGACGCATTTTTCTCTATACCATTCTGTTTGTTTCTGTGCTCTTGACGTCCAAAGAAAAGAAGATGATATACTTAATTATGCTATAAATGTTTAGCTTTTTTTAATTGAACATTTTCCCTGGAGTTAAGTTTCAAGAAATCTGAAACATTTTAAAAGTAATTACCCACAAAGCTATAAAACAATAGCCAGTGAGAAAAGCTGATGGGTCATCAAATTATCAATTAGTATAAATTAATTAGCCATGGTTTATTAGAATCCTGTCTATTCCTGTTTGTGTACAGAGCTATAAAAAGCATAGCATAACTTCTAGTGGATGAGGTGAACATTTACTAATTCATTTTGCTGCTAAAGAACTTAAAATGATTTCTGAGAGTTTTTTTGAAACCTCAGCACAACTGAAGCTTTTCATTTTGTTGATTATCTTCTACCTTGAGTTTTATTTTCTAGGTATGCTTTTTGCCGTATTGAATATTTTAAAAAAATTTAAATTTATTTTTGGCTGTGTTGGGTCTTCGTTCTGCACATGGCCTTTCTCTAGTTGTGGTGAGCGGGGGCTACTCTTCATTGTGGTGCGTGGGCTTCTCATCACAGTGGCTTCTCTTGTTGTGGAGCGCGGGCTCTAGGCACACAGGCTTCAGTAGTTGTGGCATGCGGGCTCAGTAGTTGTGGCACACGGGCCCTAGAGCACACAGGCTTTAGTAGTTGTGGTGCACAGTCTCAGTAGTTGTGGCGCACAGGCTCAGTAGTTGTGGTGCACGGGCTTAGTTGCTCCGCGGCACGTGGGATCTTCCTGGACCAGGGATCAAACCCATGTCCTCTGCACTAGCAGGCTGAATCTTAACCACTGCTCCACCAGGGAAGTCCCTTGAATTTTATTAATATGTATGTATATTACCTTTTCAAAACAAAAGAAACACATACAATACAGTAGGACTGACAATAGATGAAGGAGGTAGGAAAAAATATAATAATTTTTAATAAAGTGATAAAGCTAAGAGTAGGTCATTACATAAAATTAAATGTCACAGGTCATATTGATATATAGTTTTTAGCGTTGACAGCAGAATTTGCTCTGAGTTTTCTATGGACAAAATAAAGTATGAAGCATAATCAGTCACAATGTTTATAGTGCATGTAGATTAAAAACAAACCAGCTGCACCTGGATCGCTTCCAAGTGCCCATCAACAGATGATTGGGTTAAGAGGATGTGGTATATATACAATGGAATATTACTCAGCCATAATAAAGAATGAAATATTGCCATTTGCAGCAACATGGATGGACCTAGAGAATATTATGCTTAGTGAAATAAGTCAGACAGAGAAAGACAAATACTATATGATATCATTTACATGTGGAATCTAAAATATAATACAAATGAATGCATAGGCAAAACAGAAACAGACTCACAGATATAGAAAACAAACTTGTGGTTACAAAGGTGAAAGGGGAGGGGACAGGGACAAATTAGGGGTATGGGATTAACAGATACAAACTACTATATATAAAACAGATAAGCAACAAGGATATATTGTATTGCACAGGGAATTATACCCATTATCTTATAATGACCTATAATGGAGTATAATCTGCAAAAACCCTGAATGACAATGCTTTACACCCGAAACTGAAACTAACATTATATTACAAATCAACTGTACTTCAAAACAAAGCAAAAAAACCCAGCTGCTCAAGAGTGACAATTTTCATGGAGATCAGTCAAGACAGCAGAGTAGAAAGACCATGAGTTCACCTCCTCTCAGGAGCACACCAAAATAACAACTATAAGCAGAACAACCATCAATGAAAAAGACCAGAACCAACCAGAAAAGATCTTCTACAACTAAAAACATAAAGAAGGAACCACAATGGGATGGGTAGGACAGGTGGACTCACAATATAGTCAAGGCCCATAACCCAAGGTGGATGACCCACAAACTGGAGAATAATTACACTGCAGAGGTTTTCCCACAGGAGTGAGAGGTCTGAGCCCCACGTTGGGCTCCCCATTCTGGGGGTCCTGCATCAGGAAGATGAGCCCCCAGTGCATTTGGCTTTGAAGGCTAGTGGTGCTTAATTGTGGGAGTCCCAAAGGATTGGGGGAAACAGAGACTTCACTCTTAAAGGGTGCACAAAAAATCTCACACACTCCAGGACCCAAAATAAAAGCCATAATTTGATAGGAGCCTGGGACAGACCTACCTGTTGATCTTGGAGAGTCTCCCAGAGAGGCAGGAGGCAACTGCAGCTCACCCTGGGGCCACAGACACTGGTGGCAGCCATTCTTGGGAGCTCCTTCTACCATGTGGACATTGGTGTTGGCAGGCACCATTGTGGAATCCTCCCTCTGGCTTATTACCCCCAGGACCCAGCCCTGCCCTGGCCCAACAGCCTGCAGTCACCAGTGCTGGGGCGCCTCAAGCCAAGCAACTAACTTGGCAAGGACACAGCCCCACCCATCAGCAGACAGGCTGCCTTAAGACCCCCTAAGCCCACAGCTGCCTCTGGATGTGGCCCTGCCTACCAGAGGGCCCAGGACCTAGTTCCAGCCACCAGTGGGCAGGGACCAGATGCAAGAAAACCACAATCCAGCAGCCTGCAGACACAGCCCATCTACCAACAGGCCAGAGACCCTGGCCCTGGGACAAGCCTGGCCCCAGCCCTGCTCACTAGCAGGCTAATTCAAGCTTCTGGACACCCCAGACCCTGTGTCAGAAACCCACCCCCCACCAGCAGCAATCTGATACCATCTCTGGAATCCCTGTACCCTGCAACCAACTCCAGGACCTTATCTGCCTGCCAGTAGTCCGGAAGTAACCCCAGGACCTGGCTTCACCCACGAGGAAGGTGGGCAACAACCATGGAGTCTTCTGGACCCTGACTCTGCCAACCAGTGAGCCAGCACTAGCCCTGGGGCCCCCTGGGCTAGTTCTTCAGTCAGCGGCCTTGTGACCCAGCCCCGCCAACCAGCAGCCGGCAGCCTCCACACAAGGCAGAGCCTAGCAACCAACCAGACTGGAGGCTAACCAAACCTACCAGACTGCCCACATATTCAGCTGGCCACAAGAGAAGGTTCCAGGTAGCCCTCATAGGGGGAACCCCTAGAGCATATAGCTTGGGAGATGAGAAAGAAGTGCACTGCTGGGATGCATAGGACATCTGCTACAGAAGGTCACTTCTCCAAGGTTGGGAAATGTAACTAACTTAGCAGATACATAAAAATACAAACAGCAACCTAGGCAAAATGAGGTGGCAGAGGAACATGCTCCAGATGAAGGAATAAGACAAAACCACCGAAAAAGAACTAAGTGAAGTGGAGACAGGACATCTACTTAATAAAGAGTTCAGGGTAGTGATGGTAAAGATGATGAAAAAACCCAGGAGAAGAATGGATGCACAGAGTGAGAAGTTAGAAGTTCTTAACAAAGAGTCAAAAAATATGCAGAACAACTGAACAGAGATGAAGAATACAATAAATGACATGAAAAAATATACTAGAAGTAATCAATGGTAGACTAAATGATATAGAGGAATGGATCAGTGAGCTGGAAGACAGAGTAGTGGAAATCGTTGATGTGGAACAGAAAAAAGAAAAAATAAGGAAAAGAAATGAGGACAGTTTAAGAGACCTCTGGGACAAAATCAAGCACAATAACATTTGCATTATAGAGGTCCTACAAGGAGAAGAGAGAGAGAAAGGGGATGAGAACATATTTGAAGACTTAATAGCTAAAAACTTCCCTAACCTGGGAAAGGCAATAGACATGCAAGTCCCATAAGTGTAGAGTCCCATAAAGGATTAACCCAAAGAGGAACATGCCAAGACACACTTTAATTAAAATGGCAAAAAGCAAAGATAAAGAGAGACTATTAAAAGCAACAAGGGAAAAGCGAAAAATAACATATAAGGGAACTCCCATAAGGTTATCAGCTGACTTTTCAGCAGAAACTCTACAGGCCAGAAGGGAGTGGTACAATACATTTAAAGTGGTGAAAGGAGGGCTTCCCTAGTGGAGCAGTGGTTAAGAATCCACCTGCCAATGCAGGGGACACAGGTTCGAGCCCTGGTCCTGGAAGATCCCACATGCCATGAAGCAACAAAGCCTGTGCACCACAGCTACTGAGCCTGCACTCTACAGCCTGCGAGCCACAACTACTGAGCCCGCGTGCCACAACTATTGAAGCCCACACGCCTAGAGCCCGTGCTCTGCAACAAGAGAAGCTACCGAAATGAGAAGCCCACACACGACAACAAAGAGTAACTTCCACTCGCCCCAACTAGAGAAAGCCAGTGCGCAGCAAAGAAGACCCAACACAGCCAAAAAGAAATAAATTAAAGAAATAAATTAAAAAAAAAAGAATAAAGTGATGAAAGGGAAACCCTACAACCAGGAATACTCTACCCAGCAAGGCTCTTATTCAGATTTGATGAAGAGATCAAAAGTTTTACAGACAGACAAAAGCTAAAAGAGTTCAGCATCACCAAACTAGGTTTACAAGAAATGTTAAAGAAACTTCTCTAAGCAAAAAAGAAAAGGCCACAACTAGGCACAAGGAAATTATGAAATGAAAAAGTTCATTGGTAAAGGCAAACATAAGTAAAGGTAGGAAATTATCCATGCACAAAGCTAGTAGGAAGATTAAAAGACAAAAGTAGTAAAATCATTAATATCCACAATAAGCAGGTAAGGAATACACAACCAATTAGATGTAAAATATGATATCAAAAACAGTAATCATGAGAGGAAGAGAGTACAAACGCAGGGTTGTTAAAATGCATTTGAAATTAAGCAGTCAGCAACTTAAAACAATCATATATATATATATATGTAAGTATACCCACCTACTTCATCATAACCACAAACCAAAAATCTACAATAGATATACATACAAAAAAGAAAAAGGAATCCAAACATAACTCTAAAGATACTCATCACATCACATGACAAGAGAACAAAAGAAGGGGAAAAAAAAGACCCACAAAACAATTCCAAAACAATTAACAAAATGGCAATAAGAACTTAGGTATCACTAATTACCTCAAATGTAAGTGAAATAAATGCTCCAATCAAAAGACACAGAGTGGCTGAATGGATACAAAAAAAAGACCTGTATAGATGCTGCACACAAGAAACTCACTTGAGATCTAAAGACACACAAAGACAAAAGTGAGGGGATGGAAAAAGGTATTCCATGCAAATGGAAATCAAAAGAAAGCTGGGGTAGCAAAAGTTATATCAGACAAAATAGACTTTAAAACAAAGACTGTTACAAGAGACAAAGACACTACACATAATGATCAAGGGATCAATCCAAGAAGAATATATAACAATTGTAAATACATATGCATGCAACACAGGAGCACTTAAATACATAAAGCAAATATTAACAGCCATAAACGGAGATATCGACAGTAACATAATACTAGTGGGGGACTTTAACACCACACTTACATGAATGGACAGATCATCCAGACAGAAAATCAATAAGCCTTAAATGACACATTAGTTGATATATATAGAATATTCTATCTGAAAGCGGAATACACATTCTTTTCAAGTGCACATGGACCATTCTCCAGGATAGATCACATACTAGGCCACAAAACAATCCTCAGTAAATTTAAGAAAACTGAAATCATATGAAGCATCTTTTCCGACCACAACGCTATGAGACTAGAAATAAACTACTAGAAAAAAACTGCAAAAAACACAAGAGACTAAACAATATGCTACTAAACAACAAATGGAACACTGAGGAAGTCAAAAAGGAAATAACAACTTACCTAAAGGCAAATGAAAATGAAAACACAATGATCCAAAATTTATGAGATGCAGCAAAAGCAGTTCTAAGAGGGAAGTTTATAGTGATACAAGTTTACCTCAGAAAAAAGAAAAATCTCAAATAAACAACTTAAACTTACACCTAAAGGAACTAGAAAAAGAAGAACAAACAAAACCCAAAGTCAGTAGGAGAAAAGAAATAGTAAAGATCAGAGCAGAAATAAATGAAATAGAGACTAAAAAATCAATAGAAAAGATAAATGAAACTAAAAGCTGGTTCTCTAAGAAGATAAGCAACACTGATAAAACCTTTAGTCAGACTTATCAAGAAAAAAATGGAGAGGGATCAAATCAATAAAATCAGAAATGAAAAAGGAGAAGTTACAACTGACATCACAGAAATATAAAGAATCATGAGAGACTACAATGAACAACTCTATGCCAATAAAATCAACAACCTTGAAGAAACAGACAAATTTTTAGAAAGATACAATCTTCCCAGACTGAACCAGGAAGAAATAGAAAATATAAACAGATCAATTACCAGTAATGAAATTGAATCAGTAATTTAAAAACTCCCAAGAAACAGAAGTCCAGGACCAGATGGCTTCATGGGTGAATTCTACCAAACATTTACAGAAGAGTTAATGCCTATCCTTTTAAAACTATTCCAAAAAGTTGCAGAGGAAGTAACACTTCTGAACCCATTCTATAAGGCAAGCATCACCCTGATATCAAAACCAGACAAAGATATGATAGAAAAAGAAAATTACAGGCCAATACCACTGCTGAACATAGATGCAAAAATCCTCAACCAAATACTAGCAAACCAAATACAATAACACATTAAAAGGATCATATACCATGATCAAGTGGGATTTACCCCAGGGATGGAAGGACTTTTCAATATCTTCAAATTACTCAATGTGATATACCACATTAATAAACTGAAGAATAAAAATCATATGATCATCTCAATAGATGCAGGAAAAGCTTTTGACAAAATTCAACATCCATTTATGATATTTTTCTCAAGAAAGTGGGCATAGAGTAGGGAACATATCTCAACATAATGAAGGTCATTCATGACAAACCCACAGTTAACATCATACTCAACAGTGAAAAGCTGAAAGGATTTCCTCTAAGATCAGGTACAAGACAGGGATGCCCACTCTTGCCATTTTTATTCAATATAGTATTGGAAGTCCTAATCACAGCAGTCAGACAAGAAAAAGAAATAAAAGGAATCCAAATTTGAAAGGAAAAAGTAAAACTGTCACTCTGTAGATCACATGGTACTATACATAGAAAATCCTAAAGACACCACCAGAAAACTTCTAGAGCTCATCAATGAATTTGGTAAAGTTGCAGGATACAAAATTAATGTACAGAAATCTGTTGCATTTCTATACATTAACAATGAACTATCAGAAAAAGAAATTAAGGAAATAATCCCATTTACAGTTGCATCAAAAAGAACAAAATACCTAGGAATAAACCTACCTAAGGAGATAAAAGACCTGCAGTTGGAAAACTATAAGACACTGACAAAAGAAAATGAAGATGACACAAACAGATGGAAAGATATACTGTGTTCTTGGACTGGAAGAATTAATATTCTTAAAATGACCATACTACTCAAGGCAATCTACAGATTCAATACAATCCCTATCAAAATATCAATGGCATTTTTCACAGAACTAGAATAAATAATTCTTAAATTTATATGGAGGGAATTCCCTGGAGATCCAGTGGTTAGGACTCTGTGCTTTCACTGCCAAGGGCCCGAGTTCAATGCCTGGTAGGGGAACTAAGATCCCACAAGCCGTGCAGTGTGTCCAAAAAAAATTAAATTTTTATGGAAACACAAAAGAGCCCGAATAGCCAAAACAATCTTGAGAAAGAACAGAAGTGGAGGAATCATGCTCCCTGACTTCAGACTATACTACAAAGCTACAGTCATTAACACAGTATGGTATTGGCACAAAAACAGACACAAAGATCAATGGACTATAACAGAGAATGCAGAAATAAATCCACACACTTATGGTCAATTAATCTATGACAAATGAGGGAAGAATATATAATGGAGAAGATAGTCTCTTCAAAAACTGGTGCTGAGAAAACTGGACAGCTACATGTAAAAGCATGAAATAAGAACATTTTCTCACACTACATACAAAAATAAATTCAAAATGGATTAAAGACCTAAATGTAAGACTAGAAACGAAACTCCTAGAGGAAAACAGACCACACTCTTTGATATAAATTGTAGCCATATGTTTTTAGATTTATCTCCTAAAGCAAAGGAAATAAAAGCAAAAATAAACAAATGGGGCCTAATTAAACTTAAAAGCTTTTGCACAGCAAAGGAAACCATCAACAAAATAAGAAGACAACCTACTGAATGGGAGAAAATATTTGCAAATGATATGACCAATAAGGGGTTAATATCCCAAATATATAAATGCTCATACAACTCAATATTAAAAAAAAAAACCTGATTAAAAAATGGGCATAAGACCTGAATAGACTTTTTTCTGAAGAGGAAATGCAGATGGCCAACAGGCACATGAAAAGATGTTCAACATCGCTAATCATTAGGGAACTGAAATCAAAACCACAATGAGATATCACCTCACACCTGTCACAATGGCCATCATCAAACAGAACACAAATAGCAAATGCTAGTGAGGATGTGGAGAAAAGGGAACCCTCATACAATGTTGGTGGGAATGTGAATTCGTGCAGCCACTGTGCAAAACAGTATGGAGGTTTTGCAAAAAACTAAAAATAGAACTATAATGTGGCTCAGCAATTCCACTCCTGGGTATATAGCTGAAGAAAACAAAAACACTAATTTGAAAAGTTACATGTATCCAGTGTTCATACCAGCATTATTTACAATAGTCAAGATATGGAAGCAACCTAAGTGTCCATCAACAGACGAATGGATATAGAAGACATTATATATATATATATATATATATATATATATATATAAAATTGTGTGTGTGTGTGTGTGTGTGTATATATATATATATATATATATATATATATATATATATATATATATATACACACACACACACACAATGGAATGCTACTCAGGCATAAAAAAGAAGGAAATTTTGCCATTTGCAACAACATGCATGGACTTGGATGGTATTATGCTAAGTGAAATAAGTTGGACAGAGAAAGACAAATGCTGCATGATATCACTTATATGTGGAATGTAAAAAATAAACTAGTGAATATAACAAAAAAGAAACAGACTTATAGATTTAGAGAACAAACTAGTGGTTACCAATGGGGAGAGGGAAGGGGGGAGGGGCAATTTAGAGGTAGGGGATTAAGAGGTACAAACTATTATGTATAAAATAAGCTATAAGGACACAGAGAATATAGCCAATATTTTATAATAACTATAAATGGAGTATAACCTTTAAAAATTGTGAATCACTATACTGTATACGTGTAACTTACATAATACTATATATCGACTATACTTTAATTTTTAAAAAGTAACAATTTTTCTTGGCAATGGCTTAAGAAAAATGTCACCCATCAGTCTGCATGAAGGAAACATTGTGTAGTGGACTGAAATGTCTTCAACAACATCAAGAGAACTTCCAGGGGTATGTAATCCCTAGAAAGCAGCTTGTGCTGAAAAGTGACTAAAAGGACAAAAACGAATCAAGTCTAAATGTGAGAGTGGGAGTCTAGATGTAAAAGGCAACTTGATAGTTCGAGAAGAATAGAAAAGATTTGAAAAAGCCATTTAAAAAAATGTCACAGATTTTACAAAGAGATGCAGTTACAACCTAGATGAAATTATGCAGCATAGATATGTCCCAGACCCTGTTAACGTGACTTTACGACTTCATTCTGTAGCAAAAATACAATGAACCAAGATCAGGGTTGGAGATTATATATAAAGTCAAGAGGTGAGAAGATTCTGGAATAACAATATAAGGTCAGGAAAGTTTATAACTCTTACATTACTCGCACACAAATCCACAGTCAAAAAATTATTAATTCATTGATAATAAAGAAGGTAGTTCTTGAAATGATTGATCATGCCCACCTGGGCCAGGCAAGGTGAGAAGTCAAATGAAGTCATAAGGGGTTCATGGATTCTAAAGTAAGAGGAATCAAATTTGTAGCCTCTCAGGTGAGGTATAAAGAAATAAAAGAAGTAGAAGGTAGTGAGGCTATGGTCAAAGACAAGGGTTTCAGTTTCTAGATTACCAACATTGACCAGTTCCAACAGAGATGAGAAGCAGTACAGTGTGGAAGGAATCATATGGAATTGGAAGTCAGTAGGTCTGAGTTCAAAACCTGGCTTTATGACCAAAGAGCATATTAAGGGTATTTAAAAACATCTGAAAAGTAAAAAGATTGGAAAAAAACCTAATCCCCATGTCTTTTCTAGCTATAAAATTAAGTTTTATAACTAAGCTTTTCTCTAACTACACTGACATCTTAGAAATAGTGGGGGAATTAAAAAGAAAAATCCATTAAAAACACAAGTTTTGTTTTGCATAACAAATTTTTTTTTCATAAGACGACATATAAAAGACTGCAACGCAGATGACTTCAGAAGAAACAGTGTCCTTATATTTATCGTAAATACATCTGACTACTAATTAATGAATGCAGATAAAATATCTATGGGTTTATTAAATATATTTATTTTTCAAGTTGAAATGGTAATATGTACATTAAACTCCAAAATCTTAAACATTTCTCTGCCAGATGGGTAAGATTTATATTTGGAAAATTAACGATATTTTCCAGGAAAACTGGATTTCTTTTAAACATTGCAGTAAGCATTTTGTACTACTGAAACACTTGCTCAAACATGCTTCAAATACTTTACATATCAGTAACTAGAAAATAACTAGGGATTGTGAAATTGAGTGATATATTTTAGTTTTGTTATTCCCTTTAGTAATTCTTTACTGGCTTACCACACACATTCCTAGATGGTTTATCATTTAAAATTGTTCATGTTTTCTTTCTTAATTGTTGTGCTTTCTGACAACAAAAATAAAATATGCTGTTGTCTTGGGGAAAAAAGAACAATAAAACCTCAAACCTTACAGAAATGTACAACTTATAAATCTCCTATAATTTCATCCCCTATAACTACTGTTTAGGTTTTAGTACATATCTACTAAAAGTAAAGATTTACTTTTACCCTAATTTTTTCTAAAGAATAGAGCTTGATAGGCCATCTTAGAAAAGCAGAATATAAAAACAGAAGGGAAAAGAATGGAAAAGAAGAGAACTGAAATAAGTTGAGCACCAGCTGTGCCAGGTACCAGCTAGTTGCTCCATATCAATTACCTCATTTTAGCTCCTTGGGAACCCTGAAATTTTTTTTTCCCAATCCAAAAGGCACACAAGTCACACAATGTCAATCTCCTGGCTTTGATAATATACTCTAGTTGTGTGAGATCTCTTTGGGGAATCTGGATGATGGATACACAGGCCCCTCTACTATTTTTACAACTTCTTGTGAGTCTTCAATGATTTCCAAATAAAAAGTTACAATAAAAACTGAGGCACAGAAAGGGGTAGAGAATAAAAATTAAGCATAAATAAATGAGATGGAAATAGTACCTTAGTGATTAATTAAAATCAATTCTTTTAACATAGATTCATTCAGAAACATGTAACTACCTGCAGAAATGAATAAGATGCATTTACTGCTTTATAGGAGCTCTTAGTCTAGGCCCTCATTTATTGAGCATCTACCATATAGACTCTAGAAACAAAGGTAAGAAAAAAATTAATTAAAGGTATAATCCTTACCCTCAAAGGAAAAATAAAAAGCTTTCAATCATATCCCTAGGAATATATACAGTGGAGCACATATATATACACATCCAGGGACTGATTTTCCAATTTGTGAAGTGCTTCATGAAAAAACATAGTCTAATTTCCTACTTATTTATGAAATTTAAAAAATGAGATGGAACTATTGACTAGAATTAAATTCTAAAGTTTCATAGTTTTTAATGCCAGTCCACAGTGGGAATGTTTTCCTTCTTTGACTACTCTCTTAGTTTTATTGTATGATATACTTTAGCATTTGGGTATATATTGTTCTCTGCTGTTACCCGAGTATCTTTTCTCTCCATCTGTGTTTTGAGCTCATTAAGAGCTGTTTTTCCTTCTAACCCCATGTTTCAGAGCACATAGTTGGTAATAAATAAATGCCAGTTGACTTGTACTTTGTCAACTGTATGTTACTTCCATAAAAAATTAGGTACACATATTTATATGAGACAGAAATTGATTAACTTTGATTTAACTAATAATTATGGGATTACTGGGTATAAAGTAGAAGACATTTTACTAGCTACTATATAACCCTAAAACATAAAAGATAATGATATATGTAACAAATTAGCATTGCCTCCACAGAACTTAAGTTAGATGATTCCTGTTTGGCAACTTTAATCCTATAAGAAACGTTTTTCTAACATGAGATTAAATATAAAAAGGGAATAACTATTTGGAACTTACCTGCCGTTACTTTCAGCATATTTAATATTTAATTTCAGCATATTTAAACATTTTGGTAGACAACACATAACTAAGGAGATTTAGGTCTGAATTTTTCCTTCGTTGCTTAAGTAATGAATGTAAAAGTACTGTAGTTATATTGATAGAAAACATAAAGAACGCTGACTTATTCAAAGATAGGCTCCAAAAATATTAATGAACCAAAGAAATAGATAAAATATAGACCAGATCCTGCTGTTTTAAGGTATATGCTTTTCTAATTTTTCCAGGTTATAAATTAGCAATATTTAATTTTCCTATTCTATATTTAAGTTATAATTCAGAATTCATCCATGCCATTAACAAAAAGTTACATACGCACACATACATATAATTACATATACATAATTTAAATACCCAAACTGACTTTTCTATGAAAAACTTTCTGTCTTGATGGTGCATGTGCTCGTATGTCTTTATATTACATTTGAACTTTCAATTGATATAGTAGTACTTTGAATTATGACAGCAATGCAATATATAATGTTATTTTCCTCCTGTCCTCTTCCTGTGTGAAAAGAACATGAAACTCAGAAGCTTAGCACATGAATTTAGAACAGCTCTTCCTGCCCTAAAACATCTTAGCATTCTGAGAAAACTAATGAACCCAGAAAATTTTCTCCTGAGAAGGAAGATTCAGGGAACTGTAAATCATTCACATCAATATCAGAATACTAAGGGCCAAATAAATGTCTTGTCCAAAGGCATACAGGTAAAGAGAGGAGAACTGAAGTACCTTCTTCATTCCCACCACACTCCTCCAATCCTAGGCCTCACTATGCTCAGTGGAGTAGAGTTATAGCTCTGATTTGTTTGTACTCTTTATAAAGATTACACTGTGTACATTTACACAGGGCAAGGTTACATTAATCTCATACAAATTCTTTTGAAGCCTCAAAAGAGTCTTTTGGAATTCTGTCCTCTCTGAGCTTATAATAATCAAATAAAAAATTCTTTATCAGATAGGGAAAAAAATGAAAATGAACCAGAAGAAAGAGCAAGAACGTGGATAAGCTAAATATATTTAGTAGCTGAAAAATTTCTTTGAAGAAAACAGCAACATGCATGTAAATTCCCAAATCCTTTTAAAGTAGTAAATCAGGTGATTAGACCCCAGTCTTTTATAGGTGGGCAGATACCTATGCCAGAATATCTGCAGGACTTATTTCTAAAAGTTGTGAGTGGTAATGTTAGTTTTGAATATAGGGGAGGAATGGGGATGGGGTGGGCTCCTTCAGTGCTCTGGGGGAACATCTACTTAGTACGTGTATCCCAAATCAGACATACTCAATTTTTTATAAACAGGGCTTCCAATACCTCTTTAGGGTGGAAAACTATGTTATCTAGTTTGAAATCTCCATGAATCAAATTTTCTTCATTGTCATTATCTGGCAAGTTTTTCATTAGCCAGTCAGATAGTTGGTTCATGGCAGGGATGTCCTGATGAGCTGCAGCTTGATATTGCTTTGTCCAGGTTGATACCTAAAGATATACAAATTAAAAAAATGACAGAGCTGAAAGTGGAATGTAAGATTCAGCAATTCTAAAATTAAAACAAAATTCAATTATATCAAATTTTGTTTTAGTGTTAAATGCTCAGGACAAATGCCGTGATACTCATATTAGCCTAAAACACTCATATCAGCCTGAAAACTTCAACATTTAAGTTTCTCTTCCATCTATTTTCATTTTACTTACCTAGACTTTTATCAGGAAAAAAAATACTGGCCTAGGAATCAAGAGACGTGGGTTCTAGTCTTTATTCAGCAAATATTTTGTGGAAGGAGAAAAAAAAAAAGAACACACACAAACACACATACGTACATACCAAAAAAATAGACAAAGAAAATTTCTGGAAGGGTCACAAGAAACAAGTAATCCCTGAAAAATGTAATATAGGGACTAGAAAAAGAAAGGAGATCTTTATTTTTCATTTTAATCCCCTTTCTTATTACCCATAGAATTTTCTAAAGAATCTTCAAAAATATATTACAGATATGAAAAATGCAAAGATTTTTTTAATTGTTCTTAGAATTGAATGCAAATAAGACAACCTATTGTCAAAGTCCTCCATCAACTGAAATAATATTATTTATCTACTTATATCTCTCTCCCCACTTTCTAAGGTATCTCTGTTCAATTTAGTACAGTAAAGATATTCATCTTTGGAATCTCAGAGAGTTGGGTTGAAATTATGTCTAAGCCACTTATTTGTATATTACTTAATACCTGCAAGCCTCAGTTTCCTCATCTGCAAAATGGGGGTAGTAATACCTATGTATTAGGGTTGTTACAAAGATTAAAAAACACTAGGTCTAACAACTCACCTAGCATGGGAGCTGGCACGTAATGAGTATTCCCTAAACCTTAGTTCCCGTTTCTCTCCCTTCTGCCCCCTCAAAAAGACATACAAAGGGAAACAGCCCCATACATATCTGGTCTTGCTGTTTCTTTGATTTGAAATGCTCACCATCTCTTCCCTATTGCTCTAGATTTTATCCTTCCTTAAATACACAGTACAAGACATATCTTTCCCAGGAAGCTTTCCCCAACCTAAGCAAGGGCATACTGATATCTATCGTCTGAATGGAACAGTTTTCATGATGAGTACCAAACAATTTACTGCCAGATTACATACTCTTTCATACCATTTTCAAGTCTCATGTAAATGAGATTCAGGTATAGATGTCTCAAAAATGACCATAAGTTCCTTTAGGGGAAGAACTTATTTCTATTTTCCTGATATTTAACACAGTATTCAGCACATATTAAACATACATTCATGCTTAATAAATATCTGTTAAACTAATTTAAAAAGGGAAAATTGTATAGAAAATATTAAATTAAGTGAAGAGATAGAAACAGCTTTAAATCTGCATTTATGTACATGCTGTTATAGAAGCTTTTGCTGAACAAAATCTGATCTAAAAATACAAAATTATTTTATGTTTAAAACAAGTCAATCTGATGGCTGATATTAAAAGTTATAGCCAAGTTTCAGAAAAGTATAAAATAATAGGTTTTTATTTTAACTAATATTATTTCCAACAACTTGAGAAAAGGAGCACTTTGTTTGGATGCATTACCTGTCTTTTGCAGTACCCAGCACCTCTACCATATTCTTCCAGCTGCAGTGACTGTATATTCAAGGAATGTAACTGAGCCAAGGTTTCTATCATGGCCACATATATGGCTGAGCGTTCTGCTGGGCTAACTTCAGGAATTGTGAAATCACGAAAGATTCGGCCCTATGGAAGCAATTACAACAGATAATATAAAACAAAATAAATCTTTTCATACCAATTATTTGCTGTGTCATCATCTCCTGTTGCCTACAAAAAAGATCAGGATACAGTCTTACAACCAAAACCAATTCTTTGCAGAATGCGCTAGAAGAACTGTCATTTGTGAAACATGTTTAACATAAGAGTGTACATGCCAAAGGGAAAATACAAGGATACACCAAGATGAACTTAAAGGACAAAAACTAATCTCAAGTAACATCTTACCGAAAAAAAACCCTTAAAACAATTTGGATTTATTTTTAATGGATTGATGTCCTATTTGGAGTAGTTTTTTCTCCTACTATTTGGACGGTTTAGTTATTGCCATTACATATAGCTCTTTACTGACACCTAGAGGAAGACTAAGCCAATACGCCCTAATTACTAAATTTGTTCCTAGTTTACTTCAACCCGCTCAAACTGTGTGTGCTCAAAATAAAATGAAAGTTTAATACAACACAGGGAATAGAGCCAGTATTTTATAATAACTGTAAAAATTCTGAATCACTATGTAATACACCTGTAACTTATATAATATTGTGCATCAACTATATCTCAATTAAAAAATCTCAATTATATAATTATATAATATTGTGCATCAACTATATCTCAATTAAAAAATTAAATAATATTGTGCATCAACTATATCTCAATTAAAAAATTTAAAAAACAAAAACAAAACAAAACTTCCATAGAGAACCAATCTTGCTGACACCTTGATTTCAAACTTCTAGCCTCCAGAACTGAGAGAATAAATTTCTGTTGTTTTAAGAAAAAGAAAAAAGTTTAAGCCCTTCCAAAGCAACTACCTACAATGTAGACTAATATACTATCACTTATTACCATCTAATATCACAATTAAAAATAAAAGCAACAAAAAGTACAATTAAGTGTTAATTTACCTGTACATGTTCCATCACATAAAATTCTGTTCCAATGACACAAGCATCACTGCAGTACAATAAAGGTTTGGGAACGGGGAATCCAATTGAAAACAAAGTTTTCTGGACTTTAAATTCTCTATCAATCTAAATAGGACGATAGATAATTAAAAATCAGAAATACAGAAAATTTAATAATTACTTGTGAACTAACATTAAGGTTAGAAATTAATTTTAAAACAGTATCAACAAATAACCCAGAGGATAATAATTTCCTTAGTATTTTCCTTAAAAGTAGTCTTAGTGTGAGAGATTGGTTCAAGATGGCAGAGTAGAAGGATGTGCTATCACTCTCTCTTACAAGAACACCAGAATCACGACTAACTGCTGAACAATCATTGACAGGAAGACACTGGAACTCACCAAAAAAGATACCCCATATCCAAAGACAAAGGGGAAGCCACAATGAGATGGTAGGAGGGGCGCAATCATGATAAAATCAAATCCCATAACTGTGGGGTGGGTGACTCACAAACTGGAGAACACTTATACCACAGAAGTCCACCCACTGGAGTGAAGGTTCTAAGCCCCACGTCAGGCTTCCCAATCTGGGGGTATGGCAACGGGAGGAGGAACTCTTAGAGAATCAGACTTTGAAGGCTAGTGGGATTTGACTGCAGGACTTCGACAGGACCAGGGGAAACAGAGACTCCACTCTTGAAGGGCACACACAAAGTAGTGTGCTCATTGGGACCGAGGGGAAGGAGCTGTGACCCCATAGGAAACTGGACCAGCCTGATAGTGCTAGAGGGTCTCCTGCAGAGGTAGGGGGTGGCTGCGTGTCACCGTGAGGACAAGGACACTGGCAACAGAAGTTCTGGGAAGTATTCTTTGGCGTGAGTCCCCCCAGAGTCTGCCATTAGCCCCACCAAAGAGCCCGGGTAGGCTCCAGTGTTGGGTCGCCTCAGGCCAAACAACCAATCGGGAGGGAACCCAGTCCCACCCATCAGCAGACAACTGGATTAAAGTTTTACTGAGCTCTGCCCACCAGAGAAACACCCAGCTCTACCCATCACCAGTTCCTCCAATCAGGAAACTTGCACAACCCTCTTAGATAGCCTCATCCACCAGAGGGCAGACAGCAGAAGCGAGAAGAACTACAATCCTGCAGCCTGTAGAACAAAAACCACATTCACAGAAAGGTAGACAAGATGAAAAGGCAGAGGGCTATGTACCAGATGAAGGAACAAGATAAAACCCCAGAAAAACAACTAAATGAAGTGGAGATAGGAAACCCTCCAGAAAAAGAATTCAGAATAATGATAGTGAAGATGATCCAGGACCTCGGAAAAAGAATGGAGGCAAAGATTGAGAAGGTGCAAGAAATGTTTAACAAAGATCTAGAAAAATTAATGAACAAACAAAGAGAGATGAACAACACAATAACTGAAATGAAAAATACACTAGAAGGAATCGATAGCAGAATAACTCAGACAGAAGAACCGATAAGTGACCTGGAAGACAGAATGGAGGAATTCACTGCTGTGGAACAGAATAAAGAAAAGAGGATGAAAAGAAATGAAGACAGCCTAAGAGACATCTGAGACAACATTAAATGCAACAACATTCGCATTATAGGGATCCCAGAAGGAGAAGAGAGAGAGAAAGGACCAGAGAAAATATTTGAAGAGATTATAGTCGAAAACTTCCCTAACATGGGAAAGGAAATAGCCACACAAGTCCAGGAAGTGCAGTGAGTCCCATACAGGATAAACCCAAGGAGAAACACACTGAGACATATAGTAATCAAATTGGCAAAAATTAAAGACAAAGAAAAATTACTGAAAGCAGCAAGGGAAATGTGACAAATAACATACAAGGGAACTCCCATAAGGTTAACAGCTGATTTCTCAGCAGAAACTCTACTACAAGACAGAAGGGAGTGGCATGATATACTTAAAGTGATGAAAGGGAAGAACCTACAACCAAGATTATTCTAACAGGCAAGGATCTCATCCAGATTCGATGGAGAAATCAAAAGCTTTACAGACAAGCAAAAGCTAAGAGAATTCTGCACCACCAAACCAGCTCTACAACAAATGCTAAGGGAACTTCTCTAAGTGGGACACACAAGAGAAGAAAAGGACCTACAAAAACAAACCCAAAACAATTTAAGAAAATGGTAATACGAACGTACATATCGATAATTTCCTTATACGTGAATAGATTAAATGCTCCAACCAAAAGACACAGGCTTGCTGAATGGATACAAAAACAAGACCCATATATATGCTGTCTACAAGAGACCCACTTCAGACCTAGGGACACATACAGACTGAAAGTGAGGGGATGGAAAAAGATATTCCATGCAAATGGAAATCAAAAGAAAGCTGGAGTAACAATACTCATATCAGATAAAATAGACTTTAAAATAAAGAATGTTACAAGAGACAAGGAAGGACACTACATAATGATTAAGGGATCAGTCCAAGAAGATATAACAATTATAAATATATATGCACCTCAATACATAAGGCAACTGCAAACAGCTCTAAAAGAGGAAATTGACAGTAACACAATAATAGTGGGGGACTTTAGCACCTCACTTACACCAATGGACAGATCATCCAAACAGAAAATTAATAAGGAAACAAGCTTTAAATGACACAACAGTCCAGATAGATTTAATTGATATTTATAGAACATTCCATCCAAAAAAGCAGATTACAATTTCTTCTCAAGTGCACATGGAACATTCTCCAGGATAGATCACATCTTGGGTCACAAATAAAGCCTCAGTAAATTTAAGAAAATTGGAATCATATCAAGCATCTTTTCTGACCACAACACTATGAGATTAGAAATCAATTACAGGGAGAAAAACGTAAAAAGCACAAACACATGAAGGCTAAACAATACATTACTAAATAACTAGGAGACCACTGAGGAAATCTAAGAGGAAATCAAAAAGTACCTAGAGACAAATGACAATGAAAACATGACGATCCAAAACCTAAGGGATGGAGCAAAAGCAGTTCTAAGAGGGAAGTTTATAGCAATAGAAGCCTACCTCAAAAAACAAGAAAAAACTCAAGTAAACAATCTAACCTTACACCTAAAGGAACTAGAGAAAGAAGAACAAACAAAACCCAAAGTTAGCTGAAGGAAAGAAATCATAAAGATCAGAGCAGAAATAAATGAAATAGAAACAAAGAAAACAATAGCAAAGATCAATAAAACTAAAAGCTGGTTCTTTGAGAAGATAAACAAAATTGATAAACCATTAGCCAGACTCATCAAGAGAAAGAGAGAGAGGACTCAAAACAATAAAATTAGAAATGAAAAAGGAGAAGTTACAACAGACACCGCAGAAATACTAAGAGACTACTACATCCTAAGAGACTACTACAAGCAACTCTATGCCAATAAAATGGACAACCTGGAAGAAATGGACAAATTCTTAGAAAGGTATAACCTTCCAAGACTGAACCAGGAAGAAACAGAAAATATGAACAGACCAATCACAAGTAATGAAATTGAAACTGTGATTAAAAATCTTCCAACAAACAAAAGTCCAGGACCAGATGGCTTCACAGTGAATTCTGTCAAACATTTAGAGAAGAGCTAACACCTTTCCTTTTCAAACCCTTCCAAACTATAGCAGAGGGAGGAACTCATTCTATGAGGCCACCATCACCCTGATACCAAAACCAGACAAAGATGCCACCAAGAAAGAAAACTACAGGCCAGTATCACTGATGAACATAGATGCAAAAATCCTCAACAAAATACTAGCAAACAGAATCCAACAACACATTAAAAGGTACATACACCATGATCAAGAGGGATTTATCCCAGGGTTGCAAGGATTCTTCAATATATGCAAATCAATCAATGTGATACACCATATTAACAAATAGAAGAAGAAAAACCATATGATCATCTCAATAGATGCAGTAAAAGCTTTTGACAAAATTCAACACCGATTTATGATAAAAACTCTCCAGAAAGTGGGCATAGAGGGAAACTATCTCAACATAATAAAGGCCATATATGAGAAACTGACAGCAAACATCAATGGTGAGAAACTGAAAGCATTTCCTCTAAGATCAGGAACAAGACAAGGATGTTCACTCTCACCACTATTATTCAACATAGTTTTGGAAGTCCTAGCCATGGCAATCAGAGAAGAAAAAGAAATAAAAGGAATACAAATTGCAAAAGAAGAAGTTAAACTGTCACTGTTTGCAGATGACATGATACTATACATAGCGAATTCTAAAGATGCCCCCAGAAAACTACTAGAGCTAATCAATGAATTTGGTAAAGTTGCAGGATACAAAATTAATGCACAGAAATCTCTTGCATTCCTATACACTAATGATGAAAAATCTGAAAGAGAAATTAAGGAAATACTCCCATTTACCACTGGCACAAAAAGAATAAAATACCTAGGAATAAACCTACCTAGGGAGACAAAAGACCTGTAGGCAGAAAACTATAAGACACTTGTGAAAGAAATTAAAGATGATACCATCAGATATACCATGGAGAGATATACCATGTTCTTGGATTGGAAGAATCAACATTGTGAAAATGACTCTACTACCCAAAGCAATCTACAGATTCAGTGCAATCCCTATCAAATTACCAATGGCATTTTTTACAGAACTAGAACAAAAAATCTTAAAATTTGTATGGAGACACAAAAGACCCCAAATAGCCAAAGCAGTCTTGAGGGAAAGAAACAGAGCTTGAGGAATCAGTCTCCCTGACTTCATACTATACTACAAAGCTACAGTAATGAACACAATATGGTACTTGCACAAAAACAGAAATATAGATCAATGGAATAGGATAGAAAGCCCAGAGATAAACCCATACACCTATGGTCAACTAATCTATGACAAAGGAGGCAAGAATATACTATGGAGAAAAGACCATCTCTTCAATAAGTGGTGCTGGGAAAACTGGACAGCTACGTGTAAAAGAATGAAATTAGAACACTCCCTAACACCATACACAAAAATAAACTCAAAATGGATTAGAGACCTAAATGTAAGACCAGACACTATAAAACTCTTAGGGGAAAACACAGGAAGAACATTCTTTGACATAAATCACAGCAAGATCTTTTTTGATCCACCTCCTAGAGTAATGGAAATAAAAACAAAAATAAACAAATGGAACCTAATGAAACTTAAAAGCTTTAGCAAAGCAAAGGAAACTACAAACAAGACGAAAAGGCAAACATCAGAATGGGAGAAAATATTTGCAAATGAATCAATGGACAAAGGATTAATCTCCAAAATATATAAACAGCTCATGCAGCTCAATATTATAAAAACAAACAACCCAATCAAAAAATGGGCAGAAGACCTAAATAGACATTTCTCCAAAGAGGACATACAGATGGCCAAGAAGCACATGAAAAGCTGCTCAACATCACTAATTATTAGAGAAACGCAAATCAAAACTACAATGAGGTATCACCTCACACCAGTTAGAATGGGCATCATCAGAAAATCTACAAACAACAAATTCTGGAGCGGGTGTGAAGAAAAGGGAACCCTCTTGTACTGTTAGTGGGAATGTAAATTGATACAGCCACTATGGAGAACAGTATGGAGGTTCCTTAAAAAACTAAAAAGAGAATTACCATATGACCCAGCAATCCCACTCCTGGGCATATACCTGGAGAAAACCATAATTCAAAAAGACACATGCATCCTAATGTTCATTGCTGTGGTATTTACAATAGCCAGGTCATGGAAGCAACCTAAATGCCCATCGACAGACGAATGGATAAAGAAGATGTGGTACATATATGCAATGAAATATTACTCAGCCATAAAAAGGAATGAAATTGGGTCATTTGTAGAGATGTGGATGAATCTGGAGACTGTCATACAGAGTGAAGTAAGTGAGAAAGAGAAAAATAAGTATCGTATATTAACGCATATATGTGGAACGTAGAAAAATGGTACAGATGAACCGGTTTGCAGGGCAGAAATAGAGACACAGATATAGAGAATAACGTATGGACACCAAGGGGGGAAAACAGTGGTGGGTGGTGGTGGTGGTATGATGAATTGGGAGATTGGGATTGATATGTATATACTGGTGTGTATAAAATGGATGACTAATAAGAACATGCTGTATAAAAAAATAAATAAAATTCAAAAAAATAATTGCTTTAAAAAAATAAAGTAGTCTTAGTATGATTATTACAATTATAAATTAGGCCAGCACTAAAAATTGATTATTTAATTAGGCTAAAAGGATAGGTACATGCATGGGGCTTATTCCTAACTCTGATAATATGAAGGTGACATTTCCTGACCACAATATTTCGCATGTATCATCATAAAAACATCTCTTTTTTTTCTTATCAGTTCCCTGCTTGCTGGCTCACTCTTGCTTTTGCTCCCCAGCCCCCCAGCCCCCCCCAACTCCAGTTTCCCATGGGGGCTCTCTATTCCAATACTCTGGGCACAGTCAAGTACAGAATGCTGGGGAAGGCCAGTGGGTGCCGGTAGAAAGGAAATGCACCCACTCCTTCGGGAGATCAATGGAGGAACTTGTTTGCAAGGCAGGGATGTGGGGTTCCTTCCCGGTACCCAGAGCTGCCATGGAGCTCAAGATAACTACTGGGTAAGAAGGCAATGAGAAGCAAGCTGGTTCTGAAGCAGGAGCCCATATAAGACAGGAGAAGAAAAGGGCTTCCTTAACCAGGACAGATGTACAGGCTTATCACTCAGGACCCAGGGACACAGCTTACTGCAGAATTCTGATGCCAACTCATCTACCTGCAAAGTCCACTTCCCCAGACTCAGGCAGTGGTAGCTGACCACTTCTAAGGAGAAGAAACCATGCAGCTCACTCTCACAACAGGGATAAAGCAGCTACTGCTGCAATAACTACAGCAGGGAAGTGACTAAACCCATAACCAAGGTAAGAGCAGCCAGTGGTGCCAATGGCTACAGAAAGAAGTGTTTATAACCACCTGGTGCTGGGAAAGGGGGGTGGGGTAGAGTGGTGGAGGCTGGTCATAAAGTGGATGGCAGTGTGGGAACACTGCTTTTTTCCAAGCAGATTTGGAAAAAATGAAGGAAGTTGAAACAAAAGTACTCCAGATCCTTGGGCTGAAAGCATTATGTTATGTTCTGATGTCTTCCAGACATCTAGGTCGTTATCAAGAGGAGACAAACCCAGTTGTTTATTGGGGCATAAATCTCTCCCTACAAGTGGGGATTTTCCTTCAGCCATGCCGTGTTGAGGCTTAATAAAAGTTAGCAAAATTTTTCTATCTTAAGCATCCAAGTCACTTCATTTTCTGGGAATATGATACGGGACTAAGAAGGTCAGAATCTGCATTTTCCATTACTGTGATATTAAATCCACGCTTCAATGGCCCATCTCTAGTCAGCTGGGCCTAGGAAGCACCTGTTATACATGATTATAATAATATTCAAAATATGCATTATGCTTTTAATGTTCTCTTCTCTAAAAATCCATAGATAATATCTGTTTTTCTGAAAACAGAGTCAGTTTTCAACAAAAATCTTTTATAATTCTCACTGTCAATTTAGAGAATACTATAAAAATGATTATTTAAATATTTCTTTTTATCACCAGAAGATCAGGGAATTGTCATATCAAATATATTAAAGTATTCAGTGAGTATATATTGTTATAAGATATAATACTGTACTTTTTAAAACATAATTTAACCAAAGTACAAAATATCTATAAATGAGTAGCAGTGAAAATATTTACTGGGTGACTGTATTTCTAGCTAATTGTATAGGAAGGAATCAAATCCATAAGAGGACTGGATATTGCTCAGAATTAACAGCCTAAACACAGCCTCAGATTTCAAACTCAAATCCTTAATAAAAACTAAAAGGGGGGGGATACAATTCAAGTGAAATTTTCATCTAAGAAATAAAATGCATTTTCTATATTTAATAATTGAGATTATTTTTAAAAGCAATTTAAATTGTTTTGTGTGTATAAAATCCATTTATTAGTCAACAAGGAATTTATCATTGCGTTTGTATACCATACCTTATGTGCTTTAGGAAGAAGTGAACCAGGTGGTTTTTTTCTGAGTACATATGCCTGAAAGCCCTTCTGGAGATAAAAGGTTGGATTGGACTGTCCTGATCTAGATAAGAGTAGAGAAAAGGTCAATAACAAAGATATATTTTTCCTTTTCCCCAAATCCTGCTGAAATTTCAAAAGAAAACACAAAATGAAAATGAACCCATTTCAATGCTAGAAAGCCAAGAGGGGTGCTATCAGCAGCTAAGAACATGAGCTTTTGGATGATATACAGCAGATGGTAACACAGTGGCAGCTGGAGAATCTACAACCTACACAGGTAGAAGAGAAGACCACACTTCCTACTTGCAAATTATGAGTTTCATCAGAAGTGCACCTAGAACAATGTCTAGATCTAAGCAAAGAAAGGCTGGGAGAAGAGATTGTAGGTGATCAGTCAGAAAATTAATTAAAGGATGCTGGAACAGCTGGATTGGTATTCTGTCATCTGCCATTGGAGAGAGGACTCCAAGTACAGCTCTCTAAAGTGGGAATTCTGATAAGCAAGGTCCTAGAGTGGATATCTGGGCCAGGAAGTGCAACAGTGCCCCAGGTGACTCAGACACCAGGGCACTGGCTTTCTCTGCCCTGTGAACAGAAATTCTCACGTGAACTAAGGAAATACACTCCAGCTACCAAACTTATTCAATCTATACCTTCATTTACACAGCTTTTAAATAATTCAACAGCATGAAAGAGAGGCCTTAAACTAAAAAAAACAGACGAATTAATCCGAGGTAACAGGTAATAGGGGAAAGTTAAAAACATTTTTTTTTCTGAAGTTTCTCCCTAGGCCTCCAGCCTCCATCTGCAAAGAACAAGAGCAGTCCAGATTGAATGCAGCAGTACGTCTAGTGTCTACTTCTAACTCTGATAAGCCAGACCCATCCTCCCCAGCAATCATCTTGGCACCATCTAATCCTGGGTGGGGGGTGCCTTTTAGCATAGGGAAGTGGAGATCATTGCCACAATGGTCAGGAAATGGGACCACTTCAAGCTGTGTTGTCTGTCTTGACATGGGACAATTTATTTGTGATGCTCCAAAGAGTCAAGTTGCAATGAACCTTACAAAGACATTTTTTAATGCCAAATGTCTGATTGGATGCATTTTTGATAAGGCAGTCATATATGAAGCACTGGCGTTTTATGATGGTAAATGACCTAGGTGAAATATAAAAGGAAAACTAAAAGCTTCTTATTGAAGGTACAGCTGCCATATGATCTAGCAATTTCACTCCTAGGTATATATCCAAGAGAACTGTCACTCATTCTATGGGACACACCCTATACCTTATAAATAACAACTCAAGCACTGCATTATCCTATTTTTTAAGCATTTCTATCTCTGATCATAATTTCCTTTCTTTCATTCCCACTCGTACCTCCATTCCAGTGCCATCTTAGGCACTACAACATTCAGGGCAAAAGAGGCTCCAGTAAGCAAGAACAGTCTATAAAAGAGCCATAGGTGCTGGCTACTGGAAGCAGAAGCCACCAAACCAGGGTGTGCATGGAAACAGTAAAAAGGAATCCAAGAGAATCTGGGCAAAGTATCAACAATATCTACTAAAATAACTACTCTTGCTTCAAATTCATGACTATGAACCTCAAAGTGAACGCTGCCAGCAATCATAATATACTTCCTTGGCCTGTTCATTCTCCCATGCTCTTGGATGACTATTTTACAATCCCTCCTCTTTCTTCAAACCTCCAACACTTTTCCCACCATCTTCACTCTCAGCTGATTACCTAGTTTCCTATTTCACAGAGAAAATAGGAGCAATCAGGTGAGAACTTCCACAAGCTTACACTACCATATCTACTGCATAGAAGCACCTGTACCCATATACTCTTCTTCCCTACAGAGTCTGTAGAAGAATGTCTACATTCCTATCTATGGACAATCCCTTCTCTTGTGAATTAGATCCCATCCTACTCTTGTCCACTCAAGGACTTCGTTCTAGCCCTCTCACCTACACAAATTTTTCTGTCTGTTCTGGATCACTGCCATCAGCATATAAACATGCTGCCTTTTTTTTTTTTTAAAGACTTCTCTTGACCCCACTTCCCCCTCTACGAAAGACATTTATTTCCGCCTTTGTAGAAAAATTCAAGAGTTGTTTATATTCCTTGCTCCAATTCCTCTCCTCCTATTTTCTCTTGAACCCATTTCAATCAAGCTTTCATTCCTATCTTTCCACTGAAATTACTTTTTCAAGGTCACTAATACTGCTATGGTATCAGACCATGGTTCTCCCCATCTCTCTGGCCACTCCTTCTGAGACTCCTTTGTAGGTTCTGCCTTAATTCTTTAACTTCTTATATTAGGATGCCTGGGAATAAGTTCCTAGACCTTCTGTATCTTCATGTAGACTCATCATCTAGGTAAGATCTCATGGCTTTAAATACCCTCTCTATCTCAATGACTCCCAAATGTAAATGTCTAGTTTAGATCTCTGCCCTGACCTCTGGACCCATATACCTGCCTGCTTACTATACATATCCACTCCAAAAGGCATCTTGAAAGTTAACATTGCAAAACTGAGTTCCTGATATTTGCCTTCCAGTCTGATTGTCTACAGTCATCTCTACTTCATTTCATGATAACTCCATCCTTCCAGTTGCCAAGACAAAAATGGAACACTATTTGTCTCCTCTTCTTTTTCTTTCACACCCCACATCTGATCAGTCAGTAAATTCTTCAAAATAAATCCAGAATATGAGCACTTTGCACCTATCCTACACTACTACCCTGGTCCATACCACTAATTGGTCTGTACTGGGTCATTGCAATACACTCCAAACTGGTCTCCCTGTATTTGCCTCCTTCAGTGAACACAATAGGCAAAGAGATTCTGTTTAAAAAGACAAATCAGGGCTTCCCTGGTGGCGCAGTGGTTGAGAGTCCGCCTGCCGATGCAGGGGACACGGGTTCGTGCCCCTGTCTGGGAAGATCCCACATGCCGCGGAGCGGCTGGGCCCGTGAGCCATGGCTGCTGAGCCTGCGCGTCGGAGCCTGTGCTCCGCAACGGGAGAGGCCATAACAGTGAGAGGCCCGCGTACTGCAAAAAAAAAAAAAAAAAAAAAAGAAAAAAAAAGACAAATCACTTCCCTCCTCTGCCCCCAAATCCCTAATCTCTCACCATTTCGACTAACGTAAAGGCCAAAACCCTTATAACAGCCAACAGAATTCCTGTTGCCCTTGCTTACACAACTCCAGGCACATTAGCCTGTAGTCTCTCCACCCACTGGAGAGCCCTTGCTCTTGCTGTTCCCTCTGTCTGGAATACTCTTTCCCCATGGCTCACATCCCCATCTCTCTTTGCTGAATGCCACCTTCTCACTGAGGTCTTTCTTCTCCCTCCTCCTAAACATTTCCTATTCTCCTTTGTTTCTCTCCATGATACACATCACCTTTTTCTACACTGTAATATCTAGAAAGTGATTTTATTTATCATCTCTCTTCTCCAAATAGAATGGATGTTCCAAAAAGGCAAGATTTTTTTGTCTGTTATATCCCCAGTGGTTGGAGCAGTGCCAGGCACATATTATGCACATAGCTGGAAATCATAAGTTTTGTTCTATCAAGTTACACAATGTCTTCATTATTGTTTAAATCTAAATATTTTTATTTCTAATATGATTTAACTTTTGCAAATTCTAAAAATAAATTTTGCATAGATTAAAAATATTTACAAAATTTGTAAAGCATAAAGAATAACACAACAAACACCAGTGTTCTCACTACCCAGTTTAAGAAAGAAAAAAGTTACTGTATCTCTGAAGCTCTCTTTGTGTTCCTCCCTTCATTTTTAAATTTTTTGGCTGTGCCGTGCTGCTTGAGGGGTCTTAGTTACCCCACCAGGGATTGACCCTGGCCACTGCAGTGAAAGCGCTGCATCCTAACCACTGGACCATCAGGGAATTCCCTGTCCCTTCAGAGTAACTACTGTCTTGATTTTTAAATATATCATTCCCTTGAAGTTTATCTCTTTAAACAATATACTGCTTATTTGTCCAGTTTTTGATTGTGTTGTTGTGTATAGATGCAGCTGAATCATGTTCACTGCTGTATGGTGTTGCATCACGTGAATATACTACAATTTATTCATCCATTCTACTATTGATGAACATCGTGTTTTATTCCTGTATTTTTGCTATTACAAACAGTGCAATGAACATTTTTGTAGATTATTTCCTGATACCCTGGTACAAGAATTCCTCAGGAGTATAAAACTAGGAATAGAATTGCTTTGTCATGGGGCTTTGTCTTCCTATCTTCATCTTTACAAGACTGTGCCAAATTGTTTTCCAAGGCAGTTATACTAATTCACACCCTCACCAATAGTGGATGAGTCCCTGTTATCTCATATCCTGCTTGATATTGTCAGATTAAAAAAAAAAAGTGAATATGATGGTGTGAAATGGTATCTTGTCATTTTAATTTGCATTTCCCCAATTATTACAGTGTAATGAGGTTGAGTATCTTCAAGTCTTTTGCCCATTTTTCTGTTGGGCTATTGTAGTTCTTTATATGTTCTGGATATTAATCTTTTATCCATTATATACACTGAAAATATTTTCTTTTGTTCTTTCACTTTAAGGATTCTTTCACTAAAAATTTATCAATCATTTCTTTCATAGTTTGTGCTTTTGTCTTTTTAAAGATTTTATTCTCTACTCCAAAGTCATAAAGATCTTCTCCTATATGTCTTCCAAATGTTTATAGTTTTGCCTTTACCATTCCAGTCTGTAGTCCACCTGGAACTGTGTGAGGTAGAGTAAGGGACAAGTCTACTTTCAATTTTTTCATACAGATAATAATTATTGCTGTATAATTTACTGA
Source organism: Grampus griseus (assembly GCF_964374135.1). NCBI lineage: Eukaryota > Metazoa > Chordata > Mammalia > Artiodactyla > Delphinidae > Grampus > Grampus griseus. Next base: position 33,940,927 of record NC_138998.1, on the reverse strand, counting down.
AAAATCTTTTCTCCCTCCAACCCCCCACACACTGATTCTCTGTGCCAGCACTGTCATATGTCAAAGTTCTATAAACATGCGGGTCTTTTTGTGGACTCTATTTTATTGATCTGTTTGTCTATTCTGTGCTAATAATGTGCCATCTTAATTAAAATTTCCCACTTTGTTCTTCTTCAGGAGTGTTTTTGCTTATTCTTAGCCCTTTGCTCTTGTACATAAAATTTAGGAGTAATTTTTCAAGTTAGGGAAAAAATTAAGATTTTGATCGTCATTGCACTGAATCTATAGATCAGTTGGGAAAAAAGAGAAACGTACAATTCTGAATTCTCCTATTCGTGAACATGGCATCTCTCAATTTACTTAGTTCTTTTTAAGGTCCTAATACAGTTTTATAATTTCCTTTACAAAGGTCTTGCACATACTTTATTCGATTAATATTTGAGAAATTTATATTTCTGTTTCTCTTATTAATTTTATCTTTCTGAAAATTATAATTTTACATTTTTGTTGCTAAAGTCAAGAAATGCAATTGATTTTTGCATACTGAACTTTAATAAACTCCATTATTTTCTGTAGATTATTGGCTCTTTAATCTGTATTTCAATTAGTTTCTAAAATGTATTTATTAGCTATCTTCTCTTGATTTCTAAACTTTTGGCATTTATAGTCTGAATTTTTTTTTTTAAGAATGACGCCTTAGAATTTCTGAAACTTCCTTTGTGGCCTAACATGTCTTCAATTTTCATAAACTTTTTCATGTGTTTTGGAAATAAATGTGTATTCTCTGTGGAGATAGTTCCACACATATATACTATTTACGCCACAACGAATTCCATTTATCAAGCACAATTCTGGTTTATTTAACATTCAACTTAATTCAGAATTAACTCTCAGTTAGATAATTCTCCAACAACTCTAGGAGAGAAATATGACTATCCCCATTTTGCCAAAGGAGGATTCAATGCTCAAAAGAGTTAAATAACTTGTTCAGATTCCCATAGCAAATTTGAACTTTGAGCTGTTAGTTTATAACACAAGGCTTCTAGGCTAGAAACCTCAGCCATATTTTATTCTACCTTCTCCTTCATCCTACAATATCTATTGTGACATGGTGCCTTTTATTTTTATTTTTTTGTTTTTAATTTGGCATAAATGTCAGTGATAAATGCCACTGGTATACAGTTCTGTTACAGTGTTAAGCCATTTCACCTGTATTACTTCATTTAATTATCAGGATCAAGCAGAACAGGCAGATATTTATTACAGATTATGAAACTAGTTCTCAGAGAGTTCATGTACCATAGTATTTAAATTCCCAGTCAGTAAGTGGCAAATCTAGTTTTCTGGAAGTCAGGACTGCTTCTATAGCTCTGTTTATCAAAATACTATCTTTAGAATAAAGTCTATTTGAAAATTATTTTCTATTATACAAGATCAGACTAGAGCCAGATTCACGGTGGGGAACAGTGCTCTCAGAACGGTCATCCAGTTCTATACCCCTACTTCAGAAAGAACTAAAGCCCAAAGTGGTGCTGTGATTTGTTAAATGGAAGATCTAGGATAAGAATTCGGACCCCCCCAACTGGTACCATTAACTCAGCCTCCAAGAATATGCCAATGTGAACGAAATTACATCCGCTTCTCAGAAAAAAAGGTTATAGGACAAACGCTGAACGAAGGCCTCTTTATATCCCACAGACCTTCCAACCTTAATTGCCTCAATGAATATAGTTGTTAACAAAGATTCCTTCTTGTAGTTGGAATCGTGAATGTTATCGTGCTTCCATCACTGCCCTTGAATTGGAAATACTCAGAATGTAATGCAAGGGACGGGTGACGGCAGCTCTCGCCTTCAGAGTGCGTCATTGCGGAAAAAGAAACAGGATGGGGGAAACTGGGAACACACCAAGGCCAGAGGAAGAAAAACACAAGGCACAGATCTGTTTTTGCTGGCGGAGAAGGCTGGCGTCGATACCTGTATTGGGCAACGGTCAGCTTGGCCTCGGGCTCGGCCCCAAAGCCGGGCAAGTGCTGGTGTAGGTAGGCCTCCAGAGACCTGCAGTCGAACTTGTGCTGGGGCAGCACTTCGGCCGTCTCGGGCTCGCGGGAGGCACCGGTCTCCATGATCAGTGCTGCCGCCTCAGACCATAGAGTCAGAGAAACCACAAGTCTCCTCGGCTCGGATACCTCTGGCACCGGAGCGCCCGGAGCGCCGCTCCACAGCCTGGGGCTAGTCCGAGACGCCCGCGCGGAGGCGGGCCCGCGGCTCCAGCCAATCACACCCCCACCCCCCACCCAGGTGCCGCCGCTGGGCAGCACTGGCCCAGGACTTGGGCTGTGTCAGGAAATGCCAGAAGGGCCTCGTGTGTTTGGATTTAAAAGTTTCAGTCAGCCTCAGAGTTGGAGGCCTCAATTCTAAAGAAAGCAAAACCACTTTAGTCACTACGGGTAAATATGATCGCCGAAGCCTCCTCCGCCTCCAAATTTAATGCACCGGCAGGCGGAAGACCTATAGGGTCCGGTTCAGAAAAGGGCCCGTCAGGACCTCGAGCCCAGGAATAAAAGATCCTGGTGATCCTCCTGGCCGCCCGGTTGGAAAGGCAACATCGCAGGCCGCCGGCTCTGGACACTGATGACCCGGGCCCTGCTTCGGCCCGGGCGAAGAGGGAAACTGAAAGGGCTGGTTTTTCCTTGAGGGGGAACGATGACTGCAACGCACCGGAAGCGGCGCGCTGAGAGGCTCGCGGGTGCGGCGGAGACGGTCAGTCCGGGAGGCGCTGGGAGGGCTTCCTCAGGGTTGTGGGCTAGGAAGGCCGCCGCAAGGTGCCTCCTCACATACCCCTCGCGGGCCCAGCAGGCCAACAGCGTGGGGCGGCGGCGACGTCGACGGCCGGGGCTGGGAGCGCTGGCGGCCGGGGTCCCAGCCATGACCGAGTCTGTGGAGCGGCTGCAGCAGCGGGTCGAGGAGCTGGAGCGGGAACTGGCCCAGGAGAGAAGTCGCCGGGCCCTGGGGGGCGGCGATGGAGGAGGCGGTCGGGCCCGCATCGAAAAGATGAGCCCCGAGGTGGTGGATTCCAACCCCTACAGGTGACCTGCGTGGCGGGGCGGGGAGAGGGGCGAGGTCACCGTCTTCAGGTGGTCAGGAGTGAGGCGCTCCCCGCTGCTGTCCAGCTCACACGGCCTCGCACCTCCCTTTTCTTGTTTTGGGGTCCTGTTCCCAAACGGGCAAGACCAAGTCTTAGTACTGGTGAAACGTGTTCTTCCTTTTTTTAAAAAAGCCAACTGAATCAGCCATATGGTGCTGCTCCTGTGCTTGCTGAGGACACGTATTCAGTTAACTACCGCCCCTGCTTCTATTAGTCTTCCTCGCTCAGCGTAAAACTGAGAGTAAAAACTTTCAAAAGACACCAGATGTAAAACCCGCTAAGCATAAACTTGGGAGCTTCATAAAGTCTTCTCAGTGTTTCTTAAATTGGGGGCATGGTGGAAAGAGCTGGATTAGCTCTAAAACCATTGGACTTCCCCAGGCCTGTCTGCTCCTCTCCTTTCTTCTTTTCCTAAGATTTGTTAATTCAGCGGGCGTGCACTGTCACTTTTCCTCTTCACCACAACCCTAGGAGATTGCTACTATTATTTTATCCCTAGTTTATAAGTGAGAAAAATGAGGCTTAGAGAGCTGCTGTGACCTGCCGCAGGTCATAGAGCTAACAGTAGCTAAAAAGGCCTGGACTGGCATTAGGTTTGTCTTACTCCAAAGTTCACATGGAACTGTCTCCCCAGTAAAAATAAATAAGCCATTAAGTAGTGTGGCTAAAAACTGGATAGTTTTAGAGTAGGTGAAACAGGAAAGATATTGTTGCTCTTTCTCTTCGAAGAGCAGGAGAGTTTGGATTTTAAAGAAGGGTTTTATTTATGACATATAAAGCCTCAGTGGAAGTCTTAGGGTGCGTGGTTTTTTTTTTTTTTTTTTTTTTTTAGCTGTACGCGGGCCTCTCACTGCTGTGGCCTCTCCCGTTGCGGAGCACAGGCTCCGGACGCGCAGGCTCTGTGGCCACGGCTCACGGGCCTAGCCGCTCCGCGGCATGTGGGATCTTCCCGGACCGGGGCACGAACCCGTGTCCCCTGCATTGGCAGGCGGACTCTCAACCGCTGCGCCACCAGAGAAGCCCTTTATTATTATTATTATTATTTTTTGCGTGGTTTTTTTTTTTACAACCTAAAATGCAGACCAGTATTTAGGCACAAAGATGTTAATTACAATTTTATTTGTAATAGAAAAACCTGACCAAAATTATAATTGTTCCATAATTACAAAAGAGTTTATTTTAACTCAAATTAAGTGAAATCATGCCAGATTCTTGCTTTTCTCTCATTAATATTACTACGTTTTTTTTTTGGCGGTACGCGGGCCTCTCACTGTTGTGGCCTCTCCCGTTCAGGAGCACAGGCTCCAGACGCGCAGGCTCAGCGGCCATGGCTCACGGGCCCACGGGCCCAGCTGCTGCGCGGCATGTGGGATCCTCCCAGACCGGGGCACGAACCCGTGTCCCCTGCATCGGCAGGCAGACTCTCAACCACTGCGCCACCTGGGAAGCCCTATCTTACTATGTTAAAAAAAATTTCTTTTTCTTTTAGTTTTGAGATATGAGGTGTTAACCATCCAAAATTTTTAGAGGTTGAATAAGCATGAATTGACATCTCTAATTAGAATGAGTGGGAACTATTCCATTTGGCATTCTTAAACATTTTTCAATTTTATAAATGAAAATTTTGAAATATTCCCTCCAAGAAAAGCAATGTGGATCATATATTTATTTTTTAAAATAAGTTTGTTTATTTATTTATGGCTGCGTTGGGTCTTTGTTGCTGTGTGCGGGCTTTCTCTAGTTGAGCGGGGACTACTCTTCGTTGCAGTGCACGGGCTTCTTATTGCTGTGATGGCTTCTCTTGTTGTGGAGCACAAGCTGTAGGTGTGTGGGCTTCAGTAGTTGTGGCACGTGGGCCTCAGTAATTGTGGCTCGCGGGCTCTAGACCTCAGGCTCAGTAGTTGTGGTGCACGGGCTTAGTTGCTCTGTGGCATGTGGGATCTTCCCAGACCAGGGCTCGAACCCATGTCCCCTGCATTGGCAGGCGGATTCTTAACCACTGCATCACTAGGGAAGTCCGATCATATACTTAGAATCATCTTTCAGATATCATTTTAATGTGAGATGATTCCTTGACATTGTAATGACCACAAACCTAACATTCAGAACTCAAATTTAAACATTTAGTATTTTCTATATTATTTGCACCATTTGTCTTTATTAAAACTGCTACTTAGGAGATGGCAGTTGTCACCCAAAGCTCTGCACTAGTACATGGAAATTTGATAAAGGTCAGCCTTAAGTTTTTGAATTGTTGTTCATTCAGCAAATATTTAGTGAGCACCTTTTCATCTCCAGCTGGATAATGTTATCTACCACTTATTATTATGCATAGACACTGGGAATACAAAGTAGACATGGTCATTTCTCTCCAGAGGTTACCAGATGAGTGTGAGATAGAAAAGTAAACATGGGATTGCAATATGAGTGGTAAGAAATATGATAAAGTATTGATACATGGTTATCAGAAAAAATATAGGAGAGGGATTTGTAGGTCTCTTACATCATTTTAATTGCATCAGGTGATACAGTAGAAATATAATATAAAGCCCCTGACTCTCAAAGACCTTTTGCTTTAGTTTGGGAGATTCACTGCTTGTAGAATAATGATCAACACAAGTAACTGTAAAATTGTGTGGTATGTAATATAATTAGAAGCATGTTGACTAAATGAAGAGGTGAGGAGAGGCTTTGAAATTAGAAAACCTGGTTTTAAATACTGGCTCAAAAACCCAGCTCTGAATAATTGTTTGCCATTTAGCTAATCTTGGGCAAGTTAATTAACCTGAATCTTTTCCCCCATTCATAAAAGGAGGTTGCATTCTTCTCAGCATTATATATAAAGATTAAAGAGAGCATTAAGGTAAAGATGGCAGATTGATCACAGGCATATATTATCACTGTCTACCCAATCCCACTAAAATGAAAGTAAAGGAGTTTTTAAAAAGGAATAAACCCCCACTGAAAAAAGAGGGTTTCTATAAGTAATTGGGGGATGGGTGAGTCCCTGTACTTAAAAGATTATAGTTAGACAGTTTTAGAATCTAGAAAAGGGATGGATGACTGATAACTGATTTAAAGGATCCAAAGAAATTGACTCTAAAGGCTGCAACCCAGTTTATACCACAGAATTCCCCAAAAGCTCAAGAATAGGCATAGTATTTCTAGAAGGGCTTAAGGTAGGGCTAAGAAAGATATGGCTGAAAATCTGTTGAAGAAACAACCCAGGTTCACTACTTCACTTTGGGTAGCTGGGCAAATGCCTCTTCTCTGTCAGGAGAGAAGACTAGAGATTTACTCATTGGAGAGTAAAATAGAGGATTTATATTAATAATTGAAGCAAGTCTTCATACCTGAAGAAAGGGGATTAACTAAATGTTTACATACTGAATGCTAGGACTCCCAACCTTGTTCTTCCATATAACACCCCCAAACTTACAGGCATAAAGACTTTTCAGGCTGGAAATTGAAAGATTCTTCTCTGGGGAATCTGAGAGCACCAAGAAGAGAGACTGAAAGACACTGACATTGTGGGTTTCTCAACTGATCACCCTACAGTGAAGCCCAAAGTCAAGCAATGCCCACATCCTTGCCTTTATTAGTGTCTGGCTTTTAAATATGAGCAGAATAAAGGATGAGAGAAGCTCCTAATGTGAAAGAAGGAAAATAAAATTAGTTATTTGAATAGACTATGTAAGGGGAACACAACCCAAATATTATTATTAGTATCTTCAGAAAGGAAAGATGTTATATAAATGAAACAGGACAAGTTACCAAAAAAAGAAATCATTCAGATAATTGAAAAGAATTCTTGCAAATGGAGAATGATAACAAAAGTGAAAATCTCAATAGAAGATTTGGAAAATAATGTTGAAAGAAATCCAGAGAACAGAGGAGAAAACTAAAATGGTGGACAATAGGAGAAAGAAATTAAGAGTAGAGGACTAGTCCAAGAGGTCCGACTTCCAAATAATAGAAGTTTCAGAAAGTCCAGGAAAAACAAACCAACCAAACAAGGACATCATCACGTTATTCAAGGAAATTTCCCAGAACTGAAAAAACATGTTTCCTATTTGAAAGAGTCCAACAAGTACTCAGCACAATTGATGAGAATAGATTCACTCTAAGGGACATCATGAGATTTCAGAAGCTAGAAGACACCTTAGAAATTTTTTTTTTTAACATCTTTATTGGGGTATAATTGCTTTACAATGGTGTGTTAGTTTCTGCTTTATAACAAAGTGAATCAGTCATACATAAACATATGTTCCCATATGTCTTCCCTCTTGCGTCTCCCTCCCTCCCACCCTCCCTATCCCACCCCTCCAGGCTGTCACAAAGCACGGAGCCAATATCACTGTGCCATGCGGCTGCTTCCCACTAGCTATCTACCTTACGTTTGTTAGTGTGTATATGTCCATGACTCTCTCTCGCCCTGTCACAGCTCACCCTTCCCCCTCCCCAACACCTTAGAAATTTTGAAGGAAAATGTTTCTAACAGAATTCTATACCAAGTTAAACTGTCAACTAAGTGTGTGTGTGTGTGTGTGTGTGTGTGTGTAGGTGTAGCTTTCAACGATTATGTACCCTTCAATTTGTCATTTTTATAATACATTTCTAAAAATAGAATTTTGATAAAACATTTTTAAGAAGTTTGGTAAATAACATTTTCAGACACACATGTTCTCAAAATTTACCTTCCTTGTACCCTTTACAAAGCTATGAGAAGATGTTCTTCCAACCATAGCAAGAGAATAAATTAAGAAATAATCTACAGCAGAGGCTCTCAAACTTTAGTGTGCATCACAATTACTTGGGGAGCTTGTTCAAACACAGATTGTCTAGGCCCCACATCCAAAGTTTGATTCGCTTGGTGATTATAGGGTGGGGACTCAAGAAATGATATTTCTAGCAAATTCCATAGGCCACTGATCCATAGGCCACACTTTAGAACCTTTGAGCTCTAAGGTACCAGAAGCAGGAGATTAATACAGGATGAAGAATTGAAGAGAATTTGTAATATGATGAAGGGAGAATGCAGGATGGGAGCTGTATGTGCAGTAAATGTGCACATGGGGACATGTCAGAAGATTCTAGTATATCTTTAAGAAGAAATTGCTAGAACACCTCATGTATATGACTGTATCTAGAGGAATTTTAGACAACTGGGGTTGAATTTGTGAAAATACATAGAAAAGTAAACATAAGAACAAACACAATTATTAACTTCAAGGGTGGGGATCATACAGGAAAGGGTAAATTCTAATATACTACATTGTCCAGTTGTGAACAGTATTAACATCTAACCAAAATGACCATATAACAATATCAAGAGGCTGGTGAGATGGGAAATATTTGTGTTTAATGATAAAGAGTGAAATCTTCAGATAGTACCTAAACCTGAAAATCAAGAAATAACAGTGTTAGCATGTTACTTAGAGATATCCTGGTAACAGAGTTAAAAATGAGTGAGGAGAGGAAAATGGGGGTGCAGGCCAGAACACTGCTGAGTTTCCTAACAAGCCTAATAGAACTATTTGACTCTTAAAGTGTAAACTAATGGGGATTGTATGTATATGTGTATAGTTTTAAAGTATATGTATTTTAAAAAAACCCTAAAATACTGAAGAAGATAACAGACTAGCAGTAACTAGGTAAATACCTCTTAGAGTCCTTGGTATAAGAGGTGCTTACTGAAAGTAGACATTATCCATTGTGGGCAGAGGCAACAAGTGAATGGAATTCCAGCCATGAGATTATTCTAATGTTAAACATTAAATTTGAGTTAAACATTAAATATTTACATATACTAATAAGCATGGGAAAATGTTGAAATTTCACTTTGACCCATTCTCTGGAAACAACATTTGAGTCAATAGGTCTCAATCTTGACTGCACATTAGAATGTATGAGGAACTTTTAAAAAATCTTGTTGCACAGGCTACATCTTGGAGGGAGGGTATTCAGGCATCAGTGCTGAAGTAATTTAGTTTCATCTGGTAAAAATTAGCTGAAAGATTTCTCTCTCTCTCACACTTACTGTTTCTTCTCTCACAGTTTATTTTCTGTGATGATGTATGTTTACCTATATCACTATTAATTAAAAGTTTGTAAGCCTTAAAATATTTCTTTCCTTTGTTTTAAGCCGCCTGATGGCATTGAAACGAATGGGAATTGTAAGTGACTATGAGGTAAGATAAACCCTTCCAAGTTTTTGAAGATGATTTCAGTAAATGAAAATAACTTCCGATGACATTTCCGATGAAGCATTATTGTTTATTTATTTATTTATTTTTGGCTGCATTGGGTCTTTGTTGCTGCGCGCAGGCTTTCTCTAGTTGCGGCGAGCTGGGGCTACTCTTTGTTGCGGTGTGCAGGCTTCTCACTGCGGTGGCTTCTCTTTTTGCAGAGCACGGGCTCTAGGTGTGCGGGTTTCAGTAGTTGTGGCTCGTGGGCTCTAGAGCGCAAGCTCAGTAGTTGTGGCGCATGGGCTTAGTTGCTCCACGGCATGTGGGATCTCCCCGGACCAGGGCTCGAACCTGTGTCCCCTGCATTGGCAGGCAGATTCTTAACCACTGTGCCACCAGGGAAGCCCCGATGAAGAATATTAACCAATACATATATAATTTTGCATTTTACAGAAAATCCGTACCTTTGCTGTAGCAATAGTAGGTGTTGGTGGAGTTGGCAGTGTGACTGCTGAAATGCTGACAAGATGTGGCATTGGTAAGGTAAAAACATCTCTCTTTGTCTATCATTTAGGGAACCCAATCACTTCTGGAGTAAATCAGGTACAAATTAGAATTTCTTTTCTCCTTACTAATGGCTTATTGATTTGTGGTGTATTTATTTATTTAATTTTTTTCTATCCCGGGTTTTTTTGTTTTTTAAATTGGGGTATAGTTGCTTTACAATGTTGTTTTAGTTTCTGGTGTCATCGAAGTGAATCAGTATATGTATACATATATCCCCTCCCTCTTGCACCTCCCTCCCACCCCCTTACCCCCCATCCCCCCGCATCCCACCCATCTAGATCACCACAGAGCACCAACCTGAGCTCTCAGTGCTATACAGCAGGTTCCTACTAGCAGTTTTCCACATGGTAGTGTATATAGGTCAATTCCAGTCTCCCTATTCATCCCACCTCCCTAACACCCCCTGCGGCATCTGCATGTCTGTTCTCTATGTCTGTGTCTCTATTCCTGCCCTGTAGATAGGTTCATCTGTACCATTTTTCTAGATGCCACATATATGCGTTAATATACGATATTTGTTTTTCTCTTTCCTACTTCACTCTGTATGACAGACTCTAGGTCCATGATTTGTGGTGTATTTATTCAGGTTGTTTTTTCTACCCCAGTGGGTGGGGTTAAGACATAAACCCGCCCAAAAGGAAGCTAATATTATTACTAATTAAACAAGGACTATCTGATTTTGTTCAGGAACTTTTCTGTTGGGATTTAAGTGTTTTAGACATACAAGTTTAGGAAGAAGGCTGTTAAATTGATAAAGTGTGTAGTGAAACATTGAAACATCCAAAAAATTTTTTTTAAACACAGTTTTTATATAAGACAAACTAGAAAGCATGTACCTTTCTTACTCTTGAATTTGAAATGGTGAATGCTCCAGAATTTTTTTAGCCCATACTTTTTTTTTTTTTTTTACTTTTTTCTAAAATTTTTTTTTTTGGCTGTACCGTGTGGCTTGCAGGATCTTAGTTCCCTGACCAGGGATTGAACACCCAGGGCCATGGCAGTGAAAGTGCTGAGTCCTAACCACTGGACTGCCAGGGAAGTCCCATACTATTTTCTAAAATTGATTTGATTGGGTAGGAAGGAGAAGTTAACTTTGTACCAGAAATCAGCCTACCAATCTTAGATTTGTAAAGCCAGAGTCCATGATGTTAGATAGATAGTGGTTGAATACATAAGTTTTCCACAATTGTATATCATTTTGCTAAACTTTGTGGAAAAATGTTTGCTTTATCAATGCTTTTTAATATGTTGGTCCACTCCATGCCCCAAATTCTTAAAAGGAAGTGGTTTCAAAGTTGGCACTTATTTATCAATATAGAAAAGACAACACCAAAATACTAAAAATGTTTAACATTTTAAAGGCTTTCAAGAAGTTTATAAAAGCTAGCCAGTAATTGCTTATACCTGACATATATGCCTTGGCTGATTGATCAAGGGTGGTAGAGATCATGGAGATTTGCTGGTCGCAAGTTTGAGTGTGCACTAGAATCACTTGGAAGGCTTATTAAAACAGATTGCCGGACTCTACCCCAGTGGTTTTGATTCTATAGGTTTCAGGTGGACCTAAGAATGTGCATTTCTAACAGGTTCCCAGGTGGTTCTGATGATGTTGTTCCGGGGACCATGCTTTAAGAACAGCATCACCTGGGAGCTTGTTATAAATGAAGATTCCTAGGCCCCACCCAAGACATGCTGAATCAGAATCTATATTTTAACAAGAACTCGAGGTGATTCGTAGGCATATTAAAGTTGTGGAAGTACTCCAGTATTTCTAACAAGCTTCAGGTGATGCTGATGGGGTTATCCCAGGCCCCATTTTGAGTAACAAGGGTCTAGAACAGTTAGCAAATATTTCTGTAATTAGAATCACCTTGTATGTTTAAAAAAATTCTTAGGTTCGGATTGCACCACATAATAGGTTAATCAGAACCTCTGGGGTTGAGACCTACACATTTGTATTTTTTAAATACAGTGGTTCCAGTGTAAACTCAAGTTTGTAAGCTAAGGATCTACATAGGTAAGTTTCAGAACTCTTTCTTCAATATGTAAAACAGAGAAACAAGAAGCTGTTTCATGGGGTTGCGTAGGGAAGTGGAGGATTGGAGATCCAGAGCCCACTTCTTATCCCTGAAAGTTCTGGTGTTCCTGGGGCACACTGAATCACCAGATCTAGATCAACTGCCTTATTTTACAGATGAGAATACAGTCCTAAACAGTGAAAGTGACTTACCCAGAAGCAGATCTAATTAGTGACACGGTTACTACTCACACCTCCTGTCCCCAAATATAGGATTTCCTACAACTTACTCATAAACCAGCTATGAGGCCGAAACTCAAATTTAAAACTTGGCCTGACCTAATAAATATTGTTGACTGAGGTTAAGTAAACCAAATTTTGGAGACTCTAGGTAGGGTTAGAAAGTTTCATAGAGAGTATAAGTGATATCTTTTCTAGCAAAATACTGAGAGTTACCTATGTGTTGTTTTTATGGGCTGGGTAAACATTTTTTAGTTTCTGAATTGAGAAGAAGAAAATCCCATTTTTGTTTTTATTGTTAGATTTAGGGTGCTGAGAATTATATTACAAAGTCACAGAATTTTAGATAAAGAAGGGACTTCGGGAACTGTATATCATTTTTACACTGCTTTGAATTATTCCATTGGTCTAGAGGCTCAGTTTTTTGTTTCTTGTTTTTTTGGTTCTTTTTTCCATCACTTTAGATAAATTGCATTGCTCTGCTTTCAAGTTCATTGATCCTCTTTTTCCCCTGCAATGTCTAATCTACTCTTAGTCTCATCCAATAAAAATTTAATTTTAGATAATTAAAAAAAAAAGGAACTGTGGATATACTTGGGTTCAACCTGTTCTTACTGATAAGAAATGGACCTTTCGGCCATTTTAAAGTTGTGTGAGTGTGTTTGACAAATGCTGTCATGCCTAAATATATAGCAGGAAACAACAATTAACTGATTGGTTAATAATTCTGTTTGGAATAATGTTTTAGCCGTGGCATGAGTATATATAGTGCCTTATTCATGAAAGGAATTGTGTTATACTATGGTTTTAAGTTACAGTATTTGTTTTTATCTTATTTAAAAATTTCATTTATCTAATGGGTTCTTGGTTTTTAGCCAAACATTGGAATGAAGTAGGATTTTGGCGCAGTTTGTAAAAATTACAGTGAAATGGAATGAACATTAATTTTTGAGCTAATCATTTAGAGAGGCAGTACAGTGTTGTGTTTAGGGTACAGATGCTGGATTGAGAATGCCTGAATTTGAATCTCATTTTTACTACATATTAGCTGAGTGGCTTTTGGGCATGTACCCTAGTTGTCTTATTTCTAAAACGAGGATAAGAGTACTTATATATTGTATGGTCACTAAATGAGTTAATATATGGCACCTAGTATTTCAGAATTAGTATTATTACTGTCAAACAGTTAAACCCATCAGGTGGAAAGCTGACTAGTTTGTTACTTCCAGTTTGTTTTTTGGTACGTTTTTCATCAGAATACCACTATTTTCATTTTAGTTGCTACTCTTTGACTATGACAAGGTGGAACTGGCCAATATGAACAGACTTTTCTTCCAGCCTCATCAAGCAGGATTAAGTAAAGTTCAAGCAGCAGAACATACTTTGAGGTAAATGGAATACCAGTTGAAGGCAGTGAAATTGGTGAAATCTTCCTGTGTGTATTTAGTATGAGTTAAACTAACATATAAATGCACCTGTATTTTCCTTTATAAAAATGCAGGTTTCACTTATACAAAAAGAATTTTCTTACCTCTTTGATCTGGGTTGGCAGCCTCTTTTTTGAGAGTAAATACTTTATGCTTTGAGAGCCATATGGTTTCTGTCAAAACTGCTCAACTATGCAGTTGTAGTAGCTGTAGGCAATATATCAATAAAAGTGAATGAGCACGACTGCTCCAATAAAAACTTTATTTATGGACTCTGAAATTTAAATTTCATATAAAATTTTACATCATGAAATATTGTTCTTCTTTTGACTTTTTTGTTTTCTTGCAACCATTTAAAAATGTAGAAACTATTCTTAGCTTGCAGAACTTACAAAAAAAAAAAAGGTGGCAGGGTGGTAGTCAGATTTGGCCCAAGAGCCAGACTTTGCCAACCCTTACTCTAGGACGGTTCTTTGTGGTCCTAAACATATTTGCACTGAATTGGATAAGAAACAAAGAAGCTCTTCTGTCAGGCTGAACTGTAGCTAACAGAGGTAATAAAGGTTTAATTCCCAACACATAGATTGTGGGAATATTTTTGTAATCCTTCTGACAGTCTACGTGTTTTGAACCTGGTCCTTGAAGTGGGGCAAAAGAGGTAGAAGAGGACTTTGGATTTTCTTTGAGTGGCTTGAATGCCATTTCTCTAACATCTGTTAAATGATTTTTAGCTCTTTTAGTTCTTTATCTTGCTTTCTCTTACTGTTTTACTAGTAGTTTTTATAATCATTCCGTTTTTCCCTCTTAGGAACATTAATCCTGATGTTCTTTTTGAAGTACACAACTACAATATAACCACAGTAGAAAACTTTGAACATTTCATGAATAGAATAAGGTAAAATTTTATTTATGAATATTTTGCACAATGTCCAGCTCATTTTAAGTATTATTAGAAAATCTGTCAATGATTAATTAATTCACTGAGTTGGTAGGTTGATATATATTTTGTTTTTAAAATAGTTTTTAAATTTTTTGTGTAATTTTTATGTATTGGGAGCTCAGTAAAAAACATATATTGTCCAAAAAACTATAGTAACAACACAATAAAAACAAATCTAAAAAAACCTGTTATTATGATATAACAAGGGGCCTCAATTATGAGTTCTGTGTTATAGATTATACTTCTATCTGAAAGTGGTTTTCTGCAGACTAACACCATTGAAATATTCGATTGTATTCAGTTAACTTTATTACATTTACATTTGTAGTGAAACATGAGTAAAAGTCTGTGAAAGCTGATAGGGAAATGGTAACTTTTGTGAACAGATTTTATATTTCTCACACCCTTTTACATCTTGTATAAGAAATACTGTAATATCATTGATATTATGTTCGTAATAGTGAATACTCAATGTATACTGGGTCTTTAATATTAAATGCTATGTTATAATTATACTCAAACATTTACTGAAAGACTAAATGTATTGACTGAACAAATAAAGTCTAATTAGAGTGTATTTTGTGTCCTGATTTTTTTCAAATAAAATTTATTTTCTTTGCCTAGTAATGGTGGATTAGAAGAAGGAAAACCTGTTGACCTAGTTCTTAGCTGTGTGGACAATTTTGAAGCTCGAATGACAATAAATACAGTGAGTATTCCTATTGTATAATGTGTTATATTCATGGATTTATCTATTTTCCTGTATATTCTGTCAGTATATATTCCGCATTCTGAAAATAGTTCTGCATTTAAACCCTTTGATAATGTGTTTTGTTTGTTTTTAATGTTCTCTTATCCTGTTTTTGAAATTTATTCTAATGTGACCTATCTAGCCTTGTTGGTGTGGCATATATTTCAGTATCCTACTCTCTCTTATGCCAATAGAGCAAACTAAAACAGCAGATAATTCTGATGTACAATTTTTAAAATGAATGAATATCTTATAATACTGTCTTATTCTTGGTCGGCATTGGTTTTTACTTTTGTTGATTTATTTTAAGTAAATGTATAAATGTGTATAAATTGCCCTACACACATGATTTCTCAAAACTAAAACTGAATTCTTTTTCTTTTGAATTACTGTGTTTTCAACTTTGCAAATGACATTTTGCATTTTTTTGTTGCTGAAATTATTTTAGAAAAATGAAGTTTTACATTAATCTAATAAGAAATCCAATAAACTATGGTTCAATTTAATTAGATATTTATATTGACTGCTTACCTGAATGCTATCAGTTTCTTTTTTAAGGAGAGTGGCGATTGCTAAGGAATTCCATTATTTACAACTTTCTTCTTTGTTTCTGAAAATTAATTTTTAAAAACTCTTTGTAATTCATTTAAACTCCAGTTTTTCATGAAAAGAACTTATGGTAAATTACTTCTTGCTTTTTTATGTTCTTTCTTGTGTTTTCACCTATTTCTATTAAGGCTTGTAATGAGCTTGGACAAACATGGATGGAGTCTGGGGTCAGTGAAAATGCAGTTTCAGGGCATATACAGCTCATAATTCCTGGAGAATCTGCTTGTTTTGCGGTATGCATGATTCATTTTGGGTTATTATTTTTCACTGTTAAGTACTGGAGTTCCTAGGGGCATTGAAAATGTTTACAATTCGAAGAAAAGACCAAACTTTGAATGAATTTGATGGAATATTATTTGGAATAACTTATACTTTTTTCCCTTTCTTTTGAAATATATTTTCTTTTATTCTTTTTCATGTAGTGTGCTCCACCGCTTGTAGTTGCTGCAAATATTGATGAGAAGACTCTGAAACGAGAAGGTGTTTGTGCAGCCAGTCTTCCTACCACTATGGGAGTGGTTGCTGGGATCTTGGTACAAAATGTGTTAAAGTGAGTGAAGGATAATTTTTCTGAATAGTCTTGTTTGCTTTTGACAAACATTTCAAATATTGGAATTACTAGCTAAGTATTTAATTTGTTTTTTTAATTTTAAATACACATATTTAAAAATTTTATGTATAATATGTGTATACCTTTATATATAAATATATTTAATTTAAATATATATTAATATTACATATATCAACAAACATATATTTGTGTTACTCTCTATTTGGCATAGTTCTTGTTCAATGGTACAGTGGTATTGTATATTTATTTATGAAGCATTAACCAAATGATTTAAATTTCTGCACATCTGGCCAAAGGGTGAAGACCCATAAACACACTCGCTTCCACTGTCTTGGTTTAACATTTCTAAAAATAATATGAATGTGATTAAACATTAACTAGGGTTATATCTCTGCTATCCGTAAACAGATACCCAGCAACCGCACCATCTGAACTATAACTAATAAAGACAAACGTTTCTTTGAAGCTAAAATTAATGTCATAGAGGTTTTTTGTTTTGTTTGTTTTTTGTTTTTTGTTTTTTGCGGTACGAGGGCCTCTCACTGTTGTGGCCTCTCCCGTTGCGAAGCACAGGCTCTGGACGCACAGGCTCAGCGGCCATGGCTCACGGGCCCAGCTGCTCCGCGGCACGTGGGATCTTCCCGGACCGGGGCACGAACCTGTGTCCCCTGCATCAGCAGGAGGACTCTCAACCACTGCGCCACCAGGGAAGCCCTGTCATAGAGTTTTTGAACCAACTCATACTTTATGAAAAGCAGAACTGCTTTAGTTGTGCCTTGACTCAGGCCATTTTTTCCCCTCACTTTACAATGTTAATAAGCTTGGTTATGTTTCTTAAGCATCCAGTATAATAAGAACAAATTGCAGGGCTTCCCTGGTGGCGCAGTGGTTGAGGGTCCGCCTGCCGATGCAGGGGACACGGGTTCGTGTCCCGGTCCGGGAGGATCCCATGTGCTGTGGAGCGGCTGGGCCCGTGGGCCGTGGCCGCTGGGCCTGCGCGTCCGGAGCCTTGCTCCGCAACAGGAGAGGCCACGGCGGTAAGAGGCCCGCGTACCGCAAAAAAAAAAAAAACAACAAAAAAAACAAATTGCAACATGTTACAGGGAGGCACTCTAATATCATTTATCAGCCATCAGCAAAGAAATACCAGAATACATAAGAACCCTCAAGACAACTGTCTGGGGCTGTTTCAGATGAGACAAATTGCCTGTCAAATTTCAGTAGGTCTTAATCTAAACACAACATTTTACAGTATGTTATGAAGAAGGGAAAAAAAAATCATGGCTACAAAGTATTCTCTTACCAGTGTGTCATATCTAGCCAACCCTCTATTGATGGACATTTAGGCTACTTACAGATTCTTTTGCTATTATTAACAGTGCTGCAAAAAGCATCTTGCATATATCTTTGTAGAGTAGATTTTTGTACAGTGTGAATTTTTAGAAGTGGAATTTGAATTTCTAAGTTTATGCAATACTTACTTTGACAGATATTACTAAATTTCTCCTTCAAAAGGTTGGTACATTTCCATGACAGTGTGGGAGTACCTGGTTTGTCCACATTTTTGGTAACATTGGGTGTCATCAAACTTTTTTTTTTGAAGTATAGTTAATTTACAGTGTTGTGTTAGTTTCAGGTGTACAGCAAAGTGATATATATTCTTTTTCAGATTCTTTTCCATTATAGGTTATTACAAGATACTGAGTATAGTTCCCTGTGCTATACATTAGGTCCTTGTTGTTAACCTATTTTATATACAGTAGTGTGTATATCCCAAACTCCTAACTTATCCTCCTCCCTCCTCGCCCCCCTCCCACTATCCCCTTTGTTTTCTATGTCTGAGTCTGTTTATGTTTTGTAAATAAGTTCATTTGTATCAATTTTTTAGATTCCACATATAAGTGATATCATATGATATTTGTCTTTCTCTGTCTGACTTCACTTAGTCTGATAATCTCTAGGTCCATCCATGTTGCTGCAAATGGCATTATTTCATTCTTTTTTATGGCTGAGTAATATTCCATTGTATATATATACCACATCTTTATCCATTCATCTGTTGATGGACAAGGTTGCTTCCATGTCTTGGCTATTGTAAATAGTGCTGCTGTGAACATTGGGGTGCATGTATCTTTTTGAATTAGAGTTTTCTCTGGATAGATGCCCAGGAGTGGGATTGCTGCATCATATGATAACTCTGTTTTTAGTTTTTTAAAGAACTTCTGTTCTGCATAGTGGCTGCACCAATATACATTCTCACCAACAGTGTAGGAGGGGTCCTTTTTCTCCACACCCTCTCCAGCATTTATTATTTGTAGACTTTGTGATGAAGGCCATTCTGACCAGTGTGACGTGATACCTTATTGTGGTTTTGATTTGCATTTCTCTAATGATTAATGATGTTGAGCATTTTTTCATGTGCCTATTGGCCATCTGCATGTCTTCTTTGGAGAAATGTCTGTTTAGGTCTTCTGCCCATTTTTTGATTGGGTTGTTTGTTTTTTTGATATTGAGCTATATGAGCTGTTTGTATATTTGGAAATTAATCCCTTGTTGGTAGCATTGTTTGCAAATATTTTCTCCCAGTCCGTAGGTTGTTTTTTAATTTTTTTTATGGTTTCCTTCACTGTGCAAAAGCTTTTAAGTTTAATTAGGTCCCATTTGTTTATTTTTGTTTTTATTTCCATCACTCTAGGAGACAGATCCAAAAAAATATTTCTGTGATTTATGTCAAAGAGTGTTCTGCTTATGCTTTTCTCTAGGAGTTTTATAGTACCCAGTTTTACATTTAGGTCTTTAATCCATTTTGAGTTTAGTTTTGTATGTGGTGTTAGAGTCATCAAACTCCTTTATCTTTGTCAATTTGATAGGTGAAAAATGGGTATCTCATTTTAATTTCCAGTTGTGAAAAGGGTTGAGCACTTATATTTTTCTGTGAATTGTCTTCTCACATCCTTTGCTCAGTTTTTTTTGTCTTTCCTTGTTGTATATTAAGAACATGCATTCGCAGATTTTTTCCTTTTGTTGTTTATCTTTTGTACATGATTTTTCAGCTTTTCTATAAGCTTCTAAAAGGAATCAGATTTGACTGGAAGGGGAGCACAGGGAGCTTTATGGCATACTGGAAATGCACTATACAGTCTGCCCACCATTTCCTTGGGTTCTGCATTTGTGGATTCAACCAACTGTGGATCGAAAATATTAAAAAAAAAAAATTCCGGAAAGTTCCAAAAGCAAAACTTGAATTTGCCACAAGCTTCCAACTATTTATATAGCATCTGCATTGTATTTACAACTATTTACATAGCATTTACATTGTATTAGGTATTATAAGTAATCTAGAGATGATTTAAAATATATGGGAGGATGTGCACAGTTTATATGCAAATACTATACCACTTTATATAAGGGGCTTAATTTTGGTATCCTGTGGGTGGGGGGTGTTCTGGAACCAATCTCCCATAGATACTGAGTGCCAACTATATTTTGATCTGGTAGTGAATATTACATGGGTGAATACTTTTGTAACATTTTATTGAGATTTAATACAAATTTAAGATTGTAAACTTTGCAGCAAGTTATATATAAACAACTTTAAAAAATTAGATTTAGTACCATATCTCAGAGATTTTTAAGATACACTTCTGCCACATAACTTCTGTGAAATTAATATGCTTCTTAAAGTTGTTGACATGTCATAGTTTAATTGGCAGCATTTTATCTTTATTACATGTTCAAAAAATAATAGTGCATTCTATGGTTGATGAAATGGAGTAGCCTTTCTTCACTGCATTAATTCAACAAAATCTACTATAAGCCAGGCCCTGTAAACAAGATAAGAAATTTGTTTTCTGGGTTGCTTGTTACAAAAATCATTACCTTCTTTAAAGTCATTTTTTAAAAAGTCAGTTACTTTTTTTCTAATACTTTTATGGTTTTATTTCTTTAGTTAAGTCTACTTTGATTTGTTTTTCTAGGTTTCTGTTAAATTTTGGTACTGTTAGTTTTTACCTTGGATACAATGCAATGCAGGATTTTTTCCCTACTATGTCCATGAAGCCAAATCCTCAGTGTGATGACAGAAATTGTAGGAAGCAACAGGAAGAATATAAGGTATATGTCAATGTGTCACAATGCATGAGAGATCATATTGCATAGGACAATAACTTAAAAAAGAAAAAATTATTTAGATTTGGAATACAAGGTAAATGGATTCTGGATTTTTAAAGGTTTAATTTATTCACCATAATTTAACATGAAAATTCTGTTCAAAGTCCTTTCTTGCTTTTGGTAAGATAAAACTGTCTGAATTCATTAAAAAAAATTTTTTTTTTAATTTTAATTTTTTTAAACTAAAATATACTTGATGTATTGATACAATATTATGTTAGTTTCAGGTGTACCACATAGTGATTTGACATTTGCTTACATTATGAAATAAGCACCATGATAAGTCCAGTTATCATCAGTCCCCATACAAAGTTATTACAATATTATTGACCATATTCCTTATGCTGTAAATTTTATCCATGACTTATTTATTATATAATTATAGGTTTATACCTCTTTATCCCCTTCACCTGTTTCACTCCCCACCTCCCCTATGGCAACATCATTTGTTTTCTGTATCTGTGAGTCTCTTTTCATTTTGTTTTGTTTTTAGATCCCACATTTAAGTGAGATTATATGGTATTTATTTCATTTAGCATAATACCTTCTAGTTCCATCCATGTTGTCACAAATAGTAAAGATTCTTTTTTATGGCTGAATAATATTCCATTGTATATATGTACCACATTTTCTTTATCCATTTATCTGTTGATGGACACTTAGGTTGCTTCCATGTCTTGGCTGTTGTAAATAGTGCTGCAGTGAACATTGGAGTGCATATATCTTTTTTTTGTTTTGTTTTGTTTTTTTGTTTTTTGCGGTACGCGGGGCTCCGGATGCACAGGCTCAGTGGCCATGGCTCACGGGCCTAGCTGCTCTGCGGCATGTGGGATCTTCCCAGACCGGGGCAAGAACCCGTGTCCCCTGCATCGGCAGGCGGACTCTCAACCATTGCGCCACCAGGGAAGCCTGCATATATCTTTTGAGTTAGTGTTTTTGTTTTCTTAAAAAAAAATACCCAGAAGTGAAATTGCTGGATCATATGGTAGTTGTATTTTTAATATTTTGAAGCACCTCCATACTGTTTAGTGGCTGCAACAATTTACAGTCCCAGCAACAGTGCACAAGGTTTCCCTTTTTTCCATATCCTCGCCAACACTTGTTATTTGTTGTCTTTTTGATAATAGTCATTCTGACAGGTGTTACCTCATTTTGGTTTTGATTTGCATTTCCCTGATGATTAGTGATATGTGTCTGCTAACTATCTGCATGTCTTCCTTAGAAAAAAGCCTATCTGAATTCTTGGTTCTGATCAATTCTGACTGATGTTTCAGAGAACTGAAAATGAGTAAAAACACTGATACTGTTTGATTTCTACAGAAAAAGGTAGCAGCACTGCCCACACAGGAGGTTGTTCAAGAAGAGGAAGAAATAATACATGACGACAATGAGTGGGGTAAGAATTGTTTCATAAATTGAAATGGCAGCATAAAACAATCTTTTATGGGAGGGAAACTGATTATAATTAAGATATACAAATTTTTTTTTTTTTTGCGGTATGCGGGCCTCTCACTGTTGTGGCCTCTCCCGCTGCCGGAGCACAGGCTCCGGACACGCAGCCTCAGTGGCCATGGCTCACGGGCCCAGCCACTCCGCGGCACGTGGGATCCTCCCACACCAGGGCACAAACCCACGTCCCCTGCATCGGCAGGTGGACTCCCAACCACTGCGCCACCAGGGAAGCCCGATATACAAGTTTTGAATGATTATTGCTCATTAAGTTCCTTAAAAACTGTTTTAAGATCAAGTTTAACCTTACAGGTATTGAGTTGGTATCTGAGGTTTCAGAAGAGGAACTGAAAAATTCTTCAGGTCCAATTCCTGACTTACCTGAAGGAATTACAGTGGCATATACAGTTCCGCAAAAGGTACATCTAAAATGTTTACCATAAGTAAATATAAGAGAAAATTTCTATTTATTTTCTTTCATCTTCAACCTATTTTATAATGCCAATGCAGTATTTCCTATTTTAGGTGTTTTACATTATAGGCATTAAGATTTGTGAAAGAGAGAGTTATTCAGTGTTAATATGGAAATACAGGCACAGCACAGTTTAAACTGTTTGAAAACATAGATGTAAAATAGTTTTGCTCACTCATTTGTGGATCAAGTGAAATAGATTTTGATTAAATGACAGTACCATTTTTTTTGTATATTGATAAGTTTTAGCCACAATATCATTTAAAAATACCACTTCTGTAGAGATCTCAAGAACATTGAAATTACTGCTTGTCTATCCTAAAAATTAGAAGGCATATTTATTAAAGAAATTGTACTTTGTAAACTTGCTGAACATGGTTAAGGCTTACTGATTATATGTTCCTAAGCATTAAGAACTTTATTTAATGGGTTATTTTTTCACCATGTTTCCCTCATTTATGGATAGCAAGAAGATCCTGTACCTGAAGTAACAGTGGAAGATTCTGGTGAAAGCTTGGAAGACCTCATGGCCAAGATGAAGAACATGTAAATAATGGACTGGCCTGTATTGTATTTCCTGTGTCTAAACCTGTTCCCTAGCAATTAAAAAGAAAATCATTTAAAACTGAGAAAACTTAGGGCAACATCAGTTGATGTATAATCTTCACTGAATTGTTATACTGTTTAAAAATGCTGTGACTATTGCTTGTTACTCCCCCCCACCTTCAACTAAATCAGAAACTCTCCTAAAACTCATGTTTCATTCTAGTAAGAAAACTTCAAAGGATTATTGCAGGCAGTTATAAATCTTATTTAAAACTTAGCCATTGAACTGTTTTGGCCTTTTGGGAGGGGTGGGAAGAAAGGACCAATTTGATTTGCCTGAGGCCATGGACAACAGAATAGTGTGTGGTCAAATATAGGGAAAGGACAAGAGGTACAACCTATTGATTAGAGCCAGCAGGCATCTACTCATTGTGTTTGGAATTGCTCTCTACAGGAAAACTGCCCACTACTACTAACTTGAGCAACAATGAATTTCAAATAGTAAACCTATAAAATAAAAACATCCTTTCAAATGTTTCCTGATGAAACACAAGCTGAAATACAGTCATTGGAAAAGTTTGTAAACCTCTGAATTATATATTCAAAACAAGACAGAGGCAAATAAGAGGAAGCTTTCTTCATGGATAGACAGATAAAGATATTTTCAGGATGTACAAATTATATTTCTGCACTGATTAAGAAAAAGCATATCATCTATGGAACATATATCTGAGTCAGTGTGCTTTATTGAGCAAAAGATAAATTTAGGCTAAGATCATCTAAATTATACCCATCATATGGGCTACCTTCTAATACTTTATTTTATTTGAATTTGATTCCGTGGGTAATTAGACATTGGCAAAGGTTTGTCCTGGTTAACAGACAATAAAAGAGGTCTAAATTGCCTCTGCAATGACTGACATGTATTTCTTCACAGGGAAGAGTGTATTTTCCCTGATTGTGACCACTAAATCGTAATTTGATAAACTGGTTTTCTCTGGATTTTGCATACAAATAATGAAGACTTAGAGAACGTTGTTGGAAATAAATTCCTAATGGTTTGGAGACTAATAAAGACACCTGCATGTGTAACCATTATCTGTAGGCTGGTACTATGCTAGTCTCCTATTTTGATGACTTTTTTGCTCTGAAAAGATATAAATGTCTAAATTCTATGTCTAGGAGGAAAATGTCATTAAAAAATTAAAAGTGCATTTCCCACTTGTAAAGTAAAATTCTAAAAATAATTTCAGAAAGCCCCAAATATCAAATATGTTTAATATATTAGCTTTGAGATTTTAGCATACTGCGATTCTTATGTTTAGAGTGATGTCAGGAAAGTATGGGGATAGTTTTTCTAGCCTTGAAACATATTTACGTTGCCTTAGTAGGTCATTTGTTGTTTAAATTTTTCGTGTAGTCATCTGTAAAATAACTTTTCTAGTTTCTAGAGATGCTTTGAATTTCAAAAAAGAAATGCAGTCTTTCTAAGTCCCATTCCTTTGGTATACTAATTTGGTACCTCTGGTACACTAATTTGGTAAGGCTTTTACTTATAAGTTTATATAGTTTGATAAATAGCTAGAATCTACTATCCTTTTTTAAAAAAATTTTTATTGGAGTATAGTTGATTTACAATATGCATTAGTTTCAGGTGTACACAAATTGAAACAGTTATACATATACATATTAGAACCTGCTATCTTCTAAAGACCTTTTTTTATCTGTTCTTAATTTGGCACTGTACCCTGCTGGTGTCTTATACTGTACCAAATCTTATCTAATTTTTTTGTCTTATATCTTCCATTAAAGTTATTATTTTAGCAGAAAAAAATCTGGTAACAAGTATCTTTTGTAACCTAGAGAGCTCTCTTGACAATCTGTATGCCATGAAAACTTGTATATATGTAGGCAGCTATGAAAAATTAATCATCACTGGATTTTACATTACTAAATAAACCCATAGTGCTTGACCAGATTTATAACACTATTGTTTCTAGTGTGAAAGATGGAAACACTCCCAAAATTGCCTTAGCACAAAGGCTCTAAATTACAGTAAAACAAACAATATGTTCAACTTTAATCCCTTGTTAATTGTTAGTGGGAAGTTAATTTGTGGTATTACTCAAATGCTTTATGTAAATAGTAAAAAAAAAAGTAATGTAGTATGCGTTTCTTTATGTAAAATTACTCCCTGAATACCTATAAACACACTGACCAACCCAAAAAGGTAATAAACATTTAACAATATTAATGAAGCTTTGACCACCCCATCACATTTTTTTTAATATTTTTCTTTCTGTAAAGTATTAATGAATGAAAATTATAACTACCATAGTTTGGAGCCTACCAATTCCGATTTATAAATGTCTGAAAGCTACATTTTTCATTGTGAAAGGTGTATATTAATGTGCACATAATTATCCTATTTGAGTACCTCAAATACAAAGAAATGACTGTCTCAGCTATTTTTATCTTTTTAAGTAGGCATTCTACATGAAAACATTTGAGTTGATAGTATAATTAGACCAAAATATAGTCCTTTTTTAAAAATATAGTCTTAAATTATATTTAAACTTAAACCTTTTGAAGTAGTCATCATCCCCCAACAAACTTACCATAAAGTCACTTTGAATAATATAAGTTTTCACTTTTTGTATATTTTTTAAGTCCAAATTTTATAGGAACAAAGAAAGAAATGCATATTATTCTTTTGCTATTTTTTCCTTTTTTCAGGATTCTTCTAAAATATTAATCTCAGATTATTTCCTAAAGTTTAAGCCATTTAAATTTAATATATTACTTATAGTGTGTTAAATTTCTTATACCACTAAATAATCAAATTTTAAACTCTAAAAGATTAATTCTAAAATCAATGTCTGGTATATTTGAATTCAATTACTTTGTGCCCTTCACAGCTAGTATATTTGTGAATTCAATTACTTTGTGCCTTTCACAGCTGGCCATAACCAGAAAGATGTGTTATGGTTATATTTATCTTCTTTTTTCCCTCTTGAATTTCTCCCAGAAGGGGGAAGAATGATGCTCATTTTGTAAGATCCTACCTCATTTCTTTTAAGTCACCACTCTCGTGCCTTAGAATTAGACCACTGTTTCTCAAACATATGTGCATATGAATCTGGGGAGAGGCTGTCTGAATTAATTAGCTCTCATGTGGCGCTGATGATCCTGGTTCACAGACCACCTTGAGTAGCCAAGCCTTAGAGAACATGAACCAAAATCCTACGGAGTCACTGAAGCTCAAGTTGAGCAAACTACTCAGTGAATACTGACAACATTCTAGTCTTTTTTGTAATGTTCAACATTTTTCTTAATTATATAAATATAATCCTCTTGTATTATTATATTATAAATAAAAGACACATTTTTCATTTTCAACAAGAACTTTATTGAACGTATTCACCCTTTTGTTCCACTACCTTCTGCCATTTTTCAGGCAACTTCGTAATTCCATCTTCCCAAAACTTTTTATGTTTTTGAGGAAAGAACTATTCCAGGTGCCTTATACAGTCTTCCAGGGAATTGAAATTTTTTCCATTACAAGAATTTTGTAAAGACTGAAATAAATGGAAATCCAAAGGTGCAACGTCTGGCGAATACGGTGGGTGAATCAGAACTTCCCAGCCAAGCTATAACAACAGTTTTTGCCTGGTCATCAAAGAAACATGCAGTCTTGCGTTATTCTGATGGAAGATAATGTGTTTTCTGTTGACTAATTTTGGACGCTTTTGATGGAGTGCTGCTTTCAGTTGGTCTAACTGGGAGCAGTACTTGTTGGAATTAATTGTTTGGTTTTCTGGAAGGAGCTCATAATAGAGAACTCCCTTCCAATCCCACCATGTACACAACATCACCTTCTTTGGATGAAGATTGGCCTTTGGTTTGGTTGGTGGTGGTTCATTTCACTTGCCCCACAATCTCTTCCATTCCACATTATTGTACAGTATCCACTTTTCATCGCTTGTCACAATTTGTTTTAAAAATGGAACGTTTTCATTACGTTTAAGTAGAGAATCACAAGCGAAAATACGGTCAGGAAGGTTTTTTCACTTAACTTATGTGGAACCTAAACATCAAAGCAATTAACATAACCAAGCTGGTGCAAATGATTTTCAGTGCTTGACTTGGATATTTTGAGTATATCGGCTATCTCCCACGTGGTATAATGTGATTGTTCTCAGTTAATGTCTCGATTTGATCCCTATCAACTTCAACTGGTCTACCCAACCGTGGAGCGTAGTCCACCGAGAAATCTCCAGCATGAAACTTTGCAAATTACTTTGACACGTTCAAACAGTCACAGCACCTTCTCCATACACTGCACAAATCCTTTTTGCGTTTTGGTTGCGTTTTTACCTTTCTTGAAATAATAAAGCATAATGTGCTGAAAATGTTGCTTTTTTCTTCCATCTTCAATATTAAAATGGCTATACAAAAATTCACCAATTTTGATAAATCTTTTTTAAAATGCACACTGATATGATAGCTGTCACATACAATTTAACAACATTGTTACGAATGAAGTTAAAGAAAACTAAGTGCTATTAGATCCATCTTATGGAAAAAAACGAACGAAACTTTTGGCCAACCCAATATACACTGGAGTGGGAAAAAGAACTTGAAATTCCACTTTTATTCTAAAACAGTGAAATATGGTTATTACATATTTCACCTTTACAATTAATACATGTTGGAATCTTACAAGTATTAAAATTGAAGATTTTATTTATATATAAATACATAAATGGTACAAAACATTATCCCAAATTGGCAATATTTATAAAATCTATAAAAATATTTAATTTTCAGTATAAAATGGCCAACTACTTTGAGTCTAAGATAAATGAAGACATAGATTTAGGCCATTTAAGAAAGAAGGTCATGTCCATATTTTGGGAAAGGTCAAAGAATGCCAAAGAGCTTGACCTGTTACTGCATTAATGACTTCAGATTGTGCAGGTACATACTACACAGTAAAAACAATATACAGTGTAGAGAGCATGGAAAGCAGAGGGCTTGGCCCAATCTGCTGAATGAAAAGGTAGAATAAAAAAAATGTAGCAGTCAGAGATTCCTATTACTAGTTCGTTTTACAGAAGACAATTCATACTTTCCGTCAACATTATCCCTTTACTCCTTGAAACTTTTCTTTGAGGTAGAGAACTGGGCCAGACTGCTGCTGAAAAGCAAGATGAGGAATGATGAGGCTAAAGTAACTTGAGAGAGGAGAAGAATCACGGAATTCTTGAACCGCTTGTCTTGGCTGCTTTGCCAGCTCTTGTAGAACAGAGACCAGTCTACTCTCCATGATCAACTCTTCATGTCATCTTAGGATTTTAATGTGTCTACATCCTTGGTTCCCACACAATAGGAAAATTAATTCTTTTAAAGAACTAAAATCAAAACAATCATGACTCAAACTTCAATGTAGTCCAATACAATTTCATACAAATATCAGTTAAATCACACAAAAATAAGTTTTCTTAAAAACTATTTTTATAAGTTTTAAATTCTAATGTTCCAAATGTTTCTTAATTATTTTATCCTAAGTTGCATTTGCAATGAATTGTAGTTGCTGCTATTACCTTTGTCCTTGATGAAGGAAAACATTAGGAGAATGGGTTGTTTTTAAGCTAACCGTATCTCCACTTGATGAATGTCGGGAAGGAGCTTTTCCACCCAAAAGAGACGTTTCTGCTTCTTTTATTTCCATTGCCCTTCTGTATAGTTCAGCAGCTTTTTCGAAATCCCCTTCTTCATAGCTTTGAGACAAAAAAAATTCTCAAAATGAGATTATAACCTTTTAACAATTTTAGATGATATTATAGAATACAGAAAAACAAGTTGTTGATAATTGCTCATTTTTTCCAGTGCATTCATTCAGGCAGACCAATAAAACAGAATACCCAAACTCTTCTCCTTTCTGTCTTGTGCTGTTAAGTGTCTCATAGGGGCACCATTAAGACTATGTTGTAATGGATGCAGTGAAACTGCTAAGGGAAGTTAGCATCCTGAGATAAACATAATGCAAAAATCAACATGTACTTAATGGTAAATCAGCTTTGAGGACAGCAAATTGCCCAGATTACCCTAGAGCCAGTTAGCTGCAAATGTAAACCGTCCTTCTCTATTTGCCGTGATACACTCCTCTACAAAACAGATCATGTCACCTTCATTCCACTCTGGATATTACTTCAGTATCTCTTGAAGTATATAGATCAACCCCAAACAACCCCTCCCACTACAAGAAAAAGCATATCAGCAATAAATATTTTGTGGTGCTCTATGATGAATCAAAGATGTTTTAAAAGGGGTTTTGGCTGCATGAGGAAAGTGAAAAATTCTTACCTAAGCACAGCTAAATTTTTTAATGTTTCTCCAACTCGAGGATGCATCCGACCCAGGCTGTCCTCATAAATCTTTAATGCTCTTTCATATAACGGCAAGGCCTCAATGTGTTTTTTCTTATTAAAAAAGAAACAATGGTCACTTGAACACACTGCGTTTCTGAAATTACTATTAAGGTATTCTAGACTAAGCTGACCTACTTGGGTAATAAGCACTTTTAAAAAGTTAATATCCTCCTACAAGATGTGGATAAACAGATTAATTTAGGAATAATAATGGGAGAAGCAGTATAATAAAAAGTCAGAAACTTCAGTTTTAGACTCGGCTTGGTATCCAATGACATTAATCCAATTATATAAGCACAAATCTGTTTTTGCCCACAGGGTACCATACCTGTTTTTCACTCATCACAGGCAAATGACAGAGCTTAAGAACAATATTAGATATAGAGATGTAGGGAGTCTCCAGAATTTAAAAAAACTAAGCCTATGCAATGAACTAAACACTCAGTGTTTTACACTAAGAGGAAGGGACTATCTTACAAATATAACTTCAATAATTTCTCAAGTATTAAAGGGAACATTAGTAGATAACCTAAATGTCCTTTAATTATTTTTACTGTGCCAGATCTAATACATGTTTACCTATATTTCATACGTTAAAACCATTCACTTATAAAGAATTACAGTGTGGGAACTTACCATTTGGCTATAAAGAACAGCTAAGTTCACCAAGGCAGTAGCTACACTAGGGTGCTTTGGGCCAAAGGATTTCTGCCGGATTTCAACAGCCAGCTCATACAAAGGTACAGCTTTGTCAAGTTTCCCCTAAAAAACAAAAGTGAAATCTAACAAAAATATTAAAGCAATAAATACTTTCTGATCAGAGCTTGTTCCATAAATATAATTTTCTATGAAAAAGTAATTTTGAGGAAAAAAGTTCAGAAGCATTTCCTCCCAATTTAATGGTTAAGTTTATAGACAACTGACATCAAATAGAACATGTAAGTACAGCTACACTGAATATGAAAACATTTTCTTTGATAACTCAGAAAGTCCTTTAGGATCATCCATTATTACTATTTCTGATGAAGTAAAAAGTATGTTTGCTACTGTACATAATTTAGAGATAGCATCAAAATAAGAACTTGTTTTCCACCAAATCCTTTCCAGATTATTCTTTCTTTTTACTTGAAAGTTAGGCAGAAATAGCAACTATGGATCCTTCATACTAAGACATCAACTTCAGTACCAGGAGGACCAGCAAGTTTCCCACAAACAAAGTCTAAATACAGTCTAACTCTGTAACTGTGCTAAATGAAAGCAGACTTCTCTGCTTCTCTTTCTTTTTTTTTTTTTTTTTTGAGAACAGCTATAAACACTCCAAATATCACTCAGGCTAGAACCCTATGGTAAAGAATGGTTACATTTAATTGCAAGCAAAGAAAAGAAAGAATGAAATTAAAATGGTCATTTAACCAGCTACAAGAGACTCCTCCTTCAGCCCTAACATTTGGGTGATTCGTTATGTTTCTGGTAGCTTAACACAGCAAACCTAATCCTGGTTGAATTTTAGAACTTCTGAAATGTAACAGAAGAATAAGTTCTAATTAGAGTGCTGACAAATGCATTTGTATTTAGAATGTATTTTTAAAAACTAAACCAGTTAAGTCTGAAATAATATTTTTATTTATTTTTTAAAATTAATTTTTATTGGAGTATAATTGCTTTACAATGTTGTGTTAGTTTCTGCTGTACAGCAAAGTGAATCAGTTATACATATATCCCCTCTTTTTTAGACTTCCTTCCCATTTAGGTCACCACAGATCACTGAGTAGGGTTCCTTGTGCTGCTAAACAGTAGGTTCTCATTAGTTACCTATTTTATACATAGTAGTGTATATATGTCAATCCCAATCTCCCAATTTGTCCCACCCTCCCCTTCCCCGCTTGGTAACCATAAGTTTATTCTCTACATCTGTGCCTCTATTTCTGCTTTGCCAGTAAGTTCATCTGTACCATTTTTCTAGATTCCACATAAAAGCAGTATTATACGATATTTATTTTTCTTTTTCCAACTTACTTCACTCTGTATGACAATCTCTAGGTCCATCCATATCTCTACAAATGGCACTATTTCATTCCTTTTTATGGCTGAGTAATATTCCATTGTATATATGTACCACATCTTCTTTACCATTCTTCTGTCGATGGGCATTTAGGTTACTTCTGTGTCCTGGCTATTGTAAATAGTGCTGCAATGAACATCGGGGTGCATACCTCCTTTTGAATTATGGTTTGCTCTGGAGATATGCCCAGGAGTGGGATTGCTGGGTCATATGGTAGTTGTCTTTTTAGTTTTTTAAGGAACCTCCATACTGTTCTCCATAGTGGCTGTATCAATTTACATTCCCGCCAACAGTGCAAGAGGGTTCCCTTTTCTCCATACCCTCTCCAGCATTTGTTGTTTGTAGATTTTTTGATGATGGCCATTCTGACCTGTGTGAGGTGATGCCTCATTGTAGTTTTGATATGCATTTCTCTAATACTTAGTGATGTTGAGCATCTTTTCATGTGTTTGTTGGCCATCTGTATGTCTTTGGAGAAATGTCTATTTAGGTCTTCTGTCGATTTTTGGATTGGGTTGTTTGTTTTTTTGTTATTGAGCTGCATGAGCTATCTGTGTATTTTGGAGATTAATCCCTTGTCATTTGCTTTGTTTGCAAATATTTTCTCCCATTCTGAGGGTTGTCTTTTTGTTTTTTTAAGGTTTCCTTTGCTGTGCAAAAGCTTTTAAGTTTAATCAGGTCCCATTTGCTTATTTTTGTTTTTATTTTCATTAATCTAGGAGGTGGATCATAAAAGATCTTGCTGCGATTTATGTCAAAGAATGTTCTATGTTTTCCTCTAAGAGTTTGATAGTGTCTGGCCTTACATTTAGGTGTTTAATCTATTTTGAGTTTCTTTTTGTGTATGGTGTAAGGGAGTGTTCTAATTTCATTCTTTTGCATGTAGCTGTCCAGTTTTCCCAGCACCACTTATTGAAGAGGCTGTCTTTTCTCCATTGTATATTCTTGCCTCCTTTGTCATAGATTAGGTGACCGTAGGTGTGTGTGTTTATCTCTGGGTTTTCTATTCTGTTCCATTGATCTATATGTCTGTTTTTGTGCCAGTATCATACTGTCCTGATTACTGTAGCTTTGTAGTATAGTCTGAAGTCAGGGAGCCTTATTTCTCCAGCTCTGGTTTTCTTTCTCAAGATTGCTTTGGTTATTCGGGGTCCTTTGTGTCTCCATACAAATTGTAAAATTTTTTGTTCTAATTCTGTGAAAAATGCCATTGGTAATTTGATAGGGATTGCACTGAATCTGTAGATTGCTTTGGATAGTATAGTCATTTTCACAATATTGATTCTTCCCATCCAAGTACATGGTTTATCTCTCCATCTGTTTGTGTCTCTTTGATGAAGTAATATTTTAAATGTTCTACTCAGCTACTTGTTTAAAAATTAAATCACTATGATTTAAAAGCTCATAGGAATAGTCTATCCATCAGAAGATAAATTATTTTGCTAATAGCAATTATGGCTTAATTGGTATATTATAAAACACATGTAGGCATGCCAAGGATTACTTACCATTTTCTTATACAAGACTGCAAGATGCTTCACTGTATAAGCCAAAGAAGGGTGATCAGGAGCTAATGCTCGTCTCCGAATGTCTAAGGCTCTTTCATAAAGTTCTTCTGCTTTATCATACTGTTTCTTTTCATTGCATAGAGCCGCCAGATTATTCAAAGACTGGGCACAGTCAGGGTGATCTGGTCCTAGAACTCGCTCCCTCATCTCCAAGGAACGCTTCAGAAACTGGTCAGCTGTTCTATGAACAAAAGCCACAAATGGTTTAAACAATTTATTCTCTAGAAGTGAGAATCCCTAGCCATAGTTAGGTGGAGAACTGAAGCACTTTTATTCTTAAATCCAAGATAGTTAAAATGAAGGATTCAGCTCAAAATCCTCTCCCCCTCTTTCCCACCCCCTCATCTCTTCCTGCCCTTTTCCAAAAACTAAAAATGCTTTCCTGATAGTGTGAAAGCCTAAAGTATCTGGACGATTGTCTCAATTCTCCACTTCATTTCTAAAAGACAAACCCATAAATAGTTTCCAAAACAAATTTTTTTATCTTTAAAAATTACTAGGCCAAACTCAAAACATTTTGGTATTCTTTCTTTCTCCCTTTGTAGTACTAAATAATTTTTAATTAAAGAACCCTTTGTGAAGTGGGCTAAATATTGTTGTGTTTTTCTGGTATCCAAAGTGTCAAATTTGTTATATTTTTCTGACATACAAAGAAGTCCAAAAACACCTCTTTGTCATACATATTAATGCCTTTGTGAGTCTTTATGCTCAAATAAACTGAAGAATAAAACTAGCAGCCATCTACATTCTTTAGTCCCAAGTTTGTTCTTATGTGAGATCTTATGTACAATATCTACACAAACTCACTTTTCATAAACATATAAAACATACTAGGGAAGCTAGAGAATAACTTTTTAGTTACTAAAGAAACAATGTGAAAGGAAACAGTAGAGAAAATGTCATGGTCCTTGTTAAGTGTGGCCATGTTCATAACATACCATACATGAAATTCGGCATGGTTTCTATCAATTTTTTCCAGCTTAGCTTGATATTAATGTAAAACAGCTTTGTATCTAAGAGACAAAATGGATACCTGTTTTCATTATTAACACCAAGGTACTCACTCCAGGTTGTTCTGAAGATAGTAGAGCACACCCAGTTCATTGAGGGTCCGAGCATTGTCAGGTGTATCCTTACCTAACGTGAGCTCTTCTAACTGTAGGGCCCGTCTACGTAAAAGGGCAAATCCATACTGCAGCAAACACAAGAAATTCACAACAATCACCAAGTACGTGCAATCTTTGATTCTGAAGCAATATACTAGGGTTCTGAAAAAATCCTTTCTCCTTTTTTTTCCCTTTAAAGTAGATTACAATTACTTTAAGTATCATACTGAATTAATCTAATGATTTATGAAAATATATATACTTCCATGTAGCATCACATTCTTAAATTCATTAAAAAACTATTTTGTGAAAATAATTATGAGATTATTTTAGCAAAATGAACTGAATCCCAAAGTGCTTCAAAAAGATTAGGAAACAATTAACATGCATATATTTATTAACCCTATTACTAAACATTTAAATATCGGGTACTTAAAATTGCAAATAGCACTTGCAACTAGAAGACAAATAAGTCCTGGAGCTCAAATGTACAGCATAGCGAATACAAGCAAAAATACTGTATTAAAATCATCAAACTTGCTAAGAGACTAGATCTTAATTATTCCCACCACAAAAAAGAAATGATAATTATGTGATGTGATAGAGGTGTTAGCTAACGCTATGGTAATAATCATATTACAATATATAAATGCATCAGATAAGCATGTTGTACATCTTAAATTTACACAATGTTAGATGTCAAATATATTTCAATTTAAAAAATTGTACATAGCATTTTAAGTTAAAACAAACAAATATGCTATATTTAGATCTTACTAGCAGCTTAGATAAATGAAAAATTTTTTGCACTCAAGGGTAATAATTTCTTGGCATTTGAATCTAACATAAAGTGTTTACTAAATTTTTTTTATTCTGTTTTCCAACCCTTTAAAGAATTGATACAGCTTTTAAGTCCATCTTCTAAAATCTTAATTAACTTTAAATTAACTGAATAGTTCTACTTTTTAAAAATTAAAAAAAATCCCCAGATTTATTGATATAATTGACATATAACATTGTGTAAGTTTAAAGTGTAAAACATGATGATACGTATGTAGTGTAAAATGATTACCACAATACATAGTTCCACTTTTTAAAAGTCTACTAATTTGTACTTCTCAGTGATACTAATATTTAAACATGTATTATAAATAAGAAAATGTTAATCAGTACTTCCGTAGAAGTCACTTTAAAATCTAAAGTTCTTAAATATGTGAGGTTTATGCATCGACATTATGATATTCAGAGATGTTCTAATCCCTTTTTGTTCAAAACACAACACAAAAGAAATCTGCATTACCAAGTTGCCTTTTCTCCTTGTAGCTTTCTGACGAATTTTAAAAGATTTTTTTCTAAAATGTTCAGCTTGTTCATATCTTAAAAAAAAAAAAAAAGTCAAACGAAAGAAACATATGTCCAAAGTGTCATACTTCAGTGAAATGAAACCACCAGTGTAAAGTTTTTTTGGCTTATTAAATACAGGATTATTTCTAGAAGTGATAGTCATATGGAATTAAAAATCTTTAACAAAAACTTTCATAAAACAAAATCTAACAAAATAAATCTAGTCCTCCAAGTAGCTGACATTTAACTGTTTTTAACTGATTAAACTCATTTTGAATCTCTAAAGGGTGATCTAACTAAATGAAAATCCAAAACTTTAGTTTGCTATATCAGCTTCCACACAGGTTATTTTTTTGTCAAATAGAAATGTGAAAATCACACAAAATCTGTGTGAAACAATACTTCTAGAAGTTAAAAGAAAAAAATCCAATATGTATCATTTCTGACTGAGCAAAACAAATGATTTCACATAGAGGAAGAGATATCATTCGGAGGGATTATTATACTAGGGATCAGCAAACTTCTTCTGTAAAAGGCTAGATAGTAAACATTTCAGGCTTTGTGGGTCCCGTGGTCTCTGTTGCAAATACAAAACTGCTGTTGAAGTATGGAAGCGACCACAGACAACATGTAAATGAAAAAATGTGGCTGTGTTACACTACAACTCTACGTCCCAAACAGGGGACCTTCTGGACTTGGCATGTGGGCAACAGTTTGCTGCCCCCTGTATTAGTAGTACACTCAATATTACAGAGTTAGCGAAGAAGCCCGGTTTCAAACCGAACTATATGACTCCAAAGTCCATGCTCTATCCTTTGCACATCTTGAAATAGAGATGAATCTTGTAGTTCTAATATTCTGTTCACCCCCCAGACCAAGAATAATATTTGAACATGATGGATTCGAAAGAATATAGGATAAGGAAAATATGGGATATGGAAAAATACACAGCCACAAAACAAAGCCTCCCACATAAGTACATTAAGAACTGTAACTCCCTGTCATAAAACCAGAGAATTACCAATTGAAATCTTACTTATTTTGTTTCTGGTACAAAGTTGCAAGTGCTTCAAGTTCGCGAGCAATATGTGGATGGTCCGCACCATAGGCATTTTCTGAGATTTCCAATGCCTGTTTATATAGTTGTTCAGCATTGCCAAACTTCTTCCACTGCACGTACACACTTGCTAGTTGGTGGAGGGACTGAGCTACTTGTGGGTGATCTGGATCTAAAGCTGTTTCTCGAATTTCTAGAGACCTCTGCAAAGGCACCACAGCCTGGGGGAAGAAAAAGGTTAAAGGCCAATTAAAGTGAGTGAAATGCTGTAAGATCTGATTAGCACAACAAATAAAAGCTGCATTAACTCCTAGGAAGGAGAGAAGAGTAAACATGAAAACCCACACAGTCTCTAACTCCCTGTTGAAGTTACCTGACTGAGAAGGCCTAGATCCTTGAGAAATCGCCCCAGGGTTTCATAAAGGTCAGCTAAGCAAATCATGCTCTCCTCGCCTTCACAGTTTTTCTCATACTGCTTCAATGAATCAAAGTATTCTGCTGCCATCGCGCTTTTGTCTTTACCAACAAACTGCCAGTAACTCAGCAACTCAGCAAAGTGTCCTCTGTTGCAACAAATAACAGTAATTTAATGAAAAAGAAACTTTAAACCCCACTATTGAGTGAAGATGCCATAATTCATATCAAGCTATCGATAGTTTATTAGTAGGCTAGTCCAGTGTAGTGAAGTAAGGGTGTAGACTGGAACTGCCATCTGAGTCCACAGCAGCCTAGCTGTGTGCTCTCTTACACCTCATCATCCTCATCTGCAGAAGAGGCACACCGACACCACCTGCCTCAGGTGTTACTGTAAGGAGATTATGGCCTGTAGCAAGTACTCCATAGTGTTGGCTGTTACCATTAATATCATTATGGTTACTCACCAATGGAAACCTATCATAACCCTGTTTAGACATTTCATGATATGCAGTCAACTGCTGAGTTCACCCCAAAATTATTTTAAATGATAGAAATCAGAACAGAAGACTAATGAAACACAGGCAAACTGTCAGAATATCTGCTTTGTATTTTCATCAAGGAATTGAATGATAAAAGTAAGCTTATTCATCTATTGATGGTATTAAGAAGGATGGGAGAGATGGTAAACTAAAGGATGAATCTGATTTCAAATGAAATCATGAAAAACTGGGATGAGATCAGAAATAATCTATAAGGTGAAACAAAGAAATTTGAGAGAGTTCACTAAGAAGTAAAACAAATTATGCATCTAAATTATGAGAAGTGGGTATGAGGAGAAGATGGCGGAAGAGTAAGACACGGAGATCACCTTCCTCCCCACAGATACACAAGAAATACATCTACACGAGGAACAACTCCTACAGAACACCTACTGAACGCTGGCAGAAGTCCTCAGACGTCCCAAAAGGCAAGAAAGTCCCCATGTACCTGGAAAGGGCAAAAGAAAAAAGAATAAACAAAGACAAAATGATAGGGACGGGACCTGCACCAGTGGGAGGGAGCTGTGAAGGAGGAAAGGTTCCACACACTAGGAAGCCCCATCGCGGGCGGACACTGCAGGTGGCGAAGGGGGAAAGCTTCGGAGCCAAGGAGGAGAGCACAGCAACAGGGGTGCGGGGGGCAAAGCGGAGAGATTCCCGCACAGAGGATCGGTGCCGACCGGCGCTCACCAGACCGAGAGGCTTGTCTGCTCACCAGCCGGGGCGGGCAGGGCTGGGAGCTGAGGCTCGGGCTTCGGTTGGAGCACAGGGAGAGGACTGGGGTTGGCGGCGTGAACACTGCCTGCAGAGGGTTAGTGCACCACGGGGAGGGAGTCCGGGAAAACTCTGGACCTGCCGAAGAGGCAAGAGACTTTTTCTTCCCTCTATGTTTCCTGGTGCGGAGGAGAGGGGATTAAGAGCTCTGCTTAAAGGAGCTTCAGAGACGGGTGTGAGCCGCGGCTAACATCGCGGACCCCAGAGACGGGCATGAGACGCTAAGGCTGCTGCTGCCGACACCAGGAAGCCTGTATGCGAGCACAGGTCACTATCCATAACCCCCTTCCGGGGAGCCTGTGCAGCCCGCCACTGCCAGGGTCCCGGGATCCAGGGACAACTTCCCCGGGAAAACACACGGCGCGCCTCAGACTGGTGCAACATCACGATGGCCTCTGCCGCCGCAGGCTAGCCCCGCACTCAGTACCCCTCCCTCCCCACGGCCTGAGTGAGCCACAGTCCGAGAAGCAGCTGCTCCTTTAACCCCGTCCTGTCTGAGCGAAGAACAGACGCCCTCCGGCGACTTACACGCAGAGACGGGGCCAAATCCAAAACTGAGCCCCTGGAGCTGTGAGAACAAAGAAGAGAAAGGGAAATCTCTCCCAGCAGCCTCAGAAGCAGCGGATTAAAGCTCCACAATCAACTTGATGTACCCTGCATCTGTGGAATACATGAATAGACAACGAATCTTCCCAAATTAAGGAGGTGGACTTTGAGAGCAAGATATATTATTATTTCCCCTTTTCCTCTTTTTGTGAGTGTGTATGTGTATGTTTCTGTGTGAGATTTTGTCTGTATAGCTTTGCTTCCACCATTTGTCCTAGGGTTCTATCCGTCCGTTTTTTTTTGTTTTTTTCTTTATTAAAAAAATTTTTTTTCTTAATAATTATTTTTTATTTTAATAACTTTGTTATTTTATCTTTCTTTTCTTTTCTTTCTTTCTTTCTTTCCTTCCCTCCCTCCATCCCTCGCTTCTTTCTTTCTCCCTCTCTCTCACTCTCTCTCTAGCCCTCCCTCCCTCCCTCCCTCCCTCCCTCTCTCTCTCTCTCTCTCTCTCTTTCTTTCTTTTGCTCTTCTTTTTCTCCCTTTAATTCTGAGTGGTGTGGATGAAAGGCTCTTGGTGCTGCAGCCAGGAGTCAGTGCTGTGCCTCTGAGGTGGGAAAGCCAACTTCAGGACACTGGTCCACAAGAGACCTCCCAGCTCCACATAATATCAAACGGTGAAAATCTCCCAGATATCTCCATCTCAACACCAGCACCCAGCTTCACTCAACGACCAGCAAGCTACAGTGCTGGAAAACCTATGCCAAACAACTAGCAAAACAGGAACACAACCCCACCCATTAGCAGAGAGGCTGCCTAAAATCATAGTAAGTCCACAGACACCCCAAAACACACCACCAGACGTGGACCTGCCCACCAGAAAGACAAGATCCAGCCTCATCCACAAGAACAAAGGCACTAGTCCCCTCCACCAGGAAGCCTACACAACCCACTGAACCAACCTTAGCCACTGGGGACAGACACCAAAAACAACGGGAACTACGAACCTGCAGCCTGCAGGTTCCCAACACAGTAAGACCCAACACAGTAAGACCCCAAACACAGTAAGATAAGCAAAATGAGAAGACAGAAAAACACACAACAGATGAAGGAGCAAAGTAAAAACACACCAAACCTAACAAATGAAGAGGAAATAGGCAGTCTACCTGAAAAAGAATTCAGCATAATGATAGTAAAGATGATCCAAAATCTTGGAAATAGAATAGACAAAATGCAAGAAACATTTAACCAGTACCTAAGAGAACTAAAGATGAAACAAGCAATGATGAACACAATAAATGAAATTTAAAATGCTCTAGATGGATCAACAGCAGAATAACTGAAGCAGAAGAACGGATAAGTGACCTGGAAGATAAAATAGTGGAAATAACTACTGCAGAGCAGAATAAAGAAAAAAGAATGAAAAGAACTGAGGACAGTCTCAGAGACTTCTGGGACAATACTAAACGCATCAACATTCGAATTATAGGGGTTCCAGAAGAAGAAGAGAAAAAGAAAGGGACTGAGAAAATATTTGAAGAGATTATAGTTGAAAACTTCCCTAATATGGGAAAGGAAACAGTTAATCAAGTCAAGGAAGCACAGAAAGTCCCATACAGGATAAATCCAAGGAGAAATATGCCAAGACACATACTAATGAAACTGTCAAAAATTAAATACAAAGAAAACATATTAAAAGCAGCAAGGGAAAAACAAGAAATAACACAAAAGGGAATCCCCATAAGGTTAACAGCTGATGTTTCAGCAGAAACTCTGCAAGCCAGAAGGGACTGGCAGGACATATTTAAAGTGATGAAGGGGAAAAACCTGCAACCAAGATTACTCTACCCAGCAAGGATCTCATTCAGATTTGATGGATAAATTAAAACCTTTACAGACAAGCAAAAGCTGAGAGAGTTCAGCACCACCAAACCAGCTTTACAGCAAATGCTACAGGAACTTCTCTAGACAAGAAACACAAGAGAAGGAAAAGACCTACAATAATGAACGCAAAACAATTAATTAAATGGGAATAGGAACATATATATCGATAATTACCTTAAATGTAAAGGGACTAAATGCTCCCACCAAAAGACACAGACTGGCTGAATGGATACAAAAACAAGACCCATATATATGTGGCCTACAAGAGACCTACTTCAGACCTAGAGACACATACAGACTGAAAGTAAGGGGTTGGAAAAAGATATTCCATGCAAATGCAAACCAAAAGAAAGCTGGAGTAGCAGTCCTCCTATCAGACAAAATAGACTTTAAAATAAAGACTATTAGAAGAGACAAAGAAGGACACTACATAATGATCAAGGGATCAATCCAAGAAGAAGATATAACAATTGTAAATATGTATGCACCCAACATAGGAGCACCTCAATACATAAGGCAAATACTAACAGCCATAAAAGGGGAAATCGACAGTAACACATTCATAGTAGGGGACTTTAACACCCCACCTTCACCAATGGACAGATCATCCAAAATGAAAATAAATAAGGAAACACAAGCTTTAAATGATACATTAAACAAGATGGACTTAATTGATATTTATAGGACATTCCATCCCAAAACAACAGAATGCACAATTTTCTCAAGTACTCATGGAACATTCTCCAGGACAGATCATATCTTGGGTCACAAATCAAGCCTTGGTAAATTTAAGAAAATTGAAATTGTATCAAGTATCTTTTCCGACCACAACACTATGAGACTAGATATAAATTACAGGAAAAGATCTGTAAAAAATACAAACACATAGAGGCAAAGCAATACACTACTTAATAACGAAGTGATCACTGAAGAAATAAAGAGGAAATAAAAAATACCTAGAAACAAATGACAATGGAGACACGACGACCCAAAATCTATGGGATGCAGCTAAACGAGTTCTAAGAGGGAAGTTTATAGCAATACAATCCTACCTTAAGAAACAGGGAACATCTCGAATAAACAACCTAACCTTGCACCTAAAGCAATCAGAGAAAGAAGAACAAAAATACCCCAAAGTTAGCAGAAGGAAAGAAATCATAAAAATCAGAACAGAAATAAATGAAGAAATGAAGGAAATGATAGCAAAGATCAATAAAACTCAAAGCTGGTTCTTTGAGAAGATAAACAAAATTGATAAACCATTAGCCAGACTCATCAACAAAAAAAGGGAGAAGACTCAAATCAATAGAATTAGAAATGAAAAAGGAGAAGTAACAATTGACACTGCAGAAATAAAAAAGATCATGAGAGATTACTACAAGCAACTCTATGCCAATAAAGTGGACAACCTGGAAGAAATGGACAAATTCTTAGAAATGCACAATCTTCCGAGACTGAACCAGGAAGAAATAGAAAATATGAACAGACCAATCACAAGCACTGAAATTGAAACTGTGATTAAAAATCTTCCAACAAACAAAAGCCCAGGACCAGATGGCTTCACAGGCGAATTCTATCAAACATTTGGAGAAGAGCTAACACCTATTCTTCTCAAACTCTTCCAAAATATAGCAGAGGGAGGAACACTCCCAAACTCATTCTACGAGGCCACCATCACCTTGATACCAAAACCAGGCAAGGATGTCACAATGAAAGAAAACTACAGACTAATATCAC
This sequence comes from Grampus griseus, assembly GCF_964374135.1. NCBI lineage: Eukaryota > Metazoa > Chordata > Mammalia > Artiodactyla > Delphinidae > Grampus > Grampus griseus. The sequence continues at coordinate 33,898,369 of NC_138998.1, read as the reverse complement.
TGATGAACATAGATGCAAAAACCCTCAACAAAATACTAGCAAACAGAATCCAACAGCACATTAAAAGGATCATACACCATGATCAAGTGGGGTTAACTGCAGGAATGCAAGGATTTTTCAATATATGCAAATCAATCAATGTGATACACCATATTAACAAACTGAAGGAGAAAAACCATATGATCATCTCAACAGATGCAGAGAAAGCTTTCGACAAAATTCAATACCCATTTATGATAAAAACCCTGCAGAAAGTAGGCATAGAGGGAACTTTCCTCAACATAATAAAGGCCATATATGACAAGCCCACAGCCAACATCGTCTTCAATGGTGATAAACTGAAAGCATTTCCACTAAGATCAGGAACAAGACAAGGTTGCCCACTCTCACCACTCTTATTCAACATAGTTTTTAAAGTTTTAGCCACAGCAATCAGAGAAGAAAAGGAAATAAAAGGAATCCAAATCAGAAAAGAAGCAGTAAAGCCGTCACTGTTTTCAGATGACATGACACTATACATAGAGAATCCTAAAGATGCTACCAGAAAACTACTAGAGCTAATCAATGAATTTGGTAAAGTAGCAGAATACAAAATTAATGCACAGAAATCTCTTGCATTCCTATACACTAATGATGAAAAATCTGAAAGTGAAAGCAAGAAAACACTCCCATTTACCACTGCAACATAAAGAATAAAATATCTAGGAATAAACCTACCTAACGAGACAAAAGACCTGTATGCAGAAAATTACAAGACACTGATGAAAGAAATTAAAGATGATACAAATAGATGGAGAGATATACCATGTTCTTGGATTGGAAGAATCAACATTGTGAAAATGACTCTACTACCGAAAGCAATCTACAGATTCAATGCAATCCCTATCAAACTACCACTGGCATTTTTCACAGAACTAGAACAAAAAATTTCACAATTTGTATGGAAACACAAAAGACCCCGAATAGCCAAAGCAATCTTGAGAACGAAAAACGGAGCTGGAGGAATCAGGCTCCCTGACTTCAGACTATACTACAAAGTTACAGTAATCAAGACAGTATGGTACTGCCATAAAAACGGAAAGACAGATCAATGGAACAGGATAGAAAGCCCAGAGATAAACCCACGCACATATGGTCACCTTATCTTTGATAAAGGAGGCAGGAATGTACAGTGAAGAAAGGACAGTCTCTTCAATAAGTGGTACTGGGAAAACTGGAGAGGTAGATGTAAAAGTATAAGATTAGATCACTCCCTAACACCATACACAAAAATAAGCTCAAAATGGATTAAAGACCTAAATGTAAGGCCAGAAACTATCAAACTCTTAGAGGAAAACATAGGCAGAACACTCTGTGACATAAATCACAGCAAGATCCTTTTTGACCCACCTCCTAGAGAAATGGAAATAAAAACAAAAATTAACAAATGGGACCTAATGAAACTTAAAAGCTTTTGCAAAGCAAAGGAAACCATAAACAAGAGCAAAAGACAACCCTCAGAATGGGAGAAAATATTTGCAAATGAAGCAACTGACAAAGGATTAACCTCCAAAATTTACAAGCAGCTCATGCGGCTCAATAACAAAAAAACAAACAAACCAATCCGAAAAGGGGCAGAAGACCTAAATAGACATTTCTCCAGAGAAGATATACAGACTGCCAACAAACACATGAAAGAATGCTCAACATCATTAATCATTAGAGAAATGCAAATCAAAAGTACAATGAGATATCATCTCATACCGGTCAGAATGGCTATCATCAAAAAATCTAGAAACAATAAGTGCTGGAGAAGGTTTGGAGAAAAGGGAACACTCTTGCACTGCTGGTGGGAATGTGAATTGGTATAGCCACTATGGAGAACAGTATGGAGGTTCCTTAAAAAACTACAAATAGAACTACCATATGACCCAGCAATTCCATTACTGGGCATATACCCTGAGAAAACCGTAATTCAAAAAGAGTCATGTACCAAAATGTTCATTGCAGCTCTATTTACAATAGCCAGGAGATGGAAACAACCTAAGTGTCCATCATCAGATGAATGGATAAAGAAGAAGTGGCACATATATACAATGGAATATTACTCAGCCATATAAAGAAACGAAATTGAGCTATTTATAATGAGGTGGATGGACCTAGAGTCTGTCATACAGAGTGAAGTAAGTCAGAAGGAGAAAGACAAATACCGTATGCTAATACATATATATGGAATTTAAGAAAAAAAAATGTCATGAAGAAGCTAGGGGTAAGACAGGAATAAAGAGACAGACCTACTAGAGAGTGGACTTGAGGATATGGGGAGGGGGAAGGGTAAGCTGTGAGAAGTGAGAGAGTGGCATGGACATATATACACTACCAAACGTAAAATAGATAGCTAGTGGGAAGCAGCCGCATAGCACAGGGAGATCAGCTCGGTGCTTTGTGACCACCTAGAGGGGTGGGATAGGGAGGGTGGGAGGGAGGGAGATGCAAGAGGGAAGAGATATGGGAACATATGTATATGTATAACTGATTCACTTTGTTATAAAGCAGAAACTGACACACCATTTTAAACCAATTATACTCCAATAAAGATGTAAATAAAATAAAATAAATAAATTATGAAAAGTGAGTAAATTTCCAGGTGAGACAGAAAAAACCCCTCGTAGGGCTTAGAGATCAGAAGGTTGTCTCAGAAAAAGGTGGTTCTGCCGGAGGCAAATTCAAACACACCAGGAGAGACAATAAGACAGTTACGAAGGACTTCCCTGGTCGTCCAGTGGTTAAGACTCAGTGCTTCCACCGCAGTGGGCAAGGGTTTAATCCCTAGTCGGGGAAATAAGATCTCACATGCCATAGGGCACAGCCAAAAAGACAAAATAAAAAATTAAAAAAAAAAAAGACATTTATGAAAAAGGGTAATCCTTTCTTTAAATTCTGACACTAGTCAGATTCTGTGTAGAGCCCAGAGTCTGTTTTGAAGGCTATACTTTGAAATATCTGAATACCCTGAGAGGCAGACATTATGAACCGCCTCTCTGGGTGGTCTGGATTTAAACCTGCTTCAGTGAAAGATTAAGATACAAAGTTATCTCAAGAGTATTCCAGGTCTGATTTTATGAAAACTGCAATACTCTATCTTTCTTGTTTACCTCTTGGAAAAAGTAGATGTTGTGGCAATTTGCAAACTGTATTAAAATTTCTCCCACACTGTTTTATACTTCAGTTACCACTGAAACTGGACTAATTTTTAAATGAAGAATGCCATTTTTCTTTGTTACACTGAACAACTGTTTAAAATCTGTTTTTCTGGGAAAAGGTGTCCTACAAATAAGTTTCTTACCTTTTATAGAGGTTTTGAGACACAAAGAGGTTAAGAAGGCAATCGTGCAGCTTCTGTTTACTTCCCTGCTGCTGGAATAGCCAAGGCAGTTCATCTGCACTCCTCCAAGTCACTCGGTCCTGACTATTAGAAGAGAAGGGACAACATTCAATAATACATTGCTACAATTAGATCACTTTAAAAGGCTACAGACAAATGCTGAAGTAGGAGAGAGACATTTGAGATATATCCCTGACTCTGAGTATAATCTGATGCTGAGAAAACTAGGTCAAAATCAGAAACTTGACCAATCTAACTATGAAAACAAAGTGATATTCAGGACCACTGACCAAACTCTAAAGTTTATTTTCCTAAAATTGAACTATTAAAAAAAACATAAATAGACACAAATATACACACACAGGTATAAACAGACACACACATATTTTTAAACTACTTAAACTATTTAACTAGAATAAAATAAAAATAATAAAATGATCCTGCATTGATACCACTTAAGTTTAAATCTTCAGCATAATATTAAAAGACTGACTTACATAATCATCTTTTGTTCTTTTGGCATTAACAGAATAGGAGAGGACTTAACCTTTTAAAATAATAAGGAAATTTTTATACATTAAGTTACACAAGAAAGAGAAATAAGGACACAGAGGTAGAGCGTGTTGCAGAAGCTACAGAAAAACAACATGGACATTTACAATACCTTAGCTGCATGGTGAAATAGTTGGTTAGCTTTTGCCTATATGAAGAAATAATGGTGGGACCTTCCATGTACTCTAGTCTCACTGTTTCCCAAGCCTATGGAGAAGAAGAAAAAACATTACAGTCTGTTTTCTGTAAGTCACTGTACAATCTAACAATGAATTTGTAAAAAGAAATTTATAATTATTTCAATTTTATAGTTGTATAATAGAAAGAGCATTAGAATACTTTAAAATTTGGTATATATTTATGTGATAAACTGACATGAGAATTCCTGTAAGAACTCAAAATATAATTCAATTCAAACTTCTGGTGAATACATTAAAAATCTGAAATGTGTTTTGCAAAAGTACTAAAAAGAGCAAATTATATTTAAGTGATATACGATAAAGGAGAAAGATAAGCCTGTGAAATTACAAACATTCCACACCTGCATATATAACACAGCATACTCAAGTGAAAGACTTCATTTACATTTGTTTATATGTATAAATCAACCATGGCATTGCAGATGATAAGAATTATATTGGTATTTCTGTGGTATCTGTTGTGATTTCTCCTATTTCTTGTTTCATTTGGGTCTTCTCTCTTTTCTTCTTGGTGACTCTGGCCAGAGGTTTGCCAATGTTTTAAATTTTTTTTTTAATTTTATTTTTGGCTGCATTGGGTGTTAGTTGCTGCACGCGGGCTTTCTCTAGTTGTGGTGAGTGGGGGCTACTCTTTGTGGCAGTGTGTAGGCTTCTCACTGCGGTGGCTTCTCTTGTTGCACAGCACGGCTTCTAGGTGCACAGGCTTCAGTAGTTGTGGCACATAGGCTCAGTAGTTGTGGCTCATGGGCTCTAGAGTGAAGCCTCAGTCACTGTGGCACAGGGGCTTAGTTGCTCTTCGGCACGTGGGATCTCCCCAGACCAGGGCTTGAACCTGTGTCCCCTGCATTGGCAGGTGGATTCTTAACCACTATGCCACCAGGGAAGTCCCGAGGTTTGTCAATTTTGTTTACCCTTTCAAAGAACCAGTTCTTGGTATTATTGATTTTTTTCTATTGTTTTTTAAATCTTGATGTTATTTATTTCCTCTCTGATCTTTATTATCTCCTTCCTTCTGCTGACTTTAAGTTTTGTTTGTTCTATTTCTAATTCTTTTATGTGGTGGGTTAGGTTGTTTATTTGAGATTTTTCTTATCTCTATGAACTTCCCTCTCAGAACTGCTTTTGCTGCATCCCATAGATTTTGTATGGTTGTGTTTTCATTGTCATTTGCCTCAAGGTATTTTTAAATTTCTTCTTTGATTTCATCATTGACCCACTGGTTTTTCAGTAGTATGTTGCTTAGTCTCCATGTAATTGTTTTTTTTCTCATTTATTTTTCTGTGGTTGATTTCTAGTTTCATGACATTTGTGGTCAGAAAAGATGCTTGAAATAATTTCTATACTTTTAAATTTGTTGAGACTTGTTTTGTGCCCTAGTATGTGGTCAATCCTAGAGAATGTTCCATGTGCACTTGAAAAGAATGTGTATTCTGCTTTATTTGGGATGTAATGTCTTGAAAATATCAATTAAGTCTAACTGTTCTATTGAATCATTTAGGATCTCTGTTGCCTTATTGATTTTCTGTCTCAAAGATCTGTCCATTGATGAGAGTAGGGTATTAAAATCTCCAACCATTATTGTATTCCCATCAATTTCTCCTGTTATGTCTGTTAGTATTTATTTTATGTATCTGGGTGCTCCTATATTGGGTGCATATATGTTGATGAGTGTAATATCCTCTCCTTGTATTGATCCTTATATCATTATATAGTGTCCTTCTTTATCTTTCTTTATAGCCTTTGTTTTAAAGTCTATTTTGTCTGATATGAGTATTGCAACCCCACTTTCTTGTCATTTCCATTTGCATGAAATATCTTTTTCCATCCCCTCATTTTCAATCTATGTGTGTCCTTTGCCCTAAAATGGGTCTCTTGTAGGCAGCATATTGTCAGCTCTTGTTTTTTTCTCCAAACTGCCACTGTGTCTTTTGACTGGAGCATCTAGTCCATTGACAGCTGAAGTAATTATTGATAGATATGTATTTATTGCCATTTTAAACCTTGTTTTCCCATTGATTTTATATTTCTTCTTTGTCCCTTTCTTTTTCTTTTTCCTTTCATGGTTTGATGATTTTCTTTTGTATTATGCTTAAGTTCTCTTCTTTTTGGTTTTTGTGAGTCTACTGTATGTTTTTGATTTATGGTTGCCCTGTTTTTCAAGTATGTTAACCCCTTCCTATATCTACTTGCCTTACACTGGTAGTTACATAGGCTCAAACACATTCTAGAAAAAAAAATCTACATTTTCTTATGCTCTTCTCCCATGTTTTATGATTTTGATGTCCTTTTTTACATCTTCACGTTTGTCCTTTTGCTGTTTGTTGTGGTTCATGTGTGATTCTGTGAAATTGTTTTTTTTAATCTGTGTACTGGCTTATTTAAGTGATTTACTTTCCAATTGTGGTTTTCTCTTCCCTAGATTCTTACTTCTTTTCTATTTAGATAAGATCTTTCAATATTTCCTTTAGTATAGGTTTAATTTTTGCTTGGCTGAAAAATTTTTATCTCTCCTTCTATTCTAAATGATAATCTTGGTGGGTGGAATTTCCTAGGTTGCAGGTTTTTCCCTTTCAGAACTTTGAATATATCTTGTCACTCCCTTCTGGCTTGCAACACTCCTGTAGAGAAATCAGCTGATAGCCTTATGGGGGTTGCCTTGTAATCAACTCTTTGTTTTTCTCTTGCTGCCTTTAGAATCCTCTCTTTATGTTTAACTTTTGCCATTTTTATTATAATATGTCTTGGTGTAGGTCTGTTTGGGTTTATCTTGTTTGGGACCCTCTGTGCTTCCTGAACCTGGATATCTGTTTCCTTCTTTAGGTTTGGGAAGTTTTCAGCCATAATTTCTTCAAATACATTTTCAATCCCCTTTTCTCTTTCTTCTACTTCTGGGATCCCTATTATGCATAGATTGGCATGCTTTGTATTATCCCATAGGTCTCTTATATTGCTTTCATTTTTTTTTTCATTTGTCTTTCTGTCTGCTGTTCTGATAGGGTGATTTCCATTATTCTATCTTCCAGATCACTTATTCATTCTTCTGCATTATTCATTCTGCTATTCATTGTCTTAAGCTCAGTTTTGATTTCAGCAAGTGAATTTTCTAATTTTTCTTGGCTCTTCCTTATAGTTTCTAGTTCCTTTTTACAGTAATCTGTATTTCTATCAATAGTCCTTCTTAATTCCTTCAGTATTTTCATTACCTCTTTTTTGAACTCAGTGTCTATTAGACTGAAGAGGTCTGTTTCGTTGTTTGTTCTTTAAGAGGAATTCTCTTGATCTTTTAATTGGGAGTGGTTCCTCTGATTCATTTTACTTATATTTCTCTTGCTCTATGAGTTTAGGAGAAACAATTTTCTACTGTGGTCTTGGAGGGCTATTTTTACATGGCAGCATCCCTGAGTAGGCTGTGTGGGTTTAATATTTTTTGGTGCAAGGCCGTAAGAGAATACTATGAACAATTACCACAAATTCAACAACCTAGAAGAAATGGACAACTTTCTAGAAACATACAACCCATTAAAACTGAATCAAGAAGAAATAGGTAACTTGAACAGACTGATAACTAGAAGTGAAATAGAATCCGTAATTTAAAAACTCCCTACAAACAAAAGTCCTGGGTCAGATGGCTTCACAGGGGAATTCTACTGAATGTACAAGGAAGAACTTATACCAATCCTTCTCAAACTCTTCTAAAAGACTGAAGAGGAAGGAACACTCCCAAAAACACTCTGTGAAGCCACCATCACCCTGATACGAAAACCAGACAAAGACACTACTAAAAAAGAAAATTACAGGTCAATATCTTTGATGAATATAGATGCAAAAATTCTCAACAAAAATGTTAACAAACTGAATCCAACAACACATAAAAAAGATCATATACCACAATCAAGTTGGATTCATCCCAGGGTCACAAGGATGGTTCAACATACGCAAATCAATCAATATGATACACCACATCAACAAAAGAAAGACAAACATCACATGATCATCTTAATAGATGCAGAAAAAGCATTTGAGAAAATTCAATATCCAATCATGATAAAAACTCTTACCAAAGTGGGTATAGAGGGAACATATTTCAACATAATAAAAGTTATTTATGACAAACCAACAGCCAATATAATACTCAATGGTGAAAAGATAAACACTTTCCCGCTAAAATCTGGAAGAAGACAAGGGTGACCACTCTCACCACTTCTCTTCAACATAGTATTGGAAGTCCTAGCCACAGAAGTCAGACAAGAAAAAAAGTAAAAGTATTCAAATTGGTAGGGAAGAGTTAAAATTGTCATTATATGCAGATGACATGATACTATATATAGAAAACCTTAAAGACTCCACACAAAAACTATTAGAACTGATGAACAAATTCAGTAAGGTAGCAGGATACAAGATTAACATACAGAAATCCATTGCATTTCTTTATACTAATAATGAAACACCAGAAAGGGAATGTAAAAAAAACAAAACAATCCCTTTTAAAATCACATCCAAAAAAAAAAAAAATGGAGGAATAACCCTGACCCAGGAGGTGAAAGACTTTTATGCTGAGAACTACAAAACATTAATAAAGGAAACTGAAGATGATTCAAAGAAATGCAAAGATATCCCATGCTCTTGGATTGGAAGAATTAATATTGTTAAAATGGCCATACTACCAAAAGCAATCTACAGATTTAATGTGATCCTAATCAAATTACCCATGACATTTTTCAAAGAACTAGAACAAGTAATCCTAAAATGTATATGGAACCATAAAAGACCCAGAATTGCCAAAGCAATTCTTAGGAAAAAGAACAAACCCTCCCAGACATCAGACAATACTACAAAGCTATAGCAATCAAAAACATGGTATTGGCACAAAAACAGACATATGGATCATTGGAACAGAATAGAGAGCCCAGAAATAAACCCAGACACCCACTGTCAATTAATCTTCAACAAAGGAGGCAAGAACATACAATGGGGAAAAGACAGTCTCTTCAGCAAGTTGTGTTGTAAAAGTTGGACAGCCACATGTAAGTCAGTGAAGTTAGAACACACCCTCACACCATACACAAAAATAAACTCAAAATGGCTTAAAGATTTAAATATAAAAGACATGGTACCATAAAACTCCTGGAAGAGAACATAGGCAAGACATTCTCTGACATAAATCGTACCAATGTTTTCTTAAGTCAGTCTCCCAAGGCAATAGAAATAAAAGCAAAAATACACAAACAGGACCTAATCAAACTTATAAGCTTCTGTACAGCAAAGAAAACCATAAAAAAACCAAAAAGACAACCTATAGACTGGGAGAAAATATTTGCCAATGATGCGACCAACAAGGGCTTAATTTCCAAAATATACAAACAGCTCATACAACTCAATAACAAAAAAGCAACAGAATCAAAAAATGGGTGGAAGACCTAAATAGACATTTCTCCAAAGAAGACATACAGATAGCCAATAGGCACGTGAAATTATCTCATCATCGTTAATTATGAGAGAAATGCAAATCAAACTACAATGAGGTACCACCGCACACGAGTCAGATGGCCGTCATTAAAAAGTCTACAAATAACAAATGCTGGGGAGGGTGTGGAGAAAAGGGAACCCTCCTACACTGTTGGTGAGGATGTAAGTTGGTGCAGCTACTATAGAAAATAGTATGGAGGTTCCTTAAAAAACTGAAAATAGAATTATCATATGATCCAGCAATCTCACTCCTAGGCATATTTCTAGACAAAACTATAATTCAAAAAGATATATACACCCCTATGTTCACAATAGCACTATTTACAATAGCCAAGACATGGAAAAAATCTAAATGTCCATTGACAGATGGACATTCATGAAAAAGAATGAAATAATGCCATTTGCAGCATGGATGGACCTAGTGATTATCATACTAAGTGAAGTAAGTCAGAAAGAGAAAGACAAATACTGTATGTGGAATCTAAAATATGACAAAAATGAACATATCTGTGAAACAGAAACAGATTCACAGACACAGAAAACAGATTTGTGGTTTCCAAAGGGAAGGGTGTGGGGAGAGGGAAGGATCAGGAGTTTGGTATCAGCAGATGCAAACTAGAATATGGAAAAAAAAAAAAGTTATATTAGTCATTATTTACTATGTGCTAGACATCATGTCTAGGACCTTACCAGGATCAATTAATTATTTACCACCTCAATTAATTATCTTTACAACCCCTGAGGTAAGCTGCAAACATCTGCCCAAGGCTCAGAGAACTTGCCCAAGGTTACATTAAGCTGTGAAGAGCTGGGCTGTGTATTGAGGCAGAGTGACTTACAGAGCCCAAGTTCTTAAAACATATATAATATACCAGCAATTCAATGAAATATAAAATTGAAAAAACTACCTTTTAAAGTAATAGCCATTTCACAAAGGTACTTACTTCATAGGAATAATATTAGCCAAATTTGGTATCTAACCTAAAATCACTGGAAAAAATTTTTGTAATGCCAAATTTGAGATTTCAATTTTGTCTTGTAATTGAAATATTTGAAATGATGTGGTATTATATAGCATAATACATATGCGATGATATGTGGACATTTCAATAAGTGAAAAAACCTTATTAAGATAACATTTACCTGTAGATGTTGAAACTTGAGCAAACCACAACCATAAGTCAACAAACACATTTTGTGTAAACTGTGAATAAGGGAGGTCAAGACAGCCCAGGATAGCTCAGGATAGAATTCCATCAATTCTGATTCACTCACACCATTGTGACTAACATTTACAAGGCAGAGAATCTAGGGAGAAAAAAGAATTAACAATGATTATAAAGCACTTCTATTAGTAACTAACAGCCATTAAAATTTCCACAATTCTTTTAAACTTTTTAACTTATTTGAATTTATCATTCAAGTGATTTAATAAACTAAGAAACAGATTTCTTAAAATAAAACACACTTTCCAAAAGGCACTAATAAGATAGTGTACATATTAAAGTCTAGCACACCAAAGATAACACACATATAGAAAAAGTTTAGTGAAAATTAAAACTGCAGGAAATGTATGATTAAAACTAATGACAGAGTTCTGATTCTGGGAAGATGGTGGAAGAAAACAGTCCTCCTACTACAAATGCCTGTTAATGTCAGATAACATGTAACAAAACATTTCCAAAAGCACAACTGAACCTGCAGAAAAGAAAGGGAAATCCCCCAAGTATCCCAAATAAATAGGAAACTGAAAATTAGAGGGCTAAGTGCTGGAGCTGCTGTCCCTGGGTGAAGTGAGGAGAGAGGATAAGCAACAGTCTCTTAACTTAGCTTGGGTTTTCACACCCACCGTCAGGATGGACGGGGAGCCTTTAAGCTCTGTGAAGCAAGGAGCTGGAACTATGATAGAATGCTTGCCAACACAGGGACCTTTCAAAGGCTGTCCCCTTAGTGATGGAGTGCCTGAGGGAAACAGCGAACAGACAGAAGACTGTGGGCTTAGAGGCAGAATGAAAAGTCAAACCCAGGGGAACCCCCAACCTGAGAAATAGACATAAAAATGGATCCAGGTTAAAACTATAAGAGTTCTGCAAGGTTGCTAGTAAATTTCCAAAAATTAAATTGAATAACCAGAAACAAACAATTTTAAAATGTTATTTTAACTATAAAGTCCTTAGAAACAAATTTTAACAGAAGATGTTTAAGACTTTTATGGGGAAGAAGATAAAATGTTATTGATAATCATCATTCAAGAAGATGACTAAATAAATGGAGAGCTATTTAGCTTTCCATGAAGGAGAAGACTTATATGATAATTTCCCCCAACTTAGCCTCTAAATCCAACCCAACTACAATTAAAATTGCATATTGACAGGAATAAAGACACAGACCTACTAGAGAATGGACTTGACGATATGGGGAGGGGGAAGGGTAAGCTGTGACAAAGCGAGAGAGTGGCCTGGACATATATACACTACCAAACGTAAAACAGATAGCTAGTGGGAAGCAGCTGTATAGCACAGGGAGATCAGCTTGGTGCTTTGTGACCACCTAGAGGGATGGGATAGGGAGGGTGGGAGGGAGGGAGACGTAAGAGGGAAGAGATATGGGAACATATGTATATGTATAACTGATTCACTTTGTTATAAAGCAGAAACTAGCACACCATTGTAAAGCAATTATACTCCAATAAAGATGTAAAAAAAAAAAATTGCATATTGAGTTTCCATGGCACTTGCTGAGCCAATTCTAAAAATACATGTGGGAAATTAGCCAAGACAACTATGGAAAATATTAAGAGGGGGTTTGCCTAACCAAATATCAAAGCTTACTTTAAAGTTCTAATAGTTAAGACAGTGGTATTGACAAGGAATAGTAAATTGGAACAGAAGAGCCTAGAAACAGACTCTTGTTTATATGTGAGCTTGATATTTGACAGATGGCATTCCAAATCAGTAGAAAAGATGTATTAAGTACAATGAACAATTAACTAGCTGTATTTTAAAAGACTGAGAAGTAGCTTCCTGGGAATTCCCTGTCGTGGCCCAGGTTCAATCCCTGGTCAGGGAATTAAGATCCCGCAAGTCATGTAGCTAAAAAAAAAAAAAAAAAAAGAAGTAGATTCCTTCCTCACACAATAAATAAAAATATATCATATGAGTTAAGGACTCACACATGAAGAACAAAATTATAAAATATTTTGAAGGGAAAAAAATATAAGAATACTTTTATGATAGCAAAGGATTAAAAAAAATAAGATACAACAGGCATAAGCCATGAAAGAAACTGTTGATAAATCTGACTTCATTAAAATAAAACTTTGTATAATGACGCCATAAAGTTAAAAGACAAGAACAGGAAAAAGACACTGAGTTGCAAACTCTATAACAAAGGATTTGTATTCAATATGTAGAACATTTAAAAACTCCTAACAGATCAACAAGAAAAAGTCAACTCCGTTAAAAAATGGGTAAAGGACTTGAACAAGCAATTCACCTAAGAGGAAACAAGAATAACCAAGAAGCATGAAAAGATGAAAACTCTCCATGATAATCAGGAAAATGCAAATTCCCCGAGATATCACTTCTGGCCACAGCACACTATGGTAGTGGGTATAGTATATGCTCGAAACATATTTAGCATTACACGGATTTACTGTTTACTTCAATTCACACACAAATACAAACAAGGCAAAATAATCTTCACTTTATAAGTTTATTACACTTTACCTGTTTCATTAGCTCTTTATCCGTATCATTTGTCATGGACTCTTGGATAGATCGAAGAACAAGTCTATATAATGAAACAGTATCTTGACACTGGAAACACTGAAGAAGGATTTTATCTAAATTGCCTGCTCTCCCAGCACTGTTGGAATTGAGAACAGATTTAATTTCTTACAGTCTGCCAACATCTGTGAAAAACTTGGGGTAAATAAAAACAGTGCTCTATTTTAACTCTATGTTTTGTACTGTTTAACTGATAACAACAGGAATTCAGTAAAACACGACACAGGAAAACATTAGTTTTATGGGGCTGCTAGAGTCATCACAGTTATTTTAGTGTATTACCATTTAATTCAATTCAATAAACATATGCTGGGACTTAACTATGTATCAAGTAATTACTATACATTATGGAACATAAAAATGAGTAAGACATGGTTCTTATCACCTAGAGGCATGCTGCCTACATACAGGAAGCAGGAAAATAATTATAAATAAGTATTATTAGTTAGCCATGCAAATTAAATTAAAAAAAATAGAACCAGAATTTGGAAAACATCAGGCTAAAGAAAATCAGTAAATGGGGTTTGTTTTAAAATATTACACAATATTTACCAGTAGTTTCCTTTTTAAATACAAAGATATGCAAAGAATAGGGAAAAAACAAAAAAATGGTTCCATAGTCCCTCTTAAAAGAGATAATTTCAATAACTATTAGGAAATGCATGACTCTTGAACTGTACTTATGCAAGCCACTGATGTTCACAGATGTACCGCCACAACTCTGGGGACAGCGAAAATATCAAATATCATGGACAATTCAAAGTTTCAGAAGATTTTTTTCGTTTCAATTTGGTGCTTCAGGTGAGAATGTGGAATTAAGAGACAAGAGTACTAGATTTAGTGTCTAGAATATGAGTTGTGCTAGGATTACAACCTACTGTGATGAATACCAAAACAAGTGTTGATCTTTTTACCTCTGGTTGCGAACAGACAGAGTAGGTGAGGCTGTACTGAAGAAGTAAAAGTAGTAAAACTCTCTACTGCTTATCTAAAGGCAAATTATGAATGGATTTCTAAAATAGAAGACCAATTGTAAGATGAAAGGTTTATCAGGACGTGGGAACAGAGACAATTAAAAATTCCTACCTACATACCTACCTACTGATAGTGAAAGACACCTGAAATAACATTTTTATGCCTTAGTTGTCTCCTCACTTTCTCAAAGCTACGGGCCTCAAGGAGGCGACAATGAGCACTCCTGGGTAGGCCCCAAATTGAGGCCAAAGATGGCCTTCTTTTGCAACCTCCAGTCAGGAGAAGGTTATTGTGATGAAAACCAGACAGATATATCCAACAAGTTCTGATATTCAAGGACTAGCAGCAATCTTCAGTCGTAAGTCACATTCTCATGGTTGTTAGTATCACTGTTAGAATACACAGAATCTTAGTGGCCCAAGAGATTGTCATAATGATCAGTTTTCAGTTTCACACGGTGAAGAAGCGTTCTGCAGCAAACACAAACATGCTGAAGATGACATAAAATAACCACCACTTACCACGCAATCATTTTGCCGAAAAGAGTGACATAAAGGGCATTGCAGGTTGTAGCAGAACGACAGTGTCGTTCTAGCTTCTTCTCCTGCACCAGTTTACCAAAAAACAAAACAGAAATACAAAACCACCCTGGAATTAAGCGGTCTTTACAACCAAGCCATCAACAAATATCCCTGCAGAAATAACACGGTTCCTGCCACCTCATCAGCGGCATCACTGCCGTGTGGTACTGGACCACAGATGCCATCAACATGCAAATGCTTTTTTGCTTTTAAAATACTGCTTAATATAATATAGTAAACTTTAAGACCAAAGTTTTTTTTATTGCTTCTTCTATATCTGTTATTAGTTTAAGAGTAAATGCATTTAAGAAAGTAATTATTACTAAGTTCCAATTTTCCTTAGAACCATATAGAGTACTAAATTGAATTTTAAGTCTCATATAAGGTGTTTTTATAAGGAAAGCTATAGAGAGTAAAAGAAAGCAGCAAAATTAAAAATACTTACCTGCTCTTTACTCAGTTTAATGTCTACAGAGTGGCATTCTGCGATTATAATAGATTTTGCATCTTTAGGATTTAAAGGGTCAAGATGAAGTGTAGGCCACAACCTTTTATTTAAAGAAAAGAAAAATGAAATTCTCTTTTAATAATACAACAAAGCTGTAATCTACCCACAAGACTAATCAAAGTCCATTACAAGAATTAAATTTTTATACTGCCTTCATAAAATAAACAAAATTAATCTCTGTTAATCATATTAATAGTATTTCATTTTTTAGCAATTAATCACAACAAACACTGTTATAAATAGCTTATACACGAAGTGTATAACATTTCCAGTTCTATACCATCAGTAAAACAACACAGGTATTAGTGTCTGTGAGGAATAGTGTCAGACAGTCTTCGTCCACAGATTACTTGTAATCCAATTAGAATTTACACCCTACAACATCCATTCTCAATGGCGTGGTGAAAATTGTTTGTTGGGGAGGGGAAATCTTACTCTCTTTATGCATAAAGCAGAAATATACACACATATTTATTTATATTCATGAACTGATATATGATATATGTATGGTATTAACACTTCTTGGTAGGTGATTAGGAAGAAAATCACTAACGGGCTCCTAGGGTGGAGAGGCAAAAATAGGTCAAGAAACACTGCCTTACAGAACTCAACCACTGCATCCCTTTTTGAGGACTGTTAAGGTGAGCTTACATTTCAGGACCACAGGTCTCTGGTCTATTTTTCCTAGCCCGGCCTTCCCCGTTTTCCTCACCCATAAATTTAACTGCCTACTAGACATCACCAATTGGAGCTACAATCGGCAACTCAAACAAACCATGTCCAAAGACAAAAGTCATGACCTTTGCTCCACAAACCTGCCCATCCTTTGTGTTTCCCATCTCAGTTCATGGAACCATAGTTTACTTAATTTCTCAAGCCAGAAACCTGGGAGCTATCCTAGCTTTCTTTCTCACATCTCTGATCTAACCTCCCACCAAATCCTATAGATTGCATCCTTTTCTTGAATTTGTCCACTTCTCCCCATCCTCACTGACATCATATGAAAAATATGAGAAATACACATATCAAAAACCTTTCTTTGTTTATACTTTAAAAAGTTCATGTAATCTGAAAGAATTAAATTTAGCACTTACCTCCATGCTGGAGGGCATGTTTCCACATTCACAGAAACAATTACTCTTACATTCACTGGCAGTGGATCTATCAGCCATTTCATGTGTTTTTCAACTTGCTTAAAAATATAAAAACAAAATTCCATCTATTAATTCAAAATATTTCAAAAGCAACCCAATAACAGATCCCCAAGTAAACTGAAATTCTCATTAAATTTCTCATTATTATTAAGGATAAAATCTTATTTTTTGGATAATTTATCTCAGAATATTAGAAGAACAAGTGGCAAAACACTACTATCACTGATCTGAATTCTGGGCATGTAAGGAAATGTCAAGGCCCTAAAACCATGTCAAAATGAACAATATTTGCTAATTGTGAAAATACAGTTTGTCCTTCCCAATAAGATATTAGCAACTACTGGCATATATATATATATATATATATATATATATATATTTTATCTACATGCTTCCTCTCTAGAAATTAAGCAGAAATAAAAGAAACAACATCAACATTTTCTTCTCACAAACATATGATTTAAATGTTTGCTATAGTCACTACAAATATTTTTGTCTCTTTCTGAGTATATCAATAGGTTAAAATGTGAAAACATACCTGAATTTGATCTATAGAATCAATAATGATGATGATGCTGCCTTGATGACGGGCAGAGAGTTTTTCCAGCCAATGTGGAAATTCTTCCAGAAGCTTAGCAGGATCCAATGTCAGAGCAGATACTGACCAAGAATGCTGCATCAACTACAAGGTGAGAACACATGCAAATTAAAGTAGCTACATTGTATCACAACTGGTGAGAAGTATTTCTGTCTCTGCATTTTAAACCAAAATTGTCACCAAAAGGACCCAGCTGCATTGAGTATAATTTTTAACCTTATGCAAAACCAAAACAAATGTGTAATACTGAAAATTGGTTTATCATCAGGTACTCAGGCCTGACAACTTCTGAATCTAAATAAAATTTCTGATAACTCCAAAAGATGGTGTATTTTTCTACCTTTAGAGTCAGTCGTTTAATAATCAAGGAAGACTCTGAGCTGGTTGACATGGGCCTCCCCACAAAATGAGAAAGAATTAGTGTGTTAGGGGAATTCTTCTGTTGTAACTGAATCCTGAAAGAAAAAGACCTTTTATAAGACTGATGAAGCTCCTTTACGGTCAACAAAAAAAGAATTCACAATACATTAAGCATCAAATGCTACCTGTTAGTAATTACATGGTCAGTCAATTTTGAATTAATACGGGAAATTTCCATTTTTACACCACTTTTAGATTCTTTTAAATAAACCATTAAAAATTATAGCTTCATTTTAATTACAAATTGGTGTTACTAACGTAAACCAAAACACTATACATTTGAGGTTAAAGTATTAGTAAAATGAGCATTAACCTTTAATTACAAGTATGTTATTAAAGGAAAAAGGAAGTTTCTTTGTTAAGTACAAAAATAGTATTTCCAAACATAACTCTGAATAACAGGGCAATAAAAAGGAAACAACATACACCAACTCCTCAATGTAAATAATAACTATAAGTGAAAGGAAATGGTCTTACCACTTGTTTTTCAATAATATGATGAACTAAAATAAAACTAAGAGTTTATTAGCTTATATGAACCTTAGTCCATAATTTGAAGAACTAGTTTGCATTCATAGTAAAGATTATCCTTTATTTTGATATTCTTTATGATTTATTCCACTCTAAATAGTCAGTCTTTGTCTTGTTTCAAATATTTAAAATCCCAATGAAACTTTTACGATGAAGCCAGTAATTGAAAATAAAGGCACATGCCCTCTATAATTCACCTAACTCCATGCCACAGTGACCACTCCCTTAGCTCTGACCTACATAATTTATGTACACAATCACAAATGCTCACATTTCCTATTCCTTTCTCATTCTGTATCTTCTCTCTAACTTTCAAATTGTATATATCTCAGGGCATGAGTCTGTTATATTATTCTTTTTGCTTTTTTAATGTTCAGTACAGGCCCTGTAGCAAGGTAGACATCCAATAATTCATTTTGTTGAACGAGCTCAGTAATTCAAATGATGACAACGATAACAATTTAATTGCACTGAATCATACCACTTTGATAAAAGAAGGGACTTTCCAGAGCCTGGTCCTCCAGATACAAGAAGGGGTGGAATTGGTGCTGGTGCTGCCACTAGATCATTAAGGCGCTCGTAATACTAGAAATAAAAATGAATTTAAATTGTGAAAAAGAACATGCCTCTTAGAACACTAAATAGAGTCAATTTCTGATTATCCTCTGAAATCAGTGGAGAAAAGCTGCATGAAAAAATGAAATCTACTTTTAATCAATAGCACCCTCATAACTGCTTATTTTTATGGCTGGTTAAATATGTCCAAAGTAGTAAAACTAAGAATGGGCCCCAATTTCTCCTACCATAGTATTAATGGATGAGGGGCAACCTTTCAGATCCCCATGGGGCTTTGCACCATTCAGATGTCCTGCAGAATGCTGCAGAGAGACTACTGCATTACCCCAAGTTCCTGAACCATGGAAAGTACCACAGGTGGCCTTGAGGGCACCAGCAGGCATCCTACATCTCCTGGTCAGAAGAACACCTGTCCAGAAGAACACCTGTCCTGTCTCAGTTTCCAGAGAAACAAGAGAGGGTCTTGTCTGGGGCCTTGGAGTCTCCCAACATGCTACTGAGAACCAAGCTAGGACACCTGAGATCTTTCTGAAACTGCATGTGTTCCATGCAAAGTCTGAGAACTCCTATTTCCTAGGCTTTCCCCAGATAGGAAAACCTCGTTCAGAGCTGAAAAGGACATGCTCAGAAAACTGAAATATCTCAGTCGTTATAAAGGAGTTTCCAAAGTCATCTTGGGGGTTAGGATGTTTATTAAGTGTACCAGTGGTCTAAATGATAGCTGATGAGGAATCAAAAGAATGTGTAATAAGTAGTTTATGCGAGCTTTAGGGTAGCAGAAATTTCCAGCAACTACAACAAATAATTACTTGGTATAGTTTTTCTATCAATTTTTCTGTTTGTCATATCATATTCCCCAGGAATTCAAATATTTCTCATAGAAATGATACTTCTCAAGAAGAAAAGGGCTTAATTGATTTATGACCTTGTAAATCCTAACAATTTAGTTCGTGGTCCCAACTAAAGCCCATTTATAGACCCATGTTTCCCACATTAAGACCCCTTGCCATAGAAGAAAGCATAGGATTTGGAGCCAGAAGACCTAGGTTAAAATCTCACATCTGCAATCTACACCCTGTATGCTCTTAGGCAAACTATAATCTGGACCTTAGGTCCTTCATTTATATAATAAAATAGTGATAGCAATTCCTCTCTTATAAAATGACAACAATTTAACATTTACCATATGCCAGGTACCGTGCCAAGTGCTTTATGTGCATGACCTGATTTAGAACCCCAAACAACCATGTGAGATAGGTGTTATTAATTATCCTCATTTTACAGACAAGAAAGTCAAAGTTTAGAGCTAAGTAACTTGATCAAAATCCATAGTGAGGAAATGGTGGAACCAGGACATAAACACTGACAGTCTAAATTATGAAAGTCATTAAAAATCCTATAAAAATACAGCTGTGACAGCTACTGTAATATTCTTCAAGATATTAGTTCTTATATTAATTTTAAAATATTATTAAGTATTTTTGAACTTGAACACAGATTCTTTGTGCACTTCTAGTTTTGTTTATTTGCTTAGATGTTTAAGGATGCTGAAGGACTGACCTGCCTACTGCATTAACTACTCTGCTTTGTTTTCTGAATGTTTGATATTTTGATTCCTCCAAGAATTGGAACAATAGAGAGCCTTCCTATTTTTATCAAGTTTCCTAGGTATCCTAAACTTGGTCTGGTGAATTGCAAATGGTAGCATAATAAACATGTAGTTGATAAATCCTAATCTGTAACTAAACATGTTTGATATTCGTAAGTATATTTGAATCTCACACATCTTTCATATGATACAAACCTAAGCACATGTCTCAACATGGATATTTAAGCCATGAGGGCAGATACTAACACAATCCTCAACCTTGACTATAATTAGGTGAAACCACAATTATGATACAGCCTTTAAGCAGTAACTGATCTTTGTTGGAACAATACTCCAAATGCTTACTTTCTCAAATCCCAACTCATGGGCTGAATTTGAAGCCTGCTGAAAAGCTTCCATTTGCTCTTGTTCATCATGTATGTCCCACAGAACATCACCAAAATCATCTTCTTCTGGAATAGAATCTTCACTGCCCAAATCCTTAGTTTCCAGGTCTGTAGTTTCAAAGCCCAGGATGTCCTGAACACCAAGAGCAAGCACACAAAAGCAAACAAAGGAAGTGAAGACCTTGTACAGTATTGTCAGCACACAGGCCTAACGTGGCCCTCACCTACCTCGGAGGGCAAGCCCAAACCTATGGCCTTTGTATGGTACCTCCAGGGATCAATTTATAACTATAAAAATAAGCAATAGTTTAAAAATAAAGAAAAGAAGTAAAGAAATATTAAAATAATAAAAACAAACACCACTCTCATTCATTAAAAATAAAGTTAGAGGCAATCTGGTTTCTGAAAAATGTTACACAGTATCTTTGGTTATATCTGGCTGGTGAACAATTTTAAAGACCGTGCTAATGTCTAAGAAATATGCTGCTTTACATTTTTACAAGCATTTAATTACTAAGATGGGGTTTCTTGATATCAAATATCTCTGCTATGATGTCTAGTCTTTATATTAATCACTGAAAATATGTTGTCCTACAAATGGTAAAGTTGGTCAATATGTCCATTTTCACTTACTGCCATTTACTCTGTTCAATTCATCTTATTTTGGGGCTCACTCTTTTTCTCTGATAACAAATCTGCATACTTGTAACACAAGTTAATTTAAAAAAGCAATTTAATCCCTTACTTCTCAAATAGGGTCCCTGGTACCCTGAGGGAGGGGCCAGCAGGTAAGGATAAACACAAGCTAAACATCTGGTGCCCATTTTACTTGAAGATAGGGAATTATTTTTCTTTTTCTTACCATTATTAGAATTTTTGCTGATACATAATTTTAAATGATTTTTAATAGTAAAAAAGGACAGGTAAACATCAAGCAGAATATATAATTCACATAAAGTTTCAAGATAATACTGAGACATCATAGAAACTTTCAGTTTGAGACACCTCTGTGATCCATGATCTCAGACACCTAGAGGTGTGTTTTCACCCCTCTCTATTGCTAGGGGGATAATGTGGTAGAAAAATTCAAGACAGATTTTTCTAATATACAAAAACTCAAGGTGCACACAGAATCTAAGGAGACTCTCTGTTGAATAGGGTGAACATTATCCCTCATATACTTCCTTTTTACCTACCACTTTTGTAATCCATTTTATACTTAACGGATATTAAAACATCAAATCGTTTGTGAGACAACTGAGAGATACAGATACATGGTACTGGGAATAACACAATACCACCACCAGATGGACTCTTGCCAGAAAAGAGGGCACTTTACCCCGGTATTGTTTTCAAAAAAAACCAAATACGGGATTTTCTCTGGAAAACCCAATTTTATTGAAATCACTCTTAAGATATTTGAGCAGAAATCTTACAGGGAATGCACATTTACCTGTTTAATAATCTTTTCTATGTAAATATAGGTTTTATAGACTCCTTCTGCAGGATCTCCTGAGTGATCAATGATCTGGGGGGAAAAAAAGAAGTTTAACAACAAGAAAAAACAAGACTAACAGGAGGAGGAGGGGGCGGTAAACACTTTTAGAGTGCTTATATGTTAGGAACTGTTCTAAGTACTTTGCATATATTAGCTCATTTACCCTCACAACCCTACGAGGGAGGCACTGTTATTCTCTCCATTTCATAGAAGAGGAAACTGAGGCAAGTTAAAAAACTCGTCTAAGGTCACACAACGGATTTAGTGTGAACAATGTTGCAAATAAAACAAAAAGTATGCTTTCTGTTTTGCTTATGTGTCCATCTGAGAAAGTGACTGGAGTTGGTGATACCAAAACTCTGTCCAGAACCTGGTGTCACCACGGAAAGTCCACTTTGGTCTGGATGATGCACACACCTGCCCATTTTGACATGTGACAGCAGGAACCTGTTAAGGAACCAGATAGGTGGGATGGTGTGTGCTGGGGCCCTGGTAGCAGCGTCTGCGACCCCACGGTGCATAGTGAGGCCATGGAGCCTCTGTCCCTGCCAGCACTTGGACGCAAACAGAAATAAACTTTATCATGTGGAGCAGAGAGTGTGGAAAATGTTCCTAAGTTTGGCTTGATTCTTTTCAGCTCACAGCCTTGGGGGAAATAGTTTTTATTTTTTTCTTCTTGTCCTATAACCTGAACACATAGGTTCATATAAAAGCCCTCCCTGAATAGTGCTTGCTTTCTCCCTGTTTGTTTCGGAAGGGTAACCAGGGTAACCTGAGGAAATATGGAAGGGTTGGGGTCCCAGGTTGTAGTGGTCAGAGGGAACCAACCTTTCATTTGTGGGAGACAATGGGACCCCCTCTGCTTTCCCCTGTGGGCTGGGGCCTGGCACACAGTAGGTGCTCAACAAATCTGTGGGTTACTTATGGAATGATCCAGAGGAGTGGTGGGGGGAGGAGCCACGTGCCAAGGCGGAGGGAAGCTCCACGACCTTCACTTGGGGGACAGGTCGGGGAGCTGGTACAGAGGACAAGGCAATCCCCCCACCGCCGCCCCAACTGTCACTCTCAGTTCCTCCCCTGCCTGGCTGGGGGGCTTGGCCCAGGGTGAAAGGAATGGTCTTTTTTCAGGAAAATTCCAATGGCTGAATTCTCACACTTCTGCTTCAGGTAAGAACTTGTGGATACCTTGCTAATCAATTCACCTTTGTGGGTATGAACATTCCAAAGCTGGGAAAAGCCCAACACCAGCCTTTATTGTTTTAATCACTCTGCTGAGTGTCCCTTCTCTTGATGTCCTGAATAAAGGTCATGTTTTTTTTTGTAAACACACACACATATACACATATACACACGTACACATGTGTATACACACGTATGCATGCCAACACATTGACACACACACATGAGTTAAACAGCTACTTTAATTTCATCTTATGTATTCTGTACCATTCAATACACATAACCTTCAAAATCCATCTTTATGCCAATAAAGCAAAGAAGTTTGCTACATTTAAATTTATAATCATAGTAGAGGGATCTTATTTGACTCCTATATAAAAAAATTCATCCTCTAGTATACTAATTTTTAAAAGCAATATTTATAGAATAAATAGAAAAAAGATAAAGATTAATATCTTTCGTCGTGGCACCTAGTGAACTAGGCTGGTACTAAAATAATTCAAGCAAAGAATGAAATGGCTCTGGAGATTAACTGTAATAAAAATGTACTCTTGTCTTAGACTCTTCACTATGTTATGCTGGCCTCAAGAAAAATGCCTGTATTCATATTTGATCTTATTTTCTGGCTAGGCATAGAGAAACAGAAACTTCGTCAAAATCCTAGGGTTGTTTTTGATTGTATTCTTAACACTAACTATAAATATTTACTATAAACATTTACATTAAACATTTACCAAGTTAGTAATGCAAAGCCTGTAATCTCTATTCTAAAATATATCCTACCACGCATCTAGGGATGATCAAATCCTTCTACTCATCATCAGTTTTTGGCTTTTCCCAATGCTTTCAGGAAAGGTTACCATGAAAAGGCTCCTCCTTACACTAATCCTTGGTCAATAATAGATAGAAGGACTCTGTGCTTGGGAAAAAAGCACAGTAGAGATTCTGATTTATCCACTACAGATCATACACTTTTGAGGCACATATTGCTGTTGATGCCTCTCTTTCTCTCATAGTCCACAACTAATCTGTTAGGAAATCTATTGGCTCTGTCAAAATTTATCCAGAATCCTACTGCTTTATTTTTTATTTTTTTTGCGGTACGCGGGCCTCTCACTGTTGTGGCCTCTCCCGTTGCGGAGCACAGGTTCCGGACGCGCAGGCTCAGCGGCCATGGCTCACGGGCCCAGCCGCTCCGTGGCATGTGGGATCTTCCCGGACTGGGGGACGAACCCATGTCCCCTGCATCAGCAGGCGGACTCTCAACCAGTGTGCCACCCGGGAAGCCCCCTACTGCTTTTTATCACATCCTCTACCACCACCCTGGTCTAAGCCACCAGCATCTCTCATTTGGATGACGGCAACAGCTCTCCACCTCTGCCCTATCCCACTACCTTCCCTCCAAACCACAGTCGATTCTCAACACAGTCAATTCTTCCTCTTTGGTTAAATCCTTCAATGGCTCCCCACCTCACTCTAAGTAAAAAAAACAAGGTTCTTCAGCATCGGCCCCGATGACCGCTCCTACTTATGTCCCCTCACTCGTTCTGCTCCAGCCCCGCTGGCTTCCTTCCTCTCCCCAAACACGCCAGCGCCTCTCTCTGCCAAGCATAGGTTCTTAAAAAAAACCTATGAATTTTACCTTGGCTTTGTTGGTCTTGTTCAGGTTAGAAACTTGATCAATCAGGTGCTGGACAGAGTCAGAACTGACTTTCCCATCTTCCAAACGATGATAAATTAATCGTGGTTTGCCTTCAGGGTTTTTCAGAAAAGCTTCTTCACAGTCTTCCAATAACAGGCTAGATTGGAAATCAGTATTTCTTGTGCTATGCTGCACTGTAGCAGCACACAGTTAGTCAATTAACCTAAGTGCCAAGAAGGGGGATTTACTACAATGACAAGTGGCCAGAAAAGGCCCCGCTGCAGAATAAGCGAAACTTTCCAAAAATGGTTGTTTTTATAGCTCTGTTCTAGCTTAGTGTCAATATTAAAGTATAATATATTCACTAGCAGACAATGAGAGTAGGTACAATAAATTAAATTTTAAAGCATACATAATTTTAATATTTTAAAATCTAATTAAAAAAAAACTTCTCAAAAATACTGTTAAACATTGCTCAAAATAATGGTCCATGCTCATGAGACTTTGCAAATAAATGGAAAACCTAATTCTATTCACAATTATATAATTTCAAGTTAAAACACAAAAATCATCAGCCTCAAGGTTTCAAGATTTTTCTCTTCTCTAATCCTTTAGCCTCTACTCATTCAATAAATGATCTGAATCCTTATACCCCAGATACACTGTAAGAAAGATCCAGAGGCAGATGGGGAAGGTTAGATAGCTATTAAAATCTTGACTGTGGTAAAGGTTAAAAAAAAATTCTAACTATGCTCAATGTACTGTAACTACAGTTTGTACCATTCCTATTTAAATTCCAGAAAAATCTTCAAATAACCTACTAGTGTTTTCTACACCACAAGGAAAACTAAACAATTCCCCTTTCTAAAAAGCATTAAATGAAAGTTTGTCTAGAAAGGCAAATTACTGTGTGTATACAAGGGAAAGCCATTATATGATTCAGAATTTGCGTAAAAAACTAAAATACCAGCCCCAATACGAAACAGAGAAAAAAAGCAAAAAGAAGAAAACAGAAAGAAAAAACAACATGGTTTTAAGGATTAAAGCATTAACAAGAGAAAAACAAGTGAGATATACTATCACCTAAGATAAAATACTACCTAGATATTAAAGAATAAAACAGGATATATTCTTTTTTTTTTTTTTTTTTTTGCAGTACACGGGCCTCTCACTGTTGTGGCCTCTCCCGTTGCGGAGCACAGGCTCCGGACATGCAGGCTCAGCGGCCATGGCTCACGGGCCTAGCCGCTCCGTGGCACGTGGGATCTTCCCGGACCGGGGCACGAACCTGTGTCCCCTGCATCAGCAGGCGGACTCTCAACCACTGCACCACCAGGGAAGCCCCAGATATATTCTTAATATAAAAACAAAACAGGAAAATAAAAGAGGGAAGGGGAGGTAAAGGACTCCAACTAAAGGAAATCAAGTTGAAGGAATCCTTAAACTTATTTTGGGAAAAGGTTCCTTGACCACGTAGCTCCTTGGCCACCTGGTCTCCGGGTAGAGTCTTAAGGATCAATGATAGGTTATATTGCAGGAACTCTCATAAAGCTTAGGGCTCCAAACACTTCCAAACACAGTTAAAGTCAGAGTTGGTCCTCAATAAAAAGAGAAAAATGCTTTGGAAGGATTAAATCCAATCAGATAGAAAATATAGAAAGAAAAATTAACTTCTTATTTAACCTCCTATCTATCTTACTTTGTCTTCTATCTATATATCTAACTGGTAACAAAAAAAAAAAAGCTTCATTTGCAGACTAGATTCATTGATGTGATTATATTTCACATTATAAGAAAACTGCTCACTTTACTGGATTTAAGTAGTTAGCTCCTCAGAGAATTAAAAATATGATTTAACACCTATGCAAGTGTTCAAGTGCCTCTCAATCTGTATCTGAAGAAAGAAAATAATGAAGGTTAATGCTGATTATTGAAATCAGGGGTCACCACCTTCTTCTGTAAAGGGTCAGCTAGTAAACATTTCAGGCTTTGTGGGCCATACAGTCTCTGCTGAAATACTCAACTCTGCTGTTGTAGTGTGAAAGCAGCTGTAGACAATACATAAATGAATGACCATACCTGGGCTCCAATAAAACTTTATTTATAAAAACAGGTGGCTGACTGGATTTGACCTGAGGGCCATAGGTTGCTGACGTCTGATTAAAATGATCTTTACATTAATGATGTTAATCTTATAACCTATTAACAAGCCTAACAGCGTGAAACTTTTAATTTTTTATTTTATTCACATATTAAAAGTCATAGAATTTACTGAATTTCATGGATTGTTTTTGATTGTAAGAATGCAATTAGAACTTATCTTTCAAGTTCATCTGGTAATCTCAATTTCTATTTATGAGTTTAACTTCTATAATAAATTATAGAATTTTCAGCTTACCTTGGTAAGGTTAAATGAATGAATAAGATAACTAATGAACTCTTCTCAATTTCCCATTTTCTTACAGTGAGGTACTGATTTTCAATATCAATTGGAAAATACACAGCATGGAAAAAATATCCCATTGTCTCACACATTCTTTTAAGTTTAGGTGAATAGTCCTAAAAACAAATTAAAACATAAGAAAGCACAGCTTATTTAACTAAAGATCTAGTCAGCTTCATACTACTTAAAATCAAAAAGGTTATGTTGTATATTCTCTGATTTAAAACTTTAAAAATTATATGATCACATCGTAAAGAAAATCTTTAAGAGAAAAGGCAAGTTTCTCTATAAAATAAAAATAGTAATAGCTTAGCAACTTTCCTGTTTCCTAGCTCAGAAAATGATTTATCTCATAATAAACCTAAAACAACAGGAGTAAAGTATTAGACTATTTTGCTTTGGTAGTTATTTATTATTATTATTACAAATGACTTTTGTTTATTGTTATAGGGTGAAAAATGTAAATCCATAGATTTATATAGTAAAAAGTGTCCGCCGTGATATATTAGAACACTAAAGCAAACAGATATAAAAATATGTTGGTCTATAACAAATTAAGGCACTTAGTATGATGATTATTATTATGCAATAAGTTAGTAATTCCCTCAACATGTGTTTGGGAACAGCCTATACTCAATGAGCAGAAGCTTTGGTTTTCAAAATACTTTGTCTTTTTACCAAAACTGAGTATTATCAAAAAGGAAAGCTAAATGAACTTATTAATCAACAATCTGGATGATGTTAATATAGCAGGTATAGCATGTGACATGCATATTTATTTAAAATTCAGTTAGAACAGTAGTTGGTAAACTTTTCTGTAAAGGGCCAGATGGCAAATTAATAACAGCTTAAGAACTTGGCTGTTCTGGCAGAGGTTTTTGTGGTCCATTTAGTCTCCATCATAATTTATTCTGCCATTAGTGAGAAGCAACCTGAGACAATACATTGCACGTGGCTGTGTTCCAATATAACTTTATTTATAGACACCAAAATTTGAATTTCATATAATTTTCATGTCAAAATATTCTTCTTCTTTTGATTTTTTTCAACCGTTTAAAACTGTAAAAACCAATCTTAGCTCTAGGTCATACACAGACAGACTGCAGGCCAGATTTGGCCCACAGGCTGTAGTTTGCTGACCCCTGCCTTAGATTAACCCCAATGGCTGCCTTGAAAAATTTAAAACCATGACAAGGATTAAATTTTGACATAATCTGAAACAGATTCAAGAATAGAGCTGGCAGGTATTAACTATAGCAGGCACCATCAGTAAGGGCCGTAAACACTGTGGAGAACGTGTAATGAAGTTTTCAAAAGCATAAAGTTCTAAGGCCTTAATTTGAATATACTGATAATACTGAGTAAGACGTTTTCTTAAGAAAAGCCCAAGATGCTTCCTATTCTTTAAGACATAATCTAGTGGGTAGAAAACTACTTGGTTCAGGCAATCAGTAGTATCATAACCAGGACACAATATTAACTTTATTTTAAATCAGTGAATACAGGATTTATAAATGCCCTCACCTTAAGGAAAAGATCCATTTCGGGCTGGGTTTCATCTGTATAAATGAGGTAACATCTGACAGTGTTACTCCACAGAGAATGTGAAAACAAGGGGGTAACTTGTAATAAACTAGCTACAGCAATATCCCAGTCATCTGAAAATAAAATTTCTCATAAGTTCCCGAAAAATAATTACTAGAAAACATTTGACAAGATGATTCCCCAAAAGTCTGAAAGAAAACAACAGGCATCATCTGATCTCACTTGTAATACCGACAAAGCTTCTAGAATAAGGTATCAGAAGGCAATCAGTTCTCTAACCTCAAATTCTATCCTGGGGCATAAAGCAACCAATGTCACCAGTGGTCTTTGCTGGGGTACCCGTGGCTCCAGTCAAATGTCAGGGAACTAGGCAACATGGGCTGTTCAATTAGTTTGCTACTTGAGGAGAGCCTACATTCCCAGGCTGGCCTATAGTTTTATCTACTTATTATTTTTGAAATACATTGAGTCAAAAAGAAAGTTCAAGAACGGTACAAAAAATAACCAAAAGATAGTTAGTGAGAATGAATATTTTAAGACATATTTGACTAATTCAAAATGCATAATTAAAAAAATAATTTTCATTTTGCTAATAGATAAATAATTTCAGGTTTTTAAAAAATTTTATTTATTCATTTATTTATCTTTGGCTGCATTGGGTCTTGGCCACTACGCAAGGCTCTCTCTAGTCGCGGTGAGCAGGGGCCACTCCTTGTTGTGGTGCATGGGCTTCTCACTGCAGTGGCCTGTCTCTGTCATGGAGCACGGGCTCCAGGCGCGTGGGCCTCAGTAGTTGTAGCACGTGGGCTCAGTAGTTGTGGCTCACGGGCTCTAGAGCACAGGCTCAGCAGCCCTGGCTTTAGTTGCTCCACAGCAGGTGGGATCCTCCTGGACCAGGGCTTAAACCTGTGTCCCCTGCATTGGCAGGTGGACTCCCAACCACTGTGCCACCAGGGAAGTCCCTATATTTCAAAGTTTTAAGAAAAGAGTGGAGCTACTTATAACATTTCAGATCTGAGGTGGTATTGAAATTCTGAACAGATCTTAAGAGCTGTTTTCGATACCAAATTATATAAAAGATAATGAATAAGAATACTATATTATATAACTGAAGTTTTGTACTCTACTCCACAACTTCTCTAACCTTCAACACCATCAAAGATGCAGAGGGAAGACTAAACACTACTGTTTTTCCGTTAATCTACATTAGGCTCTCACCGCTCAACTAAAATATCCGAGAACTCAGACCAGAAATTCAGTTATTAGAACCTATTGGCCAGTCTGGCCGGGAGGCACCAACTGATCCTGATGTGAATTATGTAACTTCATCATTCCTGGTCAGTGACAAGCACGAGTACATGATGGTTTGACAGTGGAAGACACCCAGAACACAAGTCTCATGCTCTGCTGATGGCAGTTTTCCCAGCATAAGATTATAGTACACAAACAGTCACTACCATTAACCAAGGTAATTGGCAAATGGCGTGTGTTACCTCTGTTGACGTTAGCAAAGGGTCCTTCTATATCTATAGAACTAAGGGCAAACTCAGGGCCCCGGAAAGACTGCTGAAGCTGAATCATACTCCCTATGGAGGGCTCACTTCCCAAGGCTCCACCAGTCCAATACTCGCACTGGGGTCCAGCAGCTGTAAAAGCAAGAGATTTCATCTGATGAAAACCAAACTATATTGGAATTTCAAAAACTTATCATATATATTCAATGGATTTCTAATGCAAAAAATACAACAATATTATAAATACAACAGATATTCAAAGTTTGATTTTGAAATCAAAACAATGATTTTGAAAGTACTTTGCCACCAACTTCTGGCAAGTTCTAAGGTGGTGGTTAACATAATTCTGGTTATCACCTCAAACTTAAAAAGGGGATTAAAAAGAGAAAGATGAAAAGAAATTAGGAATACAATAACCAAAAGAATTATAATAACAGAGAGGAGTTAAAAACACCCCCCAACAAAAAAATTCTAAAAAACATTCCTAACTATATGATTTAGGTATCAGTGTAAAATGTGAAGGAAGGAATTTCAAAGGAAGACTATTACTAGCACACCAGTAATTAATATTGGTAATTCATTAGGATGTAAGCTAAGGATGTAAAGAGCACATTTTCTTTAACCTCTCAGAGCAAAAAAAAATGTCTGAATCAACAGGTACTTATGAACACGTTGATTTTTTTTTAATAAATAATAATTCATGGCATCCTTGACTAAACATAAGTAAACTGGTATTTGGGCTAAATCTCTGGCAAAACTGAGATTATTATTTGTGGGTGACAAATAATGAGTGACATTCCCTCAAGCATTCCTTCTTCATGTTTATATCGAAATAGGAAGAAAGACCTATGAGGAAATATTAACTCGTTTTTATTAACTTGCTAAGAGAATTAGAATATAATAGTTTTGAAACCCTGTACATTTTAACATATGTCAATACTGAAATAATCACGAGGACTAATGCCATTAAGAATCACTTCATTTTTTCTCAAAAGTTAGTAATAAAAGTCCCAGGATGCTAGTTGCCATATTTCACTCCAAAATACATCAGTTTGTAAGAATATAATTATAGTTTTTTTAATAAATGGTAGAGTGACTGCATTTTTCCACCACATTTAAAATAGAATATTTCTCAAAATCAATCACACTTCATTATTATTTCCTTGGAACACAGTGGACCCTTTCAGTCTATGATTCCAAGTTTTTCTTTATTTCTAGAAAAAACACTTTCTATGTTTAATTGTAAAACAAAAACTTTAAAAGTATTTCACAAAACTGCATTGGAAACCACTCAGTGAAATATTATGCAGATATTCTGATAGTTGTAAAGAATATATCAATTATGTGGAAAAATAATGTGACATAGACTACTGTCCTCCAACATCCATTCTTCCCTTCTTCCTTTAGTGACACAACCCCAAATTTTATGTGGATACATGGCTCTCCCGCTAATGATTACACTTTCCCATCTTCCTAGGTAGAGTTCTGGCCAATGGGGTTTGAGTAGGAGTAATCTGTATATCTTTCAGATTGTGCTTTCAAGGAAAGTAAGGTATTCCCTCCCTCCCCCTGGCTAAATTGTAGATGTGATGTTGGGACTTAGAGGGGCTTAGACCAGAGAGAGAAAAGCTATGGGTTAAGGTTGGTAGAACAATGAGAGAGAAGGAACCTCAGCCTCTACATCATGGACTTCATAGAAAAGAGCTGTCATAACAACTGAGAAAGAGAAAGTGCAACTCTATTTGTAACAGCAATTACTTATAAGTAAAAGGATTCAAAGTTGGCTCTATAATCATTATACCTATATTGAAATCTCAAAATATTATATATAGGAAATAAATTTACCAGTAACATCTGTACAGTTGTCATCTGAATCAGACTCTCCAGGATCAAATACATGGATCCCCTGAACCTGTAGCCTCTGAAGTTTACTCTCCAACTCTCGCTTGGCCCTCAATAAATCCTGAATTTCATTTTCCTTGGTCTCCCTAAAAATCTTTAAAAGAAGGATTTTAATTTTGAAACCGTTTTCCATAATCAAAAATTGTATCAGCAACTTTTAAGAGAAAATTCTTTCTTTCACAAAATCAATATTCATTTGGTCCTTGATCTCCCCTTTTGTAGGATGAATAATCTGAGTACCTCTACATCACTGTTTTGTAACTGGAACCCACTGGAATTCCAGCAGGATGTGTGTCTGTAGTGTGGAGCTGCCTTGTGTGCTACCTGATGTTTAGCAAATTTGTCCCCCTCCCATTTAATGCCAGTAATGCTTATCCATAGAAAACATCCCCAAACATTCTAAATGCTTTCCCCTAATAGAAACACTTTCCTTTCCCGCTCCCCCCCAGATCCCTATTAAAATGTTCACTTTTATACCTTTTCTTTGAAACTACCTTAAGTTTACCT
Organism: Grampus griseus; assembly: GCF_964374135.1. Lineage (NCBI taxonomy): Eukaryota > Metazoa > Chordata > Mammalia > Artiodactyla > Delphinidae > Grampus > Grampus griseus. The sequence goes on along the minus strand of NC_138998.1, from coordinate 33,865,431 downwards.
CGTCCAACTCAAAAATGTAAAAAGTGCTTTAGTTTAGTTCTTATAACTTTCATGGCTCCTACATCATTTACTTCTGGCTATTCATCGCAGTATCATATGAACTTTTAAAATATACTGCTTTTATTCCATATCACTTTGGGGATAAAGATGTATGAAATTTACCTTAAATTGCCTCTTAACTTTATCTCTGTCATGTTCAAATGTAGCTGCTCTCTCCATTGCTTGATATTTTGCTTCTAAAGCACTTTCCTTTTCCCGAAGTATCTTCTGGTAAGTTTTCTGAAGTGCCTGGAATAATTTACCTCATTATTTATAACAAAAATAGCATGCCTCCCAAATTTTACATTATCTTATATACATATTAAATATCTTAGAATTTTAACAATCTACTTACTTTTTCACCAGTTATCAAGAACTGCATATTGCCATTCTATTCAAACACATAATGGAAAAAAAAAACGCAAATATGCTTGAACTATAAATGAAGATATTTGACATTAAGCTTTCAATGGAAATTAATGCTTTTTCTTTGAAATACTGCACTAGTTCTTAATCTTCACTACACCTCAGCTTTCCCATCTTTAAGAGAACAAAAAGTACAACTTGTAAGGCTTAACCTGAAGGATAATTACTTCTGTGAGACTGTGCACTCCTTGGCTCCATGTCTTACTCCTCTTGCTAGCCCAAGCACTAGCAGTGCCTGATACACGATAGGCTTCCAGTAAATGTCTGACTGAATGGATTAAATAAATACAGAAGGTTTTTAAAAAATGTCTAGATATGTGAGAAAGGAATCAAAAGGGTTACATAAGGAATCAGGATTGGTAACAGGAAATAACCTGGGACTGTGACATTTGTCAACACTTAGTGCACTCTACCCTGGTTGGTCTGGCTTTCTTTTCTACCTCCACCTCAGTCTTTTGCAATATGCAGTGAATCCAAGACAATGGCTTGGATGCATGAAATCAGATATCTGAAATGCATAAGTCCACTTCATATATGCAAGTGCATTAAGACTGCCCAATAGGAAAATCTGTAAGACAACAGATAAAACTGCTTATGTATTCTCAGATAACAGTGCTAATTAGACAACAGCTAATGGGAGTGGGGTAGGGGTGGAGAGGGATTGACTAGAAGGACTAGTCTAGAAGGAAGAAGGCTTCTTCCTTCTAGAAAAATCAGGTCTGAGGTATTTATTCTATTCCTCCTGTAATGAGCTCAGGAACACTTGGGCTGTCCAGAAGTCTCTTCCATAGTAAAGAAAAATAGAGTAAACAAACTACAACCCTCAGAGGGGCCCCAAACTGATGACACAAAATCTCACGCCTTTGCTCACAAAAAAATAACTTTCCTAATAATCAGTTAAAATAGATCTATTACAGGAAGGGCATGTAATAATTGTTTTTAGAGTAATTTAATCAAGTGGATTAAGGAAATTTGACTATACCTAGGGAACGTTTTCAACCACAGCAGTTAAGGTGGTGAAAATCAGGGGCTGCCAGAAAAATTCACTTCAAGATCACTGAAATCCAACAGCTATGGAACTTCACAAAGAAACAAAAATAGGGGCTTCCTGGTGGTGCAGTGGTTAAGAATCCACCTGCCAGTGCAGGGGACACGGGTTCAAGCCCTGGTCCAGGAAGATCCCACCTGCTGCGGAACAACTAAGCCCGTGTGCCACAACTACTGAAGCCCGCGTGCCTAGAGCCCGTGCTTCACAACAAGAGCAGCCACGGCAGTGAGAAGCCTGCGCACGGTGATGAACAGTAGCCCCCACCCTTGCCTCTGACTAGAGAAAGCCCGCTCTTAGCAAGAAAGGCCCAACGCAGCCAAAAAAACAAGAATAAATAAATTTAAAAATATATTTAAAAGAATAAATAAAAATAAATTTTAAAAAAATTAAAAAAAAAAAGAAACTGAGACAGAAGCCCCACCTCCGAGGTATGTAAATTTGTGGGGGGGGGGGGTGGAGGGGTGGGAGGGCGAGGCGTGGTTAAAAACTCCTAGGAAGGGTTTGATGAGTTTCCTCAACAGATGTCACCAAAGTCTTTGGTGTATATGTGTGCCCCGTGTGGACCTACTTCTCTGGAGATTAGCATTTGTTGCTTCAGGACACTTTCAGGCTAATTGCTTCAAGGCATCTGAATGAATGGACCAGAAATAGAAAAGGGGGGGGGGCGGTTAGTTAAGGAATCAGTTTAGACCCCAAGACAGTACGTCCCCTCAAATTAAAATGCAGAGCAGTCAGGCGTCCAGGGGTCCAACTGGCAATGCGGCCAAGAGGGTGCGGGGAGGTGGGCAGGCGGCCCCGGGGCTCAGTTTCCCGGGTGTCGCGGCCGTCTCCGGTGAGCGCCCGGGCCCAGCGTTACCTGCAGCTCTGCCCGCAGCCGCTTGTTCTCCGTGTCCAGCTTGGCCTCGCGGCGGCCCATGGATAACAACTCCTGGTTCTTGCTGACCCGGAAGATCTCGTACTCCTTTTTCAGCCGCTCGTACTCGGCCGCCGCGTACTCCAGCTCGGGCACCGACGAGCCAGTGGACTTGAAGCTGGCCCCCAGCAGCCCGCCGCCGCCCGCCCCGCGGGGCAGCGAACCCGGCCCGGCCCCCGCCCCCGCCCCCGCGCCCCGGCGGAACGAGCTGCGCAGCAGGCGGGCCTTGGGCTTCACCTCCACCGGGATCTCGCAGGCCTCGCCGCCGCCCGCCCCATACGTGTCCTCGATCACCTCCCCGCCGGCGGGGCTCACGAGCGACGAGGCAGTCCCCATGGCGCCGGCGGCCGCCGCTCCTTGCCACCAGGTTACCAGGAGGGGGCGGGACCAGACGAGTGAGACGGGGCGGGACAGCAGGAAGGGGCGGGGCGAGCGCATCGAGAAGGGGAGGGCTAGTGGGCGGATGACAGGGATGGGGCGGGGCAGGGTGGCTAGGCGGGGCCAGAGGAGCGGAACGGATCGGGCGGGGCAGCAGGGCTGGGCTGGGAGTGAGAGCGGAGCGCGCGTGGGCGGAGTGAGCAGCGGGGCGGAGTGAGCAGCTGGGCGGAGTGAGCAGCGTGGCGGTCGCGCAGTTCCACCACAGCGCTACGTCAGGGCCTACGGACAAGGTGAGGTTTTGACTTTTTGCAACAAGGAACACTGCAGACAACACTTCACAGGAATATGGGGCATCTCACCAAGTAAAGGAAAGGATAGACTATGACAGTATTTGAGGGATATCATGAAAAATGGAGAGAGATGGGAAAACAGTTTTAAACTTTTAAGTCAAGAAAAGTGTGGGGTTGGCGTCTTCTCTCTTATGGTACCTTGTGTTCTTGCCCCTCCGCCGGGTTTCTAACCTCTCCAGGTTTGGAGCCCTGGGAAGGAGGACAGGAGAGGGGAGGGAAAGGCTTTATTTGATTGACACTGCTGTGAACTGGATGTTTGTGCTCTTTGGACTTGGCAAATGGTTAAAACTGGCTCTTCTCAGAGATAGTTTTGTAAGTTCTTCAAAGACTCTCTCCCCCTCATAACTGGAAATCTTTAATCTTCAGTTTTCTTGACCTGGGCTGGTGCAGCTATATTCCAGCTGGTGCTCACTGCTTCCCCAGCTGTAAGGAATTCAGTGATACTTTAAGGATCCTGTCCACTGATGTTTATTCCTCCCTACAGGGTCCCACTTGGGCAGACCCAAGATAATTCATGCTAGTTGACTTACTGGTGGGGTCCATATCTGATCTACAGGTGTTACAGGTCAGGTTTCCTGGGAAACAGATTCTGAAATGGAGATAACCATGCAAGATGTTTATTTGGGAGTGTCCTTGGGATCAACACCTGTAGAAAGGAAGGGAAAGAAGCAAAATTGGTCAGCGGGAGAAGCTGAGCTTTGCTGCAGCCTCGACAGATACCTTAGCCAATCTACAGGGAGTTCTGATCCTGGGATAGCTCTGCAGAGTTGTTCTAAATTGGGGTGGGGGGCTGGGACTTTGTACCCCCATACCAGACAGTCATCAGCTTTCTTCAGCCAAAGCAATCCCCTAGGAGACTGACAGTTGAGGACTGTCTGCTGGCATCACTTCCAGTGGCTGGAGGAACAAGTCTTTCAGGCATTACAACATCTACCACAACAGGAAACACATTTTCACCTCAAAGAATTCTGGGAATGCAGGCCAGTTCTCACTACCTCCATCAAAGTAGCTAGTCATCCTTTCTTTTACCCTATAAATTTTCTTCAGAAGGGAATCAGATACCAGGCCACTGTGTTCTTCAAACTCCAAGAGATACATATTAACTTCTTCAAATAGTCTCCTGAGATAAGGGGAAACATTCCCACCATCAAGTATCTCAAGAACTCCTCTCTTTTAAAGTCCTTTCTGATCACCAGCTTCTAATACTTGTACCCTCAATGTGGATCAGTGGTTCAGGGAATCATTCACTAGGTTTCTGCCACCTCCTTTGGAATGTGCATCAGCTGGAGACTTCCACTATTATACTTGCATACTAAAATAAAAAGCCATCACTCATTCCCTCCAAACCAATAGCAAACTACAGTAACTTCCCATAACTTGTGGAGTAAATTCAGATTCCGCAGCCTAGGACCAGTGCCCTGGAGCAATGACTCTCCTTTCCTCACCTCTAATTTATCCAGTAACATCCGTCTACCCACGTTCTTCCACCCTAGTTGGGCTGATTTTCTTCTTGTCCTCATACCAATGTAGTTTCTATTTCCTTTCAGTACTCTGCCAACCCTCATTTCTTTCAAAGTCTAGCTTCTTCCTCTAAGAAACTTTCCCTGGATAATAATACCTTTCAAGAGTTTATCATATCAATATTTTCAATTCAATAATCTTTGCCTTTGTGCAAAATACTGTACTTAACTTTTCCTGACCTTGTTCTCCATTAATTGTGTCCCCATTCTATTCATCTTGGTTTTTGGTAGTTGTTATTGTTATGATGCCATTTGTTGCTTAGATTCATCACCAGCAATCATATTGAACTCCTGCTGAGAACATAATGCAGTGCAAATGACTGATGACCCAAAGAGATGTCAGATGTGGCTGGGGTTCTCAAAAAGCATAGGAGTTGTCACTGCCTTCCCTAATAACCTTTACATAGTTTTGCAGATACCCCCCGAAAACAAATCCAGGTTTGCTGAGACCATGGAGACTCCTTTCTATATAGTGATTACTGGCTGTCTTTCTCATCAAGGACAATATGGATAAATTCAGCACACATACTGATCTTGGATAACTGTTGGTTAATGCCTAAGTGACATAACTGAGTGAGTGAGCCCAGAGGTGACCAGTTACAGGGTGCCAGCAGATACTCAGTGTTGTTGGTTTCCAACATATTTATTAATCCTAAACTTATCACAGAATTTGTTCCAGTTTCCAACCTCATAATTTGTTTCCCTTCTTTATGGTGAATTTAACCCACAAACATCAGTCTTCATTTTGAAAGGATAATTTTGAATACAGAACTATGGTGCGGAATGAAGTCTCTGGCAGGCAGCTTATGGCCCGTTAAAGATGGCTACAAAATTTTTAATACTCTATCCATTGAAAGGTGAGGTTTATGATGAGGACAGGCTACATAATTTGTGGGACCCAGTTCAAAATGAAAATGTAGTGCCCTTTGTTCAAAAATTATAAAGAATTTCAAGACAACAATAAACCAAGCATGAACTCCTTTTGAGTTCAGGTTTCTATACAGCTGCACTTGAGATTTTTCAAAGGGTCACACAGCCATGACTCCAGCCTGTTTATGACTCCTCCCCTTGAATCTGGTTGAGCACTGGAACTTTTTTGACCAGTAGACTATGGCAGAAATGACTCTGTTCAACTTTCTGTATTTTGGAACACTCTCTCTAGGAACCTTGAGCTGCCATGTAAGGAGACCTACTGCCAAGGCTGCCAGACTGGAGAAGTTGTGTGTAGGCATTCCAGGCAACAGTCCCAGCTGGCCTAACCTTCCAGCCAAGGCATGTGAAATGAAGCCATCTTGGACTCCTAAGGCCAAACTATTTGCTCACTGGGTACCACTAAGTGACTTTTTTTTTTTTTAACATCTTTATTGGAGTATAATTGCTTTACAATGGTGTGCCAGTTTCTGCTTTATAACAAAGTGAATCACTTATACATATACATATGTTCTCATACCTCTTCACTCTTGCGTCTCCCTCCCTCCAACCCTCCCTATCCCACCCCTCCAGGGGGTCACAAAGCACCGAGCTGATATCCCTGTGCCATGCAGCTGCTTTCCACTAGCTATCTACCTTACGTTTGTTAGTGCATATATGTCCATGCCTCTCTCTCGCCCTGTCACAGCTCACCCTTCCCTCTCCCCATATCCTCAAGTCCGTTCTCCAGTAGGTCTGTATCTTTATTCCTGTCTTACCCCTAGGTTCTTCATGACATTTTTTTTCTTAAATTCCATATATATGTGTTAGCATACGGTATTTGTCTTTCTCTTTCTGACTTACTTCACTCTGTATGACAGACTCTAGGTCTATCCACCTCATTACAAATAGCTCAATTTCGTCTCTTTTTATGGCTGAGTAATATTCCATTGTATACATGTGCCACATCTTCTTTATCCATTCATCTGATGATGAGCACTTAGGTTGTTTCCATCTCCTGGCTATTGTACATAGAGCTGCAATGAACATTTTGGTACATGCCTCTTTTTTTTTTTTTTTAAACATCTTTATTGCGGTATAATTGCTTTACAATGGTGTGTTAGTTTCTGCTTTATAACAAAGTGAATCAGTTATACATATATATATGTTCCCATATGTCTTCCCTCTTGCGTCTCCCTCCCTCCCACCCTCCTTATCCCACCCCTCCAGGCTGTCACAAAGCACCGAGCCAATATCCCTGTGCCATGCGTCTGCTTCCCACTAGCTATCTACCTTACTACGTTTGTTAGTGTGTATATGTCCATGACTCTCTCTCGCCCTGTCAGAGCTCACCCTTCCCCCTCCCCATAACCTCAAGTCCATTCTCTAGTAGGTCTGCGTCTTTATTCCTGCCTTACCCCTAGGTTCTTCATGACATTTTTTTCCCTTAAATTCCATATATATGTGTTAGCATACGGTATTTGTCTTTTCTCTTTCTGACTTACTTCACTCTGTATGACAGACTCTAGGTCTATCCACCTCATTACAAATAGCTCAATTTCGTTTCTTTTTATGGCTGAGTAATATTCCATTGTATATATGTGCCACATCTTCTTTGTCCATTCATCCGATGATGGGCACTTAGGTTGTTTCCATCTCCGGGCTATTGTAAATAGAGCTGCAATGAACATTTTGGTACATGCCTCTTTTTGAATTATGGTTTTCTCAGGGTATATGCCCAGTAGTGGGATTCCTGGGTCATATGGTAGTTCTATTTGTAGTTTTTTAAGGAACCTCCATATTGTTCTCCACAGTGGCTGAACCAGTTCACATTCCCACCAGCAGTGCAAGAGTGTTCCCTTTTCTCCTCACCCTCTCCAGCATTTATTGTTTCTAGATTTTTTGATGATGGCCATTCTGACTGGTGTGAGATGATATCTCATTGTAGTTTTGATTTGCATTTCTCTAATGATTAATGATGTTGAGCATTCTTTCATGTGTTTGCTGGCAGTCTGTATATCTTCTTTGGAGAAATGTCTATTTAGGTCTTCTGCCCATTTTTGGATTGGGTTGTTTGTTTTTTTGTTATTGAGCTGCAAGAGCTGCTTGTAAATTTTGGAGATTAATCCTTTGTCAGTTGCTTCATGTGCAAATATTTTCTCCCATTCTCAGGGCTGTCTTTTGGTCTTGTTTATGGTTTCCTTTGCTGTGCAAAAGCTTTGAAGTTTCATTAGGTCCCATTTGTTTATTTTTGTTTTTATTTCCATTTTTCTAGGAGGTGGGTCAGAAAGGATCTTGCTGTGATTTATGTCATAGAGTGTTCTGCCTATGTTTTCCTCTAACAGTTTGATAGTTTCTGGCCTTACATTTAGGTCTTTAATCCATTTTGAGCTTATTTTTTGTGTATGGTGTTAGGGAGTGATCTAATCTCATACTTTTACATGTACCTGTCCAGTTTTCCCAGCACCACTTATTGAAGAGGCTGTCCTTTCTCCACTTACATTCCTGCCTCCTTTTTCAAAGATAAGATGACCATATGTGTGTGGGTTTATCTCTGGGCTTTCTATCCTGTTCCACTGATCTATCTTTCTGTTTTTGTGCCAGTACCATACTGTGCTGATTACTGTATCTTTGTAGTATAGTCTGAAGTCAGGGAGCCTGATTCCTCCAGCTCCGTTTTTTGTTCTCAAGATTGCTTTGGCTATTCGGGGTCTTTTGTGTTTCCATATAAATTGTGAAATTTTTTGTTCTAGTTCTGTGAACAATGCCAGTGATAGTTTGATAGGGATTGCATTGAATCTATAGATTGCTTTGGGTAATAGAGTCATTTTCACAATGTTGATTCTTCCAATCCAAGAACATGGTATATCTCTCCATCTATTTGTATCATCTTTAATTTCTTTCATCACTGTCTTATAATTTTCTGCCTACTGGCCTTTTGTCTCCTTAGGTAGGTTTATTCCTAGATATTTTATTCTTTTTGTTGCAATGGTAAATGGGAGTGTTTTCTTGCTTTCACGTTCAGATTTTTCATCATTAGTATATAAGAATGCCAGAGATTTCTGTGCGTTCATTTTGTATCCTGCTACTTTACCAAATTCATTGATTAGCTCTAGTAGTTTTCTGGTAGCATCTTTAGGATTCTCTATGTATAGTATCATGTCATCTGCAAACAGTGACAGCTTTACTTCTTTTCCGATTTGGATTCCTTTTATTTCCTTTTCTTCTCTGATTGCTGTGGCTAAAACTTCCCAAAGCTATGTTGAATAAGAGTGGTGAGAGTGGGCAACCTTGTCTTGTTCCTGATCTTAGTGGAAATGCTTTCAGTTTTTCACCATTGAGCATGATGTTGGCTGTGGGCTTGTCATATATGGCCTATATTATGTTGAGAAAAGTTCCCTCTATGCCTACTTTCTGCAGGGTTTTTATCATAAATGGGTGTTGAATTTTGTCGAAAGCTTTCTCTGCATCTATTGAGATGATCATATGGTTTTTCTCCTTCAGTTTGGTAATATGGTTTATCACATTGATAGATTTGTGTATATTAAAGAATCCTTGCATTCTTGGAATAAACCCCACTTGATCATGGTGTATGATCCTTTTAATGTGCTGTTGGATTCTGTTTGCTAGTATTTTGTTGAGGATTTTTGCATCTATGTTCATCAGTGATATTGGCCTGTAGAGTTCTTTCTTTGTAACATCCTTGTCTGGTTTTGTTATCAAGGTGATGGTGGCCTCGCAGAAGGAATTTGGGAGTGTTCCTCCCTCTGCTATATTTTGGAAAAGTTTGAGAAGGATAGGTGTTAGCTCTTCTCCAAATGTTTGATAGAATTCGCCTGTGAAGCCATCTGGTCCTGGGCTTTTGTTTGTTGGAAGATTTTTAATCACAGTTTCAATTTCAGTGCTTGTGATTGGTCTGTTCATATTTTCTATTTCTTCCTGATTCAGTCTTGGCAGGTTGTGCATTTCTAAGAATTTGTCCATTTCTTCCAGATTGTCCACTTTATTGGCATAGAGTTGCTTGTAGTAATCTCTCATGATCTTTTTTATTTCTGCAGTGTCAGTTGTTACTTCTCCTTTTTCATTTCTATTGATTTGAGTTTTCTCCCTTTTTTTCTTGATGTGTCTGGCTAATGGTTCATCTATTTTGTTTATCTTCTCAAAGAACCAGCTTTTAGTTTTATTGATCTTTGCTGTTGTTTCCTTCATTTCTTTTTCATTTATTTCTGATCTGATTTTTATGATTTCTTTCCTTCTGCTAGCTTTGGGGTTTTTTTGTTCTTCTTTCTCTAATTGCTTGAGATGCAAGGTTAGGTTGTTTATTCGAGATGTTTCCTGCTTCTTAAGGTGGGCTTGTATTGCTATAAACTTCCCCCTTAGAACTGCTTTTGCTGCATCCCATAGGTTTTGGGTCGTTGTGTGTCCATTGTCATTTGTTTCTAGGTATTTTTTAATTTCCTCTTTGATTTCTTCAGTGATCACTTCGTTATTAAGTAGTGTATTGTTTATCCTGCATGTGTTTGTATTTTTTACAGATCTTTTCCTGTAAATGATATCTAGTCTCATGGCGTTGTGGTTGGAAAAGATACTTGATACAATTTCAATTTTCTTAAATTTAACAAGGCTTGATTTGTGACACAAGATATGATCTATCCTGGAGAATGTTCCAAACGCACTTGAGAAAAATGTGTATTCTGTTGTTTTTGGATGGAGTGTCCTATAAATATCTATTAAGTCCATCTTGTTTAATGTATCATGTATCATTTATTTTCATTTTGGATGATCTGTCCATTGGTGAAGGTGGGGTGTTAAAGTCCCCTACTATGAATGTGTTACTGTCGATTTCCCCTTTTATGGCTGTTAGTATTTGCCTTATGTATTGAGGTGCTCCTATGTTGGGTGCATAAATACTTACAATTGTTATATCTTCTTCTTGGATCGATCCCTTGATCATTATGTAGTGTCCTTCTTTGTCTCTTCTAATAGTCTTTATTTTAAAGTCTATTTTGTCTGATATGAGAATTGCTACTCCAGCTTTCTTTTGCTTTCCATTTGCATGGAATATCTTTTTCCATCCCCTTACTTTCAGTCTGTATGTGTCTCTAGGTCTGAAGTGGGTCTCTTGTAGACAGCATATACAAGGGTCTTGTTTTTGTATCCATTCAGGCAATCTGTGTCTTTTGGTGGGAGCATTTAGTCCATTTACATTTAAGGTAATTATCGATATGTATGTTCCTATTCCCATTTTCCAAATTGTTTTGGGTTCGTTTTTATAGGTCTTTTCCTTCTCTTGTGTTTCTTGTCTAGAGAAGTTCCTTTAGCATTTGTTGTAAAGCTGGTTTGGTGGTGCTGAACTCTCTCCGCTTTTGCTTGTCTGTAAAGGTTTTAATTTATCCATCAAATCTGAATGAGATCCTTGCTGGGTAAAGTAATCTTGGTTGCAGGTTTTTCTCCTTCACCACTTTCAGTATGTCCTGCCATTCCCTTCTGGCTTGCAGGGTTTCTGCTGAGACATCAGCTGTTAACCTTATGGGGATTCCCTTGTGTGTTATTTGTTGTTTTTCCCTTGCTGCTTTTAATATGCTTTTTTTGTATTTAATTTTTGACAGTTTGATTAATATGTGTCTTGGCATGTTTCTCCTTGGATTTATCCTGTATGGGACTCTCTGTGCTTCCTGGACTTGATTAACTATTTCCTTTCCCATATTAGGGAAGTTTTCAACTATAATCTCTTCAAATATTTTCTCAGTCCCTTTCTTTTTCTCTTCTTCTTATGGAACCCCTATAATCCGAATGTTGGTGCGTTTAATGTTGTCCCAGAGGTCTCTGAGACTGTCCTCAGCTCTTTTCATTCTTTTTTCTTTATTCTGCTCTGCAGTAGTTATTTCCACTATTTTATCTTCCAGGTCACTTATCCGTTCTTCTGCCTCAGGTGTTCTGCTATTGATCCCATCTAGAGTACTTTTAATTTCGTTTATTGTGTTGTTTATCGTTGCTTGTTTCATCTTTACTTCTTCTAGGTCCTTGTTAAATGTTTCTTGCATTTTGTCTCCTCTATTTCCAAGATTTTGGATCATCCTGACTATCATTATTCTGAATTCTTTTTCAGGTAGACTGCCTATTTCCTCTTCATTTGTTAGGTCTGATGCATTTTTATCTTGCTCCTTCATCTGCTGTGTGTTTTTCTGTCTTCTCATTTTGCTTATCTTACTGTGTTTGGGGTCTCCTTTTTGCAGGCTGCAGGTTCGTAGTTCCCGTTGTTTTTGATGTCTGTCTCCAGTGGCTAAGGTTGGTTCAGTGGGTTGTGTAGGCTTCCTGGTGGAGGGGACTAGTGCCTGTGTTGTGGTGGATGAGGGTGGATCTTGTCTCTCTAGTTGGCAGGTCCACGTCTGGTGGTGTGTTTTGGGGTGTCTGTGGAGTTATGATTTTAGGCAGCCTCTCTGCTAATGGGTGGGGTTGTGTTCCTGTTTTGCTAGTTGTTTGGCATAGGTTTTCCAGCACTGTAGCTTGCTGGTCGTTGAGTGAAGCTGGGTGCTGGTGTTGAGATGGAGATCTCTGGGAGATTATTACCATTTGATATTATGTGTAGCTGGGAGGTCTCTTGTGGACCAGTGTCCTGAAGTTCGCTCTCCCACCTCAGAGGCACATCACTGAGTCCTGGCTGGAGCATCAAGAGCCTTTCATCCACACGGCTCAGAATAAGAAGGAGGAAAAGTAGAGAGAATTAGTAGAACTATGAAGGAAGAAAGAAGGAAAGAAAGAAAGAAAGGAGGGAAGGAAGGAAGGAAGGAAGAAAGAAAGAAAGAAGGCAAGAAGGAAAGAAAGGAGGGAGGGAGGGAGAAAGGAAGGAAGGAGGGAAGGAAGGAAAAATGACAAAGAAAGAAGATACAGTAAAATAAAATATAATAAAGTTTTTGAATTAAAAAATAATTTAGGAAAAAAAGGGATGGATAGAAGCTTAGGACAAATGTTGGAAGCAAAGCTATACAGACAAAATCTTACACAGAAGCATACATATACACCCTCACAAAAAGAGGTAAAGGGGAAAAAAATCATAAATCTTGCTCTCAAAGTCCACCTCCTCAATTTGGGATGATTCGTTGTCTAAAGGAGGGAGGGAGGGAGGGAGGGACGGAAGGAAGGAAGGAAGGAAGGAAGGAAGGAAGGAAGGAAGAAGGTAAAGTATAATAAAGTTATTAAAATTAATTATTAAGAAAAAAAATTTAAAAAAAACAATGGACGGATAGAACCCTAGGACAAATGGTGGAAGCAAAGCTATACAGACAAGATCTCACACAGAAGCATACACATACACATTCACAAAAAGAGGAAAAGGGGAAAAAATCATAGATCTTGCTCTCGAAGTCCACCTCCTCATTTTGGGATGATTCGTTGTCTATTCATGTATTCCACAGATGCAGGGCACATCAAGTTGATTGTGGAGCTTTAATCCGGTGTTTCTGAGGCTGCTGGGAGTGATTTCCCTTTGTCTTCTTTTTCTCACAGCTCACAGGGGCTCAGCTTTGGATTTGGCCCTGCCTCTGCCTGTATGTAGGTCGCTGGAGGGCGTTTGTTTTTTGCTCAGACAGGACGGGGTTAAAGGAGCCGCTGATTCGGGGGCTCTGGCTCACTCAGGCGGGGGGGAGGGGGGGCACGGATGTGGGGCAAGCCTGCGGCGGCAGAGGCCGTCGTGACGTTGCACCAGCCTGAGGCGCGCCGTGCGTGCTCCCGGGGAAGTTGTCCCTGGATCCCGGTACCCTGGCAGTGGCGGGCTGCACAGGCTCCCTGGAAGGGGGTTGTGGATAGTGACCTGTGCTCGCACACAGGCTTCTTTGGTGGCGGCCGCAACGGCCTTAGAGTCTTATGCCCGTCTCTGTGGTCCGCGATGGTAGCCGCGGCTGGTGCCCGTCTCTGGAGCTTCTTTAAGCAGCGCTCTTAATCCCTTCTCCTCACGCACAGGAAACAAAGAGGGAAGAAAAAGTCTCTTGCCTCTTCGGCAGGTCCAGACTTTTCCCGGACTCCCTCCCGGCTAGCCGTGGCTCACTAACCCCCTGCAGGCAGTGTTCACGCCGCCAACCCCAGTCCTCTGCCTGCGCTCCGACCGAAACCCCCGAGCCTCGGCTCCGAGCCCCGCCCTCCCCGGCGGGTGAGCAGACAAGCCTCTCGGGCTGGTGAGTGCCAGTAGGCACCGATCCTCTGTGCGGGAATCTCCCCGCTTTGCCCTCCGCACCCCTGTTGCTGCGCTCTCCTCCGTGGCCCTGAAGCTTCCCCCTCCGCCTCCCACAGTCTCTGCCCGCGAAGGGGCTTCCTAGTGTGTGGAAACCTTTCCTCCTTCACAGCTCCCTCCCACTGGTGCAGGTCCCGTCCCTATCCTTTTTGTCTCTGTTTATTCTTTTTTCTTTTGACCTACCCAGGTGCGTGGGGACTTTCTTGCCTTTTGGGAGGTCTGAGGACTTCTGCCAGCGTTCAGTAGGTGTTCTGTAGGAGTTGTTCCACATGTAGATGTATTTCTGTTGTATCTGTGGGGAGGAAGGTGATCTCTGCGTCTTACTCTTCCGCCATCTTCCCCTCGTCTCCGCACTGTTTTAATTTGTGACACTGGAGCTTGCAAATTTGCATGTTTAGTTAGCTTCCAAGTGATACATACTTTAAGGTCTCAGAACCACTGAGTTTGTATGAAAATGGTAGCTAGTGGCTAGGGATGATCTAATTCATTCCTACGCAAAGTGTGGTCCACCTTACAAAGGTCCAGCATCACCTTAAGAGATGTCCCAAGTAATTCTGATGGGGATCAGGAATTGGCCATCATCATGTTTTAAAAGCGACTCAGAGGATTTTAATCATTAGTCAAGGAGAAAACCAGTGGTTTCATCCTCTGCTGACTCATTATTGCCAACATGGGTGCAATCCGCCTTGGTAACCATCTTGGCATTTATGTGTATGCATCCAGATTCCTGTTTAAGCTTTCTTTCCTTTCATCACCGTTCATCATAGTGAGTACACATGTGATTTTGACCATATTGATAGTATTGTGCTTCAATTTTGGAGATGGACATGGCATCACAAATGGCTGAAATGTCCTCAAGAAATGTATCACCTTGGGATAAATGACTATCTAATTGCATATGCAAAGAGTAATAGTCTTTGAAGAGAAAGGAATTTTACAGAGGGAAGGGATTCTAATTCTCATTAAAATTGCCCACCTTCTCTGAGCGCGTTTAGTCCTGCTCAGTTCTACCACCTGAACTGATTCCTGAAGTCCCTTGCTACAAAGTCTATAGTGACTGATTTCAGGAATTGATTAACAATGGGGAACATCTAATCTGATTAAGCATCTGTGATTTAACATTTCTACCATTAGGGGACAGTATAACTCAGGAAAAAATTTGGCTGGTAATTTGTATATAAAAAACAATCATTTTTCTCATATGAAGATAAAGATTGTAAAGAATTCAGTCCAGGTATTATTGTTTTCCGTAGTGATCATCTGCATTGCCTTACTTAATTCCCATCACAAGTAATCACATGACTCTGGAAATTAGTCATGAAATAGACAAGAGTAAGGGTTTGCAATCTTTTTCTGTAAAGGACCAGATAGTAAATATTTTACATTTTGTGGGCCATATGGTCTCTGTCTCAGTTACTCAACTCTGCCATTATAGCACAAAACAGCCATACACAAGATATAAATGAATGGGCATGTCTGCATTCCTATTAAGCTTTATTTACAAAAACAGATGGCAGGGTTTGCTTTAGCTTAAGGGCTGTAGTTTGATGACCCCTGTACTAGAGGGGTAGTTTTCAAACCTGGATAATTTTCAGAAGTACGTGGGGAGCTTGTTAAAAATTTAGAGTCCTGGACCGCACATGAAATCTACTGAATCAAAATATCTGTGGATGGGGCCCAGGCATCTGAATTTTTAAAAGTTCCCACATGATTCTGAAGTAAATTCTTATTTAGCAACCATTAGACCAAAATACAGTTCCCCTTTTAGGGAACTATAACGTCCTCCTCGGCATATTGTAATATTTTCAGTATCCGAGTAACTATCCATGGTACAAAAGATATAAACGTAGAGCTTAGGCTCAGATTATCTCTGTGGGTACTTTCAAAGCACATCAATGAAGGTCTCATTCCCATATAAATGTTTGTTTTAAGTGACTGGTTTGGGGGTTGTTTTGTACCACAGCACATCCCAGCCTGCCCTGACTGATAGAGGGCCATACTGAATTACTTTGAACTGGGAAGGGGAAGAGATTGAAGACATGGAAAAAGGGGAAGGAAGAATGTAGAGAGTTGGTGGAATGTTGTATAGTACTTCCCCAAAATGTCCAAAATCTTCAATAAACTTCCACTCTCACAAAAAACTTGCTGTGATTGGATTTTTGATTTTTTGATTTTTTTGATTTTTATTTTTTTTTGCAGAAATTGGTGAAGGCGAGGGGTTTAATGCCTAGGTGAGTACAAGGCTGAAACACAGGCAACATACACAGATGCAGTGGAAGGGAAGTTGGATAAGAATATTTTAAATATGGAGTATCCATTCCTCATGAAGTATGTTCTCTAAAGATAGGGTTGCCCTGGGCCATTTTGCCTTGGACTAAGGAAATGTATGGGTATATAGAAGGCCATGCGTTGAAAAGAGCTGCAGTGGGTCTTGTTAAGAATATGCTATCAAAGATATTTACTTGTGGTTCTAAAGCATACTGCACATTTTGGACATTTGTTTAATAAATAAAATAGGCCTATTTTTCTGGGGAAGAAGCAGCCTCTGAGATGCAAGAAGCCATTTATTTCTTGCTTGCTGAGGCATGTCCCTTTGTTTCTGAAGTTCAGGACTATTCTCCCCACTCCTCCCATCCCTACTCACATTCAGCTGTAGAGTTGAATGTAACCTTAATTTCTTTTATGGAACCCCCCATTCCAAATCTGGTACCCAATGTCCACTTCAGACTGTCATTAGTAACATCACTTCTTACCCACACTTATGACCCACATGGCAGGAAGCAGTCAAGGAGCCAGATTTAACCAGCTCCTACAGAGAAGAAATGTAGTCTTCTTCACTACTCTATAGAATTGAGAAAGGATATGCCTTTTCTGACTTAAGTCAGACACTGGGGAGTCAGATGAGATCTGTTGTTGCAAGAAAGAACTATATTTCTTCATAAGAAATATATGGATAGTATTTAGTATTTGAACCATATTTTCTCAAGAAACAATGTTAGACAAGGTGATATTGTTTCAGCTCAGCACACAGAATACTATTTATGCTTAGTGCAGAATAAAAACAACTCAAATACCATTGTATTTTGTATTCTGTGGAACCATGCTCTCAGCATATTAACTCGGATTTTCTAGGAATATATCCATCCTCAGGTTATGAAATCTTAGATATCACCCCTGTTCATGTTTGTGGCCTGTTAAACACTATGAAGAGGACACCTACAGAAGGAAATGATAAAGAGTAGTATAGAAGTAAATGAAACAGAGAATAGGAAAACAATAGAAAAGATCAACAAAACTGAGTTGTGTTTTTGAAAACATAAACATAACTGATAAAACTTTAGTTGGGCTAAGAAAAAAGGAAAGAAGACTCAAAGAAAACATAGAGGAAAAGCTCCTTGACATTGGTCTTGGCAGCAGAAGCAAAAATAAATGAGTGGGTTACATCAAGTTAAAATGCTTCTGTATAGCAACAACAAACAGAAAACAATCAACAAGATGAAAGGTGAACTATGGAATGGGAGAAATTATAAAGGGTTAATATCCAAAATATATAAAGAACTCATACAACTCAATGGCAAAAATTAATCCAATTAAAAAATGGGCAAAGGACCTGAATAGACATTTTTCTGAAGAAGACATACAAATGACCAACAGGTACACGAAAAGGTATTCAACATCACTAATCATTAGGGAAATACAAATCAAAACCTCAATGAGATACTACCTCACACCTATGAGAATTGCTATTATTAAAAAGACAAAAGATGGTTGTTGGTGAAGGTATGAAGAAAAGGGAACAATTATGCCCCACTGTTGGTGGGACTATAAATCAATACAACCATTATAGAAAACACTGGAGCTTCCTCAAAAAATTAAAAATGGAACAATTATATGATCCAGCAATCCCACTTCTGGGTATATATCCAAAGGAAATTAAATCACTATCTCAAAGAGATATGTGCACCCTATATTCACTCCAGCATTATTCACAATAGCCACGACATGGGAACAACTTAAATGTCCATTGATGGATGAATGCATAAATAAACTGTGGTATACATACACAATGGAGTATTATTCAGCCCGAAGAAAGAAGGAAATTTTGCGATTTGCAGTAATGTGTATGAACCTGGAGGGCATTATGCTAAGTGAAATAAGCCAGACACAGAAAGACACTTTCAGATTACACTTGTGTGTGGAATCTAAAAAAGTTGAATTCGTAGAAGCAGAGGGTAGAATAGTGATTACCAGAGGTGGGGGAGGTAGAGAAAATGGAGAGATATTGGTCAAAATATCAGTTATAAGATAAATAAGTTCTGGGGATCTAATGTATAGCATGATGACTGTAGTTAAAATATTGTATACTTGAAATTTGCTAAGAGAGTAGATCTTAAATGTTCTCACCACACACAAAAGAATGGTAACATATGAGCTCATGGTTGTGTAAACTAACCATATTGTGGTAATCACTTCACTATATATATATATATATATATAATTATCACTTTGTATACCTTAAATTTATGCAATGCTATTTTCAATCATATCTCAAAAAAGCTGGGAAAAAATGTGAAAAAGACAATTTTAAGTGTCTGCAAGGACAAGGATTTGGAGCAACTGTAACTTTTCTACTCTGAGGGAGTGTAAATTGACATGAGCACTTTGGAAAATTGTCACCTAGTATCTCTTAAAGCTGCATATCCCAGCTATTCTGGTCCTAGGCACAAACCTTGCAGAGATGCATACATATGTTTGCCAAAAGACATGTACCAGAATGTGAAAAGTAGTATCATAACTATCCAAGTTCTCATCAACAGTAAAGTGGATGAATATGTGGTGGTATAGTCACAGAGGAATACTACACAATAATGAAAATGAATAAATTACTTCAACAGGCAACAACATAATTACATTTCACAAATGTAGAGTGAAATAAGCAGACACAAAAGAGTTCATGTTTCATGATGTCATTTCATAGCATGTTCCAAAGCAGACAAAAATAATTTATGATGATAGAGGTCAGAGTAGTAGTTTCTTTGTGTGTGAGAAAGAGCCTGGGCCTTCTAGGGTGCCATACGTTCTACTCTTTGATCTGGGAGGTAGTAACATGAGTTGTTCACTTTATAAAAATTAACTGAGATTTAAACTTATGATTTTTGCATTTTTCTGAATGTCTACTATATTTTAATAAAGGAAATTTATGCTTAAAAAATTAAAAAGTATTGTTCACTTTTTCTTTAGAGGATTTTAGATTTTGATGCCATCTTTTTCATCTCTGTGCAGTTTTAGAGCCACAACAATATTGCTCAGAATGTTGGAGCTATGTTTTCACCATAGAACATTCTCCAGCATTCATCCTTTCCAGTTAATCCCTGAGATTTTCCAAAGCTTTGGTGTAGTGGAAGGGAAAAAAAGGAGGCACTGAAACATACCAGGGTTTTAATCTCAGCTCTGCTATTTTCTAGCAATGTGATTTTTGGCAAGTCAGTTTACCTTTGCCTTTTTTCTGCAAGTCTTTTTTTTTTTCCTTAATAGTAAAATGGAGTTGTCAATAGGTGTGTCATAGGCTGGCTATAAGAATTATATTTGATATCACAGGGTGACTGAGCTTTATTTCACATGATCCCTTCTCAGTCGATGGTAGCTCCTTGTTCCCTCACCTCCCACCCCACCCTACCCACTTGCATCTGGGAACTAAATAGAACCAATTTCCTGAATAAGTTAAAAGGTGACGTTCAGATGGAAGTAGGTCTGACATTATACGCATCATTAATAAAAGTCAATGAACATATAGCTGTCACTTCCATATAGTTCACTTATAGGGAAACCTCACCTATGGGAAATTCCACCCAAAAGCCATAAATGGAAAAGGAGAAAAGTGATGTCTGTAAAAGTCCTTGCACTTTCCGTGGCCAACATTCACCTAATTCACAGGAGAGGATCTGAGGTTGCCATGAAGGTCCTATGAACTATTATGTTAGATATTGGCTCCCAAATTTACAGTGGATTACAGGGCAGGAACACTGCAGCAGTGAAAACAGGAACTGTGGTCTGAAGTCAAGGAGGAAGCAGGGAAACTGTAAAAATTAGGAGAATTTTTTTTTTAAAGGGGGTAGTGTAGAATTTTTAAAAAAGGAGTTTAGCATTCCTGTTGTCCCTTTGAACATTGTAAGATAGTATAATAATTTATGTCAATAATAATTATTCCTTAATTGTCAATAAAAGTATATGTTATTTTTAGTTGTTTTAAGTATATTGGAAAGTATGTAATACTTTTTTAATTTCCATTTTTTAAAAAGTAGGTAATATGTAATATGTAAGTAGTTAATATATTTCCTTATAAAAGATGTTGGTGGCCCTTCATCAAGAAATTTAAGTCATCTTGAAATTTCAGTTTATAGAATAACTGTGGATGTCAGTTACTTCCACTCATGCCTCTGTGTGTGCGTGTGCGTGTACATACACACATATAATTAATTCTTTTAAAAGATTTTGCTATAGGGCTTCCCTGGTGGCGCAGTGGTTGAGAGTCCGCCTGCCGATGCAGGGGACTTGGGTTCGTGCCCCTGTCTGGGAGTATCCCACGTGCCGTGGAGCGGCTGGGCCCGTGAGCCGTGGCCGCTGGGCCTGCGCGTCCGGAGCCTGTGTTCCGCAACGGGAGAGACCACAAGAGTGAGAGGCCCACGTACAGCAAAAATAAAAGATTTTGCTATAAAGATAATATATTCATGTAAAAATATCCTCTTTGAACTCTACATTGGGAGATTTACCCAGTTACTAAAAGAATAAAAAGTCTTAATTCTAATATGGTTTCACAGAACATTGCTGCAGTGAGATCTCAGAGGATAAAACCACATCTATCAAATACTATTTCCTTGGATTATGAACAAACATCCTTTGAGTAAATTATATCCTTCTTTACCTTAAGAAATAAAATATCAGGCATCTCATCATCTCCTAAAAAGTAATTTTTGTCACTGTTTTCTCCACATTAAATTATCTTGAATGTTTCAACTTCTTAGAGTAAATTGGCTTCCCCAGAACTACCTATGTTTTTGAAATTACTTTTCTTTCCTTAGAAGTAATTTCTATATATGATTGAACTCTGTGGCAAAGTTCCTGTCCTGGGTAATTTTTCGTTAGTAACTTCATGGACTTAAATGCGATACTTACAGAAGCCACATATAAATTGACAATATTTATTGTCAATACTCATGACTTAATTTTTTATTTTTTCCTCTTCTTTTAAAAAGTTTTTTCCTCAAAATAAATCAAAGACTTAGATCCAACAGATTCTGGAGTTCTACTTCCATTTAAAAGGAAAAAAATTATATCTTACCTTCATTTAGATTCAAGTATTTAAAAATATTATTCCATCTCTCAGTGTTTGCTTGCTAGTTATACATTTATGTATTAATCTTTTCATGGTTGCTATAAACATTTCAACATGTATCCGTGGTCTATTAGAGTTTATTATGAATTAGAACTTTTAGCATTTCTCATATAATGCAAGAATTTAAAAACTTAAACTCTATGTACTCTCCTTAACTTTTGTGCTTTTGTTGTCAGGCATTATGTTCACATATATATTTAAAATCCTATAAGACGCAATTCTTTTTATATAGTTGATGCTTATTCATATTTATGCCCTTTTTACCCTTTCTGTTGCTCTTCATTCCTTGCTGCATTCTCCTGCTTCCATCTGGGTCACTTGAAAATTCCCTTAGTAATCTTCTTTTAGGAAAAGTCTGCTGGTGACAAACACTCTCCATTTCTGTTTGTGTTAAAACATCTTTATTTCACTTTCTTTTTTGAAGGATGTTTTTGCTGAATATAGAATTCTAGACTGGCAGGTTTGTTTAATTTTAAATGTGTCATTCCACTGATTTCTAGCTTTCATTACTATGTTTCACATTCAGCTATAAGTCTTATTACTGAGACCTTGAAGATAGTGTCCCCCCTACCACTGCCTTGCATACCTGCTTTTTGATCCATTCTTTATCTTTCATTTTCAGCAGTTTGACTATGATTTTTGCATCCTGGTTGGGATTTTAGTTTCTTGAGCTGAAGCCTTGATATCTTAGGTTGATAATTTTTACAAATCCTAGCCAATCTCTTTGACTCAAATAATGTTTTTGCCCAAATCTCTCTCTTCCTATTCTGGTTCTTTGATTAAATGTGTGTTTGACATTTTCACTTTACCTTATATGTCTCCTATCTGTTTTCTACATTTTCTATTATTTTATTCTCATACTTCAGTCTGGATGTTTTATACTATCTTCAATTTCACTAATCCTCACTTATACTGACTTTAATCTGCCTTTGGAATCATCTATTTAATTCTCATATTTATTCATTTAGCTATATTTGCTTATTTATATTAGAATTTTAGTTTAATTCCTTGAAAAGAGTTCAGTCCTTTCATAAAATTCTCCATATTGTCATCTATTTTCTTTTTTAGTTATTCTACTATTTTTTAATTTTTATTTTTTGTATATTTTTAATTGAAGTATAGTTGATTTACAATGTTGTGTTAATTTCTGCTGTACAGCAGAGTGACTCAGTTATACACATGTACACACACATACACATACATTCTTTTCTATATTCTTTTCCATTATGGTTTATCACAGGATATTGAATATAGTTCCCTATGCTATACGGTAGGACCTTGTTGTTTATCCATTCTATATATAATAGTTTGCATCTGCTAACCCCTAACTCCCAATCCATCCCTTCCCTGCCTTCCCTCCCCCATGTCAACACAAGTCTGTTCTCTAGGTCTGTGAGTCTGTTTCATAGATAAATTCTTTTGTGTCATATTTTAGATTCCACATATAAGTGATATCATATGGTATTTGTCTTTCTCTTTTTGACTTCACTTAGTACGATAATCTCTAGGTCCATCCATGTTGTTGCAAATGGCATTATTTCACTCTTTTTCATAGCTGAGTAACATTCCATTGGGTATATGTACCACATCTTCTTTTTCCATTCATCTGTCGGTGGACATTTAGGTTGTTTCCATGTCTTGGCTGTTGTAAACAGGGCTGCAATGAGCATAGAGATGCATGTGTCTCTTTGAATTATAGTTTTGTCTGGATATATGCCCAAGAGTGGGATTGCTGGATCATATGGTAACTCTATTTTTAGTTGTTATTTTTTAGGAACCTCCATACTGTTTTCCATAGTGGCTGCCCCAGCTTACATCCCACCAACAGTGTAGGAGGGTTCCCTTTTCTCCACACGCAATCCAGCATTTGTTATTTATAGACTTTTTGATGATGGCCATTCTGACTGGTGTGAGGTGGCACCTCATTGTAGTTTTGATTTACATTTCTATAATAATTAGCAATTTTGAGCATCTTTAAAAGTGCCTCTTGGCCATCTGTAGGTCTTCTTCTTTTTTTTTATTGGAGTATAATTGCTCTACAATGTTGTGTTAGTTTCTGCTGTACAATGAAGTGAATCAGCTATATGTATACCTATATCCCCTCCCTCTTGGACCTCCCTCCCATCCCCCCCATCCCACCCATCTAGGTTGTCACAGAGCACCGAGCTGAACTCTCTGTGCTATACAGCAGGTTCCCACTAGCCATCCATTTTACACATGGTAGTGTATCTATGTCAAACCAAATCTCCCAATTCATCCCACCCTCCCCTTCCCCCTCTGTGTCCACATGTCCATTCTGTACATCTACATCTCTATGGAGAAATGTCTATCTAAGTCTTCTGCCCATTTATTGACTGGGTTGGTTGTTTTTTGTTATTGAGTTGTATGAGCTGTTTGTATATTTTGGAAATTAAACCCTTGTCAGTCTCATCATTTGCAAATGTTTTCTCCCAGTCTGTAATTTGTCTTTTCATTTTGTTTATGGTTTCCTTTAACTGTAGAAAAGCTTCTAAATTTGATTAGGTCCCATTTGTTTATTATTGCTTTTATTTCTGTTGCCTTGGAAGACTGACCTAAGAAAGTATTGCTACAATTTATGTCAGAGAATATTTTGCCTATGTTCTCTTCTAGGAGTTTTATGGTATCCTGTCTTATATTTAAGTCTTTAAGCCATTTCAAGTTTATTTTTGTGTATGGCATGAGGATGTGTTCTAGCTTCATTGATTTATATGCATTTTCCAACTTTCCCAATACCATTTGCTAAAGAGAATTTTTCTCCATTGTATATTCTTGCCTCCTTTGTCAAAGATTAATTGACAGTAGGTGTGTGGGTTTATTTAAGCACTCTCTATTCTGTTCCATTGATCCACATGTCTGTCTCTGTGCCAATACCATGCTGTTTTGATTACTGTAGCTTTGTAGTATTGTCTGAATCTGGGAGGATTATGCCTCCTGCTTTGTTGTTTTCCCTCAGGGTTGCTTTGACAATTCTGGGTCTTTATGGTTCCATATAAATTTTAGAATTATTTGTTCTAGTTCTGTGAAAAATGTCCTGGGTAATTTGATAGGGATTGCATTAAATCTGTAGATTGCTTTGGGTAATATGGCCATTTTAATGATATTAATTCTTCCAATCCAAGAGCATGAGATATCTTTCCATTTCTTTGGATCACCTTCAGTTTCCTTAATTAATATTTTATAGTTCTCAGCATATAAATCTTTCACCTTCTTGGTCAGGTTTATTCCTACATATTTTTATTTTCTGGAGGCAATTTTTAAAGGGATTGTTTTACTGTATAGAACAGGGAACTCTACTCAATACTCTATATGGGAATAGATTCTTAAAAAGAGTAGATATGTGTATATATATAACTGATTCACTTTGCTGTACAGCAGAAACTAACACAATGTTTTAAATCAACTCTACTCCAATAAAAATTAATTAAAAATATGATAAATGGTATAGAATTTTTTAAAAAGGACTTTTTTTACATTCCTTTTCTGATATTTCATTGTTTAGTATAGAGAAATGCAACCAATTTCTGTATGTTAATCTTGTATCCTGCTACTTTGCTGAATTCTTTTATCAGTTCTAGTAGTTTTTGTGTGGAGTCTTTAGGATTTTCTATATAGAGTATCAGGTCATCTGCACATAATGACACATTTACCTCTTCCCTTCCAATTTGGACACCTTTTATTTCTTTGTCTTGTCTGATTGCTGTGGCTAGGACTCCAATACTATGTTGAATAGAAGTGGTGAGAGTGGGCATCCTTGTCTTGTTCCAGATTTTAGTGGGAAGGCTTTCAGCTTTTCACCATTGAGTATTATATTGGCTGTGGGTGTCACCTATTTTCTTGAATGTATCTTCCAGAAATCTCACTAGACCAAAAGATTGCAGTAGAAAACAAATCTGCTGAAAGATGACTGCTGCACTGGCCTATTGAATCTTATCTCTACAGGAAGGAAAAATAAACACAAGATATAAAGGTTAAAAGTCATGAGAATTATATGTAGCAAAAGAGAGGGTGATCTGCATTGATGACATAAAATGGTGATAGAATTTAAATACTGAATAGGACTTTGGTGATAATGGCAGGTAAGCCCACCATAGTGCCTTGCACCTAATGAACACTCAAGTCTATATTATGAGTGCATTCTCTAGATGAGTGAATCAAGCCCAGAAGATGACCTGCCCAAGAAACACAACACAAACATACCTAAGATGGAGCTCAACTCAGGAGAATGTCACACAAAGTTGTCATCTCTACAAAGTATCTTCCATTGACACGTCATTTTCCTTTGTTTATTAGACTTTTTATTATAAAAACTGTAAAACATATACAAAGTAAATAGAATGATTTACACAAAGTAGAATACTGAATCCTTATGTACATATCAACAAAGTTCAAAATTGTTCAACATTCTAATTATTATTTCATGTAATTATTGTTTCATCTATTCCTTTATCCACTCTCCAACCCTCAATTTATAATTTTTTTGAGGTAGAATTTATGAACATTGAAAAGACAAATCATAACTGTGCAATGTTGGCATGTGGATCTACTCATGTAACTGTTCTCTTATGGACTGAATTATGTCCCCTAAAGTTCATAATTTTAAGCCCTAACCCCCACTGTGCCTGTATTTGGAGATAGGGCATATAATAAGGTTAAGTGAGGTCATTAGGATGGGTCCTTAATCTGATAGGACTGCTGTCCTTATAAGAAGAGGAAGAGACACCAGAGATCTCTCTCTGCACCCAGAGAGGGCCACGTGAGCACACAGGGAGATAGTGGCCACCTACAAGCCAAGGGAAGGGGCTTCAGAATGAAACTAAACCTTCCAGCACCTTGATCTTGAATTTTCAGTCCCTAGAATTGTGAGAAATAAATTTCTGTTGTTTAAGCCTCCCAGTCTGTGGTGCTTTCTTATGGCAGTCCTATCAGACCAATACACATATCTTACCATGATAGAGAACATTTTAACCTACCCAGAAAACCCCTCATGTCTCTTTCCAGACCGTCCCTATTTGCTCTTCTTCTCATTCTTGAGACAATATTTTTTACTTTACCTTATATTTATTTTTTTAATTGAAATATAGTTAATTTACAAGGTTGTGTTAGTTTCAGGTGTACAGCAAAGTGATTATATATATATATAAAATATTTTTTTCAGATTCTTTTCCATTATATATCATTGTAAGATATTGAATATAGTTCCCTATGCTATATAGTAGGTCCTTGTAGTTTATCTATTTTATATATAGTAGTGTGTATATGTTAATCCCAAACTCCTAATTTATCTCTCCCCCCAGCTCCCGCTATCCGCTTTGGTAACCATAAGTTTGTTTTCTATGTCTGTGAGTCTATTTGTTTTGTAAGTAAGTTCATTTATATCAGTTTTTAAGATTCCACATATAAGTGATATCATATGATATTTGTCTTTCTGTCTTACTTCACTTAATATGATAATCTGTAGGTCCATCCATGTTGCTGCAAAGGGCATTATTTCACTCTTTTCTATGGCTGATTAATGTCCCATTGTGTATATATACCACACCTCCTTTATCCATTCATCTGTCAATGGAGTTTTACTTGCTTCCGTTTCTTGACTATTGTAAATAGTGCTGCCATGAACATTAGGGTGCATGTATCATTTCGAATTAGAGTTTCCTCTGAATATACGCCCAGGATTGGGATTGCAGTATCACATGGTAACACCTTATATTTGTTTTACCTGTTTAAGAAATTCCTATACGTGAAATGACTCAGTATGTTGTCTTTGTGTTTCTTTTGCTCAGCATTATATCTGTGAGACTCATCGATGTTGTTGTATGAAAAGTAGTTAATTCCTTTTCATTGTTCAGTAGGACTCTGTTGCATGAACACATCACAATTTATCTGTTCCCATAGTGATGGACACTTGAGTTGACTTCAGTTTTTGGCTGTTGTGATGAGAGCTGCTATTTACATTCTTGTACAAGCCTTTTTGTGGATATAAGTTTTGATTTCTCTCAGATAAATGCTTAGGAGTAGAATTGCTGGGTCAAAGAATATGTGTATGTTTAATTTCATAAGAAACTACCAAACCTTTTCCTAAAGTGATTGTATCAATTTTACATTCCAACTAGGTATGTGTAAGAGTCTGGTTGCTTTGCATCCTTGCCAACATTCGGTATTTTTAGTCTTTGGTATTTTAGCCATTCTAGTGGATGTGTAGTGGGATTTTAGCTTGTATTTCCGTAATGATGAATGATGTGGAACACTTTTTTTATGTGCTTATTGACCATTTGTATATTTTCCTTTGTGAAGTGTCTGCTGTGAGTATGCTTATTTTTAAATTATTATTATGCTGTAGTCGTTGTTGTTGTTGTTATAGTAATTCATTATATGTTCTGGATATAAGTCCTTTGTCAGACATGATTTGTGGATATTTTCTGTTAAGTATGTGGCTTGCCTATTCTTTTTCTTGATGTTGTCCTTTGATGAGCACAAGTTTTAAATTTTGATGAAATCTAATTTATCAAATTTTTCTTCTATGGTTATCACTTTCTACATTCTAAGAAATCTTTGCCCACTCTCAGGTTATGAAAATATACTCATATTTTTTCTTTGAAGGGCTTTATGGTTTTATTTTTATGTTTAGGTCTATGATCTACCATAAATATTAACATACTTTAGATACACTGTGTATATAGCTTTGCAATTTGTTCCCCCTCTATTTCATCAACCTTTTCACATGTCACCGAAAGTACTTCATGAATGGTATTAGGTGCTGTATAACTTTCTATGCTATGGATGTGCCATAATTTATTTAACTATTCCTTTATTTTGGGACATTTAGGTTGTTTTCTGTTATAAATAATATTTGCAGTGAAAATGGTGGGATTTTTGCATATATATGTGCATTTTAGATTATTTCTTTTGGGTGCATTCCTAGAATGGGAATCACTGGGCCAAAACTATGGAACATCTTTAAGACACTTAATACACATTGTATCCCCAAATTGCTTTCCAGTAAATGTGACAACTTAAATTCCCTCTAGCAGCATATGAGAATAGTGATCTCATCATATCCTCTCAATGAGTATTAGCCCTCTGTAAATATTTTTTCCTTTGGCATGTTAAAGAAGATATTTCTTATAGTGTCAATTTGTATTTCTTTTATTATTAATGAGTTTGTACTTTTAAATTAGATTTATTAAACTTGTTTTCCTCATTTTTGAAAGCCAGATCATATAATATGCTCACATGTCCATGATTTATCAATAGGGATCCTACCTTTATTTCCTGTTTGTTCCACAAATTTACATATTAAAGGTATTAGTCTCATTTCATTTTATACTCATATTATTGCCAGTTTTTGCTTGTGGTTTTTGCTTATGATTTTTTATGTTGTTCGTGGTTCTAGTCAATTTTTTTGTCAGTGCTATAAAGATATTTAGAAATGTATGAATTATAAAATTCCAGAGGCAGGGGGAAGGTAGTAATGGTGAGCTAAGCATAATAGCTTCCACTGGGATGGGAGAGTAAGGACTTTCATCTTTGACCTGCTCAGAGATTACTGTGTATTCAAGAGTAGGTCCCATGTTTATCCTCTGCCTGTTTCCCTATGTATAAAATACAGATAATCCACATACCTATGGTAAATACTAAAAATTTATGTGACTCCTAGATGATAGTGTAGAATAATTAAATGCAAAGTATTATGCCTATAAGCTATTTTAACTTACATATTGTGTGCTGGCTAGAGATCCACTTTCTTTTTATATATTTGTAGGAGATAACATGTATCATTTTATATTTATGATAAAAATAAATCTATTATATCTAATAAAAACAGTTCCTTAAGAGAAAAGACATGTCATTGAAAGCAGATTCAATTGTCAATGTATACAATACCCTAGGAAAATTGAGGAAGAAAGAAAAGCCTTAATTAATAGGATGCTTTCTAAACACTCCCTTTACTATCAGACACAGCTGTGCTTTCTAAAACCTTACCATGGGCAGTTACTTCCCTTGGTAATTAATACCAGAATTCACAAATATTCCTTATGGACTCAAGCCATCTTACTTATATCAAATTACCTCCTTTGGGTTATGAAATCATAGAGTCACAGAGTTGTAGACCTGGAAGATTTGAAGACTATCTTGCCTAGTTTTATAGTTGTGAGAACTGAGGCCCAAAGAGTTTCACTGTTTTTCTCAAAAACTAGTGTTTCTTAAAAACTAATGCTAGGGCCCAGACCAGAACCTGAAGTCTCTTGCCTTCTACTCTGGAGATTTTCCATAGCTCTACATTGAGTATAGGAAGTAAGCAAGTAAATTTTAAAAAGTATAGCTACCTCCAAATGAAAAATAGGACACTTCAAAATTTGTACTTTTTATAAAATCTGTTAGCTCAAGAGTCAACAGGCTTTCTTGTTCTAAAGCAATGGCTTTATTATTGTGTTTCTAATATAACAGGAAAGAAACCACCAAATCTTAACATGTGGAAAATTATCTGTTCAAAAAGAATTGTAAATTATGACTTTCAGAGGGTTTGTCATTTGCCTGTAGAGTGGATCCAGCTTTACAAGGCTTTCTACCAGATGTCATAAGGCAAAACTTTTGGAGGTGTTTTCCATTTGCAACTTAAGAAAAAATATATATACACATCTGAAAATCTCTTTTAAATTTACTTCAAAGGAAAAATATCTGCTGCAAAGACTGTTCAGCTTATTTATGGAAAATGAATTGTCATTTCATTTTAGAAAAAGGCAAACAAAGCCATAAAAAGCATTGCTCATAACTGTCAGAGATGCATACAGCTTTTAAATCAGAAGGAAAGCTCACTGCTGCATATTAAGCTAGTGCTTTGAGAGGGCTGGCTATGCGGAGCTACCGGATCAGTCCGAGATGCCGTGTGGATGAAAGGCTCTTGGCGCTGCAGCCAGGAGTCAGTGCTGTGCCTCTGAGGTGGGAGAGCCAACTTCAGGACACTGGTCCACAAGAGACCTCCCAGCTCCACGTAATATCAAGCGGCGAAAATCTCCCAGAGATCTCCATCTCAACACCAACACCCAGCTTCACTCAACGACCAGCAGGCTACAGTGCTGGACACCCTATGCCAAACAACAAGCAAGAGAGGAACACAACCCCACCCATTGGCAGAGAGGCTGCCTAAAATCATAGTAAGTCCACAGACACCCCAAAACACACCACCAGACGTGGACCTGCCCAC
Source organism: Grampus griseus (assembly GCF_964374135.1). Taxonomy (NCBI): domain Eukaryota; kingdom Metazoa; phylum Chordata; class Mammalia; order Artiodactyla; family Delphinidae; genus Grampus; species Grampus griseus. The sequence goes on along the minus strand of NC_138998.1, from coordinate 33,835,005 downwards.
CAGAAAGACAAGATCCAGCCTCATCCACAAGAACAAAGGCACTAGTCCCCTCCACCAGGAAGCCTACACAACCCACTGGATCAACTTTAGCCACTGGAGACAGACACCAAAAACAACGGAAACTACGAACCTGCAGCCTGCAAAAAAGGAGACCCCAAACACAGTAAGATAAGCAAAATGAGAAGACAGAAAAACACACAGCAGATGAAGGAGCAAGATAAAAATGCACCAGACCTAACAAATGAAGAGGAAATAGGCAGTCTACCTGAAAAAGAAATCAGAATAATGATAGTAAAGATGATCCAAAATCTTGGAAATAGAAGAGACAAAATGCAAGAAACATTTAACAAGGACCTAGAAGAACTAAAGAGGAAACAAGCAACGATAAACAACACAATAAATGAAATTAAAAATACTCTAGATGGGATCAATAGCAGAATAACTGAGGCAGAAGAACGGATAAATGACCTGGAAGATAAAATAGTGGAAATAACTACTGTAGAGCAGAATAAAGAAAAAAGAATGAAAAGAGCTGAGGACAGTCTCAGAGACCTCTGGGACAACATTAAACGCACCAACATTCTAATTATAGGGGTTCCATAAGAAGAAGAGAAAAAGAAAGGGACTGAGAAAATATTTGAAGAGATTATAGTTGAAAACTTCCCTAATATGGGAAAGGAAATAGTTAATCAAGTCCAGGAAGCACAGAGAGTCCCATACAGGATAAATCCAAGGAGAAACATGCCAAGACACATATTAATCAAACTGTCAAAATTTAAATACAAAGAAAACATATTAAAAGCAGCAAGGGAAAAACAACAAATAACACACAAGGGAATCCCCATAAGGTTAACTGCTGATCTTTAAGCAGAAACTCTGCAAGCCAGAAGGGAGTGGCAGGACATATTTAAAGTGATGAAGGAGAGAAACCTACAACCAAGATCACTCTACCCAGCAAGGATCTCATTCAGATTTGATGGAGAAATTAAAACCTTTACAGACAAGCAAAAGCTGAAAGAGTTCAGAACCACCAAACCAGCTTTGCAACAATTGCTAAAGGATCTTCTCTAGTCAGGAAACACAAGAGAAGGAAAAGACCTACAATAACAAATCCAAAACAATTAAGAAAATGGGAATAGGAACATACATATCGATAATTACCTTAATTGTAAATGGATTAAATGCTCCCACCAAAAGACACAGACTGGCTGAATGGATACAAAAACAAGACCCATATATTTGCTCTCTACAAGAGACCCACTTCAGTCCTAGGGACACATACAGACTGAAAGTGAGGGGATGGAAAAAGATATTCCATGCAAATGGAAACCAAAAGAAAACTGGGGTAACAATTCTCATATCAGACAAAATAGACTTTAAAATAAAGACTATTAGAAGAGACAAAGAAGGACACTACATAATGATCAATGGATCAATCCAAGAAGAAGATATAACAATTGTAAGTATTTATGCATCCAACATAGGAGCCCCTCAATACATAAGGCAAATACTAACAGCCATAAAAGGGGAAATTGACAGTAACACATTCATAGTAGGGGACTTTAACACCCCACCTTCACCAATGGACAGATCATCCAAAATGAAAATAAGGAAACACAAGCTTTAAATGATACATTAAACAAGATGGACTTAATAGATATTTATAGGACATTTTCCATCCAAAAACAACAGAATACACATTTTTCTCAAGTGCGTTTGGAACATTCTCCAGGATAGATCATATCTTGGGTCACAAATCAAGCCTTGTTAAATTTAAGAAAATTGAAATTGTATCAAGTATCTTTTCCGACCACAACACTATGAGACTCGATATCAATTACAGGAAAAGATCTGTAAAATATACAAACACATGGAGGCTAAACAATACACTACTTAATAATGAAGTGATCACTGAAGAAATCAAAGAGGAAATCAAAAAATACCTAGCAACAAATGACAGTGGAGACACGATGACCCAAAACCTATGGGATACAGCAAAACGAGTTCTAAGAGGGAAGTTTATAGCAATACAATCCTACCTTAAGAAACAGGAAACATCTCGAATAAACAACCTAACCTTGCACCTCAAGCAATTAGAGAAAGAAGAACAAAATACCCCAGTGTTAGCAGAGGGAAAGAAATCATAAAGATCAGATCAGAAATAAATGAAGGAAACGATAGCAAAGATCAATAAAACTAAGCTAGTGCTTTGTTATGGCAAACTAAGTAAGTGGTTGAAATGATGACGTTAAAAAAAAAATTCTAGTGTTAACAATGATAAACATCCTGTCTACACTCTTGTTAACCACTGCAGAGCATGACAAATGGAACCAATCCACTGGCCTTTGTGGAGTAAACTCCTTTCTGTTGTCTGTGTAGAAAGCTTGTTATTATCTAGATTTATTTTAAGTTAGATGGACTGTTGTTTGGACAAAATATAGTTCTACTAGTTATCAGTTAAAAGGGACCTAACTAAATGCTATTAATTTAGTTACTTTCCCTGAAAACATCTTTCTTCCACACATAACTATCCATATAGACATATTGGAAAATAGGGAAATCTGAAGTTTTTTGAGAATCTTTCTGAAAATTAATTAGGAAATAAGATATTAAATGCAGGATTATTAAAGTACCATCAATAGATTTAACTCAGTGAGGCTAGCTTAGCAAAGTTGCCCATTTTCCCCCATTGTACTTTCCTACAGAACATTAAAGTATTCTAATTAGATTCTCATAGAATAAACTACAGTGCCAATACTGGCAGTTATAGTTTACATTTTATTGAATCAAGTGTCTATTTTTTGTTTTTTGGACCAATGACTCTTTGTGCAGCTGATATAAATGAGTTGGTGTAGGGTTTTTACTGTGAGCCCATTTCAGAGGTGAATAAGCTTGGTTCTGGACGGAGAACACCTATGAGTCCCTTAGCAGGTCGAAAAGGTGAGTGGCGGAGTGCTCAGCATCTAGAATTCAGTTCCTGACACCTGGTCCAGAGGTCCCTCAGTGACTGAATGCTAATGAGTTCCTTTTGTAGCACACTAGGCAAAGGTAATACTGGGTGTTTTCATTTTGAAAACCTATTATAGTTTCCCTTTTCTAGGTCAAGAGAGAAATATTCCAGTTCTCAGGGGATTTTTGAAATATGTATCACAACTCCCAAAAGAGAATTATAAAATCAGAAATATGATTGCTTAAATAATGATTAGAGTGAAGAAATGAACTCTATTCTAACATTCTAGTGCATTGCCAATGTAGCTTTGACATTAACTTGATATGTGTCTCAGTTCAGTAGAGTAGATTCCACAGAATTATTTTTAAGGAATATGCTTTATAGTGCTTAAAAGAATGATGTTGACTGCATCAAGAACAGCATTGAGGGTCTTGGGGGCACAGAGCAGTAGAGTAGAATGAGCACACATATGTTCTACAGGGATAAAGATGGTCCCTGACGAATATTGAAATAATGTGACCACTCCATGGTAATTACTTTGCAAATTTTGCCCCTGCATGGGGCTTCTTGTTAAATCAGGAAAGACAAAATTTTCAAGCATGAGACTGTTTAAGATTTTAACTAAAACTCCTGTGAGAAATAGAAACACAAACAGGATGACAATAGTCATTCAGAATGGTGACTATCACCCAGTTTCCTGAAGATTTTGTCTATTTATGTTGAACTTTTGATTTGCACTCCTTGAAATTTAGCAACAAGGAAAGACCACTTTATTGGAACCAATTCTCATTATTTCCAGAGCATTAATCAGAGACAAAGTCAACATTTATTCACCGCAAACTACTAATTGGTATTTTCTACAGGGTTATTTTTTTAGCTTTTGAATTATGTGAGTGAGATGAATGACATTTTTATTTGGGATGGAAAGGATGATATACTAATCAGCATCTTGTTTGTTCTGTAGTAATTGCCTTCTTTCAGTCCTTGGTATTTTAGGTTATGCTGATGTGTGTATGGGAAAGTCAGACCCTCGGCAACCCTGCCAAAAATTGATTAACAATAAACAATTTAGTTTGTTTATGTATTAATTGTTCCATTTCAGACCGTTTTATTTAACCAAGGTTATCACCCTTAATGGCTATGACTTCAAGCAATTTGTTTAACTCTTAGTATAGCCTTAGTATTTTAACTCTTAGTATATTTTAACTCTTAGTATAGCCTTAGTATTTTATCAGAATTTTTTAAATGATAAAATGGGAACAGAAATATAGTCTGCTTCACAAAGTTGTAGTGGGTGGGAGGAGATAATATCTATAAATTGTTCAACCCAGTGCTGGCACACTCACTCAGTAAGTGAGTTCTGTTAGTATTACTGATGATATTCTAAAACTTTTATGTTAGGTGTATCTATCTATGTGCACATGTGCATGAGTATGTGTGTTTTGCCTGTAAAAGCATGTTTATTTTTCATTAGGTTTGGTGCTTCAAAACAGAACCTTTTGGAATTTCTAAAAACACTTAAGAGCAGACTTTTCATTCAACAAACAAACACGTGGACTTTAGAACTAAAGTTCTTAAATGACTAGAGTCATACTAGGAAGCATATTATGGATATTTACTGTGGATTATTTGAAAATAATATATTAAATATGAGAACTTCGATGGAAGAAGTAGAGAGTCTTGGTCTGAAACATAAAAAAAAAAAGAAGTAATCACAATGTCAAGTATTTAATACCTTTCACTTCCACCTTGAAAAGCATGGATATTAAAGTGCTAATATAATTTTTTAAAAAGTGAACTAAACAATCAGAAAGTATGATTCCTCACTTGTTCTATCTTTTATGAGTTGTTAATATGGAAGCCTTTGAAAGAGAGTTTCTTCTCTGTCAGAAAATACATGTAGATGTTACATTTGATTAAAAATTATTTTTCTAGCAATGATTCTTCTAGATTATCTCATTAATAAGGTCTTTAAAAATAACTTTTCTTTCATTTCTAGCCTAACATGTTAAACACTATTATGAGAATATTTTCCCATTGTCCTAGGTTTCACAATTTTTATACTCTATACATCTCAAAGATGACTTGCCATTAAAATTACACTTACATTGCAAGAAGAAAAATCCTAATTTCATCAACAAGACTTACAGATGCTGACTTGACAGTGCCCAAAGCCTTGTCCCTTGATGGAGTTATAACCAGGAATCTCGCTCTGCGTCAGTCAGGTCTTAGGACATTCACCAAGGAGTTCCTGGACTAGGGGAGCATTTTGTGACAAACTGTGTTTTAAAATCATTACTGGTCACATATAAGGGAGATCAGAAACAGGAAGAAAGACCCTCAGGTGGTCCCTGGCTCTTTCTGGCTTACATTTCTGTGCCATTCATTCATTTTTGTTTTTCAACAATGCTTGGCCCGTTTGCTGTTTTCTGAGAGCTTGAGGTCTAGTGGTGAGAAATAAACAGACCCTCACCTTGCACTCATGGAGCTTAGGGAATCTACAGAGAAATAGTAATAAAAACAAACTGTGTGAATCAGTGTTAAATTGCAACTGTAGAGCAATTCCCAGTATAAGTCACCCAGAAAAGAGAGTTAACCTGGCCAGGGAGGTCAAGAAAGCTTTCCTGGAGAGAAGCTGTTTGAGCTAAAGTCTGAAAGGATAAGGTGGACTTCCTAGATGAGAGGCCCTTTGGCTAAACAGAATCTAGTGAGTGCAGAGGGCTTAAAGAAGGACAAAATGGCCAGAACAGATGGCTGAGGGCAGTGTGGAGCTAGAAAGGCTATAGAGAGGTGGGTAGAAGCCAGAGCATTCCGGGCTTTGTAGACTGTCATAAGGAGTTTCTCCTTTATCTTCAAAGTAGTGAGAATGCTTTAAAGCATTTTGACCAACGGTATGACATGACTAGATCTGCATTTTGAAAAGATGCCCTCTCTGGTAGCGGGTGAGAACAGATTACTATAGAGACAAAAGTGGTTCAGGAGATATTCTTTAGGAGGTTACTTCTAAATCCACACAAACAAAGGGAGTGGCTTGAACTAGCATCGTGATGGAGATGGAGAGAAATGGTCAGACAAAAGGAATTGGATGTGGAGGGTGAGGGAAGGGGCATCAGGGCTGAGACCTGGCTTTCAGGAAACAAGTTTTTCATGAGTTTTTTGTTTCTGATATGTTGAGTTTGAAGGTCATTTGAGGGCCCTGAGAGGAGCTGTCAAGTAAGATTTTGGGTATTGGAGTCCATCCAGGGCTTCCCCCACTCTGGGCTACTACTGCATCTGGCCTCTTGGGGAACATTTTAATATCTTTAACAAACTTTTAGTAGGAACTTACCCTGGATTTAGATCCTAGAGTTGCATTCCCTGGCCCTGGGCTGCCCTAAATTCCTCCTTGAAGTTCCACTGGCCCCTTTGTTACAACAGGACTATCTATTCCTCCCCACACGGAGCTGCCCTGAGCTCCAGCCCACTGGTGGAATATCATCTCCCTTACTCTTCCTTGAGCTACTACAGGGAGAGATGACTTCTGGAAGTCCTAAACTCACCTCTGGTCCATTTCTTTCCAACGTATCCAACCTGTCTGAGCCGTATTCACCAGCATGTGTCTAGGTCTGTTCTATTTATGTACTAGGTATGGGTGTAAGCCTAATTGAGAGGACTTTAATGATAACCCCCTATTCCAAGGGCCCTTTCAGTTTTCTTTTGCTTCTCAGCTGCCTCCAGCACAGACTTCTTGTTTCATTCTTTTTCAGCTAGAGCAACTTAGTAAACCTCATGGTAAATTTCAGTTTTATGTCAGGAAGTTCTCAGCTTATGGGCAGATCTGAGAATATTGACAGGTTTTGAGCTTGCTTATAACCCTAAGTTCTGTTTGAGGACTTGTCCCTCAGGTAACTACCTCAAAGCGAATTTCTAGAATCCTGTAACTTCAATTTTATTTTTATTAATTAATTATTTTTTAAAGTATAACTGACTTAAAAATATTAGTTTCAGGTGTACAACATAGTGATCCATATTTTTATACATTACAAAATGATCACCATGATAAGTCTAGTTACCATACAAAATCTGTCACCTTACAAAGTTATTACAATATTATTGACTATATATATATATATTTTACATCTTTATTGGAGTATAATTGCTTTACAATGGTGTGTTAGTTTCTGCTTTATAACAAAGTGAATCAGTTATACATATACATATGTTCCCATATCTCTTCCCTCTTGCGTCTCCCTCCCTCCCACCCTCCCTATCCCACGCCTCCAGGTGCTCACAAAGCACTGAGCTGATCTCCCTGTGCTGTGCGGCTGCTTCCCACTAGCTATCTACCTTACGTTTGGTAGTGTATATATGTCCATGCCTCTCTCGCGCTTTGTCACAGCTTCCCCTTCCCCTTCCGCATATCCTCAAGTCCAATCTCTAGTAGGTCTGTGTACTGACTATATTTTGCATGCTGTATATTTCATCCCTGTGGCGTATTTATTTTACAACTGTAAGTTTGTAACTCTTCATCTTCCTCACCTATTTCATTCATTCCCCTCACCAGCAACCACCAGTTTGTTCTCTGTATTTATGACTCTCTTTCTGTATGTTATGACTGTTCATTTGTTTTGTTTTTTAGATTCCACATATAAGTGAAATTATACAGAATTTGTCTTTCTCTGGCTGACTAATTTCACTTAGCATAATACCCTCTAGATCCACTCATGTTTTCACAAATGGCAAGATTTCCTTCTTTTTTATGGCTGAGTAATTCAATTGTATACATATACCACATCTTCTTTGTCCACTCATCTATCGATGAATACTTTGGTTGCTTCCATATCTTGGCTATTGTGAATAATGCTGCAGTGAGCATAAAGGTGCATATATCTTTTTGAATTAGGCTTTTGGTTGTTGTTTTTTTTTTTAAGAAAAATACCCAGAAGAGTCATTGCTGGATCATACGGTAGTTCTATTTTTAATTTTGGAGGAACCTCCATGCTGTTCTCCATAGAGGCTGCACCAATTTACATCTCCACCAACAGTGCATGACAGTTCCCTTTTTTCCACATCCTGACTAACACTTGTTATTTGTTATCTTTTTGATAATATTAGTTCTAATAGTTTTTTTGGTGGTGTATTTAGGATTTTCTATATATAGTATTATGTCATCTGCAAACAGTGACAGTTTTACTTCTTTTACAGTTCAAATTATTTGTGTGTGTGTGTGTGTTGGGTCTTTGTTGCTGGGTGCAGGCTTTCTCTAGTTGCAGCAAGTGGGGGTTGCTCTTCATTGCGGTGCACAAGCCTCTCATTACAGTGACTTCTCTTGTTGCAGAGCATGAGCTCTAGGCACACGGGCTTCAGTAGTTGTGGCATGTGGGCTCTAGAGCCCAGGCTCAGTAGTTGTGGCTCATGGGCTTAATTGCTCCACGGCATGTGGGATCTTCCCGGACCAGGGCTCAAACCCGTGTCCCCTGCGTTGGCAAGCAGATTCTTAACCACTGCTCCACCAGGGAAGTCCCTATATTTGGATTTTTAAAATTTCTTTTTCTTGTCTGATTGCTGTGGCTAGAATTTCCAATACTAGGTTGAATAAAAGTGTCATGAGTGGGCATCTTTGTCTGTTCCTTATTTTAGAGGGAATGCTTTCAGCTTTTCACCACTGAATATGATGTTGGCTGTAGACTTGTCATATATGGCCTTTATTGTGTTGAGGTATGTTCCCTTTATTGAGCTTTTATCATGAATGGGTGTGCAATTTTGTCAAGAGCTTTTTCTGCATCTATTGAGATGATCATATGATCTTTGTTCTTCAGTTTGTTAATGTGGTGTATCACATTGATTGATTTGCAGATATTGAATAATCCTTGCATCCCTGGGATAAATTCCACTTGATTATGGTGTTTGATCCTTTTTACTAATATTTTGTTGAAGATTTTTACATCCATGTTCATCAGGGATATTGGCCTATAATGTTCTTTTTCTGTGGTGTTTTTGCCTGGTTTTGTTATCAGTGTGAATGTTGGCCTTATAGAATGAGTTTGGAAGCATTCCTTCCTCTTCAATTTTTTGGAATAGTTTGAAAAGTATAGTCATTAACTCTTCCTTAAATATTTGGTTTAATTCACCTGTGAAGCTCTCTGGTCTTGGACTTTTGTTTGTTGGGAGATTTTTTTAAATTATTGATTTAATTTCTTTATTAGTAATCAGTCTGTTCAGATTTTCTATTTCTTCCTGATTCAGTCTTGGGAGATTGTACATTGCTAGGAATTTATCCATTTCTTCTAGGTTGTCCATTTTATTGGCATATAATGGTTTGTAGTAATCTCTTGTGATCCTTTGTATTTCTGTGATGTTGGTTGTAACTTCTCTTTCATTTCTATGTTTGTTTATTTGGGCCCTCTTTTTTTCTTGATGAGTTTGGATAAAGTTTTATCAATTTTATTTTTCTTTTCAAAGAACCAGATCTTAGTTTCATTGATCTTTTCTTTGTCTTTTTCTTTTTGGTCTCTATTTTGTTTATTTCTGCTCTGATTTTTATGATCTCTTTCCTTCTACTAACTTTGGGTTTTGTTTGTTTTTATTTTTCTACTTCCTTTAGGTGTAAGGTTAGATCATTTATTTGAGATTTTTTTCTTATTTCCTGAGGTAGGTTTGAATTGCTGTGAACTTTTCTCTTAGAACTGCTTTTGCTGCATCCCATAGATTTTGGATTGCTGCATTTCCATTTTCATTTGTCTCTAGGTATTTTTTAATTTCTTCAGTGACCCATTGGTTGTTTAGTAGCACATTGTTTAGCCTCCATGCGTCTGTGTTTTTTGCAGTTTTTTTCCTTGTAGTTGATTTCTAGTCTCATACCATTGTGATTGGAAAAGATGCTTGATATGATTTCAGTCTTCTTAAATTTATCGAGACCTGTTTTGTGGACTAGCATGTAATCCATCCTGCAGAATGTTCCATGTGCACTTGAAAAGAATGTGTATTTTGCCTTTGTATATATCTATTAAGTTCATCTGGTCTAATGTGTCATTTAAGGCCACTGTTTCCTTATTGATTTTCTGTCTGGATGATCTATCCATTGATGTAAGTGGGGTGTTAAATCCTCCTACCATTATTGTGTTACTGTCAATTTCTCCCTTTATGTCTGTTAATATTTGCATTTTGTATTTAGGTGCTCCTATGTTGGTGCATTTATATTTACAATTGTCATATCTTCTTCTTGAATTGATCCCTTTACATTTTGTAATGTCCTTCTTTGTCTCATTACAGTCTTTGTTTTAAAAGCTATTTTGTCTCATATAAGTTTGATACCCTAGCTTTCTTTTCATTTGCATGGAATATATTTTTCTATCCTCTCACTTTCAGTCTCTGTGTGTCTTTAGATCTGAAGTGAGTCTCTTGTAGGCAGCATATATATAGGTCTTGCTTTTGTATTCATTCCACCACTCTTTGTCTTTTGATCGAAATATTTAGTCCAATTACAGTTAAAGTAACTATTGCCAGGTATATACTTAATGCCATTTTGTTTTCTGGTTGTGTTTTAGTTCTTTCTGTTGCTTTCTTCTTCTTTTTCTCTCTTTTCTTGTGATTTTGTGCCTATCTTCAGTGTTATGTTTGGATTCCTGTCTCTATTTTTTGTGTGTATGTATTATAGATTTTTGGTTTGTGGTTACCATGAGTTTCATATATAACAGCCTGTATATATACACACACACGCATATTACATATATATTATATACATATATATAAATTTTATATATATATATATAAAATTTCCCAGGTAGGCTATTCTTGGTTGTAGGTTTTCCTCTTCATCACTTTGAAAATATTGTGCCATCCCCTTCTGGCCTGCAAAGTTTCTGCTGAACACTTAGTTGATAGTCCTGTGGGAGTTCACTTGTATGTCACTAGTTGCTTTTCTCTTGATGCTTTTAAAATTCTCTCTTTATTTCTAATTTTTGCCATTGTAATTACAATATGACTTGGTGTGGACCTGTCTGGGCTCATCTTGTTTGGGACTCTGTTTCCTGGACCTGCATTTCTGTTTCCTTTTCCACACTAGGGAAGTTTTCATCAATTTTCTCTTCAAATAAGATTTCTGCCTTTCCTTCTACTTTTGGGATCGTTATAATGCAATGTTAGTATGCTTCATGTTGTCTAAGAGGTCTCTTAAACTCTTCTCATTTTAAAAAATTCTTTTTTCTTTTTTCTCTGTTCAGCTTGAGTGATTTCCATTTCTCTGTCTTGTAGTCTGCTGATCCATTCCTCTGTATTATCTAAACTACTATTAATTCATTCTAGTGTATTTTTAAATTTCAGTTATGTATCCTTTAGTTTTGCTTGGTTCTTCTTTATATTTTCGAACTCTTTGTTAAACTTCTCACTGTGTTCATCCATTCTTCTCCTGAGTTTGTTGAACATCTTTATGATCATTACCTTGAACTCTTTATCAGATATTGCTTATCACCACTTCACTTAGTTCTTCTTCTGGGGTTTTGTCTTGTTCCGTCATTTGGAACTTGTTCCTCTATTTGGAACTTGTTCCTCTCTGTCCTCATTGTGCTTAATTCTCTGTGCCTATTTCTATGTATTAGGTAGGTCATTTCCCTGATCTTGGAGAAATGACCTTATGTAGGATACATCTTATGGGGCCCAGCAGCACACTCCCCTTTGGTCATCAAAGCTATATGCTCTATGGGCTTCCCTGGTGGCACAGCAGTTGAGAATCTGCCTGCTAATGCAGGGGACACGGGTTCGAGCCCTGGTCTGGGAGGATCCCACATGCCACGGAGCAACTAGAGCCGTGAGCCACAACTACAGAGCCTGCGCGTCTGGAGCCTGTGCTCAGCAACAAGAGAGGCCGCGATAGTGAGAGGCCTGCGCGCTGCGTTGAAGAGTGGCCCCCGCTTGCCACAACTAGAGAAAGCCCTTGCACAGAAACGAAGACCCAACACAGCAAAAATAAATAAATAAATAAACTTCTACCCCCAACATCTTTTTTTAAAAAAAAAAGAAGCTATATGCTCTAGGGGTGCTTCCTTTGTGAGTTGTGTGGGTGTGGGTCCTTCTGTTGTAGTGGGGATGACTGCTGTGGGTGAGCTGATAGGTGGGACTGACTTGGCCTGATTGGCTGCCAGGCCCTGCCTTATGCAGTGGCTGCCATCTGCTGGTGCGTGGAGCCAGGTCCCTGTGCAGCTGTCTACTCAGCCTCGGAGGGTCCCAGGACTGGTGCTGGCCTGCTGGCGGGCAGGTAAGCCCCCCGGGCACTATTAGGCTAGCAAGAGCACTTCAAATGGTGCTTGTCAGTATCAGTGTCTTCATGGTAGACAAGATCCCCAAAATGGCTGCTGCCAGCACCTGTGTCCCCAGGGGGAGTTCTCATTGCCTCCTGCTTCTCCAGGAGGCTCTCCAAGATCAGCAGGTGGGTCTGCCCCAGGCTCCTTTCAAATCACTGCCTCTGCCATGGGTCTTGGAGCATATGAGATTTTTCATGCACCCTTTCTAAGTGGAATCTCTGTTCTCTACACCCTGTGGCTCTCATGTATACAAGCCCCACTGGCCTTCAAAGCCAGCCATTCAAGGGGCTCTTCTTCCCCATGCAGGACCCTCAAGTTGGGGAGCTAAATGTGGGGCTTGGACCCCTCACTCCTTTGGGAAAACCCCTGCAATTGTGATTATCCTTCTGTTTGTGATTTGCTTCCCTGGGAGTGTGTGTTTTGACTCTACTGCATCTTCACTTCTCCTACAAATCTTGTGGTAGTTCCTTCTTTATATCTTTAACTGTGGAAAACCTTTTCTGCTAGTCGTCAGGTCATTCTCATAGATATTTGCTCTTTAAGTAGTTATATTTTTGGTGTGCTTGCAGGAAGAGGTGAACTCAGGGTCTTCCTGCTCTGCCATCTTGGCCACACTCCCTGTAACTTTAATTTTAGAACAGAAAAATACTTGACAAAAACAGTACTAATTACAGATCATTCCTTCAAAAGAGCAGGATAATTTTCAGCATATAAATGTCTATTTTTAATGATTGATTAATTCATTCATTTACTGATTTATTTATTTGACAAACATTTCCTGGACCATTTCTCACAGGTTGAATTAGATGGAAGAATTTCTTCTACACCTTTCACTAAGGAATTCACCAGGGAAATCTCTGCTGTCCAATTAACACAGGAAAAATAAATGGTTGAGATGCTCCTGGCAGCAATCGAGTTAATTAATTTTGACCTGATTTTTAAAAAAACCTTAATTCTCAAAAAAAAAAAAAGCCCTTATTGCCTTGCTAGAAGCACTTTACTGATTTATTTCTCAACATTCCCACTCCTGGTACATTAAAAATGCTGATTGAAATGTTTAAAAACTTGTAAGCTTCATTCACAATTCTATGTGAATCTACCTTGTCATAAGATCTTTATTTTCACCTATCTTAAGTTTAGGCTGCAGAGGTAAGTTGACTCACTGGGCTATCTCTTAATTATCATAGTTATAAGTGTCTATGACATATAATTTAATTTATCTCAAATATATCTGCAATAATAATATGAGGTATTTCCCAATGTTCTCCAGCTGTCACCCTGAGATTTATATAAGAAATGAGGAGTTTGATTTTCTGTTTGTTAAATGAAGAAATCAAGTCACAGAGCAATGAAATGTCAATCAAAATCACCCAAGGCCTGTGGTTGCAGAAACTAATAAATTGTCTGGTAGGAAATAAAATGGTGCAGATGGATATAGCTATCTCCAATCAACCTCCATGAACTCTTTCCTGATGATTTTATAATAATTTTTCCTCATTTTGAGTTTCCTCCACATACTAAGAAGCATGGCCATTCTCATATTGTTTATTTTTGTTCAAATCTGGCTTATAAATCTTTAAAATTATTTTTCATCTATGTGTGGTTTTGATCATAGATTGTGGCTGTTAGAGAGCAAGGACCACAACTTTTATTTATTCTTTTTATCTCCTTAGTGTATGGGGTACAACGATAAGCATATAACTGGGGGACCAGTGGATGTTTAGTCAATTGTAGTTCTGTATTTTCCATCTTATATTGTTTTGAGTGAAAAGTTCCTAACAAAACTCTGCTTATTGGTGGTCAGTGAAATAACCCAAGATCAAGGAGATGTTCTGCTCAAGTCTTAACATCCTGCCATATCTGTGAGCAGGCACTGTGAAGAGAAGAAAAAAATATTTTAAACTTGCCATGGAAAGGTTTAGCTAGCATATTAGAACTTATTGCTTGGGACTTCCCTGGTGGGGCAGTGGTTAAGAATCTGCCTGCCAATGCCGGGGACATGGGTTCAGTCCATGGTCCGGGAAAATCCCACATGCCACGGAGGAACTAAGCCCGTGCACCACAACTACTGAGCCTGCTCTCTAGAGCCTGTGAGCTGCAACTACTGAGCCTGCGCACCTAGAGCCTGTGCTCTGCAATAAGAGAAGCCACTGCAATGAGAAGCCTGCGCACTGCAACAAAGAGTAGCCCCCACTCGCCACAGCTAGAGAAAGCCTGTGCGCAGCAACGAAGACCCAAAGCAGCCAAAAAATAAATAAATTTTTTAAAAAAGAACTTAACGCTCGTCTTCTGACTTCAAATTCCACACTTTGTCTACCTATTTTTTACCTCCTTAAAAAAGCACGAAGCAGGCATTTGAGGTCCTAGGTCAAATTCCTTCTAGCTATGGGAATGTGTATTATGTATGGAGATATTTCCTAATATTAAAATCAAGAAACAGGGAAGCAAATAATTCTTACCCAACTAAAGTGCTTTTACATTAGTCCAGAAACTTAAAAAGATAATTTAATGTTGAGACATTCCAATAGTGTAACTGAAAAAAACAATTCAAAACATCGATTTAAAAAAATTCTTGCCATTGTGGAAATTTTCTGTTTTTATTTCTGCACATATTTCAGTGTATGTTCCAGTTTATGAGCTGCCAGTTGCTGAAGTCCCGAGTCAAGATCAAACATATCATGCAAAGAATAGCATTTGTCTGAAGTGTAATGCTTCTGTGCACCTGGAGTGTACATTTTATGAACAGAACTAATTTGATCCGATCCTGTATTTGCAAAACTCAGGCTTATTTTGCAGTGATAGCGATTATGTTCTGTAACAGGTATGGAGATATAATTCTTTAGACATTACCTCATTTGGCCCTCACAGTGGCTCTATTAGTTGGGCAGAAGAGTCATTATTATTATTAATATGCCCATTTGAAACTGAGGATCTCAAACAATGGTCAGGCAAGTTATCATCCAAGGCACAAACTGATATATAGTGGAGGGGGCATTTAATTAAGTGATTATAACGTATTAGAATGACCAGTGGGTATTAGATTTTTATATTAGATTATGTGAGATGAAGTATATGGATTAAGGACATGCGTTCTGGGTTCAAATCCCCATTTTATCACTTACTAATTCCATGACTTTGGGCAAATATAAACTTTCTCAGTAACATCATCTTTAAAATGGAGAAAATAATATCACTTACTTCCTAGAAAATTAAATGATTTAAGGGATATAAAACTCTTGGCACAGCATCTGGTGCATATTAAGCACTCAATAAATAAAGCACTTAGTATTAATCCAACTAAACCTCATACACACACACACACACACACACACACACACACACACATACACATACACATACATTACCACCACCACCAACCCTGTGAGTGGAGCAACATTTTCATATTCTTTCTTTACAATCACTCCTTGGATGATCTCCTCCAGTTTTATGGCTCTGAATACTACTTATTCATTAGTGACTTCCAAACGTGTATCTCTAATCTGCACTTCTTCCCTGAACTTATATATCCAAGTGTCTTGACATCTCCTTAGCCATCTAAAACATAATGTACCCAAAGGCCCTGATATTTCCCCTCATCTGGCACCCCCTGCAGCCTTCTCCATCCTAGGTAACAGCAAATCCATTCTTCCAGTTGTTCCCTACTTATCGCTGTATAACGTACTATACATTATGCTGTTTCATCGTGTTTATTGTCTGCTTCCCCTTAGAAGGCAATCTTCATGGGAGTAAATAATTTTTATTGGACAGTAATAGTCTCTAGCACATAATAGGCACTCAATAAATATTTGCTAATGAATGAATAAATAAATGCTTATTTAATAGATGAAGAAACTGAGACTCACAGAAGTTTATGAAATTGCCCAAGGACAGGAGTGGGTAAATAAAGGCACCTAGGTTTATATGACTTCAAAGTCCACATTTATGATTACTACACATTTTGTCAGGTTTAATTTCTGGATATTGGTCAAAACCTAGTTGTGGCTTCAGATACACCTTAATGTAATGATGTCTCAGCACATTCTTGGGAAATGAAGATTTCTTATAACAAAATAAGCCGATGTTTTTCAAGGGTAAGTGCTTATTAGCCTGAGCACAGAGAGGGGAGGGAGGGTTAGGAGGTCTGGGGAAGGAACTTCTGATCTTGTTTATGTTTCCCTGACTCGAGTCCTGCCCACTTGGTGGGTCCCTGCTTTGCCGGAGTGCTGGGATTCCTGAGACAGAGGCACACTTTGCTCAGGCTGGGAAGACATCCCTTCCCTCCTCACCCTCTTTCTCTTTTCCTCTCTCTGCTTCTCTCCATCTTGTCTTTCCACATCTCCACATCTCCCTTCATAACCTTTCCATCTCTCCTGAGATCTGTCTCCATTGTCTTGCCCCAAACTGCTCTTCTTGCTCCCACTCACCCCTCATGTATGATGTCAGGGCTGTCTACTAGGGGGTAGGACCCAAGATTTATCACACAGTACATGAGCCCTGGCCTTTGAAACCCTGAAATTTTATGTAGCTAAGTGATCTTAAATTGATATTAAGTGACCTTGGGATAGGCAAAGATTTTGTAAAGAGGACGCAAATAACACTTGTCATAAAAGTTGTTACATTAAACTATTAAAATAAGTTCTGTTCATCAAAATACACTGAAGAGAATGAAAATGTAAGCCACAGACTAGGATATATGTATTTGTTGTACATGAATCTAAGAAAGGCTTTATATTCAGAATATGTAAAGAACTCCTATAAATCAATAATAAAAAGATAAATAGCCCAATTACAATGGACAAAGCCTTGAATAGACACTTCACAAAAGAGTATATTCCAAATGACCAATATGTACATGAAAAAGTTCCCAACATAATTTTTCATCAGGGAAATATAAATTAGAATCACAATGAGATTGCATGACACATCTACTAGAATGACTAAAATTAAAAAGATCTCAATGCCAAATATTGATGAGGATATGGAGTAATTGAAATTGTCATATATTGGTGGTAGGTGTGTAAACTGATAAAAACACTTTGGAAAGCTAAACATTAACCTACCCCATTATCCAACAATTCCATTCCTGGGCCAAGAAAAATGAGATTATATGTTCACCAAGGGTGTGTACAAGGATGTTCATATTAGCTATATTTATAAGTGAAATAAAACTGGGAACAACCCTATATCCATCAACAAGGGAATAAATAAGTGTATATCCATACAGTGTAACACAGCACTTCAATAAAAAGAATAAACTCCAATTATGCTTAACATCATGACTGAATCTCACACACATGCTGAGCAAGAGAAGCCAGACACAAAGGGTGTGTACATATTCTATAATTCCATTTATATGGTGTCCCAAAACAAGAAAAAGCAATCAATGGAGACAGAAGTCAGAATAGTGATGACCTCTGCAGGAGTCTGATGACTTGGAAGGACAACAGAGGGACATTCTGTGTGTTGAAAATGTTCTAAATCAATCTGGGTGGTGTTACACTGGTGTATATAAATATAAGAAATTGTCAGTCTGCATATTTATGATTTGTGCACTTTATGTATGTTACACCTCAATTTAAAAATAACATATCTTTGTGCCTAGGTATTTATCATACAAAGATTTATACATAAATATCCGTAGCAGCTTTAGTTATAGTAACCCCAAACTGGAAATTACCCACATGTGAATCAACACTTGAATGGATAAACAAACTATGGTACATCTGTGCAATAGATTATTACTTAGCAATAAAAAGAACTGAATGATTGATAAATGCAGCAACATGAATGAATCTCAAAATCATTATGTTGAGTGAAAGAAGCCAGACACAAAAGTCTGCATACTAGTATGATTCCATTTATATAAAATCCTAGAAAATGCAAGCTAATTGCAGATCAGTGGTTGGTTGTCTGGGGTCCCGGGTAGAGGGAGGGACTGAAAAAGGGCATGAGGAAACCTTGGCTGGGGGTGAATCTTGATTGTATCAATGGTTTCCCGTGTATATATATGTCATAATGCATCAGATTGTATCCTTTGAAGTAATACAGTTTATTTTCCATAAATTATATTTCAATAGAGTTGATGAAAAATAATATATATCAAATTAAGAATACTCAGTGACCAAAAAGTTCCAGCAGACACTACTAAATAAACTTCAATTTCCTTCCTAGGACCCCACACCCTAAATAAAATGAAAGCTAGTCTGGTAGGATCTGAGTAAGGGGAAGGGACAGTCCCACTCTGCCTTATAGAGGCAAATGGAGGACGTGAGTGGGGAGTGAAATTTAAAGAATTGTTAGCTACATAATTGAAAAAGTAAAAAAGAGAACACTGAGGTATCAGAGACAATAATTGCAGGATGCAGCCACTCTCCCCCCAGGTTTGGGGGAAACAGGTGGAAGAGGTTAGAATTATTAAAACTTGGAAACTCAGAGGATGGTCCTGGGGGCTGGGACCTAGACCTCTGAGGAGGTGGCCCAGGATGGCTGGCGCAAGTGTTTCTGAGGCTAGTTTTACATGTCAAAGAAACTACAAACTAGATTCAGCTATTGCCACAGGAAGAATCTGCTAATGTTGGGGTGAAGAGGCATTTCTGGGGTGACACTTAGAGTAACAGGAAGCAAACAGGAGAAAGCACATCCTTTCTCCCTCCACCAACTTTGCAGTCTCCCTCTAGTGCCCCCAATTGGCATTGCCTCAAAGTGAGCACGTGGAAAAACTGAAATGTTGGTTTGCAGAGTCCAAGCTCCAGCCTTATAAGCATGGTGAATATAGGGGTTGAGGAATGGTGAAGTTGAGATTAGGCCTCAAGCAATTTTGTATTTAAATCTTGGCTTTTCCTCACTTGTTTTGTGAACTTTGGCAGGTTACTTAACCTCTCTGAGCCTCAGTTCCACATCAGTAAAATGAAGGTAATGTTATAAGTTTGTGGTAGTGAGTCTTCAATAAGTGGACTCCAGGTTACACTGATTGGGCATGTTTTGTTGGTAGCAGCATTCTTCCGGTTGGGTCAGGTCACACTTCACAGGGGCAGAAGCTTTTGCTGGTAGTGTTGCCTCCTCCCCAAAAGAACTTGGCTATCAAGTATTGCATCCCATTCATGAAGATCAGAGTTAATGTGGATTGGCTGAGAAGTTGTCTGTGATTCAAAGGACAGACTCAAGAGGGAAGTGGTATGATAAAGATCTAAATGTGCTACTTTCCACTCCACTTCATGGATGCCCACTTTTCAACAGCATCATCTTTTATTTAAAGAGCCTCTGGGGACCTTCAAGGTGTCAGAGGAGTAAGACGTGGAGATCACCTTCCTCCCCACAAATACAGCAAAAATACATCCACATGTGGAACAACTACAGAACACCTACTGAACGCTGGCAGAAGACCTCAGACTTCCCAAAAGGCAAGAAACTCCCCAAGTACCTGTGTAGGGCCAAAGAAAAAAGAAAAAACAGAGACAAAAGAATAGGGATGGGACCTGCACCTCTGGGAGGGAGCTGTAAAGGAGGAAAAGTTTCCACACACTAGAAGCCCCTTCACTGGCAGAGATGGGGGGTGGGGGGGGGAAGCTTCGGACCACAGAGGAGAGCACAGCAACAGGGGAGCAGAAGGCAAAGCAGAGAGATTCCCACACAGAGGATCAGTGCCAAGCAGCACTCACCAGCCTGAGAGGCTTGTCTGCTTACCCGCCAGGATGGGTGGGGGCTGGGAGCTGAGGCACGGGCTTCGGAGATCAGACCCCAGAGAGAGGACTGGGGTTGGCTGCACGAACACAGCCTGAAGGGGGCTAGTGTGCCACAGCTAATTGGGAGGGAGTCCAGGAAAAAGTCTGGAGCTGCCAAAGAGGCAAGAGACCATTGTTTTGGGGTGTGCGAGGAGAGGGGATTCAGAGCGCTGCCTAAACAAGCTCTAGAGATGGGCACGAGCCACGGCTATCAGCACGGACCCCAGAGACGGGATTGAGATGCTAAGGCTGCTGCTGCAGCCACCAAGAAGCCTGTGTGCGAGCACAGGTCACTATTCACACCTGTGCAGCCCGCCACTGCCAGGATCCCGTGATCCACAGACAACTTCCCTGGGAGAACACACGGCACACCTCAGGCTGTTGCAACATCACACTGGCCTCTGCTGCTGCAGGCTCACCCCACATTCTGTACCCTTCCCTTCCCCGAGCCTGAGTGAGTCAGAGCCCCCTAATCAGCCGCTCATTTAACTCCATCCTGTCTGGGCAGGGAACAGACACCCTCAGGTGACCTACATGCAGAGGCGAGGCCAAATCCAAAGCTGAACCCCAGGAGCTGTGTGAACAAAGAAGAGAAAGGGAAATTTCTCTCAGAAGCCTCAGGAGCAGTGGATTAAATCTCCACAGTTAACTTGATGTACCCTGCATCTGTGGAATACCTGAATAGCCAACAAATCATCCCATAATTGAGGCGGTGGACTTTGGGAACAACTGTAGACTTGGGGTTTGCTTTCTGCATCTGATTTGTTTCTGGTTTTATGTTTATCTTAGTTCAGTATTTAGAGCTTATTATCATTGGTAGATTAGTTTATTGATTTGGTTGCTCTCTTACTTTTTTTAAAAAAAAAATATATATATATATTTCCTTCTCCTCTTTTTGTGAATGTGTATGTGTATGCTGCTTTGTGTGATTTTGTCTGTATAGCTTTGCTTTTACCATTTGTCCTAGGGTTCTGTCTGTTTATGTTTTTTGTTTTTTAGTATAGTTTTTAGCGCTTGTTATCATTGGTGGATTGGTTTTTTGGTTTAGTTTCTCTCTTCTTCCTTTTTTTCTTTTTTAAATTATTTTTTAGTTTTTTTACTTTTAATAATTTTTTTAATTTATATTTTAATAACGTTATCTTTTTTCTTTCTATCTTTCTTTCCTTCCTTCCTTCCTTCCTTTCTTTCTTTCTTTCTTCCCTCCCTCCTTTCTTTCTTTCTTTCTTTCTTTCTTCCTTCCTTCCTTCCTTCCTTTCCTTCCATCCTTCCTTCCTTTCCTTCCATCCTTCCTTCCTTCCTTCCTTCCTTCCTTTTCTTTCGTTCTTTCTCCCTTTCTTTCTGAGCCGTATGGCTGACAGGGTGTTAGTGCTCTGGCCGAGTGTCAGGCCTGAGCCTCTGAGGTGGGACAGCTGAGTTCAGGACATTGGTCCACTAGAGACCTCCCAGCCACATATAATATCAAATGGCGAAAGCTCTCCCAGAGATCTCTGTCTCAATGCTGAGACCAAGCGCCACTCAATGACCAGCAACCTCCAGTGCTGGACACCCTATGCCAAACAACTAGCAAGACAGAAACACAACCCCACCCATTAGCAAAGAGGCTGCCTAAAATCAAAATAAGGCCACAGACAACCCAAAACACATGACTGGACTCGGTCCTGCCCACCAGAAAGAGAAGATCCAGCCTCATCCACCAGAACACAGGCACTGGTCCCCTCCACCAGGAAGCCTACACAACCCACTGAACCAACCTTGGTCACTGGGGACAGACACCAAAAACAATGGGAACTATGACCCTGCAACCTGTGAAAAGGAGACTCCAAACACAGTAAGTTAAACAAAATAGGAAGACAGAAACACACAGCAGATGAAGGAGCAAGGTAAAAACCCACCAGACGAAACAAGTGGAGAGGAACTGGGCAGTCTACCTGAAAAAGAGTTCACAGTAATGATAGTAAAGAGGACCCAAGATCTTGGAAATAGAATGGAGAAAATACAAGAAACATTACCAAGGACCTAGAAGAACTAAAGAGCAAACAACCAATGATGAATTAAACAATAAATGAAATTAAAATACTCTAGAAGGAATCAATAGCAGAATACCTGAGGCAGAAGAACGGATAAGTGACCTGGAAGATAAAATAGTAGAAATAACTACCACAGAGCAGAATAAAGAAAAAAGAATGAAAAGAAGTGAGGACACTCTCAGAGACCTCTGGGACAACATTAAATGCACCAACATTCAAATGATAGGGGTCCCAGAAGAAGAAGTGAAAAACAAAGGGGCTGAGAAAATATTTGAAGAGATTATAGTTGTAAACTTCCCTGATATGGGAAAGAAAATAGTCAATCAAGTCCAGGAAGCTCAGAGAGTCCCATACAGGATACATCCAAGGAGAAACATGCCAAAACAGATATTAATCAAACTATCAAAAATTAAATACAAATAAAAAGTATTAAAAGCAGCAAGGAAAAAGCAACAAATAACATACAAGGGAATCCCCATAAGGTTAACAGCTGATCTTCCAGCAGAAACTCAGCAAGACAGAAGGGAGTGGCAGGACATATTTAAAGTGATGAAAGGGAAAAAAACCTACAACCAAGATTACCCAGCAAGGATCTCATTCAGGTTCGACGGAGAAATTAAAACGTTTACTGACAAACAAAAGCTAAGAGAATTCAGCACCACCAAACCAGCCTTACAACAAATGCTAAAGGAACTTCTCTAGGGAGGAAACACAAGAGAAGGAAAAGACCTACAATAACAAATCCAAAACAATTAAGAAAATGGGAAAAGAACATACACATCGATAATTACCTTAAATGTAAATGGATTAAATGCTCCAACCAAAAGACATAGACTGGCTGAATGGATACAAAAACAGGACCCAGATATATGCTGTCTACAAGAGACTCATTTCATACCTAGGGACACATACAGACTGAAAGTGATGGGATGGAAGAAGATATTCCATGAAAATGGAAATCAAAAGAAAGCTGGAGTAGCAAATCTCATATCAGACAAAATAGACTTTATTATTTTTTTTTAAAATAGACTTTAAAATAAAGACTATTACAAGAGACAAAGAAGAACACTACATAATAATCAAGGGTTCAATCCAAGATTATATAACAATTATAAATATTTATGCACCCAACATAGGAGCACCTCAATGCATAAGGTAAATGCTAACAGCCATAAAAGAGGAAATTGACAGTAACACAATTATAGTAGGGGACTTTAATACCCCACTTTCACCAATGGGCAGATCATGCAGAATGAAAATAAATAAAGAAATACGAGATATAAATGACATATTAAGCAAGATGGACTTAATTGATATTTATAGGACAATCCATCCAAAAAAAAAATACACTTTCTTCACAAGTGCTCATGGAATATTCTCCAGGATAGCTCATATCTTGGGTCACAAATCAAGCCTTCATAAATTTAAGAAAATTGAAATTGTATCAAGTATCTTTTCCAGCCACAATGCTATGAGACTAGATATCAATTACAGGAAAAAAAAAACTGTAAAAAATACAAACAGATGGAGGCTAAACAATACACTAGTTAATATCCAAGAGATCACTGAAGAAATCAGAGGAAATCAAAATGTACCTAGAAACAAATGAAAATGAAAACACGACAACCTAAAACCTATGGGATGCAGTAAAAGCAGTTCTAAGAGGAAAATTTATAGCAGTACAATCCTACATTAAGAAACAAGAAAAATCTCAAATAAACAACCTAACCTTACACCTACAGCAATTAGAGAAAGAAGATCAAAAAATCCCCCAAAGAGGGCTTCCCTGGTGGTGCAGTGGTTGAGAGTCCGCCTGCCGATGCAGGGGACACAGGTTCATGACCCGGTCCTGGAAGATCCCACATGCCGCAGAGCGGCTGGGCCTGGGAGCCATGGCCACTGAGCCTGCGTGTCCAGAGCGTGTGCTCCACAACAGGAGAGGCCACAACAGTGAGAAGCCCACGTACCGCCAAAAAAAAAGCCCCCAAAGTTAGCAGAAGGAAAGAAATTATAAAGATCAGATCAGAAATAAATGAAAAAGAAATGGAGGAAACGATAGCAACGATCAATAAAAGTAAAAGTTGGTTCTTTGAGAAGATAAACAATATTGATAAACCATTAGCCAGACTCATCAAAAAAAAATAAAAGGGAGGAGACTGAAATCAACAGAATTAGAAATGAAAAAGGAGAAGTAACAACTGACACTGCAGAAATACAGAGGATCATGAGAGATTACTACAACCAACTGTATGCCAGTAAAATGGACAACCTGGAAGAAATGAACAAAATTTTAGAAAAGCACACTCTTCTGAGACTGAATCAGGAAGAAATATAAACAGACCAATCACAGCACTGAAACTGAAGCTGTGATTAAAAATCTTCCAACAAACAAAAGCCCAGGACCAGATGGCTTCACAGGCGAATTCTGTCAAACATTTAGAGAAGAGCTAAAACCTATCCTTCTCAAACTCTTCCAAAATATAGCAGAGGGAGGAACACTCCCAAACTCATTCTATGACACCACCATTACCCTCATACCAAAACCAAACAAAAATGTCACAAGAAAAGAAAACTACAGGCCAGTAACACTGATGAATATAGATGCAAAAATCCTCAACAAAATACTAGCAAACAGAATCCAACAGCACATTAAAAAGATCATACACCCTGATCAAGTGGGGTTTGTCTCAGGAATGCAAGTGTTCTTCAATATACGGAAATCAATGTGATAAACCATATTAACAGATTGAAGGAACAAAAACATATGATCATCTCAATAGATGCAGAAAAAGTTTTCAACAAAATTCAACACCGATTTATGATAAAAACCCTCCAGAAAGTAGGCATAGAGGGAACTTACCTCAACATAATAAAGTCCATATATGACAAGCCCACAGCAACATCATTCTCAATGGTGAGAAACTAAACAGTTCCACTAAGGTCAGGAACAAGAAAAGGTTGCCCACTCTTACCACTATTATTCAACATAGTTTTGGAAGCTTTAGCAATAGCAATCAGAGAAGAAAAAGAAATAAAAGGAATCCAAATCGGAAAAGAAGTAAAGCTGTCACTGTTTGCAGATGACAGGATCCTATACATAGAGAATCCTAAAGATGCTACCAGAAAACTCCTAGAGCTAATCAGTGAATTTGGTAAAGTAGCAGGATACAAAATTAATGCACAGAAATCTCTTGCATTCCTATACACTAATGATGAAAAATCTGAAAGTGAATTTAAGGTAACACTCCCATTTACCATTGCAACAAAAAGAATAAAATATCTAGGAATAAACCTACCTAGGGAGACAAAAGACCTGTATGCAGAAAATTATAAGACACTGTTGAAAGAAGTTAAAGATGATACAAATAGATGGAGAGATATACCATGTTCTTGGACTGGAAGAATCAACATTGTGAAAATGACTCTACTACCCAAAGCAATCTATAGATTCAATGCAATCCCTATCAAACTACCACTGGCATTTTTCACAGAACTAGAACAAAAAATTTCACAATTTGTATGGAAACACAAAAGACCCTGCATAGCCATAGCAATCTTGAGAAAGAAAAACGGAGCTGGAGGAATCAGGCTCCCTGACTTCAGACTATACTACAAAGTTACAGTAATCAGGACAGTATGGCACTGGCACAGAAACAGAAATATAGATCATTGTAACAAGATAGAAAGCCCAGAGATAAACCCATGCACATATGGTCACCTTATCTTTGATAAAGGCGACGAGAATATACAGTGGAGAAAAGACAGCCTCTTCAATAAGTGGTGCTGGGAAAACTGGACAGCTACATGTAAACGTATGAAATTAGAACACTCCCGAACACCATACACAAAAAAAACCTCAGAATGGATTAAAGACCTAAATGTAAGGCCAGACACTACCATACTCTTAGAGGAAAACATAGGCAGAACACTCTATGACATAAATCACAGCAAGATCCTTTTTGACCCACCTCCTAGAGAAATGGAAATAAAAACAAAAATAAGCAAATGGGGCCTAATGAAACTTAAAAGCTTTTGCACAGCAAAGTAAACCAGAAACAAGGTGAAAATACAGCCCTCAGAATGGGAGAAAATATTTGCAAATGAAGCAACTGACAAAGGATTAATCTCCAAAATTTACAAGCAGCTCATGCAGCTCAATATCAAAGAAACAAACAACCCAATCCAAAAATGGGCAGATGACCTAAAAAGACATTTCTCCAAAGAAGATATACAGATTGCCAACAAACACATTAAAGAATGCTCAACATCATTAATCATTAGAGAAATGTAAATCATTACTACAATGAGATATCATCTCACTCCAGTCAGAATGGCCATCATCAAAAAAATCTACAATCAATAAATGCTGGAGAGGGTGTGGACAAAAGGAAACCCTGTTGCACTGTTGGTGGGAATGTAAATTGATACAGCCATTATGGAGAACAGTATGGAGGTTCCTTACAAAACTAAAAATAGAACTACCGTACGACCTAGCAATCCCACTGCTGGGCATATACCCTGAGAAACCCATAACTGAAAAAGAGTCATGTACCAAAATGTTCATTGCAGCTCTGTTTACAATAGCCAGGACATGGAAGCAACCAAAGTGTCCATCAACAGATCAATGGATAAACAAGATATGGCACATATATACAATGGAGTATAACTCAGCCATAAAAAGAAATGAAATTGAGTTATTTGTAGTCAGGTGGATGGACCTAGAGTCTGTCATACAGAGTGAAGTAAGTCAGAAAGAGAAAAACAATTACCGTATTCTAACAAATATATATGGAATCTAAGAAAAAAAAAAGGTCATGAAGAACGTAAGGGCAAGACGGGAATAAAGGCACAGACCTACTAGAAGATGGACTTGAGGATATGGGGATGGGGAAGGGTAAGCTGTGACAAAGTGAGAGGGTGGCATGGGCATATATACACTACCAAACGTAAAATAGATAGCTGGTGGGAAGCAGCCGCATAGCACAGGGAGGTCAGCTTGGTGCTTTGTGACCACCTGGGTGGGGGAAAGGGAGGGTGGGAGGGAGGGAGTTGCAAGATGGAAGAAATATGGGAACATATGTATATGTATAACTGATTCACTTTGTTATGAAGCAGAAAACTAACATACCATTGTAAGGCAATTATACTCCATAAAGATGTTAAAAAAAAAAGTGGGCTCCAACATTTAATTGTTTTACTTATATAGCACTAGTCCCCCCATCACTCACTCCTCTAAATCACTGCCAGCATCATGGCCTAGTTACCTGGTCCTTGGGATGGCTCTGCTCACATGTGCCTCACCAGCTCTGTGCCCTCCAGTCTCATCATGAAAAGCCTCCTTATGATACGAGATTCCGAGAAATAAGTGGTGGCAGCACTGGACTGTGGTCTGTGGTGTATCACTTGGATTTCAGTCCTGGGGGAAGAAATTAAGCAGCTAGCCTATCATCCTTTATCTCATGTAACCAGGAGGACACTCCTGGAAGATAAAGAAAACAAGTGACCCAATGTAATCTCTTTATGAACATGCTGATAATCGGGCTCCTGGTAAATAAACTAATGAGACTGACTAGCAAGAGACACCCCATTTATGGAACGCTTTTAGCAAAATTGATCCTGGATTAGGATTGCTTATGGAAGACTAGAGTCTTTGAGTTATGAATCATGGCTCCCTGGAGGATTCCATTTAAGTCATAATGATCTGGGTAAAAATAGAGATGATTCATAACCTACAGTCTCCCTGTTGTGTAAGGTAACCCACACATCTCCGCCATGGGCTAAAGAGTACATGTCTGATGTAGGAAGAGAGGACCTGGGGAACCACCCTCCGTATCCTGGACTCCTCCCTGCTTCACCTGTACCTCTTAATTACATGTCTCCTTAAAATGATTAGTGAAACTTGATAGTGAGTAACAGAGAAACTCACACTAACCCAGAGAGTTGTTGGCATGGTCCAGCCATGCTTTTTCAGTGAACAAGGTATTATTGAACCCTAAAAACAAGGGGCTAGAACCTCTTAACGATGTGTGTCAAATTCATTGGATTTTTAATTCACTAAGTAATATCCATGTTCTAGAATCTAACTCAGTTATTTCTCTGGCTATCATAACTTTCTTCTCTCTAAAAATGTAGAGGTAAAATGAGCACTAAACCTCCTTTAGAAAATAGGGGTTCTGGCCCTAGCTCTGCTGCAAGTGGACTGTGTGACCTTGGACAGAACCCTCAACCTCTCTGAACCTCAATTTTATCATCTGCACAATGGGGAGGGTGATCATACTACCTCCCCCATGGAGTTGCCATGAGAATCAAATGAAAGATGTAGGAAAATGCTAAATAAACTGTACAAAATACAGTCATATTTCTACTAGAGCAATCAATTTAAAGAAGCAATACTGTCTCTCCAGTGCTTCTCCAGTACTATCTCTTCCAGTGCTTTTACTAATACTGGCCTAAATATGTAGTAAAAAAGTCTGAATTCTCTTACTTATACTTACAGATCCCTGATTCATCTCTGTTTCTAAAAAATATTTTATTAAAGTATACTTTCCATTAATTGAAACACATAGATCTTAAATATACAGTCCAATCAATTTTGACAAATGCATACACCTATGTAACCCATACTTCCATCAAGATATAGAACATTTCCAACACCCATAAAGATCCTATGTACCCCCTTCTAGTCCATCACACCCTTAAGAAACACCATTGTTCTGATTTCTACTGCAGTGTGTTAGTTTTGCCTGTTCTAGAACTTCATACTTTCTTGTGCTTGGCTTCTTTCATTCAGGATAATGTTTTTGAAAGTTAGCCACATTGTTGTGGATATAAGTAGCACATTCTTTTATATTTTTCTGTATAGGATTCCATTGTATGAATATAACATAATTTATTTATCCATGCTCCTGTCAATGGCCATTGGGTTGTTTCTAGTTTTTAGCTATCAAGAATGGGCTAAGGACAGTCTCATTTAAGACTTTGTATAGATGCATGTTTTCATTTCTTTTGGGTAAATACTTAAGAGTGGAATTGTTGAATCACAGTGTAGTTGCATGTTTAACTTTTTAAGAAACTGCCAAATGGTTTCCCAAAGTATGTGACAATTCCAGTTTTTCCATTTCCTTGCTAACATTTGGTGTTGTCGAAGTTTTTTTTATTATGGCCATGGGTGTGTCGTGCTATCTCTAGTTCTTTTTTCAAGTTTTCGTGGGTTCTTAAACTCACGAAACGGGGTTTCGTGGAACCCTCTTGGGGTATGTTGATGAAGTTATATGCAAAAATGTATGCCTGCTTACATTTTCATAAGGATAGAATCTATATAAATTTCAGCTTTTTAAAGCAGCTCCTCATTCCCTCAAATGTTAACAATTATACAAACAGCAGTCTCTGAAGATATGATTTTTTGTCAGTCTGATAGGCTAGGCCATAATTAACCAGCAGCAATCAACTATTTATGTTCTCACAGCTTAAAGATTTTGTTTCACTGTAATGTGCAGTTAAACATAACACAGATTCTTATTAGCTCTTAAAGTCTTAAAATACCATTTGGCCCAGATTTCTGAAATGTCCTCATGTATCCAGAGTCCTTTCGATAGTGAAAATTATGTCCTCTGGCTCTGTGTTATTTATTAGGAAAGGAAATTTGCATTCCTGATTTGATTAAGGAAAAATTAGTCATGGAGACTTTCACAAGGAATGTCTTTTGGTCTACCTGAAACTTGAGCAAATAAAACAGGTAGGGCTAATTGTCCACAGACATTCAGCATGCTCTGTAAGCCCAATTTGTTATTGTGATTAGCCTCATCAATGTAGTCTTTTAGGAATTTGCTTTCTAGATTGTTGTTTATTTTCATGTGCATAATTTAGCTGAAGTTTTCAAAGCACCATTTGTGTGTGTGTAACTTAAAAAGGCAGTGAGCTTCAGAAGAAAGAAAGTTTCCTTTTTGTAACCCCCTCACATCCACTTTTAGAATTCACACTGAATGAATTCAAGGATTAAAGAAAGAGTTGAGAAATGTTTGCTCATTCTGTAGATGTCCTGTTTATGCCCAGTTCAAAGTGTGCCATTAATTTGCAATGGTCATTTACAGTATAATAATAAAAGAAATGGCTTCTAGCATTTATCTTTGTAAATGCCTTTTGTTAGGAGTTAGGTTTGACTAAAAGTTACATAGAATTATCATGAGTTGACCAATCTACATTGCATCTAATACATTGCTTGAGTATTCCAATAGTGACTTAAATAACAGTAGGATGGTACTTCATTCCAGACTATTATACTCATAAAGACATTAGTTTAGTCTCACTGATGGCCATTTGATATGACAAGGGGAGAAATTGACCAGGAGAGAATATTCTTTTATTTTTTGGTAACAGATTTATTGAGATATAATTCACCTACCATACAGCTCGCCCATTTAAAGAGTACAATTCAATGGTTTTCAGTATATTCACAGGGCTGTGCAACCAGCACTACAATCAGTTTCAGAACTTTTTTTTTTATTAACAGTCACCTCCCTCCCCCATTTCCCCTCAGCATTGCCAGCCCTAGGTAGCCACGACTCTTTCTGTATCTACAGATTTTTATGGTTTTGCCTATTCTGGAATGTCATATGCATGAAATCATATGTAGTCTTTTGTGACTGTCTTCTTTTAATTAATATAATATTTTTGAGTTTCATCCATACTGTAACATGTATCCTTACTTCATTCCTTTTTATTGTTGGAGGATATTCCATTGTATAGATACATCACATTTTAGTTATCCATTCATCGATGGATGTTTGTATTGTTTCCACTTTTTGGCTATTCTGAATAATGCTACTATAAACATTTGCATACAACTTTTTGCATAGACATATGTTTTCAATTCTCTTGGTATGTACCTAGGAGTAGAATTGCTGGGTCATATGGGAAGTCTGTTAGTCTTTTGAGAACCTGCTAAACTGTTTTCCAAAGGTGCTACACCATTTTACATTCCCAACAGCCATGTGTGAAGTGGTATCTCATTGTGGGTTTGAGTTGCATTTCCCTGGGCTAATAATGTTGAGCATCTTTTCATATGCTTATTGGCCATTTGTGTATCTTCTTTGGATAAATATCTATTCAGATTCTTTGCCCACTTTTTAACTGGGTTGTATTCTTATCATGAGTTCTAAGAGTTTTGATATGCTTTTGAGTAACAGCATGAAATGGAAAAATATGGGTATCTCTGAAAATGATAATATACATATTGATTGAGGTGCTTGGAATCATAACATAAGAGCTGGAGGGTACCATAAAGATGCCCAAGGCAAAGCCCTCCAAGGAAACAAACTATTGTAAAGATTAAATGATTTCCTGAGAAGCAACAGCCAGGAGATTAAAGAATGGAGATTCAAACCCAAATGTTTATGCAGAATTTGCCACTCTAGCTGATGCATTTCATTGCTTGGAAATGCAAAATTATGCTCTCTGCTGCCAAGAATTCTTAGATCTTTGCTTGCCTCTTGTTCTTTAGAGATGAGTACACCATTTATATTTATTGCTGTGGATCATGCCAGGTTTCTGTTTAGGGCAGGACTAAAGGATAATGAGTTAGAGCAGTGCCTCTCAGACTTGAGCATGCATCAGAATTGCCTGGAGAGCTTGTGAAAACACAATTGTGTCCAACATACATAATATGCAGTATTACGTAAATATGTATTTAAAATAATGAGACATGATGCACAAGTGCCAGTGACAAAGGTTGAATAATGTATAGCACTTATTACATGACTCCAAATAAACATATATTGAGTGGAAATTGAAAAACATAGTTTAATGTGTAATCTTACAACCATGGTTCTGAAATGAGCATGTACCAGAATCACCTGGAGGGCTTATTAACACACATATTGCTCAGCCCCACCTCCCAAGTTGCAGATTTAGGAGAGTGTGGAGGGACCCAATAATTTGCATTTCTAAAGTTCCCAGGTGATGCTGATGCCTGGAGGTCCAGGGACCTCACTATGAGAACCACTGTACTAGAAGAAAGAAAACATTTCAATGTCTGGGGTAGGGATACTGTGGAGGATGGCAGGACCCAATTATAATACAATGCCATATACAAGTGAAAAATTTTCCAGATGTTCTTAATTTTAATCTTTTTCAGTGTATACTTTGAAATACATGACTTGCTTTTTCTTATGCTAGTTTGAAAGGGAGATTGTAACAAAAATGCCAGTTCTTTTGATTTCCGTAATCACAAACTGCAGAACTTTGTACCATCTAAACATTAGACATAATTACATATGTAATATATATATATGAAACATTATATATAATTGTATATACATGAAAACATTTGACAAGGATATTTGGCTTCACTTGTTACATAGAATGTTTGTTCTAAAACAAGACAGCAAAAAGTTATTGTTATGATGCAGCTGGAAAGCTGATCAAATTTCTCTGAAAGAGCTAAGTCATGGCCAGGGTGCTTAGAGTAGTTAACACTGATCTTTGTATGGCATAGGTTCTCTGTAAACAGAGAGAATGGATGAATGCTTTATCTACCATGGGTTTTACTTTGGCTCAGTCATGATAACTTTCAAGTTGAAGAACATGGCTGATAAATTTTAGCTATACTTTTCAGGCTTCCATGTCAAGGTGAGAGGCATATGCATTTTACTGTCTTTCTGAATCCTTGTACATCTTTTCCCCCTGGGAGTTCTGAACCAATATCTGAACTTAAACATTAGGCCTTAGGTGATCAAATATATTTAGAAACAAATGCCACACATCTGACACAAATTATGCTACTCAGTGATTCCCAATTTCTAAGAGAATTCTAAGATGAAGCATTTGGAAGTTATCAAATGAATCAGCCTAGATGGGGTATGTGTTAAGTCTTTAGCATACTTATTGTTTTGGTTGGATCTAGTTTAAGAAGTAAGGAAATTTTTGTGTATAACCTTATTAAAGGTGTTAATCATAAAAAACAAGGTTGAATTATTTACATAAAACTTGGAAAAATCTCATGATGTAAGACACGAAGTCCATATTTCCAGAACCAGAATGCAAATTATTTTCCTGTTTACCATTTTCTAAAATGTTAGAATGTATAACTAACCAACTAGCTGATTGCCTATCGGGGCAAGCACAGTAGAAAAGTGTATGGGCTTTGGTGTCAGAGCTGTGTTGTATTCTGACTTTGTTACTTCCAAGCTGTTTAACTATAGCGGAATTTGAGTTGTGTTGCTCGGATCCCTATTTAGGACTGAAGAATTTATTTTCTCCTGCTGCTGCAAGTGCTATAGATTGCATCCAACTTGTTGTCATGGAGTATAAAATCCTGGCCCCCTCACCCCAACTTGGAACAACTCTTAAGGGCCATCACAGCTCTAGGGCTCCCCATGGGATCAGCTGAGGCCTCACTGAGACTGCATCGAAGCCCATATCCTCCCTCTGTCCAACCCTGCTTCCTTCCCTTCTTCTCTAGGTATTAATCATGAGGATACGCTCTATAAATTTGCTGAACACAAACCTCTGTCTCAGTGTCTGCTTCCTAGAAACCCAATGTGCAACAGTGATCTTTTATAAGTTATTTAACTTCTTTAACCTTAAACTTCATGTAACAAAGCCTATCTCATTTAAACTTGTTATCCGAACTAAATTAAATAACGTTCTAGCACAATGTCAGATATGGGATAGATGCCCAATAATGTTAAGTTCTTTTCTGTTTTCCAGGTATATTTCCTTCCTCTATGTAGCTAAGTCAATTTTCCCCCACACTACTCACCTTATGCAACTACACATAACTGGCAGAATCTAAGATTTGAGATTCTGTGAAAACTTTCAGTTGGTTTCCCCAACCTCAGGCAAAACAATTCCATTCTGGGACTAGTTATGAAGAAAGGAGGTTTACAGGATATTATCACATAGCTAAGTACACCAGACCATGGCTCCCAGTGGCTGTTTCTGTGTCAGGTTTCCTCTGATTGCCAAGAAAATGAATAGTAAACATTTTTAAAGTTAATGGCCTCATGTTTGGTTTAAATAGTCACCTTGAGAGAACATGACCTTGCTTTAGGAGCTAGGCTTTTTTTTTTTTTTTTTTTTTTTTTAGATTTTACTCTTTTCTCCTCAGAAATATAACACACCAAGAACATATTAAGTGCTTCACTATGCAAACTACTGGATCATATGGTAGGTGAAGCCAATAGTGTTATATATATGGCATATATACAGCTCATTACAGCTGGAAAGTCTACAATCCACATGTTACAAAAAGGGTTTAACCCAGATGGGGGCTCTAGGAATGATTATGATTTTTCACTTTGATAACCATTTATTAAGAATAATTCTGTGTTAGGTTCTGAAGATGTAGAGATGAGTAGGACATGGTTCTCTGCCTCCAAAAAACTCATCTTCTATTCTTTCAAGTTGCAGGCTATATGGGATTCTTTGTCCATAGGAAGGGGGATGAGAAATAGGAGGTCATATTTTTTTAAACCATAATAGAAATCTATGTAATAGTGACAGGGTAGCTGATATAAATTGCTCATTATCCCCCAATATCCATTCTATCCTTCCTTTTAATAACAAACCACTTCCCCACAATTTTAACTGGGCATATGTCCATCCAGATAGAGACATTTCCCAGCCTCCCTAGCTGTTAGATGTGGCCACATAACTACATTCTGGCCAGTGGGGTATAAACAACCGTGATGTGTGTGGTCTCTGGGTCACACCTTAAAAAGGAAGCTCTTTCCCACCACTATCTCTGTCCTCCACACTGCTGGCTGGGAGATAACCCATCCACAAATGAGAGCTGTATATTGAGAATGTAGAGACACCTACCAGCCACTAATTCCAAATACTACATAAGAAACAGATTTCTGTCTTACTTAAGCCTCTATATTTTAGGTTCTTTTTAGCTTATGCCCTAACACCTGTATTTTCTCATTTAATCCTTATAATTAACATGTGAGGTACCTGTTGATATCTCCATTTAAAGATGAAGAAACTGATTCAGAGATTAATTTGCCCAAGCAAGTAGGAAAACTGCAAGTGAAGTCCAGATAATCTATATTCAAGTCTAATTCTTTTCTCCAAATGGATTCTTTTCAGGAGAAACAAACAAACAAACAAACATTTTCTAGTCCAGAAAGTAAAAGGTCAAGGAGACATGACCAGAAGTTCATAAAATCAAGTAAGGAGACTTTGAATGGGTCTTGCTCATCAAATTTTGTCTATTAGAGCTGGGGGGCTTCTTTGAAGCCTGAAACCAGAAGAGTTAAAGTTAATAAAAAGAGGAACTGTTCCATTTTGCATAGAAAGTCAACTAAGAGAAATCACTACCCCAAGAAGAAGTGAAGACAATAAATTGGCTGAAGGTGAATTAGGCCATTCATTCACAATAGACTCAGATTAGGGAAGTTTTGTTGGCGTTTGGGTACATCCTTAACTTGTAGGTTTAAGTTTTAAAGAAGAGCTCTGCCTTGCCCATGAAGTTCCCCTTGGGGCCTCTCTCTGCCAGAAATCTTAGATGGACTGGCTGACATGGCATGGCATTCCTTAAATTCTCATGCTGATGCTAGCTAGCACAGCACACCAAGCTGTGAGCAGCTATGCTGCCAACAACTTCAACGAGGAAGAAGCAGACCATATGCTAAGATGTGAGCTCTGTAACCATCCTTAACTTCACAGTGATGTGCTTAATAACCATATTTCAAAATTATGTCACAGTTTGGGTTTTGGAAGAACATTAGTTCATCCTGTATCCACAACCAGAAGACTTCAGATTTTCTTTGAGTTGGTTGCTCTTGAAAGTTTTCTTATGTGAGGACCCTCAGAATGAAAGTGACACAAGTTGTTCTTTATCTTTGAGAAGGGCCGTGCTCCCCACATGGGGTCTCAAGTTGTCTGCCTCCTTTCCTTTTCTTCTAACGAGTGTGCTTTGGTGCAAGATACCCCACTTCCTCCCCACTCCAGCCCTGCCCTCCCTTTTCCTGTTACCCTGCTTCTTTCTATTTATGATAGAGGAAGGATGTCCCTCCTTTCAAACATCAAAGCCCAGATCCCTTGCCTTCCTTATTTTGCTGGGCTATTGCTCAATCAATTATCCCTCTTAATTGACTCCCCAGCCTTTCCATCTGGTGATCCCTGTCCTTTCTTCACACACACAGACACACACACACAGAGACACACACGCAGACACACACACACACACACACACACACACACACACACACACACCCTTGTGGTGGGTTTGTAATGTGTTAACTTGACTAAGCTGAACTGCATTTCCCAGAATTCTCCTCCCTGTATATTTTTAGTTATCTGGGCCAAAGTGAGATTCTTGTGGGAGATTGGGTGGGTGGAAGTGAAGCAGCAGCCATTTTGTAGCTTGCACACATTGCCACTTATCAGTTGCCATGGTTGCCGTGGTTGCCGTGAGGCAGCAGCCTGGTCTGCAACTGCCCTACCTTCCCCTGGACCCTCCTTCCGTGCTCCCATTCCTAGGCCAGGTGTATGAATTTAGCTCCATTAGGAAGGTTCCAACTTTTGAAGTTGTGAAGTTGGGACAATACCACACCACTCAGAGGCAGCGAGAAATGACATGGGTCTCAGTCCATCCTTGTGGGGCTCCAGCTCATGTTTGTGGGCTCTGGCCTGCTCTTGATCTCCTCCACTTTCCATCCATCTTCCCTTCTATTTACCCTGTGGACTTCATGCTCCAGCTCCAGACGCAAAGACAGCCTCACAGAAACTGCTTGTTCCCATAATTCCGTAAGGTCAAATCCCCATAACAAATCCCTGTGTGTGTAAGTGTGTGCACACACACATTTCCTAGTGGTTGGCTGTTACTGATGCACACACCTCCTGACATTTTTACCTAACACCCTCAAATTATATACTGCCCATATTCTTCCTTTTTTATCTCAACATTCTCTAGAATGTAGTTTAT
Source organism: Grampus griseus (assembly GCF_964374135.1). Classification (NCBI taxonomy): domain Eukaryota; kingdom Metazoa; phylum Chordata; class Mammalia; order Artiodactyla; family Delphinidae; genus Grampus; species Grampus griseus. The sequence goes on along the minus strand of NC_138998.1, from coordinate 33,798,100 downwards.
AGTCAGTATCTTACTGCAACATATTCAAGTGTTTCTCAAAGTGACTGGTCAGAACGCTTGATAAAAATGCAGATTCTGAGGTCCCCCACCTCCAGACTGATTGAACCAGGATATGCATTTTGAATAAGGTCTCCCCACATTGTGATGCACAGTAAAGTTCAAGCACAGTAAAGTACTTGACACCCTGTAAGCCGGACCATCTTCTCTCACCTTCTTCTGTACCTTCTATATTCCACTTGAAGCTGCTGTGTTGAATGGCATGGGTGGCTTTCTTACTTGTCTATTCTCTGGATTTGATCCTCAGGAACAGCTGAGATTGTTGAAAGTCTTTTCTTTTTATTCTTTATGTTCTCATCGGTATATGTCCCAATGGGTGTCCCCTAAAATTTTCTGATCTGCTCCAGTTACTAGGCACTTAGGACTCTATCCTAACTCTCCTCCTAACTCCCACTCCTTTTTGTTTTCTTAGCTAGCATTTCCCAATGTAATATCTCAATTCAACTAAGAAATATATTGAACAATTACTGTGTGCCCTGCACTGTGCTGGGCCCTGGGAATAATCCTTACACTTAAGGAGCTCACAGTCTAATGGTCTGAGAGATGATTACAATTAAATCATCAACTGTAATTTAGGGTAATAAGTGCTTCCAGGGTGAGTAGTGGGTGCTAAGTTAGATGTAAGAGGCCAGGGCAATATGCCTAGAGGAAGGCTTAAAGAGTTGTCACTCCAGCCAGGTACAGAATTGAATGAGGATGTTCCAGCAAAGAAAAGAGCCTGTCCAAAAGGTAGGAGGTGTGAGGGGTCAAGGTACATTCTGGGATCTGTAAATAATTTGTTGAGGGAATGGCTAACATGAAGCTGACCAGGTAAGTTAAGGGTGCTCTTGAAGAGCCTTAACCACCTTGTTAAGGGGTTGGTCTTTATTCTAAGATGGCATTAGGGAGTTTTAAGCAGCAGAGAAAAAGGGTGACAGATTTATGTTTTGGAAATACTCTCCCAGCAGTGGTGATAAAGGTGGCACTCCCAGAACCAGGGGAACCAGTTAAGAGGCCCTTGCAAAAACTTGGGGTAAGGAATGGTGAGCCCCTTGAGACAAGCCTGGTCAGGGTGGTGGAAGACGAAGAGAGATATCTGGGAGGTGGGATTGATAGAACTCAGTGGCTGATTTGATGTGGGGCGGCTGGGGTGGGGGTGGGGGTTTTGGAGTGAAAGAGAAAGAGGAGCCTAAGATATGGTGTAGGTTTCTGGGTTGGGGACTCATGGAGGAAAAACAGGTTGGCTTGGGTGTGGCAGGACAGGGACGAGGAATGAAGAGTTTAGTTCTGGGTCTGCCCAAGTGATGTCCAGTAGACAGGTGAACACAGGGATAAGCAGGCCTGCTCAGGAGGGCTGGGCCTTGCTGACCATACTGACTCTGCTTTTTTTGGGTGCCCCCAGCCACGCATGCTTGACTGAGATTTTATTGGAGAAATGGCTACCCAACAGAGTGAAACAACCTAACAACTGAAATAACTTATTTTTTTTCCAGAACCCACAGACTTTATTTATTTATTTATTTAACATGAACTAACTTATTAATCCTATCCACCTATAAACTCTTTAACTCAATACCTCCTGCCCCATCCCTCTTCCCTGCTCTCCCAACAACACTGAAGGGGAAGTTGTGGGAGACTGAATAACGCCCTTCAAAGATGTCCATGTCCTAATCCCAGGAACCTGTGAGTATGCCACCCACGTGGCCAAAGGGTTGTTGCAGATGTGGTTAAAGTAAAACAGCTTGAGATGGGGAGACTATCTCGGATTATGTGGGTGGCCCAGTATAATCACAAGGGTCCTTATAAAGAAGGCGGTGGGAAGGACAGAGTCAGAGGAGATGTGATGAGGGAAGCAGTGGTCAAGGTGATGCAGGGCCATTAGGCAAGGAATGCAAGTGGCCTCTTGAAGCTGGAAAAGACAAGGAAATGGATTTTCCCCCAGCTTCCAGAAGGAAGCAGATCTGCCTACACCTCAACTTCAGGCCAATGAGACTGAATTTGGACTTCTGACCCCCAGAACTGAAAGATAATAAATTTTGTTGTTTTATGTCACTAAATTTGTGGTAATCTGTTACATCAGCAATAGGAAACTAATACAGAAATGTATCAAGAATCAAAGCTGGAGGGACACCCAATGGCCTTAGATGTTGGCATGACTGAAACCTCAAACCTGCCTCATAAGGGCTGGGTTACGTCCCTCCGAAAGGCCCCAGCATCTAAGTTCATTATTTCTTGGTTAGATATTAGTAACCCATACAAGATCTAAGCAGTTACACTTTATTGTCATCTCTTTTGCTAAACCAGTGGTTACCAGATATTAGTGTGCATTAAAATCACCTGGAGGGTGATTTCTAGGCCCACCCTCATGGTAGGGTTCATGTAGGGCCCGAGAATTGCATTTCTAACAAGCTCCTCGCTGATGATATTTGTCTGGGGATCACAACTTCGAGAACTACTCTAATATCTATACTAGTCTCTTTTGCTCACTCTAAGAGGTGTTGTACAGATCTTCTCTCCCTTCTTTATTACACTGTCAATTCTCTTCTGTGTATCCTCAGAGTTTAGCAATGTGCCTGACTAAGTAGACATTTCATGAATGTCTGCTGATTCCCTGCCCTATCCCACTTATGTTCCCTAAAAGTTAGGGACCAAGCTCCTTTCAGCAAAACATTCTATTGCACAAAGCATTCTTTAAGATGCAAAACTGTTTACAACCCCAGAAAATTTCATTGAGATATGAGCAGTCAGACACTATTTACAATTAAATGTGCATGGTCTGCTCTCTGGCATTTTTATATGTCTGAAAAACTAAGCTAATTATCTTTTGGTTGTTGGCAACTTCTCAATAAGAGAAGTCAAGTGTAATACTATCACGAGGCAGTTGGTGACATTAAGAAGAAAGAAATTATATTAGAAGAATAAACATTTTCTCCCCTGGGGGTAGGAAAGGGGGTGAGGAGAAGAAAACCACATTAGTAGTTTAAAATGCTCTTTTCTCATGAGAGCATTCAGGAACAACAATGTTGGTTTTTATCAGTTAACATTGAGTTCCTAGAGACGATGCAGTTCTGTTTCAATGCAGCCTTTCCCTGACAGCTCGAAGCTTGCCTTTGCCCCAGAACCATTTTCTAGCCTGATGTGACTCTCCAGTTGAGCTCTAAAGAGAAGAGGATCTCAAAGTAGGTTTTTAATATTTCATAATGTTTTTAGAATTGTTGTGTTAAGGTGTCTAGAGGCCTCTGTGTATTGGATTCTTCAAACAATATTTTTTCTAGTTAGTTGGGCTGAAAAATATAACCAGACATTAGACATATTAGAATGACATATTAGAAATATTAGAATATGATATTCTATAAGGTTAGAAAGTATAATTACAATTTTCTTTTGTTACTGTAAGTTGGATGAAATCCATATTGATTTATCTTTTAGAATAAGGCAGCATGGTTATAAGGCACTCACTTTATAGTAAGACAGCTAGGAGAGAGAGATTTATTAATCCTAGCATCTATTATACTTTTTTTTTTTTTTTTGCGGTACGTGGGACTCTCATTGTTGTGGCCTCTCGCGTTGTGGAGCACAGGCTCTGGACGCGCAGGCTCAGCGGCCATGGCTCACGGGCCCAGCTGCTCTGCGGCATGTGGGATCTTCCCGGACCGGGGCACGAACCCGTGTCCCCTTCATCAGCAGGTGGACTCTCAACCACTGCGCCACCAGGGAAGCCCTATTATACTTTTATTTAAATAGGATTGATATATTTTGGAAGTATTCAGTACAGAGGTGGCAAATACATGACTGACCAGACTGCATCTACCTGACTTTGCCCCATTGAACCCAAATGCATCTTCAGAATCCTTCTCAACATGTTAGATGATACAGGTAGAAGCCTGGCTCTGGATTCAAGACAGAGCTGGGTTTGAATATTTGCTACTGTAGTTACTAAAGACATGGCCTTGGACAAGGTTCTAATTTCTAGGCATTAGTGTTAGTAAACAGTGGTAATGATTATAGCTATCTTACTAAAGTTCTAGTGAGCTGAAATGAGAGAATGTAACACATTCCTTAGCACAGGGCCTGGCACAAAGAGCTCCATAATATTAGCTATTCTTCCTCTTATTATTATTATCATTAGCTAATAAGGATGGGTAAAGGGTGAAATTATTTGAGTGCCACCCTCCTCCATAGTGTTTAGATCATGTCCAGGCAGAGGCCTTATTTGTTAGGTTTCTGAGTCGCTTACCTATTTGGGCTCTATCCCTCTGGCATGACAGCACAGCTGAGTGAGCACACAGTCACCTACCCAACTGGGCTACAACCTTCTGATTCCAAGCCCAGCTCTCCCTGCAGCCTCTACCTCCTCCAAACCACCCTGCCCAAATTATGGTGGTTCAGACAGGAGAAGCTGCTGTTACTGTCGTTTTCCACATCCTCTCAACCCTTAGAGCGCCCAGCTGAGAACTGTCTCGTACCACTTATTCCTGCTCCCATCTCTCACTAGAGTTTAAAGATATTGAATGCAAGAGCTCCATTCTATTTAGCTTCCCAAGTATATCTTAGACTCATCCAATTCTCTCCACATACATGCTGCCATCCCTCTAATTCAACACACCATTAATCTCTTGCCTGGATTGCTGAAATAGCCTCTTACATTGGCTCTTTCCTTCCTCTTTTACTTCCCTCCCAACCAGTCTCCATCTTGGCCAGTTTGATATTTTAAAAGTGCAGTCCTGACCATGATCCCTCCTTAAAATATTTCAACACCTTCCCAGGCTCTTGTAATAAAATGCAAAATCAAGAGCCAAGTCTACATGGGGCAATATGAATTTGCCTCTGCCTATTTCTCCATCCCCATATCATACTCTTTTCTCTGTGTCACAGCTATACTAGCATATTTCAGATCCTCACATAAGCCAACCTCTTTCCTTTCTCAGGGCCTTTGCACATTCTGTTCCTTTTGCCTGGAATGCTATTCCCTTGGCTGTTAACCTGCTTGGCTGTGATTCCCCCTTTAGGTTTTTGTTCAACTGTTCCTTCTTCAGAGAAGTCTTCACTCATTCCCCCTCCCTAATATAAGTTATATCCTCACCTATTATTCTCTCCAGATTATTTTTATTTTTCTTCCATGGAGCTCAGCATATAACTCTACACTTGCTTGTTGCATATTTCTTTCCCCTTCTACACTGTGATGCTTGTGTGCTTAATAATTCTTCTAGCTCAGGGAAAATCTTAAGCAGGTTCTGTTTAGCTTCACAAGTAAAAGAGCAGGACCTTTCCCTTTCTCATCATCATACCACGTGGTAGATTGTGAGGGCCCCACCTTCTTTTGGGGGAGGGTGCTTACCGTGTCCTGGTATTTTGCAGTGAGGTACCTGTCCTCATGGACTAACTTGGGTAAGGAGTGAACTAGGTCCAGGGACAGGAAAGTGTTACTTGAGCTGGGGGCGTTGCTTGGAATATTTGTCAGAGTAGGCTAAAATTTCTGTAACAAACTTCAACATTTTAGTGGCTTAACAAGAAAAATTAACTTCAGTTCACATAACACAGATGTTTCTGGTCAGAGTGGGACCAGAAACTCAGGGACTCTTCCAAGAAGGGACTTGGTGACCCAGGCTCCTTCCACCTTTTGGCTTTGCCATTTCCTGTGGCCTTGTAACCTGTCATTTATACCTGGCAGAACAGGAAAGAGGGAGCATGGGGATTGTATTGGAAGTATTTATGGACAGGATAGGAAATGACGTATATCACTTCTTCTCAAGACCATTGGCCAGAACTCCCTGCTTCATGATATGACTTCATCTTTTTGCAAGGGAGGCTGGGAAATAGAGCATAACTGTGTGCCCAGGAAGAAGAGGCGGGCACGGAGTTTGGATGCCTGGGGAAAGGATAGTTTGTATAGACCCAGTGTGGGTGGTGGGTTCTCCCTCTGTGTTGGGTAAATGCAGCCTGGTTGCCATCTGGTTCCTTGGTGCCCACAAATTCTCCTCACTCTGGCCCTGGGCTGAGATACAGCTGTGCTCATCCACAGCCCTTTCAGGTCTGGAGTGCTCCTTCCTTTCCCCGCTGGCCTCTGTGGCAATTCCCTTGCCCTCCATCTCTCTTCCCCCTTTCAGCTCAGATGAATCTTTGCCATCTAGTGAGGTGTCTGTATGGGTGTGGTCCATTCATGCTAACATACTGTTTATGCTTAATGTCATTTCTATTCCCCTAAAGTATAGGAAATCTCCTTTTATTCTCTGCTTTCTGCTTATTTCATCTCTCCACTGAGGCAATGAGCATAGCCTAGCTACTTGATTGGGAGGAGGGAAAGAAAACGTGAACTATTGGGAGAAATAACATTGGTTCATATTTCAAAAATATTGTCCCACAACAAGTTTAAGCTCAATGAAGGTAGAGACCTTATCTGTATATTCACCAGAATATCTCCAGAATCTAGCAAATGGACTCAATAAATATTTAGTGAACAAATAAATGCATGAATAAGCACATGAGTATTGTAAGAAACACCATTCCTCACAGGTATTCTCTTGCATCCTGATTCCTTCACGCCTTCTCAGTCTTTCCTTCTCCGGGGTGTGAGCAGTGCTCTGACAGTGCTCTGCGCTCTGCAGGTTTGACATATTGTCGTATACTTTTACACGTATCCCCATAGACACTTGGAGAGAATAATAATCCAAGAAAATAGGACAGGGAACAATAATAAAAGGAAGAAGAATAAAAAACACCCAGTGCCTGGCACATAGGAGCCCTATAAATATTTACTGAATGAGAGAAAAGAAGAAATGCCAAGTTTTCCCCATTCAGGGACTGAAACAGGCAATTCATGGACATGCATTGAATTCCAACATTCTTTAGTTGAAAGTTTATTAAAGAGAGCTATGCTGTAGCCTGGTCACAATGTCACTCTTGTCCTTCAGCAATACACTAGCTTTGTTTTTCTAGCTGGTGTCTCTGACTCTCAAGGCCTATGTGAGTGCTGGGGGAGAGTTAATGCTCATGAGAGGCAGGATCAGGAGGCTCTGAGGTGGTTCCTGTGCAACACTGAGAAGGAAAGTGATGTGGCTTCATTTGGATTCTAAATCACTGCTTTATTTGCTAATATTTTTGGGGGGTGCAGAATTCAATGAAAAGCTTTTTTAAAACCTCTCCTCAATCTTTGGTGGCCAACACCTCAGGTTGGTACTCCTGACTCTCATATCAAACCCCTTCTTTCTGGTCTATGTCTATTTCACAGACTGAAAGACAAAAATACCATACCCAACCTCTCTTGAAGCCAAAGGAGGCATTTGACAGAATTCTGGACAGGGAGACAAAAGTTACATTTTTCTACCGTGAATGGACAAGATGGCAGTAGGTGTAGCTGCCATCTTGTGACCATGAGGGAGAGGTCAAGAGAACCACAGAGACGTGGGCCCTGACACTGTTGAGCCACTGAACCAATGCTAGCAGACACCTATCTTCAGACTTCTCTTATGTGAGGGAAAAATAAACCCCCTCTTTGTTTAAGGCACAGAAATGACAGATTCACTTTCAGCCCAAAGTATCCCTTACTGACAGCGCTTCATTCTTTTATTTTCCTTTTTTTCAGATAAAAGTAAACAAAGCAGCTATATTTAATAAATATAAAAACGTTTCCACAAAATATTAAAATAAGTTTTTAAAATATGAAATTGCACAATAGGTGAAACAATTTTGAAAAAGAACAAAGTTGGAGAACTCACACTGCCTGACTTTAAGACTTACTCTAAAACTAAGTTTTTTATAAAGTCTTTATAAATCAAGACAGTGTGTTATTGGCAAAATGGACCAATGGAACATGACACATAGTCCAGAAAAGATCAAATTGCAAAGTATTCATCACTGTGGAGCATATCCATACAGAGGAAAAATCCAACAACCTAAATTACCTCTTCTGCCTAGAGCTTCAAGTCAGCTCAATTCCCAGTGACTAAGCCTGAGATAAATTGTGATTGTAATGAATATGATTAAAAGTAAATTATTTTTCTTTTCTTCGAAAGCTTTTTTTTATAGTAAAGAAACTTTATTACCTCAATAAGTTATCATCATTTACTTGAAAAATAATAGCAGGAAATACAAAGAAGTAGCAGAAAACTACAGAAGTGGAAGACTTTTTCTAGTCCATCTTCACGACTATTTAAATCTTGAAGAGTAGTCAGAGAAATCCAAATGTAAATATGTGATATAAACCCTATTTTCAAAACCTCACTTTTGTTTGTAGTACCTTTTTATTTTTGGGGGGGGAGAATGGTTTATTATTTATTTTATTTTATTTTTTTAACATCTTTATTGGAGTATAATTGCTTTACAATGTTGTTAGTTTCTACTGTATAACAAAGTGAGTCAACTATACATATACATATATCCCCATATCTCCTCCCTCTTGCATCTCCCTCCCACCCTCCCTAGCCCACCCCTCTAGGTGGTCACGAAGCACTGAGCTGATCTCCCTGTGCTATGTGGCTGCTTCCCACTAGCTATCTATTTTACATTTGGTAGTGTATATAAGTCAGTGCCACTCTCTCACTTCGTCCCAACTTGCCTTCCCCTTCCCCATGTTCTCAAGTCCATTATCTATGTCTGCATCTTTATTCCTGTCCTGCCCCTCGGTTCCTCAGAACTGTTTTTTTTTAAATTCCATATATATGTGTTACGATACGGTATTTGTTTTTCTCTTTCTGAATTCACTGTGTGTGAAACATTCTCGGTCCATCCACCTCACTTCAAATAACGCAATTTCGTTCCTTTTTCGGGCTGAGTAATATTCCATTGTGTATATGTGCCGCACCTTTAACAATTCATCTGTTGATAGACACTTAGGTTGCTTCCATGTCCTGGCTATTGTAAATAGTGCTGCAGTGAACATTGTGGTACATGACTCTTTTTTTTTCTTAACACCTTTATTCGGGTATAATTGCTTTAAAATGGTGTGTTACTTTCTGCTTTGTAACAAAGTGAATCAGTTATATATGTACATATGTTCCCATATCTCTTCCCTCTTGCGTCTCCCTCCGTCCCACCCTCCCTATCCCACCCCTCCAGGTGGTCACAAAGCACCGAGCTGATCTCCCTGTGTTATGCGGCTGCTTCCCACCAGCTATCTACCTTACGTTTGTTAGTGTATATATGTCCACGCCTCTCTCTCGCTTTGTCACAGCTCACCCTTCCCCCTCCCCATAACCTCAAGTCCGTTCTCCAGTAGGTCTGTGTCTTTATTCCTGTCTTACCCCTAGGTTCTTCATGACATTTTTTCCCTTAAATTCCATATATATGTGTTAGCATAGGGTATTTGTCTTTCTCTTTCAGACTAACTTCACTCTGTATGACAGACTCTAGGTCTATCCACCTCATTACAAATAGCTCAATTTTGTTTCTTTTTATGGCTGAGTAATATTCCATTGTATATATGTGCCACTTCTTTATCCATTCATCTGATGATGGGCACTTAGGTTGTTTCCATCTCTGGGCTATTGTAAATAGAGCTGCAATGAACATTTTGGTACATGACTCTTTTTGAATTTTGGTTTTCTCAGGGTATATGCTCAGTAGTGGGATTGCTGGGTCATATGGTAGTTCTATTTGTAGTTTTTTAAGGAACCTCCATACTGTTGTCCATAGTGGCTGAACCAATTCACATTCCCACCAGCAGTGCAACAGTGTTCCCTTTTCTCCACACCCTCTCCAGCATTTATTGTTTCTAGATTTTTTGATGATGGCCATTCTGACTGGTGTGAGATGATATCTCATTGTAGTTTTGATTTACATTTCTCTAATGATTAATGATGTTGAGCATTCTTTTATGTGTTTGTTGGCAGTCTGTATATCTTCTTTGGGGAAATGTCTATTTAGGTCTTCTGCCCATTTTTGGACTGGGTTGTTTGTTTTTTTGTTATTGAGCTGCATGTGCTGCTTGTAAATTTTGGAAATTAATCCTTTGTCAGTTGCTTCATTTGCAAGTATTTTCTCCCATTCTAAGGGTTGTCTTTTCGTCTTGTTTATGGATTCATTTCCTGTGCAAAAGCTTTGAAGTTTCATTAGGTGCCATTTGTTTATTTTTGTTTTAATTTCCATTTCTCTAGGAGGTGGGTCAAAAGGATCTTGCTGTGATTTATGTCATAGAGTGGTCTGCCTATGTTTTCCTCTAAGAATTTGATAGTTTCTGGCCTTACATTTAGGTCTTTAATCCATTTTGAGCTTATTTTTGTGTATGGTGTTAGGGAGTGATCTAATCTCATACTTTTACTTGTACCTGTCCAGGTTTCCCAGCACTGCTTATTGAAGAGGCTGTCCTTTCTCCACTGTACATTCCTGCCTCCTTTATCAAAGATAAGGTGACCATATGTGCGTGGGTTTATCTCTGGGCTTTCTATACTGTTCCATTGATCTACCTTTCTGTTTTTGTGCCTGTACCATACTATCTTGATTACTGTAGCGTTGTAGTATAGTCTGAAGTCAGGGAGCCTGATTCCTCCAGCTCTGTTTTTCGTTCTCCAAATTGCTTTGACTATTCGGGGTCTTTTGTGTTTCCATACAAATTGTGAAATTTTTTGCTCTAGTTCTGTGAAAAATGCCAGTGGTAGTTTGATATGGATTGCATTGAATCTATAGATTGCTCTGGGTAGTAGAGTCATTTTCACGATGTTGATTCTTCCAATCCAAGAACATGGTATATCTCTCCATCTATTTGTATCATCTTTAATTTCTTTCATCAGTGTCTTATAATTTTCTGCATACAGGTCTTTTGTCTCCTTAGGTAGGTTTATTCCTAGATATTTTATTCTTTTTGTTGCAGTGGTAAATGGGAGTGTTTTCTTGCTTTCACGTTCAGATTTTTCATCATTAGTGTATAGGAATGCAAGAGATTTCTGTGCATTAATTTTGTGTCCTGCAACTTTACCAAATACATTGATTGGCTCTAGTAGTTTTCTGGTAGCACCTTTAGGATTCTCTATGTATAGTATCATGTCATCTGCAAACAGTGACAGCTTTACTTCTTTTTTCCAATTTGGATTCCTTTTCCTCTCTGATTGCTATGGCTAAAACTTCCAAAACTATGTTGAATAAGAGTGGTGAGAGTGGGCAACCTTGTCTTTTTCCTGATCTTAGTGGAAATTCTTTCAGTTTTTCACCATTGAGGATGATGTTGGCTGTGGGCTTCTCATATATGGCCTTTATTATGTTGAGGAAAGTTCCCTCTATGCCTACTTTCTGCAGGGTTTTTATCATAAATGGGTGTTGAATTTTTTTAAATGCTTTCTCTGCATCTATTGAGATGATCATATGGTTTTTCTCCTTCAATTTGTTAATATGGTTTATCACATTGATAGATTTGCATATATTGAAAAATCCTTGCATTCCTGGAATAAACCCCACTTGATCATGGTGTATGATCCTTTTAATGTGCTGTTGGGTTCTGTTTGCTAGTATTTTGTTGAGGATTTTTGCATCTATGTTCATCAGTGATATTGGCCTGTATTTTTCCTTCTTTGTGACATCCTTGTCTGGTTTTGTTATCAAGGTGATGGTGGCCTCGCAGAAGGAATTTGGGAGTGTTCCTCCCTCTGCTATATTTTGGAAGAGTTTGAGATGGATAGGTGTTAGCTCTTCTCTAAATGTTTGATAGAATTCGCCTGTGAAGCCATCTGGTCCTGGGCTTTTGTTTGTTGGAAGATTTTTAATCACAGTTTCAATTTCAGTGCTTGTGATTGGTCTGTTCATATTTTCTATTTCTTCCTGATTCAGTCTTGGCAGGTTGTGCATTTCTAAGAATTTGTCCATTTCTTCCAGATTGTCCATTTTATTGGCATAGAGTTGCTTGTAGTAATCTCTTATGATCTTTTTTATTTCTGCAGTCAGTTGTTACTTCTCCTTTTTCATTTCTATTGATTTGAGTCTTCTCCCTTTTTTTCTTGATGTGTCTGGCTAATGGTTCATCTATTTTGTTTATCTTCTCAAAGAACCAGCTTTTAGTTTTATTGATCTTTGCTGTTGTTTCCTTCATTTCTTTTTCATTTATTTCTGATCTGATTTTTATGATTTCTTTCCTTCTGCTAGCTTTGGGGTTTTTTTGTTCTTCTTTCTCTAATTGCTTGAGATGCAAGGTTAGGTTGTTTATTCGAGATGTTTCCTGCTTCTTAAGGTGGGCTTGTATTGCTATAAACTTCCCCCTTAGAACTGCTTTTGCTGCATCCCATAGGTTTTGGGTCGTTGTGTGTCCATTGTCATTTGTTTCTAGGTATTTTTAAATTTCCTCTTTGATTTCTTCAGTGATCACTTCGTTATTAAGTAGTGTATTGTTTATCCTGCATGTGTTTGTATTTTTTACAGATCTTTTCCTGTAAATGATATCTAGTCTCATGGCGTTGTGGTTGGAAAAGATACTTGATACAATTTCAATTTTCTTAAATTTAACAAGGCTTGATTTGTGACCCAAGATATGATCTATCCTGGAGAATGTTCCATGAGCACTTGAGAAAAAAGTGTATTCTGTTGTTTTTGGATGGAGTGTCCTATAAATATCTATTAAGTCCATCTTGTTTAATGTATCATTTAAAGCTTGTGTTTCCTTATTTATTTTCATTTTGGATGATCTGTCCATTGGTGAAGGTGGGGTGTTAAAGTCTCCTACTATGAATGTGTTACTGTCGATTTCCCCTTTTATGGCTGTTAGTATTTGCCTTATGTATTGAGGTGCTCCTATGTTGGGTGCATACATATTTACAATTGTTATATCGTCTTCTTGGATCGATCCCTTGATCATTATGTAGTGTCCTTCTTTGTCTCTTCTAATAGTCTTTATTTTAAAGTCTATTTTGTCTGATATGAGAACTGCTACTCCAGCTTTCTTTTGGTTTCCATTTGCATGGAATATCTTTTTCCATCCCCTTACTTTCAGTCTGTATGTGTCTCTAGGTCTGAAGTGGGTCTCTTGTAGACAGCATATATAAGGGTCTTGTTTTTGTATCCATTCAGCCTATCTGTGTCTTTTGGTGGGAGCATTTAGTCCGTTTACATTTAAGGTAATTATCGATATGTATGTTCCTATTCCCATTTTCCAAATTGTTTTGGGTTCGTTTTTATAGGTCTTTTCCTTCTCTTGTGTTTCTTGTCTAGAGAAGTTCCTTTAGCATTTGTTGTAAAGCTGGTTTGGTGGTGCTGAACTCTCTCCGCTTTTGCTTGTCTGTAAAGGTTTTAATTTATCCATCAAATCTGAATGAGATCCTTGCTGGGTAAAGTAATCTTGGTTGCAGGTTTTTCTCCTTCACCACTTTCAGTATGTCCTGCCATTCCCTTCTGGCTTGCAGGGTTTCTGCTGAGAGATCAGCTGTTAACCTTATGGGGATTCCCTTGTGTGTTATTTGTTGTTTTTCCCTTGCTGCTTTTAATATGCTTTTTTTGTATTTAATTTTTGACAGTTTGATTAATATGTGTCTTGGCATGTTTCTCCTTGGATTTATCCTGTATGGGACTCTCTGTGCTTCCTGGACTTGATTAACTATTTCCTTTCCCATATTAGGGAAGTTTTCAACTATAATCTCTTCAAATATTTTCTCAGTCCCTTTCTTTTTCTCTTCTTCTTATGGAACCCCTATAATCCGAATGTTGGTGCGTTTAATGTTGTCCCAGAGGTCTCTGAGACTGTCCTCAGCTCTTTTCATTCTTTTTTCTTTATTCTGCTCTGCAGTAGTTATTTCCACTATTTTATCTTCCAGGTCACTTATCCGTTCTTCTGCCTCAGGTATTCTGCTATTGATCCCATCTAGAGTACTTTTAATTTCGTTTATTGTGTTGTTTATCGTTGCTTGTTTCATCTTTACTTCTTCTAGGTCCTTGTTAAATGTTTCTTGCATTTTGTCTCTTCTATTTCCAAGATTTTGGATCATCTTTACTATCATTATTCTGAATTCTTTTTCAGGTAGACTGCCTATTTCCTCTTCATTTGTTAGGTCTGGTGCATTTTTATCTTGCTCCTTCATCTGCTGTGTGTTTTTCTGTCTTCTCATTTTGCTTATCTTACTGTGTTTGGGGTCTCCTTTTTGCAGGCTGCAGGTTCGTAGTTCCCGTTGTTTTTGATGTCTGTCTCCAGTGGCTAAGGTTGGTTCAGTGGGTTGTGTAGGCTTCCTGGTGGAGGGGACTAGTGCCTGTGTTGTGGTGGATGAGGGTGGATCTTGTCTCTCTAGTTGGCAGGTCCACGTCTGGTGTTGTGTTTTGGGGTGCCTGTGGAGTTATTATGATTTTAGGCAGCCTCTCTGCTAATTGGTGGGGTTGTGTTCCTGTTTTGCTAGTTGTTTGGCATAGGTTTTCCAGCACTGTAGCTTGCTGGTTGTTGAGTGAAGCTGAGTGCTGGTGTTGAGATGGAGATCTCTGGGAGATTTTCGCCGTTTGATATTATGTGGAGTTGGGTGCTCTCTTGTTGACCAGTGTCCTGAAGTTGGCTCTCCCACCTCAGAGGCACAGCAGTGACTCCTGGCTGCAGCAACAAGAGACTCCACACGGCTCAGAATAAAAGGGAGAAAAAGTAGAGAGAAAGAGTTAGTAGAAGTAGATAGATAGAAAGAAAGAAAGAAAGAAAGAAAGTAAGAAAGAAAGAAAGAAAGAAAGAAAGAAAGAAGGTAAAGTATAATAAAGTTACTAAAATTATTTATTAAGAAAAAATTTTTTTTAAAAAATGGACAGATGGAACCCTAGGACAAATGGTGGAAGCAAAGCTATACAGACAAAATCTCACACAGGAGCATACACATACACACTCACAAAAAGAGGAAAAGGGTAAAAATATCATAAATCTTGCTCTTGAAGTCCACCTCCTCAATTTGGGATGATTAATTGTCTATTCATGTATTCCACAGATGCAGGGTACATCAAGTTGATTTTGGAGCTTTAATCCGCTGTTTCTGAGGCTGCTGGTAGAGATTTCCCTTTCTCTTCTTTGTTCTCACAGCTCAGAGGGACTCAGCTTTGGATTTGTCCCCACCTCTGCGTGTAGGTCGCCAGAGGGCGTCTGTTTTTTGCTCAGACAGGACGGGGTTAAAGGAGCCGCTGATTCGGGGGCTCTGGCTCACTCAGACCGGGGGGAGGGAGGGGCGCGGAGAGCGGGGTGAGCCTGCGGCGGCAGAGGCCAGCGTGACATTGCACCAGCCTGAGGCCTGCCGTGCATTCTCCCGGAGGAGTTGTCCGTGGATCCTGGGAATCTGGCAATGGCGGGCTGCACAGGCTCCCCGGAAGAGGGGTGTGGATAGTGACCTGTGCTCGCACAGAGGCCCCTTGGTGGCGGCAGCAGCAGCCTTAGCATCTCCCGCCCGTCTCCGGGGTCCGCGTTTTTAGCCGCGGCTCGCACCCGTCTCTGGAGTTCCTTTAAGCAGCGCTCTTAAACCCCTCTCCTCGCACACCAGGAAACAAAGAGGGAAGAAAAAGTCTCTTGCCTCTTCGGCAGCTCCAGAGCTTTTCCCGGACTCCCTCCCGGCTAGCCGTGGTGCACTAACCCCTTCAGGCTGTGTTCACGGAGCCAACACCAGTCCTCTCCCTGCACTCCAACCAAAGCCCGAGCCTCAGCTCGCAGCCCCGCCCTCCCCGGCGGGTGAGCAGACAAGCCTCTCGGGCTGGTGAGTGCCGGTCGGCACCGATCCTCTGTGCAGGAATCTCCCCGCTTTGCCCTCCGCACCTCTGTTGCTGTGCTCACCCCCGCGGCTCCGAAGCTCCCCCCTCCACCTCCAGCAGTCTCCGCCTGCGAAGGGGCTTCCTAGTGTGTGGAAACCTTTCCTCGTTCACAGCTCCCTCCCACTGGTGCAGGTCCCGTCCCTATTCTTATGTCTCTGTTTTTTCTTTTTTTCTTTTGCCCTACCCAGGTACGTGGGGAGTTTCTTGCCTTTTGGGAGGTCTGAGGTCTTCTGCCAGCATTCAGTAGGTGTTCTGTAGGAGGTGTTCCACGTGTAGATGGATTTCTGGTATATCTGTGGGGAGGAAGGTGATCTCTGCGTCTTACTCTTCCACCATCTTCCCCTCCGCCCTACATGACTCTTTCTGAATTATGATTTTCTCAGGGTATATGCCCAGTAGGGGGATTGCTGGGTCAAATGGTAGTTCTATTTTTAGTTTTTTAAGAAACCTCCATACTATTCTCCATAGTGGCTGTATCAGTTTACATCCCACCAACAGTGCAAAGAGGGTTCCCTTTTCCCCACATCCTCTCCAGCATTTATTGTTTGTAGATTTTTTGATGATGGCCATTCTGACCAGTGTGAGGTAATACCTTATTGTAGCTTTCATTTGCATTTCTATAATGATTAGTGATGTTGAGCATCCTTTCATGTGTTTGTTGGCTCTGTATATCTTCTTTGGACAAATGTCTATTTAGGTCTTCTGCCCATTTTGGATTGGGTTTTTTGTTTTTTTGATATTGAGCTGCATGAGCTGCTTGTATATTTTGGAGATTAATCATTTGTCAGTTGCTTCATTTGCAAATATTTTCTCCCATTCTGAGGATTGTCTTTTCATCTTGTTTATGGTTTCCTGTTCTGTGCAAAAGCTTTTAAGTTTCATTAGGTCCCATTTGTTAATTTCTGGGTTTTTTTCCATTTCTCTAGGAGGTGGGTCAAAAAGGATCTTGCTGTGATATATGTCATAGAGTGTTCTAGGTTTTCCTCTAAGAGTTTGATAGTTTCTGGCTTTACATTTAGGTCTTTAATCCATTTTGAGTTTTTTTGTGTGTGTGTGCATGGTGTAAGGGAGTGTCCTAATTTCATTCTTTTACATGTAGCTGTCCAGTTTTCCCAGCACCACTTATTGAAGAGGCTGTCTTTTCTCCATTATATAGTCTTGCCTCTTTATCAATGACAAGGTGACCATACGTGCATGGGTTTATCTCTGGGCTTTCTATCATGTTCCATTGATCTATATTTCTGTGCCAGTACCATACTGTGTTGATTACTGTAGCTTTGTAGTATAGTCTGAAGTCAGGGAGCCTGATTGCTCCAGCTCCATTTTTCTTTCTCAAGATTGCTTTGGCTATTCGGGGTCCTTTGTGTTTCCGTACAAATTGTGAAATTTTTTGTCCTAGTTCTGTGAAAAATGCCTTAGTTTGATAGGGATTGCATTGAATCTGTAGATTGCTTTGGGTAGTAGAGTCATTTTCACAAAGTTCATTCTTCCAATCCAAGAACATGGTATATCTCTCCATCTGTTTGTATCATCTTTAATTTCTCTCATCAGTGTCTTATAGTTTTCTGCATACAGGTCTTTTGTCTCCTTAGGTAGGTTTATTCCTAGGTATTTTATTCTTTTTGTTGCAGTGATAAATGGGAGTGTTTCCTTAAATTCTCTTTCAGATTTTTCATCATTAGTGTATAGGAATGCAAGAGATTTCTGTGCATTAATTTTGTGTCCTGCAACTTTACCAAATACATTGATTAGCTCTAGTAGTTTTCTGGTAGCCTCTTTAGGATTCTCTATGTATAGTATCGTGTTATCTACAAACAGTGACAACTTTACATCTTCTTTTCCAATTTGGATTCCTGTTATTTCTTTTTCTTCTCTGATTGCTCTGCCTAAAACTTCCAAAACTATGTTGAATAATATTGGTAAGAGTGGGCAACCTTGTCTTCTTCCTGATGTTAGTGGAAATGGTTTCATTTTTTCACCATTGAGAACAATGTTGGCTATGGGTTTGCCATATATGGCCTTTATTATGTTGAGGAAAGTTCCCTCTATGCTTTCTTTCTGGAGGGTTTTTATCATAAATGGGTGTTGAATTTTGTTGAAAGCTTTTTCTGCATCTATTGAGATGATCATATGTTTTTTATCCTTCAGTTTTTTAATATGGTTTATCACATTGATTGATTTGCATATATTGAAGAATCCTTGCATTCCCGGGATAAATCCCAGTTGATCATGTTGTATGATAGTTTTAATGTGCTGTTGGAGTCTTTTTCCTAGTATTATTTTTAAAACTATCTGTATTGGAGTATAATTGCTTTACCATGGTGTGTTAGTTTCTGCTGTATAACAAAGTGACTCAGCTGTATGTATACATATATCCCCATATCTCCTCCCTCTTTCGTCTCCCTCCCACCCTCCCTATCCCACCCCTCTAGTTGGACACAAAGCACCAAGCTGATCTCCCTGTGCTATGCAGCTGCTTCTCAGTGGCTATCTTCTCTTACACTTGGTAGTGTATATATGTCCATGCCACTGTCTCACTTCATCCCATGCTTGCTAGTATTTTGTTGAGGATTTTTGCATCTATGTTCATCAGTGATATTCGCCTGTAGTTTTCTTTCTTTGTGACATCTGTGTCTGGTTTTGGTATCAGGGTGATGGTGGTCTCGTTGAATGAGTTTGGGATTGTTCCTCATTCTGCTATATTTTGGAAGTGTTTGAGAAGGATATGTGTTAGCTCTTCTCTAAATGTTTGATAGAATTCGCCTGTGAAGCCATTTGGTCCTGGGCTTTTGTTTGTTGGAAGATTTTTAATTACAGTTTCAATTTCAGTGCTTGTGATTGGTCTGTTTATATTTTCTATTTCTTCCTGGTTCAGTCTCGGAAGGTTGTGCTTTTCTAAGAATTGTTCCATTTCTTCCAGGTTGTCCATTTTATTGGCATATAGTTGATCCTCTCATGATCATTTGTATTTCTGCAGTGTCAGTTGTTACTCCTCTTTTTGCATTTCTAATTCTATTGATTTGAGTCTCCTCCCTTTTGTTCTTGATGACTCTGGCTAATGGTTTATCAAAACTGTTTATCTTCTCAAAGAACCAGCTTTTAGTTTTATTGATCTTTGCTATTGTGTCATTCATTTCTTTTTCATTTATTTCTGATCTGATCTTTATGATTTCTTTCCTACTGTTAACTTTGGGGTTTTTTGTTCTTCTTTCTCTAATTGCTTTAGGTGTAAGGTTAGGTGGTTTGTTTGAGATTTTTCATGTTTCTTGAAGTAGGATTGTATTGCTATAAGCTTCCCTCTTAGAACTGCTTTTGTTGCATCCCATAGGTTTTGGGTCATCGTGTTTTCATTATCATTTGTTTCTAGGTATTTTTTGATTTCTTCAGTGATCTCTTGGTTATTTAGTAGTGCATTGTCTAGCCTCCATGTGTTTGTATCTTTTACAGTTTTTTCCCTGTAATCAATATCCAGTCTCATAGCATTGTGGTCGGAAAAGATACTTGATACAATTTCAATTTTCTTAAATTTACCAAGGCTTGATATGATCTATCCTGGAGAATGCTCCATAGACACTTAAGAGCAAAGTGTATTCTATTGTTTTTGGATGGAATGTCCTATATAAATATCAATTAAGCCCATCTTGTTTAATATGTCATTTAAAGCTCGTGTTTCCTTACTTATTTTCACTTTGAATGATCTTTCCATTGGTGAAAGTGGGGTGTTAAAGTTCCCTACTATTATTGTGTTACTGTTGATTTCCCCTTTGATGGCTCTTAGCATTTGCCTTATGTATTGAGGTGCTCCTATGTTGGGTGCATAAATATTTGCAATTGTTTTATCTTCTTCTTGGATTGATTCCTTGATCATTATGTAGTGTCTTTCTTTGTCTCTTCTAATAGTCTTTATTTTAAAGTCTATTTTGTCTGATATGAGAATTGTGACTCCAGTTCTCTTTCTTTTTTTTTTTTTATTAGGTAAATTGTGATTTTTATTGGAAAACAAATATACATCTTGGAGTCGATTTGAGGCAAATTGTGCCATAAGCAGATTTTCTTTAAGTGGCTAAAACAACAAGCAAGTAACAATAAAAGAAATTGTTTCTGGTAAAGGATCAGCAGTACAAAAAGATAGTGTATGAGTCCTGGATAAAACACCAATTTTGCAATAGTGCTACTTTTAAGTACATACTGTTGACTGTTCATAGTCCACACAGAGTTACAACTCCACACTTCAAGAACAACATGATGACAGTTCCTAAAGAAAACAACTTAAAAAAAAGGCATAACCCACATGTTCCCTCATTTGACAAACTCAGTCTAAGTTTAGAAGTGCAGAAGGGCTTAGATATATCCAGAGTAAGCCACATGCAACGTGTTACTTGTTTAATTTTTCTAAAATATAAGGTTTCAGGACAATGACAGTAAGATAAGAGAATAAAACATGGAGGAATGAAGTCCTAATACATGCATATTTTTTTTGACAGTAGGGTGAAACCTTTTACAGATAAGTTACAAACAAAGAAAAGGCAAATAAACGTTTTTGTACAAGAAATTTAACACACTCTGTACAATGTCTTCACTTTGCTGTCATCATTTGTACAAACTCTTCATAGTTTACTTGATTATCACCATCAATATCTGCTTCCCTGATCATTTCATCAACCTCTTCACCTCTTAACTTCTCTCCAAGGTTTGTCATCACATGGCAGAGCTCTGCTGCACTAATATAGATATTACCATCCTTATCAGATACATGGAATGCTTCCCTAATTTCTTCCTAACTGTCTGCATCTTTCATTTTTATTGCCATCATTGTCAGAAATTCCGGGAAGTCAATTGTGCCATTACCATCAGCATCCACTTCATTAATCATGTACTGTAAGTCTGCTTCTGTGAGATTCTACCCATGAGACCTCATTACAGTTCACAATTCCTTTGTTGTTATAGTTCCATAACCATCCTTGTCAAATAGTGAAAAAGCTTCTTTGAATTCTGTAATCTGCTCTTCAGTCAGTCACTCAGCCATGCTGCAAGTGCTACTGGTCTCCGGGACGCGACTACACAACCACTCAGCTCACTTGCTCCACTTGGACTCCAGCTTTCTTTTGATGTCCATTTGCATGGAATATCTTTTTCCATCCCCTCACTTTCAGTCTGTATGTGTCCCTAGGTCTGAAGTGGGTCTCTTGTACCCAACATATATATGGGTCTTGTTTTTGTATCCATTCAGCCAGTCTATGTCTTTTGGTTGGAGCATTTAATCCATTTACATTTAAGGTAATTATCTATATGTATGTTCCTATTACCATTTTCTTAATTGTTTTGGGTTTGTTATTGTAGGTCTTTTCCTTCTCTTGTGTTTCCTGCCTAGAGAACTCCCTGTAGCATTTGTTGTTAAGCTGGTTTGGTGGTGCTGTATTCTCTTGGTTTTTGCTTGTCTGTAAAGGTTTTAATTTCTCTGTCAAATCTGAATGAGATCCTTTCTGGGTAGAGTAATCTTGGTTGTAGGTCTTTCCCTTTCGTCACTTTAAACACATCCTGCCACTCCCTTCTGTCTTGCTGAGTTGCTACTGAAAGATCAGCTGTTAACCTTATGGGGATTCCCCTATATGTTATTTGTTGCTTTTCCCTTGCTGTATTAAATATTTTTTCTTTGTATTTAATTTTTGATAGTTTAATTAATATGTGTCTTGTCATATTTCTCCTTGGCTTTATCTTGTATTGCACTCTCTGTGCTTCCTGGACTTGACTGACTATTCCCTTTCCCATATTAGGGAAGTTTTCAACTATAATCTCTTCAGATATTTTCTCAGTCCCTTTCTTTTCCTCTTCTTCTTCTGGGACCCCTATAATTCAAATGCTGGTGCATTTAATGTTGTCCCAGAGGTCTCTGAGAGTGTCCTCAATTCTTTTCATTCTTTTTTCTTTATTCTGCTCTGCAGTAGTTATTTCCACTATTTTATCTTCCAGGTCTCTTATCCGTTCTTCTGCCTCAGTTATTCTGCTATTGATTCCTTCTAGAGAATTTTTTATTTCATTTATTGTGTTGTTCATCATTGTTTGTTTGCTCTTTAGTTCTTCTAGGTCCTTGTTAAACGTTTCTTGTATTTTCTCTATTCTATTTCCAGGATTTAAGATCATTTTTACTATCATTATTCTGAATTCTTTTTCAGGTAGACTGCCTATTTCCTCTTCAGTTGTTTGGTCTGGTGTGTTTTTACTTTGCTCCTTCATCTGCTGTGTATTTCTCTGTCTTCTCATTTTGCTTAACTTACTGTGTTTGGGGTCTCCTTTACACAGGCTGCAGGTTTGTTGTTCCTGTTGTTTTTGGTATCTGCCTCCAGTGGGTAAGGTTGGTTCAGTGGGTTGTTTAGGCTTCCTGGTGGAGGAGACTGGTGCCTGTGTTCTCGTGGGTGAGTCTTGATATTGTCTTTCTGGTGGGCAGGACCATGTCTGGTGTGTATTTTGGGGTCTCTGTGGCCTTATTATGATTTTAGGGAGCCTCTCTGCTAATGGGTGGGGTTGTGTTCCTGTCTTGCTAGTTGTTTGGCATGGGGTGTCCAACACTGGAGCTTGCTGGTCATTGCGTGGACTGAGTCTTAGCATTGAGACGGAGATCTCTGGGAGAGCTCTTGCCGAATGATATTATGTGGGACCAAGACGTCTCTGGTTGTCCAATGTCCTTATCTGGGCTCTCCCATCTCAGAGGCTCAGGCCTGACACCTGGCCGGAGCAACAAGACCCTGTCAACCACACAGTTGATTTTGGAAGCCGAGAAATACCTCTGCAAGTTGGAGGTCCAGGAAAGCTGGTGGTGTAGTTCCAGTCCAAGACCCAAGCCTGAAGGCCTGGAGAAACATGCCGCAAGTACACTTCCAGGGCAAAGAGGCGGGTCTGTAGTACCTTTTGTTTTCCTTTGTGCTCTGTCTAGTTTCATTTACTCATAGGTTGCTCTGGGCAGAGGCCTTGCACCGATGCTTCAGACCAGAATTCCTAGTGAGAAACGGTTCTTCTCCAAAGCTTTTTAAAATTTATTTTTAAATTTACATTCAGTACAATTCTCTCTTTTTGGTGTACAGTTGTGTGAGTTTTTAAAATTTTTAATATATCCTTTGTTACAGATTTTTTTAATTGAAATATAGTTGATGTATTATATTGTGTAGGGTCAGGTGTACAGCAAAGTGATTCAGTTATATATATATATTTTTTTATGTTATTTTCCATTACTGGATACTAGAAGATATCGAATATTGTTCCCTGTGTTATACAGTAAATCCTTGTTGCTCATCTATTTTATGTATAGTAGTTTGTGTCTCTTAATCCCATACTCCTCATTTCGCCCTCCCTCTTCCTTTTCTTCTTTTTTATTCTCTTTTTTATACAGCAGGTTCTTATTAGTTATCCATTTTATACATATTAGTGTATATATGTCAATCCCAATCTCCCAGTTCATCCCACCACCACCACCACCACTTTCCCCCTTGGTGTCCATACATTTGTTCTCTACATCTGTGTCTCTATTTCTGCCTTGCAAACTGTTTCATCTGTACCATTTTTCTAGATTCCACATATATGTGTTAATATACGATATTTGTTTTTCTCTTTCTGACTTACTTCACTTTGTATGACTTCTCTAGGTCCATCTACGTCTCTACAAATGACCCAATTTTGTTCCTTTTTCTGGCTGAGTAATATTCCATTGTATATATGTGCCACATCTTCTTTATCCATTCATCTGTCGATGGACATTTTGGTTGCTTCCATGTCCTGCCTATTGTAAATAGTGCTGCATGAACATTGGGGTGCATGTGTCTTTTTGAATTATGGTTTTCTCTGGGTATATGCCCAGTAGTGGAATTGCCGGATCATATGGTAGTTCTATTTTTAGTTTTTTAAGGAACCTCCATACTGTTCTCCATAGTGGCTGTATAATTTACATTCCCACCAGTAGTGCAGGAGGGTTCACTTTTCTCCACACCCTTTCCAGCATTTGCTGTTTGTAGATTAAGAGTGAACTCTGCACTAGCCTTTTCTTGGCAAGGCTACACATCTCCAATCCGAGGTTTTCTTGCTATCTCCCCCTGATCTCCCTGGAGTTTTAGAAAAACTCCTGAGCCCCTCAGGTGAGCCAGTCCTGGCACTGTCCAGTATCAGCACCAGCTATACTACCTCTAGTCTGGAGCAGTTGCTGGGATGGTTCTTTCTTGTGCTCCCACCCACCCCCCTTTTCCTGCCTTTACTAATTTTCTCCCCAGACACATCATCCATCCCCCTCCATCAGGTATCTTTGGCTCTGTTTCCTTCTTTCTCATTCCTTCCCCTAGACCGTGATATAGATCATGTCATCCCTTTGATTAACCCTCCAACAAATTCTGCTTTCACAGGGTGCATTCCTTCAACACATCAGAGGTCTCGGGCATCACTGGTCATTGGTCTTCCATCAGGAGTGCTCTGCCCACATCTTGGCATGCCCAACCCTCTCTGGACATTAAGATCTCCCACCACATCTTTTCTTCTCAAGCAGGTCTTCCTGACCACTCTACCTCCCCACCCTGCATCACTTCACCCATTAAAATTTTTTTCTTCAAAGCTTTATTAGTCTCTAATTATCTTGTTCATTATTTTGTTTTCTTTATTGTTTGCCATCTCCCCTCACCTAAGTCTCCATGAGAGCAAGGGCCTTATCTACTAAAAGATGACATTTGTCTTTGGTTTATAAGAAAATGAATTAACTTTCAGGGAAAGGTCCAGGTAGTGTGTCCCTGTTTCCTCAGAACAGTCTGGGTTATTTCCATGTCATTATTAATAGCACTCACTTTCATTCTCAAAAGTGTGCCAGTGGGATGGTGAGAATACCTTTCTCTGGGTCTCTTGTCATTGGTGCTAAGCACTAAGAATTATCTTTTTGTGTTTTTTTTTATTGAAGTATAGTTGATTTACAACGTTAGTTTCAGGTGGACAGCAAAGTGATTCAAGTTCACATATGTATATATAAATATATATATATTCTTTTCCCTTATAGGTTATTATAAAATATTGAGTATAGTTCCCTGTGCTATACAGTAGGTCCTTGTTGGTTATCTATTTTATGTATAACAGTGTGCTTATGTTAATCCCAAACTCCTAATTTTTCCCTTCCCCCCTTTCCCCTTTAGTAACCATAAGTTTGTTATGTCTGTGAGTCTATTTCTGTTTTGTATATAAGTTCATTTGTTTGTTTTTTTTTTTTAGATTCCACATGTAAGTGATACCATATGATATTTGTCTTTCTCTGTCTGGCTTACTTTACTTAGTATGATAATCTCTATGTCCATTCATGTTGCTGAAAATGGCATTATTTCATTCTTTTTTATGGCAGAGTAATATTCTATTGTATAAATATACTACATCTTTTTTATTTATTCATCTGTTGATGGACATTTAGGTTGTTTCCATGTCTTGGCTATTGTAAATAGTGCTGCAGTGAACATTGGGCTGCATCTATCTTTTTGGATATATGCCCAGGAGTGGGATTGCTTGGTCATATGGTAGCTCTATTTTTAGTTTTTTAAAGAACCTTCATACTGTTCTCCATAGTGGCTGCACCAATTTACATTCCCACCAACAGTGCAGGAAAGTTCCCTTTCTCCACACTCTCCCCAGCATTTACTGTTTGTAGAATTTTTGATGATGGCCATTCTGACCTGTGTGAGGAATTATCTTTTTGTGATCAGCACTCTTTGTAACCAAACTTCCCTGACACAAGGAAGGCCTCAGCCTCAATGTAGATTTGATTTGAGGCAGGGAATGGATATGGGGTAAACATACAAACTGTAAATGTCAGCTCCCTCAGTTGACATAAAATTATTTCTCTGCTATAAAAGTACATTTGACTATTTTTAATAATTTCAGAGTATCCTGGCATATGGATGCCTGCTAATTTATCTAACTAATCCCTTATTAATGAATATTTCAATTCTTTTCAGTTTTTTCGTTGTTAACAATGTTGTGACAATGAACATTCATATATATTTGTTTTTGTATACTGGTGAAAATTTTCATCAGGTTAAATTTCTACATATGAAATTGCTGGATCAAGAGGTCCGCATGTTTACAAAGCTGATGGTTATTGTCTAAGGCCATTTGAAACAGGAAATTAATATAATGATCACCTTCCACTAAAGCAAGCATGTGTTTCAGTTTCCATTTGGGGGTAATACACTTATATTTTACACATACATACAAATATGCCCTCTATGAGGAAAAATTTTTAGATATTCAAACTATATAATTATCTTTTGCATTCCCAGCTTTCACTTTAATGATCTCTAATGCATGCATATGGAGTGAATTCATGGATCATTAGCAGTTATACGCCTTTTGTGTTTATTTTAAGCTATGTAATGGTCACAGATGGATCCCTAATTTACCCATTTCTCCCTATTTTTAGACAGGAGTCCCAATGTCTACAAACTTAAGGGGATAGTTATATGCTAAACTCTGAAATAAAGTCAGTCTTTGTGATATTAGTGTGGGTACACTAAAACCACATCATATTAGAGCTGTAAGGGATCTTATAGATCTATAACTGGAGTGCTCCAATTCATAGTTTGGGATGCAAATAAGGCACCACTCAGGTGGGGTCCCAAAGTTGAATACGGGAGCTCTCGCATGCCCAGTGAACAGGAAATACAGTGACCTTTGCTGGGATCCCCTTCCTCTAATAGGCCAGGGCTCTCCTGGTCATTTCTGTTTCAACTTCTGGAGTCCCAACTGAGACTGGGGACTCTTGTCGTTCCACAGAGGTTGGTGGCTCTAGGGGAAGCCGCTAGTGTAGCTTGCTTTGGCCACCGCTCTTCTTTAAAGGACCAAAGAGAAGGTCCCAGCCCTCAGGAGTAAGTTCAGCCAGTGGTGGGCTTCAGGCAAACCTGACTTGGATTCCCATCATTATAGCTCCTCACTCACATGGCCACTTCCCCAGGACTCAAGCCTGCTCCCTGATCCTAGGTTGGGTCTGGTCCCAGTGTGCACTACACTTTTGAACTCCTAAGTTGGTGCAGAAGCTGGGCTGGTGGTCCTGTCTTTTCTCCTTGGTGGTGAGTTTACCTAGGGTTCTCGTGGCCCTTCCCTGACTCTAAGAATAGATCAGGGCAATCCCCAGTTCGCCCTGACTAGTTATAATTTTTGAGAAAAAGTGTAAGCGTCTTGATCCCCTCCTGCCCTCATCCCCTACGAGTGTCTTGGGCTCCAAATACAAACTTGGTTACTCCCTGACAGTGGTCTTCATGCTTCACACATCAGTATTTTTTTTCTCTCTCTCTCAGATATTAAATTCCATTTTACCCATCTGTTCTACTGGAGATCACTTAAGTCTAGTCCCCTCATTTTAAAAGTGAGGAAACTGAGGCACAGAGAGAAGAGAAGTTACTTACCCATGTCACACACCTGGTCACGATAGACCAGAGACAAGAATTCTTGCCTTCTAAATCATAATTCAGAGCTCTGTTGTTTCCACTAAGATGCTTCTGTTTTGTGGGTTTTCTCAGATGAATTTTGAAATGCTAGCCATTTCCTTTCTACATTCTTGGCCACATTCCAAGCTGCCCAGCTGAAAAATGGTCAGACATGCTGGGTACGTTTTTATTTACCTAGTAGTGATTTCCAGAGTCAAAACCAAACCGCTCATTAAAATCAGCTGCTGTTTCAGAAAACTCACATCATTGTCCCCCTTCATTAGGACAGAATAATCAAGAGCTAGCCCTGAGCACATTCATTGTCCTAGAATGTGCTTTGATGCTTCTCTCTGACCTAATGAATCTAGAAAAATCTTTATGCTGCAGCCCAGCGTTTGGTGCATGTTTCCCTTTCCATAGCTCCTCTCGACTCTCCTTTGGGTCAAATCTTTTCAAGGAGTTTCTCATTCTGTTTCATCCTAAACATTTGTCACTTGATGGACAGCTGAAGGAAGCAACTGGAAAGTGGTTTGGAGAGGTAATAAATCCGTGTGAAAAGCAATCTCAAGTTTTGGTTGTTGACCCCAAGGGCTGGATTCCTTACCTATGGCATGGAGTCCTGGGCGTTCACCCATTCCTCAGACTGACTGCTGGCTTTGGGTGGGACGTGCAGACAGGTCATGGGTGGGGGAAGAGAAGGATAGGAGTGTTCACATTTACAGGTCCTTCTCCTCAGGAATTCTATTTCACAAAGCCCAGAGTTTTGCTGAGTATTGGCAGAATACGTGGAGTTGACCTGCCTAACATTGGGTCAGATTGCCAGGCAGCATTAGTCAGGACACCATTCTACAAAGACGGCCTCCAGAAGTTTCTGAAAAACACCTTTGAAAGAATCATGTTTCCATCTTGATTTATCTTTATGCATTAAAATGCAGTGAAGACTTAACTCTCTAGGTTTGCAACCATAAATTTTACTAAAATGTCACAGTTCCACTCTGTCATCCACGTTGGCTCATATCTCTAGGAGAGAAGTTCTCAGCCCTGGTAGCACATTGAATCAGCTGGCGGACTTTTAGAAATTTCCAATGCCCTGGCCACTACTCAGAGGAATTAAATCAGACCCTCTTGGGGTGGGACCTAGGTATCAGTACTTTTAAAAACCCTCTGGTGATTCTGCTGTGTAGTTTAGGTTAAGAACCACTGCCTAAAAATTACTCCCTACAGGCAATAATTGGCCTAAAGTACAAACTCTAAGCTTTGTGAGGGCAGAAACTGGTCTGTTTACTCTCACTCATCCCCGACACCTCTAATACCTCCTGGCCCATAGTTGGTACTTAATAAATATTTACTAAGTGAATGAATACATGTTTATTTTGAACTTCATAAAGATGTATATAAAGAAATGCTCTTCCTTTTGCCTGGGGATAATGTTACGCATCTGTAGTCATGGCACTAGATCAGGGTTAGAGGCTTCTAGTTACCCTGAATTCTTAAATTACAGGATCCTGGAAGGTTTATGGCCCTCAGGGAGGGGCATGGCTGGCCAGAGCTGAGGGGACTTTTAGGTGGGATCAGCACAGTGGCTATTTACCAACTGGAATGAAAGCATTTTGATATTTTAACCATAGGTCCTTCTGTACTCATGTATAAGCAGGCCACAGTGATTTGGGCTTTTCCTTCTACTGTTGCCAGAGATTTCTAGTCTCAAAGGCTGTGTATGATCTGGTGTTGTCCTCTCTCTGACTTCACTTTCTATCATTCTCCAGTCCCTCTCCCTGCACTCCAACCACACTGGCCTTCTCTGTGTTTCTTGAACACTGTCAAGCTCCTTCTTGCCTCAGTGTCTTTGCACTTGTTGTTTAGTCTGCTGGACCATTCACCTGATGGAGGCATGCAAAGTCATGGTGCAAAGGGCTTGGATACAAAGAGAGGCATGACAGCAATCAGTTTGGCAAGAAACCTACCACGTGGCCCCTTTAGGTCAACACTCAGTCTCTCAAATAAAATGCTCAGCACCTCAGTTTTCGTCTCTCTCTCTCTCTCAGTTTGTGCTCAAAAACATTTTTGTTGCCTGCTAGAATCTGAATATTAATTATTTTCTTTATGTTTCTGCAATAAATCTCCTAATTGTCTTTTCTTTCCCTTTCTACTCCATACTCCCTGGCCATCCCCTTCCCCAGATTAATGCTTTATACTGGTTAAGGAGATGCTTCATATGGAAATACGAAGGAGAAATGCACATTTATATGGGTTAAGATACTATCCCAATTATACTTACAATAGTTACTCACACTAGGCTCAAGCAAGGGGCTGAGTACTTTCTACATATTGTCCCATTTAATCTTCACAAGAGATTGTCTCTTCTTACATGTGAGAAAACTGAGACCTTAAATGGTTGAAGAAACTGCTCTAGAAATCCTTCCTAGTTAAATGGTAGAGCAGGATTTTAACTCAGAGCTGCCAAACTCTATAGCCCATGCTCTAAAGCCTTGCACTCTCTCTGCCTCTCTGTAAGATCGTCATCTGTAAGGTCCCCTTTATAAAGCTCCAAAATTCCTTGATGCTACCTATTTGTTTAAAGCTTGTTTACTGCTCTAAGGAATATGTACTAGCTGCAAACTGCCTGGCTAAAACTTCAAAGAAAATAGCAAAAATAGGGCTTCCCTGGTGGCCCAGTGGTTGAGGGTCCGCCTGCCGATGTGGGTGGCGTGGGTTCGTGCCCCGGTCTGGGAGGATCCCGCGTGCCGCAGAGAGGCCGGGCCCGTGGGCCATGGCCGTTGGGCCTGCGCGTCCGGAGCCTGTGCTCCGCGGCGGGAGAGGCCACAGCAGTGAGAGGCCCGCGTACCGCAAAAAAAAAAGCAAAAAGAAGCATGACATGGAGAGTGATTGTAATGGCAAATCACAGAAGAACATTAGGGAAGTCTCCATACAGAAGGCTTTTTTCTAATTCAGGGAAATGGCAATGACATTTCATCATGGAGCATGACCTAGCAGAATGGGCTGCCAGGCTGAAATGTACTTGAATATCTTATCTTCGTGTTGGGCACATAAGCAAGGGTACATATTATATGCACGACTATTTTTCTTTGGATTAAGGCAGTAAATTTCTCTTGGTATACCGTATCCAGTTAGGCTTCTCAAAAAACTGTTATTTCCTAGTCCTAAATTCAACATGGCTGAAAAAGATATTTCTTCACAGCTTCTATCATTTCTACTTAATCCTAAATTATTAATAGTTTCAATTTATTACTAAGAAGTTACTATTTTACTTTCTAATTATTCAAGGGGAAGAGTTGAGTGAAAAAAAAATGTTATCACTTTTTTTTCTTGCTCCACACTGTTAAAAAACAATGTTAAAATGTGGTCCCTGGGCCAGCAGCCTGCACATCATCTGGGAAACTTGTCTGAAATGCAAATTCTTGGGCTACCACCCAGACCATATGTGTGTCTCCTAGAAACTTTATAGTTTAAACTGTTGTATTTAGGTTTATAATTCATCTCATGTTAATATTTTTCCGTGTACTTTTCCAGTTGTACCAGCACCCTTTATTAAAAAGACTTTCTTTCTCCCAGTTGAATTGCCTTAGCTCTTTTGTTCCAATCAATTGACTATAAATGTGTGGTCCATTTCTGGGCTTTCTAATCTGTTCTACTAATCTATTTATCCTTACCAATACCACACTGTCTTGATTACGGTACCTTTATAATAAGTCTTGAAATCAGGTAGGATGAGTTTCCAACATTTTTTTTTTTTTTTAATTTATTTATTTATTTTTGGCTGTGTTAGGTCTAAGTTTCTGTGTGTGGGCCTTCTCTAGTTGCGGCGAGCGGGGGCCACTCTTCATCGCGGTGTGCGGGCCTCTCACTGTCGCAGCCTCTCTTGCTGTGGAGCACAAGCTCCAGACGCGCAGGCTCAGTAGTTGTGGCTCACGGGCCCAGTTGCTCCGCGGCATGTGGGATCCTCCCAGACCAGGGCTCGAACCCGTGTCCCCTGCACTGGCAGGCAGACTCTCAACCACTGCGCCACCAGGGAAGCCCCTCCAACATTTTTTTTTTTTGCTCCATTTACTTAGGCCTTCTATAATTTTGCTCAGCTATGTTTTGCATATAGGGCTTTGGTGTATAGGACTTGCATGTCATTTGTTAAATTATGTGTGTGTGTGTGTGTGTGTGTGTGTGTGTGTGTGTTTGTGCCCTTCTGTTAATGATATTTTTAAACATTTTTATTGGAGTATAATTGCTTTACAATGGTGTGTTAGTTTCTGCTTTATAACAAAGTGAATCAGTTATACATAAACATATATCCCCATATCTCCTCCCTCTTGCGTCTCCCTCCCTCCCACCCTTCCAGCTGGTCGCAAAGCACTGAGCTGATCTCCCTGTGCTATGTGACTGCTTCCCACTAGCTATCTATTTTAGATTTCATAGTGTATATATGTCCATATATACACTACCACTCTCTCACTTTGTCCCAGCTTATCTGTCCCCCTCCCCGTGTCCTCAAGTTCATTCTCTAGTAGGTCTGCATCTTTATTCCCATCTTGCCCCTAGGTTCTTCGTGACCTTTTTTTTTTTTTTTTTTTAGATTCCATGTATATGTGTTAGGACATGGTATTTGTTTATCTCTTTCTGACTTACTTCACTCTGTATGGCAGACTCTAGGTCCATCCACCTCCCTATAAATAACTCGACTTCATTTCTTTTTATGGCTGAGTAATATTCCATTGTATATATGTGCCACATCTTCTTTATCCATTCATCTGTTGATGGACACTTCAGTTGATTCCATGTGCTGGTTATTGTAAATAGAGCTGCAATGAACATTGTGGTACATGACTCTTTATGAATTACGGTTTGTTCAGGGTATATGCCCAGCAGTGGGATTGCTGGGGCCTATGGTAGTTTTATTTTTAGTTTTTTAAGGAACCTCCATACTATTCTCCAGAGTGGCTATATGAATTTACATTCCCACCAACAGTGTATGGGGGTTCCGTTTTCTCCACACCCTTTCCAGCATTAATTGTTTCTAGATTTTTTGATGATGGCCATTCTGACCAGTGTGAGATGATATCACATTGTAGTTTTGATTTGCATTTCTCTCATGATTAATGATGTTGAGCATTCTTTCATGTGTTTGTTGACAATCTGTATATCTTCTTTGGAGAAATATCTATTTAGGTCTTCTACCCATTTTTGGATTGAGTTGTTTGTTTTTTTGATATTGAGCTGCATGGGCTGCTTGTAAATTTTGGAGATTAATCCTTTGTCAGTTTCTTCATTTGCAAAAATTTTCTCCCATTCTGAGGGTTGTCTTTTCGTCTTGTTTATGATTTCCTTTGCTGTGCAAAAGCTTTTAAGTTTCATTAGGTGCCATTTGTTTATTTTTGTCTTTATTTCCATTTCTCTAGAGGGGGCTCAAAAAGGATCTTGCTACGATTTATGTCATAGAGTGTTCTGCCTATGTTTTCCTCTAAGAGTTTGATGGTCTCTCACCTTACATTTAGGTCTTTAAACCATTTAAGTTTATTTTTGTGTATGGTGTTAGGGAGTGTTCTAATTTCATTCTTTTACATGTAGCTGTCCAGTTTTCCCAGCACCACTTATTGAAGAGGCTGTCTTTTCTCCACTGTATATTCTTGCCTCCTTTATCAAAGATAAGGTGACCATATGTGCATGGGTTTATCTCTGGGCTTTCTATCTTGTTCCATTGTTCTATATTTCTGTTTCTGTGCCAGTGCCATACTGTCCTGATTACTGTAACTTTGTAGCATAGTCTGAAGTCAGGGAGCCTGATTCCTCCAGCTCTGTTTTTCTTTCTCAAGATTGCTTTGGCTATGCAGGGTCTTTTTTGTTTCCATACAAATTGTGAAGTTCTTTGTTTTAGTTCTGTTAAAAATGCCAGTGGTAGTTTGATAGGGATTGCATTGAATCTGTACATTGCTTTGGGTAGTAGAGTCATTTTCACAATGTTGATTCTTCCAATGCAAGAACATGGTATTATCTCTCTATCTCTTTGTATCATCTTTAATTTCTTTCATCAGTATCTTATAATTTTCTGCATACAGGTTTTTGTCTCCTTAGGTAGGTTTATTCCTAGATATTTTATTCTTTTAGTTGCAATGGTAAGTGGGAGTGTTTTCTTAA
The DNA here is from genome assembly GCF_964374135.1 of Grampus griseus. Classification (NCBI taxonomy): domain Eukaryota; kingdom Metazoa; phylum Chordata; class Mammalia; order Artiodactyla; family Delphinidae; genus Grampus; species Grampus griseus. Next base: position 33,764,819 of record NC_138998.1, on the reverse strand, counting down.
TTTCTCTCTCAGATTTTTCATCATTAGTGTATAGGAATGCAAGAGATTTCTGTGCATTAATTTTTTACTCTGCTACTTTACCAAATTCATTGATTAGCTCTAGTAGTTTTCTGGTAGCATCTTTAGGTTTCTCTATGTATAGTATCATGTCATATGCAAACAGTGACAGCTTTACTTTTTCTTTTCTGATTTGCATTTCTTTTTCTTCTCTAATTTCTGTGGCTAAAAGTTCCACAACTATGTTGAATAAGAGTGGTGAGAGTGGGAAACCTTGTCTTGTTCCTGAGCTTAGTGGAAATGGTTTCAGTTTTTCACCACTGAGGACGATGTTGGCTGTGGGTGTCATATATGGCCTTTATTATGTTAAGGAAAGTTCCCTCTATGCCTACTTTCTGGAGGGGTTTTATCATAAATGTGGGTTGAATTTTGTCAAAAACTTTTTCTGCATCTCTTGAGAAGATCATTTGGTTTTTCTCCTTCAATTTTTTAATATTGTGTATCACATTGATTGATTTGCGTATATTGAAGAATCCTTGCATTCCTGGGATAAACCTCACTTGATCATGGTGTGTGACCCTTTTAATGTGCTGTTGGATACTGTTTGCTAGTATTTTGTTGAGGATTTTTGCATCTATGTTTATCAGTGGTATTGGTCTGTAGTTTTCTTTTTTTGTGACATCTTTGCCTGCTGCTGGTATCAGGGTGATGGTGGCCTCATAGAATGAGTTTGGGAGTGTTCCTCCCTTTGCTATAGTTTGGAAGAGTTTGAGAAGGATAGGTGTTAGTTCTTCTCTAAATGTTTGATAGAATTCACCTGTGAAGCCATCTGGTCCTGGGCTTTTATTTGTTGGAAGATTTTTAATCACAGTTTCAAATTCAGTGCTTGTGAATGGTCTATTCATATTTTCTATTTCTTCCTGGTTCAGTCTCAGAAGGTTGTGCATTTCCAGGAATTTGTCCATTTCTTCCAGGTTGTCCATTTTATTGGCATAGAGTTGCTTGTAGTAATCTCTCATGATCCTTTGTATATCTGCAGTTTCAGTTGTTACTTATCCTTTTTCATTTCTAATTCTATTGATTTGAGTCTTCTCCCTTTTTTTCTGGATGAATCTGGCTAATGGTTTTTCAATTTTGTTTATCTTCTCAAAGAACCAGCTTTTAGTGTTATTGATCTTTGCTATCATTTACCTCGTTTCTTTTTCATTTATTTCTGATCTGATCTTTATGATTTCTTTCCTTCTGCTAACTTTGGGGTTCTTTTGTTCTTTCTCTAATTGCTTTAAGTGTAAGGTTAGGTTGTTTATTTGAGATGTTTCTTGTTTCTTAAGGCATCATTGTTTTGCTATAAACTTCCCTCTTAGAACTGCTTTTGCTGCATGCCATAGGTCTTGGGTTGTCGTGTTTTCATTGTCATTTGTTTCAAGGTATTTTTTGATTTCCTCTTTGATTTCTTCTGTGATCTCTTGGTTGTTAAGTAGTGTATTGTTTATCCTCCATGTGCTTGTATTTGGTACAGATTTTTTCCTGTTTTTGTTATCTAGTCTCATAACGTTGTGGTCAGAAAAGGTACTTGATATGATTTCAATTTTAATAAATTTACCAATGCTTGATTTGTGACTCAAGATATGATCTATCCTGGAGAATGTTCCATGAGCACTTGAGAAAAATGTGTATTCTGTTGTTTTTGGATGGAATGTCTTATAAATATCAATTAAGTCCATCTTGTTTAATGTATCATTTAAAGCTTGTGTTTCCTTATTTATTTTCATTTTGGATATCTGTCCAATGGGGAAAGTGGGGTGTTAATGTTCTCTACTATAATTGTGGTACTATCGATTTCCTCTTTTATGGCTGTTAGTATTTGCCTTATGGATTGAGGTGCTCCTATGTTGGGTGCATAAATATTTACAATTGTTATATCTTCTTCTTGGATTTATCCCTTGATCATTATGTAGTGTCCTACTTTGTCTCTTGTAATAGGCTTTGTTTTAAAGTCTATTTTTTCTGATATGAGAATTGCTACTCTAGCTTTCTTTTGCTTTCCATTTGCATGGAATATCTTTTTCCATCCCTTCACTTTCAGTCTGTATGTGTCCCTAGGTCTGAAGTGGGTCTCTTGTAGAAAGAATATATATGGGTCTTGTTTTGTATCCATTCAGCCAGTCTATGTCTTTTGGTGGGAGCATTTAATCCATTTACATTGAAGGTAATTTTCGATATGTCTGTTCCTATTATCATTTTCTTAATTGTTTGGGTTTATTATTGTAGGTCTTTTCTTTCCCTTGTGTTTCCTGCCGAGAAATTCCTTTAGCATTTGTTGTAAAGCAGGTTTGGTGGTGCTGAATTCTCTTAGTTGTTGCCTGTCTGTAAAGGTTTTAATTTCTCTGTCAAATCTGAATGAGATCCTTTCTGCATAGAGTAATCTTGGTTGTAGGTTTTTCCCTTTCATCACTTTAAATATGTCCTGCCACTCCCTTCTTGCTTGCAGAGTTTCTGCTGAAAGATCAGCTGTTAACCTTATGGGGATTCCCTTGTATATTATTTGTTGTTTTTCCCTTGCTATTTAAAAATTTTTTTTGTATTTAATTTTTGATAGTTTGATTAATATGTGTCAGTTAGTTTCTCCTTAGATTTATCCTGTATGGGACTCTCTGTGCTACCTGGATTTGATTAACTATTTCCGTTCCCATATTAGGGAAGTTTTCAACTATAATCTCTTCAAATATTTTCTCAGTCCCTTTCTTTTTCTCTTCTTCTTCTGAGACCCCTATAATTCAAATGTTGGTGTGTTTAGTGTTGTCCCAGAGGTCTCTGAGACTGTCCTCAATTGTTTTCATTCTTTTTTCTTCATTCTGCTCTGCAGTAGTTATTTCCACTCTTTTATCTTCCAGGTCACTTATCCGTTTTTCTGCTTCAGTTATTCTGCTATTGATCCCTTCCAGAGGATTTTTAATTTCGTTTATTCGCTGTTCATGATTTTTTGTTTGCTGTTTAGTTTTTCTAGGTTCTTGTTTAACGTTTCTTGTATTTTCTCTATTCTATTTCCAGGATTTTGGATCATCTTTACTATCATTATTCTGAATTCTTTTTCAGGTAGACTGCCTATTTCCTCTTCATTTGTTAGGTCTGGTGGGTTTTTACCTTGCTGCTTCATCTGCTGATTTTCTTTGTCTCCTCATTTTGCTTAACTTCCTGTGTTTCAGGTCTCTTTCTCGCAGGCTGCAGGTTCATAGTTACCGTTGTTTTTAGTGTCTGCCCCCAGTGGCTTAGGTTGATTTAGTGGGTTTCATAGGCTTCCTGGTGGAGGGGACTAGTGCCTATGTTCTGGTGGATGAGGCTGGATCTCTTCTTTCTGGTGTGAAGGTCCACGTCGGGTGGTGTGTTTTGAGGTGTCTGTCACCCTATTATGATTTTAGGCAGCCTCTCTGCTAATGGGTGGGGTTGTGTTCCTGTCTTGCTAGTTTGGCATAGGGTGTCCAGCACTGTAGCTTACTGGTTGTTGAGTGATGCTGGGTCTTGGCATTGAGATGGAGGTCTCTGGGAGTTTTTCGCCATTTGATATTACGTGGAACTGGGAGGTCTTGGTGGACCAATGTCCTTTACTTGGCTCTCCCACCTCAGGGGCCCAGCCCTGATGCCTGGCTGGAACACCAAGAGCCTGTCATCCACATGGCAGCTATGAGGTGTCTCCAAAGAATCAATAAATGCACAAGGTAGCAGGAAGAGCATTCAGGACCTTGACACATGAGGTCAGGCTGTCATTAGCAGACCTATTCGGCCACATCTTGCCATGGTTAGCACTGCACTGTGGAAAAAGTGTGAATCCTTGAACACCACTGGGGATAGTGAGACAACTGAATGAGGAGATGCAATGCTGAGCTGGAGACGGTTCAGAGGCATAAGCAGAACACTGGATACCTCCAAACTCCAGAACTGCAGCCTCCAGAGGCCCTCCTTTAGACCTGTTAATGATATTTTTAAAGAAGTTAAAAATTATGGTAAAGTATACATAACATAAAATTTTTTCATTTTAACTATTTTTAAGGTACAGGTCCGTGGTATTAAGTATGTTCTCACTGTTGTGCATCCATTGCTACCATCCATCTCCAGAACTCTTTTCATCTTCCCAAACTGAAACTTTGTACCCTTTACACAATAATCCCCAGTTCCTCCTTCCCCCAGCTCTTGGAAACCACCATTGTACTGTCTATCTCTATGAATTTGAGTCCTGTAACTTCTCCTCTAGGTCCCTCCTGTAAGTGGACTCATACAATATCTGTCCTTCTGTGAGTGGCTTATCTCACTTAGCATAATGTCCTCAAGGTTCATCCATGTTGTAACATGTGTCAGAATTTCCTTCCTTTTAAGACTGAATAATATTATATTGTATGCATATGTCCTATTTTATTTATCTATTCATTTATCATTGGAATGGATACTTGGGTTTCTTCCACTTTTTGGCTATTGTGAATAACGCTGCTATGAGCATGGATGTACAAATATCTGTTTGAATCCCTGCTTTCAATGCTTTTGGCTATATACTTTAAATGGTATTTTTAAGACTATCTTCCAAATGTTTATTTCTAAAATATAGAAATACAATTGATTTTTGTATATTGATCTTGTTTTCTTTCTGTGACTTTGTTAATTCATTTATTCATTCTACCAGTTTTTTAGTAGATTATTTAAAACATTTCTTTCATATAGTCTGTTGACTGTGAATAAAGACAGTTTTACTTCTTCCTTCTAAACTTTATGCTTTTTACTTATTTTCTTGCTTTAGTGAACAACTAAGACCTTAAGGACAATGTTTAGTAAAAGTTGTGAGAGCAGACATCTTTGCCTTGCTCCCAATCTTGGGGTGGAAGCGTTCGGTATTTCACTATTAGGGAAAACATTAGTTACACATTTTTGTTGACAGCTTTTATTGGATGGGGGAAACTCATTTCTATTCCTGCTTTGACAAGAGTTTTTCTAAACAACTTTACTGAAATATAGTTGGTATACAAAAAAACACGTTTAATGTATAAAATTTGATGAATTTGAACATATGCATACACCTATGAAACCACAATCAAGGTAATAAACATATACGTCACCTCCAAAAGTTATCATGCACATACACTGAATTTTGTTGAATGCCTTTTCTGTGCCTATTGAAAAAAATCTCTAGCAAAAAGCAATGAATCTTATGGACCAACAATGATTCAATTCCTGAAGTAAGGTGAAAGGCCCAACTTCTTTGTGCATTTTCCTGCCTGAACAACAGTAAGATTTTATAAACTAATAAAGAAGAGAAAATGGTCGTTGGGTTGGCAACCAGCAGTCATGGTTATAAGAAGGCCTCTGAACTCAATTTTTGAAGCGTATATTACCAGAAAATTAATAGAATGTCCTGCTACATTTGATGTCTTGTTTCACCTACCCATCCTGCTCATGGCAGTCTAACTTGTCTTCTTAAATACAGATCTGACCATGCTACAGCTTTGCTCAAAATTTTTTGCTGGTTACCTATCACTACAAAACAAGTTCTGGGACTTCCCTGGTGGAACAGTGGATAAGCATCCACCTTCTAATGCAGTGACATGGGTTCGAGCCCTGGGTCGGGAAGATCCCACATGCTGCAGAGCAACTAAGCCTGTGCCCCACAGCTACTGAGTCTGCACTCTAGAGCCTGTGAGCCACAACTACTGAGCCCATGTGCTGCAACTGCTGAAGTCTGCATGCCTAGAGCCCGTGCTCCACAACAAGAGAAGCCACCGTAATGAGAAGCCCACGCACTGCAATAAAGAATAGTCCCCACTCACCGCAACTAGAGAAAGCCCGTGCACAGCAACGAAGACCCAACACAGCCAAAAATAAATAAATAAGTAAGTAAGTAATAAATTCATTTTTTAAAAAAGTTCTGTAGCATGACATCCAAAGCCTTTATGGATTTGGCTCCATGTTGTCTTTTCAGCAGTATCTTTCAGTGTACCTCCTTCTACCTTTGTCACACATCTGCCCTTCCTCTGACATGCTGTGCATCCCTGTGTCTGTTATTGTCAGTAATGCCTCCACATTATCACTCTACAATCCATGCATCTTTCAAAATCCAGCTCAAATGCCACCTCTTCCATGATGCCAGCCACAATTATTCCCGTTGCAATTGATCTATATTATCTCTGTGCTCTGTTATATCTATAGTGCTCTCTTGTTGGATATTTAGTGGCAAATGTGTTTAGATTATGTTTTCCTCAACTGTGTATCACTACATTGGCTCACATAGGGGTGGCAGATAGACAGCTCAGAAGCCACAAGTCCCCATTTGTGAGCCCATGGAAAATATTACTAAATGATTACAGCATGATTTTCCACTAAACCTAAGTGCACTTCAAGGCACCTCAGGACATTATTGTTTTTTTCAAGTATACAATATTGTTAACTGTAATCACCATGCTGTACATTAACCCCCCAGAACTTATTTACCATGTAACTGAAAGTTTACACCTTTTGACCAATATACCCCCATTTCCCCCACCCCCCAACTCCTGGCAACCATCAATCTACTTTTTCTATGAGTTCAGCTTTTTTAGATTCCACATATAAGTATTTATAAGGATACTGTATAAGGATCATACAGTATTTGTTTTTCTCTGTTAGACTTATTTTATTTAGCATAATGATCTCAAGTGTTATTCACATTACAGCAAACGTCAAGATTTCCTTCTTTTATGACTGAATAATATTCCATCGCATATATATATATACACAGAACATTTTCTTTATGCATCTATCTATCCATTGACAGACAGGTAGATTCCATTTCTTGGCTATAATTAATGCTGCAATGAACATAGGATTGAAGATATCCCTTCAAGATAGTGATTTCTTTTCCTTCCAATATATACCCAGAAGTCAGATTTCTGGATCATACAGTAGTTATATTTTTAATTTTTTGAGGAAACTTCATCTTTTTTTGTAGTAACTGTACCAGTTTACATTCCTATGAGCAGTGCACAGTGATTTCTCCTTATCCTCAACAGCACTTGTTATCTCTTGGCTTTTTGATGATAACCAATCTAACAATTGTGAGGTGATATCTCTTTGTGGTTTTGATTTACATTTCCCTGTGATTAGTGATGTTGAGTACATTTTTATATACCTGCTAGCCGTTAGTGTGTCTTGTTTGGAAAAATGTCTATTCAAGTCTTTGTCCATTTTAAAATCAGATTATTTGTCTCATTGCTATTGAATTGTATGGGTTCCTTATGTAATTATGATATTAACCCCTTCTCAGAGGCTTACAAATATTTTCTCCCATTCTGTAGGTTGCCCTTTCAATTTGTTGATTGTTTCCTTTGCTGTGCAGAAGCTTTTTATAGTTTGATGTAGTCCCACTTGTTGTTTATTGTTTTTGTTACTTGTGGTTTTTGTGTCATATCCAAAAAATCATTGCCAGGGCCAATGCCAAGGAGGCTTTTCTTATGTTTTCTTCCAGGAGTTTTATGGTTTCAGGTCTTAATGTAAGTTTTTAATCCATTTTGAGTTAATATTTCTGAGTTGTGTAAGATACAAATCCAAATTCATTCTTCTCTATATGAATATAATTTCCCCATTGAATATTCTTGGTTTGTCAAATATTAGTTGATGGTATATGTGTGGGTTTATTTCTGGACTCTTGATTCTGTTCGATTGGTCTGGGTGTCTGTTTTTATGCCACTAACTTACTGTTCTTATTACCATAGTTTTGTAATATAGTTTGAAACAGAAAATGTAATGCCTTCAGCTGTGTTCTTCTTTCTCATGATTGTTTTGGCTACTGGGGGACTTTTGTGGTTCCACACAAATTTTAGGATTGAAGTATCTATTTCTGTGAAAAATTTCATTGGAATTTTGATAGGGATTGCATTGAATCTATAGATGTCTTTGGGTAGTGTGAACATTTTATTAATAATAATATTTAATAATATTATTATTCTGATGTATGGGCATAGGGTATTTTTCCATTTACTTGCCTCTTCATCAATTTCTTTCATCAGTGTGTTATAACTTTAGGAGTACAGAGTTTTCACCTCCTTGGTTAAATTTATTCTTAAGTATTTTATTGTTAGATGCTCTTGTAAATGTGATTTTCCTTATTTCTCTTTCAGATAGTTCTTTGTTAGTGTATAGAAATGGAACTGACTTCTGTATGTTGATTTTCTATCCTGTAACTTTACTAGATTCATTTATTAGTTCTAATAGTTTCTTGGTGAAGTCTTAAGGGTTTTCTATATGTAAGATTAGGGATATTATTAATTTATTATTAATAACTGCTCCAGGCAGTTATTACCAGTTGATTAAATGAAATCTGCATTCCATCTTTAGCTAAATTTGTGATCTTCATAACAAAAGCTTAATGCTTTGGTTAGTTGAAGTGAATTTCACCACATAGACTCCATGGGTGGTTTCTACCAAGGACTAAATTTATTTGGTAGAGGATAGAAAGTTAGAGGATTATAATGCTATAGCATTATAGCATGTGGCAGAGCTGGCCACATGGAAGAAATCTATTAAGAACAGCAACAAGCTCTTGCTGAAGAGAGGCCAGGCTGTCAGACCAATTTTATTTTCTTCCCAAGAAACCCATCAGAGACCTTTTTATTTTCTTGGTTTAGAATCTAAGAATCAGGTAAAGGACTACATCAACTCTGTGTAAGGCCATACTCTGGGAATCTCATGGGCCAAGGTGAGGAGTGAGAGTGTTTCTGAATGTCACAATCCATTTCATTACTATGAGGCAAGCCTTCATCAGACATGGCTATAAGTTTCACCCCTGGGAACAGCAGGTGTCTACAACAAATTGAACTCTTTAAACCATACAGACTGATTAACGTTCAAAAGTCAGTTTGGGAAATGACAGAGTCATCAGGGATTTCTTTGAAACCCCTGATGGGGTTTAGTCTCAAATGTTTATTTCTTTGAAACCATGCTATACTGTCCAATACAATGACCATTAGCCACATTTGGTTATTTAAATTTAAATTAATTAAATAAAATTAAAACTTCAGTTCCTCAGTCACACTAGCCACATTTTAAGTGCTCAACTAGCCACATGTGGCTTGCAGCTACCACATTGGACAGAACAGATAAAGAACATTTCTACCATCACAGAAATTTCTAGTGGACAGCACTGTTTTAAGGCCTCCTGTAACAAACCTGAACTCCTCTGCACTGTAGTTTAGAGGTTTTGCAAAAGTTTTTGCTTGCATGAGCCAGTTATGTTCTTTAGTATTACCATTATTTATATCATGTAACTATTTTATGTTTCTTTCACCCAAATAAATGCTTCTCTCTTCCAAGGCCTTTCTGTTTAATGTCTCATTTGAGAAAAATATCAAGGAAGTTTTATTCCCTATAGTTAGAGGCCTGTGTGGTAAGCGAGATTCTATTATTTATCTTCTGTTGTTTTGTTATGGTGGTTAATATCTTCCCTGCTTCCTCTGAATTCTTTTTTGTGACTGCTAAGTTGGCTATGTTCTGCATGGTTTTTTGAATTGAAATTACCTATCATTTTGCCTTTCTAAGGAAGATGTAGTGAATTCAGTCATTAAAGGAAGGGACTTTAGGGGAATAATGTTCCATAAGGCTCCTATCTATTCTGAGACATTTTTATTCTTGCCTCTTCTCCCACGTTAAATCAAAGCTATTGTACAAAGGGAGGTGTATTGAAAATAGGCCACATGATACAATGTGGCTAAAGCTTCCACATTAGTTTTAAATGGGGTTCATTTGAAATGATTTTAATCTTGGTTATGGTGGCTATTCAATATAATGTTCATTCTTTGTTACAACTCAAAGCCATATGCTTACCTTATTTATTCCTATGAAGATAAGATTAAATGTTTTTTAAAATTTTTAAGTAAGGTAAAATATGAAGAAACAAGATGTATTGTAGTATAAGAGACACAATCTAATCATTTCTATCCGTATGGGTCACAGATTATCATTTTTCCTTGTAATTTCCTACTAAGGCACCTCTTTGAATAAGGTCTGGACTGGCTACTAAGTATTCATGTATTCTGTTTATCCACATGATGCTGAGGCTAAAGACTTGGTATATATTTGGAAAAAATGAACCCAAACTTCCCTTTTCCAGCTTCATTGTTGTCATAACAAGCCATCTTCAGAGACAGCTGTAGTGGGGGGTTAATTACATCCCACTAGGGTTTGAATCCTAGCTCCACCCCTCTTGACTGTGTGGACCATAAAAATTACTGTATATTGTTTCAACTTCTTCATCTTGGAGATGAGTTAGATTTCCAAACTACATCACTGGATTTTCCTGAGGTTTAATAAAAGTCCTTAAAACAGTGCCTTTACCTTTCACTCGGGTTCCAAGCCTAAAAAAAATCAATTTTCCATGACTTTAAACCTTAAAAATTCAATTGCTATGGTCTGAATGATTTTGTATCCCCCCTCAAATTCATAGAGCCCTTATGAATGAGATTAATACCCTTATAAAAGAGACCCCAGAGAGAGCTCCCTTGCCCCTTCCACCATGTGAGGACATAACCAGAAGTCGGCCGCCCATAAGCAGACCTTCATCAGAACTCGACTATGCTAGCACTGTGGACTTCCAGCCTTCAGAAATGTGAGAAATAAATTTCAGTAGTTTATAAGCTACCAGTATTAAAGCAGCCAGAACACACTAAGACAACAATTTACGTCCAGTGAAATGCACAGGTCTTAAGTATACAGTTTGATGAGTTTTGACAAATATATACACCATATAACCCATTATCAAGGTGAAAGAGATTTCTATCTCCCTATTAAGTTCCCATAGCCCCTTCCCAATCAATCCCTGCCCCCCACACCCAACACACATGAATTAATCACTATTTTGATTTTATCACCACAGCTTTTGTCTGTTCTAGAATTTCATCTCAATGGAATCAAAGAGTATGTATCCTTTTGTATCAGGCTTTTCTCATTTTCTATGAATTTTGATGAAATATTTCATATTCTTCTGTAATATCCCTTTCATCTACATTTTATATGGACAACCTGTCTTTAACACATTTAAAAATCACTGGTAGGGAGTTTTAATTTTTAAAGTCCAAGAACATGACTTGGTGATTTGGAAATGGCCTTGTAATTCCTAGCTACCTGACCAAGGGAGTTTTGGCAAGTTACTTAAACTCTCTGAACCTCACTTATCACTTTAATGTGACTTCTGTAATACTTACCTCCCATGAATTTTTATTAGGATAAAATGAACTAATGAATGTAGAGTATACACCACTTGTGGGTACTAAAAAATTTCCCAGTTGCCTCCCCTTTTAGGCCAGTTAAGTCTCACAGCAATAACCAACCAGTCATTTTGGCCATTTATATGACTAATCAGGTACCCATCAATTACACTGGATATGTGACTCTGCTTTAATTACTAAGTAGGCTCAAATCAAGGTTGTTTTCTTATATAATTACAACCTTTATTTTTATTTACCCCTTTATAATTTATAGATCATTGTTTCCATATGTTACCTCATTTAATCTTTATTGCATCTGTTATGAAAAATAACTGATATTGTTTTTGTTTTACAGATAAGGAAACCAAGACTCAATGTGGTTAAGTGACTTGTCCAGAATCATCCAAACAATTCGTGGGCTTTAACACCAGTCTCTGGATACTAAAGCTTATGCTTTTCATGGAGCAATGCTGTGTCCCCTGGGGTGAAGACAAGAGTGACCCAAGACCCTCAAGTCTAACTGCCATCACGTTGCACTCAGGAGAATTTCCAGAGCAACTTGTGTACCCAGGAGCTGGCCAGGCAGATGTGGGCATTCTCTAAAGCTCTCCATGTGTCTTCTGCCTTCAGCACAGGTGGTGCTTGGCTGTGAATCAACTATGGTCTAATTGTTCCTTTGTTTGTTTATTCATTCATCGACAGGTGTATGTTATTCTGACCATTTATGTGACTATTATATGCCAGAAACTACTCTGGGCACTGGAAGTTCAGCCATATGCAAAATAGACTAAAAAAAAAACCTTGCTCTAATGGAACTTACATTCTAAATGGGGAACATGGGCAGTAAGTGAATGAACAAACATGTCTGTTTATTTACTTATTTAATGTTGAGGAGTAATAAGGTCTTTGAAGAAAAATAAAATTGGGAAGAGGAATCTGGAGGGCATGGTATTTGTTGTTCTAACTAGGGTGGTGAGGTACCTCTTTGTTGATAAGGTGAAGGAGGTGCGAAATGAGCCACACAGATATGGGGTGGGGTTGGAGTTTGGGGTGTTCCTGGAAAAGGGAAGAGCAAGTCCAAAAGCACCATGGCAGGAGGGTACTTGGTATCTTCTAGGAACAGTCAGGAAGCCAGTGAGCCTGGAGCAGAGTGAGCCAGGGGCAGAGGGGTAAGAGAGAAGTAATAGGGTGCCAATCATGATGGGTCTTATTTGACATTTTAAGGATTGGGGCATTTATTCTGAATGAGATGTAAAGTCAGTAGATGACTCCAATCTGAGGAAGCACATGATTTGACTTATATTCTTAAAGGATTATTATGGTTCCTGGGGTGAGAACATACCACAGGAAAGAAAGGATGGAGGCAGGGAGACCTGTTAGGAGGCTGTGGCAACAATCCAGATGAGAGATGATGTTGGCTTGGATGGAATTAGCAGTGGTGGAGGTCGTGAGAATGGTTAGATTCCGGATATGATTTGAGGCTAGAGCCATCAGGATTTGCTGATGGGTTGGCTGTGGTTTGTGAAAGTGAGGTCAAGGTGATGTCAAGGTTTTTGTCCTGAGCCGTTGGAAGGGTAGAATTTCTATCACCTAAAGTGGAGAAGGCCGGGAGAGGAACAGGTTTGGGGAGGGATATCAGAAGTCTGTTTTTTGGAGAAGCTGAACTTGAGATGCCTGTTAGACATCAAGTGGAGATGCTGGGTAGCAGATGGATATGAGTCTAGAGTGTAGGGACAAGATCTGGGCTGAAGATATAAATTTGGGACTTGTGAGAAAAGAGGAAAGATTCAAAGCTAGAGGCTAGATGAGTTACTGGAGGGTGAGGGAGTGTAGACAGAAAAAAGAAGTTCAGTTTGAATTTCCTTGTAACTTTGATGAAAATGTGAGTTAAAATGAAAACTGTCTCTCAATTACAGAAAGGTTATTGGAAAGTTTTTATCCCTTATTACTATTTTATATTTTCATGACATTTCTCACTTATTCCTCACCCACCCTTTTCCTTACTAAAGAGGTTCTTACTAATTTTATCTTTATGAAAACCAGCCCTGCAGGCCACTTGCTCTGGTTCCCTCTCAGATTAATGGGCCCTGAAGTTACTATTGGTCTCTTTTTTTTTTTTTTTTTTTTTGTGGTACGCGAGCCTCTCACTGTTGTGGCCTCTCCCATTGCAGAGCACAGACTCCGGACGCGCAGGCTCAGCGGCCATGGCTCACGGGCCCAGCTGCTCCGCGGCATGTGGGATCTTCCCGGACCGGGGCACGAACCCGCGTCCCCTTCATCTGCAGGCGGACTCTTAACAACTGCGCCACCAGGGAAGCCCTATTGGTCTCTTTTTGAAACTGCTCTCCACTCTTTTCAACTCTTTGGAAATTAAAGGAAGCCAAGGAGGCACAAAAATAACTACTATATTTTCTGTGGGCTCAAGGGCCTTATCAAACTAAAACAGAGTTTTAGTTTAAAAAACATTGTCTTCCTATAAGAAATAAAGATAGGAAACATTCCAGCTGTTTTGTTTTCATCCATGACCTTGAGAATTGCCTTCGTTTTCCAAATGGAGGAACAAAATCTTATTTCATTGAAATGTGGATGGGCAGAAATAATCCTTTCACTACTCTGGATGTTATATAATGTTTAGATTGTTTGCAAAAGTCACTCTGAGTAATCTAAAGATGAAATGAAAGATAAAATATCAGGAAAGGTTTTGTTACAGTTACTGTGGCTGCAAAACAAATTACCCTAAAACTGAGTGGAATAAAGCAGACATTTATTATGCTCTCAAATTCTGTGGGTAACAAATTTGGACAGGGCACAGCAGGGCTGGCTTCCTCTTCCCTGATGCCTGGGGCATCAGGTAGAAGATGTGAAGCTGGGAGCAGGAATCATCTGAAGGCTCGTGCACTCAACTAGCAGCTGGTACTAGGTGCCATTTGGGGCCACAGTTTCTCTCCATTCAGGCTTCTCCATGTGGCCTCTCTGCATGGACTAGTTTGGACTTATTTGCAGCATGGTGGCTGGGTTCCAGGGGTGAGTTTCCTGAAATAGAGAGCCAGGTAGACGCTGTCTCCTTTGTCTGGCTTAACCTCAGAAGTCACATGCTTCACTTCTGCCATAGTCTCTTTGTAGGGGCAGTCTCAAACTCACCCAGGTTCAGATCAAGGAATACAGGTCCTGCCTCTCAGTGGGGAGAGTGTCAATCACATTGCAAGAGGAGCATATGGAATGGGATATATAAATTGGTGCACATCCATCTTTGAGAAAATACAATCTGCTAAAGATTTAGTGACTATCAGGAACATAAGCTATTAAATTCAAAGAGTTTTTGAGGAGGGAAGTAGAGAAGAGATAAACACCTCTGAGAAGAGATTGAAGGTTGAGGTAAGGACTTCCGTCACTAATTTTAGGAATGCTTTTTTTTCCCTTCCTACTTTGCAGACCATGAAAATGTTGCTTCAGGAAAAGGTCTGTATCTGTATCTCAGGTTCACAGTCTCGTTAAGGCAGTATTTGTACAGTTTGCTGGATGACTTCTCAGAAGGGCACAAGGAAGTGACATATGGTGAAGATGCAAACAATTACTGAAGGCCCTTGGGAGTTTGCAGACATCACCCATATAAGAGAGAAGCTTTCCTATGAAGCTGTTCCCCTCCCTGACAAGAGGGCATTGAATTCCCTGATCCACTCTGTTCTTAACTTCCACCAATTTCCCTCCAGACATGTGCAAAAAGAATCAGGCTAAATCATACCCTTTACCTCTGAAGATTTAAATCTGGGGCAAAGCTCTTCTTTCCCCACATACTAAGTCAGCACCATGGACCAATTTTTAGAAGAAATTATTGTCTTTGTCCAGGTTAGAGGGTAGATTAGAAAGATTCACAACCTCTAGATAAAGACTGGGAGGGAAATGAAAGAAATCCTTGGTGTTACGGAAGCTCATGGTAAAGCGAATGCAAATATGTGGGCAAATTTGGCGAGTTATTTGGGATGATTTCAGATTTCCAAGCAGTGCATATGCTATGGGGACAAACATCAGGGTGACGTTTCCTGGCTTTGCTCATATATGGTCCAATCAGAGGAAGTTCTAGGCTCCCCATCAGCACTCATGAGCAAGGTGACACAAAGCAGGAAGAAAGCTTTTTTTTTTTTTTTTTTTTTTTTTTTGTGGTACACGGGCCTCTCACTGTTGTGGCCTCTCCCGTTGCAGAGCACAGGCCCCGGATGCGCAGGCTCAGCAGCCATGGCTCACGGGCCCAGCCACTCCGCGGCACGTGGGATCCTCCCGGACTGGGGCACGAACCCGCGTCCCCTGCACCGGCAGGAGAACTCCCAACCACCGCGCCACCAGGGAAGCCCAGGAAGAAAGCTTTTTAAAAAATAAAAAGCATTTAGGTCATAAAATATTAGAATTGATTTCAAATCTTAATACAGTTTAAATGGACCAGATTTTTGTAGTTTTCAAAGTATCAGACAGCTGAGACTGAACTTTATTGATTAGTTCTATTTTAATTAGCCTTTGACTATTGGGACCGCAGGATGTTGGGCTATGAAAGTCCTACAAATGTTGGGGTTTGGCTGCATGGGTGCTTCAGAAGCAGAGGCATACAGGGGAATAGTGGGTGCTATGAGACCATTGCAGGGTCCAGGTGGACTTGGTAAAGGCCAGGAAGTGTTTGGAAGTCAAGGGAAAGTGAGGGAACCAAGAATAGAGAAGTTAGTTTCCCAGGAATGGGTAATTTCATGCAGGCACCGTGGAAAGGATTTGTAAGGATGGTAGCAGTGGGAGATTGGATTAAGGATGAAGAAGCCCAGACCAGTTCTGAGATAAATTTGAGAAAGAAAAGGTGACCTGGGTGCGTGGGGTACTTCCATTTTGCCTTCTGGGAGATAACATGAAATTTGGGTAATTTAATCTTTCAAAAAAATAATTTATGTAGTAGGATAAGTCTCTGCCTTATGTGGTAGAGACTTCTAATGCTCACCCTATCCTGTTCGCCTCTCTTCTTGGCCCACAGAAGCTACTCTTGTACATCTGTCTTCTATTTGGATGGGGCCATGTAACTAGTCTGACCTGTGGGCTATGGGCACAGGTCATGTGAACCAAAGTATCTAATTACTGCTGTGTAAGACCCTCCACTTCTCTCTTAACTCTGCCTGCAGAACCTGAAATATTCCAGATGATGGAGCCTTCACTATTCTGGTTCTGGAATGATGGCAATGTGGACAAGAGACGCCCCACCCATAACCCCACTGATGTAAAATGGACATATTGCATGAGCAAAGAAATAATTGTGTTAAACTACTGAGATGTGGGGTTATTACCTCAGCATAATCTAATTGGTCATGAATGACACAAGTCAGATGTGCAAATGCTATAGTATTATTTTCTATAATTTATTTCATTTTGCTGTCAAGTCTACATCTTGCTGGAGGCTGACAAGGGAACTTAAGCATGCCAATTAATGGTAATAGTCTCATTTTTGGAATTTATACATATCTATGTGTGTGTGTGTGTGTGTGTGTGTATGTATTGTTTTTTGTTTTGCTTTGTTTTTCCCCCAAACTCAAGTTCATAGAGTTTTTTTTTTTTCTCAGCCAACATGGTATCTAGACATGAGGGTAGCTCATTTGTCTTCATGGCAGAAGGGAGGAGAGAGATTTATGCTCTTCCTGGACCCTGGATACCATGCTGACTTTGCTGCAGAAGTTTATGGCTAGGATTGCATCTGACTCCATTTTTCCCAGGTTTTCCTAGGCTTGGCAGGTCCTCAGGTCTTGGCTAAGTCCCATCTAGTAGCCCTGCCCAGGATGTCCAACCCCTGGTCCAGCCTCTATTATAGAGTTACCTTTCCATGGAAGTACGATGCAGAATTGAAAGTCCTTACCCTCAGCTACATTTTTGGGTCCTCACATTGGCCTACAGGCCTGTCTGAATCACTTTTTTACTGCCTCCTCTTTATTTATCTTAGGTTTCTATCCTTTCACTGTCTGTCCCCACTGCCTGAGCTAAGGATCAGTGAGACAGGAGTGCTTGGGCCCTTAGGGACCAGACAAATTCTTCCTCCTACACTCTCCCCTGCCCCCAGTCTGCTTTTCCCCTCCAGATAGGATATGACCTGCCCTTTCTTTCTGGTGGGGATTTCCTCTAAGTCACTTCCTTCTTCTCTTCTGTAGACATCTTTGTTCTACATGGCCCTGCCTCCTTCATTAAGGCATTAAGTCTTGTGGCTTGGCCTTAATGGCAAACATGATTTATGGGGAGAATAAAAAAAACTTAGGTTCACAATTTTCAAGATAATTACATTAGCATTTATAAAGCACTTCCTCCTTGGAAATTCTGCCTACTGTCCTGACATTTTTGGCATTTGCTGACTCACTTGGAGGAGAGTCCAGCAGCCTCCAGTGTGTGGTAAGGGGTGTGAACAGCCCTGGTGTCAACCTTCTTGGTTCAAGTTGGTTGACTGACAAAGGGAGCTTCTTCCATTCTGTGGAATACTATATATAAAATATTTGCCTGCTGCAAAATAAACTGAGTTTAACCTCCAATTCCCATAGAAACCCTAAGGGAAAGACAATCTTTTCTTTTCAGTCTGCCAGCTACCTTGTTTTCCTAAACTCCATACTTTAATTTCCTTTAGGGTCTTACTCAGATAGTCATGGCTTATTTCAAGACTAGCAAGGATCAAATGAATAAATGCAGACTTCATTTTTTTACCTTGCTTTTTGTCATATCTTTAGTTGGTACATGGACGTCTTAAGTGAATTTTACCTTATTAAGAGAAATTCCCATTTTTGTACAGAGTATCTTGTCTAATTTTGCACCTCTCTTATGGGATGTCCACTGTAAATATGATACCAATAGATCATTTTAAGCTGAACCTCAGGGAGTCTTGCTGCTTTTGAGCCTTGAGAATGGTTTATCCTGGAGACTCTTGATTATTCTTCATGAAAAATAATGATTACTCAAGAGCTTTCTCATTTTTTTTTTTAGTTTATTGCTGAATATTTTTAGCCATGCATGATCTTGTATTTGTTGAATTCATGATACTCTGTCTTTTACCTCCCCATCAAACAATCAAATCATGCTTCAGGAATATGCCATCTGTCTTCCTTGCTGAAAGTTTGTGCTAGATAAAATCACTACATTTCTCTCTGGTGACAGGGACCATACAGAGGAAACTCTCCTTTCCTCTTTAGTTGACACAGGATGTTGGGAGCATGTTCATGAGCAGATGTATAGCATTTTGATAAAAGATACATTTCTGAAAGTTGCCTCTTGGTTTCAAATCCTATGACCTTATTTGTGTTGGACAGCTTTGTACATTACTTAAAAAATTCGTCAGGTCTACTTCTTACTTGAGCTACTTCTATCGCAGCTAGTTCCTGTAGACTTTAATCTGTTTCATGCAGGGCTTCTGGGCTCATGCCATGGTCATGCACCTCTAGTTTCTTGCCCTATGACTTCTCTGATACCACATAATGGGATACTGCTCTGTACATACAAATATACAACCCCAAAATTCAGAGGAATAAACTCTTACTTGAGCCACCCTTGACCAATGGGAGAGAAGAGCAGGTATATCCCTCTGCTTCATCTTTTATCCCCAGGACACTTCTGAAATAAGGCTCCTTGGAAAGTCATGGTGGATCAAGTACTGGCTGCTCATAGTAAAGACCAAGTCAATAACAGAAGGCTTTGCTTTCTTTCTGTTTTGCTTTTCCTGTCCTGCAGTCTTGTTCCCTAGGAACCATATTCCAAAATAACCTACCTACAAGGAAGTTTTTGCCTCAGGTTCTGCTTTGGGAGGGAAACAAGGCTAAGATAATATCTTCTTTATAAAATAGGAGCTAGTATTTTCTCATTAAAGCCTACTAATAGAGAGTCAAACATATAGAGAAGAAGCATTTGAGAGTTTGGTGAATGTGTATGTATGCATGCATATGCCAGAGTGTGAAACTGCATTCCAAAGCCAGCTGTATTAGTTATTTGGTTTTCTACACAAAGAGATAGATAAGTGGGTTATCCAAAAATCTTTTATATTTAAAATTAAGATGTACACATCCCCCCCATTTACTAATAGTCAAAACTCATATTTCCTTTTCTATTCCTGGCTTCAAGTTCCTTCCAACTTGATACTTCTTTTATAACTTAAGATCCTGTAGTATAATCGTAGGGAAGAGATCTTAGAGAATCTACAAAGCAGATAACACACTTAACTGTAAAAGTTAAATTGGAATTATCTGCTGCTTGGGATAATACACATTTTATTCCTATTAATATGAATAATAAGGATTGACTGAATTGGTACTGGTGATAGAGAATATGATTTTCTTTTATTTAAAACTGGAAACCTGTTTAATTGGAAGTTCCTAATGGATTCATTGTCAAAATAGCTAATAGAAGGATGTTTAAGGGGTTAAAAGGAAAGGGGGTTAGAAGAACACCTTCTTAAGTAAAGCTAGGCCCATTCCAAATTCTAGAGCCTCATGACTGTGGAGGGGGAATCCTGAAAAACATTTACATAATCAATGTCTTGAGAAGGAAATTGTTTCTCTGCTGTGATATTGTGATTTATAATAAATATATATTTGGCCTTCATCCCATTCCTAGCATGGAGCTCCTAAAACCCTTGGAACTTACTAAGTGAAGAGAGAGAAAATTATGTTATGTTAATGATGTGACATTTGGAAAACCCCTAGGTGACCTAAGGATGGGGGCTTGTTGCCAGGGGAAACAATCTTGTGATTAGAGGGCTGGAACTTTCAGTCCCACTACCCACCCCCATATCCTCACCTCTGGGGAGGGGAGGGGGACTGGATATTGAATTCAATCACCAACGGCCAATGATTTAACCAACCATGCCTATGTAATTAAGTCCCCATAAAAACCCTAAAGGATGGGGTTCAGAGAGCTTCCTGATTGGTAAACACATGGAAGTGCTGGAATAGTGGTGCCCCCAAGAGAGAGCATGGAAGCCCTGAACCCCTTCCCATGTACTTTGCCTATGTTCTTCATCTGGCTGTTCATCTGTATCCTTTAAAATATCCTTTATAATAAACTGGTAAAATAAGTAAATTTCTGAGTCCTATGAACTGATCGATCAAATTACTTGAACCCAAAGAGGGGGTGATGGAAGCCTCTTATCTAGTGGGCCAGAGGCCCAGGTGACAGCCTGGACTTGCCATTGGCACCTGAGGTTAGGGGAGGGAGGTGCAGTCTCATAGGACTAAGCCCTTAACCTGGGGGATCTGACACTATGTCCAGGTAGATAGTGTCAGAATTGAGTTAAATTGTAGGACACCCAGTCAGTGTCTGCTGAGAATTGCTCGGTGGTGTTTGAAAGAACACACATTGGACCAGCCCAATGGAATAGGAAAATAGAATCCCATCAAAATCTCAAAGGAACAGGTATGTTATAAGAGAGTTTGGGGGGAGGGGATCCCTAAAAATTTGCTGTCTTCTAGGGTTGCTGAGACTGGGGTTCTAGTCACTTGATAGCATGCTTCAAGTGATTTTTGTCCTATTATTGCTCATTTCTGAGTAACTGGTAGATATCATGTGGTTCTGGTTTCTTTTTCCTTTGCTAGGACAGGCAAAAGTAAGAGAAAACCTGGACTCACCCTCTTTCTTGTGGTTGCATTATGTGGGTAATTAGTAATTGTGGAATCTCTTTAATATTTTTTTTTAAATAAATTTATTTATTTTATTTTATTTATATTGGGCTGTGTTGGGTCTTCGTTGCTGTGTGGGGGCTTTCTCTAGTTGTGGCGAGCGGGGGCTACTCTTTGTTGTGGTGCACGGGTTTCTCATTGCAGTGGCTTCTCTTTGTTGCAGAGCACGGGCTCTAGGCACGCGGGCTTCAGCAGTTGTGGCACGTGGGCTCTAGAGCGCAGGCTCAGTAGCTGTGGCGTGTGGGCTTGGTTGTTCCTTGGCATGTGGGATCTTCCCGGACCAGGGCTCGAACCCATGTCCCCTGCATTGGGAGGAGGATTCTTAACCACTGCACCACCAGGGAAGTCCCTCTTTAATCTTCTGTTCAAGTTTGATAATTTTATTTGCTTTGGTGAATCATAAGCAGCCATGATTGCACATGTTCCCTTTTGCAATCTTTCAACAATATACCAGTTGAATAAAGAATTTCAGAAGTTGATTGTAGTAATTAAAACTATTTTGGTTGCAAATGACAGAAAGCCAAGTGATAGTTGTTGAAGCAAGTATGTTGTGGTGTCTCACAGATCTCAAGGGCAGGCCTCTCTCTTAACATTTTTCACGTTGATGTCTTTATTTTTCTACCTCATTTCCCTCTTCCTCACTCCTTCAGCTGGCTTGCTGTGCTTGCATGGGAAGAAAACATGGCGGTCAACAGGACCTACCTGACCTTTTCATTTAAAGCTTCAATCACCTGGGAAGAGATGGACTCTCCTCATTTCAGTTACAAAATCCTGGCAAAGGACTTGGAATGGCCCAGCTTGGATCAAATGCTCACTCTGGAACCAATCTGCTTGCTAGGTCACGTTCTGGAAGGTGATTGGCCCAGATATCTTCTCCTGGACCAGCTAACTATGGCCACGGTACATTTTGTACAAGATGTTTGGTTCAGAGGTTACTATGTTGATAAAACAGGAAAGAAGAGGGAGAAGAGGCTATTTTCAGAAGAAAGCAGGGGAGTGGTAGAGGTGGCTCCATGTAGTTGAAGTAATAATTATTCATTACACTGATCCCTTAGCATCAATTTAAGGAAAATTCCACATAAAATACCAAATCGTTTTTGGTGCTGGCAATATTAAATGGTTCCTTGAGAAAAACATGGATGTTTTAAAAATATGTAGTTCCTACTTATGACATGGATAAAGATAATGTAATAATTCAGTCATAATATCTAGTTTATTAAAAATATGTAAATATTGGAATGTTGATGGAGTATTGGAATGCAATGAAAATGAAATATAAAATCATTATAATATGGCTTAGTTCCCCCAGCTACTGAAATGTTCCTTCAATTGAATGTGTATCTAGTTTTATTTGTTGTTATTTGTTAATTGTGTAAATAATAAGTGATTAAGCAGTCTAGCTCTGGGGGTAATTTGCTTGGTTTGGTATTTTTCTTTGCCACTTACTAGCTGTATGGCCTTGGAAAAATTACATAATCTCCCTATGCCTCAAATTATTCACCTGTAAAGTGGGAGCAATAATTGTGACCTTTTCATAGGTTGTTATGACTATAAAATTAGTTTTACATGCAGAGTGCTTAGAACATGTGCCTGGCATGTAGTCAGCATGCAGTTAATGTTCACTATTAATATTAGAATACTCTTTGAGAATTATTAATTTCTTCAAGACTATAAGAGATTGATACAAATGGACTTTCTTGCATACTTTTTTGAATTTCATTGAAATGATAAAATGGACTCTTTGCAGAAAGTTCGTGAGCTCTATCTTTCAGAAAAATACAAAGTAGGGGTCAGTGGTCATGCTTTGAAGACTTGAGACATATTCTGCACTAGGTGTCCATTAAGACTTTTCACAAATGTTTCATTTCATAGATGTTCCAGCACCCTCTCCTCTGAGCACAAGGTAGTATTTTATTTTCCACTTACTGGAAGTTAAGTGACCTGCTCTGGCAATGATTTCTTGGCGTAGAAACTTTGAGTCAGGGTGCATGTTACCTCACTTCCTTTTCCTTCTAGCATGACAACTGGCAACTTCTAAGATGAGGGCTTCTCCATTAGCCTGAATCCCTGATTGACAACTCACAATGGACATGTAGTATGAACAACAAAGAAATTTTTGTTATGTTAAACAACTGAAATTTTGCTATTTAGATTCCAGTGCAGCTCAAGACCTCCAAATAAGGCGTCTGAAAAGGAGGGTATATCCAGGCATTAGGTCTGGCTGGGCTGCTTCTCCTTTGGCTATATTTCATTCAGGAATGAACATCTGCATAATTAGGATATCAATTTCAAATAACATCACATTACTAAGAACAGATGTTTTACTGCAGGACAAAAACACCCACATTTTGTGCAATGATGCTGTTATTATTTAAAACTCTGGCATCAATTGAAAATGTATATTAAAGTAATAAATTTCTAACCCAGCCTCACAAAAGCAGAGCTCATTTTTAAGGCTGCCATCTCTGTTTGCTTGGTAAAGCCCATACATCCATCATTCCAACACTTCCAAATACTGGTATTGATAAAGTGTCTTTCATTGTTCTGTGTAGTTTTAACTATCCATTTCATCTATTTCTTTTACTGCTGTAATTTATAAATGACCTGATATTTTCTATCCAAAAATTCTTTCAAATTAAGTCATTTGGTGTTTTCTTATCCATCTTGAATCTGAAGAAGCACAGTTTATTTGGCCCTTTAAAATAGTGTTTCCTGTTATTCCTGGGCTAGAAATTAGCATACAGTTGGGTAAAGAACCAGATTCAACTAGTGGAGATTTTGTTTTGCTGATGCTGGAGTTTTACTGTACATTTCCTCCACATTCAACTGGCCAACAAAATCGTTTTCGTGTTTTCCCTCAGAAATGTCTCTCCTTTTTATTTTTTTAATGAAAAGACACTTCATTTATTAAGACTCTATTATCTAATAATCTTAACTGTATTTTTCTTTAACATAGAATAGGCTGTTCTTATCATTTGCTTTTTTTAACTAAAAAAAATTTTTAAATCTTTATTGGAGTATAATTTCTTTACAACGGTGTGTTAGTTTCTGCTGTATAACAAAGTGAAACAGCTATACATATACATACTTCCCCATCTCTTCCCTCTTGTGTATCCCTCCCACCCTCTGTATTCCACCCCTCTAGGTGGTCACAAAGCACCGAGCTGATCTCCCGGTGCTATGCAGCTGCTTCCCACTAGCTATCTATTTTATGTTTGGTAGTGTATATATGTACATGCCACTCTCTCACTTTGTCCCAGCTTACCCTTCCCCCACCCCATATCCTCAAGTCCATTCCCTAGTAGGTCTGCATCTTTATTCCCATCTGGCCCCTAGGTTCTTCATGACCAATTTTTTTTTTTTTTTAGATTCCATACATATGTGTTAGCATACAGTATTTGTTTTTCTCTTTCTGACTTACTTCAGTCTGTATGATGATCTCTAGGTCCATCCACCTCACTACAAATAACTCAGTTCCATTCCCTTTTATGGATGAGTAATATTCCATTGTACATATGTGCCACATCTTCTTTATCCATTCATCTGTTGATGGACACTTCGGTTGCTTCCATGTCCTGGCTATTGTAAATAGAGCTGCAATGAACATTTTGGTACATGACTCTTTTTCAATTATGGTTTTCTCAGGGTATATGCCCGGTAGTGGGATTGCTAGCTCGTATGGTAGTTCTATTTTTAGTGTCTTAAGGAACGTCCATACTGTTCTCCATAGCATCTGTAGCAATTTACATTCCCACCAACAGTGCAAGAGTGTTCCCTTTTCTCCACACCCTCTCCAGCATTTATTGTTCCTAGATTTTTTGATGATGGCCATTCTGACTGGTGTGAGATGATATCTCATTGTAGTTTTTTTTTATATTGTTATTGGAGTATAATTGCTTTACAATGGTGTGCTAGTTTCTGCTTTATAACAAAGTGAATCAGCTATACATATACATATATCCCCATATCTCTTCCCTCTTGCATCTCCCTCCCTCCCACCCTCCCTATCCCACAACTCCAGGTGGTCACAAAGCACCGAGCTGATCTCCCTGTGCTATGCGGCTGCTTCCCAGTAGCTATCTATTTTACGTTTGGTAGTGTATATATGTCCATTCCACTCTCTTGCTTTGTCACAGCTCACCCTTCCCCCTTCCCATATCCTCAAGTCCATTCTCTAGTAGGTCTGTGTCTTTATTCCTGTCTTACCCCTAGGTTCTTCATGACATGTTTTCCCCCTTAAATTCCATATATATGTGTTAGCATACGGTATTTGTCTTTCTCGTTCTGACTTACTTCACTCTGTATGACAGACTCTAGGTCCATCCACCTCATTACAAATAGCTCAATATGTTTTCTTTTGTTTTATTTCCGATATGCGGGCCTCTCACTGTTGTGGCCTCTCCCGTTGCAGAGCACAGGCTCCGGACGCGCAGGGTCAGCGGCCATGGCTCACGGGCCCAGCCGCTCTGCGGCATGTGGGATCTTCCAGGATCGGGGCACGAACCCGTGTCCCCTGCATCAGCGGGTGGACTCTCAACCACTGCGCCACCAGGGAAGCCCTCAACTTCGTTTTTTTTTATGGCTGAGTAATATTCCATTGTATATATGTGCCACATCTTCTTTATCCATTCATCCGATAATGGACACTTAGGTTGTTTCCATCTCCGGGCTATTGTAAATAGAGCTGCAATGAACATTTTGGTACATGACTCTTTTTGAACTTTGGTTTTCTCAGGGTATATGCTCAGTAGTGGGATTGCTGGGTCATATGGTAGTTCTATCTGTAGTTTTTTAAGGAACCTCCATACTGTTGTCCATAGTGGCTGAACCAATTCACATTCCCACCAGCAGTGCAACAGTGTTCCCTTTTCTCCACACCCTCTCCAGCATTTATTGTTTCTAGATTTTTTGATGATGGCCTTTCTGACTGGTGTAAGATGATATCTCATTGTAGTTTTGATTTGCATTTCTCTAATGATTAATGATGTTGAGCATTCTTTCATGTGTTTGTTGGCAGTCTGAATATCTTCTTTGGAGAAATGTCTATTTAGGTCTTCTGCCCATTTTTGGATTGGGTTGTTTGTTTATTTGTTATTGAACTGCATGAGTTGCTTATAAATTTTGGAGATTAATCCTTTGTCTGTTGCTTCATTTGCAAATATTTTCTCACATTCTGAGGATTGTCTTTTGGTCATGTTTATGGTTTCCTTTGCTGTGAAAAAGCTTTGAAGTTTCATTAGGTTCCATTTGTTTATTTTTGTTTTTATTTCCATTTCTCTGGGAGGCGGGTCAAAAAGGATCTTGCTGTGATTTATGTCATAGAGTGTTCTGCCTATGTTTTCCTCTAACAGTTTGATAGTGTCTGGCCTTACATTTAGGTCTTTAATCCATTTTGAGCTTATTTTTGTGTATGGTGTTAGGGAGTGATCTAATCTCATACTTTTACATGTAGCTGTCCAGTTTTCCCAGCACCACTTATTGAAGAGGCTGTCCTTTCTTCACTGTACATTCCTGCCTCCTTTATCAAAGATAAGGTGACCATATGTGCGTGGGTTTATTTCTGGGCTTTCTATCCTGTTCCATTGTTCTATCTTTCTGTTTTTGTGGCAGTACCATACTCTCTTGATTACTGTAGCTTTGTAGTATAGTCTGACGTCTGGGAGCCTGATTCCTCCAGCTTCATTTTTCGTTCTCAATATTGCTTTAGCTATTTGGGGTCTTTTGTGTTTCTATACAAATTGTGAAATTTTTTGTTCTAGTTCTGTGCAAAATGCCAGTGGTAGTTTGATAGGGATTGCATTGAATCTGTAGATTGCTTTGGGTAATAGAGTCCTTTTCACAACGTTGATTCTTCCAATTTAACAACATGGTATATCTCTCCATCTATTTGTATCATCTTTAATTTCTTTCAGCAGTGTCATAATTTTCTGCATACAGGTCTTTTGTCTCCTTAGGTAGGTTTATTCCTAGATATTTTATTCTTTTTGTTGCAGTGGTAAATGGGAGTGTTTTCTTGATTTCACTGTCAGATTTTTCATCATTAGTGTATAAGAATGCCAGAGATTTCTGTGCATTAATTTTGTATCCTGCTACTTCACCAAATTCATTGATTAGTCCTGGTAGTTTTCTGGTAGCATCTTTAAGATTCTCTATGTATTGTATCATGTCATCTGCAAACAGTGACAGCTTTACTTCTTCTTTTCTGATTTGGATTCCTTTTCGTCTCTGATTGCTGTGGCTAAAACCTCCAAAACTATGTCGAATAATAACGGTGAGAGTGGGCAACCTTGTCTTGTTCCTGATCTTAATGGAAATGCTTTCAGTTTTCCACCATTGAGCATGATGTTGGCTGTGGGTTTGTCATATACGGCCTTTATTATGTTGAGGAAAGTTCCCTCTATGCCTACATTCTACAGCGTTTTTATCATAAATGGGTGTTGAATTTTGTCGAAAGCTTTCTCTGCATCTATTGAGATGATCATATGGTTTTTCTCCTTCAATTTGTTAATATGATATATCACGTTGATTGATTTGTGTATATTGAAGAATCCTTGCATTCCTGGTATAAACCGCACTTGATCATGGTGTATGATCTTTTTAATGTGCTGTTGGATTCTGTTTGCTAGTATTTTGTTGAGGATTTTTGCATCTATGTTCATCAGTGATATTGGCCTGTAGTTTTCTTTCTTTGTGACATCCTTGCCTGGTTTTGGTATCAAGGTAATGGTGGCCTCGTAGAATGAATTTGGGAGTGTTCCTCCCTCTGCTATATTTTGGAAGAGTTTGACAAGGATAAGTGTTAGCTCTTCGCTAAATGTTTGATGGAATTCGCCTGTGAAGCCACCTGGTCCTGGGCTTTTGTTTGTTGGAAGATTTTTAATCACAGTTTCAACTTCAGTGCTTGTGATTGGTCTGTTCATATTTTCTATTTCTTCCAGATTCAGTCTTGGCACGTTGTGCTTTTCTAAGTATTTGTCCATTTCTTCCAGGTTGTCCATTTGATTGGCATAGAGTTGCTTGTAGTAATCTCTCATGATCTTTTTTATTTCTGCAGTGTCAGTTGTTACTTCTCCTTTTTCATTTCTAATTCTATTGATTTGAGTTTTCTCCCTTTTTGTCTTGATGAGTCTGGCTAATGTTTTATCAATTTTGTTTATCTTCTCAAAGAACCAGATTTTAGTTTTATTGATCTTTGCTATCGTTTCCTTCATTTCTTTTTCATTTATTTCTGATCTCATGTTTATGATTTCTTTCCTTCTGCTAACTTTGGGGTTTTTTCTTCTTCTTTCTCTAATTGCTTTAGGTGCAAGATTAGGTTGTTTATTCGAGATATTTCCTGTTTCTTATGGTAGGATTGTATTGCTACAAACTTCCCTCTTAGAACTGCTTTTGCTGCAACCCATAGGTTTTGGGTCGTCGTGTCTCCAGTTTCATTTGTTTCTAGGTATTTTTTAACTTCCTCTTTGATTTCTTCAGTGATCACTTCGTTATTAAGTAGTGTATTGTTTAGCCTCCATGTGTTTGTATTTTTTACAGGTCTTTTCCTGTAATTTATATCTAGTCTCATAGCGCTGTGGTAGGAAAGGATAGTTGATACAATTTCAATTTTCTTAAATTTACCAAGGCTTGATTTGTGACCCAAGATATGATGTATTGTGGAGAATGTCCCATGAGCACTTGAGAAAAATGTGTATTCTGTTGTTTTTGGATGGAATGTTCTATAAATACCAATTAAGTCCGTCTTGTTTAACGTATAATTTAAAGCTTGTGTTTCCTTATTTATATTCATTTTGGATGATCTGTCCATTGGTGAAAGTGGGGTGTTAAAGTCCCCTTCTATGAATGTGTTACTGTCGATTTCCCCTTTTATGGCTGTTAGTATTTGCCTTATGTATTGTGGTGCTCCTATGTTGGGTGCATAAATATTTACAATTGTTATATCTACTTCTTGGATCAATCCCTTGATCATTATGTATTGTCCTTCTTTATCTCTTGTAATAGTCTTTATTTTAAAGTCTATTTTGTCTGATATGAGAATTGCTGCTCCAGCTTTCTTTTGGTTTGCATTTGCATGAAATATCTTTTTCCATCCCCTTACTTTCAGTCTGTATGTGTCTCTAGGTCTGAAGTGGGTCTCTTGTAGACAGCATATATATGGGTCTTGTTTTTGTATCCATTCAGCCAGTCTGTGTCTTTTGGTGGCAGCATTTAATTCATTTACATTTAAGGTAATTATCGATATGTATGTTCCTATTCCCATTTTCTTAATTGTTTTGGGTTTTTTTTATTATAGGTCTTTTCCTTTTCTTGTGTTTCTTGCCTAGAGAAGGTCCTTTAGCATTTGTTGTAAAGCTGGTTTGGTGGTGCTGAACTGTCTCGGCTTTTGCTTGTCTGTAAAGGTTTTAAATTCTCCATCAAATCTGAATGAGATCCTTGCTTGGTAGAGTAATCCTGGTTGTAGGTTTTTCTCCTTCATCACTTTAAATATGTCCTGTCAGTCCCTTCTGGCTTGCAGAGTTTCTGATGAAAGATCAGCTGTTAACCTTATGGGGATTCCCTTGTGTGTTATTTGTTGTTTTCCCCTTGTTGCTTTTAATATGTTTTCTTTGTAGTTAATTTTTGACAGTTTGATTAATATGTGTCTTGGCATGTTTCTCCTTGGATTTATCCTGTATGGGACTTTTTGTGCTTCCTGGACTCGATTTACTATTTCCTTTCCCATATTAGGGGAGTTTTCAACTATAATCTCTTCAAATATTGTCTCAGTCCCTTTCCTTTTCTCTTCTTCTTCTGGAACCCCTATATTTTGAATGTTGGTGCATTTAATGTTGTCCCAGAGGTCTCTGAGACTGTCCTCAATTCTTTTCATCCTCTTTCTTTGTTTAGCTCTGCAGTAGTTATTTCCACTATTTTATCTCCTGGTCACTTATCCATTATTCTGCCTCAGTTATTCTGCTATTGATCCCATCTAGAGTATTTTCAATTTTATTTATTCTGTTGTTCATCATTGCTTGTTTCATCTTTAGTTCTACTAGGTGCTTGTTAAATGTTTCTTGCATTTTGTCTATTCTATTTCCAACATTTTGGATCATCTTTACTATCATTATTCTGAATTCTTTTTCAGGTAGACTGCCTATTTCCTCTTCATTTGTTAGGTCTGGTGGGTTTTTATTGTGCTCCTTCATCTGCTGTGTGTTTTTCTGTCTTCTCAATTTGCTTATCTTACTATGTTTGGGGTCTCCTTTTTGTAGGCTGCAGGTTTGTAGTTCCCGTTGTTTTTTTGTCTGTCCCCAGTGGCTAAGGTTTGTTCAGTGGGTTGTGTAGGCTTTCTGGTGAAGTGGACTAGTGCCTGTGTTCTGATGGATGAGGCTGGATCTTGTCTTTCTAGTCGGCAGGTCCACGTTTGGTGGTGTGTTTTGGGTTATCTGTGGACTTACTATGATTTTAGGTAGCCTCTCTGCTAATGGGTGTGGTTTTGTTCTTGTCTTGCTAGTTGTTTGGCATGGGGTTTCCAGCAGTGTAGCTTGCTCATCGTCGAATGAAGCTGGGTGCTGGTGTTGAGTTGGAGATCTCTGGGAGATTTTCGCCATTTGATATTTTGTGGATCTGGGAGGTGTCTTGTAGACTAGTGTCCTGAAGTTGTCTCTCTCACCTCTGAGGCTCAGCACTGACTCCTGGCTGCAGCACCTAAAGCCTCTCATCCACACGGCTCAGAATAAAAGGGGGAAAAATTGAAAGAAATAAAGAAAGAAAGAAAGAAGGAAAGAAAGAAAGAAAGAAAGGAAGGAAGGAAGAATGGAAGGAGGGAGGGTGGGAGGGAAGGAAGGGAGGACGGAAGGAAGGAAGAAAGAAAGAAAGAGGAAAGAGGGTAAAATAAAGTAAAGTAAGATAAAATAAAATAAATTTATTAGGGCTTCCCCGGTGACGCAGTGGTTGAGAGTCCGCCTGCCGATGCAGGGGACACGGGTTCATGCTCCGGTCTGGGAAGATCCCACATTCTGCGGAGCGGCTGGGCCCGTGAGCCATGGCCGCTGAGCTTGCGCCTCTGGAGTCTGTGCTCCACAACGGGAGAGGCCACAACAGTGAGAGGCCCGTGTACCGCAAAAATAAATAAATAAATAAATTTATTAAAATAAAATATAATTATTAAGAAAAAACTTTTTAAAAAATGGACGGTTAGAACCCTAGGACAAATGGTGACAGCAAAGCTATACAGACAAAATCTCACACAGAAGCATATACATACACTCACAAAAACAGGAAAAGGGGAAAAAATATTAAATCTTGCTCTCAAAGTGCACCTCCTCAATTTGGGATGATTCGCTGTCTATTCATGTATTCCAGAGATGCAGGGTACATCAAGTTGATTGTGGAGCTTTAATTCAGTGCTTCTGAGGCTGCTGGGAGATATTTCCCTTTCTCTTCTTCGTTCGCACAGCTCCTGGGGCTCAGCTTTGGATTTGGCCCTGCCTATGCATGTAGGTCGCCGGAGGGCGTCTGTTGTTCGCTCAGATAGGACAGGGTTAAAGGAGCAGCTGCTTCGGGGACTCTGGCTCACTCAGGCGGTGGGGAGGGAGGGGTGAGGATGCAGGGTGAGACTGCGGTGGCAGAGGCCGGAGGGACATTGCACCACCCTGTGGCATGCCATGAATTCTCTCGGGGAAGTTGTCCCTGTATCCCAAGACCCTGGCAGTGGCGGGCTACACAGGCTCCCCAGAAGGGAGGTGTGGATAGTGACCTGTGCTCGCACACAGGCTTCTTGGTGGCGGCAGCAGCAGCCTTAGCGTCTCATGCCCATCTCTGGGGTCCGCGCTGTTAGCCGCGGCTAGTGCCCCCTCTGGAGCTCCTTTAAGCAGTGCTCTTAATCCTCTCTCCTCGCGCACCAGGAAACAAAGAGGGAAGAAAAAGTCTCTTGCCTCTTCAGCAGGTCTAGACTTTTCCGGACTCCCTCCCGGCTAGCTGTGGTGCACTCACCCCCTGCAGGCTGTGTTCACGCCGCCAACCCCAGTCCTCTCCCTGCGCTCCGATCGAAGCCCGAGCCTCAGTTCCCAGCCCCCGCCTGCCCCGGCGGGTGAGCAGACAAGCCTCTCGGGCTGGTGAGTGCCAGTCGGCCCCGATCCTCTGTGCGGGAATCTCTCTGCTTTGCCCTCCGCACCCCTGTTGCTGTGCTCTCCTCCACCGCTCCAAAGCTTCCCTCTTCCGCCACCCACAGTCTCCGCCCGCGAAGGGGCTTCCTAATGTGTGGAAATTTTTCCTCGTTCACAGCTCCCTCCCACTGGTGCAGGTCCCGTCCCTATTCTTTTGTCTCTGTTTATTCTTTTTTCTTTTGCCCTACCGAGATACGTCAGGACTTTCTTGCCTTTTGGGAGGTCTGAGGTCTTCTGCCAGCGTTCAGTAGGTGTTCTGTAGGAGTTGTTCCACGTGTATATGTATTTCTGGTGTATCTGTGGGGAGGAAGGTGATCTCCGCGACTTATTCTTCTGCCATCTTCCCGATTCCCAGCCCCTCATTGTAGTTTTTATTTGCATTTCTCTAATGATTAATGATGTTGAGCATTCTTTCATGTGTCTGTTGGCAATCTGTACATCTTCTTTGGAGAAATGTCTATTTAGGTCTTCTGCCGATTTTTGGATTGTGTTGTTTGCTTTGCTAATGTTGAGCTGCATGAGCTTCTTGAAAATTTTGGAGATTAATCCTTTGTCAGTTGCTTCATTTGCAAATATTTTCTCCCATTCTGAGCGTTGTCTTTTTCTCTTGTTTATGGTTTCCCTTGCTGTGCAAAAGCTTTTCAGTTTCGTTAGGTGCCATTTTTTAATTTTTGTTTTGATTTCCATTTCTCTAGGAGGTGGTTCAAAAAGGATCTTGCTGTGATTTATGTCATAGAGTGTTCTGCCTATGTTTTCCTCTAACAGTTTGACAGTGAGTGACCTTACATTTAGGTCTTTAATCCATTTTGAGTTTATTTTTGTGTATGGTGCTAGGGAGTGTTCTAATTTCATACTGTTACATGTAGCTGTCCAGTTTTCCCAGCACCACTTATTGAAGAGGCTGTCTTTTCTCCACTGTATATTCTTGCCTCCTTTATCAAAGATAAGGTGACCATATGTGCATGGGTTTATCTCTGGGCTTTCTATCCTATTCTGTTGATCTATATTTCTGTTTCTGTGCCCGTACTATACTATCTTGATTACTGTAGCTTAGTAGTATAGTCTGAAGTCAGAGAGCCTGATTCCTCCAGCTCCATTTTTTGTTCTCAATATAGCTTTGGCTATTCGGGGTCTTTTGTGTTTCCATACAAATTGTGAAATTTTTTGTTCTAGTTTTGTGAAAAATGCCAGTGGTAGTTTGATGGGGACTGCACTGAATCTGTTGATTGCTTTGGGTAATAGAGTCATTTTCACAATGTTGATTCTTTCAATTGAAGAACATGGTGTATCTCTCCATCTATGTGTATCATCTTTAATTTCTTTCATCAGTGTCTTATAATTTTCTGCATACAGTTCTTTTGTCTCCTTAGGTAGGTTTATTCCTAGATATTTTATTTATTTTTGTTGCAATGGCAAATTGGAGGGTTTCCTTAATATCACTTTCAGATTTTTCATCATTAGTGTATAGGAATGGTAGAGATTTCTGTGCATTAATTTTGTATCCTGCTACTTTACCAAGTTCATTGATTAGCTCTAGTAGTTTTCTGGTAGCATCTTTATGATTCTCTATGTATAGTATCATGTCATCTGCAAACAGTGACAACTTTACTTCTTCTTTTCCAATTTGGATTCATTTTATTTCGTTTTCTTCTCCGATTGCTGTGGCTGAAACTTCCAAAACTTCATTGAATAATAGTGTTGAGAGTGGGCAACCTTGTCTTTTTCCTGATTTTAGTGGAAATTTTTGAAGTTTCAATTGAAAAAATTTTTCAAAATTTTCACCATTGAGGACGTTATTGGCTGTGGGTTTGTCATATATGGCCTTTATTATGTTGAGGAAAGTTCCCTCTATGCTTACTTTCTGGATGGTTTTTATCATAAATGGGTGTTTAATTTTGTCCAAAGCTTTCTCTGCATCTATTGAGACGATCATCGGGTTTTTCTCCTTCAATTTGTTAATATGGTGTATCACGTTGATTGATTTGCGTATATTGAAGAATCCTTGCCTTCCTGGGATAAACCCAACTTGATCATAGTGTATGATCCTTTTAATGTGCTGTTGGATTCTGTTTGCTATTATTTTGTTGAGGATTTTTGCATCTATATTCATCAGTGATATTGACCTGTAGTTTTCTTTCTTTGTGACGTCTTTGTCTGGTTTTGGTATCAGAGTGATGGTGGCCTCATAGAATGAGTTTGGGAGTGTTCCTTCCTCTGCTGTATTCTGGAAGGGTTTGAGAAGGAGAGTTGTTAGCTCTTCTATAAATGTTTGATGGAATTCGCCTGTGAAGCCACCTGGTCCTGGGCTTTTGTTTTTGGAAGATTTTTAATCATAGTTTGAACTTCATTGCTTGTGATTGGTCTGTTCATATTTTCTATTTCTTCCTGATTCAGTCTTGGCAGGTTGTGCATTTCTAAGTATTTGTCCATTTCTTCCAGGTTGTCCATTTTATTGTCATAGAGTTGCTTGTAGTAATCTTTCATGATCCTTTGTATTTCTGCAGTGTCAGTTGTTACGTCTTCTTTTTCATTTCTAATTCTTTTGGTTTGAGTCGTCTCCCTTTTTTTCTTGATAAGTCTGGCTAATGGTTTATCAATTTTGTTTATCTTCTCAAGGAACCAGCTTTAACTGTTATTGATCATTGCTATCACTTCCTTCACTGCTTTTTCATTTATTTCTGATCTGATCTTTATGATACATTTCCTTCTGCTTACTTTGGGGTTTTTTTGTTCTTCTTTCTCTAATTGCTTTAGGTTTAAGGTTGGGTTCTTTATTTGAAATGTTTCTTGTTTCTTAAGTAGTATTGTATTGCTGTAAACTTCCCTCTTTGAACTGCTTTTGCTGCATCCCATAGGTTTTGTGTCGTGTTTTTATTGTCATTTGTTTCTAGGTATTTTCTGATTTCCTCTTTGATTTCTTCAGTGATCTCTTGGTCATTCAGTAGTGTGTTGTTTACCTTTTATGTGTTTGTATTTCTTACAGATTTTTTCCTGTAATAGATATCTAGTCTCATAGCGTTGTGGTCAGAAAAGATACTTGATACAATTTCTATTTTCTTAAATTTACCAAGGCTTGATTTGTGACCTAAGATATGATCTATCCTGGAGAATGTTCCATGAGCACTTGAAAAGAATGTGTATTCTGTTGCTTTTGGATGGAATGTCCTATAAATATGAATTAAGTCCATATTGTTTAATGTATCATTTAAAGCTTGTGTTTCCTTATTTATTTTCATTTTAGATGATCTGTCCATTCACGAAAGTCAGGTGTTAAAGTCCCCTACTATGGTTGTGTTACTGTCGATTTCCCCTTTTATGGCTGTTAGTATTTGCCTTATGTATTGAGGTGCTCCTATGTTGGGTGCATAAATATTTACAATTGTTACATCTTCTTCTTGGATTTATCCCTTGATCATTATGTAGTGTCCTTCTTTGTCTCTTGTAATAGTCTTTGTTTTAAAGTCTGTTTTGTCTGATATGAAAATTTTTTCTGCAACTTTCTTTTGGTTTCCATTTGCATGGAATATCTTTTTCCATCCCCTCACTTTCAGTCTGTATGTGTCCCTAGGTCTGAAGTGGGTCTCTTGTAGACAGCATATATATGGGTCTTGTTTTTGTAGCCATGTAGCCAATCTATGTCTTTTGGTGGAGTTTTAATCCATTTACATTTAAGGTAATTATCGATATGTATTTTTCTATTACCATTTTCTTAATTGTTTTGGGTTTATTATTATTGGTCTTTTCCTTCTCTCTGTTTCCTGCCTAGAGAAGTTCCTCTAGCATTTGTTGTAAAGCTGGTTTGGTGGTGCTGAATTCTCCTGGCTTTTGCTTGTCTGTAAAGGTTTTAATTTCTCCATCAAATATGAATGAGATCCTTTCTGGGTAGAGTAATCTTGGTTGTAGATTTTTCTCCTTCAACACTTTAAATATGTCCTGCCACTCACTTCTGGCTTGCAGAGATTCTGATGAAAGATCAGCATTTAACCTTATGGGGATTCCCTTGTGTGTTATTTGTTGTTTTTCCCTTGGTGCTTTTAATATGTTTTCTTTGTATTTAATTTTTGACAGTTTGATTAATATGTGTCTTTGTGTGTTTCTCCTTTGATTTATTCTGTATGGGACTCTCTGTGCTTCCTGGACTTGAATAACTATTTCCTTTCCCATATTAGGGAAGTTTTCAACAATAATCTCTTCAAATATTTTCTCAGCCCTCCTCTTCTTCTCTTCTTCTTCTGAGACCCCTATAATTTGAATGTTCATGCATTTAGTGTTGTTCCAGAGGTCTCTGAGGCTGTCCTCTGTTCTTTCCATTCTTTTATCTTTATTGTGCTCTGCAGTAGTTATTTCCACTACTTTATCTTCCAGGTCACTTATCCATTCTTATGCCTCAGTTATTCTGCTCTTGATCCCTTCTAGAGCATTTTTAATTTCATTTATTGTGTTGTTTATCATTGTTTGTTTGCTCTTTAGTTCTTCTAGGTCCTTGTTAAACGTTTCTTGTATTTTCTCCATTGTATTTCCAAGATTTGGGGTCATCTTTACAATCATTATTCTGAATTCTATTTCAGGTAGACTGCCTATTTCCTCTTCATTTTTTAGGTCTGGTGGGTTTTTGCCTTGCTCCTTCATCTGCTATGTGTTTCTCTATCTTCTCATTTTGCTTACCTTACTGTGTTTGGGGTCTCCTTTCTGCAGCCTGCAGGTTCATAGTTCCCGTTGTTTTTGGTGTCTGTCCCCAGTGGCTAATGTTGTTTCAGTGGGCTGTGTAGGCTTCCTGGTGGAGGGGACTAGTGCCCGTGTTCTGATGGATGAGGCTGGATCTTGTTTTTCTGTTGGGCAGGTCCCCGTCTGGTGGTGTGTTTTGGGGTCTCTGTGTCCTTATTATGATTTTAGGCAGCCTCTGTGCTAATGGATGGGGTTGTATTCCTGTCTTGCTAGTTGTTTGGAATAGGGTGTCCAGCACTGTAGCTTGCTGGTCTTTGAGTGGAACTGGGTCTTGG
The DNA here is from genome assembly GCF_964374135.1 of Grampus griseus. Lineage (NCBI taxonomy): Eukaryota > Metazoa > Chordata > Mammalia > Artiodactyla > Delphinidae > Grampus > Grampus griseus. The sequence goes on along the minus strand of NC_138998.1, from coordinate 33,727,794 downwards.
CATTGAGATGGTGATCTCTGGGAGATTTTCCCCCTTTGATATTACGTGGAGCTGGGACCTGTCTTTTGGACCAGTGTCTTGAACTTGTCTCTCCCACCTCTGTGGCACAGCTCTGACACCTGGCTGGAGCACCAAGAGCCAAAAGGAGAAAATTACTTCAAATGACCAAAATTACTCTTTGGCATAAATTACAATTCCCCAGAGGTGAAGTCACAACGCTTGGTCTTTGAGCTTGTCAGCTCGTGCAGATGCATGTTTCTGTTCCACCAAGGAATAAGCATAAGTTGGCAGCCAGTGCCCAGCAGGAGAGAAACAGGGAGTATCCCCCAAACAAATGGTTTTAGCAGCTGTTAGGAACGTTCCCCCAAAACCCCCTCCTGGGGACAGTGAGCCAGTAGCAGTGGCTTCTCACAGCCACCCCTGTGAGTTTTCCAGAAATGTTTCTTAAATCCACTCACCCTTTTGCACACCATGGGCAATACCATTGTTCAGCTTTTCCTCATCATTTTCTCATAAATTTCAAGGTTCCTAACTGGTCTTCCTGGCACTGTTCTCTCATCTACCATTAGAATTACCATTCTAGAAATCAAATCCTAGTAGTTCATTATCTGCCCAGGGGACAAAATGAATGCTTAAGCATTTAGAGTCCCTTTTCCATCTTCACTTCCCACCCCCACAACTTCCTGTACTCCAGTACTCATAATTCTTCAAAGACACATTTTCACCATTCACTGAGAATGTCAAAGCTTTTCACCCTCTGAGGCGCTGAGCATGTTGATTTCCCTGATCTAAAATAACATTTTCTTCTACCCTGTATTGATTTGCTAAGGCTGCTATAACAGAATACCACAGGTTGGTGGCTTGAACAGCAGAAATTCATTTTCTCACAGTTGTGGAGGCTGGAAGTTCAAGATCAAGACGTTGGCATGGTTGGTTTCCTCTGAGGTCTCTCTCCTTGCCTTGCAGACAGCCACCTTCTCGTTGCTTTGTCCTCACATGGTTGTCCCTCATGTCTCCTTCTGTGTCCAAATCTCCTCTTCTTATTAGGAAACCAGTCTGTTTGGATTAGGGCCCTAATGGTCCCATTTTAATTGGAACAGATCTTTAATGGCACTATCTCCAAATAGAGTCACATTCTGCAGTATTGGGGATTAGCGCTTCAACATATGAATTTTGGGGATGGGGAGGACACAATTTTGCCCATAACATACCATATCCTCCAACTACTTATCCTTCAAGATCCAGTTTTCTGGAAGCGTTCCCTGGCTCCTCTAGTTATTAACTCCCTGATGCACCTGTAACACTTGGTAGTTAGCTCAATTATCACACTAACTATACAGTATTGTAATAATTGATGGCATAAGTTGGCAAACATTTTCTTAAAGGGCAGGTGTAAATGTTTTAGGCTTTTCAGGCCAGACAGTCTCTATCACAACTACTCAACTCTGCCATTGTAATAAAGGGAATTCAGAGCTCTTTATATGCCCAGGTGCCAGTCTATGGCAGCATCACAAGTCCCCAGTATGAGAATTTTTCTTTCAGTTTTCCTATGAGCATAAGAATGGTGGACTACAAGAAAACATCTTTTATTTGCTATAACTCATTTATTTCTCATAAAAATCTAGTGTAGCTTGCAGAGAAAAGCACATATACATTTTATGCCCAGGTGCCATTGGCAATTTATGCATGGTCTAGGTAACTTCACCAGCTGTGGGATCCAGAGCAGGTCACTTAATTTCTTTGGAAGCAAATTCTTAATTTTTAAAACAAACAGTTGGATGGAAAGTATTTACTATGGGGGAGCAATTGGCATTGAGGCTGGTCAATACTTCCATATGTGAGACTCATATAAATATAAATACATAGAGTCAAATAAATACCTCATGTTGAGTTAATTCTGAAATATTGCATACAAGGTACATCATTGGGTTACCTCAGATTTAACCCAATCTCTGATCCTTTTTCGAAAATGGTAACCACTAGCCACATGTGGCTATTAAGTTTAAATTCAAATTTATTCAAATTAAAAAAATTAAAAACTCAGGGGAGACCTTCAAGACAGTGGAAGAGTAAGATGTGGAGATGACCTTCCTCCCCACAAATACTTCAGAAATACATCTACATGTGGAACAACTCCTACAGAACACCTACTGAATGCTGGCAGAAGACCTCAGATTTCCCAAAAGGCAAGAAACTCCCCACATACCTGGGTAGGGCAAAAGAAAAAAGCAAAAAACAGAGACAAAAGAATAGGGATGGGACCTGCACCAGTGGGAGGGAGCTGTGAACGAGGAAAAGTTTCCACACACTAGAAAGCCCCTTCACTGGCAGAGATGGGGGGTGGTGGTGGTGGGGAGAACTTTGGAGCAACAGAGGAGAGCACAGCTACAGGAATGCAGAGGGCAAAGTGGAGAGATTCCCGCACAGAGGATCGGTCCCGACCAGCACTCACCAGCCAGAGAGGCTTGCCTGCTCACCCGCCGGGCCGGGAGGGAGCTAGGAGCTGAGGCTCCAGCTTCCGGGGTCAGATCCCAGGGAGAGGACTGGGGTTGGCTGCGTAAACACAGCCTGAAGGGAGCTAGTGCGCCACAGCTAGCCGGGAGGGAGGGCGGGAAAACTCTGGAACTGCCTAAGAGGCAAGAGACCCTTGTTTCAGGGTGCATGAGGAGAGGGGATTCAGAACACTGCCTAAATGAGCTCCAGAGATGGGCACAAGCTGCGGCTATCAGCGCAGACACCAGAGACGGGCATGAAATGCTAAGGCTGCTGCTGCAGCCACCAAGAAGCCTGTGTGCAAGCACAGGTCACTATCCACACCTCCCCTCCAAGAAGCCTGTGCAGCCTGGCACTGCCAGGGTCCCCTGGTGCAGGGACAACTTCCCTGGGGGAACATATGGTGCACCTCAGGCTGTGGCAAAGTCATGCCAGCCTCTGCCGCCACAGGCTCGCCCCGCATTCTGTACCCCTCCCTTCCCTCCACCTGAGTGAGCCAGAGCCCCCTAATCAGCTACTCCTTTAACCCCATCCTGTCTGAGTGAAGAACAGATGCCCTCAAGCGACCTACACGCAGAGGTGGGGCAAATCCAAAGCTGAACCCTAGGAGCTGTGCGAACAAAGAAGAGAAGGGAAATCTCTGCCAGCAGCCCCAGGAGCAGCGGATTAAATCTCCACAATCAACTTGCTGTAGGCTGCATCTGTGGAATACCTGAATAGGTAATGAATTATCTCAAAATTGAGATGGTGGACTATGGGAGTGACGATATATATATATATATTTTTTTTCCTTTTTCTCTTTTTGTGAGTGTGTATGTGTATGCTTCTGTGTGTGATTTTGTCTGTATAGCTTTGCTTTTACCATTTGTGGGTTCTGTCTGTCCATTTTTTAAAAAAAATTTATTTTATTTATTTTTATTTTTGGCTGTGTTGGGTCTTTGTTGCTGCGTGCCGGCTTTCTCTAGTTGCGGCAAGTGGAGGCTACACTTTGTTGTGGTGCACGGGCTTCTCATTGTGGTGGCTTCCCTTGTTGCAGAGCACATGCTCCAGGCATGCGGGCCTCAGTAGTTGTGGCACGTAGGCTTCAGTAGCTGTGGCTCACGGGCTCTAGAGTGCAGGCTCAGCAGCTGTGGTGCACGGGCTTAGTTGCTCCGCGGCATGTGGGATCTTCCCAGACCAGGGCTTGAACCTGTGTCTCCTGCATTGGCAGGCAGATTCTTAACCACTGTGCCACCAGGGAAGCCCTTTGGTTTTTTTTTAGTATGGTTTTTACCACTTGTTATCATTGGTGGATTTGTTTTTCGGTTTGGTTGCTCTCTTCTTTCATTTTTTTTCTCATTGTTTATTACATTTTAATTTTTTATTTTAATAGCTTTCTTTTACTTTATTTTTCCTTCTTTCTTTCTTTTCCCCTTTTCTTCTGAGCCGTGAGGCTTACAGGGTCTTGGTACTCCAGGTGGGTGTCAGGACTATACCTCTGAGGTGGGAGAGCCGAGTTCAGGACACTGGTCCACCAGAGACCTCCTGGCTCCACATAATATCAAATGGTGAAAGTTCTCCCAGAGATCTTCATCTCAACGCTAAGAACCAGCTCCACTCAACGACCAGAAAACTACAGGGCTGGACACCCTATGCCAAACAATTAGCAAGACAGGAACACAAACCCACCCATTAGCAGAGAAGTTGCCTAAAACAATAATAAGGTCACAGACACACCAAAACACATTAGCAGACATGGACCTGCCACCAGAAAGACAAGATTCAGCCTCATCCACCAGAACACAGGAACTAGTCCCCTCCATGAGGAAGACTACAAAACCCACTGAACCAAACTTAGCCACTGGGGGCACACACTGGAAACAATAAGACCTAGGAACCTGCAGCCTGCGAAGAGGAGACCTCAAACACAGGAGGTTAAGCAAAATGAGAAGACAGACAAACACACAGCAGATGAAGGAGCAAGGTAAAAACTCACCAGACCAAACAAATGAAGAGGAAATAGGCAGTCCACCTGAAATACAATTCAGAGTTATGATAGTAAAGATGATCCAATATGTTGGAAATAGAATGGAGAAAATATAAGAAACATTTAAAAAGAACCTAGAAGAACTAAATAGTAAACAAACAATGGTGAAGAAGACAATAAATGATACTAAAAATTCTCTAGAAGGGATCAAGAGCAGAATAAATGAGGCAGAAGAATGGATAAGGGACCTGATAGATAAAATAGTGGAAATAACTGCTACAGAGCAGAATAGGGAGAAAAGAATGAATTGAGGACAGTCTCAGAGACCTCTGGGACAACATTAAATGCACCATCATTCGAATTATAGGGGTCCCAGAAGAAGAAGAGAAAAAGAGGGAGACTGAGAAAATATTTGAAGAGATTATAGTTGAAAACTTCCCTAATATGGGAAAGGAAATAGTTAACCAAGTCCAGGAAGCACAGAGAGTCCCATACAGGATAAATGCAAGGAGAAACACATGAAGACACATATTAACCAAACTTTCAAAAATTAAATATAAAGAAAAAATATTAAAAGCAACAAGGGAAAAATAACATACAAGGGAATCCCCATAAGGTTAACAGCTAAACTTCCAGCAGAAACTCTCCAAGCCAGAAGGGAGTGACAAGACATATTTAAAGTGATGAAAGGGAAAAAACTAAAACCAAGATTCTGCTACACAGTAAGGGATCTCATTCAGAGTCTACTGAGAAATTAAAACCTTTACAGACAAGTGAAAATTAAGAGAATTCAGCACCACCAAGCCAGCTTTACAAAACATGTTAAAGGAACTTCTCTAGGCAGGAAGCACAAGAGAAGGAAAAGACCTACAATAACAAACCCAAAACAATTAAGAAAATGGTAATAGGAACATACATATCGATAATTACCTTAAATATAAATGGATTAAATGCTCCAACCAAAAGACATAGATTGGCTGAATGGATACAAAAACAAGACCCATATATATGTTGTCGAAAAGAGACCCACTTCAGACCTAGGAACACATACCAACTGAAAATGAGAGGATGGAAAAAGATATTCCATGCAAATGGAAATCAACAGAAAGCTGGAGTAGCAATCCTCATATCAGACAAAATAGACTTTAAAATAAAGACTATTACAAGAGACAAAGAAGGACACTACATGATGATCAAGGGATTGATCCAAGAAGAAGGTATAACAATTGTAAATATTTATGCACCCAACATAGGAGCACCTCAATACATAAGGCAAATGCTAACAGCCATGAAAGGGGAAATCAACAGTAACATAATCACAGTAGGGGACTTTCACCAATGGACAGATCATCCTAAATGAAAATAAATAAGGAAACACAAGTTTTAAATGATACATTAAACAAGATGGACTTAATTGATATTTATAGGACATTCCATCCAAAAACAACAGAATACATTTTCTTCTCAAGTGCTTATGGAACATCCATCAGGATAGATCATATCTTGGGTCACAAATCAAGCATTGGTAAATTTAAGAAAATTGAAATCATATGAAGTATCTTTTCTGACCACAACATTATGAGGCTAAATATCAATTACAGGAAAAAAATCTGTAAAAAATACAAACACATGGAGGCTAAACAATACAGTTCTTAATAACCAAGAGATCACTGAATAAATCAAAGAGGAAATTAAAAAATACCTAGAAACAAATGACAATGAAGTCACGATGACCGAAAACCTATGGGATGTAGCAAAAGCAGTTCTAAGAGGGAAGTTTATAGCAATACAAGCCTACCTTAAGAAACAAGAAACGTCTGAAACAAACAGCCTAACCTTATACCTAAAGAAATTGCAGAAAGAAGAACAGAGTAAAACACAAAGTTAGCAGAAGGAAAAAAAATCATAAATCAGATCAGAAATAAATGAAAAGGAAATGAAGGAAACAATAGCAAAGATCAATAAAGCTAAAAGCTGGTTCTTTGAGAGGATAAACAAAATTGATAAACATTGGGCTTCCCTGGTGGCTCAGTGGTTGAGAGTCCACCTGCCGATGCACGGGATGCAGGTTCGTGCCTCGGTCTGGGAAGATCCTGCATGCCACGGAGCAGCTAGGCCCGTGAACCATGGCCACTGAACCTGTGCGTCTGGAACCTGTGCTCCACAATGGGAGAGGCCACAACAGTGAGAGGCCCAGGTACCGCAAAAAAAAAATAAATAAATAAAATTAAAAAATTGATAAACATTAAACAGACTCGTCAAGAAAAAGAGGGAGAGGACTCAAATCAATAAAATTAGAAATGAAAAAGGAGAAGTTACAATAGACACTGCAGAAATACAAAGCATCCTAAGAGACTACTACAAGCAACTCTATGCCAATAAAATGGAAAACTTGGAAGAAATAGACAAATTCTTAGAAAAGCACAACCTTCCGAGACTGAACCAGGAAGAAATAGAAAATAAAAACAGACCAATCACAAGCAATGAAATTGAAACTGTGATTAATAATCTTCCAACAAACAAAAGCCCAGGACCAGATTGCTTCACAGGCTAATTCTATCAAACATTTAGCGAAGAGCTAACATCTATCCTTTTCAAAATCTTCCAAAATATAGTAGAGGGAGGAACACTCTCAAACTCATTCTATTGAGGTCACCATCATCCTGACACTAAAACCAGACAAAGATGTCACAAAGTAAGAAAACTACAGGCCAATACCACTGATGAACATAGATGCAAAAATCGTCAACAAAATATTAGCAAACAACCAGTATCAAAACTAACTCCTGAACAATCATCGACAGGAAGACCCTGGAACTCACCAAAAAAGTTACCCAAAGAGAAAGGAGAAGCCACAGTAAGAAGGTAGGAGGGGTGCAATGACAGTAAAATCAAATCCCATAACTGCTGGTTGGGTGACTCACAAACTGGAGAACATTTATACCACAGAGGTCCACCCAATGGAGTCAAGGTTCTGAGCCCCACATCAGGCTTCCCAATCTGGGAGTCTGTCAATGGGAGGAAGAATTCCTAGAAAATCAGACTTTGAAGGCTAGTGGGATTTGATTGCAGTACTTCGACAGGACTGGGGGAAACAGAGTTTCCACTCTTGGAGGGCACACACAAAGTAGGGTGCACATCGGGACCCAGGGAAAGGAGCAGTGACCCCATAGGAGACTGAACCAGACCTACATGCTAGTGTTGGAGGGTCTCCTGCAGAAGCGGGGGGTGGCTGTGTCTCACCATGAGGACAACGACACTGACAGCATAAGTTCTGAGAACTATTCCTTGGCATGTGTCCTCCCAGAGTATGCCATTAGCCACACCAAAGGGCCTGGGTAGGCTCCAGTGTAGGGGTGCCTCAGGCCAAACAACCAAGAGGGAGGAAACCCAGTCCCACCCATCAGCAGACAAGTGGATTAAAGTTTTACTGAGCTCTGCCCACCAGAGCAACACACAGCTCTACCCACCACCAGTCCCTCCCATTAGGAAAGGTGCACAAACCACTTAGATAGCCTCATCTACCAGAGGGCAGACAGCAGAAGCAAGAAGAACTACAATCAGGCAGTCTGTAGAACAAAAGCCACACTCACAGAAAGATAGACAAGATGAAAAGGCAGAGGGCTATGTACCAGATGAAGGAACAAGATAAAACCCCAGAAAAACAACTAAATGAAATGGAGATAGGCAAATGTCCAGAAAAAGAATTCAGAATAATGATAGTGCAGATGATCCAGGACCTCGGAAAAAGAATGGAGGCAAAGATTGAGAAGGTGCAAGAAATGTTAAACAAAGATCTAGAAGAATTAAAGAACAAACAAACAGAGATGAACAACACAATAACTGAAATGGAAAATATACTAGAAAGAATCGATAGCCGAATAACTGAGGCAGAAGAACAGATCAGTGACCTGGAAGACAGAATGCAGGAATTCACTGCGGCGGAACAGAATAAAGAAAAAAGAATGAAACGAAATGAAGACAGACTAAGAGACCTCTAGGACAACATTAAACACAACAACATTCGCATTATAGGGGTCCCAGAAGGAGAAGAGAGAGAGAAAAGACCTGAGGAAATATTTGAAGAGATTATAGTCAAAAAATTCCCTAACATGGGAAAGGAAATAGCCATCCAAGTCCAGGAAGCGTGGAGTGTCCCATACAGGATAAACCCAAGGAGAAACACACTGAGACATATAGTAATCAAATTGGAAAAAATTAAAGACAAAGAAAAATTATTGAAAGCAGCAAGGGAAAAATGACAAATAACATACAAGTGAACTCCCATAAGGTTAACAGCTGAATTCTCATAAGAAGCTCTGCAAGCCAGAAGGGAGTGGCATGATATACTTAAAGTGATGAAAGGGAAGAACCTACAACCAAGATTACTCCACCCAGCAAGGATCTCATTCAGCTTAGATGGAGAAATCAAAAGTTTTACAGACAAGCAAAAGCTAAGAGAATTCAGCACCACAAAACCAGCTCTACAGAAAATGCTAAAGGAACCTCTCTAAGTGGGAAACACAAGAGAAGAAAAGGACCCACAAAACCAAACCCAAAACAATTAAAAAATAGTAAGATGAAGATACATATCGATAATTACCTTAAATGTGAAAGGATTAACTGCTCCAACCAAAAGACAGGGGCTCGCTGAATGAATACAAAAACAAGACCCAGATATATGCTGTCTACAAGAGGCACACTTCAGATGTAGAGATACATACTGACTAAGACTGAGGGGATGGGAAAAGACATTCCATGCAAATGGAAATCAAAAGAAAGCTGAAGCAGCAATACTCATATCAGGAAAAATAGATGTTAAGGTAAATACTGCTACAAGTGACAAGGAAGGATACTACATAATGATCAAGGGATCAATGCAGGAAGAAGATATAACAATTGTAAATATATATGCTCCTAACATAAGAGCACCTCAATATATAAGGCAAATGCTAACAGTCATAAAAGGGGAAATCAACAGTAACACAATAATAGTGGGGAGCTTTAACACCCAACTTACACAAATAGACAGATCATCCAGGCAGAAAATTAATAAGGAAACACAAGCCTTAAATGACACATTAGACCAGATAGACTTAATTGATATCTATAAGACATTCTATCTGAAAGCAGCAGAATACACCTCCTTCTCAAGGGCACATGGAACATTCTGCAGGATTGATCACATCTTATTCCACAAATCAAGGCTTGGTAAAGTTAAGAAAATTGAAATCATATCAAGCATCTTTTCTGACCAAAATGCTATGAGATTAGAAATCAATTACAGGAAAAAACTGTAAAGAAAACATAAATACATGGAGGCTAAACAATATGTTACTAAACGACCAATGGATCACTGAATAAATCAAAAAAGAAATTAAAAAATACCTAAAGGCAAATGACAATGAAAACACAATGAAGGCTAAGACCCTTCTAAGAGTGAGAGCATTACCAATGAAAGAATGTGGAACATCAGAAGATAGTGACCTCACCAATGCTGAAGGAAGTTTAGTCCAGTAACAAATGAGTAAAGGAATAATAATAATTGCTAGGGGCCATGAACAAAGATGGCAGAGTAGAAGGACGTGCTCTCACTCCCTCTTGTGAGAACACCAGAATCACAACTAGCTGCTGGACAGTCATCAACAGGAAGAAACTGGAACTCACCAAAAAACAACCCCACATCCAAAGAAAAAGGAGAAGCCACAATGAGGAGGTAGGAGGGGCGCAATCACAGTAAAATCAAATCCCATAACTGCTGGGTGGGTGACTCACAGACTGGAGAACACTTATACCACAGAAGTCCACCCACTGGAGTGAAGGTTCTGAGCCCCACATCAGGCTTCCCAACCTGGGGGGTCTGTCAATGGGAGGATGAATTCCTAGAGAATCAGACTTTGAAGGCTAGTGGAATTTGATTGCAAGACTTCGGCAGGACTGGGGGAAACAGAGACTATACTCTTGGAAGGCACACACAAAGTAGTGTGCACATCAGGACCCAGGGGAAGGAGCAGTGACCCCAGGGGAGAGTGAACCAGACCTACCTACTAGTGTTGGAGGGACTTCTGCAGAGGCAGGGGGTGGCTGTGGCTCACTGTGGGGACAAGGACACTGACAGCAGAAGTTCTGGGAACTACTCTTGGCGTGAGCCCTCCCAGAGTCCACCATTAGTCCCACCAAAGAGCCCAGGTAGTTTCCAGTGTTGGGTTGCCTCAAGCCAAGAGATGAAAAAGGCCCACAAAAGCAAACCCAAAACAATTAAGAAAATAGTAAAAGGAACATATATATTGATAATTACCTTAAACATGAAAGGACTAAATGCTCCAAACAAAAGACACTGGCTTGCTGAATGGATACAAAAACAAGACCTATATATATGCTGTCTACAAGAGACCCACTTCAGACCTAGGGACACATACAGACTGAAAGTGAGGGGATGGAAAAAGATATTCCATGCAAATGGAAATCAAAAGAAAGCTGGAGTAGCAATACTCTTATCAGAAAAAATAGACTTTAAAATAAAGGATGTTACAAGAAACAAGGAAGGACACTACGTAATGATCAAGGGATCAATCCAAGGAGAAGATATAACAATTATAAATATATATGCACCCAATATAAGAGCACCTCAGTACATAAGGCAACTGCTAACAGCTATAAAAGAGGAAATCGACAGTAACACAATAATAATGGGGGATTTTAACACCTCACTTACAAGAAGGATATGTTACATCAAAGGACAGATCATCCAACATGAAAATAAATAAGGAAACAGAATCTTTAAATGACATGATAGACCAGATAGATTTAATTGATATTTATAGAATATTCCATCCAAAAAAGCAGATTACACTTTCTTCGCAAGTGCTTAAGGAACATTCTCCAGGATAGATCACATCTTGGGTCACAAATCAAGCCTCTGTAAGTTTAAGAAAATTGAAATCATATCAAGTATTTTTTCTGACCATAATGCTATGAGATTAGATATCAATTACAGGGAGAAAAACGTAAAAAACACAAAAACATGGAGGCTAAACAATATGTTACTAAATAACCAAGAAATCACTTAGGAAATCAAAGAGGAAATAAAAAAGTCCTAGAGACAAATGACAATGAAAACACGATGATCCAAAACCTATGGGATGCAGCAGAAGCAGTCATAAGAGGGAAGTTTATAGCAATAAAAGCCTACCTCAAGAAAGAAGAAAAATCTCAAATAAACAATCTACACTTATACTTAGAGGAACTAGAGAAAGAAGAACAAACAAAACCCAAAGTTAGCTGAAGGAAAGAAATCAAAGATCAGAGCAGAAACAAATGAAATAGAAACAAAGAAAACAAGAGCAAAGATCAATAGAACTAAAAGCTGGTTCTTTGAGAAGATAAACAAAATTGATAAACCATTAACCAGACTCATCAAGAAAAAGAGGGAGAGGAGCCACATCAATAAAATTAGAAATGAAAAACGAGAAGTTGGAACAGACACCACAGAAATACAAAGCATCCTAAGAGACTACTACAAACAACTCTGTGCCAATAAAATGGAAAATATGGAAGAAATGAACAAATTTTAGAAAGGTATAACCTTCTAAGACTGAACCAGGAAGAAACAGAAAATATGAACAGACCAATCACAAGTAATGAAATTGAGATTAAAAACCTTCCAACCCACATACCTCTATGCAGAAAATTATAAGACACTGATGAAAGAAATTAAGGATGATACAAATAGATGGAGAGACATACCATGTTCTTGGATTGGAAGAATCAATATTGTGAAAATGACTCTAATACCCAAAGCAATCTACAGATTCAATGCAATCCCTATCAAACTACCATTGGCACTTTTCACAGAACTAGAACAAAAAATTTCACAATTTGTATAGAAACACAAAAGACCCCGAATAGCCAAAGCAATCTTGAGAACGAAAAACAGAGCTGGAGGAATCAGGCTCCCTGATTTTAGACTGTACTAAAATGCTACAGTAATCAAGACAGTATGGTACAAAAACAGAAATATAGATCAATGGGACAGGATAGAAAGCCCAGAGATAAACCCACACACATATGGTCACCATATCTTTGATAAAGGAGGCAGGAATGTACAGTGAAGAAAGGACAGCCTCTTCAATAAGTGGTGCTGGGAAAACTGGACAGCTACATGTAAAAGTATGAGATTAGATCACTCCCTAACACCATACACAAAAATAAGCTCAAAATGGATTAAAGACCTAAATGTAAGACCAGAAACTGTCAAACTCTTAGAAGAAAACATCGGCAGAAGACTCTATGACATAAATCACAGCAAGATCCTTTTTGACCCAGCTCCTAGAGAAATGGAAATAAAAACAAAAATAAACAAATGGCACGTAATGAAACTTCAAAGCTTTTGCACAGCAAAGGAAACCATAAACAAGACAAAAGACAGCCTCAGAATGGGAGAAAATATTTGCAAATGAAGCAACTGACAAAGGATTAATCTCCAAAATTTACAAGCAGCTCATGCAGCTTAATAACAAAAAAACAAGCAACCCAATCCAAAAATGGGCCAAAGACTTAAATAGACATTTCTCCAAAGAAGATATACAGACTGGCAACAAACATATGAAAGAATGCTCAACATCATTAATCATTAGAGAAATGAAAATCAAAACTACAATGAGATATCATCTCACACCAGTCAGAATGGCCATCATCAAAAAATCTGGAAACAATAAATGCTAGAGAGGGTGTGGAGAAAAGGGAACACTCTTGCACTGCTGGTGGGAATGTGAATTGGTTCAGCCACTATGGAGAATAGTATGGATGTTCCTTAAAACACTACAAATACAACTACCATGTGACCCAGGAATCCCACTACTGGGCATATACCCTGAGAAAACCATAATTCAAAAGAGTCATGTACCAAAATGTTCATTGCAACTCTGTTTACAATAGCCAGGAGATGGAAACCACCTAAGTGTTCATCATTAGATGAATGGATAAAGAAGATGTGGCACATATATACAATGGAATATTACTCAGCCATAAAAAGAAACGAAATTGAGCTATCGTAATGAGGTGGATGGACCTAGAGTCTGTCATACAGAGTGAAGTTAGTCTGAAAGAGAAAGACAAATACTGTATGCTAACACATAGATATGGAATTTAAGAAAAAAATGTCATGAAGAACCTAGGGGTAAGCCAGAAATAAAGACACAGACCTACCAGAGAATGGACTTGAGGATATTGGGAGGGGGAATGGTAAGCTGTGACAAAGTGGGAGAGTGGCATGGACATATATACACTACCAAACGTAAAATAGATAGCTAGTGGGAAGCAGCCGCATAGCACAGGGAGATCAACTCGGTGCTTGTGACCACCTAGAGGGGTGGGATAGGGAGGATGAGAGGGAGGGAGACACAAGAGAAGAGATATGGGGGTATATGTGTATGTATAGCTAATTCACTTTGTTATAAAGCAGAAACGAACACACAATTGTAAAGCAATTATACTCCAATAACGATGTAATATATATATATATTTATTTATATATATTTAATTTGCAAAATTATAAACTGAATTTCGGCCAGAGTTATCATTGTGGGTGCTGAGTGTGTGTGTGTGTGGCGACACTGTATATGTGAATCTACCATTGGATGTGCAACTGGGCTTGCACCAGCATTTGGATGAGACGCTTGCTACATGCCACCTTGGAATTCCAAAGTAACCTCAATGCCAATATCAGATTCTTCCTTTATTCCTCTACCTTTTCTTCTTCCCCTGATTTCTTTTCATTTCTTCTATCTTTCCACTATATTTCTTGTTTTGCTACTGCTTGAGAGGTCACTGAAAAGCAATAGTAGGAAGTGGAATATAGGGAGAGAATAGAGAATGAAGTCTTTATTTTGCATAGTCTGAAAAAAGATAAATTGCTTAAATCTGTTCCCCAAAGAAGGCAGAATAAAAATAGCTTTGTTTAAAAAAAAATTTTTTTTCCAACCAAAAAATGTCCAGGACCAGATGGCTACACAGTGAATTCTATCAAACATTTAGTGAAGAGCTAATACCCATCTTTCTCAAACTCTTCCAAAAAATTGCAGACGAAGGAACACTCCCTAACTCATTGTATGAGGCCATCATCACCTGGTACCAAAACCAGACAAAGATACTACAAAAGAAGAAAATTACAGACCAATATCACTGATGAATATAGATGCAAAAATCCTCAACAAAATACTAGCAAACAGAATCCAACAACACATTAAAAGGATCGTACACCATGATCAAGTGGGATTTATCCCAGGGATGAAAAGATTCTTTAATATACGCAAATCAAGCAAAGTGATACACAATATTAACAAATTGAAGAAGAAAAACCATATGATCATCTCAATAGATGCAGAAAAAGCTTTTGACAAAATTCAACACCGATTTATGATAAAAACTCTCCAGAGAGTGGGCACAGAGGGAAACTACCTCAACAGATTAAAGGCCACATATGACACACCCACAGCAAACATCATTCTCAGTGATGAAATACTGAAAGTATTTCCTCTAAGATCAGGAAAAAGACAAGGATGTCCACTCTCATCACTATTATTCAACATAGTTTTGGAAGTCCCAGCCACGGCAATCAGAGAGGAAAAAGAAATAAAAGGAATACAAAATTGGAAAATAAGAAGTAAAACTGTAACTGTTTGCAGATGACATGATACTATACATAGAGAATCCTAAAGATGCCCCCAGAAAACTACTAGAGCTATCAATGAATTTGGTAAAGTAGCAGAATAA
Source organism: Grampus griseus (assembly GCF_964374135.1). NCBI lineage: Eukaryota > Metazoa > Chordata > Mammalia > Artiodactyla > Delphinidae > Grampus > Grampus griseus. The sequence continues at coordinate 33,712,562 of NC_138998.1, read as the reverse complement.
AAAATTAATGCACAGAAATCTCTTGCATTCCTATAAACTAATGATGAAAAATCTGAAAGAGAAATTAAGGAAACGCTCCCATTTATCATTGCAACAAAAAGAATAAAATACCTAGGAATAAACCTACCTAAGGAGACAAAAGACCAGTATGCAGAAAACAATAAGACACTGATGAAAGAAATTAAAGATTATACCAAGAAATGGAGAGATATACCATGTTCTTGGATTGGAAGAATCAACAATGTGAAAATGACTCTACTACCCAAAGCAGTCTACAGATTCCATGCAATCCCTATCATATTATCAATGGCAGTTTTTTCAGAACTAGAACAAAGAATCTTAAAATTTGTATTGAGACACAAAAGACCCCAAATAGCCAAAGCAGTCTTTAGGAAAAGAAATGAAGCTGGAGGGATCAGACTCCCTGACTTCAGACTATACTACAAAGCTACAGTAATCAGACAATATTGTACTGGCCCCAAAACAGAAATATAGGTCAATGGAACAGGATAGAAAACTCAGAGATAAAACCACACACCTATGGTCAGCTAATCTATGAAAAAGGAGGCAAGGATATACAATGGAGAAAAGACAGTCTCTTCAATAAGTGGTGCTGGGAAAACTGGACAGCTACATGTAAAAGAATGAAATTAGAACACTCCCTAACACCATACACAAAAATAAATTCAAAATGGATTAAAGATCTAAATGTAAGGCCAGACACTATCAAACTCTTAGAGGAAAACTTAGGCAGAACACTCTATGACATAAATCACAGCAAAATCCTTTTTGACCCACCTCCTAGGGAAATGGAAATAAAAACAAAAATAAACAAATGGTACTTAATGAAACTTAAAAGCTTTTGCACAGCAAAGGAAATCATAAACAAGATGAAAAGACAACCCTCAGAATGGGAGAAAATATTTGGCAATGAAACAACTGACAAACGATTAACCTCCAATTTTACTAGCAGCTCATGCAACTCAGTATCAAAAAACAAACAACCCCATCCAAAAATGGGCAGAAGACCTAAATAGATATTTCTCCGAAGAAGATATACAGATTGCCAAGAAACACATGAAAGAATGCTCAACTTCACTAATTATTAGAGAAATGCAGATCAAAACCACAATGAGGTATCACCTCACACTTGTCAGTCAGAAAGGCCATCATCAACAAATCTACAAACAATAAATGCTGGAGAGGGTGTGGAGAAAAGGGAACCCTCTTGCACTGTTGGTTGGAATGTAAATTGATACAGCCACTATGGAGAACAGTATGGAGGTTCCTTAAAAATCTAAAAATAGAACTACCATATGACCGAGAAATCCCACTCCTGGGTATATACCATGAGAAAACCATCATTCAAATAGAGTCATGTACAACAATGTTCATTGAAGCCCTATTTACAGTAGCCAGGACATGGAAGCAACCTAACTGCCCATCAACAGATGAATGGTTAAAGAAGTTGTGGCACATATATACAATGGAATACTACTCAGCCATACAAAGAAATGAAATTGAGTTATTTGTAGTTAGGTGGATGGACTTAGAGTCTGTCATACAGAGTGAAGTGAGTTAGAAAGAGAAAAACAAATACTGTATGCTAACACATATATATGGAATCTAAAAAAAAAAGAAAAAATTGTTATGAAGAACCTAGGGGCAGGACAGGAATAAAGACGCAGATGTAGAAAATGGCCTTGAGGACACAGTGAGGGGTAAGCGTAAGATGGGGTGAAGTGAGAGAGTGGCATGGACTTATATATACTCTGAAATGTAAAATAGATAGCTAGTGGGAAGCAACTGCATAGCACAGGGAGATCAGCTCGGTGCTTTTTGACCACCTAGAGGGGTGGGATAGGGAGAGTGACAGGGAGGGAGACACAAGAGGGCAGAGATATAAGCATATATATAGCTGATTCACTTTGTTATAAAGCAGAGACTAACACACCATTGTAAAGCAATTATACTCCATGAAAGATGTTAAAATTTTTTTTAAAAAACTCTGTATCTCAGTTGTAACAACCACATTTTGCTACACATATGGCTCTATTTGTGGCTAGTGGCTCTCAAAATAGCACAGATATAAGACGCCTCCTTCAACACAAAGTTCTAACAGAAAGTTCTAACCATCCTAGTCTAAGGAGTTAGCTGATTGTCTATTTTATGTGACATTTTATATTATTCAGCTCATTTTTCATACTGAGAATGCCATTATATACTATTTATTTAACAATCCAGACAGAAAAACCTTTCCCCCCATCCATTCAGGAAAGCTGAAAGCTTACTGTAATCAGTAAAACACGTATTGGACAATTAAGATATTGTAAATTTTCATGTGGAAGATCAGAATCTAGAAGAACTGGCAGTCCAGATTTTTATATATGGAGACCTAGTAAGACTTGCTTCTCTGTTTCCAAGACACTTGCAAATATAGGCATTTCCACAGTCCCCTCTTCCTTTTTTTTTTTTTACACGTTTGGCGTCATTAAAGACAAAAAAAGTCAGTCTAATTTGGCCCAGGTCTTTTTGATTGTGTGAATTCCCTTGCTGAAGGGGTTCGCTTGCTGCCTGATGTCAAGATTAAAGAGTTTATGTCTGGAGGAGCATCTCTCACTTGTTTTTCCCTCCTGGAGCCTCACATGCCTGTGTCCTGTCCCAGAAGGCAGGACAGGGCTTGAAATCGCAGAGTAGATGAGGCAAGTGTAAGATCACAGGTAGGTCGATGAGTCCCTCATGACCTCATGTGCTATGTTTTAATTAGTGGAGCTTTTCTTATCTCCATGCCTGTATTTTAATTGCCCATGGGACAGCCTTGCTTCCAAGAAGTTTTGCAGAGTCTCCCTGAGGCCCAAGAATGATTTATTGCTGCTTATCCAAAGGTTCCAGATGGTTTTCTGTTACTGCAGATTTAACTGAAATCACAGTTATAGGTAAGAGACCTACAGTGAGAGGCCAATCTAATTGTCAGGCCTTTTACCAATTTCTAAATGTGTGAATCCATTCCTCTCCAGAGAGCCCTTTAAATGAGTAAATAATTTCTTGTATTTGTATAGTAATCATAGCTGGCATTGATGGAATTGCTTACATTGCACAAGGCAATGGGCTAAGAGTTTTCCTCCCAACTGGATGAGGAGGGTTCTACTAATCTCAATAGACTACTAATCAATAGACTACTAATCAATAGACTACTCTCTTGGTCAAGGGTAGCAGAGACTCTGGTAACTCAGAAATGGGATTTTCTAAAGTTTTTCTAAACCTACGTTTGGGGCAAATGTTGATGCGGAATTTTATGGAAATACACCCAATAGGTTTAGTCTTCTGAAGCCAGGAGGTAGAGAGGGGCTGGGATCTAAGGCAGTTCAAGGTATTTCAGGAATCTGCCCTTGGACTCCTCCTCTGCCAGGACCAGCTTCTCTAGAGCATCCACTCTGCTCTAGGACGCCCACACCTGCCCCACACTACCAATCGCCTTATTCTTCCTCTATTTTCAGTCCCCAAAACAAGAGAGGAACTCTGATGGCTCAGCAAATATCTCTCATTTCTGTTTGCACAGAACCCGCAGTGCCCAGGAGGACTTGCTATAGGCAGATGATTGGCTGTCTTTGTGTCAAGAGCTCACCCTGGCTCAATCTGCTGGGCTGGAGGGGTGGGACAGTGTAAGGAGAGGTGGGGCAAAATACCCGGCCAATGTTGGTCTTCTAGACCAACTTCTGCAGAGCTAGTTCCCTCAGAAGGGACTGGGGTTCAGAGGCCCTGACATTAGTGTATCTTCTACAGAGAGAAAATATTGCACTTGTGTCTAGTGGGTGTCTATGTTTTGGGAGGTGATTTGTCAATATTCTCCAGGTTACATAATTACACACATAACCAGTCCAAAGTGCTCATTCCCTCCCACTCTCATTAGATTTAGGTAAAATTCCTATGCTAAAGTTTTTCACCTGGAAACTTCTGAGACTCTTAAGTCTCCCCAAAACATAGTAACACTGTTTCTGCAGATCCCATTTGGGATTTTGGTTGAGGCTTTCAGTCCTCAAATTCTTATTCTTTATTATCTTCTCTATCACATAATTATTCTCACATGTATTCTGAGAGTTACTAATGTTTTCTGCTGGCATTTACCCTACCTAGTGGTTCTCAGCTCTGGCTACAGGTTGGAATCAACTGGGAACTTTAAAAAAAACACTGCAGCCTGTGGTATACCTCTGAAAATTATGATTTAATTGTTTTGTGAAGGCCTGGGAACGTTTGAAAAACACCCCAGGTGATGTTGATGTGCACCCAGGGTCCATAACCAGTGTGGTCCTTGACCGGCAGCATCAGCAGCATCTGGGAATTTATTAGGAATTCAAATTTTGGGCCTTATCCCAGACCTGCTGATTTGGAAACATTCGGGGTGGAGCTCAGCAATCTGTGTTTTAAAAAGACCTCCATGTGATTCTGCTGCAGGCTCAAGTTTTAGAACCACTGGTCTACATGCAGTGTTTAATTTATTGTAACTCTTTATAGAACCATATCTCCAGCCTTTGAACTAAGCCTTTAGGATGGGGCCTCTTGAATCACGTTTGTCACACAGCTTAACTGACTTTCTAAGAGCTGCATCGGGCTGTCGTATGGCTTGACAGAAGGTTAATTGTTTTGATAATTTTGGCAATCTTCAGCTCATTTATTTAGGATTATTAATTACCAAAATAAAACAGCTAAGTCTAGTCCTCTCAGTGGGCTCCCTTTATTATTTCTTTTTTAACATGATTGTTTTCCTGATTGTTTCAGACAATCATTTTCTCCCCACACATGTTCCATGACATGATAAATCGGCCACGTATTAAGCAGCTGCTTGATCTAACTTCAGCTGCCCTGATAAGATTTTCCAGTTTTAGGGGGAGTAACAACACAATATTGTTTACCAAGATTTTTGACACTAAATATTTTTACAAACACATAGAGCGTAAGGTGCTTGCCATCAAAACAAACGCATGTTGCACAGGGTATCGCACAGGATCTAAAATTCAGGGTGCAGTGCAGTCATTGTCATTGTATTGTAATGGTGTTTATGAGACTGTCTGCCACTAAATACTGAGCTTCTGGGGGAGGGGGTTGCATATCTTATTCTTTTCCACTTGGCAGAGTGGCTGATGAGTAGTAAACACTGAGCACATTTGGTGAATGAACAAAAGAACGAATGAATGACGGCATCATTCAGTACTAGCTGGTCACGTCCACAGCTCGACGTGACAGAGCACAAGTACAGTTATTCTGATAGGGAGGGGGAAGGGTAAGCTGGGACGATGTGAGAGAGTAGCATTGACATATATACACTACCAAATGTAAAATAGATAGCTAGTGGGAATCAGCCACATAGCACAGGGAGATCAGCTTGGTGTTTTGTGACCACCTAGAGGGGTGGGATGGGGAGGGTGGGAGGGAGACGCAAGAGGGAGGGGATATGGGGATATATTTATATGTACAGCTGATTCACTTTGTTATACAAACAGAAACCAACACAACATTGTAAAGCAATTACATTCCAATAAAGATGTTAAGGGAAAAAAAATTATTAGAATTAAGAAGGAATCCAAATACATTGGTGGAAGGCAAGGTCTTTCCATCCCTGGGGACTGAGATACCTGGGGGAGGGTGGGATGGGGGGAGCTGTGGGAGTGGTCGCCCATTAGGAGCATATTCCCCCAAAGGTATCTTGACCATAGGTTATTTAAAGTTCTCTGTTTAAGGCTATGATGAGAAGGCACTGGAGCAGGTGAATTATCAAGAAAGTTCTCTAAAGGGGGTACCATATCAGCCCCCCAGGTCAGACCCTGGCTTCACATGTGACTGGGGTGAGGTGTGGAAAGAGAAGGTGGCTGTGGAGCTGGGAAGAAGGCTGAAAAGGAAGCTCTCCAAAGCATGAGGGTCACCTCTGCAGGTCGGCCATTTTCCCCATCGCAGGTGAAGCTAAAGCAGCCGGACCTGATGCTGGGGGAGGGGGATTGGAGCAGCTGATTCTGGGATGGACGAGATGGCCCTTCTGGTAGCTCTCAGTCCTCACAGAATGCAGGAGAGTCCCTGAAGCAGTGGACATTAATAGGGAACGTTAGGCATATGAAGGTATTAGACTCAGAAGAGAACTTTCTTCCTCTGTGACCCGGGTATAGAGGCAGGGTGATGTGGTGGATGGCAAAGGACCTTGAGCTGAGGGAAACACAAAAAGAACCATTTTTGCACATTTTTAGCTTGGGACACAAGAACATTATCCCTTGATATGTGCTCTGAGTTCTCCTGATCGCTCTAGTCAACTTTCCCTTCAACTTCCGCTTCCTTCATACTTCCTCTCCCTCCACCAGCCTCCACACCATTTACTTCTGCTCCCTGTCCTCTCATCGTCCAATTCAACTCTCTCCAGTCCAGGAGCTGTCCTCTATTTCCGGTCCACTGGCACCAGGTTGTGGTAGTTATTGACAATCTATCACTATATAGTTTTCACGTGGGCTCCCAGCACACACAAAACATTTTCTTAACAGTCCCCAAAAGAGTTTCTGGTTATTATGAACATATGCAGGACAACTGGCCATTAGAAACTTCCTTTCAGTTCCTACTGTGGGCAACTATAGCTCCTGCCTCAGCGCCTTGGCTATTCCTCTTTCTGGAATCTTTGTCTCCTTTTTCACAGAGCTAATGCCCACTCATCCTTCAGATTTCAGTTCAACTGTAGTAATTGCAGTACAAGAGAAAATGATAATATGATATTTCAGTATTTATTTCAAGTTTTAAAACTGTTATTTTATTTTTCAAAAAGTGTCAGCATAGCATAGTGGTTAAAAGCACAGACTCTAGAGCCAGGCAGCCTACTTTTAAATCTCAACTCTGCCATTTACTACTGTGTGACTTTGGGCAAGTTCCTTCACGTCTCTGAGCTTTAGTCTCCCCATCTGTAAATGGGAATAATACTAGTACCCACCTCATAGGATTGCTGTAAGTAACAAATAAATGGTATTTATTTTGACAATTGATTTGATTAAAAAATAGCAGCTTAATATTTAATACATTTCCAATACAAACATATTTAAACCTATTACAAAAAGGAAATGATATTAATTTATGAAAAAACCTTTTGACATACATTATTCTGTTATAAAAATACAATTAATAGAAATGAAGTATTATAAATTGATGCAACATAAAAATGACTAAAGCTTGAGTAATAATAAAACATGCTGTAAAATAATTTTTGATCTTTTAAAAAAACAGTAGTCTTAAAAAACCAAAATGACAATCACATCATTATTGAAATTACAGAGTATTTTTGGGTAGAATTATGCAGTTGTTGGAAGCTCTGCTCTGTGAATGTCAAGAAAGGGATTTATAACTAGGACATTTTTTTTCTGACTTGTCTATCTTCAAATAATACCTTCTCTTAATCTCTTTTGTTTTAATTTTTGAATTTTATTTTATTTATTTTTGTACAGCAGTTCTTATTAGTTATCTATTTTATACACATCAGTGTATACAACTCAATCCCAATCTCACAATTCATCACACACACACCCCAACCCCTCGCCGCTTTCCCTCCTTGGTGTCCATACGTTGTTCTCTACATCTCTGTCTCAATTTCTGCCCTGCAAACCGGTTCATCTGTACCATTTTTCTGGGTTCCACATATATGCATTAATATACAATATTTGTTTTTCTCTTTCTGACTTACTTTACTCAGTATGACAGTATCTAGATTCATCCACATCTCTACGAATGACCCAATTTTGTTCCTTTTTATGGTGGAGTAATATTCCATTGTATATATATACCACATCTTCTTTATACAGTCATCTGTCAATGGGCATTTAGGTTGCCTCCATGACCGGGCTATTGTAAATAGTGCTGCAATGATCATTGGGGTGCATGTGTCTTTTTGAATTATGGTTTTCTCTGGGTATATGCCCAGTAGTGGGATTGCTGGGTCATATGGTAATTTTGCTTTTAGTTTTTTAAGGAAACTCCATACTGTTCTCCATAGTGGCTGTATCCATTTACATTCCCACCAACAGTGCAAGAGGGTTCCCTTTTCTCCACACCCTCTCCAGCATTTGCTGTTTGTAGATTTTCTGATGATGCCCATTCTAACTGGTGTGAGTTGATACCTCATTGTAGTTTTGATTTGCATTTCTCTAATAATTAGTGGTGTTGAGCAGCTTTTCATGTGCTCCTTGGCCATCTGTATGTCTTTGGAGAAATGTTTATTTAGGCCTTCTGCCCATTTTTGTTTTTTATTAGTTTTTTTAACATCTTTATTGGAGTATAATAGCTTTACAATGGTGTGTTAGTTTCTGCTTTATAACAAAGTGAATCAGCTATACATATACATATATCCCCATATCTCTTCCCTCTTGCATCTCCCTCCCTCCCACCCTCTGTATTCCACCCCTCTAGGTGGTCACAAAGCACCGAGCTGATCTCCCTGTGCTATGTGGCTGCTTCCCACTAGCTATCTATTTTATATTTGGTAGTGTATATATGTACATGCCACTCTCTCACTTTGTCCCAGCTTACCCTTCACCCTCCTCATGTCCTCAAGCCCATTCTCTACTAGATCTGTGTCTTTGTTCCTGTCCTGCCCCTAGGTTCTTCAGAATATATATATATTTAGATTCCATATATATATGTTAGCATACAGTATTTGTTTTTCTCTTTCTAACTCACTTCACTCTGTATGACAGACTCTAGGTCCATCCACCTGACTACAAATAACTCAATTTCATTTCTTTTTATGGCTGAGTAATATTCCATTGTATATATGTGCCACATCTTCTTTATCCATTAATATATTGATAGACACTTAGGTGGCTTCCATGTCCTGGCTATTGTAAATAGAGCTGCAATGAACATTGTGGTACATGACTCTTTTTGAATTATGGTTTTCTCAGGGTATATGCCCAGCAGTGGGATTACTGTGTCATATGGTAGTTCTATTTTTAGTTTTTTAAGGAACCTCCAAACTGTTCTCCATCGTGGCTGTATCAATTTACTTTCCAACCAACAGTGCAAGAGGGTTCCCTTTTCTCCACACCCTCTCCACTATTTATTGTTTGTAGACTTTTTTTTTTTTGCAGTACACAGGCCTCTCACTGTTGTGGCCTCTCCCATTGTGGAGCACAGGCTCCGGATGCGCAGGCTCAGCGGCCATGGCTCATGGGCCTAGCCGCTCCGTGGCATAAGGGATCTTCCCGGACCGGGGCACAAACCCATGTCCCCTGCATCGGCAGGTGGACTCTCAACCACTGCGCCACCAGGGAAGCCCTCTAGATATTTTTTGATTTCCTCTTTGATTTCCTCAGTGATCTCTTGGTTATTTAGTAATGTATTGTTTACCTCCATGTGTTTGTGTTTTTTACATTTCTTTCCCCTGTAATTGATTTCTAATATCATTGTGTTGTGGTCAGAAAAGATGCTTGATATGATTTCAATTTTCTTAAATTTACTGAGGCTTGATTTGTGACCCAAGATGTGATCTATCCTGGAGAATGTTGTGTGTGCACTTGAGAAGAAAGTGTAATCTTCTGTTTTTGGTTGGAATGTCCTATAAATATCGATTAAATCTCTCTGGTCTATTGTGTCATTTAAAGCTTGTGTTTCCTTATTAATTTTCTGTTTGGATGATCTGTCCATTGGTGTAAGTGAGGTGTTATTGTCCCCCAATATTATTGTGTTACTGTCATTTTCCTCTTTTATAGCTGTTAACAGTTGCCTTATGTATTGAGGTGCTCTTGTGTTGGGTGCATATATATTTATAATTGTTATATCTTCTTCTTGGATTGATCCCTTGATCATTATGTAGTGTTCTTCCTTGTCTCTTGTAACATACTTTATTTTAAAGTCTATTTTTTCTGATAAGAGTACTGAGTACTCCAGCTTTCTTTTGATTTCCATTTGCATGGAATATCTTTTTCCATCCCCTCACTTTCAGTCTGTATGTGTCCCTAGGTCTGAAGTGGGTCTCTTGTAGACAGCATATATATAGGTCTTGTTTTTGTATCCATTCAGCGAGCTGGTGCCTTTTGGTTGGAGCATTTAATCCTTTTATGTTTAAGGTAATTATCAATATGTATGTTCCTATTACCATCTTCTTAATTGTTTTGGGTTTTTTTTTTGTAGGTCCTTTTCTTCTCTTGTGTTTCCCACTTAGAAAAGTTCCTTTAGCATTTGTTGTAGAGCTGGTTTGGTAATGCTGAATTCTCTTAGCTTTTGCTTGTCTGTAAAGCTTTTGATTTCTCCATTAAATCTGAATGAGATCCTTGCTGGGTAGAGTAATCTTGGTTGTAGGTTCTTCCCTTTCATTACTTTAAATATGTCATACCACTCCCTTATGGCCCGTAGAGTTTCTGCTGAGAAATCAGCTGTTAATCTTATGGGAGCTCCTTTGTATGTTGTCATTTTTTCCCTTGCTGCTTTCAACAATTTTTCTTTGTCTTTAATTTTTGCCAATTTGATTACTCTGTATCTTGGCGTGTTTCTCCTTGAGTTTATCCTGTATGGGACTTGCTGCACTTCCTGGACTTGCATGGCTATTTCCTTTCTCATATTAGGGAAGTTTTCAACTATAATCTTTTCAAGTATTTTCTTGTCCTTTCTTTCTCTCTTCTCCTTCTGGGACCCTTTTAATGCTGATGTTGTTGTGTTTAATGTTGTCCTAGAGGTCTCTTAGGCTGTCTTCATTTCTTTTCATTCTTTTTTCTTTATTCTGTTCTGCAGCAGTGAATTCCACCATTCTGTCTTCCAGGTCACTTATCCATTCTTTTGCCTCAGTTATTCTGCTATTGATTCCTTCTAGTGTATTTTTCATTTCAGTTATTGTGTTGTTCATCTCTGTTTGTTTGTTCTTTAATTCTTCTAGATCTTTGTTAAACATTTCTTGCATCTTCTCGATCGTTGCCTCCATTCTTTTTCCGAGGTCCTGGATCATCTTCACTCTCATTAATCTGAATTCTTTTTCTGGATGTTTGCCTACCTCCACTTCATTTAGTTGTTTTTCTGGGGTTTTATCTTGTTCCTTCATCTGGTACATAGCCCTCTGCCTTTTCATCTTGTCTATCTTTCTGTGAATGTGGTTTTTGTTCCACAGGCTGCAGGATTGTAGTTCTTCTCACTTCTGCTGTCTGCCCTCTGGTGGATGAGGCTATCTAAGAGGATTGTGCAAGTTTCCAGATGGGAGGGACTGGTGGTGGGTAGAGCTGTGTGTTGCTCTGGTGGGCAGAGCTCAGTAAAACTTTAATCCGCTTGTTTGCTGATGGGTGGGGTTGAGTTCCCTCCCTGTTTGTTGTTTTGCCTGAGACAACCCTACACTGGAGCCTACCTGGACTCTTTTGTGGGGCTAATGGCGGGCTCTGGGAGGGTTCACGCCAAGTAGTACTTCTGCTGCCAGTGTCCTCATCCTCAGAGTAAGACACAGCCAAACCCCACCTCTGCAGGAGACCCTCCAACACTAGCAGGTAGGTCTGGTTCAGTCTCCCTTGAGGTCACTGTTCCTACCCCTGGGTCCCGATGCACACACTACTTTGTGTGTGTGCCCTCCAAGTGTGGAGTCTCTGTTTCTCCCAGTCCTGTTAAAGTCCTGCAATCAAATTCCACTAGCCTTCAAAGTCTGATTCTCTAGGAATTCCTTCTCTCATTATCAAACCCCCAGGTTGTGAAGCCTGATGTGGGGCTCAGAACCTTCACTCTGGTGGGTGGACTTCTGTGGTATAAGTGTTCTCCAGTTAGTGAGTCACCCAACCAGCAGTTATGGGGTTGATTTTATTGTGATTGTGCCCCTCCTACCATCTCACTGTGTCTTCTCCTTTGTCTTTGGATGTGGAGCGTCCTTTTTGCTGAGTTCCAGTGTCTTCCTGTCCGTGACTGTTCAGTAGTTAGCCATGACCCCGGTGCTCTTGCAAGAGGGAGTGATTGCATGTCCTTATACTCTGCCAACTTGAACCAGTCTCCCCTCATAAACTCTTAATTGATGGTTTTGAGAAGATATTTTTGAACATTGCCCCCCCATAGGAACTTCAAATTTTTTCTCCCCACAGAATCTTATTTTTTTAAAAAATGATATTGCAGTAGAGTTTTTGTTTCAAAGAAAGCATTTCTGGTTCATTTTTATCATCCCTAGATTTCCCATGTTTAATTAAAGATTCTAAGGCAGTTATCTGTAAATGTAGACACTGCTGCCTTCCTCTTCCACTTTTCCACAAGGTCTTTGTCCACCGTCATTTCTCTTTTTTCTTGAAGATCCTGGAAGATAAAAAACACTTTCAAAATTTTAATGTAGAATACAACTCTGGGTATTTCTCAAGACACATATGACTCTGTTTTCAATTATTTTTTCAAGATCCCAGCATAACACCATTATGCCAACAAAATATGAGCATTTTGGTATTTAAGACAAGGTTCACTGGATTCAAGAATACCACAGACAGGTTTTGTAATCAATACTCCAACATCATTTCCTTGTGGAATTCTCTTTCCTTACTCCTCAAACTAGATTAAGTCTCTATGTTATTATCCAGAGGTCTGCAAACTATGAAAGGGCCAAATTCAGTCTGCCTCCTATTTTTGTAAATAAAGTTTTATTGGAACACAGACACATCCATTCTTTTCCATATTGTCTATGACATGTTTTGTAATACAGTGTCAGGGTTGGGTAGTTGCAACTGAGACTGCAAGGCCCTCAAGCCTAAAATATTTACTCTTTGATCCTTCCCAGAAAATGTTTGCCAATTATTAGCTGTGTATACCTTTCCTTCAAAATCCTAATGTAACTTGTAATGATGTATCATGTGATTATTTTATTAATGTTTGTCTCTCACACTATTTAAGCTCCATGAGAGCAAAAACTATGTTTATTATCCTCACTATTACATTCCCAGAACGTAGACTAATGTTGGCACATAGTAGTTGCCCAATAAATACTTGTTAGTTAAATAATTAGATTATTTTTTTAAAAAAATTTATTGGAGTATAGTTGATTTACAATGTTGTGTTAGTTTCAGGTGTACAGCAAAGTGATTCAGTTTTATATATATGTATAAAACTGATTTTATATATATATATATATATATATATATATATATATCCATTCTTTTTCAGATTCTTTTCCCATGTAGGTTATTACAGAAAATTGAGTAGAGTTTCCTGTGCTATACAGTAGGTCCTTATTAGTTATGTACTTTATATATAGTAGTGTGTATATACTAATTTATCACTTCCCCCACATTTCCCCTTTGGTAACCATAAGTTTGATTTCAAGATCTATGTCTGTTTTGTAAATAAGTTCATTCATATCATTTTTTATTAGATTACACATATAAGTGATAACATATGATATTTGCCTTTCCCTGTCTGACTTAATTCACTTAGTATGATCATCTTCAGGTCCATCCATGTTGCTTCAAATGACAGTATTTTGTTCTTTTTTATGGCTAAGTAATATTCCATTATAAAATAATTAGATTATTGAAGATGATAATTTGGAAGCAAGTACTGCCTCTGGGATAAATCTACATTTCTGTTTAAACTTGTGAGATATAATGTTGAAGGCTAAATGGGATAATACACAAACTGCTCAGCATCATGTCTAGAACATGGAATGCGCTGAATAAATGGTAGTTCTTATTATGTAAAAGTCCTTCAAAGCTCCTTTGAAAAAACCCTATGAAGCCATTGCCACCAGGGAACTGTCTTATAAATACACAAAAAATATTAGGCAGTGCATTCATTTCTAGGGACATGTTTATTAAGTAGCTACTCCATGCCTGGAGAAGCCACTTTTCTTATTTCATGGCTTCTGAGTTTTAACCATTCTGCTATTTTTCAGTAAGCTTTTGCCAATGATGTGTTTTCTAGAAAAAAGGACCAGTGGAGAAGTCAACAGCCTTACCAAAGAACATGTCAGTTCTTCATTTCTTTGCTTACTGACCAGAGCTGTGCACTGTAATTGCCCAGGGAACTGTTGAAGATACTGATATCTGGCCTCCTCTCCAGAGGTTCTCGTTTCAGTGGTCCAGGGTGGTGCTTTTAAAGTTTCCCAGGTGATTCTAGTATGCGGCCAGGAGTGAGAGTGTCAGTTAAGAGGCGTTCAATGAACACTTGGTCTGAGAGACTGAATATACAAACAGATAGTGGCCAGATCATATATAACAAAAGAACTCTGACTCATGGCCTCTGCTTCTACTGATGTAGAAGGATCAGGACTTAATCAATAACTTCCTGCCCCCCCACCCCACCTCCCTGTCCCCAACTCAGGACCAACCAGAGAAAGTCAAACATACTTCCCAAACAAACAAATCAGATAGAACGCACTGATTCTAGTCAGCCTGCCTCTAACATCCCCTTGCTAACAACCTCCGAACAGGGCATAAATGATGTCTCCTTTTTTCTTCAGTATAAAACTTTCCTACTCCCCGCTTGTGTTTGAATTTCTGCCAAATGCAAGGGATGGTGGCTGACTCCTTTGTTATACCAAACTCTGAATAAATAGTCTCTTTTTTCTCATTTAGGTGGTCATCATTTATATCCACAGTGCTATTGCTCTTGTTACTGTAACCAGTATTGCACATATAAATAACATACTTTGGCATCTCTTACAAACAGGAGATTCAAATAACAAAATCCAACTGGGATTAGCCTAGGTAAAAACTGGAATGAATATAAGGATTCAAGGGTGTCTCAGAAAATCCAAGGGCAGGGACCAGTTGGGTCTCAGGAACCTAGGAATGAAGGATATTGGGAAACAGGAAATTTTTCCTCTCTGTCCATTGTTCCCATTTTTCTCTGTGCATCTGCTTAATTCTTTCTCCTTGGTTTAAATCACTTGTCTCTATTTTCCAGTCCACATAGCAGAATAACCATTGCAGCAACTCCGAGGTTTGCATCTCCTCAACTAAAGGCAGAAGAACTAGACCAACTGAAATCTCTTATTCTACATATCCAGGGAGGGATCTCATTGACACAATGCTGGGGAGGTTCCTTTTTCTGCTGCCCCACTGTAACCATGTGGATTGCTGGGAGGAGGTCACTTCCCACAGGAAATAGGGAGGGCTGCTGTGGGGGACGCTTGAGCAATACAACCTTAATAATAAAAAAGCAGTTGCATTTAAATTCTAGACTTTTACTGAACCCTTGGTTCAGTTGTTTCTCAGCTCCCTAGTGAGTTCAGTCTCCTCTGGCAAGGCTCACTTTGTATAACTTGTTCTTGCAGCTCCACTCTCAGGCATCTTAGGGTCATTTGAATGTTTTTAAGGAAAATTGGCCCTGAGAGACCATGGTGCCTCAGGGGGCCCTTATGGATGCCTTTCTACTTTATGTGCCCATAGAAATGTGCCAGTTGTGTCCATGCCCCCGCCATCTCCCAGTGTCCTCTAGGAGTCTTCTTCACTCATTACTTGATGAGGGGTACCCCTGCCTAAAGAACTGCTATGATCCATGCTATACTTTGAGGGGTCTTTATGTGCTCGAATCATCTTGCCCAGCAGACCTAGGGTTTGGAGCACCCCAACTTCCCACTGCACCTATCTCTACTCATCCAAAATAATGCTCTTCTCCCTCACTTGCCCCTTACTTCATGAACCCACAGGGACGCAGATTCAACAGGGAGGTACTAGGGATATAGTGAGAGAGAATTTTTTGATGTGAAATGAGATCAGAGCCATCCAGTCCTAATCAACTCACACTCTAAATTCTGGGCAACACAAGGAGGCAATTAAGCATAAGTTTGTGCCATTTGCTTTGTAGGTGAATATAAATTGCAAAGACTAGACTTTTTGAGACACTGTGCTCAAGGCAAAACTAGGGATACTGGCTTCCTCCATCAGCTCACATAAGCGTAAGTACAGAGGAGCCCATAGGATTAAGTCCAGAATTGATATATTCAAAGGAAGCTTAGAGAAAAGTACGGCCTCAAATGTTTCAGCCACTATAACCTTGAAACTCTGCCCTGAATCTTGACATCAAAGATTTATTGAAGACTTGACACGTTTGCCATTATGGAAGTAACATATTTTTACTTTTTTCAACTGTGAAGTTCAATTAAGATTTTATTATGTGAAATCAAACAGGCGCCTACTCCTTAAACTTCTAACTTTAAACAAGCAGCAATAGTCAGTCTGCTTTGATGTTTCCTAATCTCTAAGCAGAGAGAACAGGAGCAAAGATATCCTGGAGTTTTGTGTTGACTGTGTAATTGCAGGGTTCACAGTCTCTCTGCCCTTTTCAAGGTCTTGGGGACTATCTGATCTGACACTTCCCAAGCCAGATATTTGAGGACACCTTGTGAAAGACTGTCTCTCCCTTTCATTTCCCACCCCCATCCTGGAATGTTTTACATGAGTTTGCAGTGCATTTGACCCTTCACTGGGAAGGAGCCCTAGGCCCTTAGAGCCAGAGGCCAATGAGACCCAGCTGAGAGCGATTGTGTTTCCATTCCTCTACTTACTCATATAGGCTGAGCAAGACAAAGATGTTTTTGAGCCTCAATTTCTTCTTCAGTCAGATAGGAATATTGTGGGAAACTGTATGTTCTGCCCACCTCATAGGGAATCAAATGATAATCAAAAGAAGTCCCAATGTGGAAGTCCTAAAACCATTTATTGAGCACCTACTGTAAGCTATGTACTCTACCAGGGCCTGGGGATACAATGATGGAGCAAATATAAACACGGTCTTTTCCCAGATGGGTTTACTTGAGTCTACTGGAGAAATTAGATTTTAAGTTTTAAAAGTCACACAAGCGAATGTAAACTTTAACCGTGACTAATGTCCCAAGGCAGACATTAGTGAGAGGCTGTAGGAGGGAGATCTGATCTAGGTTGGAGGTTAGAGAAGCCTTTGTTACTGTTGTGATAATGAAGCTATAACCTGAAGGGAAAATAGGGAGCAACTAGAGGCAGAGATAGAGGAGAGTATTCCGGACATTGGGAACAGCAGGTACAAAGGCCCATAAAGAGAAAATACAGAATGTACACAAGGGTCTGAAAGATCATGTGAAAGGACCACTGGCACCTCGCTCTGTCATCATTATTGTTAAGGGTACACACGGCATACACAGTCAGAGGGGAAAATAAAGGGAACTCTGCATCATGAGATGACCACAAAAATCAGAAACATCCTGTCTAATCCTAGTTCACAAAATGAATAAAGCCTTGAGCCCCTTCCTGAGAGTTGAAAACAACTTTATCTCTGACTTTTACAACTTTGATGTCTTCAGAAGTACAATGACCCTTGAAGATATGATAATCAAGTGAGGAACTTCTGTTTTTTGAGCAATGAAAATGATAACCAGACTGAGTATAGCTTCATGGTATTTTTCTTTAAATACACACTTGATCCTTTATTCAGGGTGTCACATTTCCTTGAAGGTTAGATTCTCTTGCAAACATTGCAAGAAACATTTCTTACTTGAAATGCCGACACCACCAGCTTGAATCTCCCTCTGGGTTTTCCCTTGACAGTGTTATGTGGCTGGAATTGCCAGAAGTGAGGCTGGGCACATTTAGGTGAAGCCAGCTCACAAAGAGTTCTGCAGGCCGGCTTCAGAAATCTTGCCTTTACCTTGAAACCAAGGGGGAAGCCATGGTAGGGAGGGGACATGATCTCTTTGAGACCATCACTCTGCCTGCAGAGTGAAGAGTGCATTAGAGAGAAACAGAGTAAGTGCAAATGGACAAGTTTGGAGGCCACTGTAGTAACCGAGTTGAAAGAAGATAGAGGCTCGTCGTAGGGTGGTGACAGAGATGGTGGGATGGAAATAAGAGAATGGAATTGGAAGATATTTAGGTGATACAGTGAACAGGACTTGATTCTGGACTGAGAACCAGTAGGATGGTGAAGACATGTCCTGAACAGGGAAGCACTAGGAGAAAGACAGGCTTGGGGTCTTGCAAAGTTCCATATACATGTAAAGTGTGATTCTCATTTTCCAGGGATTCAGGAATTTCTCAGAGGAAGATACTGTTGTACTTCATTCCAAACCACACAGTGCCTTCCCAACATCCCCAAATCTGAGTGTGAAATCCATTAAACTCTCTGGTGGAATGAGCAGAATTCATTCCTTGGTCAACGCCACTACTATATCTCCTTGGAGAATTCATCTAAATATGTCTATCCCTCGGGGCCAGGAGAGATGAGGTATTAAGTCACCATCCTTCTCTATTAAAAACTCCTTATGTTTACATGACATTAAAAATTTCACAAAGTGTCTTATCACAATGCTACTCAAAGTGTGGTCTCCAGAAGGCAGCGACAGCATCACCTGGGAGCTTGTTAGCAGTGCAGATACTAAGACCCTCTGAATCGGAAACTCAGTTTGTATGTCTTGGGGGAGAGGAGTCAGCAATCTGTGGTTTGACAAGCTCTCCATGTGATTATGATGTACTCACTCAAGTATGAGAGGCATTGCATATCATACAACATCTCTTCCTTGCTTAGCAACAATTGTGGAAGGTGGATATTATTACCATCCCTGTTTCACTAAGGAAGAACTGAGGCTCTGAGAGGTTAAGCGACTTCCTTAAACATGCAGTAGGTGGCGGCAAAGGTAGAAAGCCAGTCCACAGATTCTAAATCTACATTTAGTGCCTATCACAGGCTTCTTCCTTGAAATGAATGCAAGGACTTTGAGGGAAAAGATGTGTAGGTTTTGATGGGGACCGAGAATGGGAAGGTGGGTTTAGAGGAGAGGGAAGGATATCCTACTTTACACCAAATAATAAACCACGAGATTATATTCTTCTGCTTAGGGAGGGCCTCACAAGTGGGAGCAGGAGTGTGCTGGAGCCAGCTGGTACCAGCTCATGAGAGCCAGTAACGCACATCTCTTCCAAACTCTGCATTCAGTGATGACTGAACTGGTAGGTTATAAATGACAATTAGATGGGAATATTTACACCACAGAAAATGGCAAACATTACAAATCAAGGCTCCTCACCCCAACTCTCAAGAACTGGTTGTTAAATATTTACCAGCATACCCCTGGATGGGAGTCAGAAGATCTCAGAGACAAGGTATCATAAAATAGGGAAGGGATTGATAGAGCAGTGGGGCATATCACTATGATCCAGGTAAATTGTTGCTGATTGTAATTATAAACTGTATGTTTCCCCTATGGATTAAGATAACTGGCAACAAATAAACCAATCTTAAACCACATGCTTCTAGCTAAGCTAACCAAATCAAGATGGGAAAAACTTATTGAATGCACTTACGTTTAATGCAAAATAACATTTTATTATTTATTTATTTATTTTTGTCGGCATTGGGTCCTGGTTGCTGTGCTCAGGCTTTCTCTAGTTGCGGAGAGCGGGGGCTACTCTTCATTGTGGTGCATGGTCTTCTCATTGTGGTGGCTTCTCTTGTTGTGGAGCATGGGCTCCAGGCGCACGGGCTTCAGTAGTTGTGGCTTGCAGGCTCTAGAGCACAGGCTCATTAGCTGTGGCACACGGGCTTAGTTGCTCCATGGCATATGGGATCTTCCCGGACCAGGGCTCGAACCCATGTCCCCTTTATTGGCAGGTGATTCTTAACCACTGTGCCATCAGGGAAGCCCAACAAACATTTTGAAATAGGAATCTCTAATTTTCACTAAATATAAAAAATAATGTGAACCGCATTTTGATAACAAAGAACACTTAGTCCTTTTCCCCAGCATGGGCTTGAAGTCACTCTTAAGAACACTTGAACAAAATGGTAACAGGTGGCATCAGCGAGACCTGCCAAACCTGGAAAGAAATGACCTTTTGTCAAGATCAGGTTTCTGTTACATTTCAGAGTTCAAGTTGAATAAAATTCTATGAAGTTTTCTAAAAACCCAAGCAAGAGAAAGTGTTATTATATTGAAACATAGATTCATTCTGGAATAGTTGTTTAAAATGGAACCTATCTTAGCTAAAATTTGAATATATTTTGGATTAGAAACAAAGACTATGATGTTGGGGTATTTAACGCATAATATTATAGAACTTGGCTACTAAAACCAATTATAAAACTCACCTAGAATCCCTCTAACCCCATGAATGTCTACCTGGGTTACACATTAGAATTACTTGGGCAGCTTTTAAAAATACCAGTTCTTCTGTAATACAGCAAAACCTCCCTGCAAACAAAAGTCCAGGGCCAGATGGCTTCACTGGTGAATTCTACCAAACATACAAACAACTTATACCTATCCTTCTCAAATTCCTCCAAAAGACTGAAGAGGAGGGAACACTCCCAAAGTTGTTCTATGAAACCACCATCCTGATACCAAAACCAGACAAAGACACTACCAAAAAAGAAAATTACAGGCCAATATCTTTGATGAATATAGATGCAAAAATTCCTCAATGAAACGTTAGTAAACCGAATCCAACAACACATAAAAGAGATCATACACCACAATCAAGTTAGATTCATCCCAGGGTCACAAGATGGTTCAACATATGCAAATTAATCAATGTGATACACCACATCAACAAAAGAAAGGACAAAAATCACATGATCATCTCAATAGATGGAGAAAAACCATTTGATAAAATTCAACATCCATTCATGATAAAATACTCTCACCAAAGTGGGTTTAGAGAGAATATACCTCAATGTAATAAAAGTTATTTATGACAAACCCACAGCCAACATAATACTCAATGGTGAAAAGCTGAAAGCCTTCCTGTTAAATTCTGAAGCAAGACAAGGATGTCCACTTTCATCACTTCTCTTCACCATGGTCTTGGATGTCCTAGCCACAGCAATTAAACCAGAAAAAAGAAACAAAACATTTCCAAATTGGAATAGGAGAGGTAAAATTGTTCTTATATGCAGATGACATGATACTCTATGTAGAAAACCCCAAAGAATCCACACAAAAACTATTAGAACTGATAAACAAATTCAGCAAGGTAGCAAAATCCAATATTAATATACAGAAATCTATTACATTTCTTTACATTAACAATGAAATATCAGAAAAAGAAAGTAGAAAAAAAATCTTTTTAAAATCATGTCAAAAAAATAAAATACCTAGGAATAAACCTGACCAAGGAGGTGAAAGACTTATATGCTGAGAACTATAAAACTTTGCTAAAGAAAATTGAAGATGATTCAAAGAAATGGACAGGTATCTCACACTCTTGGACTGAAGAATTAATATTGTTAAAATGGCCATACTATGAAAGCAATCTACAGATTTCATGTGATCCCTATCAAATTACCCAGGACATTTTCACAGAACTAGAACAAATAATCCTAAAATTTATATGAAACCACAAATGACCCAGAATTACCAAAGAAATCCTGAGGAAAATGAACAAAATAATCCTGAGGTAAAAGAACAAAGATTTGTAGTATAGTCTGAACGCTTCCAGACTTCAGACTATACTACAAAGCTACAGTAATCAAAACAGTGCAGTATTGCCACAAAAACAGACAAATGGATCAATGGAACAGAATAGACAGCCCCAAAATAAACCCACACCTATTGTCAATTATCTTCAACAAAGCAGGCAAGAATATACAATGGAGAAAATACAGTCTCTTAAACAAGTGGTATTGGAAAAGCTGGACAGCCACATATAAATCAATGAAGTTAGAACACTCCCTCACACCATACAAAAAAATAAACTCCAAATGGCTTAAAGACTTGAATATAAGACATGACACCATAAAACTCCTAAAAGGGAACATAGGCAAAACCTTCTCTGATATAAATCATAGCAACATTTTCTTAGATCAGTCTCCCAAGTCAAAAGAAATAAAAACAAAAATAAATAAATGGGAGCTAATCAACCTTATAAGCTTTTTTACAGCAAAGGAAATGATAAACAAAATGAAAAGAAAACTTATGGACTGGGAGAAAATATTTGCAAACGATGCGAATGACAAGGGCTTAATTTCCAAAATATGCAAACAGCTCATAAAACTCAATAACAGGGCTTCCCTGGTGGCGCAGTGGTTGAGAGTCCACCTGTCGATGCAGGGGACGCGGGTTCGTGTCCCGGTCCTGGAAGATCCCACATGCCGCGGAGAGGCTGGGCCCGTGAGCCATGGCCGCTGAGCCTGCGCGTCTGGAGCCTGTGCTCCACAACGGGAGAGGCCACAACAGGGAGAGGCCCGCGTACTGCAAAAAAACAAACAAACAAACAAAAAACTCAATAACAAAAAACCAAACAACCCAATCAAAAAATGAGCAGAAGCCTAAATAGACATTTCTGCAAAGAAGACATACAGATGGCCAACAGACACATGAAAAGATGCTCAACATCACTAATTATTAGAGAAATGCAAATCAAAACTACAATGAGATATCACCTCGCACTGGTCAAAATGGCCATCATCAAAAAAGATCTACAAATAATAAATGCTGGAGAGGGTGTGGAGAAAAGGGAACCCTCCTACACTGTTGGTGGGAATGTAAATTGGTGCCGCTACTATGGAAAACAGTATGGTGGTTCTGTAGAAAACTAAAAATAGAGTTGCCAGATGATCCAGCAATCCCACTCCTGGACATATATCCAGAGAAAACTCTAATTCAAAAAGATACATGCACCCCAATGTTCATAGTACCACTATTTACAATAGCCAAGACATGGAAGCAACCTAAGTGTCTACTGACATATGAATGGATAAAGAAGATGTGGTACATATATACATTGGGATACTACTCAGCCATAAAAAAGAATGAGATAATGCCATTTGCAGCAACATGGATGGACCTACAGATTATCGGACTAAGTGAAGTAAGTCAGACAGTGAAAGACAAATATCATATGACATCACTTATATTTGGAATCTAAAATAACTATACAACTGAACGTATTTACAAAACAGAAATAGACTCACAGACGTAGAAAACAAACTTTTGGTTACCAAAGTGGAAAGGGAGGGAGGGATAAATTGGGTTTTGAGATTAAATATACACACTACTATATATAGAATAGATAATCAACAAGGACCTACTGTATAGCACAGGGAACTGTATTCAATATCTTCTAATAACCTATAATGGAAAAGAATCTGAATAAGAATACATATATAAAACGGAATCACTTTGCTGTACACCTGAAACTAACCCAACATTGTAAATCAACTATACTTCAATAAAAAATACCAATTCTCAGGCTGTACTCCAGACCAGTTAAATCGGTGTCTCTTTGAGTGGGACCCAGATAGTTCCAATGTACAGGCAGGGTCGATATCTCCAGTCATAGAACAGTGACAGACATCACCCTTGTATTTTACAGATGAGAGTCTTAAAGCCTAAATTTCTTCACTGAGTGTCCTGGAGGCACTCAGCTAGTTGCTAGCTGGTTCATCATCCATCAGCTAACATTGGAGAATACTTCCTGTTTTCTCAGTACTGTGGTGGATTCTACAGACTTTAGAGGAAAGACCAGGGCAGTGGACCATGGAGCCCTGTGCCCATGAGTCTTACAAGCATTTTCATCCTGGAGAAATCACTTAAAATCAACAGTGACTTCAGGTCTCTACACACCCCCTCCCACCCCCAGGGTTTTCCAATCCTCTAGTTAATATTACCTTAATAACACTCTATAATTTGTTTTCATAACATGTATCATTTGCAATTATACACATATTTATGAGATCATTATGTTAATGTAGACTCCCCAACCAGTCTATAAGCTCCATGATGGAGGGATTGTGTCTGAGTTTTGCTCACTATTTGTTCATTTATTCAACAAATATTTACTGAGTACCTACTCTGGGTCAGGCTCTGTTCTAAAAACAAGAATATTGCCTGGAACATAGTAGTGACTCAAATGTTTCTGTCAGTTACAAAAAGGCAGGAGAGAAGCAATATATGCAAGCATGTTTAACAGGCAGAGCTTTGTCTTAGAAATGTGGTTTCAGAGTGGTCCTCAGACAAGCAACATCAGCATCATCTGGGAATTTGTCAGAAATGCAAATTCTTGGGTCCAACTTCAGACCTATTGAATCAGAAATTTTTGGGGTGGGGCCTAGAAATCCATTTTAACAAGCACCTGGGAGATTCTGATAAATACAAAGGTTTGCAAATCAACGCAGTAGAGAAGTTGGAGGAATGGGAGCTGATAACACACTTCAGATTTGGTTTTGGCATCAGTTAACAAATGCCACTTTGGTCCTCCCACCAGCAGTCTCTTTGCCTATTACTCTTTAAGCCTCCCCAACTGCTGAAGAAAATCTTAGGGCTTGAAGTGACCACTTGGATTTTGATCCCCAAAGATAGCTCTTCCATCAAGCTGTGGCTTATACATTCAAGGAAGGTGAGAATGCAAGGTATGTATACAGAATATTCTTTTGAAGTGAGTTATCTGTGTTAAAAATCAAACACACAACCTCATAAATCAGGGATGGAAGTGTTGGCTGGTTTTAAGTATAATATTACCTTGTCCTCCTGTACCTGCCCTGCCAACTCCAGCCATTGGTAACTTCCAATGCTTTGATTTCTCCTTTGCTGGGACAGCTAAGAATTTTAAAGCCACAAAGCATTGCTAGTTTGGTGCACTGCCCTACCCTGTCCAGCTTTGACAAGGACCTCCCTGGTGCTGCTGCTCATCCTTTTTGTCCCTTCTTCCCCACTCCTGACAACAATTTCTGTTTTCCTCACTCCCAACCCGACTCTGACCTCTTTCAATGTCAGCTGTGGCCACTCCTCTTAGAAGGTCAGGAGTCCAACACACTGTCTCTCAGCTTCCTTCCCTCTACCTCATCTTTCCATCTTCACTTATTCCTTCTTTCCTCATATTTCATTTCATTTACAAATGATTTACTGAGAGCCTTTTATGTACCAGGCACTGTGCAGCCTATAATCCTGCCCCCAGAGTGCATCCAGGGAAGGCTGATAGTAAACATGCAAGCAAGCAAGCAAATACACATACAAATATACAAGATAGGATAATTATAAATTGCAAAAAGAGCCACAAAGGAAATTAACCAGGTCCACAAAGGAAATTAACCAGGTCCCCAAAGAGAGAGTAACAGAAAGAGGAAGAGGTGACCCATTTCTCCCCAGGATTTTCTTCCCTCTGCACATTGTGATTCCAGTCTGGTTTGCTTCCTCTGATTTAATTACTATTAATCCTCTTACTCCAAACACTTTCCTTCTGCCTACAAATAGAATTGACTCTTTCTCATTGTAAAACACGTCTTCATTCTGGGATTGGTTACAGATGGTTTCTGTTTCCACCTCTCTATTGAAATTGAACCTTCCATTATCTTGGTCATTAGAGTCTAAATCCAGTGGCCATTGTTTAGTATTCATCATTCTTGACTTATAGGATGGTCCATGTCTCTTCTGATTTAAACCCATTCTTTCCTTGACTTTGTGAGGCAGAGCCAAACTTGTTCTTGAGCCTTTCCAAATGTCTATCTCTCTTTTACATCTTTCAATGCACCTCCTTTGTGAAATTATTTCTTACTTTCCCAGCCAGAAGTGACCAAGCCCTCCTCTGGTATCTCACAGCTCTCTTCTTTAACAAGTGACAGCACTTACTGTCGTGGTAATGCTCATTCTTCTTTCCAGGGTTGCCAAATGCCTAAGGGCAAGAACTGTTAATTAAACATTCTGATTCTACCACAGGGATTTGCATGGACGCGCTCAATAAATATTGATACTTGGAATGGATTGCTGTTAGCTGTTTAGCAGTGGTCGTTAATAGATATTCTTAAGTAATATCTTAATATTTCTTAAGTGATTTGATACATTTGTGCATTTCATGGATTTAAAGACCTGGGTGCTGGGAATTAGATGTTTCAGCTGGGGAAGAAATGGATTCTTACTCCAAAACTAAAAGCCAGGCTCATCTGCAGCCCTGATACCTAAGAACAGGACATCAGTAAAGGCTGTCATAGCAACACACAGCATTGCTTTGTCTTAGGCAATATACACTAACCTTTTAAAACATACGACTTAAGCACATAATCACATTTTTGCTCTGAAATACGCCCCCATTCTCACCATATGAATTTCTGGAATACATCCCCAGGCTGCCTCCCAACAAGTAGAGGTACCTTGTTGGACCACATCTGACATGTTAATAGGTGTGTCTTTGCACAGTAAAGTATTTAATGGTGTGCTATGGAGTGCTGTCAGGGTTTGCAGGAGGAGAGACTAGTTTAGAACGTTTTTATGGCAATGAGATGAGAGATCAGCCTCTTAGGTAATGTTGGATTCAGCCAGACTGGGAGTGAGATGACAGGTGACACAGAAGGTATGGACCAGGGCTGTTGGCAGGAATAAGCATCTTAAGTATAGATAAACCAAACTGCTGTACCATGTTTGTTAACAATCTTTGAACTCTACTGAGTTTTACCTGAGTATGTGAAGATCCAACCATGGGTTGGACAGAGAAAGTATTTCTACTGATTTTTTTTTAATTTTAGAAAAAGAGTTTCAAAATGTTAATAATTTTCCAAGTCTCATCCACAAATACCATTCATCACTGTAATCAATATGGTAACATTGTGGGAGGAGGTATGGAGTATAAATGGATAACACCGTATGAGTAAAAACCAACTTTTAAATGTTGTCCATAAAGTTTTTTTTAAAAAAAATTTTATTGGAGTATAGTTTATTTATAATGCTGTGTTAGTTTCAGCAAAGTGAGTCTGTTATACATATACATGTATCCACTCCTTTTTAGATTCTTTTCCCATATAGGCCTTTACAGAGTATTGAGTAGAGTTCCCTGTGCTATACAGTAGGTCCTTCCATAGAGTTTTAAAAAAATCATATCTTTTAATATTTCAAAATAGGCCATGGTCAGACCTCAGCGATCCCAAATTGTACATGTTATATACCAGACAGAAGAAAACAGATATTCTTCACTTTTCCCATGATTACCTATATGTATAGGGATCTATTGTTTGAAGGCCTATTTGTTTAACAGTCAGCCAAACTCAGTGAGCTGAGAGGGCCAGGGTTGTAGGAAAGCCTTCAAATATGTATCTGGTTACGCATGATCATTCTCCCTGGGAGAAATGGGCAAAGTGTGGCAGATTTGAATTTTTCTGAGGTCATTTCTAATTCTAATATTAGACCTCAGTGTGATTAATAATATAACTCATCAGTTGTAGCCTCTTGATAATTATTCTCCTTAGGCTCATTTTTCCCCTATGAGAAACCCAAATCATTTTACAAATTTTCACTTGCCAAGTAGACAAAAATCCTCATTTACAAGGCAAGTGTAAGAGAGCAAGGCAAGTGCAAATGGCATTTAGATGAGGCTGGAAAAGGGGGATGCTCTTTTTTAGTTAATATTTTTAGTTTCCACCTGATCGTCTCAGATGTATTTTTACTTCAGTCTTTAGTTGTCTCCTTGCTGAATGCCCTTTCCTACTCAATTCTTTTGAATTTCTGATTGGAGGAGTCTCTATAGCTCTTCAAGCAAGTTTAAACTGCAAGTTCTTGTGCTTTAATATCCAAAGCAGTAGAATCTATCACCCCCTGTCACTTATCTCATGTTTTGTGACCTTTGACAATAGATTGCAAACACCTCAAAGGTAGGGATAGAGGCTGATTCACATTTGTATCCCTGGGGTTAAGCTCAATGCTTGGCAATTGGAGATACACTATAAGGCTGTTTGAACAAAAGAATAAATGCATGAATGACCATTTCATTTTAGTCCACCTCATTAGACATTTCTGAGGTCCATGGAGCAGGTGTAGGAATGGGAAGCTAGTGGAGATTAATAGAGGAAGGCAGGGAGGGTATTTGCAAGAATGTTAATGATGAAAATCCTTGGTTGCACTTATGTTAGAAAATGGGAATAAAATATAGCTCATAGAGACAGACCTTATACAATGTACTGGTTGTATCACATCTCAGGAACATCCTTTGTGACATTGTGTGATCCCACCTATCTGTCTTTAGAACATTTGTCTCTGTGCTCATAACATTGAGTTGTTACAAATTCTGAAGTTCTCAGTCTTTGGGAGAAAAAAGACCTGAGAGTTCAGATACACCAACAGGTTGGCAAAAAAGAAGCACTTAATACAACTGAGAATCCTTTTATGCATCAGGATATTTATCTACACATTTTCATTTAATATTCTTAATATCTCAACAAGGTTAATATTATCCTTTTTTTGAGGTGAGAAAATAGAGGTTCAAACAGATTTCATGTTTCAGGGAAGCTATGAGAACTATGGAAGCTCTTGGAAACTTGCCACCAAAGTACTAGAGTCTGGCTAACATCTTTGGCAGTTTTTCTTTCCCTTAGTACCATGAAATACTGTAGTGAGCATCTCTGTGTGTGTGTGGGTTTGTGTGTGTAAGTGTACAGTTGTATGATTTTTAAAATTATCATTTTTTTTCTTTTTGGTGTACAATTCTATGAATTTTAACATATGTATAGTTTTGTGTTATGCCTACCACAATCAGACACAAAACAGTTCTGTCACCCTAAAGAACTCTCCTGTGCTATCAACTTTTACTTCTACCCTCCCCCCACCAACTCTATCCCCTGGCAGCCACTGATCTGTTCTCCATCACCGTAATTTTGTCTTTTTAATAATGTCCTATGAATGGACTCATATAATACATAACATTTTGCCACTGGCTTTGTTTACTCAGTGTAATGCCTTTAGAGTTCCTCTAAGTTGTTGTGTATATCAAAGTTCATTCATTCATGTGTGATGAGTAGGATTCCATTGTATTGACGTACCACGCCCATGTGTGATAGACAGATTGAGTGCCCTTCCAAAGATATTCACATCCTAATCCCTGGAACCTGTGATGTGTTGTGTTACATGGAAAGAAGGCATTAAGGTTGCAGATGGAGTTTAGGTTGCTAGTCAACTGACCTTAAGATGCAGAGTTATTATGGGTTAGCCAGGTGGGCCCAGGGTCATCACAAACATCCTTTAATGGAGAAGAGGGAATCAGCTGAGTCAGAACTAAAGCGATAGCATTGTGAGAAAGACTCAACTGGCCACTGCTGACTTCAAAAATGGA
This sequence comes from Grampus griseus, assembly GCF_964374135.1. NCBI lineage: Eukaryota > Metazoa > Chordata > Mammalia > Artiodactyla > Delphinidae > Grampus > Grampus griseus. The sequence goes on along the minus strand of NC_138998.1, from coordinate 33,683,610 downwards.
AGGGACCAGGAGCCAAAGATTGCAGAGTCTTCAGAAAGCTAGAAAAGGCCAAAATATTTATTCTTCCCTAGAGCCTCCAGAAAGGAATGCAGCGCTGTCAAAACCTTGATTTTAGCCCTGTGAGACCCATTTCAGACTTCTGATCTCCAGAACTGTAAGATAATAAGTGTGCATTGTTTCTAGCCACTATTTGTAGTAATTTGCTACAGCAGTAATAGGAAACTGGTGCATCATTGAACATTAAATTGTTTCCAGTTTGGGTGATTATGACTAGAACTGCTATAACATTTATAGCGGATTTTTGTGTGAACCTAAGATTTCATTTCTATAGAGAAAATACTCAAGAGTAGGATTGCTGGTAAATATGGTAAATATATGTTTAACTTATAAGAAACTGCCAAACTGTTTTCTAGACATTTTACATTCACCAGCAACATATGAGAGTTCTGGTTGCTTCACATTTTCTTCAGGTAGTAACAAGATTATTTATTTTGGCCATTCTATAGTTGAGTAGTAGTTTTAATTTGCATTTCCCCAATGACTATTGATGTTAAACAATGTGTTCATTGTAGCTCTATTTACAATAGCCAGGACATGGAAGCAACCTAAGTGTCCATAAACAGATGAATGGATAAAGAAGATGTGGCACATATATACAATGGAATATTACTCAGCCATAAAAAGAAATGAAATTGAGTTATTTGTAGTGAGGTGGATGGACCTAGAGTCTGTCATACAGAGTGAAGTAAGTCAGAAAGAGTAAAACAGATACCGTATGCTAACACATATATATGGAATCTAAGGAAAAAAAAGTCATGAAGAACCTAGGGGTAAGATGGGAATAAAGACACAGACCTACTAGAGAATGAACTTGAGGATATCGGGAGGGGGAAGGGTAAGCTGTGACAAAGTGAGAGAGTGGCATGGACGTATATACACTACCAAATGTAAAATAGCTAGCTAGTGGGAAGAAGCCTCATAGCACAGGGAGATCAGCTCGGTGGTTTGCGACCACCTAGAGAGGTGAGATAGGGAGGGTGGGAGGGAAGGAGACTCAAGAGGGAAGAGATATGGGAACATATGTATATGTATAACTGATTCACTTTGTTATAAAGCAGAAACTAACACACCATTGTAAAGCAATTATACTCCAATAAAGGTGTTAAAAAAAAAACTTTTTTTTTTTTTTTTTTTTTTTGTGGTACGCGGGCCTCTCACTGCTGTGGCCTCTCCCGTTGCGGAGCACAGGCTCCGGACGCACAGGTCCAGCGGCCATGGCTCACGGGCCCAGCCACTCCGCGGCACGCGGGACCCTCCTGGACAGGGGCACGAACCCGTGTCCCCTGCATCGGCAGGTGGACTCTCAACCACTGCGCCACCAGGGAAGCACCCCCCCCCCCAAAAACGTTTTAAATGTGCCTATCTGTGCCACCTTTTTATCCTCTTTAGTGACGTGTCTAAGCCTTTTGTTCATAAAAATTTGGGTCATTTTCTTATTGTTGAGTTTTGAGAGTTCTTTATATATATTTTGTATACAAGTCCTTTGTTGGACATGGGTCTATTTGTGAGTGTCTGTTTGTGAACTATCTATTTGTTCCATTGATCTATATGTCTATGCCTTGCTCAATACTACATTGCGTTGATTACTATAACTTTCTAGGACATTTTGAAATTGGATAGTGTAATTCTTCCAACTTTACTCTCCTTTATCTCTATCTATCTATCTATCTATCTGTCATCTATATAACATTAGCTATTCTACTCCCTTTGCCTTTCCATATAAATTTTAAAATCTGTTTCTATATACCGACAAAAATATCCTGCTAGGATTTTGACTGGTATTGGTTAAATATATAGATCATTTGGGGGAAATTGACATCTTTACTATCTTTATTATCTCTTTGCATTTATTTAGATTTTCTTTAAATTCTTTTATTAACATTTTTTAGTTTTCAGCATGCAGTTCCTGTACATGTTTTGTTATATTTCTATTTCTTGAATTATTGTAAATGGTATTTTTTAAAAAATTTCAGTTTCTAACTATACATTGTTAGTATATAGAAGTATAATTGAGTTTTTGCCTGTGTTGAGTTTGTATATTGTGGCCTTGCTAGACTCACTTATTAGTTCTAGGGCTTTTGTGGATTTCCTGAAACATTCTATATAGACAATCATGTCTGCAAATAGGGAAATTTTTAGTTCTTCCTTTATAATCTCTATGCTTTTTATTTATTTATTTTCCGTTTTGCACTGGCTAAGATTTCCTGTTCAATGTTGAATGGAAGTGGTAAGAGTGGACATCCTTGCCTAGATTCCAATTTAGGGGAAAGCATTCTGTCTCCTACCATTAAGTATAATGTTAGCTGTAGGGTCTGTATATGCCCTTTATCAGGTTCAAGAAGTACCCTTCTATTCCTAGTATGCTGGTACTTTTTACATGAATAAATGTTATATTCAAATGTTTTTCTGCATCTGTTGACAGCATCATGTAATTAAAAAAATATTCTTAGTATGGTGGATTACATCAATGGATTAATTTTCAAATACTGAATCAGCCCTGCATTTTCAAAATAAACTCCACTTGGTCTTGGTGTAGTGTTCTTTTTATATATTACTGGATTCCATCTGTTAATATTTTGAGGGTTTTGTGTCTATCATAAGAGATATTGGTCTGCATTTCTCTCTCTCTCGTAGTGTCTTTGTCTGGTTTTATTGTCAGGGTAATGCAGCCCTCATAAAATGAGTTGGGAGGTATTTCCTCCTCTTCTATTTTCTGGATGAGATTATGTAGAATTGCTACTATGCTTTTGTCAAATATTTGCAGAGAATATATCAGTGAAACCATCTGGGTCTAGATATTTATTTTTCCAAAGGATTAAAATATTTTTAAAAATTATCATATAATAAAATTGATTCATTTTCTTTTGATATATACTTCTATGAATTTTTTATTGACATATAGTTGATTTATATTATTTTAGTTTCAGGTGTACCACATAGTGATTCAGTATTTTTATAGATTATACCTCATTTAAAGTTATTACAAAATAATGGCTATACTTCCCTTGCTGTACAATATATTCTTGTTGCTTATTTATTTTATACATAGTAGTTCATAATCTTAATCCCCTACCTGTATCTTGCCCCCCCTTCCCCTCTCCCCACTGGTAATCACAAGTTTGTTCTTTATATCTCTGAGTCTGTTTCTGTTTTGTTATATTCATTTGTTTGTTTTATTTTTTAGATTCCACATATAAGTGATAACAGAGTATTTGTCTTTCTTTATCTGACTTATTTCACTAAGCATAATACCCTGTAGGTCCATCCACGTTGTTGCAAATGACAGAGTTTTGTTTTTTATGACTTAGTAATATTCCATTGTGTGTGTCTGTGTTATATATATATATCACATCTTCTTTTTTGTTTTTTTTTTTTTGCAGTACACAGGCCTCTCACTGTTGTGGACTCTCCGATTGCGGAGCAGAGGCTCCAGACATGCAGGCTCAGCAGCCATGGCTCACAGGCCTAGCTGCTCTGCGGCATGTGAGATCTTCTGGGACTGGGGCACGAACCCACATCCCCTGCATCGGCAGGCGGACTCTCAACCACTGCACCACCAGGGAAGCCCTATCACATCTTCTTTATCCATTAATCTGTTGATGGACACTTAGGTTGCTTACATATCTTGGCTACTATGAATAATGCTGCTATGAACATTGGGGTGCATGTATGTTTTTGAATTCATGTTTTTGTTTTCTTTGAATCAGTTCTATGAATTTAAAAACAGTATGGGGGAGGAGCTTCAAGATGGCAGAAGAGTAAGACATGGAGGTCACCTTCCTCCTCACAAATACATCAGAAATACATTTAAATGTGGAACAACACCTACAGAACACCTACTGAACACTGGCTGAAGAACTCAGACCTCCCAAAAGGCAAGAAACCCCCCACATACCTACCTGGGTAGGGCAAAAGAAAAAAGAAAAAACAGAGACAAAAGAATAGGGACAGGACCTTCACCAGTGGGAGGGAGCTGTGAAAGAGGAAAGGTTTCCACACACTAGGAAGGCCCTTCGCAGGAGGAGACTGCAGGTGGTATGGGGGGAACCTTCGAAGCCAAGGAGGACAGCACAGCAACAGGGGTGCGGAGGGCAAAGCGGAGAGATTCCCGCACAGAGGATCGGTGCCGACCAACGCTCACCAGCCAGAGAGGCTTGTCTGCTCACCTGCCAAGGCAGGCGGGGGCTGGGAGCTGAGGCTCAGGCTTCGGTGGTCAGACCCCAGGGAGAGGACTGGGGTTGGTTGCATGAACACAGCCTGAAGGGGGCTAGTGCACCACAGCTAGCCAGGAGGGAGTCCGGGAAAAAGTCTGGAGCTGCCAAAGAGGCAAGAGACTTTTCCTTGCCTCTTTGTTTTCTGGTGGGCGAGGAGAGGGGATTAAGAGTGCCGCCGCTTAAAGGAGCTCGAGACGGGCCCGAGCAGCTGCTATCAGCGTGGACCCCGAAGACGGGCATGAGATGCTAAGGCTGCTGCTGCAGCCACCAAGAAGCCTGTGTGCAAGCACAGGTCACTATCCACACCTGCCCTCCTGGGAGCCTGTACAGCCCGCCACTACCAGGGTCCCGAGATGGAGGGACAGCTTCCGCAGGAGAACACACGGTGCACCTCAGGCTGTTGCAAAGTCATGTTGGCCTCTAGCGCCACAGGCTCGCCCCACATCCGTACCCTTCCTTCCCCTTGGCCTGAGTGAGCCAGAGCCCCCTAATCAGCTGCTTCTTTAACCCCGTCCTGTCTGAGCGAAGAACAGACGCCCTCAGGCGACCTACATGCAGAGGCGGGTCCAAATCCAAAGCTGAACACCGGGAGCTGTGCGAACAAAGAAGAGAAAGGGAAATTTCTCCCAGCAGCCTAAGAAGCAGCGGATTAAATCTCTACAATCAACTTGAAGTACCCTGCATCTGTGGAATACATGAATAGACAACGAATCATCCCAAATTGAGGAGGTGAACAATGGGAGCAATGATACATATATTTTTTCCCCTCTTTCTCTTTTTGTGAGTGTGTATGTGTATGCTTCTGTGTGTGATTTTGTCTGTATAGATTTGCTTTTACCATTTGTCCTAGAGGTCTGTCTCTCCGTTTTTTTTTTTTTTTTCTGTATAGTTTTTAGCACTTGTTATCATTGGTGGATTTCTTTTTTGGTTTGGTTGCTCTGTTCTTTCTTCCTATCTTTCTTTTTTTGTTTTTTATTACTTAAAATGTTTTTTAACAATTATTTTTCACTTTAATAACTTTATTTTGTTTTACTTTCTTTTATTTTATCTTCTTCTTTCTTCCTTTTCTTTCTTTCTTTCTTTCTTTTTTTTTTTTTTTTTTGCAGTACACGGGCCTCTCACTGTTGTGGCCTCTCCTGTTGTGGAGCACAGGCTCTGGACACACAGGCTCAGTGGCCATGGCTCATGGGCCCAACCGCTTCACGGCATGTGGGATCTTCCTGGACCAGGGCACGAACCCGTGTCCACTGCATCAGCAGCGGACTATCAACCACTGTGCCACCAGGGAAGCCCCTTCCTTTCTTTTTTTTCCTCCCTTTTATTCTGAGCCGTGTGAATGACAGGCTGTTGGAGCTCCAGCCAGGCATCAGCACTGCCTCCGAGGTGGGAGAGCCAAGTTCAGGACACTGGTCCACAAGAAACCGCCCAGCTCCATGTATCAAACAGTGAAAATCTCCCAGAGATCTCCATCTCAACACCAAGACCAAGGTCCACTCAACGACCAGCAAGCTACAGTGCCAAACAACTAGCAAGACAGGAACACAACCCCATCCATTAGCAGAGAGGCTGCCTAAAATCATAATAAGGTCACAGACACCCCAAATCACACCACCAGATGTGGACCTGCCCACCAGAAATACAACATCTAGGCTCATCCACCAGAACACAGGCACTAGTCCCCTCCACCAGGAAGCCTACGCAACCCACTGAACCAATCTTAGCCACTGGGGACAGACACCAAAAACAACGGGAACTACGAACCTGCAGCCTGTTAAAAGGAGACCCCAAACACAGTAAGTTAAGCAAAATGAGAAGACAGAGAAACACACAGCAGATGAAGGAGCAAAGCAAAAACCCACCAGACCTAATAAATGAAGAGGAAATAGGCAGTCTACCTGAAAAAGAATTCAGAATATTGATAGTAAAGATGGCCCAAAATCTTGGAAATAGAATGGAGAAAATAAAAGAAATGCTTAACAAGGAACTAGAAGAACTAAAGCGCAAACAAATAGTGATGAACACACAATAAATGAAATTAAAAGTACTCTAGACGGGATCAATAGCAGAATAACTGAGGCAGAAGAACAGATAAGTGACCTGGAAGATAAAATAGTGGAAATAACTACTGCAGAGCAGAATAAAGAAAAAAGAATGAAAAGAACTGAGGACAGTTCTAAGAGGGAACTTTATACCAATACAACCTTACCTTAAGAAACAAGAAACATCTCAAATCAACAACCTAAACTTACACATAAGGGAATTAGAGAAAGAAGGACAAAAATCCCCAAAGCTAGGAGAAGGAAAGAAATCATAAAGATCAGATTAGAAATAAATGAAAAAGAAATGAAGGAAATGATAGGAAAGATAAATAAAATTAAACGCTGGTTCTTTGAGAAGTTAAACAAAATTGATAAACCTTTAGCCAGACTCATCAAGTAAAAAAGGGAGAAGACTCAAATCAATAGAATTAGAAATGAAAAAGGAGAAGTAACAACTGACACTGCAAAAATACAAAAGATCATAAGAGATTACTACAATCAACTCTATGCCAATAAAATGGACAACCTGGAAGAAATGGACAAATTCTTAGAAATGCACAACCTTCCAAGACTGAACCAGGAAGAAATAGAAAATATGAACAGACCAATCACAAGCAATGAAATTTCAACTGTGATTAAAAATCTTCCAACAAACAAAAGCCCAGGACCAGATGGCTTACCAGGTGAATTCTATTAAACATTTAGAGAAGAGTTAACACCTATCCTTGTCAAACTCTTAAAAATATAGCAGAGGGAGGAACACTCCCAAACTCATTCTATAAGGCCTCCACCACCCTGATACCAAAATCAGACAAAGATGTCACAAAAAAAGAAAACTACAGGCCAATATCACTGATGAACATAGATGCAAAAATCCTCAACAAAATACTAGCAAACAGATTCCAACAGCACATTAAAAGGATCATACACCATGATCAAGTGGGGTTTATCCCAGGAATGCAAGGATTCTTCAATATACGCAAATCAATCAATGTGATACACCATATTAACAAATTGAAGGAGAAAACCATATGATCATCTCAATAGATGCAGAGAAAGCTTTCAGCAAAATTCAACACCGATTTATGATAAAAAACCCTCCAGAAAGTAAGCATAGAGGGAACTTTCCTCAACATAATAAAGGCCATATATGACAAACCAACAGCCAACATCATCCTCAGTGGTGAAAAACTGAAACCATTTCCACTAAGATCAGGAAGAAAACTAGGTTGCCACTCTCACCACTATTATTCAACATAGTTTTGGAAGTTTTATCCACAGCAATCAGAGAAGAAAAAGAAATAAAAGAAACCCAAACCAGAAAAGAAGAAATAAAGCTGTTACTGTTTGCCAATGACATAATACTATACATAGAGAATCCTAAACATGCTATGAGAAAACTAGTAGAGCTAATCAATGAGTTCGGTAAAGTGGCAGGATACAAAATTAATGCACAGAAATCTCTTGCATTCCTATACACTAATGATGAAAAATCTGAAAGTGAAATTAAGAAAACACTCCCGTTTACCATTGCAACAAAATGAATAAAATATCTAGGAATAAACCTACCTAAGGAGGCAAAAGACCTGTATGCAGAAAATTATAAGACACTGATGAAAGAAATTAAAGATGATACAAACAGATGGAGAGATATACCATGTTCTTGGATTGGAAGAATCAACATTGTGAAAATGACTATACTACCCAAAGCAATCTGCAGATTCAATGCAATCCCTATCAAACAACCACTGGCATTTTTCAAAGAACTAGAACAAAAAATTTCACAAATCGTATGGACACACAATATGCCCTGAATAGCCAAAGCAATCTTGAGAAAGATAAATGGAGCAGGAGGAATCAGGCTCCCTGACTTCAGACTACACTACAAAGCAACAGTAATCAAGACAGTATGGTCCTGGCACAAAAAGAGAAATATAGATCAATGGAACAGGATAGAAAGCCCAGAGATAAACCCACACACATATGGTCACCTTATCTTTGATAAAAAAGGAGTCAAGAATATACAATGGAGAAAAGACAGCCTCTTCAATAAGTGGTGCTTGGACAACTGGACAGCTACATGTAAAAGTAGGAAATTAGAACACTCCCTAACACCATAAACATAAATAAACTCAAAATGGATGAAAGACCTAAATGTAAGGTCAGACACTATAAACTCTTAGATGAAAGCATAGGCAGAAGACTCTATGACAGAAGACTCCATGACATAAATCACAGCAAGATCCTTTTTTGACCCACCTCCTAGAGAAATGGAAATAAAACCTAAAATAAACAAATGGGACCTAATGAAACTTCAAAGCTTTTGCACAGCAAAGGAAACCATAAACAAGACAAAAAGACAACCCTCAGAATGGGAGAAAATATTTGCAAATGAAGCAACTGACAAAGGATTAATCTCCTAAATTTACAAGCAGCTCATGCAGCTCAATATCAATAAAACAAACAACCCAATACAAATATGGGCAGAAGACCTAAATAGACATTTCTCCAAAGAAGATATACAGATTGTCAACAAACACATGAAAGGATGCTCAACATCATTAGTCATTAGAACAATGCAAATCAAAACTACAATGGGATATCATCTCACACTGGTCAGAATGCATCAGCAAAAATTCCACAAACAATAAATGCTGGAGAGGGTGTAGAGAAAAGGGAACACTCTTGCACTGCTGGTGGGAATGTAAATTGATACAGCCACTATGGAGAACAGTATGGAGGTTCCTTTAAAAACTGAAAAAAGAACTTACATATGACCCAGCGATCCCACTACTGGGCATGTACCCTGAGAAAACCATAATTAAAAAAGAGTCATGTACCAAAATGTTCATTGCAGCTCTTTACAATAGCCAGGACATAGAAGCAACCTAAGTGTCCATCAACAGATGAATGGATAAAGAAGATGTGGCACATATATACAATGGAATACTACTCAACCATAAAAGAAATGAAACTGAGTTATTTCTAGTGAGGTGGATGAACCTAGAGTCTGTCATACAGAGTGAAGTAAGTCAGAAAGAGAAAAACAAATACTGCGTGCTAACACATATATATGGAAACTAAAATTAAAATAAAAAAAAGAAAAAGAAAACGTCATGAAGAACCTAGGGACAAGATGGGAATAAAGACACAGACCTAGTAGAGAATGGAATTGAGGATACGGGGAGGGGGAAGGGTAAGCTGGTACAAAGTGAGAGAGTGGCATGGACATATATATACTACCAAACGTAAATTAGATAGCTAGTGGGCAGCAGCTGCATAACACAGTGAGATCAGGTAGGTGCGCTGTGACCACCTAGAGGGCTGTGATTGCAAGGGTAGGAGGGAGGGAGATGCAAGAGGGAAGAGATATGGGCACATATGTATATGTATAACTGATTCTCTTTGTTATAAAGCAGAAACTAAGACACCATTGTAAAGCAATTATACTCCAAGAAAGATGTTAAGAAAAAAAAGTATGCAATTTTTTCTTAAAGAATGTTTTAAAATATAAATTCAATTTATTTAACAGTTATTCAATAGTTACAGGGCTCTTCAGGTTATCTACTTCATCTTGGGTGAGTTGTGGTAGTTTGTGGGTTTTGAGAAATTAATCCATTTCATTTAAATTGTTGAACTTTTGTTCCTAGTGTTGTTCACAGTATTCCCTTCTGATCCTTTTAATGCCTGTGGGATCTGTAATGATATCCCCTTTTTCATCCCTGAAGTTTTCCTTCATCTGAGAATATCTTTATTTTACCTTTATTCCTGAAGTATATTTCCACTGGATATGGAATTCTGTGTTAACAGTTCTTTTCTTTCAGCACATTACAACTGTTGTGCTTCTTTTTCCTGGCTTCCATGGTTTCTGCTGAACAGTCTGCTGTCCTTTGAATCACTGTTCCCTATAGGTAGTGTGTCTTTTCTATGGCTGCCTTCAAGGTTTTTCTTTGATTTTAGTTTTCAGCATTCTAATTTTTATGTGCCTAGGTTTGGATTTCTTTCTTTCTTTTTTTCTATCTGGGGTTTTTCTACCTTCTTGAATCTGTAGTTTTATGACTTCTGAAAAACTTGAGAAATACTCAGCCAATATTTTTTAAAATGTTTTTTCAGCACCATCCCCTTTTTCCTCTCCTGTGGGACTTAAATGATACATCTGTTAGTCATTTCTTGTTGTTGTTTTTTGGTCCCACAAGTCCCCACGGCTCTGTTTAAGTTTTTCAATCTATTTTCTCACTGTTGTACAGATTGAATAATTCCTATTGAGTAATTCCCATTGATCTATCTTCAAGACCACTGACTTTTCCTCTGCAGCCTTTATTCTGGTATTGAGTGTATCCCATGAGGTTTTAATTTTTTTAATTAATTAATTAACTAATTAATTTTTGGCTGCATTGGTGTGCATGGGCTTTCTCTAGTTGAGGTGAACGTGGGCTACTCTTTGTTGCAGTGTGCAGGCTTCTCACTGTCGTGGCTTCTATTGCTGCAGAACACCAGCTCTAGGCACGCGGGCTCAGTAGTTGTGACTCTTGGGCTCTAGACCACAGGCCCAACAGTTTTGGTGCACAGGCTTAGCTGCTTCAAGGCACGTGGGATCTTCCAGGACCAGGGCACAAACCTGTGTACCCTGCATTGGCAGGAGGACTCTCAACTACTGCGCCATGAGGGAAGTCCCTAGGTTTTGACTTTTCATTGAATTTTTGGGTTCTTTAATTTCCACTTGGTTTTTCCGTTGTTGAGAGTGTTCACAATTTCTTGTTCAAGCATTTTTATAATATCTGATTTAAGGATTGTCCAATAATTCCAGCATCTGAGTCATCTTATCATTGGTGTCTGATGATTATCTTTTCCCATGTGTGTTGAGGTTTTTTGTATGTTAAGTAATTTTGAATTATATCCTGGACAATTTCAATGTTATAAGATGCTGGGTTTTGTGTAAATCCTATGGATAATATAAAGATTTTTGTCTTAGTAGACACCTGGCCTCATTAGATTCAGGCTGCAAATTCCAATCCACCTTCTGTGTACTGTGGTTGCAATATCACATTAGTTTTTAAAGACTTTACAGTGTTATTGGGATCTATCTTGTGTGTGTGCTACTCAGTTTGGAATATAGGTGAGAGTCCCTCTATTTACTCAATTCTCAAAAATCTTTGTTATGCTCATCAAGGCCAGATCCAGAATACTCAAGTCAGGGTGAGCCCAGGAGTTCATCAACAGATATATGGGGTTGCTTTCTGAGGTCCTCCCTCTCCACTATCTCTGAGATACTTACTGGTCTCTAGGGCTTCCCTCTTTCGTCCTCTGGCCAGAAATTGCCATTTATCCTACTATGTTGGAAGAACAGAGAGAAAGGGGGAAAAATCACTGGGGTTTGGGTTGACCTGCCCTCTTGGACTTGCAGTTCCACTGCATTGAAGGTTTCCCTCCCTTAGAATGTTATCTCCTATAGTTTTCCTGTATTGCTATGCACCTGCCACTGGATTGCCTGGGAACAAGGGTAAGAGAGAACAAAAGGAGAGAATAACTGAAGAATTTACACTACTATCTCTGAGCTTTAGGAGGTCTATTTTATGTTCCTTGCCCCCCAATTAGAAGGATTCTTATGGCTCTCTCTCTGTTTGCATCACAGTGCTCACTTTTGTGTTTCTTCTGAATTTACTTTTGGGCTACAATCTCCTTCCCAATTTCAGCCTAGATGCTTCAGGAGAAGTTGGTCCCACTTATGACTCAGGGTAGAGGAAGTGATTCAGGCCCCAAACAACCCACTCAACACATTTTCCTGGGCAAAATTGATTGGTTTAGAATTGGACATAAGACCCACTCAGAGCCAAGGAGATGGGATAAAATTCCTGCTGGAATTTAGGGAAACAGCACTAGTTTTTCCCCCTCTAGATTTAAACCTTCAGCCCTAGGAGCTGCTGGCAACTATGTTGGGACCATAGGAGAGAGGGTTCCCAGGAATGTCACCAACACCAAGGATGCAGAGCCAAGGAAAGGAGAGAGAGCAAGAGAGAGAAACCACATCCTGGTATCATTTAAGATTTGGATAAAATGTTATCTGAAAACAGTTAGATCTCCCAATGAACTGTCCAGTAACTGGAGCCAATTTATGCACTTTTATTGTTTACTGCACTATGAGTTGAATTTTCTGACACTTGCAAGGGAAATATTTCTCACTTTATCAGTATCATCCTGTATCATTCTGTATTTCCTCACATATTGAAAAACACTAATTAGTTATAACCTGTATTTCCTCTTAAAATATTTTTATTTATCTTTTCCTTATGGACCTAGGCAATCTTGTTATCCATCTGTCAGTTTAAGTGATGAGATATCAATAAACCCTCCTATGATTGTGAACAGGTGTCAGGTATTATCAAGTACCAAGAGCTTATAAAAAGACATTTCATCTGATGGTTTCTCCACTGTTCCTGATGGAATGTGTGTTGTTATAAGTGGAAGGTAGGGAGAGGTTGAAACAGAGATGAGTGTATAAAATTGCAATAATATACTACAAACTTTGGTTAAACTGTATCCATTTGAGGTAGCCCAGAGACAATTTTACCTTTTCTCTCATGAAGGGGTAAGCTTCATGATATGAATAAAATCTCCCAAGATGCTGTAAAACCTGACTGGTAGCTCTAATCTATATGCTATCCTGGAGTCCAAGGAACTTGGACCCTCTTGGGGAGGGGTAGCCTGGATTGGTAACATAGTGCTTAAAGGTGACTTAACAAATCAATGGAAGAACTGGGCTTTGAACTGCCTGACTCCAATGTCCTTTATTCATCCTCAAGGCTACATGATCACTCAGAACACCACCACTTAGAGGCACCCATCTGAGCAAGACTTCCTGTTCACCAGCTGGGAGGTAACCATGTTGTCAGTGCTCATCTCATCATATGCTATAGATTATTGCATCAACATCATGGAGACCATTGTCTCCTCCATAGTGGCCAAAGAGACCATAGTAGGTTAAATATGCCTGCACATTCCTTGTTACTCCTTCTACTAAGAGGCAGAGTCTAATTCTCACCCCCTTTTAATATTGGCTGACCTCAGTGACTTGCTTGACAAATAGAATGCAACAGAAGTGATCTTCTGGGACTTTTGGCACTAGGTCATAAAAAGCCTTGCAGCTCCAGCCTGAGTCTTTTTGAAAGACTCTCCCTCAAAGCCCTGAGCTGCCATGTAAGAAGCCCAACTACACTGAGACTGCCATGTTGGAGAGGCCAATGAAGATGTTCCAGTTGACAATCCTAATTAGACCCAGCCACCAAGGCACCAGATGTGAGTGAAGTCATCTCTTGGCTGCTTCTTTACTATTCTGTGAGATGTCCCAACACAGGAATCTTCTCACAGATTGAAGGATCTGTTCTGTCTAAGTGTCCTGGACCCTAGAACATACCTCAGTCATCTTCTGTCTGAGGTATTGGGTTTGTCTACCATTTACAGAAATCCCTTGAGCTCTCAGGGAAGCTCCCTCTGGTGGTTGTGCCACACTTTCTGTAATTTTACCTAATTCACAGCACCAGACTCCATCCATTTCTTTCTGGGATAACCTGGCTTCATTCTCCTCAATAAAAAGTGTTTGCATTCCATCACAGTAGAGGTGCAGGTGGTGGTCCCGTGGTAAAGTGCAGACTTCTTGGAAATACAGTGGTTTGGTGGGGTGGGGGCTGGGTCAGAAGGTTGCTTTGTTCTCCCCTGATGAGTCCACAGGAACAAGGCAAAGCAAAACAAAATAAACATAAGCTACAAGTTTGGTTTTTCTCTGAACTCTCAGTTCTTGGGATGGGCACCTCAACATGGTCTCCAAGTCCTGGGAATTTCCAGAATTGAATGGTGTGCCAAAGAACATGCCACAGAAGCTCTCAGAAAACTGTCAGTCTTGTTGGAGAAAAGGGTCTCACACATACAGCAGAATATTTCATCAGGGGAAGAATCTTTCTTTCAGGGGAAGGCATGGTTAGACCCATGAATAAGACACAGTCCCAAATCTGAAAGATCTTTTAATTTTTTGGGGGGGTCCACAAGACATGCATCCAAGACAATCAAAACACAGTACAGGTCAGTGGGTGAGTGACTCAGTGTTAAAAAGTTGTGGGAGAGACAGCTGTATCTGTCCTCAACTTGGAGAAAATCTATTCTGAAAACCACCTCACAAAGGGAATGCACTTTCTACCGCTGTTCTCAGATTGCCACTTTGCCCAGTTGACCTCTTTTTGATCTAGAGACAATCTGCCTGTGAGAATTTGAGTGTATGGGGTTTCCACTGAGTAAGATGACAGGCACTCCTGCAGTCTGAGAGGACAGACCAGCAGCTGACAAAGAGGAAAGGAATTGATGTGTGATTCCTGGCTTGGCCTGGCTTTGTCTATTAAATACATGTTTTTTTTCACCCCAGCAAGTCCTCTGAAGTGCCTACAAGCTGTAAGATGAAAAAGTCCCAGGAGCCCTGAAAGCAGGAGAATGTCTTGTCCCTTTGAGATGGGGTATAATGAGTGGTTGAATACATGAGCTCTGGCTTCAGGCATCCTGAGTTTGAGTCTCTTCCTCCATCTATTAGCTATGTGATCTTAGGCAAGTTAATTAACATCTCCATATCTCTTCTGCAAAAAAAAGTGCATAAACATTCCTCCCTCATAGGGTTTCTTGAGGATTAAATTAGTTAATATAAATGTAGTTAGAAGAGCGCCTAGCACATAATAATCGCTCAGTGAATGCCAACTACTATATTATTATTCTGGCTGTTTCCTCTTTATGGATATCTCTAAAGAACAAGCAACCTGTGATAGGTTTGCAGGCTAGCCTCTAATAAATGAAACGCTAATGAATAGATGAGGTAACCTTTAGAAGCTTAAAGGCAGTAGTATTAAGACATGTTGAAAATAGTGTTGGCTTACCTGGCAAGTATGCAACTTATGGAATGCACTCTCCCAAGAGGTTGTATAAGCCAAAAATGTAAATACATTCAGGGAGAGATGAAATAAAACTCTGAGTGGTAGGACCTAGATTTAGAACATGCTGAACTTCTGAGGGCACAGAAAGCAAATGCTGTTTCCCTAGCATCCCTGTTGTTGCCTCCATTGGAGAGAGCAGGCTGGATGAAACATGGGCTGGGCCTTGTGGGAAATCTGTTTATGTAGAGCTTGAAGAGGTGAGTGGTTTGATGGCTGAAGTTTTCCAGAGCTCACAGCTGGAGGTCCCACACCTGCTTGCCCAGAGAAGGTGCTTACTAAGATTTTGCTGAATAAAAGAAATTTCCCAATTCTGGGACCCATCCTGGACACAAGGCAGTGAAAGGAATTTTTTTTTTCAGGAGTTTGGTTTGTGGCGGCAGTGTTTTGGATTGTCTACCCCACAGTTATCCCCCCTCACTTCTTCCTCACTGACATGGCCCTGAGTTTGTTCACATACTGGGGGCACAGTATATCAAGGCGCAGGGCTTGCATCTTGATTGTTCTAAATAATTGTGGTCATTCCATTCCTCTTCCCAGTGACTGGTTTAGTTGTGGTCACCTGACCTAGTCTGGCCAAGGTAATAGAAGAGGAATTCAGCTAAAAAGTTTTGGAAAGGATTTTTCTCTCAAATAAAAAAGGCATGCAAGTTGTTTTATTCTTTCCTACTTTCAATACTATTATGTGAGGGTGTGATTTGTGGGCCTACTGCAGCCACTTTGTAGCTATGAGGTAAACTGAAGAGAAGTTCAGTCTGAGTCCTGACATTCATGAGTGACTTAGGCAAGCTTAGGACAGCCTACTTCTAGACTTTGTATGTGAGATTACTAGTTACGCCCTATTGGTTTAAGCCACTTTTATTTGGGTATTCTGTTACTTGCAGACAAAAGCATCCTGATGTGATTACCATGTATGTTTTGTTTACAACCATCAACTAGTACAGTACTTGGCATATTGAGCCAGGAGCTCAATAACAGTTTATTGAATTAGTAAATGACAGCACTGTTCAATCACTGCTGAGTCTACTCTGTCCTGTTTCTGGTGATGAGGTCCCAGGAGGCTACCTGAGCCCCTGCTTAGTTAACCTGCCTGGAGTTGCAATCACTTGAACACTGAGTCTTTTTTCACGCTTGTCAGTTCTTTCAGGGTTGGAGTTATGCCCACAGTCAGTAGTGCATCCCAGATCATCTTGAGCTTAACCTCTGCCCAGATTGTGAAAGGATGGCCTGCTTTCACATCTTCTGTGGTTGAGTTCCTCTGAAGAGGAACTATGTGTTACCTTCTGCTGAACTGCCCAGCCATAGACCACTTGCCTGGATTACCAAATCTTGTCTATTTTTTTATTCCATCTATTCCCATATCTCTGGAGACTGTCTGCCTGGAGCACTCTCTCCACACCCCACCGCAACTACCATTACCATCCCGTGTATCTTGTCCAGGACTCCAAGCACACCTGTGGCTCCTGGCAGGTGCGACTGTTTCCCATCACCCAGCACCCCCTGAACTGGTATGGTTTGGTCTATCAACAAACTTCCTGAACCCTGAAGGGCTTTCCTTCGATACACTCAGAAGCCATTTCTGTCTTCTAACAGAGTTTGGTCAGATGTTAATGAACAATGACAACAGTTGCTTCTTCTGCAGACTAAGAATCTTCACCTGTAGAAGCTGAGCCAGAAAAGGAACAAGAAAATTATCCTCTGCTCACTGTTCACTTCTAGGATTGAAGGAAGAGTCCAAGCCTTTTTGAAATCCCTGTACAAGGGATTTTAACCTCACTCTTCATAAAATCAAAAAAGTTAACTTTTTTTAACATCTTTATTAGAGTATAATTGCTTTACAATGGTGTGTTAGTTTCTGCTTTATAACAAAGTGAATCAGTTATACATATGTCCCCATATCTCCTCCCTCTTGCATCTCCCTCCCTCCCACCCTCCTATCCCACCCCTCCAGGTGGTCACAAAGCACCAAGCTGATCTCCCTGTGCTATGTGGCTGCTTCCCACTAGCAATCTACCTTACGTTTGGTAGTGTATATATGTCCATGCCACTCTCTCACTTTGTCCCAGCTTACCCTTCCCCTCCCCGTATCCTCAAGTCCATTCTCTAGTAGGTCTGCGACTTTATTCCTGTCTTGCCCCTAGG
This sequence comes from Grampus griseus, assembly GCF_964374135.1. Classification (NCBI taxonomy): domain Eukaryota; kingdom Metazoa; phylum Chordata; class Mammalia; order Artiodactyla; family Delphinidae; genus Grampus; species Grampus griseus. The sequence continues at coordinate 33,666,192 of NC_138998.1, read as the reverse complement.
TTCTTCATGACCATTAAAAAAGTAAACTTATTTTTAATCTTACTAAGATTATTGAGAATTAGGAATGGTGGATATTTTTAGTAAATTATAAAATTACATAACCAGCCTAAATGCCCTTAGAATGGTAATTCAAATGTGGTATATTTATACAACAGAGCACTAAACCAATGAGACTGAATGATCCACCATTCAACCATGTGGATGAATTTCAAAACATAATACCGAGTTAAAGAAGTCACATGCATATATATTGTATGATTCTATTTGTTTAAAATTCAAAAACAGGCAAACCTAATGTATGGTATTAGAAGTCAGGATAGTGGTTACCCTTGTGAGAGTGGGAGACTGTGACCAGAATGGAGCATGAGGTAGGCTATTAAGATTCTGATCAGGGCTTCCCTGGTGGCGCAGTGCTTGAGAGTTCGCCTGCCGATGCAGGGGACACGGGTTCGTGCCCCAGTCCAGGAAGATCCCACATGCCACGGAGCGGCTGGGCCCGTGAGCCATGGCCGCTGAGCCTGCGCGTCCGGAACCTGTGCTCCACAACGGGAGAGGCCACAACAGTGAGAGGCCCGCCTACCACAAAAAAAAAAAAGATTCTGATCATGTTCTCCTTTTTGATCTGGGAGCTGGTTACATGGATGTGTTCAGTTTGCAAAATTCAGTGAGCTATACACTTATGATACATATGTACAGTTTTCTATACATGTTATACTTCAGTAACAAGTTCAAAAAAATTACATGGCCATGGAAACAAGGCATGGATCAAAAAGCAAACAAAAATCCACAGAATCCTAGTGCCAAAAATAAAGCTCCTCATTTTACAGAGGAGCAGACTGAGTGCTCAGGAAGTCCAGTGAATCATCAGTGAGCCAATGGTCAAGTTAGACATGGTACCCATGTCTGATTCCAGCCTAAGGCTCTTTAATTGAGTGGGTATAAAGGAACTTAGATTATAGTCAAAAGTCTAGTGATATTTCCTTCTGTGAATCGTTATTTCTTTTTGTTGGATATACTAAATAATCAGAGCTGGGGGAAATGTTCAGGTATATTTATTACTAACAGATGCTTTGTTGTTTAACTGAGGTATACAGAAAAAAGCACAGATGAACAGGGCAGTTGCACAGTGCCCCACACTCAGAAGAGCCCCAGCTTTGGTTTAATACCATATTGAAATTCTGACTAATTTTTAAACAAGGGACCCAGTATTTTGATTTTAACTGGCTCCCAAAGGTTATGTAGCCAGTCTTGCAGGTAAATGTTGATTTGTGTAATATAGATGGTATATAAGTCAAGAATTTGTAATCAAGATCCATTTTAAAAGAGCTCGGGAAATTTGTTATCTAAAGGTAAGTCTCATACAACAACAAATCAGTTTTATACAAAGAATAATCCCCTAATTTATTTATATTACTGTTAAATTTCTGTACCATCAGTTGACTTAAAAGACATCAAATGGAAAGTGAAATAATAAATAAGAATCTTGGAATAGTCTAATTTAAGAACTGGAAAGAGGTCTTAAAAATCATCTAATCCATCTGTCTTATTTTGCAGATGGAGAAAATGAGGTCTAAAGAATGGAGTGATTTGCAAAGGAATTGAGTCAACTCTGTATGTGGAAGTCAATGAAAACTGATCAGCGTAGTGCAATATTTGAAGACTCAGTGATATTTGGAAATTTCTGGCAAGGCTTCTGGAGCACTTCTTTTTCCATCCGAAATGAAGCCTGTTAGCCAGGGCAAAACATTAAACTTTGCTTTATGAAGAATCATTTGCTGGAGAGAAAGCAACACAGGGAAATTGATTACATTTTGTGTAAAATAATTACCTTAATGTAGCATCTCCTGTATGCAGTGTTCACTTGGAAACAGAAATGGCTGTCAGAATGTCTCTGCCTCAGTTTATTAGCATCAACTTGACCCAACTTAGTATTTGCCACATGCAGAAACCAGTGTCCAACAAAGACTCTGGCATCTGTCTGGGGCACTGGGCTTGCATCTCAGCCCACCTCTGCTTTGCTTCACTGAACAGATTTAGGTGGCTGGGTCATGACTGTGTTCTGCTTTAGATCAATGACATTTCTGGACCCAGAGAAAATATGAATTAATTAAAGTTTTTAAGTAGCTAGTATGGGCTAGGAGTTCTGCTAGGTGACTGTGATAAAATATACCTCTGTTCCAAGGAAGTCCTCAGCCTGGTTAGGGAGGCAGGCATAGTTACAATTAAGACAGTGAGTGCTACAGTACACACATACAAAGGGAAGTGGGATAGTGGGGCTATCTGGTAGAGCCTGGCAGCAGAGTGGAGAGCAAAGAAGTGCTTCCAGAGTCTTAAAAGATGAGTAGAAGTTAGCCTGTTGAGGACCCAAGAGGGGGATGACATGGCAAGTGGGCAAAGAACTCCAGGGAGAGTGTGAACAAAGCCAGTGAATGGTTTTGAACAAAGAAGTGATTGGTGCTCCAGGAAGATTGTTTCTGTTTTCAGTATCTGTAAGTCTGTTTCTGTTTTGTAAATAAGTTCATTTATATGGTTACTAAAGGGGAAACGTGTTGGGGGGAGGGATAAATCAGGAGCTTGGGGTGAACATACACACACTACTATATATAAGATAGATAACAAACAAGGACCTACTGTATAGCACAGGAAAATCTACTCAATATTCTGTGATAACCTATATGAAAAAGAATGACTATATGTATAACTGAATCACTTTGCTGTGCACCTGAAACTAACACAGCATTGTAAATCAACTCTAATAAAATTAAAATTAAAAAAAGGAAGATTGTTTCTACATCAGGGACAATGGTTTAGCGGATGGGGGAGGGCAAGATGGCAGGCAGTGTTCCAGGGAAGCAAAGATGAGAGTATGACCTATGAGTGCTCCTAACTCCTTCTCAGAAAAGGTGCCTGAAAACAGTGGGGAGGTAAAGTTATCAGGACTTGGTCACCTATGAGTGTGGAGAGTAAGAGAAAAGACAAAGAGGCTCCATTTTGTAGCCAAGGTGGTGCAGGCACAGTGGAGCCATCAGCTGAAACAGGCATTGCAGAAGGAGGACTTAAAGGGAAGGATGATACATTCTTAGAGATGTTGAGTTTGAGGTGCCTTTGGAACATCTAGATGCATAACTTTCCCCATTTTAAGCAGAAGCACTTGAACTTTTTCTTAGAGTTATCTAAATATGTGCTTGTGACCATTGGATAAGTGAGTTCAAAACTCATTGATGCACAAAATATGCAATATCATGCATCTTCATTTCAAGTGAACATATAATTAGGTAATCATTTTTAAACCACGTCTAAGGAGAAGAGGGTAGGGAAATTATACTACAAGTTTATTTCTGAAAGGAGCCACAGTGACTACATTCCACATGAAGCAACTGGATCTCAGTGAGACCAAGATCTCCCAGCTATTAAGTGGCAGATCTGGGACCCCGGCCTGGTGCTCCATCCTCCACCCTATGCAACTCACCTGTCTGAAATGGCCCATGCCAACCTCCCATTTTAAAGGAGAGCTTTGAAACTCTTCTTCCAGTCTCTACATCTACCTGCCACCTAATCATGGTTTTATTTTTTCCTTCCACCTCAGGTTCCAAATTTATCCCTGGCTTCTGTCCCCTGCTTGTTTTAAAACTTCTCTGAGTAGTGCTTTGGAGAAGGTCCTCAGGACATGGTAGTTGACTCCACGGTCTCCAGTGAAGTGGCAAGCCCCCTGAGCGACTTTGGTTGTGGTGGTCTGTTGCCTTCATTTTCCCTGGGAGCAAGCAGGGTCTTGAATTGTTAGAGGCACAGGGGAAGGCAAAACAGGGAACTTTGGATCAGCTTTTCCTTCTAATGGTTCTTTTCAGGGAGAGAAACAGTATTATCAGAATCTGGGTCAACCGTGTTAGCATCCATGAGAAGGACTTTTCAAGTAATTTTAAGCAATTGTTTTTTTAATAATTCTGCCTGGGCCTTTCAAACCACACTCCATCCTAAATTCTAAGAAGGTAAATTATTATGTGTCATTGCCAAGGCTTCATTTTACATCAAATTTATGCTTACTGGGGGCCCCTTATACCATCCATGTGTGCAGCAGAGTTATATCCAAATTATAGAAATCAGCAGAGACTATTTCTCTCTAAACTCATTACAGATTTATAGTAGACTATTTTCACGGGGCACTACTTTCTTTGTCCCTGTACCTCCATCATCTTACTCCAGCCTTTCTTCTGGTGGAGAGGGGAACTTTAAGCATAACACAGAATCAACGTTAGGCTGTGAGAAAGCATCAATACTGACAAGAGGGAGATTTGTCTGTCTTGTTCTGCTCCACTCTGAAGAATTAAGGCCTTGGGCAATGAGATTTGTCAGCATAGCAACCATGGAGACTGAAGTAGGTGCACTGGGCCAGGAGCAGTGGAAAAGGAAGAAGGGAGAGAAGGCATAACTTCCAGACCCATGTGAGCAGACCTTAGGACCAAAGGGGAACTGTAAAAACATTTTGACACCCCAGTGCTCTGTGTTCCAGATTTGCCTTGAGTAAGACAGGGCTCCTTCTGGTAAAGGGCTGTGCCTGCCCACCTCACCATGTAACACAGCAGAGTTCTAGTTGCTTTTATGTTGGTAAGGGCCATGATATTTGGGGATGTGTAATAATGATGAAAATTAGACACTACCATTTATTGACCATATACTGTGTGCTGAACACCAGAGTAGGTGTGTAGCTTGACCAAAGCCTCATAGTCAGGGAAGTGGTGCCTGGACCAGAATCCAGGTCCCAGGGCTGCCTTTTCAGAGCCCTTTCCATTGTAATATATTTCTAGTCTAGTTTGGAGCTGTGTGTGCACATGAAGATGGAAAAGCTGTCAAGACTTCAAAGAATGAATCTTAGGTGGTGGAATTTCAGGCATGTGATAAGAGTGGGACTTTGATTAGCTTTCTGAAAATAGTGCCAGATAAAAAGGCTGCTATAGAATGTCATTGTTGGGAAGGTTCAAGATAACAAATGGTAAAGAGCCTGGTACACAGTGGTGATTAATAAATGAAATATATGCACTCTAGAGGGCCTCTCACACTGCATACTTGAATCCCTCCTTCCCTACTGCTTCATCTCATGAGAGCCATTAAACCGAGTACTTACCAAATTTTGATAGACTTCGGAGAGCTCATCCTCCTCAGCAATCCTGGAGAGGCCTGGTTTGGAGGTACATAGGGCAGATTTGTGGCTGCTTCTGCTCATCCCACAGGGTCCACCAGGTAGGTCCTGGACAACCTTCCTCGGTTTTAAGGTCCTATCATTCACTAGTGATGTTTCCACCCAAGCCTGGGGCAGGAAGCTTGCTACCAGATGTAACTTTCCAATCCCAGACCACAGATTGTGCAGGGTTTTCTGACCCCTGGCATTGTGCAGGGACCTGTTCTGGCTCTGACTCAGCTTCCTGGCCAGGCATTAAAAGCCCTGCCTTTAAAGTGTATCTAAGACTAAATCCTGTGGGCTACATAGCTTCAACGTTCACTTACTGAACTATCTAAAGTCTCCTTCTTTGCTTCTGGCTCCTGGGAATTACCCTTTCTTGTTTGTATGTGTATTAAAGAGAAACCTTGATGAGAATTCTCAACTTAGGCCATCCACTGAGTAACCCCAAGCCCACGAGAAGATTAGGCAACCAATCTCAGACTTGTTTGAAACCAGACTTCCCTATAGGAGAGACAGAAAAAGAAAGATTTACATTCTGCCTCTTCGGCCAAATTATTTTGCCATACAAGTTCTTTCAATTTCAACTTAGAGAAACCTGCTGACCTCACATCTGAGAAAAGTGATGCGGCTCTCCCTTCCAGGCAAGCAATAAGCCCACCTTTCTTTCAGAACTTCTTTGTTGGTCTTTGTTTCTTACTGCGCAACATATATCTATATTTTTTAACATCTTTACTGGAGTATAATTGCTCTACAATGTTGTGTTAGTTTCTGCTGTATAACAAAGTGAATCAGCTATATGTGTACATATATCCCCATATACCCTCCCTCTTGCATCTCCCTCTCACCCTCCCTATCCCACTCCTCTAGGTGGTCTCAGAACACACAGTTGATCTCCCTGTGCTATGCAGCTGCTTCCCACTAGCTATCTATTTTACATTTGGTAGTGTATATATGTCCATACCACTCTCTCACTTCATCCCAGGTTACCCTTTCCCTTCCCGTGTCCTTAAGTCCATTCTCTATGTCTAAGTCTTTATTCCTATCCTGCCTCGAGGTTCATAAGAACCATTTTTTTTTTTAGATTCAATATATATGTGTTACCATATGTATTTGTTTTTCTTTTTCTGCCTTACTTCACTCTATAAAAATAACTCCGTTTTGTTTCATTTTATGGCTAATATTCCATTGTATATATGTGCCACATCTTCTATATCCATTCATCTGACGATGGACACTTAGGTTGCTTCCATGTGCTGGCTATTGTAAATAGAGCTGCAATGAACATTGTGGTACATGTCTCTTTTTGAATAATGGTTATCTCAGGGTATATGGCCAGTAGTGGGATTGCTGTGTCGTATGGTAGTTCTATTTGTAGTTTTTTAAGGAACCTCCATAATGTTCTCCATAGTGGCTGTATCAATTTACATTCCCACCAACAGTGCAAGTGGGTTCCCTTTTCTCCACACCCTCTACAGCATTTACTATTTGTAGACTTTTTGATGATGGTTATTCTGACCAGTGTGAGGTGATACCTCATTGTAGTTTTGATTTGGATTTCTCTAATGATTAGTGATGTTGAGCATCCTTTCATGTGTTTGTTGGCAATCTGTATATCTTCTTTGGAGAAATGTCTGTTTTTTAGGTCTTCTGCCCATTTTTGGATTGGGTTGTTTGGTTTGTTTGATATTGAGCTGCATGAGCTGCTTGTATATTTTGGAGATTAATCCTTTGTCAGTTGCTTTGTTTGAAAATATTTTCTCCCATTCTGAAGGTTGTCTTTTCGTCCTGTTTATGGTTTCCTTTGTTGTGCAAAGCTTTTAAGTTTAATTAGGTCCCATTTGTTATTTCTGTTTTTATTTCCATTTCTCTAGGAGGTGGGTCAAAAACGATCTTGCTGTGATTTATGTCATAGAGTGTTCTATGATTTCCTCTAAGAGTTTTATAGTGTCTGGCCTTACACTTTTGTCTTTAATCCATTTTGAGTTTATTTTTGTTGTATGGGGTTAGGAAGTGCTCTAATTTCATTGTTTGTACATGTAGCTGTCTAGTTTTCCCAGCACCACTTATGGAAGAGTCTGTCTTTTCTCCATGGTATATTCTTGCCTCCTATATCAAAGATAAGGTGACCATATGTGCTTGGGTTTATCTCTGGGCTTTCTATCCTGTTCCATTGATCTCTATTTCTGTTTTTGTGCCAGTGAACATACTGTCTTGATTACTGTAGCTTTGTAGTATAGTCTGAAGTCAGGGAGCCTGATTCCTCCAGCTCCGATTTTCTTTCTCAAGATTGCTTTAGCTATTACGGACCTTTTGTGTTTCCATACAAATTGTGAAATTTTTTGTTCTAGTTCTGTGAAAAATGCCAGTGGTAGTTTGATAGGGATTGCATTGAATCTGTAGATTGCTTTGGGTAGTATAGTCATTTTCAAAATGTTGATTCTTCCAATCCAAGAACATGGTATGTCTCTCCATCTGTTTGTATTGTCTTTAATTTCTTTCATCAGTGTCTTATACTTTTCTGCATACTCTCTTTTGTCTCCTTAGGTAGGTTTATTCCTAGGTACTTTATTCTTTTTGTTGCAGTGGTAAATGGGAGTGTTTCCTTAATTTCACTTTCAGATTTTTCATCGTTAGTGTATAGGAATGCAAGAGATTTCTGTGCACTAATTTTGTATTCTTCTACTTTACCAAATTCATTGATTAGCTCTAGTAGATTTCTAGTAACAGCCTTAGGATTCTCTATGTATAGTATCATGTCATCTGTAAACAGTGCAGTTTTACTTCTTCTTTTCTGATTTGGATTCCTTTTATTTCTTTTTCTTCTCTGACTGCTGTGGCTAAAACTTCCAAAACTATATTGAATAATATTGGTGAGAGTGGGCAACCTTGTCTTGTTCCTGATCTTAGCGGAAATGGTTTCATTTTTTTCACCATTGAGCACAATGTTGGCTGTGGGTTTGTCATATATGGCCTTTATTATGTTGAGGAAAGTTCCCTTTATGCCCACTTTCTGGAGGGTTTTTTTTTTTTTATCATAAATGCGTGTTGAATTTTGTCAAAAGCTTTTTCTGCATTTTTTGAGTTTATCATATGGTTTTTATTCTTCAGTTTGTTAATATGGTGTATCACATTGATTGATTTGCATATATTAAAGAATCCTTGCTTTCCTGGGATAACCCCCACTTGATCATGGTGTATGATCCTTTTAATGTGCTGTTGGATTTTGTTTGCTAGTATTTTGTTGACGATTTTTGCATCTATGTTCATTAATGTTATCGGTCTGTAGTTTTCCTTTTTTGTGACATCTTTTTCTGGTTTGCTATCAGGGTGATGGTGGGCCTCGTAGAATGATTTTGGGACTGTTCCTCCCTCTGCTATATTTTGGAAGAGTTTGAGAAGGATAGGTTTTAGCTCTTCTCTAAATGTTTCATAGAATTCGCCTGTGAAGCCATCTGGTCCTGGGCTTTTGTTTGTTGAAAGATTTTTAATCACAGTTTCAATTTCAGTGCTAGTGATTGGACTGTTCATATTTTCTATTTCTTCCTGGTTCAGTCTTGGAAGGTTGTGCATTTCTAAGAATTTGTCCATTTCTGCCAGGTTGTCCATTTGATTTGTATAGAGTTGCTTGTAGTAATCTCTCATGATCCTTTGTATTTCTGCAGTGTCAGTTGTTACTTCTCCTTTTTCATTTCTAATTTTATTGATTTGAGTCTTCTCCCTTTTTTCCTGATGAGCCTGGCTAATGGTTTATCAATTTCATGTATCTTATCAAAGAACCAGCTTTTAATTTTATTGATCTTTGCTCTCATTTCCTTCATTTCCTTTTCATTTATTTTGGATCTGATATTTATGACTTCTTTCCTTCTGGTAACTTGGCTTTTAGTTTGTTCTTCTTTCTCTAATTGCTTTAGGTGTAAGATTAGATTGTTTATTTGATAAGTTTCTTGTTTTTTGAGGTAGGATATTATTGCTATAAACTTCCCTCTTAGAACAGATTTTGCTGCATCGCATAGGTTTTGGGCCATTGTGTTTTCATTGTCAATATTTCTAGGCATGTTTTGATTTCCTCTTTGGTTTCTTCAGTGATCTCTTGGTTATTTAGTAGCATATTGTTTTACCTCCACATGTTTGTATTTTTTACACTTTTTTCCCTGTAATTGATATCTAGTCTCATAGCGTTGTGGCTGGAAAAGATACTTGATATGATTTCAATTTTATTATATATACTGAGGCTTGATTTGTGACCCAAGATATGATCTATCCTGGAGAATGTTCCACTTGAGAAGAAAGTGTATTCTGTTGTTTTGGATGGAATGTCCAATAAATATCAGTTAAGTCTATGTGGTCTAATGTGCCATTTAAAGCTTGTGTTTCCTTATTTATTTTCACTTTGATGATCTGTCCATTGGTGAACATGAGGAGTTAATGTCCCCTACTATTATTGTGTTACTGTTGATTTCCCCTTTTATGGATGTTAGCAGTTGCCTTATGTATTGATGTGCTCCTATGTTGGGTGCATATATATTTATAATTGTTATATCTTCTTCTTGGATTGATCCCTTGATCATTACGTAGTGTCCTTCCTTGTCTCTTGTAACATCCTTTATTTTAAAGTCTACTTTTTCTGATATGAGTACTGCTACTCCAACTTTCTTTTGATTTCCATTTGCACGGAATATCTTTTTCCATCCCCTCACTTTCAGTCTGTATGTGTCCCCAGGTCTGAAGTGGGTCTCTTGTAAAAAGCATATATATAGGTCTTGTTTCTGTATCCATTCAGCAAACCTGTGTCTTTTGGTGGGAGCATTTAATCCACTCACATTTAAGGAGTTTTGTAGGATTTAAGGTAATTATTGATATGTATGTTCCCATTACCATTTTTTTAAATTTGGGGGGTTTGTTTTTGTAGGTCCTTTTCTTCTCTTGTGTTTCCCACTTAGAGAAGTTCCTTTAGCATTTGCTGTAGAGCTTATTTGGTGGTGCTGAATTATCTTAGCTTTTGTTTGTCTGTAAACCTTTTGATTTCTCCATCAAACCTGAATGAGATCCTTGCTGGGTAGAGTAATCTTGGTTGTAGGTTCTTCCCTTTCATTACTTTAAGTATATCATGCCACTCCCCTCTGGCTTGCAGAGCTTCTTATGAGAATTCAGCTGTTAACCTTATGGGAGTTCCCTTGTATGTTATTTGTCATTTTTCCCTTGCTGCTTTCAATAATTTTTCTTTGTCTTTAATTTTTTCCAATTGATTACTATGTGTCTCGGTGTGTTTCTCCTTGGTTTTATCCTGTATGGGACACTCCATGCTTCCTGGACTTGGATGGCTATTTCCTTTCCCATGTTAGGGAATTTTTTGACTATAATCTCTTCAAATATTTTCTCGGGTCCTTTCTCTCTCTCTTCTCCCTCTGGGACCCCTATAATACGAATGTTGTTGTGTTTAATGTTGTCCCAGAGGTCTCTTAGGCTGTCTTCATTTCTTTTCATTCTTTTTTCTTTATTCTGTTCTGCAGCAGTGAATTCCACCATTCTGTCTTCCAGGTCACTTATCCATTCTTCTGCCTCAGTCATTCTGCTATCGATTCCTTCTAGTGCATTCTTCATTTCAGTTATTGTACTGTTTATCTCTGTTTGTTTGTTCTTTAATTCTTCTAGGTCTTTGTTAAACATTTCTTGCAACTTCTTGACATTTGCCTCCATTCTTTTTCTGAGGTCCTGGATCATCCTCACTATCATTATTCTGAATTCTTTTTCTGGAAGATTGTCTATCTCCATTTCTTTTAGTTGTTTCTCTGGGGTTTTAACTTGTTCCTTCATCTGGTACATAGCCCTCTGCCTTTTCATCTTGTGTGTCTTTCTGTGAATGTGGTTTTTGTTCCACAGGCTGCAGGATTGTAGTTCTTCTTGCTTCTGCTGTCTGCCCTCTGTGGATGAGACTATCTAAGAGGCTTGTGGAAGTTTCCTGATGCGAGGGACTGCTGGATGGTAGAGCTCTCCTCCACTATCTTGAAGGTCTCCTATAAATACCTTCTTATACTACCTATTCTGTATCTCCTTTGCCCCCTGCATGCACCTCAGTTGGTCATGGTTCATTACCATGGTGGGGTGAACCAAACCTTCATTTTTGAAATGTCTGAGCCTTTATCAGTCCTGCCTTGATTGGGTTGTTATGGTCATTTTCCACTGACTTTAGTCACAGGGCAGGGTAGTAGTAAGTGCTTCCCTAAGTTATCTCTTCTATTCCATAGGTTTTTATACAGCCATTGCAGTCTTACCAATAAGCTTAGGGTAGTTGCTACTTCTTGCAATTAGCCCCAAGCAGCATAATATTATCAATGTACTGGACCAGTGTGATGTCTTGCAGAAGGAAAAGACAATCTAAGTCCCTTGGGAAAATTGGGAAGGGGCAGGAAACGAAACTGGGACACTGAGAACCACCTGGCACACCATCCCTCCATGAGTTCTAGCACCAAGGGGCCACATATTTATTTTTAATTTAAAAATATTTGTAGAGTCCAGCCTTTCTCTATATTTGGAGCAGAACTTGGGGTGGGGTTGGTTTACACACTTGCTAAGCCTGCCACCGTGCCTAGAAGTCTGGGTAACTTCTGCAGCTTTTAGAATGTTGGCTCACATTGTGATAACTCCACAAAGGCCCTTGAGGTCAGGGGAATATGGACACAAGGAGGGAGCACAAAAATCATCTTTTCCTGGGGGTACAGAAAGGCTCTCAGCTGCCCTGGCCAAGGGCATGTCTTGCTCTTCAACCCAGAGTCTCAGAGGCAGGAGGGCCACTTTCTGTGTAGTCAGGAGTTTGGGTTCTCACCATCAGCAGCCATATGGGTTTGGGAACATTCATCAGCTAGAGAACTCGCTGATCTGGAAAAGGAGACTTTTCAAAGGACAGCCCAAAATATATTTTTTAAGCTTATGGAAAAATGGAAGACTTTCTTTGTGTGCCAGATGCTGATAAGCATTTTTGTTTAAAGATATACTGAGTAGAAAAATAGAATGTTCCAAGGGACATTTCAGCAGATAAAAGTTGGCTGTTCCAAGTGTCACTTGGAGGAAAAGTCACACTCAGTGACCGAGAGATAGTGCTCCAGCCGAGGTAAAGGGATCTGGTGGGCAGCAACAGTGACTCTTGCAATGCTTTATTCCAAAGCCTATTTCATGTAGTCTTTTCTTTTCAGAAAATTCAGCAGTTTCCTTAGAACATCATGCAGTTGATCTCTCCATTAGACTCTTAGTCTTGAAACATGCTCTATGAAATATGCACTGAGGCAGAGCAAGTTTCTCTACCTAGTTTGTGCCACTACACTGGGCCTGATGTCTAGCACCTTTCTATTTGGAATTCAGTGTTTTCATTACAATAATAATAATGCAACATAGCACACACATATGTTTTCCTCTTCCTCAGACTAAGAAACTATGTAAACTAAAGTCTTATGCAACTCTCTATCATTTGTGGGCTCCTATGCAGGAGCACAAATGGAGGCCTATGTACCATATGTTGAAATATTTGAAGGGTATGAATCAAGTGAACAAACTGTTAAATAAAATAAGTTGTATCTCTTTGCATTGATACATATGTCTTTATAACATCCTGGAAGGCCAAATTTGAGTTTTTCTTTTTCAGATTTCTCGAGGTTCCCTGCTGTAACAAGATGGCAGTGGAGAGTAGGCCACCAACCCGTGGCTCCCCTTCCTTCCTCTTCCATCTCTTGTCGTAGACTGTTTTGTGAGGGAGCTTGTGCACAAGTACAATAGTCTGCTCAGGCTGCCATAACAAAATACCACAGGCTGGAAGGATTAAGTAGCAGAAATTAATTTTCTCTTAGTTCTGGAGGCTAGAAGTCCCGGGTCAAGGTACTGGCTAATTCAGTTCTTGGTGAGTTTCCTTCCTGGCTTGCAGGTGCTGCCTTCTTGCTGCATCCTTATGTGGCCTTTTCCCTGTAACATGTGGACAGAGGGAGCTCTCTTGTCTCTTCCTCTTCTTCTAAGGACATCAGCCCTGCTGTATTAAGGTCCTACCCTTATGACCTCACTTAATGTTTGCTACCTCCTTAAGACACCATCTTCAAATACAGTCACATAGCGGGTTAGGACTTCAACATATGAATTTGAGGGGGACACAACTCAGTCTGTAACAACAAGCTTGCTGACATTTCAGCCTGCATATCTAAGCTTTATCTACAAAGTCATTTTGAGTCACCCAACCAGACCTTGAGCTGCTGATAACAAAACATGATCTACATGGATTTTTGACGTCCCAGAACTTGAGCTAGATCAGTGCTGTCCAATGCAGTGATGGAAATATTCTGTATTTGGGCTGTCCATAATCGTAGCCACTAGCCACTTGTGGCTATTGAGTACTCAAAATGTGGTTAGTGTGACTGAGGAACTAAACTCTACATTTTATTTAATTTTAATTAATTTAAATTTAATAGCTATATTTGACGAGTGGCTACCATATTCATTGCAGATCTAGAAGTTGGGGAGCAGGTTTTATGAAAGCATGTCTCCTGGCCCCACAGACTCATTGTCCAGAGGGTGTGGAGCAGATTGCATTTTTCAAACATGACCACACCCACATATTTATCCCATCCCACATGCTCTTCTTACAATGTTATTGACACACCTCTCTACCAAGAGGGGGGAATCTATGTTTCCCCTAGGCAAGGGATTGTGACTGCCTGGACCAAGGGAGTATGGTGGAAGTGATAATATGTGACTTCCAATGCTAGGTCATAAAAAGGACACAGCTTCTGGCCACTTCACACTCTTTATCTCTCTCCCTTACCACCCCCCCCACTCCATCCCCAAACTTTCAGAACTTTTGCTTTTGAAATTGCAGAAATAAGCAAAAAACACCCAAATGAGAACAAACTCAAGCTATTTAATTCAGAGCTTTTGTGGTGAGGGAGTCAGCCACCATCACCTGTGTTTTGCAGAGATCCAAAGGCAGGCAGAGGAGTGGGACAGCTCTAGGTAGAGAAAAGGGAAAGCCTCAGGTGTGCCCTGATTGGAAGTTGTTGGTCTGGGGAAGCTGCAGGCAGGCCAACTAGAAGTAGGGCATTTTGTGTGATTGATTAGGGGAGCAGATTTGGCTTTCTCTGGTTGGTCTTAAGTTGGAAATGGGGGCAAAAATTAGAGAAGCTCTCAGTTATTGATCAAGTCCTGGTCATTTGGGGCTTATTTCTACAGAAGTTGTAGTGGGTTTCCAGGGCTGGTTGCACACATTGTGAGTCAGGGTTCTATTTTCATATATGGTCTAGCCATTGTCCATTTGTATGTTCAGCCTCAGAACCCAGCCACCATCTTGTGAGGAAGCTTCCCATGTGGAGAGGAACCAAGGTCTTCTGACAGCAGCCAAAACTGAATTGCCAGCTCTGTGAGTGAACACCTTGAAAATATATCCAAAGTCAAGCCTTCAAATGACTACAGGCCCAGCTGACATCTGATTGGAACTTCATGAGAGATCTTGAACCAGAGTCACCCAGCTAACCTACTCCTCAATTCACAGCCCACAGAAACCATGAAAGATGTAAATGACTACTGTCATTTTAACCCACTGTTTTACAATTTTTAATGCAGCCTTAGATAACTAATAAAGGACAGGAGTGCAGCAGAAAAGGGCCAATCCCAGAACCCTCAAAGCTGTGGGGCCCGGGACAGGGACCTCTTTTGCCTGGATCTAAGGGCAGTACTGGTGAAATGATATTGAATTTGTTTGTTTCAGTATCTAGGTGTTTCCTAGGGAAGGATGGGCTTATTTATACAAAAGAGGAATTTGAAGGACTGATTACGGTGTTTGAGATCAGGAGATTTTTTTTTTACAAAAGCTTTAGCAAAGAGCCTTTCATCTGGAGGACACAAATAAACTAAAATAGAATGAGACAATTTATTTGGTTGAGGTGTGAACACACAAAAATAGTACACATTTAGGCATAGTCACAGTGGAAGGAGAGCTGCTTAAGCAGAGATGCTGCCTATCACTTTTCAAAAATGCCTGTGAAACCTCTTTCAGAATTGCCTACGAAGCTGGATTATGAGCTTCCCGTGAAACCAGACTCATCACTCAGACTGAGACTTGGTTTGTGATCCTAGACAGCATTTCCCAGCGTGATTATCCAACCTACTGCACAGACATGGCTCTGAATGGCTTAGAACTGTTTCTAAAACTCAAGTCTCCCCTCTGAGGACACTTGCTGTCAGAGTTATCTTTCTACAATACATCTCAGATCATGTGCTTCAGTGGCTCTTGGTTGTATAGAGAATTAAGCCTCAACTTCTCAGCCAGATTTTCAAAACTTTCTACAATATACACCCCCCACCCAGCCTTCCAGTTTCGTCATCCCAAAACACACATGTTCTCTCTACTTACCGGTGATGGGTACCATTTACTGAGCCTTTATCATGTTCATAACACTGTGCTGAGAGCTTTACATAATACCCCATTTTATCTTTATATGATTTTGTAAGGTAAATGTTATCTTTATAGTATAGATAATAATAAAAGCACTGTATACAGTGCTTACAGTGTGCTAAGCCACTGTACAATAGAAATATAATGTGAGCCATATATGTAATTTAAAACTTCTAATGCTGCATCAGAAAGTAAAAAATGGTGAAATTTATTTTAATAAAATATTTTATCAGTGAGCTTATAATCAGTATAAAAACTTACTAATATATTTCATATTTTTTTGGTATTAAGTCTTTGAAAGCCACCATGCACTTTATACTTACAATACCTCTCAATCTGGACCCTAACTTTTCATTGCAAATACTTGATCTGTATTTAGATTTCATAAGAAGTAGAGTGGAACAATAAGAATCACATATCCAAGTTGTTCCATACATACTTAAAAGGGTTTTAATACCTGAATCAGTACCAAAAAATCATTTCTTTTTCTATTCTCATTCCTATTGACAAAACTACTTCAATTTGAACCTTTTAATTTCAGTCAATTAAAAGTGAAGAAAATTTTAAAAATTTAGTTTCTCATTTGCACTAGTCACATACCAAGCACTCAGTGGTCACATGTGGCTAGCGGCTGCCATATTGGGCAGTACAAGTCAAGCATTTTACTGTCAACATGAATGTACGGGGTAGGTGTTGTCATTATCTTCATTTTACAGATAAGGAAACAGAGGCACAGAGAGGTAGGAACTTGCACTAGTACACACAGCTAATAAGCTGAAGCTCAGAATAAGACTTAGCTAATAAACGTTGGTGTCAGGATTTGAACTCAGGAGTATGTCCAAAGCCTAGATTTTCATCCATGTGCTAATTTCCTCTATACACTTAATTTCTCACTATTATCCTAAAATTCTTACTTTCTTATTTCTGGTTCTTTGTATCAGACTCTTCCCTCTGTCTGTGGTGCCTTGCAAGTGTCATTCATTCACTCAGATAGTCATTCAGTCAATCACCTTTTCAAAAATATTGCCAGTTATTTTTCAGATGTCTCCCTTATAGCATAGAGCAGTGATCAAGACAGATGTAGCCCTGTCCTCCCAGAACTTATAGTTTAGAACAGCATTTCTCCAACTTTGGTCTCATGACCCTGTAACACTCTAAAAATTGAGGAGTGCAAGGGGCTTTTGATTATGTGGGTTATAGCTGTTGATATTTATTATATTAGAGATTAAAACTAGGAAACTTTAAAAGTATTAATTCATTTAAAAATAACATAAAGAACCTATTACATGTAAACATAAATAATGTATAAGTATGAAAAGATAACTACATTTTCCAAAACAAAAAAAAATTGAGTGGCATTGTTTTATAATTTTGCTAATCTCTTTAATTTGTAACTTTTTAAAGGATAGCTGGATTCTCGTCTCTACTTCTGTCTTTACTTTGATGTGATATGTTATTTTGGTTGAGGTGTATAAGGAAAATCTGGCCCCACCCAGATATGTAATTGGAAAGGAGTATCTTAAAAGTCTTTTCAGATAATTGTGGAAATTCTTCTTCGCTACTATACCAAAAATCAATAAGTGGTCATTTCTTTTTTTTTCTTTCAATAAGTGGTAATTTCTTAAAGGTTAGCTACAATGTGTAATCTGAAACCGTATCAGTGGTAAATATATGAAATAAACTTTTCATATATTAAAATTCATTAGTTTAGCTTGCACTTTCAGTGGATCTTATATATGATTTTGTAACAACATTCATTGTTCACTTGGAAAACATTGATTCACTGAGTTATACTGTTCTTTCAAATGTTGACACACTTCATTACACAATATAGAAAAAAATCACATTTATTAATATCAGCACTGATCACATCAGAAAAGTCTTTAAGTGTTGGAAATTTGTTGAGCTTGTGGTGACAAAATTTTTCCAAAATTCTAATTTTTATTTGAATGCTTGAACTTTACCACTGGCAACACACACTTTGAGTTGTTTTTCTTGAAGTGACAGAACTACTTTGTTCATTTTGAGAGAATGTCTACCAAATATCCAGGTCTAAATAAACATAGTTTAACTGCCTATTGTTCTTTCAAGTAAAAAATGAAAAAAAAATCATCTAGCTCAGCTCACAATCCTAACAGTCACACAAGCACTTTTCCTTGAGATGACCATCACACTTCAGTGGGCAGCAAGGGCTTTGAATACTTCCCATTTTGTTATGCAGAATATAAAATAGTTATATACTCAAGGGTCATGATTTGAAAAAAATTAATCACTTTTACTGCTTAATCAAGGACATTCTTAAGTAAAACTAGCATTTTTTTTTCTTCTGTGATTGGATGGGTGAAGAATACAACAGCTAATGCTGTCGGTTGTTGTCACAGCCTTGATTCATCTTAAGGCACCAGCAGTTTTCGCACCATTGCTTTTGTACCATCAGTGCAAATGTCAATACAGTGGAAAAGATAAATAACAGTTTTACCATCAACCTAGTTTTGACCTTGTGAACCCCATGAAATAGCCTTGGGATCACAAGGGTCTGAGGACTACACTTTGAAGACTAATCATCTAGAAGGAAATATAATTACACAAGTACATGGGTAAGCTGACCAAGGGGTCAAGGAGGGCCTCTTGGCTATTTAAGGTTAGACCAGAAATACATGTCAGTGACCCAGGTGAACGAAGGGCAGGGTAGGGGAAGAGAGTGTCAGGCAGAGGCAGTGGTGTGCGTGAAAGCTGGAAAAGAGAGGCAGGCTGGAGAAACAAGTAGTGTTTGGCTGGAACTTGAACAATCACAGGGAAAGCAGTAGGTGATGAGGCCAGAGAGCTGGGCAGGGCCAGCCTGTGAATAGGCCTGCAGTGTGTTGAGGGCATCATGTCACTTCTGTTTACTCCTGAAAATGTTTAACCTGAATCTAATCATGAGGAGACAACCAGAAAAATCCAATTTAAGATATACTCTGCCAAACAACCTGCCTGGACTCTTAAAAAAACATCCAGGTATTGAAAGACAGAAAAACGCTAAGGAACTGTTCTAAATTAAAGGAGACTAACGAGACATCACACCTAAAAGCATTACATAATCCTTGATTGGATCACGCCACCACCAACAATAACTATAAATGACACTATTGGGATAATTAGGGGGATTTGAATTCAGATTGTATGTTAGATAATAATATTGTATCAAGGCTAAATTTTCCTAATACGATGATTGTATTATGGTTATGTAGGAGAATGCCTTTAAGGGTATTTAGGAGTGAAATATTAGGATGTCTGTGACTAATTTAACTCTCAAATGACTCATCCAAAACTATAAGTGTATAGAAAAAGAAAGAAAGAAGACCAACGTAGCAGTATGTTAATAATTGATGAATTTAGGTGCAGCGTATATGGGCATTTATTTACTATTCTTGCAAATTTTCACTAGGTTTGAAAACTTTTCAAAATAAAATGTTGTAATATAAGGAGTTCGGGCTTTATCCTAGAATCAATGGAATCCATGGAAAGATGTTAACCAAGGGAATAGCATAATTAGAACTCTTAGGTTACAAGGGATCAAAAGCCAATTAGAAGAGGAAACTTACTGACTCATGTGATCAAATATGATGGGTGAGGCTGGTCTCTGGATTCCAGAATCTGGATCTCCTCAGTACCTACCACTCCACTTCCAATCTTTCTCTTCCTCCTGTTACTCTATAACATTGACCTCATTCTTTGCAACTGCAGACACAATTTCTCTGCCAGGAACTATGGCCTCAGGTGAATGTGAGTTTATTGCCTTACTGCCTGTGAATCCTCTGCTCCCACCTATTTGAGATTGACTAATCCTCAGGAAAACATTCTGATTGGTCCTATGGGGATCATAGGTTCACCACTTTGACCAGTCATTGAGGCCATAGATGTGAACGATGATAATTTGTACCCCCTGGTCCTGGTTCTGCCCCTGCCCCTGTGAAACTGTTCCTCCTCTTAGAAACAGATGCAAAGAAAGGATTAGATTTCCAAGAGGTTTACTGAGGGGAATGCCAGCAAAAGATAAACTGGAAGGGAGGAGGAGTAGGCAGGGAGAGGCTTCAGGCTATAATGTAGGTCTGATGCCTATGAAAGAAGAGAGGAAAGGAAGGATGAGCAGGAAGAGCCTCAGGTCACAGTGCAGTTCTAAGAAAGCCTTCACCAAGCTAATAGAGAATTCCCAAGAAGATTGCCATTGGAAAAGTACTACATCAGGCAGGAATGTCCCAGCTCTAGACTCCCATCATGCTCAGTCATTGGCTGGGAGCAGCCTGGAGGAAATACGGTATTGGTATGACACCATGGTGGATCCCAAGGTGCAGCAGCTGGAGCCTATCAGTCAATTATGTCCCACCAACCCAGCAGGCTCTTTAGAAGGTCTGAACTGTATACCTTATGGTTGCTACAACCTGATGGTCAGAAAGGGAATGGGGGGAATGGAGAAAGAGGTGCTGGGCAGAAAAAGGATAAAAGCAATAGCTGTTACACTAGATTTCTCCACAAGGGAAAGAATCTTACATTTTCTTTGTCCTTCAGTCCTCAGTTCTTTGAATCTCTATGTCCTTACACAGTAATCAAAGTTTAGTAATTAAATTTGATTCTAAAGATGATTACAAAAGAAGAGGAATAAAACAGGTTTTAGGAAATAACAGTGTGATCTTTCTCAGCCTAGATGGAGTGATTCCTTTGAGGGTAAAAACATACTTTTGATGTGTAAAGTCTAGTGTATTAAAATTTGCTTGTCTTATCACTCTAACTTCCTGTGATTTCTAATTAAACTTCAGGACACCTGTGAGGGTTCTTGTTTCTTATTTAATAGTTGTGTGAATTAGTGGCAGAACTAGAAATAGAAACTAGGTTTCATCCATGTTCTACCCTTGTTCCCTGCCTCAGTCTCAACACATAGATAACCAGGGCCAGAACACACAAAGGCTAGATTTTCACTGAAAGATGTTGAGATGAAGGACCTGAATTTGGTTTGGAATAGAAGAACTGTTCAAATGAAATGGGATGGTATAGCTGCAATGGAAAAGAGTATGGTTGTTCCTCAAAAAATTAAACATAGAATTACTTTATGATTCGACAGTTCCATCTCTGGACACATACCCAAAAGAATTGAAAGCAGGAACTTGAAGAGGTATTTGTACATCCATGTTCATAGCAGCATTATTCATAACAGCCAAATGGTGGAAGTGTCCATTGACTGATGAATAAATAAAGAAAATGTGGTATATACATTCAGTGGAATATTATTCAGCCTTAAAAAGGAAATAGACTCTTTTTTCTAAAATAGAAACATAGTTGATTTATGATAGCATATTAGGTTTCAGGCATACAACATAGTAATTCAATATTTTTATAGATTATACTCCATTTAAAGTTATTACAAAATAATGACTATATTTCCCTGTGCTGTACAATATATACATATTAGTTTGTATCTCTTAATCCCCTACCCCTATCTTACTCTTCCCCGCCATCCCTCTCCCCACTGGTAACCACTAGTTTGTGCTCTATATCTGTGAATCTGTTTCTATTTTGTTATATTCATTGTTTGTTTTATTTTTTAGATTCCACATATAAGTGATAACAGAGTATTTGTCTTTCTCTGACTTATTTCACTAAGCATAATACCCTCTAGGTCTATCCTCGTTGTTGCAAATGGCAGAATTTCTTTTTTTATGGCTAAGTAATATTCCATCGTATATGTATAACACATCTTCTTTATCCATTCATATGTTGATGGGCATTTGGGTTGCTTCCATATCTTGGCTATTGTGAATAATGTTACTGTGAACATTGGGGTCCATGTATCTTTCTGAACTACTGTTTTCATTTTCTTCAAATATATACCCAGGAGTGGAATTGCTGGGTCATATGGTAATTCTAATTTTAGTTTTTTGAGGAACCTCCATACTGTTTTCCATAGTGGTTTCACCAATTTACAGTCCCATCAACAGTGCACTAGGGTTCTTTTGTGTCCACACCAACTTTTGTTATTTGTAGACTTTTTGATGATAGCCATTCTGACAAGTATGAAGTGATATCTCATTGTGGTTTTGAGTTGCATTTCTCTGAGGATTTTTTCTTGTGCCTGTATATCTTCTTTGGAAAAGTGTCTATTCAGGTCTTCTTCCCATTTTTAATTGGGTTGTTTATTATTTGATATTGAGTTGCTTTAGATGTTTATATATTTTGGATATTAACCCCTTATTGGTCATATCATTTGCAAATATTTTCTCCCATTCAGTAGGGTTGTCTTTTTATTTTGTCAGTGGTTTCCTTTGCTGTGCAAAAGCTTCTTTTAATTAGGTTCCATTTGTGTATTTTTGCTTTGTTTCTTTTGCCTTAGGAGACAGATCCAAAAAAAACATTGCTATGATTTATATCAATGAGTGTACTGCCTATGTTATCATCTAGGAATTTTATGGTTTCAGGTCTTACATTTAGGCTTTAATCCATTTTGAGTTTACTTTTGTATATGCTGTGAGGAAATGTTCCAATTTCATTATTTCACATACAGCTGTTCAGTTTTCTCGGCACCATTTGTTGAAGAGACTGTCTTTTCTCCATTATATATTCTTGCCTCCTTAAAAAGGAAGGAATTTCTGGCATATGCTACCACACAGATGAACTTTGAGGACATTCTGCGAAGTGAAATAAGCCAGTCACAAAAAGACAAATACTGTATGATTCCACTTATATGAGTCATCTAGAGTAGTCAAATTCATAGAGAAGGAAAGTAGAATGCTAGTTGTCAGGGACCATGGGGAGGGGAGAATAAAAAAATGAAATGGGACGACTTTGGAAAGCCATTTGGGAGGATCAACTAAAGATGAATATAGTATATTCTGGAACCCAGCAATCACACTCATTGGTATATGCCCAAGATAACTGAGTGCATTTGTTCATCAAAAGACAGGGGCAAGGATGTTTATAGCTACACTATTCATCTGGCCAGAAACATTCAGATGTCCATTCATGGGAGGATAGGTAAGTATTCGTACAGCGGAATACTATACAGCAATGGAAATGAACAAACTACTGCTACACACAACATGAATGACTCTCACACACATGAAGCTGAGCAAAAGTGATTCCATTGTAAACATGGTAAAGTACTCTCTGGTGTCAAAAGTCAGAATAGTGGTTAATTCTTGGGAGGAGGTGGAGGAGCAACTGGGGGCAAGCATGAAGGTGGCTCCTGGGTGTTGGTAGTGACCTGTTTTTTCATCTGGATGGTGGTCACATGGGTGTGTTCACCTTGTGAAATTTAATTAAATTTTACATGTATCATTTGAGTACTCTTTTGCATGTATACCTCAATTTTTAAAAGTTTGTTAAAATAATTGGTCAGGAGTAATTAGGCTTCTAGAGTCACCATAGAGTTTGAAATTAGTCTTTACATATTTAACACTCAGAATTGATATAGTGGATAGTTTTGGGCCAGACTGTGGGAAGACAGAGAGCTTTTCTCCATAAAGCATGTATTGTTGTCTGACTATGTAGGAGTTAGTGGCAGACCCTTAGCATTATAAAAATATGCTTCATGTTAAAAACACGTATGTACATTCACTCCTCACAACAAACCTGAGAGTAGCAATTGCTACCATTGCTACCTTCCAGGTGAGCAGTCCAGCACTCAGAAAACCCAGTGATCTACAAAGGTGTCTCAGCTAGTAAGCAGTGGGGTCAGAATTAAGCCCAGGTAAGCTGTACCCAAGCTTGTACTGGCTCATCCTCCCTGCTCTGCCTCCAAGTATATTTTAGTATCTGGCAATGCCCCTCATTCACATGACATTGTGCCTGGGGAGTGTGGTTCTGATGAAATTATGTATATATTTCTATCGTAGAGAAAAAATTCTATAATTTTCCTTGGTGTTTACCAACTAGATTTAAATTTTGATTGTTTTAATTTTTAATTCAGTACTTTGTTAGAATGTCAATACATTAAGGAGTTATTTTATTTAGGCTTTTACATTACAAAAAAAGTGTAAACGACATTAAAGGAACTTGAGAAATTAAGAAGTCTTCCATAATTTTGCTATCCCATTTAAATGGTAGTATCCCTTCTTCTAGATCTGCTCTTGTGTGTTTATTTTTCCCACTTTTTCCACTCAACAATACATATCTTAGAGTCTTTAAAACTATATTTATAGAAATAACTCTTTTTATAAGAGAGTAAAATTATTATTAAAAAATTGCAAACTGAAAAAACATGAAGAAAAAATGAAAATTGACTTAATTGCACAACTGAGCAAGAACCAGCACTAACAACTTATTGTGATATATGTGTGTGTATATATATATATATATATATATATATACATACATACATACATATATCCTTACTTTTTAAAGATTCTTTTCCCATATAGGTCATTACAGAGTATTGAGTAGAGTTCCCTGTGCTATACAGTAGGTACTTATTAGTTAGCTATTTTATATATAGTAGTGTGTATATATCAATCCCAATCTCCCAATTTATCCCTCCCTCCCTCCTTTCCCACTCTGGTAACCATAGGTTTGTTTTCTACATCTGTGACTCAATTTCTGTTTTGTAAATAAGTTCATTTGTACCATTTTTTAAGATTCCACATATAAGTGATATTATATGATATTTGTCTTTGTCTGACTTACTTCACTCAGTATTACAATCTCTAGGTCCATTCATGTTGCTGCACATGATATTATTTCATTCTTTTTTATGGCTGAGTAATATTCCATTGTACATATACACCACATCTTCTTTATCCACTCCTCTGTCAATGGACATTTAGGTTGATCCATGTCTTGGCTATTGTAAATAATGCTGCAATAAACATTGGGGTGCATGTATATTTTTGAATCATGGTTTTCTCTCGGTATATGCCCAGCAGTGGGATGGCTGGATGATATGGTAATTCTATATTTAGTTTTTTAAGGAACTTCCATACTGTTCTCCGTAATGGTTGTACAAATTTACATTCCCACCAACAGTGTAGGAGGGTTCCCTTTTCTCCACACCCTCTCCAGCTGTTTCTAGATTTTTTGATGATCATTCTGACCAGTGTGAGGTGATACCTCATTGTAGTTTTGATTGCATTTCTCTAATAATTAGTGATGTTGAACATCTTTTCATGTGCTTTTTGGCCTTCTGTCTGTCTTCTTTGGAGGAATATCTATTTAGATCTTCTGCCCATTTTTTGATTGGGTTGTTTGTTTTTCTGACATAGAGCTGCATGAGGTGCTTATATATTTTGGAGATTAATCCCTTGTCAGTTGCTTCATTTGCAAATATTTTCTCCTATTCTTTTGGTTGTTGTTTAATTTTGTTTATGTTTCCTTTCCTGTGCAAAATCTTTTAAATTTAATTAGGTCCCATGTTTTTATTTTCATTACTCTAGGAGGTGGATCAAAAAATATATTGCTGCAATTTATGTTAAAGAATGTTCTGCCTATGTTTTCCTGTAGGAGTTTTATAGTGTCTGGCCTTACATTTAGGTCTTTAATTCATTTTGAGTTATTTTTGTGTTTGGTGTTAGAGAGTGTTCTAATTTCACTCTTTTACATGTAGTTGTCCAGTTTTCCCAGCACCACTTATTGAAGAGACTGTCTTTTGTCCATTGTATATTCTTGCCTCCTTTGTCATAGATTAGTTGACCATAGTATATGAGTTTATCTCTGGACTTTCTATTCTGTTTCATTGACCTATATTTCTGTTTTTGTGCAAGTACCATACTGTTTTGATTACTGTAGCTTTGTAGTATAGTCTGAAGTCAGGGAGCCTGATTCCTCTAGCTCCATTTTTCTTTCTCAAGATTGTTTTGTCTATTCAGGGTCTTTTGTGTGAAACCATAATTTTAATGGGCACATCACAGCTATTGGACAAAAGTATTTAAAAGGAGACTTCCCTGAGTAATTTTTTCATTCTTAATGTTCTCTCTAGTCTATTATGTATATAAACACAGTATAACTTTTTACATAATTTCAAAGATTATAAGCTTTTTAGGGGCAAAAAGCATTTGGAATAAAGTATAGAATCTAGCCTGAATCACAATGATGCTCACCAAAGGTGTTGACCAAATTTGGGGACAACCTGGTGACAGTTTTGGATTTTGGGTATCTATTACTTCTGGGTTAAAGAATATATGAAAACTGATATTTATTTATAAAGATAAAAGAATCTTTACATATCAAAGCAAGTAGTCTTTGGCTGATGATAGGAAATAATAATATATACTTGAATGTGTCCCAAATACCTTCAGCTTTACATATGTACCCACTGGCCCACTTGCCAAATATTTGTCTGCCACCAAATTTCTTTGTGGCATTCCCATGGTGGGTGTGGGTACTGGTGCTGGCATGGTTACTGGGCTGCCACAGGCAATACAGAACTCTCCAGTTCCTGCCCTCACCCCTTCACTGTAATTGCTTTAAGGTTCCCCAAGGCTCTGGGTCAAAACCAGAGAGAAGAGGAATTTCCTCTCTTTCCCATTCCAAGGAAAGTAAAATATCCTCCTAGCTTTCCTTTATCCCAACATTAGTATCAGGAAAAACAACCATTTTATTTAGGAGAAATCTTTACCCCTCTCACTAGAGAGAGATTTTATTCTCTTGGCCCCAAGAAAGCAATAGCAAATTAGTTCAATCTTGGCCCATAGTCTGATTCATTCTTTCTTATCTAGGATTTTTGGAGTGACAGATGCCCCAAAAGTGTAAATAGGTCAAGTTGATCTCGCCTAAAATTAAAAAACAAAAATGTGTTGGAGCAAAGAGCCATGACTTGTGTTCCAATCAGTTTCAGGCTGCTCACTTAGGAATACTGAGGAAGAGAGGGAGACAAAAATTGTAAAATCAGGTTGCCACTTGCTGTCTAAATAACAACCTCTTTGCCATTCTCCACTCGTTTAAATTCACCATAATGAGGAATGCCCTCTGACTTGAAAGCAAAGATGCAGTTAAAATAGCTGGCTATACCATTATTTTCCAAACAAGTTATGTTCACCAAATGATAAAGAGAGTTAATGTTCAGCTTCATGGCTATTTATTTTAGACCTAAAATGATGCAGACAAGTGCTCAGAAATATGAAGACTCTGGAGGGTGTTGTGTATTCAGTTCCACAGTTAATAAATTATGAGTGTTATGTATGTTGTGAGTTTAGCAGTTAAATGGGTCTCAATATAAAACTGTACCTTGTTGATGGAAATAAACAAATACAGAGCTGCTTCATTAAACTTAACTCTTATTGACGACATTGTAAATATGAATAAGGTTTTATTAGAATTGTGTACACCTGTGGTGGTACTTTTCTATAAAAGTGACCCAGAACCTCTTACCTTCTAAGATTATCCTGCACTTGCCATGTTTGCCTGAGAATGAAAAAAAGAAACTTCGATTATGGGAATGCATCCTATTGTGAATGGAGAGAACTCTATGCTTGCCTTCAACTACCTATGGTATTCTTTATTTCTTCCCCCAGTTCTCCCCTCTCCTCTGAACTCTCTCACTCCTAATATTTATAAGGCCCTGGAATCCATTATTTCCTTGGTGTATACCAGATTTATGTGCTCTGTGCATATCTGTGCAACAGGGGAGGAAAGAGCTGGAGGAAAACACATGAGGAGTGTTGAAAAGCAGTCTGGAGGAAGTAAAATGAAAGTGTTCCACAGAAATTAATATGGTAATACAAAGGAGAAGCCTGTTCGATAGTGTTTAAAAAATCATAGAGCCTAATTTACTTGAAAAGAGATTAGATCATTGCCAAAATGGGCACATATTTATAATGTGTGTATCCTCAAATGAAAAAGAATAAATGGTTTAGCTAGGTCAAATGTAATTTCTGATTAGACCCCTGCCGAGCTCTCCAACAAGTTACAATTTGAAAGGAAGCCCAGTAAATTTGGAGTTTGGTTGAGTTTAAAATCTGATTTTCCAATTCATTTATACTTAGAGATGTTGTTGTTTTTTCTCTTCTCCGATTTCAAATAGAACAGCAACTGTGGACTGAAACTAATGGTAAAAGTAACAGTGAGGTTATAACAATGAAGTTTCCCCATTAAGAAACAAGATTCCTCGGTCTTTGAATAGAATATAAATCATGTCAGAGTAATAGAGTGAATAACATCTCTTCTCAATACCTAAATCGATTGCCAAAATCCTGAGATGAAAGTTTTCTTGTGATAAAGAACTAAGCCTTTGAAATATCTGTCCTAGTTATCTCTTAGGTTAGAAGTCCAGTCACCCATTCCTACTTCTGGAAAATGCCCTCCTCCGTGATCTACATAATGGCACAGCCCTGGTTGATTAGACTGGTGCACCTGGGTTACCTGATCAATTTGGAACTAAGACTGAGAGCAAGCAGGATTAAGGAGGGTGAAACCAGTAATGTGTGGACTCAGAAGCCATTAGCAGTAGCTGTTAAACCGTGTGGACTACAGAACATAAAAAGCTGGGAAACAGAATGGGAGAGAATTTGGGGGCTTCACCAGAGCATTCTGGAGTAGTCTCAGGTTCCGGTGTGTTCCTGAAATCCAGCAAGTTTTGCCTTTTGGTTCCATGATGACCACTGTCATCTTTATAATAAACTTTTTCAGCTAAAATTAAATCCAAGGGGCTTCTCTTACTTCCAACCAAGAAAGGCCCTAGACAACTTTTGGAACTGGAATTTTATAATTATTTACTTAAAGCTAAAACCATTCCTGTTTTAAATGTTAAGTTCAGACAAGCTTGATATGAGCACTAATATTAATTCTGATGTTTTAAAATGATGGTAGATAATTTAAAACATTATGTTCTTCTACAAAACAATAAAATAACAAAAATAGAGAAGGAAACTTTGTACCTTTCCTTAAAAACTAATTGATACTTTTAAGAAAATTTCATATGCATGAGTCTTTCCTAACGTCTTCAAAGAGACTTGGCCATTCCCTACTTCTGTAGCAAAGCATATTGCTATCATAAATGTGTAATTATGCATAGCAATTAGCTATCATTCCCTGTAATCTATTGCAGCTCTACTCAGCTCTAATATTGCGAATATGAGGTTGAAGAAGCTACAGGCCCAGTCGTCAAGGGAAGACAAACATAACATGTCACATGGGACTCTCCCTATTGCTTCAATGTGCCTACATATTAGAGACAGGGCAAGGGCCATCTCCACAGGAACTGCTGCGAGATAGCAAAGTCAACCCTGTGACTCCTAGTCTTTCATCTAAATTCGACGTAAATAAGATAAGCTTAGATCGCTTTTTTGTTTTTTTTTAAAGAATTTCTTTGAAGTTAATTTATAGGAGTAGAGAGCCTTATGGCTATTCCCCTCCATTCCCCATTAGGGAGAAAAAGGAAATTCCTACTGCCTCCCCTTAAGACAAGTTGGAGCTGTGGGGGCCAGGAGGAAAAGAAATACGTCACCTGGACTTAAGACTTAGAACAAATGAGACTGTTCTAAGTCTCATTTGGAGGGTGGGGGAGGAAACAGCAATGACTTTAAAAAGAGAGATGGTCGTAATGGGAATGTCCCACACTTCCAGAGTTTGCTAGGGCAAGGGTACAGAAGTGTACTGGTGGGCAGAGCAGCCTCTGCAGAAGGGCAGCCAAGCCGGAGTCATCCTGAAAGGATCCAGGGTCAGAGAGCTGACCCGCAGGGTGAGGGAACCTGAGCTATTCTGCTGGATGCAGAAGCTGAGGAGTGAAGAGGTTCACAGAATAGTGAATGTTATGTTAGTGTTAGACTAGTTAGTGAGGTCATATCCACAAAGATCACTGAAGAATCTACAACGTGTTCATTATACAGCCAGCATTTCCATGCGGGCATTCGATAGACAAATGAGAGCTACAAATAGCACCAGTTAGATAAATAGAACTTTGCCTCTTTTCTTCTCATCCCTCTCGCTGACCCCAGTCTTGGAGGCACTATAAGCGGAAACAGAATTGGATGAAAGATGGAAATGCTGATATTGAATTTGACTACAGTTGGGCTGCAGCCTGCAGGCCTGCAAGCTTTGTAATTGCCCAGCCTTGAGACTGAAGAAAGAGCCCAGAGACATCGACAGAGACATCAATGGTTTATTGGATAGAGAATCTTACCCGCCCACAGCAAAGGTTCTGGAGTGACACCTCACCATGAACAGTCGATGGCAAGAAGGACATGGCAGCAATCGTCTACTCAGGGGAGGAGGCTACTGTTTATAGAGGGAATTGATGTCAGGTTGGCTCACAGTTAGCAGGCAAACCAGCAACTGGGGCCGTGGGAAGCACATAAGCAGTTACTGATTAAGCCCTATAATTAAGAGGATTGGATAGTCATGTGAATGAAGCAGGGCCTGGTCAAGCAGGGGATGTACAGAGAGCAAGAGAACAACCATCTTAAATGACCTGATCATTTAACTGCATTTCTTAATGTCTGAAAACAAGACTGCTCTTTGTTGCCTGAAGATATTAAAAGTAATGAATATGCCCCAGATGTTACCAGGAAGAAGGGAGATCTGCCAATGTTTAAAAGCATTCGTGGGAGAAAAAGTCTAATTCAACTCATTCAATAGACCTGTCAAGTAAACAGATAGTTAAAGAGAATGGCTTAAGTGTTGCTATACAGGTGAGTATGGACTGTCCTGGAGAAAACATGGGGGCACCTGAGTCTCAGGGGATCAGGGAACGCTTCCCAGAATCAGTGAGTTGAAATAACAAGTAGGAGTTTGCCAGGTAAAAAGAATGAAAGATTGGAGGCGAAGGGCAGCTGGGCAAAAGGAGGGGCAGGTACAAATTTCTAGAGGCAAGAGAAAAAACAGCCCGTTTTGGAAATTACAATTAAGTATGTTTTGAATATAGACTCTGATGGGTGAGCAGTGCAAGGCCATGAAGTATATACTGTGGTAAGGAGCTTGCATGTAATACTGGAGTCTGTGGGAATACATGAAGTGGCATTTTTAAGCAAGGAAGGAATATTGTGAAAGGTCATTCAAGCTGCTGTGTTCTGAGACACCTGGAGCTGGGCCCGACCTGTTAAGGAGCTGTAACAGTAATCAAGGTGAAGGATGCCAGTAGTTTGAACTAGAACTAAGGTAATGACAGTGAGAATGAAGAGAAAGTAACAGATACCAGTGCTCTTTAAGGAGTATCAATTGAAAAACTTGGGGATGGACTGAATGAAGGAGTAAGTAGAAGGAAGGTTTAAGGATGCATGTTTTCAGCATGGACAACCAGATTTATTCAATCATTTAATAATTTATTTTTTAGCACTTCCAAAAGGCCAAGCACTCTTAGGGGTGTCGGGATACAGATGTTGTAGTAATTGGCAAGGTAACTGGATTGCATGGGAAATTGAAAGAGTAAGCGTAAACAGCTCTTTTTAAATAATTTGAAGGCTCTGAGGGGATAAAAGAGAGAGTAGTTAGTCGAGAAAGAAGAAAGTTGGGAACAGGTTTTAGAGTTTTAAGGATGGTAATGACTTGTATGTGTTGAAATGCTGATGGAAAGAGATTGGAAACAAAGTGGGGGGATGAAGTCCTGGGGGAGGGCGGATGGGAGGAACACAGGTGAGGTACTGATCTTCAGACGGACCATTCCATTGGAAACAGCTGTGGGAAGAAAAGATGGGCACAGATGTAGGCTAATTTGTAGGGGGAAAGCCTAGGAGATGGATGGAGTTTGATCATCTGCTGAGAGTGAGGGCAGGGAAGAGTGGATAAATACAGGGACACATGAAATGACCCATTAACAAAATCTACCCTTTTTGTGAAAATTACACTATTTATTCTGAATAAATAAATTTTATGGATAAACTGAATAAGGAAATGAAAAGAAAAAATCACACAAATATTCAATAAATTATCAAGTGTTCAGTTTACTAATAACAAAATGAATAGTAACAGAAACTAAAACAACCATGAAATATTATTCCCCTTTATCAGATTGATAAAGGTTAAAAAGATGAGAATGCTCAGTGTTCCTGAGGATTTAGGGAAAACTTATTGGTAGGACTATAAAGGGCACTACCATTTGGAGAGCAATTTGGAAAAATGTGTGAGAATTAAAATTTGTGTATGCTTTGACCTGAGGATACTACTTCTAAAAATTTATTCTAAGGAATTGATTGAATAAAAGCATACAGACATATGTGTAAAGATGTTCACAGGAGCATTATTTGTATTAATGAAAAGTAGAAAACAAATGAAATGTCTAATGATGAATCCTGATATTTATCATATATCCACTCAGTTATTAAAAATAATAATAGAGAGGTACAGTGATTGACATGGAAAGATGACCACAGTATACTAAGTGGAAAAGCTGGTTAAAATATAATAGCTTATTTTCTCAGAGTTGTAAAAAAAATATATGCCTAGAAAAACACTGAAAGTAATTATTGGAGAAAATGTTCCAATGGCTTTTTTTTCCTCTAAATATTTTTGTATTGACTTTTTCTACACCTGACATATATTACTGTTTATGAAACAATAAAGCTAATGCCATTTTTGTTCTACAAAAATTAAAAGTAAAAACATGCCAATTAGGGAAAATTTTCAGTCACACCACTGCTTTGGGGTGAATCATGAAATGACTGTTTAATGTGCGTTTTCTGGCTCTCTGTCCTATGTTTTATGTGCTATAAAATGTGGTTGCTAACCTATTGACATACAAGATGGAGCTCTGACCAGATGAATAATGAAGGTTTTCATCATTGCAGTCACTGGTTAGGCCTCAGTTTCAAGGAAGACAAAGCCAAACTAAACCAGAGAAATTGTTGAACCCAACCAAAACCTATTTAAAAACTGCCTGGTGGTGTATGGAAAGGTTCACCTGCTGCTGATGTGACTTGTGTTCTCACCAAAGGTAGATGTGCCAGCTATGGTTTCTAAGCTGGACTTTCCTCAGCAACACAAGAGGCTTCATTTGGAGTTGGAATATGTCACTGGCATAGATTATGGCTCTTGCCGCCTCATTTTATAAACCCTGTAAGTCTTCACCAATAGAGTCACAATTTCCAATTGCAGGCATTTCTCCTGATTTTGGTGTTGTAATTTTATAAAACAAATAACTAATATACTTTATTAATGTGGTATGTTGGTTGAGCATGAGATTTTGGGGGCTTGCTTTTCCACAAATTCATTTGATAGGTCACCAGAATTTATACTTTTAGCAACTTCATTTTGAATCAATATAATTCAAAGTGACATCAATAACTCGGCAAATGCAAGGTTGCAAATAATTTTTGATAATTTTTAATTCTGAGAAAAGTTAAATATCTTTCTGTTGATGATTCTTATGGAAGAATTTTTCTAAAAAGATTGAACTCTTCATACAAATTAGTTTCATCTAAGTCTGAATTTATTTTTAAACGTAAATTTATACAATGGCATTCTAACATTTCCTCTGACATTTTCTGTAACTTGTAGAAATTGAAAATGGCTTCATGATTTGTATATAATTTAAAATGGATAAAGACTATGTAGTACATAAATATATACAATGGAATATTACTCAGCCATAAAAAAGAACAAAATAATGCCATTTGCAGGAACCTGGATGGATCTAGAGATTATCATACTAAGTAAGTCAGACAGTGAAAGACAAATATATGATATCACTTGTATTTTGCGTCTACATTTAAAAAATGATATAAATGAACTTATTTACAAAACAGGAACAGACTCACAGATTTCGAAAACAAACTTACGGTTACCAAAGGGGAAACATGGAGGGGAGGGATAAATTAGGAGCTTGGGATTAACATATACACACTAAAATATAGATATATTTTATCTATATGTAAAATAGATAACGACCTACTGTATAGCACAATACTCAATATTTCTGCAATATCCTATATGGAAAAAGAATCTGAAAAAGAATGAATATATTTATGTGTATAACTGAATCACTTTGCTGTACAACTGAAATTAATACAACATTGTAAGTTAACTATACTCCAGTAAATTTTTTAAATGTTTGTTTATGTATTCTATTGCTGTATTTTCATTTACAAAGAAAAATTAATTTAAAAAGTATTTTCCTCATTAATAATTAGCTCATTTGAAGCATCATATAAAAACAGTTTTCTTTGCCATAAAATACAACAATTTTAAATTTAATTTCTATTTCTAAGCCTGTGGATATTTGTTTCCCAATGTTACAGCAGTTTTCAAAACCAGAGACTCCCTAATGTCTAATGACTCCCTAATATGCTTTATTGCAATGTCAAATAACTCCCTAATATGCTTTATTGCAATGTCCACTCTGTATGCTTTTATTTTATTATAATTTACTGACAAAGTTTACTGCCTGAGTGCCAGCAGTTCTTGTGATGGTGCTTAGTCTGGAGAGTTAACATTTGTGCAAATGATGTAAACATGGGCTCTGGAGATGGACAGGCAAGCTGTTCTCCCACTGAAAGTCCTGGTGCTAATCCCATGTGAAACCCTTCCTCTCCTGGGCCACCACCACTGCTACAGCTTCTGCTATTTCTGCTGTCACTGCCAACATTCTGGGCCCCAGTCTCTTGGCCCTGGACTCGTCTTTGGGGTCCCACAGCAGGTGTGGACAATGCACAGGCCAACTGGCCTCTGCTCTCATTGCTTGCTGCTTGCCATGCTCGTGGACCTGAGCTCACACATACACACAAGACACCTAGTGTACCTCCTCTGTACACATACGTGTTCCATTGTTCCTTCTGATTTCACTTACAAAACACAAGTTCAAAGAGCAAATTATTAAGAAATTCAAGATGGTGACAGCAGAGTATTAAGCCAAACATAGGGCCTATTCAAAGAGCTGCGTCCTCTGCAACTGGCCCTGCAGCTGGTCCCGCCCACAACAAAAAACCATGCAGCCCAACAGGGAGGCTGTACCAGGGTTGAGGACCTTGCTGTAGGTTAGTTTTGTCTGATTTAGAATTTCATGTGAATGGAATCAATCTAATTTCAGAGCACTTTTTAAATGTAAGCTAGCTTTATTGAAGTATAATTTATATACAAGTAAAATCCATTCATTTGAATGCACAGAATGCATTTTGTCTATGAGTTTTGACAAAAACACAGAATTTTGTAACGAACACCACCACAGTCAAGATATAGAACAGTTCCATTATACCCCCATGCCCACCCCACTCCCCAATGTCTCTCATGGAGACTAGAGTTGCTAGAACAGAGATCTACTGTGTGGGAAAGATGAATTCAGATTAATGCAACAATCCTCAGCATGATATGGAAATTGATTTGGGAGTTTAAGGAAAAAGAAGATGACCAAATTAGTGAGATCTGGTATACAGAAGTGGTGGTCTGTTAACGGTAAGAGAAAATGTATAAGAAGTTGATCAAATACATTTTAAAAATTTAGGGCCATTGTGTATTTCGAATATACTTACTATATAAGGATCTAGAGTTTTCTGAAATACTGGAGTTGTCTCTCATTTAGATTCAAATTGACACTATTGAATTGACTTCTGGCTGTTACCTCTGAAATTACTTCCTTCTGTGTAACTCAAAATAGCATAAGGGGAGGGGTATATTGACAGAACTGTACACACACACACACACAGGTGTGTGTGTGCACGTGCAATCTATGTGCCACAGCCTGAGGTAGGTGGGGATACCTTATCACAGAGGAAGTTTGTCATGGGTGCACTTTTTGCTTCAACCTGGAGAAAATCCTCAAGGTGTTATAGATTGATTTGTTGTCTTGATGAGTTGAAATGCTCACAAGTTCATAGATTAGGTATTTGAAGGCATCACATAGTCTAGCTAAAAAAGAAGAAAAGAGAGATAAACCATAACTCTACAAGACAAGAAAAATAAATCAATGCAGAGAATGTATTTGAGGCAGCAGCTTCAACACTTGATTGCATGAAATGGCAGGTGGCAAAAGTAAGCCACAAATGTCCAGAACAATTTTTTTCCTATTATTCTACTGTGTAGGCCAACTGAATGGGGTCTACATTTTTTTTTTAAGATGCTGGGGGTAGGAGTTTAGTAATTTATTTATTTATTTTTGGCTGTGTTGGGTCTTCGTTTCTGTGTGAGGGCTTTCTCTAGTTGCGGCGAGCAGGGGCCACTCTTCATCGCGGTGCACGGGCCTCTCACTATCACGGCCTCTCTTGTTGCGGAGCACAAGCTCCAGACGCGCAGGCTCAGTAGTTGTGGCTCATGGGCCTAGTTGCTCCGCGGCATGTGGGATCCTCCCAGACCAGGACTCGAACCCGTGTCCCCTGCATTAGCAGGCAGATTCTCAACCACTGTGCCACCAGGGAAGCCCCGGGGTCTACATTTTACACAGCTAAACCTGAGAACCCTGGCTGCCCAAGCAGCATAATTGGAGTGGGCCAAAACATTTCACATCAGTTCTGTGCAAATTCCCAGAATTGAATATACCCAAGAAAAATTTGGTGTCTATATGTGCACAGAAACTCATATTCCCAATCTATTATTTAAATAGGCATTCTGTAGACTTTTATGGTGTGTTTATGAGGTGATGTGTGAATAAAAATTAAATAGGCATGTGTTTTTGTTATAAGGGCCTGAAACTTGATTAAATAATCAAGCCTTTGATTATTGAACCATGATGTTGTCCTTCTATTTTTCTGCTCAATGATGCTTAGATTTTGGATTGATGACTGGTGTGAGACAATTTTCAATGTAGAAAATGTTTGCTTCTAGATACAGTGGGATTATCTTGAGGGACATAACTGCAGAAAAAAAAGACACTGGGACTTGAGGTTTGGGAAGGCAGGAAAAGAATGCATATAGAGGCAGAGCGAGTGCTGGATAAATGTTCATGGGGGATGGCAAGCACAGTCAAATAATAACATCAGAAATACTTCTTAGACATTACCTTGTAAAAGACTGAATTGAGATAGGGTATATATTAGTTTGATATTCAACTTCAAGTGCTCTATATTTTTCTTTTAAGGCATATATATATGTATGCACTGTAGTTTGTAATTTGATTTCTGAAAGTAACTGAGATACAACCCTTTGTAATCCATGAATACATGGGCTGTGAACCATGCCTGGAGGCTCTTAGAATGACTTCACCAAGTAATGACATGTCAATTTTAACTTTGGTTTTTATGGCAGATTTTATGGAGAAGGAAAAAATAACTGTATTTATTAAACTGACAGTGACAAGAATTATCACTGATCTAGTTTCTTGAAATGTAAGCACTGCTACCACTTTAACACATGTGCCTTTTGTCTAGGATTCTTTTGTCATGATATAAGGACTATCTGCCTTTATAATTTATTTATTTGGGTTCAGGTAAATCCAGAGGATGTGATGCAGCATTCAACCTGAGTGTGATCTAAGTCTAGAGACACTAAAACCAGGCCAAAATAGGATTTATCACACCATCTAGTCTGTTTTTGAATGCTCTGTTAAGCCCTTCTACTTAAGAAGAGTAGAAAGGAAATAGAAAAAGAGGGAAGGAAGAAACCAATATTTAATGAATACCTATTATGTTTGGTCAAAATTGTTCTCAGAGTCAATGCAGTGACATCCACACTGGATGGATTGCCATGAGTGAGAGTAAAATTAGAGATCTTCCCTATGTGTCTAGGAGGTTTGGAAACACCCAAAATAGCAATCACAGTTATCCAGCAGGCATCTCAAGGTGATAAAAATACAAAGTGATTGGATATTTTTGAGCAGAAATTACTTCCATTGTAACCCTCTTTTAGGGAGAGATGGAGTGAACAGAAAGGAGCATTTTTAAAAGGAGAGTAAGAGGCAAATATTGTCAGGGCACATGGAAACACCATACAAGAAGAAGTAGAAACTTGAAGATCACAAAGTCTTTTATTGAAAAGAGGAGAGGAGGTCTTGGCTAAGTGGCTCTGAGGTGTGCTGCTTCCAGAGCAAGAGTTGCCCACAATGAGTTTGATACATATGAAGATGTGCCATCCAGCTCCTTCAGGGTCTGCCTCCACTGCAGAGAGCTGCCGGTCCAATGTCATGACCTTTTCGGGGCAGGCAGTGACAAGTGAGGCAGGAGGGCAAAGGCCTGCTATCTTTTTTTTTTTTTTTTTTTGCGGTGCGCGGGCCTCTCACCATTGTGGCCTCTCCTGATGCAGAGCACAGACTCCGGATGCGCAGGCCCAGCGGCCATGGCTCACGGGCCCAGCCGCTCCATGGCATGTGGGATCTTCCCAGACCGGGTCACGAACCCGTGTCCCCTGCATCGGCAGGCGGACTCTCAACCAGTGCGCCACCAGGCAGGGAAGTCCAAAGGCCTGCTATCTTGACCCTGCACTGGACCATGCAGATGGGTAGGACGTGATCCAAGCTCCCTACTCGGTGGGCTAAGGCTTTGCTAGGTCTGTCTCATAGTTTACCTTCTCATGTTAACCCATCCTGCTTCCTCCCCCTTTCTTTCACAGGTTTGATTTCTAACAAATACAGTGCACCCCAAATTGTCTCAGCATTACTTCCTGAGAACCCAACCTGCAACGGTGAGTAATAGTATCTCAGATTACTTTAGTGGACAGACACCTCTCAGGATGTCTCAATAGTCAAGATACATGTTACTTGGAACACTTCTCAGAGAATACCTTTGGTCTAATTTCATGCTCACAAATTAATTTTCTACTATCTGATTTCCACGTGGTTTCACTAAAAGGAAAGAATGCCATCTTAAGCATCTAGTTTATTAGACAGTTATATTTTTTATTATAAATGAGTAAATTAGCCTTTTGATAAACTCAATCTCTGCAAACCTTATTAATATGAGTCTGTTCCTGGGACATGTTCTCATTCTCAGAGTGCCCACAAAATCAGTGTCCTGACCATATAAGATTCAGGACCAAAATCTGATAGCAAGGTCAATGTTACGGTAGTGGACATCTGTTATTTTGTCTTTCTGGAAACCTATCCTCTGAGAAACACTTCTGCCTTTCATTCTTTGGGATTCTTTTGGCTCTCTCAAACATCACCACCACCACCACCTCCATCACAGGGATAGACCTGCACCTCAAGCTTGACTGATGAAGTTCCCTCTTCTGGAAATTTGACTCTCCAGTGGAGATGCGCACGAAGCAGAAGGTAGTTGGAGCTGAGTCATCTGATGGCAATGCTCAAGAGATTGTCCTTGAATTCCTAATACTGTGTTTCCTAAAACTGTCCTAGTTTGTATATTCCCAAGCTCCTTGTTCAGCTCTCTGTTCAATTTGTAAATGACTCCAGCAGTCTTCTAACAAATGCCTTTTACCTTCTCAGGTTAGTCAATGTATTAGTCAGGTCTAAGAAAACAGAAACTACTTAAGTGTTCTGGAATCATATACAGGGGGTTGTTACAAGGTGAGAGAGGATCTGTGACGCCAACCCTAAACTGGGAAACAGCCCAGAGATTAGCCATAGTAAGAAGTTACTCTCACCCTTAGCTTGGAGGGACGAAGGTTGTTATCAGAGCCCAGGGGCCTGAGTTACCTGGAAGAAGCTGAAACCAAGAAGGCCTGTTTAACATGAACTAGAGCAGTGAAGGAGACCCAGCTGCAGAAATACCCTGGCTTCTCCCTTCCTCCTGCCCTCCTAACTCCCACCAGCACCTCCCATTAGCCACAGCCAGCTGCCTGGGAGCCTGGGAATTGAAGCCTACCAGGTTAGCCCAACTACGAAACAGAGCCCAGGGCCAGTACTGTCAGGATACCCTTCAGTCACCTACATGGAAAACCTCCAAATGATATAGCCATTTGCGGGACCTTCAACAGCAGGCAGCCTATAATCCTTAGATGGTCATTTCGACCATGAGTTGTGCACCTTACAGGAATGGTAATTATATAAACCAAGTACTGTACCAAGCACTGTTTACATTCTTTATTATAAAGCATTTCTAAATAGCCAATATAAACCCACTTAGCTCCAGGGAATTGGCATTAAGAGGGGCTGATTTTAAATCACATCCATTCAAGACTTTTCATACACCACCCAATAAAAGGTGAATTTAGCCCTATTCTGTTAATAATTCCAAACTGAACATATATGTGCCATAAGAATAAGGTATATAAGACCTCATTAATTGAGCTCTAGGGAATGGAGAATGAAGAACAAATTGTCATAACCTTAAAGAGTACATTTGTTTATGCTATTTTGTAGGGGAAAAAACCAAAAAAAGCTGGAAAGTTACTGAGTAATGGTATGTTTGAAAAATATCAATTACTCTGCACAAATCCCTCTGGAAAATGAATGAATTGGATTCCTGTTTTCATTGCTGTTGTTTTACCTCTAATGCAGGTTTCCTTTGTGTTTTCCTGAAAGGAGACTATCTCACGGTAGGGCATGCATTTACTTACTTTTATAAATATCCAGTAGAAAAATTATACCTTTTATGGCAAAAATATTTTTGGCAGGTGTTCCAAAGTAAGTTGCTTGTGGTGTTGTCTCCCCAGCATGTTGGCATAATAACTATACAATTTTTTAAATTGCTATGGCTATAGATTTCCAATTTCATTCTTGCCTATGTAAAATTACAAAAGACAACAGATAATTTTAAAAGAAAAACAAGCCTACCTATCACTTTTTTTTTTTTTTTTTTTTGCTGTATGTGGGCCTTTCACTGTTGTGGCCTTTCCCGTTGTGGAGCACAGGCTCTGGATGCGCAGGCTCAGCGGCCATGGCTCGTGGGCCCAGCTGCTCTGCGACATGTGGGATCTTCCCGGACCAGGGCACGAACCCGTGTCCCCTGCATTGGCAGGCGGACTCTCAACCACTGCGCCACCAGGGAAGCCCCGGGAAGCCCCTACCTATCACTTTTGATTTGTGGAGAAAACAATAAGAATAACTCATTTAACAGTAACAGGGATTTAAAATGTGCTCTAAAAGAAATTGGGTTCAAATGTCAACTTTGATTCAAAGCTATCTCTTAAAGTATAAATAATTTAAGGGTACCATGGCATAACACCCACACTCCACTGAGAACTAAATAAACATGATTGTCACTGAAAATTTGTAAAAGGTGATAAGATCTAGCTTGGATGCAATGATGAAAATTACCTAATGGCAAACCCAGACAAAATGGTGGTAATTTAGTTTAGTGCACCTAAGGAATCCTAATAGTTGGTGACCTCCACACACCCCTGGTTTCCAGTTTTACCAAAAGAGAGTCTGAGAAGAATTTGAAGTTTCAGAGATTTATAATCGTTCCAGTTTCCAAACATAGTATTATGGGAAAAGGAACAAATAAAAGTTGACTTTACAATGTATAAGATTAGGACTTTTCTTGAAGGTTGTGGAGATACTTGTGCTGCAAATAAAAGAAAATTTGCAAATTTGAAAAATCTCTTAAGACTAAATTAAGATCCCAAAGTGAAAATATTCTAGTAGTTTATCAAGTCAGTCACAAAGGTCCATTTTCCAAAGTACTGGACTGAAAGTGATGAGTTTCAAGAAAGTAAAGTTGCTGAGATATATCCCAACCCCTTCCTCCTGTATCTTACAACATTGCTGTTATTCATTTCATGTATCCATACCTTATTATCACTCAGTACCTTGTTTCTAATATTACTTCAAACAGTTATCTATTAGATCAACTAAGAATAAAAAAAATAAAACATGCTATTTTAGCTTCATTTATTCCTTCTTTGATGTTCTTCCTTTTTTTATGTAGATCCAAGTTTCTGACTCACACTGTTTTCATCTTTCTGAAGAACTTCTTTTAACATTTCTTACAGTGTAGGTGATCTGGCAATAAATTTCCAAATAAATTTGTTTGTCTGAGAGAGTCTTTATCTCTTTTTTGCTTTTGAAGGATAATTTCACTGGACATGGAATTCTACATGGGTGATTTTTTTTTCAACACATTAAATATTTGATTCCACTTTTTTCTTGCTTGCATAGTTTCAGATAACAAATCCACTGTAATTCTTATACTTGTTCCTCTATAGGCAAGGTGTTTTCCCCCTTTGGCTTATTTGAATATTTTTGGTTTTCTGCACTTTAAATGTGATCTGCATAGGAGGAGACTTTTAAAAAATTTGTTGACAGTACAATTTTAATGACTCCTTTTGTGAATTTTGTTTTTAAACTCTTGGAAGATTTTCACTTATGTGATTTGTTCCTAACATTCCAAAATTGGCATGAATTTTAATTATCCTCAGATTTCATGTCTGAACAAAACATACAAGGGTACAGATAAGCATTTAAAAAGATCATTAACT
This sequence comes from Grampus griseus, assembly GCF_964374135.1. NCBI lineage: Eukaryota > Metazoa > Chordata > Mammalia > Artiodactyla > Delphinidae > Grampus > Grampus griseus. The sequence goes on along the minus strand of NC_138998.1, from coordinate 33,624,457 downwards.
TATTTAAGACATTTCATTATATTTTCATACACTGAGTATGGAGAAAAATGATCAGTAACTTGTTTTATTACATGTTGGCAATTTATTTTTTGTTTTCATTTTTTTTAATTTAATTTTTATTTTATACTTGGGTATAATTGATTTACAATGTTTGGTTAGCTTCAGGTGTACAGCAAAGTGATTCAGTTATACATATATCCATTCTTTTCCAAATTCTTTTTACAAATAGATTATTACAGAATATTGAGTAGAGATCCCTTTGCTATACTGTAGGTCCTTGTTGATTTTATATATAGTAGTGTGTATATGTTAGTCCCGAACTCCTAATTTATCCCACTCCCACCTTTCCCTTTGGTAATCATAAGTTTGTTATCGAAGTCTGTGAGTCTGTTTTGTAAGTAAGTTCATTTGTATCATTTTTTTAAGATTCCATGTATAAGTGATATCATATGATATTTGTCTTTCTCTGACTGACTTAATTACTTAGTATGATAATCTCCACGTCCATCCATGTTGCTGTAAATGGCATTATTTTGTTCCTTATTTTATGGCAGAGTAATATTCCATTGTATATACGTACCACATCTTCTTTATCTTCTGTCGATGGACGTTATAGTGCTTCCATGTCTTGGCTATTGTAAATAATGCTGCAGTGACCATTAGGATGCATGTATCTTTTCAAATTATAGTTTTCTCCAGGAGTAGGATTGCTGGATCATATGGTAGTTCTATATTTAGTTTTCTAAAGAACCTCCATACTGTTCTCCAGAGTGGTTATACCAATTTACATTCCCACCAACAAGGTAGGAGAGTTCCCTTTTCTCCACACCCTCTCCAGAATTGTTTGTAGACTTTTTGATGATGGCCATGCTGACTGGTGTGAGGTGATACCTCACTGTGTTTTGATTTGCATTTTGATAATAATTAGTGATGTTGAGCATCTTTTCACATGATTTTGGCCATCTGCCTGTCTTCTTTAGAGAAATATCTATTTAGCTCTTCTGCCCACTTTTTGATTGGCTTGTTTGTTTTTTTCTAGTATTGGGTTGCATGAGCTATTTGTATATTTTGGAGATTAATCCCTTGTTGGTCATATCATTTGCAAATATTTTTTCCCATTCTGTGGGTTGTCTTTTTTGTTTGTTTGTTTATGGCTTCCTTTGCTGTGCAATATCTTTTAAGTTTAATTAGGTCCAATTTGTTTATTTTTGTTTTTATTTTCATTACTATAGGAGGTGGATCAAAAAAGATATTGCTGTGATTTATGTCAAAGAGTGTTCTGCCTATGTTTTCCTCTAAGAGTTTTAAGTGTCTGGCATTACATTTAGGTCTTTAATCCATTTTGAATTTATTTTTGTGTATGGTGTTAGGGAATGTTCTAATTTCATTCTTTTCCATGTATTTGTCCAGTTTTCCCAGCACCACTTATTGAAGAGACTGTCTGTTCTCCATTGTATAGTCTTGCCTTCTTTGTCATAGATTAGGTGACCATAGGTGTGTGGGTTTATCTCTAGACTTTCTATCCTGTTCCATTGATATATATTTCTGTTTTTGTGCCAGTGCTATACTGTTTTGATTATTGTAGCTTTGTAGCATAGTCTGAAGTCAGGGAGCCTGATTCCTCCAGCTCTGTATTTCTTTCTCAGGATTGCTTTGGCTATTCAGAGTCTCGTATGTTTCCACACAAACTGTAAAATTTTTGTTCTAGTTCTGTGAAAAATGCCATTGGTAATTTGATAGGGATTGAATTGAATCTGTAGATTACCTTAGGTAGTATAGTCATTTTGACAATATGGATTCTTCTAACCCAAGAACATGGTATATATTTCCATGTTTGTGTCATCTTAATTTCTTTTATCAGTGTCTTATAGTTTTCAGAGTACAAGTCTTTTGCCTCCTTAGGAAGGTTAATTCCTAGGAATTTTATTCTTTTTGATGTAATAGTAAATGGGATTGTTTCCTTAATTTCTCTTTCTGACCTTTCATTTTTAACATATAGAGATGCAAGAGATTCTGTGTATTAATTTTGTATCCTGCAACCTTACTGAATTCATTGATGGGCTCTAGTAGTTTTCTGGTAGTATCTTTAGGATTTTCTATGTATAGTATCATGTCCTCTGCAAACAGTGACAGTTTTACTTCTTATTTTCCAACTTGGATTCCTTTTATTTCTTTTTCTTCTCTGATTGCTGTGGCTAGGACTTCCAAAACTATGTTGAATCAAAGTGGCAAGAGTGGACATCCTTGTCTTTTTTCTGATCTTAGAGAAAATGCTTTCAGGTTTTCACCATGAGAATGATGTTAGCTGTGAGTTTTTCATATATGGCCTTTATTATGTTGAGGTAAGTTCCCTCTATGCCCACTTTCTGCAGAGTTTTTATCATAAATGGATGTTGAATTTTGGCAACAGCTTTTTCTGCATCTATTGAGATGATCATATGGTTTTATTTCTTCAGTTTGTTATTGTAGTGTATCACAATGATTCATATGTGGATATTGAAAAATCCTTGCCCCCCAGGATAAATCTCACTTGATCATGGTTTATGATCCTTTTAGTATAGTATTGGATTTTATTTGCTAGTATTTTGTTGAGGATTTTTCAGTCTGTGTTTATCAGTGTTATGAACTATAACTATAATAGTTATAATTTTCTTTTTTTGTGGTATCTTTGTCTGGTTTGGTATCAGGGTGATGGTGGCCTCATAGAATGAGTTTGGGAGTGTTCCTTACTCTGCAAGTTTTTGGAATAGTTTCAGAAGTATAGGTGTTAACTCTTCTCTAAATGTTGGATAGAATTTTCCTGTGAAGTCATCTGGTCCTGGACTTGTGTCTGTTGGAAGTTTTAAAATCACAGTTTCAATTTCAGTAGTTGTGATTGGTCTGTTTACACTTTCTATTTCTTCCTGGTTCAGCCTTGCAAGATTGTACCATTCTAAGAATTTGTCCATTTGTTCTAGGTTGTCCATTTTATTGGCATAGAGTTTTTTGTAGTAGTCTCTCATGATCCTTTGTATTTCTGTGGTGTCAGTTTTAACCTCTCCATTTTTGTTTCTGATTTTATTGATTTGAGCCTGTTCCTTTTTTTCTTGTTGAGTCTGGCTAAAGGTTTATCAATTTTTTATCTTTTCAAAGAACCAGATTTTAGTCACATTGATCTTTTCCAATTTTTTTTTGGTTTCTATTTTATTTATCTGCTCTGATTTTATGATTTGTTTACTTCTACTAACTTCGGGTTTTGTATTTCTTCTTTCTCTAGTAGTTTTAGGTTTGCACTTCCCTCTTAGAACTGCTTTTGCTCTACCCCATAGGTTTTAGATTATCATACATTCTTTTTCATTTGTCTCTAGGTATTTTTTGATTTCTTCTTTGATTTCTTCAGTGATCCATTGGTTGTTTATTAACATATTGTTTAGCCTCCATGTGTTTGTGTTTTTTACAAATTTTTTTCTTGTAGTTGATTTCTAATCTCATAGCACTGTGGTCAGAAAAGATGCTTGATATAATTTCAATTTTCTTAAATTTACCAAGGTTTGCTTTGTGACCCAGCATGTGATCTGTCCTAGAGATTGTTCCATGTGCACTTGAGAAGAGTGTGTGGAATGTTCTATAAATATCTATTTAGTCCATCTGGTCTATTGTGTCATTTAAAGCTTGTGTTCCTTTATTGATTTTCTGTCTGGATGATCCTTCCACTGATGAAAATGAAGTGTTAAAGTCCCTCACTATTATTATGTCACTGTCAACTTCTTTTATGCCTGTTAGCATTTACCTTATATATTGAGGTGTTCCTATGTTGGGTGCATATATATTTACAGTTGTTATATCTTCTTGGAGTGATCACTTGATCATTATGTAGTATCCTTCTTTGTCTCTTGTAACAGTCTTTATTTTAAAGTTTGTTTTTTTTTTTTTTTTTTTTTTTTGTGGTACGTGGGCTTCTCACTGTTGTGGCTTCTCCCATTGCGGAGCACAGGCTCCGGATGTGCAGGCTCAGTGGCCATGGCTCACAGGCCCAGCCGCTCTGCGGCATGTGGAATCTTCCTAGACTGGGGCATGAACCCGTGTCCCCTGCATCGGCAGGTGGACTCTCAACAACTGCGCCACCAGGGAAGCCCAAGTCTATTTTTTTTATATGAGTATTGATACTCCACATTTCTTTTGATTTCCGTTTGCATGGAATATCTTTTTCCATCCCCTCACTTTCAGTCTGTATTTTGTCCCTAGATCTGTAGTGGGTCTCTTGTAAATAAGATATATACGAGCCTTGTTTTGTTTTGTATCCATTCAGCCAGCCTATGTCTTTTGGTTGGAGCATTTAATCCATTTACATTTAAGGTAATCATTAATATGTATGTTCTTATTGCCATTTTGTTAATTATTTTGTGTCAGTTTTTGTAGGTCTGTTTTCTTCCCTTCCTCTTTTGTTCTCTTGTCTTGCGATTTGATGACTAAATTTAGAGTTTTGTTTGGATTGTTTTTTTGTGTGTGCAAGTATCTACTGTAGATTTTTGGTTTGTTGTTCCCATGAGGTTTTGATATAGCAGTATATATATATATATATATATATACATGGTTGTTTTAAGTTGCTGTATTTTTAATTTCAAATACATTTCCAGTATCCTGCATTTGTGCTCTCCTCTTCTCATGATTGCTGGTTTTGATATCATATTTGTGTTTGGATGATTTCCTACCTTTACTGTATGTTTGCCTTTACCAGTGAGCCTTCCCATTTGTAATTTTCTTCTTTCTAGTTGTGGTCTTTTCTGCCTAGAGAAGTTCCTTTAGCATTTGACTCAAAGCTTGTTTGGTGTTGCTGAATTCTCTAGCTTTTGCTTGCCTGTAAATCTTTTGATTTCTCCATTGAATCTGAATGAGAGACTTGATGGGTAGGGTATTCTGGGTTATAGGTTTTTCCCTTTCATTACTTTTAATAAATCATGCCCCTCTCTTTTGGCCTGCAGACTTTCTGCTAGAAATCAACTGATAACCTTATGGGAGTTCTCTTGTATGTTACTTGATGATTTTCCGTTTTTGCTTTCAGTATTTTCTCTTTGTCTTTAATTTTTGTCAATTTGATTAATATGTCTCTCTATGTGTTCTTCCTTGGGTTTATACTGTATGGGACTCTCTGTGCTTCCTGGACTAGAGTGAGTGTTTCATTTCTCATGTTAAGGAAGTTTTTGGCTATTATCTCTTCAAATATTTTCTCAGGCCCTTTCTCTCTCTTCTCCTTCTGGGACCCCTATAATGTGAATGTTGATGTGTTTAATGTGTCCCAGACATCTCTTAGACTGTCATTATTTCTTTTCATTCTTTTTTCTTTATTCTGTTCCTCAGGAGTGATTTTCACCAATCTGTCTTTCAGCTCACCTATTCATTCTTTTGCCTCATTTATTCTGCTATTGATTCCTTTTAGTGTATTTTTCATTTCAGTTATTGTATTATTCATCTCTGTTTGTTCTTTAAATCCTCTAGGTTTTGTAAAACATTTCTTGTATCTTCTCAGTCTGTGCCTCCATTCTCTTCTGAGATCTTGGATCATCTTTACTATCATTACTCTGAATTCTTTTTCAGGCAGATTATCTATCTCCACTTCACTTAGTTGTTCTTCTAGGGTTTTATCTTGTTCCTTCAACTGGAACATATTTCTCTGCCATCTCATTTTGTCTAATTTTCTGTGTTTGTGGTCTCCATTTCTCAGGCTGCAGGTTTGTAGTTTCTCTTACTTCTGGTGTCTGCTCCCTGGTGGGTGAGTTTTGTCCAGGGGCCTGTGCAGGCTTCCTGGTGGGAGGGACTGGTGCCCGTCCACTGGTGGGTGGAGCTGGGTCTGGTGAACAGGGCTGTGTCAAGAAGTGTGTTTAGAGGCAGCTGTGTGCTCAGGATGACTTAGGCAGCCTGTCTGCTGATGAGTTTGTCCTGAGACCTTCCAGCACTGCAGCCTGCAGCCTGTTTGGGGGAGCGGTAGATCTTAGTGCCAAAATGGCCACCTCTAGGAGAGCTCACACTAATGAATATTCCCTGGGGCCTCTGTCACCAGTGTCCTTGCCCCCACAGTGAGCCACAGTTGACCCCTGCCTCCCCAGGAGACCCTCCAATTTCCACAGGTAGGACTGGCCCAGGCTCCTATGGAGCCACTGCTTTGCCCTGGGTCCCAGTGCACATGAAAACTTGTGTGCGCCCTCCAAGAGTGGAATCTCTGTTTCCCCCAGTCCTGTGGAACTCCTGCGCTCAAGCCCACTGGCCTCCAAAGCCAAATCCTCTGGGGCCTCTCCTCCAGATACCAGACCTTCAGGCTGAGGAGTCTGATGTGGGGCTCAGAACTCTCACTTCTGTGGGAGAACCTGTATGATATAGTTATTTTCCAGTTTGTGGGTTGCTCACCCAGCAGGTATGGGATTTGATTATATTGTGAAAGCAAGTCTCCTACCATCTCATTGTGGCTTCCTCTTTGTCTTTGGTTGTAGAATATCTTTTTTGGTAGGTTTGAGTCTTTTTTTGTTGATGGTTGTTCCTCAGTTAGTTGTTCATCATTTAGTTGTGACTTTTGTGTTTTCTTGAGGAGGTGAACTCAAGTTCTTGTACTCTGCCATCTGGTCTCCTCTCCTTGGCCAGGAGGAGTTTTTTGAGGGTATTTATTCTATGTGGTGTTCTCTGAGATTTCTGGATTTGAGATTTTGTGTCTGTCATTAATTCTGGAAAATTTCATGCTATTTATCACTTCAAATATTTCTTCTGCTTCATTTTCTTCTGCTCCATCTTCTCCTTCTGATATCTTTCAAAATTGTCCCACAGTTCATGAATATCAGTTTCTTTTTTCATTTCAGTTTAGAAAGTTTCTATTGCCCTATCTTCACACTTAATGATTCTTTCTTCGGTTGTATACAGTCTGCTCATGAGCCTATCAAATATATTCTTCATTTCTGTTACAGTATTTTTTTTTATCTCTAGCATTTTCTTTTGATTCTTTCTTAGAGTTTCCATCTCTCTGCTTACAATAACCATCTGTTCTTGCATGTTGTCTAATTTTTCCTTTAGAGCCCTTAACGTATAATTCATAGTTATTTTTTAATTCCCTATCTGATAATTCCAAAATATGTACCTTACCTGAGTCTTGTTCTGATACTTGCTTTGTCTCTTCAGGCTCTGGGTTTTTTTCTTACTTTTTAGCATGCCTTGTATTTTGTTGTTGTTTTGCTAGTGGAGTTCCTGGAGATAAAACTCACAATAGTGTAGAGAAGCCCTAATACCATGCCTTCCAGGTGCTGCTCACTTTAATGCTATTTCACATTCAGCCTCCAAAAATTCATCAAAATGGCAGGGTAAGTGTTCCTACCAGTTCATGGGTCTAGCAGCTGATGCTCCAGATAAGGTGCTCTCAGCTGTGATTCTCTGTATTTGCCTGTCTCTCTAGATTTCAAGGTGGCAGTGTGCTTTGTGACTTTAATTCACTTTTGGGTGCAAGAAAAGTCATTGGTTTTCAGTTTCTTGAGCTTTTTCCTTATTGTAAGGATGAGACAACTTCCAAGCTCTTTACATGTTAGAGCTAAAACTAGAAGACCTCTCCGTGATTATTTCTAAGAAAATGTTACATCCTCCTTTCCAATCCCCTCCCTCTCTCAGGGAGGTAGCTATCATCCCAGAATCCCTGTCCAGGGTTAATCATTATTCAAAGTGGTGTTTGTTCTATCTATCCATCCATGGTTTTAGATCTTTACTGTCAATATGTTCTCTATGAACAATTGTATCATTTATTTTTTGATTTGTAACAAAACTTGGTGGCTTAGTATTCTTTCTCAAAATTCTGTAGGTTAGTTGGGCAATTTTTCTTTCTGGGATAGTGAGTAAATCTCTAATTGGCTTCACAAATATGTCTGGCAGTTGGCTCAATATCAGCTGGTATGACAGAAATTACTTGATCAAGTGTTTCTCATCATCCAAAAGAATGACCCTGTGCTCATTCACATTGTTGTGGTTACAGGGCTCCCAAGAGCAGAAATAGAGGGCAAAGCATGATGCCCAAGCACCTTTTAAGTCTCTGCTTGTGGCACATTTGCTACTATCCTTTTAGCCAGAGCAAGTCATATAGCTTAGTCAGTGTGGGAGAGGACTTTGCATGGAAATGGATACAGAGGGGAATTATCATGTCCATTTTGGCAAACAATGTCCCTAAATATATTAGAGCGTTAATGTTTTTAAAATGTTACATATATGGCAGGATAAATCCATTTATTTTTGCAATGTGCTTTTGTCACTCAGAACTCTTTTTATGCTTTAACCCTACTGACACTTTGAACCAGGAAATTCTTTTTTGTGAAGGGCTGACCTGTGCATTGTAGGATGTTTAGCAGCATCCTCTACTCATTAGATGCCAGTAGCAAGACTCCAATAGGGACACTGAAAAATGCCTCCAGACATTACCCAGTGTCTGTGGGGGGCAAATTGCCCTTGTTGAGAGCCACTGCAATCTAAAGGCATATATCTAGAAGCTGAAATTTCTGGGTCGTTGGAAAGGTGTATCTTCCAATTTACTAGATATCATAGATTGAATATTTGTGTCCCCTCAAAGTTCATGTGTTGAAAACTATTCCCCACTGTGATGGTATTTGGAGGTGGGGTCTTCGTGAGGTAATTAGGTCATGAGGATGGAACACCAAAGAATGTATTAGTACCCTTGGAAAAGAGACTCCAGAAACCTCCTTCACCCCTTCTGCCATGTGAGGACACATGGAAAAGACAGCCATCTGTGAACCAGGAAGTGGGCTGTCACCAAACAGTGAATCTGCCAGTGCCTTGATCTTGGACTCTGCAGCCTCCAGAACTATGAGAAGTAAATGTTGGTTGTTTAAGCCACCCAGTCTATGGTATTTTTGTTATAATAGCCCAAATAGAACAGACTAATAAAATAGATCTTATCAAATTGCTTTCCAAAAGCTATGATAATTCACATTCCCAAAATCAGTATGTGAGAGTTTGTGTCCCTTAACAGCCTTGCCATTACTTGGTTTTACCAAAAAGTTTTAACTTACATAAATCTGATGGGTATGAAATTGCTTCTTACTGTTTTTTTAATTTTTATTCCCTGCAGTTGAACTTCTTTATTTATTGGGAATTCAACTTTCACCCTCTGTGAATTGCCTTTTCATATCCTTTTCCACTGTTCTATTAGATTGTTTTAAATTATTAGCCCATAGTTCTTGATATGTTTTATATATAGATTGTTTTTCAATTATGTGCATTGCAAATATCTTCTCTCTGCCTATAGCTTAACAAAGTCTAAATTGATCAGTGTTTCTACTCTCTGCCCCAACACTTTAGAACCTCTTAATTCTAATGTACAATGTCTTTGAGGTCCTGCATTTTCTTTGAATTTTTATTTTAACCTTCACTATTGATTATTACTTTTTCAGTCAGTTCTTCTCTAGATTTACTCACATGTTTACCAGTTCCTTCACTCTCTTGTCTCTTGCATTCTACTTCTCCCTTTTTTATATCCTTTAAAAGAACTTTCAGCTAGGACTTTTCACCCTTAATAGGAACAGAATTCAAGGTTAATAATTATTTTCTCTCTTTTTTTTGAGAAAACGGATGTAGATGATCTCTCTTCTCTCATTGATTTTTTTTGAGAATTCCTTTGCCTTTAGTATTCTGCAGTTTTTCCGTAATGGTTCTAGGTGGCACATATGTATATTTTAAACTTACCCTTCTCCAGATATGGTACACTTCCTCATTCTGAGAACTTGGGTCTTTCTCCTATTATAAAAAATTATCTACGATCATTTCTTCTAATGATACATCTCTCAATTCTCCCTTTGAGGGACTCCTTTTAGATGTATGTTGGACCTGCTTAATTTATCTGCCATGTCTGTAAACTTCTCTGGTTTTTTTTTAAACCAATGTGTGGAACTCATAAAATGCACAATTGAACACATAGAACTTGAAAAAATGTGTGTATGTATATACATACACATATATGTGTATCCATGTACATACGTATACACACCCATATAACCACAACATAGATCAATATATAGAGTATAACCTTTGTGCCCCTTCCCAATCAATAGTGCCTTTTGCCTACGAAAGTAACTTCTCTTTGTCTTCTATCACCATTTTTAGTTTTGCCTGTTCTTGACCTTCATATAGTTAGAAATACATAATATGTCCTCCTTAGGATCTAGCTTATTTCACTCAACATATTCTTTCATCCATTCTCTTATATTTTTATCTCTCTTTCTCTATATACTACACCCTAATTTCCTCAGATTTATTTTCCAGTTTACTACATTTTTTCAATATACTTAATTTGCTGCTTAACCTATCTAATGTGTTTTTAATTACAATGATTCCATTTTTCATTTCTAGAAATTTGTCTTGTTTACTTTCAAATTATTTTTATTTTTATGTTCTGTTATTACATTTTAAAATTTTATCTCATTTAATTATTTCAAGCATACTTTTTCATAGTCTCTTTTAGATTCTATTGTTTGAGTTCTTAGGGAGCTAATTTTCTTTGTGGCTTCTACTATAATAGAGATCATGGCAGATCATTACCTCTTATCATTAGTAATTGTTAATTGTGAACCATTTTATGTTTCCATCCTCCATGGAATTCCCTAATATCCTAGACACTTTAAATATCCATACAAAAGTGTTTTTCATTTGTTTCTGCTAAAGGAAAACAAAGTTTTCACTGGTTTCAGTGAAAATTTTTTCACTGGTTTCAGTGAAAATTTTTACATTAATTTAATCTACTTGGGATTCCTACACTCCAAGAAGACTATACATTTAGGTTTCCTAACCATTATTTGGCATAGACTTTCAGTTTTGACTGCTGAATCAAAGAAATAATTTTACCCAGAAGCTCCAGGAGACAGCAAGTTACCCTGGGCTGAGGAAGAGACTGTTTATAGATCCTCTTACATGGAGATAAAGATGCAGTTCTATTTCTCCACCCCATCCAAGCCCCAGCCACATCTCCTGTCTCAAGTGGGTGCTAAAATAGAGCTTTGGAACAATAAGACCAATATATAGGTCTCACACCCCTCTGTTTCTAGAAATTGTGGAATTAACTGTATTTTGAACTTTGCTTTGTTTTAAAATTTGTTTTGTATAATTGGACATTTCAGTTCAGTTGAGCCTCTAGATTGCTGCAGCCCCAGCTAATACCACATGATGCAAAAGGATCCATAAAATTGTGACTGATTCTAACTGGTGGTGGTGGTGGTGGTTTTAAGGCTCTGTTGTTATAAAGAAATGGATAGCCTCAGTGACAAAATTACTTCTGTCATCTCCAGACTTTCTGTAAAATCTGGTTAAATGTTACCATCAAGATGCTATCATCACTGGAAAGAATTGAGAGAGGGTATTGTCCCCTAACCCTCCACTTGCAGGGAGACAGTATAGGGGACAGCAGCCAGAGGGATGCCCTTAAAACATGACTCACAATGAAGTGGACAGAGGTGTGTATAAAGAGCAGAGCAGCAGTTCACATTCAGATGGTAACCATTGTAAATCCATGAAGAGGCACATTGAAGATCTCCAAAGTACCTATGGAGAGGAATCTGGCAAAAACTAGATTATACCATTACATGAGTTGGAGACATGAGCTATAGTGATTTGTGCATTAAAAATATAACCTCATGGCCCAGTGGAGACTCACCTGGAAGTAGTGTTGACTTATAAAGCCAGATGTGAATGGGGCCAAAATCTAGAGAAAAACACCAGAACTAAGGGTATTAGCTCCAAGTGTGTGTGTGTGTGTGTGTGTGTGTGTGTGTGTGTGTGTGTGTGTGTGTGTGGTTTCTGAAAAGAAAGAATAGTCAATGCTCACTCTCAAAACTGCACACAAGAGAAACAAGAAGGGGCTTATGTATACCTATTAGATTTGACAACTAGATTTATCTACTCATGCTAGAATAGTTGGAGTAGATAGATAAGATCCCTTTCTCCCCTGAAATTATTTGATTCTAATGCTTCTGTTTATCACTGTCCTTTTGATTCATGTCATAGACACTTCTCTGTTTTATACTATTCTCTGCCTCAGGGGAAATAAGAATTTTGCTATGTTCTGAAGACCGGGTAACCCACTTGCTTTTATCAGCTTGATATTTTTTCTTGTGTTGTTACCTCAGGGAAATTTTATTTTATTTTAAAGTTTTTATTGGAGTATAGTTGATTTAAAAGGTTGTGTTACTTTCTGCTATATAGAAAAGTGAATCAGTTATATATATACATATATCCACTCTTTTTAAGATTCTTTTCCCATATAGGTCATTACAGAGTATTGGGTAGAATTCCCTGTGCTATACAGTAGGTCCTTATTAGTTATCTATTTTATATATAGTTATGTGAGCATGTCAATCCCAGTATCCTACTTATTCCCTCCCCTCTTCCTCCCTGGTAACCATAAGATTGTTTTCTACATCTGTAACTCTATTTCTGTTTTGTAAATAAGTTCATTTATACCTTTTTTTCCTTTTTTAGATTCCACGTATAAGTGATATCATATGATATTTGTCCTTCTCTGTCTGACTTACTTCATTCAGTATGACAATCTCTAGGTTCATCCACATTGCTGCAAATGGCATTGTTTTGTTCCTTTTTATGGCTGAGAAATTTTCCATTGTATATATGTACCACATCTTCTTTATCCCTTCCTCTGCTGATGAATATTTAAGTTGCTTCCATGTCCTGTCTATTGTAAATAGTGTTGCAATGAACATTGGGGTGCATGTATCTTTTCGAATTATGGTTTTCTCTGGGCGTATGTGCAGAAGTGGGATTTCTAGATCATATGGTAATTCTATTTTTAGATTTTTTAAAGGAACCTTCATACTGTTCTCCATTGTAGCTGTACCAATTTACATTCCCACCAACAATGTAGGAGGGTTCCCTTTTCTCCACACCCTCTCCAGCATTTATTGTTTGTAGATTTTTTGATGATGGTCATTCTGACCAGTGTGAGGTGATACCTCATTATAGGTTTGATTTGCAATCTCCAGTAATTAGTGCTGTTGAGCATCTTTTCATGTGCTTTTCGGCCATCTATCTGGCTTCTTTGGAGAAATGTCTATTTAGGTCTTCCACCCATTTTTTCATTGGGTTGTTTTTTTTTTTGATATTGAGGTGCATGAGCTATTTCTATGTTTCGGAGATTAATCCCTTGTTGGATACTTCATTTGGAAATATTTTCTCCAATTTTTTGAGTTGTCTTTTCATTTTGTTTATGGTTTCCTTTGCTGTGCAGAAGCTTTTAATTTTAATTAGGTCCCATTTGTTTATTTTTGTTTTTATTTTCACTACTCTAGGAGGTGGGTCAGAAAAGACCTTGCTGTGACTTAAGTCATAGAGTGTTCTGCCTCTGTTTTCCTCTAAGAGTTTTATATTATCCAGCCTTATATTTAAGCCTTTAAACCACTCTGAGTTTGTTTATTTATTTATTTTGCGGTACGTGGGCCTCTCACTGCTGTGGCCTCTCCCGTTGCGGAGCACAGGCTCCGGACGCACAGGCTCAGCAGCCGTGGCTCGCGGGCCCAGCCGCTCCACAGCATGTGGGATCTTCCTGGACTGGGGTATGCACCCATGTCCCCTGCATCGGCAGGCAGACTCCCAACCACTGTGCCACCAGGGAAGCCCCTGTGTTTATTTTTGTGTATGGTGTTAGGGAGTTTTCTAATTTCATTCTTTTATATGTAGCTGTCCAATTTTTCCAGCACCACTTATTAAAGTGATGGTCTTTTCTCCATTGTACATTCTTGCCTCCTGTCATGGAGTAATTGACCATAGGTGTGTGGGTTTATCTCTGGACTTTCTATCCTGTTCCATTGATCTATATTTCTGTGCCAGTACCGTACTGTTTTTTTTTTAAACATCTTTATTTGAGTATAATTGCTTTACAATGGTGTGTTAGTTTCTGCTTTATTTTTTTTTTGACTTTTTAATAGTTAGAATATTTTATTTTTGTAATCGGGAAAGTTAAGGAATGTACAAAGACGTTTCTTAAAGACAATGGTTGATTGCTTTTCTTCATCTTTACCTAGGACACAACGAGAGGAAATGGGCTTCATTGGTACTATCATTACTTTAGGTTAGGGTTGAGCAAGAACGTCTTCATGAGAACTGCTGTGTTGCAGAATGGGCTCCATCCAACAGTGCGGATGCCTCCTGCTGTAAGCAGAAAACTCCACTCAATCTGCCCTTCCTGGTTGAGGAGTTTATGGGAGAGTGTAGAGGTGAGCTGAGCTTTGGGTCTGGCTTAATCCCTGGTGAGGCCATGCACCTGGTCTGTTTGCTGTCTCTGAGTCACCAGGGCTCTTCCGAGACAGTCCTCAGCTCAGTGGGGCTACAGTTAACAGGAGACGAGGCTGACTGATGTGCATCCCCCTGAGGAGGAGCCGTGTGACGGATGGAAGCCTTCTTAGCGAGCCCAGAATCACAGCACGCCGGGGAGCTCGGGGTCCTGCAGGGGCAGCTCTGTCCAGCTCCACCTGCTGAGTTCATAGCTTTTTCTCTATTAGATCAATACCAACGAAGCTGTTCTCTTTGGCTTTCCTTTTCTAAACAGTATGCAGGTCAATATCCTTCTGTCAGCATATCCTTTATTCAGAAATCAGGTTATGATCCGTTAGTCACTGCTTTATTGCATTCCAGTCCTGTGAATGTATACTAGACACTCTCATTAAGTTGGGGGCATTTACCAAGTCTTGTCTAAAATAAAATTATAAGCTGTTCATTGGATATGCTTACTCATTCATTACGTTTTCAAAAGATAACTTTAAAAGTTCTCTCATTATGAATTAATACGTATTCACAGTAGAAAATCTGGAAAATTCAGAAAAGCCCCAAATAAAAGGTACTTTTGATCTCAGCAGCTTGCTGCACTGCAGCTGACATGGCGGCATCTCCCAGTGTTGCCTGTGCAGACAGGGCAAGCTGATGGTCCGGCATTGACGCTGGAGTCCTACAACCTGCTTGCAGCCCCCTGCTCTTAGTGAAGGGCCTGCATCTTTCAGGGCATCAGTTTCCTCATCGTAACAGAATCCACACCTACCTCACAGAACACGGATGAGGATTACCTATTTGTGTACAGCTGAGATTTTCTACTCCACGGTCACCAGAAATGAACCGGTTAGCTGGTTAAAAGTTATGTGAGGGACTTCCCTGGTGGTGCAGTGGTCAAGAATCTGCCTGCCAATGCGGGGGACACGGGCTCGAGCCCTGGTCTGGGAAGATCCCACCTGCCGCGGAGCAACTAAGCCCGTGCGCCACAATCATTGAGCCTGCGCTCTAGAGCCCACAAGCCACAGCTACTGAGCCTGCGAGCCACAACTACTGACCCCGTGCACCCAGAGTCCGTGCTCTGCAGCAAGAGAAGCCACCACAATGAGAAGCCCGCGCACCACAACAAAGAGCAGCCCCTGCTCACCACAACTAGAGAAAGCCTGCGCCCAGCAACGAAGACACAACACAGCCAAAAATAATTTTTTTTAAAAAAGTTATGTGATGTTGATAGGCTTTTGATAGATATTGCCAGTGAGTCCTCCAGAAAGGTTTTACAAGCATGCAGCCCTTTTATTATTAGTTTTTAAAAAAATTTTTTAACATCTTTATTGGAGTATAATTGCTTTACAATGGTGTGTTATTTCTGCTTTATAACAAAGTGCATCAGTTATACATATATATATGTTCCCATGTGTCTTCCCTCTTGTGTCTCCCTCCCTCCCACACTCCCTATCCCACCCCTCTAGGTGGTCACAAAGCACCGAGCTGATCTCCCTGTGCTATGTGGCTGCTTCCCACTAGCTATCTATTTTACATTTGGTAGTGTATATATGTCCATGCCACTCTCTCACTTTGTAACAGCTTACCCTTCCCCCTCCCCATATACTCAAGTCCATTCTCTAGTAGGTCTGTGTCTTTATTCCTGTCTTGTCCATAGGTTCTTCATGAACATTTTTTTTCTTAGATTCTATATATATACGTGTTAGCTTACAGTATCTCTTTTTCTCTTTCTGACTTACTTCACTCTGTATGACAGACTCTAGGTCCATCCACCTCACTACAAATAACTCAATTTCATTTATTTTTATGGCTGAGTAATATTCAATTGTATATATGTGCCACATCTTCTTTATCCATTCATCTGTTGATGGACACTTAGGTTGCTTCCTTGTCATGGCTATTGTAAATAGAGCTGCAATGAACATTTTGGTACATGACTCTTTGAATTCTGGTTTTCTCAGGGCATATGCCCAGTAGTAGGATTGCTGTGTCATATGGTAGTTTTATTTTTAGTTTTTTAAGGAACCTCCATTCTGTTCTCCATAGTGGCTCTATCAATTTACATTCCCACCAAGAGTGCAACCGTGTTCCCTTTTCTCCACACCCTCTCCAGGATTTATTGTTTGTAGATTTTTTGATGATGGCCATTCTGACTGGTGTGAGATGATATCTCATTGTGGATTTTTTTTTTTTTTTTTTTTTTTTTTTTTTTTGCTGTACGCAGGCCTCTCACTCTTGTAGCCTCTCCTGTTGCGGAGCACAGGCTCTGGACGTTCAGGCTCAGCGGCCATGGGTCACGGGCCCAGGTGCTCCACGGCATGTAGGATCCTCCCAGAATGGGGCACGAACCCGTATCCCCTGCATCGGCAGGCAGATTCTCAACCACTACACCACCAGGGAATCCCATCATTGTAGTTTTGATTTGCATTTCTCTAATGATTAATGATGTTGAGCATCCTTTCATGTGTTTGTTGGCAATCTGTATATCTTCTTTGGACAAATGTCTATTTAGGTCTTCTGCTCATATCTGGAATGGGTTGATTATCTTTTTGATATTGAGCTGCATGAGCTGCTTGTAAATTTTGGAGATTAATCCTTTGTCAGTTGCTTCATTGGCAAATATTTTCTCCCATTCTGAGGATTGTCTTTTAGTCTTCTTTATGGTTTCCTTTGCTGTGCAAAAGCTTTTAAGTTTCATTAGGTCCCATTTGTTTATTTTTGTTTTTATTTCCATTTCTCTAGGAGGTGGGTCAAAAAGGATATTGCTGTGATTTATGTCATACAGTGTTCTGCCTATGTTTTCCTCTAAGAGTTTGATAGTGTCTGGCCTTACATTTAGGTCTTCAATCCATTTTGAGTTTATTGTTTTATATGGTGTTACAGAGTGTTCGAATTTTATATTTGTATATGTACCTGTCCAGTTTTCCCAGCACCATTTATTGAAGAGGCTGTCATTTCTCCACTATACATTCCTGCCTCCTTTATCAAAGATAAGGTGACCATATGTGTGTGGGTTTATCTCTGGGCTTTCTATCCTGTTCCATTGATCTCTATTTCTGTTTTTGTGCCAGTACCATACTGTCCTGATTACTGTAGCTTTGTAGTATAATCTGAAGTAAGGGAGCCTGATTCCGCCAGCTCCATTTTTCTTTCTCAAGATTGCTTTCGCTATTCAGGGTCTTTTGTGTTTCCATACAAATTGTGAAATACTTTGTTCTAGCTCTGTGAAAAATGCCAGGGATAGTTTGATAGGGATTGCATTGAATGTGCAGATTGCTTTGGGTAGTAGGGTCATTTTCACAATGTTGATTTTTCCAATTCAAGAACATGGTATATCTCTCCATCTATTTGTATCATCTTTAATTGGTTTCATCAGTGTCTTGTAATTTTCTGCATAAAGGTCTTTTGTCTCCTTAGGTAGGTTTATTCCTAGATATTTTATTATTTTGTTACAATGGTAAATGGGAGGGTTTCCTTGTATCACTTTCAGATTTTTCATCATTAGTGTATAGAAATGCTAGAGATTTCTGTGCATTAATTTTGTACCCTACTACTTTACCAAATACATTGATTAGCTCTAGCAGTTTTCTGGTAGCATCTTTAGGATTCTCGATGTATAGTAACATGTAATCTGCTAACAGTGACAGCTTTACTTGTTATTTTCCGATTTGGATTCCTTTTATTTCTTTTTCTTCAATGATTGCTGTGGCTAAAACTTCCAAAGCTATGTTGAATAATAGAGGTGAGAGTGGGCAACCTTGTCTTTTTCCTGATGTTAGTGGAAATGGTTGCAGTTTTTCACTATTGAGGACGATGTTGGCTGTGGGTTTTTCATATATGGCCTTTATTATGTTGTGGAAAGTTCCCTCTATGCCTACTTTCCGGAGGGTTTTTATCATAAATTGGTGCTGAATTTTGTCGAACGCTTTTTCTGCATCTCTTGAGATGATCATATGGGTTTTCTAGTTCAATTTGTTAATATGGTGTATCATATTGATTGATATGCATATATTGAAGAATCCTTGCATTACTGGGATAAATCCCACTTGATCATGGTGTATGATCCTTTTATGTACTGTTGGACTCTGTTTGCCTTTTTTTTTTTTTTTTTTTTTTTTGCGGTACGCAGACCTCTCACTGTTTTGGACTCTCCCATTGTGGAGCACAGGCTCCGGACACCCAGGCTCAGTGGACACGGCTCACGGGCCCAGCCGCTCCGCGGCATGTGGGATCTTCCCAGACCAGGGCATGAACCTGTGTCCACTGCATTGGCAGGCAGACTCAACCTCTGCACCATCAGGGAAGCTCTGTTTGCTAGTATTTTGTTGAGGATTTTTGCCTCTATGTTCATCAGCGATATTAGCCTGTAGTTTTCTTTCTTTGTGACATGTTCGTCTGGTTTTGGTATCAGGGTGATGATGGCCTCGTAGAATGAGTTTGGGAGTTTTCCTCCCTCTGCTATATTGTGGAAGAGTTTGACAAGGATAAGTGTTAGCTCTTCTCTAGATGTTTCATAGAATTCACCTGTGAAGCCATCTGGTCCTGGGCTTTTGTTTGTTGGAAGATTTTTAATCACAGTTACAATTTCAGTGCTTGTGATTGGAATGTTCATATTTTCTATTTCTCCCTGGTTCAGTCTCCAAAGCTTGTGCATTTCTAAGAATTTGTCTATTTCTTCCAGGTTGTCCATTTTATTGGCATAGAGTTTCTTGTAGTAATCTCTCATGATCCTTTGTTATTTCTGCAGTGTCAGTTGTTACTTCTCCTTTTTCATTTCTAATTCAATTGATTTGAGTCTTCTCCCTTTTTTTTCTTGATGAGACTGCCTAATGGTTTATCAATTTTGTTTATCTTCTCAAAGAATCAGCTTTAGGTTTTACGGATCTTTGCTATTGTTTCCTTCACCTCTTTTACATTTATTTCTCATCTGATCTTTATGTTTTCTTTCCTTCTGCTAACTTTGGGTTATTTTTGTTCTTCTTTCTCTAATTGCTTTAGGTGTAAGGTTAGGTTGTTGATTTGAGTTGTTTCTTGTTTCCCAAGGTAGGATTTTATTTCTATAAAGTTCCCTCTAAGAACTGCTTTTGCTGCATCCCATAGGTTTTGGGTCATCGTTTTTTCATTGTTATTTTTTTCTAGGTGTTTTTTGATTCCCTCTTTGATTTCTTTAGTGATCTCTTGGTTATTAAGTAGTGTATTGTTTAGCCTCCATGTGTTAGTACTTTTTACAGATTTTTTCCTGTAATTGATATCTAGTCTCATAGTGTTGTGGTCGAATAAGATACCTGATATGATTTCAATTTTCTTAAATTTACCAAGGCTTGATTTGTGACCCAAGATATGATCTATCCTGGAGAATGTTCCATGAGCACTTGAGAAGAATCTGTATTCTGTTGTTTTTGTATGGAATATCCTATAAATATCAATTAAGTCCATATAGTTTAATGTATCATTTAAAGCTTGTGTTTCCTTATTTATTTTCATTTTGGATGATCTGTCCATTGGTGAAAGTGGGGTGTTAAAGTCCACTACTATGAATGTGTTACTGTCGATTTCCCCTTTTTTGACTGTTAGTATTTGCATTATGTATTGATGTGTTCCTCTGTTGATTGCATAAATATTTACAATTGTAATATCTTCTTGATGGATCGATCCCTTGATCATTATGTAGTGTCCTTATTTGTCTCTTGTAACAGTCTTTATTTTAAAGTCTATTTTTTCTCATATGAGTATTTCTACTCCAGGTTTCTTTTGATTTCCATTTGCATGGAATATCTTCTTCCATCTCCTCACTTTCATTCTGTATGTGTCTCCTGGTCTGAAGTGGGTCTCTTGTAGACCGCATATATATGTGTCTTGTGTTTCTAACCATTCAGCCAATCTATGTCTTTAGGTTGCAGCATTTAGTCCATTTACATTTAAGGTAATTATCGAGATATATGTTCGTATTACCATTTCCTTAATTGTTTTGGGTTTGCTCTTGCAGGTCTTTCCCTTCTCTTGGGTTTCTGCCTAGAGAAGTTCCTGTAGCATTTTTTGTAAAGCTGGTTTAGTGTTGCTGAATTCTCTTAGCTTTTGTTTGTCTGTAAAGCTTTCAATTTCTCCATCAAATCTGAACGAGATCCTTGTTGGGTAGAGTAATCTTGGTCATAGGTTTTTCTCCTTCATCACTTTACATATGTCCTGCCACTCCCTTCTAGCTTGCAGAGTTTCTGCTGAAAGATCAGCTGTTAATCTTATGGGGATCCCCTTGTGTTATATGTTTTTTTTCCCTTGCTGCTTTTAATATTTTTTTCTTTGTATTTATTTTTTTAATATCTTTATTGGAGTATAATTGCTTTACAATGGTGTGTTAGTTACTGCTATATAACATAGTGAATCAGTTATACATATACATATGTTCCCATATCTCTTCCCTCTTGCATCTCCCTCCCTCCCACACTCCCTATCCCACCACTCTAAGTGGTCAAAAAGCACCAAGCTGATCTCCCTGTGCTATGCAGCTGCTTCCCACTAGCTATCTATTTTACATTTGGTAGTGTATATATGTCCATGCCACTCTCTTGCTTTGTCACAGCTTACCCTTCCCCCTCCCCATATGCTGAGGTACATTCTCTAGTAGATCTCTCTCTTTATTACTGTCTTAACCCTAGGTTATTCATGACTTTTTTTCCTTAAATTCCACATATATGTGTTAGCATATGGTATTTGTCTTTCTCTTTCTGACTTACTTCACTCTGTATGACAGACTCTAGTTGCATCCACCTCATTACAAATTGCTCAATTTCATTTCTTGTTATGGCTGAATAATATTCCATTGTATATATGTGTCACATCTTTATCCACTCTTCCAATGATGGACACTTAGGTTGTTTCCATGTCATGGCTATTGTAAATAGAGCTGCAATGAATATTTTGGTACATGACTCTCTTTCAAGTACGGTTTTCTCTGGGTATATGCCCAGTAGCAGGATTGCTGGTCATATTGTAGTTCTATTTGTAGTTTTTTAAGGAACATCCATAATGTTCTCCATAGTGACTGTACCAATTCACAGTTCCACCAGCAGTTCAAGAGTGTTCCATTTTCTCCACACCCTCTCCAGCATTTATTGTTTTTAGATTTTTTGTTGATGGCCATTCTGACCAGTGTGAGATGATATCTCATTGTAGTTTTGATATGCATTTCTCTAAAGTTTAATGATGTTGAGCATTATTTCATGTGTTTCTTGGCAGTCTGTATATCTTCTCTGGAGAAATGTCTATTTAGGTCTTCTGCCCATTTTTGGATTGGGTTGTTTGTTTTTCTTTATTAATGAGCTGCATGAGCTGTTTATAAATTTTGGAGATTAATCCTTTGGCAGTTGCTTCATTGACAAATATTTTCTCCCATTCTGAGGGTTGTCTTTTGGTCTTGTTTATGGTTTCCTTTGCTGTGCAAAAGCTTTGAAGTTTCATTAGGTCCCATTCATTTATTTTTGTTTTTATTTCCATTTATCTAAGAGGTGGGTCAAAAAGGATCTTTCTGTGATTTATGTCATAGAGTATTCTGCCTATGTTTTCCTCTAAGAGTTTGATAGTTTCTGGCCTTACATTTAGGTCTTTAATCCAATTTGAGTTTATTTTTGTGTATGGTGTTAGGGAGTGATCTAATCTCATACTTTAACAGGTACCTGTCCAGTTTTCGGAGCACCACTTATTGAAGAGGCTGTCCTTTCTCCACTGTACATTCCTGCTCCCTTTATCAAAGATAAGGTGACCATATGTGCGTGGGTTTATTTCTGGGCTTTCTCTCCTGTTGCATTGATATATATTTCTGTTTTTGTACCAGTACCATACTGTCTTGATTACTGTAGCTTTGTAGTATAGTCTGAAGTCAGGGAGCCTTCCTCCAGCTCCGAAAGTTTGCTTTGGCTATTCAGGGTCTTTTGTGTTTCCATATGAAATTTTTTTTTCTAGTTCTGTGAAAAATGCCAGTGGTAGTTTGATAGGGATTGCATTGAATCTGTAGATTGCTTTGGGTAGTAGAGTCATTTTCACAATGTTGATTCTTCCAATCCAAGAACATGGTATATCTCTCCATCTATTTGTATCATCTTTAATTTCTTTCATCAGTGTCTTATAATTTCTGCATACAGGTCTTTTGTCTCCCTAGGTAGGTTTATTCTTAGATATTTTATTCTTTTTGTTGCAATGGTAAATGAGAGTGTTTTCTTGATTTCACTTTCAGATTTTTCATCATTAGTGTATAGGAATGCCAGAGATTTCTGTGCATTAATTTTGTATCTTGCTACTTTACCAAATTCATTGATTAGCTCTAGTAGTTTTCTGGTAGCATCTTTAGGATTCTCTATGTAGAGTATCGTGTCTTCTGCAAACAGTGACAGTTTTACTTCTTCTTTTCCGATTTGGATTCCTATTATTTCCTTTTCTTCTCTGATTGCTGTGGTTAAAATTTCCAAAACTATGTTGAATAAGAGTGGTGAGAGTGGGCAACCTTGTCTTGTTCCTGATCTTAGTGGAAATCCTTTCAGTTTTTCACCACTGAGGATGTCTGTGGTTTGGCTGTGATGTTGGCTGTGGGTTCATCATATATGGCCTTTATTATATTGAGGAAAGTTCCCTCTCTGCCTACTTTCTTCAGGGATTTTATCAAAATAAGTGTTGAATTTTGTCGAAAGCTTTCTCTGCATCTATTGAGATGATCATATGGTTTTTCTCCTTCAATTTGTTAATATGGTGTATTACGTTGATTGATTTGCATATATTGAAGAATCTTTGCATTCCTGGAATAAACTCCACTTGTTCATGGTGTATGTTCCTTTTAATGTGCTGTTGGACTCTGTTTGCTAGTATTTTGTTGAGGATTTTTGCATCTATGTTTATTTGTCATATTGGCGTTTAGTTTTCTTTGTGACATCCTTGTCTCGTTTTGGTACCAGGGTGATGGTGGCCTTGTAGAATGAGTTTGGGAGTGTTCCTCCCTCTGCTATATTTTGGAAGAGTTTGACAAGGATAGGTGTTAGCTCTTCTCTAAATGTTTGATAGAATTCGCCTGTGAAGCCATCTGGTCCTGGGCTTTTGTTTGTTGGAAGATTTTTATTCACAGTCTCAAATTCAGTGCTTGTGATTGGACTGTTAATATTTTCTATTTCATCCTGATTCAGTCTTGGCAAATTGTGCATTTCTTAGAATTTGTCCATTTCTTCTAGGTTGTCCATTTTATTTGCGTAGAGTTTCTTGTAGTTACCTCTCATGATCTTTTGTATTTCTGCAGTGTCAGTTGTTACTTCTCCTTTTTCATTTCTAATTCTATTGATTTGAGTCTTGTCCTTTTTTTTCTTGATGAGTCTGGCTAATGGTTTATCAATTTTGTTTATCTTTTCAAAGAACCAGCGTTGAGTTTTATTGATCTTTGCTATCGTTTCCTTCGTTTCTTTTTCATTTATTTCTGATCTGATTTTTATGATTTCTTTCCTTCTGCTTACTTTGGGGTTTTTTGTTCTTCTTTCTCTAATTGCTTTAGGTGCAAGGTTACATTGTTTATTCGAGATGTTTCCTGTTTCTTAAGGTAGGATAGTATTGCTATAAACTTCTATCTTAGAAATGCTTTTGCTGCATTCCATAGCTTTTGGGTCATCGTGTCTCCATTGTCATTTGTTTCTCGTATTTTTTAATTTCCTCTTAGATTTCTTCAGTGATCACTTCGTTATTAAGTAGTGTAATGTTTAGCCTCCATGTGTTTGTATTTTTTACAGATCTTTTCCTGTAATTGATATGTAGTCTTATATTGTTGTGGTCGGAAAATATACTTGATAAAGTTTCAATTTTCTTCAGTTTACCAAGGCTTGATTTGTGACCCAGGATATGATCTATACTGGAGAATGTTCCATGAGCACTTGAGAAGAAATTGTATTCTGTTGTTTTTGGATGGAATGTCCTATAATTATCAATTAAGTCCATCCTGTTTAATGTATCATTTAAAGCTTATGTTTCCTTATTTATTTTCACTTTGCATGATGTGTCCATTGGTGAAAGTGGGGTGTTAAAGTACCCTACTATGAATGTGTTACTGTCCATTTCCCCTTTTATGGCTGTTAGTATTTGCCTTATGTATTGAGGTGCTCCTATGTTGGATGAATAAATATTTACAATAGTTATGGCTTCTTCTTGAATCAATCCCTTGATGACTATGTAGTGTCCTTCTTTGTCTCTTCTAATAGTATTTATTTTAAAGTGTGTTTTGTCTGATATGAGAATTGCTACTCCAGCTTTCTTTTGCTTTCCATTTGCATGGAATATCTTTTTCCATCTCCTTACTTTCAGTCTGTATGTGTCTCTAGGTATGAAGTGGGTCTCTTGTAGACAGCATATATATGGGTCTTTTGTTTGTATCCATGCAGCCAATCTGTGTCTTTTGGTGGGAGCATTTAGTCCATTTACATTTAAGGTAGTTATCGAAATATATGTTCCTATTCCCATTTTCTTAATTGTTTTGTGTTCGTTATTGTAGGTTTTTATCCTTCTCTTGTGTTTCTTGCCTTGAGAAGTTCCTTTAGCATTTGTTGTTAAGCTGGTTTGCTGGTGCTGAACTCTCTCAGCTTTTGCTTGTCTGTAAAGGTTTTAATTTCTCCATCAAATCTGAATGAGATCCTTGCTGGGTAGAGTAATCTTTGTTGCAGGTTTTTCTCCTTCATCACTTTAAATATGTCCTTCCAGTCCCTTCTGGCTTGCCGAGTTTCTGCTGAAAGGTCAGCTTTTAACCTTATGGGGATTCCCTTGTGTGTTATTTGTTGTTTTTCCCTTGCTGCTTTTAATATGTTTTCTTTGTATTTAATTTTTGACAGTTTGATTAATATGTGTCTTGGCATGTTTCTCCTTGGATTTATCATGTATGGGACTCTCTGTGCTTCCTGGACTTGATTAACTATTTCCTTTCCCATATTAGGGAAGTTTTCAACAATTATTTCTTCAAGTATTTTCTCATTCCCTTTCTTTTTCACTTCTTCTTCTGTGACCCCTATAATTCGAATGTTGGTGCATTTAACGTTGTCCCAGAGGTCTCTGAGGCTGTCCTCAGTTCTTTTCATTCTTTTTTCTTTATTCTGCTCTGCAGTAGTTATTTCCACTATTTTATCTTCCAGGTCACCTATCCCTTCTTCTGCCTCAGTTATTCTGCTCTTGATTCCTTCTAGAGAATTTTTAATTTCATTTATTTTGTTGTTCATCACTGTTTGTTTGCTGTTTAGTTCTTCTAGGTCCTTGTTAAACGTTTCTTCTATTTTCTCTATTCCATTTCCAAGATTTTGGATCATCTTTACTCTCTTTATTCTGAATTTTTTTTCAGATAGACTGCCTGTTTCCTCTTCATTTGTTAGGTCTGGTGGGTTTTTGCCTTGCTCCTTCATCTGCTGTGTGTTTTTCTGTCTTCACATTTTGCTTAACTTACTGTGTTAGGGGTCTCCTTTTTGCAGGCTGCAGGTTTGTAGTTCCCTTTGGTTTTGATGTCTGTCTCCAGTGGCTAAGGTTTGTTCAGTGGGTTGTGTAGGCTTCCTGGTGGAGGGGACTAGTGCCTGTTTTCTGGTGGATGAGCCTGGATCTTGTTGTTCTGGTGGGCAGGTCCACATCTGGTGGTGTGTTTTGGGGCATCTGTGGCCTTATGATTTTAGGCAGCCTCTCTGCTAATGGATGGGGTTGTGTTCCTGTCTTGCTAGTTGTTTGGCATAGGGTGTCCAGCACTGTAGCTTGCTGGTCGTTGAGTGAAGCTGGGTCTTGGCGTTGAGATGGAGATCTCTGGGAGATTTTCGCTGTTTGATATTATGTGGAGCTGGGAGGTCTCTTGTGGGCCAGTGTCATGAACTTTGCTCTCCCACCTCAGAGGCACAGCCCTGACTCCTGGCTGGAGCATCAAGAGCCTTTCATCCACATGGCTCAAAATAAAAGGGAGAATAAATATAAAGAAAGAAAGAAGATAAAAATAAAATAAAATAAAGATATTAAAATAAAAAATAAATATTAAGAAAAAAATTGTTTAAGTTAAAGGAAAATAGAAAATGGATAGACAGAACCCTAGGACAAATGGCAAAAGTAAAGCTATAGAGACAAAATCACACACAGAAACATACACATACACACTGAAAAAAAGAGAAAAAGGGAAAAAAATATATATCTTTGCTCCCAAAGTTCACATTCTCAATTTCGGATGGTTCGTTGTTTATTCAGGTATTCCACAGATGCAGGGTACATCAAGTTGATTGTGGAGATTTAATCCTCTGCTCCTGAGGCTGCTGGGAGAAATTTCCCTTTCTCTTCTTTGTTAGCACAGCTCCCGGGGTTCAGCTTTGGATTTGGACCCGCCTCTCCGTGTAGGTCACCTGAGCGCGTCTGTTCTTCGCTCAGATAGGACAGGGTTAAAGGAGCAGCTGATTCGGTGGCTCTGGCTCACTCAGGCCGGGAGGCGGAGGGGTACGGAATGCGTGGTGAGCCTGTGGCAGCAGAGACTGGCTTGACGTTGCAACATTGTGGAGCGTGCTGTGTGTTCTCCTGGGGAAGTTTTCCCTGGATTACGGGACCCTGGCAGTGGCGAGCTACACAGGCTTCCAGAAGGGGAGGTGTGGATAGTGACCTTTGCTTGCACACAGGATTCTTGGTGGCGGCAGCAGCAGCCTTAGTGTCTCATGCCCGTCTCTGGGGTCCTCGCTGATAGCCGTGGCTCACACCCGTCTCTGGAGCTCCTTTAAGCAGCACTCTTAACCTCTCTCCTCGCGCACCAGGAAACAAAGAGGCATGAAAATGTCTCTTGCCTCTTGGCAGCTCCAGACTTTTTCTTGGACTCCCTCCCGGCTAGCTATAGTGCACTAGTCCCTTCAGGCTGTGTTCACGCAGCCAACCCCAGTCCCTTCCCTGGGATCCAACCGAAGCTCGAGCCTCAGCTCCCAGCCCGAGCCCATTCCGGCGGGTGAGCAGACAAGCCTCTCGGGCTGGTGAGTGCTGGTCGGCACCGATCCTCTGTGCGGGGATCTCTCCGCTTTGCCCTCCGCACCCCTGTGGCTGCGCTCTTCTCTGGGGCTCCGAAGCTCCCCTCTCTGCCACCCGTAGTCTCCACCTGTGAAGGGGCTTCTAGTGTGTGGAAGCCTTTCCTCCTTCACAACTCCCTCCCACTGGTGCAGGTCCCATCCATATTCTTTTGTCTCCATTTTTTCATTTTTCTTTTGCCCTACCCAGGTACGTGGGGGAGGTTCTTGCCTTTTGGGAGGTCTGAGGTCTTCTGCCAGCATTCAGTAGGTGTTCTGTACGAGGTGTTGCACATGTAGATGTATTTCTGATGTATTTGTGGAGAGGAAGCTGATCTCCTCGTCTTACTCTTCTGCCTTCTTGAAGTTGCCTCTTTCATTAATATCTTATGGTTTTCCGAGTACAGGTGTTTTGTCTCTTTAGGTAGATTTATTTCTAGGTATTTTGTTCTTTTTGATGCAATAGTAAATGGGATTGCTTCCTTAATTTCTCTTTCTGATCTTTCATTGTTCTCATATAGGAATGCAAGAAATTTCTGTGCATTAATTTTGTATCCTGCAACTTTACCAAATTCATTGATAAGCTTCAGTAGTTTTCTGGTAGCATCTTTAAGATTCTTTATGTATAGTATCATGTCACCTGCAAACAGTGACTTTTATGTCTTCTTTTCCAATTTTGATTCCTTTTATTTCTTTTCTTCTCTGATTGCTTGTGGCTAGGACTTCCAAAACTATGTTGAATAAATGTAGTGCGAGTGGACATCCTTGTCTTTTTCCTGATCTTAGAGGAAATGCTTTCAGTGTTTCACCATTTAGAATGATATTAGCTGTGGGTTTGTCATATATGGCCTTATTATGTTGAGGTAGGTTCAGTTTGATCCAAATTCAGATACACTTCCTTCCCATTCAGCCCTTGCAAAGTGATTGAATACATAAGTAAATAGATTACTCCCCAACTGAACTTAATTTTTGCATATTTGTGGTAGTGTTTTTATTTTTACAAAGAATCCGAGCTTTTGCAGGTGTTAACTCTTTATCCACAGACTTACTGTATAGTGATAACTAACACTTAGGTAGCACTGCGTGAATCAGTCGCTGCTCTAAGTACTTTACAAATATTAGGATAGTTAATCCTCATAGCACACCATGAGCATACTGTTATTATCCCCATTTTAGAAATGAGAAAACTGAAGAGCAAGAGATTAATTTACATGACCAAAGTTCAAGCATTTCAGTTGTCAATGTTGTTGCAGGCTGGATTCTCCAGAAACAGATCCAGAGATGAAGTTTAGCATGCAGAAAGTTCAATAAGAAGTGCTCTCAGAAAAACACCTGTAGAAAGCAAGAGAAGAAAGGAGCATTGGGCAGAAAGACAACCTGGACCAAATGCAGACATAGCACCAGGGGGAGCTGTGAAGCTTAAGTGGCCTTCAGAGTGCTTCCAAGTAGGGTCAGGGGGCCAAGACCTCTACATTGACCAGTCATCGGATAAAGGCTGCCCTTGGAAAAGGGGGCATGGCTCTGGTGAAGCAGCTCTCTGCAGCCAACAGCATTTTCCAGAGAAGGACAGTATCCTCAGCCACTGGAAGAGTAAGCATCTTGGTCCTGAAGGGGTAACTGGGAAGCTCATGCAGCATCCATTATATAACCTGCCTATGAATCATTCAAGGATCTTAAAATGCAGATTCTGATTCAGTGTGTCTGGGCTGGGGCTGAGAGTCTGCATTTCTAACAAGGTCCCAGTTGATGCCAGTGCTGCTGGTTTGTGATAATAAGGTCCTGGTCATGCAGCTCCAATGCTGCAAAGTTAGGAATAGAACCTAGGCTGTCTGGTTATGAATCTGTGGTCTTACCACTTTGCGGCACTGCTGCTTAAAGAAATTTCTCTACCAAAATTTTAATTCTAAGGAATTAACTTGATATACCACTTGATATACCAGCCAGACTGACTAGCTTTAGAGCTTTTCAGGTCTCCTGGCCGACAGGAGACACACTCGTGTCTCTAGTTGACATGCTATCCCCAGCATTTGTTAATTGCTGTTTATCATTGCTGACTTTCCTAGTGACATTTCATCCAGGAAATTCTCTTCAGCTAGCTTGACAGTTTTTCTCCCCTGACCTTTAAGCAAGTGTATCAAATATGAGAATGACACTAGCTACTTGTTATTCATAATTTGTGGCACACAATGGCTATTTCTTAAATCAGAAAATTACCATTTTTCTATTTATAATGTTTATTATATGCTTAGATATGCATTTATTATGTGTTAGAGTCATTTTTTCCCCCAAAGGAGCCTATCTTTAATTTCATAATGAGAACCAGTAAGAGAATTGGATTTGACATCCAGGTTCATTTATACTCAATTTTTTAGAACCACCTCTATTATATAAAGTCAAACCTACACTAAGAATTTCCCAGGTTACAATATCTTGTTAATTATATGATGATATTTTTCTCACCATGTACTCCCCACAAGCACAAAGGGAAGAAGATAAAATGTTATGCAATTTTATAATGTTCACACAAAGGACAAATGTGAGAATCAGTAACATACGTGTGTCAACCCTTAGCTTGTTTTAAATTCTTATATAAAACCTGATTTAATTATTTTATTTTCATCTTTTAAAAAGAAGTATGTGATAAGAAATATATATATAATCCTGCATAGAAATTGGATAGCAGAGACATGGAAAAAAGAAGTGACCTGCTTGAAGTTATTTATTGGCTTATAGGAAATAAAATCTTGAACTGGGGAACACTGTGGTTAAGAAACCTCTTCTAGCTCAGTCTGTTCCCTAGGCAACAAAAATCTGTGTTAAAAAAGAAACAAACGAAAAAAAAACCCTTTAGAGTAGTAAAGCTTTCAGAGTTATTCTTCATTCAGAAGATTCACAATGGAAAATCATTTGTTTGAATACTGCAGTTAATAATGGCGACTCTAACAATTTGGGTCAGCAGATAGAGTAGTTATGCTTCTAGAGTGATGGTTCTCAAAGTGTAGTCCCTGGACTACATGGGCATCACTTGGGAACTTGTTAGTAATGTGAATTCTTTGTCCCCATCCTAGAGCTACTGAATTGGAAACTGGGGGAGGGGAAGGAAGGCGGGGGAGCAATCTGTTTTAAAAGCCCTCCAAGTTGTCCTGAAGTCACAAAAGTTTAACTACTGTGGTTAGGAAACACTTTAAATCTGTTTAGAACTGCTTCTGTTCCAGAACGTTTTTCTACACACATATAGACACATATGTAGTAATAGACACAAAATCTTTAAAACATTAGTTTGAAGAAACTCTTACTAAAACAATTGTATCAGAAGCAAATTCCTTACTCAAGAGGATTGGAATAGAAGAGTCTCTAAATTTCCCTTTAGTGCCTTTTTCTAGTGCTTTTTTCTTGCCTAAAAGTTGCAAGTGGCACAGGCAGCCTCAGTAGTAAAGGTGTCTCCCATAGAATTTAATTTCAAGCAATATCTGGAAGACCAGTCAGCAGCAGGAGACATCTTTCAGGAGGAAAAAGATGTTTTTATTCTTTAAATAGAGTGGAAAATGACTCCCATCAGATTGTGGAAAGCAATCTTCCTGTTAAGGCAGAGCTGCAGTTAGCAGTGCTCACTCCTCCCTCCCTGCTACTTGGAGAGAAGGTCAGGGAAGATAGGAATAGTGAACAAGAGAGGAGATAGTGTATTTTGTTCCTGGATTTTCTTCCTTTTGCTGGTTGATATTGGGAAGATAGGATCAGTAACCACTGGTTGAGAAGAAAAGACTTATTTTCAAAACTATAGAAGAGCTAATCTAGAGTATTTGTCACCAATAGCTTAGAGAGGAGTTGAAAAATCTTGATAGCATACTTATCCCAAATCTTACAACTATCTATCCCAGCCTCAGAAACAACTAAGTAGGTTAAAAAAGAAAAAAAAGTATATCTAATATGATCTGGAGACAAGAACAAATTTGGATTAAGCTTTAATTTATTTATTAACACAATGTAGCAAGAGCTATATGGGTTTTTAAAAAATTGTTTTCCTAATAACATTTACTGAGTGTCTATTAAGCACTGAATAATTTTGCTAAGAACAATCATGTGCAAATCTCTGCGTGGATATGTGTTTTTATTTCTCTTTGGAAGATACCTAACAGTAGAATTGCCGGGTCATGTAGTAAATTCATAGTTAACTTTTTAAGATACTGCCAAACTATTTACCAAAGTGGCTCATCATTTTACATTCCCACCAGCAATATATGATGGCTAAGTTTCCCCACATCTTCACCAACGTTTGTTATTGTCTGTCTTTGTTATTATAGTCATTCTAGAGGGTGTGAACTGTAATGTCATTGTGGTTTAAATTTACATTTCCCTAATGACTAATGATGACTATCTTTTTATGTGCTTATTAGCCATCGGTATATCTTCTTTGGTGAAATGCCTATTTAAATCATTCGCCCATTTTTTAATAGGTCGTTTGTGTTCTTATTATTGAGGTGTAAGAGTTCTTTGTATATTATAAGCCAACATAAATTATGTTAGTCCTAAACCAGTCTCAATGAATTTTGGAAAGACAATATACGGTACCCCAAACTCTGTACACCACAAAAATATTGAAACCACACCGTATTATTTCTATGATGATGAGCAGATTCAGTAGATTGATGTGTAAGATATCTGCAAACACCATATCTTCTCTTTTCTGTGAGGTCTTATTCCTCATACCTGGAATCAGTGAAAACAGCCTGCCTTTGAAAAGAAGCCCATTATTAGCATATTGTGGTGGTTTTAAAGCATGGTATCAAAGTCTTTGACATTCCTCCCATCAAGAGCTGGGATTCATATCTCTTCCCCTTGATCTGTGCTGGCTTATAAGTGCTCTGATGAATAGGGTACAGTGGAAGTGATGCTCTGTGACTTCCAAGCCTAGGTTGTAAAAGGCCGTACATGTTCTGCCTCATTAACAAATACTTGCTCTTGAATCCCTGAACTGCCATGTAAAATGTTTGTCTATTCTGAGGCTGCTATGCTGTTAGGAGGCCAAGCCATGGGAAGAGGTCGTGTATAGGCGTTCCAATTGACGATCTCAACCAAGGTACCATGTATGAGAGTGAAGAAGTTTCCAGGTCTTTCCAAGCCTCCAGCCATTCAAATATTCTCAGATGAGGTCCAATACTTCATGGAGCATGAAAAAGAGACTGGTCATTCCTGCTGAGCCAAGTCTGAATTCCTCACCCACAGAATCTATGATATAACAACACGATTGTTTTTTTGTGCCACTACTTGGAAGCTCATTGTTCATTCAGTGCTCTAGTGACTACAAGGGACAGAAACCCCTCAAGATTACTCAAATAAGGTGAAGTTTATAGTAAGAAACTGCAATCACACTCCACCTCTCAGGGAGCTCTTCCTGCTCTCATCTGCACACCTGCTCCTCTTCCCTCTCATGGCAGATAGGATTCCTTGGTGTACTTGTCAGTCATGTATGACTCCACAGCTTCCCCATCATGGCCCATCTACATCATCACTTTCCAGTTTTATGTCCCACTGAAAATTAATGGTCAATTTGATGTCTCAGTTCAAATTCTCAAGTGAGAGAATCTAGAATAGTCTAGCTTATTTATTTGAACTTGGTCTTAAAGGGCGAGTGGGATTTATTAATTTTTCAGGCAAAGGCAATAACTCAGGGCACAGAAGTAGCTGGCATAATGAGGAAATGGCAAGTACTTTCATGGGATTAGGTTGCCAGAGAGCTTGGAGACATGAGGCCAGAAAGTTAAGATTACATACGTGGAATGCCCCTTTCCATTGTAATCCTATTCAGGGGAGGAGTAGACTTTGAGTCAATGATCTCTTCTGATCTGACTGCATTGATGAGGGCATGTGAGCCAGAGAATGTGGTCAGCCCTGAGGATACAGGAATGTCACTTCCTGTTTTGCTCCATCACAAAAGCATGTTTGTTCCTTCTTGGTACTCACTATATCTTGTAATTATTTAATTTTTTTGTTTGCTCATTTATTTCCTGGCTACACTACTTGATTATAAGCTCCACGAAGACTGGGATCAAGTGTGCCTTGCTTATTATTTTGTCCCCAGTCTTACTATGATTGAATAAATGAATGTATGATGAGACAGATACAGCCTTGCCCTCAAACAGCTCATTGTATGGTAGATATGTGATTACATTACAACATAACAAGTGGTTTAATAGCTGAATATTGAACGAGCTGTAGGATACAGAAGAGAGAGAAAGTAATTCTGCCCCAGGGGAGTCAGAGAAGGTGTCACTGAGAAGAGGCTATTTTAGATGGTGGCTGCAGGATAAGTAGGAGTTTAGAAAGTAGACAGGAGTATTGTGGGCTGACATTCAAGACAGAAAATTTTGTATGGCTGTATGATAGAATGTGGCATGTGAGAGTAGTTGACATGATTGGGGCACAAGGGATAGGAGAAAGGTTAGCTTGAGATGAGGCTGGAAAAGCATACTGGGACCAGAGTGTGAAGGGCCTGGGATGCCATGCCATGGGTTTGAACCTTGCTCACATTGACTGGGGGGGGTCCACTTGAGTGGAGAGTAATGTCATTAGGTTGTAGAAGTATGACACTGGTGGTCAGTAGGAGGGGCAGAGGGGGTGTCTAACTGGTCTGGATTGCAGTCATCCAGGCAAGAAATGATGAGGTCCTGGACAAAACCAAAACCCTGGGAGTCAGAAGAAAGGAACAGATTTGGAAGATATTTAGAAATAAAAATCAATGAGACCTGGTAAATGATAAAAAATGATGAATTTGTGTGAGGGCAGAGTGAGGATTTATTTTATATAAGTTATTATGTGCCACATAAGTAGTATTTTTAAATACTGTTCTGAGTCCTTTATAGGCATTAATGCATTTAATCTTAGAAGCCTTGTTAGGTAGATACAATTATTAGTCCAATTTTACAGCTGCGGAAGTCTAGGTACAAAGATGTTAAGTAACTTGTGCACCATCACACAGTTATGAAGTGATAGAGCCAAGATTTGAACCCGGAAATCCTGGCTCCATGTCCATGCCTCTGAACACTAAATGAGCAACCTCACAGTTGCCAAGGCTCTGAGGACAAGGTATCTGGGAGCAATGCAAAGCATATAAAAAGAGGAAGTTTGGTTCCTGGAAACCTTGAATGATTTTGTTTTTCTTTTGTCTTCCAAACACTAACCAAATACACCCCTCTTTCCAATATTAAGGATTTCAATGACTTTTTGAATGGAATCAACAGAGCTGAAAAGAGAGACCACTGGTTATGAACAGATGCCAAAGGGCAGAGCTGGAGCCTGATTTCCAGAGCTCCATGGTGAATGGTGGTGGGTGGGTTCCACAGAAGGGACTCTGCCTCTAAGGGAAGACCCAGTCATGTTTGTGATTATGGGACTTCTGACAGTGACCAGAGCTTGTAAATACCATCATCTTTGCTTGCTTGCCAGAAACCTACAAAGTATATACAGTGGGTTGCTCTTTTCCTGTAATTCTTAGGAAAAGCTTGTTATATGAAACACAATGTAGCTCATGCACTTTGATAAATCTAGAAGGTAAACCAAATGGACATGGAGCCAGCTTCCAAACCCACATGCTATTAGGAGGGAAAAGACCACTTTCTAGGGAATAACCTAAAAATGACTTTCCCAGTTTTCATCTACATAATTCCCTTAAAATCTGGCCTAATTTCTTGAAACCAGGAGTAGGGGATGTGGCCCTGGCCCACGGGATTGGAAGCAATGCCATCAGGAAGTACAACAGTTAAGGGAAATGGTTCTGAGACTTACTTGAGTGGTGGCAAGCAAGTAATTATTGGAGAAATATTTGAGTCCTTACTGTGTCATTAGTGTCCCACTGATAGACTCTGAATCTTAATGCAGCCTCTGTTCTGGGATGTGGGCAAAATATTTCTGTGAATAGAAGTTATCTACTAACACTTCTAGGAACTACTAATAGGATCACTGCTTGTGTTGGGTGATTTTAAATGGAAATTCCTAGTTATACAAATATAAATGCATTGGTTAAAAATTACAGTTTGTTAATGAGAGTAAAGCAACATTTGGCAAAGTGTTGTTGATATGCAGGTGAGAAGTTGAGCAGCAGCTACAATGTCCTCTCTGTTGGAGTCATTTTAGTCTCCATTCTGTTGGAGAGGGCTGACTTGACTTGTAAAACCTTAATTTACTGATATCATTGACAAAAGTATTTCACCCATATTTTTTCTAATGCCTGCTAATTTTCATGCTTGATGTAATTGAGAAATGACTACATTTTTTCATGTAAAACTTGTTTTGTATAGTAAGTCCCCTACATATGAGCGAGTTCTGTTCCAAGAGCGTGTTCATAAGTCCAATTTGTTCATAAGTCCAACAAAGTTAGCCTAGGTACCCAACAAACACAATCAGCTATATAGCACTGTACTGTAATAGGTTTATAATACTTTTCACACAAACAATATATAAAAGACAAACAAACAAAAAGTAAAGAAAACGTTTATAATCTTACAGTACAGTACCTTGAAGTACAGTAGTACAGAAGTACAAAAGTACAGTAGTACAGTACAACAGCTGGCATACAGGGGCTGGCATCGAGTGAACAGGCAAGAAGAGTTACTGACTGGAGGAGGGAGAGGAGGTGGGAGATGGTAGAGCTGAAGGATCATCAGCAATAGGAGACAGAGGGCAAGCTGCAATTTCACTCACGCCTGACGTTGATGGAACGCACGTTCGCATCTTTGAAAGTTCACAACTTGAAAGTTCGTGTGTAGGGGACTTAATTGTAATGGAGAGGTATTGCCTTAGTGTCAAATTTTTCCTATGTGGATGTCAAAAGCAATACATGAAGTTAAGAAAGGAAAAATAAATATTAATTTTAAAAATTGTGATAACATACAGAGAATATAAAATTTATTATTTAAACCATTTTAAATATACATCGTGGCTATATTAAGTATACTGACATTGTTGTGTCACCATGACCACCATCTTCTCCAGAACTTTAATTTTCCAACATATAAACAACAATAACCATGTCATATGTATTATTAGCCATTCATTATATTCAAAGGGTCCTCGGGGAAAACTGTGAGTCACTCCCCAGTCTCCTTATGTTAGGAGGCCTCACCATTCTGGAATTCTGGCACAGAGTAGGCAGGTTGTAAATTTGAATAAATGAAGAGATGAATAAATTCTTATCAACATCTCCATCCCATCTCTTCTGGGAAAGTACGGATGGTGCCTACTGTTCAATTCTATTTGGTCCTAATGAAGGGCTCCTTGGTGTTCATAACTCACAGTGCTCTGGTAGAATCAGTTGTAGGTGACAAAATGTGTAGGACTCAGTCACCTACAAAGGATGTTCAACTTTAGGTCTCATGGTAACAATGGCCTTGAGCATTTGCTTATATATTCCCCTTGGTCTGTGGTCCATAGAAATAGAAATATCAGAAATATGGAGAGTGTATTTCTTCCTTGTCTGCCTGGGATTCTTGCTATTTTTTTTAGACTGGCCCAGCCTCATTTGTCCATAACTCTGGGTTTTGAAATTGGCCTTCTGTATTCCTTTGGGCAGTAGCTCAGCCTACCCATCTCTAGATGAATAAAGACGTGAGAATTCAATGAGAATAATCATCATCATATCATATTTTGAACACTCACTGTGTGCCAGGCTTTGCAATATGTGTCTTACATGTGTTATTTCAAATAATCTCACAAATCACCCTCTAAGATAAGGGTAAGGTTTCCATGTACAACTGCTGAGTGTCTGCCTGTGCTGTATATGCCATCTAACTTAATCCTTAAAGCCACTTTGTTATATGCTTCACTTCACTGAAGAAGAGACTGGGGTTCAAGGAGGTTAGAAATCCTTGCTGGTTACTTAACTCTATTGTGATAAAGCTGGGATTCAAATTCAGGCCAGTCTGACTCCTAAGTCTATGTTATTTCTCTCAACCCTCTTTAGATTGCCCCTTTGAGTCATCTGATTTTGATTCCTGCTTGTACAGCTGATCTTTTGCAGGCTTGTTTTTTGTTTTTATACAACGTGGCTCTTTCTTGCCATCCATTAATCATGACGATGGTGAATCAGATATTCAGAATCCTGGGTCTTTGGAGAGGATTTAAGAGATAATTTGCTTCTGGGAGAAACAGTCTTGTCAAATCTTATGGCTATTTTAAAAATGTATAATTACAAAAGGCTTTATATCAAGACTAGGTACTGGCCAAATGGACTCAAACATATGAATCGACCTTTATTAACACCATTTTAGATGAGATGGGGGATGTTGATAGTAAGGAAGGCTAATACCTCAAACTCTCCCTGATGTATTCTTTCACCTTAAATGAACAAAAGGAGACCAGATATGACATAGCTGTAGTTCTTTCATAACATTAAAAAATCAATATTCATTTTTAGTAACTGGTTTTTGCAAGTCTTTATATTTGAGGTTTTAATAGACTTTACCAAAATCATTCCATAGTACTGTCCCTTTCCTGCCTTTCTCCTCTCATTACAAAAATAATGCATTTTCATTGTAGAAAAATTGTAAAGCATAGAAGAGCAAAGGAAGAAAATGAAAAATGCAGCTTGGTTGACCTCCTTTCTTTTTTTTTTTAACATCTTTATTGGAGTAAAATTGCTTTACAATGGTGTGTTACTTTCTGCTTTATAACAAAGTGAATCAATTATACATATATATATGTTGCCATATCTCTAGCCTCTTGCATCTCCCTCCCTCCCACCCTCCATATCCCACCCCTCTAGGTGGTCACAAAGCACCGAGCTGATTTCCCTGTGCTATGCGGCTGCTTCCCACTTAGCTATCTATTTTATGTTTGGTAGTGTATATATGTTCATGCCACTCTCTCACTTTGTCACAGCTTACCTTTCCCCCTCCCCATATCCTCAAGTCCATTCTCTAGTAGGTCTGTGTCTTTATTCCCATCTTTCCCATAGGTTCTTCATGAACTTTTTTTTTCTTAGATTCCATATATATGTGTTAGCATACAGTACCTGTTTTTCTCTTTCTGACTTACTTCACTCTGTATGATAGACTCTATGTCTATCCACCTCATTACAAATAGCTCAATTTCATTTCTTTTTATGGCTGAGTAATATTTCATTGTATATATGTGCCACATCTTCTTTATCCATTCATCCAGTGATGGACACTTAGGTTGTTTCCAAGTCCTGGCTATTGTAAATAGAGCTGCAATGAACATTTGGGTAAATGACTGTTTTTGAATTATGGTTTTCTCAGGGTATATGCCCAGTAGTGGGATTGCTGGGTCGTATGGTAGATCTACATTTTTTTTTTTTTTTTTTTTTTTTTTTGCGGTATGCGGGCCTCTCACTGTTGTGGCCTCTCCCGTTGTGGAGCACAGGCTCTGGATGTGCAGGCTCAGTGGCCATGGCTCACGGTCCGAGCCACTCCGTGGCATGTGGGATCTTCCTGGACTGGGGCATGAACCTGTGTCCCCTGCATCGGCAGGCGGACTCTCAACAACTGTGCCACCAGGGAAGCCCTAGTTTTAGTTTTTTAAAGAACCTGCATACTGTTCTCCATAGTGGCTGTATCAATTTATATTCCGACCAACAGTGCAAGAGGGTTCCCTTTTCTCCACAGCCTCTCCAGCATTTATATTTTGTAGATTTTTTGATGATGGCCATTGTGACAAGGGTGAGATGATATCTCATTGTAGTTTTGATTTGCATTTCTCTAATGATTAATGATGTTGAGCATTCTTTCATGTGTTTGTTGGCACTCTGTATATTTTCTTTGGAGAAATGTCTCTTTAGGTCTTCTACCCATTTTTGGATTGCGTTGTTTGTTTCTTTGATATTGAGCTGCATGTGCTTCTTGTAAATTTTGGAGATTAATCCTTTGTCGGTTGCTTCATTTGAAAATATTTTCTCCTATTCTGAGGGTTGTCTTTTGGTCTTGTTTATGGTTTCCTTTGCTGTGCAAAAGCTTTGAAGTTTCATTAGGTCCCATTTGTTTATTTTTTGTTTTATTTCCATTTCTCTAAGAGGTGGGTCAAAAAGGACCTTGCTGTGATTTAACTCATAGAGTGTTCTGCCTATATTTTCCTCTAAGTGTTTGATAGTGTCTGGCCTTACATTGAGGTCTTTAATGCATTTTGAGCTTATTTTTGTGTATGGTGTTAGGGTGTGTTCTAATCTCATACTTTTACATATACCTGTCCAGTTTTCCCAGCACCACTTATTGAAGAGGCTGTCTTTTCTCCACTGTACATTCTTGCCTCCTTTGTCATAGATTAGGTGACCATATGTGCGTGGGTTTATCTCTGGGCTTTCTATCCTGTTCCATTGATCTCTATTTCTGTTTTTGTGCCAATACCAAACTGTCTTGCTTACTGTAGCTCTGTAGTATAGTCTGAAGTCAGGGAGCATGATTCCTCCAGATCTGTTTTTCTTTATCAAGATTGCTGTGGCTATGCATGGTCTTTTGTGTTTCCATACAAATCGTAAAATATATGTCCTAGTTCTGTGCAAAATGCCAGTGGTAGATTGATGGTTATTGCATTGAATCTGTAGATTGCTTTGGGGAGTAGAGTCATTTTCACAATGTTGATTCTTCCAATCCAAGAACATGGTATATCTCTCCATCTGTTTGTATCGTCTTTAATTTCTTTCATCAGTGTCATAATTTTCTGCATACAGGTCTTTTGTCTCCTTAGGTAGGTTTATTCCTAGATTTTTTATTCATTTTGTTGCAGTGGTTAATGTGAGTGTTTTCTTGATTTCACTTTCAGAATTTTCAGCATTAGTGTAAGGAATGCCAGAGATTTCTGTGCATTAACTTTGTACCCTGCTACTTTACAAAATTCATTGATTAGCTCTAGAAGTTTTCTGGTAGCATCTTTAGGATTCTCTATGTATGGTATCATGTCATCTGCAAACAGTGACAGCTTTACTTCTTCTTTCTGATTTGGATTCCTTTTATTTCCTTTTCTTCTC
Organism: Grampus griseus; assembly: GCF_964374135.1. NCBI lineage: Eukaryota > Metazoa > Chordata > Mammalia > Artiodactyla > Delphinidae > Grampus > Grampus griseus. Next base: position 33,584,194 of record NC_138998.1, on the reverse strand, counting down.
TGATTGCTGTGGTAAAACTTCCAAAACTATGTTGAATAATAGTGGTGAGAGTGGGCAACTTTGTCTTGTTCCTGAACTTAGTGGAAATGGTTTCAGTTTTTCACCATTGAGGGTGATGTTGGCTGTGGGTTTTTCATATATGGTCTTTATTATGTTGAGGAAAGTTCCCTCTATGCCTACTTTCTGCAGGGATTTTATCATAAATGGGTTTTGAATTTTGTCAAAAACTTTATCTGCATCAATTGAGATGACCATATGGTTCTTCTCTGTCAATTTATTAATATGTTGTATCACGTTGATTGATTTGCATATACTGAAGAATCCTTGCATTCCTGGGATAAACCCCACTTGATCATGGTATATGATCTTTTTAATGTGCTGTTGGATTCTGTTTGCTAGGATTTTGTTGAGGATTTTTGCATCTATGCTCAGCAGCGATATTGGCCTGTAGTTTTCTTTCTTTGTGACATCTTTTTCTGGTTTTGGTATCAGAGTGATGGTGGCCTCGTAGAATGAGTTAGGGAGTGTTCCTCCCTCTGCTATATTTTGGAAGAGTTTGAGAAGGATAGGTGTTAGCTCTTCTCTAAATGCTTGGTAGAATTCCCCTGTGAAGCCATCTGGTCCTGGGCTTTTGTTTGTTGGAAGCTTTTTTAAATTTTTATTTATTTATTTTTTTGCAATATGCGGGCCTCTTACTCTTGTGGCCCCTCCCGTTGCAGAGCACAAGCTCCGGATGCGCAAGCTCAGTGGCCATGGCTTACAGGCCTCGCCCCGCCACGGCATGTAGGATCTGCCCAGACCCGGGCACGAACCCGTGTCCCCTGCATCGGCAGGCGGACTCTTAACCACTGCATCCCCAGGGAAGCCCTGTTGGAAGATTTAAAATCACAGTTTCACTTTCAGTACTTGTGACTGGAATGTTCATATTTTCTCTTTCTTCCCGGTTCAGTGTCGGAAGGTTGTGCATTTCTAAGAATTTGTCCATTTCTTCCAGTTTGTCCATTTTATTGGCATAGAGTTGCTTGTAGTAGTCTCTCATGATCCTTTTTATTTCTGCAGTGTCAGTTGTTACTTCTCCTTTTTCATTTCTAATTCTATGCATTTGAGTCTTCTCCCCCTTTTTTTTTTTTTTTGATGAGTCTGGCTAACGGTTTATCAATTTTGTTTATCTTCTCAAACAACCAGGTTTTAATTTTATTGATCTTTGCTATGATTTCCTTCATTTCTTTTTCATTCATTTTTGATCTGTTTTTTATGATTTCTTTCCTTCTGCTAACTTTGGTGTTTTTTTGTTCTTGTTTCTCTAATTGCTTTAAATGTAAGGTTACATTGTTGATTTGAGATGTTTCTTGTTTCTTAAGGTAGGATTGTATTGCTATAAACTTCCCTCTTAGAACTGCTTTTGCTGCATCCCATAGGTTTTGGGTCATCGTGTCTTCATTGTCATTTATTTCTAGGTATTTTTTGATTCCCTCTTTGATTTCTTTAGTGATCTGGTTATTAAGTAGTGTAATGTTTAGCCTCCATGTGTTAGTATTTTTTACAGATTTTTTCCTGTAATTGATATCTAGTCTCATAGCGTTGTGGTCGGAAAAGATACTTGATACGATTTCAATTTTCTTAAATTTACCAAGGCTTGATTTGTGACCCAAGATATGATCTATCCTGGAGAATGTTCCATGAGCACTTGAGAAGAATGTGTATTCTGTTGTTTTTGGATGGAATGTCCTATAAATATCAATTAACTCCATCTCGTTTAATGTATCATTTAAAGCTTGTGTTTCCTTATTTATTTTCATTTTGGATGATCTGTCCATTGGTTAAAGTGGGGTATTAAAGTCCCCTACTATGTTTGTGTTACTGTCGATTTCCCCTTTTATGGCTGTTAGTATTTGCCTTATGTATTGAGGTTCTCCTATGTTGAGTGCATAAATATTTACAATTTTTATATCTGCTTTTTGGATCGATCCCTTGATCATTATGTAGTGTCTTTGTCTCTTGTAATAGTCTTTATTTTAAACTCTAGTTTTTCTGATATCAGAATTGCTACTCCAGCTTTCTTTTGATTTCCATCTACATGGAATATCTTTTTCCATCCGCTCACTTTCAGTCCGTATGTTTCCCCAGTTCTGAAGTGGGTACTTGTATACAGCATATATATGGGTCTTGTTTTTCTATCCATTCAGCCAGTCTATATCTTTAGGTTAGAGCATTTAATCCATTTACATTTAAGGTAATTATTGATATGTATGTTCCTATTCCCATTTTCTTAATTGTTTTGGGTTTGTTGTTGTAGGTCTTTCCTTCTCTTGTGTTTCCTGCCTAGAGAAGTTCCTTTAGCATTTGTTGTAAAGCTGGTTTGCTGGTGCTGAATCTTCTTAGCTTTTGCTTGTTTGTAAAGGTTTCAATTTTTCCATAAAATCTGAATGAGATCCTTGCTGGGTAGAGTAATTTTGGTTGTAGGATTTTCTCCTTCATCACTTTAAATATATCCTGTCAGTCCCTTCTTGCTTGCAGAGTTTCTACTGAAAGATCAGCCGTTAACCTTATGGGGATTCTGTTGTGTGTTATTTGTTGTTTTTTTCCCTTGCTGCTTTTAATATGTTTTATTTTTATTTAATTTTTGACAGTTTGATTAATATGTGCCTTGGCGTGTTTCTCCTTAGATTTATCCTGTATGGGACACTCTCTGCTTCCTGGACTTGATTAACTGGTTCCTTTCCCATATTAGGGAAATTTTCAACTATAATCTCTTGAAATATTTTCTCAGTCCCTTTGTTTTTCACTTCTTCTTCTGGAACCCCTTTAATTCGAATGTTGCTGTGTTTAATGTTGTCCCAGAAGTCTCTGAGACTGTCCTCCATTCTTTTCATCCTCTTTCTTCATTCTGCTCTGCCGTAGTTATTTCCACTATGTTATCTTCCAGGTCACTTATCCCTTCTTCTGCCTCAGTTATTCTGCTATTGATTCCTTCTAGAGAATTTTTCATTTCATTTATTGTGTTCTTGATCACTGTTTCTTTGCTCTTTAGTTCTTCTAGATTGTTCTTAAACGTTTCTTTTATTTTCTCTATTCTATTTCCAAGATTTTGGATCATCTTTACTCTTATTATTCTGAATTCTTTTTCAGGTAGACTGCCTGTTTCCTTTTCATTTGTTAGGTCTGGTTGGTTTTTGCCTTACTCCTTCATCTGCTGTGTGTTTTTCTGTCTTCTCATTTTGCTTAAGTTACTGTGTTTGGGGTCTCCTTTTCACAGGCTGCAGGTTTGTAGTTCCCATTGGTTTTGGTTTCCATCCCCAGTGGCTAAGGTTGATTCAGTGCATTGCGTAGGCTTCCGTGTGGAGGGGACTAGTGCCTGTTTTCTGGTTGATGAGCCTGGATCTTGCTGTTCTGGTGGGCAGGTCCACGTCTGGTGGTGTGTTTTGGGGTGTCTGTGGCCTTATTATGATTTTAAGTAGCCTCTCTGCTAATGGATGGGGTTGTATTCCTGTCTTGTTAGTTGTTTACCATAGGGTGTCCTGCACTGTAGCTTGCTGGTCTTTGAGTGAAGCTGGGTCTTGGCATTGAGATGGAGATCTCTGGGAGATTTTCACTGTTTGATATTACATGGACCTGGGAGGTCTCTTGTGGACCAGTGTCCTGAACTTGGCTCTCCCACCTCAGAGGCACAGCTCTGATGCCTGGCTGGAGCAACAAGAGTCTTTCATCCACCTGGCTCAGAATAAAAGGGAGAAAAAATATAAAGAAATAAATAAATAAGATAAAATAAAGTACAATAAAAATAAAATTATTAAAATGTGATATAATTATTAGGAAAAATTTTAAAACTAACAAAACAAAAACAAAAGTGGGCAGACACAACCTTAGGACAAATGGTAAAAGTAAAGCTATAAAGACAAAATCACACACAGAAGCATACACATACACACTCACAAAAACAGAAAAAGCGAAGAAATATATATATATTTTTGCTCCCAAAGTCCACCTCCTCAATTTGGGATGATTCATTGTCTATTCAGGTATTCCACAGATGCAGGGTACATCAATTTTTTTGTGGAGATTTAATCCTCTACTCCTGTGGCTGCTGGGAGAAATTTCCCTTTCTCTTCTTTGTTCGCACAGCTCCCGAGGTTCAGCTTTGGATTTGGCCCCGCCTCTGTGTGTAAGTCGCTTGAGGGCGTTTGTTCTTCGCTCAGACAGGATGGGGTTAAAGGAGCAGCTGATTCGGGGGCTCTGGCTCACTCAGGCCCAGCGGAGGGATGGGTACGGATGCTTGATGAACCTGTGGCAGCAGAGGCTGGCGTGACATTGCAACAGCCTGAGGTGCACTGTGTGTTCTCCCGGGGAAGTTGTCCCTGGATCCCGGGACCCTGGCAGTGGCGGGCTGCACAGGCTCCCTGGAGGGGAGGTGTGGATAGTGACCTGTGCTTGCACGCAGGTTTCTTGGTGGTTGCAGCAGCAGCCTTAGTGTCCCATATCCGTCTCTGGTGTCCATGCTGTCAGCCACAGCTCACTCCCTTCCCTGGAGCTCCTTTAAGCGGCTCCTTTAATCCCCTCTCCTCGCACACCAGGAAACAAAGAGGCATGAAAATGTCTCTTGCCTCTTTGGCAGCTCCAGACTTTTTCCCGGACTTCCTCCCAGCTAGCTCTGGCACACTAGCGCCTTCAGGCTGTGTTCACGCAGCCAACGCCAGTCCTCTCCCTGCGCTCCGACGGAAGCCCGAACCTCAGCTCCCAGCCCGAGCCCGTCCCGGCGGGTGAGCAGACAAGCTTCTCGGGCTGGTGAGTGCTGGTCGGCACCAATCTTCTGTGTGGGAATCTCTCCGCTTTGCCCTCTGCACCCACGTTGCTGTGCTCTCCTCCATGGCTCTGAAGCTTCCCCACTCTGCCACCCGCAGTCTCCACCTGCGAAGGGGCTTCCTAGTGTGTGGAAACCTTTCCTCCTTCACAGCTCCCTCCCACTGGTGCATGTCCCATCCCTATTTTTTTGTCTCTGTTTTTTCTTTTGCCCTACCCAGGTACATGGGGAGTTTATTGCCTTTTGGGAGGTTTGAGGTCTTCTGCCAGCGTTCAGTAGGTGTTCTGTAGGAGCTGCTCCACATGTAGATATATTTCTGATACATTTGTGGAGAGGAAGGTGATCTCTGCTTCTTACTCTTCTGCCATCTTGAAGCTCCTCTCCGACCTTCTTTCTTGTTGTCAGAGAAGATAAGATCCTTGAGTTGCCGTTCCTGCCATTTCTTTATAAAATGTACTGCAGGTTAACTTTCTGTCTCTGGTTTTGGTGTAACAGATAGATTTCCAAAAATTCAATCTAGGAATGAACTCATGTAAAAGAATGAATATACTTGTTAATATATTTTTGTTATGAAATGTAAGACCTCTTGATAGTTTGCAACTAGTTTTTAGTTTGTGATTCTGTTTCTCTCTATTATAAGGATAACTGATCACAGAAAAAAATTAGTAAGCCTCTTGTTGAAATTTTATTTGTGTTGGCAAAATACTCCTTTACATTCCTGATAGAATAGAGATACATCTATGGCATGTTTTCAGTTATTTACAGGGTTGAAAAAATGCATCTTTGGGAGAATGGGATTCCATACATAAAGTGTCCAGCACAGAGTCTTGTATCTAGAAGTTTCTCAGTGCATATCAAATGCTGATGATATGCACATCTTATTCAAATGTTGCTTATGCTGCTGGTGAACTTTCTCTTGTGTTGTTGTGGCTGAAAAGACTTAAGGAGGAATCACATCTCACTCCCTCTTTCTGTTCTTTAAACTTGTGCTGCCTTGAAAGGTTCCTGAGAGCAGAAATCACATGTATTTTGAACAGTAGATTAAGAGACCTGTTAAGTTGTAAGGATTGTCCAAGAAGTAAATTTACAAGAATAACTTCCAGTTTATTTGCTCATGTGGTTTTGTCTGCCTGAAGGCCATTGTGAATATTTCAAGTGGCTCTGACTGGATATTTCATAGCACTGCAATCCCGACAGGTAAAAATAAACAAAAATGATCTCTGTTCATTGCTCTATCTCCAGAGCTTAAAACAGGGCCTGGCAAGGTGGGCACACAATAACTTATCCTACTCTTCTTACCATTTTCTTTCCCTTTTAATGGACTCACCACCAAAGTCATCTTTGATTTCATCTTCTCCATACCTGTCTTAGTCTGTCTGAGGTGCTACAATAAAATACCATAGACTGGATGGCTTATAAGCAGCAGAAATTTATTTCTGACAATTCTGGTTGCTGAGAAGTCCAAGATTAAGCCACTGGCAGATTGATGTCTAGTTAGAGCCTGCTTCCTGTTTCAAAACGACCATCATTTCACTGGTGGATGGAAGGGGCAAGAGAACACTCTGGGGTCTTTTATAAGAACACTAATCCTATTCATGAGTGTTCTACCCTCATGACCTAATCACTTTCCCAATGTCCCACCTCCAAATATTATCACATAGGGGATTATGTTTCAACATATTAATTTTGGGGGGACATTAATAATCTATAGCAACCCCTATATCCAATTTGTCACTACATCTATCAATTCTGCCTGTAATATGTCTGGAGAATCACCACCTGAGAATAAATATACTCTCTGGTTGACATATGTGGAATTCCATTTCAGTGTTGGAGGTGTAGGGACATCCAAGGAAAGAGTGGAAGTGATAAAAGACAGGAAGTCCTTAAGAGCCAGAGCTCTTACTCACCAGAGTCTCCTGCATAAAGGAACGAAGTCCATGGTTGCCAGAGATTTTGTGAAACCATCAAGGATACACTATCTTGATCACCTTTCCCCATGGTAAATACCGTGGAACTCCAGTTCTGTGGGGTTGAGTAATTTTGTTTTTTATTAAAAAAGCATGTGGTAAAATAAGCTTGCGAAATTTGTGCTTAGACAATATTAAACCAAAGATTTCGTATTGTTTTTAATTTGCTTACATTGAATTGTGAAATAGTAAAGGGGAATGATGGTAAACATATTTTCCAGAATTACATGGCAATACAGCCCTCTTTTCCTAGACTTGGATGAGAAAACCTAGCAGGAAGAGAGCATGGCTTCTTCAAGGTACCAAAAGAAGCTCAGTACATCAGAGGATAAATTACATAGATCCGCCTGAACAGACAATTGGGACTGAGACAGAGGCTGGGTCAAATGGTGGGAGGTCTTGTATAACATTGTGAAATTGAGACTTAATCCTAATGTCAAGGAGAAACCACTGAAAAATCAGACTGAGCAACCCTCAAATTACACAATTATGTGTATGTATAACTGACTCACTTTGCTATAAAGCAGAAACTAACACAACATTGTAAAACAACTATACTCTAATAAAAAAGAAAAAAAGAAATAGAAAATCCCATTTTGGGGAGAAATAATGGAGACCACTGATGTTGCAAAAGTACATGACCAGACAATGGGAAATTAAAACCCTACATTTTACTTCACCAACAATTAAACTTGTTTAATTGATTATTTATCATAATCAATACCATTATATCATAATCAGTACTTTATTTGGGACTTGCCTGTGGTGCAGTGGTTAAGAATCCACCTGCAAAGATGGCGGAAGAGTAAAACGCGGAGATCACCTTCCTCCCCACAGATACACAAGAAATACATCTACACGTGGAACAACTCCTACAGAACACCTATTGAAAGCTGGCAGAAGACCTCAGACCTCCCAAAAGGCAATAAACTCCCAACGTACCTGGGTAGGGCAAAAGAAAAAAGAAAAAAACAGAGACAAAAGGATAGGGACGGGACCTGCAAGTGGGAGGGAGCTGTGAAGGAGGAAAGGTTTCCACACACTAGGAAGCCCCTTCACGTGCGGAGACTGTGGGTGGTGGAAGGGGAAAGCCTCGGAGCCACGGAGGAGAGCACAGCAACAGAGGTGCGGAGGGCAAAGCAGAGAGATTCCCACACAGAGGATCAGGGCCGACCAGCACTCACCAGCCCGAGAGGCTTGTCTGCTCACCCGCTGGGGTGGGCGGGGCTAGGAGTTGAGGCTCGGGCTTCAGTCAGAGCGCAGGGAGAGGACTGGGGTTGGTGGTGTGAACACAGCCTGCAGGGGGTTAGTGGGCCACGGCTAGCCGGGAGGGAGTCCGGGGAAAAGTCTGGAGCTGTCGAAGAGGCAAGAGACTTCTTCTTCCCTCTTTGTTTCCTGGTGCTCGAGGAGAGGGGATTAAGAGCGCTGCTTAAAGGAGCTCCAGAGACGAGTGCGAGCCGCAGCTAAAAGCACGGACCACAGAGATGGGCCTGAGACGCTAAGGCTACTGCTGCCACCACCAAGAAGCCTGTGTGCGAGTGCAGGTCACTATCCACACACCCCTTCCCAGGAGCCTGTGCAGCCCGCCACTGCCACGGTCCCGGGATACAGGGACAACTCCCCCGGGAGAACGCACGGCGCGCCTCAGGCTGGTGCAACGTCACGCCAGCCTCTGCCGCAGCAGACTCGCCCGCACTCTGTGCCCCTCCCTCCCGCCAGCCAGGGTGAGCCAGAGCCCCCGAATCAGCGGCTCCTTTAACACCAACCTGTCTGAGCGAAGAGCAGACATCCTCCAGCGACCTGCACACAGAGGCGGGGCCAAATCCAAAGCTGAGCCCCGGGGAGTTGTGAGAACAAAGAAGAGAAAGGGAAATCTCTCCCAGCAGCCTCAGAAGCAGCGGATTAAAGCTCCACAATCAACTTGAGGTACCCTGCATCTGTGGAATACATGAATAGACAACGAATCATCCCAAATTAAGGAGGTGGACTTTGAGAGCAAGATTTATGATTTTTTCCCCTTTTTCTCTTTTTGTGAATGTGTATGTGTATGCTTCTGCGTGAGATTTTGTCTGTATAGCTTTGCTTTCACCATTTGTTCTAGGGTTCTATTCTTCTGTTTATTTTTTTAAATAATTATTTTTTATTTTAATTATTTTATTTTATTTTACTTTATCTTCTTTCTTTCTTTCCTTCCTTCCTTCCTTTAGACAATGAATAATCCCAAATTGAGGAGGTGGACTTTGAGAGCAAGATTTATGATTTTTTCCACTTTTCCTCTTTTCTGAGTGTGTATGTGTATGGTTCTGGGTGAGATTTTGTCTGTATACCTTTGCTTCCAACATTTGTTCTAGGGTTCTATCCATCCGTGTTTTTTTTTGTTTGTTTATTTTTAAATATTTTCTTAATTACTTTTTTATTTTAATAACTTTATTATATTTTATCTTACTCTGTTTTATTTTACTTTATCTTCTTTCTTTCTTTTTTTCCTTCCTTACCTCCATCCATCCTTCCTTCCTCCCTCCCTCCCTCCCTTCTTTCTTTCTTTCTACTTCAACTAATTCTTTCTTTCTATTTTTCTCCCTTTTATTCTGAGCCGTATGGATGAAAGGCTCTTAGTGCGGCAGCCAGGAGTCAGTGATGTGCCTCTGAGGTGGGAGAGCCAACTTCAGGACACTGGTCTACAAGAGACCTCACAGCTCCACATAATATCAAATGGTAATAATCTCCCAGAGATCTCCATCTCAACCAGCACCCAGCTTCACTCAACGACCAGCAAACTACAGTGCTGGATATCCTATGTCAAACAATTAGCAAGACAGGAACACAACCCTGCCCATTACCAGAGAGGTGGCCTAAAATTATAATAAGTCCACAGACACCCCCAAAACACACCACGAGATGTGGATGCCCACCAGAAAGACAAGATCCAGCCTCATCCACCAGAGCACTGGCACTAGTCCCCTCCACCAGAAAGCCTACACAACACACTGAACCAACTTTAGCAACTGGGGACAGACACCAAAAACAATGGGAACTATGAACCTGCAGCCTGCAAAAAGGAGACACCAAACACAGTAAGATAAGCAAAATGAGAAGACAGAAAAACACACAGCAGATGAAGGAGCAAGATAAAAACCCACCAGACCTAAAAAACGAAGAGGAAATAGGCAGTCTACCTGAAAAAGAATTCAGAATAATGATAGTAAAGATGATCCAAAATCTTGGAAATAGAATAAACAAAATGCAAGAAACATTTAACAAGGACGTAGAAGAACTAAAGATGAAACAAACAGTGATGAACAACACAATAAATGAAATTAAAAATACTCTAGATGGGATCAATACAAGAATAACTGAGGCAGAAGAATGGAGAAGTGACCTGGAAGATAAAATAGTGGAAATAACTACTGCAGAGAAGAATAAAGAAAAAAGAATGAAAAGAACTGAGGACAGGCTCAGAGACCTCTGGGACAATATTAAATGCACTAACATTCAAATTATAGGGGTTCCAGAAGAAGAAGATAAAAAGAAAGGGCCTGAGAAAATATTTGAAGAGATTATAGTTCAAAACTTCCCTAATATGGGAAAGGAAACAGTTAATGAAGTCCAGGAAGCACAGAGAGTCCCATACATGATAAATCCAAGGAGAAACATGCCAAGACACATATTAATCACACTGCCAAAAATTAAATACAAAGAAAACATATTAAAAGTAGCAAGGGAAAAACAACAAATAACACACAGGGTAATCCCTATAACGTTAATAGCTGATATTTCATCAGAAACTCTGCAAGCCAGTAGGGACTGGCAGGACATATTTAAAGTGATGAAGGAGAAAAACCTACAACCAAGATTACTCTACCCAGCAAGGATCTCATTCAGATTTGATGGAGAAATTAAAATCTTTAAAGACAAGCAAAAGCTGAGAGAGTTCGGCACCAACAAACCAGCATTACAACAACTGCTAAAAGAACTTTTCTAGGCAAAAAACACAGAAGAAGGAAAAGACCTACAATAATGAACCCAAAATAATTAAGAAAATGGGAATAGGAACATACATATCAATAATTACCTTAAAAGTAAATAGACTAAATGCTTCCACCAAAAGACACAGATTGGCTGCATGGACACAAACACAAGACCCATATATTTGCTGTCTACAAGACACCCACTTCAGACCTAGAGACACATACAGACAGAAAGTAAGGGGATGGAAAAAGACATTTCATGCAAATGGAAATCAAAAGAAAGCTGGAGTAGCAATTCTCATATCAGAAAATATAGACTTCAAAATAAAGACTATTAGAAGACACAAAGAAGGACACTACATAATGATCAAGGGATTGATCCAAGAAGAAGATATAACAATTGTAAATATTTATGCACCCAACATAGGAGCACTTCAATACATAAGGCAAATACTAACAGCTATAAAAGGAGAAATCGACAGTAACACAACCATAGTAGGGGACTTTAACACCCCACTTTCACCAAAGGACAGATCATACAAATTGAAAATAAATAAGGAAACACAAGCTTTAAATGATACATTAAACAAGATGGACTTAAATGATATTTATAGGACATTCCATATTTATAAGACATTATAGAATACACATTTTTCTCAAGTGCTCATGGAACATTCTCCAGGATAGATCATATCTTGGGTCACAAATCAAGCCTTGTTAAATTTAAGAAAATTGAAATAGTATCAAGTAACTTTTCCGACCACAACGCTATGAGACTAGATATCAAGTACAGGAAAAGATCTGTAAAAAATACAAACACATGGAGGCTAAACAATACACGACTTAATAACGAAGTGATCACTGAAGAAATCAATGAGGAAATAAAAAAATACCTAGAAACAAATGACAATGGAGACAAGACGACCCAAAATCTGTGGGATGCAGCAAGAGCAGTTCTATGAGGGAAGTTTATAGCAATACAATCCTAACTTAAGAAATTGGAAACATCTCAAATAAACAACCTAACTTTGCACCTAAAGCAATTAGAGAAAGAAGGACAAAACCCCCCAAAGTTAGCAGAAGGAAAGAAATCATAAAAATCAGATCAGAAATAAATGAAAAAGAAATGAAGGAAACAATAGCAAAGAATAATAAAACTAGAAGCTGGTTTTTTGAGAAGATAAACAAAATTGATAAACCATTAGCCAGACTCATCAAGAAAAAAAAGGAAAAGACTCAAATCAATAGAATTAGAAATGAAAAAGGAGAAGTAACAACTGACACTGCAGAAATAAAAAAGGTCATGAGAGATTACTACAAGCAACTCTATGACAATAAAATGGACAACCTGGAAGAAATGGACAAATTCTTAGAAATGCACAACCTGCCAAGACTGAATCAGGAAGAAATAGAAAATATGAACAGACCAATCACAAGCACTGAAATTGAAACTGTGATTAAAATTCTTCCAAAAACAAAAGCCCAGGACTAGATGGCTTCACAGGCGAATTCTATCAAACATTTAGAGAACAGCTAACACCTATCCTTGTCAAACTCTTCCAAAATATAGCATAGGGAGGAACACTCCCAAACTCATTCTACAAGGCCTCCACCACCCTGATACCAAAATCAGACAAGGATGTCACAAGGAAAGAAAACTACAGGCCAATATCACTGATGAACATAGATGCAAAAATCCTCAGCAAAATACTACCTAACAGAATCCAACAGCACATTAAACGAATCATACACCATAACCAAGTGGGGTTTGTTCCAGGAATGCAAGGATTCTTCCATTACGCAAATCAATCAGTGTGATACAACATATTAAAAAACTGAAGGAGTAAAACCATATGATCATCTCAATAGATGCAGAGAAAGCTTTTGACAAAATTCAACACCCATTTATGATAAAAACCCTGCAGAAAGTAGGCATAGAGGGAACTTTCCTCAACATAATAAAGACCATATATGACAAACCCACAGTTAACATCGTCCTTAATGGTGAAAAACTGAAAGCATTTCCACTAAGATCAGGAAAAAGACAAGGTTGCCCACTCTCACCACTCTTATTCAACATAGTTTTGGAAGTTTTAGCCACAGCAATCAGAGAAGAAAAGGAAATAAAAGGAATCCAAATCAGAAAAGAAGAAGTAAAGCTGTCACTGTTTGCAGATGACATGATACTCTACATAGAGAATCCTAAAGATGCTACCAGAAAACTTCTAGAGCTAATCAATGAATTTGGTAAAGTAGCAGGATACAAAATTAATGCACGGAAATCTCTTGCATTCCTATACACTAATGATGAAAAATCAAAGTGAAATCAAGAAAACACTCCCATTTACCACTGCAACAAAAAGAATAAAATATCTAGGAATAAACCTACCTAAGGAGACAAAAGACCTGTATGCAGAAAATTATAAGACACTGATGAAAAAAATTAAAGATGATACAAATAGATGGAGAGATATACCATGTTCTTGGATTGGAAGAATCAACATTGTGAAAATGACTCTACTACCCAAAGCAGTCTACAGATTCAATGCAATCCCTATCAAACTACCACTGGCATTTTTCACAGAACTAGAAAAGAAAATTTCACAATTTGTATGGAAACACAAAAGACCCAGAATAGCCAAAGCAATCTTGATAAAGAAAAACAGAGCTGGAGGAATCAGGCTCCCTGACTTCAGACTATACTACAAAGCTACAGTAAGCAAGACGGTATGGTACTGGCACAAAAACAGCAAGATAGATCAATTGAACAGGATAGAAACCCCAGAGATAAACCCACACACAGATGGTCACCTTATCTTTGATAAAGGAGGCAGAAATGTACAGTGGAGAAAGGACAGCCTCTTTAATAAGCGGTGCTGTGAAACCTGGACAGGTACACGTAAAAGTATGAGGTTAGATCACTCCCTAACACCATACACAAAAATAAGCTCAAAATGGATTAAAGACCTAAATGTAAGGCCAGAAACTATCAAACTCTTAGAGGAAAACATAGGCAGAACCCTCTATGACATAAATCACAGCAAGATCCTTTTTGACCCACCTCCTAGATAAATGGAAATAAAAACAAAAATAACAAATGGGACCTAATGAAACTTCAAAGCTTTTGCACAGCAAAGGAATCCATAAACAAGACCAAAGGACAACCCTCAGAATGGGAAAAAATGTTTGCAAATGGAGCAACTGCCAAAGGATTAATTTCCAAAATTTATAAGCACCTCATGCGGCTCAATAACAAAAAAACAAACAACCCAATCAAAAAATGGGCAGAAGACCTAAATAGACATTTCTCCAAAGAAGATATGCAGACTGCCAACAAACATATGAAAGAATGCTCGACATCATTAATCATTAGAGAAATGCAAATCAAAACTACGAGATATCATGTCACACCAGTCAGAATGGCCATCAAGAAATCTAGAAACAATAAATGCTGGAGAGATTGTGGAGAAAAGGGAACACTCTTGCACTGTTGGTGAAAATGTAAATTGATACAGCCACTACGGAGAACATTATGGATGTTCCTTAAAAAACTACAAGTAGAACTACCATATGACTCAGCAATCCCACTACTGGGCATATACCCTGAGAAAACCATAATTCAAAAAGAGTCATGTACCAAAATGTTCATTGCAGCTTTCTTTACAATAGCCCAGAGATGGAAACAACCTAAGTCTCCATCATTGGATGAATGGATAAAGATGATGTGACACATATATACAATGGAATATTACTCAGCCATAAAAAGAAACGAAATTGAGCTATTTGTAATGAGGTGGACAGACCTAGAGTCTGTCAGATAGAGAAAGAAAGATACCATATGCTAACATATAGATATGGAATTTAAGAAAAAAAATGTCATGAAGAACCTAGGGGTAAGACAGGAATAAAGACACAGACCTATTAGAGAATGGACTTGAGGATATGGAAAGGGGGAAGGTAAGATGTGACAAAGCGAGAGAGAGGCATGGACATATATACACTACAAAACGTAAGGTAGATAGCTAGTGGGAAGCAGCCGCATAGCACAGGGAGATCAGCTTGGTGCTTTGTGACCACCTAGAGGGGTGGGATAGGGAGGGTGGGTGGGAGGGAGACGCAAGAGGGAAGAGATATGGGAACATATGTATATGTATAACTGATTCACTTTGTTATAAAGCAGAAACTAACACACCATTGTAAAGCAATTATACTCCCATTTAAAAAAAAAAAGAAAAAAACAATCCACCTACCTGTGCAGGGGACATGGGTTCAAGCCCTGGTCCGGGAAGATCCCACATGCCGCAGAGCAACTAAGCCCGTGTGCTACAACTACTGAGCCTGCGCTCTAGAGCCTGCAAGCCACAACTACTGAGCCCACATGCCACAACTACTGAAGCCTATGTGCCTATGCTATAGCCCATGCTATAGCCCATGCTCCGCCACAATAGAAACCACTGCAATGAGAAGCCTGCACGCCAGAACAGAGTAGCCTACTTGCTGCAACTAGAGAAAGCCCACGCACAGCAACGAAGACAAAACACAGCCAAAAATAAATTAATTAATTAATCAAAATATTTTACGCTGTGTATTAGGGTTCTCTATCTATAGACTATATAGTTATATAAGCTATATCTATATGTCTATCTCTATCTATATAGAGATAAATAGAGGTTTATTATGAGGAATTGGTTCACGTGATTATGAAGGGTGAGAGGTTCATGATGCCATCTGAAAGTTGGAGACCCAGGGGAGCTGGTGGTGTAATTCATTCTCAGTCCAGAGGCCTGAAAAGCAAGGGAGAGGGTGATGTAAATCCCAGTCCAGGGGCAGGAGAAGATGAGATGCCCCAGCTCTTCAGTGAGGCAGGGAAAAAAAGACAAATTCCTCCTTCCTCTGCCTTTTGTTCCATTCAGGCCCTTAATTGATGGCATGGTGCCCACCCACATTGGGGAGGATAATCTGCTTTACCAGCTCCACCAATTCAAATGCTAATCTCATCTGGAAACACCCTCACAGACACACCAGAAACAATGTTTAATCTGGCCCCTGTGACCCACTCAAGCTGACATACAATTAGCCATGACACTCTACTAGGAATTTATGTAGAAAAGTGAGAAGAAGATACTGTTTATATCCTTGTAATAACTATTTTGCATTGTAATAAGATCAATATCATAAAAAGTCCTGTGAAATTACTTTTTGAACAATCCTGGTAGAGTATAAATATTTATATTTAGAATAAATATGTTACTAACCAACAATATTCTGCTTATAGTTTTTTCTAATGTGAGAGTCAGTGTTCTCCATTTTAAGAATACAAATTAAGAGATTTTAAATACATATATATATAATTTAAATATAAGTTAAGAAACTTTAAAATCATTTTTCACTTTACAGAAAAAAATTCCTGCAATCAAAGAATCCCTCATGCTTTCATGGTTAATTAATTTTGGAGAGGAGGGGACCAGATAAACTTTAAGGGTCAACTGAAGATTAGTGAGAAATTAAGATAAAACATTGCTAGGTGTTGACAATGAGGGGAAATTGACTTTATCACTAATTTTTTTTTTTAATATACACAGCTTTTCAGGAAAACATCTGTTCTATAAAAAGGAACACGTGTATTCTCTGAATGTTTATGAGTGTTTTTTGAATAAGCTGTCAATAATATTACTCTGGTTGAAATGTGGTCTCCTCACATGGTTTCCAATGACAGGCAAGAATATTTAAATGCTTCCACTTACATTCCACTGTGGCATAAGATGTCCCTTTCTTGGTTTTGCTTGTACTCTAAGATTGAATGACCTTCTCTTCCTTTCATCCTCTGCCCAAGGTGAATCAGTTCATGGGTCCCATGAACTTTAGAAGGGCTTTTTGCCCTTTGTAATTCATTTCACATGGTTGCCTTGCAACCTCACCTCTCTGATAGGCTCAGTGATAGGATTTCGCATGTTATCCAGTTTTTTCTCATTGTTAAAGTGGGAGTGCCACTTCTGGCAGCTTTCTATATCCTAAGAGGAGGCAGAGTTTCTGTGGCTCATGTTAATACATTTTACATCACAATGAGTGCATAGTTCAATACATGTAACCAAGACAAGTTTCCAAAAACAATATTTACTCTGATTTTTCTATTTTTTTCCTTTTATTTTCTATGAAATGCCATTCTATTTCATTAAAAATTGTTGATTTTGACCTACTAAATTGCTCCCATAATCCACTAATTGGGTCAGGAACTACAGTTTTAAAAACACTGGTCTGTTTGAGACACAGCTGTATAAATGTATTATTAATATATAATGAGTTAACTTGTACTACAGAATATATACTTTACCTGTGTATAATGCGTAGTATATGAATAGGATTCTTATTTGAAAACAATGGAACCCAACTCTAACTTAAGCAGTAAAATCATTTAACAGGTATCACTCAACTCACAGATTCAATAGGAAGCTTAAAGAACCAGCTTCAAAAATGTGGAGGATCCAATAGAAGGCAGGTAGCTGAGAGCATGTCCAAGGTCACACCACAGGAACATGATGGTTGGGACATTGTCACCAGCAAAGCTTGCCCACTCAACTCTTGGATTTCTGCCACTGTTACCACTAAAAATGATTTCTCAACTTTCCCCACATCTTTGTGTCAAGCTATAAAAAGTTAAAGCCCTGAAGTATCAGATGGCTGAGCTTAGGTTTCATGCTTGCTCTCTAACCTTCCAGGGGTGGGTATATGGACTACCTAATCCCATGGGTTTCCACATGGGTATAATTTCCCTCAAAATGAAAAGGTGACCAAAATGTTCACCACATTTATAATCACTTTATATTCTATTTTAGTAAATTCCTTGATTTCCATTGCTTTAATAACTATTTATATATGCTTGACTCCTGAATTTGTATCTTCAGCCAAGATTTTCCTCTGAGCTCTAGGCCTGGAATATATGACTGCTCAACAGACATGTCCATTTGGATGTCTCAGAAGCTCCTCCAATTTAGTATCTCCGTGTGTCCATGGATGACTTCATGATCTTCCTCACAAAACTCCCGTGTTCAGTATCCCAGTGACCAGTGTGGTCACCTCTTTATTCACAAGAGCCAGGAACCTTGAAGTCATTCTTGGAAGCTCTTTCTTCTCTCACCACATATCTAATTCATTACCAGACCTTATGGATTTTTATTTCTCGAGTATCTCTGGACTCTACCTTCCTCTCTCCATTTTCACCATCACCTTCCTCATCCAAACTACCACCAGCTGTCAGCCCAACCCATCCACCTGCACCTGGTCTAGCTCCTTTCTTCAGTGTTCCCTTACACACGTCTCAAAAAACAAATCAACCACGTCATTCTCATTACTTAAAACCATTCAATATCTTGTAAGAACTTCTGATTAGAATCAGAGAAACTTTTTCTACATAGAGATTTTATTACAGATTCCATTACACAATTCCAAACCAGAATTGTGCAGGAGGAAAATATCATCTAGGATATACAACCCTTTGAACAAATAGTTGGCCGTAGTCTGAGGTTGCTTTTTCAGTGGCTTTTGTAAAGAATACAGTGAGAGATCTCCCAAAACACAGACAGCATCAGTGACCAGCAATGCACTTAACAGCCCTGTGCACCCCCATGTGCTTAAAATGACTTCACTGTTGATAAACCTGTTTCAAAAATAAGTATAGATTTAATATTTGGATTCTCAGAGCTGTCTAGACTTGTTTATAAGGTCCATGAAGTCAGTGACTCTTTAAATTCACCCAGTCGGTAGTGGTGCAGGGTCTGTTAGCAAAAGGCAAAGGGAGGGGAGGCATTCTGGGTAGAGAAAGGTGATTTGGCCACGTAGATGTGTGACAAATTGAAGTCTCCAATCACACAGTCCCTCAGTGGTTTTGTACTGTGTCAACTAACTAAGCTAGAATTTAATTTCCCCAAATTCCTTTCCCGTATGGCTCTGGGTTAGGATTGGCCACAAGAGAAATTTGCATAAGATTTGGAATTTGGAAATGAAGCAGCAAGTTCAGGGTAGGTTACTGTGTACCACTGTGCACATGGTCCCTAATCTTTCTCACCTTGTTGGTGTGGGTTCATAGTAAGCTATGCAGCTCCTCCAGCTGCACCAGATCCCCTCCTTTAGTTCCTCCATGTCCCAAGCCATGTATGTGTGCAGCAGAGTAGCAAAGAGCACCAGCATTTTCTGCAGATCACTGTTTCATCATGGTTGGAGATGGTGAGAGAAAGATATGCATTCCAGTTTGTCCTTTTCTTTGGTTCACATCCTGTTTTTCTTCCCTACTATCAGCCCACTGACTGACACTTGCTTCAGGCCCACCACCAAAGGCACAGACAAAAAGACTTCCATAGATTTCTTACCAGATCCCACAGCTACGTAAGTGCAAATTCCAATAATGGATTCCTTCTTCCACATCATTAATAGTGATTCTGCTTCCCTTATTGGATCCTGACTGACATTTGCTAGGTAACATTGTACCTAGGAACATTTTAAAAAATTTTATTTATTTAATTTATATATTTTTGACTGTGTTGGGTCTTCATTGCTGTGCACAAGCTTTCTCTAGTTGTGGAGAGCAGGGACTACATTTTGTTGCAGTGCATGGGCTTCTCATTGCAGTGGCTTCTCTTGCTGTGGAACATGGGCTCTAGGCACGCAGGCTTCAGTGGTTGCAGCACACCAGCTCAGTAGTTGTGGCTCATGTGCTCTAGAGCACAGGCTCAGTAGTTGTGGCACTGGTCTTAGTTGCTCTGCAGCTTGTGGGGTCTTCCCAGACCAGGGCTTGAGCCCGTGTCCCCTGCATTGACAGGTGGATTCTCAACCACTGTGCCACCAGGGAAGCCCCCTAGGAACTTTTAAAGCATTCATTTCACTGCATGATCCTACCCAGGGGCAAATTGCCACTTCATTACCCTCACAGGAGATCAGTTCCAGAATGTCAAATTTAAAGCATTATAGAACAGTTGTAGTTAATGGCACACAGTCTCAAATGTCAAGAAGTTCCAGGTTTAAATCCAAGATCAGCTACTTCCTGGGCACACTTGGGCCTGTTCCTTAACCTCCAGGAGGCTTAGTTCTCTCATTTGTAAAACAGACACAGTAACATCTATCTCCCAAGGTGGTTGTAAGATTTGAATGAACCCAAGGTATATTAAGCACTTGACATTGTAAGGGGCACAAAGTAAATAAATAAATTCTAACTACTGAACAGAGTTTTGGGAATATGGTGGAGGAGTAAGATGTGGAGATCACCTTCTTCTCCACAAATACATCAAAAATACATCTACATGTGGAACAGCTCCTACAGAATACCTACTGAACGCTGGCAGAAGACCTCAGACTTCCTAAAAGACAAGAAACTCCTCACGTACCTGGGTAGGGCAAAAGAAAAAATAGAGACAAAAGAATAGGGACGGGAACTGCGCATATGGCAGGGAGCTGTGAAGAAGAAAAAGTTTCCACACACTAGGAAAGGAAGCCTCCTCACTGGCAGGGATTGGGGGGAGCTTTGGAGCCACAGAGGAGAGTGCAGCAATGGGGGTGTGGAGGGCAAAGTAGGGAGAATCCCACAAAGAGGATTGATGCTGACCAGTGCTCCCCAGCCTGAGACACTTGTCTGCTCACCCACTGGGGTGAGTGGGGACTGGGTGCCGAGGCTCAGGCTTCAGAGGTCAGACCACAGGGAGACGACTGGGGTTGGCTGCATGAAGACAGCCTGAGGGGGCTAGTGCGCCACAGCTGAGGGAGTCCGGGAAGAAATCTGAGCCCACCAGAGAGGCAAGGGACCATTGTTGTGGGGTGCTCAAGGAGAAAGGTGGGCCCGCCATAGGATCTTCTTTCTCCATGCACTCACAGACAGCAGACCACCACCTACATGAGCTGTAAGGGCAGACGCAAGCTGTGACTGATATCTCAGTCCCCAGAGGTGGGCATGAGGGCTACCACTGTTGCTGCTGCCACCAAGGGTCTTGTGAAAAAGCACATGTCACTGCCCACACCTTCCTGGGAGCCTGTGCAGCCTGCCACTACTGAGGGTCCTGCGATCTGGGGCCAACTTCCCTGGGAGAGTGAACAGCATGCTTCAGGCTGTTGCAACTTCTCACAGACCTCTGCCTCTGAAGGCACTCCCTGAACATCCCAATTATAACTGCCATATCCCTCCCTCTCCCCGGCCTGAGTGAGCAAGTGGGCCCTAATCAGAAGCTGCTTTTGCCCACTCTTGCCGGGGTGGGGAACAGATGCCTGAGGGTGGCCCACATGCAGAGGTGGGGCCAAAACCAAATCTGAACCCCAGGGGTGGTGCAACAAAGGAAGAGAAAGGGAACGCTCTCCATGCAGCCACAGGAGCAGCGGATTAAATCCCAATGATCAGCTTGGTGAACCCTGCATCTGTGGAATACCTGAATAGAAAATGAGTGTTCCCACAATTGAGCCTGTGGATTTTGGGGGCAACTGTGGACTTTGGGGGCAAGTACACACAAGAGTTGGGCCAGGTCAGAGTCTGAGCTGGCTCCACAGTGCCCACAGCAGGTCCAGAGACCTACCTAGAGTTTGCTTTCTGCTTTTGGTTTGTTTTGGGTTTTTGTTTTTGTTAGTCTAGTTTTTAGTGTTTCTTTTCATTGTTGGGTTCGTTTATTTGTTGGTTGCTCTCTTCTTTTTTGTTTTCTCTCTTTTTTGGGCTGTGTGTGTGTGTGATTCTTTGTGTGTTTTTGTCTGTTTGGTTTTGCTTTTACCATTTGTCTTGGGGTTTTGTTTGTCTGCTCATTTTCTTTTTGTTTTGTTTTGTGTGTGCATCTGTGTACGTGTGTGTTTCTTTATATGTGTCTTTGTTTTATTTTTCTTTTCTTCCACGCCGTGTGAATTGCAGGGTCTTTCAGCTCCAGACAGGGGTCAGGCCTAAGCCTGAGGTGGGAGAGCCGAGTCCAGGACATTGGACCACCAGAGAACTCCCAGCCACAGGGGATAATTGGTGAGAGCTCTCCCAGAGGTCTCCATCTCAACACTAAGACCTGGTTCCACCCAACAGCCAGCAAGCTCCAGTGCTGGATGCCTCATGCCAAACAACTAGCAAGAGAGGAACACAAAACTATCCATTAGCAGGCAGGCTGTCTAAAGTCATACTAAGCTCACAGACACCACAAAACACATCATTGGACATGGCCCTGCCCATCAGAGGGACAATTCCAAGCTCTACCCACCAGAACACAAGCACCAGTCCCCCTCACCAAGAAGCCTACACAAACCACTGAACCAAACTCACCAACTGTGGGGAGACACCAAAAAGAGCAGCAGGAATTATGAACCAGCAGCCTACAGAAAGGAGACCCCCCAAAAATTAAACAAAATGAGAAGACAGAGAAATATGGTGCAGATGAAGGAGCAAGGTAAAAATCCACAAGACCAAATAAATGAAGAGGAAATAAGCAGTCTACCTGAAAAATAATTCAAAATAATGATAATAAAGATGATCCAAAATCTCAGAAATAGAATAGAGAAAATACAAGAAATGTTTAGCAAGAACCTAGAAGAAAAAAACAAATAGTAATGAACTACGCAGTCACAGAAATTTACTCTAGAAGGAATCAATAGCAGAATAACTGAGGCAGAAGAACGGATAAGTGACCTGGAAGATAAAATAGTGGAAATAACTACTACAGAGCAGAATAAAGAAAAAAGAATGAAAATAATTCAGGACAGTCTCAAAGACCTCTGGAACAACATTAAATGCACCAACATTCGAATTATAGGGGTCCCAGAAGAAGAAGAGGAAAAAAAAATCGACTGAGAAAATATTTGAAGAGAATATAGTTGAAAAGTTCCCTAACATGAGAAAGGAAATAGACAAAAGTCCAGGAAACACAGAGAGTCCCATACAGGATAAGTCCAAGGAGAAACACGCCAAGACACATATTAATCAAATTATCAATAATTAAATACAAAGAAAAAATATTAAAAGCAGCAAGGGAAAAGCAAAAAATAACATACAAGGGAATCCCCGTAAGGCTCTCAGCTGATATTTCAGCAGAAACTGCAGGCCAGAAGGGAGTGGCAGGATATATTTAAAGTGATAAAATGGGGAAAACCTGCAACAAAGATTACTTTACCCAACAAGGATCTCATTCAGATTCGACAGAGAAATTAAAAGCTTTACAGATAAGCAAAAGTTAAGAGAATTCAGCACTACCAAACCGGCTTTACAACAAATGCTAAAGGAACTTCTCTAAGTGGGAAACACAAGAGAAGAAAAAGACCTACAAAAAGAAACCCAAAACAATTAAGAAAATGGTAATAGGAACATACATACTGATAATTACACTAATGTGAATGGGTTAAATGCTCCAACCAAAAGACACAGACTGGCTGAATGGATACAAAAACAAGGCCCATATATATGCTGTCTATAAGAGACCCACATCAGACCTAGGGACACATTCAGACTGAAAGTGAGGGGCTGGAAAAAGATATTTCATGCAAATGAAAATCAAAACCTGGAGTATCAATACTCATATCAGATAAAATAGACTTTAAAATAAAGGCTGTTACAAGAGATAAGGAAAGACACTACATAATGACCAAGGGATCAATCCAAGAAGAAAAGATAACAATTATAAATATTTAAGCACCCAACATAGGAGCACCTTAATACATAAGACAAAGGCTAACAGCCATAAAAGGGGAAACTGACAGTAACATAATAATAGTGGGGGATTTTAACACCTCACTTAAACCAATGGACAGATCAACCAGACAGAAAATAAATAAGTAAACACAGCTTTAAATGACACAATAGACCAGATAAATTTAATTGCTATTTATAGGACATTCCACTCAGAAGTGGAAGAATACACTTACTCTCAAGTGCACATGGAACATTCTCCAGGATAGATCACATCTTGGGTCACAAATCAAGCCTCAGTAAATTTAAGAAAATTGAAATCGTATCAAGCATCTTTTCTGACCATAATGTTATGAGATTAGAAATCAATTACAGGAAAAAAAAAACTGTAGAAAACACAAACACATGGAGGCTAAACAATATGCTACTAAATAACCAAGAGATCACTGAAGAAATCAGAGGAAATAAAAAAAATACCTAGAGGCAAATGACAATGAAAACACAACAACCCAAATCCAATGGGATGCAGCAAAAGCAGTTCTAAGAGGGAAGTTTATAGCAATACAATCCTCCCTCAAGAAACATGAAAAATCTCAAACAATCTAAACTTACACCTAAAGGAACTAGAGAAAAAGGAACAAAATAAAACCCAAAGTTAGCAGAAGAAAAGAAATCATAAAGATCAGATCAGAAATAAATGAAAAAGAAGTGAAGGAAATGATAGCAAAGATCAATAAAACTAAAAGCTGGTTCTTTGAGAAGATAAACAAAACTGATAAACCTTTAGTCAGACTCACCGAGAAAAAGAGAGAGAGGACTCAAATCAATTGAATTAGAAATGAAAAAGAAGTTACAATGGACACTTCAGAAATACAAAGGATCATAAGAGACTACTACAAGCAATTGATGCAGAAAAAGCTTTTGACAAAATTCAACACCCGTTTATGATAAACACTCTCCAGAAACTGGGCATAGAGGTAACCTACCTCAACGTAATAAAGGCCATATATGACAAACCCACAGCAAACATCATTCTCAATGGTGAAAAACTGAAACCATTTCCTTTAAGATCAGGAACAAGACAAGTGTGTCCACTCTCACCAGTATTATTCAACATAATGTTTGAAGTTTTAGCCACAGAAATCAGAGAAGAAAAAGAAATAAAAGGAATCCAAATCAGAAAAGAAGAAGTAAAGCTGTCACTGTTTACAGATGACATGATACTATACATAGAAAATCTTAAAGATGCCACCAGAAAACTACCAGAGCTAATCAATGAATTTGGTAAAGTTGCAGGATACAAAATTAATGCAGAGAAATCTTTTGCACTCCTATGCACTATCAATGAAAGATCAGAAAGAGAAATTAAGGAAACAATCCCATTCACCACTGTAGCAAAAATAATGAAATACCTAGGAATAAACCTACCTAAGGAGGCAAAAGACCTGTACTCAGAAAACTATAAGACACTGATGAAAGAAATCAAACATGACACAAACGGATGAAGAGATATACCATGTTTGTGGATTGGGAGAATCAATATTGTGAAAATGACTATATTACCCAAGGTAATCTACAGATTCAATGCAATTCCTATTAACTAACCAATGGCATTTTTCACAGAACTAGAAAAAAAATCTTAAGATTTGTATGGAGACACAAAAGACCCCAAATAGCCGAAGCAATCATGAGAAAAAAAACTCCAAAAACACAAAACAAAAAAATGGAGCTGGAGGAATCAGGCTCCCTGACCTCAGACTATACTACAAAGCTACAGTAATCAAGGCAGTATGGTACTGGCACAAAAACAGAAATAGAGATCAATGGAACAGGATAGAAAACCCAGAGATAAACCCACACACATATGGTCACCTAATCTATGACAAAGGAGGCAAGAATATACAATGGAGAAAAGACAGTCTCTTCATTAAGTGGTGCTGGGAAAACTGGACAATTACATGTAAAAGAATGAAATTAGAACACTCCGTAACACCATACACAATAATAGACTTAAAATGGATTAAAGACCTAAATTTAAGACCTGACACAATAAAACTCTGAGAGGACAGCATAGGCAGAACACTCTTTTACATAAATCACAGCAAGATCTTTTCTGACCCACCTTCTAAAGTAATGGAAATAAAAACAAAAGTAAACAAATGGGACCTAATTAAAGTTAAAGCTTCTGCACAACAAAGGAAACCATAAACAATATGAAAAGACAACCCTCAGAATGGGAGAAAATAAGTGCAAATGGATCAAGGGATAAAGGATTAGTCTCCAAAATATACAAGCCACTCATGCAGCTCAATATCAAAAAAACAAACAACCCAATCAAAAAATGGGCAGAAGACCTAAATAGACATTTTTCCAAAGAAGACAGACAGATGGCCAAAAATGTACATGAAAAGATGCTCAACATCACTAATTATTAGAGAAATGCAAATCAAAACTACAATGAGGCATCAACTCACACCGGTCAGAATGGCCACCATCAAAAAATCTACAAACAGTAAATGCTGGAGAGGGTATGGAGGTAAGGGAATCCTCTTGCACTATTGGTGGGAATGTAAATTGATACAGCCACTATGGACAACAGTATGGAGGTTTCTTAAGAATCTAAAAATAGAATTACCATATGACCCAGCAATCCCACTACTGGGCATATACCCTGAGAAAACCATAACTCAAAAAGACACATGCACCCCAATGTTCATTGCAGCACTATTTACAGTAACAAGGTCATGGAATCAACCTAAGTGTCCATTGACAGATAAATGGATAAAGAAGATGTGGTACATATATACAAAGGAATATTACTCAGTCATGAAAGGAATGAAATTGGGTCAATTGTAGAGATGTGGATGGACCTAGAGACTGTTACACAGAGTGAAGTAAGTCAGAAAGAGAAAAACAAATATTGTATATTAACTCATATATGCAGAATCTAGAAAAATGGTACAGATTAACCTGTTTGCAAGGCAGAAATAGAGACATAGACGTAGAGAACAAATGTATGGACACCAAGTGGGGAAAGGGGGCTTGGGCTGAATTGAGAGATTGGGATTGACATACATACACTAACATGTATAAAATAGATAATTAATGAGAACCTGCTCTATAGCACAGGGAACTCCACCTCATTGTAGAGTAGAAACTAACATAACATTGTAAAACAACTATACATCAGTTAAAAAAATATATAAAGACAACAAATAATTTTTTCAGTAAAACAATTTCTAACTATTAAAGCAGAAACACATCAATGTAATCATTGTTCCATCTAGAAATAAAGAGACATATTTTATTGGGTAGTGAATTAGAAACGTTAGCCAAGTCTTCCACTAGTATATCTCTTTAAAGAAATCTTTTCATCCTTAGAATAATGTAAGCGTCAAGTAACTTTTTCTCAGCTTTCATTATCATTGATAAACATCTCTATGAAGAAACCCTGTGGAGAGGGGGATGGGGAGAATGTACAGAGAAGAGGAGGTAAAGAGCTAAAGAACCTGTTTTCAGCTGAAAACCAACATGCTTGATGAAATGGAACCCAAACTGATAGGAGTGTATTGTCACCCACACAATTTCTTATCCAGTCACATGAAAGATGAAGCTGGGAACCACACTTCATGAAAGATAAATACCTCTGAACTATTTGATTTGTTGAACTAAGTGGAGAAAATTTTCCACATGCTTGCATGGTTTTCATTGTTTTTTTCCCCTCTGGTTATGTAGAATGCTGTCTTCCCTTATCCAAGCTGCTGATTGCTTATTAAAGGCATAAGGTGGAACAGATCTCTCCATGTGAGACACACCAACCTAACCCTCAGAGGGTTCTCATCAGTACTGGGAGAAAGATGCTCCACGACAATGCATTGCCCTGACATTTGGTTGAAAGACATTTGTGGTTCTGTACAACACCCAAGGGTACTATTGTGCTGCACAGAGTTGAGGCTGAGTGATTTTCTTCAGACAAAGAGAGAAGAGGGGATTTCAGGCAAAGTTTAGGCTTTGGTACAAACTAATTAAAAAGTAACCATAAGGAAGAGAGGGTAAAATCCTAATCATTATAACTATAATGGAATTCACTCTTTTTAATTGTGTCCCAATGTGGCTGTTTTTCTAGAACAAATCATTTTTCATAGTTTAAATATCATGAAATTTTATCAAATACTCATGTGAATTTTTATGGGTGAAGAAAGTCATTTTAATAGTATATTTTAATGATGGAATTAAATAATGGCTCTGACTCCCAAATTCAATAGCGTTAGGTTATCATAAGAAAGATGATAAAATATTCATTTCTTTGTAAATAGTCTGAGTTAGAGGTAAAATGAGAAAAAGAACTGTAACCGTTTTCTGGTTTAAGAAGGATGCTTTCTACCAAAGTGGAAGAGTAAATGCACTGTGTTTAATAAAGAACACAAGGTCATAAAACATAGCTACTTCCCTAATCTGCTGTCCAAGTGTCAATTTGTCTGCAAGCAAATATCACCAGTTAGGGCCCACACTGTTTCATCACATATTTTATTACTATCCCATGTTTATTTTAGTTTTCACATAGCCTGCAGTTCAAAAGCAGAAATTCTTTGAAACCTAACCTTTCCTCCCACCCCCTGCCATAATTATGGGGAATTTGAGATTATGGCTTAGTTGTTGACTTTTTATCCACTCTAAAGTTAAAGTTCTTTGTGTTTTCTGTGTCATAAACCCCTTTGAGAATTTGAAAAAAGACATAGATGTCTTCTCTAGAAAGAAACCTCTACACATTTGCAGACTGACACTAAATTTGCATATACTATCCAGGGGTTCATGGGCTCCTCAGCATGCATCTTTGGACTCCAGAATGAGAGCAACCGATTCAAAAAGTAGATGGTTATTTCCAACTTGGAGTGGATTCGGGGAGTTGAGTGGAAATTCAAGATGAGGGAGAAATAAAAAGACTTCTTAGTTTTTCTGGATTTAAATATTTATAGATTGGTTTTAAAATGAAGTTCTAGGATCCTAAACATACCCATACCCAAATATAATTTTAAAGTAATGATTTCTTGGTACCGTGTCTCTAAAAGGCAAATTGGTGATATGTATCAACAGTCTTAACAATGTTCATAAATTTTGGTGCAGCGATTCCAATTTCAGAAATCTATCCTGAGGAAATATTCAGAGATGGAGACAAAGGTCTATGTCCAAGGAAGTTTATTACAGTATTATTTATGAAAACAAGAATTTGGAAACAACTTAGATGTTTAGGGGAAAAAAGTGATGGGCAATTAAATTAATTGCACCTATGCAATAAATTATTTGCAGCTATCAAAATTTATGTTTTACAAACAAACAAACTCATAGAAAAAGAGGTCTGATTTGTGGTTACCAGAGGCAGGGGATGGAGGGGTGGGAGGTTGGGGTAATTGGATGAAGGCAAAAAAAATTGATAAAGAAAAGAAGCTATGTAAAAAATGAAACTTTGCAATCTCTGTTTATAGACATACTATTATTTTTGAAAAATAAAACTATTGAAAACAAACAAAAATTTATGTTTTAATAAGAACATTTAATGGCATGGGCAACTACTTAATATCTAAAGTCTGGTTAAAATGGATAAAACTTATTTACATTATCTAGAGTATAGAATTAAAAATTGATGGGAGTGGGTTTTAAAAACTGTACAAGGACCTAATGAAACTTAAAAGCTTTTGCCCAGCAAAGGAAACCATAAACAAGATGAAAAGACAACCTTCAGAATGGGAGAAAATTTTTGCAAATGAAGCAACTGACAAAGGATTAATCTCCAAAATTTACAAGCAGCTCATGCAGCTGAATAACAAAATAACAAACAACCCAATGCAAAAATGGGCAGAAGACCTAAATAGATATTTTTTTCAAAGAAGATATACAGATTGCCAACAAACACATGAAAGATTGCTCAACATCACTAATAATCAGAGAAATTCAAATCAAAACTACAATGAGGTATCACCTCACACTGGTCAGAATGGCCATCATCAAAAAATCTACAAACAATAAATGCTGGAGAGGGTGTGGAGAAAAGGGACACTCTTGCACTGTTGGTGAGAATGTGAATTGATACAGCCACTATGGAGAACAGTATGAAGGTTCCTTAAAAAACTAAAAATAGAACTACCATACGACACAGCAATCCTACTACTGGACATATACCCTGAGAAAACCATAATTCAAAAAGAGTCATGTACCAAAATGTTCATTGCAGCTCTATTTACAATAGCCAGGACACGGAAGCAACCTAAGTGTCCATTGACAGATGAATGGATAAAGAAGATGTGGCACATATATACAATGGAATATTACTTAGCCATAAAAAGAAACGAAACTGAGTTATTTGTAGTGAGGTGGATAGACTTAGAATCTGTCCTACAGAGTGAAGTAAGTCAGAAAGAGAAAAATACTGTATGCTAACACATATATATGGAATCTAAAAAAAAAAAAAAAAGTGGTTCTGAAGAACCTAGGGGTAGGACAGGAATAAAGATGTAGATGTAGAGAATGGACTTGAGGACATGGGGAGGGAAGTGTAAGCTGGGACGAAGTGAGAGCGTGGCATGGACATATATACACTACCAAATGTAAAATAGGTAGCTAGTGGGAAGCAGCCGCATAGAACAGGGAGATCAGCTTGGTGAATTGTGACCACCTAGAGGGGTGGGATAGGGAGGGTGGGAGGGAGACACAAGAAGGAGGAGATATGGAGATATATGTATATGTATAGCTGATTCACTTTGTTATAAAGCAGAAACACACAACTGTAAAGCAGTTATACTCCAATAAAGATGTTAAAAAAAAAAGCTGTAAATGGTGAGATTGCACATTATTTAAAATTTTTTCGTCTCTATATTTCCATATTTTTCAAGTGGTTTTACAATGAATTGTTTTATTTCATTAATTGAATAAACCAATATTCATTTTATGCCTATTATGTGCTAGATACTATGCTATGCATATATCTAAGTAACGTTAGCACTGTTAGGAGAAAATAAAACAATGAAACCTGTATGTTTCATCTAAAACACCCATAAGACACCTGAAATTTCTCTTGTACTGATTCCTGTGTATGTTTTACCTACCCATTATGATGTAACTTCTTGTAGGGTAGAGGATTGCATTTAACCCACATTTATTGGGTATTTTTTTGTATTGGGCACTGTTCTAGGCACTGAACTTGTTCAGCACTTTTTAAAGTTCTCAGCACTACTCAAAGTCCTGTAGAGCACTTTGTAAATTCCTGTTGAATGATATTCTAATGGCAAAGAGAAATACATTTGGACTTTGGTATCAACTGAATAAGATCAATCCTAGCTCTTGCTCTTAATAATTTTGAGATAGTGATTTCTTACCTCAGTAAGAGTGTTTCTTCTTTTAAAAATGGAGCTAGTATTACCTACCTCAAAGTGCTGCTGGGAAAATTAAATGAAATAATGCACATAAAATATCCATCATAGTATCAAGCAAGTAGCTGACCTTAATAAGGCTTTCTTTCCCGTTCCCTAGCTACAGGTTGAACCATGTGTACCTAGTGCTAGTCAACCATTTTTAATCTACAAAAATGGCAGTTTCATATAGTTCAATCTAATAATAACTGATAGATATGCTATGTAGTAGGGCCCTTGATGAATTATATAGAGAAGGTATAACTACAGATTGGAACAGAGAGGAAGAGCTTGATATAACTACGATGAAATAATTCAATGAAATTCTGAGAACTCAAGATGTTGCCTAATTTTAATCTGGGGATATCATTCATACCAGCTAATTTTAAAAACAAAAAGAGCAGTGATATCCAGGAAACCATATGCACTACTGAGGGGTGGGGAATGTCTTCTTAACTAAGACTGGAAACCTGTAAGAAAAGTCAGACCTATTTGACCACATAAAACTTTAAAAAATCATATTAAAATACTATGAATAATATTAATTGATTGATTGATTGATTGTGTTTCATCCCTAGAATGTGAGGTTCTAGAGGGAAGGGATTTTTGTCTAATTTGTTCACTGTTAAATCCTCAGTAAATAGAATAATGAATGTCAGGCACATAGTAGGTATCATTACCAACAAAATACTATAAGCAAAGTCAACAAGTAAATAATAGATGTGGAACAAATATTTACAATGAGAGAACAAAGGATTAATATTTCAAATGCAAAAGAATCCTGAAAAATTAACAAGATGGGGACATGAAACATAGGAAAATAGGAGTTCCAATATCCAAAGAGTATATGAAAATATTCTCAAACTAATACATAGCATTAATACTTCAGACTTGCAAAAATTAAAAAGACTGACAACTTGTATTGTTGATAGGAATGTGGGGGCAAGTGTACTACCATACAGGGCTGGTGAGAAGATGAATTGCCTCAGCTACTGTTAGGATGCAATCTGATGAATTCTGTTAAAATTTAAAATGCATATACATTTTGATCCACAAAAGTTTCTTCTGGGCATCTGTTCCATAGCAATGAAAGCAAAAATACCATTATAACTTACATACAGAGATGTTTATTGCAGCATTATTTTAGAGGCATAAAAGAAAAAAGTAGAAACAAAGAGATTGCCTACCCATCAATAATGGAATATTTGAATAAATTATGACATATTACAATATAAAATTCTATGCAGCCATTAGAAAGAAAGTCATTGTTGAGAAAATACAAGATTCAAAAATACAGATTCCAATTTTTGCAAAATAATGACAAACCTCTCTATGCGTATGTGTATTTCTATATAGTATGAATATGTATGTAGTTATTTACTTATGAATACATGAGCATAAAGGGTAATATGAAAGCATATACAGTAGGTTGTTAACATGGGTAACTTCATGTCTATGAGGAGATAATGTGGATTGAGAGAGGGGTACATGGGAAAGGAAAAGCTAAAGCAAAATAAAAACTGCATTAAAAAAACAGGATGTATGATATGATCACACATCTTGAGTTTATGTAAAATTATATGTGACTGTTTACATGTACAAGTAATTTAAAAGAAAAAAGTAACAGAGCAATGGGAAGTTAGTTTCACTGAGCCTCTGGCCGTTTCAGCTCAGCCTACATGTCTTGGTACGGCCATAAAGAGCACTGTAATTCGACATTGACATGGAAAATAACACAAGGCAGCACTGCCACGCCCAGTGTGAGGGGTGGAGAAGGATGCAGTCATGAGATGAATCAAAATTAGTTAAGAAAACCCAAAGAACAAGCTTCTGCAGACCATAGAAAAAGTCAACTAGCAGAAAAAAACCAAAGTAGAAGATAATAAAGACCTCCTCTCTGAAGCACATTTGTTAGAGACTGATGCTAGACTCTAGTTAAACTCCATGACAGAGAGAAGCCCTGAAGAGAAGAGGAAGACTTGAACTTTGTCTCCCACTGGCTGATTCCTAAGGTATATTCAAGCTTGAAAAGTCCATGATTGCAGAATTGCAATGGGAATGCTCTAACATTTAGGATACATACATAGAATTTTGGAGCTGGATGGGCTTTGGAGGATTGTCTAGTAGTAGGTCCAAAAGGTTCTTTAATTTAATTTTTTTTATTGTTGTGAAATATATCTAACATAAAATTTACCATTTTAACCATTTTTAAGCGTACATTTGAGTGGCGTTAAGTACATTCACGGTGTTGTGTCAAATGTCTCATTTCAGTGGGCCAACTGGGGGACACTGGGTGAGGGTATACAAGACCTTTCTGTGTTTTCTTTGCAACTTCCCATAAATTTATAATTACTTCAAGTTTTAAAATTTTTTTTTTTAATGGAGTGCTTGTGTGTGCTTCAGGAGCTTCAGCATGAGGAAGATTCCAGGCGTAACCTCTACTGCCCAGCTTCACTCGGAGCGACTTCGCTTCATCTCCTTCACATGCTGTGGTGCTACAGGAGATTTCTGAAGTTTCATGTTAAGAAACAGGTCCATTATAAAAAATAGTTTTGAAAACTGCTGACTCTATTATTTTACTGGTAAAGAAAGATTAGTTTTCCAATGTTGCTAAGCTAATAAATGACAGCTAGGATGCAATTTCAGGTCTGCTGACTCCTGGTCTGGTCCTCCCTACGCTATACAATTGCCTCCATTGAAAAATGAAGATTTTTTCCCTTCCCAGCTCTGCCACCATCTATCACAAGCTAAAGTGAACATCTTCAGATAGCAACACAGGTAATGTGTGTATTATAGACATGGAAGAAACAGTAGTTGAGAACAAATCTAGAGGCTCAGAAACCTAGGATATCAGATACCAGTATCTCCAAGTTTGTAACCTCAATCAAGTATGCCTTAGTCCTGAAAGTATATGCAGTGAAAGATAATATACCTGACCCGGGTCTCAGAGGAATTTAAGAGAAAAATAAATGAATGCCTGTTTTTCAATTCAATTAGCAAATATTTAATAAGTGTCCACTAAGTGCCAGGGACCATGACAGACACTTGGGATGCGATGGTAAGAAAACAAGACACGGCCTTTTCTCTCATGAGCTCACTGCCCACAAGGATGGAATACACAGTTATTAATCCAGTAATCAAACTAATGAATAGATATTTCCACTGAGTTAGAGGAGAAAAAGGGATGAAACCTAGTACAATTAACATGTTATAAACAGAAAATGACCTAAAAACGGTCAGAGCAAGCTTCCCTGAAGTGGTTTGAACTGAATCCACAAGATAAGTGAGCGTTAACAGGATGTGTTTGTGAAAAGCTACTTGTAAATAAAATTATAACTTAATTATTTATTAGGGAGGCTTTACTTTCTTTTTAACATCTTCATTGGAGTATAATTTCTTTACAATGGTGTGTTAGTTTCTGCTGTATAACAAAGTGAATCAGCTATACATATACATATATCTCCATATCTCCTCCCTCTTGCATCTCCCTCCCACACCCCCTATCCCAGGGAGGCTTTATTGAAAAGATAACTTTTGTAGAGAAGACAGTATTGTTTGGGTTGAGCAAATATACTACCTTCCTACTGTCATGCTCCCTATCACTCAACCAATCAAATTCAGCATTCTTTTCTGATAAATACTGATACACCATCATGATAGAGGTTTTAGACAGCCCTTGCCAAGCAATCATATTTGGCACTCAAAATGAAATGTATTTTCCATCTTAGGTATAGTGAAAAAATATCTCTGGCCTCAAATTTGGAAGTTCTGATTTGTAGCTGCATGGCTTCAACTAATGATATAAGGGGACCGGCCAACATACAGGCCATTCACCTCAGTCCCTGTGGGGGTTACTTTTATGTGTCAACTTATTTGGGCTAAGGGATGCCCAGATAGCTGGTAAAATGTTATGTGTCTGTGTCTGTGAGTGTGCCTCTAGAAGAGATTAGTATTTGAATCAGTAGATTGAGCAAAGAGTATAACCTTCACCAACGTGGATCGGCATTCCACCTAAAGCCTGAGTAAAACAAAAAGATGGAGGAAGGGTGAACTTGCTCTGTCTGCTTGAGCTGAGACATACATCTTCTCTTGCCCTCAAACATCAGCGCTTCTGGCTCTTGCACTCAGCCTGGGACTTAGACCATCAGCCCCCAATTCTCAGGTGTTTGGACTTGAATTCAATTACATCACCAGCTTTCCCAGTTCTCCAGCTTGCAGACTGCAGCTTGTGGGACTTCACGGTCTCTAAAACCATGTGAACCAATTTCTATAATGAATACACATATCTTATTGGTTCTATTTCTTTGAAGAACCCTGACGAATACAGTCCCCAAAGAAACAACAAATACTGCTACCCAATCTTATAAACTGCATGAGGGAGTCTATGGGGTGAGCTCTCTTTGAATTCTACCCTCAATTTATGGGTGAGAGGGTTAGCCCAGAAGATGTGTCCTTGGGCAGTACCATTTGTGAATTTGCCTGGGGAATTACAAAAGTATTTTGCTGAGACTTGCAAAACTAAAACTAAGAAGACTGCAAGTATCAAAGGCGTTAAATTTCAAGACAGAAGGTCTGATATTAAAACTTTACAGAGATATTGTTGGCACATAACTTAAAATTTGTGGGTACTCCCTCCTCTTCAGATCACAGCACCATGGCAACGTTCTCGGAACAGTAAAGAACCGATTATACCTCAAACTTTGGCTGATTTGGAATATGGCTGCTTTCAAGAACTTCTGTTTATTTTGGGCTTGAAAATGAATATTAACATCATTTTTATAGTTTTTCTCATAACCTCTACTATCTGTAAGAATGTGTGCTTGCCGACTGAAGTTTTGCCAATCATAATACTCCAGCAGCTGGCAGAGGAATACTGGATTTCAAAAAATTTTTTCTTTTTAAAATTTTTATCTCAACACATGGTAATATCTTTAACACTGGCTGTTTACAATTGAATAAGATGTTTTTCATATCCCACGTTCTCTTTAGAGCCGCCCTGGTACCCTTTCACCTTAATACCTTTGTTACCATCAGCACAGCCCTAGTAAGATGGTCCATGGGCTCCAGTGTAAACTTGTCCTCAGTCTGTCTAGTTGAAGAGACAGACACTTGATTCAGGATGAACCTTTTGTGCTTTTCACTTCTATAATCTTATGATGGATAATTGTCATTATGCTAATAATAATAATTGTCATTAGCATTTGATTACGTACCTTACCCAGCTACACATTCATCAACTGCAGTCTTTCATATCAGTGCCAAATTGTATGAGTACAGAGGGGATTTCAATTTAATAGGTGTAAAGGATGCTAATAGTAAGTTCACTAAGTGTGTTGGCAAATGAGTCAAAATGACACAAGTAACTCTGGATGTTGGCACAATTTCATTTACTCCAAAGAAACATGAAGGTGGTATCTTCTGTTTATCTATTGTTGTTTTTACCTTCCTCTCCTCCCTTAAGCTCTCAGTTTGAGAGGTGTAGAGGGGTGGAAAGGCAAAAGTTAGATAGTGGTGCTCATCAGCGTTTAGGATGTGAATATAGTATTGCTTTGGGTGCATATATCAAGAGTGTCAATGCACAGAGGCAGAGCAGAGCTACTCCTGTGGCCTACACACTTAGGAAGCTGCATTTGCATATCTGAGTGTGTGTGTGTATGAGTGTGGTGTGTGTATGTGTGGTGGGTATGTGTGTGTGGTGAGTATGTGTGAGTGTGTGTGTGTGGTGAGTATGTGTGAGTGTGTGGTATGTGTGAGTGTGTGTGGTGGCTATGTGTATGTGTGTGTGGTATGTGTGTGTGTGTGGTGATTATGTGTGAGTGTGTGTGGTGGATATTTGTATGTGTGTGTGGTGAGTATGTGTGAGTGTGTGTGTGATGGGTATGTGTATGTCATGTGATGAGTATGTGTATGTGGTGAGTGAGTGTGTGTGTGTGGTGGCTGGTGATGCTCATCAATCTGATCACTCTTGCTTGCTGATCCACCTGTCGGTGTTTGCTGCTTTGTTGTCACTTCCCTGCAGAGTTGTCTCTTCTTTTTTGTCCATTGCTTCTCCCATCAGCTGACTACTGATCAAACCTTAGGGAAACAAAAACATGCACTCAGCTCCCTGTGGTAAAATGTTGAAATGCAAGACTCACGCAATTGAAACCCCAGACAACTATGCACCTGTGAGAGGCAGCCCACCCAGTGTTCACACAGGTGTCTTTTTTTAACATCTTTATTGGGGTATAATTGCTTTACAATCGTGTGTTAGTTTCTGCTTTATAACAAAGTGAATCAGTTATACATATACATATGTTCCCATATCTCTTCCCTCTTGCATCTCCCTCCCTCCCACGCTCCCTATCCCACAACTCCAGGTGGTCACAAGGCACCGAGCTGATCTCCCTGTGCTATGTGGCTGCTTCCCACTAGCTATCTACCTTACGTTTGGTAGGGTATATATGTCCATGCCTCTCTCTTGCTTTGTCACAGCTCACCCTTCCCCCTCCCCATATCCTAAAGTCCATTCTCTAGTAGGTTTGTGTCTTTATTCCTGTCTTACCCCTAGGTTATTCATGACATTTTTTCCCTTAAATTCCATATATATGTGTTAGCATACGGTATTTGTCTTTCTCCTTGTGACTTACTTCACTCTGTATGACAGACTCTAGGTCTATCCACCTCATTACAAATAGCTTGATTTCATTTCTTTTTATGGGTGAGTAATATTCCATTGTATATATATGCCACATCTTCTTTATCCATTCAACTAATGATGGGCACTTAGGTTGTTTCCATCTCCAGGCTATTGTAAATAGAGCTGCAATGAACATTTTGGTACATGCCTCTTTTTGAATTATGGTTTTCTCAGGGTATATGCCCAGTAGTGGGATTGCTGGGTCATATGGTAGTTCTATTTTTAGTTTTTTAAGGAACCTCCATAGTGTTGTCCATAGTGGCTGAACCAATTCACATTCCCACCAGCACTGCAAGAGTATTCCCTTTTCTCCACACCCTCTCCAGCATTTATTGTTTCTAGATTTTTTGATGATGGCCATTCTGACTGGTGTGAGATGATATCTCATTGTAGTTTTGATTTACATTTCTCTAATGATTAATGATGTTGAGCATTCTTTTATGTGTTTGTTGGCAGTCTGTATATCTTCTTTGGGGAAATGTCTATTTAGGTCTTCTGCCCATTTTTGGACTGGGTTGTTTGGTTTTTTGTTGTTGAGCTGCATGAGCTGCTTGTAAATTTTGGAAATTAATCCTTTGTCAGTTGCTTCATTTGCAAACATTTTCTCCCATTCTGAGGGTTGTCTTTTGGTCTTATTTACGGTTTTCTTTGCTGTGCAAAAGCTCTGAAGTTTCATTAGGTCCCATTTGTTTATTTTTGTTTTTATTTCCATTTCTCTAGGAGGTGGGTCAAAAAGGATCTTGCTGTGATTTATGTCATAGAATGTTCTGCCTATGTTTTCCTCTAAGAATTTGATAGTTTCTGGCCTTACATTTAGGTCTTTAATCCATTTTGAGGTTATTTTTCTGTATGGTGTTAGGGAGTGATCTAATCTTATACTTTTACATGTACCTCTCCAGTTTTCCCAGCACCACTTATTGAAGAGGCTGTCCTTTCTTCACTGTACATTCCTGCCTCCTTTATCAAAGATAAGGTGACCATATGTGCCTGGGTTTATCTCTGGGATTTCTATCCTGTTCCATTGATCTACCTTTCTGTTTTTGTGCCAGTACCATACTGTCTTGATTACTGTAGCTTTGTAGTATAGTCTGAAGTCAGGGAGCATGATTCCTCCAGCTCCGTTTTTTGTTCTCAAGATTGCTTTTGTTATTCGAGGTCTTTTGTGTTTCCATACAAATTGTGAAATTTTTTGTTCTAGTTCTGTGAAAAATGCCAGTGGTAGTTTGATAGGGATTGCATTGAATCTGTAGATTGCTTTGGGTAGTAGAGTCATTTTCACAATGTTGATTCTTCTAATCCAAGAACATGGTATATCTCTCCATCTGATTGTATCATCTTTAATTTCTTTCATCAGTGTCTTATAATTTTCTGCATACGGGTCTTTTGTCTCCTTAGGTAGATTTATTCCTAGGTATTTTATTCTTTTTGTTGCAATGGTAAATGGGAGTGTTTTCTTGATTTCACTTTCAGATTTCTCATCATTAGTGTGTAAGAATGCCAGAGATTTCTGTGCATTAATTTTGTATCCTACAACTTTACCGAATTCATTGATTAGCTCTAGTAGTTTTCTGGTAGCATCTTTAGGATTCTCTATGTATAGTATCATGTCATCTGCAAACAGTGACAGTTTTACTTCTTCTTTTCCGATTTGGATTCCTTTTATTTCCTTTTCTTCTCTGATTGCTGTGGCTAAAGCTTCCAAAACTATGTAGAATAAGAGTGGTGAGAGTGGGCAACCTTGTCTTCTTCCTGATCTTAGTGGAAATGGTTTCAGTTTTTCACCATTGAGGGTGATGCTGGCTGTGGGCTTGTCATATATGGCCTTTATTATGTTGAGGAAAGTTCCCTCTATGCCTACTTTCTGCATAGAAAATCAAAAATGGGTGTTGTTTTGTCAAAAGCTTTCTCTGCATCTACTGAGATGATCATATGGTTTTTCTCCTTCAATTTGTTAATATGGTGTATCACGTTGATTGATTTGCATATATTGAAGAATCCTTGCATTCCTGGGATAAACCCCACTTGATCATGGTGTATGATCCTTTTAATGTGCTGCTGGATTTGTTTGCTAGTATTTTGTTGAGGATTTTTGCATCTATGTTCATCAGTGATATTGGCCTGTAGTTTTCTTTTTTTGTGACATCCTTGTCTGGTTTTGGTATCAGGGTGATGGTGGCCTCGTAGAATGAGTTTGGGAGTGTTCCTCCCTCTGCTGTATTTTGGAAGAGTTTGACAAGGATAGGTGTTAGCTTTTCTCTAAATGTTTGATAGAATTCACCTGTGAACCCATCTGGTCCTGGGCTTTTGTTTGTTGGAAGATTTTTAATCACAGTTGAAATTTCATTGCTTGTGATTGGTCTGTTCATATTTTCTATTTCTTTCTGATTCATTCTTGGCAGGTTGTGCATTTCTAAGAATTTGTCCATTTCTTCCAGTTTGTCCATTTTATTGTCATAGAGTTGCTTGTAGTAATCTCTCATGATCTTTTGTATTTCTGCAGTGTCAGTTGTTACTTCTTCTTTTTCATTTCTAATTCTATTGATTTGAGTCTTCTCCCTTTTTTTCTTGATGAGTCTGGCTAATGGTTTATCTATTTTTTTTATCTTCTCAAAGAACCAGCTTTTACTATTATTGATCTTTGCTATCTTTTCCTTCCTTTCTTTTTCCTTTATTTCTGATCTGATTTTTATGATTTCTTTCCTTCTGCTAATTTTGGGATTTTTTGTTCTTTTTTCTCTAATTGCTTTAGGTGCAAGTTTAGGTTGTTTATTTGAGATGTTTCCTGTTTCTTAAGGTGGGCTTGTATTGCTATAAACTTCCCTCTTAGAACTGCTTTTGCTGCATCCCATAGGTTTTGGGTCATCCTGTCTCCATTGTCATTTGTTTCTAGGTATATTTTTATTTCCTCTTTATTTCTTCAGTGATCACTTCGTTATTAAGTAGTGTATTGTTTAGCCTCCATGTGTTTGTATTTTTTACAGATCTTTTCCTGTAATTGATATCTAGTCTCATAGCATTGTGGTCGGAAAAGGTACTTGATACTATTTCTATTTTCTTAAATTTTCCAAGACTTGATTTGTGACCCAAGACATGATCTATCCTGGAGAATGTTCCATGAGCACTTGAGAAAAATGTGTATTCTATTGTTTTTGGATGGAGTGTCCTATAAATATCAGTTAAGTCCATCTTGTTTAATGTATCATTTAAAGCTTGTGTTTCCTTATGTATTTTCATTTTGGATGATCTGTCCATTGGTGAAAGTGGGGTGTTAAAGTCCCCTACTATGCTTGTGTTACTGTCGATTTCCCTTTTTATGGCTGTTAGTATTTGCCTTATGTATTGAGGTGCTCCTATGTTGAGTGCATAAATATTTGCAATTTTTATATTTTCTTCTTGGATCGATCCCTTGATCATTATGTAGTGTCCTTCTTTGTCTCTTGTAATAGTCTTTATTTTAAAGTCTATTTTGTCTGATATGAGAATTGCTACTCCAGCCTTCATTTGGTTTCCATATGCATGGAATATCTTTTTCCATCCCCGTACTTTCAGTTTGTATGTGTCTCTAGGTCTGAAGTGGGTCTCTTGTAGACAGCATATATACGGGTCTTGTTTTTGTATCCATTCAGCCTATCTGTGTCTTTTGGTGGGAGCATTTAGTCCATTTACAATCAAGGTAATTATTGATATGCATGTTCCCATTCCCATTTTCTAAATTGTTTTGGGTTCGTTATTGTAGGTCTTTTCCTTCTCTTGTGTTTCTTGCCTTGAGAAGTTCCTTTAGCATTTGTTGTAAAGCTGGTTTGGTGGTGCTGAACCCTTTCAGCTTTTGCTTGTCTGTAAAGGTTTTAATTTCTCCATCAAATCTGAATGAGATCCTTGCTGGGTAGAGTAATCTTGGTTGCAGGTTTTTCTCCTTCATCACTTTAAATATGTCCTACCACTCCCTTCTGGCTTGCAGAGTTTCTGCTGAAAGATCAGCTGTTAACCTTATGGGGATTCCCTTGTGTGCTGTTGTTTTTCCCTTGCTGCTTTTAATATGCTTTCTTTGTATTTAATTTTTGACAGTTTGATTAATATGTGTCTTGGCGTATTTCCTTGGATTTATCCTGTATGGGACTCTCTGTGCTTCCTGGACTTGATTAACTATTTCCTTTCCCATATTAGGGAAGTTTTCAACTATAATCTCTTCAAATATTTTCTTAGTCCCTGTCTTTTTCTTTCCTTCTTCTGGAACCCCTATAATTCGAATGTTGGTGCGTTTAATGTTGTCTCAGAGGTCTCTGAGCCTGTCCTCAGTTCTTTCCATTCTTTTTTATTTCTTCTGCTCTGCATTAGTTATTTCCACTATTTTATCTTCCAGGTCACTTATCCATTCTTTTGTCTCAGTTATTCTGCTATTGATCCCATCCAGAGTATTTTTCATTTCATTTATTGTGTTGTTCATCGTTGTTTGTTTCTTTCTCTAGGTCCTTGTTAAATGTTTCTTGCACTTTGTTTATTCTATTTCCAAGATTTTGGATCATCTTTACTATC
The DNA here is from genome assembly GCF_964374135.1 of Grampus griseus. Lineage (NCBI taxonomy): Eukaryota > Metazoa > Chordata > Mammalia > Artiodactyla > Delphinidae > Grampus > Grampus griseus. The sequence goes on along the minus strand of NC_138998.1, from coordinate 33,542,224 downwards.
ATTATTCTGAATTCTTTTTCAGGTAGACTGCCTATTTCCTCTTCAGTTGTTAGGTCTGGTGGGTTTTTATCTTGCTCCTTCACCTGCGGTGTGTTTTTCTGTCTTCTCATTTGCTTATCTTACTGTGTTTGGGGTCTCCTTTTTGCAGGCTGCAGGTTCATAGTTCCCGTTGTTTTTGGTGTCTGTCCCCAGTAGCTATGGTTTGTTCAGTGGGTTGTGTAGGCTTCCTGGTGGAGGGGACTAGTGCCTGTGTTCTGGTGGATGAGGCTGGATCTTTCCTCTCTGGTGGGCAGGTCCACATCTGGTGGTGTGTTTTGGGGTGTCTGTGGCCTTATTATGATTTTAGGCAGCCTCTCTGGTAATGGGTTGGGTTGTGTTCCTGTCTTTCTGGTTGTTTGGCATAGGATGTCCAGCACTGTAGCTTGCTGGTCGTTGAGTGAATTTGGGTGCTGGCATTGAGACGGAGATCTCTGGGAGATTTTCGCTGTTTGATATTATGTAGAGCTTGGATGTCTCTTGTTGACCAGTGTCCTGAAGTTGGCTCTACCACCTCAGAGGCACAGCACTGACTCCTGGCTGCAGCACCAAGAGCCTTTCATCCAAACAGCTCAGAATAAATGGGAGAAAAAGTAGAGAGAAAGAATTAGTAGAAGTAGGAAGAAAGAAAGAAAGAAAGGAAGGAAGGAAGGAAGAAAGAAAGAAGAAAAGAAGGAAAGATAGAAAGAAAGGAAAGAGGGACGGTGGGAGGAAGGAAGGGAGGACGGAAGGAAGGAAAAAAGAAAGAAAGAAAGATAAAGTAAAATAAAATAGAGTAAAATATAGTAAAGTTATTAAATTAAAAAATAATTATTAAGAAAAAAATTAAAAGAAAAACCCGGACGGATAGGACCTTAGGACAAATGGTGGAAGCAAAGCTATATAGACAAAATCTCATACAGAAGCATACACATACACACTCACAAAAATAGGAAAAGGGGAAAAAATCATAAATCTTGTTCTCAAAGTCCACGTCCTCAATTTGGGATGATTCGTTGTCTAAAGGAGGGAAGGAAGGAAAGAAAGAAGATAAAGTAAAATAAAATAGAGTTATTAAAGTTAAAATTAATTATTAATAAAGAAAAAAATTAAAACAACAACAACAACGACAAAAACAGACGGATAGAACCCTAGGACAAATGGTGGAAGCAAAGCTATACAGACAAAATCTCACACAGGAGCATACACATATACACTCACAAAAAGAGGAAAAGGGGGAAAAATCATAAATCTTGCTCTCAAAGTCCACCTCCTCAATTTGGGATGATTCGTTGTCTATTCATGTATTCCACAGATGTAGGGCACATCAAGTTGATTGTTGAACTTTAATCCGCTGCTTCTGAGGCTGCTGGGAGAGAATTCCCTTTCTCTTCTTTGTTCTCACAACTCCCAGGGGCTCAGCTTTGGACTTGTCCCCACCTCTGCATTTAGGTCGCCGCAGGGCGTCTATTTTTCACTCAGACAGGACGGGGTTAAAGGAGCCGCTGATTCGGGGGCTCTGGCTCACTCAGGCCGGGGGGAGGGAGGGGCACAGAGTGCAGGGTGAGCCTGCGGCGGCAGAGGCCAGCGTGACGTTGCACCAGCCTGAGGCTCGCCGTGAGTTCTCCCGGGGAAGTTGTCCCTGGATCCCGGGAACTCGGCAGTGGCGGGCTGCACAGTCTCCCCGGAAAGGAAGTGTGGATAGTGACCTGTGCTCGTACACAGGCTTCTTGGCGGCGGCAGCAGCAGCCTTAGCGTCTCATGCCCGTCTCTGATGTCCGCGCTTTTAGCTGCGGCTCATGCCTGTCTCTGGAGCTCCTTTAAGCAGCGCTCTTAATCCCCTCTCCTCGCTCACCAGATAACAAAGAGGGAAGAAAAAGTCTCTTGCCTCTTCGGCAGCTCCAGAGCTTTTCCCGGACTCCCTCCCGGCTAACCGTGGTGCACTAACCCCTTCAGGCTATGTTCACACCGCCAACCCCAGTCCTCTCCCTGCGCTCGGACCAAAGCCCGAGCCTCAGCTCGCAGCCCCACCTGCCCCGGCGGGTGAGCAGACAAGCCTCTCGGGCTGGTGAGTGCCGGTCGGCACCAATCCTCTGTGTGGGGATCTCCCCGCTTTGCCCTCTGCACCCCTGTTGCTCTGCTCTCCTCCGCGGCTTCAAAGCTCCCCCCCTCCGCCACCCGCAGTCTCCTCCCACGAAGGGGCTTCCTAGTGTGTGGAAACCTTTCCTCCTTCACAGCTCCCTCCCACTGGTGCAGGTCCCGTCCCCATTCTTTTGTCTCTGTTTGTTTTTTTTCTTTTGCCCTACCCAGGTACGTGGGGAGTTTCTTGCCTTTTGGGAGGTCTGAGGTCTTCTGCCAGCGTTCAGTAGGTGTTCTGTAGCAGTTGTTCCATGTGTAGATGTATTTCTTGTGTATCTGTGGGGAGGAAGGTGATCTCCACGTCTTACTCTTCCACCATCTTACCCTCGTCCCCCACAGGTGTCTTTTTATAAACTCTTCCACTTCCCTTCCATTTCAAGTTTGGAAGGTATAAAGGTCCTTGGGAAGGAGCAGCCACTGGTGATAGCACCCCAGCTCTACAGGAAGCTGTTCTGCCCCCTGTTGGGAGTACCTGGTATCTCTGTGAGAGCTTCTTTGGGTGATTGGTAGGATTTGCATTTTTGAAAATCAGTGGTTTTAGAAAGCACAACTTTAACCAAGACACAAAATAGTTTTAGTTTTTGAGTAATTTAGATAATATGTTACTATGATATTTTGTCAACCTCTTGCTTCCAGGGCTATTTATAAAGCCAGCTGTGTGACTTGGGGATGCCCACTTCCCTCTCTGGACATCAGACTCTACTATAAAATGAATGACTCTAACCACATCAGTGGTTTTCACTCAAGGGCCACCTTGGAGGTCAAAGAAAGGTTCCAGTACTCCACCATCCACCTGAACAGCTCAGCTTCTGCTTGGTTTATGTTTTGAGATTCCTCATAAGATTTAAATTGAGAGAGACAGAAGAAGAAGAAGAAGGAGAAGGAGAAGGAGAAGGAGAAAGAAGAAGAGGAAGAAGAAGAAGAAGAAAAAGAAAAAAGAGAAGGAGAAGGAGGAGGAGGAGGGGGAGGGAAGAGAAGAAAGAAGAAGGAAAAGGAGAAAAAAGAAGAGGAGGAGGAGGAAGAGGAAGAAGAAGAAAAAGCATTCTGTGGCTTAAGGTTGTTTGAGAAAACAACTGAACTACATAATTGTAAATATTTTTCCAGCTCAAGGAATCTAGATTCATCCATGAGATATAAGGGGACTTGCAGTACTTGATTACTCACATATTTTAACAGAGTTATGACAAAAGGGGAGATGTAGCTTCTAAAGGGTGTCTGTCTTATAACTTGATAGAAACTTGTAGGAGGTGTGAGGGGTGTTGTCACTCAGTTACTAATATCCTGTCTTCCAGGGTCTACTCTATATCCTTTGACCTTATGATTGCTTTCTTCTCTGTTGTTTTCCTGACCTTCACCCAAAGATTTCAAAGGAAATTGAAGGAACTCCAGCCACATGGGGTCCCACATGAGCAGGTGGAGACACAAGGATGAAGACTAAAACAGTATTGTCCCGCAGCCTGGTAGCCAGCTTCCAAGAGGTGGGTTAGCTGAGAATCACTTGAAAGGGTGGAATCCCTCGAAGATCCTTCCTCTGAGCCTCTCTCCCAAAGTCTCCTTGCAGTCTGCCAAGGCCCCTCTGAATCCCCTCACCCCGCTCTGTGGCACATGCTGAACATGACACTCCAGCCCTTACCCCTAGTCACTGAATATATCCTAAATTTTTCATAGATATCTAGATCTATCCTTGTGATTAAAAATAAGAAAATTATAAAAAGGAATATAGTGTTAGGAAAGATAGTGAACTTGCAATTAACTTCAAAATAACTATCACTTTATTGCATATAATTTTTTTTCAGCTCTTAAAAATGTCAGAAATTGGGTGGGGTAATAAAACAAAATGGACAAAATACTGATAATTATTGAAGGTAGGTGGTATGTATATGGGAGTTCACTGTACTATTTTCTCTACTTTTGTGTATGTTTGAAGTTTTCTATAATATAAAGTTTTTTGAAAGTGTTATGGAACCTGCTGGAAGGAGCATTGGGCCAGGAGTGAGGGCACCTGCTTTTGTCAATACATTTAGATCCTACTGGCAGGGGAGCTGCTGGGCTTGTCAGAGGAGGAGCTGGATGAAAGCAGGGTATGATGGTTCATTGGAATCTCCTTATTGTAGAGGGCTTCAGGAACCAGGAGGTAACCTTCCATGGATGGAGGCACCCAAGGAGAGCCCTGTAAGGGCTGAGTAGACAGAAGTGTGACCCTCTGAGACCAGGTTGCCAGGGTTGGGGAGTAAAAAGAGTAGGAGAAGGGGCCAGACTCTTTTTGATGTTTCTTCTCCTTGTGTCCCCTTTCTCCCTTCCTCCTCCCTAGAACTTTCTGACAGGTGAACTTTGAATCTCTTCCCAGTCCTGGGGCTCAGATTCTATGCCCAGCTTCTGGCCTGACTGTCCTCACTTTCTTGACACCCACTTCCCCTTCCTCATCTCTGATTCCTGGGTTCTCCTTCTGCGGATCTGGGCAGGCAGGTCTGGGCGCAAACCAGACAGATGCAAGGCTGCTGAATGCTGCTTGGTTATACACAGGATAAATACTTTGATATTTCACAGAAAAGTGTTGTTGCTTCATAAAATTTAAATAAGAGGAAGCTTGGGACTTCCCTGGCAGTCCAGTGGTTAAGACTTCGCCTTCCCCTTCGTCCGCAAGGGGTGTGGGTTTGATCCCTGGTTGGGGAGCTAAGATCCCACAAGCTTCATGGTCAAAAAACCAAAACATAAAGCAGAAGAAATATTGTAACAAAATTCAATAAAGACTTTAAAAATGATCCACATCAAAAAAATCTTTTAAAAAATTTGGAAAAATTTTTTTAAAAAGTAATAAATAAATAAGAGGAAGCTAAGTCTATAAACTAATAAGAAAAAAAAATCTCTCAACTGGTTAGCATACTGATTTATAGGAATCTCTCCATTCTATTAATCAAAAATATTGTATTTAAAACTGCATGTCACCACACCATTAGTTCATTGTGAAATCAGTTAGTAAGTCCAACCAGAAATTTTGCAGTATAATAAAATAGGATCAAATAGAAAATATCAGGTTCACCACATGTAGTTAAGGAAAAGTGTTGTTGCATGAAAAGTTTGATTCACTTAAATGTATACAAAGGTATGAGTATTTAGACAGGGATGCAAAGTATTTCTTACTGTGGGTGTGGGCAAAATGCCTGAAAATTACTGAATTCTAACAATTGCTCCTGGAAGTCAACTTGGGACCGTGTATGGGCTTCCATTGGTCCTGGGAAGGTATCTGAAATGTCCAGGTAAATGTTTCCTCCTGATAGAACTCACTGCTGCCTGGGGGCCAAGGTAAGTCTTTGGGCTCATGAATGAAGTCCTCTGCCTCCTGTGGTAAAATACTCACCTATGACTTTGGATGTATCTACAAGTCACTTTGGAACTGGACAGAGGCCTCTCCTTCATAGGTAAATGGAGTAATCAGAGAAATAGCCAACTTCCTTTGAAGATGGATGGACCCAACTGTACAATCTTCCACTCCTGTGAAGGCAGCTGTGGCTGTGACTGGCTTCTCCTGGTCTCAGGAGGGTCCTCTGCTATCCATCTGTCTCTAACCTGGACCATGTTACAGCTTCACTGAAAGATAATGGCCTCAAGAAGCTGCCTCTCACATAGTCTGATGGCTGGTGAGGTTAAATTTGGTGAAAAAAACCCCCCAAACATCCAGAAATATCTGTCATGTTTTCACCATGAGAGATGTTCCACCAGTTCATGGCTAGTTTGTACTGTCTCTTCAACCACCAGTCCTACACTTTCTTTTGTCCCTTCATCCTTCTCTGCTTTATAGCCAGCTGTAAATATATACTTCCTGAGAATCATACATATAATTTCTGAACTTGGATATATATACATATCTCCCCAGGCCCACAGATGACCCATCCCAGGTCCAACACAGTCCACTGCCAAGACCCTAATGGCATTCAGGCTCTAAAGATGACTTCCCATTGCCACTCCAGGAAGACTGCAGAATTCTCCACTAGCTCCATACAGCGAATATTTAGAACATTTTATATGCTCCAAAATCTAACATAAGTTTTAATTTGACTATCAGGCTTATTGATTTTCAGAACTTTACTGTTCAAGCTGCTCTGGTATTAAACCTTTTGGAGCTAAACCATTGGAAGATATGTATTAAGAATAGATTGGTGTTTGCCATAAACGAAAGTCCACTTTTAAGCCATAGATTTCTGCAGTTTTGGCATGCAAGTTAAAGATTCCTGCCTACTTTAGTTTTTGTTAATGTGTCTCAATAGATGAAATGGCCAGTGAAATGGAAGCCAGCAAACTCAGACTTACATGAGGCTAAACCACCCACCAAGCCAGGCTACCCCCATGAGTGTTGTGGCTAATTGCCATTGGTGCTAAGACCTGGCTTGTAGTCTTTTTCAGACAGCACCTACAAAAGGCAGGGTATATTTTAGGTGCTTAGTAACTGCGAGTTGTTGGTATTTTTATTCCCTTTTGTAACTTTCATCACCCCTGAAAAGGTCTACTTCAGATGTATGGTTTTCGTCATGATAGGGAATTATGAGTATGGAAGGTTTAGTACAAAATCTCACCCATTTAAGAACTAAATAGCTCAATCTGTATTTTCTACTACTGAGTCATTAATGCCATTATTTAAAATTTTACAGTGTATTACCTCAAAAAGAAGAAATGGTATTGTAAATGGGGCAAAGATATTAAAGCCCTCCCAGGCCCACTCTGCCCCCACCAAATACTGAATGACTTGGATTCTCTGAGGAATATTCATCAAATTTACTGTTTCAGAGCATAGGCATTTCAGCATCTTCCCCTGGAGCCAAGTTTTCTCATAATCTTTTCATCAAACATTCCAGCAATAATATTTTTTTCTCTCCTTCCCACATTCTAAGATTTCTTGAAAGAAAGCTTTCTACATTCACAAGTTCCTCACCTCCTGTGTTAGTTAGGGCACAGGCTAAGTAAGCTTCTGTGACAAAGAGATCTAAAAATACAGTAGCTTATATAAGTTAGAACTCCTTTCTTGTCATGTAACATCCTGGCAGTAGGTGGTCCAGCCTGTAAGGCAACACTAGTCCATTCAGGAGCAGAGGTTCCTTTTATCCTGTGGCTCCACCATGCTCTGGAGATTTATCTTCATCTGAGTGATGAAGAATGGCGTTGCCATTAGCTGAAATGGAAGATGGTTTAGGAGGCAGACATGAGGAGCTCACTTAGGCATGTTACATTGTGTTTCCAAGTAAAAATATATGTAGGTAGTTGGATAAACTGGGTGGGAATTCAGAGGAGAGGTCCATGCTATAGACATGACTTGAGGAGTCATTGGTCATGGACCTTGATGAAATCAACAAGGGACTGAGTGTGTATAAAGAAGAGAAAATGATTAAATATTAAACCCTGGGTCACTCAAAAATGTGGAGGTTGGAAACATGAAGAAGAATCAGCCAGTGAATGTAAAGGAGCAAATGATCAGAGAGAGGGAAATCAAGAGAGTGTGGTGTCCTCAAAGCCGAGAGAGGAGCATGTGTCAAGGAGGAAGGGACAGTCACTTGTCAAATGCTACTTATGGGTCAAGTAAGGTGAGGATTGTGATATGACCATTGGATTTAGCTTCAAGTGGCAGCAAACACATCTGAAGAGCAGAGGTGAAACTAAGTGGAAGAAGGGCTTCTGTTTTATTGAGTCATTTTTTTAAATTCATTGAGTCAAGAAAAATTGAATATCTACAATGCTCCTACATTCATGACATATGCCTTTAGGTAGATATTCAATAAGACTGTTCATAAATTGTTCCAAGTGTCTTAGATTCACTTCTGTAAGTAGTGCTGTTCCTCTCCAAAGGTCCCCTCCACTCTCTCCTTCACAATCAGCTCCCTCCTTTTACTGGACACACCAGTTGCCTCGGTGACCAGCCTGTGGCAAAAATGGTCACCCTGCAAGAGGAAGACCCTAAAGATAAACCACAAAATTCAACAGAGAAGACACAAACCAATACAGAAATCTGACTGAGTGTTGAAAAGGGAAAATGCACAAAACTCTGGGAGCAACTAGGCTGCAGTTAAAGTCCTCTCCAGTTTCATGGGTCAGAGACCACCAAGAGGATGTTATCGCAATGAGTGCACACAAGCCTTCACTCCTGATGATTGCTGTAATGAAGTGGAACAATGGCATATATGAGCCGAATCAGCTTTGAAATCACTACATGTGCTTATGTTTGTATTAAAATGAGCTCGCTTATCTGAACACATATCCCCACGGAGGGAGGGCCTGCGGTCAGGAGGGTGCCAGGGGGATGATAATGCAGGACAATGCAGGACATTAAAATCCACCAGAGAAAATCCACAGGACAAAAAGATAAAGAAGGGGGTGTAATCATCTAGCTGGTATTAGAAAGGCTGCTCTGAAGCAAACAGGTCTCTGATTAAAGGGCCAGAAGCCTCTGGTTCTGGTAAAAGCTGTCACTATTTCTGGACCTTCTGCAGTAAACTGAGGGAGTTAGACAAGATGGCCTTTGAGATTTCTTGCACCTCTTACATTTCAAAACCGAAGTCTCCCAAATGTGCGACAAGATTCACTTCATTAATAATTAGGAAGTGCCTTTCCAGTCCCACTGTGAGTTTTGACCTGGATGCATGCATTAGTAGAGTTGTTAATGATTTTACCCTTGGAAGAAGCCACATGTGTACACACTTTACAGATTTGGAGGCCTAACAATGTGGGGAGGGGACATTTGCTGCCTCTAACCTACATGCTCAGAAGGATTTGTCTCCTATGTAATGGGCCAGAGCAAGACAATGGGCTGGCTGTTGCTAGGAAGTGAAACATTGTTACTTAGCACACACACAAAGAAAGATGACAGCAGATGTTGGGGATCAGCCCTGTGGCAGAGCTCTGACAGGGTGACACTCCTAACGTGTGCAGACAAACAGTTTCCTTTTTCCCTCTCTGATTTCTTGCTAAACCTTCCAAATTCATTCTTGGTGTGCTTTGTGGATGAATGTGTTGTTCTGTGCTGGGCTCTATGTCTACTGCCTGAATTGCATACAACACTATGGAATTGTTGTTTGTTAATCAAGTCTATTAGTAGAATTTACACAAAGCCATCCCAGCACATCATTCTATTGTGGAAACTGAGTGAGCCTAGGGAAGATGTAGTCTTGAAAAGTAAATGAGGAGATATATATTTATATATCCTTCCTAGATGACAGTCACAGCCTGCTAGTTTATCTCATGTCCAAATGGGGTGGAGAAATAATCACATGATGACATGGATCTCAAGCCCCTTGCAGGGGATTTCCCCCCACATTCTCAAAGATAGGGATTGATTCCCCCAAATTCACACATTGACAAGCGGTAAAATTGGAATTTGAAATCAGATTTATTAACTTTAACTCTCTCACACATCCCAAACCACAATTATAAAACACAATGGCCAAATTTTTAGGCAACTAGCATTGGCACCATTTGAACTTTGGGTGTAACCAGGCTCAAGGTGAGTTCAACCTTTGTATTCTCCAGTTAAATGAGCTGATAAATTGCCTTTTTGCTCAAGCTACTTGGACATTGGTTTCTGTCACTTGTCAATAAGTTTTCATAATGATATATGAACTTTCCCATTCTGGAAACAAGTCTGTGTGCCTATAAAGGAAAGATAATTGCATGTGCTGATGGTGACCTATGTGCCCGATGCTGTGCTGAAGGTTTTGCATTATGTATTCATTTACCCTCAAAACAGTGAAATAGATATTTTTAATTTCCCCATTTTACAGGTAAAGAAACTGAAGCACAAAGGGGTTAAGTATATTTCCCAGGGCCATGTATCTAGTAAGATTCAGAATCAAGATTTAAACATTGGTAGTCAGATGCCACAGTCTCCACTCAAAACCGTGTTGCCATACAACCCCTGTATGTGTGTACACAAGTGTGATTAACTGTGGTGTGAAGAAGTAGGCTAAAGGGGAAGAAGTGAAGCTTCTAGCTTGTTAGTCATTTTCTGCAGAGCAGACTCTGACCTCAGGATGCCCAGCCACACAGCATGCTTAGAACAACTTCTCGGGAGAAGTCAGCAAGTTGGGACTAAGCCACTGGACAGTGGATCACAGCAAGGATGTGGTGGATGCTTTTGAAAGTGGTGGCTCATAGCATGTGGTCATTGAACCGGAAGTTTGAGTGAAGTGAAAGGACTTCTGGAAGCAGAATCTAGCTCAGGAAGGCAAAAAGGATTAAACTGACAGAAGGGTCAGTCGGGCCCCCTTGTCCACACTCCACCCTCCATGTGCACCTAAAACTTAAGCAGTATTTATTCTTATACCTTTTAATCTTTGAAAATATAAGGTATAAAAACATATTACTAAAAAAAATTACTATCTGATTTTAAGTTGCTTTTATTTTCCTCATGAAATTGTTCCCATGGTTGGCAATTGGGTCACTGGCCATTTAAAATTTTTCTCTCCTGAATTGTTCAGCAGAAAATATATTAGGCCATATTATTTGATGGCAAATGACAGGAACCCAACAAACATGAGGACTTATTAGATCTTATACCTGGGAAGCGTAGATGTGCAGCTACTTTTGGGCAAGTCTAGATGCAGGACCTCAGACCACATAATCATGAAATTCTCTCTCTCCCTTTCTCTTCCACTGTCCCTCCCCAATGGTCTGTCTTCTTAGCCAGTCTCTCCCCTATAGCAGCAAAGATGGCTCTAAGCTTACATTTGTCCTCAAGGTAGTGATTCCAGAAGGAAAAAAAGGAGGAGTTCCTTTTATTTTATAGCATATGCAACAGCTTATAGCACCTGCAAAAGACTGACTCATTTGGATGATGCCAACCCCTGGACTAATCAGTGTGTCTGAGGGGTGAGGTAGTTTGATCAGTCACATGCCAATTCTTGAGATAGGGAAGGTGGAGACATGCTCTTGACAGTTTCATGAGACAGTAAAGGGCATTTTCCCGAAGCAGAATTATGCAGAGTAGAGGGAAAGGCTATAGGTTGGCAAAACAAAAGATCACTAAAATACTCTTTTCTATTTAAAAATGAGGTATTCAACTTTTTATTGATTTGAAAGAGCTCTGTATATATTAAGAATGCTAATGTTTGGTTTGTACTATACAAACTGTGTATGTTTTTTTCACAGTTTGTCACTTGTCTTTTCACTTTGTTTATGGTGTATTTTTTCCTCTTATAGCAATTAAAAATTTTAATGTAAGTCCCCACAGTTTAATGAGGTTCTCAGAGATGCCACTTGAAAAGATCCTCACCCATGTCTCATTATCACTCACCATCTTACCCTACAGCCCTGAACAGTTAATATGCTAAAGTTCTAGTTTCCTACCTTCCTCAAAGAGATATTCAGGCATCAAATCGTTTCCCTATCTGTAAAATGGGAAACAATAGTACCAGAAAGATATACAGTTATGTAGCAGAATGTCCTTATTTTTTGGAATTGCATGCTAAATTGTCAGGATGTCAATGGTTTATTTTGAAGTGGTTCACCTAAAAAAATAAAGAATGAGAGAGAGGGGGTGGGGCAAATAGTATAATCTGTTAACAATGTTGCATCTAAGTGGTGGCTAAATGGATGTTCATTGTATATTATTTCTACTTTTCTTTATTTGAATTTTTTTCTAATTAAAAAGTTACTGAAAAGAGTGAGAAGAAGGAGTTGTGGAACCTGTGGGTTATTTATTATACACATCCTCTGCTCCACTGATGGTGTGTCCCAGCGGCCAGCTGGGGGTTTGTGTTCCAAGTACAGCACTATGGAGTACACACTGCAATTATTGCTCTGGTACAGCCATTGCTGTGAATGTGGATTTGTGGGGAGGGGGAGTTTGTGCCACACAGGGGTGGTGAAACTCTGAGAAGCCTTACTTCCAGCTAATCTTCGGAAAGCTGTGCAAGGCGCTGGCCATGCTGCCTGATGAGCTGGTCTAGACTTTGACTTGTCTAAACTTCTTATGGGAGCTAGAGTCACATTTTTAACAGGTCTCATATTTTGTTCAGCATATTTAGGTCAAATAAAAGCCAGTTTTTATTAACAAGGAAAAAATTTGCCCCAGAGCATGCTAACATTGATTCAGAAAATATGTGAACTCCTTGACAGCTCAGCTCTGTTCAAAAGGAATATGAAAAGCTGGAGTCATCTTTGAAGACTACTAGCCTAGAGAAAGGGTCATCAGAACTCTGGAGCCTAGAGGAAACTGAAAAGTTTAAGAATGAAATAACTTCCTGAGAATAAGACTTGAATGAAGAAAGCCCTACATGCACAGAACAAGAGAAGTTGGTGACTGAAATTATAAGGATGATCCATTCAAGAGAAAATGAGTTGAGTCATCACATCACAAGCAGTTTTTCCAACAGAATAGAGGCCAAGAGACAGTCCCCACTTGGTCCCTCACCAACAGCTGGGCCTTCGTGTTGAAAACAGAACTTTCCTCTCCCCTCCACTCGGTTCTCTCCTTTGCTACTGGACTATGATCACCCTTCTCTTCCTCCAATCTGAATTCATTATTGCCAGTGGATTCAAGGGGACAATTTTTGCAAAAAGGACCTTTCTCCTTCTTCCCTTTCTCTGCTTCCTCCTCTTGATCTCCACCCCTTCACCATCTTCACATCCTGAAAATTAAAGAGGATTCATTCTAGATTAATTCAACCTTCAAGCAAATCAAATATTTCAGAACTGTGCTGATAACTTCCAGAACCATACTGAAAAACTTGGGCCCCCCTTTTGTCTCTTTCTAAAGAAATAGTTTGGAATTATATATCTTTCACTATTGGTTTAAGAACCTGCTGTTACTTAGGAGACTAAACTTTTGCTTAAATTGAATCTTGATGGGACTCTGGTTCTCAATGTTTTGAAAATAACATTTACATACCAACTTATGAGTAATATTTCTGTTTATTTTATCCTTTACTTAGTATAAAAGCTGGTATTTTAATTTTTAATTACCATCACTATAACCCCAATAGTAATAGGAGTAATATATGTGTAGCTCAGATATTGGAGTTGTTTTAAACTGCAAATACAGTTTTTGTTTGCCCAGAGGTGTTCTCTTGTTTGTTTGTTTTTTTTTTGCGGTATGCAGGCCTCTCACTGTTGTGGCTTCTCCCGTTGCGGAGCACAAGCTCCGGATGCGCAGGCTCAGCGGCCATGGCTCACGGGCCCAGCCACTCCGCAGCATGTGGGATCCTCCCAGACCGGGGCACGAACCCGCGTTCCCTATTGGCAGACGGACTCTCAACCACTGCGCCACCAGAGAAGCCCCCAGAAGTGTTTTGACTACAGTTATAAAGCAAATGTAAAAGTTTATATTTACCTAAATAAACAGTGGTTAGTGATTGGTCTTGAAGAGATAACTGCACTCCTATGTTCATTGCATCATTATTCACAATAGCCAAGATATGGAAATAACCTAAATGCCAATCAACCAATGAATGTATAAACCAAATGTGGACTACACAGAGTGAATAAACAATATGTGGTATAATATATACATTGGGCCAACCCAATAACATACATCACTTCTGCCCACATTCCACTGGTCAGGATTCAGTTCATGGGCACAGCAAACTGCAAAAGAATCTGTGAGTTTAAGATGTGGTAACAGGAGGGAAAGAAAACAGGCTTTGGGGAACACATAGAAGTCTCTGCTGCAATTTTGTACAATTTTGTTGTAAGATGAGAAGTAGATACCCTTACCGTTTGAAAATTAGGGTCACTTTGAATAAATCATCCCCCGCTTCCTCCATTATCTTCATCTTCAATTTGTTTTAGCTGACAGCTTTACCTTTCACCCAGATCTTTGATTGTTTTCGGATTTTTGTATTGCTTTGTTTTCTTTTCCTTGTAGTGTGAAGTATGAATCCAACTTCACTTTTCTCTATATGGTGAACTCAGTTTTCCCAGTACCGCCTATCTAAATAATATAAATGTCATAATTAAAAAAATTCATTTAAAAATTGAGATGCCAACACATATCAAGTTCCCACATATACAAGGCCTCTCTATGCTCTTCTAGTGGCCTATTTGTCTGTTTTTTTGTTCATTACCGTACTGTTTTTATTGCAATAACTCTTGTTACTGTAATAACATGTCCTGCAGGCTCAGGTCTGGGGAAAGCTGCTAGCAACCTAGGTTACTTCATCATTGTCTCTGGATTGCAAAATCTCTAAATTGGGTCTTAAATTATGACATCACTCCATTAATAGAGGGAGCATCAAGGCAGGTGAGATCTAACCACGAGGTCTGTAGGGCTATATGGTGAGTATATGGCCCCTAAGGCAACAGATGGGTATCCTTGTTAAGTCAAGACCATGACAGCCAGTATGAGGGTTTGCTTATGCCAATGGAACAGGTTAACATCTCTCTTATCAATTAACACAATCCAGAATTCTCAGTAAAATTGCTTTCGCAATCTATCTCCAACCTACTATTCTAGTCTCACTGCTAGAGATAGCATTGTGTTCATTTTATCCAGTTCCTTATTTTACCCTTGTGAAAGCCAAAACACTTGAAATCATTTCCTCCAGATTATTCAGCAAGTTTTGGGAAAAGCCAGGACCAGAATTCAAATCTCCCTACAGGTCTACTGTTCTTCCCACAACTGTCAGCATGGATCCTGCAGGGGAAGCTTTCTCCATACACCTCATCCTTCTTCCTGAACACTTGAGAAATACTGCATCAGTTGATCATAGATGCTGAGACCAGGGAGCAGGGTCTATTTTTCTTCTTCTTCCCTCTGAATGATTCTTACTTCTAGGAAAGAGGTGGATGAACATACTGCAACATTCCTCATCCCTACTTCCTTCACTAGGTTGTGGAGGTGAGGTTGAAGGCCAGCTGAACGTAAAAGTCTAACTGTGAAATCTGCAAGTCTTTACACCAAAAATACAAGGGGAGGTCTCCTTATCACATCATCACATCAGTGAATATCAGATGCTTAGTCCCTTTATTCCTTTCTCTTATCACCATTCTTCTGTGTATGGTTTGGGAAGGTGGGTACTGTGGTGGAATGTATTATTCTCAGGACCCACATGAATTATATTTCAGTTGAGAACATGGTGTCCTCTATGGAACAGCATTTGTGCATAACCATGAGTGGTCTGGAACTCCTAGGGATGAATTAGACTAGGGTGGAAAGTTTATATGATGCCTCCATTCTCTTGCCTCTTTTAGAGGTTTTTAAAAAGTCCCTGTCTAATCATTTGAAAAAGGAGATACACATTGAGATCCAAGAAATATATTGTCCACTTATATTCTCTCTGAGAATCTCAAGTAGAGCTAGATAAAAATTAAATCTCACCCCAGGTGTTAGATGGGTAAGGATAAGAACCTAGTCATCAGAAATGGAAGCAGAGAGGCAGTGACATGTCCAAAGCCAGATAATAATGGAATTCCTGAGTCCTTTTTCACTCTTGTACAATTTTCATTAAAGCCAGAAGCTTCATGTCTTTATGTCTTGTTTCCAAGTAAGATCTGTTTAGAGGGAAATGTACTCAGGTTGGAGAGTTCCCACACTCCTCCTAACACCAGCATATATTTCTTGAGACATTATTTAACCTTCTCAGGTGAGAAGAAAAATGATTTGGAAGCAGTAGCAGTTTCTGAGATTCAAGTGCTCTTCTTTGCAGACTTACATTAAGCATCTTTCAACTAAGGGGCTTAAAACTCCTTCCAGCCAGCAATCTGCTGGATTATGGTCTACGAAAGCTTTGGCCTGTCTGAGGAGGATGCTGAGGAGAAGTGACACAGAGGCGCATGTGAGTCAGCAATCTGGGGCTTTATAGAGGTATGAGTTACCAGCATCTGACACTATTTTTAGGAATTTCCGCCTTCTAACTATTCCTCCACATATGATAGCCATTTCTGTGTGTCTGTGCATATTCCTCTGACGTGAATTAACAGTCTAAAATGAAATCCATCTCCTTTTATACTCACTGCTCTTCTGATTCTGCCACTGCTACTGAAAAAAAAAGAAGAAATATTACACAGATTAATTTTTAATAATTCCCTTAAAAGGGAGACCAAGGGAGCTTTCCTGGGCAGTTCCTTGAGAGCTGTCTGGGGTACTACTTTATCTTTCTCAGATGATGCCAGGAATGTTGAGGCTGCTCTGTCAAGTGTTGTGGAGTGAATGATTGTCCCCAATTCAGAATATCTGTAATAGGAATAGAGTCCCAATCTATCAAGCGTGGTTTGGATGCCATTCAACAGAAAAACCATTTAAGTCAAGGGTCAGGCACCCCACTTTTTTTTTCTTCTATACCAACAAGCACCTTCCTGTAATTCTGAGAAATGTCATGGAATAATAGTGAGATCATGAACTTTTAAGTCAGAAAATTGGAGTTTGAATCTTGATATTGCCACGCATTATCTGTGGGAGCTTAGAAGAATTAATTTTTCTGAACTTCCCTTTTTCATCATAAAATGGAGTTGTTGAGAGAATGAAGTAACCGAATGTACAATGTGTAGATGGTATGGCTTTATAAAATATACTTCCTCCCTACTCTTCAACCCAAATTTAAGAAGTGCCAAATAATGATGTCAGAGGTGGAGGTCAATGTAAGCAGTGGAACAAACAAAACTCAGCTGATATAATTTACACATTAATCCATTTAATTATTCATTCAGTCAGTACACATTGATTGTGTGCTGTCTTGGTATTGTCCTGAGAGATGGGAATTAAACATGAGCGGAGAGAGACTTTTACCCTGATACCCCACCCCCAGCCCCAGCCCTGGAGCAAGTGAGCAGCAGGGGCAGGTGCTTCTCAGCAGTATCAAGCTCAGAAGTGTAAGTGCTGAGCAGATTCAAAGCTAAAATAGGGCTGATGTCCTGAGGCCATTCGTGCTGGTCAGCATCCTCAAAGCCCGCCCTGTCCAGGCTCCTCTGTCTCCTGGTGACGACATAGCACCACTGTTTTGCTGACTGACGCACATAGGGTTCCTAAGATGAAAGTGGCTTAATACTGCCCTGGTTTATTGAGTGGACTGTGGAAATTGCTGAGACTTTCTTTTCTTTTGCACTTCTCATTTCAAAAGCTTTAGAGGGCGGATAAGATGACCTCAGACTAAAGCTGGAAGACCTGCTGGGTCTACATGAAATATGTTTGTCTTCTTTGGCAGGCTGGGAGTCGGTGGGGCAGGCATGTGTGCAGTGTGTGCTTTTGCCCGTGACATGGCAAATGTTTACATGGCAAATGTTTTTACTTTTACTGTGAGTTTCCTGTGAACTCACAGGAAAAAAACAAGCTTTCCCTTTGACTCTGGAATCTGTAATTTATAGCATTCTTTAAGCTGTCTGTTTTTAGAGTCAATTTTTGTTTCAGACCAATTAAAATGTACATGAAGTAAACAGCATCATGAATTGTTTTTAAAAGAAAAGCTTTCGTCATAATGATAGCAATTTTTGAATGCTTACTTATCTTGTTTCACTGTTTACATTGATCCACAATACAAGTGTATGAGGTAGGTATGACAATCTTTATTTTGCATGTAAGTTAAACTTGGATTTGAGAGGTAAGTACTTTGTTCAAGGTCACACAACTAGTAAATGGCAAACCCAGGTCTGACTCAGAAGCTCACAACCTACAGAGTGCTTTCTGCCATGGCGCTGGCTCTGTATAATGTGAATAAAATATGTGTGTAATACATGTGATATGATTTACAAAATGAGTATGTACAAAGTGCCACAGAAACCCCGCCATAGGAACAAGTTATTCTCCTAGGGAGGGCAAAAATGCTTCACAAGACAATCATCTCATTTTAGAGGCAAGAAAATGAAGCAATGAAACTCAGAGAGGTTGTGACTTGCCCACAGTGGCAAAGTGGCAAAGTTACAACAGAACCAAATGCTTAAGCAGTGCTTTCCTACAAACAAGAACATGCTATCTCACTGTGCCCAAAGTGTTGGGGCCCCATAGCAGCTAAAATAATTTATAAGGTAACTAAGAAGTAAAAAGGCAGAAGTTTAGACGTGCTGGGAGGAAACTGGTCCCCAAGCTATCTGGTTTACCCAAGACTGGGTGTTCCCAAATGACAGTTCCTCCCTGCCTTGGATCAGCTTTCCAGTTAGAAGTTAAATGTGGCTGTGACTGGGAGATGTTCAAAGAAGAGTTCATCTGTTTCCAGCTCCAAGACCAGGGTGAAAAAGTTTGAGGAGCAGGTGAAATGGCATGGTGGATGGTGGAGAGGGGGTAGACTAGCTGCTCTGTGCTAATACAGATGCTTTCTGCATCATCTGACGTGTCTGGCTGTTCTAGTTATCTATTGATGCATGACCAAAATACTCCAAAACTTAGTGGTATAAAAACCATTTCTTATGACCATGGATTCTGTGGATCAAGAATTCAGACAAAGCACAGCAGGGATGGCTCATCTCTGTTCCTTGATGTACAAAGCCTCAGCCAGAATAACTCAAAAGGCTGTTGCCTGGCTGGATACCTCTTTCTCCACATGACCTCTCCATGTGGCTAGCTTGGGCTTCCCCATAGCTTAGCATTCTCAGGTAGTGGAACTTCTTATATGGCAGCTCAGGACTCCAAAAGACCCAGGCTGAAGCTGCCAGTGCTTTTAAAATCTAGTCCCAGATCACATTTGCCATAATATATTTGTCACACTGTCATGGGTCAGCCCAGATTCAAGGGGAGGGTAGATAGACCCCATCCTTCAATGGAAGGAGTGTCAAATAATTTAGGCCTATCTTTAGTCTATTACATTATCTCAGGAGAAAGGAACATGAAGAAGACTGTCTCCACCTCATTCACTGCTCTGGTAAAAACCTAGACTTGGTCAATCCAGCAAGAGAAAATAATAATACCAATTCTTCACTTAGGATAAGACATTCAGTGAATTTCTTCTAAGTGAAGAAATTCAGGAAAACCCAAGGAAATTAAGAGGTGAAAAAGGAAATAAGACAAGTTGTGTCTTTGAGGCAATATATTGGGTAATATAGCAGAGAGAAGACTGGTTTGAAAGTTGAGACAGCTACTAATTATGATGTGATTGGGAGCAGGTCCTCTCAAAGCCAGAGCTTCCATGTTTGTGGAAAGGGGGTTGTCCTCCCTGTCTTGGGGGAGTTGTTGTGAAGGTTAGATAAGATGGTGTCTTAGATTGGGCCCCTGCAACAAACCTTGAAATTAGAATGCATGTGAAAATTATTTACTAGGAATTGTTGTTAGTAAAAACCAGTAGAGAAGTGGGAAATTGAGACAGGTAGGGGAAGGGGGCCACTTGATAACTTGAGTTATCAAGTCATGTATCACAGAGAGTAATTTTGGTGCAATCCCACAGTTTCTTTACAGGAGAACATAGGAGGCGGGAGGGAGAGGGGAATTTATACCCCTTCGGCTATACACTCCCATACCTGTACCATTAGATAAATGCTGCCTGGGGGTGGGGGGGATGTAAATTCCCAAGCATTTCCAGTTCCCACTGTGGCCAGAAAAGTGGGCTATAGCAACCTGAGGGTAGGCCTCCAACAAAAGGATGCAGTTTTAGGGGGTAAAAGCTATACCAAAAGCCAGTGTGCTAGAAAACAATAATGGAATTGGCAGGGATACGGGCAAAAAACTGTAGCAAAGCTATATGTCAGTGGTCCCCAACCTTTTTTGTCACTAGGGACCAGTTTCGTGGAAGACAACTTTTCCACGGGGGAGGGGGGGATAGTCCAGGCAGTAATGCGAGCAATGGGGAGCGGCGGATGAAGCTTCGCTCCTTCACCTGCCGCTCACCTCCTGCTGTGCGGCCCAGGTCCTAACAGGCTGTGGACTGGTACCTGTCCTCAGCCCGGGGGTTGGGGACCCCTGTTATAGGTGATCTAGATAAACTGCCCCTCAATAAGTAGTAACAATTCTTGTTTCTTCTGATGCTGTTATTGGTAGAAAATGTAAAATGCTTTGTATTCCCCTAAATTCTGGAGGAAAGGACACTGGTAGATAAGGTAGAATACAGTTTTCTTCAATCAAGGCCTCCTTTGCTGAAGTCCCACAGGCCCTATTATCTCTTCCTGAATCATCCGCTCACATCTCTGTTTTGGTGGAAGGGAAAGCTATCTTTCACAATTCGGAGCCAGGGGTGGAAGAACAGCTTTTCATTTATTTATCTCTTCTACCAGCCACCTCTGCTTGTCAGTGGATTGTGTGGGCTACTGGGTTCAAACTGTTTCTAAAGTTTAATCATCACCCTTCAGACATGGAGAGGGGGAATTGGCTCCAGCATCTGATCTCTTTGGAATCACTGAGATCACACCTCCATTTATGTTTGTCATCAAAATTTCAGTAACATAAAGCGAGTGTGTTCCAACACTCCCAGTCCGTTTTTCTTTTAGAACACCTTCAGCGCCTTGGCCCAGGCTTACCCGGCAGAGAAATTCCCTCAGCATGGCTGTTGTGTGTGCTTCTAAGCCTCACACAGGATAAGTCTCTAAGTTCTCCTCCCATAAGTTTCATAAGGGATGGTGCTATGGGTTGAATTGTGAATCTCCTCCCCCAAAATATATGTTGAAGCCCTAACTCCTCCTACTGTGACCTTATTTGGAAATAGAGTCTTTACAGAAGTAATCAAGGCAAAATGAGGTCATTAGGCTGTGCCTTAATCCAAAATAATTGATGTCCTTATGAAAAGGGAAATTTGGACACAGAGTTAGACATGCACAGAGGGAAGATGATGTGCAGACACACAGGGAGGATGCCAAGTTGACGATGAGGCAGAGATTGGAGTGAAGGATCTACAAGCCAAGGAACTCCAGGAGGATTGGTGAGAATCACCAGAGGCCAGAAAGAGTTCTCCCTCAGAGCAGTTGGAGAGAGCATGGCTCTGCCGAAACCCTGCCTCCCGAAGTGTGAGAGAATAAATTGCTGTTGCCACTCAGTCTGTGGAATTTGTTACAGCAGCCTTGACAAAATTGAGATCTCTGAGAATTCTGAGAACTGACTGAAGGACCTTTGCAAGCCACTTCCCAAGTTCTCTAGACCTCAGCATCCTCATCCGAAAAATGTGGAGAATTAATTTGACAGCTGTGGCAGACTGTGTTTTCCCAAAACATCTGCAACCATGCTTCTCATTCCATATGCTTTTCTACAATTGATCATATTGACACTCATTCTGATGAGGTCCACATCCTCTCCCCTTGAATATGGGTGAGCTTATGACTCAATTATAACCAATAGATTGAGACAGAAGCTGTACTTCATGACCTGCTTTTTAAAATTTTTATACAATTTTAATGGTTACTTTCAATTTACGGTTACTACAAAATATTGGCTATAGTCCCCATGTTGTACAGTATATCCTTGAGCCTTTCTTATACCCAATAGTTTGTACCTCCCACTATCCAACCCCTACATTGCCCTTCCCCACCCCTCCTCACTGGTAACCACTAGTTTGTTCTCTATATCTGTGAGTTTATTTCTTTTTTGTTATATTCACTAGTTTTTTTGTATGTTTTAGATTCTACATGTAAGTGATATCATACAGTATTTATCTTTCTCTGACTTATTTCACTTAGCATAATGCCCTCCAAATCCATCCATGTTGCTGCAAACAGCCAAACTTCATTCTTTTTTACGGCTGAGTAGTATACCATTGTATATATGCTACAGCATCTTTTTCCATTCTTCTGTTGATGGACACTTAGGTCATTTCCATGTCTTGGTAATTGTAAATAACACTGCTATGAACATTGGGGTGCATGTATCTTTTTGAATTGGTGTTTTTGTTTTTTTCAAATATATACCCAGGAGTAGAATTGCTGGGTCATATGGTAGCTCTATTTTTAGTTTTTTGAGGAACTTCCATATTGTTTTCCACAGTGGCTGCACCAATTTACATTCCCACCAACAATGCACAGGGGTACCCTTTTCTCCACACCCTGAGGCTAAGACATGAAAGTTTCTACTTTACCTCCTGGGACACTTGCTTTAGACCTCTGAACCATCATGGAATAAGCCTGACTATCCTGAGGCTGCCATGCAGGGAGGAGGCCCTGGTGACATGGGGAGGCCACAGGTACTCCAGTCAACATCAGCAGGCAGTCAGCATCAATCCCCAGACATGTAAGTGAGGGTCCTCAGATTACAGGCATATCTCATTTTGTTGTGGTTCACAGATACTGCATTTTTTATGAATTGTAATTTTGTGGCAACCCTGTGTTGTCAGATGATGGTGAACACTTTTTAGCAATAAAGCATTTTAAAATTAAGGTATGTACATTTTTAAGACAAAATGGTTATACATTTAGACTACAGTATACTGTAAACATAACAATGGGAAACCAAAAAATTCATGTGACTCACTTTATTACGATATTTGCTTTATTGTAGTGGTCTGGATGGAACCTGCAATATCTCCCAGGTATGCCTGCAGTCTAGCTCTCACCCATTGAGTCTCTCCAGCCATAGAGTCTTCCTAGCTGAGACTCCAGACATCCACAAGCAAAGACAAGCCATTTCCGCTGTGTTCTTTCTGAATTCCTGACACACAGAACCCATGAACATGATAAAATGGTTGTTATTTTATGCCACTAAGTAGATAATTGGTTGAGCAGAAATAGTAACTGGGACACTAACTCTTCAAGGTTTCTGTCAGATCTTGCTGCTTAGAGTCTAAGAACTGGCCCACAGTATTCTGAGTAGAGCAGGAAGAGATTCTGGGGAGACCAGGCTATCTGTAAAGAGTGTGAGGGCCCTGGGACAGGCCCTGTTCTCCTGCTCTTCACCTCTCTATTGCCAGAGATGAGGAATCAATATCAAAATAACTGCAGGTTTTCAGGACACCTCCAGTTAAGTCTTAAAGCATCTACACAAAGTTGGTGTGAGTCTGCTTTTCACCAGCCTTTACAAGTATCTCAGCCCAAATTCCATTCAATCCACAAATCTGCAGTGACTTTCATGATGGTTGGGCTTCCTCTGTGCTCATTTCCTGCTACTTTCCAACCACTGCTCTTTTACTCATTTGGGATCAAATTCATTCATTTGACAAAATTATTGTATGTCAACTGTGTATAACCATTGTGCTAGGCTTTGGGGGGCATCAGGAAGGTATACGGAGATGAATCAGCCACTGATCTAGCTCTTAAAGGACTTTATATTAATATTAGAATCAGAGAGTTAAGGCACATCCAAAGAACTCCCACTTAAGGTAGAGGTGGTATGATGACATACAAGAAAGCAGGCAAAGTGCTGAGAGTGCTGTGCAGAGAGAGGTCACTCCCTGGGGGACAGGTTGTTTAAGTTACTGCCTCTCAGTTCCAAACCTGCCCTTCCATACTCTGCTTTCTTACACTGAGGTTGGGACTCTGCAAACTGTCAATACATACATTTCTGCTTTTCCACCCACTCTCTGTTAGGCTCTGCCAATAGGGGGCGCTAGAGGAAGATTGCAGGACTGGAGAAGGAAGAAGGGACTCACTTCACCTGTTTGCTTTCTGTTTCCGAGAGCACCACCCCAGCAATGCTTCTTCACCCTGTCAGCCGTACTTTGGCAATGGCAGTGAGTTCCTGTAGCAGCAGCTGAATCCAGTTCGCGGTGTCTCCAACATCACTGAACCAGCCTCACTGTCACCTCTCGGAGGTACCAGAACCAGACATCTTGTGACCACTTCTCGGGGGTGTGGATCCCAGCCCCACAGGAGCCTCCTCTAAGTCTTTAAATTTTATTAATTTCTACCTCTTCCCTTCGTACCCTCAGCCTGAAGAATGTTAGCAGCCGCCTGCATTGTTACTTCCTTAAAACCTTAGTATTTCCTTTTTATCCTTTCAGTTACCTAGTAAACGATTTTTTATATTAAATTCTCTCTGTTCAAAAAGCCTGGTGTGAGGCTGGTGAGGATGTGAAACTGGACCCCTTGTGCACTGCTGGTGAGAATGTAAAATGGTGCACAAGCTAGGGAAAAAGGTATGGAGGTTCCTCAAAAAAAAAAAAAAAAATATATATATATATATATATAACAGAACCACCATATGACCCAGAAATTTCACTTCTGTTTATATATTTGAAGGAATCAAAAGCATACATGTGTCTATATATATATATATATATATATATATATATGTTATTTAGCCTTAAAAAAAGAAATTCTGACACAGTCTACAATATGGATGAAACTTAATGACATTATGCTACAAAATAAGTCAATCACAAAAAGACAAATACTGTACTATTCCACTTACATGAGCTTTCTAGAATAGTCAAATTCATAGAAACAGAAAGCAGAATGGTGGTTTCCAGGGACTGGGAGAGAGGAACATGGGAGTTGTTTAATGGATATAGATTTCAGTTTTGTAAGATGAAAAAATTCTGGAGATTGGTTGCACAACAAAGTGAACATACTTAACACTACCAAACTGTACATTTAAAAATGGTTAAGATGGTAAATTTTATGAGTATTTTACCATAATTAAAAAAAAATGGTATGCTTTCTGTCTCCTGAGCAAACCTTGAATCATGTGGCAATTAAAGAAACTTTTGTATTACTTATTGGGCAGGTGTAGGGAGTAAGTGAATAATTGACGGAACAAACAATTTAGATCCCAGTGGTTTCACACAGTAAAAGTTAGTTGAGGGCTTCCCTGGTGGCGCAGTGGTTGAGAGTCCGCCTGCCAATGCAGGGGAGACGGATTCATGCCCCGGTCCGGGAGGGTCCCACATGCCGCGGAGTGGCTGGGCCCGTGAGCCATGGTCACTGAGCCTGCGCGTCCAGAGCCTGTGCTCCGCGGTGGGAGAGGCCACAACAGTGAGAGGCCTGCGTACCGCAAAAAAAAAAAAAAAGAAAAGTTAATTGATTCTCTCAGAGTTCAATGGGGCCAGCAGGGTGGTTCTGCTCCATGGGGTCATTCAGGGACTCAGTCTCCTTCCATCAAGTGAGCTCACCATCTTGAGCACATGGTCTCGAAGGCCACCACAGAAGGTAGGAGGGTATGTAGAGAATGTCCCAGAGGGTTTATGGCCAGGGTGGTCATGCAGATATCACATTTGCCAGATCTCTCATTGGCCAGAATTTAGTCACATGACTTGACTTTAACTATAAGGGAAGCTGGGAAGTTAGTTTTCTAGAGAGCACAGAAGGAAAATGAAATGAATTGGGTGAATACTCAGCAAGTTGGTAGTTTGCTCCCATGGCTCAGTGATAGAGGATGAGCCAAGAATCATGAACCCAAACTGGAACATAGTCTGGCAGATGATCCTGAGTCCACACACTGCTCCTCAATCAGTGTGAACCCTTGGTCCCTCCCGGTTTCCAACACAAGTACTGAGTACGTGGAGAGTAAATCATGCCTATCTTGAGGCATGCCTAGCTTGTCTCATTGAATCTGTGGCTTCCACGGGCTTGCCCATATAAGAAGACATTTATTCTTTTATTTTTATTTTTTTGGCTTGTTTGAGGAGATATTAATAAAAATAAAGCCAGTAAAAGCAAAAAGATTGTAATTAATGCTAATAAAGGGAAGAACCAGATTGTTGAGTGCGTCTATTCAATCTGGCTTTTTGAGTAGTTGGCAGGGATTTTATTATTGGTAAGTGGGAGATAGTGAATTCAGGGCCATTACCCATTCCTGATATGCTTACACACAGATAATGATGGCACAGTTTCTGTCCCCAGACCTTGGACAGCTGCCCAGTATGTTTTATGTAACAAGGTGATTGAATATAATCTGGGTGAGGAGATTATTCTTGATGTTCTGTACTGCAAGTACCCCTACGTGGAGTCTGTGTTTTGGCTATCTACTACTATGTAACAAACTTGCTAAACTTAGTGACTTAGCAGTTCATTGTGCTCATAGATTCTTTCGGTTAGGAACTCAGAAGGGCACAGTGGACATACTTATCTCCTCTCTATGACATCTGAGGCCTCAGCTGGGAAGACTTAAATGATTTAGTGGAATCATCAGGAAGCTTCTTCTCCCTGGTGCCTGGGCTGGGCTTACTTGAAGGCTGGGCTCAGCTGGCACAGTCACCTGGGGCATCTACACCTTAGCCTCTCTATTTGCTTGGACTTCTTACAGCACGAAAGCTGGGGTCCAAGAAGGAGGCAGGCACTCCAAAAGACCAAGGAGAAAAATGAATGGCCTATATGACCTAGCCTCAGAGGCCACCAAACATCACCACTACTCTATTGATCAAATAGTCACAAGCCCATGTGGATTCAAGGAGAGGAGATATAGACCCTCAAGATGGATGGAGTATCAAAGGATTTTCAGCTGGTTTTTTTTTTTTATACCACCACACAGATTCATTCTTCTTTGTGGTAACCAAATTCTCTTGGTGTGAACTTTAAAACATATCTTAAATCCAGCCACTTCTCACTACCTCCATTGTCATCACACTGGTCCCAAAATTCTTCCCCCAATATTATTACCATAGCCTGTTAAGAATCCTCGCCCCCATCTTACCTGCCTAAAGGCTATTTTCAACAGAGCTACAAGAGTGATCCTATTAGTCATTAGTTATATCATAGCATTCCTTGGCCCAAACCCTCAATGGATCCCCATTGCTCTCAGAGTGGAATTAGGTTCTTATGGTGGCACCTATGGCTCCCTGTTACCTCTCCTCCCTCATCTCCTATTACTCACCCCTGTGCTTCTTCTGCTCTAGTGGCACTGGCTTCTTGCTGCTCCTTGAATATACTAAACACAATCCCAGCTCAGGGCCTTTGCACTTGCTGTTTCCTCTGCCTAGAGTGCTTTTCCCCCAGATGTCTGCATGGTTTACTCCTTCACCACCTTTAAGAGTTGACTTTTATGTCAACTCAGTGAAAACTTTGCTCACCTATCTCAGAAGAACATGTCACCTCACCTCATCCTCTGCTTTTCCATAATGCCCATCACCATCTAACACATAATGTATTTTCTTATTTGTCTTATTTCCTGACTGCCTCCCCCATTAGAATGTGATCTCCATGAGGACGGATTTTCTCTTTTTTATTCACTGTTGTATCTCTAGAACATAAGCACAATACTTGGTATATATTAGATATTCAATATATATATTTGTTAAGTGAACAAGGGAATGAATGAATGAAAGAAAAATGTAAGCTCTCTCAAATTGTGCTCAAAAATTGTTCTGATATAATAAAATGTTTCAAAGAGGCTAATAAAGGAAAAAGGTTTAACTCCATGGAGAAAGTATGGGTGGTCTGCTTTCCTTTTATAGGGAAAATGTGTCAGCTTAACATAAAGAGTTGGGTTTTCTCCTCATCTTTAGATATATGTGTTGAAAGGGCAGTGTGGAGGCATTGCTGTGTAGCAGAAGGAGGTATAGACATGAACTTCTATTAATTAGTTGTATAGTCAAAGATAACCCACTTAGTCTCCCTGGGCCATAGTTTCCTCTTCTAGAAATTGAGAGAAATTGTATTTGAACAAGATGATCCATCTTTAAGATGCTCTAGCCCTGACATTTACTTCTTTGTCTTTGCTCACCGGATCATTCTCCATTGAATTCTAGAGGAAATCTAAGGGCAGCATCCCGTGCCCTGGGAATAAAGAGGAGGAATCAGGAAGAGAGAAGTAGTAAGCTAAGGGATCAGAGTAACCCTGAGCAAAATAATATACACGCTGCACTGGAATGTTTCATGAAGGGAACAATATGGGGCACCAAATTCTAGCATTTGATGGAATCAAAATATTGATCACCTTGTGGAAGGGGGGTTGAGTAATGGCGAGGAGGGGTTATGAGGGAGGCTTCTAGGGTACTAGAAATACTACTTGTTGATTTCAGTTGTGGTTTATATGGTGTGTTCTGTAAAATTCCATCCATCTCTCACTTACGACTTGTACATGTTTCTATATATATGTTACACTTCAGTTTGAAAGTTCACCAAGGTCTTCCCTGGTGGCGCAGTGGTTGAGAGTCTGCCTGCCGATGCAGGGGACACGGGTTCGTGCCCCGGTCCGGGAAGATCCCACATGCCACGGAGCGGCTAGGCCCGTGAGCCATGGCCGCTGAGCCCGTGCATCTGGAGCCTGTGCTCCGCAACGTCAGAGGCCACAGCAGTGAGAGGCCCGCGTACCGCAAAAAAAATAAATAAATAAAAAATAAAAGTTCACCAAAAACTTTCCACACAGAGAAGGGTTTATATATATGTCTAAAGCCTTTTATACATCTATATACATATACATATATATATACGTATATATATATATACATATATATATATACATATATATATATATACGTATATATATATGTATATATATATATATATAGAAAAAGCCTAAGGAAAATTTGGACATTTTACCTGACTAATGACCTGGATACAAATGAGAGTAAGAAAGATAATGTAAGTGGTAGGAATTGGCAGGGGGAGTTCACTTCATGCCTTGGAAAAAAATTAGGATGATGAACCTTAAAGTGGTTTAAATTTGATGCTCTTAAATATGGATTCTTCTCTTCTCATTTTTTCTAGACCTCCCTCTGAACTCTCTGGTCTATGCAGAGGGGTGAACCTGGAATGCTTCTGGAATTCCTAATTAACTACTGGACTCATTCTTGTTCTAATTACTCATAGCATCATTTCCAATCTACACTGGGAGGTGCTTTCAATACAGTTTATTTCTGTGAATTTTTTGATCTGTCAAAAGCCTTCAGGACTCTAAAAGCCCATTTGAAAAAGCAAGGGAGGACCATTTACAGATGGTAAAGGGAGAGAGGCTGCATGCCTTTCAGAAGAAGTCCCACAAGTTGAAAATTACAGCTAGTCTTTTGAAACGATTGTCCAGGCAGGATTTGGTGAGTAAGAGCAAGGTGTTTGAAGAAGATGGTTTGATTTCCCACTGTGAGGGACTCTGAACAAAATAAAGACATTTTAAGCTCAAGGCTGACATTCTACACCTCACTTATTATCCAGAGCAGAGAGAAATCCCTTTCACAAAGTTCCCAGATACAGAAGCTAATTGCAGTAGTTCCCCCACACTTCCTTTTATTATTGAAACTTGGGGCAGTACAGTGTGCTGATTATATTGACAATCACAGGGTAGTTGGTCTGCTTTGTGAATGGAAGATCTATTCTTTCATACTCAAACTCATTCATGTTATTCGGTAAGATGCCTCACCCTAATTCTCACAGCTCATCTTTGGTGCTGTTGACTTTAAGATTTATATTAGTTAGACATTGCATCAGTTATCTATTTCTATGTAAAAAGCTA
The DNA here is from genome assembly GCF_964374135.1 of Grampus griseus. Lineage (NCBI taxonomy): Eukaryota > Metazoa > Chordata > Mammalia > Artiodactyla > Delphinidae > Grampus > Grampus griseus. The sequence continues at coordinate 33,512,934 of NC_138998.1, read as the reverse complement.
CCCTAAACAAACATCTATTTTGATCATGAATCTGAAATTTGGACAGAGCTTGGCAGGGATGAGTCATCAGCTGGGGCAACTTGACTGAAAGCTGGATGATACATAGTCAAGCTGGCCCACTCACATGACAGGCAAGTTGATGCTGGTTGTTTGGTGGGAATTCAGCCAAGGGTATAGGTCAAAGGACTCTGTTCCTCTCCACATGGCCTCTCCACAAGCTGCTTGGGTCTTGATCTTGGGTGTCCAAGAGAAACTGTCCCCAAAGAATAAGATAGAAGTACATGACATTTTTATTATCTAGCTTTGGAAGTAAGAGTGTCACTTCTGCCATACCCTACCCATTAGGGCAGTCAAAAACCCACCCAGATTCAGGAGGAGGAGATATAGACCACTTTCTCTTCATGAATGAATGCCAAGGTTCTAAAACAGCATGGGGGAAGGGAGATATTATTTTGGCCATCTTTGGTAAATAGAGTGTGCCACAGATGTTGAAATAGTAGCTAACCCAGAGGAGTGACATGATGCTCATGAAACATACATGTGTGTATAGGCATGTGTGAGATGTGTATGTGGAAGAGAACCTTTGGTTCCCCTTCCACATATATTTATGAAAGATTGTCTAGGCCAATCATCAGGAAGAGGTAGTATCAAAGGACTACCTATGATCTCTCACTCTCCACTCCTCCTTTCCTCCCCAAGGAACAAAGTATGGCTAATTTCTAGGGCCATTGCACTGAAACTCAGACAGGGCTGAGTTTTTCTTCCTTTAAAGAAAGACTGAGGCAAAATATGTACAATAGACAGTTGGAGCTTGTGCTTTTTGTCTTTGTGGGAAAAAAAATCAAGTAGAGTTTAACTTGTGGCTCAAAATTAGTCACTCATTTAAAGGCAATAGAGTTTGGAATAGGCTGCAAGGCAAAGATTGGACTGCTTGAGTTGGTGTTGAAAAGGTGGGAGGGCATGTTAGGAAAAGGATGACGGGGTTTGTCTGGAGACCTGGAGGAAATTGGTCAGTTTAAGCCTTTCTCTTAGCCCTGTCCCATCTTTTGGCAGGAGACTCCAGGCACCTGCAGGCTTGTTGCCACCCATTCTCATGAGCCCCTACAGGTTGCCTGAACTAGATGTCCAGAGTACTAACCCCACCTCTTCTCCTGCTCCACAGTCCAGGATTGATGTACCCAGGGAATTCAGCCTTCTTCTTTGGCTCCCTTTTTCCTGGAACATTTTGGCATCAAAGACTTTTCCAACTTCACTTGCTGAGGTTATGGCTCTTGGGGGAAGCCTACTCTATACCCAATGCACATCTAGCCAGTCATCATTATGTATTGAATTCCACTGTGCCAGGAATGGTGCTGGACACTGGCTATAGGTTATGAACAAAACAGACCTAGACCTTGGCTTCATAGAGTTTAAAAACCTAGTGGAGGAAACAGACAGTAAACCATAAACAGAGAAAAAAATCCCAAATAATATGTAATTACAAATTGTGACAAATGCTTTGAAAGAACTAAACAGGGTGCACAGAAATAAGATAGAGCAGGTGAAGCATCAAACTGAACAGGCTCAGCATCTTGTCTTATTCTTGCTAACATTTTTTTGTGGGGTTACATCCATATTTTGTCCTACACTAAATAATAATATCAGTGGTAGTATTGTAATAATAACCATACTTAACACTTGTATAGCACTATGTCCCAGGCACTTTTGTAAGTGACTTAAAATGTTGACTCATTTAACATATTGGCTAATGGCTTGACTTGCACCAGAACTTAAGGTCTATTACCCATATCTCTCAAATTCCATGCATTATTGTCTTGCTCCTCTCACCCCATCTCACACACACAGGTTCCCCCTCTTCCCCATCAGCTTCTCCTTGCAACTGAGACCTGTGTGAATGAATAGCATATCTGTTTGGTCTGTGGTTGTGATGGCTGACCTATTCTTGGGGCACTGCCTCTGTCCCTGTATGTGTCCTGCACAATTTTCCCATTCCCTGTTGCTTTCTCCTTACTTGGTGTTCCCAAAAATTGCACAGTTGCAGCAATGATCAACCTTTTCAGGGAGCCAATCCTATCAATATCCAGCTGGAAAGAAAGATGACTACTGCAGAGATATGGGAAACAAAGTTGGGTCTGGAGATTTCAAAATCACACAGAGAGATAAACTTGGGCATATTAGTTTTCTAACATATTTTTAGCAGCTGGATTCCTTTTCAAATGAAATATTATTTGGAAGTTCCAATACATAAGACAGTTAAAGAGTGAGTGGGAGACCCATGGTCTAGGTCTACCCTTTCTCATCCTTAGGGGACACAAGTCAGCCACGTGGAACTCGATGGCTCTGTAGAACTCAGTTTTAAAACATTGCACCTAGCAGTTACAAGGAGCAATTATGAGTAATTGAGTAGAGGATTACATTTTTTAAAGTGCAGTTTTAGGAAATTAGTTGGCAGTAATATACAGAAATAATTGAGTGAGGAAAGATGGAGTTGAAGAGACTCTAACAGATTGTTGCTGATCTCCTGCTTTAAGGTGATATTAATAATGCCTTATCTCTATATAGTACGTTCTGATAATTAGAAATTTATCATGCACATTATCTTACTTGCTCCCACAACACTGCCATGTGATATGCAAAGGGCTATTATTATCTCCATTTATAGTTGAGGAAGACTCATTCATAAAGACAATATGAAAATATTGTCTGAGAAATGTAGTTCTCAGTTTTTAAAATAAGGTTTTTCTTTTGTTTCCAAGGCGGTAGCTTCGCCGTGTGGACGTGGAGAAATGGAACACAGGACAGATATATTTTAATTGGGAAAGGAGAAGAATTGACCCAAAGCAGTATTTCCAAAGATGTGTTCTTGGGATGTTTATAGGTATATTCATGGGTGTTATTTGGAGAAACTGAATCTATCTTCAAATGAGGTTGGGTAATACCAGGTTCAACTTATGTCTTCAAGCCATAGTACTGCTCAGAGATTTAATAAGCTGAAAGTGTGTTAGCTCCCTCTAAGTGAGGCATATAATATAAAGAATCTCCCACACTTTTTTGGCACAGAACTCTGTCTTTAGGGGCATTTCATAGAGTTTGATAAGGTTTTATGAAGTGAATTTTGGGAAACAGTGGTCCAGACCAGGGGTTTGACAAACACTTTATGTAAAGAGCTTGATAGGAAACATTTTAGACTCTGCAGGCCCTATAGTCTATGCTGCAACTACTCAGCTCTGCCACTGTAGCAGGAAAGTAGCCATCAACAATAGGAAAATAAATGGGCATGGCTGTGTTCCTTTAGAGATATTGAAATTTGAATTCCATATAATTTTCGTGTGTCATGAAATATTCTTCTTCTTTTGATTGTTTCCAACTGTTTAAAAGTGTAAAGTCTGGACTTCCCTGGTGGTCCGGTGGGTAAGACTCTGCACTCCCAATGCAGGGGTCCCAGGCTCAATCCCTAGTCGGAGAACTAGATCCCACATGCATGTCACAACTAAGAGTTCACATGCTGCAGCTAAGAAGTCTGCATGCCTCAACTAAGAGGCCCGCATGCTGCAACGGAGATCCTGTGTGCCGCAGCGGAGATCCTGTGTGCCGCAGCGGAGATCCTGTGTGCCACAACTAAGACCCTGTGCAGCCAAAATAAATAAATAAATACTTTTTTTTTTCTTAAGTGTAAAGTCCATTCTTAGCTCTTGGGCTGTGAAAAAACAGCAGCAGGCTGGATTCTAAAACTTAGGGCACTACATGGGAAGGACTGGCTGCTGGGTGGGAGAACTCATGCAGAGACAGACATGAGGTTGAGATATCTGTGGTGTGGGAAAGAGTGGGGATGGTGGTGAGGGCTGACCTTAATGCCCTCAGAATTCTACCCAGGGCTTAGCACTGTTGTAAAGTGTAACTTTGTGAGAACTTCAGCTCATCTCAGCTTCTTGTTTAGCCTGGGCCATTTACCCGTAGCAACAACATTTGGGGTAAACTCTCCACATATGTCAGTCAATATCAGTGACCGAAGCAACAGTAACAAGACAGCTCATTGACTCTCTTGTCTGATGAAATTTTGTTAACCTTGTTTGCCATCTTGCTCCTTGGTGAGCCCTAATTTCTGCTATCAAATCCCCTCCTCAATGGCAGGCAATTGTATTTTGGCCCTCTCTTGGGATTATCACTCTGTAAATACCACTCATTTATCTCAAGGCAATGTTTGAAGTGAAGTTATTCTTTTGTTAGCCGTACTTTCCATTCCTTCTGTCAACTGAAAAAAAAGAAAAAGCATAACATGAGAGTGGTGAGTTAAGTTTTATTTGCGGCCAAATGAGGACTATAGCCTGGGAGACAGCTCTCAGATAGCTCTGAGGAAGTGCTCTGAAGAGGTAAGGGGAGAGGTCAGTATATATGTGATTTTGGTGAAGGGGGATACATGCAATCAAGCACACATTTGGTAGAAGCTTGCTCTGGTCATGAGGAGCAGATGAATCCATTAATGATTTTAGTGCTTTTCCAGATATGAGAAGATGCAAGAAATTGGCTCAAAAAATCTTCTGAAAATATCTAATTTTCTGAAGGTCTGTTCTGCCAGTTTTTCCAAGACCACGGAGTGCCTCATTCCTGATCTTTGCCCTGAATTCCTTTCAGGGTGTGTTGAAGATCAGCAACTGCAGTGGCTAGTGACCTATTTCTTGTAGAGGCATATGGCAAGTGACAAGTTTTAGTTGGTGGGGTCCCCTCATGGTCATAAATTCGACCATGGTTTGGGAAGCACTTCATGACCATTTTGTCTCATGGTGCTAGGAATGCTCATTCCTAGGTCAGGCGAGGATTTCTTTGATAGGCCATTCAATGTGCTATTACTGGACTAAGCCTTATTAACAGTAGCCAAAAGTCTCTGGACCACCTGTATTACTAGTCTGTTTTGGTCCAGGAAAAGATTCCCTCTTGTTTCTTCCCATATCTAGAGTTACACTATTACAATCATTATCTCATATAGAACTATATATCTGGTCAACTGCTTCAAGTCACCTAGTCATCATTTACTTGAAGGCTCAGTCACATATTTGGTAATGCAAGAAACAATGATTTTGTAAAACAGGCAAAATAACTAGTAGTATTAATAAGGTCATAAGTAAGAATTTTAGCCAAGAACTTCCACTAGGGGCAGCTCAGTATATCCCCAGGTTGTTTGAGTTTGTCTGTTCTGTACCAATCCTTATCTTTAAGGGAAATTATATATTGGCGTTGTTAATAAGGCACCCAGCCCAATTTCATAGTGTTATTAAGCTGATTATCCTTAGTATGGTTTAATTGTTCCCAACATAAAGAAGCCTTTAAACGTAACTAACCATAGCCTGGTGTTAACCACATAAATCCATCCCATAATTGTGAGAGGTTTCCTTCTAATAAATAGGAGGTTATGGTTTTTGACTGAGATTCAGCTCATTGTTCTGACTGAGCTTGAGTGACCTTAAAAGCAAATTCATATTTATGGCCAGGGTCAGAGCAGATACTATTAATTGGCCAGCAAAGGAGATCCCACCTAGTAATATCAATAATGACCTGAACAGGACTATAATTTCTTTCTTCTAAAATAAATTTTCTAAGGGCAATCCAATCAGAGCCTCGGAGTGGAGAAATCTACTGAGGTAACCCAGAAGTATTGGCTCTATGTAATTGACCATAAACCTAACAACTGGATTAACTTTAACTCTGCATAAGATTGTGAAATGCATTTGGTTCATAAGCAAAGATGTGAGCAATTATCAAAGTAATTGTTATACAGACTTGGTTCAGCATCTTGGGTCTACTTCAGATGTCTTCCTCTCATCCTGGTCTGGTAGCTTCTCCTCTGTTTGAGCATTGTTTTAAGGTTATTTTAAGGTCAGCAGTCCTCTCTATAGGCGAATCCAGTGCAGGGGCCCTTTCTAAGTGGAAATATTAATCCAAGAGTCAGTTCCCTTCAGTTTCACTGTGCATGAGCTAATTAAGAGTACCGTATAAGTTTCCTTTCATTTAGGTGGGAGATAGTCCTTTTTTGTAAATTGAAGTAGAGTTGATTTATAATGTTGTGCCAATCTCTGCTGTACAGCAAAGTGACTCAGTTATACACACATATACATTCTTTTTTAAAAATATTCTTTTCCATTATTGTTTATCCCAGGAGATTAGAGTTCCCTGTGCTACACAGTAAGACCTTTTTGTTTATCCATTCTAAATGTAATAGTTTGCATCTACCAACCCCAAATTCCCAGTCCATCCCCCTCCCTCCCCTCCTCCCCCTTGGCAACCACAAGTCTGTTCTCTATGTCTATGAGTCTGTTTCTGTTTTATAGATAGGTTCATTTGTGCCATATTTTATATTCCACATATAAGTGATATCATATGTTATTTGCCTTTCTCTTTCTGACTTACTTCACTTAGTATGATAATATCTATTTACATTCATGTTGCTGCAATTGGCATTATTTTGTTCTTTTTTATGGCTGAGTAGTATGCTACCATATATATGTACCACATCCTCTTTATCCATTCATCTGTCAATGGATATTTAGGTTGTTTCCATGTTTTGGCTATTGTGAATAGTGCTGCTATGAATATGGGGGTGGGATGTATCATTTTGAATTATAGTTTTGTCCAGATATATGCCCAGGAGTGGGATTGCTGGTTCATATGGTAATTCTATTTTTAGTTTTCTGAGGAACCTCCATACTGTTTTCCATAGTGGCTTCACCAATTTATATTCCCACCAACAGTGTAGAAGGGTTCCCTTTTCTCCACACCCTCTCTAGCATTTGTTATTTGTAATTTCCAGTATGCACAATACCCTGGTTGCAGGTCATGGGGCATCTGATCTTTATCCAAAGATAGATTACTGAGATAAGCTTCAGAAATAAGCTTAGAGTGTCCTTTTAATAGCTCAACTAAACTTATAATAATATAACATAACAGCAAGGAACTATCTGGGAAGTGAATCTTATAGACCTCAATTAACAAAACTAGAATTTAATACCTCTTGAAACATACTCTTTTTCTCTCTAAAATTACTCTTATTTCTGCCAAATATAGCCAAACTAAGACTCATTTGTTTGCAAAATAAGTCTGGTTTCAATAAAACTGGCCTGATATTTTATATAAGTGTAATTGATCATACAAGCTGTTTTAAAATTGGCTTTGCTAGAACTTTTTTATAAGGAATCTCAGATTGAATTTCAAAAGGGTTTCTGAGGGGAATCCCCTGGTGGTCCAGTGGTTGGGACTCTGCTTCTACTGAAGGAGGGCATGGGTTCGATCCCTAGTTGGAGAACTAAGATCCCACATGTAGTGCAGTGTGGCCAAAAATAAAAATAAAAAATAATAAGTAAATAAATAAATAGGCTCCTGAGGCCAGTATAGCCACACCAAGGGCTTGTCACAGACTTCACCTGTGATAGCTACAGATTTTGGTGAATTTCTCCCTTTTCAAAGGTCCTACAAATACCTTGAGATTCTTGCACCTGTTAAGAGGTGGCCTTCCTAATTCACCTGATAAATCTGTTGAGAACCTAAGAGTTTCCAGTCTCTGGAGAGATCAGGTAGAGATAAAAGATAAATGTTTCAACTTTGCTTACAAAGGTATAATTTACCAAATTGCTATAAGTTATAATTAACTTGAGGGTTAGCTTGAGGGTTATAGTTAGCTATAAGGGTTTCCTTATATCTGGAAAACACAGATTAAACGCCAGTAATGTTTCAGACAAAGCCCATAAAATTGTAACCATATTCACTAGTCCTATATAACTAATCCTTTTTGTTAACAGTTTTATGAAGCCATCAGATTTTCCATTAGAATTCTTTAATTTCTTACCCAGTTCAGCAGTATGACCTGAAAGTTACCAGAAACCTGTACTTGCTATGAGTCTTCTTGAAGAGGAAGCATTTTTGCAAAGTCATCAGAGTAAAACAATAACTGTCAGTGACAAAAGACTTAAGAAGGCATGGTTAAAGACCTGATTACAATGCAATTGATAAAGAAATTTGGTTACTGCTGCAACATACAACATTTTAAGATAATAGAATTATGACTGGTAACATTTTACCAGGCCATATCAGATTTTTAGAAATTCCATATGTTTTCTAGAATATCTATATTAATAACATTTACCCATAAAATAACCTAAGAAGATTTATTACTCTTTTGACAATGCTTCCCATGTAATTTAACATACCAAATGAACATAATTAGTTTAAAATCTCTCTTTGAGATGTTTCAGGGGCCCTTTGAAGCATCCCAAAGTTAGCCAGAGGTCAAAAGAAATTCATTAGAATTTGATTTGGGAAGTTTGTCAAAAAATATCAAAAAATTTTAAAATACTTGGTCAAATAGGATCATAGGTCACTGTGAAACAATATTTATTCACTTAACCAAATTGGCAATAACAGATATTTTACTTGGAAATGACCTATTTAATAAACTTCCATCATTTAACTTAATTTAGCACAATTCTAAAATTTCAAGTTACAAAATATCCAGAGAGATTATTTTTAAGTAAACACTCCTAAAACAATTATTCCTAAACAGTTCACCCAAAAGATCTCATCTCATTTATATTTAATTTACTTGTAAAAAATTTCATCATACCAAGGTTTTTTTCTTGCTGACAAATTTGCAACAGATATAATAAGATCTTATTTGATTTCTATTAAACCTGGGTAAAATAAAGGCATTATACTTAATATTGACGACCCTAAAGACATGTCTATATTAATTAAATCAACAAACTTAAATATGAGGTATTAATCTAATATTGAATATTTTCCAGTTCACATGGCCCTGAAATTCATTCTGGCTAGTTTCCTTTTATATTACTGAGCATTTATATAAGCACTTAATTTCCTTTAAGCCAATTAAGCAGAGCTCATTTACAATTAATTTTGATAATACCATACACATAGATATATAGACAGACACAACCAGAGATCTCATAGCTTCATTTTAAAACTTAGTCATGAATCAGGTATTACAATATAAAACTTACTTGTTTATAAATAACAGTTGGAATAAGTTAAATGTTAGTAGACCTTTTTCCCCATTTTTTCCTCCTCATTCTCACAAATTAGAGGTGGTCTAGATAAGTGTTCCTGAGAGCCCTGGTCTCAAGACACAGGGAGAGAAAAGCAAGGTCTGCTAGAAGGACTTGTTCTCTCAGGGTCAGAAATCTGAAAAGATGTTTTATCAAGCCAGGTTTCTCTAACAACTGTGTATGCAATAAAAGAGCCCATTTTGACCATTTTCAGGGTAAGATTTTCTTTTAATTCCCAATTAAGTAAGTACTTGTATGTGTAAGGTTTTACATACATAAAACTGGCTGAAGTTGTTAGCTGGAGGTCGGCTTTCTGAGGCCCCTCGTTTCTCTATTTGAGAGGCTCTATTCCCCATTTTAAAGTTGAATTTGTCAGGGATAAAATTTACTAATGAAATTATATGGTGGCCAGTGTGCTGCTTGTGAGCTTAACTCCTCTAGGCATCACACTTGAGTCATTTGGGGCCTCTTACATGTCTTGTTACTCCCTTTGGTGGTCTAAGACCAATGTGAGTGCTTGGCTCACTGAATGGCCAATTCCTTTTTTAATTTTTTAACGTCTTTATTGGAGTATAATTGCTTTACAATGCTGTGTTAGTTTCTGCTATATAACAAAGTGAATCAGCTATACATATACATATATCCCCATATCTCCTCCCTCTTGCGTCTCCCTCCCACCCTCCCTATCCCACCCCTCTAGGTGGTCACAAAGCACCGAGCTGATCTCCCTATGCTATGTGGCTGCTTCCCACTAGCTAGCTATTTTACATTTGGTAGTGTATATATGTTAATGCTACTGTCTCATTTCTTCCCGGTTTACCCTTCCCCCGCCCTGTGTCCTCAAGTCCATTCTCTACATCTGTGTCTTTATTCCTGTCCTGCCCCTAGGTTCATCAGAGCCTTTTTTTTTTTTTTAAGATTCCATATATATGTGTTACCATATGGTATTGGTTTTTCTCTTTCTGACTTACTTCACTCTGTATGACAGACTCTAGGTCCATCCACCTCACTACCAATAACTCAATTTCATTTCTTTTTATGGCTGAGTAATATTCCATTGTATATATGTGCCACATCTTCTTTATCCATTAATATATTGATAGACACTTAGGTGGCTTCCATGTCCTGGCTATTGTAAATAGAGCTGCAATGAACATTGTGACACATGACTCTTTTTGAATTATGGTTTTCTCAGGGTATATGCCCAGTAGTGGGATTACTGGGTCATATGATAGTTCTATTGTTAGTTTTTTAAGGAACCTGCATACTGTTTACCATAGTGGCTGTACCAATTACATTCCCACCAACAGTGCAAGAGGGTTCCCTTTTCTCCACACCCTCTCCAGCAATTATTGTTTGTAGATTTTTTTGATGATGGCCATTCTGACCAGTGTGAGGTGATACCTCATTGTAGTTTTGATTTGTATTTCTCTAATGATTAGTGATGTTGAGCATGCTTTCATGTGTTTGTTGGCAATCTGTATATCTTCTTTGGAGAAATGTCTATTTAGGTCTTCTGCCCACTTTTGGATTGTGTTGTTTGTTTTTTTGATATTGAGCTGCATGAGCTGCTTGTACATTCTGGAGATTAATCTTTTGTCAGCTGCTTCATTTGCAAATATTTTCTCCCATTCTGAGGGTTGTCTTTTCATCTTGTTTATGGTTTCCTTTGCTGTGCAAAAGCTTTTAAGTTTCGTTAGGTCTGAATGGCCAATTCTTATTTTTTCTTTTTAAAAGTTTTTTTTTAATTTGTTTATTTTATTTACTATTTTTATTTTTGGCTGTGTTGGGTCTTTGTTGCTGTGTGCGGGCTTTCTCTAGTTGCGGTGAGTGGGCACTACTCTTCATTGTGGTTCGCGGGCTTCTCATTGCAGTGGCTTCTCTTGTTGCAGAGCACGGGCTCTAGGCACCCGGGCTTCAGGAGTTGTGGCTCGTGGGCTCTGGAGTGCAGGCTCAGTAGTTGTGGTGTCCGGGCTCAGTTGCTCCACGGCATGTGAGATCTTCACAGACCAGGGCTTGAACCTGTGTCCCCTTCATTGGCAGGTGGATTCTTAACCACTGTGCCACCAGGGAAGCCCCTGAATGGCCAATTCTTATACATCATCCCGAGATGAGCAAGTCTTTTAATTAATGAGTGGGTCTATGGAACCACCGTATAGTATGAGGACTCTGCCTCCACCATTCCGGGAAATTTCTCAGTCTCCTACGAAAGCCATAACCAACCGGGAGGAATCTTGTCCCTCTTCTTTGGAGCAAAGCTCTCATGTAATATCTTTACTTTTATCCCAACAAGTTCTATTAAGTCAGCTGAATTGAGGAAAGGCATCAGATCATCCTCTCACCCAATCACTCAGTCCAGACCACTCATTGTTATTCAGCTGAGCAAACTGAAGTGTCTTCCAACCAGCACCCCCACAGTATCCTTCAACTAAATGGGTACTTTCCCAGTATCTTTCAGCTGCCCCCTCCAGTAGCTTTCAACGGGGTGGGGTACCACCCCGCCCCCCAGTATCTTTCAACTGCGGGACCAGGTACCCGATATATACCGCCAGATAAAACTCAGGATCATCAACCAATATGAGAAATCTGAGAACCGGAAGAGATTCATCCAAACTTGTCTGGATTCTCCGAGGAGGTGGATGGGCACAAGAGGCCTCTGCTGGTACCAAGGCTCTGGTTCCTTGTAGTGTCCAGGTGAAGGAGAGAAGTCTGCTCTGCGTCCCTTTGTTGATCACCAAAACAGGCAACTGATAAAAAATGCACAATGATGTGAGAGTTGTGAGTTAAGTTTTATTGGGGGAAAAATGAGGACTATGGCCCAGAAGACAGCATTTCAAATAGCTCTGAGGAACTGCTCTGAAGAGATAGTGGGGAGGTCAGTATATGTGTGATTTTGGTGAAGGGAGATACATGCAATCAAGCATACATTTGGCAGAAGTTTGCTGCTGGTCATGGGGAGCAGATGTCTCTGTTAATGATTTCAGTGTTTTTCCCGATATGAGAAGATGCAAGAAATTGGACCCATAAAATCTTTTCCTAAAAATGTCTAACTCTCTGAAGGCCTGTTCTGTCAGTTTTTTCCAGAGCACAGAGTGCCCCATTCCTGATCTTCCCCGTGAACTCCTTTCAGGGCGTGTAGAAGATCACGACTGCAGTGGCAAGTGACCTAATCCTTGTAGAGGCAGATGGCAAATGACAATTTTTAGTTGGCACTTTCAGTGTAACAGGGGCAAAACTCGGAAATATCAACAACTTTTACTGTCTCATCATTTTTCCGCTTATGCCTCATTTGCCAAGGTACAGGCTGAACAGTTTTGAGGATGGGAAAGGCAGAGAAACATTTTACCCTCTTATCTCTCCCAAACTCACTTCCACCTCTACCCAAACACTTTAGATGTTATTCTCTCCCAAAATTCGGTAGGCATTTTCCTTTTAGACATATTTTTTCTTATTACAAAAGCAACAAATGTTTATGTCAAAGACTTTTAAAAAGACAGAAAAGAAAAAGGGAGAGGAGAAAGTAAAGAAAAGCCGCTTTAACCCACTACCCAGAGATAACAGCAGCTGGATGTTTTTCTGTATCTTCAAAGTTTTTAAACGCACATTGAATAGAAAGTGAGTACATTCTGTATATACTACTTCAAATTAGAAATTTTATTCACTAATGATAGCAATTTTCCAATGATGGGTTACATGCATTTTAACCTAAACGAGTACTTCTCAAAATTTCTTCCACAACACTATTTCTGTGGGCAGTTAATACACAGTTAAAAAAAAAATGAGAGGAAGGTCAAATGATCAAATACATTTGGGAACTGGGAAATGCTGCATTAAATGTAGTTAAACAGGCTTCTTTAACTCAGGGCTTCCAAGTGTCTTTAATATGCTGGTGGGTGTTATAAATCTTCAGGATGAGGACTAGAGTATGGATTATTTCTCAATTTGTTGAACTCTTTTCTCCTCTAAGAATCTCATAAAACTTTTATTCCAGCACACTTTCTGGGAAATGCTGGCCAAAATTACTAGCAGCAAAAATCAAACCCTCTCATCTCTCATGGACATTTAAGGCACAATTTTCCCATTCCTAAAGAACTTCATAAAAATTTGTTGCAAATAAATTACTTGGAAAAATTCTAACTGAACTTCCCTGTAGTTACTCTTAATATTATTTTGCCTCACTAAGTATAATTCAACTGACAACATTTAATTTTAAGGAAAACAGTGGTGATATATTATTGGTTGTGAATAGGTGCTCTATTGGGGAAAAATAACCAATGTGAATATTTTATTGGAATAAGGGTGTTTTTTTTGCTTTATTTGTTTTTTATAAAGAATTTATTTTTTCAAGAGCAGTTTTAGGTTCACAGAAAAATAGAGAGAAAGGCACAGAGATTTCCCATATACCGCCTGCATCTATACATGCATAGCCTCTCATTACCAGAGTGATACATTTGTTACCACTGATGAACCTGTATGATGTGTTATAATCACAAGAGTAAGGTTTTAAAAACTTTTGGTAAAGCTTGCTTACATTGTTCTTCTCAGCAAAAGTCTATTCTGTGTAGCACTAATGTCCACAGGCATCATAGTCAGAATGTTCTATCCATATAAAAATTCTAATCTCAAACTTACCCACTGACTCATTGCTGGCATATAGTAGCCCATGGTGCAAAATTTTATTTTTATATTGTCCTAACTTCACAGTATACTTGGAGTTATATACTTTGAGTTATTTTTTTAAATTTTTTGTACATCTTTATTGGAGTATAATTGCTTTACAATGGTGTGTTAGTTTCTGCTTTATAACAAAGTGAATCAGTTATACATATACATATGTTCCCATATCTCTTACCTCTTGCGTCTCCCTGCCTCCCACCCTCCCACCCTCCCTATCCCACCTCTCCAGGCGGTCACAAAGCACCGAGCTGATCTCCCTGTGCTATGCGGCTGCTTCCCACTAGCTATCCACCTTACGTATGGTAGTGTATATATGTCCATGCCACTCTCTCACTTTGTCACAGCTTACCCTCCCCCCACCATATCCTCAAGTCCATTCTCTAGTAGGTCTGTGTCTTTATTCCTGTCTTACCCCTATGTTCTTCATGACATTTTTTCCCTTAAATTCCATATATATGTGTTAGCATACGGTATTTGTCTTTCTCTTTCTGACTTACTTCACCCTGTATGAAAGACTCTAGGTCTATCCACCTCATTACAAATAGCTCAATTTCGTTTCTTTTTATGGCTGAGTAATATTCCATTGTATATATGTGCCACATCTTCTTTATCCATTCATCCAGTGATGGACACTTAGGTTGTTTCCATCTCCGGGCTATTGTAAATAGAGCTGCAATGAACATTTTGGTACATGCCTCTTTTTGAATTATGGTTTTCTCAGGGTATATGCCCAGTAGTGGGATTCCTGGGTCATATGGTAGTTCTATTTGTAGTTTTTTAAGGAACCTCCATAATGTTCTCCACAGTGGCTGTATCAATTTACATTCCCATGAACAGTGCAAGAGGGTTCCTTTTTCTCCACACCCTCTCCAGCATTTATTGTTTCTAGATTTTTTGATGATGACCATTCTGACTGGTGTGAGATGATATTTCATTGTAGTTTTGATTTGCATTTCTCTAATGATTAATGATGTTGAGCATTCTTTCATGTGTTTGTTGGCAGTCTGTATATCTTCTTTGGAGAAATGTCTATTTAGGTCTTCTGCCCAATTTTGGATTGGGTTGTTTGTTTTCTTGTTATTGAGCTGAATGAGCTGCTTAAAAATTTTGGAAAAAAAAATGTCATGAAGAACCTAGGGGTAAGGCAGGAATAAAGACGCAGACCTCCTAGAGAACGGACTTGAGGTTATGGGGAGGGAGAAGGGTGAGCTGTGACAGGGCGAGAGAGAGTCATGGACATATACACACTAACAAACGTAGTAAGGTAGATAGCTAGTGGGAAGCAGCCGCATGGCACAGGGATATTGGCTCGTTGCTTTGTGACAGCCTGGAGGGGTGGGATAGGGAGGGTGGGAGGGAGGGAGACGCAAGAGGGAAGAGATATGGGAACATATGTATATGTATAACTGATTCACTTTGTTATAAAGCAGAAACTAACACACCATTGTAAAGCAATTATACCCCAATAAAGATGTTTAAAAAAAATTTTGGAGATTAATTTTTTGTCAGTTGTTTCATTTGCAAATATTTTCTCCCATTCTGAGGGTTGTCTTTTGGTCTTGTTTATGGTTTCCTTTGCTGTGCAAAAGCTTTGAAGTTTCATTAGGTCCCATTTGTTTATTTTTGTTTTTATTTCCATTTCTTTAGGAGGTGGGTCAAAAAGGATCTTGCTGTGATTTATGTCATAGAGTGCTCTGCCTATGTTTTCCTCTAAGAGTTTGATAGTTTCTGGCCTTACATTTAGATCTTTAATCCACTTTGAGCTTATTTTTGTGTATGGTGTTAGGGAGTGATCTAATCTCATACTTTGTGTTATTTTTATATCGTGTCATGAGATCCTTGGGGAAAATGGTGGGCAGGACAAACTTCAGAAGGCTGACCATTCCCAGCCCCCTCTGAGACACTTTTTCTAAGTCAAAGGTGGTCAAAGCCAATTAGCTCAGAGGAGAGAATCTGATCCTAAGAGATTCCCACTGCAGGGCCAGTGATCACCTGAAGCAATCACATTTGGAGAGCTGGACTGTAATTCAGAGTCAGTGAGCTGATGATACCAGTGGACTCACAGGGCAAAATCAAGGTGGAGAGAGAAGCAGAAACACACAAGCAGGTGCAAAAACTGAGGTAAAAGATACAGGAAGCCAGTTTTGGAGACTTCTGGGGCCTAAATGACCTCTACAGTCCATGAGTCCTCATTACCATGTCACCTGAGGTTTGGCTGTTCAGTTTTCCCTGAATGAGGCCGGCTAGAGGGTTGAGATTCTGTTTTACTACTTTCCTCAGGCATTTTCACAATGAATTCACCTTGAGTAATAATGAGTAAGACTGTTCCTTTCAATGAGAAGAGCCCAGATCAACACAGCTGGAAAACACAGCAGGAAAAAATGGTGACTCCTCTTTCTTCTTACAGCTGCTTTAATGAAACACCTGTCCCAATTGCAAGGAAGGAAAAGGGATGCCTCTTGGTGTCTGCATCTTATCCGCTGGAAGTACCTTGGGCATTACTCTGGAGCTTCAGATCTTTAGCTTAAGGGTTGCAATAGGTGGACGGGCTTTAGCATGTCTGTGAATCCCCTGATAGTGTATGTAACTTTTTGCCTATGTACAAATAGGGGTGAGGTACCATTCATAACTTTTTTTAGATTCTCAAAGGTGTCCCTAATGCAAAAATGGTTATAGATAGAAAAATCTAAGCCTGTTTGTTTTGGATCCATGAGATTTTTCTATAGATCAAATATCTTGACTCTCTATATTAAAATATTAGGGTTTCTTGTAATTTCTATGAATCCATTCTGCATAATTAAGTTTTATTTTCCTTGGATCTCTCCCAGCTTGACATTAATACTTTCATCTTAAAAGAAGTGGAGAAGTGTCTCTATCTGATGCATAAATAAATAGCATTGAAAAAAGTGTACAAAGAGTCAAAAATATCATTTTAAGTTGTAAAGTGACATCTTTTTCTGGTTTCATAATGTCTCATGCCAAGGCTTTCAAGATGAAATTACATCGACCTATAAAACTGTCAGCTGTGCTTGTTCTGTCTCCTTTCTTCTTGCTCAGGTATATACTCTCTTTATCTCTCACCCACCAAATGTAATTCAAAATTCCAGGGGCTGCAGGAAGAAGAGGGGAGAGCTCGTGAAGTCACACTGATAATGAATAAAAGAACGAAAGTCTTCGAAAATGCCAAAAAACCCAGCTGAAGCCAAACAAAACTATTTCATCATAGTGTTGAAATCTACCCATAAGGAAAAAGGAGAGATCTAGTGAAGTCAGTTTCTCTAGATGAATACAAGAATAAAAATCCTTGAAAATGCCAAAAACACAAAAGCTGAAAAATAAAACACTCTCTCATGAATGTGTTAAAATCTACCCATAAAAGAAGACATTTTAAATTGAAATTAATTATTTTGGCCTTGAGATAATGATTCCATATACTGAAACAGCAAAGCAGAGTAAGGTTACGACCTCAACTTAATGGAGAGAAAAGGGAAACATGGAATCAGTATAGCCCATGGATGCTCAGTGAGGTGATAGCTCTGCTGGGCCTGCGACTCAGAGTGTCCCTTTCCCAGGCCCATAATTGGATCAATGACCCACATACTCTTCATGCTTGGTGCCCATGAGAGGAAGGTCAGATAGATAGTAGTGGAGTAGGTGATTTGAGATAAATGATTAACTAAAAAAGGGCACACACAAGAGCTTATGGTCTCACAGGTTGGTCCCTGTTGAATAGTCTAGAAATGTAAATCCTTGGAAAGCTCCAGTGATGGCTTCCAAACACTACTTTTATTTCGTTCCCTTTGGATCAAGGACAAGGCTAGTTTTCATTTTTTTAAAGATGTTTATGTTTTAATCCTGGCCTATTAACTTTTGTTTGGAAAATGTAATCACTTTGCTTAGAGAACAGGAGTAAATAGAAATTTTCAGTGAGAATTTTAAAAGTGGGTAATGTTTCAGTTTAAAAAATACACACACATATAAATACAACAATTGGTTTATTGTTGAATTCCCTTCACAATGTGCAGGACAAAAATAATCTTGTCAAGAAACCTAAAACATATTATTCTCATTTTTATTTCTTTTAAAACATTTTAAAATGTAACAAGCATACTGAAATGTGCCTAAGACACCATTGTTGTGCGGTATTCCATTGTGAGACTATACCACAGGTTGTTTATCCATTTTCCTGTTAATGGACATTGGGTTGTTTCCACAAGGCTATTATAAGGAATGCTGCTTGCTGTGAACATTCTCATATGTTTTTGGTGCAAATGTCATGTGTTTCTGTGGGGTATATACCTAGGGATGGATTGCTGGGTCATTAAAGTATGTGTATCTTTAGCTTTATTAAATACTGCCAAACTTGTTCCAAAGTAGTTATACCATGCTTCGACAATTCTAATTTTAATTATTATAATGGTATGCCCAAGTCATGTGGTTAAGGACTGCACCTGGTTTTCCTGGCAAGAGTACGCTGGTAAATCAGTTTGGGAACAATTCTGTTTGCCAGCTCTTGTTTTCCTTGATTA
The DNA here is from genome assembly GCF_964374135.1 of Grampus griseus. NCBI lineage: Eukaryota > Metazoa > Chordata > Mammalia > Artiodactyla > Delphinidae > Grampus > Grampus griseus. Next base: position 33,494,678 of record NC_138998.1, on the reverse strand, counting down.
AATTTCCCTCATTGATACACTACTTTCAGACATTATTTTTCTTGACTTTGCCATGATAATACAGTCATTTTTAAATCAACCTTTGACCTGTATCAATATAGCTATGTAAGATGAGATTAGGGGACCCAGAAGAAAGCCAGTACCAGGGAAACGATTGCATAGGACACAATTTCCCTTAGGCTTAAAGCATCTATATTAAATCTTCTGTGATGTGCAGTACAATCTATTTTTTAATTCCTTTTTTTAAGGCTATTTAAGTGATGCCAAAGTAACAGAATGATTTAACACAGTTAAATGCCAAACTGGGATTTTAAATACCAATGTTTTGTTCTTTAAAGTTGGATCCCTCCAGGATATTATGAGGATGCAAGCGTCTTCACGGCAGTCTGTCACCTTGTGGCTCCAGAAATTGAAAGTTCATCATGTTCATGGATTAGTACCAGTTTTATTTATTAATATTTTTAGTGTCTGCCTATAAATCAGGCACAAAGTAAAGGGCTTTTAAAAATAGCCTGCTTAGTCTTCTCAGGTTTGATATACTCTGCTAAAAAGAATTGTTGATATCAGCATCTCCCTCCTTTCCCTTGCTGGCTTCTCCCTGAATATGGGATGCACCTGTGCTGGATCCAGGCCCATCAAGATCTCCAAAGATTTACCATCACTGGTCTTTGCTTCTGCAAAACTCTGGTAAAAATCATCTTATTCTTTCATCCAAGGATGGGCTCCAATAATTCAAAATTGGGAGTCAAAGTTTGGCTTGTGGCTAAGTTTTGGTTCAGTTTACCTAAGCACTGAGCAATAAAGAGATATCACATTAAGTGAAGTAAATTATTTGCATGCTCAAAGTGAAGTCAAAGATAGTTTGGTCTGTGACAATTGTGACAATTATACAGTATTAAGGGTTTGAGGGAACACATGGGCACCAATATATTTTATGAATTTGTCATTTTATGTTTATATAAAATAAATGATACAATCCCTGACCTTAGGGAGATTGAAATATAATTCAGGAGATTATACATACATAATGGAAATGACTGAAGAGCAAGTGTTTGGATGTACAGCACAGTAAAACAGGACTTTAGGAATTCAGTCAAGGACTAACTCCACAAAGTCAGGTACTGAAGAAAGGACCAGAAGAGAGTTTGAGGAAAGTTAGTTAGGGAAAGAGCAGGGTGAGGAAAAGCATCCATGAGACATGATGATGGCATGTGAAGATGGCAGAGAGGCTGGACAAATATGGCCAGATCATGGCTGGGAGCTCTGAGAAATGTGCTGGCTACCTAGGTGTGGAGACCCATCCACAGGGAGTTTTATGGGCCAGGTGGAGAAGTGGCAAAGAGGTGCCACCTGAATATTCCTAAACATGACAGAATAGTGATGGGAGTGACTTCTGGAAAGATGGACCCATCATAATTAATATCGGGGCATGGACAGGCAAGGGGAAATATTCTGGCCTCATTGAAAGAGAACTGGTTAAAGATGTTCGTTGCCACACGCAGTTGAGCAGATGGTGATCATGATATAAATGGCACCCAGCAGAGCTATGTGTGTATAACCTGAAAGATGTTTTGTTTGGGGACAGTGAAGTCTGAGAGAGTAAAAAGCCATCTCATATTCCATGGAAATCATAGTATTAGAGTCTTATAAAGTGCCGCCCCAAAATCAACAGAACTATATACATGCATTAGAGCTTGATATATACACTAACATTAACAAGTATATTATTTGATCTCCACACGAACGTTAGTCCCAGAGCGTTCACAAAAGCATTACCCACAGTAGCCCAAGACTGGAAACAACTGCAAAGCCCATCAGGTAAATGGGAAAGAAACTGGAGCACATCTACCAGTGGAGTAGCACTCTGCAATAAAGGGGAATGAGTGACTGATACACACACAACGGATATGTTTCACAGACATTATGCTGAGTAAAAAGAAGCCACACAAAAGCAGTACACACTGTATGATTTCATTCATACGAAAAGAAAACTCATACTGATCTATAGAGACAGAAAGCAGATCAGAAGCGACCTGCAGGCCAGGGACTGCAAGGTGCATAAGGAAACTTTTGGAAGTGTGGGAGAAGTTCTTTATCATTATTGTGGTGGTTTCAGGAGTGTATCTGTTACAAAGTCATTGAATTATACACTTTAAATATGTGCAGTTTACTGTACATAAATCATAACACAATAAATTCAATTAAAGAGAGAAGCTAAAGTTCCAAATATTTTCTTTCAAAAATTACGATTTTAGAGTTATTATTTAGTGGTGACTGCTCAGTTTTTAATCCTTCAAAGTATTTTTAAAAGATTTCTATGTGCTAATTCTTGCCTATTTACAATTTTGTTTGAAAATGTAATCTAGCTCCTTTGGAGAATGAGAGAAAACAGATATTAGTATGAGTCAGGAAATCAAAAGCAATTGAATTATGAGAATTAAAAAATTTTTTCCCACTCACATTACCTGATTTTGCATTTTAAAATGCAAATACATTTAGAAATCTTGTAATAAAGCTATTGTTGTTACTTCTCCTGATCTTTTCCTGATGTCATAGAAAATTCAAGTTGACTCAGTAAACTGGATCATTTCCCAACTAGTTTTTCTCCGATTAGGTATTTGCTGAGTCGGCAGAAAAATCCATCCTGGTTTAGCTCCAGCGAATGAAAAGAGAGCTTGTGACACACTTGTCACAGGAACCAGGGAAGTTGAAGGGTGACAGGCAAACTTTAAAGGGCCTCCTTCACATGGGGTGGCAGTGGCTTTCTTTCTTTTTGATAATCTTTTCTTTTTCTCCATGGAGGATGAGCCAATTACAGTCATAGCTCAACAGGAAGCGGTTCTTACACCTTTGATCATAATGATATTAATCACCGTCCTGCTAGTGATTCTCTGTGACTTGGTCACATCAATTATTAATTTGTAAAGTGTGAGTTTGTCATTTCTTACTGAAATGCTGGCCAGACAGATTGGTATACAGTGGAATGGAAGCTGAGCAAGGTGGCTGTCACTTCACCATTATGAATATCAGACCCTTGTTTGAAAAAAAAAATTACAGCTTGGAAAATGTTTTGCTTTTATACATTCATCTGATACCATCCAGGACTTGAGTCTTAAACATTTTAAACATACTATTGGTAGGGTGTATCATAATACATTTAGAGCAGTGTTTCTCAAACTTGGTTGCACTTGTGAATCACCTGGGGAGCTTTTTAAAAATGTCAAAGCTGGGCCCCACTCCCAGAGATTCTGACTTAATTGTTCTGGGATGAGGCCCAGGTAAAGGTATTTTTAAAAAGCACCCCAGGTGTTTCAAATGTGTAGTCAAGACGGCAGCGCACTACTGATTTAGAGGCGGGACAGTGCTTTGTAAATGTTCTTAACAAATGAAATACACGTAAGTTTTTATAGTCCACGTTAATTCAAAAAGGCTTTAAAATGGATTCCAGAAATATATTCATCCAAAGATTTTTTAAATTCTGAAAATTATAATTAAATAAATGGAAATTAAAACAAGAATGAAGCACCATTTTTCCCTTTTGGTAAAGATTTTAAAGATTCATGATATCCAGTGATGTTGGGAATACATGGAAATGGTAATGCTGATACAATATATAGGCATGTTAATTGGTGCCATTTTCCTGGAGGACAATTTAGCAACATCTATCAAATTTTACAAGTTTTGTACCAACTGGTTTCTCAATTTCACTCCTAGGAATTTACTTGGAAAATTTTACCCAGATATTTGTTTAGGAACATTCACTGTAAACTTTTTTGTAATAGTGAAAGCCTGGAGAAAACCAGTGTCCATCATTCAGGGGACCAGTTAAGTAAATTTTGATACATTAACAAGATAGACTATTATGGAGGCATTTAAAAAGAAGTGCTCCCTCTATATATGCTGATACCAAAAGATCTCCCAGATATATTAGGTGAAAAAAAAGGGTACAGAAAATTATGTACAGTATGATCTCTTCTGTGTAAATTTAAATAAATGTAATTTAAAATAAATGCTCACAGGGACTTCCCTGGTGGTCCAGTGGCTAAGACTCTGCTCTACCAATGCAGGGGCCCTGGGTTCGATCCCTGGTCAGGGAACTAGATCCCACATGCCGCAACTAAGTGTTCACATGCTGCGACCAGAGATCCTGCATTCCACAACAAAGATCCAGCACAGGGCAACAAAGATCCTGGGTGCCGCAACTGAGACCCGGCACAGCTAAATAAATATATTTTTAAAAAGCTTCACGGAAATAATAAATAAATAAATAAATAAATGCTCACAGGTACACTTTTTTTTTCCTTGAAGGAAACGTGGTTATCTTTGGGAAATGGACTTTAGTAGAAGTGAGAAGCTTTTACTTTTGTTTTGTACCTTTTTGTACAGTTTGAATTTTCTAACCAATTACATATAGAGTAATTATATATATATAACATACATATATTATATATATATATATATATATATATATATATATATATGAGAGAGAGAGAGAGAGAGAGGCAGACCACAGAGATGTTGTGGATTTGGTTCTAGACCACATCAATAAAACAAATAATGCAATAAAGTGAGTCACACAAATATTTTGGTTTCCCAGTGCATGTAAAAGCTATGTTTACGTAACTATATATACTGTAGTCTAAAGTGTTCAATAGCATTATGTCTCAAAAAACAATGTACATGTCTTAATTTAAAAATTCTTTATTGCTAAAAATGCTAGCCATCATCTGAGCCTTCAGCAAGTCATAGTAGTAACATCAAAGGTCACTAATCACAGATCACCATAACAAATGTAATAATAATGAAAATGTTTGAAAGATTGTGCGAATTACCAAAATGTGACACAGAGACACAAAGTGAGCAAATGCTGATGGAAAAATGGCACGAATAGATTTGTTTTGATGCAGGGTTTTCACAAACCTTCAATTTGTGAAAAATGCAATATCTGCAAAGTGTGCCTGTATAAATATGACATATAACTGGAGTATTCTGGGAAGTTAGGTAATGTTCCATTTTTTCTTTACAATATAAACTTTTAAAAGTGAGGAAACCAGGAGTAAGGATTTTTAAAAAGTTTAAAAAGAAGATAAAAGTATGAGTAATTTGGAATACAAAATACATGTCTTAAGGTCTCTGTGACTGCTGACTGCCACACATTTGGCTCTGATATAACAGCCTATAAAATAAAGGAAACACCATCAAATCAATTACATGACTCATGATGTCTGTAAGATAAAAATGCATTGTAGGGGAAGCCCAGCAATTCATAAAAGTTAAGTGAAATTTTTTTAGGTGGATCTTCAAAAAGAGAATACTGTATGCAATTACAGTGAAACACCCTCAACAGTTACTCACAAAAAGGTCACAAATTTTTATCTATTTTGCAGAAGAGAAAGCAGTTAACAGGGGCTCAGTTACTGGCCCTTTCTACTGAAATAGTGTTCTTACTTGCAACAAATGGCCTCTTCAACCAATGCTGCTACTGATCACAGTCACAATAGATAGCATTGGCCATGTGGAGCACTGGTGCCAGGCTGCCACCTTACTGCCCCCAGATGCCAAACACCTTCACTGCCACCCTTTCCAGAAAACAGATCCCCTTTGTTCTTTTACAAACCAAAGTATCCTGTGTGACGTTTGATTGGTGGACCTGAAATCCTGTGACTTGTCATAGCTGCAAAGAGAGTTGGGAAAGTGGGACAGGTCTCATAATATGGTGTTTCCCTCAGTGTGAGGGAAGGATATTCACATTCATAAGATGCAAGTTGGTCAGGAAAAGGACAAACGCTCACCTAGATTTCAAAGCAGATCCAGGATTAGAGTCAAACAGCTCTCAGTATCTATGATTATGCTTTGCATTTTGCCTCTTGCTTTGCTATCAGGAAGTTCTACTCGCACTTCATCTTAACTCTAATGTCTTTACCAGTTCCAACACAGATCATACAAACATGTAAACTAATATGAGCTAAAGGTTTGAACATGTCTTCTTTCTATAGCCGCAGATGCTGATGGGTGTTTAAACAAATAAAAACTGAAATTAAAATTCAATGCATGATGAAATCTGGAAGAGCCCAAATACCTTTCAGCTGGGAAATGGATAAGCAAACTGTGGTACAATATACAGTGGTACACAGGAATGAGCTACTGATATATGAATCAACATAGAAGAACCTCAAAAAGCATTATGCTAAGTGAAACAAGCCACAATCAAAAGTCTACATTCTGTATGATTCCGTTTATGACATTCTTGCACAGGCAAACCTGGAAGGACAGAAAGCAGATGGGGTGGATGTTGGGGGTACTGTGGCCAGGGGAAGGGCTTGACTACAAAAGGGCATGGGGGAATTTGGAGGATGACAGACCTGTTCTATATCTTGGTTGTTGCGGTGGTTACATGACTCTAAATGCTTGTCAAATCTCTCGGAACTGTACACTAAAAGGGTGAATTTTACTGCATATAAATTATACCTTAATTTTTTAAGTGGGGAAAAAGTCAATGAAAAATACCTGCATTCACTTTTTCAACAAATATTTACAGAGCACCTACTATGTGCCAGACACTCTTAAATGACCGTATATTTAAGCAAACTAATTTCAATGTCTGTAATGCATTGGAAATGATCTAAATTACTTTCCCAATTCCTTAAACTTGATTTACAGCCAAAAACAATGCATGAAGAACTTTAGCAGTGATGGGAAACCGTGGCAAGTAGTTTCTTTAATCCATAACTGACAAACTATTGAAGTCTGGTGTGAAGACATATTGCAGCCAATGGATCTGACGCCCCCCGAGTACCAATTTAGAAAATCATTTTAGGTGATAATTGGCTGTGAGAAACTCACATTTTTGGTGCAAGGAGGCTTGGAATTTCTGGTGGAAAGAACTAGGGAAGGAAAATGGTGAGGGAGTTAGGGCAGCCTGAAGTAGTGAGGTGGAGGAAGCAGAGCAGGCCTAGGAGGTCTGGAGATCTCACTAGTCCTACTCCTGACTTGGTGAAGATCACTTTGTCTTTCTGAACTCAGTTTCCTTAGCCGTAAAATGAATGAATTGAAAAAGTGGGAAACACTGACTGCACAATGCAGAGCTCTTCCAGTGACCACTTGTGACCGTGGACAAGTCAGTTTTAGCTTCTTACTATATCAAATGAGAGATTTGATGGTTGCACAAGAATGTCAATACCACTAAACTGTACACTTTAAAATGGTAAATTTTGTGTTATATATATTTTACTACAATAAAAAAATTTTAATTGAAAAAGCTTTAGACAAAATGACCTTTGGGGTGATGTAGTTTGATCTTTCCTCTTTCTCTTGGAATTAAGTCCAAATTCCTTAACAAAGCCACCCATAGGGTGTGCAGACCCTGGGCAAATATTTGAGTCACCCAAAATCAGTTTGTCGGCACCATTCTGGTGACCCAAGCTCACATGATCTCACACAAGAAATACTGTACTTCCTAGCAGGAGAAATATGCTTGCCAGACTGATATTCTGGAACCATCACTTGGCTCTTGGGCCCCAGGACAATCCCATAGTATGAGTCCTGGGGCATCTGGTCAACCCCACAAATGGGATAGAAGATTAAGAGTGCTCTGAAGGAGAGAAACAGAGAGTCTGTGCAGGTCTGGGTTCTGGGCACGCCACCCAAATGGCACTGTCATACCCAACTGGTTCAAAACACTAGAGAGGGACTTAGAAAATTTTGAAGAAGGCTCTCCAAAGCACAGGCCCCCCCGCACAGGTCATGGGTCGAGGCTGGGAGCAGGGGGATAAGGGTAGAGTAGGGGTGCTTAAGGAATTTGCCCATGTCTAAGTGTGGAACTTCTTAATTTGGCTTATAAACACCGTCTATTCTGTCTCAAATGTGCCAAGGAGGCTCTCACCCTTGGACTACACACCTACATAGGGTTTCTCTATCAGAACACAGATTTCTCCTTCTGCCCCAACACCTATTAACCCATTTACTTAATTAATCCTATTCATCTGGGAGGTGTTAGAAAATATTTCCTCCTAGAAGTGTTTTCTGATCCCTGGTTAGTTACTCTGACGGGCTATGTTTTCAGGTGGATCTAGGATCTTGGAATCTGTCTTCTCTTTTTCTTTCCCAAATCAATTCACCCGAATATTCAAAATAAAAGGTAACAAAATCCCTCAGGAGTAGAATACAAATTTTAAATATGCTTCCTTCTTTCCAGATGCTGGAGAGGAATGGAGTAATTCTGCATTGAGTCCTCAGGGGAGAAACCTGCATTCAGAAGAAGGAGATTGATATTAGCCCCTCCCCAGGCTATCTGAAGCCTGTTCCTTGTGGTCTAATACAGCTTTCACTCATTCATTAATTTATGCATCTATCCATCCTTCATTCAATAAGTCAACAAGCATTTTATGGCTCCCTACTCTATTTATGACACTAAGCTAGACCTGGGGCCGGGTAGGGGGTGGGGGGGGGGGAGAATCAAATAAGATAGGGTTCCTTCAAGATGTTCATAGTATATTGGACATAATCCACTCTGGGATGTAGTTAATGGTGTTGTGCCAGGGATGCTTGGAGAATCCTGCAGATGGGTCTGGGGGCTTTCCTGACAATTTGCCATAGTACAGGTAGTATGTAATTTATGAGCACGTGAATTCAGAAAACTGTTGTTAGGAGAGCATAAAGCTTCAAGGGTTAGACCATGCCATTACCCAGGGAACTAAAGGGAGCACAAAGCATGGGGTATTCTGCTTTTTCACATTAGACCCCAAGGCTGTTTGTATGCTTGCTACTTTGTAGCATTTCCTATAAGAAAACAGAAGCCCAAATGAGAAGCAAAGAATTATAATAGGAGGTCTTCACTGTCAAGCACCCTGAATGGACAAGACACTGAAGAGAAAGAAATAATGACAAAGTCATATCTACAGGACTTGACCATAAACAAACCCCTTAATTTGCCCCTCCAAAGACTAAGGGTCAAGGAGGAATTGTGGTGGCCCCTAATAGCTACTCTATCCGTTGGAACAGCTGGACAGTTAAAAGAGAGAAACCTCTCCCACAGAGGTGCTGAGAAACCCATGTGGGTGATTTCTGAGATTAAGAGGCTTTGCTGAAAAACCTTTCTGACTAATGTCTAACTCTGTAATCGATTTTGGACTGGTAAAGAAATGGAAATTTCTATTTGCCCCAAATTTCCTTAAAAAGAAAAGTTCTAAAGCATTTGTTCCACGACTGATATATCTACTTCTGTCCCCAAATAGAATAACCAGGAAAGATTAACAGGCTGCCTGGTGTTTTCTCAGTGCCCTCTGCTTGGGATGAACTACTTTGAGTCTATAATTCCTTTTAGAGTGGGATGAAAGCTATGGGCCTCCTCCCCAGAAAAATGCATATAAGCCTATACACAAAATTTTCCATATAATTTCAGTGGATTCAGAGACCCACTTGAAAAATATCCATGTACCCTAGGGAATCTGTGCTCCAGAAAATATTAAAAATGTTATTTGTTGCAAAATAGAGCTTCAACTTTAGCTGCATTAATTAATGAGTCTCCAGAAATATTGGACAGTGGTTCTCAGGTTAGAGGTTTGTGCGGAAGTTCCAAGGGAGGAGCGAAGTCAGTAGCTATGGAAATGGGCACAATGACAGAATCTAACCATGTGACAGTGACACTACTCCTCCTAGTTAGGGTGGCCAGATAAAATACAGGATCCCCAATTAAATTTGAACTTCAGATAAACAGCAAATAAATTTTTAGTATGTCCCACACATATTTGGGATATTGTCTTTGTGCTGCTATAACAGAATATCATAGACTAGGTGGCTTAAACAACAGACACTTATTTCTTACAATTCTGGAGACTGCAAAGTCCAAGATCAAGACACTGGCAGAATCAGTGACTAGTAAGGGCCCACTTCCTGGTTCAGAGATGAACATCTTCTCACTGTAACCTCATTTGGCAGAAGGGGCAAGGGAGCTCTCTGGGGTCCCTTTTATAAGGACACTAACCCCATTCATGAGGAGAGCTCTACCCTCATGACTTAATCACCTCTAAAGGCCCCACCTCTAAATACCATTACATTGGTTATTAGGATTTAACATATACATTTCAGGGGGACACAAACATTTAGTGCATTGTTTATACTAAAAATAATTCACTGTTTATCTGAAATTCAAATTTAACTGGGTATCCTCTGTTTTGATTTGTTAAATCTGGCAACCCTAGTCCTGGTCAATTCTATTTTGTCAGGTTTCCCCATCTTGGACTTGTTATACCTCTGTTCTCTGTGTGTTCCTTTTGACAAGGTCTTTCTTCTCTCTTATCTCTAGATGTACCTTAGTTTGATGCAGCACTGACAAGAAACTAAGGATTATTGTTTGTTATCATTTCTCTCAACAACACAGGAATAGTGAAACTGTGTGTGCCTGTGTATATGCGTGTGTAAGAGAGAGAAAGGGCAAAACAGAAAAGTGACGGATCATTCAGAAAGAAGCTTAAGAATTCGTATTTTGAGATAAACATGACTGTTAGAAAATGACATCTAACCTCCAGTGATTATAGAAGAAGGAGGCAGTAATGTAACTAGTACACAGTTAAGATAGAGAAGTGACTTCTTACAACAAAATATGAAAAAATCCTTGAGGCTTATAGAGAGTCATTGACTCCTTGCCAATGGGAGTAAACTCTTCTTGAAAATCAGGTAGTTTGGGAGAACTGCTAGTTGCTAATGCCAATATCCATTCTCTTCTTTTCCTTAAAAAAACCCTGATCTCTGATTTTGGTCAAGGCAGTAATGTGTCTGACTAAAACGCATTTTTCATCATTTTTTGCAGCTAGAATAGTCATATGACAACCTTAGCCAATGAGACATAATAGAAGATTGTTGGACATTCTTGGGAAATAGTTGCTTTTCTGATATAGATGCTACATTTTCCTCCTTGTTGCTTCCTTCTTGCTCCTGCCTAGAGTATAGAAATAAGGCTTGGGTGTGGAATAGCTATCTTGAGACCATGAAGCAATCATGAGCTTGAAAGCCACATGCTGAGAATGGCGGATCAGAAAGGAAAAAGGAGTCTGGGCCACTGACAACTGTGGTGGGCATTGTGCTATAACAGCCTAACCCCCACCCCCACCCCAGGACTGAAGTCTTTGATCCCCACTGCTGAGGTTCTTGATAGCAGGTGTCCCTCACCTGTCAGACCTCTTTGGGAATTGTCCTCAGCTGAAGACAGACACCCCACCCCACATGACAGTCCTTTCCTGATGGGTAGCCTGCATCCAATGATTGGTTGATGAGAGGGTATAAAGCCCTGCTTCCTTAACCCAATACAGAAAACCTCTGAGGGGCCAGCTTCAGAGCTTCCCATATGATTGTCTGAGGTCTGTTGTGACCGTACCACAGCCCAACTTCTTCCTTTTACCTAATCCTGCTGCCTTTCCTTACCCCATAGGTGTTAATCCCAAGAGCACTCCTCAGTAAACATTCTGCATGCAGTCTCCATTGCAGAGTTTGCTTTCCAGAAGACCCTGACCTCCTGCTGGCTACTACGCCAGCCTACCTCTGAACTACTGGTGGCATGAGAAGATTTTTACAAAATATTGGATAAGCCACAGCAGCTGTATTTCTCATATATCCAGCCCAAAGCAATGCCTGTGCAAAATGGAGGGGTATTTTATATCTTGAACTGTGGGCTTAAAGGATTGATTCACAAGATTTAGCTTGTGTTGCTGAAGGCAAATGCAATGTAAGTGAGACTTCTGGATTGACAAGGAAAAAATAATTCCCATCTGATTCCTGCTTTGGCATATGGAGATGAGGAAAAGCCATTCCCAAAAGCTGCAGGAAAAGGCAGGGCCTTGACATTTCTTACTGGAAGGCTAATGAAGGATGAACTCCAAAGAGACTTGGCTAGATTGAAACACAAATATTGGCTCTACAAAAGCTGGCAGCCCTCTTTGACAAAAATAGATGAAGGCACAGGAAGAGTTGGTCACCATGGCCCAGAGTAAACAATTTCAGCACTAAGGATTTAATGTTCAAATGTGGATTTGTGTTGCTATTGACAAACTCCTCAGACATCATTAGTGTTAGAAAATCTTGATAAACAGAGATGTGAGACTTCATCATAGGTACCAAAAACAAAAAAAAGCCCCACAAAATTAAAAAGTAAACAAAAAAATCTAGAAAGGAGTGAAAAATAAAAATGGAAGCAAATGATTTCTCTTTCTTCTCAGTGAATGGAATATTGGAATATAAGGTTAAGTACACATTTGATCATCATATAATTTGAATAAAATGAACTCTAGGTTAAACCAAAAGTGAATCCAAGATCTCTTGAGACTACAGAAAACCTGAAATTGGTATTCTTCCTAGTGTCTCAATTAGATGCATTGCGATTATGTTGTTTAAGATGAAGCCAGAAAATCTAAAATCAGAAAAAAGTAAGGCAGTCCTGAGGGTTTAATCAATCTTCACCCAAGGCCATTGCATCATTACTAATAGATCACTGCCTTTTTTTTTCTGGGTTTTAAAATTAGCACAATAGGCTCTTCAAATAAGATAGTCATTGACATGAAAATGAGAAATATGTACTTGGTCCATACAGGTTTTGACTGCAAAGATATTTCCCAAAGTAATTTAAATCTAATGACTTCTCAGACATTTGCTTGCCTTGAAACTGGGGCAATGACAGAGAAGTACATCTGTCATATCATGAAAACCCCAGCAAAAGCAGGGATTCAAGTTTTAACTTATATGCCTGAAATTTTTAGCATAGATTTTCTTTCTCATTTCTCTGCTTTACACACCTGTACTATATTGAAAATGGTCACATTTGGCACAATAATTGCAGTCCTTTAATTTAATGTAGTTCTATAATAAAACAGTACAAGTCATTTTATACTCAGGCTAATGGATTGCTCTAGAGACCTCCAAGGATCATTCAAGAGCTGGGAGAAAGGAGAATTGAATGTCTGTGGAATTCTCTTAGACCTAGTGTTCCAAAGCATGGGGCATATTTCCTCCTTAGGATATATGGCCTCCTTTATTTTTTAGTAGTGGAATCCAGATTTTATCCATGGCAACAATGTACCCTACTAAAAAACCACACTTCCCAGCTTCCTTTGCACCTCACAGTGATCACATGACACAGTTCTGAGAAGGGGTTTGGGAGATTTCTCGATGGGAATTGACCATGTTAGCCAAGGGATATGTCTGTTGCCCATATCTGATTTACAGATGTGTTTTGCTTGGCCCATAGAGATTTATTTTTTTTAAACACTGGATAAATTCTCATTAAAAACTCAGATTTCTAGATTATTAAAAATGTATGAGGGCTTCCCTGGTGGCGCAGTGGTTGAGAGTCCACCTGCCGATGCAGGGGACATGGGTTCATGCCCCGGTCCGGGAAGATGCCACATGCCGCTGAGTGGCTGGGCCCGTGAGCCATGGCCGCTGAGCCTGCGCGTCTGGAGCCTGTGTTCCACAACGGGAGAGGCCACAACAGTGAGAGGCCCGCGTACCACAAAAAAAAAAAAAAAAATGTATGAGATGTGATCCATCTTGCATTCCCATGTTGCAGTAATGGGCTGTGACTCAGTAACCATACAGCCCCTACTTCTTTCTATTGCCTTACTGTCTGTGATACTCCTTTCTTCACCTGCCTCACTCTGTGGGCGTTTGTTTTGTAAACCTTGCCTTAAACCATAGTCTGTCTCTCTCATTCTTTTTACTTTCTGTGTCTTATTCCATGTTTTATCTGTCTGTGCCTTAGCCCTGGATGACAGATATGTCCTAAAACTCATGCAGTGATCATGCCCAGGGAGGGCTTTCCCAAAGTTGCAGCATGTGTGAGTGAATAAATGGGATTATTATTCACTCACTTTAATATTTTAGTTACTGGTCCTGAGCTTGGATCACAGGCCATATTTCAAGGTGAAGTGGACCACATGAAGTGGTCCTAGACTGCTCATTTGGCCTTAAGGATTAGAACTGCATTATAAGACAAACCTCAAGGAGTTTTTACTATATTCTTTTTCCAAAGACAGCACCAGAGGACATGTGATAGGGGGTTAAGTGGTCCTCCCTTCTGTGAGCTATGAAAAACTAAAATTTATGGTTTTATCATTCATCTACTTGACAAAATACATTTTGATTACCTTTATTTTCCTTACTCACATCATTCTCAGGGGTTGTGGGTACCACAGATTATACCCATTGAATGAAGTAGTACTTTTTCATAAAATTTCCCAAGCTCAAGTTTCACAGGACCTTCTGCATTCCAGATTTCAGAATTGAGTGATCAACCTATCTGTACTGCTCTTGATATTAGAGGTTATTATTGTCCCACTTCCTAGCTTTTACCATTCTGAATTGAAATATTCTCCCCCTTTCTTTCATTTGGCCTTATAAGGCAGCCTTCTATCTGGTGGAACTCTTGTTTTCAATCAGCCTAGCTGCCCTTTCCTGACACTTTTTCCAGGACCATTGTAACTTTCTCAAATTTCAGTAACCAAAGATACACAAAGTTTTATTGGAAAGAAAAATTATATTTCTTTTGAATGATATTCAACAACTGACTGATCATTTGAGCTGTAGTGCCACATTGAATTGACATCCTGGAATGATGTTACTCCTTTGGTCATAAGCAATCATAGAGAGTAATTCCATTTGTACATAGATTTTGGATTATTTATTAATTACTTTTTCTTATATTGTTTTTGAGTTTGTCACTTAATGACACAGTACAATGATTCTAAATTGTGGTCCTTGGGCAAAAGCATCAGCATTCCTTAGGAACTTGTTAAAAATGTACATTCCCAGCCCTCACCCCAGACCTACTGAATCAAATGCTCTAGGGGTAAGGCCTGACAATTTTGTTGTACAAGCTCTCAAGGTGACTTTAATGCACACTCAGATTGGAGACCTACTGACATAGTGTTCTGTAAGTGAATGTGACATAGTGATAGAAAAATTAATAGGAAAGGAACTTTCTACTTAGAATTAGAAAAACTGGAATGTAAATGAGTGGAATATCAAAAGTATCTTGTTGTAATGTTCTTTTTGCTTTTTAGGATTTATGGCTATTAAAACAATCCCTGGCAATGTGTATGAGGTGTCAATGTGTCATATTTGAAGTAGTACTATCTAGGTTTGATGATCTTACTATAATTAGCAGGGGGAAAGGAAGAAATATGAGAATGGAGAAAAGAATTTAACCTGAGAGGAGTTTAAATATTTATACGTGCAAATATTAGCAGAGAGAACACAGAGCCCAGAAAGGAACCAAAACATAAAGGAATGTTAATAATAAACCCTGCTAATAGGTAATGGCAATCGCCCAGTTCAAAATAGAATTGTCAGAGATGCTCATAGAAGTAGAGGGAGGATTCTGAGAATCAGAGCTTCCATTCATTTCACAAATGATTATTGAGTGTCTACTCTATGCCAAGCATTGTTCTAGGGGCAGTTGTTCTTGTCTTGTCCAATGAGGGATAATATAGAAATTTTAAGTTCTGCCCTCACAGAACTTAGTCTAGTGGAGGTCATGAAACACCGAATGGTCAATTTTAATACGATGTGACAGAAGCCATGTTAGGGGATGTGCCAGGTAGCTGTGGGAGCTCAGAGGGGAGGCGCTGAACTGAGACTCCGGAGACGATGGGGGTCTCGGTTATGGCCACTGTTTAGAGCAGAGGTATAGTGTAGAAGCGAACTGAAGGAGATTAGTAAAGTAATTTTCTGCAGCTCATTTCTAATTATCTCTCTGAGGTGGGAAGTATTAGTCCCGGTTCGAGGTTTTAATAGAAAGTGTGTATGTTATAAGGACATGTGACAGAGGGGAGAGATCTTGGACCATGGAAACCAAAATTCTTGGCAGAAGCACAGGAATGGGTCCAGAGTCCTCTTTGAAACCATTTCTAATCTTGGAAAGCACAGGTAATAGTAACATTGGGGAGAGTGCTCTAGCCAAGAGAAAATGAATCTGTTAAAAAAATCTTTGAAAACAGAAGACCTGAATATTCTCCCTGATAGGTTGTTATTCTGAGATCCTCTCAGGAGGAATTAGAGCCATAGGAGCTCTTAAGCATAAATAGTTTTAAGAATATATGGGGGCTTCCCTGGTGGTGCAGTGGTTGAGAGTCCGCCTGCCAATGCAGGGGACACGGGTTCGTGCCCCAGTCCGGGAGGATCCCACATGCCGCGGAGCGGCTGGGGCCGTGAGCCATGGCAGCTGAGCCTGTGCGTCCGGAGCCTGTGCTCCACAATGGGAGAGGCCACAACAGTGAGAGTCCCGAGTAACGCAAAAAAAAAAAAAAAAAAAAAAGAATATATGAGGGCCATGTTTTGGGTCCCCTTGTTAGTAGTAACTTTGGTCAGAGGACTGTTTCTGATGGAGCAGGAGATGGCTGATGGAATTCCCAGGGAAGCACAGTATAAAAAAGAAAGAAAATAAAGGGGGGAGGGCAAACAGCCTGTGACTTATTTTATTTCAATTTTTTGATTTTTATGTTTTTATTTACTGAAAAAACTTAATTTTAAAGAAGGTAACACTTATTGAATGTTTATTATGTGAACGGCTTTCAGTTTGTTTTAAACCTGTAACTTTAAGTGTAACTGGCCAAGAAATTCATCAGTGGTAGTTAATGTCAAGAGAGAGAAGAAACAATAGAAAGAACAGGGTTACATATAATTCTTACCAGATCCAGTCAAATAGCCATTTCATTAAGTTACTTTAAGTCAGGCAAAGTCATGGAGACTATAATTGAGGCTAAAAATCATTGAATATTTAAGCAAAAGTATCGTTTGGGGTTATCTTTTCCCAGGTCTCTTCTGAACCTTTTTATGAGAATGGGCAACAGCTACACATTTGTATATACAAGTCACCTCTTTGTGTGAGCAGATTCTCTATTTCTCAGTCCTGATGGTTTACCCACATTGATTTTGTTCAGCTTTGCAAAGTATTCTGAATACATGATCACTGTTACAGTAAAATAATTCTAACTTGCCTATCTTTGTGTATAGCCTAATAAAGGGAGTCTCTATATAATTCTTTCAGTATGTTAATTTGCAGCAAATAATTCAGCCTGTACAATATGCTCCTTTCCATTCTTGAGCAAATCCTTTATCCCACCAAGATCAAAGGATCCCACTTATTTTTTGAGTGACTTCGTCCCTTTGATATGTTAAAATAATCTCCTATTATTGGTTTCAGAGAACTTGCAAGGTGTTCTTCAAAGCATTTTTGTTGTAGTTATTATTCTCCTCATTTATAATTGATTGGTTTCTTTTATACTCCCTTACCAATTTAGGGGAAATGCCCTCTTTTTTCTCTGATGATTTATACGGCTCTAAAAGTTCTCTTTTTAGCTCCTACTTCTAATGCTTATTTTCGTTCCTTGGTATATGCTTTTCTTGGAAAGCAAACAGCAGTGAGGAAGTACATAGGCTTTTTTATGGATTATTGACTTTGTAAAGTTCTTCCTTTCAATTGTCTCCTAAATAGGGCCTATATTTATCACATTTCCCTTTTAAAAAATCTAGATTGTATGGGATGGGTTTCTTGGTTTTCCCCTGTCCCATGAGGATGTGGAATTTAATTATGTTATTAATTTTTGCCTAGTGCCTCACCCACAGCAATCTCTAGGGTCCATTTCTGATCCTGTTTAGGATGAAAGTTCCCTCCTTGTGGGATTTAGAAAGCAGTCCTCAATTTATTAACATCCAGCCCCTACCCGTACTCTCATCTCCCATCCTGATTGAGCAGCTGGTTACTTTATGTTTGGATAATTAAAGTCTCTTACTATTATTATCTGGATAAAATTATCAGCTTCCCCAATTCTATTTAACATTTTATGTCTCATCATTTCTCTTGAGTAATCTATAATATACATTTTTTCAATATGGAGAAGTTTTAACATGAATTCTTTTTACAATCGAAAGTTTTTATATGAAGAGTTACAACATGAGTCTATCCTGTGAAGTTTATTCAAATAATACTTTTTGAGTGTCTGTTATATATCAGTTCTAGACACTGAGGATAAGCAGAAACTGAAATCAAAATCCATGCGCTTATATTCTACTGAGGGGTGGGGTAGGGAGACAACAAAGAAATAATTCGTCAGATGTTGGTAAGAGCTAAAAAGAAAAAAAAATATGTAGGATGATAGTTTAGAGTAGCCCTTTTCTACCAGTTCTAACAGAGAATTAAGCTCTGATGCCCAAAGACACCCTTTATATACAATTAATTAACTTCTCTCCTATGCACCTAGAATGACACCAGCAGTGTACAATCCTTGGGATATGGGAGGAAACAGTCACTGAAATTGTTTTCTGTAGGGCTTAATACACTCATGGAACCCTGATAGAGAAAGTTGGGGTGACAGTTGTAGTAGGTAGTGCTGCTTTGGATCAGCTGACCAGGGAAGGCGTCTCTGACAAGAAGTCTTTTGAGCAGAGACCTAAATTTAGTGAGGGAGGAGGGCCCTGCAGATGCAAGGTTAGGGTGAGGGGTAGAGGGCGGTGGCCAAGTATTCCAGCCAGCGACAAGGGTGGGCTTGGTATATTTGAGGAAGAGTTAAGAAGGCCAATGTGGCTGGAGCTGAGTTATCAAGGGACAGAGAGGTAGGGATAAGATCAGAGAAGTGGTTGGTGAGGGGTGGAGATGGGGTGATGAGGCAGCCAGAGGCATTTCAGCTCAAGTCAGTTCAACAGAGATGCACTGAGCTCCAACTGTGTGTCATGACCTGGGGGTTTCAGAGATGAATGAACCATGGTCTCTGTCATCTTGCACCTGACAATATAGATTATATCACTTGGCTCACACTAAGTAAAATAGTGTGATAAATGCTACACCTTAACAATAAGCAGACAGGTGGCTGTAGGTTGAGTCCTCCCAGAAGCAGCTCCTGAGACAAGCATTCAGGTGCTAGTGATTTATAAAGGAAGTGCCCACAAGGAGGAGGAATTCATAAGAGCCAAGGAAGGGTGGGATTTCAAGCAACAGACTCGGCCTGATCTATGGGGAGTTCTGTAGTGTAAATTACACTGCAGAATTTGTCACATTTTAAAGCAAAAGAGCTGTTAGTCATAGGCTGCCCAACAGGGTTGTGTCTCTCTCAGGCATTTTTGATTCCATATAAGTGAGGTGGCTTCAGTGTCAAAGGTAATCCTCTGAAGATTATCACAAAGGGAGTAGAGGGTGGGGGATGGTGTGAACACAGAGCTGGTGAAAGGGATTCAAGAGCATCTTGGGGCACCAACAGTCTCCATCCTAGGGCTAACAAAGTTTCTCAGCCTACAGGGTAGGGATTGAAAGACAGGCATAAAATAGTAAGCTTTGCTTTGGTGGAAACCTTGCCTATTTGCTTGTTGCTATGTCCTCAGCATCTAGTCCAGTACTTACTCACCATAGAGAACCCCAGGGGTGCTTCTGAGTGAGAATGAATACATGCATGAATGACATTCCAGGCCCAAGAATTAGTCTTGAAAATTTTTAAGTATCATTTGGTGGAAACCACATGCCCCAATATTACATCTTCATAGAGGATGCTAAGCTCTTCTGCATAGGAATGGCAAGGTGGTAGAAATATAGTTCAGAAATCTGGGAGATATAGTCATAAAAATGTCATATACACTTGAGTGTGACCAAGTGAGAAGTGATGCATCTAAGGGACAAAAAGTCCAAACTACTTAGAGTATGATGTGTTTTATTAAAACTTACAAAGAAGGACTTCCCTGGTGGCACAGTGGCTAAAAATCTGCCTGCCAATGCAGGGGACACGGGTTCGAGCCCTGGTCTGGGAAGATCCCACATGCCACGGAACAACTAAGCCTGTGCACCACAACTACTGAACCTGTGCTCTAGAGCCCACGAGCCACAACTACTGAAGCCCGCATGCCTAGAGCCCGTGCTCCACAACAAGAGAAGCCACTGCAGTGAGAAACCCGCGCACCACAATGAAGAGTAGCCCCCACTCGCCACAACTAGAGAAAGCCTGCGCACAGCAATGAAGACCCAGTGCAGCCAAAATAAATAAATAAATTTATTTTTAAAAATTACAAAGAAAATAATTGGTGAAGACAATCTGTAAATTTTCAAGAAAATATGTACGTGTGTCAGCAGCTAGTTTGTTGTGTGACTTGGTTTCGGACTGAGACGGTCTTTTTATCACAGAGAACTTGCTTAAATGTAGATAAGAATCAGTATACGTGAGTGGCACTAGGATGTAGAGCTTGAAATCAGAGTTGTGTCAGGCACCAGAGAGGGCTGAAAGGTTCCCCCTGGGTGCCAATTCTGATTGGTTGAAGTGGGAGGTCACTAACACCGGGTTGAGAAGGAGTCTGAGGCCATATCCACGTTTAGAAGAATACTACTAATAATAGCTAACATTTATTTAGCACGTCCTACATGACAAACACTGCTTAAACACTTTATATTGTTTAATTAGCTCATTAACAAATGTAAGAGACAAGTACTTGTATTGTCATTATATTTCCCTTTTGCAGATGAGGAAACTGTGTAATCATTATATCTTCCAAGGGCCAAACTGTCCAGGTTTATACAGCTGGTAAGTGGAGGAGTTGGGATTTGGGCCTAGATTCTACTCATAATCACTAGAATAAAGTTGAATGTCATGACTGATTAGAAAAGGGAGGAAGGACATATTTGCCATCCTTGCATTCTGGTCTCTTCCCCACCTTTCAAACACCGTCCATCCCCTTTAACAGCCAGTCAAATTAAACTACATTCTCTTCCTCAATGTTCCAGCCTCTTGTGATTTTGTATGGGCCGTTGCCAGCGCTGAAACACCCTTCTGCTAGTCTTTTCCTGGCTAACTCTTACTAGTTCTTTGGAATTCAGTTCAGGTACCACTTTTTACAGAAAGCCTTCTCTGATATCAATAAGAATCAGTGTTCCTTCTTTCTGCTTTCTTATAGTGTATGAGCCTCACTTGTAACATAACACTTTTTATTTTGAATTGTGATGACTTAAACTTAACTTAAAATGAGCTAAAAGACAGGGTTCATGTAGTGTTTTTATTGAATGAATGAGACTTGATTGCTCTCCTTATCTCTGTTCCACAGTACTTATATAGTCTTCTAAAAGTTACCTGCACAGGAGTTGGACCACATGGAATTTCCAGCTCTGTTATCCATTTCTTATATCAGTTTGGAAGTTCCAAACATTTTATTCAGTAAGAATTTTTCTCATTTACATTTATGTTTTCTATTATATGCATACAATATGGTGTTTTCTTCCATGAACCATTCTCTCTCCTTTGTGGCTAAGCTTGCTAAGTGTGGTATCTCCATCTAAAAAAAATCACCTTGTTGGAAGGGGTACATGGGGGCTTTGACTTTATTAATAATATTTTATTTCTTAATTTGGGGGAGGTATAGAGGGGCATATCATATGCTTTAAGTATGAAATATTCCATAAAAATATTACAAAAGAATATATATCTTTATAGATAATATAAAGAATATAAAGAACAGAAACTTATCTTAAAACGTCCACTGTGTTAGGCTAAATCTGTAGACATTTACACTACTAAGTGGAAAAAAAGGTACCAGTTATTAAAATACAGATACATAGACATAAAATGGTTATCCTGGCAAGATGGAAACTAGAATCTTGGGTAATCTGTGGGTCTTCATGAATGAGAAAAATTAAGTTTAGAGAAGATATTTATTGCTAGAGAGATAAAAACATAATTAGCAATCATAAAGCAGTCTGTGGGGCTTCTGACCAGCATGGAGCAATGGGTGGATTTCTGGAGACTTGGTTGTTTATGTCTTATCTCTTTCTTTTCTTTTCAAATATTCCTAAATCTCTTACTAAGCAATTTCTGGGGGGGTTGGGAGGGAAGGGACGGAGGAGGACTTGCATAAGCTAACTCCTGATTTATATCAGATACTAACCTATCCATTTCCTGGGATAGGACAGCCAGGTTATACTTGTGAGGCAAGCAGACTGAGAAACAGAAAATGAATGACAGCCTGGATGTTGTTTTTTCAAATTCTTATTCTCAAGCAAGAATTTCTTTGCTTCTCAATGCCTCTTTTTGTAATGATGACACTCACAAAGAGAAAATAAATTCTTTTCTAGTTAAAAATTTAAATTACTGATGCTGGTTAAATATCAGTGAAAAATGTACTTATTTTACCCAGTAGATAAAGCTAGAAGTTTACAAGGTGAGAAAAAATTCCCCCCATTTGAATGCTGTGAAATACATTTTTAATAAGTGTGAGAGCAGAGGGAAGTTAGATTGCAGGCTTACACATCAGCCTTCCATATTTCTGATGTGGCAAACAAAGTCATTTTTTTTTTTTTAGATAAGTTTTTGTGATGTGTGTGTGTGTTTTTTTAACATCTTTATTAGAGTATAACTGCTTTACAATGGTGTGTTAGTTTCTGCTTTATAACAAAGTGAATCAGTTATACATATACATATGTCCCCATATCTCTTCCCTCTTGTGTCTCCCTCCCTCCCACCCTCCCTATCCCACCCCTCTAGGTGGTCACAAAGCACCAAGCTGATCTCCCTGTGCTATGCGGCTGCTTCCCACTAGCTATCTATTTTACGTTTGGTAGTGTATATATGTCCATGCCACTCTCTCGCTTTGTCACAGCTTACCCCTCCCCCTCCCCGTATCCTCAAGTCCATTCTCTAGTAAGTCTGTGTCTTTATTCCCGTCTTACCCCTAGGTTCTTCATGACCCTTTTTTTTTTCTTTTCCTTAGATTCCTTATATATGTGTTAGCATAAGGTATTTGTCTTTCTCTTTCTGACTTACTTCACTCTGTATGACAGACTCTAGGTCCATCCACCTCATCACAAATAACTCAATTTTGTTTCTTTTTATGGCTGAGTAATATTCCATTGTATATATGTGCCATATCTTCTTTATCCATTCATCTGTTGACAGACACTTAGGTTGCTTCCATGTCATGGCTATTGTAAATAGAGCTGCAATGAACATTGTGGTACATGCCTCTTTTTGAATTCTGGTTTTCTCAGGGTATATGCCCAGTAGTGGGGTCGTATGGTAGTTCTATTTTTAGTGTTTTAAGGAACCTCCATACCGTTCTCCATAGTGGCTGTATCAATTTACATTCCCACCAACAGTGCAAGGGGGTTCCCTTTTCTCCACACCCTCTCCAGCATTTATAGTTTGTAGATTGTTTGATGATGGACGTTCTGACCGGTGTGAGATGATATCTCATTGTAGTTTTGATTTGCATTTCTCTAATGATTAATGATGTTGAGCATTCTTTCATGTGTTTGTTGGCAATCTCTATATCTTCTTTGGAGAAATGTCTGTTTAGGTCTTCTGCCCATTTTGGGATTGAGTTGTTTGTTTTTTTGATATTGAGTTGCATGAGCTGCTTGTAAATTTTGGAGATTAATCCTTTGTCAGTTGCTTCATTTGCAAATATTTTCTCCCATTCTGAGGGTTGTCTTCTCCTCTTGTTTATGGTTTCCTTTGCTGTGCAAAAGCTTTTAAGTTTCATTAGGTCCCATTTGTTTATTTTTGTTTTTATTTCCATTTCTCTAGGACGTGGATCAAAAAAGTTCTTGCTGTGATTTATGTCACAGAGTGTTCTGCCTATGTTTTCCTCTAAGAATTTTATAGTGTTCAGCCTTACATTTTGGTTTCTAACCCATTTTGAGTTTATTTTTATGTATGGTGTTAGGGAGTGTTCTAATTTCATTCTTTTACATGTAGCTGTTCAGTTTTCCCAGCACCACCTTTTTCACAGAACTAGAACAAAAATTTTCACAATTTATATGGAAACACAAAAGACCCTGAATAGCCAAAGCAATCTTGAGAAAGAAAAATGGAGCTGGAGGAATCAGGCTCCTGGACTTCAGACTATGCTACAAAGCTACAGTATACAAGACAGTATGGTACTGGCACAAAAACAGAAATATAGATCAATGGAACAGGATAGAAAGCCCAGAGATAAACCCATGAACCTGTAGTCAACTAATCTATGACAAAGGAGGCAAGGATATACAATGGAGAAAAGACAGTCTCTCCAATAAAGTCACTTTTGAGCAAAATGGCTGTTGTTGGCAGAGTGTTCTGAGGGGACCTCACTAATTCAGTTAAAAACTAGGTCATACTCCACTACAGCAAATATTACTCCATAGAAGAACTCTGTGCAACAATAGCTTTCCAAGATCCTAGCATTAATCACTTTTTGTCACAAAATATAAGAATTTGGTAAAATCCCAGTAAAGAGAACTGAGACTCTCTTGGAATACTTTAAAATAGACTCACATTCTTTATTTAGCTATCATGGCAGACTAATAGCACAGCTTGAGAGTTTGCCTAAATGTAGATGTTCTGTATCAGGAGGTACAACTTGGACCCAAGTTTAACTAGTGGTGGCTTCAGAATTGTTACAGGAGAGAGGCTAGAGGAGGTTTGGTGTGGGGGCCTGGGATTCTGCATTTTAAACAGGACTCTAGGTGATTCTGTTGCACACTTTGGGAAAAGCCTCAGAGAATAACTCTTAATAATGCAAATAGAAATTTGCTTTTAGTTAAGAAGGACATAAAACAAGTCAAGATATCACCAGAGAGTTCATCAGTTTGGTGTGGTTAACAAAAGGTAATATGTTCTTTTTGCAATATTTACTAAACCAACTGGAATTAAACCTAGTTGTGAACCTGGCTTTTAAATTTAGTGTACTGAATAGTCTTCTGAGTATTTATTCCTTATGAATTATTTTTGGCCTTAAAAAATCTATTCTCACAAATTATGTGGAAGCGTTTCTTGTATTTCCAGTCTTTATGTCATTAGTGATTTGTGTTGCAGAGTTGATTTCCCTTGTTAAACAATGAGTTCCTCAATCTAGCAGCTTATACAGGCATTCTCAAGCATGGCTGGATACAAATCACCTGTGGAACTTTTTAAACCCATAGTTGCCCAGGCCCCACTCCTCACTCCACTCGCAATCTCTAGGCACAGGACCCCCAAAACCTATTTCCTTAAAAGCGTTAATGTACACCCAAGCTTGAGAACCAGTGGTTTAAAGACAGCACAATAAACTTTCTCTGAGACTTTCAAACACATTTTTCTTGGTTAGACGTTTCGTTACTCCAGCTGCAGCCAGAACCATTGTTGTGCTAGATTCAGTGCATTCCCTGCAACTCTGAGCTTTGTGCTATGCTATCTCTGATAGAGACACTCGTGAACAATGTCTGAGATTGTTAAGCAGGCTTCACTTGTAGGGCTGATAAGCCAGAGGCCCAAGACACACTGACAAGGGTGAAGTTTTCTCTAAGTGACAGTTTGATCACCTTGAGGAATAGTGAGAGAAAACTTCTGGAAGCAGTGTCACACCACCTGGTCTGAAGTAGGAAGAAGGTTTTAGAGAATGCAGCACTTAGACCTTTGAATCACTTTGGTGCAGTCTTGAGTAATAAGGGATTGACTGTGTTGAACAACAAATATTCTAGTGGCCAGTCTGAAAATACTTAGATTTAGGTCAAGTTTTAGAGATGACAGAGGCATTGGGCTTCCTGAATTCCAGACTCCGGAATTACTGGCAGAAGTCTATCTCGACAATTTCAAAGATCCCTAAGATAGGATATTACAACCTCTCTGGCTTAGTTTGGATAGTTCTGGCCTGAATTGTCCAAGATGCTGCAACAATTAGCTCCCTACATGTTATTCCTATATGTTTCTTCCTGAGTTTGCCTGTGTAGCTCTGTGACAGACTGCAAGTTTCCAGAAAGCAGAAACCACTCATGTTGCTTCTCTGGCCAAGAGTATAGCACAGTGACACACATGCCCAATACTCTAAGATGACCTAGTTCTCGATAAGGAGCGTCCAACCAAATCAGCACAGATTTGCGTCCCATGGGCCAAGGATGGTTGATGTTGAAATTAAACATACCTTCCCTCAGCCTGTGCCCAAACTACGAGCGTCACCAGAACACCCCTTGTTTAGTCAGTCACTGGAATGCTTTCCATCACTTGAAGAAGGAAAATGTCTTGAAACTTTTAGATAACATGGAGCGGGGGTTTTAACCATCATTTTCTGACAAATGTCCTCAAAATATTGCTACCCAAAGCGTGGTCCTCAGAACAGGAACATCATCATCACCGCTTAGAACTTGTTAGAAAGGCAGAGTCTCAAGCCCCCATCTCAGACTTAATGGATCAGAATCCTCCTTTTAACAAGATGCCCAGGTCATTCTTATTCATATTTAGAATTTGAGATATCGATTGATCTAGTAATTGCTCAATCAAGCGCCAATTAACCCCCCAAACAGACACTCAGCCCGTTGTGCACACCTCGCACCCGCTCCACTCGGTAGCAACCGAACCCCCAGAGACATCGGAGAGGGTGCTGCCGAGGGCAATTTGGTGATTGGCTGGCACTACCACGTGACCGGGGCTGGTCCTCCCGTGCTACTGGATTGGCTCTCGCGGACGCTGACGGACAGGGCCGGGGCGGGCCAAAGCTGGGTCTGAGAGGCGCGCGCGGGGGCGCGAAGGCGCGAGAACGCGAGTGCGCGTGCGCAAGCGGTGGGGCATTTTTTCCCGAGCCGTCGGAGGGAGCCGGAGCGCTTCTCCCGAGGTAAGAACAGCCGCGGGGCGGCCTCCCTGCCCTTCCGCTGCCGGGTGCGGGCCAGCGGGGAGGGAGGAGGTCTGGGGTTCGCCCGCCCGGGGAGCCTCGCTTGGGAGAGGATGCAGACCCGGGCTCAGCCATCATCCTCGGTGCCTCGGTTTCCCTTTTTCTGCCCTCTAATGCATCTGCCCATCCTCCTCACCGCGGTGACGGGTCCGCCTGAGGGGAGTTGCCTACCTGGCAGCTTCGCCTCAGCCTTTGTTTCCCGCCCGGGGGGATGCTGGTATCGACCCCCTCCCCAGGTAAAGGGTGAAAGGTGGTGGGGCAGGGGCCGGGGAGAAGATATCTTTAATTCAGTGGGACCTGTCACATGTGAAAACGAAGAAAAAAATGTGGTGTCTCTTTGGCCAAGCCGCGGGACTCGAAGTAATCCGGCGGCGGCGAGCAAAGCCGAATTCCTGGTGCAGCCGTGCGGGCGGTGGTGGGGGCAAGGACCGGTGGGCCAGCCCAGGTGCACCGGTGCAAGGCTTCTCCGGACCTGCCCGCCAGCTCTCAGTCCCCGAGCTGCACCGAAATTGAACGCTTTCAGCCTGCTGAAGGAATCCAGAGATCCGTAAGGAGACGGAAAATGATGATTTTAAAAGCAGTTGGGCACTGGCGGAGCAGGTCTAAATGAGAGGCTACCATAAGAAATTACAGCGAAACTGATGACTGGTAATTGTGAGGAGGGAGATGCCTGCAGTGAACTGCAGACCAGACCATCACACTGATATTCTCCTTCAAGAAAACCTTTTTCTGAGGGGCGGGGTGGGGAGGGGAGGGCGTTTATCTCTGTAAACTGGTTATCTCTGTAAACTGAGGTTTTTCTGGGCTGCCGAAGCAAGTAATGACTTATTTCCAGCATGTTAATGGGCTGTAGGGAGAAGGGAAGGCAGGGTCTAAATTACACCCATTTAGATCTCCTTAATTCTTTGAAAAGTGCATGTTTAAAGAAGACCATTGGATGCCAAACCTGCTTGTGCATGGGGGGTGGGGGGGAATGTCTCCTTTAAGTCATACTTTAAAAAGGGAGGCATCCCCTGCCTCTTTCCTTCTGCATTTCCCCAGAACTGCAAATAGCATGGGCAAAAAGTCCCTTCAGTTTTCCACTGGTTAATTTGTTAGATATACCTGGTAGTCTGCTCGGTAAGAAATGGTTCAACTAACTGTTATTAGGAAGATTTTACTGTATTCTGGAGTTTCACTGTAATTCATTTAGAACTTACTCTGGTAGGAAATGGACAACAATCTCTCCGGTTCCTGGTAGCTACTGCTTCAAAGGCTTTTTATTACTCTTACCTTCCCCATACAAAGTTTTGTGTTTTTTTAGGAAACAGTGTGATTTTTTTTTAGGCATCTAAGGCACACCCCATGCCTGTGAAATGCCTACACTTGCTAAGCAACCAATTTACTTGGCAAGTTCAAGCTAACTGAAGAGGGAACACTTAAATTTGTTAGGGGGAATCAGAATTAACATCAGCTGTAACAAATCAACTTTTGGTGGTTCTCTGGGGTGAGCGAAAGTAAAAGAGAAGGTGCTGCAAAGCTTGTTGGGAATATAACAAATTACTCTCATAAAGTAAAATATAGATTGTCACCTGACAGCTTGGAATAGTAAGAATAATTTTAAAATTTGTCAGTGATTTGTTTTTAGCTGGTATGCAGTGGGGAGAGGAAGGAATTCTGAGGCTGGGGTAGGTGGTATAGTTTGAAAAGGTATATGCTTATGTTTAGAGAGAAAAATGTCACTTTTGTTATATAAATACACAGAGGGCATGCAGTGTTTATCTTTAGCCTGTGGAAGGGAGGCAGGGGTTTTGGAAAGGTTGAGAAACACTTATTAGGTTACACAAGGGAAAACAGAAAGATTGGCAGGCTTAGTTCATCTTTAGGGAAGCAAGGTACCTCGGTGACCTACAGGACAAGGTT
This sequence comes from Grampus griseus, assembly GCF_964374135.1. Taxonomy (NCBI): domain Eukaryota; kingdom Metazoa; phylum Chordata; class Mammalia; order Artiodactyla; family Delphinidae; genus Grampus; species Grampus griseus. Next base: position 33,466,145 of record NC_138998.1, on the reverse strand, counting down.
TATTTTCTGAGTCGATAAAAGCCCACTAGTGTAGCTTTCAAAGCAACAACAAAATCATTTCCTTTCTGTTGTTTCTGTCCCCTGGGTCAGGGAGGGGGGGGGATAGAGAGTGAATGAGAGAGATTAGAGTCTGACCTGCATGCCTAAGCAGTAGCGTCCTTTGAGCAGGATCTGTGTCACATTGTGTAAATCTAAGAGCCTTCACGTTGAGAGAGGTCTGAGCACCTTCCCTGGGACACTTGCTGTAAGATGGAGCGGGATAACATTGCCACAGGTGGGGGCACGGGTGAGATCATCTGATACAGAAGCATGGGGGGGAAAGGAGAGCTAGGAAGTGTTTAATTCAGCGAGGCTCAGCCTTGAGGAGCCTTGAGGAGGCATTTCTAGGCAGAGCCGCCTCACTGTTGGCTAGACTGGCTGGGCTTTTTGTGACTTACAGAAGACCTGCCCTTCACGATGGGGGCTCCTGTGGAGTTCCGTGTCTCAGATTGTAAGCATCAGTTATGCTTGTAATGTGCTCTAGAAAAGAAAGGCTCACAAAGACACAAATCTAGGCTACCATTCTTTCAGATCCTTGGCAAGTCACCCACTGGCTTCCAGAAAACAAGTTGTGCCCTCCCTACCAGTAGATGGCACTGCTGTCTCTGGGAATTCCTGGAAGAGATGAAATATAGAGCTGGCAAACCAGCGGTGTGTAGCCTCTAGTATAGATTTTGAAAGGCTGTATCGGTTCTCAAAGAAAATCTAAAAAAAAAAAAAAAAGTTCTGAAAGCCAGAAATGTTGCTCTAAGGTAGGGATGGTGACCGTGGGGGTTGAGAATGGTGCCATTACTCTGCTGGTTGTGTGTGGGAGGTGGAGAGGGTAAACTGACAATGAAGCCTCATAGCACAGGTTTTGAAAGTACTTGGCATACATGTTGGCTAATTGAGAATGAGGTTGAAATCATGATTCAATCAAAATTCCCAACAACTTAATAGTTTCTACTTCTTTGCTTATAAAACTAGTCTCTACATGTGGGCGGGACTATGGAAATACACGTGTAACTTTTAAACCTGATCAGTATCTAATAATTACATGGTCTGAAGATAGTGGTGAGGGTATTAGTTAAAATAATGCTCGTAGTTACTATACTTCAGCGCTGTCCACAAAGGTAGGTCAAAGTTATTCTGAATCCTAAAACTTAAAAATTCCTAACAAGTATTTTAAGATTTTAAGATTGTATTAACAATTCAAATCTTGAACTCCGGTTTCATTGACCTTATTAGCCAGGGTTCGTTCATCTATTCCCCTGTTTTGAAATACCTTTTTTGTTTTTGTTGTTGTTTTTCATTTTTTGTAATTGACTGTTCTTTGAGATGGATTTTTTAGCCATGATATTTGAGGGAGGTAGTACTGTTGCTAGTGAGGTTGCTGTGCATACGAGCTTTGACCCTACTGGAGGCATAGAGCACTGCTGCTGGGAGTCATTACCCCAGTCACCTGCTTCCTCGTGCCATCCCCATTCTATGGCTCAGCTTATTTGAAGTTTATTTCTGTCTCTCTTCAAGTGAACTCATGAGCTAGGTTCTACTACCAGTGCCAAATCCTAAAATCCTGCTGATGCTAGATGGCAGTAGTCACAACAGTCCAGTAGCACTGCCTCATCATGTGACCTCAGATACATTTATTTGCCTTTCAGAATCTCAGTTTTCTCACCTGGTCACTGGGATTGGTGAGATGTGGTGCATGTCTCTTAAAATCCCTTCTAAGTCTAAAATTCTATGACCAGGTGAGTCTTAATAAGGTATTTCTGAAGCCTCTGAAAAATTCTCATCTAAAAGGTATTTTCATGCAGTGAACCTAGGGCAAAAAGAAATCTCACTAATATTTCTTCTCAGAGAAATGATTGTGCATTGTCTTAGAATCCTAATAATTCAGAGTTGTAAGAAACCTAGGGATGGTTTAGCTCAACCTTCTCATTTTATAGGCAAGGAATTTCACCTCAGAGCTGAGTGACTTGACCAAGCTAACAGAGCTAGTTAGAGAACTAGGACCCAAGCTTGGGCTCATGTCAGTCTTGCCTTCTCCAGTGCTGTGTTTCTTCACCTGCCATCAGTACACAGAAGATGCTGTGTCTACAGGGCTGGAGCCAAAAAAATTCTGAGTAATTCCTTAATGTAGGGTTTTAAAGCTACAGCATGAATAGTGTTGTGTTTGAGCAGAAATTCAAGGTCAGGCTTCTTTTCGCACCTTATTCTTTTCTTCACTGACTGTTATTTAGCAGCATTGTTACTATACATCCTTGTATTTTTAAAACTTTTCTGCATAACGTTTCCTGTAAGAAAAAGCTTTCATCACCCTAGAAGAGCCATTCCCCAATCAGATGTTTTTAAACTGGGTCCATGGACTCTCTGAGGGCTATGTGGATAGAAGAGTGTTTCCATATAATTGGCTTCCTTTGTAATCTTATATATTTTCTCTATGCATTTAACAGATTATTCTGAGAAGGAGCTCCTTAGGCTTCAACAGATTGCCAAAAGGAGGGGAGGGTCCATGGCACAAAAATAGGGTAAAAATTCTAGGGTCTAGAATAGGTTCAGGGAAATGGCCAGGATGTGAGAATTTTTGAGGTGCTAGAGACACTATGGTGGAAGAGAGTTGAGGGTGGAGTACAGAAGTAAACCTATAGAAGTTCTTAGAACATTTTACCTTTATTACAATGCTTGAAATTACTAAATGAAGATGCTGATAATAGCATTTTACCCATCTTAATGATGGATATGCAAGTATGGATTTCCATTTATCATTCCTTGCTCAGTAAGTACGCCCTCCTAATTTCACCAAAACACTTTCAAATTTATATGGCTTTATTGGAGACATGCGTACTAAGAGCCTCCCTTCTTCCCCAGTCTGATTTGATTTCCAGGTAAGTCAGTGCCTTTCTGACTTAGGACTTGGAGTTTGGACTCCTGTCTCTCACTGCTGAGGCCCTATGTTTTACTTTCTGCTGTTAACTCTTAGGACTCACCATGATCTCAGAGATGCAAAATAATTTAGATGTCAGGGATAAAAAATCTTGAGTTTCCTTTATTTGTCCCCAGGGTTGACTACAGAAACCACTGCTCCTCCTCAGCTAATTATTTCCTTTTCCTTTTTTATATGCAACCTCAAATTCTCTTTTTCTAATTGTCCCCTAATAGTAGTGACTCAGTGTGTGTATATGGAAACTAAAAATTCTTGTTTTTGTCAGAAGGTGTACAGAAGTTAATTTGTGTTCAAGTCACATTTTGGACACATGAGATAACTTTGATGGAAATCACTATGTTCTGAAGAACGTTTGCTTGGAAATCTCAATGTCTGTCCTGTAACCCCCTCACTTACATTTGGTATGATGGTGACCCATGCTGGTCAATGCTACCTTCTGGTACCTTCTTAGATTTGGGCCAGGGTAGCATTTATTCTCACTTTAGGAGAAGAATAAAACTACCATTTCTTCTTCAGAAGGAAAAGAAGAATTGAATTTATGTAATAAGAGAAGAAAAAGTCAAATTTCTGGATTCTAATTCCAGCACACTAAGTTGTTCTGAGATTTCGGGGACATCGTTGACTTCTCTGAGTTTTTTACTTGTCTGGAAAATAAGAGGGGAGAGCAGTGACCACTTTAATTCTTTCCAGTTCCAAAATCCTGTGACTCTATGAAATTTTACTTGGTACCCAGATTAAACCTATCCTGAAAATGCTGGCTAGTTGGGAATTCATGTATAATCAAAGTCGGTGCCAAGATAATAATTCTTTGTAACTGCAAATCACTTTGCGGTATACAAAAATATTCTCTAATTTAAAAAATCTCTTTTCTAGTTAAGGTGTGGTCAGAGAACAGCAGCATTGGTATCATCTGGGAGTTTGCAATCTGCATTTTATCAAGATGCCCAGGTGCCATGCATGTACATTAAAGTCTCAGAAGTGCTGTTTTGTCTCATTTTGAATCGCACGTTGACACACAGGTCAATGAGGGAAGCAGGGTATTTCACAGATGAGGAAACCATATCTCAGAGTTGTTAAGTGACTTTGTTAAGTAACTAAGTCAAGTTCACCGTGCTAGTGTCTCACCCAGAACTCCATACTCTAAAACTAACATTGTCTTCTTTGTTGGGCTGGAGTCAGGCTTGTATGAGACTGATCACTAGCTACCCAGAAACCCATGGGCTTAGGTGTGGCTGTGTAACTGAGTGCAAGCAGAAAAGGGTTGTGGTCCACTTCTAGGAAGAAAACAGAAAAAGAGAACGCCCATGTGAGTTCCTCTATGTTGTTTTACGCTCCTCGTAGGCTGGAATGGAAAGGACCCCTGGGGGATCTTGGAAGCTGTGTTTAAGGATGGCAGGACTTTTGTCAGCCTGGGTGCCTGGATCACTGATCAAGGAGGGCCCCTCCACTGTTCGCTTGTCCAGTATGTATATAGGGACCAGAAACAAACTTTTACTGAACTAGAGGTAGTATATGTGTTTGGGTCTATGTGTTAAGTAAGTACTTAGCCTACACTAGCAAATTCACTTGAGCAGTAGCTTGGGACTTGAAGTTACGGATCTTCTGGCCTAACGCATTCATTCATTTCTCGTCTTTGGTAGCTGGTGATTGATCGGTTGTGGTCCACCATGCAGAAGTGAGTGGTGAAAGGCAGCAGAGCTGATGGGTCACAAGGATGTAAGTGCCTTTGAAGGCTCTCACACCCTCTACTCCAGGGTAAGTCAAAGGCATTGTTGCCATTGTTGCTCTGGTTTTACTCTTGTATTAACAGCCTCTTGGAGTCAGTGCAGTGGGGTGCCCTGTTTGTGAAAGGTTCCCAAAGCCTTTAGTGATTCAGCTGATAAACACCATTAAGATCAGTACTTAGAAAGCTAAAACCATTGTCAGGGTGATGGGATGGAATCTCTGCATGAGAATATCTCAGCACAAGAATTTTTAGTGAGTTTGTGTAGGATTTGATTTATGTGGGTGGTGAGGGTGTTGCTGGGCCTTCCTGAGATACACTGTAGAGGAGGGAACTAGGCCTGAGTGCCGCTTTCCTGTAGCCATATCATATTGTTAGCTCTGCTGGCTCAAATTCCCCTCTCTCAGCATCCTCCCCCTCCATGGATTACTTTGCTTAACTTTTCCTGCATTAATCACTTTTCTTTTCAGGATGGGGGGCGGAAACAGCTTACCAGAGAGTTGATGATTCCCAGTTTGGTGGATAATAGCAGTAGCAAAGCACGTGGTTCTGCCCATTCCATTTTATTTTATCCAGTGTCACTGGAAGTCACATGTCCATTCCCTCCTCATCTGTTTGCAGTCCCTAGTGCAACGGATGTAGGCACTGGGAGAATTATAACCAAAGCTGGCTTTGGATTTTCATTTGTCCTGAAGATTTTTGAGATCAAAAGGAGAAGTTCACTGCTCGGTGTGCCCTTCTCAGAGACAAGTGGAAGTCTGGGAGGGAGGGGTGGAAAGGACATCCAATCCTTTCTGAACTCTCTGGCTTCTAGAGCTTAAACTAAAATCAGACTCACTGAAGAGAAAATTATAGTTAATACAAATCTAAGCAGAGCTAAGGATGGTTAAGAAAGAGGGGGACAGGAAGTTATATAACAAAAATAAAAGTAATCAGCTGAAAGACTGGATGGAGGGTTGTTTTTAAGCACCTTTTTTCAATACTGTTGCGCCCTTGCTGATAACGTCCCATTACCCAGGCTCAGACAGAGGGCACCCAGAAAGGCTGATGTCCTTCTGTGCCTTACATGGCTCAGTAATGAGTACAATTTACTGAACAAAATAGACAATTAGCAGCTGTAGACCTCTGGAGATTCCTATAAGCATACATCATTACTGCTCTGGAGTGATGCACATGCTTAGAGATAAGCAAAGCAGAGAAAAGGCAGCTGCAAAGCACATCAACAACTGAAGAGTCCAGGTGAGTGGCCAGACACAGACCCCAGCTCAGTGCCTGGGGGTCACTAAGGAAAGGACCTGGTATTTGCTAAGCTTTCTCATTAGAGGAAAGGAGCCAGACTTTGCCAGCTTTCCTCAATTTCCTCTGTGGCTCCCATATATTTTGCATTTTAAAAGTAACTAAAATGTATAGCATGCCAGAAATAACACTGAACTGGCATGTTTCTTGTGTAAATGTTGTACAAGGATTAAATTACAGAGGGAGCCATTCTTTATTGACTAGGGGCCAAAGAAAGTAGTGCTGGGGGTGCCAGAGGATCAGGGGTTCTCATCCTCGGCACCACTGACATGCTGAGCCTGGCGATTCTTTGTTGTGGGCTGTCCTGTGCATTGTAGCATGTTCAGCAGCATCCTTGGCCTCTACCCACTAGATGCCGGTAGTTCCCCCACTCCACCCCACCGCAATCGTGACAATCAAAAACGTCTCCAGACACTGCCAAATGTCCCCTGGGGGGAAAACTGCCCCTGGTTGAGAACCACTGCTGGAGGCGTACAGTGACTTAATCTTGCTCTGAGTTTCTTTGGGACTGTATTTTAATCATTTAGCCTCATTTTGCTCCAGTTTCCCTACCTGTAAAATGGAGACAGCATTTATAACTCAGTAGCCTAAAGAAGGGATGTACGTAGTTCTGTGTGACTACTTGGGAGCTCTATAAATGCTAAGAAATATCTGTCTCCCCAAATTTCCAGGACTCAAGGATCACTCTTAATCCTTGTGAAGGCAGTAGCTGAGGAGCAGGGGAGTTTGAAGGGTGAAGGGTTAGTGGTGTGGGAAATGATGAACAATATTGGATTCTGATTTTACTTGAGAGCTTCATATTCAACTCATTTCAACAATATACTCGTGAATAAAGGCTTTTTTTTGGAAAGTTAAAAAATGGGAGAGTGGAGGAAGGAGAAGGAGGCTGTTCAGAAGAGCAGTTAAGGAAATTGCTTTTGACCGGGGGTTGGGGGGTTGTGGTAATCTCTTAATGCTAAAGTGACTCATGTATAATCAGATCAAAGGACATAAAGAAGTAACCCCCCCGAAGAAAAATATCCTCCCAAATGACTACTGATCCTAGAACAGATTTTGCAGGTAATACAACAAAGACCAGAGAATATTTGGAGAAATCTGTTTTTATCCTAGAACTTTTACATTTATGTTTCTTCTCTCCTTTGGAATTATGGAAAAGGGTTTATCTTCAACCCATGCTCTTTGAGTGATACGTAAAATGTTTTAATATCACAGGTGTTCTGATAATCTTCTAGAACTCTGTGTTGGAATGGTGAAAAAGGCCATCACCCTGACTTAGGCCTGAAGCAATCACGTTATTTTACTAGAAAGCCTCAGTTTAACTCTAAGGAAGGGCAAGTGCAGGGATTAGATGTAAACTGTCCTGGCAGATTTGTGTTCAGCCTTGCTGTGTTTCTGGTCCCTGCAATTATTAGATACACTCACAAAATTTACAACAAACACTACCATATTGACACAGGCACAGTGCGGACAGAGAACATTGCCATCATCAGAGGGAATTCTGTTGGATAGCACTGCTTCAGTCTGTAAGGACCCTATTTGTCAGAAATGCACGCTTGTAGTGACAGCATGTCCGCTTGTTATAGCAAGACCTTACCTCATTTAAAACAGGATTGCATTTTGGACTTTTCCATCCTAGGGCACTTTTCAATCTGTGAGTGGCTCTTGCTGAACTTTTTACCTTGCTGCAGCATCTGTCTGTTACAGAAAGTGCCATGGGCCTGTCTCTCTGACATAACTGAGCGCACTGCCTCAGAAATATTTGTGCTTTAATCCAAGGCTGCTGAGCTGTCTCTTTCCATCTGGTCTCTCCATGCCCTGATCCTTGGTGGTGAAGCTAGTTTGTGCAGGATGTCTCTTTTGATACTGCCTAGAGCATAACAAAGAGTCTGGGAGAGGTGGCGAGAGAGTTTTCACCTTCCCCTCTTCCAAGCCCCAGTGTGGCTCAAAAAAGTGTTTCATAAGAAGGTATTAATTCACAAATTTAATCTCTCAAGTTTAATCTCTGAGGAGTTATCCCCTAAAGAATTAGTCTCTAGATTTTCCAACAGACATATTATAGTACAAATTTAGTAATTAAGCCCTTTAGCAACATGGAAGAATTTTCAGATGATATATTATCTATTACTAGCACCAACATTAGTTGCTCAGAAACTACCATAATTAGAACAAAGGAAAAGATGTGGAAATAAAGACACACATTTTAAAAGATATAATTTAAATCTGAGCCCAAGACTGTTTTGCGTGGTAGCGGGACTGAGAACAAGGAGTTGTGTGCTGTGAGTAGTGTTCCTGGAGGGCGAGGGGAAGGAGGTGGCGGGGGCGAGGTGATCTCCAGACAGTCTTCACTCGACTGCTTCACTTCTGATGGTGCGGTGCTGGTCCTCTTACTGCCCTCCTCTCTTCACTTTGCCTTTCTTTCCTGCTTTGGTCTGCTCGGAATGTTGGAGGGGTCTCAGTGTTTCTCAAGGGAGGTGCTGTTAACATTTTGATACAGTGATTCATCATCGTGTGGAACTTTGCTGTCCATTATAGGACATTTAGCATCCCTGGTTACTAAATACCTGTATTACTCTAACCAAGTCACTGAGTCAACCAGCATGGCCCCTCACATTTCCAAATACTGCCTGTGATTGAGAATCACTGGTTGCTAGAGAGTTAAGTGGGGTCTTTTGTTAGGAGGGAGGAGTAATTAGAGTTGCAGAAGGGGCAGTGCTCCGAGGGGCTGGCTCATTAATTTCTGATATGACCTGACCTTTTCCCAGTGCTGGAACTGCTTTGGAAGCCAATCTTATTTTTTAGGGACCAGAAGAATCAGATTTTGCTAGTGGAAAACTTGGTCCCTGAACCTTGAAATCAACCAAGAAGTCACAGGGGGGATTCTGTCAGTGCCACAGAGGATGGAGAGACTACTAAGGCTCCCATAGGATGCTGGGTTTTTATTCTAGACTTACTGTGGCTGAACCTTCTAGATCTACTGAAAGTAAATGGTGGTCTACATGTGGCAGGGATCGACTGGGACAAAAAATGCAGCATGGGCAATTTAAAGACAATCCAGGGGAAAGGGGCTTTGCCAGCCATTTCTTTTCTTTCTCTGTGATTACAAAAACTGGCAAAGTAGCCCTAAATTTGTGAGGTTATGTGTAGACTGTCAGATGGGAGATCTGAGATTGTTTTATCGTTAGTAAAGAGAAAAGGAACACTTTCAGATATCTTGCTGTGGTGCCCCTATAAATGTCTTTGATTACAAGAACAGAAACTCATTCAAGTTGCCTTAAGAAATGGAAGGCTTAAGTAAGGATGCATGAGAAAATAAAACAAATGTCAGACATGTGGCAAGTTGGGAGGAATCCCAGAGGCCTTTCAGGATGAGAAAGAGCCATAGTCTGGCCAGACCTCATGGAGACAGGACCTCACTCAGGACCAGGAAGATTGTCCCCTGATCTGTTGCAACTCCAGCATGTATCTGCACTAACAGTACTTGATCAGTCCACATTCTACTTCTCAACCATTAACATGGCTCAGCATTTCCGTTTTGGCTTCTCTGCTCGTGTCTTCCTGTCGCCACAACCTAACTGATGGTCTGTGTACGGACCAAGAAGGAAAGGAATATGATAATTCTGTAGTAACTATCATCCCCCTGGTCAAAGCTCTTCTACCAGGCAGTCTTAGGGGTCTACAGTCTCTTGGTCCACACAGCTGTGGCCTAGGTCTTCTTGCCTCAACAAGGACTGTGGTTTCTCTGGAAGGGAGCAATGGTGGGGTAGACTGATAGAACATGAGACCTCTCTGGTATAAGGACCCTGAATTCTTAACTCTTGGAATCAATATAAACAGTGATTATGGGTCATGTGTATAGTAAAGAATTGGAAGATTACTTTCAAAGCCTACACGTTCAGTAGCAATTGTGAAAAAGCCTGTATCCCTTTTTTTTTTTTTTTTTGAGGAGACTGACTGCATCCCAGTGCAGAATGGTAGGGAAATTGCTGGGCTAGATGGTTGGGAAATGAGGAGTTGTATTTTCCATATGGATATCTTATTTTTTGCATCTGTCAAATGTGATTCCCTCAACCACCCATGTATCCCACAGGAATAATGGCTAGGTGGCTGTCTGAATGTTGAAAGACGTTTTGACGTCTCTGACAAGTGTTGTTCAATAGCTAGGTTTGTAAGATTCCAGTTCTGACAAAGGAAAATAACTTGGCTTATTACTCCAAAGATAAATTCCATGTAGATGTTGTCATTTTGGGGATTACTGCCTTACAAAGCAGACTTTAAAATGTTTTGTGTTGTAGTGTGTTTTGTTCATTTACCCCTAATCTTGGAGAGTTGAACCAGTGATTGACTATGACTTTACAAGGAGTGCATTCTCATATTGCAGAAGGCTCTGTCCCTATTTATGATTCTCTGACAGGGTAAGAATGATGGTTCCAGCTCCATGGGCCTGCACAGCTGTGAAGGGTGTGCCCTGTGGTAGCACAAACAGTGAGCACATTGGCTCACTGAATCCACTGAAGGCTCTTACTCTTCTCAAGTAGCTGCAGCACGGGGGTGCCACATACAGAGAGTCAGTATTTCCTTAGATGCAGCTTCTTTTGAAAGAGGCAGAAGAGAAGTGCAGTGGGGCTCCTGCAACTGCTGGTTGAGGAAAGAATGTACTCTGTTATTGAAGGATGATCGGGATCAGCTTTCTCACCCAGCTGCTGCCTACTAAGGGGAAAGGAGCAGAGATGAATCTTTTGCTTCAGTTTCTCTTCTTACTCTGTGAAGATCCCTATCCCCTCTATTGAATTTTTTTAATGAGAAGGGAAAAATAGAGCATTGTATCATATTAGTTTTAATGTATATATTCGAGTTTCTTCTGAGCAGGAAGATTTGTATACAGATAACCACATATTTCCAGATTAAAATCTTCAGTTTTAATTTTAAACAAGTGCTAACCTTACTTTATCTTTAGTTTATACTGTAAGTCAAATTTGTGCATATCTAATTTATTTTTTACAAAAATAAAACAACATTATGTTTTTTCTCATAGAATCAGGAATTAATTTGCAGCCCCTGCATGAAGATTCTGTAGCAACAGTAAAGGCATCTGCTCTCTCTAGGGTGTAAAGAGATTCCGAAAGATGGCTGAGAGCCCCAGATCCTGAATTCTGGGATTTTGTCCTGCTGTAGTCCACTCCCTGTGAGGTTGTTGGGGGATAAATGTGCTCGGGAGGCAAGGACTGAGGCCACAGATGCTTGAGGGGCGGGCTGAAACCTCCAGCTTTAGTGAACTGTCCTGTCCTTCCCATGAGCCACAGGAAGAGGTGATAGATCCTACTCAGGCTTTTTCCCTCCTGAGCCCATCATTGAATCTTGACCTTCAACTTTCCAAGAAACAAAGCTGTGGCTAGAGTATTGGGTTGGCCAAAAGGTTCGTTTGGTTTTTTCTGCAAGATGGCTGTAGTGGCATTTAGTTGTCTTCAATGTCATTGAAACAGTTTTGTTAGATCGTATTGTGACAGCTGTCATATCAGTGTGCAATTAAAAAAAACACATCAAAATTGGTGAATTTTTGTGTAGCCATTTTAATACTGAAGATGGAAGAAAAAAGCAACATTTTCGGCATATTATGCTTTGTTATTTCAAGAAAGGTAAAAACAAAACTGAAATGCAGAAAAGGATTTGTGCAGTGTATGGAGAAGGTGCTGTGACTGATCGAACATGTCAAAAGTAGTTTGCAAAGTTTCGTGCTGGAGATTTCTCGCTGGACGATGCTCCACGGTCAGGTAGACCAGTTGAAGTTGATAGTGATCAAATCGAGACATTCATTGAGAACAATCAACCTTATACCATGCTGGAGATCACCAACATACTCAAAATATCCAAGTCAAGCGTGGATAATCATTTGCACCAGCTTTATTATGTTCACCGCTTTGATGTTTAGGTTCCACATAAGTTAAGTGAAAAAAACCTTCTTGACCGTATTTCAGCATGCAATTCTCTACTTAAACTTAACAAAAATGTTCCGTTTTTAAAACAAATTGTGTTGGGCAATGAAAAAGTGGATACGGTACAATAATGTGGAACAGAAGAGATCATGGGGCAAGTGAAATGAACCACCACCAACCACACCAAAGGCCTGTCTTCATCCAAAGAAGGTGATGTTGTGTATATGGTGGGATTGGAAGAGAGTCCTCTATTATGAGCTCCTTCCGGAAAAACCAAGCAATTAATTCCAGCAAATACTGCTCCCAATTAGACCAACTGAAAGCAGCACTCGACGAAAAGCGTCCAGACTTAGTCAACAGAAAACACATAATCTTCCATCAGGATAACGCAAGACTGTGTGTTTCTTTAATGACCAGGCAAAAACTGTTACAGCTTGCCTGGGAAGTTCTGATTCATCTGCTGTATTCACCAGACATTGCACATTTGGATGTCCGTTTACTTCGGTCTTTACAAAATTCTCTTAATGGAAAAACTTTCAATTCCCTGGAAGACTATAAAAGGCACATGGAACAGTTCTTTGCTCAAAAAGATAAAAAGTTTTGGGAAGATGGAATTATGAAGTTGCCTGAAAAATGACAGAAGGCAGTGGAACAAAAGGGTGAATATGTTGTTCAATAAAGTTCTTGGTGAAAATGAAAAATGTGTCTTTTATTTGTACTTAAAAACCAAAGGAACCTTTTGGCCAACCCAATAATATCTTCAAACATGACTTCTTATCAGCACGTCCCCCTTAAAAGAAGTTTCCTGCATGAGGAAGAGGCAGACCAGGTGCATGCTTCCCTTAGCTGTCAAAAGCTTTCCCCTTTTGGACTTCCCTGGTGGCGCAGTAGTTGAGAGTCCGCCTGCCAATGCAGAGGACGCAGGTTCGTGCCCTGGTCCAGGAGTATCCCACATACTGTGGAGTGGCTGGGCCCGTGAGCCATGGCCGCTGAGCCTGCTGTCCCCTTTCTATTGGAAAGAACACTTATTAGATCACCTCTGAAATTCTTAATTATTGGCATTAGTAAAATATTTGCCAAACATTAAATAGTAGGACATTAGTAGTAACCCCCAATTAGTGTCTTTTACTTTGAGAGCCCCAAATCCCATGTCAGTATGGTACTGGACTTTAACTTCTTGTTCCTTCTGGTGTTTCTCTAAATGCCTTTCCATCTTTTCCCTCCTCTCACTAACCCTGTTACCTGGTGTAGATCCTTTGGTCTCTTTGCTCCCTTTCTTACATCTTTTTTGATTTTCAAAGTTCTGTGATTCCCAGCAGCCTGCAGGACAGTGTGCTTCTTAACTAGACATAAAGGCAGTCCACAGTCTGACTCCAACTTACTTTCTGACTTTGTACTCTTTCTATGCACAAACTGCTCCTTACTCAGACTGGTCTTTGGTCCCATTGTCTACTCTCAGCATGGAATGCCCTTTCCTTTCAGTGGCCATTTGGTTTGGTAGCATTGAAAGACCTTTAACCTGTTAGCCAGATCTGCATTTCCATCTGGTCTCTATCAGATTTTAGAAAGGTGACTTTGGGCAAAATATTTAATATCTCTCAGCCTCAATTTTCTTATTTGTAGGATGAGATTCATAATAACGCCCTTATAGGCTGCTTGTGAGCATGGTACCTGGGTTACTCCCTTGCCCGTGTCCTCTTTTCTTCCTGCCCAGCACAGAGCTCTGTGTGTAAGCTCATCATGTGTGCTTGCTGATGAAGTTACTGAACATCAGAATTGCCCAGCTGATCTGAATCACATTTCTTGATTAGCCGTCCTCTGCCTGTCACTGCCACACCTTCTCTAACCACATATTTCTTAGATAAGACCCCAGCTCCACAACTCTATCAGTAAGTACCTAAAGATATACTCTCCTAGAGTATGGAGAAAGGGGACTCTTGTACACTGTTGGTGGGAATGTAAATTGGTGCAGCCACTATGTAAAACAGCATGGAGGCTCCTTAAACTAAAAATAGAGTTACCATATGATCCAGCAATCTTACTCCTGGCCATATATCCAGAAAAGATGAAAACTCTAATTCAAAAGATACATGCACCTCAATGTTCATAGCAACACTATTTACAATAGCCAAGGCACGGAAGCAGTCTAAAAGTCCATCGACAGATGAATGGATAAAGAAGGTGCAGTATATATGTACAATGGAATATTACTCAGCCATGAAAAAGAATGAAATAATCCCATTTGCAGCAACGTGGATGGACCTAGAGATTGTCATACTGAATGAAGTAAGTCAGAAAAGACAAATATCATACGATATCACTTATATGTGGAATCTAAAAAAATGGTACAAATGAACCAATTTACAAAACAGAAATAGACTCACAGACATAGAAAACAAACTTATGGTTACCAAAGAGAAAATGGGGAGGGGGGAGGGATAAATTAGGAGATTGGGATTAACATACACACTACAATATATGAAATAGTTAAACAACAAGGATTTACTGTGTAGCACAGGGAACTATGTTCAATATCTTGTAATAACCTATAATGGAGAATAATTTAAAAAATAATATATATGTATGTATAACTGAATCATTTTGCTGAACACCTGAAACATTGTAAATCAACTATATGTCAATAAAAATAAATAAATAAAAATGAAAAAAAAAGATCGAATGAACTTGGTTCTTAGGGAAAAAAAGAAGATACTGTCCTCCTTCCACCTGTGATGGTGAAAATTATCCTGGACCCTCATAATGTCCTGGTGTATCTGCCCACATCAGAAATTGAAGGCAGTTTCAGGGTCACTCCATATAATATAACGCTGAGCACTGATTCATTGTCTTCACAGTTGTTTCCTCTCATGTATAGTGAGATTTATCATGAAGATCAAATGCTATGATTACAACTGTCATCATAAGGTATACCTCTTTAAAACAAACTTTTCCAGGGCCCAACCAACAGGCTTTTTATTCCAAACATCATTTAATAAAATGCAACATGACATTAACAGGATTGCTTGTACAAACCCTTGGAGTTCATTTAAGCAGACTGTCCCATATTGATTCTCAGTTATAGCACGTTTGACATGAATAAACCTGCCAGTGTTCTCAAACAATGGTGTTGCTGTCTGCCCTTCTCACTGTAGAGCTGAAAGCATATCTGTGTTTCTTTTGTTCATTCTATTTAAATTATGGTTTTACACCTCTTGCTCAAATGATTTTAAGCCATATGTTAGGCTTATAAATTGTAGTTTTTAAAACCTAACTCCTTCTGGCCCTTCTCACTCTTTCTTCCTCTTTTTTCTCCATTTTCCTTATTGTTTCATGCACAAAATAAGGCTTTAAAATTTTTTTCTACTCAAGGTGAGAGTAACTTAAATATTGCTTTTCTGTTTTTTTTTTTTTTTAGTTTTTAGCATGGGCTGCAATTTCATATATATGTGTGGGTCTCATTGCATTAATTTTGTCTCTTTTCTTGCTTGTTTTTTAAAAATTTTGTATTGGAGTATAGTTGATTTACAATGTGCTAGTTTCAGGTATACAACAGAGTGATTCAGTTATACATATACATATCCATTCTTTTCAGATTCTTTTCCCATATAGGTTATTGCAGAATATTGAGTAGAGTTTCCTGTGCTATACAGTAGGTCCTTGTTAGTTATCAATTTTATATATAGTAGTGTGTATATGTTAATCCCAATCTCCTAATTTATCACTCCCTCCCACATTTCCATTTTGGTAACCATAAATTTGATTTTGAGATCTGTGAGCCTGTTTCTATTTTGTAAATAAGTTCATTGGTATCATTTTTTTTAGATCCCGCATATAAGTGATATCATATAATTTTTGCCTTTCTCTGTCTGACTGACTTCACTTAGTATGGTAATCTCCAGGTCCATCCATGTTGCTGCAAATGGCATTTTTTCATTCTTTTTAATGGCTGTGTAATATTCCATTGTATATATGTACCACATCTTCTTTATCCATTCCTCTGTTGATGGACATTTAGGTTGCTTCCATGTCTTGGCTATTGTAAACAGCTCTGCAATGAACATTGGGGTGCCTGTATCCTTTTGAACCATGTTTTTCTCCAGATATATGCCCAGGGGTGGGACTGCTGGGTCATATGTTAGCTCTAGTTTTAGTTTCTTAAGGAACCTCCATGCTGTTCTCCATAGTGGCTGTACCAATTTATATTCCCAACCAGTGTAGGAGGGTTCCCTTTTCTCCACACCCTCTCAGCATTTATTGTTTGTAGATATTTTGATGATGGCCATTCTGACCAGTGTGAGGTGATACCTCATTGCAATTTTGATGTGCATTTCTCTAATAATTAGTAATGTTGAGCATCTTTTCGTGTACTTTTTGGCCATCTGTCTGTCTTCTTTGGAGAAATGTCTAGATCTTCTGCCCATTTTTCCATTGGGTTGTTTGTTTTTTTGATATTAAGCTACATGAGCCATATGAGAGGAAATATTTGCTTGAGTTTATTGATGAGAGGCATAAGTACAACTGCGTGGGTTTTTCTGTGGAAAAAAAAAATTCCAGAAAGCAAAACTTGAATTTGCTGCATACTGGCAACTATTTACATAGCATTTACATTGTATTTACAACTTACATAGCATTTACATTGTATTAGGTAATACAGAGGTATTAGGTAATCTAGTGATTACTTAAAGTATACGAGAGGATGTGCATAGGTTATATGCAAACACTGTTATTTTATACAAGGGACTGGAGGGTCTGTGACTTTTGGTATCCCCGCAGATACCTAGGGACAACTGAATTGTTCTTTCCAGATCCTTTTTTTTGGACAAGAGTTATGATAGAGTTTTTTTGTTTGTTTGGGGTTTTTCTGGGCTAGTAATCAGAAAGATTATCTAGTGTAACTTCTTTTTTTTTTTTTTTGCGGTACGCGGGCTTCTCACTGCTGTGGCCTCTCCCACTGCAGAGCACAGGCTCCAGACGCGCAGGCTCAGCGGCCATGGCCCACGGACCCAGCCGCTCCACGGCACGCGGGATCCCCCCGGACCGGGGCACAAACCCGCGTCCCCTGCATCGGCAGGTGGACTCTCAACCACTGCACCACCAGGGAAGCCCTAGTGTAACTTATTTGAATGGAGAGATTTTATAGGCAGGCAACAGGAGCCTCCCAACCACTTCTCTCCACGAGCACTGATGGAGGGAGTGCCTGTGTGTGAGTGTGTTTTAGGGTGAAAAAAAAGGGAGGGTGCTAACAATAAACTGGGACACTGGGTTGCACAAAGTTGCTTGTTAATCCTTTCGAAGGGGAGACACCAGAGCTCAGCCATGTATCCTTCCTCACAGAGTTATTCTTAGTTGGAGGAGGCAAGAAATATACAGCCTCTGATCAAGTTGGATTTTTTTTAAACTGTTGATTTTGCGTTTTTTATATTACGGGCACCAGGATGAGGACAGCAACGGGAAGGAGAGGTACAGCAGCTGATATGTAGCCACTTTGTGACTTGTGTTAGGTGGGGTATCCTACTCCTTCTTCAATTTTAAATAACCCTCTCAATTTCCTGCCCTGTGGGCTGAGAACTTTTCTCCTGCTGGAAGCTCTCCCCTGTTCCCTCAGAATTTAGGAAGAAGAGAAGATGGGGTCAGACCTGCCTCAGAACGATTGATAGCCCCTCTGTGGGTTTGTTCCTGAGGAAGGAAAAAGAACTTGCATCTTACTTTACTTCACATCACACCCTGCTTGGCCCTCAAATCGCTGCTCTCAGATGTGCTCTCTCCGCCACATCCTGTCTGTCTGGGGTTCCCTCCCTCTCTTTTAAAAGTTTTGCTGCTGGGCAGGCCACTAATGTTGTGGCTAATCCCTTGTGCCTACAATCCTTCTTCCCAGGGTGAAAAAGATGGGAGAGGGATGCTCCTGAGGGGTGAGAGGCCCAACAAGAAGAGACCCAGAAGTGCCAAGGGCAAAGCCCTATTTCCCAGTTCAGTGCCAGGCCTCCCTGCTTACCTGCTTCTTTGGGCATCACAGTTTAAGGCCACATTTTTGAGCTAGCAGACTTTGTTACTTATTGGAATTTTTTTCCCCTCAATTACATATTTGTCTCCACAGTTAGATACTGAGTCTCCACAGGCGTGGACCCTGCCATGAACTTCTCTTGCATTCTTTGCATGGCCTACCCTGTAGGAGGCACATGGCAGGGCCTCAGAATATGGGGGTTTCATTGCATTAATAGTTTGTACCCTATCTTACTCATTCCCTTACCTTCACTTAATTACCATTTTTACCTGTTTCTTCAATGACCACCACTTGCTTGGTTCTCCCTGGAGTAGCATTTATTCTTCCAGGTGGGTCAAACTCTGCATGCCTCCAAAGCTGTCTGCAGTTGGGTTGGTTTGGCCATATCTGACTTTATCTGTTGAGCTGAATCTTACCTTTTCCTCTCTTGTAACCCTGCGAAGAGCCTGCAATCTCAGGAACATGAGCCTCACTTTTTACTTAAGGAGCTTCCTTAACTACCAGGAGATGGAAGGGCCTGAGTTCTTTTTCATCAGGTCTCACTTAAATTGGCTGTGTGATTAGAGAGTGTCCTTTCACCTCTGTGTAGTGTACTTTAATAATTGAGAGTCATCCCAGCTCCCTTAATCATGTCACTTACTCTGTTACTTTTGCTTTCATTAAAGTCATCCTATTCCTTTGTCCTAGTTGTTTAATGCAGTTTCTTTTTCCCTAGCCAGACTCATTTCTTTGAAGGGCAGGGACAAGATCTAATTCTCTTTTATCCTTGGCTACCCTTTTTCTCCCTATAGATCAAGCGTAAGACTCCATTCAAATTAGGTGATCCATAAGTGTTTTAACCTAATTAAACCCAAGCATTTATAGAGTTCAACAGGAAGAAATGCCTTTAATACATTAGCTTCTAAACACACCTTAGGGGTCAGCTGGTCCACCTCTTTTTATGATCAATTTATTGATTCAGTTATTTCTTCATTCATCCCTCCCTCCTTCCCTCTATTTCGTACCAGGCATTGCATAAGGAGCAAGGGATCTGAGGTGAATATAGACATGGAGCTTACTATCAAGTGGGGAAGATAGACAATGAACAAATAATAAAGTCTGAAAGCTGTAAGTACTGGGAGCTACAGAAGCCCACCACGGGGAGCTATCTTAGGGTCCAAGGAGGCTTTTGTGAGAATGTAAGGTTTAAACTGGGGATTATCAACCCAGAGAAGGGAAGTGACTTGCCCAAGGCCAGTCAGTAGCTCCTGTGTAGAAGACCTTGGCCTGTAACCCAGATTTCTACCCTGCCCTGGGTTTATTCCCCTGAATTTCGTGAGAATGCTGTGAAAACTCTCATCGTTAAAGTACTTTGATCTTCTGAATTTCATTGTTTACACACCTCTTAGCTATTACATGACTAGCTTACGTTTTGATGAGAAAACCTTATATATTTTTTCCTTCCTTGCCACCTGTGAAGCAATGTGCAATGCTTTAGTACCTTCCCTCCTTCTGGAGTAGTTATTGGCTTGCCTTCTATTAACCTTCTCTCAATCCTGTGATAGTTTATGTTCTTCATAAGTTTTTTTTTTTAGATGTTGGGGGTAGGAGTTTAGTAAGTTATTTATTTATTTTTCCTGTGTTGGGTCTTCGTTTCTGTGCGAGGACTTTCTCTAGTTGTGGCAAGTGGGGGCCAGTCTTCATCGCGTTGCACGGGCCTCTCACTGTTGCGGCCTCTCTTGTTGCGGAGCACAGGCTCCAGATGCGCAGGCTCAGTAGTTGTGGCTCACGGGCCCAGTTGCTCCACGGCATGTGGGATTCTCCCAGACCAGGGCTCGAACCCGTGTCCCCTGCACTAGCGGGCAGATCCCCAACCACTGTGCCACCAGGGAAACCCCTTCATAAGTTTTAAGTCTTATTTAATTTCCCCTAACTCATTAGGAGATTTTAAACTTTGTCCTACAGGGTGGTAAAAATTAAGGACTCAGGAATTATAGAAATTGGGAGTGGCCAAAAGATACGTGATGAAAAGTAAGAACTTTAATAAAAATTTTAAAATTTCAGAGTAAACTTCAGGGGTTCTCTGAGATGAGCCTCAAGAGTAGAGACTGGAAAGGGGTCTTTTTGCCAATTTTTCCTAACTCTTCAAACCTTGTTACATACAGGGCTTGGCTAGAGATGCCAACTGGCAAAAGCTAAGAGAACTTCATGTATCTACGCACAAATTTTTCACGTAGTATGCATGGGAGGAAGAGCAAGGCAGTGGGGATGGAGTCCTTGGAAGGAAGATGTTAGAAAGGGGCCCTCTTAACCTATAGATAGAGTGGGTGTTCTGCATTGGGCCTGTACAGATAGTCCTATGATAGAAACATTTTATCATTCTGTATTAGTTTGCAGAGAAATACAGAAAATATGATTTGTGCAAGATCACACATCTGGTTAATGAAGTCTTGAACTGTGTGGAATTGTCTGCAAAATGTTTACATTTAAGGGCATTTTTTTCTGGGTGGGTCTGTTTTCATAAGATTCTCAAACAGGGTTCTCATCACAGAAAGGTTAAGAATAATGGTACTAGCAGAAAATACTGATTTTAAAAAGTTTGGAGTGATAGAATCTTTCCATATGTGTCATGAAAATCAGAAATTGTTTAAAAGTTGCTCTTTTATTGTATAATAAAAGCTTACACGTGACAAAAATCACAAGACTTAAAGATGTGACTAACTGAAAAATATTTAGAGCATGTTTATTGTTAATATCTCTAACATGCAAGTAGAAACACATCGGCAGTGTGTTTCAACAACATGATGGTGTTGGCAGAGTGAAGACCTCTGGAAGGCTATGGTTGGCTGGGTCTATGTTGTTATAACCTTTCTGGAGGGCAGTGTAGCAGCATACATAACTATGTAAGATGTGCATACACTTTGGTTGAGCAACTCAACTTCTAGAATTTGTCTAGAGAAGGCAATTGGACAGCCACTGAAAGATGCATGCACAGAGATACCTATGGCAGGTTTGTGTTTGATAAGAAAAAACTAGAAATAACCTAAGTATCCATTAGTAGGAGACTTGTCACTAAATAATGTTACATGTCTACAATGGAATACTTGGTAGCCATTAATAATGATAAAGTTCTTCTGAACAGAGAGCCCGGAAATGAATCTACACTTATATGGTCACTTAATCTATGACAGAGGAGGCAAGGGTATATAATGTGGAAAAGACAGCCTTCAAAAAACGATGTTGGGAAAACTGGACAGCTACATGCAGAAGAATCAAACTGAACTTTTTTCTCATACCATGTACAAAAATAAACTCAAAATGGGTTAAAGACTTAAATATGAGACCTGAAACCATAAAACTCCTAGAAGAAAACATAGGCAGTACACTCTATGACACTGGTCTTACCAATATATTTTTGGATCTGTCTCCTCGGGCAAGGGAAACAAAAGCAACAATAAACAAATGGGACTATATCAAACCAAAAAGCTTTTCTCTGTGAAGGAAACTATTAACAAAATGAAAAGGCAGACTACTGAATGGGAGAAGATGTTTGCAAATGATATATCCAATAAGGGGGTTAATATCTAAAATATACAAAGAACTCATACAACTCAACATAAAAAAAAAACTCTATTAAAAAATGGACAGGGCTTCCCTGGTGGCGCAGTGGTTGAGAGTCCGCCTGCCGATGCAGGGGACACGGGTTTGTGCCCTGGTCTGGGAAGATCCCACATGCCGTGGAGCGGCTGGGCCTGTGAGCTATGGCCGCTGAGCCTGCGCGTCCGGAGCCTGTGCTCTGCAACAGGAGAGGCCACAACAGTGAGAGCCCCGCGTACCGCAAAAAAAAAAAAAAAGGACAGATCTGAATAGATATTTTTCCAAAAAAGACATACAGATGGCCAAGAGAAACATGAAAAGATGCTCAACATCACTAATTATTAGGAAAATGCAAATCAAAAACCACAAAATCTTACACCTGTCAGAATGGCTATCATCAAAAAGGCAACAGATAACAAGTATTGGCCAGGATGTGGAGATAAGGGAACCCTTGTGCACTGTTGGTGGGAATATAAATTGGTGCAGCCACTATGGAAAACAGTATGGAAGTTCCTCAAAAAACTAAAAATAGATCCATCATATGATCCAGCAATTCCACTCCTGAGTATATATCTGAAGAAAACGAAAATAGTAATTCAAAAAGATACATGTACCCCGATGTTCATAGCAGCATTATTTACAATAGTCAAGACATGGAAACAACTGAAACGTACATTAATAGATGAATGGATAAAGAAGACACGTGCGCACACATCCATGTACATACACAGGCTGGAATATTAGCCATAAAAATGAAATCTTGTCATTTGTGATGAGGTGGATGGACCTAGAGGGTATTATGCTAAGTGAAATATGTCAGGGAAAAACAAATACCATATGATTTCACTTATATGTAGAATCTAAGAAAAAAACAAATGAGCAAACATTACAGAAACAGAGTCAGATACAGAGAATAAACAGTCTGGTTGCAAGATTTGTGGGGGGTGGGGGGGCAGTGGGTGAAATAGGTGAGGGAGATTAAGGGATACAAACTTCCAATTATAAAATGAGTCACAGGGATGAAATGTACAGCATGGGGAATATAGTCAATAAAATTGTAATAACTTTGTATGGTGTCAGAGGGTAACTAGTCTTATTGTGGAGATCATTTTGTAATGTATAGAAATATCAAATCACTATGTTCTAATATAATTAACAGTATAGTATGTAAATTATACTTCAATTAAAAAAAGGTACTTTATTTTTATGGAAAGATACCTCTGACAAATTAGTAAGTTAAAATAATTCTGATCACAGAAAATCTTAAATAATGTGAATCCATATATATATAATTGTTTTTATATATGTATGTGGGCAGAAGGAATATTTAATAACATCTTAGCTGTGCTTTTTTCAAGTGATTTTTATTTTTGTTTTGGTATTTTGCTGTGTAATTTAAATGCTTGTACAATGAGCATGCCTCATTAAAATTCTTAACAATATTTAAAACCTGCTTGGTCCTACTGATCAGGTGTTTGTAGCACCGTCTAAACGAGGTAGCATGTTAAGTGGGTGGAAAGGACTGGACATTGTTTTTATAGAACATCTATTAAGTTCAACTTTATAGACACCGTGACATTAGGTGATAGGGATACAGATAAGTGTCTATGTTGCCTAGGAGCTTAAAGTCTAGAATAATTCCAAAGTGATATGTTATCAAGTAGGTCTGCAGTTCTGTGGCATGGAGTATGTAAGTACCTGCCAGGCTTCTATGATGGCATGTGTATTCAAATTTGTCATTTTACCTTAAGTGTTTACCCACATGTGAAAGGAAAATCCGTGAGTGCTTCACTTTGAAGGAGATATTTTGGCACAGTTTTATGGACCTCCAGAATCATTTAACTGAGTGTTGCTAACAGTTTTGGCACTTATTTTTAAAAGGAGCTAGAATTTCTTTCATTGGCAATTCGTTAAGTATCCTGACCACCTGCAATTTAAATCTGGTAGCATGGACCCTGAGTCTTCTCCATGGCAGTGCTGGAAAGTTGGGATGCATTTTCTAGGAGAAAAGGTCATTTATTAGCTTTGCAAATAAAATGAGTGCTTAGTCATTCCTTCACCCAGTCTTTCTTCATCTGACGTGGATATTTTCCTCTAGCATCATCATATTGTTGTTTTCTTTAATAGATCTTTATTGGAGTATAATTGCTTCACAATACTGTGTTAGTTCTGAACAAAGTGAATTAGCCATATGCATACATATATCCCCATATCTCCTCCCACTTGAGCCTCCCTCCCATCCTCCCTATCCCACCTCTCTAGGTTATCGCAAAGCACCGAGCTGATCTCCCTGTGCTATGCTGCTGCTTCCCACTAGCTATCTGTTTTACATTTGGTAGTGTATATGTGTCGATGCTACTCTCACTTCACCCCAGCTTGACCTCCTCCTACCGTGTCCCCAAGTCCATTCTCTATGGCTGTGTCTTTATTACTGCCCTCTCACTAGTTTCATCAGTATCATTTTTTTTTTTTTTAGATTCCATATATATGTGTTAGCATACGGTATTTGTTTTTCTCTTTCTGACTTACTTCGCTCTATATGACAGACTCTAGGTCCATCCACCTCACTACAAATAACTCAATTTCGTTTCTTTTTATGGTGGAGTAATATTCCATTGTATATATGTGCCACATCTTCTTTATCCATTCATCTGTTGATGGGCATTTAGGTTGCTTCCATGTCCTGACTATTGTAAATAGTGCTGCATTGAACATTGTGCTACATGTCTCTTTTTGAATTATGGTCTTCTCAGGGTATATGCCCAGTAGTGGGATTGCTGAGTCATATGTTAGTTCTATTTTTAGTTTTTTAAGGCACCCCCATACTGTTCTCCATAGTAGTTGTATCAATTTACATTACCACCAACAGTACAGGAGGGTTCCCTTTTTGCCACACACTTTTCAGCATTTGTTGTTTCTAGATTTTTTGATAATGGCCATTCTGACCAGTGTGAGGTGATACCTCATTGTAGTTTTGATTTGCATTTCTCTAATAATTAGTGATGTTGAGCATGTTTTCATGTGCCTCTTGGCCATCTGTATGTCTTCTTTGGTGAAATGTCTAGGTCTTCTGCCCATTTTTAAATTAAATTGTTTGTTTTTTGATATTGAGCTCCATGAACTGTTTGTATATTTTGGAGATTAATCCTTTGTCCATTGTTCCATTTGCAAATATTTTATCCCATTCTGAGCATTGTCATTTTGTCTTCTTTATGGTTTCCTTTGCTGTGCAAAAGCTTTTAAGTTTAATTAGATCCCATTTGTTTATTTTTGTTTTTATTTCCATTACTCTAGGAGGTTGGTCAGAAAAGATCTTGCTGTGGTTTATGTCAAAGAGTGTTTTTCCTGTGATTTCCTCTAAGAGTTTTGTAGTGTCTGGTCTTACATTTAGGTCTCTAATCCATTTAGAGTTTATTTTTGTGTATCGCATTAGATAGTGTTCTAATTTCATTCTTTTACATGTAGCTGTCTAGTTTTCCCAGCACCACTTATTGAAGAGGCTGTCTTTTCTCCACTGTATGTTCTTCCCTCCTTTGTCATAAATTAGGTGACCATATGTATGTGGGTTTATCTCTGGGCTTCCTATCCTGTACCATTGATCTATATTTCTGTTTTTGTACCAGTACCATACTGTCTTGGTTACTGTAGCTTTGTAGTATAGTTTGAAGTTGGGGAGCCTGATTCCTCCAGCTTTGTTTTTCTTTCTCAAGATTGCTTTGGCTATTTGGCATCTTTTGTGTTTGCATACAAATTGTAAAATTTTTTGTTTTAATTCTGTGAAGAATGCTATTGGTAGTTTCATAGGGATTGCATTGAATCTATAGATTGCTTTAGGTAGTATAGTCATTTTTACAACATTGATCCTTCCAATCCAAGAACATGGTATATTTCTCCATCTGTTTATGTCATCTTTGATTTCTTTCATCAGTGTTTTGTAGTTTTCTGAGTACAAGTCTTTCACCTCCTTAGATAGGCTTATTCCTAGGTATTTTATTCTTTTTGTTGCAATGGTAAATGGGATTGTTTCCTTAATTTCTCTTTCTGATTTTTCATTATTAGTGTATAGGAATCCCAGAGATTTCTGTGCATTAATTTTGTATCCTGCAACCTTACCAAATTCATTGATTAGTTCTAGTAGTTTTCTTGTGGCATCTTTAGGATTTTCATGTCATCTGCAAGCAGTGACAGTTTTACTTCTTCTTTTCCAATTTGTATTCCTTTTATTTCTTTTTCTTCTCTGATTGCTGTGGCTAGGACTTCCAAAACTATGTTAAATAAGAGTGATGAGAGTGGACATCCTTGTCTTGTTCCTGATCTTAATGGAAATGCTTTCATTTTCTCACCACTGAGTATGATGTTTGCTGTGGGTTTGTCATGTATGGCCTTTATTATGTTGAGGTAGCTTCCCTCTGTGCCCATTTTCTGGAGAGTTTTTATCATAAATCAGTGTTGAATTTTGTCAAAAGCTTTTTCTGCATCTATTGTGATGATCTTATGGGTTTTATTCCTTTATTTGTTAATATGGTGTATCACATTGATTGATTTGTGTATATTGAAGAATCCTTGCATCTCTGGGATAAATCCCACTTGATCATGGTGTACGATCCTTTTAATATCTTGTTGGGTTCTGTTTGCTAGTATTTTGTCCAGGATTTTTGCATCTGTGTTTGTAAGTGATACTGGTTTATAGTTTTCTTTTTCGTGATATCTTTGTTTGGTTTTGGTATCAGGGTGATGGTGGCTTCATAGAATGAATTTGGGAGTGTTCCTCCCAAGGCAGTTTTTGGAAGAGTTTGAGAAGGATCAGTGTTAGCTCTTCTCTAAATGTTTGATAGAAATCGCCTGTGAAGCCATCTGATCCTGGACTTTCGTTTGTTGGAAGATTTTTAATTACAGTTTCAATTTCATTACTTGTGATAAATATGTTTATATTTTCTGATTTTTCCTGGTTCAGTCTTGGAAAATTGTACCTTTCCAAGAATTTGTCCATTTCTTTGTGGTTGTCCATTTTATCGGCATATAGTTGTTTGTAGTAGTCTTTTATAATGCTTTCAATTTCTGCAGTGTCAGGTATGATTTATCCCTTTTCATTTCTAATTTTATTGATTTGCGTCCTCTCTCATTTTTTCTTGATGAGTCTGGCTAAGGGTTGATCGATTTTGTTTATCTTCTCAAAGAACCAGCTTTTAGTTTCATTGATCTTTGCTATTGTTTTCTTTGTTTCTACTTCATTTATTTCTGCTCTGATCTTTATGATTTCTTTCCTTCTACTGACTTTAGGTTTTCTTTGTTCTTCTTTCTCTAGGTGCTTTAGGTGTAGGGTTAGATTGTTTGAGATTTTTCTTGTTTCTTGAGGTGAGACTGAATTGGTATAAACTTCCCTCTTAGAACTGCTTTTGCTGCATCCCACAGGTTTTGCGTCGTGTTTTTGTTGTCATTTGTTTCTATGTATTTTTTATTTTCTTTGATTTCTTCAGTGATCTCTTGGTTACTTAGTAGCACACTGTTTAGCCTCCATGTATTTGTGTTTTTTCCTGTAATTTCCTGTAATTGATTTCCAGTCTCATAGTGCTGTGGTCAGAAAAGATGCTTGATACAATTTCAACTTACTTAAATTTTCCGAGGCTTGGTTTGTGACCCAAGATGTGATCTATTCTGGAGAATGTTCTGTGTGCACTTGAGAAGAAAGTGTATTCTGCCACTTTCAGGTGGAATGTTCTATAAATATGAATTAAATCTATCTGGTCTAATGTGTCAATTAAAGCTTGTGTTTCCTTATTTATTTTCTGTTTGGATGATCTGTCCGTTGGTGTAAGTGGGGTGTTAAAGTCCTCTACAATTATTGTGTTACTGTTGATTTCCCCTTTCATGGTTGTTAGCATTTGCCTTATGTATTGAGGTGCTCCTATGTTGGGTGCATAAACATTTATAATTGTTATATCTTCTTCCTGGATTGGTCCCTTGATCATTACGTAGTGTCCTTCCTTATCTCTTGTAACAGTTTTTAGTTTAAAGTCTATTTTATCTGATATGAGTGTTGCTGCTCCAGCTTTCTTTTGATTTCCATTTGCATGGAATATTCTTTTCTATCCCTTCACTTTCAGTCTGTATGTGTCCCTAGGTCTGAAGTGGGTCTCTTGTAGACAGCCTACATATGGGTCTTGTTTTTGTATCCATTCAGGCAGTCTATGTCTTTTGGTTGGGGTATTTAATCCATTTACATTAAGGTTATTATCCATATGTATGTTCCTATTACCATTTTCTTAATTGTTTTGGGTTTGTTTTTGTGGGTCTTTTCCTTCTGTTGTGTTTCCCGCCTAGAGAAGTTTCTTTAGCATTTGTTGTAAAGCTGGTTTGATGATGCTGAATTCTCTTAGCTTTTGCTTGTCTGAAAACCTTTTGATTTCTCCGTCAAATCTCTACCCTTGCTGCGTGGAGTAATCTTTTTTTTTTTTTTTTTTTTTTGCGGTACATGGGCCTCTCACTGTTATGGCCTCTCCCATTGTGGAGCACAGGCTCCGGACGTGCAGCCTCAGCGGCCATGGCTCACGGGCCCAGCTGCTCCGCGGCACGTGGGATCTTCTTGGACCAGTGCACAAACCTGCGTCCCCTGCATCGGCAGGCAGACTCTCAACCATTGTGCCACCAGGGAAGCCCCTGGGTAGAGTAATCTTGGTTGTAGATTTTTCTCTTTCATCACTTTAAGTATATCCTGCCACTCTCTTCTGACCTGCAGAGTTTCTGTTGAGAAATCAGCTGATAACCTTATGGGGATCCTTTGTATGTTATTTTTTGTTTTTCCCTTGCTACTTTTAATATTTTTTCTTTGAATTTAATTTTTGTTAGTTTGATTAACATGTGTGTTGATGTGTTTCTCCTAGCGTTTATCCTGTATGGGACTCTCTGTGCTTCCTGGGCTTGGGTGACTATTTCCTTTCCCATGTTAAGGAAGTTTTCCACTATAATCTCTTCAAATATTTTCTCAGTCCCTTTCTTTTTCTCTTCTTCTTCTGGGACCCCTATAATTCGAATGTTGGTGTGTTTAGTGTTGTCCCAGAGGTCTCTGAGATTGTCTTCAATTCTTCTCATTCTTTTTTCTTGATTCTGCTCCTCGGCAGTTATTTCCACCATTTTGTCTTCCAGCTCACTTATTCGTTCTTCTGCCTCAGTTATTCTGTTATTGATTCCTTCTAGTGTATTTTTCATTTCAGTTATTGTGTTGTTCATCTCTGTTTGTTTGTTCTTTAGTTCTTCTAGATCTTTGTTAAACATTTCTTGAATTTTCTCAATCTGTGCCTCCAATCTATTTCTGAGATTCTGGATCATCTTTACTGTCATTACTCTGAATTCTTTTTCAGGTAGGTTGTCTGTTTCCTCTTCATTTATTTATTCTTGTAAGTTTTTACCTGGCTCCTTCATCTTTTTTTTGACATAATTTTTTGCTGTCTCATTTTTTTCCCCCTTTTTTTTAATGAGTGAGATTGTGTTCCTGTCTTACTGGTTGTTTGGCCTGAGGCTTCCAACACTAGAGTTTGTAGGCTGTTGGGTAGAGCTGGGTCTTGGTGCTGAGATGAGGACCTCCAGGAGACCTCACTCTGATGAATATTCCTTGGGGTCTGAGGTTCTCTGTTAGTCCAGTGGTTCGGACTTGGAGCTCCCATCGCAGGAGCTTCGGCACAACCCCTGACTCATGAACCAAGATCCCACAAGCTACATGGGGCAGCCAAAAAAAAGGAGAACCATAACAAAGTAAAAAATAAATAAAATTCGACTAGGAAACTAACAGCTATCTTAGAAAAAAAATAAAAATAAAAATATAGATGAAACAACAACTGGAAAGTAAAACAGAACCATGGTAGTAAAAAAGAGGAGGAGAGAAAAAAAAAAGGTGGAAAAGGCCTTGGCTTTGGAGGGTGGGGCCTAAGCAGGGGTGAGGTTTGGGTGGTAGGCGGGGCCTATGCTTAGGACCCACAGGGCTGGAAATGACCATGGGGTGTGTGGGGGTTGGGGCTTAGGCTCAACAGAACAGAAGGGGCCCAGGGTACCTCCTGCCTCTGGTCTCAGAGGGTGGGGGACCCCACCTGGGAACCCAGCAGGCTTCCTGGGCTCAAGTGGGGGGCAGGGGGCAAATGCTCTCCACTCCTCCTGCTCCTCCGGTCCTGGAGGGCCCCTCCCACTTGACTCTCTTGTTCTCTACTATGCCCTCCTTCCTCCTATGCCCACAAGACCAACCCGGCCCAGAGGGGACCTCTGAGGGCATAGGACCCAGCCAGAGAGCCAGGCAGACTCCCCTGGCTGATTGGGGAGGGGAAATGCTGGGTGCTCTCCCCCTGGATCTGTACCTTTGAGGGTCCCTCCAGGTGAGGGAACCCCTCCCCGCTTTCAGCCACCCCTCAGGGGCACTGGTCCTGTCCGGCCTCCACTTTTCCTCTATGTCCTACTGGTTCACTTGGGTGTTCATCCCGTCTCCTTGGGTGTCGGGATCCCCCACCAGCATCCTGCAGGTGCCCTAGTTGTGGGGAGACGTGAACTCTGCATCTTCCCACACCACCATCTTGACTCCGCCACCTCCATATTGTTTTTTGACATTGGAAAATCATAACCTCTTGAGTGAAGGCAAAATAATATCCATGAAACCTTTTTAGAGTTTTTGATAATTTTATTAATTCTCCATTAACATCTCATTATTTAAAACTGCTTTAATTTTCAGTGGGCTTAGAAAGTAAAAACATCTATCTGCAGCTAATGGACATTCTTTTGGGCCAAAGGCTAGCAGCCCGTGGTCTAAAGAATCTCTTTTAAAGGAAGTTAGTTAATGTCCTCTGCCATCCAATCTCTTCTTTTACTCTTATGAGAATTTGTGCTAAGGGGAATCTTTGAGAGCATATTCCAACTCAGGACATGTATACTGCCTTAGAAACTTGAAGCAAGTCTTAAATGAAACTTACTTTCACAGAATTAAATTTGTTTCATTCTGAAATCTGGTGATATTATTTAATGCCAGTTCATTTCTACAAAGATTTATCAAGCCCCTGTGGATTCAGGGAGAAGAAAGATGGGAGACAACACTTCTGAGGACTTTAGCCAGTCCCCTGGGGCATGCTGAGGGCTCACTGGTGATCTTGGGTTTAGAGTGAGAACATTCAACAGAATTCTGTGTCTTTCCTCTCTCTGGGCCTGTGTGTGAAGGAGTGGAGAGAGGAAGTCAGCCAGGGTGTGGCTTTGCCAAGTGAGCGGGTCCCTGTGAGAGTGGAAGGGATTTTCACTCAGGGAGGGAGTGGTTATGACAATTGAACATGGAATTTAAACTGGTGAAGGAGGTGAGGCCAGACAGGAGGAGGTTGAGGGAAAGTGAGAAGTGGGAGGATCAGCAGGTCTCACTGGGGTCACTGGAGTGTGGGGGTACCAGAGGTAGGAAACTGAGAGGATGGTGGTAGTTGGAGAGGAACATGGAGGAATTTCAGTTAAGAACTGGTGTGTGTTCTTTGAGTTAGGGTGGAGGACAGGGACTGAGAAGTGGGGGATTGGAAGGACCATCTACGTGGACACCGAATTCACCTAGAATTGTGGCCACCATAGTGATGGAGAGTGACAGGGAGCCAGGAAACCAGATCTTCCTAGACTGCAGGAAAATGGGTGGTACGGTCTGATTTTTTGTGATTCAGAGCTCAGAGTTCTTACCGAAGAGAAAAGAGGGACAGTGGTCCAGATGTGGTGAAGAGAAGCAATAAGAACTTCCACCCTACCTCTAAGCCCTGTGGTTTGAGAATGTAGGGAGAAAATAGACACCACTTGAGAGGGCTGGGAGTGGGAGAGCAGTGTCCTCAGGGAACAGCCAAGTAGGAAGATAGAGGGAATGGTCAGAGAGGAAGGGGATCTTCCTGATGGCTGCCTGTGAGTTCCAGAGAGCACAGGAAAAGGGGCTTCAGACACTGGGAGGGAGAGGGTGAGAAGTAAGGTCAAGAAAAAAGTATGAAAGAGGCTGTTTGGGCATAAAAGTTGGAGGAATGAGAAGTGACTTGGGCTTCTCATTGTGTCTGTTGTCAACAGGAATAAAAGATATAATGAAATTAGTCCTGATATTCCCAAGGCTGAGTATAGGGAATGGGATGGGAGGCAGGCAGTGTGGATATTGGAGCACCCAGTGTTCTGGGTCTTCAAACAGAGTCCTGCTTGAGGGGCAGTCTAACCCCAGATAGAGGAGGGGTTATCTTAATTCTGAGCACTCAGCTCATCCTTACCCCTGCCCAGGGAAGGGTAGAGAACAGGAGAGGGTCATGGAAGGCTCTTCTGCTTTATTCAGCTTTGTGAATCACTTCACATATTTCACACATTGACAGCATCACTTTGACTGTGACATATTCTGCTAATTACTTTGTGCCTGATAAAGAGCCCTCCTTCTTTTCTTTTTTCTTTCCTTCCCATTTACCCATTTGTACTGCTTGTGTCTGGACAGACGAAGGCTGTAATGTGTGCTAGTCTGAGGGCAGAGCATTGCAATATGCCCTATAGGGCTCTGCTCAGTTAGATATTGTCTGCAAGAAGGCATTTGGTTTAAAACCAGGGATCACTTCTTCCAACCTCAGGGGCATCATTTCTATCTTCTGGGCAATCCAAACAGGATTCCATAGTACAAGCCAAAAGAAACTAAACAACTAAATGTATGAACTGACCTTTC
The DNA here is from genome assembly GCF_964374135.1 of Grampus griseus. Classification (NCBI taxonomy): domain Eukaryota; kingdom Metazoa; phylum Chordata; class Mammalia; order Artiodactyla; family Delphinidae; genus Grampus; species Grampus griseus. The sequence continues at coordinate 33,433,976 of NC_138998.1, read as the reverse complement.
AGTGACCTGTTTTGGGGAAATTAATTTGTATTTAACTCTTTGTGAGCACTGGATTTAAAATTCAAAATGAACTCCTTGATAAGTCCTGACTGCCTCCCTGTGGACAGATGCTAGTTTCTTAATTCTCACAAAAGAGATCCAAGAGAGATTTGTCAGAAGGACCTAATTTTAATTTGAACTCCTGTTTCTGGAATCCTGCTACCTTTACCAGGATATCACACAGAAATGACATTTCATGAAACATTTAAGTTTTTTTAACATTTCACTTCTAAAGGTCTACTTTGTGTGTGAGGGGAATTCTCAGAAATGAATCATACTTTTCAAAACAAAGGGAAGGAACAAATGTGAATATAAAGGTTGGTTAGAGAAGGAAACACATTTTTCTTGTGGAAAATTACAGCATGTGGTAGAGGTTTCAGAGGCGGACTGAAGCAGGGGAAGATGGCACTGATGAAATCATGATTTTAAATGTACCCCTTCCCTCCTTACAAAGAAATCTATCCTACAGATCACTTACATAGTACATAAATAATAAACACAACCAAGTTTTACTGGCATTTTTTTCCAACTTTGCATTGACATTTCCTCATATCTGCAGTATAGTCAGGGTCATAGTTTGGTCCCTGCAAGATTCTGAAAGTCCTGAGATAGCAAAGTTAAATCACATCCCTGCCAGGCTGTAAACTTTTAGAAAGCAGGACAAGACATCTTATGTCTTACACCATGACTTTGGGGAAATGATCTCACCCTTTGGGATGTCCTAGATGCCAAAGTCACAATGACATGATAATTCAATGAATGTAAATGTATTCAATGTATATTTGTTGAATAAATTAAATTATGGCCAGTGTATTATTTAGTACTGTATATTCTTTTCTACTTCTGTGGCTGCTAGCAATTCAAATGCTTGTGTGTAAGGAAATGTACAAATATACACACATACAGGTACACACACAGAGACATATACTGATACAGGAGATACCTGGATATACAGAGAGACACCCTGACTCTTCGCTAACATAATTTTCAGTTAGACTGAATGTTGCATTTCCCAACTAGGTATGTATAAGTTTACTGTAAACGTAGTTGTATTTCGTCAGTTTTTTAATCTTTTGCCTCATAGAGGAAACAACCATGTTTAGGAAACTATGTCTTAGGAAATAAAAATCAGCTCAGGAAGGGGAATGTGGCATCTCTTGGTAGCTTAAACCTAATCTCTCCACTGCTGACGTAGTTTTGACATTTTTAATCTCTAGTTTGTGCAGAAGAAACCCAATTTTTTTCATGCTCTATAAACAAGTTATTCTTATGGAAAAAGTGAAGGGGCCTTAACATAGGTTCATATTCCTTAATTAAGAGCTTCTATGATGAGAGAGAAGATCAAGGTGGTGGGATAGGATGTGGAATTCACCTCCCCTGACAAACATATAAAAAATACATCCTCATGTGGAACAGTTCTTTTTTTTTTAAAACGTTTTTATTGGAGTATAATTGCTTTATGATGGTGTGTTAGTTTCTGCTTTATAACGAAGTGAATCAGTTATCCATATACATATACCCCCATATCTCTTCCCTCTTGTGTCTCCCTCCCTCCCACCCTCCCTATCCCACCCTTGTAGCTGGTCACAAAGCACTGAGCTGATCTCCCTGTGCTATGTGACTGCTTCCCACTAGCTATCTTTTTTACATTTGGTACTGTATATATGTCCATATATACACTACCACTCTCTCACTTTGTCCCAGCTTACCCTTCCCTCTCCCTGTGTCCTCAAGTCCATTTCCTAGTAGGTCTGCGTCTTTATTCCCATCTTGCCCCTAGATTCTTCATGACCATCATTTTCTTTTAGATTCTATATATATATGTGTTAGCATACGGTATTTGTTTTTCTCTTTCTGACTTCACTCTCTATGAAAGAATCCAAGTCCATCCACCTCACTACAAATAACTCAATTTCGTTACTTTTTCTGGCTGAGTAATAAATATTCCATTGTATATATGTGCCACATCTTCTTTATCCATTCATCTGTCGATGGACACTTAGGTTGCTTCCATGTCCTGGCTATTGTAAATAGAGCTGCAATGAACATTGTGGTACATGACTCTTTTTGAATTATGGTTTTGTCAGGTTATATGCCCAGTAGTGGGATTGCTGGGTCATATGTTAGTTCTATTTTTAGTTTAAGGAACCTCCATACTGTTCTCCATAGTGGCTGTATCAATTTACATTCCCACAAACAGTGCAAGAGGGTTCCCTTTTCTCCACACCCTTTCCAGCATTTATTGTTTGTAGATTTTTTGATGATGGCCATTCTGACTGGTGTGAGATGATATCACATTGTAGTTTTGATTTGCATTTCTCTAATGATTAATGATGTTGAGTTTTCTTTCATGTGTTTGTTGGAGCTCTGTATTTCTTCTTTGGAGAAATGTCTATTTAGGTCTTCTGCCCATTTTTGGATTGGGTTGTTTGTTTTTATGATGTTGAGCTGCATGAGCTGCTTGTAAATTTTGGAGATTAATCCTTTGTCAGTTGCTTCATTTGCAAATATTTTCTCCCATTCTGAGGGTTGTCTTTTGGTCTTGTTTATGGTTTCCTTTGCTGTGCAAAAGCTTTTAAGTTTCATTAGGTCCCATTTGTTTATTTTTATTTCCATTTCTCTAGGAGGTGGGTCAAAAAGGATCTTGCTGTGATTTACGTCATAGAGTGTTCTGCCTGTGTTTTCCTCTAAGAGTTTTATGGTGTCCGGTCTTACATTTAGGTCTTTAATCCATTTTGAGTTTTTTTTGTGTGTATGGTGTTAGGGAGTGTTCTAATTTCATTCTTTTACATGTAGCTGTCCAGTTTTCCCAGCACCACTTATTGAAGAGGCTGTCTTTTCTCCATTGTATATTTTTGCCTCCTTTATCAAAGATAAGGTGACCATTTGTGTGTGGGCTTATCTCTGGGCTTTCTATCCTGTGGGACAGTTCTTACTGAAAACTAACTGGATCCTGGCAGAAAGATTCCTGTACAAGCAAGGTTGTAAGAAAGATCCACACGGAATTGGGTAAGACACGAAGAGAAGTGTGCCCCAGTGAGGGGACTCAGAGGAAAAGGAAGATTTTAAGGTCAGAGATCCTCCTTGGGGAGTAAATGGTTTGAACTACATATTGGGCACCCCAGTCCTGGGGTCCAACACAGGGAAGATAAGCTCCCTTGATTGTTTGGAGGGCCAGTGTGACTGACAGGAGGGCTGTTGGAAGCCTGGCCTCCACTTCTGTGGAACACACACCCACTTGCTTGCTCCCGAGGCAGGGCAGGAATGGAGGATTGAAACCGCACGGGTGGCTGCTGGTTTCCTGTGGCCATCTGGGTGCATGCCCCAGCCTGAGCTGAAGAAACGCTTCAGCACCACTTCTTATTACCATGTCACAGCTTCACACCAGAATGATGGCTACCATGGCCAAGGAAAGAGTTTGGCTGTTAGTCACAGAGGTGGCCCAGACCCAAAGCAACATCTGAGCAGGGCAGGGACAGCCATCACTGGCACTTGCACAGGCAGTGTATCCAAAGAGCCCCAAACTCTGTGGCTGGACCTCCACAACCTGCACCCCATCACATGGCAAGAACTGTCACATGCTGAGAGCCTGCTTGGGCCCTTCTTGCTCCATCACTGCTCCCCTTTGGGGCTAGGATGCTGTTGCTGGGATGTGGGAGAGATCACAGTTAAAGGGAACAGAGCCAGCTCAAACCTGACCCTCAGGGCTTCTACTCCAATAACTTTGGACCCTACCCCCTCCACTAGGGCAGTGATGGCCACTGAGCAGAGGGGCAGCCCTGGCTCACACCTGGTTCAAGCCCTAGCCCCTCCTTCTCCAGCTTTACCTCCTACCTAGGTGACAGCTGCCAGCACACCCTGAGGAAAGATGGGACTTCCCTTCACATCAGATCCAACTCTCCCATCAAAGCCATTGGGCACATGCTTTGTGCCCACAAAAAGGGGCATGTCCCACATAAGGACACCCCTTCAGTACCTCAATAGGTAAGTGTTTCACCTAACTTCATAGAGACAGAGAAAGTTAAACAAAATGAGAAAACAGAGGAATAGGTCTCAATTGAAAGAGTAAGAGAAAACTCCTGAAAAAACAAATAATAAAACAGAAATAAACAATTTACCATATAAAGAATTCAAAGCATTAGTAATAAGAATGCTAACTGAATTAGGGAAAAGAATAGATGAACGTGGTGAGAATTTTGACTAGAAAGGAACTAGAAAGTATAAAAAAGAACCAGTCAGAACTGAAGAATACAATAACTGAAATGAAAAACACATTAGAAGGATCAGTAGCAGAACAGGGGATACAGAATAATGCATAAGTAATCTGGAAGATAGAATGATGGAAATCACCCAATCAAAACAGCAAGAAGAAAAACAAATTTAAAAAAATGAGAAAAGTTTAAGACGTCTTGGGGATAAATGAGGCATTTGCATTATAGGAGTCCCAGAAGGAGGAGGAGACAGAGAAGGGGATTGAAAATGTATTTGATGAAATTATGGCTGAAAACTTCCCAAACCTGAAGAAGGATACAGATGTACAGGTACAGGAAGCATAGAGGATCCCAAACAAGATGAACCCAAACAGACCCACACCAAAACATATCAAAATGGCAAAAGTTAAAGAGAGAATTCTAAAGGAATCAAGAGAAAAAGTCATATACAAGGGAACCCCCTTAAGACTATCAGCTGATATTCTTTTGCAGAAACTTTGCAGGCCAGAAGGGACTGGCATGATATATTCAAAGGGAAAATCCTGCAACCTAGGGTACTCTACCCAGCAAGATTATCATTTAAATTGAAGGAGAGATAAAGAACTTCTCAGACAAGCAAAAATGAAAAAAAGTTAATCAATAATAAACCTACCCTAAAAGAAGTGTTAAAAGGTCTTCTCTAAGTGGAAAAGAAAAGGCTATAACAAGAAGTAAGGATCTATAGGAAAGGAAAAAATCCTAATAATAAAGGCAAATGTATAGTAAAGACTGAGGATCAACCACATAAATAATCTAGTACAAAGGTTAAAAGACAAAAAAAATGTGAAAGCAACTATAACTATAATTAACAGTGAAGAGATAAACGTGAAAATGTGAAATATGAAATCAAAAACACAAAATGTTGGGGAAGGGAGTGAAAAATGTATATCTTTTAGAATGTGTTTGAACTTAAATGACTACCAGTTTAAAACAAGTAAATATAGTTTTAGGTCAACATATATGAACTCCATGGTAACCACAAATCAAAAACCTACAATAGATGCACAAAAACTAGAGAGAAGGGAAAATAAGCATGCCATTGATGAAAACCATCAAACCACAAGGGAAGAAACTAAAAGAAGAAGAAAACATAGAAGAACTGGAAAACAAGTAATAAAATGGCAACATGTACATAGCTATCAATAATTACTTTAAATGTCAATGAATTCATACTCCAAGGAAAAGAAATAGGGTGTCTGATTGGATAAAAAAACAAGACCCGTCTATATGCCAATTACAAGAGACTCACTCAGAGCTAAGACACACACAGACTGAAAGTGAGGGGTTGGAAAACGATATTTCATGCTAAAGGAAGTGACAGGAAAGTGGAGATAGCCATACTCATATCAGACAAAAACATACTTTAAAACAAAGGCTATAACAAAAGACAAAGAAGGGCGTTATATGATGATAAAGGAATAAATACGAAGAGGACATTACGCTCATTAATATATATGCACCCAATACAGGCACCCCTAAATATATAAAGCAAATATTAACAAACAAATGGAGCAATTGACAATAATACAATAACAGTAGGAGACTTTAACATCCCACTGACATCAGTGGACAGATCATCCATACAAGAAATCAACAAGGCACACATTAGACTAGTTGGACTTAATAGATATCTACCAAACATTCCATCCAAAAAAAGCAGAATACACATTCTTCTTGAGTACACATGGAATGATCTGCAGGGTAGATCACATGCTAGGCCACAAAGCAAGTCTCAGCAAATTTAAGACTATAGAAATTATATCAAGAATTTTTTTCAATTGCAACAGTATGAAACTAGAAATCAATTAAAGAAAAATAGGAAAAGCACAAACATGTGGATGCTAAACAACATGCTACTAAAAAGCCAATAGATTAATGAAGAAATCAAAGAGGCAATCAGAAAATACCTCAAGACAAATTAAAATGGAAACACAACACTTCAGAGTCTATGGGATGCAGCAAAAACAGGTCTAAGAGGAAACTTTATAGCAATGAGGGTCTACCTCAAGAAACAAGAAGGACCTCAAATAAGTAACCTAACCTACCATCTAAAGAAGGTAGAAAAAGAAAAATGAACAAAGCCCAAAGTCAGGAGAATGAAGGAAATAAAGATCAGAGAGGAATAAATAGAATAGAGAGCAAAAAATAGAAAAGAGCAATGAAACCAAGACCTGGTTTTTTGGAAAGACAAAAGTGATGAAACTTTAGCCAGGATCATCACGAAGAAAAAAGAGAGGACCCAAATAAAATAAGAAATGAAAGAAGGGAAGTAACAACTGAACCACAGAGACACACAAAATCATAAAAGAATACTATGAACAATTATATGCCAACAAATTGGAGAACCTAGAAGAAAAGGACAAATTTCTAGAAACATACAACCTGCCAAGACTGAATCAGGAAGAAATAGACAATCTGAACAGACAACAGACACACAGATCAATGGAACAGAATAGAGAGCAAAGAAATAAACCCGCACACTTATGGTCAATTACTTTATGACAAAGGAGGCAAGAATATACAATGGAGAAAAGGTAGTCTGTTCAATAAGTTGTGCTGGGGAAACTGGATAGCTACATGTAAAAGAATGAGATTAGAACATTTCCTCACACCGTATACAAAAATAAACTCAAAATGGATTAAAGACCTCAGTTTAAGACCTGAACCTGAGAAGCAAGAAGAACTACAGTCCTGCAGCCTGTGGAACAAAAGCCACATTCACAGAAAGATATACAAGATGAAAAGGCAGAGGGCTATGCACCAGATGAAGGAACAAGATAAAACCCCAGAAAAACAACTAAATGAAGTGGAGATAGGCAACCTTCCAGAAAAAGAATTCAGAATAATGATAGTGAAGATGATCCAGGACCTCGGAAAAAGAATGGAGGCAAAGACCAAGAAGATGCAAGAAATGTTTAACAAAGATCTAGAAGAATTAAAGAACAAACAAACAAAGATGAACAATACAATAACTGAAATGAAGACTACATTAGAAGGAATCGATAGCAGCATGACTGAGGCAGAAGAACGGATAAGTGACCTGGAAGACAGAATGGTGGAATTCACTGCTGCAGAACAGAATAAAGAAAAAAGAATGAACAGAAATGAAGACAGCCTAAGAGACCTCTGGTTCAACATTAAATGCAACAACATTCACATTATAGGGGTCCCAGAAGGAGGAGAGAGAGAGAAAGGACCTGAGAAAATATTTGAAGAGATTATAGTTGAAAACTTCCCTAACATGGGAAAGGAAACAGCCACCCAATCCAGAAAGCACAGAGAGTCCCATATAGGATAAACCCAAGGAGAAACATGCCGAGACACACAGTAATCAAATTGGCAAAAATTAAAGACAAAGTATTGAAAGCAGTAAGGGAAAAACGACAAATCACATATAAGGGAACTCCCATAAGGTTAACAGCTGATTTCTCAGCAGAAACTCTACAAGCCAGAAGGGAGTGGCATGATATACTTAAAGTGATGAAAGGGAAGAACCTACAACCAAGATTACTCTACCCAGCAAGGATCTCATTCAGATTCGATGGAGAAATCAAAAGCTTTACAGACAAACAAAAGCTAAGAGAATTCAGCACCACCAAACCAGCTCTACAACAAATGCTAAAGGAACTTCTCTAAGTGGGAAACTCAAGAGAAGTAAAGGACCTACAAAAACAAACCCAAAACAATTAAGAAAAAGGTAATAGGAACATGCATATCTATAATTACTTTAAACGTGAATGGATTAAATGCTGCAACCAAAAGACAGAGGCTTGCTGAATGGATACAAAAACAAGACCCATATATATGCTGTCTACAAGAAACCCACTTCAGACCTAGGGACACAAACAGACTGAAAGTGAGGGGATGGAAAAAGGTATTCCATGCAAAGGAAAATCAAAAGAAAGCTGGAGTAACAATACTCATATCAGATAAAATAGACTTTAAAATCAAGATGTTACAAGAGACAAGGAAGGACACTACATAATGATCAAGGGATCAATCCAAGAAGAAGATACAACAATTATAAATATATATGCACCCAATATAGGTGCACCTCAATACATAAGGAAACTTCTAACAGCTATAAAAGAGGAAATCAACAGTAACACAGTAATAGTGGGGGACTGTAACACCTCATTTACACCAATGGACAGATCATCTGAACAGAAAATAAGGAAACACAAGCTTTAAATGACACAATAGACCAGATAGATTTAATGGATATTTATAGGACATTCCATCCAAAAACAGCAGATTACACTTTCTTCTCAAGTGAGCATGGAACATTCTCCAGTATAGATCACATCTTGAGTCACAAATCAAGCCTCAGTAAATTTAAGAAAATTGAAATCATAGGAAGCATCTTTTCTGACCACAACACTATGAGATTAGAAATCAATTACAGAGAAAAATACATAAAGAAACACAAACGCATGGAGGCTAAACAATACATTACTAAATGACCAAGAGATCACTGAAGAAATCAAAGAGGAAATCAGAAACTACCTAGAACAAATGACAATGAAAACAAGATGATCCAAAACCTATGGGATGCAGCAAAAGCAGTTCTAAGAGGGAAGTTTATAGCTATACAATCCTACCTCAAGAAACAAGAAAAATCTCAAATAAACAATCTAACGTTACACCTAAAGGAACTAGAGAAAGAAGAACAGACAAACCCCAAAGTTAGCAGAAGGAAAAAAATCATAAAGATCAGAGCTGAAATAAATGAAATAGAAACAAAACAATAGCAGAGATCAGTAAAACTAAAAGCTCGTTCTTTGAGAAGATAAACAAAATGGTTAAACCATTAGCCAGACTCATCAAGAAAAAGAGGGAGAGGACTCAATAAAATTAGAAATGAAAAACGAGAAGTTAGAAGAGACACCACAGAAATACAAAGCATCCTAAGAGACTACTATAAGCAACTCTATGCCAAGAAAATGGACAACCTGGAAGAAATGGACAATTCTTAGAAAGATATAACCTTCCAAGACTGAACCAGGAAGAAATAGAAAATATGAACAGACCAATCACAAGTAATGAAATTGAAACTGTGATTAAAAATCTTCCAAGAAACAAAAGTCCAGGACCAGATGGCTTCACAGGTGAATTCTGTCAGAAACTGAGAGAAGAGCTAACACCCATCCTTCTCAAACTCTTCCGAAAAATTGCAGAGGAAGGAAAACTCCCAAACTTATTGTATGAGGCCACCATCACCCTGATACCAAAACCAGACAAAGATACTGCAAAAAAAGAAAGTTACAGACCAGTATCACTGATGAATATAGATGCAAAAATCCTGAACACAATACTAGCAAACAGAATCCAACAACACATTAAAAGGATCATACACCATGGTCAAGTGGGATTTATTCCAGGGATGCAAGGATTCTTCAATATATGCAAATCAATCAATGTGATACACCATATTAACAAACTGAAGAAGTAAAACCATATGATCATCTCAATAGATGCAGAAAAACAGCTTTTGAGAAAATTCAACACCCATTTATGATAAAAACTCTCCGGGAAGTGGGCATAGAGGGAAACTACTTCAACATAATAAAGGCCACATAAGACAAACCCATAGCAAACATCATTCTCAATGGTGAAAAACTGAAAGCATTTCCTCAAAGGTCAGGAAGAAGACAAGGATGTCCACTGTCACCACTGTTATTCAACATAGTTTTGGAAGTCCTAGCCATGGCAGTCAGAGAAGAAAAAGAAATAAAAGGAATCCAAATTGGAAAAGAAGAAGTAAAACTGTCACTGTTTGCAGATAACATGATACTATACATAGAGACACCTACAGATGACCCCAGAAAACTACTAGAGTTAATCAATGAATTTGGTAAAGTAGCAGGATACAAAATTAATGCACAGAAATCTCTGGCATTCCTATACACTAATGATGAAAACCCTGAAAGAGAAATTAAGGAAACACTCCCATTTACCATTGCAACAAAAAGAATAAAATACCTAGGAATAAACCTACCTAGGGAGACAAAAGACCTGTATGCAGAAAACTATAAGACACTGATGAAAAAATTAAAGTTGATACCAACAGATGGAGAGATATACCATGTTCTTGGATTGGAAGAATCAATATTGTGAAAATGGCTATGCTACCCAAAGCAATCTACAGATTCAATGCAATCCCTATCAAACTACCACTGGCATTTTTCACAGAACTAGAACAAAAAATTTCACAATTTGTATGGAAACACAAAAGACCCCGCATAGCCAAAGCAATCTTGAGAAAGAAAAACGGAGCTGGAGGAATAAGGCTCCCTGACTTCAGACTATACTACAAAGCTACAGTAATGAAGATAATATGGTACTGGCACAAAAACAGAAACATAGATCAGTGGAACAATATAGAAAACCCAGAGATAAACTCACACACCTATGGTCAACTAATCTATGACAAAGGAGGCAAGGATATACAATGGAGAAAAGACAGTCTCTTCAATAAGTGATACTGGGAAAACTGGACAGCTACATGTAAAAGAATGAAATTAGAACACTCCCTGACACCATACACAAAAATAAACTCAAAATGGATTAGAGACCTAAATGTAAGACCAGACACTATAAAACTCTTAGAGGAAAACATAGGAAGAACATTCTTTGACATAAATCACAGCAGAATCTTTTTTGATCCATCTCCTAGTGCAATGGATATAAAAAAAAATAAATGGGACCTAATGAAACTTAAAAGCTTTTGCACAGCAAAGGAAACTGTAAACAAGATGAAAAGACAACCCTCAGAATGGGAGTAAATATTTGCAAATGAATCATCAGACAAGGATTAATCTGCAAAATATATAAACAGCTCATGCAGCTCAAAAACAAACAACCCAATCCAAAAATGGGGAGAAGACCTAAATAGACATTTCTCCAAAGAAGACATACAGATATGGCCAAGAAGCACTTGAAAAGCTGCTCAACATTACTAATTATTAGAGAAATGCAAATCAAAACTACAGTGAGGTATCACCTCACACCAGTTAGAATGGGCATCATCAGAAAATCTACACATAATAAATGCTGGAGAGGGTGTGGAGAAAAGGGAACCCTCTTGCACTGTTGGTGGGAATGTAAATTAATACAGCCACTGTGGAGAACAGGATGGAGGTTCCTTAAAAAACTAAAAATAGAATTACCATATGGCCCAGAAATCGCACTACTGGGCATATACCCAGAGAAAAACACCATTCAAAAAGACCCATGCACCCCAATGTTCATCGCAGCTCTATTTGCAAAAGGCAGGTCATGGAAGCAACCTAAGTGTCCATCGACAGAAGAATGGATAAAGAAGATGTGGTACATATATACAATGGATTATTACTCAGCCATAAAAAGGAATGAAATTGGGTCATTTGTAGAGACGTGGATGCATCTAGAGACTGTCATACAGAGTGAAGTAAGTCAGAAAGACAAAAACAAATATCGTATATTAACGTGTATACGTGGAACCTAGAAAATGGTACAGATGAACTGGTTTGCAGGGTAGAAATTGAGACACAGATGTAGAGAACAAACATATGGATGCCAAGGGGGGAAAGCGGCAAGGGGTGGTGGTGGTGGTGGTGTGATGAATTGGTCGATTGGGATTGACATGTATACACTGATGTGTATAAAATGGATGACTAATAAGAACCTGCTGTATAAAAAAATAAATAAAATTTTTAAAAAAGTAAAAAGAAAGGAGAATGGAAAGAAGGAAGAGGGTCCTAGGGACCCAGCTCCCTGACCCTCTAAGTAAAGAAAAAAATTAATTAAAAAAATAATAAAGTATATGGCAGGGGGACTTCCCTTGTGGCACAGTGGGTAAGAATCCACCTGCCAGTGCAGAGGACACAGTTTCGATCCCTGGTCTGGGAAGATCTCACATGCTGCAGAGCAACTAAACCTATGTGCCACAACTACTGAAGCCTGTGTGCCTAGAGCCTGTACTCTGCAGCCAGAGAAGCCACTGCAAGGGGAAGCCTGCACACCGCAACGAAGAGTAGCCCCCACTCACCACAACTAGAGAAAGCCTGCACGCAGCAATGAAGACCCAACACGGCCAAAAATAAATAAATAAATTAAAAAGAAAAGATCTGATCCCATTAAACTCATAGAAGAGAACATAGGCGAAACAGTCTTTGACATAGATTATAGCAATGTTTTTTGGATCTGTCTCCTAAGGCAAAACAAATAAAAGGAAAAATAAACAAATGGGACCTAATTAAACTTAAGAGCTTTTGCACAGCAAAGGAAACCATTGACAAAATGAAAAGACAACCCACTGAATGGGAGAAAATATTTGCAAACTATATGACTATTAAGGGGTTAATATGCAAAATATGTAATCAGCTCATACAACTTAATATCAAAAAACAAAGAACCCGATTAAAAAATAGAAGATCTGAATAGACTTCTTTTTCCAAAGAAGACATACAGATGGCTATAAAACACATGAAAAGGTGCTCAACATATCTAAGAATTAGAGAAACGCAAATCAAAACCATTAGTTACCACTTCACATCTGTCAGATGTCTATCATCAAAAAATCTATGAATAACAAATGTTGGCGAGGATGTGGAGAAAAGAGAACCCTTGTATGCTTTTGGTGGGAATGTAATTTTGTGCAGCTACTATGGAAAACAGTATAGAGGTTCCTCAAAAAACTAAAAATAGATCTACGATATAATCCAGCTATTCCACTCCTGGGTATATATCTGAAGAAAACAAAAACAGTAATTCAAAAAGATACATGCACCTCAATGTTCATAGCAGCATTAGTTACAATAGCCAAATATGGAAGCAACCTAAGTTGTCCATCAACAAATAGGTAAAGATGTGGTATCTATCTATCTATCTATCTACACACAATGAAATATTATTCAGTGATAAAAAATGGAATTCTGCCATTTGCAGCAACATGGATGGACCTAGATATTATTTAGCTTAGTGAAATAAGTCAGACAAAGACAAAAACTCTGTGTTATCACTTATATGTGGAATCTAAAAAATAAAGCAAATGAATGAATATAGCGAAACAGAAACCAATGCACAGATATAGAGAACAAAGTAGTGGTTACCAGTGGGGAGAAGGAAGTAGGGAGGGCAAAATAGGGGTATGGGATTAAGAGACACAAACCACTATGTATAAAATAGATAATCAACAAAGATACGTTATATATTGCAGGGAAATATAGCCATTATTTTGTGATAACTTTAAATGGAGTATAATCTGTAAAAGATATTTAATCACTATGCTGCACACTTGAAACTAATATTATAAGTCAACTATACTTCAATTAAAAAATAAAATGCATGAATAAAGTTTATTTTTAAAGAAACAGCTTCTGTGATGTATTTAATTGATTACTCCTCGATCTTATTTCTAACAAGTTGTTTTATACATAACTGGGCCTATTTTTTAAATGAGAGGGTTTTTTATGTCCATATGGCATTCATGTGGTTACGTATTTGTATGTAGCATTCTAGGAATAAAAATAATTTTTAAAATGAAAATTGCAGTACCAGCATGTGCCTATTTCTGCATAGTTCAGCCACTTTCAAGGCTTAAAGTGGGTGGGATTACGCATCTGAATTTTTCAATATAATTGTAGGGTTACTAATGCTTAGCAATTTTGGGTCTGTAAACAAGGAAATATACTCTTCTGGAGGTTCTTCTGTAATGGGTAAATATATTCTCTAAGTTAAGTGTAAGGATTCAAAACAACCATAATAGCTATGAAAAGCTACTCACCTTTGCTTCATTAGTGTGGTTTCTGTGAGTTTTTACTATGATAATAATTCTTCACATGTACTTATACTCCAATTACTTTACTATGTTTGGCAGCCCAAGCATGTCATTCCTTACTGGATTTTCATTGAGTTACTTACACTCATATTTTCTGTGAAGTAAGGCCTTTCCTGAACTTGAAATTTAATTGGTATTATATTGGGATAACCACCAACTTTATTACTATTTCCATCTGCAACAAGCCCCTTTAGTGTTTTGTGTGACTGGTTGCAGGATGATCCCTTCAATCTGCTCTGTATTATGATATTATTTCAGTGTATGTCTCATTTATTTCATACCACATCTTGCTCTATAAAGGATTTAGAATGCTTTACAAAGATGCATTAAAATATAACAAGTTAAAATTTAAGAGTGAATGTGAAATAAGAAAAAAAAGGTAGGGTAATAAAAAATAGAACCCTGAATGAAGCTAAGAAAATCTCAGTTTATAGGGGTGGATATTCTTGCTTTTGAAGGGACAGACACATGGCCTTGGGCTTTATAGCAGCCATTTTGCAGGGATCTCTGTTCCATTACACAGTATCTTTAATATAAGAAAAAAACATTTACCTCTCTTCTTCTGTAGTTTGGTCGGTGTTTGTTAATTGTTTAAAAAGAGTCAGTTTATCATACATAGAAGAGTAGTTATAATGTATATGGTAAGGTATGAAGAATAAGACATATACATCCTGTGTACCTTGTGCACAGCTGAAAAATAGAACATTACCACTTCCTTTGAAGCCCCCAGTGTGCTCTTTTCCAACTGCATTCCCCTCCTTTCCCCTTACTAGATGTAATCAGTATCTTAAACTTCACAGTTATTCCTTAAGGTTTTTAAGTTTTTACATTATTTACATACAAAGTAAAAGAATGAAACAATCATGTGCATGTTTTTCTGTGACCTTGCTTCTTGTACTCAGCATTGTTTGAGATTCCTCCGTGTTGAAGTTTGTACCATAGTTCCTTCATTTTTCCTTACGTGAGCATTCATTCTTTATTCCCTTATGAATAACAGTGCTATCAATGTTCCGGTTTGTGTCTCAAGGTTCATGTCTCCCTTATGTATGTCTTACATAGGTCCTCACATGTGAGACTTTCTCTAGGCTCTATAATTATCAAATTGTTGTGTCATATGTGCATATTTAGCTTTGCTAGACAATGCAAAATTGTTTTCCAAAGTTGTTATACCATTTTACACTCCAACTAGTGTAAGGGGAACTCTTGGGCTCCATATACTGATACTACTTGGTATTGTCTGACTTTTTTTTTTTTTTTTTTTTTTGTGGTATGCGGGCCTCTCACTGTTGTGGCCTCTCCCGTTGCAGAGCACAGGCTCCGGGCGCGCAGGCTCAGCGGCCATGGCTCACAAGCCCAGCCGCTCCGCGGCATGTGGGATCCTCCCGGACCGGGGCACGAACCCGCGTTCCCTGCATTGGCAGGCGGACTCTCAACCACTGCGCCACCAGGGAAGCCCCTGTCTGACTTTTTAATATTTGCCCATCTGATGGGTTATTGATGCATTCTTTATAAAGGTATTGCTAGGCCAGGAGCTTGGCATCAGAGGTGAATTTCCTGCTCATTGGATCCAAGAGACCTTTCTGAGAACTTCTTTTTAGTTCCTGAAGTTTTCCTTTATGCTACACTTCAGAATCTCATCTACTTCAGCTCTCTGAATTACTAATGTTCGTATGCTACCACCTGCTTAGATGAAGAATTTAGAACATTTTTCAAATGTCTTCAGTTACGATTTTCTCAGTTAACACAGAAATCAGTAATTACTTGACACTGCAACTAGTCCGTGCCAAGATATGTGCCCTGCTCTTGGAAACTTTATATGTCCTGTTAGGGTGAGGGCCAATCGGGCTGTAAACAAATTAAAAAGGAAGCATCAGGTGCTGAGATGGAGTGTAATACGGGAAACGTACTTCAGGTGGTGTGGTCAGGGACGGCCTCTCATGCAGGTGAATTTAGCTGAGACATGGTGAGTAGGAAGAGGTTAGCTGGAATATGTGACTACACTGGACCCTTGAACAGCAGAAGGGTTCATTCGCGTATACCTTATAGTCAGCCCTCTGTATCCACAGATCCTCTGCATCCGTGAACTCAACAAACCAAGAACGTGTAGTACTGTAGTATTTACTATTGAAAAATATCTGCATATAAGTGGGCCCATGCAGTTCAAACCTGTGTTGTTCAAGGGTCAACTATACTGTGTGTGGGGTGCGTTGGAGGGAGGGGAAGGGACAATGTTTTAGACCAGGAGGGAAGAGCATGTACAAGGAGCTTGAGGCAGGGTAAAAGCCCACATGTTTATGAGTTGTTGGAAGGCCGATATGGCTGGAGGGCAGATGCTGGTTTGGAGTATTGTGGTAAGAGGTGAGGTTGGATATTAAGAGCCAGTCGGATCATGTAGAACCTTCTAGGAGGGTAAGGAGTGTAAATTCATACTTAACTGCAATGGAATGCTGGTGAAGGGTTTGAAATGGAGGAGGTAGGGGGAGGGTGACATGATCTGGCTGAACTTTTAAGATGACTCTTGCTGATATCTGACGAATGAACTGAAGGGTAGGGAGCATGTTCATAGAATCACAAAATTATAAACATTGTTATCCGTGAGGATGCAGGGTGGGGTGTTTACCCTCCAGGGTCATTCACAATTATTTGGGATGGGGAAACAATAAGAAAATTGATTGTACTAACTGCCAAGTTTGTTGTACAAAGATAGGCCTTAGAGATTCAGAAAAGGGAGAGAACACTGTGGAGGGAGCAATCAGGAAAGGCTTCTTGGTTCAGTATGGACCTGGAAGCATGGGTAGAAGTTAAACGGCAGAGAAGAGGGAAGGCATTCCAAGCAGGACAGAATGGTGTAGACCTCTGGATAGAACAGAGGGGGGCTGGGAAGTGAATTTAGAGAGAGGGAAAGCTGTTCCCAGATTGTGAGAGACCATCCCTTCCCTAAAGATAGCACCACTAGTGAAGTAGTGAACTGACATGCTTCATGGCTTCATGAGGATATAGCTGAGATGGCTCTAGTTTAGAAGATTCACTAGGAATACAGTTTCCTTAAGAATAGCACCATTTCATTTTTTATTGTAGACTGAGTTTGTTGGCCCTGGATTACTATGCTATGGAACTTCGCTAAGTCACATGGTTGATTTTTGTTTGTCTCTGGGTCTTTATATAAAAGAACCAACTCTTTTTTAAATAACCTAAGAAGTAATTAGACAAGTGCAGGTTTAGGTAATAAAGGTGCTTATCTTACTCCCTCAAGACTTTCCTTCATTTCTTCAGTAGTGTGAGGAAATGGTTGACGCAACATGCATTGGCAGGGTCAAGTCAAGTCTGTTGTTCCTAGGAATGTACTGTCCAATTCAGTACAAATCCTTTTATTTACCATCCAACCCCTTCCCCTCTCTATCTCACCATTTGTTTAATGCCCAAACTCCTCCCTAGGCCTGCCCTGAAGCTGGAAATAGCAAGACCACCTGGTATTCGATCCTGGATTCTGTCTTCCTTCATTTATGCCCATAGCTGGGAGTGGTGTGTGGTCTGTCCAATCTTTGTCTGGTCAGAGTCCAGCTGTATAACAATGTGTACATTCCTCAGTCTGCTTAACTTATCTACTTTTCCTCAGTTTCTTGTATACCTGTTTATAATCTCTTGAATTTAACGGTTTAATATATATTATTTTTACTCACAAAGCCTGATAGATTTCTCTCCTCCAGGATGATAAATCTCTCTTTGATTGATGCTCCTCAGCACCTTCCACCTTTAACATGTCCTTCTAAATTTATTTTCCTATAAAAACCCACTGCTGCATTTTTGCCCATTCTGTCTTTTGGTTCAGTACCCACCCCCATCATACCTCATTAAGTTCTCCTCTCTGGGGGCACTGAGTGGCACCACCAGTATAACAACTGTCATAGGTCCTTGCTACCTTCTCACACCTCTTTTCAGGTGACTCAAGCCATTTTGATACCTGTCAGAGTCACAGATTCAGAGGGACCCTCTAAGTGCCCAGTGTGTGTGAAGTTGTGCCTGGCTTCTGGGAGGCCTGCAGTCTTGGGAGAAGAGGGCTTATACAAGTGAGGAGTGAGCCCATAGCACAAGACTGGCTTCAGCAAGTTGTCAGTCACCTGTGTTGAGCAGCCCCGGCCTGGGCACTTGCAGAGCTGTGGTGCACCTGCTACCACTGTCCCCTCTCCTTTACGGCTTGCAGGCAGTGAGCTGCAGAAACTGAGGAAATTCAAAGTGGATTTTCCTCTGGAAAAGGCTTAGGACTCTGATGCAACTTATGAGGAACTTCTATGAATACAGATGTAAAGGAAAAATACAATAAATGCTGAAGAATGTTTATTAAGAAGACAGCATGATTTAAATTTCATTATAACATTTCATTATAAGGACTCATTCTCTATAATGAAGCAGTGTCCATGTCCTGGCAGATGACCCACAGAAAAAGCTTTTGTTGCTCTGACTACAATAAACTTTTTGCAGTGAATACTTTCTCTGATTCTTGTTCACTTAACAGCCACTTGTCATTGGAAATGAATTGTGTTCTGAGCTGGAGATGGGTACATGGAAGACAGGCTACTGCAGCAACCCTGAATGTTCTGTTGCTGCCCTCCCACCACGCTTTTTGTAATTCAGTGTTTACTGCCTTCAGGAAATTCACATTGAGGAGATGGGGACCCTGGACAGCCAACTAATGCAAGTCTGATGTCCTTGAAGGCAGGAGCCCAGTACCTTGTACAGTGCTTGATACGCAAAAAGTGCTCAGTAGGAATTCAGTTTTTAGAAAAGTTTAAATACAATACAGAGATCACCCACATACTCACTACCCAGATTCAGATACACTTATTGTTAATATTTTGTCCCATTTGCATGCTCATGTACACACACTTTCTCCCTGCCTCTCTCTGTGTGTAGGTGGGTTGTTTCCACTTTTTGGTTATTATGAACAGTGGTGCTGTGCACATTCATGTGTAAGTCTTGGCGTGCGTATGCTTTTTCATTTCTCTTGGATATTTAGGAATGGAATCATGATACATTTATGTTTCTTTGCAAGAAACTCCCAAACTCTTTTTCTAAAGTAGCTGTACTGTCTTACTTTCCTGCTGGCAATGTATGAGGGTTCCAATTCCTCTACATTGTCACTAACATGTGTTATTGTCTGTCTTTTTTTTTTTTTTTTTTTGTGGTACGCGGGCCTCTCACTGTTGTGGCCCCTCCCGTTGCAGAGCACAGGCTCCAGATGCTCAGGCTCAGCGGCCATGGCTCACGGGCCCAGCTGCTCCGCAGCATGTGGGATCCTCCCGGACCGGGGCACGAACCCGTGTCCCCTGCATTGGCAGGCGGACTGTCAACCATTGCGTCACCAGGAGAGCCCTTGTCTGTCTTTTTAATGATAGTCATCCTAGTGGGTGAAGAAGTATCTCTTTGTTCTAATTTGCATTTCCCTAATGACTAATGATGTTGAACATCTTTTTTATGTGTTCATTGACCATTTGTATATCTTCTTTGGTAAAATGTCTATTCAAATCTTTTGCCCATTTTCATTTGGGTTGTTTGTTATCTTCTTTTTGAGTTTTAAGTTTTTTTTATATTCTAGATATGAGTCCTTTGTTAGATATACGATTTGCAGATATTTTGTATCTGTGACTTTCATTTTCTTAATGCTTTCTTTTGATGTGCAAAAGTTTTAAAGTTTGATAAAGTCCAGTTGATCATTTTTTTCTTTTATGTTTCATGCGTTTGATGATTCTAAGAAATCTTTGAATAATCCAAGACCATGAAGATATTTTCTATGTTTTCTTACATAGCTTACATTTATATCTATAATCCATCTTGAGTTCATTTTTGTGTAAAATGTGAGGCGGGGTCCAAATTAACGTTTCTGCACGTGGTTATCCAATTGTCCAAGCACCATTTTTTGAAAGCACTGTTCTTTCCCCATGAAATTGCCTTGACACCTTCGACAAAAATCAGTTTATCGTAACTATAAGAGCTTATTTCTGTACCCTCAATTGACATTTATCTTTTTGAAGAAAACAGTCTTCCCCCACAGCTTTTTTTTTTTTTTTTTAATAAATCCAAAATGAGGAACACTGTGATTTTTCCTCATGATTAGGTTCAGATTATGCATTCCTGGCCAGGATACTATGTAAGTTATATTGACTCTTTCTGAGATCATTACGTTTAGAAGTACTTGATGTCTACCTGTCCTACATTGGTGGTGGTAATTTTGGTCACCTGGTCAAGATGTCCAGTTTCTCCACTGTATAGTTACTATTGCAAATATCTTGCTTCTCATAAAATATTTTCCCCTACATCTAGCATCCATTGATGATTCTTGCCTAAATCAGTCTTTCCTGGGATGGTTGAAAAATGATTTTTCCAGACCTACCCACTCCCACTTTGCACATTGAACAATCAGCACTAGACATTCTGCTGTTGGAAGGAGCCCTCCCTTCTCTACCATTTATGTATTTCTCCATCTGTTTATGATTGGTGTGGACTGAAGGATTACTGTTTTTTCAAAGGTTTATAATTCATTACAGTCCTTAACTATTTTGGTGCTCAAATGATCAGATTTGGCTATGTGGACATTATTTGAATTGAAGGTTTATATAAGCTGCATAAAACTGGGTAGCCTCTTGGTCAGTCATATTACAGTTTCATGTCCAGAAAGAGTCTAACATCCAGTAGTCAGAAATAGTCTGATATTTCACAGATACCAGTGAAAATGGTTTAAATCTTTCCTGAAGTTTCTTAAACCAGAATCAAAGGGGAATGCCTACCATGATGCACAGCGCCACTTATCACATCCTCCTTCCCTGTCTGTCTTCATCTGCCTCACATTTCACCAATGGCTCCCCCATCTCTTCCCTCTCAAAACTCATGCTTGCTTGTCTTCTCTCTCTCTGTCCTTACTTTGAGCTCCTCTCTCCTGCATGTCCTCTTTGGAAAAATGTCTCTTCTGGACTTTGCCCATTTTTTTATTTAGTGGTTTGCTTTCTGATATTGAGTTGTATGAGTTCTTTGTATATCTTGGATATTAATCCCTTGTTAGATATATTGTTTGCAAATATCTTCTTCCATTCGGTAGGCTGCCTTTTCGTTTTGTTGATCATTTCCTTCACTGTGCAAAAGCTTTTTCATTTGATATAGTCCCATTTGTTTATTGTCGCTTTTGTTTTCCTTGCCTGAGGAGACAGATGCAAAAAAATATTGCTAGGACTGATGTCAAAAAGTGTACTAAGACCTCTTTTTCATTTTTAATAAATTTTATTTATTTATTTTAAATTTATTTTTGGCTGCATTGGGTCTTTGTTGCTGCGTGCGGGCTTTCTCTAGTCGCGGCCAGCGGGGGCTACTCTTAGTTGCGGTGTGCGGGCTTCTCATTAAGGTGACTTCTCTTGTTGCGGAGCAAGGTTTTCTAGGCGCACGGGCTTCAGTAGTTGCAGCACATGGGCTCAGTAGCTGTGGCTCGCGGGCTCTAGAATGCAGGCTCAGTAGTTGTGGCGCACAGGCTTAGCTGCTCCGCGGCATGTGGGATCTTCCCATGGCTCAAACCCATGTCCCCTGCACTGGTAGGTGGATTCTTAACCACTGCGCCACCAGGGAAGCCCCTTAAGGCCTCTTTTTTTAAAATAACGGCTTTATTGAGATACAATTTACATACCATACAATTCAGTCTTTTAAAATACACAATTCAGTAGTTTTTAGTATATGAACGGAGTTGTACAGCCATGCCAACTATATAGTTTCAGAACATTTTCATCATCCCCTGAAGAAACCTCATACTCACTAGCAGCTACACCCTAACTTCTTGTCCCCAGCCCCTGCCAACCACTAAGCTGTTTTCTATTTCTATGGATTTGCCTATTCTGGACATTTCATATAAATGAATTCATTACATATATAGCTTTTTGTGCTGGCTTCATTTATTCAGCATAATGTTTTAAAGTATGTTGTAGCATGTATCTCTACTTCATTACTTTTTATGTCCATGTAATATTCCATTGTTTGTATATACCATATTTTGATTATCCATTGATCAGTAAATGGACATTTGGGTTGTTTTTACTTCTTTGGATATTATGAATAATATTGTTATGAATATTTGTGTACAAGTTCTTGTGTGGATATCTGTTTTCATTTCTCTTGAGTATATGCCAAGAGTGAAATTGCCGGGTTGTGTGGTAACTCTATGTGTAATCATTTGAGAAATTGCCAGGCTGTCTTCCACAGTGGCTGTCTTCCTCCTGCCTTTCTGTCTCAAGTCTCCTGTTTCTTCTCATTTACTGATTCACTGTAGAGGTGACAAGCATCAGCTGATTAGCTGTTACCTCTCTAGATTGTGTGGAAACAGTGCTGCCATCAAAGTGTCTTTTGACTGTGTGTGAGCATTTCTCTCAGATATGTATACACAGGGAGTAGAACTGCTGGGTCATACTTAATTTTACTAAGTAGTATTTGATTGCCTTCCAGAATGGCTGTATCAGACAGTCCCCCCGCCAGCATTTCTTGGAGGTGCTAGTGGCTTCTTGATTTCCCCAAGTCCCCACCAATGCTTGGCATTATCCAACTTTCTAATCTTTGCCAGGCTAGTGTGTGTAAAGTGAAATCTCATTTTTTTTTGCATTTCTTTGATCACCAATGATCTGAACATCTCTTCCTATTTTGCTATGATTTCTAGCAAGATAAAGCACCCTTACTGAATAGTAATCTTAATTCCCAAGGAGTCCACCTCATCACAGTCTTCATTTGTCATCCTTTCTTTCATCACTCTTCATATCTAGCACAGCTCTGTGGTTTTAACTTCTCCCCGGTCCGTAATTCCTTCTCCCTTATACCTTATCCTTTGTGAGGTTGTGGGTAAGATAGGACATTATTTAGTCCAATCTGTATTTTGTTGCTGTGGGAAACAAGGAGCTTTCTCCTGCTTTGTACCAGCAGTGAGTCACAGAGGAAGTAACAGATGGTTTGAAGGGTGAGAACAAAGACACAAAGCCTTTGGGAGTAACGTTTCTTTAAAAACCACCATTCAAGGGGAAGGAAGTAAAGGAGGCTGAAAGAGTGAGGAAGCATGAGACAGGTTGCTAAGAAAGGGAGTGGTATCTGGAGACGCTGGGGTCCAAAGGAAGGAGGAGATGATCTAGAAAGGAAAATAGCTTTGGATGATGTGGGACATTAAAGAAAGAGAGAGACTCAATGAGACTTGGAGAGGGAGGAAAGCAGAAATAGGATTTTAGGGTCTAGTTTTCTTTTTTTTCTTTTTTTTTTTTTTTGCAGTACACAGGCCTCTCACTGTTGTGGCCTCTCCCATTGTGGAGCACAGGCTCCGGACGCGCAGGCTCAGCGGCCATGGCTCACGGGCCTAGCTGCTCTGCCGCATGTGGGAT
Organism: Grampus griseus; assembly: GCF_964374135.1. NCBI lineage: Eukaryota > Metazoa > Chordata > Mammalia > Artiodactyla > Delphinidae > Grampus > Grampus griseus. The sequence continues at coordinate 33,410,478 of NC_138998.1, read as the reverse complement.
CTTCCCGGACCGGGGAACGAACCCGTGTCCCCTGCATCGGCAGGCGGACTCTCAACCACTGCGCCACCAGGGAAGCCCAAGGGTCTAGTTTTCTAATACATGTACTTTGAAATATAATATATGTAGTAAAATACATGTATTTTTAAATACATGTACTTGACCTTGTGGTGTATGAAATGTACACTATAAAATTAAGCCAAAAGTCATAGTGTCAGTCCCTAAAGGACTTAACAGTCAAGTAGCTGAGCTTTTAATTTCTTTAGAAAATGTGAGTCAGGGAAGATACCAATAGACACTTCTACAACATGTAATAAAGTTGTGTAGACACTTTAATTCAGTGGTTTGCAACTTCTGTCCCACCCACTCAGCAGGGGGCTTTGGCTATAAAATTAAGCCAAAAGTCATAGTGTCAGCCCCCAAGGACTTAACAGTCAAGTAGCTGAGCTTTTAATTTCTTTAGAAAATGTGAGTCAGGGAAGATACCAATAGACACTTCTACAACATGTACTAAAGTTGTGTAGACACTCTAATTCAGTGGTTTGCAACTTCTGTCCCACCCACTCAGCAGGGGGCTTTGGTACACTCTGGTCAGTAACAGTGACCAGAGTGTGGTTGATGAGTTCTCTAAGTGTGGTGGAGGAAGGGATGGAGGAGAAAGTCAAGATGAGGATCATGTTTCTAAAAGAATGGGCAAAGAGGTCAGGGATGATGTAATATGAGAAACCAGTCAGAGAAATAGCCCAGAGCAGCTCTCCACTTGGCCATTTCAGAGGCCTCATTACCATATCAATGCCTCACCTTAACTTTTTTGCCCTCCCCACAATACACAGATTTTAATGATACCTGATCTGCTTTATCTTTCAGTTAGGGTCCTCTGACAACAGGACTTTCTGAATTCTCCCTCTTGGTTTTTGAGATCAGCAATGGCAATTGCTGAGAATCAGGGGCCAGGGGTAAAGGAAAAAACTATGGGGATAGGCTAAGGAAAATGCTGTGACTCAAAAAGGAGTTGAGGAGTAGGTTATAAGGCCCTCAGCATATTGTTTCTCTCTCAGACAAGTATTTAAAGTCAGTAGCTCTGGTCTTAGTTAGCATCCCTGAATTTCCCTTATTTTGCACCTTGTCCTGCTAGGGTTCTAATCTTTGCGTCTAGGAAACGCATCTAATTACTTAAGCGCTAAACTAAGAGGCCAGAGTGAAAGGTCAAGATGGAGAACAGATTAAAGATAGTAGTACTAATTCTCCCTTACATGTGTCTATCATTTCAGCTTAGTGTTCTTCTCATACTTTGAGGAGTCAAGGATATGACTGTCATCCTTACTATGCATATGAGGAGGCTGAGATACAGATGGGGAGAGGGACTTCCTCCAGGTATCCTGGAAGCTGAGACTGGTCCTAGGATTTTGAGTAACTTATTGCTTATGTCTGTGACAAAATGCTACAGATTGGGGTGAGAGTGCCTGGGAAAAAGAGTTGGCCATAAACTGGAGAACTTAAAGGGAAAGAAGGTTAAAGAAAAACTGCAAATGCAGTGTATAATAAAAATTAAGCTACTCTGCCCTTAAAGTTGACATCTTGTAATCTTCTACTTTAAATTGTTCCCTTGGATATTTTTAGAATCTAGAATCAGAATATTAGGGCTGGTTACCTTTTTGATATTCTAGTCCATCTTCATTTGGCTGAAGGCCAAAAGACAGCTTTCCAGGTTGAGATGTAGGAGGGCCTTGGAAGTGGGTGGAGCCAGAATTGCCTAATCCCTGCAAAATCCCTCTTTTTGCTAAGGCTTTGCTAAGCCTTTCTAAGGCTGACTGGAGTTGGGCTCAAGTCAGAGAGAACCAGATCTAGGGAGAGGCCGATGGCTGGAAGAGAAATCAAGTTCAGGGCCAAGAAATCAGAATCAGGTTGCCACACCAATGCAGGGAATGGCAGCAGTCAGAGCTGGGAGGGCTGGGGGTACTGCCTTGGTTCTGTAAATCAGATGGTCATGCTAGAGCCCAGGGGGCAGATGGATTCATGGCACAGAGGCCAGGACTTGGGGGCTGGTCTCCTGTGGTTCCTCATTCTTTGTCTGACTGAGCCAGAGACTTGGGTATGAGGCAAGAGAAGTAAGCTAGTGGGTGCCCAGCTGCTTGGGACTGATCTGGGGACGTGCAGAGTTGGAAACTATAAGTTAAAAGTTTTATAAGTTGAAAATTAATGAAAAAGGAATCTGAGGTGTTAGATTTTATTTTTGCAGAGAGAAAAAGTGCCTATTTAAGTGTGCTTTGTGTTTCTTCTACTGCTTTTTTCCTTTTCTATTGTCGTGATTGCAGTGGTGTTTAGTAAGGAGCCAGCTACCTGGGGGAGGGCTGCTGCCCAGAGGAAGTGCTGGGCAGCAGGGGGCAAGGCAGGGCACCCAGGCTACCAGTGTACCAAGAGCGCAGGACCAGAGGCCGTGGGTCCCCCACGCAGATTCCAGTGAGTTGTTCTGGCCCAGAAGTTTGATGCTCTGTTCTGTTGAGTTCCTCCTTGGGGAACTGAGAAATTCTGAGGAAAAACAAAGGCAAACTCAGTCTCCAAGAGCGATGTTTTGGTCACATTTCCTCTCCAGGGATAGCCTTCAAAGTTCTCACAATGATAAGCCAGAAATAAAAACTTTTCTTCTTGTTTTTCCCTCAAATACCCCTGCACTTCCGGTTTTCCTGTGACCAGGTAGATTTCTGCTTATTCAGGCCCTCCTCCTAGCTGCTGCTTAGTCACAGGAGAGGTGGCCCACTCAGCGAAGGTCTCCAGTCCTTGTCTTCTATGTAAAGGTGAACAGGAACCTGGCCAGGGTCCCCTGAGCTCTCTCCCAGACTGACTCAGTGTTGCCTCTGTGGCCAGGATGCAGCCAGTGTGTGTCTTCCAGGGAAGCCCTAGGGCATTCAGAGGAATCACTGGGTGCTGCCAGCTTTCTTTTGTGGGTGTTCTAATTTAAGACAAGGTAAATCAGCCTTGAGGAAAAAGAGCTTCCTGAACTGAATGTGAAACAGAGTGGGTGGGGAGTGGGGCAGAGCAAGTCTCGTCTGCATACCTTGGCCGACAGGGTGGAGCCTGGAGAACTTACATGCAGTACGTACATATCTCTGGCCTTTGTTTTCAGCTACCCACAGATGCACTGCTGAGTCACTCCTTGTGGACAGCAGGGCATGTACCCCCTCCTTCCTAATCCTTTGGGATCGCTCACTCAATATCACCCAAGGGACAGCTCCAGCCTTCATCCAGTTCTTAAGTATAAAAAAGGTGGGTTACCCCCAAACAGGCCAGTGTCTGAACCCCTTGCAGTGAGTGATGCTAAGCAGAGCTGCTCTGAATTGCTGAGCTGAGCATACAGGGTTAGATTAAGCAAGGGTGGGAGAAGCCCAAGAAAAAGTAAAGCCATAGTTACAAGACTGTGACCCTGTGAAGAACCATGGAATTACTAGTGATATTTTCCATTTTAAATTATTAATAGTGACTCAGTAATTTAAGTGAATAAAATCAACTGAAACGTAAATGCAACTTAGAAAGTAACTAGAAATTTGAGATACGTTCAACGGGAAGAGTTTTAAGATTGGAATTTATCTACTCAGTCACAGTAGTTGCACTGAATAAGACTAAATTATTCATTTTCCACATGTGAAATGTTCCCCCCTCCCCTTCACACAAACACACACACTGTTCAGTTATACTTTATCACTCTTGGATTCTGTAGAAAAAACGGAGAAGAAACTGATGATTTATTTATTTAGTTAGTTACTAATATAGTTGATTTACAATATAATATTAGTTTCAGGTGTACAACATAGTGTTTCACAATTTTTAAAGATTGTACTCCATTTAAAGTTATTACAAAATAATGGCTATATTTCCCTGTCCTGTACAATATATTCTTGTTGCTTATTTATTTTATACATAGTAGTTTGTGCCTCTTTATCCTCTACCCTATCTTGCCCCTTCCCCTTTCCTCACCCCACTGGTAACCACTAGTTTGTTCTCTACATTTGTGAGTCTGTTTGTGTTTTGTTATATACATTCATTTTATATTTTAGACCCCATATATAAGTGATAACACAAGTATTTCTCTTTCTCTGACTTATTTCATTTAGTATAATAATTTCTAGGTCCATCCACATTGTTGCAGATGGCAGAATTTCATTCTTTTTTATGGCCATGTGTGTGTGTATAAGTACATATATATATATGTGTTTACACACATGTGCACACACCACATCTTTATCCATTCATCTGTTAATGGGCACTTAGGTGGTTTCCATATCTTGGCTAATGTAAATAATGCTGCTGTGAACAATGGTGTGCATGTGTCTTTTTAAATTACTGTTTTTCTTTTCTTCGACTGTATACCCAGCAGTGGAATTGCTGGGTTATATGGTAGTTCTATTTTTAGTTTTTTGAGGAACCTCCATACTGTTCTCCATAGTGGCTGCACCAGTTTACAGTCCCACCAACAGTGTGCTAGGGTTCCCTTTTCTCCACATCCTTGCCAACATTTGTTATTTGTAGACTTTTTAATGATAGCCATTCGTAGACTTGTTGATGATAGCCATTCTGACATGTGTGAGGTGATATCTCATTGTAGTTTTGATTTGCATTTCTCTGATGATTAGTGATGCTGAGCATCTTTTCATGTGCCTTTTGGTTATCTGTATATCTTCTTTAGAAAAATGTCTATTCAGGTCTTCTGCCCATTTTTTGATTGGGTTGTTTGGTTTTTTGATATTGAGTTGTATGAGCCGTTTACATGTTTGGGATATCAACCCCTTATCAGTCATATCGTTTGCAAGTATTTTCTCCTTTTTGGTAGGTTGTCTTTTCATTTTGTCAGTGGTTTCTTTTGCTGTACAAAAGCTTTTAAGTTTAATTAGGTCCCATTTGTTTATTTTTGCCTTTATTTCTTTTGCCTTAGGAGACATATCCAAAAATTTATTGCTATGATTTATGTCCAAGAGTGCTTAGCCTATGTTGTCTTCTAAGAGTTTTATGGTTTCAGGTCTTTCATTTTGGACTTTAATCCATTTTGAGTTTATTTTTGTATATGGTGTGAGGAAATGGCCTAATCTTATTCTTTTACATGTAGCTGTCCAGTTTTCCCAGCACCACTTATTGAAGAGATTGTCTTTTCTCCATTGTATATTCTTGCCTCCTTTGTCATAGAGTAGTTGACAGCAAGTACATGGGTTTATTTCTTTGCTCTCTATTCTGTTCCATTGATCTGTGTGTCTGTTTTTGTGGCAGTACCATGCTGTTTTGATTACTGTAGCTTTGTAGCATAGTATGAGGTCAGGGAGCATGTTACCTCCACCTTTGTTCTTTTTTATCAAGATTGCTTTGACAATTTGACATCCTTTTTGGTTCCATATAAACTTTGGGATTATTTGTTCTAGTTTTATGGAAAATGTGAGCTGTACAGGCTTTTCTTTACATCAAAAAAAGACCTGTAAGGAAGCGCAAATTGGAGACTGTTAAACCATGTTCCCAAGACCTGGTGGCCTAGTGTCCACTCTTTGCTGCCCACTCCCATTCATATTCACTCACTGTTGTTTTGATAGGGATTGCATTAAATTTGTAGATTGCTTTTGATAGTCTGGACATTTTAACACTATTAAATTCTTCCAGTCCAGGAGCACAGTATATATTTCCATTTTTTTCAATCCTTTTCAAACTCCTTCGTCAATGTTTTATAGTTTTCAGAGTTTAGGTCTTTCACTTCCTTGGTTAAATTTATTACTAGAATAAAAATTCTTTTCGATGCAATTTTAAACTGGATTGTCTTTTAAATTTTCTCTTTCTGATATTTCATTATTAATGTAAAGAAATGCAACAGATTTTTGTATATTAATCTTGTATCCTGCTACCTTGCTGAATTTACTTATTAGTTCTAATAATTTTTGTATGGAGACTTTAGGGTTCTCTATATACAGTATCATATCATCTGCAAACAGTGACAGTTTTACTTCTTCCCTTCCAACTTGGATGACTTTTATTTCTTTTTCTTTTATGATTGCTGTGGCAGGGACTTCCAATACTGTGTTAAATAGAAGTTGAGACAGTGGGCATCCTTGTCTTGTTTCTGATTTTAGACGAAAAGCTTTCAGCTTTTCACCGTTGAGTGTGATGTTAGCTGTGGGTTTGTCAAAAATGGCCTTTATTGTTTTGAGATGTGTTTCCTCTTTACCAACTTTGATGAAAGTTTCCATCATGAATGCACGTTGAATTCTGTTAAATGCTTTGTCTGCATCTACTGAGATGATTGTGTGACTTTTATCCTTCCTTTTGTTAAAGTTGTATATCACACTGTTTGATCTGTGAATGTTGAACCATCCCAGAATAAGTCCCACTTGATCATGTTGTATAATCCTTTTTGTATATTGTTGAATTCGATTTGCTAAAATTTTACATTTATATTTATCAGGAAATATTAGCTTGTAATTTTCTTTTTTTTTTGTAGTGTCTTTGGTTTTGGTATCAGGGCAATGGTGGCCTTGTAGAATGAATTTGGGATTGTTCCATCCTCTTCAATTTTTTTGGAATAGTTTGAGAAGGATAAGTGTTAGTTCTTCTCTATATGTTTGGTAGAATTCCCCTGTGAAGCCGTGTGGTCCTGGACTTTCATTTGCTGGGAGTTTTTTTAATGACAAATTCAGTTTCACTACTAGTGGTTGGTCTGTTCAGATTGTCTATTTCTTCCTGATTTAAAAACTGATAATTTTTTGGGCTTCCCTGGTGGCGCAGTGGTTGAGAGTCCACCTGCCGACGCAGGGGACACGGGTTCGTACCCCGGTCCGGGAGTATCCCATGTGCTGCGGAGCGGCTGGGCCCGTGAGCCACGGCTGCTGAGCCTGCGCGTCCGGAGCCTGTGCTCCACAACGGGAGAGGCCACAACAATGAGAGACCCGCGTACCGCAAAAAAAACCCTAACAAAACTGATCATTTTTAAAGACCCAAAAAGGTATTCATTTATCAAAAAATAGATATTAAAATCTTTTATGTATAGCTCTCTGCTCAAAACTGTGAGGGCAATAGCATGCATGGTTCTTCCCTTTCAGAATCCTTCAGGTAAATAGGGAAGAGAAGACAAACTTGAAAAGCAGTATGAAAATATTATAGTTATATAATGGTTAGACAGTAAGCAGTACCAGTGGTATGTAATTAGATCCTAGAAGATCTTATTAGATCCATTAGATCTTATGGCACAGAAAGAGCTGTAACATAAGAAGGGAAAGAGGTCCTTGGTAGCTTCATTTTACCAAATCATTTATTTTTCCCAAGATTTGTTTCCTGTGTGTAAAGAATGGGCCTGTAAGCCAGGTCAGCTGAGACAAAATATGTACTGTATACCACATTTATCTGGGACTTGTCCAAAGAGTGGTCTCTGCAAAAGCATAGTCATACAAATCCTCCCAATGATTCTTTGGGGATTTTTGGAGACGAACTTAAAGGAACAGCAGATCAGAAGGGCTAATAGTCCCTCTCAGATGGGAGGGCCCCAGCAAGGTATCCTTCTAAAGTAAATGGCGGATGGGCAGGCTTGAAACTGTTCACAGTTGGCATCTTGCTCATCTGCTGGGATGGCAGTGTTGGGTGTACCTTGTCTTCAAGGAAGGGCCTCACCAGAGGCATAGAGAGGCCTCTGAGTACAGCTGAGGTGCTTCTCTACAAGACCAGAAGCTTTACCCTAGTGCACAGGGTGTAGACTTGAGTTTAGCACAGGTATTTTCTTGCTGCATGAATAACCAGGAGAAGTGGACTCTCTTCACATACTCTACCTGTTATCATTTTGTCTAAGGGAATTGGTTGATAAGATAGAGCTCTGTGTGCTCAAGTGAGCTGTACAGGCTTTTCTTTACATCAAAAAAAGACCTGTAAGGAAGCCCAAATTGGAGACTGTTAAACCATGTTCCTAAGACCTGGTGGCCTAGTGTCCACTCTCTGCTGCCCACCCCCATTCATATTCACTCATTGTTGTATATTGAGTAAGCAGGAATAAGCATGTGAAGGCAAAAGGATGGTGAATTTCAGAAACTTTGGTTTGTGATTAATTTCCAGGAGCTCCTAAAGAACTGATTAATGGGAATTGTGATACTGAAACTAAGCAAGTTATTTGCATCTTCGCCCTGCCTTCTCTAGGCAAATGCCTCCAAGGGCATTTATAGGTCACCTTTGGTACTTGACAGTGATTTCAGGGAAGGAAGGCTTTATCTAATGCTTACTTCTTCCTCAAGGCCCAAAGCAAACACTTTCTGCCCCGAGATCCTTCCCTGAGCTCTTTAGTCAAAATCAGTGGTCTTGTGTATCTTCCCATAGCTTTTTGTTCATATCTCTTATGATCACATATTTGGTTATTCACATGTGTGTCTGTTTCCTCGATTGAATTTTAAGATCCTTAAGGACAGATTCCATATATTTATTTTTTATACTCAGAAGCTAGAAATATTAGGCACTCAGTGCTGTGTGCGGATTGAAAGAAGTTTATATAGAGGATAGCCAGTGCAGTTCAGTATTGTCATTGAGAAGTACTGTCAGCTCTGTGTATAATGTTTAGGTATTTTCTCAGATTTTGTAAAAATACTAGGTTCTAATGCTTATGGGAATGTAAGTTTTATAGCTAGGCAGACTTTAAATTGGGTTTAATCATATACGAAACAGAACTTAACATTTTCCTCTTCAGTTCCTTAAAGCTTCTCCTCTGGGCTCCTCTATCTGTGAGGGAGAGTGGTCTGATGAAAGGAGCATGGACTCTAAAGCTGACCAGATGGGTGACTTGGGTAAGCTGCTGTCCTCTCCTGCACCTATTTCCTCAGCTGTAAAATGGGGGAAATTACAGTTCCCTTGCACGGTTCTAAGACACATGGTTGGCACCTGTGGTTAGGCTTGGTCATTTATGCCGTCATCCATGCCCTCATCATTTCTCATCTGGATATTTAACTGGAAGATGATTGTGCTGTTCTTTCAAGCCATTCTGTACCCTATTGTTTGTGGAGCATAGCTCTGTCACCACTTTCCTGTAGTACACTACTTCTTTATCACCTCCAGAAAAAAAGTTAAATTTCTTAGCATAGTACTGGAGGCTCTGACTCCCGTTTCATGCTTCAGCATTGTATCCTTCTGCTTTCATGTTGATTGATTCCCCTAGGAAGCAAACACCAACATGGAATTACAAATGCAAGAAGGTGGTAATGGGGAGAGGGAACAGGAACAGGCAGGGAAAGCTTTCGATGCGGTGTTGGTCTGACACCTGTGAAAAAGAAAGCAGGGAGGAAGGACAGCTCGGTAGGAAGAGCCTCAGACTTTGGTGCAGCTCTGAGAAAGTCTTGTCTGACCCAAGAATAAGCTTTGGGTCAAAAATCACCTATAGGGGGTCCCTGCCAGTGAGGAATGGCAAGCCTTGCTCAGTCATTGGCTGGAACTGCATGAGGAGAGCGTAGCCTCAGCTTGAAAGTTGAGGCAGATCCTAAATATAGCTGGGAGCTGTTGGTTCACTGTGCTCCTTGCGGCAGATTCTCCCTTGAAAATAAATCTGAGCAGCACACCTCGTGACTGCTGCAGTCTACTTTGTATACTCACCTCTGCCATGCCACGTTCCTTCAACCACCATTCAACAGATAAGAGTGCCCACTTTGTGCTGGTAACCAAGCTTGCTGAGCAAAGCCAGGCTTCTCTGGAGCCTATAATGGGGGAAATAAGTGCAAGTCAGATGTTCACAGTGGCAGGGGCATGACTATCAACCACACTGAGTGCTCTGGAGGAGAGGAAGCAAGAAGCACGGGAGCAGGTGACAAAGGAACCTGAATTCCTTGAACTTGTCTCAGCCTCTTGCCTTCTGTCTTTGCACTTGTCCTTCTACCATAACATCCTTCCCCTGCTTCTTTGCTTGGCCAACATCCTTCAGTAATATCAATGAACACATGTATAAGGTGACCAAATGTCCCATTTGCTTGGATAATTCTAGTCGATTCCTTCTGTTCCAGTGTAGTATTAGCATCACCATCTCTCATGCTCAAAATATCTCAGTTTGGACAATATATTATATGGTCATTTATTTGCCAAGAATTTGCACTGTTCTAGACATTATACGAAGTATTCATTTAATGCTCAGTATGCCTTTAAAACAGTAACTTTAAAAAAAACAGTTTTTCTTTGTGAAACTGAGACACAGGTTAAATAAATCGATCAAAATCACAGAGCCAGTGATGCTGGGATTTGTACCCAGGAAGCTTGGCCCTGAGTCTGTGCTCTGAACCACCTGGCTATTTTGCCTCCCTCAAGGCTTTACTTGGGAAGCCCTCCTCTGATGCTCTGTTGTACCCCTCAGCCTGGCTTAGCCGTTTGTGTACGAGCCTCTCTTGTAGCACATTGTGAGGGCCCTGGAGACTGCCTCTCACTTCTCACCCCCCTCACCCCCAGCCCTCACACACACTGAGCGCTTAGGAAGTCTGTTGAATGACTGGATGGAGACAGATGAGAGTTGTTGGTGTGTGCCACGTGGACTGTTAACTGGAACAGGCTCTTGGGTGAGTTATATTGCTCCTTTTTAGATGTTTTTCCCATTATGCAACCTTCAGACATTATTTACCTTCCCCTCCTGGCTGAATGCTGTCCCCAGACCTACCCAGTTAAGACACTGGGGACTAAAAAGGGACCTCTTTGAAAGAAGTGTGTTCCATAGTTCTTTGTTTGTTTTGTTTAATTCTCCTTGTGGTGTCACATTCATTGGGAAATTTATATTTCTTTTCATGTCCCTGAAGTAATACCTTATTTTTAGATCTAACCAGAGGGCATTCCAAAGACCATGGTATTTCTGGGTTTGTTACAAAAGAAATATATAATTTAAAAAAAAAACATTTTTCATTTCGCTAAGAGACTTTCAAAGGGATGAGACATTAAATAATTGGGAGATGAAGATGTTGACTCTATTGCTCTTCCTTCTCACCTTCCTCAGGAACTAGTCCTGAGGTAATGTAGAAAGGGGACATATAGTAATTCTAAAAACTTCACACTCCCTTTGTGTGCATAGCTAAGACCTTCCTAGATAAATAAAATTTCTTAAGATGTTGAAGGTAAAGCTCTGAAGCTCTTGACATGGTTACAGGAAGCAGAGAAAAGGCATCCAAGAGATTACTCTTTGTAACGAGGAAGACCCCTCCCCCATATCCTCTGCTGTAGCTCCTCTCCGAAGTACCCAGATAATAGTAGTTAATGCATATTCCCTGAGTTTTTCAGATGCTAAAAACCACCACCAAATGAAAAAAATTAACTACTTGATGATCATAAGCACGTAGCCCCCAGACTTTGTGGAGCCTAAGGATCGATCACCATCAGCCAATCAGAGAATTGTGCAGGAGCTGATCACATACCCTGGGGATCCCCCCGCCACCCTCACCTTTCCTTTAAAAATGCTTTGCTGAAACCCATGGAGAGTTTGGGGTTTGGGGGGCACGAACCACCTGTTCTCCTTTCTTGGGCCTATAATAAACCTTTGTCTGCTCCAAACTCCAACATTTCGGTTTGTTTGGCCTCACTGCGTTGGGCGCAGGAACGCAGTTTGGTAACATCTTCAGCCAGGAAGTTTTCTGTCATCTGTGCTATGCATACCTCAGTATCATGGAGGAGGAGATTTATTTCCAACTGTTAGGTTTTAAAAAATTTCACAGAGTAAAAAATTATTAGGGATTTTCAACTGATAAAAACGAGAGAGAACAGTATCATGAACCGCATGCACCCAACTTCAGCATTCATCTGCCTTCTGTCAATCTTACAACCAGACTTGCCTGCTTGTCGTGAATGCTGTGCTCTCTAGTCAGTCGGTTTTCTCCCAATGCTTAGTTTTCCTTTGGTTAGGCTCCTTTTACTCTCACTAAAAAAGTCAATCTGTTAGACCTATCCCAGCCACTCCTCTCTTCTTGTCTTACTCTAGAGAAAAAAATGATCTTACATCATGGTATGGAGCAGGATGCTGTGAAGTTAACTCATCCTGAAATGGTGTAGACTTCCAAGAGCTATTGAAAGACACGATGTCATAGGAGAACAAGGGATGCCGACAAGGGCAAATCCTGCCGGGATGATGAAAGCCTCAGAACTGGTCTTTGAAGGATTATTAGCTTTTGGAGAAGATTTTGGATGGATAGCAAAAGAAATAATACTTGCAATTTTTTATTACCATAATGACAACAATAGCACCAAGTTTGGCATGCTTACATGCCATGCGTGTGTATCAGGTACTCTTCCAAGCACTTTACATATATTATCTCATTAATTCTCATAGCAACAAAATGAGGTGCAAGAACTGTTAACATTTCCATTTTACAGATGAGGAACCTGAGGCACAGGGGAGCTAACTCACCCCAGGATGTACATGGCACAGAGAGAGGGAAGTTCAGATATCCATGGGCTCACAGAGTGGGAGTGAAAGTCATGGAGACTGACTCCTTTGTTAAGGAAGCCATGACTCGAGGTGTAGGGAGCTTCTCCAGGACACATAGCTACTGGGTGGAAGGGCTGAGACTCTTATCCAGGAACCAGACTTGGGCCGGGTGTGTTTCACTTGTACCACACGGCTGTCTCCACTGCCAGGAGCTCCTCAAGAGGTCTCATGATACCAGTCTCTACCTTTCACCTTTTGTTAGGATTGACTCTTCTCTCACTATCTCTTCCTTCCAGGAATATTTCTTGCTTTATATAGTTTGTTTATCTTAACTCTGCAAATTATTAAACTTTGCAGACATTTAGAGAATACAACCTATTCAAGGCATAGTATCACAAAGTAAGTGTGAAGTTGGGGGAAGAGTCTCCTGCCTCCTTATATGAAACTCTAAATATAAAAAGAGTTGTTTCTATTCCTTTTTTCCATTTCCTCGACCTCATAGTCTCAAAGGTGTCTGAAGGATAATTTTTCTTTCTCTGCCACGAAAAGCATTGCCCACTGTGGTGCTTATTCACTTTATTTTCCTTTTAGAATGGAAAAGGGCTATACAAAGCAAAAATCCAATGTGAAAGGAACACAGAAGCACAGCACTGATTCTCAAATCAGAGGCTGCAACAAGAGATGGGAATATAATTGAGTTATAAGGGTTTCCCTTTTCCTTTTTATTTTAATGCTTGTATCCTCATGGGTTTTTAATCTATTCAGTATATTACAATAATAGTCTTTTTTTCCTCTAAATTTGGCTACTGGAAGTCTCTTTAATCCAGTTTCTATGTTGTTTTGACAAAACCCTATTAATCTTTGAGTTGTTACTTGCTTTCTGTGACAATAAGATGTCCCAATAAGATGTCATGTTGTATGTTCTTGGTAGATTTTTTCTTTTTTGTAATTATTTTAATTTTATCTTTTGTGGAAGAGTAGAAGGAACAGTTTAGATTATATGGATTTTAGAACTTCTTGAAAAAGTCTGAAAGCCATCAGTTAGATCAGTGTGCCATTTGTGATTTAAAAAAAAGTGTTTCAGTCTTTAAGAGCAATATTGTTACAGTGGAGCTTTATTTTGGAAATGGAATTTATAAGTTTTCTAAATCAAGTGTTTCTGTTTTTTACTAATTTTATCTTTTCTCTTTTTCAATTCTTCCACTCATTTCTCTCTTTGCTGAGCCACATTTTTAAACAAGAGAAAAGAAGAGAAAGAATATACTGATAATTGCTTACTAAGGAAATTTCACATGAAAAGAAATAGAATTCTCAGATACTGATCCTGCCCAGAGAATGGTGAAAAGGATGACATACCCAAATATTTGCTGTCCACAGTGACCATCTCTGCTCCCTCCTCCTTGAGTCTGTTCCTCGGCTCTGAGCCCCACTGGCCTGTCCAGGGTTGGCTAGAGGTAAAAGCAGCTTATTCACTTCAGAGGCAGATATGCCTAGAGTCACATTTTAGCTCTCTTATTACTTAATTTCTGGAGCATTCAAGGCTCCCCCCACTGACACCACCAAATCTGAAAAGTGAAGCAAAACCACCCTTGTAAGTTGGAGGCGAGGATTAAATGACAAATTCTACACAATATAAGTGCAAGACCTGAGGCATAGCAAGGGTCCAGTAGTTGTTGAATTCCATCTACCTTATATTTACACATTTGGGATTTTGTCTGCCTCATTTCTCTGAAGTTTTTTATTGTTGAATATAAGACAACTGCAACAACTTCATAAAATAGTTACAGTTTGATGAACCATCATAAGATGAGCATTCTTTGAAACATCGTCCATGTGAAACAGGTCTCGTCTTCCTTCATTGGACAAGGTATGCACTGGAGAACAGGACACGGTCTTGCTTCCACAGAACGGATGATTCTGTAGTACCTTGCACTGCCAGAGGTCAGACATGGTAATGAGAGAGGACATTTCATGTAGCTAAATTAAGTTGGCCCAAATCCAGCAAAGACCCTGGTAGCAGAAGGGAGAGCTCTTTGTCCAGGACACTGGTTGGGCATTGCTGTGGGTTAGCTGCACGATTCTACACCCCACTTCTATGGCTGTGGAAAGAGTGGCCTGCTTTGTAGTTTTAAAATTACAAAATGATTAGGAAAAATGCAGATGTGTAGAAATCCTTGTATGCATCCCAGCAATCTTAAGCTTCCACTTGGAAAAGGAAGTTCAGAATGTTGGGAATCCCTGAGGAAGAAGACTAAACTTTAAGATTTTGGCTCTTCTTGAAGTTCACTCAGTGGTGGCCACCAGCGGTTGGCTGCAATCCTAATAAAGACATACTTGACTCACCTGATCTCCCTCTTCTCTGGGCTTCTCCCTTGTTACGCTCTCTGGCTTTGACTCTGCTTTGCATCTCCTTGACCTGCTCTCCACTCTTCAGGACGCTGGGCTGGATAGAAAGTCTTGTTGAGTTCTGAACACTGCCTCTAGGAGTTCCCTCGTACCTTGCCATCCCACACTGACTCATTTTTCTAATTCTGCCCAGTTTGAATCTGGTAACCCTGCAGTGTAAATCTTCTGGAAACTGTCCCAGGCTCCACATCTTATAACCACAAGAGGTGGCCACTTGCCAGCTTGCTCTGCTGCCCAACCCTCATCTGAGAGATCAGACACTGGCTTCTACTGGTGGCTAGGGGTTAACCAAGGGAATGTCTTTTTTTTTCTTTCTGTTCATGTTTGCTTTTTTGTTTTTGTTTTATGCTGGCCCTTAAAAAATGTCATGAAGCTTTGGCATTATGACAATTAACTCTTGGCATTGCTTTTTGGAACCAGGTGAGGGAAACTTACTTCTGTCATTAAGACTGATTGTGCCAGGCTCACACTGTCCATTCCAGAGCACCCTTCTTACACTCTCTGGCATTGCTGATTAACTTGCTTTTGACCTTGTCTCTTTAACAAGATTACAGATATCTTGAGAGCAAGGACCATGTCCATCTTTCTTCCTTGACACCTGAGCACTTGGGGTTGTCATCATCTACCATGTGTGGCTGCAGCTAGAGAAGAGCCTTTTGTTTTGCCTGGTCATCGTGTAGAAAGTCAGGTCATTGCCTATTATATCATTAGAGTCAAGGTTGAACTAACTAGTGCCTTTGAGAAATAATGCCTTCATTAGAAAGGGAGCCCACTCCCATTAGAGAGCTTTCAGAGAGCTACAGAAAAATATCATAATCTTGGTATTGTACCTGTTTGGTGAAGAGAAACAGATTGTTACTAGAGTGTTGAAATTAACTTTAGGGTTTTCTTTCTCAGTCAGGTCCCAAATATTTTAGGGAGGCATTTGGGGCAGTACAAGGGTAGCCGTGGTCATTGCTCTCAAGGTGTCTGTAGTCTTGTTGAAGAGACAAGGCCCAGAGTAAGCTAACCAGCAATGCAAGGGCATCTGAGAAGGGTGCTCTGGGTTAGACAGCATGTGCTGCAAGGTTGACAGCGTGCAGAAAAGGCCTCACAGAGGTGGTAAAACATGAAGGTCTTAAATTGGACCTTCACAAATGGGACAATTCCTAAGAGCAGAGAGGAGGGCTGTGGAGGGGGAGACCCAGATGTGAGCAAACTAATGTGCAGGATGTATCTGAAGGAGCTGCGTATGTAAATTAGGCTGGAGTAGCAAGAGGATAAGACAAAGAAGTAATGGTACGTAAATTGAGAAGGGTTCACCATATATCATAGGGGGCAATAAATGCCAGCTTAAGGGGTTTGGAACACTTGAGAAAAAGTGTTCTAGTGAAGGTGATGTTCTCAGATTAGCCGTGGAAGAGCCGGCAGGGTAGTAGGGATGGGGCAATGCTAAGAACAGGGCAATTGTGGGGATAGATTGCTGCTGGGGCTGCTTTTTTCAGTAGCAAAGCTTAGGCCACTGTGTTCTCCTCCTAAACTAATTTCAAACCATTTTTATAGATCTGTGCTAGCAGTTCATCACACAAAGAGTTTTTGCATGGTTCATGGTGCTAGGCAGTACATTAACACTGTATTTGAGTGTTTGGCTTGGAATAAATATTGACATTGATAACTCTTTTTAAGGACATTTCTGATTGATAATAGACATTTCAATAGCTGCTTACTAGATTGAACCCAGAATCATATAGCTGTGGCATTATGACAGTCCTTGACATTGCTGTTTGGGACCAATGAGGAAAGCTTACTGTGTCATTAATATTGGTTGTGCCATGGCCACAAATGCCAAGAACAACCATCCTAAGTGTGCAGCCCTGGTCATCGTGCACACTGATGCATGGGAGATAAGAATGATGTCAGTTTTCTGGTCAGTTTGCCAGCTTATGTTCTGTGCCTTTTCTGTAATTTTAACATATCATTATATTTTGAATTTTTTAATTTAAAATAGATTTTAGTTCTTTTAAATAAAATGCATATGCATCCTATTTTGGGCCAGTAATTAATTCATTTTTATAGCTTTATTTGGTCCACTTTAATCTGAATGTGCCTCATAACCTTTTATGGTGCCCTATGGTGAGATAAGTTTGGTGACACCAATATAAGTTGTCACTTCATATGGATAGTGTCTGAGTAAACAGTGAATTTGACAAGGAAAGAGAAGAGAGAAGAGGTTCAGGAGTCGCAGAGTCTGGCTTAATGAATATCTACCTTCCTTAATCTCAGATGTGTACTAGACCCCATGGTTCAGAGGTGCAAGCTAGCCCTCATTTCCTGACTCTTGGGGGGAAGAAAGCTAACGGTCTGGTTAGAAATCTTGTTTATTCATAAGCTGACTTGCTGAAGGTAGTCTGAGTATCTTGAAGAGATGGAAAACAGGTCTGTTGTCTGGCTGCTTACCAGCATTTGGTAAACATACCAAGTTCAATCAAATGTCAGTTTAACATGTGTTCAATATGTAGATTAATTCCTAAACCAAAATACACAAAAATGAAAGGCTCAACTAATGGAATTTAAAGGCAAGTTCATACTCTGCCAGCTTTGTAGGCTGAGCATAAGCAGCAGATTAAAATGAGACCAGTGAAGGTGAAGAACATGGTAGGGATGGAAGAAGGTGGCCTTACCTTATGTTCTTATGTTACTGAAATCCTGGAGAGCTTGTGGCCTAATTAGAAAATAAAACATTCATTACCTGAGAGGGAGATATTGCGTTTAGAACAAATAGATCTCTAAAATCCTTCATATAAAGCATCAGGAGCCAGGCAAAAGGTTGTCAGTGAGCATTTCTGAACTCTCTGGCATCTTAAGGCAGTGCTGTGATTCTCATTGCTTGACAAATATAACAATTCTTCAGGAGAGTCTTTTCTCCCAACTTAATTTTAAAAGGAAATTTCACTTAGCTGCTGCTTTGTTAGGGTCCAGTCTGTAAGGGTTTTGAGGTCCATGTATCATTGGCTCATTCCCATGTCAGCTCTGGGCAGTATGACTTTGGGACAAAGCTGTCAATATGCATCAATAAGTCATTTCCCACCATTATAAGGATATTATATACTCATATATTGCCAAATAAAGCTTGATAGGTCAATGCCCTACCACTCTTGTACTAATTCTGTAAGAAATTCCAAAGTTTCATTGTAAGAGTGAGGTGAAGCAATCATCCATGCAGTCAGCATCCAGAGAAATCCATTGGTTAACAATTTGGAGTTTTTCTTTCCAGTATAATTTACATGCATATAGGTATGTACTTTTTATTTTATAAAATTGGGATCATACTGTATAAAAGAATATGTGCCCTACATTTTCACACAACATGTAACTTACCATGTCATTAAATGTTCTTTGAGAACATGAGCTTTTAAGGACAGAATAGTTTTCTGTGGATGTCCCAGAATTTACTTGCTAATGTTCTCCTTTTGTTAAATGATCATTATCTGCTGTTTTATACTTGTGTAAAACAACGATGGTTATCCTTGCACATTCGACTAGTGTTTGTGAATTTTTTAGGATAAATTAATGTAAATAAAGTTATTGGTTAAATACATACATTTTCAATAAACATTACCACAATGCTTCCAAAAAAGCTGACTCTAGTTTATATTTCATCTAGGACTATGAGAGATTGTTTGTTTCAATGTGCTCCACCAACACTGTTACTGTTAAAAATTATTTTGCAGATTCATAGATAAAACATGGTATCTTATTTTAATTTGTATTTTTTGCCCAAGAAATTGAATTTTTCCATATATTTGTGTACTTGTATTTATTATTGTTTTGGCTTATCCTGTACTCTACCGAGTGGTTCTCATTGCAGATTGGCTTCCCATATCGGCATGAGTGATGGGACAGTTATACTTTATAACTAACCACAAACCCAGGCAAAGGGCAGCCATTCTTATGGATTGGTTTATTAGATCAGCCAATGTATCTACTATTGATTGATTGATTGATTGATTGATTTGGCTGTGCCAGGTCTTAGTTGCAGCATGTAGGATCTAGTTCCCTGACCAGGGATTGAACCCTGGCCCCCTGCATCGGAAGCGTGGTGTCTTAACCACTGGACCACCAGGGAAGTCCTGATGTATCTACTTTTATAATAATCTACTTAATGCACATCTGTCATAACTTTCTGTTCCTTATTCTTTTCTGGACGTTTATTGATTATGGTACATAATATGGTATAGTAAGATCATTAAAAAAAACTATCTGATGAGTGGAATAGTTTTTCGTATTATGAATTTATGAATTCATTAGTATCATACTTTTAAAACTGTCTATTTTTTTAAATACTACTCTTAACTTATTCACCATCAACCTGGTCAAATTCTTTGGCTTGAAGAAGACTGTGAAATCATCAAGATCATTTTCTGCCTTTAGGCAAAGCCTAATCAAATTAGGCTGAAGAGGCAGTAGAGAGGAGGCACTATGTTAAGTCTGGAGGTTTGGTTTTGAACCCTGGCCCTTTGAGTGACCTTGGCCAAGCCAACTTCTCTGAGCCTTAGAGTCTCCATCTGTAAAATGGGAATAATAATCCCAACTTTACTCACCATAAAAAGTATTCATTAAAGAAAAGATATATATATATATAAAATACATAAAATATTGTGTAAACTTTTACAAAGTATGATAATATACGGAATTGTATAACTTTTTCTTTTTATTTCAATAAGGAATTCAAATTCATGGGCCCAGCACGCTTCCTCTGTGCTACTCTGCTACCTGGAATTCAAATTCATGAATTGTATAAACGTTGACTGTTTTGTACATGGCCTTCTGGTTTACAGGCCCCAAAGTTTTATACAAAGTTTGGCTCATACCTGAAAGAGCATACTCCCTAATTTTCTATATCTACTAATGTTCTCTTTCTAAAAACTCTGCGAAAGAGATACTTCTCTAATTTGAGAGTCATCTAAGAACTATCATGGTAGCATAAGAACACAAACATATCATGCTTGTTTTGATCCTCTCTGAAAATACACATTATTCGGTACCTTCTCTTGCTAAGTTTCAACTGGTCTGTCCCTGTATAATAATAAAATACTGAGTCTATAAAGTATGGTGACTTCAGCAATACTTACAGCTTCAAAATTACAAGGCATACCTTGGGAGGAGGCTTGTGGCTTTTTCCTCTGATGCCAAGCTAATGATGGCAGGGAGGGGAGCCAGGAAGAAACAGTGCATCATTTGAGCCTTGAATTTATAAACAATTAAGTGATGGAATAAATCAACTTCATTTCAGATCCAGACTGGTAAGGAGTCAGGTATGAAAAGTCAGCAGAATTCTTTCTCATTGATTAGTTGGCATACTAAGAGTGCTGTGAAACATCTCCATTGTTTCCTGAACTCCAGGGTCTAGGACCTGCAGCTTATAGTATTCTCAAGCCTCTTTTACCCAAGTGATATTTAAAAGTTTTCTATCAAATTTTAAATTTATAATTTGCTTTAGTTGTACAATTTTAAATATATCAAAATATTATAATAGTTCACTTTTTAGAATCTTAGAAGTTTTTAAAATAGCATTTGTTATTTTTTTAAAAAATAGTTTTAAAAATAGCATTTAAAAATAGCATTCTAGGGCTTCCCTGGTGGCGCAGTGGTTGAGAGTCTGCCTGCCGATGCAAGGGACACAGGTTCGAGCCCTGGTCTGGGAAGATTCCACATGCCGCAGAGCAACTGGGCCTGTGAGCCACAACTACTGAGCCTGTGCGTCTGGAGCCTGTGCTCCGCAACAAGAGCCCGCGATAGTGAGAGGCCCGCATACCGCGATGAAGAGTGGCCCCCGCTTGCCGTAACTAGAGAAAGCCCTCACACAGAAACGAAGACCCAACATAGCCATAAATAAATAAATAAATAAATAAATAAATAAATAAATAAATAAATAAACTGGAAAAAATAGCATTCTACAACTGCAACACAGTGGCAATTATTAGTTTTTAACTTTTTTAAAAACATGGTTTTACAAAGTGTAATCATAGATTGTATTTACTACTGTAACTTGGATTTTTTTCCCTTAACATTAAATCCTAAAAAATTTTCCTAATTCACAGTGTAGTCTTGTTATTAATTACCAAGATGATGTTAGTAGCAAATTCATTTTCCATCAAGTGATCATACCTTTAACCATTCTGTATTGTAGGATCTGTCCATAGCTTCTAATTCTGTAGTACTTTTAAAAAAAAAATCAGGGGTGATATTATTATTATTATTTATTTATTTATGGCTGTGTTAGGTCTTCATTTCTGTGCAAGGGCTTTCTCTAGTTGTGGCAAGCGGGGGCCACTCTTCATCGCGGTGAGCAGGCCTCTCACTATTGCGGCCTCTCTTGTTGTGGAGCACAGGCTCCAGAAGCGCAGGCTCAGTAATTGTGGCTCATGGGCCCAGTTGCTTCACGGTGTGTGGGATCTTCCCAGACCAGGGTGCGAACCCGCGTCCCCTGCATTGGCAGGCAGACTCCCAACCACTGTGCCACCAGGGAAGCCCTGTAGTACTTTTTGAAGATATATTTATATTATAATGCGTTCATTCATAAAGCATCAAATTTTTAAAAGTGAAAAGGGAAATTTTGTAGAAAGAAATGGCACAGAGCTTGGAAGTATCTAAAAAAGTTCACTTAGACTTACCTGAAAAAGTTGTTCCGTCACATCAGTGGCTTGGGAGGAAGAAGATAATCTCACTTTTAATATTTTATGTTTGTGGGTAAGGATTCGAGAGGTTGAAGTGAAATCCCACTTGAGGTGGGGGGCTGGAACTGTCCCTGATTAAAGCCTGAACCCTGAGCACACTATGCTCTTGGTAAGGGGAGTAGAATCCTCCTCCCACCTGGCCAACGAGGAGAATAGCAACAAAGCTTGCTCCCCAGGCCCTAGGTGGGCAAAGTCCTGAGGCAGAAAATCTGCTTCTGGAACTGGTTCTGTATCTTTATTATGTATATAACCTTGGCCAAGTCATTGTTTCTCTTGGCTAGTTCCATCTTATGTGAAAATAGAGTCAGAACAGATAATGTCTAAGATACTTGCCAACAATTCTAATTCTGTGATTTTTAAACATTCATCTGCTCAACGCTGCTCGGAATGGTCTGGAATTTAGGGAAATTTATATGACTTACCGAGTAGAGGAAACTTAATTCTAATGGAGGCAGAAATTTCTAAGAACAGATAGATAGAAGGCCCAATGCAACTTGCTTTAAAATATTTTTTATGTTTTTCTTGGCGTTTCATGTTTACTGTTAAGACAGCTTATCTTTCTGAATTGGAAATCTGGCTATCAAGCGAGATGTTTTCAATTCACTTAAACTCAAGTGGTGGATGGCTGACTGCTTTTCTGCTGGTTCCATTTTATCCTGCTGAGAAGTCAATCCTTGGCCATCCATGAACCTTCTGTTTGCATTTATAACAATAGTAATTAATGACAGTGAGGGGAGTTGATGTGTGAAGCAGGCACCTTGATAGCTAAGGTCTTAGAAGCTTGAGTTGTCATAGTTCATAGACCACTATTGTATAGATGGAAATATTGTAGCCCAAGGTTCCAGTTAAGTCCTTGTTTCCAAAAGGAGCTTCTTTCATGATGTAGAAATATGCAGGTCTGTGTTTCTTAACCTTCTCATATCCCATGTCTCTTCTGATTAATCTCAGAGTTGATCATTCTCCCTTTCTTCCTCTACTCTCATGTGTACACATACACACATGAGAGATGCTGCTAGCTAGCTTGATAGCCCTCGGCACACATGGAAAAAATGCTACATTTATTCATTTCAGTGTAACTTGGTCATAGTCTCAAATCAGCCACTTACTAGCTCTGTGGCCTTGGATAATTTATCAAACTCCTGTTTTCTCTTCTATAAAATTAGGGCTCTTTGGCTAGAGAATCTCCAAGATCCACAAAATTATACTTTCAGAAGCAGAAGGCCTGAGACATAAATAAGCACAAGCCTGGCCCCAGGCACATTGGTAAAGCAAGACATGCTACCTGCCTCTGGAATTTCCTCCTTTTTGCACACCTCATCATTCACTTTCCCCGCTTCCATTCCCCCAAGCGTCTGGCACCAGCAGAGTTCTGCTGCTTCATGCTGGCTGGCTCCCTTAAGCAACAGGTTAGCATTTTTAGGCCATTTCTCCAGCCATCTCTCCCACTTGGCATATTCATATGCTAGCCATCCTTCAACATTCAGGTTAAATGCCTTCTCCATGAAGCCATATTTGATCACCTCATCTATAATAATCTCTCTTATCTACTAACTTCCATACTAATAGCATTTTAAAAATTCATGGTATTTATTCCTGTTTTGTAGATACAAATAATATTTCTTTTAATGGATTATAGTCTCTCTCTGAGGGCAGAATTTATGTCCCAATTCCTGGTATATCTGTTAAACAAATGAACAAGTGAATGAAGGAGGCAGTGAGTGAGTGAATGAGTGAATGAATTCATCACTGTATCCCCACTTGGTACTACGGTGTTCTGTTAGTAGATCCTCAAAAAAGTGTTGATAAATGAATAATTCCACTTTTCTTATCATTCCCTTAGGCCCTTTCTAGATAACTAGCTTCTTATTTTCTGATTAATGAAGAGGTTATTAATAGCTGATAGCCTGATATGTTGCCTCTCAGAAAGGAATTTGTGTTCTAATAGCAGATTCAAAAGGCCTGACTCATTAATGGTGTGCATTTCAGATAATGGACTAGAAGAGGTTTGTGGGAAGTGTGGGTGCGTATAGTCAGAGACAGGAGGTGGTTCCATCTACTATGCATGTGCCTGCCTCTCAGCCCCAGTAGAAAGCTGGTCTGATTTATGTGTATTAACTTTTAATTCATTATGTAAAACAAAAATTCCCCACAGAACACTTAATAATTGTGGCAAAGCTGAAAGCCAGCTGCTGTTTTGTTCTCTTGCAAATATTCTTTCCATTCAACTGCAGTTTTCTCTCTTTTGCCATCGTGGCCCGTGAATCTGTAAGCTATGCTAAAGAAAGAGGACTGTCTGAGGTTATCCCAAAGAATGAAGACCTGGTCTTCATAACCTCTTCCACAGTATCTTCCTGGAGCACATGAGCAGTGTTCACTTATATTCACTCTTGAGGATGCAGAGGGTGGCATTTTTCAATGCAACTGGGAGATGAGGGAGTCTCTTAGGATGTCTCTACTAATGAGCAGTACAGTCTTTCTTATTTCTTTGGATTATGTCTGAACGGCCTCACCTCAACCAAGCACACAATTCTGATGGTTCTGCCTTACCCGACAGTATGCACTGTCTTTCCTCTAAGGTGTATCAAAGGAGACAATTGATGGTAAAGAACAGTGCAAATTCTGCAGGCCTGCTTGTTTTGTGACTGCTTGTTCTCTTATTTAATTCAGTCACTACGGTTTTCTGTGGATTATATTTCTCACATTTTAGAAGACCAAGTATATTTAAATAATTTGGTGTAAGCCCAGCAAAGTACCGTGCGTGAACTGACACTGAATAAATAACCAGTGGGGAGAAAATAGAGGTTTGCAAACATGACAACCAAGAAACCAGGGAACAATTCAACTTAACCTTGAGCAGTTGGCCCTCAGAGGAAATGTCTAGGTGTCTTCGTGGAGGAGATGCCATTGTCTGTATTTGTAATGCACATATCTTCCCCATTCTTTTCTCCATCAACCCCACTGCATGTTAGGAACATTGTGTATACATGAGGGGAAAAAACTAAAACTTGGTTAAATTGGCTATTCCAAACAATGTTATTGAAGTTACTTAGAGGCCATGACAGTGGATCATCATGGGAGCAAGATACAGCCTTTGATCTGTCTTCAGAATGCAGTGTGTTTACCAAAGCAATCACTCAAGGTTAATAGCCTGCATCTGTGGTGTTTGGTAGTTAAAGAATCAATTTAAATGTCTTATGCAAAGGAAAACCTTAACAATGTTTTGTGGTGGTTAATGCATTTCAAGTATACTTGAGATTTAAGGAGCAGACAAAAAGGAAAAGAAGTGGATTTCTCATGGTTTAGACTGGTGGTGAAAACCATTTTTTTTTAAATCTAATTTCTTTAAAAAATTTTTTTATTCAATTTATTTAAACTTATAAAAAAGTTCACCCATTTCTCCCACCACTTACCCCCCGCCTCTTGCAACCACCAGTCTGTTCTCTGTATCTATGAGCTTGTTTTTGTTTTTTAAATTCCACATATAAGAGAGATCATACGGTATTTGTCCTTCTCTGACTTATTTCACTTAGCATAATGCCCTTGAGGTCCATCCATGTTGTCGCAGATGGCAAGATTTTATTCTTCTTTGTGGCTGAATAATATTCTATTGTATGTATACACACCACAGTTTTTTTTTTAGCTACATAATCTTTTTTTATTTACTTTTAAATTAATTTAAATTTATTTATTTTTGGCTGGGTTGGGTCTTTGTTGCTGCACATGGGCTTTCTCTAGTTGCGGCGAGCAGAAACTACTCTTTGTTGTGGTGCGTAGCCTTCTCATTGTGGTGGCTTCTCTTGTTGCAGAGCACAGGCTCTAGGCACATGGGCTTCAGTAGTTGTGGCACGCAGGCTCGGTAGTTGTGGCTCACGGGCTTAGTTGCTCCGCGGCATGTGGTATCTTCCTGGACCGGGGCTTGAACCCATGTCCCCTGCATTGGCAGGCAGATTCTTAACCAGTGTGCCACCAGGGAAGCCACACACACCACAGTTTCTTAATCCATTCATCCATTGATGGACACTTAGGTTGGTTCCGTATTTGGCTAATTCTGTGATGAACATAGGGGTAGCTGTATCTTTTCAAATTAGTATTTTCATTTTCTTTTGATAAATACCCAGAAGTGGAATTACTAGATCATATGGTGGTTCTATTTTTAATTTTTTGTGGAACCTACATACTGTTATCCATATTGGCTGTACCAATTTACGTTCCCACCAACAGTGCATGAGGGTTCCCTTTTTTACAAATCCTTGCCAATGCTTGTTATTTCTTGTCTTTTTGATGATAGCCATTCTAAGAGGTATAATGTGATATCTCATTGTGGTTTTGATTTGCATTTCTGTAATGATTAATGATGTTGAGCATCTTTTCATGTATGTGTTGGCCATCTGTATGACTTCTTTGGAAAAAAAGTGTCTATTCAGCTCTTATGCCCATTTTTAATTGGATTGTTTGAGATTTGTTTTTTTTTGTTTGTTTGCTATTGAGTTGTATGAGTTCTTTATGTATCTTGGATATTAACCCCTTATCAGATACATAATTTGCAAATATTTGCTCCCATTCTGTAGGTTCCCTTTTCATTTCTTGGTGGTTTCCTTTGCTGTGCAGAAGCATTTTAGTTTGAGGTACTCCCACTTGTTTATCTTTGCCTTTGTTCTTTTGCATTTGACATAGATTCAAAAAATCATCACCAAGACCTATGTCAGTGAGCTTACCACTTGTGTTTTCTTCTAGGAATTTTATGGTGTCATGTCTTACATTCAAGTATGTAATCCCTTTAGGGTTAATTTTTATATATCTTATGAGATAGTTGTCCAGTTTCATTCTTTTGCATGTAGTTATCCAGTTTTTCCAGCACCTTTTATTGAAGAGATTGTCCTTTCCCCATTGTATATTCTTCGGCCCTTTGTCATAACTTAATTTATCATATATGTGTGGGTTAATTTCTGGGCTCTCTGTTTTGTTCCATTGATCTATGTGTCCTTTTATATGCAAATACCATACTGTTTCAGTTACTTTAGCTTTGTAATACAGTTTGAAATCAGGGAGTGTGATACTTCCAGCTTTGTTATTCTTAAGATTACTTTGGCTATTTGGGGTCTTTTATGTTTCCTTGCACATTTTAAGATTATTTATCCTATTTCTGTAAAAAATGCCATTGGAATTTTGATAGGGGTTGGATTGAACCTGTATATTGCTTCTGGTAGTATGACATTTTAACAATACTAATTCTTTCAATCCATGAGCATGGAATATCTTTCCATTTATTTGTGCTGTCTTCAATTTCTTTCATCAATGTCTTGTGGTTTTTAGTATAGAGATCTTTCACCTCCTTAGTTAAATTTCTTCCTTGGTATTTTATTCTTTGATGCTATTGTAAATGGGATTATTTTCCTAATTTCTCTTTCTGATAGTCCATTATTACTATAAAGAAATGCAGCTGATTTTTGTGTACTGATTTTTTGTCCTGCACCTTTACTGAATTTGTTTATTAGTTCTAACCATTTTTTGATGGAATCTGTAGGGTTTTCTATGTATAGTATCATGGCATCTGCAAATAGAGACAAGCTTACTTCTTCCTTTCCAATTTGGATGCCTTTATTTATTTTTTGTCTTGCCTAATTGCTGTGGCTAAAACGTCCAATAGTATGTTGAATAAAAGTGGCTGGAGTGACATCCTTGTCTTGTTCCTGATATTAGAGCAAAAGATTTCAGCTTTTCACTATTGAGTATGGTGTTAGTTGTGGGCTTGCCATATATAGCCTTTATTATGTTCGGGTATGTTCCTCCTATACCCGCTTTGTTGAGAGTTGTTTATTTTTTTTTATCATAAATGGATGTTGAATTTTGTCAGATGCTTTTTCTGCATCTATTGAGATGATCATATTATTTTTATCCTTCATTTTGTTAATATGGTGAATCACACTGACTGACTTGCAGATGTTGAACCATCCTTGCATTGCTGATAAATCCCCTTTGATCATGGTGTATGATTCTTTTCATGCATTATTGAATTCAGTTTGCTAATATTTTG
The DNA here is from genome assembly GCF_964374135.1 of Grampus griseus. Lineage (NCBI taxonomy): Eukaryota > Metazoa > Chordata > Mammalia > Artiodactyla > Delphinidae > Grampus > Grampus griseus. The sequence continues at coordinate 33,382,943 of NC_138998.1, read as the reverse complement.
TTGAGGATTTTTCGCCTATGTTTATCAGTGATTTGGGCCTGTAATTTTCTTTCTTGTATGCCATCCTTGTTTGGTTTTGATATCAGGGTAATATAGACCTTGTAATATGTATTTGGAGGAGTTCTCCCATATTTTGAGGGAGAGTTTGAGAAAGATTGGTATTAATGCTTTGAAAGTTTTGGTGGAATTCACTGGTGAAGCCGTCTGGTCCTGGAGTCATGTTTGTTGGGAGATTTTTGATTACCAATTCAGATGTCTTGCTAGTAATTGATCTGTTCAGATTTCCTATTCATCATGATTCAGTCTTGGTAGATGATATGTTTCTAGGAGTTTATATATATTCTAGGTTGTCCAGTTTGTTGGCATGTAATTCTTCATAGTAGTCTCTTACGATTCTTTGTATTTCTGTGGTATTAGTTGTAACATCTCTCCTTTCATTTTTGATTTGTTTGAGTCCTCTCTTTTTCTCTTGGTGAGTCTAGCTAAGGGTTTGTCAATTTTGCTTATCTTTTCAGTGAACCAGCTCTTAGTTTAATTGCTCTTTTCTCTTGTTTTTTAAAGTCTCTATTTCATCTATTTCTGCTCTTATCTTTGTTATTTCTTCTACTAACTTTTGGCTTCATTGGTTCTTTTTCTGGATCCTTGGGGTGTAAAATTAGGTTGTTTATTTGAAACTTGTTTCTTGAGGTAGGCATTTATTACTATAGACTTCCCTCTTAGAACTATTTTTGCCACATCCCATAGATTTTGGATTGTTGTGTGTCCATTTTCATTTGTCTCCAGGTATCTTTTGATTTCTTCTATTCTTTTTTAGTTTTTTTTTTTGATGTGGACCGTTTTTAAAGTCTTTATTGGATTTGTTACAATATTGCTTCTGCTTTATGTTTTGGTTTTTTGGTCCTGAGGCATGTGGGATCTTAGCTCCCCAACCAGGGATTGAACCTGCACCCCCTGCATTAGAAGGCGAAATCTTAACCACTGGACTGCCAGGGAAGTCCCTCTTCTTTGATTGCTTCAGTGACCCATTGCTTGTTTAATAGCATATTGTTTAGCCTCCAAATGTTTGTGATTTTTGCAGTTTTTTGGTTGTAATTGATTTCTAGTCTCATACTGTTGTGGTCAGAAAAGATGTATGATATGATTTAAATCTTCTTAAATTTATTGAGACTTGTTTTGTGACCTAGCATGTGATCTATCCTGGAGAATGTTCCATGTGCACTTGAAAAGAATGTGTATTCTGCTTTTGGATGGAATGTTCTATTTATATCTATTATGGCTGCTTGGTCTAAAGTGTCATTTAAGGCCAGTATTTCCTTATTGGCTTTTTGACTAGGTGATCTGTCCACTGATGTAAGTGAGGTGTTGAAGTCACCTCCTATTATTGTGTGGCTGTCAATTTCTCCCTTTATGTTTGTTTATATTTGCTCGATCTATTTAGGTTCTCCTATATTGGGTGCATATATTTTTACAGTTGTTATGTGTTCTTGGGTTGAGCCCTTTATAATTATGTTATGTCTTTCTTTGTCTCTTGTTACAGTCTTTTTTTTAAAAAAAAAAAGTCTATTTTGTCTGGTATAAGTTTTGCTACAGCTTTCCTTTTGTTTCCATTTGCATGGAATACCTTTTACAATCCCCTCAGCTTGTGTCTTTCTATCTGATTTGTCTCTCTTGTAGGCAGCATATAGATGTGTCTTGTGTTTTTATACATTCAGCCACTCTGTCTTTTGATTGGAGAATTCAGTGTGTTTACATTTAAAATATTGTTAGGTACATGGTTATTGCCATCTTGTTAATTCTTTTGCTGTTTTTGTAGTTCCGCTCTGTTCCTTTTTTTAATATTTTAATTTTATTGGAGTATAGTTGATTTACAATGTTGTGTTAGTTGCACCTGTACAGCAAAGTGATTCAGTTGTACATATACATATATTCATTCTTTTTTTGGTTCTTTTCTCGTACAGCTTACTGCAGAATATTGAATAGAGTTCCCTGTGCTATACAGTAGGCCCTTGTTGGTTATCTATCATATATATAGTAGTGTGTGTTTGTTCATCCAAGCTCCTGATTTATCCATTGCCCCGACGTTTCCCCTTTGGTGACCATAAGTTTGTTTTTGATATCTGTAAGTCTGTTTCTGTTTTGTAAATAAGTTCACTTCTATCTTTTTTTAAAATTAGACGCCACATATGAGTGATGTCATATGATATTTGTCTTTCTCTGTCTGACTTACTTCACTTAGTATGATAATTTCTAGGTTCACCCATGTTGCTACAAATGGCATTATTTCATTCTTTTTTGTGGCTGAGTAATATTCCATTGTATATATGTACCACTTCTTCTTTATCCATTCCTCTGTCAATGGACATTTAGGTTGTTTCTGTGCCTCAGCTATTGTAAATAGTGCTTCAGTGAACATTAGGGTGCATATATCCTTTCAGATTACTGTTTTCTCCAAAGATATAGCCAGCAATGGGATCGCTGGATCATATGGTAGTTCTATTTTTAGTTTTTTAAGGAACCTCCATACTGTTCTCCATAGTGGTTGTGCCAATATACAGTCCCACCAACAGTGTAGGAGGGTTCCCTTTTCTCCACACCCTCTCCAGTATTTATTGTGCGTAGACTTTTTGATGATGACTATTTTGACTGATGTGAGGTGGTACCTCATTGTAGGTTTGATTTGCATTTCTTTGACAATTAGTGCTGTCGAGCATTTTTTCATTTGCTTTTTGGCCATCTGTCTTCTTTGGAGAAATGTATATTTAAATATTCTGCCGTTTTTTGATTGGGTTGTTTATTTTTCTGACATAGAGCTGCATGAGCTGTTTGTGTATTTTGGAGATTAATCTCATGTCCGTCACTTCATTTGCAAATATCTTCTCTCATTCTGTGGGTTGTCTTTTCATTTTCTTGACGGTTTTCCTTTTTAGTGCAGAAGCTTTTAAATTTCATTAGGTTCTATTTGTTCTATTTTAGTTTTTATTTTCATTATTCTAAGAGGTGGATCAAAAAAGATTTTACTGTGATTTATGTTAAAGAATGTTCAGCCTATGTTTTCCTCTAAGAGTTTTATTGTGTCTGGCCTTATGTTTAGATCTTTGATCCATTTCGAGTTTATTTTTGTGTATGGTGTTAGAGAGTGTTCTAATCTCATGTTTTTACATGTAGCTCTCCAGTTTTCCCAGCACCACTTATTGAAGAGACTGTCTTTTCTCCACTGTATATTCTTGCCTCCCTTGTCATAGATTAATTGATCATAGGTGTGTGAGTTTATTTCTGAACTTTCTGTCTTATTCCATTGATCTATATTTCTCTTTTTGTTCCAGTACAATACTATTTTAATGACTAGCTTTGTAGTATAGTCTAAAGTCAGGGAGTCTGATTCCTCCAGCTCCATTTTTCTTTCTCAAGATTGCTTTGGCTATTTGGGGTCTTTTGTGTTTCCATATAAATATAAAAATTTTTTGTTCTAGTTCTGTGAAAAATGCCATTGGTAATTTGATGGGGATTGCATTGGATCTGTAGATTGCTTTGGGTAGTATAGGCATTTAGACAATATGGAGTCTTCCCATCCAAAAACATGGTATATCCTTTCATCTGTTTGTGTCATCTACAATTTCTTTCATCAGCGTCTGATAGTTTTCAGAATAGAGGCCTTTTGTCTTCTTACGTAGGTTTATACCTAGGTACTTTATTCTTTTGGATGCAATGGTAAATGGAAGTGTTTCCTTAATTTCTCTTTCTGATCTTTTGTTGTTAGTGTATGGAAATGCAAGAGATTTCTGTCTATTAATTTTGTATTCTGAAACTTTACTGAATTCATTGATGAGCTCTAGTAGTTTTCTGGTAGCCTCTTTAGGATTCTCTATGTACAGTATCATGTCATCTGCAAACAGTGACAGTTTTAATTCTTCTTTTCTGATTTGGATTCCTTTTATTTCTTTTTCTTCTCTGATTGCTGTGGCTAAAGCTTCCAAAACTATGTTGAATAAGAGTGGTGAGAGTGGGCAACCCCTGATCTTAGAGGAAATGCTTTCAGTTTTTCACCATTAAGGATAATGTTTGCTGTGGGTTTGTCATATATGACCTTTATTATATTGAGGTAGGTTCCCTCTATGCCCACTTTTTGGAGAGTTTTTATCATAAATGGGTGTTGAATTTTGTCAACAGCTTTTTCTGCATCTATTGAGTTGATAATATGGTTTTTATTCTTCAGTTAGTAGTTAATGTGGTGTATCACACTGATTGATTTACGGATATTGAAGATTCCTCGCATCCCTGAGATAAATTCTACTTGATCATGGTGTATGATCCTTTTAATGTATTGTTGGATTCGATTTGCTAGTATTTTGTTGAGTATCTTTGTATCTATGTTTATAGTGATATTGGCCTGTAATTTTCTTTTTTTGTGGTATTTTTGTCTGGTTTTGGTATCATGGTGGTGGTGGCATCATAGAATGAGTTTGGGAGTGTTCCTTGCTCTGCAATTCTATGGAAAAGTTAAAAAAGGGTAGGTGTTAACTCTTTTTCAAATGTTCAATATAATATTCACCTGTGAAGCCATCTGGTCCTGTACTTTTGTTTGTTGGAAGTTTTAAAATCACTGTTTCAATTTTAGTACTTGTGTTTGGTCTGTTCATATTCTTTATTTATTCTTGATTCAGTCTTAGAAGGTTGTATCTTTCTAAGAATTTGTCCATTTCTTCTAGGTTGTCCATTTTATTGGCATAGAGTTGCTTGTGGTAGTTTCTTATGATCCTTTGTATTTCTGCAATGTCAGTTGTAACTTCTTTTTCATTTCTTCTTTAATTGGCATAGAGTTTCTTGTGGTAGTCTCTTATGATCCTTTGTATTTCTGCAGTGTCAATTGTAACTTCTCCTTTTTCATTTCTTCTTTAATTGATTTGAGTCCTCTCTTTTTCTTGATGAGTCTGGCTAAAGGTTTATCAGTTTTGTTCATCTTCTCAAAGAACCAGCTTTTAGTTTCATTGATCTTTGCTATTGTTTTCTTCGTCTCTGTTTCATTTATTTCTGCTCTGATCTTTATGATTTTTTCCTTTTACTAACTTTGGCTTTTGTTTTTTTCTCTTTCTCTAGTTGGTTTAGGTGTAAGTTCAGGTTGTTTATTTGAGATTTTTCTTGTTTCCTGAGGTAAGATTTATTGCTATAAACTTCTCTTTTAGACCTGCTTTTACTGAGTCCTGAAGGTTTTGGACCATCGTATTTTCATTGTCATTTGTCTCTAGGTATTTTTTAAATTTCCTCTTTAATTTCTTCAGTAATCTGTTGGTTGTTTAGTAACATATTGTTTAGCCTCCATGTGTTTGTGGTTTTTTCCTCCTGTAATTGATTTCTAATCCCATAGCGTTGTGGTCAGAAAAGATGCTTGGTATGATTTCAATTTTCTTAAATTTACCAAGACTTGATTTGTGGCCCAAGATGTGATCTCTCCTGGAGAATGTTCCACATGCACTTGTGAAGGAAGTGTATTCGGCTGCTTTCCAATGGAATGTTCTGTAAATATCAATTAAGTCCATCTGGTCTAATGTGTCATTTCAGGCCTGTGTTTCCTTATTGATTTTCTGTCTGGATGATCTGTCCATTGATGAGAGTGGAGTATTAAAGTCCCCCACTATTATTGTGTTACTGCCAGTTTCTCCTTTTATGGCTGTTAGCATTTGCCTTATATATTGAGGTGCTCCTATGTTACGTGCATATATATTTATAATTGTTACATCTTCTTCTTGGATTGATCCCTTGATCATTATGTAGTGTCCTTCTTTGTCTCTTGTAACATTCTTTATTTTAGAGTCTATTTTGTCTGATGTGATTATTGCTACTCTGGCTATCTTTCAATTTCAGTTTGCATGGAATAGCTTTTTCCATTCCTTCACTGTCAGTCTGTATGTGTCCCTAGATCTGAAGTCGGTCTCTCATAGAGAGCATATATACAGCTCGTGTTTTTGTATCCATTCAGCCAGTCCATGTCTGTTTTGGTTGGAGCATTTAATCCGTTTACATTTAAGGTCATTATTTTTATTTTTATTTTTTTATTTTTTTATTTTTTTTATTTTTTTCAGTATGCGGGCCCCTCACTGTTGTGGCCTCTCCCATTGCGGAGCACAGGCTCCGGACACGCAGGCTCAGCGGCCATGGCTCACGGGCCTAGCTGCTCCGTGGTATGTGGGATCTTCCTGGACCGGGGCACGAACCTGTGTCCCCTGCATCGGCAGGCAGACTCTCAACCACTGTGCCACCAGGGACGCCCCTAAGGTCATTATTGACATGTATGTTCCTATTGCCATTTTCTTAATTGCTTTGGATTTATTTTTGAAGGTCTTTTTTCTTCCTCTTTTGTTCTCTTCTTCTGTGATTTGATGTCTATCTTTAGTGAAGTGTTTGGATTGCTTTTTCTTTTTTGTGTGTGTATCTATTGTAGGTTTTTGGTTTGTGGTTCCCATGAGGCTTTGATATAGCAGTCTATATATAAACAAGATTGTTTTAAGTTGCTGGTCTTTTAATTTCAAATGCCTTTCCAATATCCTGTATTTGTACTCTCCTCATGATTGCTGGGTTTGATAACAAATTTCTTTGTGTATGATTTCCTACCTTTATCTTTTCCTTTACCGGTGAGCTTCCCCATTTGTAATTTTCTTGATTCTATTTGTGGCCTTTTCTTTTCTACCTAGAGAAGTTCCTTCAGGGTTTGTTGTAATTCTGGTTTGATGTTGCTGCATTCTCTTAGCTTTTGCTTGTCTGTAAAACTTCTGATTTCTCCTTTGAATTTGAACGAGAGTCTTGCTGGGTAGAGTATTCTTGGTTGTAGCTTTTCCCCTTTCATCACTTTAAATATGTCATGCCACTCCCTTTTGGCCTGCAGAGTTTTTGCTGAAAAATCAGCTGATAACCTTATGTGGGTTCTCTTGTATGTTATTTGTTGCTTTTCCCTTGTTGCTGTTATTTTTTTTTTAATTTTTATTTTTTAATAAAATTTTTATTTTTAATTTTTATCAGTTTTATTATTATGTGTCTCAGCATGTTCCTCCTTGGGTTTATCTTTTATGGGACTCTCTGTGCTTCCTGGACTTGATTGAGTGTTTTCTTTCTCATGTTAGGGAAGTTTTTGGCTATAATCTCTTCAAATATTTTCTCAGTCCCTTTCGCTCTCTCTTCTCCTTCTGGGACCCCTATAATGCGAATGTTCGTGTGTTTAATTTTGTCCCAGAGGTCTCTGAGGCTGTCTTCATTTCTTTTCATTCTTTTTTTCTGTTCTGTGGCAGTGATTTTCACCATTCTGTCTTCCAGCTCACTTATTCATTCTTCTGCCTTAGTTATTTTGCTATTGATTCCTTCTAGTGTATTTTTCATTCCAGTTATTGTATTGTTCATCTCTGTTCTTTAAACCTTCTCTTTGTTAAAAATATTGAACACTTCACGAATTTGCATGTCATCCTTGAGCAGGGACCATGCTAATCTTCTCTGTATTGTTCCAATTTTAGTATATGTACTGCTGAAGTGACCACATCTGTTCCTTTTGTCTTTTCTTGCTCTTTTCATTTGTTGTTTGACTTTCTTTAGTGGTTACATTTATATTTATTTCTCTTTGTCTTTTTTGTATTTACTGTAGGTTTTTGCTTTGTGGTTACTGTGAGGCTTACATATAATAACTTACACTCTGTTTTAAGTTGATAACAACTTAAGTGTGTTCCCACTTTAAAATCAACATTTTTACTTACTGTCCCCCTACATGTTTTATGTTTTTGATGTCATATTTTTACATCTGTTTATTTTGTGTATCCCGTAACTAATTATTGTAAACATAGTTACATTTACTACTTTTGTCTTTTAACCTTTACACTAGCTTTATAAGTAATTAATTATTACCTTTACTATATGTTTACTTTTCCAGTGAGATTTATTCTTTCATATGTGATCTTGTTACTAATTAACTCCCTTTTGAGTCTGTTTTTTCACCTATAAAATGGTATGATGATGTCTTCATCATAGGAGCTAAATTTATGTATGAAATGTATGTGAGGCTGCTTTGTAAATTATCAGCTACTTTATAAGTTTATTGTAAAATGGAAATATCCTTTCATGTCCAGTTTTTGTCACCTTGCCTTTCTGTTTATCTAGTAATCACGTATGCGTATAGATGGCACTGAGAAGATTGCTTTAAAATTACTTATTATATCGTTTTATTAATATATATTATATTTATTATTACCTATTTTATTGTTTTACTACTATATGAATGTTTGACTTCTATGTAGAATTTATTTATAGTTTGACATCATTTAGTAATTATCCAGAGACACAGACATGGTTTACTGTTACTTTTTTATGACTAGATCTATTAGTAAAGGGAGTAAGCCTCACCATATCCATTACTCTGTGCGGATGCTATGATTAACTCATCCATGACTTTATAAAGAGCTAGCCGTGGATTCCCAGTGTAAGAATATTTGCTTTAGGTTTTTTACCTCAACCTTCTGGTTTTAATTTGATTCAGTCTGAGAAAGGCAAAGTAAATCAAGGACAGAGCAGGCCTGCTTTGTGAGTTTGGATTGAAAAAATGAGAAATTCAGCCTAGACACTTACCAGTGGGGATATGTGATGTAATCAATAAAATGGTGAAGGGTTTGGATTTGTTCAGTACCCCAAAGGAGTCCTCTTTAAAACTATAAATATGCATTAACTTAGATTCCCCTATCTAGTCCACCAAATATGAAACCAGGAAGTAATTTTTTCTAATACTTTTCTGATTATAGCAGTAATATGTGAGGTGGAAGAAATCTAGAAAGTACACTTGAGCTCAGTAAAGAAAACAAAAACCCTATGACACCACTTCATAGAGATCACTGTTGTTATTTATAACCATAATCACTGTGAATAGCCTTAAAAGCTTTGTTTTGTGTGTGTTTATACCTATATCTAGATTTCATATGTAGTTGTGTATATAACTTTTGATTTGCAAAATTGAAATCATAGTGTTTTTATTACCTTAATTAAAAATATTTCCTCATTGTCACATGTATGTGAAATATTCACTATTTAGATGAACCATAATTTATCTGTGCCCTATTTTTGGACATTCTAAGTTGGCCCCCAGTTTTTGCTCTTATATGTAATGGGGGAATGAAAACAATCTTATATGTAAAAATTGGTGTGAAACTTGCTAATTATTTTATGTGGATAGGACCTAAAAATGGAATGTCTCGGTCAAAGTTACCTATAGTTTTAAGGATTTTTGAAACATATGCCAGATGTTGTCCATAAGAGTCCAATGAGAGCTCCCATTGCCATACCACTTCACCATTGTCTTACCAGCTCACCAGGTACTGTTTACTTTATGCACTGACTACAAATTATGTTCCTCTCACTATCCCAGCCTTAGTTAAAGCCTCATCATTTCTTCACAGGTTCAATTCAACAGCCTCTAGTCTTGACTCCAAAGCATTCTCCATGTTTACATGATCTTTCTCAACCAGGAATCTTATCACATCAATGGCTTCTCTATAGTCTGTACGTGAACCTGCATATTCCAGCATGTGTGCAGAGCTTGTGGTTGCACTGCCACAACCTCTCTAGCCTCATCTGTAGATACTTGCCCACTTACAGTCTTGCCTTCAGTCCTCTTAAATTATGGTGGAAGCATTCTGATCTGAGACATGATTTTTTAATAAAAAATATTGGTTAAAATAGGGAGACATAAAAGTGATATAGTAAAAATGTTTATTATAACTTAAAACATATGTTCACATTTGTTCATCAGTCTTTTGATGTAGGGCCAAAGCCTTTCCCTTGAATGTGGCTCCACTCATCAAAGTACCTCATCAGTTTTCTTGTGTAACCACACCCATAATATGTCACTTATGAGTTCCAGTTTGAGTTTCTTTCAAGTAGAATGAATAAAAGAGCAGAATCTGGTAGGTTGTTATGATGTATCTTCCAGTCTTTTATGGCTATCTCACTCACTTGTAATTTGACAGTAATTTTATGGCAGCTAGTTTTTTTGAGTCTTTCCAAAGGATTCAACCTAGTTTTCTTAGAAACAATAACTCTTTTGGTTCACACTCATATTTCATTGGCTTATATAATATTTAATTAAATTACACAATGTTTAATTAAATTAATTAGATTCTAAGGCCAAGCATAACTGACATATACATGCTGGGAACCAATATAAATGACCCTTAGCGAGCATATCCCTCAACTGGGGGGAGGCATCAAGTGCCCTGGTCTACTGGAGAGAAACCATCAGTATTGGGCTTGAGTGTCAGTATGCCTTTCAGAGAGGATGGAGAGTGTTAATTCAGGAATGAGTTCAGTAGAAGTCAGTGAAAGAAGTTTTTCACTGACAGTTTTTCACTGTGTTTACAGCTCCTTAAGTTAGTCATAGCCTCTCCCTTCTTTATTTTTGGCCTGTTATTTGCTCTCAGATCCTTACAAATTGAATTTTGGTATCATGACTTCTTCCAGAAACCTTTTCTTCATAGACCCTCCCCTTCCAGATAGTTGTTCCCCCTGTTTTCTCACTTAGTGCCCCATGCTATAGGTTAAAGTATCCCTATATTCAACTGTGAGCCCAGTGAGACCAGGGACATGTCATTTATCTCTGATTCCATGGTCTTGACTTTTAGAAAGTATTGGATAAGTGAATTTGATTTTGCTTTTTCAGGAAGGTGGGGCAAGTTGAAAAATATAATTACATATCCTCATTATTAAGATATGTTTAATGTTTCTGAAATTTGAATAGGACTTATAATAAATGTGTTTGTTTATAACCTCAGTAGCTGTTATTGAATTGATGGTGTATCTTAAACATCAAAGCAATGAAACTGGGTTAAAAAAGCGAGATCACTTCAGGGACAACAATATTCTTCCATAACCACCCCTCCATGCTGCTGTCAGAATCTCTGTTCTGGGCCAATGCAGCATTTCTTTTTGATGTCTAAGTTCTAAGGGTGGCTCAAGGTGGGGATCCTGTGCAGCCCGTGGGTGAGAACACAAAGACTGGAGTCAGAGTGCCTGGGTTCAGATCTTGGCCCTGCCTCATACTCTGCACCCTCGGACAAGTCAGGGCCTCCCTTTTCTCACCTATAAAATGGAGAAAGTCATAACTTTTAAATGATCCATAAAAGCCACTTAGAGCTGCTTGGCACATTCTGTGCCTTCAAGATAAGTTAATGGTTGCTATTGCTATTTTTGTGATACCAAAGAATTCATAAAAGTGATCCTATAAATAGTATAATCACAGAAGGATTTATAAAAATGCTTTCATAAATAGTAGCATCCCTTCTAATCCCTCACTGCAAGGAATTCAAAGAGGAAATACTAGGTGGGTAGATATTTGAATCTGGAATCTACCATTTACCAGCTGTAACATTCTGGACTATTTTCTTAACATCTCTTAGTCTTGATTTCTCTACCTGTAAAATAGAGATAATGACAATGCAAGACTCAGCGGGTTATTATGGATATTAAATTATAGGATGAATGTAAAATATGGCTCTTGGAAGATAATAACTGCTTGATAAATGGTATCTATCTCTGGCAGTTATAATCAGTCACAGATTTGGTATGCAAAATAGAACTTTATTTGTTTATAACTGAATTTTCTCACCTCTTGAGCCTCCATTTTCTCCATTGGCAGGAAATGAAATTTTGCCAATTTAATGGTAAATTCAGAGACTTCCAGACACTTCCCCTCAATCTCTAGTTTGAGTAGATATTTAGTTGATTTGGGATTCTTTCCTTTTGCCTCTTACTTTACTTCTCCCTTAGGGTGAGGTTCTGGGGATTAGGTGTTATTCTGAGATCTGTGACACTTGCATTCAGATATAGGGTTTCCAATGGTGTTAGCTCTGCTGAGTGCACAGCTGAAAGTTTTCGTTCTGCCTCCTGGCCCCAGACCCTGCCGATACCTCTGGTTCCTTGGAGCCTGGTGCACCTGCTTCATCTCTGATACTTTGAGGGAAATTCTTGTTTCTCCATCACCTCACTGGAGAGTGCAGACCTGTACAGTGGCCCCCATGCATGTCCATGCTCCCCCTGTGCTGCCATGGCTCTTCCATCCCTCCAGACCCTGCTGGGTGCTGAGTTTCTCTCAGCTTCTGAACTCACCTGGGGTTTCTTTTGCTCCGTCCACCATCTACATGGGCTTGGCTCAGAGTGCAGATGGGGAGAGAAAGGCTCTATTTCCTTCTCAGAAACCCATAACGGTATTTAACTCTTATTCTTTGCATTAGTTTTCTATTGCTGCCATAACAAATCACTGGACATTTAACAGCTCAAAACACCACACATTTATTATCTCACAGTTCTGTAGGTTAGAAGTCTAGGGTGACTTGGCTGACTTCTCAGACTTGGGTTTCACGAGGCCAAAATCAAGGTTCACTTCAGGCTTACCAGGTTGTTAGAAGAATCCAGTTTCTTGCCTTTGTAGGACTGGAATCCCCATTTCCTTGCTGAATGTCAACTGGGGGTTGTTCTCAGCTTCTTGTGGCCACCCACTTTCCTTGGCTCGTGGCTCCCTTCTTTCATCTTCAAAGCCAGCAATGGTGGGTTGAGTCCTTCTCAGATTTTGAATCTCTCTGACCTCCCCTTCTGTCTCATCTTTTCTGCCTTCCTTTTTCCATGCATCTCTCTGACTCTTCTGACTCAGGTGATTACACTGGACCCACCTCGGTAGTATCCCTGTCTTAAGGTCAGCTGATGAGTAACCTTAATCCATTTGTGAAGTCCCTTCAGAGCAATACCTAGATTAATGGCTGGATTAGTAGCCAGGAACAGGAAATGTCAGTACATCTTTAGAATTCTGCCTATAACACTCTTACCCCAAATCTCCCTTGACTCTCCTCTGTCAGTGGGGGGATAAACTGGCTAGGCATGTGTTCCTCAAAAATCATCACTTATCCTAGGAGCTCAGCTTTTGATATCTAAGAAATGTTCCAAAGTGCCAAATTATTTTTTCTATCATAGGCTTCAAGATGCTCTGGACGTCTTTCACTAAAATTAACCTTTCTCTCTGTTATATCATGTGTATCCCATGGACAGTGTGTACAGAAAGGCCTCCCTGTCTCTTTGGATGGTGGTTAAAGGATAAAATCATGCCAGTTTGGTTAATCAAACATATATTGACTATTCTGTAGACAGTGGTATGAGAGATTCTAACCTCAAGGAATTTATAACCTAGTAGGGGTGAGTTTCATTTAAATAAATACTTATAATAAATGCACAATGTGAGAAGACTGTGTAGGAATACACATGGTACTGTCAGAACCTAGAGGAGGCTGGGACTTTCAATTGAGAGGTGAAGGTTTAAGAAACAGTGGCGTATAGGCAGGCCTAGAAGAAAAGTGGTGGCTGAGAAATAATTTTACATGCTTGCAATCTGCGAAGTATTTTTCTATACTGAATTTCATTTAGTAATCACAGTTACTTTTTGCGGTAGGGATTGTAGTATTTGTGTTACAGATATAGGAGGTAAGGCTGAGAAACTTGCTCGAAATCAGATTCCATCTTTGACTGAGATTGAACCCTTGATCTAACTCCAGATATGTGCTTTTTTACTAATCACATTAAGATGAGCGGGAATGGGGGGATGAGGGGCAAACCATGTGGCGAGAACTGGGTAAGCAAAGGTAGTAAGGTGGCTAATATGGTGTGTACAGTAGCTAGCCTTCAATAGCCTCTTATGATACCCACCTATGGGTATTGACACCTTTGTATAGTCGCCCACCGAACTGGATTGGGCTGGCCTGTGAAACCAATAGGATATTACAAATGATGATGTGTGATTCTGAGGCTAGGTCAAAACAGACCTTGTAGCTTGCAGCTGGCTTTCCTGAGTCTCTCGCTCTGAAGGGAAATAGCTACCATGCCCTAAGAGACCAGCGTCCCTCTGGGGAGGCTCACGTGGCAAGGTCATAGGAAAGCCATCTTGGCAGCAGGTCTTCCAGTCCCAGTCAGGTCTTCAGATGACTGCATCCCTGTGGGAGACCCTGAACTAGAATCAGCCGGTTAAACTGCTGTCAGATTCCTGACCCACAGAAACCGTTGTGAGGTATTTATTGTCGTTTTAAGCTACCAGGTTTGGGGCTAACTTGTTTCACAGTAATAGGTAACTAATACAGCATAGGTTTTAAAAGAGTAAGTAATTAATCTTATTTAAATAGTGTTGAACAGATTGTAAGAAACCTGCCCTGCAATCTAAGAACCTTAGTGTTTATTCTGTAAACATGAGGGAGACACTGAAGGGTTTCGAACAGAAGAGCGCTTAGAAAAATAGAATATTGGAGAGTCTCTTATGTATGGAATATTTACAAATTAACTGACTTCCTTGCCATTTGGGCCTGGAAAGCAGTCGCTGAGGAGTTAAACATCTTCTAAATACTTCCGTCTCATCTTTTTCTGAGTCTGAAAATCTGTATCTCACTCTTTGAGTCCTAGGAATCATATTTTATTTTTATTTTTCTAATTAGTGGAGAGCTTCCTACTTCCAGCATTCCTGCAAGGCTAGCATGAGCCCCTGAAAGATGTCTTGTCCTAAGAGTGTGATAGAGGCAGACCCATGGGTCACCACCAGAAGAAAATGTACATGGTGTGAGCATGTGATTAGATTTCAGCCAAACATAGGAACAGGGAAAAGTGTGTAGTAGAAACTCTGATCTGGAGCCTCTGTTCTCTGGCCTTCTGGTGCAGTCACATCTTCGGTTAGTTCTGCCTGAAGCTTGGGGGCAGAATGATACAGTGGAAAGTACAGTATATTAGAGAGTCTGAAGAGGAAAGTGCGAGTTCTCACTGTGCCACTGACAAGCTGTTTGATCTTGGGCAAATATCGAATCCCCTGGGTCTCAGTATCTCTGCCCGTAAAATGAGGAAGGGTTGGATTAGATGATTCCTAAGGTTCATCCTAATTACAATGTTCCATGACTTAGGATTCCTTTTATGTGATATCTCCATCAAAACTGGGAGAGTTCAGAGTGATAATCTGACTATTTCTAAAGGGAATAGGACAAGTACCATAACCAAAAATGTTCCTTGGAAAAGTTTGTATTGTTATTAGACACAATGTATATCCGTTTGCTTAGTTTTCTGTGTAACATGAGTATTCCTTTGTAATTATAAGAATTACTTAATTTCTAAAAGGTTTGATTTCCCACCATAGAGGTTATGGTGGGAAAAATTAGAAATGCTGCCTGCCATTCATGCATTAACAATACATAAGTCAGTAAATGAGTCCGTGCCATAGGTATTGTTCAGTGTGATTTCTATTCTGTTTAATAATTGCAATTTTAATTGATAATTGTGATTTATACCATCATCTTAACACCTTACAGGAGATGCGGCCCCCTGCCTGCTAATTTAGACTGATCTTAGTTTTGGTGCAACATTGGTATGTAATAGGATGCTTGGAAATTGCAGTTTGTAGCTATTACAGATTTTCTTTTCAGGATTGGTAAGTGGAGACACCCCTTACAGAACCCTACAGGGTAATGAAATCCATTAATTAATCACAAACTGTGTATTTTAGCTTCCATTGTAATTGTAAATCGTTTTCACCAAGGCTGTTTTGCCCACTTTTTTCTCTTTCTCCTTTTTCCCCCATCCATCTCTCAGAAGACTGGTGAAAATGCAACCAGGTAAGCAAGCAGATAAATGAAAATGAAGAAAATCAAGTGGCCTAGATGTTTTAAGAGCTACATAAACTCAAACTCTGGTGATTCTGGAGTTTATCGGAGTGTGGGGAGGGGAGGGGAGGGAGGTAGGTCACCAGGTACAGTAGCTTGCCCTGTCTGAGCATGTAACCCCAACTTCAGACACTGGCAGACAGGATGACAAGCAGAAGTAAATAGTTGGTGCTGGGTGTATGAAAGGAAGTATTTTCACATCAGTCCTTCCACTGTGGACCCTATTTACACACTCCAATAGGTTATTTTTTTCTTTTTCTAGACTCCTTTCATTCTAAGAGGATTACACCCTCCATTGCTTTCGGTCCACAAATCCTCCAATGCCATTTGATCGGCATGTTTGTGACATTTTTGTTTGGATCAGGATTTGACCATACCTCTAGTGGTCTGAGGAGGGTGGCAAGTGTTGCTGGGTGGCCAGAACAGCCAGAGGGTGGTGTGAATTCATTGCTAAATTGTAGAACA
Organism: Grampus griseus; assembly: GCF_964374135.1. Taxonomy (NCBI): domain Eukaryota; kingdom Metazoa; phylum Chordata; class Mammalia; order Artiodactyla; family Delphinidae; genus Grampus; species Grampus griseus. The sequence goes on along the minus strand of NC_138998.1, from coordinate 33,366,786 downwards.
GTGCCAGAAGGATGCTGAGATTCTTCTTCTTTTATTCTTTTCAAAACCCTGACTTGAAACAGATACAAACTCCTTAACTTACTGATGCAAAACTGTATCTCCTAAGGCTGTGGTTTTTAAACTTGAGTTACCAACCCAGAAACGCAGACTTTCTGATTCAGTAAGTATGAAATAAGGCCTGATAATTTGCATTTCTAACAAGTTTCCCGGTGTTGCGGATACTGCTGGTCCCATTTTGGGAACTGCTGTCTTAAAGATTCTCCCAACCTGGAGCAATTGGAAATCAGGCTACAGTCCCCCCAGGGTTTCTCAATTTTCTCACTCCTTTGAGGCCAGCTTGGCTCTGCCCCACTGTCCCTTGGGCCTGGGGTCATGGGTGTGTGCTCATATCCTGTCCTTCAGACCCAGAGTGTCCCAGACAGCTGAGAACTCTGGGACACCCAACCATCTGAATTTCCGAACACAGTATAAAACCAGAGATTTGGCATGGAAGTTGTGATCCCCCATGACCTTAGGAACATTGTCATTTAATCTTGAAAATAACACTCTAGGTGGGGAGCATTCTCACTTTTATCTATGAGGAATTGAAACTGAAGAAGTTGAAATTACTTGCCCAGAAGTAAATTGCTGAACTGGTGTTTGAACCCAGGATTATGGCTTCAGTGCCTGATTTTCCTTTACCTGCGTCTCTGTTTCTCCTGGGTTCCATTTTGACCTCTTTCCTCATTTTTATGTAGCCAAGATTACAAAGACGCTCTTTAATTAGGGTTTGAATTATGACTTACATAAACATATGTGTGTATTTATGTATATGTGATTATATATACACACACACATGCTCCTTGCTTCATTTTTATTATTTTGCATGTATTTGTAGTGTAGTATAGTATATAATATGCATCCTTGAAGTTGCCCTAAAGCAGTTTAGGAACAGGGCAAGGAATACATATATACCCCTAAGTCTAGTGAACTCGTGCACATACATATTACTCATCCACACACAAACTGGCTTTTCCTCCATGCCTCACATTAAGTCTAAGAAACTCTGTCTCTTTGGTTGCCATTGACTCATACTAAGTTCCAGCCATGCCCTTGACTGCCATCAGTAAATGGAATGAAAATTGCCTTCGCTGCCCTGCCGTCCTTGCGTTATCCGCAGTGCTTCACCATAAAGGAGGAGATTTAAGTCATCCTTTAGTTCTGGTGGGAGAGAGTTGGCAGGTCTGTATTGACAGATCCACTCTGTTGGAAAATAAGAACAAGCTCTGAGGGCTTTGAGGGTGTGTCTGCAGTGAGTCTATATACTTTGTCCACATTAATAGCAATGCAGGGTTTTTTTCCTTTCCTAAAGAAAACAGCTCTTTTTCCACTGAGGGGTGGACAGGGGGAACAAACCAAAAAACAAAAATTCTGGCGTCTGCTGTTGAAGGCTATAGTGAACAAGGACCTGGGTTACAGGAAGAATGGTGATAAGAAGGAAAAATTGGTGGTCGTAGGTACCCCCAGGAACAAAATGACTGGGAAATACAAAATCACTTGTTTTTATTTTTAAGTTTTCTTGTGAAAGTGGGTGTTGGAAAGGTTGCAGCTTGTGAGTTATTGTAAGTGGTGGAAGGAGGGTTGTTTGAAATCTGAAAGGAAATTGTAACCGCAGATGTGAATGGGTGGCCTGTATAACTAGGTACCTGGTGGGTGTTAGAGGTATGTGCACGCTAGTGCATGTACTTCGGTTCAGCTGTGTGTGGGTTTCTGCAGTCTCCTAGTGTTCCTTCTGGCTGAAATTGCTCACAAGCAAACAAAAAATTTGCATTATGCTCAGATTGTTTCCTAGTATACCAATTGCATTGAAACAAATTTGTGTTTTCAAACAAGCAGTATAGTACAACCGACTTTACACGTCAATTCTCAGAGGATTCCGTTTCCCTTGTTATTAGAATACTTGATGGCCATCAGTGAGATGAGGGGTATGTGAGGACCGCTCTCTTATACACATTTATTTCTTATCTCATAAAATTTTAGATAATATAAAGTAATTAGTAAAGTCCCCCTTCAATGTCACGAAACGGATGTTAATGTTTTTTGGGCCACATAAAAATTTCCCATGTAGCAAAATGACCTTGTTAAGATGACATGTTCTCACCCCATCCCCCACCTCACCACGACCTTTGAGCCAAGCCACGTGGGGCTGAGTCACCGATGACTGGATGTTGTTCGTTTTCTCCCTGATGATTTTCTTTGACTGATAGCCCAGAGAGGTACCTATTGAAGTGGCTCTGTATTGTTTGGTGAAGTGTGTATACTCATTTGTTCTGGGTCTCAGGGCATTTCCCAGGGTCTCATATATTGATTTCAGGATATGGCTGTGTGTATTAGACATGTCTCAGCAAATTCTGCATGCACAGTATTTGTGATGGTTAATTCTGAGGTACACTGGGTGTTTTATCCTTTTCAGGTCCACCTTGGGAAAAAGAGAAAATAACACACGGAGAAAGAAGCAGCTTCACACCTTTGACCCTACATTTGCAGGGGAGCCATGTCTGGGAAAAGCATAGATAAAACAGTGTCTTTGGAAGGAGTATCTGGTCATTTTCAACAGGTTCAATATCTCTCTTCTAATTAGATGTGGCAGCTGGATTCTCATGTGTGCATTCAGATTACAGAGAGATAAGTGTTACACCACCAACATAATTGCTGGGAAAGGTAGTATCCATATAAACATGTAGGAAATTAAAAAAAAATCTAGATGTAGGAATAAAGTATGAGGTCCTAGAATTTAGGGCTGGAAGGAAATGTGGAGAGAAAGGATATTTTTGTCTTGTGTTTCATCTTACAATAAGGAATATGAGTCCCACAGAAGCAGCACAACTAGCCAGGAGATCCTGGCTCGTTATAACGGAACCAGGAACATTAGGGTTCCTAGCTCTTGTCTTTGCACCATGGTGTTGATTTTTGTAATTCAGTAAGTTCTGACCACTTAAGATTTCAGGGAGCCCTCATTCTGTTGCTGCTGCTCCCTTTAACCCTAGTATTTGTCACACGTGCTTGTTTTGATTCCCCTGCCACACACTTCCATTTTATTTTATTTTTTAAAGCTGAGAAAAATGTATTGTATTCAGGCCACGGCTACCAGTAGTTGCTTTACTTCTTTAGTTGCCATCCTTTTTTTTACCTCAGTTGATAGAAATATAAGAATAATCCTTGTACAAGGAGAACAAAAGTGCTAGCCTACTCCGTATGGAGGCCTGTTTTCCAACAATTCTGTTTTATCTAGTCAGTGAAATCCTTGGATGTGTTACTAGAGATGTGAGGACCTGAGAAGAACACCCCAGAAATTTTCAAGAAAAAATGTTTACCTCCTCAAGATATTTTTAAAACTAAATTGGAAAAAGGTGTCTTATGAAAAATGTTTAGAATGAAATGCAGTATTTCAGATATAAAGTGTTCATATGCTATGTGGCCTTTAACCCTTCAAAATGAATTCTTAAAACCTTGTAATTGGTGGGCATATATGAAAGACTGTTTATGGTGTCAGTTTAGTACAATCTCCATACCCCAAGGACAAGCTAATACTCACTAAGCACTTACTGGGTGTCAAGCACTATTCTGCATGGCTTACAGGGAATCATTCATTTAATCCTCCATACAACACCATGAGGAAAATGCCATCATTATTACTCCATTTGATGGGGGGAAACTCAGGTTCAAAAAAGTGGCTTGACTTGCCTAATGCCACGTGCTAATAAGTTGAGGAGCTGGGATGCAAATGGAGGCTTCTGCTTTCAAGCATGCACTACTAGTAGAAATGAAGGGAGGAGCTAGAAGCACCTGCCTTAGTCATGCTTCTCTCACTCATCAGGCAGTTCAGGGCATCCATCCAAGCAGTTTTGTTCTCCATTAAAGGAGAATATAAATAATACACAGTTTTCCTTTTCACAGGTTTGTTGTGATAATCTAAGAAGATAAGGAAGGGAAGTAATGTTTAACGAGCATCTACTATGAGCCAGGGACCACTGGGGTGTATATGTTTCACATAACATCATTCATTGCTGCTGTCCCTGCTATTGCTATTGTGCGGTTCTCAAATTCTCTGTTGACTGCAGTCACTGCCATTTTCAGAAGATAGATTAACTGCCATCTGTTCTCATGTGTGGGTTTTCTTGTTGCCTCTCACGCCTGTCTTGTTCAACTGATTTCACTGGAGGCGTGAGATTATTTTTAAAGGGATACATGTTATTTGTAGAAAATTTGGGCAAAGGATTTGAAAAAGCAGTTTAAGAGGAGCAAACTCGAAAGGCTCTCAAGCATTGGAAAAGGTACTCCGAGTCACTAGTGATGAGAGAAATGCAAATTAAATCAGTAATGATGTATATAGCATTTCAGAGGGATCAGTTATGCCCAGTGTTTCTGGGGCTGTGGGGACTGTCATGCATTGCTAATAGGAGGTAGACTGATGCTGCTATTCTGGAGAGCCTGTGATACTGCTTGTTCAGATTAGGCCCACTCATATCCCATGACCCAGCAATTATGCTCTTGGAGATGTATGAAAATATCTTTGTTTTCTATATATTTATATATATGTGTATACACACATATATGCATACATATATACATACATATGTATATGCACATATATGTATATGTGTACGTATGTATATGTAAAACACCATAATAGCTCATAAGAGGGTATTCTCACAAGGTTATTTTGATGGTAAGAGGGAGCTGGAGGTAAACTGGGTGTCCTCCGCTAGGAAAGTGGTTCAAATTTAGTTGAATGAACATAAAGGAGTATTGTGCATCTGTTAGAAGCAATTGATTAGATGAACATTTATCAACATGACTGGATCTTAAGGACATAGTGCCAAATGTAAAAAGTAAGAAAAATGAGATACAGTATAAAACCATTTCCCCAAGTTAAAATGAATGCCCACAAAATGATACTCATTTTGTAAGTGCACAAAATGAGGCGCTCTGCTTTCAAGCTTATACTCTTAGTAGAAATGAAGGGAGGTACAAAAGAGGTACCAGTTAAACCCTTCAGAGTGGTTGGATGAGGGATGAGGGGGAGAAGTGGGGAGATAAAAAGGGGAATAATAAATAAAGCAAAGAGAACCTTGCAAGAACAATGATAATAGTGTGCCATAAACAGGATAACGATTAACTCAACCCCCTGAAAAGGAAAAAAGTTAGAAAATACAAGTCAGCACTAAACAAGAAAATAAAATTATGCATAATTCCATTTACAGAAAACTGTTAAAACTTCAGTGTGCATTCTTCTAGTATTTTATATGCATGTATGTGTATATGTGTATTTTATATATCACACATATTTTTATTTACAAAGTAAATGAAATGTACTCTTTTTTTTGTACCCTAGCTATGAAGAGGTACTAAGTTATCTCTAAAATGCCTTCCAATTCTAAGATGCTCTCCCTTCAGGGTGAATACCATCTCATCAAATTCAAATTTTAAACTGACTTGTGTTCAGCATAACCCAAAATATATTTGCTGAAGACTCAGTGTCAACCATGAGACACTTAGTGCATTCAAAGGAAAATATATCTGCATTTGCATTTAATTCAAAAAGTATTTACTTTGGCTTGATTGCTAAAGATCATTTAAGTGCACTCAGACCATTTCACAGGCTGACAGTTTAAGGTTGGATCACAGTATCAGAGTGTTAATTCCAAATGCAACAAGTGAGGTTAAAAGTTGGTCTAATGTAGCAGGGAACCTTCCCATGTGAGTGACTGAATGGCTTTTAATAGGCTAGAGCTGAACACGAGGCTTGTGGGAGCTCAGTTCCCCGACCAGGGATTGAACCCGGGCCACGGCAGTGACAGCACCGAATCCTAACCACTATGCCACCAGGGAACTCCCTGAACAGTTTCTGATGACTGTTTAAAAACAAGTAAATCGCGCTTCCCTGGTGGCGCAGTGTTTGAGAGTCCGCCTACTGATGCAGGGGACACGGGTTCGTGCCCCGGTCCGGGAAGATCCCACATGCCGTGGAGCGGCTGGGCCCGTGAGCCATGGCCGCTGAGCCTGTGCGTCCGGAGCCTGTGCTCCGCAATGGGAGAGGCCACAACAGAGAGAGGCCCGCGTACCGCGAAAAAAAAAACAAGTAAATTAGTGAATAATAGAGTTCTGAACCTTTAGTCTCTGTTTTGTATGTGGACTGTGAGCAACCTTTAATGAAGAGTACATTCCTCTCTGCCAGAGACAAAAGTACACAGAAGTCTCTCCAGGCCTCTTGCAAAAGCAAACAGAAACCTCCCAAGGGAAACTCATATTTCAAATCATTGCACTGAGAGCAATAATGGAGTGCCCATTGGCTATTGTTGCTATGGTAATCATTGCTGACCTTACAGGTTCTTCCTAATGATATTCTCAACAGGTTCACTAGTAGTATTTGCTCTCTCTCGTGTGTGTGTGTGTGTGTGTGTGTGTGTGTGTGTGTGTGTGTGTGTGTGTGTGTGTGTGTGTGTGTGTGTGTGTGTGTATCTCTAGGTCTATTTGTTTGCTTGTGGCTAAGTTGTCATGTTTTACTCTGAATCCAAAGTCAGAAGGTAGCCGGTATCAATGCCTTGCCCCTAATAAATGCTAAATGAAGATTTGTGAGGCTGGATTCAGTGCACTGGGTTTGGGAAAAAAAAATCAAAGTTATGAGGAGTTTCACAAATCTCTGCAGTTCTCGAAGTTTGTAATCCTGGAAATCCATGTTGCTGGCTACCTTCTCTTGTGAACATTTCCAGATGCTCATTAGAGTAATCAGCAAACGTGAGGTTTGCAACTCTCCAAACTGTAAAAGCCAGGAGGGAGTAGCTATTTTAAAACTGCCTTCTTTAGGATTTATCAGTAAGCTTTTCTGGGGGAGGGAGCAGCATGGACTTAACAGGCTACTGGCTACTCACCAGGTTGCCTGGTCTCTGGTGGTTGCTTGATAGTGGTTCTCACAGCCAGCTGAGCGTAAGCCCTTCTTTGGGACACTGGTGCCATCCAGGTGTGGGAATCACTCAATGGTATAATATTAAGACTGTCTTAAGACTTTCCAATCCTGAGATTTCCCCAAACCTGAACTGTTATTATAATTTTATCAGATTTTTGCTATGCCTCCAATGAAAACATGATTCCCGCCCCCATAGTAATATATTACTTATGGTTGTAGAGTATCATGAGCCTTATATGGAATCATTCTTTCCAAAAAGAAGGGAAGGAGAACATCCAAAGTTTGGAGGTAATTTTTTTTTTTTTTTTTGCAGTACGCAGGCCTCTCACTGTTGTGGCCTCTCCCGTTGCGGAGCACAGGCTCCGGACGCGCAGGCTCAGCAGCCGTGGCTCAAGGGCCCAGCCGCTCCGCGGCATGTGGGATCCTCCTGGACCGGGGCATGAACCCGTGTCCCCTGCATCGGCAGGCGGACTCCCAACCACTGTGCCACCAGGGAAGCCCTGGAGGTAATTTAATTAAGCATTTTTGTTAAGTTTTGTGTTTGCTAAATGCGTTTCAGTTGGCTCTCATTTACCCTACAAGCCTAGCCACTCCTGCCCCCAGTGTCCCTCTCAACTTTACTAAGAATTAAACATTCGCAACAACAGGTAAATTTCTTTGGACATTGTCCCCAAACCATGTTTTTCACTGGCAGAGAAGATGCAGATAAAACTATGCTTAGCATCTGAAAAGTAGCTGTTCCAGAACCTATTAAGTCCCTTGTGAAATCACAGTGAGGCCGAGGGCCATGACTCCTTCTCCACCCAGGATTCTGCTTCCCGTGGATATAAGAGATCGATGCCAGGGGCTGTCAGTTTACTGTAAGGAAGTGGGGAAATAAAAAAGCCTTGTTAAGTTCTAGGCAGTGTGGTGTGGGGCCATCACTGCAGACCAAGAGTGGGAGGATTGGACTTGACGCCGGGCAGTATCATTTTCTGACGGTACGGCCCTGATTGCGTCCGTAACCTCTCCTACTTGTAAAATGAAGACATCTGCCTTCTTGTCTCACAGGCAGTTGTGTCAGATGAGTAACGTGGATCATTCTTTGCAGTTTCTGGAGTGCTTTGGATATGTGCTAGCTTCATTCACCAAGGTCTGATGATTCTACACAAGCTGCAAAAAGCATTTGCACACGTGCCTTTTCTGAGTCTAGGTTGTCAGACTCCTTAGGCTCCTCAGTTTGAACAAGGTGTTGGAGTGTATCCCAGAATACCAGATAAGAGAGGAAAGGAAAATAACATAGAAAAGAAGGCAAAAGGGTAGGTACTCCCCTCCACCCACTCTCCCACTCCATTCAGCACCCTGACATTATTCAGCAGTCCTTTTCTGCTTTGTATGCACAGACAGAGCCTCTTGTGATAAACGTGCATGAACAGAGGAGTATAAACACTCATTTAAAAATAAATTGAGATGTAGTTGGCTGCAGCCATCTGACAGAGCCCTGGATCTCTCTTCTGCAAGGTCATCCATTTGTAGCCCATTAATTCATGGTCTTTAATAATTTTTTTGAGGTAAGTCTGAAGTTTACTTTGTTTTATCTATGAAGAAAGGACCCACTGAGCAAATGAATAGTGTAAATAAATTTGACAAGAAACATATTAACCTGCTTAAGAGAAAGGGCTGTTTTCAAATGCCTTACTTGCATCTATTTGCATCCTAACTATGTACTGATTATGAGCGATTCTAGTTGTTAAAGTAGTCCTACGAGGATTTCTACTTGGTAATACTTTATTAGCATTTAATTTGAATTACTCTAATAAAACTCCACTTCTTTAAAACTCGTCCATAATTCAATACTGTCACACAGATCTTCCTTCCATCAGTATGAATTTGTTGTAAGGTATTACTGTAATTAATTACATGCTTCTAAATTCCTTGGAAACTGGCTGGTACAATTACATCCTTTGAACAAGACTTTCAGTTTCCCTTGGTTTCTTAAGATAAAAATGTCTTGACACTTAAATGGCATTGCTAAGTTTGGCTGCAGAGAAGAGTTGCCTGTAGAAGCCAATTAGGGAAGTAGGTAATTAGTTATGTCCACTATGACTGAATTTTAGTCCATGTAGGAGGCCAACATCTTCCCCTGAAAACTTGGTTAGGTTTCTGTAATTACATAAACAAACCTTTATTCATAAAACAACTTCTGCCCTGTGCCTTACCTGTAGTGAACACTGAGTGAATACTTGATGAATGAAGGTATGAGGATACATACATCTTTGGGGTTTTCCTTTTTCTTTCATATAGACTGTCTTAATATTGAGCAGTCTGTATTATGATAGGAACTCTGCAAGAGGATTGTGTTGAAAGAACTACCTGTGTTCATCCCATCCCTCCATTTACCCATCTTTCAAATATTTGGGGGGGGAACCTACTCTGGAACCAGTCAGGCATAGCGAAGAGACAGCGTCTCTGCCCCCGTGCATATCATATTCAGTGTACAAGCCTCTTAACGTTTAATAGAGAGATTGGTAGTGTTTTGCCTCTCACTATATTCAGAGTTGCTGTATACTTGGTCCAAGCCCTATCCCAGCCATCCTTCTGTGGTTATTCCTTTGTGTCTGATTGGGCCACTAGTTACAAGGCAGGTGCTATGGGCAATAGCTTATTCCTACTTTATGTTTGTGTCTTATATTTTTCACTGTATGCTACAATTATGTAACATCTAGGGACTCTCCAGTACTAGGGATCCACAGTTCTAAGTAAATAAAGTAGCTTTGTACTAAAGGTTATAGCTAATATTTTTGAGCATTTACTCTATGCCAGACACTCTTCTGAGAACATCTCATATGTTCTCTCATTTAATCCCCAGAGTATCCATGAAGTGAGTGTTATTATTATTTTCATTTTACAGATAAGGAAACTGAGTCACACAGGGATATACTTGTATAAGAGTTTCACAGAAGCAAACTCTTCCTTTCTTTAATAGTAAGACTATTTTGGCATCCCCAGTTTTTTCAGATTGTTTCCACATGTTACGTCACTTGATCTGGCACATCCATCCCCATTCATTTACGTGGGAGAAGTGAGGCAAATGAGGGTGAGTCTCTTCTTTCCATGGTTCTGCAGGTCAAGGACTGTAGTACTTAACCCAGGGCTTCTGAATCCTGGTCCAAGACTCTTCCTCCTTCTTTCTGCTCACCTGACCAGAAGTCTAATGAAGACTTGGGCCTCTCAGTTGTCATGAGAGATTATGAACCTTGGTGACTTTAAGCAGTTATTGGGAGAACATTATTATGTAATGTATTTCATATCCACTCCATTTAGTTGAGGATCTAGTACCAACTCCCAACTTTTTTTTTCTGCTCCTTTGTTGTATTAATATTTGGAACCTACCCTTAACAGCTCTAGAATAAAAAGCCAGTTCTGTGCCCAGGGAATCAATGCTACTTGGGAAATAAATCATATAGTTTGCTCTAGCTAAAAGGAAAAAACTCCCACAAATTTATCTGTCATTTTGATTCATTCTTTCATCCTTTGTAGTACATTTTCAGGGTCTCAGAGAAGCTGCTCTGTCTATGAAGGTGCTTGTTGAAGCATCTTGTTTTACATGTGATCAAAATGGAGAGAGCACTTCTTTTGACAGGAAACTTCACTTCTTGTTACTGAAAACCGTCACAACAGTCATTATGTCTGGCTTTCAGACATTTCCTGGAGTTAGGAGAACAATAGACAGTTAAAATCGCAGTGTCAAGAGCATTCTGGGGTTTTATAATGAGTACCACGGGAAATTTTTTCTCTTGAGTTTGTAAGAAAAAGGTAGGAATATTTGGGAGGCTGGAATAATGTGGAAATGAATTTTAATGCTGTATTGTTTAAAATGGAGTGTTATTTCTAACCTTTGGGAGTTGAAAAAATTAATTTTATACCATGGTTCTCATTTTCTTGTTACTGAGTTGAAAGTGACTAAGGGAAATTTCTCTTCAGCTGTCCCTCTCTGCATTTTAAGTACTTTCCCAAAAAAGACACATTTTCGTCTTTCTGACTTTTTATTTGATTAAACATCATTTAGAGTTCTTGGATCCAGTTTATTGGTTCTTAATTTTTATATATGTTCAGGGCTTCTGAGGCTTATGATTTCTAATTTAGCAGCAGGAGTTATTTCTCTGCTTCCTCCTCTCCTCCAACTCCAAATAACAAACAAACAAAAAGACTCAAGCGTTAGGAAGAGATGTTTATTTTGGCTTATTTTTTGTGTATTGCAATGTGTTTTTCACAATTTTTACCTTAATTTACATAGCTCTTATAGGCTTTTTAATTTCTAATCATTTTGATATATTTACTGTTCCGCACGTTAAAAGCACAGGCTTTGTAAACAATTTATATGAGCTGCTGCTTCCACTTCTGCAGCTTCTCAGTTACCACAACAGCTGTGGATGGTTTAAGAGACTCCTGTATTAGTTACATGGTATATAACTGAATGGTAAAAATAACCTGCTGGCTTTATTTTTTTTAAAACTAATAATATGAAAGCAGTTATGAACTATTAACATTTTTAAAGTATAAGACTTACTTTGTTTTAAAATTAATCAACATTTTAAAAAGCTATAAAGTGAAAATAAGTCTTCCTCCCTATTCTCTGATTCCTAAGTATCATTATTTAAAGGTAACTAGTGTTAAAGTTTCTGCATATCCTTCCGGAAATGATCTAATGTTCTATTCATCCACACACACACACACATAAATATACATAAATACATATATACACATAACACATCTATACGTATGTATATATGGAAACGTATATGGATTCTGTTGTGAAATATGTTTTTCTTAGCAATATATCTTAGATATCTGCCCATATCAGTACATATAGATCTACCTCACTTTAATGGCTATATAGTATTCCATTGTCATGGCGTGTCATAATTTAACTTACCTTCTATTTATCAGCATTTGGGTTGTTTCCAGATTTATCCTGTTTCAAACAATGCTGCAATAAATATCTTTGGACATATCTTTTCACATTTTTTGGTAAATATATTTGTAGGATACATTCAAAGCAGGGGGATTACTAGTGAAAGTGTGTGCATTTTTAGTGTCACCAAATAGTGCAAATTGTCCTCCAGAATTACTGTGTCAATTTATACTTTCACCAGCAATGTATAATATGTTTCACTTCAGTAAATGCTCACTGAGTACTTACTATGTGTCTTCACTAAAATAGGATCTCAGGATAAAAATTGTCCTTGTTAAGTCATGAAAGTGAATAAAAAGCCCCTACCAGGGTCAACTTTTCTGTTCTTGGCCTAAATTGGCAACTCTCCCCTTCTGCATCAGTGACCTTGCTTTCCTTGTGGAAGGCAGTAGCTTTTGTTTTCCTCCAGGATCTGACGTGATGATCTTGTCAGTTGCTTTCAGGAGCTAGGATCCACTGTTGGCCTCTGTTCTGAAGCGTTACCAGGCAAGCACAGAATTCTATCAGCAGAACAGCACAAAGGCAGGAGAAACACAGTTTATTCATTGTAGAAACCTCTTTGTCCTTCACCTCTATGGGTTCTCAGAGAAGTAATAAATACCAACTATTTCTTCAAATTCGTTGAGGGGGAAAATATGGATCAGTCATTTGGGACCACGTTGGTTTCTGATACCAAAATTACCTAAACGAGTAAAATATAATCTGTAAGTTAAAATACCTGGTTGCTAGTCTGTTAAGTAAATCAGTAGGAGGGTCCTAAGTACACAACGTAATGTATGGATAAACGTGGTTTTCTGAATGGAGGCAAATGTACTGATAATTCAACTCTTATAGCTGAGGATGAGCAAGATCTCCGGTTCTCTAAGAACTGAAATTTCCCTAGATCTAGCCCAGAGTGAACGCCTTAGAGCTGCCCACTCATGGGCCATTGCCTTGAGCCTGTGGGTAAAATCCCTGGGGCAAGAGGAGGCTGCAGTTTGCCCAGCAGCTGTGTGTGCTCCAGGCCAGTACCCAGCGAAGCTGCCTTGGCAGCTGCTCTTTCCGAGGCCAACCCCTCCAGCCCCTGGGTGTGTTCTGAAACATAAAGAAGAAAAAAGTAAGCCCCTTTAGAGAGGTTGGAACAGGCTAGTAGTTGCTAGGCAAGTTAAAGTAATTCAGTGTCCTTGCCAAACGTCTGCCATGCAAACAGGGAACTTTCAGGGAAGGGAGTGAGATGGTGGGGCATGTTGGTTGCCATAGGAATGTTTCCCTGATTGGAACAAGACCACAGAGTGGAGAGAGCAAGACAGCTGCATCTATGGGTCTTTCTGCTTGGGAATGGGAGCCCAGAGTGGGCGGTGGAGCAGAGGTAAGCCATGGGGAGGAAGGGGCTAAACCCAGAAAACATTCTCTAAGGCTAAGGGTGTGGGAAAGGTAGAAGGACGGCGCATCCTGTGAAGGGAGGACGGCACCAGCAGATGAGACCCTAGATGCCCTGTGAAACTAATGGCTTCTGAAGCTAAAAACAGTCAGGAGGAGTAAGGATAGTTTAACTCAGGAAAATTATGTGATGAACTTCTATGCTATTCTGAAGATCTGAGACTTGGAGAAATTACAATCTAGAATTAATTCAGGGAGAATTCTGATTAGAGTCTGGAATAAACCCAGGTTTAAATTTGATGTAGATTTAAAATAGTGAAATTTAGTGGGAAGATACTTAATTTGAAGGTATTTTTTAATTTATGTAAATATTATATCTTTAATTCATAAAACAAAGGTAGTGATTAAAGATGTGTTATTTAATTATGCTGCTATATTAAGTGCTGTGTTTTTGGTTTTTTTTTTTGCGGTATGCGGGCCTCTCACTGTTGTGGCCTCTCCCGTTGCGGAGCACAGGCTCCGGACGCGCAGGCTCAGCGGCCATGGTGCACGGGCCCAGCCACTCTGCGGCATGTGGGATCCTCCTGGACCGGGGCATGAACCTGTGTGCCCTGCATTGGGAGGCGGACTCCCAACCACTGTGCCACCAGGGAAGCCCAAGTTCTGTTTTTATAGGGGGAGAAAAAGCACAATTGACCAAGTTGTGTGCTACTGGTATCCAACCTTAAAGAGACCCTCTGAGGTAAGCTTACTGATCCATTAATAAGCACCTTACACATCTGGTGGCAGCTTCCAGAATGACAGCTCAGAATCCAAGCAGAAACCACAGCTTTTAGCTTTTTCAACTGTTGAACCGTGAATGTGCTATTTAACTTCTCTCTGATAGATCAGTTTCCAGCTCTTAAAATGGATGTGAGAGCTAATCCTTGCCTCTCTGGAATGTTGTGAGCATGGATGCTGCTGTCATTGAATACAATTTCTGGGGGTGGTAGAAGATCCCGAGGTTCCTATGATGATAATGATAGGCTTAGTTTTTTGTGGGTTTTTTTGCCTATATCTTTTTTTTTTAAACATCTTTATTAGAGTATAATTGCTTTACAATTGTGTGTCAGTTTCTGCTTTATAACAAAGTGAATCAGTTATACATATACATATGTCCCCATATCTCTTCCCTCTTGAGTCTCCCTCCCTCCCACCCTCCCTATCCCACCCCTCTAGGTGGTCACAGAGCACCAAGCTGATCTCCCTGTGCTATGCGGCTGCTTCCCTCTAGCGATCTGATAGGCTTAGTTTGTCATAGTGATTTAGGTCAAAGATCTTCTGGGGTTTTTTTAGGTTAAAATCTTAAGGGGAACTTTCTTTAGCTGATAAAGTTTTGCTTGTACATGTGAAGTATAGATAATTATTATCATTTGCCATATATTTGATTTTTGTGTTCAGAGGGTATTTAAAGTAGTTTCTTCTTTAGAATATATGTATGTGGGCTTCCCTGGTGGCACAGTGGTTGAGAGTTCGCCTGCCGATGCAGGGGACACGGGTTCGTGCCCCGGTCCGGGAGGATCCCACATGCCGCGGAGCAGCTGGGCCCGTGCGCCATGGCCGCTGAGCCTGCGTGTCCGGAGCCTGTGCTCCGCAACGGGAGAGGCCACAACAGTGAGAGGCCCGCATACCGCAAAAAAAAAAAAAAAAAAAAAAAGAATATATGTATGTATATATATTGGGATTATATGTAGTTGTTTCTTTACTATTAATGTGATTTCTTTTTTGGGTCATGTAAAAGCAGAATAATAGAACGTGATATTTATTATAAAATATTTGAATTATAGAGATGCATAAATACAAAGGATGCCATATGACCTACATTAGGGGTTACTGTTCTGTTTCAGAGCTCACTCCCTTCGTCAGTGTCTTGGTCTGCAATTTTAGTGTCGTTTTTACTTTAATTGATCAGATACTGGTTGATTGACATAAATTAATCTGAGGCTTGTAAACCAAATGTCAAATTTTAATTTACTGGGAGAGTGTAATTAGAAAGACTATCTTTGGACTTCCCTGGTGGTAGTTAAGAATTCGCCTGCCAGTGCAGGAGACACAGGTTTGATCCCTGGTCTGGGAAGATCCCACATGCTGTGGAGCAACTAAACCCATGTGCCGCAACTACCGAGTCTGCGCTCCAGAGCCTGCAAACCACAACTGCTGAGCCTGCATGCCACAGTTACTGAAGCCCACACACCCTAGAGCCTGTGCACTACAACTACTGAGCCCACGCGCCACAACTACTGAAGGCCACGCTCCTAGAGCCAGTGCTCCGCAACAAGAGAACCCACTGCAATGAGAAGCCCGTGCACCGCAATGAAGAGTAGCCTCCCTCGCTGCAACTAGAGAAAGCCCGCGTGCCGCCAAAAATAAAGAAAGAGAGGGAGGGAGGGAGGAAGGGAGGAAGGAAGGAAGGAAGGAAGGAAGGGGAAAGGAAAGGAAAGGAAGGAAGGAAGGAAGAAGAAAGGCAAGGAAGGAAGGAAAGGGTGTATCTCTTAAAAAAAAAAAAAAAGACTATCTTTGGACTCTTCAGACAGTATAACCTTTCCCTAGTTTGATCTTGACAAAGAAACCAAAATATCTACTGGTTATGATGTTTTTTTAAAAATGATATTCTTACCTAGACCTTCTAGAATCTAAGCAGCACTATCTAATAAAAATATAACGTAAACCTCAAATATGAGCCTTCTACGTAATTTTAAATCTACTCGTAGCCACTTAAGAGTAAAAGAAAACAGGTAAAATTAATTTTAATATATTTAACCAAATGTATACTGAAATTACTTTTTTTTTTTTTTTTTTTTGGCGGTATGCGGGCCTCTCACTGTTGTGGCGTCTCCCGTTGCGGAGCACAGGCTCCAGACGAGCAGGCTCAGCGGCCATGGCTCACGGGCCCAGCCGCTCCACGGCATGTGGGCTCTTCCTGGACCGGGGCATGAACCCGTGTCCCCTGCATCGGCAGGTGGACTCTCAACCACTGCACCACCAGGGAAGCCCTGAAATTACCATTTTTAACAGTAATTAATATAATTATTAATGAGACATTTTGCATTTTTTTCATATTAAGTCTTGAAATACAGTGTACATTTTTCATTTATAGCACATCTAAATTTGGACAGTAAATTTTCACAGAAAACATATGATCTGTATTTAGATTAAAATTTACAGTTGAAAAGGTGGGTTCACATACCCAAGTCATTCCAAACATGCATATCAATTTTCCATTAACTGAATCATTGTCTATTTCTAAATTTAATTTAACTAAAGTTAAGTAAAATTTAAAATAGAATTCAGTCCCTCTGTGTCCCTGGCCATGTTTCAAGCACTCAGTAGCCTTGGCTAGTAGTGGCTGCTGTACTGGACAGCATAGAGAGGACTGTTTTTCTCCAGCTTCCTTTCTTTACTCCCACATACCTCAGATTGTTAGATCTGTCTGAGAAGTGTAATGGAGAGAATCTCACTTCATAAACATGGAACTACAAAGAGTTTACATTCTTAAAAGGAAATTTTCATTCAAACTATCAGTATATTAGAACCTGCCTGGCAAGGAGTTGTCTGTCTGGTTGACCCTACTTTCTCCACCCTTCTCCCAGACATACCCACATTGTCTTTCCAACAGATAAAAACATACCAATATTGACAGCATGCCTCACTCAGGCTCCTCTGGGCTTGTCCTCCATGCTGGCTCATTTCCATTACATCAGTGTATTTCCTGGTTATAGGCCCTCCGTTATCTTTCTCATTGTTTCATTCTCCACATTTGGCTCTAATTTTTGTCTTAGTGAAGAATTCAAATGTTCAAATTCCAGTTTAGTTCTTAATTAAGGTTGTAGTGTTTGATATATGTTAATTTGAATAAGGAACTTTTCCTCCTCTGCCCCTTGCTCCAGACTTCTAGAGTGGCTGGGCCAGGACTCTCCCCTCTACCCATGCAAGTATTTTTCTTTGTGCAAATCAGGGTTCTTCAGTATGGTCACCTGTGGTTAGACCTGTTAACCTTTAAGAACTTCACTTTTCCCCTAGGCAGGAGGAATTAAGAAATATGTAGATACGGGGTAGGTAGGTAATGACTTGGAAGACAAAGACCCCCCCTTAGTCTTGCCAGAATATTTTGCCCTGCACCTTGCTTGGGTCTGAACCTTGTTTGGCACATAGAATGATAGACCCCATCACCAGGAGGTTATAGAGCACAGAGTTCATCAGTTCCTGTTGGGTACCTGCCACTCTAAAGGGACATTATCGATGATACTGTTGAAATTCACCCTTCATGTTCTGGAACGTATAAAGTGAAAGCTACTTACAGAGCCTTTCCAGAACTAGGAAATAATGTGTTATCCAAGAAAGTAACGAGTCCTCCCTAGGCAAGAAAGCTAGCTCAGAAATTCAGCCTGTTGAGTCATTTTGAACTGTCTTGAGTAGGAGTGCACATTGCTCCTCTTCCTCATTGCCATCAGAATCAAATAATTTTTAAATAGGACTCTGTGGAATGATTATCTGTGACAGCAGGAAAACCTTGGATGCCAATCCCTAGTCTATGAGCTGTGAGAGGTGTGACATCAGGAAAGCCATTGGCTTGCTATGGGCCTTACTTCTCACCTGTCAAGTGAGAGTGTTAGACCAGGTGGTCTTGAGGCATCTGTCAGCTATCCCATGTTTTGATCATCTCGGCTAATCCCACAGCTTCCCAGATGAAGAACCAGAGGCCTGCAAAGTCACTTCCTGAGATCATGTAGCAAGTGGGGGGCAGGTTTCTGGTTCTCAATCATGTGCTTTGTGTACCCCAGGAGCTTCATCTTGCACTTAGAGGCTTAGCATGAACCAGATGAAGATATCCAGAGCGGTGGCTTGTTCTGTCTTTCCCCATAACATCATTTTGGTTGCTCATACTTTGAGGTTACTGGCCAAAACCTCTAAAACCCCTGGGTTACCTGTTTTTTGCCACCTTCAATAATTCAGTTCAGGCATCTCTGTGGTATAAAGTCCCTCAGTGACTTCTAAATGAAAAGATATATATCAGTTCTTTGTTGCTGAAGATGCATGATAATAAAGGAAAAAGCAGCAGCTGGAATGCAGAGTCAACTTTACTCAAATATTTACCATTTAAACAACAGCTAAAACAAAGCAAAGCAGAACAGAGGGCCAGAGTGAAGTGCTCCTGTTCAAGTTCCCGGTGTGGGCTGGAGCCCTACTTCCAAGTGTTGGAGCAGCGCTCACAGGTAGGAAGCTGAGCCTGACTTTCTCTGGATGGCTACTTTTAGCAGGCAAATGCAGGGCCTTTATACTCCTTTAGTCTGGCATTCAGTTTTAAAAAGAAACCAAACAGAGGTGTCAAGGAAAGGAAACTTACTGATTTCCTATTAGCTGTACGAAGCATGCTAAATATTTCTATATATTGTCTCATTTAATTCTATAACCACCCTACAAGACAGATAGGTATTGTTTCCATTTTACAAATCAGTAAAAATACTCAGGAAAGTTATGTAGCTTGCGTAGAGTCACATAGTAAGTGAGCAAGGATTTTATTTGGCTCTAAAATCTGATTACTTGCTACGAATTCCACTAACATCCAATAGCAGTGATTTCACTTTGGTTCCATTGAGTTTGAGGAGGACACCTAATGCTGTGCTGAAGATACCAACATAAATAGACCAAAATGAAAGGGAGATACAGTAATGGAGTAAATTTCATTTATAAGTAGAGGTTGTTAACCTGCATCTCAGAGATCCTTTGAAGATACTGAAAGCAAAAATATTAAAGAATTTTTTTAAAATAATAGGTTTATAAAGATACCCACTAATCACAATCATTGATCAGTGGCAAAAGATCAATGGTAATCCTAAATCAGATTTAACTTTCAGCGGTGGTGCTTGCTACTTTTTGGGTAAAATATCGTACCATCATTTTGGTTTTTAAGAAGGCATGTTGTTTGGGTCAGTGGTTCTCAGTCTTTTATCCTTTGGGTACATGAGAGGATGATATTTGCATTCAATGTCCTTCCCATAGATATGGATGACAACAGTTATCTAGTGCTGCACAACAAAGTTAGTGTCTTAAAGCAACAACTATATTTATTTTGCTCACAGATCTGCAATTTGGGCAGGGCTCAATGTGGACTGTTTATCTCTGCTCCACTCAGCATCAGCTGCGTTGTCTTGGAGGCGTTAATCATCTGAAGCTCACTCACTTATATGTCTGAAGCCTGGGCTGGGAAGACTAGAACAGCTGGGCTCCCCTGGCATCTCTATTTCTTTGTGGTCTCTCCAGCATGACTGCTGCAGGGTAGCCAGACTTCTTCTGAGCTAGCTCAGTGCTCTCAAAGCACATGACCCAAGAGAGAAAGTCAGGCAGGAACCTTATCTTTTATGACCCACCCTAGGAAATCACACAGCATCCCTACAGTGCATTCTGTTCATTGAAGCAGTTACAAAGGCTGGGCAGGTTCAATGGGAAGGGAAATAGATTCCATCTCTTGATAGGGAAGTGGAAAGTTTCTGGGAGAGCATGTGGAACAGGAAATACAGCAGTAGCCTTTTTCGGAAAATACAGTCTGCTACACAGATAAGCCAGGCTATGGGTTATATGCTGATGCCTAAGCCAGATGTATCTCTGGGCATTTCTCACCCACCCAAGGGAGCATATTGGTATGCAAATGAAATATAATTTATTTCTCTTTAATTCAACCCACCATAATTCACACTCTTCAAAAAAGTAAATCATCTGCAAAATTTTGGTGCTCTCTCTACTGTTAGAAACAAATTACTTGTTAAACATGAATGCATTAGGCTAATGAGGTAGATAGGTTATTCTCCCTAAATTTTCCGTCATTGTTGAGCCTATGCCTGTTCAATGTTCCTGAATTGTCATCATATTTCTGCTTTTCTACCTTGCGCGCAGAGGTAAACAGCCGAATATTTATATAAACACCTTTGCATAGAAACCTTTCCATTTAAAACTAAAAAGTAGAGAGAGTTACACTTAAAACTGAATGTTTCCTGAAGGGGTTTATTCTAGAATTTTATAACATCTGCTGCCTCCTCTTTGGGAGATGAAATGATTATTCAAGACACATTTCTCAAAGTTTACAAAATTAGTATCTTCTCTCAAGCGCTACTTGTAAAATGTGGGAACGCTGTGGCGTGGCACACAACAGACTTATGTACTTTTTGCATTAATTGGACTAAGTTTGTTCTAGACCTTTTTTAAAACTGTAAAATATTTCATCCATATTAAAGAGAATATAAAATTTATAGGTACGGTTTAAAGAACTAGAAACATGAATACTTGTGTACACACCATCCAAATTAAGAAGTAAACTATCACCTTCCTTATCCCCTGAAGGTCAAACCGTCTTGACTTTTGTGTTAATCGTCCCCTTTCTTTCCTTTATAATATTACCATATCTATAGTAAAATCCTTTATTTGTTTGGATCTTCATCCAGTGCTTTTCACTTCAATTAAAAATATTTTATATAAAAAACTTGTACATCTTTTGTTAGTTTTACAGTTGACCCTTGAGCAACATGGGTTTGAACTGTGCAGGTCCACTTATATGTGGATTTTTCCCAATAAATATGTGCTCCAATATTACACAATCTGCAGTTGGTTGAATTTGAAGATGTGGAACTGTGGATACAGAGGGCCGACTGTGAAGTTATATTTGGATTTTCGACTGCTCAGGGGTCAATGCCCCTGGCCCTCATGTTGCTCAAGGGTCAACTGTATTCCTAGGTACTTTATATTTTTGTTGCTGTTGTTAATGGGGTCGTTCTGATTATTGCCAAGTATGAACATACAGTTGATTTTTATGTATTCGTTTTGTGAAAGTCACATTTGCTAAATCTCACTACAGACATACTCATTTTATTGTGCTTCACTTTATTGAACTTCACAGGTATTGTGTTTTTTACAAATTGAAGGTTTGTGGCAACCCTGTGTCAAGCAAGTCTACGGGCATTTTTCCAACAGCATTTGGTCACTTGGTGTCTCTGTGTCACATTTTGCTAATTCTGGCAATATTTCAAACTTTTAAATTATTATTATGTTTGTTATGGTGATCTGTGATCTTTCATGTTACTATTGTAATTGTTTTGGGGCACCACAAACTGCACCCAGATAAGATGGTGATAAACGTTGTATGTGTTCTGACTGCTCCACTGACTGGCTGTTCCCCCCATCTCTCTCCCTCTCCTTGGGCCTCTCTGAGATACAACAATACTGAAATTAGGCCAGTTAATAGCCCTACAATGGCCTCTATGTATTCAAATGAGAGGAACAGTTGCTCATCTCTCATTTTAAATCAAAAGCCAGAAATGATTAAGCTTAATGAGGAAGGCATGTAGAGATCCGAGATAAGCTGATAGCTAGGCCTCTTCCACCAAACAGCCAAGTTGTGAATGCAAAGGAAAAGTTCTTGAAGGAAATTAAAAGTGCTACTCCAGTGAACACAAGAATGATGAGAAAGCAGAACAGCCTTATTGCTAATGTGGAGAAAGTTTTTGTGGTCTGGATAGAAGATCAAGCCAGCCACAGTATCCCCATAAGCCAAAGCCTAATCCAGAGCAAGTCCCTAATTCTGTTCAATTCTGTGAAAGCTGAGAGAGATGAGGAATCTGCAGGAGAAAAGTTCGAAGGTAGAGGTTTAAGGAAAGAAGCCATCTCTATAACATAAAAGTGCAAGGTGAAGCAGCAGGTGGCTACACTAAACAACAGATTTTCCATGTAGACAAAACAGCCTTCTATTGGAAGAAGATGCCATCTGGGACTTTCATAGCTAGAGAGGAGAAGTCAATGCCTGGCTTCAGAGCTTCAAAGGACAGGCTGACTCTCTTGTTAGGGGCTAATGCAGTGCAGGTGGTGACTTGCATTGCATGTTTTAGTGAATATTAAGTGACATGTTTTAGTGAATATTTTAAGCCCACTGTTGAGACCGACTCTCAGAAAAAAAAAAAAAAAGATTCCTTTCAAAATATGACTGTTCATTAACAATGTACCTTGTTACCCAAGAGTTCTGATGGAGATGTACAGTGAGATTAATGTTTCCATACCTGCTAATACATTATCCAGTCTGTAGCCCATGAATCAAGGAGTAATTTCAGGTCTTATTGTTTAAGAAATACATTTCATAAAGCTATCCCTGCAATAGATGGTGATTCCTATGATAGAGCTGGGCAAAATAAATGGAAAACCTTCTGAAGAGGACTCAGCATTCTGGATGCCATTAAGAACATTTGTGATTCATGGGAAGAGGTAAAAATATCAACAGTACAGGAGTTTGGAAGAAGCTGATTCCAATCCTAATGGATGACTATGAGGTATTCAAGACTTCATTGGAGGAAGTAACTGCAGATATGGTGGAAATAGCACAAGAACTAGAATTAGAAGTGGAACCTGAAGATGTGACTGAATTGCTGCAAATCTCATGATGAAACTTTAACAGATGAGGAGTTGCTTCTTATGGTTGAGCAAAGATAGTGAGTGGTGTCTTGAGATGGAATCTGCTGCTGGTGAACATGCCCTGAAAATTGTTGAAATGATATCAAAGGATTTATATTATATAAACTTAGTTGATAAAGCAGGGGCAGGGTTTGTGAGGATTGACTTCAGTTTTGAAAGTTATGTGGGTAAAATGCTGTCAAACAGCATTACATGCTACAGAGAAATTGTTTGTGAATGGACTAGTCAATCAATGCAGTAAACTTCATTGTTGTCTCATTTTAAGAAATTGCCGGGAATTTCCTGGCGGTCCAGTGGTTAGGACTCCATGCTTTCACTGCCGAGGGCCTGGATTCGATCCCTGGTCTGGGAACTAAGATGCCACAAGCCGTGCAGTGCAGCCAAAAAAATAAAATAGAAGGAAGAAATTGCCACGGCCACCCCAGCCTTCAGCAGCCCCCACCCTGATCAGTCAGTAGCCATCGACATCAAGGGAAGACCCTCCGCCTGCAAACAGATTAGGACTTGCTGAAGGCTCAGATGTTGGTAGCATTTTTTAACAATAAAGTATTTTAAAATAAGGTATGTACATTTTTTTAGACATAATGTTATTACACACTTAGACTATAGTATAGTATAAATGTAACTTTTATATGCCCTAGGAATCAAAAAAATTCATGTGACTCACTTTATTGTGATATTCACTTTATTGTTTAAATCTTATCTATCCTAACTGATTTTTATCTGCTGAACCTGTCAATTACTAGGAGAATTATATTGCAGTTTCTCTCTCTGGTGATTTGTCCATTTCTCTAGTTACCATGTCAGTTTTTGCTTTGCATGTTTTCAGGTAATATTAATAGATACATGCAGATTTATAATTCTTGTGTTTGTTCCATGTTTTAAGATTGTCTTTTACAGGCAACGTATAGCTATATTGTTATTTATTCAGTTTAAAAAATATTTACCTTTGGGCTTCCCTGGTGGCGCAGTGGTTGACAGTCCGCCTGCCGATGCAGGGGACGTGGGTTCGTGCCCCGGTCCAGGAGGATCCCACATGCCACGGAGCGACTGGGTCCGTGGGCCGTGGCCACTGGGCCTGCGCGTCCGGAGCCTGTGCTCCGCAACGGGAGAGGCCACAACGGTGAGAGGCCCGTGTACTGCAAAAAAAAATAAATAAAATATTTACCTTTAAATAGAAAGTGGGGTCTTTTGCATTTATTGCGGTTAATGATATATTTAAATTTATTTCTGTCTCGCTATTTTATATACTTTTATTGGTGAATGTTTTCTATTTTTCCCCCCTTTCTTCTTGCTACCTTCTGAAATGATAATTTTTTTCCCATTCTAGCTTTTCCGCCTACTTCTTTGGAGGTTCCGTGCTTTATGTCTACTCCCTTAGTAGCTGTTCTTGCTACTTCAGCAGACATACTCTAAATTAAAGTTTCTATTTAATGGGTATGTTACCACTCATGCTCCAGAATTCAAAGACTTACCTCTCTTCAGCTTCTCTATTCTTCTTCCACAAATTACAGATTTTTCTTATAGTTTTAAATAAAGTTTTCTTGGTTTTATCCATCTCTTTATCGATATTTTCCCTCATTACTTTTTTCCATTTTGAAGTTTTCATCTGCAGTCATTTTCCTTCTTTCTGAAGTATCTCCTTTAGAATTTCTTTTAGTGAGTTTTTTTTTTTATAGTGAACTCTAAACTACATGTCAATGATACAGAGATGAATAAGAAACACTCCCATAAAGTATATAATTTCAGTGTAACTAAGTACAAATTCGAGATTAGGACAATGTGTTGCAAGCACAGAGAGGAGAGGCTAAGTATAAGGAGCAGGGGGGTGGGGAACATCTCAGGAAAGAAGGTGGAGGGCTATGGGTGTGTTCACGGAATATTCATCAGCGCAACAGGCTGGAGCTTAGGAGTGGGTTGGTGCCAGGTGGAGCTAGAGAGGTTAGCTAACTAGCTATTGGGTTGTGGAGAGCCTTTAAATGCCAAACTGAAGGCAACAGAAAGTTGGGGGGGGGGTTAAAGCAGTGGGGTGACATGATTAGATGCATTAGTTAGGAGTGAAATGTATGACTGCCTGGTGAGCCATGGGTGCAGTAGTCATCTGGGAGGAGGAGGCTGGGTAACTAAATCAAGGCAAAGCAAAGGTAACGAAGAGGAGAAATGAAATTTTAAAAGACACTGACAAGGTAAAAATCTGAATAGCAGATTTGAAGCAGAGAGATTAGAGGATACACTTCAAGGACTATAACCTAGAGGGCTAGCAGGATTGAGAGCATGGGAGGTGGTGTGCATGTTGGGGGTGTGGTGAAATGCCACTGCAGGGACAGGATGAGGTTAGTTTGTAACATACAGCATTTGATGTTTTCAGGACAGATGGTGAGTTGGTTTTAGAAGAATCAATGTTTAATATATTAGGGATATCTCCGTGCTGAGAACTCAGCAACATTTTCTGATTTTAGATCTCTACTTCAGGATGCAAAGGGTCTGTTTTCAGCCATAAATAACATACAATTAAATAATAATTGGATTTCAGTTAAATTTTAGGTCAGGAATTTGAAATGTAGAACTGCCTTCACTGCTCTTTGCAAAATGATTGCTGTTACGCAGTGCTTGCTCTTGGCTGGTGGGACCTCTTGTCAGGGGTCTATTTTTAATCTTAGCACTGTCCACAGGCTGGCAGATGTGACCCAGAGTGTCTAAGAGCATATGGTAAGACAGGAAGGAATGGAAAGAAGACAGACTCAGAGCAAGGGAAGAGGGAAGGGAAAAAAACTTTCATTTAATTTAAAAAAAATA
This sequence comes from Grampus griseus, assembly GCF_964374135.1. NCBI lineage: Eukaryota > Metazoa > Chordata > Mammalia > Artiodactyla > Delphinidae > Grampus > Grampus griseus. Next base: position 33,341,242 of record NC_138998.1, on the reverse strand, counting down.
TTTGCAAGGCTTATGCTTCCTACCTGCTGTTTTTGGCTGGCAAGATCAGATTCTCCCCCTGTAGATTGCCGCCTGGCCTATGAGCTCAGATGGGGGCTTTCTTTTCGATGCATGAGTCATCACAGTGATTCAGTGACTTACTCATCACTTATACATAATGATTGCAGTAGGCACTGCTGAGAGTTGAAAAGAGCTTCTCCATGCCAGGGTGGTAAGTAGCTTTAATAGCAGGTGTGATGTGTCAGTCCGGAACCTGAGTGACTCCTTGCCTTCCACCTGGTGCCATAATGGAGTGCTCTGGACTCAGGCATGCAGAGGGCCCCATCACATCCAGACATCCAGAGGAGGGAGCTGGCCAGGGCATTTGGTGGGGGGGAACATGTGCTATAAACTTATGTTTGGGGAGCTGTACTCTATCTGGCAGCATTATGGTCTGAAATATTCCTAGCATTTTTATGTTGGTGGTGGTGTCTGACCCATGGGATCCTGATGTGTGGATCAGCTGCTGTTAAAATATCTTATCTTTTAGAAGTGACTCAGGAGGAAAAGTGTCAAGTAAAAGTTATTCATTTCATCCTAGCTGGAAAAAAAAAAGAATTTGAGTTGTTAAATTACAGAATGATTCCTATAATTTTTGTTGTTGCTGTCAAAAACTACAAATATAGATTCCTGTATCTGCATTGAGATGGGTCTGTCACTATTAGCACCTGCCTCTGGATGGCATTGGTAAGGCAGAAAGTTGGTGACATAGGTGAGCACATACGAAGTGTTTTATCTAATTTACCTAAATTTTACCTAAATTATCTCATTTAATCAATTGTGCAGTTAAGGAAACTCAGAGAAGCTCAGAGAGTAAGTAAACTGTCCAAGGTCACTGAGCAGATACACACTGGCCACAGTTCTAACCCAGGTACAATTAGTGGGAAAATTCACACAACACTGCCTCTGGGCATGTTTTGGTATTTACTTTTTCTCATTTGAGAGAACAGATGTGGTTTCTGTGATAAATTAGCTTCACCCAGGTGTTTTCCCTTGATAGAGATACCATCCCTCTATATCTGCCCCAGGTTCCAGACTTTTATCCCTAGATGCTGTTTTCAAGTAACAAAAATAGGAAAAAACCTGAATGAGGGGCTTGGTCCACAGTGCAATACCAGCCCTACTGTATTCTTTCCTTTGTACTCTTTCTTGAATGCCTGTTAGGCTATTTGTCAGTGATGTTTAAACTATTAAAATTTCTGACTGTCCTTATCACAAAGACAGATTATACAAAGTTCTGAGCAGCAAAGATGTCAGCTGTATAAACACAGAGATTTATTCCTTATTTTTCCCAGCAATTTAAACTTGACTAAATGCCAAGGAAGAACCAAATATCAAGCTATCAGGAACAACAGGAACGTATAAGGGTTGTTTTGGGAGCAGGTTTCCTTGATACCAAACTGAAGTAGCTTCCTGCATTCTACCAAGCTTTGGGGAAACAGAGCCTTTAATGTACATGGAATGTTCTGTTGTCTTCAAGAGAACTTATAATCACTTGCTTGAATAAGCAGAATTTACAATAAGAAAGCTTGAGGACGTGCATGGATAGCCTTTTATTATGGAGAGAGGCTGTGTTATAAAGATGAAAATGTTAATACTTAATAGTTTTGAGATGAGAGTTGGAACTGGAGCATATATCTATGTCATAGTCATTTTCCCTGAGAATTACAGGTACCCAACCAAAAGACTGCAGTATTTTTAGCATGGCTTGTCACCCACAAAACACATGAAATGAAGAGCTAGAACCAGGAGTCAGGAGTTACAACAACATGGAACAGAAGGTAAGAGGATCAGTTAAGAGCAATGACCATGAGAGAGATCATCATTCATAGGACAGATATGATCCATTCTCCAGTGCAGAGTTTATCACCTGTTTGAGAGCCCACAAGGAGTGACTGCTGAGGAGCCCCTACTAGTTCTTTTCCTTCAGAGGAATTCTCAAAAGAAAAGAATAAAACAAAGGGAAGGGAGACTAAATGTAGGATAAAGATCGAGGAAGATCTTTATGTATATTTGATACAGGTAGACTGAACTTACCTCACCAGCTTTTAATTTTATGCCAGCTTTTTGCAGGTAAATAAATTTCTGCAAAGTGCTAAGGAGCCATTTGTACTAACCTCAGCTGATTGTCTACTAACTTTGTAGAAACTCATGTTCTTAAACTGCTCAGAGGCTTTGGTTTTACCACCTGTGTAATAAAGGAGGCAATGCAGATGGTCTGTAATGTTGTATAATTTGTGACCACAGTGGGTGGGTAATAAATGAGTTTAGTTATCAGTTGATGTGCTAGACACACAATGAATGACTAGGGGGAAATCAGCCAAGGACAAGTAGCAAGTAGCTCATTAGAGCCCTGTCTGGACTCTGCTGAGCATGCACAACTTTCCAGACCATCAGAATTAAGGGGGCTCCTGGCCAGGCTCTCTTTGGTTGTTTCCTTTCCTGGATCTCCTTATTAAATTTCTGGCTTGTCTGCCATTTTATTCTTGTCCCAACCAGTATCAAGACCTCAGGCTACTCATGATGTTAGCCTTTCCTGATTGTTTGCCACTGAGATAACTATTGTTTCCAACAGTGCCCAGGCAGGAATTTTTCCATGCTCTGCTCCAAATAAAGTCAGCCCCCTGCAGCAGGGAAGCAGAACTGCCAGTTCCCAGGCCTTTCCATCTACTGAGGCTTGGGTGGAATTTTCAGGTAATGAAGCTTCTGTAGGAGGGTGCAAGGGATAGGAGCAATCTCTGGCTAAAATGTCACAGAATCCCTTCTTACTGAGACTCAGTAGGTTTTCTTGAGTAAATCTTTAATTAGCTGTATGCCTTTGGTCAGTTTCCAGAATTTTTAAATGGTAGTTTTGTTTTTATTTTTTTATTGAGATATAATTGACATATAACATTGTATTCGTTTCAGGTATACAACATAATTTGATATATGTATATATTTTGAAATGATTACCACAATGTTTATTTAACATTCATCACCATACATAGTTATATTTTTTTTCTTGGAGTTTTTAAGATTTACTTTCTTAGCTACTTTCAAATATACAATAGGGTATTGTTAACTATAGTCACTGTGCTGTACATTACATCCCCAGAACTTATTTATCTTATACCTGGAAGTTTATACCTTTTCATCACCATGACTCATGTCTCCCATCCCTACCCCACACACATACCCTGCCTTTGGTCACCACAAATCTGTTCTCTGAATTCATGAGTTCATTTTTTTCTTTAGATTCCGTATGTGAGGGATCATACAGTATTTGTCTTTGTCGCATTTCGCTTGGCATAATGCCCTCAAGGTCTATCCATGTTGTCACAAATGGCAAGATTTCTTTTTTTAATGGCTGAATAATATTCCATTGTGAGTGTGCATGTGTATCACAATTTCTTTATGCATTCATTCATCAGTGGACACTTAGGTTATTTCCATGCCTTGGCTATTGTAAATAATGCTACAATGAACATGGAAATGCAGATATCTTTTTAAATTAGTGTTTTCATTATCTTCAGATAAATACTCAGAAGTGGAACTGCTGGATTATATGGTAGTTCTATTTTTAGTTTTTTGAGCAATCTTCACATTGCTTTCTATTGTGGCTGCACCAATTAACATTCCCACCAACAATGCACATCCTTACCAACACTTGTTATTTCTTGTCTTTTGATGACAGCCGTTTTAACGGTGTGAGGTGATGCCTCATTGTGGTTTTGATTTTCATTTCCCTTATGATTAGTGATGTTAAACATTTTTTCATGTATCTGTTGGCTATCTGTATGTCTTCTTTGGAAAAATGTCTGTTCAGATCTGCCCATTTTTTTATCAGATTATTTGTCTTTTGCTACTGATTTGTATGAGTTCTTTATACTTTTTGGATATTAGCCCCTTATGAGGTATGATCTGCAAATATTTTCTTCCATTCTGTATGTTGCCTTTTCATTTTGTTGATGGTTGCTATGCAGAAGCATTTTGGTTTTCTGTAGTCCCACTTGTTTATTTTTGCTTTTGTTGCCTTTGCCTTTGGTGTCAAATCCAAAATATCATTGCCAAGACCAATGTCTAGGAGCTTACCCACTATGTTTTCTTCTAGTTTTATTGTTTCAGGCCTTAGGTTTAAGTCTTTAATTCATTTTGTGTATGGTGTAAGACAGTGGTCCTGTTTCATTCTTTTGCATGTGGCTGTCTAGTTTTTCCAACATCATTTATTGAAGTGCCTGTTATTTCCCCATTGTATATTCTTGCCTCCTTTGTCATGAATTAATTGACCATATAGGCATGTTTTTTTTTCTGGGCTCCCAATTCTGTTCCATTGGTCTATGTGTCTGTTTTTATGCCAATATTATGCTGTTTTGATTACTATAGCTTTGTAGTATAGTTTGAAATCAGGAAATATGCTGTCGCCAGCTTTGTTCTTATTTCTCAAGATTGTCTTAACTATTTGGGGTCTTTTATGGTTCCATACAAATTTTAGGACTGTTTGTTCTATTCCTGTGAAAAATGCCATTGGAAATTTGATACGGATTGCCCTGAATCTTTATATTGCTTTGGGTAGTATGAACATTTAATATTCTTCCAGTCCATAAGTATGGACTATCTATTTATTTCTGTATTCTTCAATGTCTTAGGGTTTTCAGTGTATAGGTCTTTCACCTCCTTGGTGAAATTTATTCCTAGGTATTTTATTCTTTTTGATGCATTTGTAAGTAGGACTTGTTAAAAATTTCTCTTTCTGAAAGTTTATTAGTTTGTAGAAACACAATAGATTTTTGTGTATTGATTTTGTATCCTGCGACCTTACCTAATTTATTCATTATCTCTAACAGGTTTTTAGTGGAGTTTAGGGTTTTCTATATATAATATCATGTCATCTGCAAATAGAGACAAGTTTACTTCTTCCTTTCTGACATGAATGCCTTTAATTTCTTTTTCTTGTCTGATTGCTATGGCTAGGTCTTCCAATAATATGTTGAATAAAAGTGGCAAGAGTGGGCATCTTTGTCTTGTTCCTAATCTTATAGGAAAATCTTTCAGCTTTTCACAATTGAGTATGATGTTAGCTGTGGGTTTTTCATATATAGCCTTTTTTTTTATGTTGAGGTACATTCCTTCTATACCCACTTAGTTGAGAGTTTTTATCATGAATGGATGTTCCATTTGTCAAATGCTTTTTCTGTAACTATTAAGATGATTATCTGATTTTTATCCTTCAGTTTCTTAATGTGAATTACATTGATTGAATTGTGGGTATTGAACCATCCTTGCATCCCTGGAATAAATCTCACTTGATCATGGTATATGATCCTCTTAATGTATTGTTGAATTCAATTTGCTAATATTTTGTTAAGGATTTTTACATTTATGTTCATCAGGATATTGGTCTCTAATTTTCATGTGTCCTTGTCTGGTTTTGGTATTAGTGTAATGCTGGCCTCATAAAATGAGTTTGGATGCAATTCCTTCTCTTCCATTTTTTGGAAGAGTTTGAGAGAGATTGGTATTAAGTCTTCTTTAAATGTTTGGTGGAATTCACCAGTGAAGCCGTCTGGTCCTGAACTTCTGTTTAATGGGACATTTTTTTTAAAAAACAGCTCTTAGTTTCATGAATCTTTTCTATTGTCTTTTTAGTCTCTATTTCATTTATTTCCACTCTGATTTTTGTTGTTTTAACAAGTTTCAACAAATTTGGTTGTTTTCAACAAATTTTTCCAGGTTTATCTTTGCTTTGGGGGGCAAAGATTTGCTGAGCTCCTCACTCAAGCATTCCAGAAATCCCACCTTTTCTTCATGTATTTATATAATTTTCTTCGAAACCTATTGACTTGAAATTATATGATATGACTTGAAATTAGTTATATGACTTGAAATTAGTGCATGTACACTCCAGTTGTAAACATCTGAGTCCCTTCAGTTATCTCTATGAGCTGCACCCTAAAGGTGCAGTTTATCATGACTTGGCCATAAACCATACTAATTTAATGCAAGCAGTCAATTATGTATACTACCTGATGATCTACTGGTAACTTGAAAGATCATGTCAATAGGCATTATCTTGTGAAAGGTAGAATATCTGTGAATTTTTAAATTCAGAGGCTAGGTTGATTCAAAAAAATATTGTTAGCTGGGCAATTTTGTACTTAATAACTCTGACAAGTTTTTAAGTTTCTTGTTTTTGAAAGAAAAGTCTGAGCAGTTAAGGGGTGATAAGGAGTCTTAAAAACACCCTTACAAAATAGAAATTAAGTACAAAATTGGTTGCTCTTGTCTCAGTCTATTTCTTTCATTTATCCCCACCTGTTTTCTGCACTGCATAAGAAGTCTTGAGCTATAATCACATTTGAGTGATGGAAACACATCACAGTACCAGGAGACAGCAAATTCAAATGAAATAAAGCTCTGAGAATGAGATAGCAACTTGTCATAATTCATTTCTTTTGTTTTCTATAATCATTATATATTGTGCTATTAAACTTTTCAGAGTATTTGTGCTATGTCCCTCCTCACCCTCCCAAGATTTTTCATGTGCCATCTTGAACTCCCTACTTCAGTAGTGAAATAGGCTGTGCCTATCACAGTAGATTAGGGGAGAGGCACTCACTGTGGAGGTTCATTTAAAGGATCCAGCTTACCCAACCATAGTGCTGCTGCTCAAATCTTATGGAATCTAAATTATTTAAAATAAAGGCTAAAATCATACTATCTATTAAGGGAAAGGTTGATATCCAGGAGGACAGGTGGTTTAAACTGTTGAGGGAAGCAGGCATAGATTTCTCTAATGGTCAGGCTATTTCCAAAGATCTGGTGCCAGCGGGCCATTGTGGTTGAAACAGGCTCACAGCCAGTGACTGAGGTTCTAGAAACAGAGCCCATCTCCTGGGTAGCTGAGCCTGCTGAGAGTCAGAGGTAGAGGGTAAGGACCTGAATTTTGGGGTTGAACTGGAACTCACTTAAGAATCTAGAGATGAAGCTCATTCATGGGGACTAAGCAAGTCTGGTGGTTGGTAGGAAAAAACTACAATGAGGTGGGTATGTGGGTGCCCTGGAGTCCTCTCTACTCCCCATAGATATACCTGGGCGAGAGCAACAAAATCAATCTCAGACCCTGCCCTTCCCAGGTAACAGGATGCTAATATCCAGGTATCTAAACTGGACTGAGACTGCTGGTAAAAGGCCTTCAGACCCTATAGCTGGGCTGAGATTGGAAACAAGGACTGACCTATAGGGTCGTCTTCTCAATGCCAAGGAGATGTCGTTGTCTTTATTCATAGTGAGAATTGAATAATCACTGCTGCTGGTGCTACTTTGGTGACCACAAGGCCCAAACAATATAAAGACAAAATATTCCCTCTTGTTTTTATGATCATTATTGCTGGTGATAAGGAGCCCAGGTTAGTGATATGACCCTGGAATGGAAGTTGAGTTAGTGCTTAGCTTATTGAGATATTCTAGAAAAAAATCATGAAATTTGAATGAATCTTATTTTTCCATTATCCTGGTTACTGTTGGGCAGAAGTTTCTCAACCTTGGTACAATGATAATTTTGAATCAGATAATTCTTTGTTACGAGGGAGGGCAGGCTGTCCTGTGCATTGTACGTTGTTTTGCAGCATCTCTGGTCTCTACCCTCTAGATGCAAGTAGCACCTCAGTTCCCCTGTTGTGTAATCAAAAATGTCTCCAGATATTACCAAATGGTATCTGAGGACAAAATCGTCCCTAGTTGAGAACCACTGCTGAAGGCTGTAAAAGAAGCCTGTGTAAGACATGGCTCTGTTCTCAAGGAATTCACAACCCAGTTGAGTGTACACACATCTAATATACATGTATAATGTGGTAGAAATTATGTTTGGGATGGGGTGCTTCTCAGCATATATATGAAAAGAGTTAAAAACAGAGGTCGAGATTGGCTGACATGAGGAAATGTGCTGAAGAGGAGCCAGAATGGAAGTAGCATTTAAGACTGGATGGCATTTAACATGTGTAGGGGAGATGGGAGGGCAGTTCAGCTGGTGAGTAAGGGTGAGTATGTTTGCTGGGAAACTGTGAGAACACTGCCCTGCTCAGGGTGGAGGCATGTGTTGGGAAGTAGAGGGAGGGAGGCTGGGCCAGGGAGCTGCTGCCCTGAAACAGAGTCTCATACTCCATATTTCCCTGGAGCTCCTTAAAAATTACATCCTGGACATGTAGTTTGGTTCTAAGAAATGAACTTTACATGTACTCAGTGTGATCCTACTCTTCATCTCTCTCTCCTCATGTGATTAAATATGATAATAAAATATCTTCCAGTACTTTGAACCAACAACCCATGTCCCCTCAGTTAGGAACTCTACCTGATAAGATTATTAGTGGAGTATAATTATAGCTAATACTTACTAAGCTTTCACCATGCTCCAGGCACTGTTCTAAATGCTTTACATGTGTCAATTCATTTATTTTCACAACAGCCCTAGTTGTATTACGTTGTCATTTTCTTGATTACATATGAGGGGACTGAGGCATAGAGAAGTTATACAAATACAAATAATAAGTTGAATAAACAGGATTTGAATACAGATGATCTGGCTTCACTTCTGTGCTTTTACTCCATACTATATTGCCTCTCTTCCCATGCTGGTAACTTGTCATGTGTGACAGAGGTAGCGAAAAACTATATAGATAAAAGAAACAAGTATGTGGCACTCATGCCCGTGGCCTCTGGCCTCTTGGAAATCCAAAACTGTTGCTGAGCCATGAGCTTATCTTCTGGGAGTTTATATACGAGGGCTGAATTTAAAAGAAGCTCAACGTTTGGAATTGCTATCACAAACTACTTGATGTGTTAAAAGTACTAGAAACGTATCTTGCATTAGTCATTTTTTTTTCAATGGGATCTTTTGAATTTATCTCATTTCCAGATTTTGTAGACTAATATATTCAATTAATACTGCCCATGATATTAAAGTACATTATATTCATCTAGACCTGTTATAAAAGAATGCCTTTGTTTATAAAGCACATTTTCAATTGCATTATTTTATCCTCAGAACAGCCCCAGAAGCAAAACTGCTTATGAGGCAAAAGAGTTTACATTCATATTTTCATTCCTTTGCCTTTTATTATTGCCTGGTATGATAAAGAAATATTGTAAATTGCTTTCCAGACAAGGAAGCAGAGGTAGAGAGAGAAGCAGAAACAGGGTTTAGGTGTGGAATTTCCTTCAGCCCCTGGGTAGATCCTAACTATGCTGCACTGTACTGGGAGTAGAAACCCCGTGCTCTGTCTCAAACAGGCTGGTGCCCTGCCAGCCCAGTGCATGCTCCTCTCTGTCTTCACTCACTGTATTTCCCTGGCCTCTGTCTCTTCTGCTCTGATATACTTGAAGTTATGCACATCCCACAGGGAGGGGAAGGCTTACCTCTTACCAGTATGTTAGATACTGGCCAAGTAGCTTGACCTCTCTGGAGCCTCACTTTTCTGATCTATAAAATGTACTCAATATGATCTACTACCACCTGCTGAGAAGATTTTATTCAAAGAAACTCATTTCATTGTTTTTACTTCTCAGCCTGGCCTGAGACTCACCTGTTTTGAGAAATCTTTCTTTGATTAAAACCTTTCCCTGATTAGAAACTTTTCTGCTGTGAATGCTTGAATGAATCCATTGTTGTTGGATTAAAGTTGGATATAACAATATGAACTCATGTTTATTTTAATGTACATATGGTAATTGAGTTATCCATATAGACATAGGTTAATATACATACATATATTTTCTAGTTCTGTTCTCTGAGAGGGCCTAGGGACAGTAATACCTCTGTAGCGATGAACATACTTAATGCCCAAATCTTGGTTTTTAAGTACCATTTTCTAGTAAAATGAACCAGTGCTCCTTGAGGAAACGGCTGAAACTAGGGCTTATAGAGGAAAATACCAGATGAACCTAGAGCATCTTGTAATGCCAGAAAGAAAGGAAATTCTCAAAAATAAATATCAATAATACCATACTAATATAAATAAATGGGGAGAGGGGATATTCTTTCCAAAAGAAGTCTAATTATTAAATTTAGAAAATATATAGAGAAATAGAAAATCATCATTAGAATACCACAGTAAATTGCTATAGGCAAGATCCATCAATGGATACTAAATTTAGGGTAAAACTTTGAGAAATGGTATATTTGCATAGATTCAGAGTATCTCTCCCAAAATAGTTATTACTGTGGTAGTTTTAACATATGTTGACAAATTCTTTGAGACTTCTTCCTCCAATAAGTGAAGCTTGATTCCTCTCCCCTGGAGTGAGCTGGGCTTAGTGACTCATGTCTTATGAGTAGAGAATGGAAAGGGAACATTAGTAATTTTCCAGTGGAGAAACCTGGCAGACACCACCTTAACCAGGTGATCAAGGTAAATACCACCAGGACTAAATCACATTGACATCATGTACACCCTGATATGATGAAAAGAATACTTCACCTCTGTGGTATTCTTCCCCACAATTCACAGCCCCAAATCAAGGTGCATTCTACAAAATACCTGCCCAGTACTCTTCAAAAGTATCAAGGTCATGAAAGAGTGAAGGCAAGGAAAGACTGAGAAACTGCAGTGGATTGAAGGAGGCTAAGGAGGCTAAATGCAATGTGGGATCCTGAGTTGGAGCCAGGAACAGAAAGAGGATACAGGAGAGGAAAAATTCTCCTTTACCCTCTTAGGATCTCCGGCTGACCTAAAATTATTAACAGAAGAAAAGCATACACCTTTTACTAAATTTTTGCCTATACGTGGGGGCCTTCACAAGAGACTGAAGACCTTGAAGAAGTGACCAGAGCAGGAAGCTTTTGTACCTTTTAGACAAAGAAATGGTAGATTTGTGAAGAAATGACAAATCAAAGGGGCTTGGGCTTGGGGGCAGTAAATTATGGGGAAGGCAATAGGACATAAATGGGGTGGGAGGGAAACCAGTGGAAGATAAAAGTTATTTTAGTAAGTTTATTTCTACAGGTCCATTTCAACACTGATTCCCAGTCTCTAGGGATAAGGATGTTCTTTTCTTCCTGGTACAGAGGGGCACCTTTCTAAGAAATTTTATGGCCTGTTTTTAGGTAGAAAAGGAGAGGTCAGAGAGCCCTTCCTGCATCTGCTCTTTCTCAAGTGCCTTTAGTTCATAATAATCAAGATGCCAAAGTGGCATAGTTTGGAGTGCCATATTTGGAACTCCTTCAAGGACATTAGTGAAAAAAAAACAGGGAAATTCAAGTGAAGTTGTTGTTTAGTCAGTAATATTGTTCCAATGTTTTTTGCTTAGTTTATAATTATACAGTGGTTGTATAAGATGTTAGCATTAGGGGAAGTTGGGTGAATGGTATACAGGAACTCAGTACTATCTTTGCAACTCTTCTGTAAATCTAAAATTATTTCAAAATTAAAAGTTTTTAAAGTTTTCTCCTGTATTCTTCTTGCTTTGCATTTCTCCAGCACCTGCATTTACAAACTCCACAGGGCCACAATTCACTTACTTATATCTTAATTAGGAATTCTGTTCTTTCAAATACATATGTTGCCCCAGTTTTTATATAAACACTACAAAAATTAACTTTTGTAACTTCCTTGGTTCCACATATAATTCTCTTAAAATATATTCTTTTTTTTTTTTTCGGTACATGGACCTCTCACTGCTGTGGCCTCTCCTGTTGCGGAGCACAGGCTCCGGACGCACAGGCTCAGTGTCCATGGCTTACGGGCCTAACCACTCCGCGGCATGTGGGATCTTGCCGGACCGGGGCACAAACCCATGTCCCCTGCATCAGCAGGCGGACTGTCAACCACTGCACCACCAGGGAAGCCCTAAAATATATTCTTTAATGAATAGATAAACAAATGAACAGAAACTGATTGAGAAAAATGGAAAATTATTGAAATATACCCAGTAAATATCCAGTGCATGCTGGTTTGTCAGTTGGTGGTTGTTTTTTGGTTTTTGTTTTAAGGTATTTCTCAACCATGCTTTCCTCTGAGGATGAGTTAGGTCTTTGGTAGGTGATTTTTAAGCAAACGGCACAGTTTTCCCAACTATGCTCATATAGTAAACTGCAGAACAGAGTCCTCAAGGACTAGGTCTTGGAAGGATGTGGGCCACAGTTTATATGTAATTTCACTCTAGAAAAAAGTGCAGAATCTAACATTTGCCTATGTTTTCCTAATTTTAAAAATACTCATGGTCTTTTAAAATGAGCAGAAGCCATGACATGGCCTATTTGAATTCCTAGCCAAATGTTTCCCCAGGTTATAAAACTCAACCTCATGTGCTAAAATTATGCTTGTGGGGTGTACATTGCCTAAAAAGTTTATGGCTAGTGCTTTCGTTTTCAGGGAATCTTTAAAAGCAGTAAATGAAGTCTGTAATAATAGCTGTTTTTCTTGGGGCGGTTGAGAAATGCATAGGATAACTTTGGAGCCAGAGCGCCTGGTTTTGCTGAGATGGTGGTATTGTCCTTTTGTTTCTAAGGGCATCAGTTTTTTTAAAAAAATTATCTTCCATGAAGACACTGCTGGTATCATATGATTGTGCTTCTAATTAGATGATCCTAACACTGGACAAAGTCCTGAGGTTTCATTTAAAGGTCTTCTATGCATTCAAAATATGAATCTACATTATTAACAGGGCTGCATCATAGTATTTCTTATATCTCATTCCTAATGAAAAACAGTCAAGAGAGCTCCTCAGCTTTCAAATGTACTATAGGGTTAAAAAATTCATTTAACCCAGCTTATATAATAATAAAAATGCCTAAATCAGCCTGATAGACTTCACTGTCTGATACTGCTGTGGAGAGGGATGTCCAATAGGAACTTGGGTTTTGGGCCTTGCTCACCCTTCAGCACCTCCAGACGCTCAGATGAGACAGTTCACTTTTCTTCACCTTGGTTTCTCTACCTGAAAAGTGAGAAGGGTTAGAATGTATGATCTTTAGAGTCCCTTCTAGATCAAGAACATGATCAATTGATAGCTTTTCTATTCTAATGAAGGTGTTATTTTATACCAAAGAAAAAGTCATTCAGTGGTTATGAAATGTCTGTAATAGTTTCTAAAGTGGGGTGGTACTAGGGATGTAATGTACAACATGACAAATATAATTAACTGTTGTATGTTATGTATGAAAGTTGTTAAGTGAGTAAATCTGAGAGTTCCCATCACAAGGAAAATTTTTTTGTTTAATTTTTATCTATATTAGATAATGGATGTTCACTAAACTTATTGAGGTAATCATTTCATGATGTATTAAGTCAAATCATTATGCTGTACACCTTAAACTTATACAGTGCTGTATGTCAATTATGTCTCAATAAAACTGGAAGAAAAAGAAAAACAGAATAAAATAAGAAATGAAGTCCTTCCCCAAAAAATCTTTAATTAAAAAAAAATAGTTGTGTTGGGTCAAGTGTCATTGTGTATGAGGAGAGGTAGTCTAAAGGCACAGACCGTCATCACTCCAGCAGGTACCAAGATGGCAGGAGGCCATGGTCCAGGAACACTCCCCTCTTCCTCTCTTTTATTTTATTTATTTTTATTTTTTTTAAAGGTTGTTTTTTGATGTGGACCATTTTTAAAGTCTTTATTGAATTTGTTACAATATTGCTTCTGTTTTGGTTTTTTGGCCACAAGGCTTGTGGGATCTTAGCTCCCCAACCAGGGATCAAACCCGCACCCCCTGTATTGGAAGGCGAAGTCTTAACCACTGGACTGCCAGGGAAGTCCCCCCTCTTCCTCTCTTTTAATGCCTCCCCCATACTCTTAAAATCAATCACCTTCACTTAGCTTCCACAACCTTTCATAATCTGGCCCCGGTTTACCTCTCTTGAGTTCATGATCCCAATCCAACTGTATCAATAGTGAAGTTCTGTCCTTTTCTTTCACTTGCCATGTTTCCTGACCTGTATACCAGATACATACGCCCTCTTCCCAGAATGCTTTTCTACTGCTTCTTCACCTCTTCTATTTTATCAACATTCCTTCCAGGAAGTCTGTCCTGAACCCCCTCTATGTCTGGATAAGTGTACCTTCCAGGTGCTCCTTTAGCATTGATCCTCCTCTATCATTAGCAGTTGGCATGCTGCGTTGTAAGTGGCTGCTAATTTTCTGTTGCCTTCTTGGGACTCTAAGTCTGAGGGCAGGGAACATGTTTATCTTGTTCATATCCCTAGCACCTAGGTCAGTTCCTGGCACCAAGATGCTCAATAAATACTTGTTGAATAAATTGAATAGATTAATTAATGAATAAGAAATAATAAATCTGAACTAGGTTACTGAGGGAACTTTCCAAAGTTCACTCGAGATATTCAGTGGGAAAACCACTGTGGAAATCAAATACAATCTACCTTTGAAGCATAAATATTCTTTGCAAGGTGATTTTGTCACTTATAGTCCAAGAAGAATCTGCTAGAAACTTGGGGTGGGGGAGGCATAAATATTGAAGCATAAATATTCTTTGCAAGGTGATTTTGTCACTTATCGTCCAAGAAGAATCTGCTAGAAACTTGGGGTGGGGGAGGATCATAGGCATTAAGCCCAGGATTTTAAGCAGTGGAAATAAATTAACAGTAACAAAGAACCCATTGTACTGCAGTAAAACAAGTCTTGTAGTTTGAGCTAATTTAATGAAGTATTTGAGTGCCAGATCTTTCTTTTGTGTTTTATGTTTAAATAGCAGTAGAGCGACTATATAGCAGTTCCTAAATATTTTTAATTGCAGATTGTCATTAAATTTTCTGTTGTCTTCTCATGTTAAGTAGAAGTTTGTTTGTTTAACCATTCCATGGTATCTTGGTTGTCTCACGCATCAGTTGTCTCTTTTAGTGCTAGTGGCAGGGTGAACACCAGGCTGGGTAAGAGAATGGGAAGTTGAATGACATGGGTAGATGCCGACAGGAATAGACCAGATGTGGTGGTGGGATGAATTAGGAGATTGGGATTGACGTATATACATTAATGTGTATAAAATAGATAAGTAATAAGAACCTGCTGTATAAAAAATAAATGAAATTCAAAAAGAAATAAGCATGAAGGGGAAAAAAAAAAGAATAGACCAGATGCTACTGTGCATCTACAATTGACCTGCACAAATAGAGTGACAAGGCATTTATTTTGTTGTTGGAGACTTCCATTGATCAAAATGGTATCTGACTTCTCAACTCCATGGGCAAACTTTGTCAGTTGAATGAGTCCTTCCAAGATGCCAGTAGAGGGTTCATTTTAATTGGAGATTCAAGTCACACTTCAGAAACGAGACAGAAGAAAGTACTTAGCTCTTCATTCACTGTGCCTTTGAAGAACGGCATTCGTTGCTAAGGAACAGCAATAGCATATTCTTGTGTAAACAGTTGGTCTGCTGGGAATTCACGTTACTGTTTCAGCCAGGCTCTTTCCCCAGAAGGAGGCAATATCTCTTTTTGGCTTCTCAGTGTAATAGCAGCATGCTGATTTCTGTTCACTTCATCTATTTTGGCCAAGAGCTATCTCAGGTGAACCTTCATAGGAGCAAAGGAGAAGCTAGGATGGCACACCAGCTCTTCGTTGAACACTGATTTGATTCTGGAAAGAAAAAATGAACAGAGGACATCCACCTTTATAGTCGTTTTGCAAATTGCCACCATTTGTTTGGGTAATGGCTTTGTCACATGGCTCCTCTGTATCTCCCCTGGGTTACAAAGGTCATGATTTCTATTTCACAGAACTAAAGACATTCAGTGGCCTACTTTGGAGGAATTGGAATTTAACTATCAGAGTCTGGAAACTTGCAGGAATTTCCAGACTCTCATTACCTGGAAAAACACTTTTAAGTTGTTTTCTGAAATGCCCTTATCTAAACCTTTTAAAACAGAACCAATTCAAATTATTTCATTATAAAGTACATTGCAACACAGCAAGCATTTCCGTTAGCTTTTAAAATTCATGCAGTGTAGCAGTTAAGGGCAGCTTAATTAAAAAGACAACTAACAATATCATTAAACTGGTGAGCAAAATAGAACTAATTTCAGAGTAGAGTCCTACCTCTAGGGTGCATAGAGCTTTGATTTAATATTTGGGTTTGTTTCCTTTTGTTCTCAGGACAGAATTTAACAGCAAGGGGGGTCGGTTGTATTCTATGTACTTATTAAATAGATGGATTTTTCAGAAGAAATGAAAACTAACCCAAGTAAATCAAATTTGGTTCATGCAGAATCAAGTAGACTGTTTCTTTACTGTGTCCAACACTATTCTAAACAAGACATTCCTTCTAAACATAAAATTACAGTCCGGAGACCCAGATCTCATCTTGGCTCCACCATAAACTCTATGATCCCAGACAAATCTCTTGAATTCCTCTGGAGCAGATGGATTCCAAAGTCCCTTCCAACCCTAAAATTTCCTTATATGTTAATATCTGAGCTCAACTGGCTCAAGAGGAAGCATTTGGCAAAATTCAAAGGAAAGTAATAACCAACATTTAGTGAGTACCTACTATGCATTAAGCTTGTTCTAAGTGTTTTTTGCATTACCTCACTTAATCCCACAACATCCCTATGAAGTAAGTACCATTATCCCACTTTTACAAACAAGGAAATTGAGGAAAGTTAAGTAGCATGTCCTGGGGGAGTTCAGTCTGTGGTTATATTAAGGTAATTTAGACAAGCTATTGGAGAACTACTTCCACCATTATCACCTCTGCTTTTTATTCAGACTTGGGTGCTAATCAAGCACGTGGTTTTTGAGTCTTCCAATCTTGCCCTATATGCAGGAGCACTGCATTCATTCCAGTGTTTCAGGAGGAGTTCTGCTTATGGGGATCTATAGAAGTGACATTATGATGGCAAGATGACTCCTAGTGACGTCACAAAGAGAGGGACTTTCAGTATCTAAACAAAGGTAAACAGAAGTCTGTGCAAATCTGTGGAGGCTGTTCTAAGAGTGATGCATTGTCAGAAGCGGGTGGTGTGATTTGATGTGATGAAAACAGGAAGCATGCGCAGGTCAAGTTTCACACCTATGAAACCTGTAGCTGTAAAGGCAAGTGGCATCTGGAGGACATCTCCAAATGGAGCAGGCTTAAGTTCTCCCTAACAATAAAGTCGTTGATTTAATTTATCTGGTTGTCATCTTTCTTCTCTGATGCCCAAAGCACAGCCTCAGTGTTCAGAAAATGTTGATTCTGTAGGTGTTTTATAAGTCAACCAAGACAAACTTAGAAATATACTGCCTTTTATGAGGTAAGATGAGATAAGATGAGATGGGATGAGATGAGATTCTGTGAAGAACACAAAGTATATGACAATGTGTCCTCAGGAAACAATTTAGAGATATAGTACATGTATAATATACATGAAGAGAAGAGTAATGTCAGATAATGTGTTTAATGATAATGTGCAAATAAATAGCAAATTGGAATCCACTGCAAATTATGGGTGCAAATATTGTACCTCAGAAGTTTTTAACTAAAAGATTAAGATTTGGAGTTTGATTTACTATTTATGCGATTTAAGCAAGTTTTAATCTCTGTGAGCTTTCATTATTTTATTTGTAAAAAGAATGCTGATAGAACCCACACTGTAAGGGTATGGGTTACAAATACTCTCATACAAATGAGATGAGTGTGAAAGAACTTTGCAAAGTTCTTAATAAGGTTGTCATTTGAGGTAGCAATTAGTGATGTTCACCAAGTGTGTCCAGCTGGTGCCTTTCAGACATATGAAAGAATTGTACTGCCTTGCCAACTATGAAGTTAGGTATGGCCATGTGCCTTACTCTGGCCAATGAGCCCAAGTGGACATCTGTTTCTTCCAGGTAGAAGTTTTAACAGCTTGTGTGTGATTCACTGCTTTCTCCCTTCTTGCTCTGCCACTGTGATTATGGAAGCATCGTTGGGTCTTAAATCAACCTGCGCTCCCTCGAGTGGCCATGATGAGCAGAGCCCCCAGCCAACTAATATTGAGCATACAGCATGAGCAAGAAATACATTCCTATCATGTTAAAGTAGTAAGATTCGGGGTTGTTACTGTAGCATAATCTCCTAGCACACTCTGACTAGACTGTGTATCACTCATCCTTCATATTACTTGAGTACCTGTATATTCAGGTCCTAGGTATGTTATACTGGTATTGTCTGCTGCATATTGGAGTTGTTTATATCTTTGCTAACTCCACTTTTTCAAACATGTTGGTCTCAAACCAGTCATGTCTTTTTTTTCATCTTTCCTATCAGGTATTTAAAGTAGCTACATAGCATACTAGAACTGGGCTTTTCTGTCTACTTCTGTTTTTCAAAATAGAATGAATAGTTTTATTGAAGGGAAGTTATTGGTCAGGACAGAATTTCTATTTGAGCATAACAATATTGGGAAGAGTAATTGAAAAATAACAAAAGACAAGTTACCTTTATTGTATATATTTCTTTCTTTTAAAATGTTTAGTCTATAGTTATTACAACAAAGTAATACCTGGGTCTTATTTTAGGCAACATGTACTCTTGCTCAGGTTTCAAGTTCTTACTCTACTTGACATACTTTCCTCACTTTGTGAGAAAAAAAAATGGACCCATTTTAGACCATATGGCTATAAGCCTGTGCTTGAGAGCCATGCAATGAATGGCATTTTGAATAAGAGTACTTTTAAAACTTGAGAAAGACAAATCCTCTTGGATGGTGCCTAAGACAGCACCACTTTATATTGAACCTTTTTCTGCATGAAAGAATATAGCAAGCCTCCAGTCTAGTCGTCGCTAGTCCTGAGGATCTGAACCATCAACTAGAATGAGGGTGCAGGTTAGTCGTGTGAATGAACCCCTCTTTGGTCTTGGATGAACGATTACCCCATCCCCGGGCAGCATGAGTGTGTGGAAAGACTGCTTGGTGCCAGCACCAGAGGTAGTGACGTGGGCCTTTTGAGCGCTTAGTCTTCTTAGACTGAACAAATTAACCCATTTTGGGGAGCAGATTCTACGTGCCATATGCCAGGTACTGGAGCAGTCACTTTCAAATGGGTTATCTCCTTTAATCCTTCTAACGATCCTGTGAGTCTTATCAACTCCCTTTATTTATAGATTAAAACAAACACAAAAAGCAGAGGCAATTCTGCTTTCCACATTGCTGTCTCTTGTGCCTCATATATCTTAGAGCTTGGTTAGATGTGAAATAAGTTGGCCTAAGGAAGCAAACTTTTTAGTTCTTTTTCTTAACAGCACAAAAGTGACACATTTTTCATAGATAATCAAAAAAAAATGCCGAAGAGTTAATAGGAGAAAAATTGTCCATAATTCAATCATGCATGAAGAGCAGTTGTTGATACTTTGATAAGCCACCCCCAAGTGTGTGCAGCATTTCCTGGAAGGAAAGGGGAGAGACCAGGTCCCTCTTCCAGCAGGGCTGAGAAAACCGAGTGTCTCAAGAATGCGGGGCAGGAGAATTAGTTCAGTAAATAGGCAGTCATGAGAGATGCTATCACAGAGCTAGTGTCCCTTGTTACTCTCACCTTTTGACCTTTCCCACAGATGGCTAATGTCAACCAGCTGCTAATCAAGGTGTGCGAAAAGTTGGGTAGCACAGCAGGTAGAGCTCAGCCAATAGATATGATTACCAGGCTGTAAACACCATCAGCCTTTCCCCTACAGGGAGAGTGTGACAGTCATGGTGTATCTGTCGGAGCACGTGATGAATCACTTGGAAGAGGACAGCAAAAATGCAGGCTTGCCATACACAAAGGAAAAAATTTATTTCTCCCCAGATTGCATTCATCTTCTCCCCAGATCTTCACTTGTGACATCCCACTGTTTCTGATAGTCTGTCCATGGTTGTCTCCTATGTAAGCCAGTGGTGAGGCCCTCCACGTGCCAGTGATTATCATACCAGTTGACAATGATGAGTAGGATCCATCACTCTGGTTATTTTGTGGTCTCTACCTGTAAATTAGTTTTTATTCTAGTTTTCTTAATTAAGTTAGGTAAATACGCATGGCCCATTTTGCTGGAATTTAGATATTTTAAAGCATTTATACACCTATGCAGTTCTCTCAGTTCTCCTTGGCTGCATTTATCCATGCTCTAAATGGCTATTCTATTTGCCATCATCTGCTCAAGGGGATCCACCCCTCCAACTACTTAATCTTTGAGGGCTCTTTTACCTTACTTGGCATATTTCTGGTATAATTCTTTCCAAGAGTAGAACCACAAGTTTATATTCAGCTTTAAGAAACTGCAGTGTTGATGATGTGATGATGATTAACACTTACATAGCTCTGACTCTGGGCCAGGCACTGTTTCACATGTTCTTGTTAACTGAATTCTCACAACTCTATGAGTGGGTACTGTTGTTATCTCCATTTTACAGATGAGGAAACTGAGTCATGGAGAGGTTAAATGAATTACCCAATGTCATGCCGCTACCACTGGCAGAGCTGGGATTCAGACCCAGGCAGTATGGCTGTAAGGTCTCTTTCCTTTAACTCCACTCTGTACCCTTTCATTCTGCCTCCACTTTTCCCTTTTTCTGAATTCTCTCTCAGTCTAGGTGAGGTCTCTCTCTGTTTTGTCTGGCAGAAGGCATCCTCCAGGGCAGGTGGACATGCCTTAGGGCCTACTTCACTTCAGGTGCATCACTCAGCTTCGGGTTAAAGTCCTCAGGCTCATGAAGGCCTAACACGCAGGGAAATCAGTGTTTGCTGGCTGGGGTCAGGAGTTGCCAGCACTCCATGATGGAGGAGCAGATTCTGGAAAGTGGAGCTGGTGGGAGAAGAGGAACTGACATCATTCAGTGGAATCCTAAGAGGAAACAACTGTGTTTGCTTGGTTAGTGGGTCTGGGTGTGAGATCACAAGAATATGTATGTGGTTCCAGTTCTCAAACCATAGCCATGCCTGAAGAGTTGGACTTGGGTGTAAAACAAGACTGCATTTTCATTCTAGGTGGTTTTTGCAGTCTTAGCAAGTGAGAATGCATTTTGCTCAGTGGTTTAGTATCTTTTCACTTCCATTATCCAAATCCCTTGCACTTGAAGGGCAAGAGGGTGTAGGTACTGACCACCTTGCAGTGGGTGTGGACCCTGGGACCAAAAAAAGAATGGAGCAGCTTTAAGTTAGGTAGTAATATAAGTATCCCCTCATTCCCCCTGCCACCCCCCACCTGGCTTTATGATGTTGTGCAGGGACTTCTGTTAGTGTATGATCAGGCCACCCAAAATGGTTGTTCTCTTGCTCTCTGTGCATCCCCTGCTTGACCAGTCCCTGCTTCACCTACACCCTACTCACCTGACTGACCTTCCCTCTTAATCATAGAGCCCAATCAGTAAATGCCTACATACTTGCCCCGGCCCCAGCTAGTGACTGTTCTAATCTTTAGATCAGAACATCTCCACCACAATAGCTTATCAAAGGGGCAGTAAAGGATGTGCTCCTGGTTTCCTTGGTAACCAATGAGCCAACGTGACGTCAGTTCCCGCTATAACTGATAACTTCCCTCTCTCCCCGGGAGCAAAGACTGCTGCCTTGTCCTGCCCACCGCTGTCTGCTACACACAGTGGGGTGTTGCTCCAGGACCCTGCTTCAGACATGTAAGCTCCCCCATCCATTAAACCACTGGTGTCTCTGTTACTGACTCTGGGCTTTTTCTTCTGTCTTGATGCTGGGCGAGTGCAGGGCTTGCTGGCCTGCAGAGTACAGCCCAACAGTTAGAAACCTAAGGCTTAAACAGGAGTAACTCCATATATGACATATTAAGTCATCTGTCATCTCTAATCTTCATTCAGATGTTCTTTGACTTGGAAAGAATGCTCAGATCCTTTTGAGGCTGGAATTAAATTTAGGGAGTACCCTGGCCTGGCTCCCTTGTTACATAAACCAGGAAACAAAGGTCTGGAGGGCTGAAGACATTTCCTCAAGTTCTCACAAGTAATTGTCAGAGTTACAGCCCTGATCTTTGGTCTGCCAGCCCTGTGTTCTCTTCTGCTACCTCATTTCCAACTTCTGCTTATTGCAGGAGGGAAAAAATAGTAGTTGGAGTGCTTTGAAGGTTAGCAGATGCCATTTGCTAGAATTTTTTAAACCTATATTATATTTTAGCATAGCTTTCTTAACTATGGACAAAATCAGCTTTTGGGGTAGGTCTCTGAAATTATCCAACCCCTGTCCCTTCATTTCTCCACATCCATTTAAACAGGCATATCTGGAATCCTAGATTGAAAGATACCTTTTTCTAGCATGATTGACATTTACTTACTGTTGGCTTAAGGAGGGCAAGAGGAGAGAAAAGAGGAGGCTGGGGAGAGAGAGAGAGAGATGGGGGGGGGGGGAGAGGGAGGAAGAGTGAGAAAGAAAGAGAAGAAACAAGCAAACAAACTAATAGGTACTCCCAACTTTGTGACTTGAGGAACCTGATAACTTTTCTCAATATCTAATTAACATACTAGACTTGGGCTACCTCAGTAATTAACTTTTGTTCCCATTTACTTGGTGTTATTCATTTAACACTGAAACACCAGCCTCAGCAGGAAGCTGAGATTTTGTGAAAACTGAAGCAGTGAAAGGGGCAGGTAACTAAAAGCTGTGCCATGGCCTTTAAGTATAGATTTTACTAAAATGTTGTTAAATTTCAGGAAGGTACTTGAGAAAAGGGCTTCCACTGGGTACTCTGTTCTGCCATCAAGAACCAAACAAGGCCTGGTTTGCACACTGAGGTCCTGGAAGTCCCTGAGCCCTAGAGCTCATTCCAAAGAGTTTGAACACTGCCGTGGAGACAAGGTTAAAAATATTTTAGCCTTGGACCCTGGGGCCAGGAACCCTAATTAGAGCAAGGTTGCCTTGGACTGCCACCTTTGAATGCTTTCCTGTGTAGAAAAACTGATGGAGCTTCTCCCGGGGGGATCTTATCAGTTGACTACACCTTGCTGTCACTGTTCACCTGGCTGTTACTTCAAATCTCTGTTGACCTTGAAGACCTGCTTTTGCAAGTCACTCAGCCCAGCATCCCACACTACTTGTGTTTCTGGGTTTGTCCAGCACTGTCCTTAGGCCAAGCTCTAGTTCTTGTGTGATTTCATATACCTCTCTGGGGGACTGTGTGAAGATTTAATGAACTATGTGCATGGAAAGCATGGCATCTGACATTAAGGCTACACTGTCACGTGAGTCCCTGTAATAGCCTCCTACCTGGCCCTCCTGCTTTCACCCTGTCCCCCCAAAAGCTATTTTCTATATAAAAACCAATAAGATCTTTTAAAAATGAACATTCTGTCTCATCACTTCCTTGCTTAAAGTCCTCCAGTGACTTCTTAATCTTGCCACACTGCTCCTCACCCAAACCTGTGTAGCCCTGTGCCCTCTGCTCCCTACCTCCGGCTCGGGTGTCAGTTTGTACAGTCTCACTCCTTTGACTCAGCCACACTGACCTTCTGCCTCTTTTAACACTCCAAGTACCTGCTGACACTGGCCCTTGTGTACAAGCTATTTCTGCTTCCTGAGGTGCTCGCCCATTGATCTTCATGTGACCGGCTTCCTCACACCGTCAGATCCCAGCTTAACATCCTCAGAGAGGCAGTCTTTAATTGTCCAGTCTGAAGTAGCCACATAAAGAGAATCTGTCTATTTACTTGTTCATCTCTTTACTTCCATTAGGAAATCACTTCATGAAGACAGGGACCTTTCAGGGCCTGTTCTTGTTGTTTTCCCAGTGCCTAGACTAGTGTTGAGAACATAGTAGGTAGGCGATTAATACTTAATGAATAACACATGGTAAGTGCTCTATAAATGTTCACTATTAGTATTAATTATATTAGCAAAAAAAAAAAGGTGGAACCTTAATATAACTGGGGTTCTATTTGGTCCTGATTCTATGTAGTGACATGTTCAGAGAAACAGATACCCAGCAGAAAAATATGACTGAAAGCAACAAAAATCTTTACTCACACCCTTAAGAATATGCCCAAGGTAGGAGGCTGTATTTTTCACTTATAACAAAACTTGTTAAAATCCTGTCTCGCCATTTCTGTTGCTCACCATATCCAACACTCACGGCAGCCACTCCACCAATTTTCTCTTCCTGTCTCCCTGCCAACCCCCAACCAAAGAACTCTCCTCAAAAACCCATGGCCTGGCTGAGCACCTCCAGGTATTTGACCCATTTTCTGAATCAGTGTAACAAAAAGTCAGGAATCAAGGCAGGCTTGAAACCTGGGGTTGGGGAGGTGGGGGTGAGACTGGGGATATTCACAGGTTAACACACACAGAGCAAAAAAAGGGAAACTGAATAAAGATCTTAGTGAATTCTGAACTGAATGGTATTTAAGAAAGATTATACTAAATAGCTCTACTTGGGAAACATTGACTCTTAGGAACTTTTTATTAGGAACCGAATACACAGAAGGTATATGTCTTCATTCTTGGTTTCCTGCTACAGTTTTAGACCTAGGACAGGAGGAGATGTCTCCTATCACAGAGCTCTTCCTCTCTTAGAACCTTACTGACTCTGATTGGATGTAGTTATTAACTTGCTGTATTATTTCATTTTTAACTGTTGTGTATTAGAAGCTGAACCTGAAAGGAAAGGGGAACAGTTAGTAGCAGAGAAAAGAACTTGATGCCAGACAGCCTGATGTGAGCAGAGCAGGATGAAGAGTGATCTCACTACCCCAGCCTAACAGCGACCCTGATTCCTCAGGTAGGGCCAGGTCCCACTTTATCCCTGACTTTTTTTCTCCAGTAGTGGGTTCTGGCTTCAAGAGCCGTCTGTTAGGCTCCCTCAGGTCCAGCACACATTGCAAAACAGACTCTTGAGAAGACAGGATGCAATCAGGGAAGCAGGACTCTACTCTGCAAATTGCCAGGTCTGCCAAAGCAGCTTCCCTGAGCACACTGCTCCAACCAGCTGACCTCAGCTGACTCATCAAGTTATGAGAGGGGTTGGAATAGAAATCATCTCCCTGGGGGATCCTGGCTGTATAATAGCTATCATGTGTATGCACTTGAATGATTTGCAGAGGAGCAGGACTCAGAGCTCCCAGCGGCATTCTGTATGTTTATTTCTGTCAGTGTATGAAACAGTTGGGTAGGTGGTTTCCAAAAGGTGATGTGGGCATTATAGTAACATCTGAGGCTAGGGTTTTCTCCCACCCCATCTAGATTTTGGTCAGAGGTCTACATCCAAAGAACCTGGGTTTAATAGCTGTGGCCTGCTTTCTGATCACATGCCTGTCAGTTCTCCCGTTTCTGCTTGCCACAGTACTGAGCTTCTCGGCTGCCGTCCCCCAGAGAGTACCAAGGGAAGGAGTTATACGTAAATATTCATGAGGGAAAGAGAGAGACTCAGAAGGCTGGGGTCAGGGAAACCTTTTTCTGAAATGGGCTACTGGTTCCTTGCCTTACTTTTCTTCTCATCCATCCTCTTACAGTAACTTGACATTTAAAGTGGCCATTATCGTCCCCATCCGGTGGGGAAGAGCCAGACAATGAAGGCAACAGAGCCAAGAGAGGTGTGAGAACCACACACGATCCCCTGAAATGGCACAGGGTTTCACAGCCCAGCTTAACACTAATCATGGGTAAATTGCCCCACAATTCCTCATACATGCCAGGAGTCAAGGAGGGTGGGATGAGGAGGGCAGAGAATTACAGGTGGTAATGGCTGTCATGGGTGACAGTGGAGGGGTGCGGGCGGAAAGGCTGTTCCTGTTTCCCCTTGCCAGGCCATCTGGGACCCTGCCTGGGGACAGTCCTTCAGGAGCTCGCACTGTTGCCTTTCTGCACCAGGAAAATCAGATTAAGAGGATCGAAGGCCGCAGCCTTGAAGGCTGTGGGAGAGGGAGGGTATTTCGGCCCTTTGCCTTCAGGAGGGGTGGAGGGGGTGCTCAGTGGCCTGAGTCTATGAGCCTTTGGAGAATTTTGCCCACGGTGGAGCATCCTCCTCTGCTCTCACCTTTTTCTTGTCTGGGTCAAATCAGCACTGGTCACCAGGTTTCTAAAGCGTGGGCTGCTGGAGAAGGCCCCAGTTTGCCCCATACCAGGATCTGTTCTCTGACAGCTATCTGTTTCAGCCTCAAGTTTCTGATTTTCAGTTTTCTCACTAACCCAAGCTAGGATTTTGCCTATTTCTAGTTACCCTTACCTAGGTTTCATCTTGTAAGTAGCAGTCAGAGATGCACAGTTTGATTAACTGTCTCTTCATAATGTTCCTTTTCCTTTCCTTGCATTAGAGTTGGTCTCTTAAGTTGAATTAATTTACAGAGTAGCCATCACAGTTATCTCTGTGTGCCTGCTTTTGCATGAATTATATTTAGTGCCTTTTTCTACTATGTGGCAAGAATAATTTTATTAATCTCAACAGATAAGACCAAGTGTCAAGTCACAGGAAGGGCTGTGGATTTCTCCCTGACTTGATCTAACACCATGAAGAGTTTCTTCGCTCCTTTAAAGGCTAGTTCTTCAGATAACAGAACACACCAATGGCTTAACACAGTCCTTAACCCAGCCAGTCTCATGAGCCATGTGTGGAAAGCCTGACACCTTGACTCAGGGAGGGTCTCTAAGCTAAACAGTGAAGACCCAATAGCCTGTCATTGGTGAGAATGAATGAAAAGCATTGTATATATTGGAGCTTAAGAGGCCAGCGGGAGGCAGTGTGATATAAAAGGAACACTGAACTTGTAGTGAGTGAGTCCTAGGTTTGGGAGCATCCTCACTCTGCCAACTTACTGGCCACAGGACATGGTCAAGACCTTTAACCTGATATTGTTCAGGTGTTAATGACTACTGTGTACCAGGCACCACATTTGGCATTGCTGATACAGTTGTGGATATGACAGGTTTTGCAGCTAAATGTGACAACCCTGGTTATTTTAGGGGGCTTCTTATGTGAGTCACTTCTTTTGTTAACTTTGTGTTCATAATACAAGTATTTCTACTGAAAATAACATTAGTAACAAGTATATTTTAAATTTCACATGGGAGAGCATTAATGTATCCATTCAGGATACCAGATTGAAAAAAGTACATAGCAGTGTAGATGGGGAATGCAGTTTATCTTGTGGGAAAAGATTTCTTTATGCATTTATTCCCATACAATAGCAAAATGCAAAAACACTACTACCACTGATATGAAGGATATAAGTTGGCTTATTTAAGATAAATTTCATGAAGATACATGCAGCCCAATGTTCATAGCAGCATTATTTACAATTGCCAAGATATGGAAGCAACCTAAGTGTCCATCAAGAAGATGTGGTATGTATCTGTGTATGCATATATGTGTGTGTATATATATATATGCGTGTGTGTGTGTGTGTGTATATATATCTATATAGATATTTATATATCTTGGGTTGGCCAAAAAGTTTGTTCGGGTTTTTCCGATGCATACATATACATACAATGGAATACCATTCAGCCAGAAAAAAGAATGAAATTTTATCATTTTCAGCAACCTGGATGGACTTGGAGGGCATTATACTAAGTGAAATAAGTCAGACAGAGAAAGACAAATGCTGTATGATATCACTTATATGTGGAATCTAAAAAATACAACAAATTAGTGAATATAACAAAAGAGAAGCAGACTCATAGATACAGAGAACAAACTAGTGGTTACCAGAGGGGAGAGGGAAGAGGGGAGGGGCAAGGTAGGGGTAGGGGATTAAGAGGTACAAAGTATTAGGTATAAAATAAGCTACAAGGATATAATGTACAGCACAGGGAATACAGCCAATATTTTAAAATAACTATAAAAGGAGTATAACCTTTAAAAATTGTGAATCACTATGTGATACACCTATAACTTACGTAATTTGTTTTTAACATCTTTATTGGAGTATAATTGCTTTACATTGTTGTGTTAGTTTCTGCTGTATAACAGAGTGAATCAGCTATACGTATACATATATGCCCATATCCCCTCCCTCTTGTTTCTCCCTCCCAACCTACCTATCCCACCACTCTAGGTGGTCACAAAACACCGAGCTGATCACCCTGTGCTACATGGCTGCTGCCCACTAGCTATCTATTTTACATTGGGTAGTGTATATATGTCCATGCCACTCTCTCACTTCATCCCAGCTTATCCATACCCCTCCCTGTGTCCTCAAGTCCATTCTGTACTTCTGCGTCATTATTCCTGTTCTGCCCCTAGGTTCTTCAGAACTATTTTTTTCTTTTTTCTACATTCCATATATATGTGTTAGCATATGGTATTTGTTTTTCTCTTTCTGACTTACTTCACTCTGTATGACAGACACTAGGTCCATCCACCTCACTCCAAATAACTCAGTTTCGTTTCTTTTTATGTCTCAGTAATATTCCATTGTATATATGTGCCACATCTCCTTTATCCATTCATCTGTCGATGGACACTTAGGTTGCTTCCATGTCCTGGCTATTGTAAATAGTGCTGCAGTGAACATTGTGGTACATGACTCTTTTTGAATTATGGTTTTCTCAGGGTATATGCCCAGTAGTGGGATTACTGGGTCAAATGGTAGTTCTATTTTTAGTTTTTTAAGGAACCTCCATACTGTTCTCCATAGTGGCTGTATCAGTTTACATTCCCACCAACAGTGCAAGAGGGTTCCCTTTTCTCCACACCCTCTCCAGGATTTATTGTTTGTAAAGCTTTTGATGATGACCATTCTGAGCGGTGTGAGGTGATATCGCATTGTAGTTTTGACATGCATTTCTCTAATGATTAGTGGTGTTGATCATCCTTTCATGTGTTTGTTGGCAATCTGTTTAACTTCTTTGGAGAAATGTCTATTTAGGTCTTCTGCCCATTTTTGGATTGGGTTGTTTGTTTTTTTGATATTGAGCTACATGAGCTGCTTGTATATTTTGGAGATTAATCCTTTGTCATTTGCTTCATTTGCAAGTATTTTCTCCCATTCTGAGGGTTGTCTTTTTGTCTTGCTTATGGTTTCATTTGTTATGCAAAAGCTTTTAAATTTCATTAGGCCGCATTTGTTTATTTTTGGTTTTATTTCCATTTTTCTAGGAGGTGGGTCAAAAAGGATCTTGCTGTGATTTATGTCATAGACTGTTCTGCCTATGTTTTCCTCTAAGAGTTTTATAGTGTCTGGCCTTACATTTAGGTCTTTAACCCATTTTGAGTTTATTTTTGTGTATGGTGTTAGGGAGTGTTGTAATTTCATTCTTTTACAGGTAGCTGCCCAGTTTTCCCAGCACCACTTATTGAAGAGGCTGTCTTTTCTTCATTGTATATTCTTGCCTCCTTTATCAAAGACAAGGTGACCATACGTGCATGGGTTTATCTCTGGGCTTTCTATCCTCTTCCATTGATCTATATTTCTGTTTTTCTGCCAGTACCATACTGTCTTGATTACTGTAGCTTTGTAGTATAGTCTGAAGTCAGGGAGCCTGATTCCTCCAGCTCCGTTTTTCTTTCTCAAGATTGCTTTGGCTATGCGGGGTCTTTTGTGTTTCCATACAAATTGTGAAATTTTTTGTTCTAGTTGTGTGAAAAATGCCATTGGTAGTTTGATAGGGATTGCATTGAATCTGTAGATAGCTTTGGGTAGTAGAGTCATTTTCACAATGTTGATTCTTCCAATCCAAGACCATGGTATATCTCTTCATCTGTTTGTATCATCCTTAATTTCTTTCATCAGTGTCTTATAGTTTTCTGCATACAGGTCTTTTGTCTCCTTAGGTAGGTTTATTCTTAGGTATTTTATTCTTTTTTTCGCATTGGTAAATGAGAGAGTTTTCTTGATTTCACTTTGATTTTTCATCATTAGTATATAGGAATGCCAGAGATTTCTGTGCATTAATTTTGAATCCTGTTATGTTACCAAATTCATTGATTAGCTCTAGTAGTTTTCTGGTAGCATCTTTAGGATTCTCTATGTATAGTATCATGTCATCTGCAAACAGTGACAGCTTTACTTCTTCTTTTCCGATTTGGATTCCTTTGATTTCTTTTTCTTCTCTGATTGCTGTGGCTAAAACTTCCAAAATTATGTTGAGTAATAGTGGTGAGAGTGGGCAGTCTTGTCTTGTTCCTGACCTTAGTGGAAATGGTTTCACTTTTTCACCATTGAGAACGATGCTGGCTGTGGGTTTGTCATATATGGCCTTTATTATGTTGAGGTAAGTTCCCTCTATGCCTACTTTCTGGAGAGTTTTTATCATAAATGGGTGTTGAATTTTGTCCAAAGCTTTTTCTGCATCTATTGAGATGATCATATGGTTTTTATTCTTCAATTTGTTAATATGGTGTATCACATTGATTGATTTCTATATATTGAAGAATCCTTGCATTCCTGGGATAAACCCCACTTGATCATGGTGTATGATCCTCTAAATGTGTTTTTGGACTCTGTTTGCTAGTATTTTGTTGAGGATTTTTGCATCTATGTTCATCAGTGATATTGGCCTGTAGTTTTCTTTTCTTGTGACATCTTTGTCTAGTTTTTGTATCAGGGTGATGGTGGCCTCGTCGAATGAGTTTCTCTCTGCTCTATTTTGGAAGAGTTTGAGAAGGACAGGTGTTAGTTCTTCTCTAAATGTTTTATAGAATTCACCTGTGAATCCATCTGGTCCTGGGTTTTTGGTTTTGGGAAGATTTTAATCACAGTCAATTTCAGTGCTTGTGAATGGTCTGTTTATATTTTCTGTTTTTTCCTGGTTCAGTCTCGGAAGGTTGTGCTTTCCTAAGAATTTGTCCATTTCTTCCAGGTTGTCCATTTTATTGGCATATAGTTGCTTGTAGTAATCTCTCATGATCCCTTGTATTTCTGCAGTGTCAGTTGTTACTCCTCCTAATTTATGTAATATTGTGCATCAGCTCTACTTCCATAAAACATAATAAAATTTTTTTAAAAAATTTAAATTTATGAAACTGTACTTGATCTTCTTAAAAGCCATTTTTCTGCATTCTTATTGAACACCTGGGAAGACAGTGGGCTCATAAAGAACCACCTGTATTTACATAGTATATTTCCATATCACTCCTAAAAGGGTCAAAAGCAGCAGAGTAGAGTGGCTGGAAGGGCTGGATTGAGGACAGTCTTCAGATCACCCTCTCATCGAGATGAATAGGCTTCATGAGGGCTTCTTTGCTTATTTGGAGCCTGAAAGACAGCCCCTGGGATCCTCCAGAGAGAATAAATACCCCTGGGATCCTCCAGAGAGATTGGGCCTCCAATCCAGATTGGGCCTGCAGAGACTTAGATGCAGTACGCAGTGGCTGATTCAGAGTAACTGAGAAGAGCATTTTAAGATCATTAACTGTAAAGAGAGTTTACAAATCAATAAAAAGACAATATCCCATTAAAAACTCCTCATGACATACTAGTAAATGAAAAAAAAGAATAGAGACTGTCTTGTACATATAATCTTACATTTTGGAAAAGAAATATTTACAGCTGTATATAGAATATTAACTGTGGTTATAATTGGATAATATGGTTCTGGGCCTACCTTTAGAGTTTTCTGTGTTTTCCAAGATTTCTGCAGTAAGTGTGTATTTCTTTTTTTATTTGCGGTACGTGGGTCTCTCACCATTGTGGCCTCTCCCATTGCGGAGCACAGGCTCCGGACGTGCAGGCTCAGCAGCCATGGCTCACAGGCCTAGCTGCTCTGCGGCATGTGTGATCTTCCCGGACCGGGGCACGAACCCGTGTCCCCTGAATCAGCAGGCGGACTCTCAACCACTGCACCACCAGGGAAGCCCTGTATTTCTTTTATACTCAGAAAATGTTATAAACAAAACCGTAAAGTATTATCAGTGCAGGAAAGGGACTATGTGCTGTTCACTATTTCATCCCCAGTGTCAGGGCTGTACATTAGAATCACCTGAGAGAGCTTGTGAACTATTCAACTTTCTGAGTCTCATGGCTGGAGATGCTGGCTCAGTTGGACTGGTCTGGTAGGATACGAGGCTGCCAAGGAAAGTGGAAGCAGATTCTAGACTAAGTCATACTAAAGAGTGTTATCAGAGCCATCATTTCCCATGTAAACTCCAGGTTCATTGTAACATTGGACAAAATGTGTACTACTCCAGTTGAATATTATCACTCTAACCTTCTGTCCATCTTAGCTCCAGTAGTTGCTCTACGGGGGAAAGATAGATCTAGTTCAGTTTCCCCTGAGATGCCTCGCAGGCTCCTGGGACTTGGAAAAAGCAATTATCTGCCAAGTACCAGATGGCTGTTTAGATTGGCCCCAGTCAGTAAAAACAGTGATGCCAACAGAAGATGTGATTAGCTGTTTGAATAACAACGGGCCATCTCAACACAAATGTACTGGAAACAAGGGTAGGGTTGGATTCAAAAGTTTTTGTTTTCTTGAGTGTATTGACAGTGCATTCATTACTTTAGCAGGACTCTGATGTTAGCAGTGGGGAGACATGGAGAGAGGACTAACTTTATACCACAGCATTCTCATTTTTATTAAGGTAACACTTTCATTAAAACTTCATGGTAAGAGATGACAATGTTATTTTCCATCCGCTTGTAAAGAATGGTAATGTGTGCTTCCTAGGAGATTGATTCTATCTATCTATCTATCTATCTATTCATTAATTTATTTAAGAATTCCCAAGTAAGCATTTTTAGCTCCATTTATGGCTGCTATGGAAAACTATTATTCACACTGTCTACCTATACATACACAGACCTATATTGTATAAAAAAGGAAAAGACAGTTGAGGCTACCCACATGTTTTAGGCCACCATTCCATTTCTGCTTAGTTAAAAAAAAGCAAACACATTGAAAGTTTCTAAGATGCTGCCTATTGAAAACCCTCCTGTAGACTCTAGGATCTGCCAGCTCTCAATTAACTAAGGTATAAATGGAGTGAGAGGAAAGATCACAGATAATTTAAAGCATGGTTAAACCAAAACTAGTCAAAATGTGGTACCACAATTTTAATTGTAAACATACTTAGTTCAAAACATGTTCAATATTCAGAAACACATTAACATTCTAAAACATCATCTAAAAGCATAAACAATTTAGGTATTGATGATGTGCAAGCAAATAAACATCCTCAGCAAAGAAATAGTCAGAATATTAAAATAAAAAATATTTAAAATCAGAGTTTTAAAAAGATCAAAGTCTTTTGATCTTTTTAAGAAAAGTCTTTTGATCTTTTTAAAATATACTGCTCATTTTTTTTGGAGGGGGTGTTATCACCTCTATTCATTAGTGTATTTTAGATATAAAGTCACATTCAAAGATGTAGATATTCATGCTGAATTGTGATGATTTTATTTTTTGACAGACAATTATCTATGCATACCTTTCGGGCATGGTTAATTTTCAGACTGATTTCTTTTCTACCCCTAGATAATGAACAGTTAAACCTCATATCACTTTGACCCATGTTCCTAAAATTTAGGAAAGTGATGAAGATTAGGCAAGTAAAAGCAGTGGGTGTTATTAGCAAGATACAGCTCTGTGAGGTGAGTTGGTCATCAGTTGATATTTTTTTCATTATCTTACTGACTTATTTGTGAGCCTGAGGTCACTGGTTCTGGTTTTCTCCTTCCCCTGCCATCTAGATAATTTACCACCAGATAGATGATGGTTATGGCTGGCTTTCCATTAATCTGTGCCTCCATGTTGTAGTTGGTCCATACTTACTAGGTACATGAAAGACGTTAACAAAGCTATGGGATAAACAGATAAATGTTATGTGCTTTTAGAGAGTAACAATTTTACTTGAGGATGTTGGAGGAAAAATAATGTAAACAAGTTTTATTAATGGTAAATAACTTTAAAATTATTTTTATATTAAAATAAATTGTACATGTTACAGAATATATAGCAAAATGTGTTTGGTTTTTGAAGACGAAACAGGAGACTTGAAGGAAATTTCCTGCTTAGAGAGGCTACTTTCACTGTACCCTGAGACTCCAGAATATAGGATTAGCGTGGGGGTGGGTGGTATTTTTTTTTCTCCTCTTATATTAAATATTATTCTGTGAAAAGATAGAGAAGCACCGCATGAGGGTGTCAAGAAAAATAGCGTAAAATTTCTTTAAATCAATGCTCATTTAGTTATAATCATGAAGGGACTCCATTCAGTTACACTTTTTCTGAAAAAGCCTACCTCTTAAATGAGCCAAGCATAAATCACTAATTATCCAGTTTATGAGGACTCAACATTTAGAGCAGCGGTTCCCAACCCCTGGGCCGCAGACTGATACCGGTCTGTGGCCTGTTAGGAACTGGCCCACACAGCAGGAGGGGAGCCATGGGCGAGCAAGCAGAGCTTCATCTGCCGCTCCTCATTGCTAGCATTACTGCCTCAACCATCCCTCCCTTCCCCTGTGGAAAAATTGTCTTCCACAAAACTGGTCCCTGATGCCAAAAAGGTTGGGGCTGCTGATTTAGAGAATAGTTTAACGAAATACAAATGGGAGAGATTGGTTCATGTTGGCGGAGTAGAAGAACGTGCACTCATTCCCTCTTGTGAGAGCACCAGAATCACAACTGCCTGCTGAACAATCATTGACAGGAAGACACTGGAACTCACCAAAAAGATACCCCACATCCAAAGACAAAGGAGAATCCACCATGAGATGGTAGGAGGGGTGCAAACACAATAAAATCAAATCCCATGACCACTAGGTGCGTGACTCACAAATTGGAGAACAATTATACCACAGAAGTCTACCAACCGGAGTGGAGGTTCTGAGCCCCATGTCAGGCTTCCCAACCTGGGGTTCTGGCAACAGGAGGAGGAATTCCTAGAGAATCAGACTTTGAAGGCTAGTGGGATTTGATTGCAGGACTTCGACAGGACTGGGGGAAACAGAGACTCCACTCATGGAGGACACACACAAAGTAATGTGTGCATCAAGACCCAGGGGAAAGGAGCAGTAACCCCACAGGAGACTGAACTAGACCAACCTGCTAGTGTTGGAGAGTCTCCTGCAGAGGCAGGGAGTGGCTGTGGCTCACTGCAGGGACAAGGACACTGGCAGCAGAAGTTCTGAGAAGTACTCCTTGGTGTGAGCCCTCCCAGAGTCCGCCATTAGCCCCACCAAAGAGCCAGGTAGGCTCCAGTGTGTTGGGTCACATCAGGCCAAACAACTAACAGCGAGGAAACTCAGCCCCACCCATCAGCAGAAAAACAGATTCAAGTTTTACTGAGCTCTGCCCACCAGAGCAATACCCAGCTCTACTCACCACCAGTCACTCCTTCAGGAAGCTTGCACAAGCCTCTTAGATAGCCTCATCCACCAGAGTGCAGACAGCAGAAGCAAGAAGAACTACAATCCTGCCTCCTATGGAACGAACACCACATTCACAGAAAGATAGACAAAATGAAAGGCAGAGGGCTACGCACCAGATGAAGGAACAAGCTAAAACCCAAGAAAAACAATTAAATGAAGTGGAGATAAGCAACCTTCCAGAAAAAGAATTCTGAATAATGATAATGAAGATGATCCAGGACCTCAGAAAAAAAACAGAGGCAAAGATCAAGAGGATGCAAGAATTGTTTAACAAAGACCTAGAGGAATTAAAGAACAAACACCTAGAAGAATTAAAGAACAAACAAACAGAAATGAAAAACACAATAACTGAAATGAGAAATACACTAGAAAAAATCAATAGCAGAATAACTGAGGCAGAAGAATGGATAAGTGACATGGAAGACAGAATGGAATTCACTGCCATGGAACAGAATAAAGAAAAAAGAATAAAAAGAAATGAAGACAGACTAAGAGACCTCTGGGACAACATTAAACACACCAACATTCTCATTATAGGGGTCCCAGAAGGAGAAGAGAGAGAGAAAGGACCTGAGAAAATATTTGAAGAGATTATAGTAGAAAACTTCCCTAATATGGGAAAGGAAATAGCCACCCATGTCCAGGAAGCACAGAGAGTCCCAGGCAGCATAAACCCAAGGAGAAACATGCCAAGACACATAGTAATCAAACTGACAAAAATTAAAGACAAAGAAAAATTATTAAAAGCAACAAGGGAAAAGTGACAAATAACATACAAGGGAACTCCCATAAGGTTAACAGCTGATTTCTCAGCAGAAGCTCTACAAGCCAGAAGGGAGTGGCATGATATATTTAAAGCAATGAAAGCGAAGAACCTACAACCAAGATTACTCCACCCGACAAGGATCTCATTCAGACTCGACAGAGAAATCAAAAGCTTTACAGACAAGCAAAAGCGAAGAGAATTCAGCACCATCAAACCAGCTCTACAACAAGTCCTAAAGGAACTTCTCTAAGTGGGAAGCACAAGAGAAGAAAAGCACCTACAATAACAAACCCAAAACAATTAAGAAAATGGTAATAGGAACATATATATCAATAATTACCATAAATGTGAATGTATTAAATGCTCTAGCCAAAAGACACAGACTGGCTGAATGGATACAAAAACAAGACCCATATATATGCTGTCTGCAAGAGACACATTTCAGACCTACGGACATACAAACTGAAAGTGAGGGGACAGAAAAAGATATTCCATGCAAATGGAAATCAAAAGAAAACTGTAGTAGCAATACTCATATCAGATAAAATAGACTTTAAAATAAAGATGTTACAAGAGATAAGAAGGGACACTGCATAATGATCAAAGGATCAATCCAAGAAGAAGATATAATAGTTATAAATATATATGCACCGAACATAGGTGCACCTCAATAAATAAGGCAACTGCTAACAGCTCTAAAAGAAGAAATCAACAGTAACACAAAAATAGTGGGGGACTTTAACACCTCACTTACACCAATGGACAGATCATCTGGACAGAAAATTAATAAGGAAACACAAGCTTTAAGTGACACAAGAGACCAGATAGATTTAATTGATATTTGTAAGACATTCCATCTGAAAACATCAGATTACACTTTCTTCTCAAGTGCACATGGAACATTCTCCAGGATAGATCACATCTTGGGTCACAAATCAAGCCCTGGAAAATTTAAGAAAATTGAAGTCATATCAAGCATCTTTTCCAACCACAACACTATGAGATTAGAAATAAATTACAGGGGAAAAAATGTAAAAAACACAAGCACATGGAGGCTAAGCAATATGTTACCAAATAACCAAGAGATCACTGAAGAAATCAAAGAGGAAATCAAAAAATACCTAGAGACAAATGACAATGAAAACACGATGATCCAAAGCCTATGGGATACAGCAAAAGCAGTTCTAAGAGGGAAGTTTATAACAATACAATCCTACCTCAAGAAACAAGAAAAATCTCAAATAAACAATCTGACCTTACACCTAAAGGAAGTATAGAAAGAAGAACAAACAAAACCCAAAGTTAGTAGAAGGAGAGAAGTCATAAAGATCAGAGCAGAAATAAATAGAAACAAAGAAAACAATAGCAAAGATCAATAAAACTAAAATTCTCTTCTTAGAGAAGATCAACAAAATTGATAAACCATTAACCAGACTCATCAAGAAAAAGAGGGAGAGGACTCAAAGCAATAAAATTAGAAATGAAAAAGAAGTTACAACAGACAACACAGAAATGCAAAGCATCGTAAGAGACTAGTACAAGCAACTCCATGCCAAAAAAATGGACAATCTGGAAGAAATGGACACATTCTTAGAAAGGTATAACCTTCCAAGGCTGAACCAAGAAGAAATAGAAAATATGAACGAACCAATCACAAGTAATGAAATTGAAATTGTGATTAAATATCTTCCAAAAACCAAAAGTCCAGGACCAGATGGCTTCACAGGTGAATTTTATCAAACATTTATAGAAGAGCTAACACCTATTCTTCTCAAACTCTTCCACAAAATTGCAGAGGAAGGAACACTCCCAAACTCATCCTACGAGGCAACCATCACCCTGATACCAAAACCAGACAAAGATTCTCCAAAAGGAAAATAACAGACTAATATCACTAATGAACATAGATGCAAAAATCCTCAACAAAATACTAGCAAACAGAATCCAACAACACATTAAAAGGATCATACACCATGATCAAGTGGGATTAATCCCAGGGATGCAAGGATTCTTCAATATATGCAAATCAATCAATGTGATACACCATATTAACAAATTGAAGAAGTAAAACCATATGATCATCTCAATAGATGCAGAAAAATCTTTTGACAAAATTCAACACCCATTTATGACAAAAACTCTTCAGAAAGTGGGCATAGAGGGAAGCTATCTCAACATAATAAAGGCCATATGCAGCAGCCCACAGCAAACATCATTTGGTGAAAAAGTGAAAGCATTTCCTCTAAGATTAGGAACAAGACAAGAATGTCCATTCTTGCCACTGTTATTCAACATAGTTTTGGAAGTCGTAACCATGGCATTCAGGGAAGAAAAGAAACGAAAGGAATCCAAATCGGAAAAGAAGAAGTAAAGCTGTCACTGTTTGCAGATGACATGATACTATACATAGAGAATCCTAAAGATACCACCAGAAAACTACTAGTCAATTAATTTGATAAAGTTGCAGGATACAAAGTTAATGCACAGAAGTCTCTTGCATTCCTATACACTAATGATGAAAAATTTGAAAGAGAAATTAAGGAAATGCTCCCATTTAGCATTGCAACAAGAAGAATAAAATACCTAGGAATAAACCTACCTAAGGAGACAAAAGACCTGTATGCAGAAAACTATAAGACACTGATGAAAGAAATTAAAGATGATACAAACAGATGAAGAGATATACCATGGTCTCGGATTGGAAGAATCAACATTGTGAAAATGACTCTACTACCCAAAGCAATCTACAGATTCAGTGCAATCCCTATCAAACTACCAATGGCATTTTTCACAGAACTAGAACAAAAAATTTCACAATTTGTATGGAAACACAAAAGACCCCGCATAGCCAAAGCAATCTTGAGAAAGAAAAACGGAGCTGGAGGAATCAGGCTCCCTGACTTCAGACTATACTACAAAGCTACAGTAATCAAGACAGTATGGTACTGGCAGAAAAACAGAAATATAGATCAATGGAAGAGGATAGAAAGCCCAGAGATAAACCCATGCACGTATGGTCACCTTGTCTTTGATAAAGGAGGCAAGAATATACAATGAAGAAAAGACAGCCTCTTCAATAAGTGGTGCTGGGAAAACTGGGCAGCTACATGTAAAAGAATGAAATTACAACACTCCCTAACACCATACACAAAAATAAACTCAAAATGGATTAAAGACCTAAATGTAAGGCCAGACACTATAAAACTCTTAGAGGAAAACATAGGCAGAACAGTCTGTGACATAAATCACAGCAAGATCCTTTTTGACCCACCTCCTAGAAAAATGGAAATAAAACCAAAAATAAACAAATGCGGCCTAATGAAATTTAAAAGCTTTTGCATAACAAATGAAACCATAAACAAGACAAAAAGACAACCCTCAGAATGGGAGAAAATACTTGCAAATGAAGCAAATGACAAAGGATTAATCTCCAAAATATACAAACAGCTCATGTAGCTCAATATCAAAAAAACAAACAACCCAATCCAAAAATGGGCAGAAGACCTAAATAGACATTTCTCCAAAGAAGTTAAACAGATTGCCAACAAACACATGAAAGGATGATCAACACCACTAATCATTAGAGAAATGCATGTCAAAACTACAATGCGATATCACCTCACACCGCTCAGAATGGTCATCATCAAAAGCTTTACAAACAATAAATCCTGGAGAGGGTGTGGAGAAAAGGGAACCCTCTTGCACTGTTGGTGGGAATGTAAACTGATACAGCCACTATGGAGAACAGTATGGAGGTTCCTTAAAAAACTAAAAATAGAACTACCATTTGACCCAGCAATCCCCCTACTGGGCATATACCCTGAGAAAACCATAATTCAAAAAGAGTCATGTACCACAATGTTCACTGCAGCACTATTTACAATAGCCAGGACATGGAAGCAACCTAAGTGTCCATCGACAGATGAATGGATAAAGGAGATGTGGCACATATATACAATGGAATATTACTCAGCCATAAAATGAAACAAAAGTGAGTTATATGGAGTCAGGTGGATGGACTTAGAGTCTGTCATACAGAGTGAAGTAAGTCAGAAAGAGAAAAACAAATATTGTATATTAACGCATATATGTGGAATCTAGAAAAATGGTACAGAAGACACGGTTTGCAAGGCAGAAGTATAGACACAGATTTAGAGAACAAATGTATGGACACCAAGGAGGGGAAGCGGGGTTGAGAGGGTGGTTGTGGGATGAATTGGGAGATTGGGATTGACATATAGACACTAATATGTATGAAAAAGGTAATTAATAAGAACCTGCTGTATAAAAAAATAAAATTCAAAAAAAAAAGAAGAATGACGCCCCCCCCCCAAAAAAAAAGCAAAGGCTTCAGGGCAGTAATGTGGAGACTTATAATAAGATGGGCTATAATAAAAACAAATTTTCAGTCTCAAAAAAAAAAATACAAATGGCTGTATTCTCACAATTACCTGATACAGAACCATTAGTTTCCTCATTTACCTACTTTAATGTCTTGATTACCACTTTGGGTGTCAGAAGTTCCCATGACTTGTGCATACCTAGACTCTTGCTCCTGAACATTTCCTACAGACTCTGATGATGGTAATGATGATGATAAGCAGCACCTACACAGTGTTTACTGTGTGCCAGGCACTTAAGTGCTTTTCATTAACCCTCACCAGCAACCCTATAAAATGATCCCCATTTTCCCAATGAGGAAACTGAGGCACAGAAAGTTCCGAAGTTTTCCCTAGGGCGTGTGTCTTAGAAATGGCAAAACCAAGGTTGGGGACTGGGTGATGGCTCCAGAATTCTCCTTTTAAACATTACCTTTTCCTGCTTCTCATCATAGCAATTATTAAACATTTACTGTTTACAAGGCTAGAATTCATGAAGTTGTTGGAAGTGATGTTGGAGAACAGCTTGAGTCACATAAACAGCATTAACAAATGAGCAGCTGGTAGAATTAGACAATCATCACTCAGTAGGTATTTCCAGAGAGAATCATTTGGTTACAAAGGAAATAAAATGAAGCCCTGAAATAGATTTTTTTAAATTACGTTCATTATGTTTGTGCTGTGAACATTCTGTGTGTAGTAAAGGATGTTGTATGGTACTATTGGGCCATTCTGTCTAAAAAACACTCCAAGAAATAGTCAATTTATTCTTTATTCAGAGAATGTTCTTTTCCCAATCGTTTTCAGATAAAGACGATCTTCAAGAAGCTAGGCAACCATAGGAAGTTGACTGTGCCAAGTGCCAGGAAGTGTTTAGAGGAGTCTCACCTGTGGTCAGTTGTCCAGAAAAGAAGAGCCTGGGTGACCATACCTATGCCCCATCACCCCAGATTTCTTTATTTTTCTTTTATCGTAAGAAAAGAGAGAACCCTTCTTCCCCTAGCAACCATTCGGGGGCTGCATTGTTCCTTACAACCGCTCTGAACTTGGAAAGCGTGCACACGTGTGCTTAATTTCAGTCTAGTTGACAGCTTCCTTCCTTAGTTCTGTGGCTTTTGAGAGCAAAATCTGCGTTCTTTCTAAATACCGAAGGCTTGGGATCACTT
Organism: Grampus griseus; assembly: GCF_964374135.1. NCBI lineage: Eukaryota > Metazoa > Chordata > Mammalia > Artiodactyla > Delphinidae > Grampus > Grampus griseus. The sequence goes on along the minus strand of NC_138998.1, from coordinate 33,299,718 downwards.
CTTTGTCACTAAAGTTGCTCCTCCCACAGCCTGGACTCAGTCAGAGATTGTCCTCTAAGGAAGAGACCTCATTGCAAAGAGAGAAACATTTTGAGGCATGTTTAAGTGGAACATATAAAAGTTTTCAAAGAGTGATTCTGTTCCAAGAAAATTAAACTTTTAGCAGACTAAACCCAGAAGCACAAATTTCAGTTAAACAGAGGATTTAGTCTGCTAAAAGCTTAAGCAGTAAGCTTTTGCCTGTGAACCCCAAATCTACCTTACCTAGCACTCCATCTGGTAGATTTCACCCTGTCTAGGCAGCCCCCCTTGGCTTGATTTTACAACATTTATCTGTCACACCTGTCAAGGTCTAATAGTTTCTGCAGGTGCTTGACTGCTAGCTTTTTATTCCAGTTTTAATGGAAGCAGATTCCTTTTTTCCCACAGTGGTAGATCAATTAACCACACTGCATTGAGGGCAGGGAAGGTTAACTTTTCAGGACTGATAGTCCTAACAGAATATAAAAGATTAAATTTTGCTTTTATCTAGGAAAATGCATAGATTGGAGTCTCCCCAGAGAGCTTGTGAGAGCGGGCTCTTTAAAAAGGCCTGCAGGGGGTCACCCTTTGGGGAGAATAGCCGAGATTCCCATATGACTTTAATCACTGGGCACATCTACGCATTAGCAGGCCATGAGAGGGGAATCCTAGGAACCTCAATGGTCCATGGTCATTAGGTAGCGGTGTACTGTTGTCATGATGTGGTCTTTATGTCTGCTGCTTCGAAGGTTCATGATAAGGCATTTTCTTTCCATGTTTTAATAGTTTTGTAGCCTTAAATATACTGCCTTCTGCCTTTATTCGCCTATGTGTGTGAGAGAAGCTGCTTCAGCCAGCAAACCTCATTCTTCCCTTGTCGGGGAGCATAGAGTCCAACTGGAGGTGTGCTGGTATACCTGTCCTTTCAGTGAAGCCTTCTGGAGTCCAGGGAGGATACCTCTTGTGAAATAGCACCAAGACAAAATATGCCTTGGTAAGAAGCTGTTTCTGTAGGAGGTATACCTCACTGAGTCGTGTCCTCTCTGGCACCAGCAGTGAATGTACTGTTCAGTCCAGACATCTATGTATAGCAATAGCAGGTGTTGATCCTTAGCTGGAGGTAGAGGAGACTTTATAATAATAACAAAAGTATTAGTTGGGAATGTTTCAGCCCTCACTCTGGAATGATAATATATAAATAAAAACAAATAAATAAATGTATGTGTTCACAGATATTAAACCAACGCATCTTCCCCTCCTCCCCTTAGAGTCTTGTCTCACTGCAGCTCATCATTCCTAAGGCGCAGTGGGCTTACGGTGTTAGTGCAGGAGACTGGCACGATGGTGGGCTTGAAAGCAGTCAGAGAGGAGTGGGAAAGCCCATTAAATTCCTTTACCTGCTTCTAAGGTAAAGAGAAGACAAGCCTGGAGGGCCCAGCTCACAGGGTTCTCCCACAGTGTGGAGACTGGAGTCAGGAAGAAGAAAACGTGATGTAAGAGAAATAAAAAGTCTGCCTCTGTCCCAGCCAAGGTAAAGATGTGAGGAAGGAAATGGAAAGAGGGAGGGAGACAGAAGCAAGAACAAGAGGGGCATCTCCAGACTTTTCTCTGAGCTCTGGTATTGGGAGACCAAAGCACTCAGGGAAGCGCCCAGGTACCAGATTCTATCTCTGTGCTCCTGTTGGGACTGGGGAGTGGGAAGGAGCACTGTGCAGACATCTCCATGCTGAGGTGAGAGCCAGAAGCACCACAGCAAATGTAGGGGTGGACAGGCAGCCTGGGGCCAACTGGTGCTGGGGCACACTTCGGGGTCTGCAGCTAGCTGAGGAAAAGCTAAACAGCAAAGGGGAGTTGGCTAGACCTACCTGGGAGCATTGCTGGAGGTGAAAGAAAGGGACAGCCTCATACTTTCCTATCAGAGGCCAGAAGGGCACATGGTGACAGGGAAACAAGGGATATCGCTGCAGACCAGTGGGTGTGAGGCAGTGCACATGTCAGGACTCGTGCAATGCCTAATGACTCTCCCCACCAGACGCTGGGAGGGCCAGTGCCATTTATAGGAAGAGGGGAAGCTATCAGAGAATCTGGATAGTTTCTAAAGGAACGTTTAAAATTATTGTATTGGACTAAATTTTAAGCTGGATTGGACATTTAGTTACAGTAAAAGGTGTTACATCAGAAGTGATCAGACTAATTTTTTACTAAGTGGTTAAAACAGAATCATAAAAAATTATATATCTTCAACATTTTATTTTAATTTATTGTAAATGTACATTCATATGGCAATCTTTTAATGCGGGCCTAAGACCTTTTCTTTCTTTACATATTGGTCTTCCAATTAGAGTTCTGTTGCTTATTTCTGGCATAAATCATAATGCTTTGTCTACAGTTTCTAGTAGTAGTTTCTTTACTACGTCAATTACTATTTGACTCTTGCAATGAAATTTGAGCATAGAATCTTCGAGTTTTCACAGTTAAAAAAATATTTTACAGTTGCCTTGACACCTAATTGAAAGCATTGTTAGAGGAAACTTGCCTTAATTAAGTCTATTCAAAGCATTTGATTTAGTTTTCATACAGACAAATCTTTCTCTTCAGGCACTTCTTTCTCATTTCACAGTGTGTTACGCTGTGTAACTAAAATAACACGTAAACTGGGCATAAACATATTTGGAGACACAACTGACTCTTGAAAGCAGACAATGAGGAGACACCCCAGAGAGAAACCTGTTACCTGTGAGTTCTCAGTGTTGCAAGGGAATTGGTCAGTGTGATATGTAGAGGAACGAAGGTGCTGGTTCATTCAGCAGCTCAGTTAACTGGGGGTTGGTTAAGAGTGTGAATAGTGTAACGTTTTCTCTCTAAGAGCAGATGAGGGCTCAAAAGGAAGGCAGGTTAGTTACAGAGGACATTTTCAAAGTTGTGTTCTCCCCTGCACTTCTAAGTTGCAGGCACTGTGGGTTACACTTTGAAAGCCCACTGCATACATTCTGTGATAAATTAACCAAACCATAAATGTATGTAGCTAATTTGTAAAAGGATATTCAATGGAACACTAATTTTTTTTCCTGCTGACTCTTTTCCATGATATTCTTGATTGCATGATAGTAAATCAATAAGGTTTTTCTTTATCATCTATAGAGTTCATTCCAGTTTCTGCTTACACACCTCCTCAAAGGTCTCTTCAAATACGATCTTCATTGCTGTACTTGGAAGGAAGTTTGTTTCCTGCCACACATTCTTCAAAATTACAGCTGCCTGATCTACCACTTAATTCAGGTTTGGCTTGGCTTTGTTGCTCTGGTTCTGTCTATATTTCTCTACTCTGTGTCCTCTCTCAATGCAGTGACTTCATTACTCTATTTTCAGCTACTTTTGGTTGGAAAAGTAACTTTCTGCTTGGGGGTCCAAGCCAGAAACTGTTCTTCCCCCCATTGAATGGACACATGGGTGCCTTCTGTTTAACTCTTAGATTTCACTCTGCCCTTTACCTGCACTTCTCCCTGTCTTCAAAGGTGTGCCTGATTAACCGTTTCATGTCCAGTGCTGTTCAGGTTTCTCTTGTTCTGTGCTCAGGCACTTTTTCCCTATGCAGTAGTCTAAGGCCCCCTGAGCCTGCAGTGGAGCAGGTTGAAGGGAGTGTTGGTGAGCTCTTCCTTGACATTGTGCCTGTGTGTGCACTCCCCTTCTTGTTTGCAGAGCCAGAGATCCTACAGGTGAACTCTTAGCTGTGGAGCAAGGGGCAGAACTTCAACAAGTGCTCATCAATTTCTCCAGCTATAGGAAAATTCTCACCCAAGAATGAGCAGGTGCCTCTGCTGCCTTTGGCAGATGAATTGAGGACCTTCTCAGTCTGTCAGAGGATGCAGTCTCCAGAGCAGGGTTGACATCCTTCTCATGTTGGAAAGTCAAGAGTAATACCCATGTTTTTGGTTTCATTTGTTATTGTTTTCTCTAGAGCCAATACTGTCCACTTTATTAGGAACTGTTAAGGGTTGCTTCACAGTGTTAATAACAATTTCTGATCCATTTGCGGCACATTTCTGAACATTACTTTCAAAACATTGGAAGTGGGAGTTGGTTAACTCCTCTCAAACCATTTGAATTGATACTACTGTTCTGTTCCTGCTATAAACACAGCTTGTAATTTATTTCTTACTGTCCTAGCTCTGAGCCATGCCTGCAAAGCCATGTCATGTAAAATGATTTTTAAAAACATCAGCTGCTGTGCTGGGGTCAAGTTTTAATACTCTGAAAAGGCTTAGGAATCAAAACCTAGTTGAAAACTAGTATGTCCTGTTTGTGAGTAGAAATGGAAATGTCAGTCAAGAACATATTGTGACAATCTCTGGGAAATGTGTCGTCCACTGATTTGTGCAGTTATCCCTGGAAAGAGCATATAAGGAAATAAGTCTTCCCAATCCAAATTTCCTTTTGATAAAAGCTTGGCAACAACATTGGCAACAGCTTTTCTAATCCTAAATTTCAAGTCTTTAAGAATAATTTTACTGGATGATGCATGCTTTGAAGATATGGTATTTTAAATATCATAACTGCTTCCAGACATCTGAGATTTTAATGTGCAAATTGGTATATCTTTTCTCCTGTCTCTGTGTGTGTGTGTGTGTGTGTGTGTGTGTGTGTGTGTGTGTGTGTATCCTGTCATATCAAGTCAGTCAGTCATATCAGAGAAACAGACCTTGGGCAAGTCAATTAGCCTCTCTGGGCTGTATCCTCACATTGTAGTGTGAAAGAATTGCACTATATTTTATTTTAAGCATTCCATGGTTATAACATTCTTTTATTCTAATGGGAAAGAATCCTGAGGTCACATGCTTATGTGTGGCCTGCATGTGGAGATAACGTAGACTAAAGCTTTATCTCTGAGAGCCTGGACTGATAAGATTCACATATGTACAAGGACTGTTCTCTTAGCTTTTGTCTTATATTTTAATATATGTAAACTGAGGGGAGGGGGTAAAAAAAGATTAAAATCTTTTTTGACTAAATATTAGATCCACCCCTAAGCCAGTCTTCACTATCAGCCCACCACTGCCAACCCCAATGGTGGAAGCCATAGAACAGAATAGTGTTACATGGGTTGAGGGTTGAGGGTTGGGGGAGGAATTCTGGGCCTGAGTCTCCAAGGTGCTCACTATCTCATTCACTTCAGGAGTAGTCTTGAGGGGGATCTAACAGGACAACATGGGTTTCCCAGCAGTTTCCTATCTACATTCAGGGGAGGGTCCTAGTTTACATTAATCTTTGCATATGTCAGGGCACTGACCTCTGGAAGAGGAAGAAGACAGGAACAAATAATCAATAGGCTTTAGAAAAAATCTGGTGCTTTATGTGCCATTTCTTCCTCAGAGCCATTAAAGGCTGTCTTTTAGACTTAATTCTCTATTTCTAACCTGCTAAGGTGAGGATCTTAGCTAGCCCTCACCTCCTTTCTCAATTCTCACACCCCATTAAGATTGAAGCTGATTTGTCACACTGACACTGAAGAGTATTATTATTCAAAGCTGAATTAAAAAGGGAATTTATACAGAACAAAACCAATAAGCCAAGCAGCCTTGACATTTAATTTTCTTGGAAACCTTTCCCATCAAACCAGGAAAGTCTGCACACTACACATTTGCAAAATGAAAAGTGGTATTGGAGGAGGATAATCTCCCCCTAGAAATTATGAGTGAATAATTTGAAAGAGATTGGATGTTACAGGCGGTCCTTTCTCCTTCCCTTGTCCTCCCTGTCCCTACCCTGAAATGACATTTGTGAACTCCAGCTTCTAGAGGCAATCCTATTTATTTTATTCCTTTTTTTCATAGACATGGAGAGCTTGGGAAAGTAAAGGACAAGAAATTTTATTTATGTTTTTGGCCATCAGTTCCAGGTTTGCACTATTAAGAATATTGCTTCTTGATCCTTAAGCCCAGAGGATCAATGAGCAGTGTCCATCTACCACGAGTTGCCTCAAAATTCTAATGTGAATTATTTAAGAGTAGTTTAGGACACTTTCTGGCTCCTAAGGTGGGTTAAACATACAAAAGGAACCATGTTTCAGGATCCATTTACTGCCTTTTTTAGTCAGGATAGGTAATACTGGTTGCATTAGCAAAAAGCCAAAGTCTCAGTGTTCTGACATAAAAATTAATCACTCACATCCTCATCCAGTGTAGGTTGGCAGGAGTTGGGGTGGAGAAGGGCCCTCCCTGTTCCATTTAGGGACCTAGAATTTCTCTATAATGTAAGTCTGCCTCCTCACATTTAGCATCCCTCCACTGGATTCTCTGTATCTACCTGGCAGCTAAGTTAGAAAGAGAGTAGAGGATCGTGCAGGATAGAGATGGGTCTGTATCCAGGCCATGGACTAGAATTTCTCCGACACATGGTCCCACCTAACTGCACGGGAGCTTTGGAAATGGAGTTGCGCTTCATGACCGGTAGAAGGAAGAAAAAAGTTTGGTGAATCCATAGTAGTGACTCTACCTTGGTTCCCTTTCCTTTTGCTAAACATACCTGTGCATACCATCCTAGTTCTAGGGTATTTATGTGTAATGACACCAGGGCGTTTAAATGGACTGATCTAGTGGTTAGGCATGTATCCATTTGACCCTAATTTATTCCATTTACTTTTCTCTGGAAGGAGAAGACTGTTACACATACAGGAGGATTTTTCTCCTGTCAGGGATAAACATGTGTAAATACTCTGCTTGAATCACCATATTTTTAAAGTGGAATTCTACAGGGAGTGGCTGCTGACTGTTCAGTATACACACATGGGAAGTAAGAGGAGATACCATCCATTCATCTATTATATTAGGAAAATCTTTAAATGATTGTTCCTCTCTACCAAGGTGTTCCTCTGTGGGGAAGAAGAAAACACAATAGGACTTCAAGATAACCAAATGATCAAAAGGGAAACAAAGCCAGAGAGATTTCAGATTAAAGATAACGGAATAAAGTAACACCAAGATGTCTAGTAACAGATTACTTGATTGCAAATTTGAGACACAGGGTTCTAGACAGATTCATTTACGCCCTTTAACCTTACTCCAAAATTCAAGGTCTAAGGGATTCTCAACTCAAGTTGTTTCTTGATTAAGAAGCAATTCAGACTTATTAGATGGGACCAAAAGCAGTAGAGAAACGTTGACAAGGAACCGACAGAAGTCAGGAATTGGCCTGTATACTCTGACTTTTAGTGAATCCTTCAGCAGAGCATGGTGAAGGCATAGACTGGCATTTTATCAGGCATGCTAGTATTTCACAGGGGAAATTTCTACACATGGACATTTAAGGCCCATCAAATATGGTTCTATATGCTTTTGCTTAGAATCCTTTCCCCAAGAGGAATGTGGGAAAGTACTATGTTCTTATTGATTATAGTACTACCTTCATCTGCCAGCAAAGGCCAGCACTGCAGAAAAATCCAATCGCCATGGCAACAGAGATCTCAGCTTTTAACTTGTTATCACATGAAAAAGTGTTTTTTTTCTCTAGCCTTAAAGATTGCAGTTTTGTGAATGTGAGGAGTGACCTTTGGCAACAGGGTTTTGTTAGAGCATCTGGGCCAAAGGGCTAATGTCCAGTGTGAAGGCCTTTAGGACTTTTAATATGTCAACCCTGATTTTATTTACATCAGGTCAAGACGTGATACTTAAGCCATGTTAGATATCATTTTCCTACCCAGGAACAATGACCTTTAAAAAAAATTCAGGAGGTATCTCAACAGTAGAAGCATAAGAAATATAATTTGTTGAACTTCCCTGAATATTGCCAGACCCCAAAAAATTGGAAGGAGGGAGGAACTAATTAAATTAACCTCCATTGGATGTTACTGCTTTATTTTCGTGCTAAGTTCTTCTTCTGCTGTTATTAAACGTCTTAGTGGGAGCCAGTCCTGTAAGGGAGGGACACCTGATCACCCTGGTCTAGAAAACTGAGCTTCCCTAGAAGCTGTGCTGTAGAGAAATCACCTGCCATCTCTGTTTTAAGACCTTAAAATGACAGTGAGTCTGATCAGCCAGATCTCTTCAATAAAGAGGCAGGGAGGAGCCTGGGCACGAGAGGAAACTGACATTTGTTGGTCACAAGCTCTGTGCCAGGCACTGTGCTGGCTGCTTGAGGCACTCAGACCAGAGTGTGTGCAGTCGTCCTTGCTCTTGTGAACAGAGGAACATTGGCTCATGCTGGGTGTCATTAGAGGCGGTCACTTCTATATGAGGATCTAAACTAAGGGTTCAACACAACATTCTTTAGCCGTTGGTGTCAACGTTATGATTCCATCAGAGCTGTTGACAGAGCTGGTATTTCAATTAAACAGTGGTTCAGTGCGAAGAACAAAAACATCCTAAATACACCAATCTGGCTCATTTTCATTCTTAATGAGCAAAAACATTAAATCTCTTTTCATTTAGAATTAATTGGAAGAAGCAACAGAATATATTTTGAGTAGTACATCGTGAATAGACGTTGAGAATTGGGGTGGAGTGCCATAAGCAAGATAGCATGCAGAGATTTTTTTTGAAGAAAAACGTGGAGCATAAAGAGACAAAGTCAGAGAAGGGAATCAGTTTTAACAAAGCATAGTCCCTAACAGAACCTTAATAACTAGGTTGTAAATTCACCAGTTTTCTCTTCCACTGTTCACTATTGTTCAGTGAGCAAACTTTCATCTGTTAGTATGAAATAGGCCTCTTTTCCTTTGAAGTTTTGAGAGGTGTTTTTAAAAGTCATCATGTCTGTCCGGGGAGGCTGATTTATGCTGTGGTAGCAAACCATCATGGAAGTTTACTTCTCATTCATGCTATATGCCAACAAGGATGAGCAGCATCTCTGCTTACTGTCATCTTTACTCTGAGTCCTAGGCTGATGATGTGGCCTCTGTCTGGAACACTGCCAGTTTTGTGGTTGAGAGGAAAGAGGATTCCTTCCTGTTAATCGAACACTAGCTGTTAAAGCTTCGGTCCAGAATCGACACACATCAAGCCTGCTCATGTCTCATTAGCCAAACACATCACATCACCAAGCTTGGACAGAGAAGGAAGTCCTTGTTCTCTTTCTAAACTTAATCTATGTACCTTGAACTTTGGGGGAGACACCCTTAGTCTCTTTTTCCTGGACTATTTTGTCCACCCGGGGACCACCTTAAGCCATTCAGGGTTTTTTTTAAAAGGTTATGAAGGCCACACCTTTAATTTGGTCCTTGCCCTGAAACTGAGATTTAATTAGCCTTCATTGCTCAAAGGTCTCCTTGTTTTTTTCTGTTACATTTTGAATTGTAAAGAAATTGTCTCTTATAATCCTATAAGACTTGGAATTTCTGGGCTCTCAGTTCCTTTTATTTATACAAAGCCTTCACTTCTTTTTTTAAAATCATCTCTTTCTCATGGTACCTTGTTAGATGCAGCCAGCAGCAATCAGAGGATGCTATTAGCATTCCATTTTTCACCCTCTTCACCTAAAGCAACAAGTTCATTAGGTGCGTTATATGTATTCTAAGTTGTCACAGGTGACAGTTTTAGCAAATGTTTTCCTGCTGCAAAATGGATTGCCGTTCTTCCAGGCTCCACTAAAAGTTTCTGCATGGGACCACTGCTTGGCCCTAAGCCAATGCCTTATGTTTTAGGGCTTTTTGTTATTACTGGATCACCCCATTCCTGATAACAACTACTGTATTAGTTGGCATTTCCTAGGTTATGCTACAGTAACAAAAGACCTACAGATCTGAGTAACATAAAACAAAAAAGGTTTATTGTTCCCTAGCACTACATGTCCATCAAAGGTCACCTGTGTCTTTACTCCTCCAAGAAAAAGGGCTATGGATATTTCATAATGTGGTCAACTATAATTATTGATTCAAAATGTTATTTAGCTCATAAAATCTGATTTTGCCCCATCTTCATATACTTCTACTAATTCATGCATTCAACAAATATTTATTGATTACCCACTGTGTGTGAGACTCTGTTCTTAGGCCCTGGGAAAATAGCCAAGGACAAGGCAGACAAGAGCCTTGCTCGCAAATCAGACCATCTTTCTAGCCTGTTGACTTTGCTTTCACAAAAATACTTGTTTGAAAGTGCTTTAACAGAAGCACTTTCCTTTTCTTTCCCATCCCATGAAGCTGACTTGATCAAGGTCCACAGAAGAGCTGATGTTTAAATCAGCCCTTGAAAAATGAACAGAGTTTGGATAAGCAAAGGAAGAATAGAGACCAGCACTTAAGGCAGAGGGACCAGGAAGGAATGGTGTCGTGAAAGTGTGAGCCCTGTGCAGGGAGTTACCACTGGACTGAGCACAGAGGGCACAGGGTCCTCTCTCAAGTGGTTAAACTCAAAAGGAAGGATGGTCCCCTAAGGGATCTTGGTTTTCAGCCTTTGTCTTGGACATTTGTCCTGTGTCACCTCTGATATGGTTCATGAAGCAGGACCTTTCCTTTCCAACTTCCTGCTTCCAGCTGGTCAAGATTTATACCCCTGTCATTGCCCAGTGGGGATGGAACCCCTGAAGAATTTTAAGTGCAGTAACATAGGATCAGCTTTGAGCTTTAGAAACTAAGAGATAGGAGGCAAATCAGCAGGAGACTATTAACAATTGTCTACTGGGCCTCGGGGCCTGCTGGGAATGAACCGATGGGGTGAAACTGCCCTGTTATTTAAAATATTACTATCGATATAGTAATATCAGCCTGCTTCAATATGTCTGTGTGGCGTTGCCATGCCAGAGTGGTACAACCTCTCGAGCCCAGTCTTTGCAGGCAGATTAGTTTGCCCAGCCTCACCCCCACCCCACCCTGCCCCAGCTTCTTCCTCACCCCGGCTGGCTGTTTGGCTGAGATGTGTACATGTTCCATGGCCAAGGATGCCCAGGCTCTGACAGATTGAAGAATCAATGCTTGGACATAGGAGGAAGAGCTGGGAAGCCATCACAATAGCAAAGGAAGGGTACACTGAAGTTTTTACCTGAGAAAAGTAAAATGTGAGAGTTTCCCCTTGGGTTATTGAGAGAGTAAGTCCATTACCAAGACAGAGAACTCAGGGAGGTGGTTGAAATATGTGTTAATAGTTTTAAAAGTTTAGTAATATTATTTTTGACACATTGGGTTTGCGGTATGAATAGGACTCCTCTGAGGAGTTGTCAGGAAGGTGGGAAGCTCAGGAAAGTGTCCACAGCTAGAGGCAAGACTAATGCAGTAAAATGTGAGAGTTTGAAGGGATTGTACAGGAAGAAAGTTTAGAGTAAGGAAAGAAGAAGGGGAGGTTAGGATAGGCAGAAATGCCCATATTTAAGAGGTAGGGAGCAGAGGAAGAGGAGACGGAGTAATGAACTAAGAGGAATATGGAGAAAGGCGAGATGAGCCAGAAAAGGGGAATACCATAGGAGCTAGAGTCTGTATTTACATCTGCAGATAAAACTGAGCCCTCAGTTCACAATGACACTGCCCACTGTGACCAAGTTAAAAAAACTTTAAAACATCTCCATAGATTTACTTTTATTCTGTCATATGGCAAGATATTGAAATAATTTTTGCGGTATATCTCTTGAACTGTGTATTCCTAACAAAGGAAGATTTGCCCCAAGGGGATCGAAGTTGGTTCTAGGGGAGGAGGGAGGGTAGCTCAAGTCTTAGAGATTGCAATAGTTTGTGGCCCTACAAGACTCAATCCTATCCAGCAAAATCTTATTCCTTGGTATTTAATATATCTACCTGGGTTTTCTTTGGTGTCACACAAGCAGCATTGACATTGAGTTCATGGAAGATACACAGAATACATGCAGTGCTATAAAACTATGATGAATTGATGTGATTATAATTGGAAGATTTTCTCTCAATCAGTCCTTATCTCAAAGTCATATTGTGAGAGGTGGCCTGTGTGTATGCCTTTTGGGTGCTTTGTGGATATTGTGTATGGTTGCTATTCAGTGCTTTTGTGTATGATTTGGGCCTTCAGAATTAAATTCTAAAAATTTATATTTCATTATTTTACAAAAGTTATCCAACCCATTGTTAATTGTGTCATGTATATAAAAGAAAAAAGAATCTGCAATATCTAGCAGATAGCTAAAAGTCATTTACTCACATCAGACAAAAGTTAAGTTCACCAAAAATAATTTGTTATAAATTAGTTTTGTTTTCTCAGTTGTTTTGCTTTGGAAGGGAGAATAACAGGTTTTTTTTTTTTAATTCTATTATATTGCTGTTATATAGTTGTGTAAATTACTAATTTGCATGTTCAATTTGATATGTTATAGTTTATATAAGTAAATTATATTAGGTTACTAAGCAAACACATTTGTAGAGTTAAATGTTAATAACTTTTTAACTTTTAATTTTACTTGTTTTAAAATTTTTTATTGGAGTATAGATTGCTTTACAATAAAGCAAAGTAATACTTACTTTACAGAGTAAGTATTGCTTTACAATATTGTGTTAGTTTCTACTGTACAGCAAAGTGAATCAGCTGTACATATACATATATCCCCTCTTTTTTGGTTTTCCTTCCCATTTAGGTCACCACAGGGCATTGAGTAGAGTTCCCTGTGCTATACAGTAGGTTCTCATTAGTTATCTATTTTATACACAATATCAGTAGTGTATATATGTCAATCCCAATCTCCCAGTTCATCCCACCCTCCCCATTCCCCCTTGGTATCCATACTTTGTTCTCTACATCTGTGACTTTTAATTTAAAATGTTTATTTATTCATCCTTAACCCTGCATTAAATAAAAGATATCTTTGTACTTACTCTGTTTTTGTATAAAACATAGACATACATATACTATGTAAACAGGAATACAGGGTATCCGTGGTACTAAAATTTCATGGGAGGAACATTTGGGAAAAATGTTCAAAAAGTCTCCTAAGGGAGACAGTAATTAAAAAGTTGAGAAATACTGCTCTGTGCAGTTGTGTGTCATTCACAGAGTCTTAGTTTCTATATATATATATATATATTTTTTTTTTTTTTTGCGGTATGTGGGCCTCTCACTGTTGTGGCCTCTCCCATTGTGGATCACAGGCTCCGGATGTGCAGGCTCAATGGCCATGGCTCATGGGTCCAGCCGCTCCGCAGCACATGGGATCTTCCCGGACCGGGACACGAACCCGTGTCCCCTGCATCAGCAGGCAGACTCTCAACCACTGCACCACCAGGGAAGCCCTTAGTTTCTATATTGATAGTTAATCTCTATTTCCTTCTAGAGTGTTTCCTTCTAGCTTTTTTTACCTGTAATTTGAGTTGGCTGCCACCAGATGGTAGACTCTGGTCTCATGGTTCAACCAGACAGACTCAGCTACATAGTTAATGTGGACAACAGGAAGGTGGTGAACTTAAGGCAAGGTTAATGCTATTCTGGTGCTTCTACCAAAATAGAACTCTTGATTTAAAAGTGAAGTATAACATCTATTAGAATTGTTACTGTGCATTTAAATAGCATCCTAGATTTAGAACAAGATTTAAAGAAATAACACGTTTTATGAATCTTTACATATCCTTGATGATTGCTAAATTGACCTGAGTTTCAGCCAATTAGTAACCGTAAGTCATTTTACCTTTCTGAGAGTCAGATTAGGATTAAAAGAAGAACATATATACACTTAGTAACAATTTACGTTTAATCTTTCCTAGCTTGAATTTCTTCTCTTCATTTTCACCACAGAAACTCTCCCAAAACACACACACACACACACACACACACACACACACACACACACACTTATTTTATTGTGCCAGTTTTCAGTGTTGTAAGTACTCTTGCGGTGAGATTTAAATAGTTGCCCTCTAAGGCTGCTTATAACTCTGGGAGTTTTTTATAATCTATGCAGGATGTCAGCATGGTTGTTGATGGACATAGGCGAAGGAAGAATTACAGCAGGTAAGGGTATTTGGAATAAGTCAATCTTGTAGCAAGTATGTTTGAATTGCCAGAGGGAAAGAAAGAGGACATTTCTCATGGGTGATGAATACTGAAGTGGAAATGGGCAGCAGGAGGCTTATGTATGAGCGTGCATGGCAGGAAGTAGTAAGTATGGCAACTTGATGAGGAAGAAGGTGTTGGAAGCAATAAAAGATGAGACAGGAACATGCTGAGGAAATCTGATGTCTCAGGCCAAAGGAAGCTTGTGTGGATTCTTGAAAATGAATTTTGCGCTCTCTATGTGTATGATTTCAGCAAAAGAAGTCAGTAGCTTCACAGAAACCTAGAAAAATCAGAGAGAAGACTTTTTCAGGAATCTGGACCTGAAGTTTTAGTTGGTCTAGATCAGTACCTCCCTGGACCAGGAGAAACTCTAGAAAGGGTTTGGAACACTGTTTTGGAAAGTAATACTTCATTTCTTACAATGAAGCAAAACTATGTTGATCTAATCTCCAGTGTTAGAGACTAAAGAAAAGACAGAACTTTGTCTTTAAACTGAAGAGTAAAAAGCTTTTGAACAATTGCTCTTGTTCCTCAATTTTAAAAAAATACAAATCTGTAAAAATCAAAGAGAAAAGATGTTACTTTTGGCCACTTTGTAGAGGGACAAAAGAAATAAGTCTTCAGAGATGACTCAGTAAATGAAAAGCATTTGTTAGGAGCCTGTGTGATTATTGATGCTGTGAACATTTGGTAGATTTGAGTTTTCAAGGCTAACTTTTAAGAAATTGAGTGTCTAGAAGACAATAGCATGGTTTTATGGAAAGACAGTGAGCTTAACAGGCCTGAGTTAGAATCATAGTTCTGCCATCAGCTTAGCTTTATGACCTTGAGTAACCTAAAGTTTCTTAGTGCTCCAAAGAAAACAAGACCACTGATGCCTACTTAATGATGTGAAGCCACTGGTGAAACAGTTCCACCTAGCATGTTGCTAGACACGCAGTCATTGCACAGTAAATGTCAATTTCCTATGCTTTTACCTACAGTTTTAACCTATACTGCCTAGATATGATTGGTGGGGCCTTAGATATACCATTAGGTTTATTTCTCAGATTACTAATTAACGGGATTAAACAGATGGGCATGTTTTCTCATGTAATTAAACTCTTTGTATGAAAGTTGAGTGTATTATTAAGCTAGTTAAATGTAAGCATTAACTGGAATCAATCATATTTATATCATGTTTAATTATAAGTTTTCAATTAAATAAAAAATGCTTAGGAATAGTAGAAACATTAATTCTTGAATTGTATCAACCTCTACTTAATTTAACCTCACCTCTTTTGCCATGAATTAGTAATATGAGTAATTTCCTGTGACATTTTCTTGAAATCCTACCTTTCCTAGAGCAAGTTATGCCAGTTTTGCTGTGGGTAGTTTTCTGCATTTATTAATTTTTTTTCAAATTATATCTCTTCTCTAGTGACTAGACTCAATTCAAACTAGGCAAAGAGAAAGAAATAACTTGCCTCTTCTGCCATATTTTTTAAACCAACTTCCTGAGTGTTCAAATTTATCACCATCAAAAAAGGAAGTACCATTATGTCCCATTTGTTTAATTTGGTGTTTTTCTTTTTGTTTTTGTTTTTGCGGTACGCGGGCCTCTCACTATCGTGGCCTCTCCCGTTGCGGAGCACAGACTCCGGACGCGCAGGCTCAGCGGCCATGGCTCAAGGGCCCAGCCACTCCGCAGCATGTGAGATCTTCCCAGACCGGGGCATGAACCTGTGTCCCCTGCATCGGCAGGCGGACTCTCAACCACTGTGCCACCAAGGAAGCCCCTATTTTGGTTTTTATTTCCATTCCTCTAGGAGGTGGGTCAAAGAGGATCTTGCTGTGATTTATGTCATAGAGTGTTTTGCCTATGATTTCCTCTAATAGTTTGATAGTTTTTGGCCTTATATTTAGATCTTTAATCCATTTTGAGCTTATTTTTGTGTATGGTATTAGGGAGTGTTCTAATCTCGTACTTTTACGTGTACCTGTCCAGTTTTCCCAGCACCACTTATTGAAGAGGCTGTCTTTTCTCCACTGTATATGCTTGCCTCCTTTATCAAAGATAAGGTGACCATATGTGCATGGGTTTATCTCTGGGCTTTCTATCCGGTTCCATTGATCTGTCTTTCTGTTTTTGTGCCAGTGCCATACTGCTTGATTACTGTAGCTTTGTAATGAAGTCTGAAGTCAGGGAGCCTGATTCCTCCAGCTCCATTTTTCATTCTCAAGATTGCTTTGCCTATTCGGGGTCTTTTGTGTTTCCATACAAATTGTGAAACTTTTTGTTCTAGTTCTGTGAAAAATTCCAGTGGTAGTTTGATAGGGATTGCATTGAATCTGTAGATTGCATTGGGTAGTAGCATCATTTTCACAATGTTGATTCTTCCAATCCAAGAACACGGTATATCTCTCCATCTATTTGTATCATCTTTAATTTCTTTCATCAGTATCTTATAATTTTCTGCATACAGGTATTTTCTCTCCTTAGGTAGGTTTATTCCTAGATATTTTATTCATTTTGTTGCAATGGTAAATGGGAGTGTTTTCTCAATTTCACTTTCAGAATTTTCATCATTAGTGTATAGGAATGCCAGAGATTTCTGTGCATTAATTTTATATCCTGCTACTTTACCAAATTCATTGATTAGCTCTAGTAGTTTTCTGGTAGCATCTTTGGGATTCTCTACGTATAGTATCATGTCATCTGCAAACAGTGACAGCTTTACTTCTTTTCTGATTTGGATTCCTTTTATTTCTTTTTCTTCTCTGATTGCTGTGGCTAAAACTTCCAAAACTATGTTGAATAAGAGTGGTGAGAGTGGGCAACCTTGTCTTGTTCCTGATCTTAGTGGAAATGGTTTCAGTTTTTCTCCATTGAGGATGATGTTAGCTGTGGGTTTGTCATATATGGCCTTTATTATGTTGAGGAAAGTTTGCTCTATGCCTACTTTCTGAAGGGTTTTTATCATAAATGGGTGTTGAATTTTGTAGAAAGCTTTCTCTGCATCTATTGAGATGATCATTTCGTTTTTCTCCTTCAATTTGTTAATATGGTGTATCACGTTCATTGATTTGCATATTTTGAAGAATCCTTGCATTCCTGGAATAAACCCCACTTAATCATGGTGTATGATCCTTTTAATGTGCTGTTGGATTCTGTTTGCTAGTATTTTGTTGAGGATTTTTGCATTTATGTTCTTCAGTGATATTGGCCTGTAAGGAAACCATAAACAAGACCACAAGACAACCATCAGAATGGGAGAAAATATTTTCAAATGAAGCAACTGACAAAGGATTAATCTCCAAAATTTACAAGCAGCTCATACAGCTCAGTAACAAAAAGAAAACAAACAACCCAATCCAAAAATGGGCAGAAGACCTAAATAGACATTTCTCCAAAGAAGATATACAGATTGCCAACAAACACATGAAAGAATGCTCAACATCATTAATCATTAGAGAAATACAAATCAGAACTACAATGAGATATCATCTCACACCGGTCAGAATGGCCATCATCAAAAAATCTAGAAACAATAAATGCTGGAGAGGGTGTGGAGAAAAGGGAACACTCTTGCACTGCTGGTGGGAATGTAAATTGATACAGCCACGATGGAAAACAGTATGGAGTGTGTGTGTGTGAGTCAGACAACTGTTTAACAGTCTATTATATAAATCATATATGATCTTAAGTCTGGAAAGAAAAAAACTTGTCCCATTCATACCCTGAGCTTTTCCATATTTGAACATTTTGGTCCTACTTGCTGTATGTGGAAGAACAATAAAAATGATCATAAGAAGACAACTAATTATATTTATATCTCTTTATCATGTATAAAATAGCTCCACATGTATTATCTAATTTAATACTTGCAGTAAGCAACCTCCAAAGGGTGGTACCATTTCCTGTTCTTACATGTCACAAAATTTCAATAGTATGTGTAAGGTCTAAGAGTCCTAAGAGACAGATTGGGACAAGATCCAAGGTTTCCTATCTTTACACCCTGTTCTTTCTCCATCACATTTATTGCTTTTTCATCCAAACATTCGTTTTGACATCCTACCTTCCTGTTGAGGTTCATTTGGTCTGTCATCTTCAAGTAGGATTCTCTAGTCTTCTGAACTGGAGGAAATTCTTTATACTCTCAACTCCTACAGAATTGCATATTTATATTGTGGTTCTTTTTTTTTTTTTTTTACATCTATATTGGAGTATAATTGCTTTACAACGGTCTGTTAGTTTCTGCTTTATAACAAAGTGAATCAGTTATACATATACATATGTTCCCGTATCTCCTCCCTCTTGCGTCTCCCTCCCTCCCACCCTCCCTATCCCACCCATCCAGGTGGTCACAAAGCACCGAGCTCATCTCCCTGTGCTATGCGGCTGCTTCCCACTAGCTATCTATTTTATGTTTGGTAGTGTATATATGTCCATGCCACTCTCTCACTTTGTCACAGCTTACCCTTCCCCCACCCAATATCCTCAAGTCCACTCTCTAGTAGGTCTGTGTCTTTATTCCCATCTTACCCCTAGGTTCTTCATGACATGTTTTTTTCCTTAGATTCCATATATATGTGTTAGCACATGGTATTTGTCTTTCTCTTTCTGTCTTACTTCACTCTGTATGACAGACTTTACGTCCATCCACCTCATTACAAATAGCTCAATTTTGTTTCTTTTTATGGCTGAGTAATATTCCAATGTATATATGTGCCACATCTTCTTTATCCATTCATCTGCTGATGGACACTTAGGTTGCTTCCATCTCCTGGCTATTGTAAATAGAGATGCAATGAAAATTTTGGTACACGACTCTTTTTGAATTATGGTTTACTCAGGGTATATGCCCAGTAGTGGGATTGCTGGGTCATATGGTAGTTCTATTTGTAGTTTTTTAAGGAACCTCCATAATGTTCTCCACAGTGGCTGTACCAATTCACATTCCCACCAGCAGTGCAAGAGTGTTCCCTTTTCTCCACACCCTCTCCAGCATTTATTGTTTCTAGATTTTTTGATGATGGCCATTCTGACTGGTGTGAGATGATATCTCATTGTAGTTTTGATTTGCATTTCTCTAATGATTAATGATGTTGAGCATTCTTTCATGTGTTTGTTGGCAGTCTGTATGTCTTCTTTGGAGAAATGTCTATTTAGGTCTTCTGCCCATTTTTGGATTGGGTTGTTTGTTTTTTCGTTATTAAGCTACATGAGCTGCTTGTAAATTTTGGAAATTAATCCTTTGTCAGTTGCTTCATTTGCAAATATTTTCTCCCATTCTAAGGGTTGTCTTTTCGTCTTGTTTATGGTTTGCTTTGCTGTGCAAAAGCTATGAAGTTTCATTAGGTCCCATTTGTTTATTTTTGGGTTTATTTCCATTTTTGTAGGAGGTGGGTCAAAAAGGATCTTGCTGTGATTTATGTCATAGAGTGTCCTGCCTATGTTTTCCTCTAAGAGTTTGATAGTTTCTGGCCTTACATTTAGGTCTTTAATCCATTTTGAGCTTATTATTGTGTATGGTGTTACGGAGTGTTCTACTCTCATACTTTTACATGTACCTGTCCAGTTTTCCCAGCACCACTTATTGAAGAGGCTGTTCTTTCTCCACTATACATTCCTGCCACCTTTATCAAAGATAAGGTGACCATATGTGCGTGGGTTTATCTCTGGGCTTTCTATCCTGTTCCATTGATCTGTCTTTCTGTTTTTGTGCCAGTACCATACTGTCTTGATTACTGTAGCTTTGTAATATAGTCTGAAATCAGGGAGCCTGATTCCTCCAGCTCCGTTTTTCGTTCTCAAGATTGCTTTGCCTATTTGGGGTCTTTTGTGTTTCCATACAAATTGTGAAATTTTTTGTTCTAGTTCTGTGAAAAATGCCAATGGTAGTTTGATAAGGATTGCATTGAATCTGTAGATTGCTTTGGGTAGTAGAGTCATTTTCACAACGTTGATTCTTCCAATCCAAGAACGTGGTATGTCTCTCCATCTATTTATATCATCTTTAATTTCTTTCATCATTGTCTTGTAATTTACTGCATACAGTCTTATGTCTCCTGAGGTAGGTTTATTCCTAGATATATTATTCGTTTTGTTGCAGTGGTAAATGGGAGTGTTTTCTTGTTTTCACTTTCTGATTTTTCATCTTTAGTGTATAGGAATGCCAGAGATTTCTGTGCATTAATTTTATATCCTGCTACTTTACCAAATTCATTGATTAGCTCTAGTAGTTTTCTGGTAGCATCTTTAGGATTCTCTATGTATAGTATCATGTCATCTGCAAACAGTGACAGCTTTACTTCTTCTTTTCCAATTTGGATTCCTTTTATTTCCTTTTCTTCTCTGATTGCTGTGGCTAAAACTTCCAAAACTATGTTGAATAAGAGTGGTGACGGTGGCCAACCTTGTCTTATTCCTGATCTTGGTGGAAATACTTTCAGTACTTCACCATTTAAGACGATGTTGGCTGTGGGTTTGTCATATATGGCCTTTGTTATGTTGAGGAAAGTTCCCTCTATGCCTACTTTCTGCAGGGTTTTTATCATAAATGGGTGTTGAATTTTGTAGAAAGCTTTCTCTGCATCTATTGAGATGATCATATGGATTTTCTGCTTCAGTTTGTTAATATGATGTATCACGTTCATTGATTTGCATATATTGAAGGATCCTTGCAATCCTGGAATAAACCCCACTTCATCATGGTGTATCATCCTTTTTAATGTGCTGTTGGATTCTGTTTGCTAGTATTTTGTTGAGGATTTTTGCATCTATGTTCATCAGTGATATTGCCCTGTAGTTTTCTTCCTTTTGACGTCCTTGTCTGGTTTTGGTATCAGGGTGATGGTGGCCTCGTAGGATGAGTTTGGGAGTGTTCCTCCTTCTGCTATATTTGGGAGGAGTTTGAGAAGGATAGGTGTTAGCTCTTCTCTAAATGTTTGATAGAATTCACCTGTGAATCCATCTGGTCCTGGGCTTCTGTTTGTTGGAAGATTTTTAATCACAGTTTCAATTTCAGTGCTTGTGATTGGTTTGTTCATATTTTCTATTTCTTCCTGATTCAGTCTTGGCAGGTTGTGCATTTCTAAGAATTTGTCCATTTCTTCCAGATTGTCCACTTTATTGGCATAGAGTTGCTTGTAGTAATCTCTCATGATCTTTTTTATTTCTGCAGTGTCAGTTGTTACGTCTCCTTTCTCATTTCTAATTCTATTGATTTGAGTCTTCTCCCTTTTCTTCTTGATGAGTCTGGCTAATGGTTTATCAATGTTGTTTATCTTCTCAAAGAACCAGCTTTTAATTTTATTTATCTTTGCTATTGTTTCCTTCATTTCTTTTTCATTTATTTCTGATCTGATCTTTATGATTTCTTTCCTTCTGCTAATTTTGGGGTTTTTTTGTTCTTCTATCTCTAACTGCTGTAGGTGCAAGGTTAAGTTGTTTATTCGAGATGTTTCCTGTTTCTTAAGGTAGAATTGTATTGCTATAAACTTCCCTCTTAAAACTGCTTTTGCTGCATCCCATAGGTTTTGGGTCGTCGTGTCTCCATTGTCATTTGTTTCTAGGTATTTTTTGATTTCCTCTTTGATTTCTTCAGTGATCACTTCGTTATTAAGTAGTGTAGTGTTTAGCCTCCATGTGTTTGTATTTTTTACAGATCTTTTCCTGTAATTGATATCTAGTCTCATAGTGTTGTGGTTGGAAAAGATACTTGATACAATTTCAATTTTCTTAAATTTACCAAGGCTTGATTTGTGACCCAAGATATGACCTATCCTGGAGAATGTTCCATGAGCACTTGAGAAAAATGTGTATTCTGTTGCTTTTGGATGGAATGTCCTATAAATATCAATTAAGTCCATCTTGTTTAATGTATCTTTTAAAGCTTGTGTTTCCTTATGTATTTTCATTTTTGATGATCTGTCCATTGGTGAAAGTGGGGTGTTAAAGTCCCCTACTATGAATGTGTTACTGTTGAATTCCCCTTTTATGGCTCTTAGTATTTGCCTTATGTATTGAGGTGCTCCTATGTTGGTTGCATAAATATTTTCAATTGTTATATCTTCTTGGATCAATCCCTTGATCATTATGTAGTGTCCTTCTTTGTCTCTTGTTATAGTCTTTGTTCTAAAGTCTATTTTGTCTGATATGAGAATTGCTACTCCAGCTTTCTTTTGCTTTCCATTTTTATGGAATATCTTTCTCAATCCCCTTACTTTCAGTCTGTATGTGTCTCTAGGTCTGAAGTGGGTCTCTTGTAGACAGCATATATATGGGTCTTGTTTTTGTATCTATTCAGCCAGTCTGTGTCTTTTGGTAGGAGCATTTAATCCATTTACATTTAAGGTAATTATCGATATGTATGTTCCTATTCCAACTTTCTTAATTGTTTGGGGTTTGTTATTGTATATCTTTTACTTCTCTTGTGTTTCTTGCCTAGAGAAGTTCCTTTAGCATTTGTTGTAAAGCAGGTTTGGTGGTGCTGAACTCTCTCATCTTTTGCTTGTCTGTAAAGGTTTTAATTTCTCCATCAAATCTGAATGAGATCCTTGCTGGGTAGAGTAATCTTGGTTGTATGTTTTTATCCTTCATCACTTTAAATATGTCCTGCTGGTCCCTTCTGGTTTGCAGAGTTTCTGCTGAAAGATCAGCTGTTAACCTTATGGGGATTCCCTTGTGTGTTATGTGTTGTGTTTCCCTTGCTGCTTTTAATATGTTTTCTTTGTATTTAATTTTTGACAGTTTGACTAATATGTGTCTTGGCATGTTTCTCCTTGGATTTATCCTGTATGGGACTCTCTGTGCTTCCTGGACGTGATTAACTGTTTCCTTTCCCATATTAAGGAAGTTTTCAACTATAATCTCTTCAAATATTTTCTCAGTCCCTTTCTTTTTCTCTTCTTCTTCTGGAACCCCTATAATTCGAACGTTGGTGTGTTTAATGTTGTCCCAGAGGTCTCTGAGACTGTCCTGAACTCTTTTCATTCTTTTTTCTTTATTCTGCTCTGCAGTAGTTATTTCCACTATTTTATCTTCCAGGTCACTTATCCGTTCTTCTGCCTCAGTTATTCTGCTATTGATCCCTTCTAGAGTATTTTTCATTTCATTTATTGTGTTGTTCATCATTGCTTGTTTCATCTTTAGTTCTTCTAGTTTCTTGTTAAATGTTTCTTCCATTTTGTCTATTCTATTTCCAAGATTTTGGATCATGTTTACTATCATTATTCTGAATTCTTTTTCATGTAGACTGCCTATTTCCTCTTCATTTGTTAGGTCTGGTGGGTTTTTATCTTGCTCCTTCATCTGCTGTGTGTTCTTCTGTCTTCTCATTTTGCTTATCTTACTGTGTTTGGGGTCTCCTTTTTGCAGGCTGCAGGTTCGTAGTTCCCATTGTTTTTGGTGTCTGTCCCCAGTGGCTAAAGTTGGTTTAGTGGGTTGTGTAGGCTTCCTGGTAGAGGGGCTAGTGCCTGTGTTCTGGTAGATGAGGCTGGATTTTGTCTTTCTGGTGGGCAGGTCCACGTCCGGTGGTGTGTTTTGGAGTGTCTGTGGACTTATTATGATTTTAGGCAGCCTCTCTGCTAATGGGTGGGGTTGTGTTCCTGTCTTGCTAGTTGTTTGGCCTTGGGTGTCCAGCACTGTAGCTTGCTGGTCGTTGAGTGAAGCTCGGTGCTGGTGTTGAAATGGAGATCTCTGGGAGATTTTCGCCATTTGATATTATGTGGAGCTGGGAGGTCTCTTGTTTTCCAGTGTCCTGAAGTTGGCTCTCCCACCTCAGAGGCACAGCACTGACTCCTGGCTGCAGCACCAAGAGCCTTTCATCCACACGGCTCAGAATAAAAGGGAGAAAAAGTAGAAAGAAAGAAAGAGGATAAAATAAAATAAAATAAAGTAACATAAAGTAAAATAAAGTTATTAAATTAAAAAATAATTATTAAGAAAAATATTTTTTAAAAAAAGGATGGATAGAACCCTAGGACAAATGGTGAAAGCAAAGCTATACAGACAAAATCTCACACAGATGCATACACATACACACTCACCAAAAGAAGAAAAGGGGAAAAAATCATAAATCTTGCTCTCAAAGTCCATCTCCTCAATTTGGGATGATTCGTTTTCTATTCATGTATTCCACAGATGCAGGGTATATCAAGTTGATTGTGGAGCTTTAATCCGCTGCTTCTGAGGCTGCTGGGAGAGATTTCCCTTTCTCTTCTTTGTTCGCACAGCTCCAGGGGCTCAATTTTGGATTTGGCCCCTCCTCTGCGTGTAGGTCCCCGGAGGGCGTCTGTTCTTAGCTCAGACAGGATGGGGTTAAAGGAGCAGCTGCTTCGGGGACTCTGGCTCACTCAGGCCGAGGGGAGGGAGGGGTGCGGATGCAGGTCGAGCCTTCGGTGGCAGAGGCCGGCGGGACGTTGCACCAGCCTGAGGCGCGCTGTGCGTTCTCCCGGGGAAGTTGTCCCTGGATCACGGGACCCTGGCAGTGGCGGGCTGCACAGGCTTCCCGGAAGGGGTTATGGATAGTGACCTGTGCTTGCACACAGGCTTCTTGGTGACGGCAGCAGCAGCCTTAGGGTCTCATGCCCGTCTCTGGTGTCCGCGCTGTTAGCCGCGGCTTGTGCCCGTCTCTGGAGCTCCTTTAAACAGTGCTCTTAATCCCCTCTCCTCGTGTACCAGGAAACAAAGAGGGAAGAAAAAGTCTCTTGCCTCTTCTTCAAGTCCAGCCTTTTCCCAGGACTCCCTCCGGGCTAGCCTTGGTGCAGTCACCCGCTGCAGGCTGTATTCACGCTACCAACCCCAGTCTTCTCCCTGCCCTCCGATCAAAGCCCGAGCCTCAGCTCCCAGCCCCGCCCGCCCAGGCGGGTGAGCAGACAAGCCTCTCGGGCTGGTGAGTGCCGGTCGGCTCCGATCCTCTGTGCGGGAATCTCTCCGCTTTGTCCTCTGCACCCCTGTTGCTATGCTCTCCTCCGCGGCTCCAAAGCTCCCCCGCTCCACCACCCAAAGTCTCCACCCACGAAAGGGCTTCCTACTGTGTGGAAACCTTTCCTTCTTCACAGCTCCCTCCCACTGGTACAGGTCCGGTCCCTATTCTTTTGTCTCTGTTTATTCTTTTTTCTTTTGCCCTACCCAGGTACGTGGGGAGTTTTTGCCTTTTGGGAGGTCTGAGGTCTTCTGCCAGCGTTCAGTAGGTGTTCCGTAGGAGTTGTTCCACGTGTAGATGTATTTCTTGCGTATCTGTGGGGAGGAAGGTAATCTCTGCGTCTTACTCTTACGCCATCTTCCCCCTCTCCCTCTATTGTGGTTCTTAACCTACAGGGCCTTTGTGTTGTCATTATTAGTGTAGTAGCATTACTGCTTCAAAACAATTAGCTCCTTGAGTCCAGTGGGTGTATTATTACCACTTACTAGTATCAGGCATGCAGGGAAAATGTGTCTGAGTGAGTGAGTGAACAAATAAGAACGAGTGACATTCCAAGAGTCTCTGCTGTGAAGCAGTTTTGTGATGACTCACTTAGCCAAGGATCTTTCCTCTTAGAGTTGCGGTTAAAGGGGGAAAATGGCTCAGATGTAAGATGAGGCTGAGCTTTGAACACAGTGCAGTGCATGGCAAGCCATGGAGAGCTCACCTATTTGGCCGTGGTCTTCTCTTTACAATGGTTTTTTAAATTTCTCTTTTCACACTAGTACTTCTTTTGAGCCACAGTATCTCTGGAGCTATCAGTTAGAAATCCCCACCTTTGTCTCTTACCTAACAGTTCTCTTTTCAATTGGAGTGATGCAGGGACATTTCCACCTTTCCCTCTACCTTTTGCAGATGGAAGCAGATCTCTTCCCATGGCCACACTTGTCATCTTCTCATTGTTTTGCCTCTTCTCATCTCTGTGTCTTCCTTGACCACTGTAGTTACTCTGGAGCAGTGGGAGAATTCTTTTTGAAGGAGGTCACACTGGCTGTCTTAATAGTCAGCCTGTGATGAAATCACTGTAGAGATAGCATTGTATGTGCTACTTTTTTGAATGGACAAAATTCTTAGAGTTGTTTCGAGTAGGGCTCCCACAGAGCATTTTCTCACCATGTAGCCTATGAGCTTGAAACCTACTAGTAGTGTATTAGACTGCTAATCAAAGTGGAAACAAATTAGCAAGGTAATTGCAAAACATTGTACCTTTTCAGAATATATAGCTACAAATTAAATTATAAGGGTAGCCATGTAGATTAATGTATTCCTTTTGTAAAATAGCAACCTGCATAATAAATTTATGTATGTTTAATACCCCTTTTGACCTGGCAACTTCCTTCTGGTTGTCTAGTTAAAGGAAATAATTCATAAAAATATGAATGCAGTGTACCAGGTGTGGAACTGTACTCAGCAGTGTCAGAGAAACCATTACAGCGGCTTAACAAAATAGACATTTATCTTTCTCACATAACCAGAAGTGAGGAGACCAACACTCAGAGCTGCTGAGGCACCTCCATGATACTGATGCCAAAAGCTCAGCTTCTCTGTACACCAGTGCCGAATCAAATCTCGGAGATAAAGGTTTGGGTGAAGTAGAAAAGGATAGCTTTATTGCTTTGCCAGGAAAAGGGGGACACAGCAGGCTCCTACCTCAAATAAAAAAACAACTATGTGTCCCAACCCAGGAGGATTTGATGCAGATTTTATAACAATGGTTCAGAGATGGGGTCTCTGACAAGATTAGGGTGTGAGCAGGGCTTGCACTCATCTCATCTCCTAATCTTGATGAGCTTCTCTGGTCCCTTTAATCTTGCCTCAGGTGGTTTCTTGGCTGCTCCTCCCTTGATTAGCAACTGTTTGAATCTGCCCCTTGGAACTCAGGGAAAGTCATGGAGGCTGGAGTCTTGCCTACAATAAATGGGGGACAAAAGGACCTCCATGCCCGGGAGCCCCACAGGGCCTGCTTGGTTTCAATACGATTGGCATCCCAGGCTTCTTCAATGGCTTTTGCCCTCACTGTCACTTGTGGTTGTTGGATGGCAAGTCATGTCATTGTTCCAGGTGAGAAGAGAAAAGGACAGGAGGACAGATAAAACTTTCCTAGAAATCTCAGGTGGACTTCTGTTTATTTTTCATTAGCCAGAACTGTGTCTCCCCTGGCTGTAAGGAAGGCTGGGAAATTAAGGTTTAGGTTTGGTACATTGTCAGGTTAACCCTTATTGGGTTTTCTTAGTAAGGAAAATTGGCAGAATGGCTGTTTGTGAACAACTAGTAATGTTGTCCATAGCAATCAATGTACTGAAGATAACAAAAGTAAAATAACAGAGGCACACTTAATATCCATTTGCAGGTTAATGGATAAATAAAATGATCAGACATGATAGAATATTCTGTAACTATATTAATTATAGTTATGTCATGAAAACAGAAGCCAATCTAGGTATGAGGGCTAGGAAACGTTTTAATACAGGGAATTAGAAGCTATACAGTCCTTGGAGGGCTGGAGGAGTGAAGGTCAGGAAGACCGCTGTCTTAGCTTGGAGTCCTCCCAAAGCAAAGCCTGAGGCAAGGACTATGAGCAGATAGTTTACTTGGGAG
Organism: Grampus griseus; assembly: GCF_964374135.1. Taxonomy (NCBI): domain Eukaryota; kingdom Metazoa; phylum Chordata; class Mammalia; order Artiodactyla; family Delphinidae; genus Grampus; species Grampus griseus. The sequence continues at coordinate 33,272,219 of NC_138998.1, read as the reverse complement.
GTGAGCCCAAGGATCAGCAGTGGGAGAGTAAGGGAAAGAGGAATAGCCAATGTAGGGGTGCATTTTAGGGCAGGGGTCCCCAACCCCTGGGCTGCAGACCGGTAAGGGTCCGTGACCTGTTAGGAACCAGGCCGCACAACAGGAGGTGAGTGGCGGGTGAGCGAGCGAAGCTTCATCTGCCGCTCCCCATCACTGGCATTACTGCCTGACCATTTCCAACCCCCCCCAATTCTGTGGAAAAATTATCTTCCATAAAACTGGTGCCAAAAAGGTTGGGGACTGCTGTTGTAGAGGTTGCATTATGATAGGTAGGAGCCTGATTCTTTCAGAACCTACTGAGAAACAGAGTACCTTCCAGAATTGTCTGCCCAAAGGTGGGAGCATTTATCCTCTGGCTCCCAAGAATTGCCCCCAGAGATATTAACTTCCTGTATTTATGAGCTGCCCATGTGTATGTGAGCCAGCTAGCTCCCATGACATCTGAAGTGTTGGAGGAACCCTGGAGATGTGTATCCTGCACTTGAGTTGGGATGCTGCCAGCATGAAGTGAGTTGAAACTTGTGTGGAACTATGCAACCATGGCTGAAATCAGAGGTGAAGGCAAGAGGATATGACCCCGGGTGCAGAGGCATCTGCTACAGCAAATATCAGGAAACTGGACATGAAAGAGTCATAGGGGAGTAACCACTAAAAGCCCTAACTGCCTGTAGTACCCAAATAGATGGTTCTCTGGTGGACACTCAGAAGCCTCTGGCAGTGCCTTCCATCTCTGGCTCCCACAGCTGCTGCTGGGGAGTAACAGCTTCTCGTTACCTTTCAAATGTCATGCAAGTGCCTCTTTTTTTTTTTTTAATAGATTTATTTATTTTTATTTATTTATTTTTGGCCGCGTTGGGTCTTCATTGCTGCACACGGGCTTTCTCTAGTTGCAGTGAGCGGAGGCTACTCTTCATTGTGGTGCACGGGCTTCTCATTGCGGTGGCTTCTCTTGTTGTGGAGCACAGGGTCTAGGCACACGGGCTTCAGTAGTTGTGGCATGCAGGCTCAGTAGCTGTGGCTCGCAGGCTTTAGAGCGCAGGCTCAGTAGTTGTGGCGCACGAGCTTAGTTGCTCTGTGGCATGTGGGATCTTCCCGGACCAGGGCTCTAACCCGTGTCCCCTGCATTGGCAGGCGGATTCTTCACCACTGTGCCACCAGGGAAGCCTGCAATTGCCTCTTATTGGTGGGAATCTAATGGGAAACCTGATGGCAAGGGCCTCTGAGAAATGTAGTTTCCAGGCTTCATGCCCCTGAGGTACAAGGGAATGCTCAGAAGGGTGGAGTTTGTCCTGAATATCAGTGAATGATATCTGGCCCGGCAGCAACTGATGAATTATGTGTGAAGAGTTTACAAAACTTGTTTTAATTGCTTCCTATTCTCTGCACTGCTGAAGGAGGGATCCCGCCCTAGGGGCTTGGGGATAGCCAAACACCCAACACTGGATAGATGAGATCAACAGCAGCTGATTAGTCAGATGGACTCATAGCTGGGGGCTGAGGACAGGGATGCCATGCAGTGCATTAGACCTCTGAATTTTAGACTTCTGATTTGGGGTGATTTGCAAGGCACAAATCGCTTACATATTTGATTTACCTTTAAGTATTAGCTGTCATTGTAAAGTTTTTTACATTCTAAATGAGAGTTTTATTTGAAAGTAGTTGTTCTAGGATATAATCATTTAAATCAATTCTGCCTCCCTGTGTTTAGAATTTTAATTCAGTGAAAGGTCTAGTTCTTACGGATGGTATGTAACCACAGCAGAGACAATACATTGCAATCATTTCATTGGTTTTCCTACCACAAAGCCCATGTTTTAATACACCCCTCCATACAAGAGTTACTCGTAGAACATTAATAATACCAGCCTAAAAAGCTGAATAATGGAAATGGGTGGTATTTCTAAATTAGCCATTAGAATTCAGACACTGTGCTAATGCTCTCATCAAGAGCCATGATCACCAACACCAACAACCTGGTTGAACTAATGAACTGTAAACGTTTTCCCCACTGGTGAACTGATGAACTGTTACAGTTGAAATGGGTCTTTCTGATCCAAATCCCTCTTTCCCCATTATTGGTTCTTCAAATATGTAAATGATTTGTCCAAGGCAATAGTTGAAGAGTAAAACCCTGCCATAGCATAATAAAGGGGTCCAGAAATTCACCCATGCAAAGCAGTGCTTCTCAAACTTTCGTGTGTGTCCTGGAGGGCTTGTTGAAGCACTGATTGCTGAGCCCCGTCCCCAGAGTTTCTGATTCAGTGGGTCTAGGGTAGAGCCTGATAATTTGCATTTCCAGCAACTTCCTGGGTGCTGCTGGTGGTCCACATTTTGAGAACCCCATTTTGTAAACCATGTGGTTACATTATTGTGGAGTTAATAAAATGATGAGAGTGTCTACACAGCTAGCCTAGAGATCTGAGGATCCAGCTGCATGATCCAGTTCTATCCAATTGTAGACTTGGGTTTGGCACCAGCTGTTGTTGGTGGTCATCTAGTACAGGGTAAATACTGATGGGGATGCTTCTGGGTCCGATAGCTGTCTGGGACTTCCAGGACAGTGACATTCCAGTTATCTCATCGTTAGTAAGCATTTGTTTTGTTGTTCAGATCTGGGAAGATTAGGTCTTAGGGGCCCAGCTTCTGGATTTCTGCTTCCCAACCACTGCCTGCTGCTTCCCTGTCAGTCTGTCTTATCCTCCATATTTCCTTCCCAGCCCTAGAAGGCGAAATCTTTGGCCCAACCCTATTTGAGAAGCTGGCAAGCCAGTTACATTATATCCCAAACTGCATTATTTAGGAATTTTAAAGCAGCCAGTAGTAGGGCTTCTGCTGTTTAATGTATTCATCCAAACTCCTGCCTCAGTATCCTCTCTCGGCACCTTTGCACTTTTCCACCTTTACCTGTCAAAACTCTTCTTAACTTTGAAAGTTAATGCAGATTCCATCTCCTTCAAAAACCTTGTCTGGTACCCTCCAGAAGATGTCATTTTTCCTTCCTCTGAAAGGATAGGAATATTATTTTATTCTCAAGACAACCTTGCAGTGTAGGTGTGATACCTGTTTTACAGATAGGGATGCTGAGACAAGAAGGGTAACACATTTTCTAGTTTGTTACAATTTGCTATAATATAATAGTTTGTCTGATACAGCTGGTAGGGCCAAATCTGGCTGTGGAGTGATTTTTGATGTGCCAATTTCTCCCCATGCTAAACCGCAAGCTCCTGAAGGCAGGCGTTGTGTCTCGTTTGCTCTTCTTTGCGGCCCCAGCCCCTGCTACTAACACAGTACTTGTTACATGGTGGCACTCTATTTTTCAAAGAATGGATCTCCAGGCTCATTGCTGCTTGTAGTGTGTCTTCCTGCCCTGCTTCTCTCTGTGCAGGGAGGGGGGCACCTTCAGTGTGGCCTCTCCCTGTGTTCCCACTCAGAATTTTCAGCCTCAGCTCCTCACTGTGTTCCCTCTATGAATGCACCGTTCAGGAAAAGGAACGTCACTCCACCTTGGGAACAAGTGATTTGGAGCTGAGGGTAGTTTCAGCTGTGTGCCAGGCTCTTAGTCTTCATGCGGCTTCCACACCCTCTTCATGGGCCTCAGTCTCTCCTTTTCTGTCCTTATCTCTTAATCTTGGGCATCCCTATGAAGCAAGTAGCAGGGACATGTGAGAGGTTTATCAAAGAGATTGAGTAAAAGGTCACAAAGAGTTCATGTTGCTTACAACTGGAATTGCATGAGAGGCTGTGGATCAAAATATTTAAGAAACACTGACTCACTCATTTTCTGTTTCGAATATAACTTGCAGATGTGGTCATTCATCATTCCACTTCTTCATCTCTCAGAAAACTACCAGTTTCATGAGTAAGAAGAAGTGGGATTGGCCTCGCTGTGGCTCCAGTGCCCCCTTAGGCGGGGGCAAGGATCCCTGGTTCTCCACCAGCTGCACAATTAGAATCCCTGGGGGCTTCCCTCTGTCCCTGGGGCGTCTGATTTGATTGCTCTAGTATGTTCCTTCAGGGTTCTAATGTGCAGTCAGGGTTAGAGGTCCTAGATTCAGTTCTTGGTTTCTAGCCCTGGCTTATGAGAGCCAACTTGAGAGCCTTTCAAAATTGTCCCATCTAAGAACCTGGAATTAGAATTCCTGAGGGAAAAACCTAGGAATTTATTTTAAAAATAGATTCTGACCATCAGCTGGTTTGGGAAACACCAATCTTGGTTCTTCTGGATATTTCTTCTAGCCCTTGTAGTCATCAAAGCAAGAAAGAATTATCAACACAGTTAAATGAGCTGTTCAATACTTCAGGCCCTCACAGGTGAGGTCGAATGTATTACTTAATGCATGCTTCCTGAAGCAAGGCGTAAAGTTCATCAGAAGTTCTTAGAATACCACGGCTTCCCCGTGGAATGAGCTTGTCTGCACAGGTCTTACCTGTGACCTTGACCCATACTCTTCAAGTGACGGCTTCCCCTGTTTTATATTGGCCCATCCCACTCTTGCCCACATAATTTTTCATGTCATAATTTTTATTCCAGCTGCACATTCAACAGTCTGTATCCTCTGGAATCGCTTGACATAAATTATGTATTTTCAAAGATTAAACCAAACCACAAATTAAAACTGTCTTCATACTAGCACAAGAATTAAAGAAGGCTTTATGTAGATTGAGTTGGGATGGGAGGAGCGAAGGAAGGGGAATGGGGGAAAAAAAAGAGTTTGAGGTTAAACGTCTGTCAGTGAAAAATGTTGCCTGCCATATTAGTAAACAGAGGATGTTGCAGCCATCAAGCCGCTACAGCGCCTCCAGTGGTGAGCCCTGACGGAACTCAGGTTGGAGACACATGCGCTGACAGCTGCCAAGTCCTCACCACTGCAGCCACCCCAGCGGGGCACCCTGAGGGGGCTCAGGATGGGAAAGAACAATATACTGGCCCTAGACCGCTAAGGTGCATGTCAGAGGAATGATTTCAGTGAGCCCAGACTCTTGCATCTTCCCACTCAGAAAAGCACTAAATTCCTTAACTTGAGAATTTGGTTTTCTTTAATAACAATAATCTTTTGATGTTCCAACTACCTAGTCTTTGTTGCAGAAACCCCTGTGTATCCTGGCTCCTCCATTACCTCTTCGGAGCAGTCCCTCAGAGCTACCTGAGAGGCTGCTTCCCGGGCTTGAAGTCCTCAGAAAGTCTGCCAAATAAAACATAATTCTCAACTGTTAGGTCGTGCATATTTTTCAGTCAACAGGTCAAAATTCAAATTTAGCAGTTACTATGGTATTATGAATAATTTCACATACTGAAATGTATTGCTTGTTCAAAGCGTGCATCATGGGTTTAAATGTTCTTTCCACATGTAAACATTCTGGTAAGAGTTTTGCCTGTTTCAAAAGGCCTTGCCTCTCTTTCCATTGTAAAAACTTGGTACATCTTTCAGAACAAATGCCTGCTACCCAAAGGAAATAAAGATTTTTTTTAGATCTCCAAATTCAATTTCCGAGGGTGTTTCTCAGGCGCTGCTAAAGAAAAAAGAAAGATGCGTGAGTTTCTTTGTGGACAAAGAAACTGTGGACAAGAAATAATCTATTTCATAAGCAGTGCAGTCAAAATGATAGAACATGCTCCTTTAGTACAATATCATTTAATATCATTTAATTCCTCATTTAATTCCTCATTTAATATCATTTAATTCCTCATTTAATTCCTTGACCTCAGTGTTCAGTCTTTAATACCAAAACTATAAAAAGGGAAGTGTGATACATATTCTTCACCTCACACAAGCACCTTTCTGTCTCCTTAAATGAGATAAGTGGTCTTAATACACTTTAATGCTAGAAGGAGGAGGTCTTTGTCATTCTAATATGCCTCAAACTTCTGGTCCCGTTTTTTACCCTGCTGCTGACTTCGGTGGCTGTGGACAGCAGAACACCCTCCCCCAACAAATTCAAAGTCCAGCTGGTCTTGAGGAACATTCAGGTAGTTACTTCTCAGTCCTCCAAGCAGAATCCACATCGACTGATCCCCTTTTGTAGGCTTTTCCTTAGCAGGAGATGAATAATTTTTACCCTTTTGTTTGGAATTCAGCATCTCAGTGGATCTTACAACCTCCAATATTTTCTTTTCCTTTTCAGAGAAGGAAATAGGAAGGGGAAGAGAGGAAAGGAGCTCTATTGAAGGTGTTTTTTAATCCTTTGAAGTTCACTGGACCCCAGGCCTCCTGGAAGATAGAGCTTGGGTGGAAGGCAGAGCTGTACGTCCTCCTCCCCGCCCTCCCCGCTCCCCCAACACACACTGTGCAGGTTCTGCAGCAGGAGAGCCTTTATAAGTCAGAAATCACACAGCCTGTTTCTTTTGGCCCACATGAATTAATTGCTAGTATTTTAAAATAGGGTGACTCATCTAAAATGTCTAGCCTCTCTTGATAATTTAGGGAAAAAATTTTGAGAGGATTTTCAGTTTCTTTAAGAAAAAAACAAAAGATACAGAGACCTGTTTTCCTGCTGACAATTGGCTGGAGACAAAAAAACACTATTTTCTCCTGCTTTCAAGTTCATTATAGTCCCCTTGACTTCCTATAAACTAAACTTTCAGACCTGACAGAAAGCGATAGTCACTGTAATCATGCTCACACTGTTGATCATAGGTTCAGAAGAGGATGAACTAGTTCTTGCACAAAAGTGAGAAAATTTGGAAGAAAGACTAGGAGGGCTACAAGTTTCAAGAAAAATGAGAGAGAAATTTCTTTATGGAACTGAAGGATATTCCTGTGTTTATTTTATTTTATTATTTATTTATTTATTTTTTTGCGGTATGCGGGCCTCTCACCCCTCTGGCCCCTCCTGCTGCGGAGCACAGGCTCTGGACTCGCAGGCCCAGCCGCTCCGCAGCATGTGGGATCCTCCCGGACCGGGGCACGAACCCGTGTCCCCTGCATTGGCAGGTGGACTCCCAACCACTGCGCCACCAGGGAAGCCCCGCTGTGTTTAATATGCAAAGAGTCTGTATGAAAAGAATTTGACTGAAAACACCATTGTGACCCAAACCCAGCCCTTGTGGACACATGCACTCATTTGTGACTTATGGTGTAAGTGAGCCTGAGAAACCATCATACTTGCCTTCTTGAAGTAATCCAGCCCTGGACTGACTTGCTGAACATCAGTTCCCCTTGTTTTCCTAGTTCTCTCTATCCCCATATGAACAGAATAGTGTACAGAAACTATACACTATTAGTTTAGGAGAAAGGGAGAGACACATACAATATACCAGGTACACAGTAAGTGCTTTACTTCATTTAATTCTCTCAGCAATCCTTTGATTTAGGTGCCAGCCCCATTTACAGATGAGATAGCTGAGGCTTAGAGAAGTTAAGTAACTTGCCCAAGGTCACATAGCAAAGCTACTCAGGGGCAGTCCTGCCTGACTCTTACCCCAAAGCATGGTGTTCCTGCTGCTCATCGAAATGCTTTCCCTGAATTACTACTTAATACAAAGACATTAGCTTTTGTTGAGGGTTGATAAGGAGCAGCCATGGCAAGAATATTCTGTTCATATGCTTATCAGAAGATTTGTCTAATGATCTTTTCTTGGAAATTAATGGCAGAAAAGGTTTGTATTTCTGGACAAAATAGAGAATTTATGCAACGGAAAAAAATGGTGCCAGCTGTCCTTTTTGCCTTTATTTTCAGGAAGCTCCAAGGGAAGTGTATGGCCCCATTGCATCTTATGGTAAAGTGAATCACCCTTTTCTCCATGTAATTCTGGATCTCTCTTTCTGATGTCATTAATGTGCTTTGATATGTTAATTATTATATCGTACAAGTTGCATCTGGTAGTAAGCTTCCTCAGATCCTTTTTAAGGAGGACAAATATATAAATTATAAATAAGAACCTTAAAGTTCAACTTATACCCCTATAAGTAATTTCTAAATTCAGTTTAAGTAAGACAGTGGATTTAACAAAAAGGGCTATTTGGGGAGTAGCCCAAAAGCCTTTGGTTCTTTTCTAGCTTAGGGGAAGCAAAATTAAGAGACAGTTGGTGAGCTCTGGCCTGATGTGTTATCTTGCCTTCCTCTGTTGGGTAATAGTTGCTGATGAGCACTGAGCACTTACTGCGTGCCAAGCACAGGGAAAAGTTCTTTGCATGCATTGTCTCAGTCTTTGCAGCAAGCATATCAAGGACCGTTTTTACCCCTTACAAGAAATTCAAGGATCAGAGAAGTCCAGAAACTAGCTCAAGGTCTTGGAGCTGGTAGGTTTGATCTTGAATAAAGACTATAACTTCTTGACAAAAAAATTAAAAATAAATAAAACACTACCAGGTACATGGAGGACATGAAATAAATTGTTAAATGACTAAATCAAGAAGTGAACGGAATTGATATGATTATCACAGGACTTTTTTTTAAAGATTTTTTTGATGTGGACCATTTTTTAAATCTTTGTTGAATTTGTTACAGTATTGCTTCTGTTTTTTTATGTTTTGGCTTTTTGGCCATGAGGCATGTGGGATCTCAGCTCCCTGACCAGGGATCGAACCTGCACCCCCTGCATTGGAAGATGAAGACTTAACCACTGGACCACCAGGGAGGTCCCCCATGAGGACCTTTTAGAGAAGGAAAGTCTTTCTTGTTCATCATTACTCTATTATAATTTTTTTATGACAAGAAATGTAATGTCTAGAAAGGGCAGGAATCACAGATATCATACAAATTAAACTTCAAATATCTAATTTTATGGTATCAGAAATCATGTGGAGAGTAAAATCATTATTTCTACTTAAAAAAAACAAACAAAAAAAGACTATGACTTCTTGGTGTCTGTGTCCTTACCTGTAAAATGGAGGCAGATGCTCCTTTCCAAACTTCTTCACAGGCCTGTGATGTTAGTTGACATGTCAACTCTCCTATTTCTTGCCCCCCTCACTTTCCCAGAGGGTACTCTGAGGGTTGGCTATCAGCTTATTCAGATCTTCCTTTGTCTCAAAGAGATGGTAAGCAATTGTTCTGTTTTGTTCAAGCTCTACTATTGGCCTGGATTGTAATCATCTTCATTCTTTGCTCCACAAAATATTTTAAAGCTGAACTTAAATACCATTGATTTTCATTACTCATAATAGTTATGTTCTATAAGGTTGCCATGAATTCTGAATGAATGAAGACTAAACCAGTGCTCCTAATGGAAATATAGGGTTAGGTTCCTATGAGCTCTGGTCACATTTGTGTCAGCTGATCAATATATAGTCTTGTTTATATGTGTTTGTGTCTAAAGACAACTTATGTAGTATACATTGTTAATTCATTAACTTTGAACTCACAGCCAACACATATTTTCTCTATAGGGCCCTTCACAGTATTCTTGCACTTAGGAACACTAGACAACACTTCAGCACTGTACTTGGGGGCCATTTCAAACAGAGATGTCAATAAAAAGCACAAAAATGCTAAAAAGCATGGCACTAAATTGCCTGTAGAAGGGACAGTGTTCACAGTACAAGAGCTGAAACAAGGAGACAGAGCACTGCCTTGCTCGACCTCAGCTGGGAGCACATGTGTTGGGCAACTCACATTTTTGCCATTCTGCACATGTATACAAATGATGGCTAAAGCACGATGAGTATTGATTTCAGGGGAAGTTTAAGGATGTTAACTCTTTGCTTCTCATAAGTTGAACATTTTTTTATAGTTTTTAATTTGTATTTTTACTTAATTGTAGTTTTTACTGAGTAATTTTTTATGTAATAAAGTTTATCTTTTTCCTTATTGCTTCAAACTTTGATTCAGAGTTAGCAAAGCTTCTTTCTCTACCCCCAGGTAATCGAAGAATTACTCATATTTCCTTCTACTATTTGTATACTTTACTTTCTTACATTTAAATGTCTGCCTCATTTGGAGTTTATGCTCATGTGTGATATTTAGAATGAGTAAAATTTTATCTTTTTCTATATTCCTCTGCCATTATCTCAAAATGTGTACTTAAAAGCTCATCTTTTTGCCCACTCATTTAATAATGCTGCCTTTATCATATCCTAAATATCCATATATGTATAATTTGGTGTATTCATGTGCCAATTTCAAATTGTTTTAATTACAAAGGCTTTTGAGGGTGCTTTAATGTCTGGTGGGCCTGGAAGTCCCTCTCTCCCTAACCCCATCTTGTTGGGGATTTTTGTTTTTGTTTTCCAGGATTTTTCTGGCTATTCTTCCTCATTTGTTCTCTATGAACTTGTCTTTTCAAGTCAATTTACATATCAAATTCAGAGCTTTTCATTTGGTTGTTTATTACTTCTTCCCTGCTACATGGACATTTCTAATGGGAACATTTTAAGCAGTCTATGAAAGAAAGAGATTTCCCTCCCGAGTCAGTAGAATTGATAGAACTGTTACATTTAAGCCAAAGGGAGAGGCGGGGTTCTATGAGGCTTGCTCTTGTTAAGGAGTGATTCAGGACCAGTACTCGCCTCTTTGCCCTGGAAGCTTCCTTCCGGCCTGTTTCTCTAGCTGTGTGGCTGACAGGGCCTTGGTGCTCTGGCCGGCTGTCAGGCCTAAGCCTCCAAGGTCAGAGAGCTGAGTTCAGGACATTGGTCCACCAGAGACTTCCTGGCCCCTCGTTATATCAATTGGTGAGAGCTCTCCCAGAGATCTCCATCTCAATGCTAAGACCCAGCTCCACTCAACGACAAGCAACCTCCAGTGCTGGAAACCCCATGCCAAACATCTAGCAGGAGAGGAACACAACACCACACATTAGCAGAGAGGCTGCCTAAAATCAGAATATGTTCACAGATGCCACAAAGCACACCACCAGATGCGGTCCTGCCCACCAGAAATACAAGATTCAGCCTCTTCCATCAGAACACAGGCACCAGTCCCCTCCACCAGTAAGCCTACACAACACACTAAACCAACCTTACCCAGTGGGGGCAGACACCAAAAACAACAGGAACTACGAACCTGTAGCCTGTGAAAAGGAGACCCCCAAACACAGTAAGTTAAGTAAAATAAGAAGACAGAAATACACAGCAGATGAAGGAGCAAGGTAAAAACCCACCAGACCTAACAAATGAAGAGGAAATAGGCAGTCTACATGAAAAAGAATTCAGAATAATGATAGTAAATATGATCCAAAATCTTGAAAATAGAATGGAGAAAATACAAGAAACATTTAACAAGCACCTAGAAGAACTAAAGAGCAAACAAATGTTGAACAACACAATAAATGAAGTTAAAAATTCTCTAGAAGGAATCAATAGCAGAATAACTGAGGCAGAAGAACGGATAAGTGACCTGGAAAATAAAAGAGTGGAAATAACTACTGCAGAGCAGAATAAAGAAAAAAGAATGAAAAGAATTGAGGACACTCTCAGAGACCTCTGGGACATTAAATGCACCAACATTCAAATTATAGGGGTCCCAGAAGGAGAAGAGGAAAAGGCAGGGACTGAAAATATTTGAAGAGATTATAGCTGTAAACTTCCCTAATATGCGAAAGGAAATAGTCAGTCAAGTCCAGGAAGCGCAGAGAGTCCCATAGAGGATAAATCCAAGGAGAAAGATGCCAAGACACATATTAGTCAAACTATCAAAAATTAAATACAAAGAAAAATATTAAAGGCAGCAAGGGAAAAACAACAAATAACACACAAGGGAATCCCCATAAGGTTAACAGCTGATCTTTCAGCAGAAACTCTGCAAGCCAGAAGGGAGTGGCAGGACATAGTTAAAGTAATGGAATGGAAAAACCTACAACCAAGATTACTCTACCCAGCAAGGATCTCATTCAGGTTCGACGGAGAAATTAAAACCTTTACAGACAAGCAAAGTTTAAGAGAATTCAGCACCACCAAACCAGCTTTACAACAAATGCTAAAGGAACTTCTCTAGGCAGGAAACATAACAGAAGGAAAACACACACAATAACAAACCCAAAACAATTAAGAAAATGGTAATAGGACCATACACATTGATAATGACCTTAAATGTAAATGGATTAAATGCTCCAACCAAAAGACATAGACTGGCTGAATGGATACAAAAACAAGACTCATATATACGCTATCTACAAGAGATCTACTACAGACCTATGGACACATACAGACTGAAGGTGAGGGGATTGAGAAAGATATCCCATGCAAATGGAAAGCTGGAGTAGTGATTCTCATATCAGACAAAATAGACTTTAAAGACTATTAGAAGAGGCAAAGAAGGACACTACATAATGATCAAGGGATCAATCCAAGAAGAAGATATAACACTTGTAAATATTTAAACATCCAACACAGGAGCACCTCAATACATAAGGCAAATGCTAACAGTCATAAAAGGGGAAATCAACAGTAACACGATAATAATAGGGGACTTTAATACCCCACTTTCACCAATGGACAGATCATCAAAAATGAAAATAAATAAGGAAGCACAAGCTTTAAATGACACGTTAAACAATATGGACTTAATTGATATTGATAGGTCATTCCACCCAAAAACAACAGAATACACTTTCTTCTCAAGTGCTTATGGAATATTCTCCAAGATAGATCATATCTTGGGTCACAAATCAAGCCTTGGTAAATTTAAGAAAATGGAAATCATATCAAGTATCTTTTCCGACCACAACGCTATAACACTGGATATCAATTACAGGAAAAAAACTGTAAAAAATACAAACACATGGAGGCTAAACAATACACTACTAAATAACCAAGAGATCACTGAAGAAATCAAACAGGAAATCAAAAAATACTTAGAAACAAATGACAATGAACACATGATGACCCAAAACCTATAGGATGCAGCAAAAGCAGTTCTAAGAGGGAAGTTTATAGCAATACGATCCTACCTCAACAAACAAGAAAAATCTCAAATAAACAACCTAAACTTCCACCTAACGCAATTAGAGAAAGAAGAACAACAACAAACTAAAACCCAAAGTTAGCAGAAGGAAAGAAATCATAAAGATCAGAGCAGAAATAAATAAAAAAGAAATGGACACAATAGCAAAGGTCAACAAAACTAAAAGCTGGTTCTTTGAGAAGATAAACAAAATTGATAAACCATTAGCCAGAATCATCAAGAAAAAAAGGGAAAAGACTCAAATCAATAGAATTAGAAAAGAAAAAGAAGTAACAACTGATGCTGCAGAAATACAAAGGAGAGATTACTACAAGCAACTATATGACAATATAATGGAAAACCTGGAAGAAATGGACAAATTCTTAGAAGTGCACAACCTGCCAACACTGAATCAGGAAGAAATAGAAAATATGAACAGACCAATCATAAGCACTGAAATTGAAACTGTGATTTAAAATCTTCCAACAAACAAAAACCCACGACCTGATGGCTTCACAGGTGAATTCTATCAAACATTTAGGGAAGAGCTAACACCTATTCTTCTCAAACTCTTCCAAAATATAGCAGAAGGAGGAACACTCCCAAACTCATTCTACGAGGCCCACCATCCCCTGATACCAAAACCAGACAAAGATGTCACAAAAAAAGAAAAATACAGGCCAATATCACTGATGAACATAGATGCAAAAATCCTCAACAAAGTACTAGCAAACAGGATCCAACAGCACATTAAGAAGATCATACACCATATCAAGTGGGATTTATTCCAGGAATGCAAGGATTCTTCAGTATATGCAAATCAATCAATGTGCTAAACCATATTAATAAATTGAAGGATAAAAAGCATATTTTCATCTCAATAGATGCAGGAAAAGCTTTTGACAAAATTCAACACCCATTTATGATAAAAACCCTCCAGAAAGTAGGCATAGAGGAACTTACCTCAACACAAAAAAAGCCATATATGACAAACCCACAGCCAACATCGTCTTCAATGGTGAAAAACTGAAACCATTTCCACTAAGATCAGGAACAAGACAAGGTTGCCACTCTCATCACTATTATCCAACATAGTTTTGGAAGTTCTAGCCACAGCAATCAGAGAAGAAGAAGAAATAAAAGGAATCCAAATCAGGAAAGAAGAAGTAAAACTGTCACTGTTTGCAGATAACATGATAGTATACATAGAGAATCCTAAAGATGCTACCAGAAAACTACTAGAGCTAATCAATGAATTTGGTAAAGTTGCAGGATACAAAATTAATGCACAGAAATCTCTTGCATTCCTATACACTAATGATGAAAAATCTGTAAGAGAAATTAAGGAAACACTCCCATTTACCATTGCAACAAAAGGAATAAAATACCTAAGAATAAACCTACCTAGAGATACAAAAGACCTGTATGCAGAAAACTATAAGACACTGATGAAAGAAATTAAAGATGATACAAACAGATGGAGAGATATACCATGGTCTTGGATTGGAAAAATCAACATTGTGAAAATGACTCTACTACCCAAAGCAATCTACAGATTCAGTACAATAACTATCAAACTACCAATGGCATTTTTCACACAACTAGAACAAAAAATTTCACAATTTGTATGGAAATGCACAAGACCCCAAATAGCCAAAGCAATCTTGAGAAAGAAAAACGGAGCTGGAAGAATCAGGCTTCCTGACTTCAGACTATACTACAAAGCTATAGTAACCAAGAAAGTATGGTTCTGGCACAAAAACAGAAATATAGATCAGTGGAACAGGATATAAAGCCCAGAGATAAACCCACGCACATATGGTCACCTTAACTTTGATAAAGGAGGCAAGAATATACAGTGGAGAAAAGACAGCCTCTTCAATAAGTGGTGCTGGGCAAACTGGACAGCTACATGTAAAAGAATGAAATTAGAACACTCCCTAACAGTGTATGCAAAACAAACTCAAAATGGATTAAAGACCTAAATGTAAGGCAGAAACTATCAAACTCTTAGAGGAAAACATAGGCAGAACACTCTATGACATAAATCACAGCAAGATCCTTTTTGACCTACCTCCTAGAGAAATGGGAATAAAAACAAAAATAAACAAATGGGACCTAATGAAACTTAAAACCTTTTGCACAGCAGAGGAAACCATAAACAAGACAAAAAGACAACCCTCAGAATGGGAGAAAATATTTGCAAGTGAAGCAACTGACAAAGGATTAATCTCCAAAATATACAAGCAGCTCATGCAGCTCAATATCAAAAAATCAAACAACCCAATCCAAAAATGGGCAGAAGGCCTAAATAGACATTTCTCCAAAGAAGTTAAACAGATTGCCAACTAACACATGAAAGGATACTCAACATCACTAATCATTAGAGAAATGCAAATCAAAACTACGAGGTATCACCTCACACCAGTCAGAATGGCCATCGTCAAAACATCTACAAACTATAAATGCTGGAGAGAGTGTGGAGAAAAGGGAGCCCTCTTGCACTGTTAGTGGGAATGTAAACTGATACAGCCACTATAGAGAACAGTATGGAGGTTCCTTAAAAAACTAAAAATAGAACTACCTTGCAACCCAGCAATCCCACTACTGGGCATATACTCTGAGAAAACCATAATTCAAAAAGAGGCGTGTACTACAATGTTCATTGCAACACTATTTACAATAGCCAGGACATGGAAGCAACCTAAGTGTCCATCAGCAGATGAATGGATAAAGATGTGGCCCATATATACAATGGAATATTACTCAGCCATAAAAAGAAATGAAATTGAGTTATTTGTAGTGAGGTGGATGGACCTAAGTCTGTCATACAGAGTGAAGTAAGTCAGAAAGAGAAAAACAAATACCATATGCTAACACATATATATGGAATCTAAAAAAAAGAAAAAAGTGGTTCTGTAGAACCTAGGGGCAGGACAGGAATAAACATGTAGAAGTAGAGAATGGACGTGAGGATACCAGGATAGGGAAGGTTAAGCTGGGACGACGTGAGAGAGTGGCACAGACATATATACACTACCAAACATAAAATAGCTAGTGGGAAGCAGCTGCATGGCACAGGGAGATCAGCTTGGTGCTTTGTGACCACCTAGAGGAATGGGATAGGGAGGGTGGGAGGGATTCGCAAGAGGGAGGGGATATGGGGGTATATGTATTTGTATAGCTGACTCACTTTGTTATACAGCAGAAACTAACCCATCATTGTAAAGTAATTATATTCCAATAAAGATGTTAAAGGAAAAAAAAGGACCTTCTCATTTCCCCTGAGCTAACAATCAGCAAGGTCCCCACCTGTGCTGCTGTCTCTGCATGTTTGGCCAAGTGTTTTCATCCTCCTCCTCTCTCATTTTTCTTTTCTTCATCTCTTTGGCTATAAAACTCTGTACTTTCTTAGGATTTCATCCCAGAAATTAGTTGTCTTCCTTGGAGCTCCTAAATTTTTCCCTGAGGGACTAGATACAATTAATGTTTCCTCTTATATGGTTGAAAAAAGAGGCTTTTGGTAGAATCTCACTGCACCTCTCCATCTAGCCAAAGGAGTGCAATTGACCCATGAGACTCAGCTGAGAAACCATTATTAGAACTCTGAGTTCAGTTAGGTCACAGAATGAATATAGAAAACTCAGTCATTTCCATATAGAGGCAAGTAAAAAATATAATGGAAATAGAAATACCATCGCTGTAGCAAAAAATATATACATGTATAAGATGCCTAGGGATTAACTCGACAAGACTATAGAACTTGCAGGAAAAGCATTGCAGAACTCCACAGAACTACCTAAATAAAGATTAATTTTGAATAAATACTAGACCATATGGTGCTTGTAGTTAGAATAGCCCTGTGTAACCCAGATGATCTCAATTGTCCCAGATTTATGTGCTCAGGTGTTTCTTTGATAAGCGAATGACATAGCTCTATTCCATCTATTATTGCAAGTTTAACAGTTTCTTGAAAATCTCTAAACATTTCCACAGATGATTGAGGGGCTTATGTCCCCCTGGATCAATATCAACTACAACTATTTCTCTGCTCTCCTATTACTTGATTATTCATTTATTCATTCATCCGTTTGTTTATTCACGGCACATTTTTTGCATGCTTACTGGGTCCTGAGCACTCCGTAGATGCCCACCAACCGTGGCTTATGGCCCCTTTGGCTCCTACCTACATTTCCAGTCACCCTTGTCTTAGAACATAGTCTCTTTCATTGCCCAGCTGAGCACCATTAATACAAGGCTGTTTTGTGCAAGACTTCTGAGGTTCTGGAGGGTCTTAGTGGTGGATAAGTGTTGTGGGGCAGAGAAGGAGGGCAGATGTGGTGTCTGACGACAAACAGCATGAAGCAAGAAGCAATGAAAAATTAAATATTATGCTTATTAAAGTTTGCGGGGAATTTCTCAGTTTATTCTTGGGTCCCACCTGCTGCTGTCTTTTGGAACTGCCTCTTCAGTCTCTCAGCCTCTCTTGTGTATCATCTCCTCAGCCTCTCAGATTTCTAGACTACTTAATCCCTCTTTCCTAGCCTTTTGGAACTCAAACCTCCTCTTGTATTATAATGGAGAGAAATTTAACTCTCTCTTTTTCTCCTTCCTACTCTGCTAGTTCACATTGGGGTTTGGAGGAGGGGAGCTTTAATTTGCCTAACCAAAGAAGTCATTGAGCTATGGTTCCCCAACTCCCTACCCCATCCCCCAAAACAAGAGCACTTCTCTTCCTCCAAAAGGAATTCTTCTGATCTCCAGAGCAACCATATTTAAAGATTATTTTTTTCCTCACCACACTTGGATTTTGAAGAGATCAGGTCTCTCCCAAATTAATGAAGCAAGTAGAAGATAATTCCAACTATAATCCCAATGATATTTTTTCTGAAGTTTAATAAAATTATCTTAAAGTTGGGCTTCCCTGGTGGCGCAGTGGTTGAGAGTCTGCCTGCCGATGCAGGGAACACGGGTTCGTGCCCCGGTCCGGGAAGATCCCACGTGCCGCGGAGCGGCTGGGCCCGTAAGCCATGGCCGCTGAGCCTGCGCGTCCGGAGCCTGTGCTCCGCAAGGGGAGAGGCCACAACAGTGAGAGGCCCGCATACTGCAAAAAAAAAAATTATCTTAAAGTTAATTTGGGGGGAAAAACAAGCTCAAAGAACAAGGTAAATCTTAAAAAGAAGAGTAATGATGGAGGACTAATTCTACCAAGAGTTTAATTTAAACAACGCGTATTGTTTAATGAAACAATGAGCAGACAGAGAAGTAAAACATAACACAAAGTCCAGAAACGGATCTAAATGAAATAAAAAATACCAGAAGAAAATACAGGCAACTATTTATGTAATCCTAAATTAAGTAAAGAAGGCCTTTCTAACCATGATAATGTGTGTGTTTGTGTGTGTGTATAGTTCTTACAATAAATAAATAAGAAAAAAAACAGCATGCTTTACACCATGAATGAACCTTAAAAACACTATGCTGAGTGAAAGAGGCAGGCACAAAAGGCCGTGTATTATATGATTCTATCTATGTGAAATGTACAGAATAGGAGAACCCATAGTAGATTAGTGGTTGCCAGGGAGTGGGGAGAGGGGACAATGAGAAATAACTGCTAACAAACAGGGGAATTTCTTTTTAGAGTGATGAAATGTTCTGGAATTAGGTACTGGTGACGGTCGCACAACTTTTGAATGTGCTAATAACCACTGAATTGTATACTTAAAGGCTGAATTTTATGATACATTAATTATATCTCAGAAAAAATTTAAAGATAAATCAGTTCCACTTGGGGTATCATAAGAAAAAAAACCCAGCATGCCAATAGAGAATGATTAAAGAATGTCTTTAAAAAATATTCAGTGACACTTGTTAAAGGTGGCAAGGCATACTTTATTCAGGACCATCTGGATGGGTGCAGGGACCACTGCAGTGGGATTTTACTGTGGGGGGAGAGATTGGGCTCCACTCTGAACAAAGCATGGGCAAGTGGGAATTCATAGCCAAGGAGCAGTGTGGGGTCAGTGGATGGAAAACTACTAACAGGAAGCATCAGGGGTCAGGGGCTTGGCTGTACTGGCCCAACAGGGTTGTTGCTGAAGGCAGGCCAGGCTGTCATCACCTGGGGGTGGTAGAGAAAATCTTACCAGATATTGAGGGTGATTATATATTGAGGGTTTGGGGGTGCTGGTTAAACTGATTTAGCAGGGTTCTTGCTAAAACTAGTGTTACGGAACTCAGATTTGGCTGCTCGCCACTCAAGAGCCAATAATTCGAGAGGCAAGTGTCAGCACAAAGAAAAGGTGCTTTAAGCAGAAAAGCTGGCAATCTGAGGAGAAGGCAGACTCGTGTCCAGAGGCCAACTCCAAAGATTCTGCTCAGCCATGACAGTTTTTAAAGGGAAAAATGGGGAGAAGACTCTCAGTGAATCATTGAGACAGGAGGTTGGGTTCTGTATCATTCCCCACTGAGTGCAGACTGGCTGACTTTCTCTTCAGATGTTATCTTGCCTACATGATCTGCCTGCACTCTTCCTTAGGGGGCTGTTGAGGGTAGAGAGCTAGTCATTCTATAACTACTTCATTCTTCACTCTTCTTTTTGTCTAGGAAAAGAATCAGCAGGTTAAACAAGACATGGTATGCATTCAGGAGAGCGTTAAGTCAGGAGTTAGGTTAAATTGCCTAATGATCTCATTCCTGTAATTAGGTTCTTTTAAGGTTAAAACGGGAACAGAAGTGGGTGAACAGAAAAGGGGCAAAAGAGCTGCTTTCACCAGGTTTTACAAGGAAGTTCACAGATAGGCCTAGGAGAAGGTTCAGGAGTGTGACGAAATACTCTGTCAAATGTGAATTTAAAACTTTAAAAAGACAAATGACTAATAAACCTATAAAATGCAAATTAAAGTAATGAGATGGAATATGTGCTTATTTTCTTGGCAAAGATGGAAAGAAAATACAAATTTCCATCATTGGGTAGGTTGCAGTCTAATGGAGATTTTCATAATATGATATTGATGAAGGGCAATTTGGCAATATATTTCAGAAGCCTTAGATTGTGTCCTTGTGATTCCATTTCTAGGACTTTATCTTGAAAAAATACTGTGTACCATTTAAAATAAAGTTGTAAGGTGGGAATTCCCTGGTGGTCTCATGCTTAGGACTCTGCTCTTTCACTGCTGAGGGCCTGGGTTCAGGGAACTAAGATCCCGCAAGCCGAGCGGCGTGGCCAAAAAAAAAAAAAAAGAAAAGAAAAAAAGTAGTAAAGTACAGTAACAGCACAGGAAGATGTCACCACTGCTAGGGAGAAAAATTAGAATGTATAATACATAAAGCAAAGCAGACCAGTAGAAGTGTACACATGAAAGGCTGCAGAGATAGGTAGTTTGTAGTTTCTTGTACACCCTTATCTATATTTTGTTTAGATGTTCTTCACTGGAGGTATCTTTTATAATCAGAAAATAATAGAAAAGTTATTAAATATAATACAGTTTCAAATTGGTGATGCTTTTGGGGTGTTTTGTTTGATGAGCACAATAACACAACTGAGATTAGAAATTTCTTGTTTCTCCTGTTTCAAGACTAGAGATGCAGGGGAGAAGAATTGGAAGTCCTCAAAAGTTCCAAAGCCAGATTCTCACCCTCTAGTTGCCCATATGAGTGGTGTATGTAGTTTCAGAATCTAATTGATTAATTGGTAGTTTTATAACATAGACTGTACTATGGTATATTCACTCCAAGAATTTTTCTCTTCAAATCAGGTATTTTGGGCTTTACAACCAGGATCATATTGAGTGGAGTTCTTTCTGATTCTTGACTTGAATTCTGTTTCCCAGATGTAACAATTTTCTTCTCCCAATTTCCTAGACAGAATCATGAATAAACTGGAGGACAAGCAGGACCAGATGATACCATGAAGAGAAGTTTACAGGCCCTCTATTGCCAACTGTTAAGTAAGTTGATGTCACATTTCTTCTTTCCTAGAATAGATCAATGTTATTGTTTGCCCAGTGCCAGAAACTTACACACCTTCTGGAGGAAGACCAGGGTTTGGTCAGTGAAGGACAATACATTTTCCCTCTGCTTCATCTAGGTACTTGAAATATCAAGCATTAAGTCATTCTATTGCCTTGGGCTTCAGTTACTGTACATAATTACTGTAGACTTCGTTATGATAATTCTAAATTGGCATGTTAAGCACAGTCAATTTGAAAATGAGTGTCAACAACGTTATTACTCTTGGTTTTGTGGCAGAATGAAGGGGGTTCCGGTATAATCCCCTCTGGGCTCCTCATGAAGAGGGAATGGTAGGCTGTGGGATTTAGTCACATATAACCTATTACCATTCAGTGACTGTACAGCCTTTGACTTGGAATGTTTTGCATAGTTTTGCGTGTTCTTAGATAATGAGTGGTGAAAATGTGGTTTGTTTAGGTTCGGTGGTAGAATGAAGTGTTCGATCCTGATTTTCTCTGCAGGTTGTTGTGTTTTGCGTATTGTGCCACGAAGTGCCAGTTGCCATATAGGGAGTGTGTAGTCTTTGGGATTGGATTGTCACTGAATGAATGTAAAATCCAGTACCAGTTGGTGGGTTTGATGTTCAGATTGACACATTTGGGACAACAGACGTTGCTCACTCCGGGTCAAACCAAAGGCATTGAGTTGGGAAAACTTGAAATTCACCATGCTTGTCTAATTCTTGCTGAGGTAGAGGACCTATCTTTCCTAGGCTGAGTGGCTCCTTGTTAACTTTTGCCAAGGAAATAACATGAAAATAGATTGAGATGCAAATCACCAGTCAGCCCTTAGAATTTAGCAATTCTTGTTATGTTGTGCCCCCAGTGCAAAGCACTTTATCTACAGACAGCATTCTGTTTGGGTGTTTTAATTGACTCATTTTTGCTATTGAATTCTAATCCCTGAAACACAGATCACGTCAGCCTGATTTCAGCCTGATGGAACATCGCCAAGAGTTATAGGGACTCTCTCATATGCTTTCTCCATGTATTCTGTAGGGTTTGTTACCTTTTTTTTTTTGTTTTTTAATGATAAGCTTGCTTGTTAGAGAAAAGGCTTTACGGATTGAAGAAGCAGTGTCATCAAGAAATGATTAATTCTGCCTTGATGGGATAGGGAACATTTGAAGGATAAATAGGATTTTACACACACACACACACACACACACACACACACACACTCACTCACTCACACAGATACACCCTCAAGAAGGCAAGGCAGGTTTTACAGGCAAAAGAAACAAGAAACGAAAAAGAGCATAGTAGATTTAGAAGGCAGCAGGATGTTTGTTGAATTCACCTGTGCTGATTGTATGCCCCAGAGTGTGCATGTTATAAGGTCATATATTATCTGAAAGGCATCAGAGAAGTATTCTGTGGTTTAGAGTCCAGTCTTATTCTATAACAAGTGCCCATCCTCCCAGGTCCAACATATTGGAAAGCTGAAGAGATTTTCCTCAAACACTATCTGGATAGCTGCAGAAACTAACCTTGTCTTAACACTTTTCATTGTTTGCAAGCTTGCCTAGAAACGCAAGCAACCCAAATTAGGAGGTAGGTAGTGGCCTTCAATAAACCACACTGATTACTAGGTAGCTGATTGTGGGCTGGAGCCCAGCTTTGTACACAGCTGAAAGGGTGAAGCACTTGGACAATAGATCAATTAGTCTGACTTCAGAGAGTGGTTTTCATAAGTTCATCTGAGATGACAGGCTGTTATTTATAGCATTTTTTTTCATGAGATGAGTTAGATATTTAGTAAAGTCCTAGATAACTTAAACTCTGGCATACATACACAAACAATACCATATATGTCATTGGTCAGCCAATTGTTCACTTATGCCTGGATTAACATTGTCCACAAACAGAATGGTTTTTCAGTGTCTAAAACTGACTTGAGAACTATAGAGTCAACATAAACTTATTATGTTACTTTATGTGACTCAGCAAACTGATTTTAATTTGGAGGGGGGACAGAGTGTTCTGGTTATCTTTTGTTGCATAACAAATCACCCCAAAACTTTGTAGCTTAAAACAACAACAATCATTTATTTTGCTCATGTATCTGCAGTTTGATCGGGGTTGGCAGACTCTCTGCTCCACAGTGGCTGGGATCTGGGCTGGAATAACTCCAAGAGCTGGGGCTTTTTTCCCTCAGGCCTTTTCACAGGACAAAGTGGGGCTTCCTCACAGCAATAGTGGCCTCAGGGTGGTCATACTTTATACATGGCACCTCACGGCTTTGAGGCCTGGGCAAAACCTACAAGGCTTCTTAAGAATTAGGCTTGGAAATCCCAGAACAATACTTCAGCCACATTGTATTGGCGGAAGAAGTCACTAAGACCAACCCTGACCCAAGGGGAGAGGGATTGGACTCCACCTCTCAAAGGCAAGAGTAGTAGAAATTTGTAATCATCTTTAGTCTACCAGAGAGTATCTGTTTAACAAGAAAAAAAGTCAAGCACTTCCTAGTGGACATGAGCCAGTCCATGAGGCTCATCAGAGAAACTGCTCCCTCTGGAGTGCCTACTGTGTTCCCAGACCTGTGCTGATCAGCTCACGTGTGCCATCTCACTCACTCCAGAGGTAAGTGCACCAATATGAAGAAGTGTTAGCAATGAGTGAGTTAAGGACCGGCCGAGGGTGACCAGGTGGTGAGTGATGAGGTTGGAATTCATAGCCAGGTCTCTCGGACCTCTTTGTTCATGTCCATTTTTTTTTTATCCTGCCTGGTGTCTCCACCACACACAGAAAAAATGAGCAGTGTGGCCCCTATGGCTAGACAGGGGTGGTTCTAACCCAGGATGGGCAAAGTTTGCATCCTATTAGTGATGTCAGGTAAGGCTGAAAAAAAATCCAAGCTCTTTCTGGGTCAGTACATCACAATCACCAGTCATTGAGGCTTTTGTGTGCTTGAGGGATGCAGTCTTTGGCAGGCAGGGCAGTTGAGGGTTTAATATTTTACTTTTATTACAACTGACTGTCTCTGCCTTTATTTTATTTCTTGGGCTTCATCCCACAGTGCAATACTGAGTATTTCATCCTGCCAGCTTTAGCCCTTTGGGAAGGTTTAACACATTTTAAACAATACCTTGGAATGACTAAGAGCCTGAGGATGAAGGTGGTGATGAGAACCTTCATGATTATGTAGAAAACAAATGCTGCATTCGTTTTTCCTTTTTAGACCTAAGTAATAAAGTAGGTGTGAAGCTAGTGCCAGGAATATCTGGGTTTTTGAGCTGCCAACCAGTGTTCAAATCCTATCCCTACCACTTAGTCGGTAGTTTATGTTAGGTAAGTTACTTAATCTCCATGTGCCTCATATATAAAATGGGATATGACCACCATGGTATATAGAAGAACTACAGTAAATGCCTGTTCTCTTATTGGGCCTTCCTGTCTGCAAGAGAAGGATACAGCCTCTCTAGGAGCTCGGCTGTAACTGACATTTGGTTCACAAAACATTTTTACAGAATTTTTTTTTGAATTTTATTTTTTTATATAGCAGGTTCTTATTAGTTATCGGTTTTATACATATTAGTATATATATTGTCAATCCCAATCTCCCAATTCATCCCACCATCACCACCACCCGCTTCCCCCCTTGGTGTACATACGTTTGTTCTCTACATCTGTGTCTCTATTTCTGCCTTGCAAACCAGTTCATCTGCACCATTTTTCTAGATTCCACATATATGCATTAATATGTGATATTTGTTTTTCTCTTTCTGACTTACTTCACTCTGTATGACAGTCTCTAGGTCCATCCACGTCTCTACAAGTGACCCAACTTTGTTCCTTTTTATGGCTGAGTAATATTCCATTGTATATATGTGCCACATCTTCTTTATCCATTCGTCTGTCAATGACATTTTTACAGAATTTGATCCTTACAAACCTTATTAGGCAAGCAGGACGTTAATTATCATTGATCTCATTCTACAGAGGAAGGAGTTGACACAATCAAGGCTGCCTTTCCCAGGCCATGTCACAATTTGTTTTAAAAGTAATAATGGAAAATAAGGAACATCATCACAAATGCTGAAGAACGTGACGTTACTGGAGAGGCGCTGAGTCCTGAGTTGACAGATTTGGTCTTTGTCTGGGTGCTGTGTACTGGAAATTTGTTGCGTTACTTCATTTTTAAGAAGACCAAGACAATCCTTTTGAGCTCATGAACATAAGTTTTTATATACTAATATCTAATTAAGTCAAAGTTGTTTGCATACTTACTCAGAGTTAAGGAGCAATTATGTTTAGTAAGTTAAGCATTTGCTCTACACCCAGGCATCTGTATTCTTAATTCATACTCTGTATTATTGGTACATCTTTCTTGTTCTTGCATCCTCAGAATATACTGAACTGTGGTGACCATACAAAAAGTAATCCTTTGCTCAATCCAGAGAGCTGTTCATGGGTCCCTGTTACTCAGAAGGTGGAAGAGAAAGAGAACTCCTGCTGTAGATTTGGGCCCCTAACCTGTAGAATTTAGAAGGTAAAAGATATCACCTTTTTTGCCCTCTTTACCTGGCCCATGGGGATTGCATCTGTCTCAGACTTGAATTATGCACACACACCCCAAGATCCATATTACTCAACTCTCTAGATTCTTTCAGGCATAATGAGAAGCTGGTTGAGAATGGAGTTCATTTCTAATGGGATGATCTGCCTCTCATCTGATCTCTGGAACTGGGCAGAAGCCCCTAAAAATACTTTACAGTGAGCAAAATGTCTTTGGTGCTTTTTTAGCTCTAACTAGCACTTTTTGCCAACCAGCTACCCAGTGACTTTATTCGTCCCTCCAGGCACTTCTTAAACTAGAAATATCCACATAGTAATGTCTTCCACAGGGGATTAACATTTTCCCTCTCTTTTTCCTCCATGCTTATCCTTATCCCATAGTAGACCCAGAGTCCCACCATGGTACCTACCCAGACCAGCTACCCTACTCTGGTCTGTGATCTGAAGTTCTCATGTATTCATTAGGGTAGAAAGCAATCTAAATTAATTAATGCCAAGGTATGCTTCATTGGCTAGGGAGCTTCTCCATAACTTTCAGGGATATTTGCATTTTTAAAGAAATTAATTTTACCTTCTCAAGGCAAATGCTGTGTTGGTGTCATTTTAAACCATATCGAGTATAGCAGTTTAAACAGATAAGTTTCCCAGGGCCTGTCCATTTCTCTGAATCTCCTTGAGTCAATGGTCTTGAATCTTCATTTCTCTTTCTGGCTTATCTCTTGCCTCTTTGGCCAACTTAAACCAGAAATGATCTTATTATGCCCTATTTATACCCTTATCATCACCATCCTCCTGGATTTCCATCCCTGAATAGCTAAAGTCATCTCGATTTGTTCTCTGTTTCAACCTGGATGCAGTTGGATACCAGCTCCCATGGACTCTAACTTGTTGTGAATACATTTCTCTGCATCCACATTGTCTCTGTTCAGTGAAGGGCTTCCTGTGGTCTTGCCTGAACCCTTTTAATAGTTTTCCTTCTTGCTGCCCTAATCTCAGTCCTCCTCCTTCTACTTCACCCTAACATTGCCACAGAATAGCAGCTTGTCCTCTGATGATGATCTTTCAATGGCTTTGCATTACCAGGAACAACAGTTCTCCTAGTGTGGTCCAAGAACCTCTCAGGATCCCTGAGACCTTTTCAGGAAGTCTGTGAGGCTCTCCTTTTCCAACTACATTATCTTTTTTTTTTTTTTAAGAGGTGTATTTTTTTTTAACATCTTTATTGGAGTATAATTGCTTTACAATGGTATGTTAGTTTCAGCTTCACAACAAAATGAATCAGTTATATATATACACATATTCCCATATCTCTTCCCGCTTGCGTCTCCCTCCCTCCCACCCTCCCTATCCCACCCCTCCAGGCGGTCACAAAGCACCGAGCTGATCTCCCTGTGCTATGCGGCTGCTTCCCACTAGCTATCTACCTTACGTTTGGTAGTGTATATATGTCCATGCCTCTTTATCGCTTTGTGACAAAGAGGTGTATTTTTTAAAATTAATTTATTTATTTTGATTTTTGGCTGTGTTGGTTCTTCGTTGCTGCAGGCGGGCTTTCTCTAGTTGCGGCGAGCGGGGGCTACTCTTCGTTGCAGTGCGCAGGCTTCTTATTGCAGTGGTTTCTCCTGTTGCAGAGCACAGGCTCTAGGCGTGCGGGGTTCAGTAGTTGTGGCACGCGGACTTAGTTGCTCCGCAACATGTGGGAACTTCCCGGACTAGGACTCGAACCCATGTCCCCTGCATTAGCAGGCGGATTCTTAACCACTGCACCACCAGGGAAGTTCCGACTGCGTTATCTTTATGGTTTATAGCCTTCAACTATATTGCAACAGATTGAATGCAGAAGGTGATGTGAGATCCAGCTAGCTGTCTTTCATAAGCCAGATATTAAAGAGATTTACAAATATTAAAACAATGACACCCTTCTCACTATATTTTTGTTTTAGAAATTATGGTTATATTTTATTTAAAACGTTATTTGTTAACATGTAATGAGTTTATTGTTATTTTAATGGATTAATTTTTTTGTTTCTCAGCTTTAACTTTTAGGATAGTAAATATTAGTAGATATAACCCATATAAACAAAGGCTCTTTGTGGTCCTCAATTTTTAAGAGTATAAAGAGGTCATGAGACCAAAATATTTGAGAACCGCTGTCTTCATGGTTTGTTTTTCCTGAGAAGTGAGAGGAAGTTTTCCCTGAAATTAAGGAGGGAGAGGTGGTATGAATCATAACTGACATAGAATTTATGTCCAAACAAGAACTAAATCCAGAAATGTAAGCTCTTTCCAATGTTATAGGCAGTTATAAAGATATTGCATTATGTTTGCATATGAAATGAAGAATTTTCATTTCCTCCACCACCATTGAAGGCGCTTCCCTCTCTCACTGAAGGTGCCTGGCCATAACCTCCATGTGGAGTGACACTGTGGCAGCCACAGTTAAGAGCTCAGATTCTGGATTAAGACTACTTGGGTTCAAATCCTGGTTTGCCACGAATTCTTATCTAAATGATTTTCACCTCTTTCCATACAAAACATGCCAATTGAGCATGCCTCCACTGCCAAACAGCTGTTGGACTGTCTGTCCTCCACCTCTTGCAAATCTATCACTCCGGAGGCCATGAAAGTAAAAGAGCATGCTCCATTTAGTAGCAAACAGCAAAGTGCTACCACCAGTGGCTATAATCATGGTAATGACATGTTTGGTCTCCAGTCAGCATTATGGAAATGGGAGGCATCCATTTCATCCGAACTGCAATTCAGTATTTTAGACTGGATTACTCTGATTGGCTTTCATCGTTGTTTCGCAAACCTTGATGTACATTAGAATCACCTGGAGAGCTTTTAACAAATCCACTTGTCCAGACCCCCCGCAGATCAATTAGAATCTTTGGAAGAGGGGGTAGGGAGCGTGGGGCCTGGGCATCAGGTGATTCTAATGTGCAAGCAGGGTTGAGAATCACTGGCTTATAGCAGTGATAACCATGCAACAGAATCACCTAGAAGGTTTGTTTAAATACAGATTGCTGGGCTATCTGTGCCTGGAATTTCTGATTCAGTAGATCTGGGATGGGGACGATAATTTGTATTTCTAAATTTTCAGTGATGCTGAAGCTTTGGTCCAGGGACCACACTTTGAGAATCACTGTCTTAGACTAAAGAAGGTCTGTCCTGGAGCCAAAGATGCTTTCAGCTTCCCTGCATCACTTGAACTGCCTAGTGGTGAAATGGATCTTGGAACAAAATCAGGGTCAGTTGGGAAGGAAGAGGAGGAGAGAAGATGTCAGGAAGAGAACCAGGAGAATCACAGTGTTGCAGGGTTAGGAACTGTTAGAACTTGACATTTCAGTTACTCCTCAGGATACACTGGAAGTTAATTTTTACTCTGTTTTAAGAAAGGCACAAGGGCTTCCCTGGTGGCACAGTGGTTGAGAGTCCGCCTGCCGATGCAGGAGACACGGGTTCGTGCCCCAGTCCGGGAAGATCCCACATGCCGCAGAGCGGCTGGGCCCGTGAGCCATGGCCGCTGAGCCTGCGCGTCCGGAGCCTGTGCTCTGCAATGGGAGAGGCCACAACAGTGAGAGGCCCGCATACCGCAAAAAAAAAAAAAAAAAAAAAAAAAAAGAATTTGAGGCTGGATTTTCTTTTATTATGCAAAAATATGCATCTGTTCTCTTAGGGAGAACAGGTCTCTTTGGTTCTGAAGGTTAAGTCATTCACACAGAAAATTGAGGAGGTAACACTTTGAAGTGTGACATTAACCCAGGAAGTCTGTGCATACTGGGCCCTTAAAGGTGTCATGTTGATTTAATGTCTTTCACATTTTAAGTTGTGATTTTTTTTTTTTTTTTTTTTTTTGCGGTACGCGGGCCTCTCACTGTTGTGGCCTCTCCCGTTGCGGAGCACAGGCTCCGGATGTGCAGGCTCAGCGGCCATGGCTCCCGGGCCCAGCCGCTCCGCGGCATGTGGGATCCTCCCACACCAGGGCACGAACCCGTGTCCCTTGCATCGGCAGGCGGACTCTCAACCACTGCACCACCAGGGAAGCCCTAAGTTGTGATTTTTAAATTTGCATTAAGTCAACAACTCTCTTATGCAGAATAATCAAACATTAGTAAGGCATTCTCATTGTAAGCAATGTCAGTGAAGACTGAGGAATAAAATATTTTAAAGAAACTCAATTTTATGACTTTCGAGTGTATTCCATTACATAGTTGGCAGGAACGTAGGTGAGGGAAGTCATGCTTACACATAGAGCTGTTGACTTATGCAAATTTAAATGTTAACTCTTTAAATGAAGAAAAGGGATTTTTTTCCCAGCAGATTCATGTTGGCTTGTAATAAATCTTCAGTGGACGTTTTCTGAACAGTTTAATCATTGCCTTTACAAATGTGATGGACACTGGAGATTCTTTAGGCTAGAATCCAAGAAGCTCCCCAAGCCTAAGCCACATTGCCTTTGCCAGCTCTCCTTTCGTGTCTCCCTCTCCTGTTCACCCATTTCCCCTTTCTTTCCTTTCGTTCGTCTCCATCACCTGACTTTCTCTTCCCTTTCTCTTCCCCTTCAGAAGTTTCTGAAATTTTCTCCTGCAGGGCATAAATCCTTTGTCTGCTGCAGGTATCCTGACAGCTCCTCAAAAGTTAATTTCTTGTCTTTGATCTGGCTGCACCAGCATATCACTCAGGATATCAGGGTGCCCTGTGAGCTGTGGCCAGTCATATTACTCTGCCCACCCCCCCAGCGTTTTCATCAGTTTCCCCATCTATAAAAAGCTCCCTATGGCTGCCGTATCAAATTAGCACAAACTTGGTGCCTTAAAACAATAGAACTTTTTTTCTCTCACAGTTATGGGGGCCAGAAGTCTGAAATCAGGGTGTCAGCAGAGGTACACTGCCCTCAAAGGCTCCAAGGGAGAATCTTTCCTTGACTCTTCTATTCTGGTGCTTCCGAGATGTTCCTTGGTTCATGGCTGCATCACTCCAAACTCTGCCTTTGTCTTCACGTGGCCTTCCCTCTTATCCCTGTGTCTCTCCTGTGTGTGTCTCTTGTAAGGACACTTGTCATTGGATTTAGGGCCCACTTGGATCCAGCATGATCTCATCTCAAATATGCTTAACTTCATTACATCTGCAAAAATACTTTCTCCAAATAAGGTCTCCTTAACAGGTTTCTGGGTTAGGACATAGAACTTTTGAGGGACCACCCCTCAACCAACTAGAGCACGATATTGCTATACTTCATTGAGTTGGAAATATAAGTATATTGAGCACTTAGCACAGTGCCCAGTTCAGAATATGTGCTCAGGAAGTGGTGGATGTGGGTTGAGGAGCAGGGTATGAGGAAATGGAACTAGTGAGCTTATGAGTTTATACAGCTTTTTGGAGATGTTTTCCATAAAGTGAGGGCAAGAGAGGGCTGTTGCTAGTGGTGGTTAGAGGGCTAAGTGTTTAAAAAACAAAAGCAAAAACAAACAAAAACAGTGAATTGAGCTGGTGTAAAAGTTTCCAGGAAAGGTTTGCAGAAACTGAGTGCTGTAGGGCTATGAGCTTCAGGGGGTGTGAGATGCACGCTGAGGGTGAGCCCCTAGGGCAGGAGCAGCTCTAGCTGTGATTCCCGTGCTGTATATAGTTGGTGCACAAGCTATGTTTCCTGACCTTACCAATGAATGCCAGTACTGGGTACATAATTGTGCTGTGTTTGATGAGAAGAGGCAAGAATTAGATTCCCCTGACTGTGATGAGTGAGTCTGGTTAACACTGAGCATAAGGGCTTTAATGATTTCCCTGAGATGTTCTATCAAAGTCAGACAACTGTCTCCCCACAGGGCAGAGCCCAGGCTCTGTGCTGGCAGCTGTGGGTCTGCTAATTATAAGGTGGCTCAGGAGAGAGCCCAGAGCCCTCTGAGATGAAAAGATGCTACAGTTTACTTTGAAATTCCATGGTTAGATGAAGAAATGAGAGCATACCCACTTTCCCCAAAAGCCAGAGTCCTTGAGTCACCTAAACGAGGGACCAGTATCGTGCCCCAAGTGCCTGCTAGGTCATGCCCCGGCATCCTGGGTTGCAGTGGGAGATGATGGGAAGGGAGGGTTGGAAGCTCTAGAGTGGGGCACTGGAACAGCGATGGTGATAATTAAGACTCCAGCTCTGGCCTGGAGGCCATTATGAGGCCTGGACAGCCTCCGAGGTTGGGGGAGTGCCAGTCTGAAAGAAGCCCAAGTGGCTGGGCAGCTTTCTTGTCTGAACACCTGAGGTCTCATCTAAGCAACACTCACAAAGAAGGCTCAGACAGATATAGTCACAGTATGTCTTTGATATGTTATTGTTATTCTGACCTGTGGTAACTGCAAAATAATTGAGCTAAGAAATAAAGCATACTATTTATTTAAATAGCTTAGCCATAGAAATTCCATAGGGAAAAAATGTCCCATATTTCACCCAAAAAGTTGGTCTCATATTGTTAGGACATTCAGTTTCTCTTTTGGCAAGTGTCTTTGGTCAGGCTCCCTGGAAGCAGACCTTGACTCCTAAGAAGTGACTTGTTGGGAAACATTCCCAGGAAACCAACAGGGGCGTAGGGAGTGGGCCTGGAAAGGGAAGGAGGCCCCACCAGGGTGCCGTATCCAACAAAGCCCCACAGAGGCTGGCTTGGGCTTAGTTTCTCCTGTGAACTCTGGTAAGAGCGCAGGTCACATCTTGGCCTTGTCCCCATCCTGGGTGACAGAGCTGGAGCATCCTATTCCCTGATTGGTGGGTCAGTGCATGTGCCAGGCACCATTTAAGCACTTTAAATTAGTGGCATGCATGTTATCACATTTAATACACTGAGACACGCAAAGCATTTGGAACAGAGCTATAAATTTTGGATTGTTATTATTTCACCACCATTATCACCCCTTCCCCTACTCCTCCCGTTTCTCTGGAGTTAAAGTAAAACTTCATCTCTCTTTTATCTCTAGGACCTTGTTCTCATCCTTATGCACCATATTACAAATGCAAACTATTACATCTCTGTCCTTTCCCCTACAAGTCCTCCTGCTAAGTCTCCTTCTTTGAGAACCTGTCTGGGGTCCCAGCTGAGGACTGGAGGTGACCGGCGAAGGGCTGGTGATGAAGATGTCTGTGGTTAGAGGTGTAATTGAAATCCCGCCAGATGTGGCCCCATGGGCTTCTCCTGTGCATGATTAAATTGGGATGATAAATGAGAGGGACCAGGTATTTTAATCTTTCCCTGGAGATGTGGCTCTTACACATGTGGTCTCCTTGGGAATGTTTTCCCATAGGTGGAACTTTGGCAAGAGTCATTGCCAGTCTGAGGATCCAGATTTCCCCAATCAACAGATGCTTCAAAAATATAAAGTTCTAAAAACTAGGAAATTATTTATAGACTTCTGAGAGAATTGTAGTATAATTATAAAGGAAGGAGGGCAGTCTTTATGCAGAACGTCTAATAGTTCTTGTGAGGAAGCTGATCCAGGTTTTAGAGAAAAACTTGTGTGTGTACACCAGGGAATTTAGAAGTTTACCTTCTGATGCTACATGAAAATGAGTTGGCTTGATGTCAAATAAAGTTCATTTTCTTTAAAAAAAAAAAAAGAAAGAGGAGAGGAAGAGAAAGAGGAGGCATCAGATAAGCAATTGCTAAATCTAGAAAGAGATTAGCAGTCAGGATGTTTCCACTTGCTTCCTTTTTCTTCCATTTTCCACGACAAGATTTTATTCCCTGGAATATATGGAAGAGTCATAAAAGCATATACTTTCAGAGCTGAATGGAAGATCCTGTAGTAATTGTCACCCCATTTGACAGATGAAGCAGTGGATGCCATCCTGAGAGGATAAGTAACTTGTTCAAGATGCAAGCCTGGTTGATGTGAGGTCAGAGGCTCAAACATGGGTCCACGGAGCCAGGTGCAGTGCTCACTCTAGGCTCTCCTTCCACCACCCTCCACCTTGCCTTGTGCTCCAGTCACACTGATTTTCTCTTCCTTCCTCAAGTATTCCAACAACCTGGCGTGACTGGCTCCCTGCTGCTTGGGGCGTGGCCCCCTGACCTCCTCCCAGCAGCTTCCTCTCCACCCAGGCTCTCTCCATCAGGTTACCCTGGTTTAAGTCTTGCATAGCACATGGAGCCATCTGACATTTCCTTTGCCTTGTTTTTTGCATTGCCTACATCTCCCCTTGGAATGTCAGCTACAAGCCAACATGCTGTATTCCCAACATTGAACAGTGCCCAGCTCATGAAAGTCCTCCAACAAAAATGGCATTAAAACAGAATGAACCAGATAGAGGACCAATGGGCAGGTTTCTTGGGTGGTTCATATTGTCAGGTGAGACCCATGTTGAAAGGGGTTGGATTTATGGTCTAGATTAGTACTGTCTGATAGACATAGAGAACGTAAGTCACAATTTTATATTTTCCAGTAGCCACATTAGAAAAAGTGGGAAGAAATAGGTGAAATTAATTTTAGTAATGTATTTTATTTAACCCAGTATATCTAAAATATTATCATTTCAACATGTAATCAATATTTTATAAATTATTAGTGAAGTATTTTGTTTGCTTGCTTTCATACCGGGTCTTTGAAACCCCATATATAATTTACACTTACAGCACATCTCAATTTGGACACTGAATTTTCATCAGAAGTACTTGATTGGCATTTAGATATCATAAAATATATAGTTGAAAAATTAGATTCACATACTTAAATTAGATTCACATACTTTTCTAACAATTGAATTTGTTATTAGTTTTTAAGTTTAGTTCAAAATGAATAAAACTTTAAAATTCAGGTCCTCACTCACTAGCAACATTTCAAGCACACAGTGCCGCACGAGGCTCCTGGCTGCGTGAGTCTGTATCGGTGACATCTGACTGTTGGTTTTGAAGTTCCTCTGCCCTTTCTGCCCTCCATCAGCCCCGTGGTATGGAGCCTGGTGGGTGGGGCTCACTGCGGCAGAACACCAGGGCCTTGGTCCAGGATAAATGACTGTGCCTCTAGCCCATCAGTCTCTGGCCATCATGTTAAGAGATAGGAGTTAGTAAATCCCTTTAAGTAAAGTTGTTTTATTTTGAGTTGTTCTGGAAGAAGGACAAGGTCAGGGGATTCTCACACTGCCCACAGAGAATGTGTACTCCAGGGTTGAACACAAAGCACACATGTGAGCCTCTCTCGAAGTGGGTAGCATCAGGCTCTTGGAGCTCCTCGGGGCTTAGAAAACAGAGAACATCACATAAAGCAGAGGGCCTGACTCTCGAGCAGCACTGCTTGGGTAGCTGTGACAGTGAGCCATGGAAGCATTGAGAGTTTATCTGTCCAGGAAGGCTTCTTTCCTCATATCCTCCGCAAGGCCCTGAACTAATGAGCGTCCCTCCTCCAAAGCATGTTTTGAGATCCTCAGCCCCTCTGTATCCATCTCATCCTGACCTCTGCTGCAATCCTGGCCTGGCAGCCCTGCGTCTCCCTCAGTTCCCAAGGAGCTTAATGATGCAGGGGCAGACGAGTTATTTCTCACAGCTTTCCTACACTTGTCTAGGAGGCCTGGGTATCATGCCGTGAGCTGATTCCACCAGCAACCCAAAAGGAAAGTTTCATGGTGCATGCATCCCTTGGGAGAACAAGGGTCATCAGATGTCACAGGCTTCTGTCATGGCTCTAATTTAATTACGAAGTGACTGTTCTTCTCTGCTAAGAACATTAGCAGAGTAACTCTAATTGAGATATCCAGAGCACAGATGGCCAGATAGGCAAGGGGCCTGATGAGCAGACAAAGGCTAAAATTTGTCTTGAGGAAAACTATCTCACATAAATTCTTAAATCACAAACAATTTTCAGGTAGAGCTCTTTCCAAATGAATGAGCTATCAAGAATGGAATTTTTAGGGGCTTCCCTGGTGGCGCAGTGGTTGAGAGTCCACCTGCCGATGCAGGGGACATGAGTTTGTGCCCCGGTTCGGGAGGATCCCACATGCCGCGGAGCAGCTGGGCCCGTGAGCCATGGCCGCTGAGCCTGTGTGTCCGGAGCCTGTGCTCCGCAACGGGAGAGGCCACAACAGTGAGAGGCCCGCGTACCGAAAGAAAAAAAAAAAAATGGAATTTTTAGAAGACATCCCTACTTTAAATCCCTCTCTACAACCCCTGGGTAGATCATTTGGTATCCTTCTGTTTTCATTATCTTTCAACTCACTTTCATAAAGAACCTACTATGTATTTCATTCCTAGGCATTGTGCTAGGCACTGGGAGTGAAAAGATGTGAGCCCTTCTCTCCACAAACTCCAGGCTAGTGGAGAGGGCAGCTTCACACAGAAAACTGGAGTACAAAAGTGGTTCATCATGACTCCTTATCAGACAGAGCACCTGCTGCACGTATGGCTCTGGGGAAAATTCTAGGGCTACAAAGAGGCACAAGGCATAATCCACTCTCCAGAAGCTTATAGTATAATCAAGAAGACAAGTATAGAAGATAAAAAGAGAATAGTATGTTTTAGAATATAAGAAGAAGCCACAGGTCAAGCCATGTTCTTAAGTCCAACTTAATAGTAATAAAGATGACGTTTTGATTCAACTTCTGACTCCTCTGTGTATGTTTTAATGGGTTCCCAACTTGGAGCAAGGCAGTGATTAGTCCCTAAAACCAGCACTACAACCAAAGGTGACTAATGAAAACAAGCCATTTATACTTCACAAAGTGTTTTCTCATCTGATATGCCTTTCATCATCCTGACAACCCTGTTGATGGGCATCATTTTTATCACCATGTTACTACAAATAAAATGGAAACCCAAAGAAGCTAAGTGTTGTGGTCAAGATCCTACAAGGAACTTGGACCCAGGTCTTCATACTCCAAAATCTTTACCCACAGTCTCCCATATTTTATCTAAATCACAGTCCTTGTACTGGGAATACCGTACAACCCACTGAGGACAGTTGTGCCATCTGATTGTGTGTTTCTTCTTGGAGTTTTTCAACTTCAGGCAATGAACTCCTCCAACCTTTCCCTTGCAATATGCCTCATTTTGTTTTAGCAGTTTTGGTGGTTGGTCTTTTTGTCATCCCCACCCCCTGCCCCTAGTCTGTTTAAAGAAATAAAGTAAACAGTAGTAGGATAAGGATATTAGCTCCCAAGTTGGCTTGGTAAGATTTGGGAAAAGGATGGAGGCAGTGGGCCATTCCTTTTATAAGCTGCTGAATCTGGAGTTCATTTAGCCTAATTATTTCTTAGTTAGCAAGCTCTGGTTGTGCCATCCTTATGGCTGTATTTTTAGAAGTCTTAGATTATTATAGCAACTGTGAAAAAGAATGGGAAAAGAAATCTGGCTCCCAGTATACATCTGCTTAATTGTTTCTTGAGTTAGATTTGCCTTCATCCAGCCCTCAGAGGATACTGCACCCATCCTTGTGTGGTTGCTGTTGGGGCTACCAGCTGATGAGAGGTGTTTCAGGGTGCTGCAGGTCCTCCTCCTCATCCATTTGTTTATTCTGGGTCCCAGATGGACCTGGGAGGGTCGAGGTGGAAAAGGCCACATAGGAAGCGTGCATAAATGTGACATGACATCGCCCTCGTGGTGCCAAGTGAAACATTAACAATTTGTGTTGAGTCTGATATTCTAGTCATGGCACTTAAGACTCGTTCAAGCTGATGTGATAAGAGGAAGAGATTGTAATGGGACAGCCCCACTGTGTACTGGAGAATGACAAGGGATTCAGGAAGTAAATAAATATGGTAAATTATTGGGCTGCATCGGAGCAGCTAAGGGCAGGGAATGTTAGCCCTTAAACGGTTTCTCTCACATATGGTTAATTACAGAAAAGCTTTGAAGGAGTTGTAGAGGAAAAACCAGAGTAGGGAATACTCTGAGCAGGAAGGATGTGAACTGACGTTTTACTGCCACCTCCTGCATCCTACAGCAGCCATCGCTCCCCCACCTTCCCTGCTGCTTTCCCAGGGGCTCACTTGCGGTCTCCTCACCCACTGAGCTCCCATCTGCATCTCCCCCTAGGGAACTGGATTCTGTTTTCCATAAGTCCTCGGCACTGAGGGCCTGCCCCAACAGACTGGTCACCCAACGCTGTGACAGGGAAGTCGACTTGGCCTGGATTCCCTGGGTGTTCCTAAACTCCACAGCTGAGCTTTCATGGCCTGTCCAGGGTGAGGGCAGATATGACACATCCGTTGGACTTCCCACGTTGTCAACAGCAACGCTTTCTCTAGCTGCTTGGTTTTCTCCAGCTCCTCCTCCTGCCAAGTCTTGGCTCTTCTTTCACATCCTCACTGGTTCATTGCTGAGGGGCTACCGTGCCTTACTGCCAAGCCCATCCAACATAGTTTATTTTCCTTCAGCATTTACAGTATTTCAAGAGAAAAAAATGCAAGATATGGTTGTGGGACCAGTGAAATAATCTATTTTGCCTTTTGTTTCCCCAGAAGAAGGATGATACAGTCCAGTGAGAAGGGAGATGATAAAAATATTTTGAAGAAGCTTAGAATCCCAGAGTAATAAAGAATGAAGAAATGCAGATAACAGACAGAGTACAAGGAATTAGAAAAGTGGTCATAGTTGAGTCCAGAGTTACTATGGAGATATGAAATGAGATCAGGGTGGTGGAAGGCTAGGGAAAGAGATGAAAAAGAGGAAGAAAAACGGGAGACGGAAAGTTAAGAGTTGAGAGGAGGGAGACATTTTTTAAGCAACCCCTAATCCCGTAATGTAATTATAGTCATTACATTATGACTGTAATTACAGTCATAATGATGTGGACAGTTTAAAGTCATTATATTTTATTTGCTATTTAATACAATTTTCATAATAGAGTAAAAGTCCCCAGAAGCCCAGCATATGGCACTGTAAAAATCCCATTGATTTGCAAATACCTTGCAAAATCCAGTTGTTTAGCTATTAAGGCTGTCTACTAATTGCACAAGTGGAGTGTTGGGGTGAATTTCAACAGGAGTTTGAGGTTGTGAGTGTATCAAAAGCCAAAGATGTTCTAAGAAATGTAAGAAGAAAATAAAAAGCCTAAAGTGAATCAAATGGGCCCCAGGCTTCTGGTTGAATAACAAAGTGTATTAAATTTGCTGAGTCCAAAAGTCAAAACACTGTGGATCTGCTCATTGTACTAAATTGTTTATATCAATAAAACATAATCAAGGAAACAGCAGACCTTAGTGATGAGTTTTCAAGTTCATCAGAGATTCCTACAATAGTGACATCAGCCATTGATTCTTAGTTGTTGCCATGGCTACTAGATGCCACTAGGATAACCCTGATAATCTTTATTTCATAACTGATGACATTTCAGAGGTGAATTTATCTGATTAGGAACACTATAGGAAGCACCATCATTTTAAATTAATTTTGTAGTGATTTTCTTCACATTAAGGAATAAAGAGCTTTTAAATTCTTTGAACAATACAGTAATTTAAGTGATTATCATGTATACAGTAGGAAATTTTTTCAAAAGAAAAGGAAATTTCTCTTTTATGAAAAATGCAGTTACATGTATTTTTCCAGGTTTATTGAGATATAGTTGACGTATAACTGTATAAGTTTAAGGTGTACAATGTGTTGATTTGATACACATACATATTGCAAAATGATTACCACCATAGTGTTAAATAACACCAGCATTACATCATATAATATACTATTTCTTTTTAATGATGAGAATATTTAAGATCTACTCATTCTCTTAGCAACTTTCAAGTATAAAATACAGTATTAACCATAATCACCATTCTGTACATTCGTTTCTCAGAACTTATTCATCTTACAAGTGGAAGTTTGTGCTCTTTAACCAATATCACCCCTTTGCCCCCACACCCCTGGTAACCACCATTTTAATCTCTGTTCCTATGACTTAAGCATTTTTAGATTCCACATATAAATGAGATCATGCAGTATTTCTCTTTCTCTGTCTTTTTTCATTTAATTTAGTGCCCTCAAGTTCCATTCATATTATCACAAATGGCAGGATGTCCTTCTTCACATGGCTGAATAGTATTCAGGTGTGTGTGTGTGTGTGTGTGTGTGTGTGTGTGTGTGTGTGTGTGTATATATATATATATATATATAAAATCACCTTCTTTATCCATTCATCCACTGACAGACACTTAGGTTGTTTCCATATCTTGGGTGTTGTGAATAATGCTGCAGTGAACATGGTGATGCAGATATCTCCTTGAGATCCTGTTTTTATTTTCCTTGGATATATACCCAGAAGTGGGATTGCTAGATCATATGGTAGTTCTATTTTTAATTTTTGAGGAACCTTCATACTGTTTTCCATAATGGCTGTACCAATATTTACATCCTCACCAACAATGCCCAAGGGTTCTCTTTTTCCCATATCCTTGCCAGTACTTGTTATTTCTTGTCTTTTTGACAGCAGCCATTCTAACTGATGTGAGGTGATATGTCACAGTGGTTTTGATTTGCATTTCTCTGATAATTAGCGATGTTAAACATCTTTTCTGTACTTACTGGCCATTTATATTTCTTCTTTGGAGAAATGTCTATTCAGTTCCTCTGCCTATGTTTTAATCAGAGTGTTTGTTGTTGTTGTTTATGTTTTTTGTTTCATTTGTTTTTTGCTATTGAGCTATTTGAGTTCTTTATATATTATGGGTATTAACCCTTTATCAGATATATGATTTGCAAATATTTTCTCCCATTTGGTGGGCTGCCTTTTCATTTTGTTGTGGCTTCCTTTACTGTGTAGAAGCTTTTTGGTTTGATATAGTCCCACTTGTTTATTTTTGCTTTTGTTGCCTTTGCTTTTGGTTCAAAGCCCCCCCAAAAAATCGTTGCCAAGACCGATGTCAAGGAGCTTTTTCCTTATGTTTTCTTATAGGAATTTTATGATTTCATGACTTACATTCAAGCCTTTAATTTATTTTGAGTTGATTTTTGTATATGGTGTAAGATAGGGGTTATATGAATTTTTTTGATATATATCTTTAAGCTTTAAAAATTATGCTTCCTTGAGGTATCAGACCATCATTGTGATCTCTAACTGTAGGGGTGCGGTGGCTTTAAAATGATTTCAATTCTCTCAACTCTAATTTGTCTCCTGTTTTTCTTCTTTTTACTCTCATTTCTCAAAGGAGAATTCTTTGGCATTGAGCCACTTGCCTAAAATCATATAGTGTATCACAGCAACCAGAATCCCTTGGATTTTGTTTGTTTATTTTACTTCATTAGAGGTCTAGTCTGATTTGTATAGTCCTGCTGGCATGCCTGGTGGGTCGGTGAGCTTCCCTAGGATCTCAGTCAGTCCATAGCCAGCCATTATGTGACTCAAACAGGTGCTGAAAGAGATTAATAGACAAATATGCCAGGCACTGTGCTAGATCCTGGATGTATCACTTAAAAAGCAAACAGACAAAATCTTAAAAATCTTACACTCCCTGTGAAAGACAGATGAAAGTTATCCTTTTTCAGAAGAAATTTTCTTGGACATTCATTAAGCACTTGCTGTGAAGGTACTGCAGAAGATATAACAAGTCTCTTCTCTTTAAAAGAATTTCGTACAACCAACCAACAGGTATTCATTGTTTTAATCAGTGTAGGTCATCTGCTGTAAAAAACAGCCCCAAGATCACAATGGCCTAGCATAACAAAGGTTTGTTTCTCACTTACCCAAAGTTCCCAAGTAGATGTTTCTGGTTGGGTGGCTTTCCTCCAAGATTTAATCAGGAACCCAGGTTTCTTCCATCTCATGATCCCACTATCTTCAAATGCTGGCCTCTAAGACCATCACAAATGGGAGATAAATATTGGATACCTGTCCTCCTCTGCCTAGAAGTACAATAATAAACATGAATTTCTACTCCTATCCCATTAGCTCGATTTAGTCATATGGCCTTGCATAGATGCAAGGGGACTGGGAAATGCTGTGTACAGCTGTGCAGCCACTTCCCAGAAACAAGTATACACTATGGGAGGGAAATGTGAATCTTGGGTAGTCAACTAGTCATCTCTTTGAAGCTCTACATTTAAAACTCTAGGCAGAAGTATAACTAATGAAACAAGACAGCCCATCAAGCGTTCAATTCTTCTGACAGCCTGTAGTATAGAGTAAAATAAAGGCAATAGGCATGGTTTTTAGAAATAACTAGTTCTAACCGCTGTTGCTATGTAACTCCTGCAGCATTGTTTCACTGTTACGGAGTTCTGGTACCATCACTGCCATCATCTGTTGATGTGAGTGACCTTGAAATAAATGAGTGACCAGAACCACATTAATTTCAGGTTTTGATAAGACTCGTGGGAGTAAATACTGCTGTTCACAGGTTGCGAAGGATGAAAGGAGAGTAAAACATGATTTGTTTCAGCTCCCTGCTATGGTAGTATTAAAAGAGCTGAAAAAGTCTGGGTGTGTGAGATGAATGGAAACAGGACCATTATCTAAGGTTATTCAGGATGTGAAGTGCACAGCGATAAGGGCACCATTCACATGCAGACTGTGTTAATGGTGTCCTCCTGGAATTATGTGGCTATTCTGGAAAGGACTGAAGGAAAATTTTAGTAATGGAATAGTAAGGAAAAAATAGTGTTTTAAACATAGTTTATGATACATTAACTCGAAGTTCACATTGGGACCCAGCAAATAACTTTCCTTTTAGATTTTGCTGACATAAGT
The DNA here is from genome assembly GCF_964374135.1 of Grampus griseus. Taxonomy (NCBI): domain Eukaryota; kingdom Metazoa; phylum Chordata; class Mammalia; order Artiodactyla; family Delphinidae; genus Grampus; species Grampus griseus. The sequence goes on along the minus strand of NC_138998.1, from coordinate 33,230,184 downwards.
TCTGATCAAGTTTTTCTTGAAACAGTGTATAAGGAAGTCTTGTTCATTAAGCAGATATTTCACATTTCTGTGAAGAAATGGAAAGTAAAATCAAGAGGAAGAGAGTTGAGAATATAATGAAAGAGAAACAGAAGATGGGAGGGTCAAGGAGCTGTGACATACTGAGATTTAAATGAGTGGATGGAGAGACCTCTCTGAGCCTCTTATCATTTGTCTGTGAAATGGGAAGCTTAAACGAGGAGGTCTGACACCATTCCTGTGTACAGTGTTCAAAGAAACATAGAATGTAGAGCAATCTATTTCAGGGGTTTCTGTTTTACCCAACAAATATCACATAAAACAAGAACAGTAGTTCTGTGACAGAAACACTGGTCTGCGAGTCAGAAAAGCTGAATTCTAATACTGGCTCTGCTACTAATACCACTATAATACTGCTCTTGCAGTCAATTATTTCCTTGTTCTGAGCCTCAGTATACCCATTTCTGAGTCTCAGTTTATCCACCTATAAAAAGAACATTTGAAAAACAACATGAGGGACTTCCCTGGTGGTCCAGTGATTAGGACTTCTCCTTCCAATGCAGGTGGTGTGGGTTCAATCCCTGGTCAGGGAGTTAAGATCACACATGCCTCGAGGCCAAAAAATCAAAACATAAAACAGAAGCAATATTGTAACAAATTCAATAAAGACTTTAAAAATGGTCCACATCAAAAAAATATTTTAAAAAAAGCACAGGTGCTCTACAAGGTTGTTCCTACTCTTTTTTTAAAAAAAAATATTTATTTATTTTGGCTGTGCTGGATCTTAGTTGTGGCACACGGGATCTTTGATGCAGCATGTGGCCTCTCAGTTGCCCAGTGGCATGTGAGATCTTAGTTCCCCTACCAGAGATTGAACCTGCACCCCCCTGCATTGTAAGGTGGAGTCCTAACCACTGGACTGCCAGGGAAGTCCCTGTTCCTACTCTTAATATTCTGTGATTCTAGAATTTTTAAATGAATGTATTTGCCCTAAGACAAATAAAAAGATATGAGTGTCATTGAATCTCCACACTGGAGTCAGACTGCATGGGAAGATCTCACCAAAGAAGAAACATAAGTAAGAGTGTATGTGGTCTTTTCAGTTAGTCTGTCCCAGGTGTTACTGCTTATTAAACATGTACTAAACTCTTTAACTCTTTAGGTATGATCAGATTTATACAGAAAACTGAAACACATGCCACCCTTCTGATAGGGTTTTTGAATTCTAAATCTATAGAAAGATTTCTTTTGCCAGTGGTCAATTTAATTTCACCTGTTTTCCTTGTTTACTAAGCTTCCCTTGATTGGCTGATAGTCACCTTCAAAAATGTGTTTTGTATATTTGAAATTTGCTAAGAGAATAGATCTTAAATGTTCTCACCACCAAAAAAAAAAAAAATTTGAGGTGATGAATGGGTTAATTAGCTTGACTGGGGTGGTTATTTCACACTATATCAAAATATCACAGTGTATAATTTAAATACATACAATTTTTATTTGTCAATTATACCTCAGTAAAGCTGGGGAAAAACCAAAACCAAAAACTGTTCTGAGCATCTCCTGTGCATATTGGGCTTTTGTAGTCACTGTGAGTATGAAAGAAAATGAAAGGAAAAAGATAATAGGCCTGATCTCATAGAGCTTCTACTTAATTCCAGTAGGTATGGGAAGTAGGTAATGGGAGGGATAATTTTCAAAACTGAATTGTAAACCTGGCTGCAGCACTGTTGGGGGTCCTAAACATGTCATGTAAAGGAACATGAGCCATATTCCTATAAAGGAACATATAAAGGATATTTATTACGTACTTGTAAGTTGAATGAATGTGCCTAGGAAATATCCACCTGCAACAAAGGCAGCCAATGAACAAACTTATCAGTCACTGTTATGGCTATTAGTGGAGAAAAATAGTAATAACATTAGCCTCCCTTGAGAATTTCTAACCACAGACCTGCTTTCTTGTGGTTTGGATTTTGAATCCATATTACACGTTCGTTATGGGTAACTCTAAGAGGAGATATAAATAAAAATAATGCCAGTGATAGCACCTTCTGGGAGCCAGCCAAAGCAAATGGAAATTCTCTTGGTAAGAAAGCATCCTCAACCAAAGAGCCTCAGGATACCTACAGATTAACTTCAGCCAAATGTGAGATCTCAATGAAAAGTTACCAAATACATAAAGAAACGAGCTGTAATGGTGGGAGTCAACAAGAGAGAGAGGAGAGAAAGGAAAGAGATGGCAGGGGATTGGGGGAGACAGATTGATTTAGACTGCCAAGGACTTTAGCTATTGGAATTACCAGATACTGAATATGAACTAACTGGAATTCTTATAATCTGTCAATGTTTAATAAATTACTGCAGAATTTAGTGGCATAAAACAACCATTTGTGATGCTCGTGGAGTCTGTGGGTCAGGCATTCAGGGTCCAGGGGAAATGGTTTGTGTCTGCTCCATGTTGCTGGGGTCCACAGCTGGAAGGCTGGAGTGACTCAGTCGCAGGCTACTCTGAAGGCTCCTTCACTCATATTTCTCATGGTTCCTGCTGGCTGTGGTTGAGACCTTAGCTGGAGTTATCAGCCAGAACATCCAAATGTGACCTCACCTTGTGGCCTGGGCTTCCTGACAGCATGGTGGCTGGTTCCCAGAGCATCTGTAGAGAGAGCCAGGCAGAAGAGTATCACCTTTTCTAACCTAGCCTCAGAAGCTTGATGTGTGACTTCCACAGCATTCTGGTTGTCAGGGAAATCACAAAGGCTTGGCCAGGCTTGAGGGAAAGGAAAATAGACTTCACCTCTTAAGGAGGGTTGGCAAGGTTCTGAGGGGGAATTTGGCACTAGAAATATTGTTGCAGCCATTTTATAAAAAGACAATCTGTTATAATAGGTAAAAATATTTGAACAAATAAGAGATGGAAATGGGGTAGGGAGATAATGAGATAATAGACTGTTAAAATTGACCAGTTAGGTTTGAAAAAAGAACAAGCTAGAAATTATAGAATTATAGAATATATAATCATTGGAATTTGAAACTCAGTGGATGGATTAAATAGCGTATTAAATATCTTTTTTAAAAGAATTAACATACTGGAACACAGAGCTTAAGAAAGTACCCGGAATATGTTATGGAGAAATAAGAAGTTACAAAATTTGAAAGTGATTGAGACATGGAAGGTAATTTGAGAAGGCCTAATAGGTAGAACTGGGGGTTCAGGAAGGAGAGAATAGAGACAATGAGGAAGAAGAAATACTTGAAGATGTAAAAGCTCAGAATATTTTCTAGGATATATGAATGATGTGAATACTCAGATTCTGGGAGTACTGTGAATCTGAAGAAAAAATAAAAGGAACTCCACACCTGAATATATTACAAACAATGAGATTGCAGATAAAGAGATAGTCTTAAAAGCAGACAGAGGAAAAGGTTACCTGTAAAGGAATAACACTTAAAGAGACCATTGGCTTCTCTACAGCCACTACAGTATTCAGGAGACAGTGAAATAATGTCTTCAAAATGCTGGTAGTTGATAACTGTCAACTTAGAATTATGGATCCAATGAAACTATCTTAAAAGCATGAGAACAAAATAAAAACATTTTCAGATTTTTTTTTAAATAGAGCATTTCACAGATGGGCCCTTATTTACAGAATTTCTAAAAGATGTCCTTTAGGAAGAAGAAAAATTTTCTCAGAAGGAAGGCCTTAAATGTAAGAAGGAATAGTCATCAAAGGAATTGGCAAACAATATTCTGTATTAAACAGTATAATAATGTCTAATTTGTCAGGTCAAAGAAAAACAAAACTAAAGAAATATACTGGACAATAGTAGCATTTAAGTTGGGAGGGGTTGAACAGAATCGGAGTCTTCTAACTCCCTTACAGTGTTTGAGAGGAAGGAAAATACATCAATTAAATTAGACATAGTCAAGGTAAATAGGCATGGCAAAATTTTAAGGGAACCACCAAAAGAATAGAGATAACTTCCAAACAAGTAGAGCAAAATAAAAAAAAAAGAAACTATTATAATAAGAAAAATATATAGTTCAAAGGAAGATGATAAAAAATGGGCATAGAGAAGTTGAATGAGTAGGATAAGGTAGAAATAAGTACAAATATCAATTTGCACAGTAAATGTCAGCAGATTAAACGAACCAGTTAAGTGCTTCACAACTCACTTTACGAGATTACTATACATTTAATGCAAAATCCAGAAAAGGATAATATGAGAAAGGAAAATTACTGAGTCAATCTTATGCTCATCAACATAATTATAAAGTCATGGCTTGGTGGGAAGGATGGCAACCATGAAAGCGGCAAAGAGCACAGCGCCTGCACCTGTCACTCCTGTTTTCAGGATGCCTCCAAGGACAAGATCGTGCCTTCTTCTGGTTTATTTCTTGGGTGGTGGTTGGCAGGATGTCTTTATTGATATCAATTCATTTGAACCTGTCTCTTAATATTCATGACCTGAGGCTGCTACACAGTGCCTGTGTTATATAACAGCACCTCTTTTACGATCTTTTGTGACCCAAGATGTCACAGTCTGATGAGTAATGAAGTGCTTGTGGGAGTTATTGAAGGATTAACTGTAGACTCTTAACCAATCCAAGAGTTGCAGGAGATGAGGCACCATCATAAAGAATTTATCAAAGTGATTTGTCTCTGTTGCTGTGGACAGATTACATTCTCATTCTGTCTCTGAAAGTTTATAACCAGTCTCTGAGTAGTTACAAAATGTATTATTAATAGTCCTTAGGAAAGCAATACATTTTGGCATGGTTTAAGCATTGCTCAAGTCCAGAAATTTGCAACAATCAGACCTGACCTCATAATATCACTGCCTCTTAAAATTTGACCCTCCTGAAACAAAACCTAAAGCAGTATTATGTCTCTCCCTTTGGATGCAGAGGACCTACCTGTCATCTACTCAGTGGCATGTTAAAGCTTGAGTTGGCAAATTAGGTTAAAGTTACAAGCGTGGATTTGCCTCTCCTCCTTCCTCTCTCTATGAGAGCTGTCATTGAGAAAAGGGCAAATAAAAAGGGATGCAAACCGCTCATAGGATTAGACTGGGTATCTGAACTGGGCAGAGTAGATGCTGCCTAGTTGTAAACTTTGGTCGATTCCTGGTGAAGAGGGAAAGTGCAGGGACTTCTCGTCCAGGCACTGATCTACTTAGTGCATAGCCCTGAGCTCTGCCTATTGTGAAGAAGTCAGAGACCCAGGCAGTTTTTGCTAGAGGAAAGGATCTCCCCAACATGAAGGACTCCAGGAGGAGTTGTTTTGTGTGTTTCCCTCAGGGACCTTTTGGGAAGGGTAGGACAGGAATCAGGTACCCCTGAGTCCCATGGTGAAAATACCATCCATACTCCACCCTTGTTTCCATCCAGCTACGAGAGGGCATTTTGCGAAGTCAGGAAAGCACACTAGGTGTTTCTCTGGAACCTGGTTTGGAAGGCCGTGTGGTGGGTCCAGGCCAGGAGGAGCTGGCTGCTGGGTCCTGCTCCCTCTTGTTAAGAGTAGATGAACTAGAGTGGCAGAACTCCAGAGGAGTCCCTCGGGTACTGGTGTGTCACATCCTTGTCCCTAAGGCAGCTGTCCATCCACCTCCCACTCCTGCAGCTCAGGGGGCAGAGGTGGAGCCCCAGCAGCGCTCACACTCTCCAGCATCGCCAGTGCCACCTGCTACACGTGTCCCTCCTTCTCAGACCTGCCCCCTCAGCAGTAGCCATCCTTAGTACTTTGAGGAAAGCAAAAGGAATTCCTCATCCAGAGTGGGAGGGCAAGGGAGCAGGGGCGAGGCAGAAAGAGACACAGAGAGCACAAGGAATTGGACATCTTCTCACGCTATGAACAAAGGGCAAAACATTATGTAGGAACACTTTTTTTTTTTTTCTTGAGGATGAGTAGGGTTTCTTTTTTGTCTTGGAGGGACACCTCTATTGAAAAAAAAGATGGTGTCGTTTAAGACTCTTGGACTAAATTTGGAGTATGAAGAGCAGGTTCAGGATTAGCTGACTGTTAGTGCAGCTGAGAAAGCACTAAAACAGACCCCGTCTGTGCCAACAGACCTGTGGACGTGCCTGGAAATAGTAGGAGATTTTACGTATTCTGTTGTTTTTTGATTTAAGGTAAATGTGAAATGCTAAGTTACTCATTTGCTATGTTTTCAGAATTCTTCTGCCTGATTTTTACATTGCAAGTGCTGCTGATGCTAGTGGTTAGAAGTAGCAATTGCATTTTACAAAAGAATTGTGTTGAAATTTTTCTAGCAATATCATTATTCTACATGTCTACCTGTTTTAGCATGACAAGAGGAGGTGAGAAACAAAACCAAGCTCTAATATTATGCTAAATCAATTTGACCTTTAGTGGGCAAAGCTGTTTATGCTTTATTGTTAAGTATCCAAGATATCAGTATTATTTTGGTTTAATGTGAACTGACTGTGAGCTGTATTAAATAACAAGTGTTTGCCATTTGAGCTTTGACAAGCTTGCATTCAAAACTTGGTCCTATCATTTACTAGCTGCCTCAGTTTCCTCGTCTGTCTAGAAGGAATAATATAACCTACCATGCAGGGGGTTGTGAGGATTAAGGGAGATTACTTATCACCAGTTCCACGCACAATACCTGGTACCTAATAGATGCCAAATAAATAGTAGAAATTATTCCTTATTCACGTAGCTCTCTAGTAAGGACTCTGGGCTTGATGACTGTGGTTTAAGCTTGAATGAGAAACTTTGAGGGGAAAAAACAGCATAATTCTCATTCAGACAGAAGTCTAGGTACCTGGTGAGGTTCATGCCCAGCCAGCAGCCTGCAAGGTCTAGAGCTGCCAATGAGGACTACCTGAGAATTAAATTCTTTTCCCTTTCCTTTTCTCCTTCAGACTCCTAAATTTAGTAAATTGGACTGGAAATGTCAGAAATCTGAGCTATGTGAGACCATAGGATATAGGAGAAGATCATGAATTTTCCAGTCCTGGCTCTGCTCTCTACCAGCTGGGTGCCTTAGTTTGTCTCCTCACTTATTAAGTGAGTGGTCCAGTGAGGTAGCATATGTGGAAATGGCAGCAAGTAACAGATACACAGCGCCTGGAGTCCATGTTCCTTGTTCTCACCCAGCCCACCTCCCACACCCCACCTTTGGCTCCTCTTCTGTGTTGGAAAATCCAGTGCTTTCTAGCAGGCCATCTACCACTTTGGAATAGCTTCTTGGTGTCGTCCAGGCATGTTTGTTGAGCAACCCTGGAGCACAGAGCTCCACAAACCAGAGACATGCCTTAGGGATGACCAGGCAAGCCCATTCCATAGCCCAAAGGACCATTTGCAGGAGAAAAGTTTTATTCTTACAGTTGTTACATAGGAAACAGTGGGTTGATCTCTGCCTCAAGTGGCTTACAATTCATTGACAAAATGTAGAAAAATTTAAATGTAAGATTTGGAGAAGAAAAGTTTGCACTCATATAAATAATAATGAGCAGGTTCTTGTTCATGATTTGAGGATAATTATTTTGTTATTTTAGTATTTACAGACCCATGTGAAGTAATCCTTGAATTTTCCTTTGGTTTAGTCTTCAGTCTCTGGCTGTCATGATGGGTAACGTTTTAATATAGGATAGTAGGTCCATTAAAATTCCTCCCAATCACCAAGACCTTCTTGGCACTTAACACATTACTGGTACTAAGTCAGAGTCTTGCAGAATTCAGTGTTGTCATCTGTCTGACTTTGTACCTTAATAAACCGGGTCTGTATACTTCCTTTTGCTTCTAATGCTTCTGTAGCCTGTGGTGAGACATCATCCTTTCCTTTATGATAATTGTGTTTTGGTGACCAAAGAAGTGTTTCTGGTGTTCTGAACCTCTCCTGATGGATCTTTTCTCTTCCCTATGAATGTTTGAGGAACTACCAGAGGAAGCCACAGAGAAGTGGACAAGTCCATGAGTTCTGGACTTGCCTTGGCTCAGATGCTTATTGCTTACAGAGTAAAAGCCCCAGTGCTTTCACATATTTATTCAAGAGGTAGATTTATGCAGATGAGAAAACTGAGGCTCAGTGAGGTTAAATCATATACCAGGCTACAGGCTACAAGTAAATAATAGAATTAGGATTTTAACCCCTGGATTCTGACTTCAAGCCCAATGTTCCTTTAACTATTACACATTAGCAGTTAGGGGAAATAATGGGTTACCAAAAAGAAAATATAAGTTTTGCAAAAGGAAGAGAAAGAGTAAGTCTTTGAGTCCCGGTATAGTACCAAGTGGACACTAATAAGGACAACTTGCATAGGGGCAAAGAAAGTTTTTCGAAACCTAGAGGGTGGCTGTGATTCTTATAAATAGGATAGACCTCAGGAGAATGGGTCTGGCAGATCAGTCCTTTGAATTGTCCAAACGGTCAAGGAGGCAGTTCCTAAATTGGCACAGAACAGGAAGATGCCCACAGCAGATTCTCCAGAGTCCAGCTAGGGGGATGCCTTGTGGAGACAGAGCCCACAGCCAAGGATACTAAGAATTGGTTTTGTGGGTTCAAGGGGTGAGTGAAACTCTCATCATATGTGGAAGAACTATGCCAACTCACCAACTCAGGTATACCTTAAGCCAGGTGTTAAGTGTCTTTGCTTAGCACCTAGCTTGGTTCAGGAACCTGCATTCAGTGAAGTAGTTTCTTGCTTGCAGAGCTACTCACCTGTGACCATTTTAGACTTGCTTTTTGTTTTTAATAAGAATACTAGGCTTCTACTATGTGCTGGGCATCATTCTTGATAGTGAATAATAAATAAGATCTCTGCCTTCATGGAACGTACAGTTGGGCAACCCAGACAATAAGGAAATGTTTAAAGTCAGAAAGAGACCCCTACTATGCAGAGATCAAACAAGGTTATTGTGATAGTGGGTGACTGGGTAGCTAGTTTGGTTAAGTGGTGAAGAAAAGCATCTCAGAGTAGGTTAACAGTAGACTGTACTCTGAATGAAAAGAAGCACCCTGCCCTGCCGAGGTGAATAAAAAAGAACATCCCAGGTAGGGAAGGACAAAAGGGGCAAAGGCCCTGAGCTGGGAACATGTTCATAATTGTTGAGGAACAGCAAAATGGCCAGTTGTGTCTGGAGTGTAGTGAGTGAGAGCACCAGTGGAATAAGGTATGGTGTTCAGGGGTGAACAAAAGCGAGAAGTTTGGGTTAAACTCCCATTGATTGTTTGAGCTACTTATCCACACTTGAGTTTATAAAGAAAGGGATAAGTGAGCCTTTGTTGAGCTTGGTGCTGATGGAAGTTACCACATCATCTCTAGATCCTGGGATAGTTTGAACAAATGGACAGCAAGAAACCACAGGAAGAATTGGGGCTCTCTTTGGAAGTGGTAGCTGTTTCATTCATTTATTCATCAAATATTTAATATCTGCTAGATGTAGCTAAGTGCTGTGAATATATAAAGATAAGTTAGGGTCTTCCCTGGTGGCGCAGTGGTTGAAAGTCCGCCTGCCGATGCAGGGGACACAGGTTCGTGCCCCGGTCCGGGAAGATCCCACATGCCACGGAGCAACTGGGCCTGTGAGCCATGGCCGCTGAGCCTGCGCGTCCGGAGCCTGTGCTCCGCAACGGGAGAGGCCACAACAGTGAGAGGTCCGCGTACTGCAAAAAAAAAAAAAAAAAAAGATAACTTAGAGCTGCCTAGGAAGCTCACACTCCTGTGTCCTTGTGGGAATCTTCACAAATAGCCCATCTCAAAGTTACATCTTTAAACTGAGATCTTCATGGATACCAAATCAGGTAATGTCTGTAATAGACACAGCGGCCCTTTGATTTCTGAGTTGGTTGTGGTCTTTCTAAGCAGGAACAATTTAGACCTTTTCCTTAATGCATTTCTGAAAGAGTGCCTCCATCTCTGCTCTTCCTGGCTGAGAATCAGTGAGTGTTGTCTTCATGCTCTCACTTACCTCTTCTTACCCACTCATTCCTGAGACTTACTAGTATACAATGGCAGAAAGTATTACTCTTTTCCTGGAGGAATATAAAGGGTGCCTAGAGTGCTCTGTTTTCCCCTCTCCTAAGATCCAAGCTGCATTCATTTATCACTGAATATTTCCATTTTAAGAAGCTTTAATTCCAGTAAGCATTGATGGAAGTTTGAAGCCCAAACATTTTAATGAAGTCATAAATCAAGAAGCCATAGCAGCTTTCTTCATACGTCCTCACACAAAATTATCCGCGGATAGGTTTCCTAAGGTGTTATAGTGCCTACTTCGGACAGGCAGGAGCATTCCCAGCTTGGGTTTTAATAAGCTATAGTCAACACAGTCCAAAAGTGGTATGAAGAAACTTGGCTTCGTGATTCAAGTGTCAGACACTGCATGCCCTTTTCTCATCCCCATCTCAGATTCTAGCTTTGATCAGACCCAGCCTTAAAGTTGCACATGTCAGTGGGCAAATATTTGTTTCTTTACTTTATCCCTGCCCTTTTAACTGCAGTAACCAGTGTACTCACCATTCACATCAGGTCCCAGTTTAATATCCAGCCTCATGTACTCATGTTTGGAATTCCACAGCTATTACCTTTATGTGTTGAAATGAGAAAGTGTGTTATCTATGGACTAAATTCTGTCTTAAAATATTCACTTACTTATAACCTCATACTTAATGCAGTTTTCCTGGGCTCAGTGGCTCTCTGTTTCAACATATTGTGTCTGTTTTATATAGTGTCATGGATTATGTAAATGCATTTACTATGAAATGGGACATGCACAAGCTTTGCAGATTGCCAAAGAGGTTGCCCTGTGGGCAGATGTTTCTATGAACTGTATCACTCATGATCTCTTCCTCCTTGCCACTTTCATTTACAGAGCATCCTGATGCCAGGCGTTACCATAGTAACATAGAAAGATTGTTCAAACAAAAATGGGAGAGAGACAGCACTGAGCTTTCACCTTCATGGTTCAAGGTTTCTGTGAGCCCACCAACCCAGTCAGAGGGTCTGGAGGAAGCAGGGAGCCCTACCCCCAAGGTTACTGACTATAATTAGAGATAAGAGTGTTGTAATACTTGTGGATTCTGAGAATTCAGTTCATCAGATATTTACTAAGTACCCACTGTGTGTCATTCAAGCAGCAGGAGATGTGGTGCTGCCTTCAAAGAACTTGTAATCTGGTAATCATACCCCTTTCACACAAAAGGGTTGTTATGCAGAAATCTTAACAAAATTTCCAAAAAGAATCCCTTTATTACCAGGCATCTTTTTTCCAAATCTCCTGAGGATGGGCTCTTGATTCATGATTATAAAACAAATTTTTGTACTGAATAGCCTGCTAATGGGATGAAAACGTGATCCTCCATATGAAATACGTAAACAAGCCTTCCACGTTTTTGGAAGTTCTCTGCTGCTATAGATAACGAAGTGATGGTTTATAGAACTTTGCAAGCCAAGTGCTTTGTTTCCTTGCAAAGATCTTAACCTGTTGAGAATACTGCAGGTGAGGTAGCGAGCGCAGAGGTTACAGGAACTCCAGATAGCAGTGAACTGGAAATTCATGTAGTTTTCTAGAGAAAAATAATCAAAATGCCATGGTGGTAAGTTAGAGGGAATGAATTGGAGTGAAAATTAGCTGAATTCCATTTTTCGCATAAGCAAGTAGCAAGGAACATTTAGGTCATCCGGAGCTAAGTTATTTCTTGAACGTTTGCTACCTCTGAAAGCTGTATCAGTCCTTCAGGTATACTATATATGGTATTGTTTACGACATTACCATTCTATCCTAATTGTAGTTAGATTAAGTGAGTCTTTTCAGTGCTTGGTGAATCTGACTTACAAGTAAAAGTGAAATTTCTTCATGGATTTAAAAGTATCTTGGTTCATAGATGAGCTCATGATGTTGAGTTATTAAATGATAAACATTAAAGAGTACTCACTGATAGTAACAGCTGATTTATTGGTTTAAATGAGTAGTTTATAATCTCGTGTTTACCTCCCTCAAAGTATTTCTGTGTAATAATAGTTTCTCTCAGAAAATGACTCAATTCCATATAGTATTTTTGTGGTGAAAAAGAATAAGCTAAACAAAAATAGAATGTTATAAATTTTTAAAATTTGACCTTCCCCGATGCCCTGAATGCTGCATCTTTACTCTTTGACTCATTGGAAGGGTGAAAAGTAGCTCTCAGAGTGATATTACTCAGAGACTCTAATGATGCTTAAAAGTCAGATTCACTGGTTTGAGTTTTAATGCTATCATGAATTCCAGCCTCTAGAAGGATGGATTTGTAAGCAATCAAATGGCCCAAAGTTAGCAACAGAAGTGTGAGAAGGACACAGATAATCCACGCACTGTGTAGTCAGCACTTGCAGGCAGCATTTGAGCAAGTTGGAGAGGTCAGTCTGTCGTGCTGTCCTTCTGCAGACCACACAGCCGCTGCTAGAGCACGAGGGGAAGACCCCCTGCCCGTCACAGCCAGTCTAGCAATGAGTGTTTTCTTCCTCTCTAGCCTGAGAGAAACTATTTCAGAGCAGTTATTTGATGTGTCCGTGGAGTGGTCAATAGCTCATCCTACAAAGGGAATAACTGGTGAGTTATGAAGTATTGGAGATCTGGAGGTGAAAATGCTTAGAGTTTAGATACCTGACTTTAGAGAAGTAGGTTAACAGTGTCAATTCCCCCAGAGAAGGCTGTTCTTAGCCATCCACATTCTCTTGTCCAGTTACTCTTGAGCAAGAACCTCATTTGTAGCTGCTTGTCTGTGGTTAGAGATTCATTTTATGAACTTAGAACTATGACTTTCTTAGCAGGAACACAGCTAACTTCGGTTTAAATTTATATCCACAGGTGACAACACCATTTTCTAGCAAAGATAGCATCACCCACTGCAAGTTGCCATTACATTCTGTTCCTTTCTGCTTTGGGTACAAATTCATCACAAAAATAAGCATTGATGTTCTAAGCACATGCCCTGGCTTTTGAAACAGTCCATAATATAGGTCTAGATTTGTTTGGAGAAAAAAATGAGACCACGAATGTGCAAAGTACTTACCACAAACAGAACTGGACTTGATTATCTGTAAAACAGGTAATGGTGAAATTACCTACCTTAGAGGGTTGCTGAGGGGACAAAATGAGATAATGCAGGGGTGTTGATCAGGAAAATAGTGCAGGAAGCAAAAATCACTCTAGTAGTTCGAGCAGAAAGGGATTGCATAAAGAGGATTAAGTGCTGACTAAACTATTGGAAAGCCGGGACAGTAGAAGTCAGGAATGGTCAGGTCCAAGCACACACCACTGTAGCAGTGATCCAGAGGTCAGGGACTACCACAGCCTCCTCTAAGCTCTGACAACACCATGGCCAGGATACAGGAATGCTGAATACAGCTGCCTCGCTGCTTGTCATTCTGAGCGGGAGCTGACCTGCAGGACAGTGGCCTCTCACTTGCTTGGGCCTCCAGGTCTCCTGCAGCATGCAGTACACGTCCAGAACACTGCCACAAACAGGAGTCGGGGCGACATGTTTTAAGCCTCAGCCTCTCCAACTAGAAGGAAGGTGGAGAATGCAGATTGGGAAAACCAAGTCACATTATTTACCACAACAGGAAAGTGCTTACCACAGTGCCTGCTGAAGTCTAGTTATATTCCTGCTGCTTTTGATATTCAGATGTAAGGTAGTACTTTTAACTCCCATGTCTCCATCCTCATTTCCTAGAGCTCTTTGGACAAGTTGATATCTAATGATACCCAGAGACCCAGAACGGTGGAGGGGTTGTTCTCCCACAAGGCTTGAACTTGACACCCCTGGCTTGGGAGGCCCTGTTGATCTGGTCGAGGCTGATGCCAAAGCTCTCAGGGCACACGACCAGGTGTCCCATGGAACATACAGCTTTACTTGGGGAAACCCCTCACTAGCAGATGAAGTCAGGAGCCTCAATTAGAAGTTCCAGAGGAGAAGCAGTTTAGTCCATACCCTATAGAATTGTGCTGTCCAATATGATAACAACATATTTAACAACACATGTGGTGATTGAAATTTAAATTATTTGTAATTAAATAAAATTTGGAATTCTCAGTAGCCACATGTAACTAGTGGCCATCGTATTGGACAGTGCAGACGTAGAATAGTTCCATCAATTTCAGCACTTGCTAGAATGTCTCTTCACATGACAGTCAGAACTTGCAAGCATAGCTGAACTCTACAATCTTTGCAAGTTTTCTGAAATATTAATGGCATAGAGTATCATTTTAGGGCCCCAGTGATTTCCCAGTCTGCCCTTGTAGTCCTAGGGCTTTTCGGTGACCCCCAAAGTTGCCCTTGGTATTTGGCAAGGAGAGCCAGGAGTATGGTAGTGGCTGTATAATACCTCACTGACCAGTTGACCACTAATCAAAGGTCGAGTATCCCTGATGGACCAGTCTGGCATGGATATGCTAGGAATCATCACAGCCAGATGGGCAAGGCAGGATCCTTTGATTGCATGTTCTTTCTCCAGCATACTCCCTCCAGATAGCTGCTTCTTCTGCCTCTAACATTCTGTATGCCTTTGAAGTTTGATGTTCTACCTTGAAGCTTTGAAATAATTCATTAAAAAATTTATCCTTGAGCTCCCAACCTGTTGGTAGACAAAATGCATGCTTTGAGTTAGATGTGATCACTGTACCCTGTGCTGCTGTACAGTGCTCACAGCACTGGCTCTTGCAGGTGAAATGTACCTTCCCTGCATCATTTGCTGACACTCCAGTGTGGTGATTCTGAGCCCTGTGGGCAGAAACCTTCATGAACCAATGTGGCTAGCATTCATTCCACACCTACACGTTTTCTGTCTCCACCTTCCATCCTTGGCAACAGAGCTGCATTGGGAGAATATCCCAAGTTTGGACTTAGCTACACTTGGGCTCCTGAAAAAATCCTGAGTGAGGCCATTGAAAATGAATGGAATATTCATGATAATTTCTCCTCCTGGTTCTATAATTTTCTTGTATCAAGGCAGATGACAATGAAACTACATACTTCATTATTTGGCTATCCATAGAAATACCTTCACCACCCTAGAATTTAACATTATGCTTTTGTCTTTTGTTGAAAGTAGCTGTATGTAAAAGTTTCCTGCACTTTTTGTTTAAAAAAAGAAGTATCAAAAACATATTCATGTGTTTCAATGCCTCTTGTGTAAAGAGTTGAGAGATAATTCCTCTTATAATTCAATACTAGAGCAAAAGTTGTCTTTACTAACAAACTTATATGCTACCTCTTTCAAATTGTTGACAGTTGTATAATCCATTCAAATCTCTTTTTGTCTTGGCTCCAAGGAAGCTCTAAAAAAATTTTTGTTCACTTGTAGTAGTTTTCCTAGCCTAGATTTTCTGGTATAATAATCATCTCCTACCAAGACTTATCATCACTTGTTCTTATTATTATACTTCCCTATATTTAAGAATTTTGGGTTTTTTGTTATTGTTGTTTTGTTTTAGTAATCGTATGTTCTTATAAACCTCCTATTCTTTTTGGACATAAATTAAACATCAATAAATAAATGAATACCAACTTGTGTATGAAAAGTCACCTATGGAGACTTTTAAAATGTATATGTCTGGAGCTCACAACTAGTGAGTCAGAATCTCTGGGGGCAGGACTGGAATATGTATGTGTACATATGTGTGTGTATATATATATATATATATATATATATTCTTTTAAATCTCCACAGGTGATTTCGATGTGTTCTTCTGGTTAAGAGCCACTGAAGTAACTCAGTGGATGAGTGATGTGATAAAAAACTGGAAACTCAGCAGTCAATGGATTGTGTCATAGCTGGGCCATGTGAGATGGCAGGTCAAGCAAGTAGTGGCAGGTGCTTAAAGAACTTCCAAGAAAAAGGGATATAGTTGCAGTAAAGTCATGATTCCAGGGCAGTTGACTTCCTTCATTTGTTCATTCCAACATATGTAAGTGCCTGTTATGTTTCAGGTACTATGATTAGCACTCAGTATACCAAAATGGTACAGTCCCCTGCCTCTAAGGAGCTCACAGTGTAGTGGAACTGTCAGACATATAGATAACAACCAGACAGTGTAACAAATATAAGGATAGAGGCACGCCTAGAGCATCATGGCAGCCCAAAGAAGAGTTATCTGGCCAAATCTTGAGGGAAGAGGTCAATGAAGGCTTCCTGGAGGAAATATCTGGAGATCTGGGTCTCATAGGATGACTAGAAGTTATCCAGGTGAAATATTTTCCCGGAAGAGGCACCAGCATCTATAGCTGCACAACAGCTTACCCCAAAACTTAGTGGCTTAAAGCAATAAACACTTATTATCTCACAGTCCCTATGGGTCAGGAATTTGAAAGTGGCTTAGCCTGAAGGGTTCTAGCTCAAGGTCTCTCAGAAATGGTTTGCTCATGCAGCTGTTGGCTGGAAGCCTCAGTTCCTTACCATGTGGGTTTCTTGATAGGCCTGCCCACGTGTTCTTATGACATGACATCTGGCTTCTCCCAGAGTAAATGGTCCAAGAGAAAACAAAGCAAAACCAAAATATCTTTTATGACCTAATCTTAGAAGTCACACAAAATTCTAGTGATTATACAAGTTAGCCCTATGCAAGAAGGGAGGGGACTACACAAGGGCATGAGATCATTGAGGAGATCTTGGAAGCTGGCTGCCACACAAGGACATCAATATTAAGATAAAGAATGGCAGAAGAAGTTGGCAAGGTGCAGGACCTAATCATGAAGGACCCCAACAGCCATCATTAAGGACCTGACACATCATCTATAGGCAGCGCGGAGCCACAGAAGGGAGGTGTAAGAAGAGAAGGTTGGTGTCAGATTTATGTTTTAGAAAGGGCTCTTGGACAATATGGAGAAAGAGTTTGGAACAGAAGGGCCAGTGAGCTGTCACAAAAGTCCAGCAAGGTGACACAGGCCCAGATCAGAGCAGCTGTGATATGGAAATGTCTCTCTGCCTCTTTGCTACTCAAAATGTGGTCCGTGGAGCACAATGCCAAGCAGCACTGGCATCATCTGAGAGCTTGAAGAAATGCAGGATCCCAGGCGTCACCCTAGACATAATAAAAGAATCTGATTCATATGGACCTAGAAGTTTGAGAAGTACTATTACAAAGGCTGCGTAGAAATAATTACAAATTTGAGTGCTGAGGGAAAAAGAGGGCAGAAGATTGACTCCTAAGTCATATTGGCTCCACTTCAAAGCTAGAGAGCATACTGTAAACATTTTTACCTGAATCTACAGAATGAGTCTAGAGAGCTATGGATTTTCACAGTGTCGCTAATCATGTCATGCGATCTAATAACAAAAAGACATTCTCTTTTATTATGAATTGTAGTCACGTAAATGGTGCCAACAAAGGAAACATACCAAATACGTCCCTGTTGGAAAGCTTCACAATGTTTTCCAACCAGAGAATTTGTTTTGTCTCAGTCTGAAGAACAGAAACCTACATTTTCAGAAAAGAGGCCCTGAGGAATAATATGATAGACAGGGATTTGGAAAGCTACAAGATAGTGCACATTCTGGAAAATGTCCTAATTTCCAGATGACCTTTCCAAGTATTGTCTTCCCTGGGATCAGATTTGGGAGCCAGTTAACTGCTGAGCCTCACACAGTAAATATCTGCCAGGAAATCCATTACTTGCTTTATGGTCAATGGGAACCACCACCCAGTGGTTTTTGCACTTGCTAAGTACAACTGCATCCTGTGAGGTCTGCCGGCTGGCAAGCACTCACTGCCATCATGTGCCATGTGCCAATCTTTGCTTTTCTCCTTCCTTCCTCTACCCAGATCTTTACAATTAGGAAAATTATATAAATGAGTTAGTGCTGGGCTTCCCTGGTGGCGCAGTGGTTGAGAGTCCGCCTGCCGATGCAGGGGACACGGGTTCGTGCCCCAGTCCGGGAGGATCCCACATGCCGCGGAGCGGCTGGGCCCGTGGGCCATGGCCGCTGGGCCTGCGCGTCCGGAGCCTGTGCTCCGCAACGGGAGAGGCCACAACAGTGAGAGGCCTGCGTACCGCAAAAAAAAAAAACAAAACAAAAAAAAAAAAACAATGAGTTAGTGCTCATCTCAGAACTCAAATAGATATTTTAGCCAGTTCTGCAAAGAAAGAGGGAATGAATATATATGAATCAATCAATCAATCAATCAATCAATCAAACCTCCAAAAAACTTACAACCTAGCATTGGCACAATAAGAGTATTTTATTTATGGAGGAAGAAGAGTTTCCAGTGAGTTATTGATCATTTATTGAGTCATTTTTAGATTGGCTTCTCACAATGATATTTGTTGCCATTTAGAGCGATTAGGCAGTCCCTGACAAATAAATCCAAGGCTCCCAGTAATTACAGAGTCTTGGGTAGTAAATCTGTAAGCTGCCTGTCACCTGTAACCTCCTCCTGTGGGATTTCCAAGAATCCCAAGTTGAGGAGAAAGCTGTCAGTAGTAATGGCCCCTCCTGAGCTTTGGGACTTCCATGTCAGTACTCCCAACCCAAACCCTTAGTGAGCATTAAAAATAAGATACAACTTCTCCTCATGGAAATGAGCTAGAGTTGAGGTAAGAGCTGCTAATTGAGATCATTCCCAAATCTTGTGAAAGATAAACCTCATTTTCCTCTCTTTGATTATGTGATCTCAACAGGCATCATGTCCCTATTCCTCAGAAAGTTTACTTAGGAAGGCATTCTTGAGATTCCAGAAAATCATCAGTCAGAGAATTTGTGACTTGCCCTCCCTCCCAGCCCCTGACGTCACCTCTCCTGGTCCTCCTTAACCTACTCTGCTTTATTTCATCCCACAGTACTGGTCACCTTCTAAACCACAAGATAATATACTTACTTATCTTTATTATCAAGCTCCCTCCACTAGAATGTGAGCCCCATGAGGACAGGGATTTTAGTCTGTTGTGTTTTCTGCTGTATCCCAAGCACCTTGAAAGTACCTGGCACGTAGCAGGTACTCGATAAATATTATTTCAATAAATTTAAGATCCTAAAGGACCTTGAAACCTGTAGTGCCTTTGTTTAGAGATGAGATTCAAACTCTGAGTTTGTGACTTGCTAGTTTGCAGAGGCAGATATAAAACTCAAACCCAGATCCTCCTCTCAAGCTTGTGTCCTTTTCACCACTTCTGGCCACCTTTAGCTGGTGGAGCTGGGTTGGAGAGTGGAGGCTACTGGTCCTGGTTCACAAGAAGGGACTTTCTAAGGGCTTCCCAGATTTAGGCAGGTGTCATGGACATCTTCTGTTCTTGAGAAGACCTTGGTAGTCAAATGTTGCTGAAGCCTTTTGTTTCTTGGTCATATTAGCCAATTTCTGCTGCTAGGAATTTCTCCCTGCCTGAAGAATGGCCCCACCTAAGCACACACAATTCTCCTCCCTAAATCAGCACACAGCTCTGTCAGGAAGAGTCATAACCTCCACCCCAACCCGCTTTGGTGCACCTTGGGCAGCAGGACTGGTGGTGGAGTCACTGAGGAGCTGAAGCCCCTTCCAAGCCATCCTCCTGAAGCAAGCACTGTTCTGACCTTTGAAACACTGCGGGACACTATCTTCTGTGACTCTTTGGTACTTACCACTCCTAGTTACTCCAGATGGTCACACAGCCCAGCTCTGGACCCAAAACCATACCCCAACAACTCGGCAGTCTTGCTCGCCCTCCCCCCTTCCCCATACCACCCTCACCATCACCAAGGGGCCAAAAAGGAGACTTGTAGAAACCAAGCAAGATTGAGCTCACTGAAGGAAAGAGTCAAGAGTTCTACAGTAGAAAGGGAAGACCTAGGAAACAGGAAGAGGACCAGGAAATAGGCAGGGCTCACAGCCTACAGAGGAACATTGTCTGGGGAGGTGAATCAACTACAATACAGTGTCATTAGAAAATATTAACTTTTTACCCATTGACTATTATGTTCAAAACCTCTCTCATAAGGCCCACAAACTTCCTTATTACAGGGCTGTCATTTTTCAATAGGAATACTCAGATTCAGCAGTTCAAAAGTGATTGCTTGGAATAATCTCCTACATGGTGTTAAATCTCTAGAGAAAAATGTAGAAGGTCTTTCTGCCCATCAGATGCTGTTCCCTAGAGAGAAGCGGGGAGAAAGGGGGAGAGCAGGAATTAACAACATGGTTCCTTTGGCTTCACAGGAGCTCCTAGCTAGTGTGTGTGTTAAGGAAGTGTCTCATTTTCAGGGAGAGAGTGATTAACACACCAGGTATTGCTCTGGCTCCCCTGGGAGACAGAGGAGACAAAGCTGGAAGGCAACATTCACAGGCCATCGTGGGCAGCCCCACCTAGAAACCAGCCTAGCTTGTTTTTATCATTTCTTCCTTCTAGTGCACAGCCCATCCTTATTCCTGTACCTCGTTTCATCCATCTGAATACCTACTGTGTGTCAGGCTCTGTGCTAGGTATGCTTCAAGGAGGCAAAGTTGAGTCCTGTGCAACCTGGTTTCAAAGACCTCAGGTGCTCTGTAAAGATATAAGTAGGTGAGCAAATAATCAGCAGCTATTGGAAAAATGAATGCATCATTATAAAAAGGCATTGGCATTGGGCTGTGAGCTCTTAACTGCTTCAGGAGCTAAAGCAGGCCTCTGAGCGGAGTTACCATCTGAACTTGGTGCCTCACAATTTCCCTTAATCAGATTCCCAGATTCTCATCAGTAAGCCCGACCAGGATATCCCCTCCCCTAGGACTTTTTCTGTCTTTTTCCTTTATTCGATGTCTGATCTGTGTGGTCTAACACTTAGAGCATTGAAGGAGCATGCTGGGTCCTTTGTGTCTAACTCAGCCCTCTAGGAGCACTATACACTTTTTTGTCCAAAGGGGGGTTTGTTATAATATCTGAAAGGAGACTTCTGGCAACTTCCTTGAGGTAGGGCCCCATAAACTCTACTCATTACTTCATAGAATCATCCAACTCTAGAGCTGAACTGACCCTCCAGATCACCTCAGCCTGTTGACAGTTGATAGGCATCAGCCTCGGGAAGCCAGAGAACTGCCCAGGAGGGCTGAATCTAGGCCAGGCCGTGGTTCTGCACTTTTCTGGGTACTTTTCAGGTCCCTCCAGGGAACACACATTTGTCAGACTAGTGGAGTGAATAGGAACAGGCGTGACACTCAGAGAAGGGGTCATGTGTGTGAGGTTCACTGAGTCATGGAGCTGGAAGGTCATCTCGGCCGCCTTCCTCATTTTCCTCATGAAGAAAGAGAAGCGAGAGAAGGTAAGCTTAATCTTCTCAACCAGAGGGGGCGCTGCCCTCTAAGGGGGTTTAGAAATGTGTGTGATCATTTTTGGTTGTCACAATGACTAGGAGTGATACTGGTATTTACTGCGCAGGTACCAGGGATGCTACACATATTGAAACAGTCCTATCCGGTGAGGACTCGCCCAGCCCCAGGTGGCAGCAGCACACTGAGAACCACGGGATTAAAGTGACTTTGCTTATGGCGAAAAGAGCCCGTCAGGAGCGCAAGGAAACTGACTTTGTGGTAGTTTACAGAGCAGTAGTTCATCATTGTGTGCGTATTTGGGAGTGGGTCACCAACTCCTCTGAGAACTGATTAAAAATCTCCTCTTTGGGGAAACCTTCACATATACATGAACTTTGCACTTAATTTTAATGGGTTATAAGCCCCTTTAAGCCCATCCATGAACCCCAGGTTAATAACTCTGGTCTAGAAAGAGACATAAAGGTAGAAGAAATTAAATATGTGTATATTTTCTTATGGATAAAGGGGTGTCTGCCTAATAGAATGAATAATAAATGTCTTTTTTTTCCCTATCAAGTGGGTACAGTGCTATCCAGACTATTAGACCCCTTTTTTTTCATTCATCAGAAGCTCTGGAAAATTCACTTGAAAATTATAGCCGATGGTTCTTAGTGAGAGCCAACTGAACACCGAATCTGCTTCCAGCACCTTCCTTCCTTTTGTTGTCCGCACATTAGAAGTGCTGGGAGGTGGGAGTGGGTACTTACTTCAAAGGATCCCTCTCCCTAGCTGTGAAGAGTCTCTCCTGCAATCGTGTGTGTCCTGACTGAGTTAGAAGGACTGCAGATTTAAAGTACTAGTCAAGCTGTAAATCATACGCTGTGTTTTTCAAAGTGGGCAATTTCTGACTCATTAAATCACTTAAATGGCAAAATGCTCCATTTCAGGATGCTGTGTTCCTCCCTTTTGCAACAGGTAGTGGATTGTCAAGCCTCTGTGGTGCTGTTTTGGAGAGGAGAGGGGATGAGGGCAGGAGAGAGGTGAGAAAAGGAGAGGAAAGATGGGCAGCTTGCTGCCACCCTGTGCGAAAGGACTTAGGGTCAAGTGTAAAAGTAGAGCCCAACAGACGTTCCGAATAGTTACCCTTCAAGAACTTTAACTCACTCACACCTGACAGATCGCTCTGGGGCATATTTTCTTGTCCATTTTACTAATGAAGAAACTGTGGCTCAGAGACATTAAATAACTTTTTTTCACAGTTACATAAAATTCCAACCCAGCCCTCTGTGACTCCTAGGCCAATTTCTCCCCACCCCAGTGCTTCCCAGACACCCAGCTAGCTTGTGTAAATGAGCAAACGCAGCTAATGATGCCTTCAAACTGCTAAAATTACCTGCTCAGCAGGGACCTCCATACCTTCAAATTACCAAAGCTCCCCAGCTACAGCACCATTCTCAGGCTGCTCTTGGTCTGTCCGGGATGCTGGGGACGAGGCTGCTGACTTTCTTTTAGCTTTCTGATGATCTGTCAAGGCCACACAGAAACCTGTCAAGGCAGCATCTCTCATGGGCTTTCTTCCCTCTTTCTCTTGACTTTGAACCTTTCCTTCTGTACTGATGGGAGAGGCAAGTGCCTGAGAATGCAGCCCCTGAGAGCCTCCCAAGCAAGGCTTGGACACATCAAGAGGCAGCCTGCATCTACGTTCACTTAGCTGATGGCTCTGTTTCATCCCCCAAAGTTCCTTGTTCTGCTCCCCTTGGATATTTGTTTTTCCCTCTGTTGAGCCAAATACTCTGTGTGCTGGTGGACAAGAAGTCCTTTCCCACTGCCTCCTGTCAGGGAGTCGTACCTATTGCTGAACAAGTGACTTCCTGCCTACTGCGACAGTGCTTACCATTCTCTTAGGTGGCTAGCATCTTATTACTGAATACTTTGTGTCTAGAAGGTGATCTTTCTGAAGGTAGTGGACCTTTGTTTGTACCACTTGCTAAGCAGAAAGGCATATCCCCCTCCCTTCCTGCTGGGTATGATTTTCTACCCTTGACCCGTCTCCAGCAGAGTTGATGAAGGAGCTTAGTTAGGTCTGATCAGAGTCTGAGTGAAATTCCACTGCCTCTCTGGCAGGGCACTCACAGCCAAGATCTCCTTTTCTGAACCTAGTTGAAAACTAGCACATCAGATGGAACTAGTGAGCTACAGTCTTTCTCATTTTCTTCTCTAAGTCTCATCCAGTTATGCCTGAAACCATTGATTACAAGTTGGTGTTTGATTTTCCTACTTCTTCAGCAAGAACCACCAATACTCAGTCAGACTCTAAAATTGGTCTTAGAATCCCAGCGCCAAGTATAGAGCCCAGAGACTGTTGAGAGATTCGACCTTTGAGGATTTTCATTCTGGAATCATGTCTTTTGAAGGGAAAATAGAAAGAGCACTAAGCCAGGAGTCAGAAGACCAAAGGTTTAGCTCAAGCTCAGCAACTAACTGCTCACACGACCCAAGTCACTTTCTCATCCAGTTTCCCCAACTGTAAAAAAGAGTTTTACACTTAGATTTTCTCTAAAGCAGCGCTGTCCACTGGAAATATAACAGGAGCCACCTAAGTAATTCTAAATTTTCTAGTAGCTACATTATAAATAGAAAAAAAGAAACAGGGACTTCCCTGGCGGTCCAGTGGCTAAGACTTTGCCTTCCAGGGAGCTAAGATCCCACATGCCTGGCGGCCAAAACACCAAAACATTCAAAAAAGAAAAACAGAAGCAATATTGTAACAAATTCAGTAAAGACTTTAAAAAGGGACCAAAAAAAGAAACAGAAAAAAATATTTTCAATAATTTTCATAATATATTTTATATAACCTAATATATCCAAAATAATGTTATTGCAACATGTGATCATATATTTCATATTCTTTTCCTTACTAATTTTTGAAACTCAATGTGTATTTTACACTAACAATGCATCTCAGTTCAGACTAGATACATTTCAAGTGTTCAATATAGCCACATGGCTAATGGCTACCATATTGGACAATGCAGCTTTAAAATCTTCTGGCTATTAAGTTTTAAATCTGCCACAGTTCTCTATTTGAAACTATTGAAGTCAGATGCAGGATTCAGAATTTTTCATCTTAACAGGTAATACAATATTTATCATATATTATGTGATACTCCTAGGGGTCTGGAGCAGCACTCCATGATCAAACAAATATTTCTGTAGCAAAAAGTATGACAGTTCATACCAAGTGAGATAAATGAAGATGATAATTAGTATCTTGTAGGTTGAATGTTGCTGGCAAGGGAGTTAAATAAAAAACTTCCGATTTTCAGAGGGTTTTATCTTTTGAAATTACAGATAAAGGATGTGGATCTGTACTATGAAAACTGTGTATGCTTAGCTTCAATATTTACTTCGTTGTTTCATTTATCAAAAACCAGCCCAGAACTAATATGGTAATACCGTTGTCCATTTGCTGGCCATGGACATGGTATAATGGTTGTCTTCTCCCTTATTTTTTCATTTTTTAAAAATTTTTGTTGGAGTATAGTTGATTTACAATGTTGTGTTAGTTTCTGCCTTACAGCAAAGTGAATCAGTTATACATACACATATATCCACTCTTTTCCTCCCTTATTTTGAATCTCAGTAGTGATGAGATTCAATCTTTGAATCCCCAGCAAACTTAAAAGATAATCCATGGGGCCTAGATTTAGGATTGCCAGAGAAAATACAGGACACTCAGTTAAATTTGAATTTCACATAAACATCAAACAACTTTTTAATATAAGTATGTCCCACACAATATTTGAATTTTAGATAAAGTTTATCCAAAATTCAAATTTACCTGGCCATCTTGTATTTTTATGTACTAACTCCGACAGGTTAAAAGCTGTCAGAAGTAGACTGCTGCTTCTTATGGGCCAGCTAAAGCAGTGTGAGGGAAGACTTTCTTTTTCATCTTGCATCACATTTTCTCAGACAAAATATACAGAGAGGTCTGTCTGGATGGTTAAGGAGGCTAGAAATCTGGTTTTTAAATTCCAGAATCCAAAAAATCCAGAATGACAAAGAATGCAATTACTAATGTGACATTTGCAGTCCTCATGGCAAGGTCATTGCCAGGGAACTTTGAGCCAAAAGCTAATCTGACATGCTTAATTGACTGTCTTAATGTCCTCAAGAACCTCGTCAGGTTATAAGCCACAAACCAAACATGCAGCCCTGAGTTAGGAGCTTCTTAATCTCCACCAAGGATTCCAGAAAGAAAACCAAGGAGGGTGAATTAGGAACCATCTCTATTTTTTAAAATGGGAGGTGTTGGGGGGCAGTGGTGGACGTTTGTTGAGAGCATAATTCCCTCTCTAAATGCCTCAGAAATTAAGAGGTGCCAAGAGGAAGTGCTGCTTTAAGAACCATCTGGCTCACCCAGGTGCAGGGATGGGGAGGCTTGACACTTGCATCAAAAGTGGGCTTCAGCCAGAGGTCCTAAATCCCTGGGAATTTGTCTTTTGTATGCTAATGAGATGACCCACAGGTTGGGGAGGACCCTAGATAGGTTCAGGATAGGGGCTGGCTGTCCTCACCCCCACTCCAGCCTCCTGAGAGGGGAGAGAGGCTGGAGATTGAATTCAATCACCAATGTCCAAGGATTAACTCTATCATGCCTACACAATGAAACTTTAATAAAAAACCCCTAAACAACAGAAAAAAAGAAAGTGGGCTTCAGCTCCTATAAACAGCATTGTTCCCAGCCCCGCTGCCTAGCTGGGGGCTTTAAGTCTCTCAGAGAGAGTCAGCAGAGCAGGTGGCAAATTTGACAGACGAAGGAGAGGCCAGCATGGTACCCACTGGTTCAGTGGGCTGCACTCAGGGTCTCCCGAACTCAGGTGACATCCTTCCCAATGACTTGTGAAAGTGCTGGGTCAAAAGCACCTGACTGAGGAACTGTTCCAGATTAAAGGAGACCAAAGGGACATGACAAGCAAATGCACTACAAGATCCTGGATTGAACTCTGGATTAGAAACAAAAAAAAAAACGTTGCTGTAAAGGACATTATTGAGAGACAACTGGTAAAATTTGAATATAAGGCATTTATTAGACAGTAGTTTTGTCATTGTTAAAATTCTTCACTGTAGCTGTACTGTGAATAAGAGACTGTCTTTGTTCCTAGTTTTTAAAGGTAAAGGTTTTATGGTTTCAAATGGTTCAGAAAATATATATATATATATATATATATATATATATATATATATATAGTATTTAGTACATAGAATATATAGTATTCTCTCACATATGTGCACAGAAGTGTGGCAGAAATTAACTATTGGTGAATCTATGTGAAGTGTACAGAGGTTCATTGTACTATTTTTATAACTTCTAGTAAGAATTTTTTTAATAAATTTTTTTTTTAATAAAAAAGGAAAAAAGGATGGCCGCCTGGCAAAACCTAAAAACAGATGTCTCAAAAGGGTAGCCATGGGAGGGAGCCAGCTTCCTGAGTCAGGAGCTACTGGAATTCGAGTAGGTTTAGTCTCTCTGCCCTTGAACTTCACTGACTTTCCATTTCAGAGGTCGTGTGGTTTGGTGGGAAGAGCCTGCACAGCAGACACACAGGCCTGGTGTTCCGTGGGCTGCAGGGCCCTAGCTGTTGAACCTTGCTGAGCCTCAGTTTCCTAACCTGCATAAAAGGGGTATGGCAACTTACCTCGCAGCCTTGCTGTCAGGATTGGAGGTGATCTTTACAAAGCCCCTGGCTGAGTATCTGGCATGTAATAGGTACCCCCCAACACCACCAAATTAAATATATCTTTGTTTCCACAGAAAGACCATGGCTGGTTGGCTCCAGTCTTTTATTATTTTCAGGCACCGAAAGCAACAGTCTGTTGCCAAGTCTAAGGACCTGAAACTCAGGCTCTGCCCCTCTGGAAACCTCTAACTGCAAGCCCCGATGGAAATCCTATTCGTTAAACTGCACCGAGCAGTGTTTCCAAGCATGATTCGTTTCCTTGCAGGCATAATCACTCCAGACAAAACTACTGCAAGCCCTTTCTAGACAGCTTTTGAAAATCTTTCCTTCCCCAGCTGCCACACAGCATGAGAAGTGAGATCAGGTTATCAGCTCAGAGGATTGAAAAGGATGAAATTAACTCTGGACTTTTACCTTGAGACAAATGACTTCACAAGACATGGGAGGTAAAAGTAAAAAGAACTGTCTGGGGCTGTGAGTGAATGGCAGTGACGCTGAGCCAGAAGACTGGGGATAGAATGCTGCTCTGCTGTTTGCTAGCCTGGGATTCTAGGCGAGCCACTCTGAGCCCGTGGCTTTATTTGTGAGATGCAGATGCTAAGGCTTCAGAGTTGGTGAATTAATCAAAGAGACAAAGTCTGTGGAGGGGCTGGGTAAACTGCAAAGGGCTGTGTCATAGGAAGCCTTGCTCAAAGTGTAGTTCAGCATCGATTTCATGGGGAGACAAAGGCAGACTCTTCGGCCCGACCCCAGACCTACTGGATTGGAATTTACTTTTTTTTTTTTTTTTTTTTGAGGTACGCGGGCCTCTCACTGTTGTGGTCTCTCCCGTTGCGGAGCACAGGCTCCGGATGTACAGGCTCAGCGGCCATGGCTCACAGGCCCAGCTGCTCCGCGGCATGTGGGATCCTCCCGGACCGGGGCACGGACCGGCATCCCCCGCATTGGCAGGCGGACTCCCAACCACTGCGCCACCAGGGAGGCCCAAGTTAGTACCTTTAAAGAGGTCTGAGGGGGCTTAAAACCAGAACTTCCAAGTGGCCTGATGTTTGCTGGAACCTCAGAGCTGCTCGATTTTCAGTGTTTTGCCTATTGAGGCTATAAAGTATGTCAGTCAAGGGCCTGGGACACCAGCATAGTCTCTGGTGAACATTAAAAGCACACTGAGCACCCTGACCCAGCTTTTGCCTCAACAGAGGGCTGAGCTAGTCCTCTGTGCCACCCCCACCATGACCTCCTAAGTCAGCTCTGAGAGACACCTGTTACTTCCAAGTCCAGCCTTTTTTCTGGAGACCACCATGTCCATCATGAGACCATCCTGGCTTTTCGAGGTCAGCTGCAAGTAGGAATTAGGACCATCTGCCAAGTCTCCTTTTGCTAACAGAGCAGAAAGGTGGTGTCGACTGAAAACAATTGCACAGCTTAAAAGTTGAGAGTTATGTTTTATTTGGCGGATTTCTTAGGACTTCAAGCCCAGGAGGCAGCATCTCAAGTAACCCTGAGAAAACTGCTCCAAGGTGGCGATGTGGGGAGCTGGGATATATAGGAGTCTCGCAACAAAAGGACCAAAAGATTACTGTTAATAAAAGAAAACTAGATATCTCAAGTTAAGGAATTCAGTGCTTTTCTGTGTATGGGAAGATGCAAGAGCCTGGGCTTACTGAAATCATTCCTTTGATATGCACCTCAGCTATCTGGGGCAAGTATCCTGTGTTTTCATATACTGAGTTTCCTCAGGGTGCACCTTCAGGTGGCTGTAATAGCTGATGACTGCGACATCCTTTGGTTACTGATATGGCAAGCAGTATTTTATTTCTCAGTGGTGATGACCCAAATGATCTCTGCTCACCCTTACAAGGCCCTGGTCGTAGATCCTACCTAACTCCACAATTTTCATCTGCTTTACTTTGGGCCAAGGCCTGGCTAACTCAGAGCCCTCAAGGGCAGGAACCTGAAGAGCCTCTATCCTGGTTCTCAGCACTTAGCTCAGTAGCTGGGCATGGTAAATGGCTGCGCAGTGAATGATTTTGATGAAGACTTCAGCACAATGCTTTATAGATATTAGGTACTCAATAAATAGCTATTGGCTGATTGACTAGGCCAGGGTGACTTTCCTGTTAGGCACCTATAGGCACAGAGCCCAGAACCTGTGACTTCTTCAAGAGACTATGAAAATGTTTCAGACCTGAAGATCAACAACAGACTTAATGACTCCAAAATACAGAAAGAAAACTGCAAAGTAAACCTTAAAATGTGTAATTAGCTGGCTACAATATATGATACTATGTCGGCTGACTAGTCAAGTGCAACTTGACCCTGAGCATTCTGTACAAGTTATATTAAATTGTAGGATGTGGGTACATTTCAACATGTTAACATGTTAAATGTGGCATGAGTGGAGCCTCCAAAAGTTAGTGTGTAGGGCCCAAGAAGGACTTAAAACAGCCCTGTCATAGCAGTCAGGTGACATAGTCCCCACCCCTCCCCTGCTAGAGAGCCTGGAGCAGGGGTGGATGAGTAGCTGCCTTTCAAAAGGAACTGAGGGGAGCTCAAAGGTAAGGCCCTAAGACAGGGACAAAGAAATGGCACAGCAAAAATCACAGAAGCCAAGATGTTTGAAAAATTATAGGGTTTTCTGTCCCTAGATAATTTTCCTAGTTTATTTTTTGGTAAGGAGAAAATCTTTTGTAAGGAGAGAATTTTCTGCTACTTGTCTTACTACGCTAGTATTGGTTAATGTCATGCCCTGCATCCTGTGGATTTCTATTTATTTCTTTAATCACAGGCTGTAGAGATTGGAGTGGGCTGAGTGTAGGGGGAAAGTGGGAATCACATTTTCATCAGTCTTTCCCATTTCCCTATTCCCCTCAAGAAAATAATTTTTGTTCTAAATTTCCATTAAGTTACTCATGTCGGTACTGTACAGAACTAAGTGGGAAATGTCCCTTTGCTCTGAGAGGCCCAATTTAATAAACATTCTTGCAGACAGTAATAAAGGGATCTTTATCAGTTGGCTTTTGCTGCATAAACCACCCCCCTCAAAAAAAAAAAACCTTAGTGTCTTAAAACAACCATCATTTATTTAGCAGACCATCCTACTGGTCAGCTACACAGGCTGTGTAGGGCTCAGCCCTTGGGTTAAGCCCTTACAGTCTTTCCCTCGAAAAGCCAGGATGGTCTCATGATGGACATGGTGGTCTCCAGAAAAAAGGCTGGACTTGGAAGTAACAGGTGTCTCTCAGAGCTGACTTAGGGGGTCATGGTGGGGGTGGCACAGAGGACTAGCTCAGCCCTCTGTTGAGGCAAAAGCTGGGTCAGGGTGCTCAGTGTGCTTTTAATGTTCACCAGAGCCTGTGTAGCTGACCAGTAGGGCTCAGCTGGGTGGCTCTAGTTTGGGCCAGACTCTCTCGTGCCCTTGTGCTCAGCTGCCAAGTGAGCTGGGGGACTGGCTGATCTGGGATGGCCTTATTTGGGACTGTTCATCTCTGCTCCACATGGTCTCGCTTGCTCCAGCAGGCTAACTCCAGCTTCTTCACATGGACACTGAGCAGGTGTCTAAGAGAACAGACAGTAATATACAAGACCTCTTGAAGTCCACCCTCAGAGCTGGCACACTGTCACGTCCACCTCATTCTGTTGGCCAAAGCAAGTCACACAGCAACCCAGATTAAAGAGATGGGGAAATAAACTTTACCTCTTAATGTGAAGCGCTTCAGAGTCACATGCAAAGGGTGGGGAGAGATACTGTGAAAGGAAGAACTGTAGTCATTTTTGCAATCTCCCAGAGTCACATCAAAAGAAATATAGCCCTGAATGAAATCAGTAAATAAGGCTTAAACTGCCAGGGCAAAAGAAGAGAAGATGAGGGGTCAGAGGAGTCACATATTTAAATGCAGTCAGACTGAGGGGGGCAGGAAATGAGAGCCAGAACCTCATCATTGCACTAAAGTTTACAAAATTGGTTTTGATGGGGAAATTGAATTCTGCTTTAGGAAAGGTGTGTGTGGATATGGTTCTGCCAGATAGCTGTGCTTCAAACGTCTGCAGTAACATAGCATCAGATAAAAATTAACCTTGCAGTAGACACCACGGACAGTTGGGAACAACCATGGCTGAGTGAGCATCTTTCTTTGTGCCCTGTAACCAAGGATAGAGAGGTTTAAACAAAAAATGTTATGTGGCTAAGAAAGAGGCAAGCAGAGGTGACACTTCCAGACAGAAGCGCAGGAGTAGTTGGCACACAGTTGGTGATGGAGGAGGGTACTATGTCGAACAGCAGGGGGCTGGTTCAGGGTAACTCTGCTCCAGGTCCTGACTCTGCCACTAACCAGCTCTATGATGTTGCCCAAGTCACCTTCCCTTTCTGGGCTTTAGTTACCTTCTCTACCAAATAGGAGAATGGGTTTAATCATCTCTGTGGTTCCTTTCAATAGTGAAATTAGGATTATTGGGCTGAGTACTTCAACACATAACAGCTTATCCCAAGAAACTCTACAGAGGGAAAAGAGTATTCTTAGACCACTGTAACCCTGGGCTCTAGTGGAGCTTTCCTGGCCATGGGCCTCTCTGCCAAACCCAGTTTGCTTTTCTTTGAGAGAGAGTAATTGTGCAAATAAGATCAGAAGGGACTCTACAGAGATTTAGAAGGTTTTCTCCCCAGTTTTCCAGTGCCATTTTAGGCAACACGGGGCCTTAACACAGTCCTCTTATTGCTTACCTCCTTGCATGAATTCTTCACATCTGGCATGCTTCAGAAACTTTCTTTGACTTGGCCTTTTAATTCACCGATGAATTGGATCACCAAGAAGTCTTCAGGTGGTACCAAAGAAGGCTCTCCTGTGCCTGGCACTCATTAGACCGCATACCCTTGTCCTGCTCTTGTGCATTTCCATTTGCCTGTCGTGATTTCGTTTCTCTTTCTCGACCATTATGAAGTTAAGAATGTGTTTCCTGTCCCCATCTCCATTCATATTTTTTGTGAAGCATGAAGTTCATTGCAGCAGTATTTGTAATAGTGAAAAGTGGGACAAACCCGAACGCCCATAGAGGGAAGAATGATTTAATAAAATAGGGCATAGCTACTTGAGGGAATACAGTACAGCAGTGAAAAGGAGCAAGGTTTATTGGTATTAACATCAAACATTTTCCAAAAGATATGGAGAAATGGGGAAAACAGAATAATGTGTCTAATGTGGTATTATTTACAGAAAAGGTAACTTAAATGATGTATTTCAAGGTACGTGTAGATGTGTGTACACAAGGTGAGGTTGCTCAGGAAGAACACATGAATAGATAACAGCAGTCTTCTCAGGTCAGCAGAGTAGATGGGGGGTAGGGAGAGTAATGAGAATGTTTGCTTATCTGCATTACTTAGATTTTTAACATTAAACATATAGTCATATGTATTTGTGAAATTTTAAAAAAAATTTCTTGTAAAGAGTTACGTGGTGATGGTTTATATTTACCTCTGGATGTAAGAAAATAAACAAAAAGTAGGAAAAACTTGCTTACTTGTTCTCAGATTAATAACCCAGAATCCTGGATGTGGAGATGTCATAAACTTTCTGACCCTTCAATGTGAGGGAAAATAACACAACAAAGTTTGCAAGAAATAAAAAGCCCATGTACTCCAACCTGGACAAGAACCATCTGAAAACATCTGCATTTCAGGTTTTAATTACTCTGTCATTTCAGTTTTGTTCTCAGAGCTAATTCTGAGAAGTGACAGCTTTTTTCAAATACTGTGCAATTTAATTACAACTCCTTACAATTTAATTATAGGAAAGTACTATTTCTCCATAATCTGGGCAACCAGAAAGCTCACGAGATCAGCAGCTTTCCTCTCTACTCTGCTTTCTGAAAATGAGACAAATAAGAGGCTGAAATTGAGAAACTTTTCCAAAAGCACCTTTCAGGTTCTGTTGTAGGATCAGTCCAGATGACGCTTAATTTCTTACACCTTCAGCAGTTATAGTACCATATGCTGATAACTGCTGTTTATAACGACGCACGTTCCTAATGCAACTTTGGAGATTTCAAAGAAGGTTAAAATGTGGGCAGTATCTGGTGTTGCTTTCTGTGTTTTTGAAAATTATAATCCATGTGCCATTTATCCAGTGCCTCTCAGGTACCCAGAAAACTCATCAATGGCCTCTCCAAACTGAGAGATGTGGGAGAAAAGACCTGTGCAGAGTGTCTCCAGGCATCAAATGTGGACTACGTATGGGGCCTGGTGGCTGCTGTACCGCACAGCACGATTCTAGCACATTCTGACAGGGAGTCGTCCTATAGCCCAGGGGGCTATAGGGTTGCATGGTGCTCAGGGTTTGGAGGAAGGGCTAGCTTGCCTTCCACCCAGCCACATCTCCTTCATCCCCCCTTTGGTCTCCTGTTAAGTCCTCAGCTCCCAGGCAGCCAGAGGAGGCAGCATCTAGTCCCTGCAGAGCGCGCATGTCCTGTCCAGCTTGGTGCCCTTTTCTTTGGGCCGCACCCTCGGTCTCTGTCAGCAGGTCAGACTCACTCCACTCAGAGATCAGCCCTCTCCTCCACCCTCCTGCCCCCTGTGTCTCCCGCCCCTTCCCAGAGTCCTATCAGTGCACCCACAGAAAAGGCCACTTGTTCAAGGGGCCGGCATGGTTTAGGCCTCCTGCCTCTCTCAGGCAAGCTATTTCTTTCTTCCTTTCTTTCTTTTTAAATTTTATTTAAGTATAGTTGATTTACAATGTTGTGTTTAATTTCTGCTGTACAGCAAAGTAACTCAGTTATACATTATACATTCTTTTTCATATTCTTTTCCATGCTGGTTTATCACAGGATATTGAGTATAGTTCCCTGTGCTATACAGTAAGACCTTGTTGTTTTTCCATCCTATATATAATAGTTCACATCTGCTAACCCCAATCCTTTCCTCCGCCACCCGCCCTTGGCAATCAGAAGTCTGTTCTCTATATTTGTGAGTCTGTTTTTGTTTCATAGGTGTGTTCATTTGTGTCGTATTTTAGGTTCCACATATAAGTGATATCATACAATATTTGTCTTTCTCTGTCTGACTTACTTCACTTAGTATGATAATCTCTAGGTCCATCCATGTTGCTGCAGATGGCATTATTTCATTCTTTTTTATGGCTGAGTAATATTCCATTGTATATATGTACCACATCTTTTTTATCCAGTCATCTGTTGATGGACATTTAGGTTGTTTCCATGTCTTGGCTATTGTGACAACAGGTTCTCCTTGTTCCTTCAGTCAGATGGCCACCTTCGCTTGGCGATGACCGTACTTGACCCTCTTCTCATGGGGCAGGTGCCTTCGCCTTCTCCTCCAGTGGCTGCTGAGGCCCCTGGCTGGCTACCTAGCAACTGGCTGATGTTTTGAGTTCATCTCTTTCAAAAAATGGCTTTTGTCTCTTCTTCCCATGTTGTTTTTCTGAGTTGCTGCCTATTCTGTTTTGGACCCTCCCAGATTAATGCCAAAACCCTGACTTATTCAAAACAAGAATGATCCACAACCCTCCTTTTCTACTAGTTCTTGCAAGAACATTTCACTTTGCCTTTTGTGCTCCACCTGGCTTCATGCCTCAGTTCTGTCTTCCAGTTCACTATATCACTATACCACTGTCTAAGGTTTACTCCATGCATTAACATTTCTTAATTTGATGAACGTATATTTAATTACCAACATTTTAATTGGTAAATTTTCTTATTCTTGCATTCTTTGCTTTCTAATTTCTTTCTCTGTTTTTCAAGTGGAAGGTACTGCTTCATTTAGTGTTTTTGGTTTTTTCTGTTATGACCCAGGAGTGGAATGGCTGGGTTTTATGGTGGTAGAACTACATCTTAAAATGTGTGTTGAAGCTCCTGCTCCACAGCAAGATGGTGAATGTGGAGAGACCTGTGGGTGGCTTGGTTCAGCTCCCATCAGACCATGACTTCAGTCTTCCTCCTCCCTGGACTTTCCACCTGCTAAAACTGCAGCCCCAAGAAGTAGCTAGAAATGACCCATTTTTCACTCTACTTTCACAAGCAGAAGAGCCCCACCTCAGCCCCTGACCTCAAACTACGAGCCAGGTTCCCACCCACCCCCCAAGGTCCTGTGAGTACCATTAGTTCCTTTTTCCCGCCAGAGCCAGACTCCATCACTGTCTGCCTGCCTCCAGACAGATGCCCTGCTGGCCTGTGGCTTCAGCAATTTTCACTGCTTTAACTTTCTGTTCCATTTCTGGCCCAAGGAAATGTTTATCTTGTTATTTAGTTCAGCTGTGTCCTTTTAGTTTTCTATTCTTACATTATAACTGGCATTGCTCTGTGCTTGAGGCTGGGGGGCAAAGTGGGAGATACATCAAAACACGAA
The DNA here is from genome assembly GCF_964374135.1 of Grampus griseus. Classification (NCBI taxonomy): domain Eukaryota; kingdom Metazoa; phylum Chordata; class Mammalia; order Artiodactyla; family Delphinidae; genus Grampus; species Grampus griseus. The sequence continues at coordinate 33,194,869 of NC_138998.1, read as the reverse complement.
CTTACAAAGCTGTCTTGGCCAGTGGTGATGTCCCCTCCAATACCTTTCTAATCATAACACACAAATAAAGAGTTTTTCACTCCTACATTCATCATTCCCTACGCATCTGGTCACAAGTATGAAAGAATACAGTACAATAGGCTCTCATTAAATATTATTTGAGTGAATATATGAAATATCAAATCTAAAGACAAACATTACTCCAGAGCAGAACCCACAAACTTTCAGTAAGGCCCTTCTGTATTATCTTAATGGGATGATATGAAGTGTGTTTAAAACTCTATTCCACTGAGCCACACAGACCTCTAGAAATAGGACAAGCACATAATTTATTATCCAAAACCAGACACCTTTGAGAGTGAAAGAGAATGTTCTTAATAATTACCCCAGAATAACAGACTTAAACTGGGACTCTGTCCAGCATAACAGAGTGAACGGGCACCTTGTCCTGTGACCAACTAGGCAGTGTTTAGTTTCATGAGATTCCCACATCAAGCCAAGTGGCATCTTCTTTTCGCTCACTTTTCTGTTGATACTCCAGGTGAGCGGCCACAGCAGTGATTTTATACCCTCTCTTCTCCGTTCCCACCCATCCTTCCCTTCTTCTCCAAAAAGATAGTCAATGTTTTTAGAAATTCAGTGTCCGAAATAGGGAACTAAGATCATTTTTCTGGATCGCTTTCTCTCCTGGTACCTCCTCCAAATCACTAAAGTAATCCATTCTATATGACACTCAAGCAAAACCCCACACACCAAGATTTCTCTTTAATACTTTCCCTAACACCCCTCACTGGTCTTGATTTCCTTTCAACAAAGCCAGCATCACTCTCCATGCTCTCCTCCAACCAGCCATGACCCTGAGAGCCCTCGGCGGATCCAGTTCACTAGTCATTCAACAGCACGCCAGCCATTCTACCCCAGGCTCTAGGCTCTAGCTCTAGAAGTGGCAGTCATGTTATGATGCAGCAAGGCAGTATACCTGGTGTTCCTGTTATCCACTGCTGTGTAACAAACCACCCTAAAACTCAGCAGCTTCAAACAACAACCATTTCATTATACCTCGTGGTTTAAGATGACAGGAAGTGGAGGACAGGGTTCAGCTGGGGGATTCTTCTGCTCCATGGGGCATTGACTAAGAACGCTTGGTGGTATTCGGCTGGCAGGTGGGTTGGCCTGGAGGCTATCAGACAACTTTGCTCACGTATCTTAACAAGAACAGCTGGTAGCCTGAGCTTAGCTGGCACTGACTGTCAGCTGGAGCACCCACATCTGACCTCGCCTGCAGAGCAGTCTCAGGGTAGTTGGCTTTCTTGCATGGCACTCAGGGCAGCCAGAGAGACTGTCTCAAGACAGCCAGATAGACACCGCAAAGCTTCTTATGACCTAGACTTGGAGGTCCCAGGAGTCACTTAAATTGCATTTTATTGGTCAAGCAAGTCACTAAAGCAGATCAAGATTTAAATGGGAAGGGAATTAGGCTCTACCTGTCAGTGGGAGGAATAGCAGAGCATTTGTGGTCATCTTCATCACACCTGACTTTTTTTTTTTAATTTACTTATTTACCTATTTATTTATTTATTTTTGGCTGTGTTGGGCCTTCATTGCTGCAAGTGGGCTTTCTCTAGTTGCGGCGAGCAGGGCTACTCTTTGTTGCGGTACGTGGGCTTCTCATTGCGGTGGCTTCTCTTGTTGCGGAGCACGGGCTCTAGAGCGCAGGCTCAGTAGTTGTGGCGCATGGGCTCAGTTGCTCCGCAGCATGTGGGATCTTCCTGGACCAGGGCTCTAACCTGTGTCCCCTGCATTGGCAGGCGGATTCTTAACCACTGCGCCACCAGGGAAGTGCCACCCCTAACTTTTTAATGATCCTGAAAGGGACTCCAAAATGTGATCCACATGTTGTACCTGTATCAGCCTAGGGCTACAATAGGACAGCAGCAAGAGGAGCAAAGCAGTAGGGAAACCTCTGGCCCCTGGCCACTGACCAGTCGTGAGCATGCCTGGGTACCCAGTGAATGCACAGGTAGGTCTTGTGGCTCCATCTCCACTGCCTTAGTAACCGAAAAAGCTGCTCTTATCACGAAAGCAGGAAACAGACCAAACATAAAAGATGTAGAGGACAAATGTATGGATACCAAATGTATGGGGAGAGGGGTGGGGTGGGAGGAATATGGAGACTGGGATTGACACACGTACATTATTGATACTATGTATAAAATGGACAACTGATGGGAACGTGCTGTACAGCACAGGGAACTCAACCTAGTGCACTGTGGTAACCTAAATGGGAGGGAAGTCCAAAAGGGAGGGGATATCTGTATGTGTATGGCTGATTCATTTTGTTGTGCAGTGGAGGCTGACACAACATTGTAAAGCAACCATACTCCAATAAAAATTAATTTTAGAAAAAGTACATAAGAAATGGTTTCAGAAATGCAAGAGAAACAAAACAAGAAATAAAGCTATTAAGAGCTAAAAAAAAAAAAAAGAAAAGAAAGGGATTGATTCTTCATGTACACACTGATATCTGCTTCTCTGATCCTGTTTTCTTAGATTTTCATCTAATTAATACTCACGTTCTCTATTTTTCCAGCTCAAATATTGAATCCTGTGCTTCTCTTTGCTTTCAGAGTAGGCAGGGAGGCTGGACAAGTAAGAGGTTCAGGTCCCTCAAAGTCCTGCGTCACTGCCACAGGAATTGAGAGTGTAGCTGACAAGAAGGTTCTTGGTAGTTTTAATAATTCACCTGCTCCGGACAGTTTTATGTAGTGAGGTTCAGGAGATGATGAGCAGATTACTGATAAAGAATATGGATTAAAATTCTCCCAAAGCCTGACTTATAAAACCTTTTTAGAAGTAAATCAAGGCTGAGTATATTTATGGGTATGAGTGACCTCTGTCAATGAATCCAGGAAAAACTGTTTGAACGAAGCACCCTGCGGTATTAAAGGATACGATACAGTGTCTCACATGAATTTACTCCCTGAACAAGCTACTGACAGATACGGTTTTATTGAGTTCCTGCCTTCCTAAGTTGCATGGAGGTTAACAGAGTTACTTCTAGCCAGTTCACTCTGTTTTTCAGAATGATTTTATTTGCTCCTTTGTATGAGATTGCTGGTTGTCTTTGAAGGGAGCTAGATTGAAATTATGATGTAATATTGATAGCAAATTATAATAAAATGAATGTTGTGAGAGAGGCTATGCTGATAAAATTCCAAAACAACTTCCCAGTCTAAGGTATGCTCAGTGCCTAGAAGAAAGGGATGATGGTTGTAGATGGTTTGGTTGTAAATTTTGCCCTTGGGCTAAGTAAAACCCAAAGAATTTTCATTAGGGCCTCTCTCAGATCAGTAAACCAAACAGACTGTAAATCAAACTGTACAGATCAATAATTTGTTCAACTTTGTTGAATACAGATAATCACTTAGGTTCCACAGCAAACAAATTCAGGAGAGCTGAGTGGAGAATTTTGCTGCTGTGGCATAAAAGTCAGAGGAGTGCTTAATGGTCCCGTCATCACCCCTCACTCACTTAGGCTGGGTTCAGGATGATGGACCCAGAGACCCCAAGATGGGAACAATCTAAGTTACATTTTAATCAAGCCCCAGGAGGGAAGGGAGAATTATGTGTAATGATTAATAGAAAATAGCAATTGTTTCTTGCCCTTATAATCAGTTGTACACCTCGTGCCTGAACAGCTGTTTAGATTAGCAGCTGTGCCCCTCGCAATCAAATGTGTATGTGGGCAGTTACATGAAGGTGTTACCTCTCTCCCTAAACTGATTTTTCCTAGTTCTTCCAAAATCATGCTATACTAGATTAGCAGCATTCTGATATACTTAATTTAGCAAAACCCCACTGCATCTGAAGTGCCAGGAAGTAGGAAGGAACTTAATCTTCTCTCTTACCCAGAGAACATTTCTACCCAGAACCAAGAAATCAGACTAAACTCAATGTGGCTCGGTTGTTTATAAAAAGCATCTGATGCCATTTGAATGCCATGTACTTTCTAAGGTGGGTACACAAAATTTCTTGTAGAGAGAATGTTTGCTAAAACCTATGTGTGGAATGGTGAGTGCATTTGCAGCGGCCCTATTCTCTGTGATCGTGGGTGTTCCTTTATATTGGGGAAAATCTCAGGAAACACACTTCTTTTTACCTATATGACATCCTGGGAGCAGAGCAGAGTGCTTGCATGTGGTAGAACTGCTGGTGCTGAGATGACAGTGGTAACAATACCCTCCACTTCAGGATGCCCAGCACTGTGCTGAATACCTTACATTTATTAATTCATTTAATTCGCATGAGAAACCTAAAAGGTGCTGAAATACTTACAGATGAAACTTGGGGTTTATGTCTCAGTTTGGGGGAACAGAGTATACAGGGTATGCTGGGGCAAAGTGGGCCATAATTGAATGGTTTTGGGTCTTAGTGATGGGATATGTTTTATTCTGTGTGCTTTTATGTAGGTCTGATATTTCTTCGTAATGAAAACCAAAACAAAACCTAAGAGGTAGATACTGTTATTTTCTCTTTCTTATAGATGGTGAACCTTGCCCAAGGGTTTGCATCTAACCACTCTATCCATGGTTCTGAAACTGCACCACAGCTCCCCAGGGTGCAGCAGTGGGGGGCTGCAGAATACTGCAGAGCAGTACCCCACAGCTGTCATATACCACCTGAACTACTAGCTCAAATTCGCAGTGTCCACGTTAGAGCACACTGCATTCCTGTGATGATAGCATATCTTTGTGAAACTTGCTTTTTAGCACTTGTGATAAAATAAGGACTGAAGGTTCTGGTGTCCCATCTGATTCTGGGGTTTGAGAAGTTTTCCATCCCTAATAGGTGCACATATCCCATTAGTAAGTAATTACAGTATTAAAGAATAAAATTAAAATATTGTTTCTTTCAATGTGTATTTCTTTTCAGATGGCTACTAAGTTGTTAGGACATAAATACTTCTTAAGTTTTTTGATCCCTGTGAACCAAAGTTTTGGGAATCCCTGCACTAGACTACACTGCCTCAGATGTGGAGGCTAAAACATGGAGTATCTAAATGTCCCCTGTGCTAGGTCACCTGCTTCATTGAAAGAAAGGCAGGTTCACAAAAGGCCCCAAGTAGCCAAAGCAATTCTGAGAAAGAAGAACAAAGCCAGAACCATCACACTTCCTGACTTCAAACTGTACTACAAAGCTGTAGTAATTTAAACAGTATAGTACTGGCATAAAAATAGACACATAGACAAATGGAACAGAATCGAGAGCCCAGAAATAAATCCCTACATATACAGTCAACTAATAGTTGACAAGGAAGCCCAGAACACTCAGTGGGGAAAGGATAGTCTTTTCAACAAATGGTGTTGGGAAAACAGGATAACCACATGCAGAATATAATGAAGTTGGACCTCAGTATTAACACCACTCATAAAAATTAACTCAAAGACCTAAACATAAGACTTGATATGGTAAAAACTCCTAGAAGAAAACATAAGGAAAAAGCTCCTTGACACTGGTCTTGGCAATGATTTTTTGGATACAACACCAAAAGCACAAGCAACAAAAGCAAAAAACAAGTGTGACTACATCAAACTAAAAAGCTTCTGTGCAGCAAAAGAAAGCTAAACAAAATGAAAGGCAACCTATGGAATGGGAGAAAATATTTGCAGACCATATAATAGTAAAGGGCTAATTTCCAAAATATATAAAGAACTCATACAACCTCAATAACAAAAACAAGTAATCCACTTTAAAAAATGAGCAAAAGAATTGAATAGACATTTTTTCCAAAGAAAATATCCAAATGGCCAACAAGTACATGAAAAGGTGCTCAATATCTCTAGTCATCAGAGAATCAAAACCAAAAATGGAGATCACCACACACCTGTTAGAATGGCTACTATCAAAAAAACAGGAAAAAACAAGTGTTGGGGAGAATGTGGAGAAAAAGGGAACACTTGTAGACTGTTGGTGGGAATGTAAGTTGGTTCAGCCACTATGGAAAACAGTACAGAGATTCCTCAAATTAAAAATACAACTACCGTAGGATCCAGCAATCCCTCTTCTGGGTATATAGCCAAAGGAAATGAAAACAGAGTATCAAAAAGATATCTACAGTCCCATGTTCATTTCAGCATTATTCAAAATAGCCAAGATATGGAAACAACCTAAGTGTCCATCGACAGATGAATGGATAAAGAAAATGTATATGTACAGTGGAATATTATTCAGCTGTAAGGAAGAAGGAAATCCTGCCATTTGTGACAACATGAATGGACCTTGAGGGCATTATGCTTAGTGAGATAAGCCAGAAAGACAAATATTGTATGATATCACTTCTGTGTACAATCTTTAAAAAGCCAAACTCCTAGAAACAGAGAATAAAATATGATGGTTACCAGAGGCTGGGGAATGGGGGGATTGGGGACATGTGAAAGAGGACAAACTTGCAACTGGAAGATGAATGAGTTCTGGAGATCTAATACACAGCATGGTGATTACAGTCCACAATGCATTATTATATATTTCAAAATTGCTAAGGGCCTAAATCTCAAATGTTCTCACCACAAAAAAAAAAAAAGAAATGATAGTTGTATGACATGATAAAGATGTTAGCTAAAGCTTCAGTGGTACTCATAAGGCAATGTACAAATGTATCAACTCAACATGTACATCTTAAACTTACACAATGTATATGTCAGTTATATCTCAATTTTAAAATGTGGTTTATTCATAAAGTGGAATATTCGGAAGAAAATTCTGTCACATGCTACAACATGGATGAACCTTGAAGACATTATGTTAAGTGAAATAAGCCAGACAGAAAAGGACAAATATTGTATGGTTCCGCATATATGAAGTACCTAGAGTAATCAAATTCACAGAGACATAAAGTAAAATGGTGGTTGCCCGGGGATGGGGAGTTAGTGTTTAAAGGGCACAGAGTTTCAGTTTGGGAAGATGCAAAAGTTCTGAAATTCTGATGGTTTCACAACAATGTGAATGGGCTTAATGCCACTGAGATTGTACACTTTTTTAAAAAGGTTGAAGTGGTAGATTTTATGTTACGCATATGTTGCCACAATAAAAAATAATCCTTGCAAGGAAAAAAGGAGGGAAGGAGGTGGGGGGGAGGGAGGGAAGGGAAGAAGGAAGAAAGGAGGGAGGGAGGGATGGAGGGAAAGAAGGGAGGGATGGAGGGAAAGAAGGGAGGGAGGGAGGGAAGAAGGAAGGAAGGAAAGATAGGAGGGAAGCAGGATGGTTCATCCACTTACTCTTTCACCCATACTTACAAAACACCTACTACTTGCCAGGTGCTGTGCTAGGCACGGGGGATACAGCAGTGAACAAGACAGACAAAAATGCCTCCCTGATGGGGCTTATATCCTGATGGGAAGACAAACAATAATCAGAACTAACAATAAGCATACATTATATTAGACTTGATGAGTGCTAAGAAGGGCACAAAGCAGTTCAGGAGCATAGAAAATGTGGGGCAGGAAGGAGGTGACATTTTAGATAAAGGGGCAGGGAAGGCCTCGCTAAGATGGAGTTTGATAAAGACCTAAAAGAGGTAAGCGAACTATCAGCCACTTAACTTTGTTAGTTATCTCTTAACAACAACAACAACAAAAATAGACTAATTCAGAAACAGAGCCCTGAAGTTAAGTTGTACAACAAACGGAAACTTATGAGAACTGGCCAACATCAGATAGAATAATTCTTGAAAAAGCAAAAGAAAACTGGTGTATAACTTTTCTTCTCCGTGGATAACCTCACTTCACTGTTTTCAGTGGAACCTGAACTTGGAGAGTGAGGGAACAAAGATAATAAATAATCACACCAGCTCTGTACTATACCTCAATTACAATGCGAAATGAAGAAGGGCCCGGAGATTTTATGCAAATGAGAAATCATGTTCTCATGATTTGAGATGCTAAATGACACTAGCTAAAATGCTTAGCTGTTTTAAATGGGATCTACACTGTACTCACACCAGCTGCTCACATAATAACAGCTTAACAATATTTTGCTTTTGTATGTAGATGTTTTATGAATTTGGGAGTGGAGGGCCATGGGTTGTTTTTTCTTGAACTATGGGTAATGTATAGAAGTCAATACTGAAAATGTTAATAGCAATTAGAACCATCAGTCATTCAGGCAGTAGGTTGTTTTCCTTCTGGCACCCCTTTAAAACCTTATAAATGGAAATATCAGAAGAAAAACAATGTTTAAATTACCACCACTGGATTTCTTTATGGGACAGGTGCAACCTTCATGGAGCTGTGCAATTTCCCTGAGCATCACCCAAGAGAAAATTGTAGATTCATTGATTATAAGCCCCCGATGTCCTATGTTCCTCAGCTTGCTTGTTGTCTCGCTTCTGTGTCCTCAATGAAGCCATCACACACAGAGGGCAGGGTTCCTGGAGGATCTGGAGCCATTTCAGCCCCTTTGCTTTCCTTCTTGGCCTCTCTCAGCTGCAGCCTGTTAACGAGCGCCAGATTATCTCTCTGCCACCTCCACCCCTTCCCAGAAAGTTTGGAGTTAATCCCTCTGTAAACCATCTCTTGTTAAAAACCATTTTGCAGAGCAGGATCTGCAGTGGTTCCTAATCCTGACTGCATACCTAAATCTCCCCAGGAGCTCAATAAGAACAGAAGTCTGTATTTAGTACATATGAGATGCCCACAAATTTGTACTTTTAAGCGCCTCAGATGATTCGGTTAGAAGACACTTCATGAGACTCTGGAAGGGTGAGTAGAAGTTTACCAGATTGGCAAAGGGAAGAAGAGAATTCTCTTCATATGGATATAAAATGCCATGTGTACAAATATGGGTGAAGATACGTGTGTGGCAAGTCCAAGGAAGTGCGGGTTTTCAAACTCCAAAAAGTATTCGGATGGAAGCTATTTTGTAAACATCAGCGTTCTTAATAAGATTTCTTTTAATAAAGGTCTCACTGCCAAGTTCCCCTCCAGCTCTGCTGTTTCAGCCTTACCGGTGGTGGGTTCCTTGCCCAGTCCTCGTAGGCCCAGCTCCAGGGTCTGGGTTGGTCTCAGGCTTTCCTTTGATCCTACCATGGCTGCCTCTTGCTTGTCCTTTGCTTTGGCACTGCTTGTCTTCATAAGAGAGATAAACAACATGGCTGGAACTTGGAACTTGGCTGCTTATGAAATACCTCAGGCAGGAGCAGCCCACCCCAAAGTGCTCTGCAGTTGACAGTGAGTTTGTATGGTTTTTAGCCTGCCCACTATGGGAACCCCAGAGACAGTTTTCATCAAGTTTTTCAAGCATCTATCCCATACTCTCAAGTACAAAGTCCTGTCCTCCTTTGCCCAAACAGACAGACAGATACCCTAGCCACAGTTTCCTTACTGTAGAATTCTGAATTTATTATTATCAATTTGATTGAACAAAGTCCTGTGAAGAGCTCTGGGCTTGAGATAGGTGACACTTGGCTTCCTGTTCTGTTTCATATGCTGCTTACTTATTTAACTTGAGCAAAATCACCTGGCCAAGCGAAACGTTCTCTCCTGTCTCAGTTCCCCTTTCTATAAAATTGGTATAATAGCATGCTTTATGTACTTTTTGCTGCCAGGAATAATGGAGGAGATCTCATGTGAATGGAATTTTGAGAAAAGGGATATAGGCTACAAATTGGTGCTATTTCTTAAGAACAATAGGGAACAGAACCTTGTGTAATTCAACCTTGTAAGACAGGTTTCTTTGTCTGAGACACAAAGAAGAATCAATTTACCAGTAGGTACCTTTCAGGAAATTTTAACTCTCACTGATAGCATTTCCATCTAGACAGTCTGCCATTCATCAGAGGATCTGGCCTCAGCTTTCTTCAACACTGAACCCGCAGCTGGAGTCAGTCATGCCTTCCCTTGGGTTCCCATTGAAGTTAGCACTTCCCTCCCTGAAAGCCTTTTCATGCTCCTCAAGGTCAGAAACCTTCTTTGTATCTGTCCCCAAGCCTAACACAGGCCCTCGCACATAGTAAGCCCCTAACAAATGTTGGCTATTAAATGAATGCTTGGACACTGTCCAGCGTTGGATTAGATGCACTTTAGGCTACAGATTAGCACAATACACATTCCTGAGTTAGAATGGATCTTAAGGATTCATCTTACCAACTTCCTGCCCTTAGCCAGAGCCAACTTTCAAGCACCTAACAAATTAGGGTCCTTTATTTTCAGTTCCTTCCTGAGAAGGACATTGAGTGGTTTTCCTGGCCAAATCATTAAGGATCCTTTGTGCAGCTGAAGTCCATTTCCCCTTTCTCCACTTAAATGAAAGGGGTAGAACATGCCCATATTTTACATATAAGAGGGTTTTTTTTTTAATATAATTGAAGATTTTTCTTATATCAGGGTCTGATCTAGTTTAGGTTGGAAGCAGGGACCATCCTCTCAATTAGAGTACAACAGAAGAGCTAAGAAATTGTCAACTTGAATTTTAGAATTACTTCCAGTGACAGCTGGTAACATGGGAATCAGCTTCAGCACACAGAGGGGAGATGCTGCAGCTTGGAACATCGCCATACTTTTGCCAAAGATAGACTAGACTAGTATGCAGAAGATCTTGAATTTCTTATGTCTGAATATTAATTTCGTACTCTGTGAAGTGTTTAGTTCTCTGTGATGTGATTTGAGTGAATTCAATTTACTAGAATTGCTTTTTTGGATAATGAACATTTGTATTTCTCCTCTTTATAAAAATACAGGGCATCTTCAGGCACAAGGAAAGTGATAGTATTAAACATAAAGAAGAAGGTTTTACTGTCCAGTAAAAAATCTCCCAACCCTAGAGCTGTTTTGAGCTGATAGCAACATGGCTCTAAAATTCTTTGAACTTCTAGAAGAATGTGGTAATAAACAGTGAAACTACCATTTGTGATATTTGTTTTACTTTTTTAAAAAATACTAATTCAGAGTTGAGAAGCCAGAGAAAAGTATAAAATTGCCTCATGATGACTCATCTCAGGATGTTTTCTCTACTTCCTTCAAATATGATTATTTCCGGACAATTTAATTTAAATACTGGTGTAAGGATTACTTCTGGAGATGGGGGCTTTGCCTCTTGTGATAATTCCCTTATCCGCAGAAGGACAGAATCAGTTTGATTCCCAAGTAGCAATATTGAGATGTATTTTTATCGGTTTGCTTGATTATTTTTTAAACTTCTGTCATGATTGATGGAAACTAATTAAAACTAAATGCACATCAGCTCTTATTAAATGACGGCTACTGAGATGGTGGAGTTCAGGAAATGACAGGCCAGCCCATCCCCTTTAACAATGTTGGCCGATTCACAATCTGGGTAATTTCAGATTTATGAGATTTCAAGCATCCATATGTCCTTACTGTTTCCTGAAGAATTCTTTTTAAAGAAATGAATGTATGTGCCAATTCAATATAATGAGAGCAGAACCACCGACTGAATAATGTACATTCCTTGCCTGAAATAAAATCTCAGCAACGCTAGGAGTGTTACTGTGGGCAAAAGCATTTGGGGTTTATCTATCAAATTAAAGGCTATTTTCAGCTACTCCCCACTATGTACTTTTATAACAACAAATCATGGTAAAATAATGAATTTAGATAAAAATTGAGACGCTAACATCACATGTTATTAGCATATAGGTCATAAGCTTTTTTCTCATGTTTGTTTCATAAAAAGGACAAGTTTAGAGATTAGTGTAAGTTATGCAAAATTTTTGATGCAGAAACTAGGCAAAGTTTGCCCCAAACCCTGAGAATCATAGCATTTGAGATCTGGAAGAAGCCTTTTAGAGCAACTCGCCAAGAGGGAGGGATGGAGAAGTGGGCAGAGCAGAGCTCTGGTTCCATCCCTGCTTGCCATTGTCCAGCCATGTGACCTTGGACCATTAAGTAACCCCGTGGCCCACAGTTTCCTTATCTGTAAATGGAAATGGTGGCAACACCTCTGCCTACTTGGAAAGTTGTGAGCATGGAATGAAATCTCCTGGAAGCATGTGAACTATAAAGCCCAACGTCAGGGTCAGTTGTTATGATTTAGAAAACCCCCATACTTTTCTGATGAAGAGCAGAAGTGTGCATGACTTGCCCAAGAGCATTCTTTGGCAAAACCAGGCCTGGAATCCAGGAGGTCCCAACATCCAGACCAGGCTCTTCATATCCCTTAGGGACACTGAGAGAGCCGGGAAGGAGATAAGGAGTGCAATGTTAGGGCCTCCACTGGCTGCTGGGCCACTGGTTATGCTACTTCACCTCATCCACTACAGACGGATAAACAGTTCCAGGCCAGAGGCAATGCAGCTGGCCCACTGAAGGAGGGAGAGCCACGGCTCACCAGGGCCCACTGGATGAAAACATCCTCTAGCCAACAAAGGGTAATGGGGCTGTCGATTGGGGAACAACCTCTTCTCCTAAAACGAAAGAACAAGACAGACTGTTGTAAGACTGGGAAGGGTTCTTGTCTAAACTATTTCTCCAAAATTCTCCCTTATTTCCATTCCTGCTGCTCCTAGTATGTCTAATAACTGTGTGTCCACCCTTAACACTCTGGTTCACATATTAACAAAAGTCCCTTTTTTCTTGGTTTTCTCTTAGTCATGTTTAAGTTTTTTAAAGAATTTTACTAAATACTAAAGGCAGGCCAAAAACAAACTAAGCCAAAGTAATAAAATTAATATTAATGCTATCAAAGTAGTGAAGTCAGAATTTAAATCTCAGAGTATCTGCCCCCAAAGCCCTTGCTTTTGTGAGTTCATTAAACTTAAAGTAACGATTACATTGTTAAAACAGGAGTTACACACAGGAGGCAAGGTGCTTAGAACTCACAGGAATTTATATTTACACACAAAGTGCACGAAAAATCTGTTGCACAAAGAAATCATGTTTCTGCCTCTGTTTCTAGGATGCAAAGTATCATATAGCCAGGCTAACCAAGAAGTACCATGTAAGTAAGCATAAACTGTTAACACCAGGTTACTAGGCTGCCCAAAAAAACACTCACAGAAAGCAGTAATCTGACATTTTCATTGAACTTTATGCTTATCCAGATCTCTGTCCCACTCCTCATGGGGAGATGGACAGGTTGAAGGAGGGACCTGCCTGAACCAAGGCCACCAATGTGGCAGGGGCCAGTGGAGCAGGACAAGGGGTTGTTGGGGCCATTGGTGCACAGTGAGGCTGCAGGCCAGCACGAAATGCCAGGAACAAGCATGGGGGAGTGTCAGGATGACTGCTGGAAACCAGGTTTGAATGAAAATATGTCTGATTCAAAAGTATAGAATCTAAAGAGACAGCTTTCTCATTAAGTGGGAAGAAGAATGGAGAGTACGAACCAGTGAGGATGACGGACCCCTGGTGATGTCGGCTTTCCCCACTGTCTCGGGGAGCCTGGTCCTCAGATGTCTCATCAAGTCAGTAGAACAAGGCCCAGGTCTGAGCTGAGTCTCAGACCCTCTTTCTGATGGAGGTCAGAACAGCACCGGGCTAACAGTGGCTTTTCCTTAAATGCATGCAAGTACGCTAATAACGCTCATTAGGCGAAGTGCTCACTCATTTAATTCAGAGCATCTCATTGTGTCGCTGCATCGTTGCCAGGACAGATGTATGCACAGCTCAGGCATACTTCTCTCTGCCTGAGACAGATGTTGGGATATTAGGCCATGCTGGAACAATGCCAGCATGTTTATTAGTGACAAAAGATTGTCAGCCTCCCTTCCCCTAACTGAGGTTTTCATTTTGTAGTTAAAATGTCAATCCCAGCTCAGGAAAAGAAAGAAAGATTTTGAGAGAGGTAGAGGAAGAAGTAGGGGAAGCTGGAGAAAAAAATTGAAAGTGACCGAGAGGTAGAAGAAAAAGGGAAAGCTTGGGGTCAGTTGTTTCCTATCACTGAGATGATCTAGGTGATTTATGATTCCCACACATGACTGGGATTCACCTTGGGAGAGATTAAAAATGCAGAATGCTGGCCCCACCCAGAGCTACTACTTCTTAAAGCCCAGTGACCTGTATATATTTAAGTTCCCCTGGAGTGGGCTGTGGGCCAGACTTGAAAGCCACTGGCTGAGGCAATCTCTAAGGTTTCTTTGTATCCTTGAGAATCTTTTCTTATGAGAAGGGAGAAAAAAGGGGATGAGGGTAAACACAGAGGGCAGGGCTGCTGTATCCAAGTTGCTTTATCCTGGGGAAGAGGCTGCCCTCCTGGGAAAGGCTGATAAGATACCAAGGTCAGAGGAGGAGAGGGAGGGATGCTTGGGGTTGGTGTGGGTGTTGATTTCTTTTGCTGGAGTTGTTTATTTCACTAACTGTGGACAAGTCCCTGACAAGTGAGGGTATTCTATCCCTGCCTTATAAGTCTCAAATGTTTTGGATCTCTTTGATGTCTTTGTCCATCTAATTGGGCAAGATGCTCTGAGCTCCTGTCCTCCCGCCATGTACCACACCACTATCGAATCAGGGAGTAGGCAGGAAGGAAATGCCTGTCCACTGACTCTAGTCCCTCTTCCCGCTCCTGGCTGCTAAAACCTCTTTCCCCAGTTATCTTCCTCTTTGAGGATATTCTTATGAGTAGGTTTCTATTAACTCTTTTTTTTTTAATTTTTTTTAATTGAAGTATAGTTGATGTACAATGTTGTGGCAATCTCTGCTCTACAGCAAAGTGACTCAGTTATACACGTTCTTTTTTTATATTCTTTTCCATTATGGTTTATCACAAGATATTGAATATAGTTCACTGTGCTATACAGTAGGCCTTGGTTGTTTATCCATCCTATACATAATAGTTTGCATCTGCTAATCCCAAACTCACAGTCCTTCCCTCCCCCTTGGCAACCACAAGTCTGTTTTCTATGTGAGTCTGTTTCTGTTTTGTAGATACACTCCTGGGCATATGCCCCCAAAAAATTATAATTCAAAAAGATACATGCACCCCTATGTTCATTGCAGCACTATTTACAATAGCCAAGACATGCAAGCAGCCTAAATGTCCATTGACAGATGAATGGATAAAGAAGATGTGGTACATATATACAGTGGAATACTACTCAGCCATAAAAAACAATGAAATAATGCCATTTGCAACAACATGGATGCAATTAGAGATTATCATACTAAGTAAGTCAGAAAGAGAAAGATAAATACCGTATGATACCACTTACATGTGGAATCTAAAATATGGCACACATGAATCTATTAACTCTTGGTAGAGCAAGCAACCCTCCCAGCTCTGCCAGAAGGACCAGGTGATTCATTCCAACTAGGGGCTCAGGAAGAATGTTTCCCTCCCACTGCCACCTCACAAACCTTATCAAAACTTCCTTAAAACTTACAAAAGCTATACAGAATGTCTGGAAAACAGAAGATGCCCCTGAATCTCAGTACAACTGTTTTCATTTTATGTAGTCCCTTGATTAATTTTCATATTCATATTTTATGTAGAGTACTTATGATTTTGTGGGACCTTTTCTATTATAAGCATTTTCTTCATTGCTGCATAACCTTGATGATGATCTTTGTAACAGCTACAAAATTCTCCACCTAGAAAAGGTACCATTTTGTTTACCAAATACAGTACTTATATAGTGCTTTCCATGTACCAGGTACACAAATATTATAATAAATATTAACTCATTTCATCCTCATAATATTTATAAACTCATTTCACACTTCTAACAACTATCATGCTAACAACTATCATGCTTGTGTTATAGATGTTATAGATAAGGAAATCAAGGCTTAGAGAGGTTAGGTAACTTGCACAAGGTCACACAGTGAGTGAGCGGCGGAGACAGGCGTATACTAGTTTGTGCTCATAACCACTGTGCAGTACTGACATTTTAGTTAATTGTCCTTCAGCTGTTTAACATTTAGTCTGCTTACAGTTCTTTTTAGAATTATAAATACTGGAAAGAACATCTTATTGCTCATGGCTTTTTTCATTCTTTCAGATTACTTGTTTAGGGTAGGTTTCCAGGAGAGCTGCCTGCCCCACTTTCCGTTTTGAGCTGACAGAGAGAGGTGGCCGTCCTACACAAATTCCCACTGTGGAAACCTGCACTGTGGGGAAAAAGGACACTTTCTTGTGAGGTTGTTAATGCTTGATTCATGGCAAGTGTAATCTAGGAACAATCAAGGGAAATTATAAAGGTTGCTGCCTAGTGAAGGTGAAGCCTGCTGACGTTGGATGACGCCATGCAGCCTGCTGTTGCTCACTGCCTCCTGGGCGACCTGGAGGTCAGAAAGCCACTCGTCAAACAAGAAGAGCAAATTGTCTCTATTTATTTCAGAGGGGAAATAAGAGTAACTCTTCAGTGGCAAATATCTTAACCAGCCAGTTGGTGAGTCTTTTAATCTGGATGTTTTGACAACCTGTAAACACAAGTCAATTTGGAGGTCAAGCTCAAATCTCCAGATTTTCTGTATAGCCAGAGATGGGGCTGGCAGTCTTTTTGGAATGGAGTGAACGTAGCTGTAAGGTACGTGTCCTGAAGCTACGTTTGTATAGCAAGCAGGATTTTTCCTTCTGCAGTACAATTTGTTTAGGGGATGGCTTAGCGTGGAGGAGCTCATGGAAATTATGGCCCCCTCCACCCCTGGGCCCACCACAGGGTCAGTCAAGTCATGCTTAAGATTTTTGAGTGATGTTGGACCAAAACCATCCGAGATCTTAGTGAGTCAGAGGACATTTTTTTGCTTTTTCTCCCTTATGACACAGGCCCACTGTTCTTCTCTGCCTAGTATGGTACTAGAAATAGCAACAACTGAAACTTGTTCCCATTCCCCCAGGCCAATGTATATCTTCAACCTGACACACACAGACACACACACACACACAGACTCTTCTCTTGGGCCACCCTAATGATTACAATCATACATCTGTTCTCCTTTCTCCCCAATTATAAATGTAATTATCATATCTCATTAACACATTTTATTAAAATGGTCTTCCTAGCATATGGAAGTGATAAATCTGAAAAACAGAGATAAGAACAGGGGAAGGTCAGAGTGAGAAGAAAATAGGACTAGCTGATTTTTTGCCCTAAGTTTTTGGGAAATTACGGTGAGCCAAAGAGGATGGCATGAAGTGTGTTAATGGCATAGTTAAGAGTTCGTAGGTTACCTGACATGTCCATGCCTTCCTTGCTCCACAGCGCACTATATCATTTATCAAGACATTGGAAGTCTCAAAAGTGTTTGTTCAAAAGATAAAGGATATTTTTTTGTGGTGGAAAAGGAGGAAGAAGTTGGTCCTGACCACAATTTAAGAATATAAAATAAAGACCTAAGTAAATAAGTCCTGAAGGAGAGTGATAAATGTCCAGGGGCTGTAGGCAGCATACCTGATGGTGTTGCCTAGCAACTTCAGCTGTTCCTGGAGCAACAGCGTCCCAGGCAAAGAGGGAAATTGGGGATGCGTTCAGAGAGCGAATTTTACCACTCCTACCCCCTGTTTGCTGACTATGAATAGAATTGGGTAAGGGACTCTGTTTTGAAATGTACCCAGGATTTGTTTCAATCAGGTATGGTAAGACAGAGCCATGGAAATGACAGTGGTGAAGGAATGTCTCACAGACCCCTAGAAGGAGTAGACATAGCATGCCACACGGCCACATGGGGAAGCACCAGGGTCAGTCAGGAGGCAGAGGGGAAGCATGGGCGAGAATCTTTATTGTGGTTTTCATGGGAAGGAGAGGGCAAGGCAAGGTAAGCAGGGCAGACAGGTTTAGAATTGGCTAATTTAAATAAGTTTAGTGGTATCTGGACAATAAATTGCCCATATCCTGGCCCTGGGGTAATTAGGGCAGAAGGATAGTATCCTGTGCTGCAGGGGCCTGATACCAGGAGGTAAATTGTGGGAATGGACTCAGGATTGGTTGGCCTGCATGTCAAAGGCAGGCTCACAGGTAAGTTAACAGTCTCTAAGAATTAGCTCACCCTGGGAGGGGCAGTCCTCCCTCAGGTCTGCAAGGCCCCAGATGCCAAAGCATAAGAATACAGAAAATATAGTTAATACAGACCCTGATACAACATAAGCAAAAGGTCTATTGTCTGTTTTGTGATGTAGGAGGTATCTGTGTTTTAGGGGCTGGCATTCCCAGAGTAAGAAAGGAACCCTAAAAAGCAACATTAGAAAGATCTCCTGTTCTCTCCTTGTCCAATTGAAGCCCAAGAACATGGTGAGCACACCTACTAATGCCAAACAGGGTGCCTCAAGAAAAGCCATTCTTCTTTCAAGATGTGCGCTTTAGGATCTAAAGGACATTGAAGCATTTTACGCAGTACCAACATGTAGTCCATGAGGTACAGGCTTGAAAGGATAACTCCAAACAGTGCAGGACTCAGGTCTAGTCATTTTGATTATCTCAACCCAGAAAAGTGGAGAATGCCTTTTCCTCAGCTCACCTTACAGGTTTAACCAGGGTTCGGGCATGAACTGTATCATTTCCAATCACGTATAGTGAGCATTGCTAAAAAGTAGTATTTGGCAATACTTTATTATGCCATTGTTGAATTAGTTTCAATAATGAGAATAAACATTTGCTGAGCCTTTTTTTTTTTTTTTTTTTTTTTTTTTTTGCGGTACGCGGGCCTCTCACTATTGTGGCCTCTCCCGTTGCGGAGCACAGGCTCTGGACGCGCAGGCTCAGCGGCCATGGCTCACGGGCCTAGCCTAGCCGCTCCGCGGCATGTGGGATCCTCCCGGACCGGGGCACAAACCCATGTCCACTGCATCAGCAGGCAGACTCTCAACCACTGCGCCACCAGGGAAGCCCTGAGCCTTTTGTGTTTGTAAAATGGTTTAACAAGCACCGGCTGGCTCACTTGTTAATAATTTCTTTGGGGGATTCTTTTTTTTTTTTAAATAAATTTATTTATTTTTATTTTTGGCTGTGTTTTGTCTTCGTTGCTGCGTGCAGGCTTTCTCTAGTTGCGGTGAGCGGGGGCTGCTCTTTGTTGCGGTGTGCAGGTTCTCATTGCGGTGGCTTCTCTTGTTGCGAAGCACGGGCTCTAGGTGCATGGGCTTCAGTAGTTGTGGCGCATGGGCTTCGTTGCTCTACAGCATGTGGGATCTTCCCGGACCAGGGCTCGAATCCGTGTCCCCTACATTGGCTGGCGGATTCTTAACCACTGCGCCACCAGGGAAGCCCTCTTTGGGGGATTCTTAACAATGCATATTTAGGAGATAGAAGTGATGATTCGGATGGGATTAAGGGAAAAGACAAGTAATAGAAAAGCATTTAACATAGTCATTTTTAGTTCCATAGTCTCTGCAAGCCTGTACTGACTAACCATCATTTTCATTGCATCTGCTTACACATTCCTAATGTTCAAATCCCAGCACAAATGTACACACATTGGGTAAAACCATGTTTTAATCTTTATGTTATCTACTCTTCCTTATTGCCCTTTGGCGTCTTGATTTGCACAGAACATGGATGCAACCCAGGAAGCACTCTGTGAGTGCACCCACCCCCCACCGTGGGGCAGGAGACCTGGCCCCTGCCCTGCCTCTGCCTCTGCAAGGGATGAGCCCCAGAACTTCCCTACATCTCTAAGCCTCAGTGTTCTCAGCTGTAAAATGGCTGAGGAAGGGAGGTACAGAGGACACAGGTGGTTTGTACGGCCCTGGCTCTTAACATCCAATGAATCCATGATCTTGCCACTTGCATCGTTTGTTGCTCCAGTGTGTGACTTCAGGCATCTCTTGCTCATTACCGCACTAAAACTTAAACTGACACATCAGCGGGACCACAGGAGCACATGTACATGTACACACACAGGTACACACACACATACCCTAGTTACCAAACTTTACATACCGGGGAATTTACACTCTTGGTAGACTGAAGACATGTTCCAAATTGAAATGTAAAATTCAGTTTACATTTTAAAAATATATAATTTTAAATGTAAAATTTCATGGACCTTCTGAATTTTCTGTTCTAATCTACATTTAATATTACAGTGTTTTCACTCTAATCTCCAAGTAGTATTGGCCCTCGGGGTCAGCATGATCCTGTAACGTCTGACATCCCTGGAGCGCCCCGCCTCCAGGCAGCCCTGAGTGTGAGAAGAGCAGCAGTAAGCCTCGTGGGGCTCTGACTTCACTCCTTGCTGGGCCCTCAAGCCTGAAGTGAGGTGATAAATGGAACAGTGGACCTCTTACCCCCTGTCCTGTTTTTTAACTGTCTCTTGATGAGTTCTGCTGGTAGAGGCTAAAGTGGTCCAAGAAATATGATCAGAACCAGAGGCCTGTTTGATAATAAAGCTTTTCTATGGGAATTTTTTCTACGACACTCACCTCTAATTTTAAAATATAACTCTAATTATAGAAACAGGTGTTCTTTAGAGCCAACAATGGTAGCAAATTTCTCAAGAAGAATCACTGTGTATAGTATTTATATATTAGAGTTGTCATTTTGAAAACACTTTTACATACATTTTAATGGTAACCACTGTGTTTGGAGGATGTACATGCTACATACCCTGCCTTACATCAGCCAGGTCAGTGAGGGTCCCCATAGGGAACAGATGGCCCTCACAGCGGGAAAGTGAGCAAGTTTTGGACCTTTCAAAGGCAATGTTTCATAATAGTGACAAATCTCATAGACAGTGAACTTTATCAAGTTTTGCCAAAAACAACTCTTTTTTGGGTGCCTTCCTAAACATCCCACAATGTATAGAAAATCAGTGTAATGTAATAAGTTGCTGAGTCAGAACACTTCTGAAAATAGCTTCCTAATATCCTTCTCCTAAAATCAAGAAACTTGAGCAGTGAAGGAATCTGGTCATTGTTTATTCATTATTTATTCATTCGTTATGCAATCTTAATGAAACGTGAGAGCCTGCCTTAGTCATTAAAAAAACGCATACACTCTTAAAATGAGTACTATTAATTTACTAACCCAGGATTGATTTATGAAGGTTAAGGCACATGTAATTATGTGACAATTCACTTTGCAGAACTTTACTGCTATCATAATGAAATATCAAGGAAATCCAATTTCAATTGATTACTTTGTTGTAGTGTTTTTTTTTTAATCTATTGAAAAGTCAAATGGTTATATAGTTATGTGGTTGCTATTTCCCTTCTGCCTAAGCAGAAAATTGAAGTCTCTTTCTGTTAATGTAGTTTCTGACTCTATAACTATTCCTGGCTTGGAGCTCCACATTTCCTATGCCTTGTTATGTAAGCCAACATAGCCATGTGGCAGCTACTACTTCCAATGTCTCATGATGTGAGATCCAGGCTCATCAAGATATACTAACAGGGCTTCGCCATCCTAACAACTTCTGAGCCCAAACCTGCAAAATGAGAATAATTATCATCTTCGTTGGCTGTCATGATGATTAAATAGAATAAATGTAAGAAAAGGAAACATCGTGATGTCGTAATGCCTGGTATATACTGCCTGGCTCAATTCTTTACCTTTCCTACCTGTGCCATAAAAGAGCTGTGGTCATCTCACTCCAAAACAGCACTTGACATTCTGATTCAACCATGATCATACAAGAATGGCCTGACAGAGTGGAAGCCTTCTATATTACATTTTCCCTTCTGAACTTGGCTATACAGATGGTCCCCAATTTATGCTGGTTTGACTTAGGATTTTTCGACTTTACAGTGGTGTGATATGCATTCAGTAGAAACCATAATTTGAATTTTGAATTTTGATCTCTTCCTGGGCTGGCAATATACAGTACAGTCCTCTCTTGTGATGCTGGGCAGTGGCAGTGAGCTGCAGCTCCCGGTCAGCCACGTGACCACAAGGGTAAACAAGCAACGTACTGTACTTACAAACGTTCCATCTTCCACTTTCAGTACAACATTCTATAAATTACATGAGATATTCAACCATTTATTATAAAATAGACTTGGCGTTAGATGATTATACCTAACTGCGGGCTAATGTAAGTGTTCTGAGCTAGGTAAGCTAGGCTAACCTGTGGTGTTCATTAGATTAGGTGTATTAAATGCATTTTTGACTTGTGATATTTTCATCTTACAATGGGTTTGTTGGGACATAGTCCCATTGTAAGTCAAGGAAAATCTGTACTGATTCTTTTAACAGCTTTATTGAAGTATGAATTACATACCATAAAATTCACCCATTGCTGGTGAATAGTTCAATTATCTTCATAAATGTATGGAGTTGGGCTTCCCTTGTGGCTCAGTGGTTAAGAATCCACCTGCCATTGCAGGGGACACGGGTTCGAGCCCTGGTCCGGGAAGATCCCACATGCCACAGAGCAGCTAAGCCCGAGCGCCACAACTACTAAGCCTGCACTCTAGAGCCCGCGAGCCACAACTACTGAGACTGTGTGCCACAACTACTGAAGCCCACGCGCCTAGAGCCTGTGCTCTGCAACAAGAGAAGCCACCACAATGAGAAGCCCGTACACCACAACGAAGAGTAGCCCCCGCTCGCCACAACTAGAGAAAGCCCGCGCACAGCACCCAACTCAGCCAAAAATAAATAAATATTTATTTTAAAAAATATGTATATGGAGTTGTGCAACCATCACCATGGTACAGTTATAGAATATTCTATCACTGCAAAGTTTCCTCTGCCCATTTGCAGCACCTAATTGCTACCACAATCCTAGGCAGCAACTGATCTGCTTGGTTTCTCTATAAATTTACCCTTTCTAGACATTTATATAAATGGAACTGTATAATATATGCAGTCTTTTGCACCTGGCTTCTACATTGTGCATGATGTTTTTGAGGTTCATCTGTTGTGCCATTGTGTTAGAATTCTTCAGAGAAATAGACCAATAGGAAATGAATAAATATATAGAAAGAGATTTATTATAAGGGATTGGCTTATGTGATTCCGGGAGCTAAGATATCCCACAATCTGCCATCTGCAATCTGGAAGCCCAGGAAAGCTGGTGGTATAGTTTCAGTCTAAATCTGAAAGCCTGAGAACCAGGCTAGCCAGTGGTATAAGTCCTAGTCTGAGTCTAAAGGCCCAAGAACCAGGAGTGCCATTGTCCAAGGCAGGAAAAATAGGATATCACTCGTCAATCAAAGGGAAAATTTGCCCTTCATCTGCCTTTTTGTTCTATTCGGACGTTTAAAAGATTGGTTGATGCCCACGCAAATTGGTGAGGGCAATCCTCTTTACTCAGTCTACTGATGCAAATGCTAATCTCTTCCAGAAACACCCTCACAGACACACCCAGAAATAATATTTTTTCAGCTATCTGAACATCCCTTAGCCTAGTCAAGTTGATGTAAAAAATTAACCATCACAAGCATGTATCAATATTTCATTCTTTTTAATTGCTGAATAGTATTCTATTGTATGGATATACCACATGTTACTTATCTTTCATCAGTTGATGGAGATTTGGATTGTGTCCAGTTTGGGGCTATTAAGAATAATGCCTCTATGAATATTCATGTATATGTCTTTGTGTGAACGTTTGTTTTCATTTCTCTTGGGTAGCTTCCTAGGAGTAAAATTTCAGGGTTCCGTGGTAGGTCTGTGTTTATCTCTTTAAAACTGCCAGATTGTTTTCCAAAGTGGCTTACCATTTTACACTCCCACTAGGAATGTATGAATATTCCAGTTTCTCTACATTATCACCAACCCACACTTCTCTTGTCTTTTTTGTTACAGCCAGTCTAGTGGATATGAAGTGATATTTATTGCCATTTTAATTTGCATTTCCCTGATGACTAATAATATTGAGCATCTTTTCATATACTTATTTGCCATCCATATGTCTTCTTTGGTGAAATGTCTGTTGCCCATTTTTAAATTGGATTGTTTTTTACTGAGTTGTAAGAGTTCTTTATTCTATTCATGTATTCTAGATACATGTCTTTGTCAAATCTATATTATGCAAATATTTTCTCCTGTAGCTTATATTTCTGTTTTTGTCTATGGCTTACATTTTCATTTCCTTAATAGTATCTTTTGAAGCATGGAAGTTTTTAATTTTGATGTGTTTGGTATTATTTTTGAGAACTCTGCCGAGCCCAAAGTCTGCCCAATCCCACTGGAGGATTACTTGCATATATCATGCCCTTTACCCCTAAGGACTTCAGTGTGCATTCCCCAAGAATGACCTTCTCTTATGTAACCACAGTGCAGTTACCGACTTCCCTAGATATGCTTTCATCTGATCATCAATTACCTATATTCCAATTTCACCAATTGGAATGTGCTTCATAGCATATTTTCCTCCTGAACAGGATCCAATTTAGAATCACACAGTTCATTTAGTTGTCATGTCTCTTTAATCTGGAACACTTCCTCAGCCTTTCTTTGCCTTTTATAATATTAACAGTTTTGAAAATACACTTTCAAAAAACATTAGCCAATACATATATATTGACAGTTTTGAAAATTATTTTAACATCATTTAAAAATACATTTTAAAGTAAATGTTCTTTGCTTTTTCTCTGTCTGACGTTTCCTCCTGATTCCCTTCATGTTGTGCTTCTCAAGTCGGAATACCACTTAGGTGATGGTGTGTCCTTCTCAGGGCAACACATCTGGAGGCACACAATGTCCATCTGCCTCACTGATGTTAATTTTCATCACCTAATCAAGGTGGGCCCAGTTTTTCCACTGTTTACCTACCATTTTCTCCTCACATTTAGTAAGTCCTCTGATTTCTTTTTGGACCAGCATTTCAGATTTTTCTCAGTGTCCCTGGCAGGGAAAGGAACTGCTCCTCTACTTGCAATACTGCAAGTAATTGCTACCCCCTGTGAAGAGAACATTGATAATGGTATTAAAGCCTGAAGACCTTTTTAATGTGTATTTAAGACTTTTCCCTAATGCATGGATGATTAGAATTAGAGAAAGCTGCTACCAAATGGATGACAGTTTTCTTATCCACTGTAATCTAATACAAGATTAACTCCTTTCCGCTGTTCTATTAATATCTCCAAAGACTTCCCTGATTTGATCCCTGCCATGCTTGTTCATGAATAAATGGATGGAGCTGTGTTCCTGTAGGGATTCTTAAGGGTTTGTTTTTTTTTTCTATTCCATCAAATCAAGATAAACGAACAGCTCAGAAGAAAAGAAATGGCTCAGACTTTATTGGAAAGCGTAATACTTGGAAAAAAGATATTTTTAATAGCTTGGGAAAATAAAAAAGGATGATGACAACTCCAAAGCGTGTGCCATCTCTCATTAGTATCTCGACATCTAGTTATTAGGAGAGAATGACAGCTTTGTTGTTAAATTATGTAGATGCTAATTGAAGGCACAACCAAATAGGAGGTTCAGTTGCTTTCAGAAGCACTCTCACATCATTAGCTGTGATTTCAGTGATGGAACTCAATTTCTAGACCCATTTCCAATTCTCAAACTGATACTTCTCCTAGGAACATGTATGGTTTGGGAAGGAATGGTTGTACAGCCAGTCTTCACGGAGAACCCTCATTCTCAAAGTCATTTTTACACCTGAAAATGTAAGCGGTCCCCCATCATATGTTACAGCCAAGGTCACGGGAGAGCTATAACCTGCACACTAAAGCCATTTCTCCACCTAGTCACACAAAGGTCTAGGGCTGGAGCTTTTGTAACATGGAATCTATCCTGGTGATTAGTGAATGGATTAGACTTTGCCTAAAAGTCTATGGGGCAAAGACGGGTAGCATCAGTTTAGGATTTGGCATGGCCAGATCCCAACCCCCAAATCGCAGTACTATTGATACACCTCTCTGAGAGAAATATGATGGCAATGACCATCTAATTTACATAGCTCTTTTCCCTTTCAAAGCACTCTTAGAAGTATCTCCCTTCAGGCAATGTAGCCAGAATGCCTTGGAGTAAATCTTGGCCTCACCATCTCATGACTGTATAATCTTAAAATTGTCTAACCTCTCTGTGTCTCAGTTTCCTCATGTGTAATATGGAGATAATAGTGGTTCCCTGCTTGTAGGTGATTGTGGGAACTAAGTGAGATAATATTTATCAAGTGTTAGAATGATGCCCGGCACACAGGAAATGCTTAACACAAGTATTGTCATCATCCTCATATTCTGTTGGAGAAGGCGAAGACATGGATTGATACCCTGTTTTTAATGATGAAGAAGTAGCAGCCAGCAGTTCAGTGACTTGCCTATGATCACACAGTAATTGAGGGGACCTAAGAGAGAAGCCACTCTGAGCTTGTGAGTCCTGCTCTAGGTCCCTAGGAAGGGCCCTCCTCCCTCCAGGCTTTTGAGCATTGCATAACACTAAATGGTTCTGAAGCACAGACCCTCCTGAATATGTGAAACAGGCCTGGACCAGACTGTGTCCCCACAGAAATGCTTGACCCCTTGCCCAGCCCCCAGGCCCACCAGAGCCTGGATCTATGGCAGCTGCCAGCACAGATTCAGTGAGGAGTCAGTCAAGATGGGGGTAGGAACGACACAAGGCCCCTGCCCTGCCAGGCGCCCAGCTACCCCAGCAGGAAATCTCTCTGGCATGCTGGTTCCGCCAAGCCCATCAGTCACAGTGACAGTAGCAAATATAGAAAGTTAGGTCTCCCTCAGAAATAAAGACCACAGAGGGACTTCACTGGCGGTCCAGTGGTTAAGACTCCGTGCTTCCATTGCAGGCGGCATGGGCTCGATCCCTGGTTGGGGAAGATCCTGCATGCCTCACAGTGCAGCAAAACAAACAAACAAACAAATAAATAAATATCAAAATGCTTTAAAGAAAAAGGAAATAAAGACCACGGACATATTTGAGATATGGCTTTTGTAACTTCAGCTCTTTAGGGAACGAAAATTAAATTTGACGCAGTTTTAACAGTGGACACCACAGAAGCACTTGTTTGCAAAAATCACTTTCATTTTTGTATTACAAAATTAACATTAAAAGGAAAAAACAGAATACATAATTGAGTGAGCACTTGTATCATCCAGTTATTAAGAGAGATAAAAACATACACACACGCTGCAGCTTAGCAAGCACCTGCTCTTAAAGTAGATCTCCTTGCGCCTAAGATCCAGGGACAGCAGAAAGCCCTGCAGCCTGTCCTGAAACTCACACAGATGGCAAAGGGGGAAAAGGGGCCGATA
This sequence comes from Grampus griseus, assembly GCF_964374135.1. NCBI lineage: Eukaryota > Metazoa > Chordata > Mammalia > Artiodactyla > Delphinidae > Grampus > Grampus griseus. Next base: position 33,167,824 of record NC_138998.1, on the reverse strand, counting down.
CAAGACAAACATTGCTGCCAGTCATCAACTGTTCTGGAGTCCCTATTTCATTAGTTATTCCATTAATCACACAAAACAGGAAGGATAAAAGGAAACACATATATGGGGGAGGGGGAGAAAAGGACTTAAAAAATAAAAAAGAAATATGCTCCTCATGTTCTTTAAAAAAAAAAAAATGCTGGAAGAAATGTACCAAAGTGTTGAGTGATTCCCTTTGGGTGGTGAGATTGTGGGTATTCAGTTTGGATCTTCCTTCTGTAGGTATCCTCCAAATTTATAAGAATATATTTTACAACGGAAATTGAAGAAAGCAATCTCTTTAAAAGAAAATCAGTATCCATTGGGCAGCAGATGTAAAGGTCTATACTGCAGAGTCTGCGTCTCTAGCATCGTCACTTAGGGAGCTGTGTGGTCACTAGGTTTGTTTCCGTCCTGTGGAGAGAGTACTATCTATGAACTGAACACCACTTTGCCTGGTACTTAACAATTCAAGAGGTCTGAACCTTAGAAACTGAGGACTTGCCATTACAAAGAGAGGTAGGTCATATAATAGCATGGGTGAACATCTTTTCTTTGTGGGTAAAAGATGTAGCCAAACTCTGTATCTCACCGTTGCCAAACTCCATGTCTCACCGTTGCCTCTGAAATGATTGAAAATCAGCCAGTGTCAGATTCCTCCTCTCATCCAAACAAGACACAGCTGGCGAGGTCCCCAGGGACCCGAGTCAGAACTAAGGTGAGGGCATATTTGGCCCTCAGTTTATAATATGTGAGACCAAGGGGGAAGCTGAAAAACAGGGTTTGGGGAGTTACCAAATCAAAAAGCCAGCAGAGTGAGTTGGTATAGACAGAGCAGAAAAAGCTGTGTAGCCAGGGATGAAGTTGAGGGTGGGGGAAAGTTCTGTGTGGGAAGGGGATCCACAGCAGTGTCTTTCACCATTGGCGGGGAGAGGAACACCACTGAGAATGCCAGAGAGGCCTGGATGGGTTGGTTTGTAAACTCTTTTGAGCTTGTCAGAGTGAGGATTGATTCAAAAGTGAACTGCAACTGTGTTCCTGTGATCAATTGAGAAGCATTCCAAGTTCCTGGGCTGACAAACATTCTGTGTTTCCACAGCCCTATTATTGATCATCTCAATCTGACGACAGGGAAATCGAAAGGGATTTGTATCCCCAAAGAACGCGTGCATTGCTGTTACCGTATTACTGTGATGGCTTAAAGAATATATATATGCCATTCCCTTGATACCAGAGGTTTGACAGGCTGTCAGTAAAAATGCTGAGCTTTTACCACCTTTGCTAAGGAAGTAATAAACATTATCTCAAAGAGAGGAAAAAGATTTTTGCCAAATCTTGAAGATCTTGGCAGATATCAATCATATGATTTTTATAAGAAATGAGATTCTCCACATTGTGGGTAACGGATTTACAGACTGCCCAGATGGCTTAGTGAATAAGAGATTGGAAACAGAACATAAATTATAGGCAGGAACATAAACACCAAACCAAAATTTGAAAATAATCAGAATAGAAATCTGAAGAGCATTAACAAATAGTAATTGCTTATAACGTTTTTTTAAGCCTTTTTATTCATTTATTTATTTATTGGCCATACCGAGTGGCTTGTGGGATCTTAGTTCCTTGACCAGGGATCGAACCTGGGCCCCTGGCAGTGAGAGCGCCAGGATGTAACCACTGGACCACCAAGGAATTCCCTGCTTATAACCTTTAATGTCACCTTGGCTAGAGATGTTGCTTGGTGTGGATGCCCCAAATAGCAACTGAAAAGGCTTTTTTCACCATGGTTCATTCTAGCAGATATGAATAGAGTGCCTCCTATGAGCCAGACACCATTCTAGGAGTTGGAGACACAGCAGCAAACAAAACAGCCCAAGTCCCTGCCCTCATGATGCTGACACTCTAGTAGGGAAAATTTAATAAACAGTAATAAATAAGCAAAACATCTGATATGTTAGATGGGGATGCATGCAATGAAGAAATATAAAGCCAGAAATGGGAGTAGGTGTGTTGAAGGATGGTGTTTCAACTTGGAAAGGGGAGAAATGTGCCAGAGGCCCTAATTTCAGGATACACATGGTTTCCTGAGTGGATGGAGGCTCTGGCCAGGCACCTCACTCCCTTGATCACCATTTCTCCATTGATCCAATGAAGCGGTTAGACTGTGATCTTTGTCACAAACAAGCTCTCACAGCTCTGGTCGATGGTGGTACTTTGACATATGACACAAGGGAAATTAAGAAACAGATTGGATTTCAAACTTGCAAAGTGATTCACCAAGTTGTGTTCTTTTGTGCCAGGAAAACAAAGACACAGCTCACCCTGAGGGAGCATCTGCTTTGGATGGGCACTCCCGAAAGTGGCCCCACTGGTGCTTCCACTCCCGTGATGGCAGATGGGAGGGAAAATGGGGATAACTGTTTTATGTCTTGAGGATATTACAGACTTGTACAGTTGCCTCTTTAACATTTTGTTCTTTGAAATTCACCATTAAGTAGGCACTGTCCTTTTTCAAGCCCATTTTATAGGTTAACAAATGGAAAATAAAGATTAAGGAACTTGGGCTTCCCTGGTGGCACAGTGGTTGAGAGTCCGCCTGCCGATGCAGGGGACACGGGTTCGTGCCCCGGTCCGGGAAGATCCCGCATGCCGCGGAGCGGCAGGGCCTGTGAGCCATGGCCGCTGAGCCTGCGCGTCCGGAGCCTGTGCTCCGCCACGGGAGAGGCCACAACAGTGAGAGGCCCGCGTACCGAAAAAAAAAAAAAAAAAGGAAAGATTAAGTAACTTTCTCAAATTCATCCAGTTAGTTTCAGTTTGAGGATTTAAGCCCAGATCTGATTCTAGAATCTATCATCTTTCACTACTGGCCACATTCTTATAAGTGCCTCACTCTGTACCTTAAAAACCTTTCCCAGATGTAGATGCACTCAGCAAAATCCAGAATGTGGGACACTATACAGGATAAATTACCTGGTTCCTTCAGCAAATTAATTACAGGAAAAAGAGCGAGAAATAACCTGTAGATTAAAAGTGACTTAAGAGACAACCAATGTCGATGTTTGGACCTTATTTGGATCTTGATTCGAACAAACTATTTAAAATCAATGACATGCATACAGGAATTTGAACACTAAGGTATTTGATAATATTAAAGAATTATTTTTATTTTTTCAGGTGTGATAAAAGACTAATGTTTTTTAAAACAGTAATTTTTTTTGAATTTTTGAATTTTATTTTATTTATATTTTTATGCAGCAGGTTCTTATTAGTTATCCATTTTATACATATTAGTGTCTACATGTCAATCCCAATCTCCCAATTCATCCCACCACACCCCCGCCCCGCCACTTTCCCCCCCTTGGCATCCATACGTTTGTTCTCTACATCTGTGTCTCTATTTCTGCCCTGCAAACCGGTTCATCTGTACCATTTTTCTAGGTTCCACATATATGCGTTAATATGCGATATTTGTAAAACAGTAATTTTAAAAGTACATGCTTACATATTTCCAGAGAAAATGATATGCTGCCTGGGATTAACTTTAGAATAATGCATTGCAGGGAGTATAAATAAACAAGACTGGCCATGTGTTGATCACCATTGTAGCAGTTTGTTATAGTATTCTCTTCAGTTCTGTATATGCTTAAATTTTTCCACAATAAAAAATAAAACCAAACCAAACACCCCTGCTGTGGTGAATGTGGAATTGGTTGCACTGACCATCTGCCACTTTCTTAGGTACCCAGTCTCTTCCATTAGACTGGAGGCAAAAACCAAGTCTAATGGTCAGAGCACATCTTCCAGGCCTGTGGCTGCCTTGGTTTACAGAGCTGGCTAAATGTTGGACTTCCTGCCCCTGGTAGACTCCCCTGTCCCGGGTCTGTGGCTTTTCTGCAGCCAGCGGCATGGGCCACCTCACCCAAGGAACCAGAGGGTGATGTGATACAATGAAAAGAATTCTGGCCTTACTTTTTAGCAGCTGTACACCTTGAGCAAAGCCCTTCACCTTGCTGAGCCTTAGCGAGTTGTGGTTATCAAATGGAGTAGCATTAAACATAATAGAATAAGATCTATTGTGAAGATCCCTCCCAAGAATCTGGGCCCCCAAATGCTCTGGTCAGCTAAGACCCAGCAATGAATGAATCGGGGAGGACTGGTCTCTGTAGAGGGAGTGACTCACATTTTCTGGATCATCTCTTTGTCCCACGTTGAACCACGCCCCTGAGAGAAGGAACCTGCATTGTGCTTCTTTGTGTTCCCAGGATAGTGAGGTGGGAAGAACATGGCCTTGGCGTCAGGGAATCCTGGGGTTTAATTCTATATCTATCACTTACCTACCACGAGGCCTTTGGCAAAGCAACCTCCTTATCTGTGAAATAGCAATAATAAAGCCCACTAAGAGGAATTAATGAAAGAGGACATTCAATGTCCAGTTCATAGTTGGTGTTCAGGAAGTGTTAGTTTCCCACCGTCCTCAGGTGCTCTCTTGATGCTTGGTGGATGAATGTGTAACTAGATGTTTCTCTGAAGGTGGATGCCTCAGCAGCAGGGTCACCAGGTACAGATACACAGGCTTTGCACTGCACCAGGGCGCCTGGCTGGACTCGGCTGTGCACCTGAGTGCAGGACTGTCTGCCCGAAGGAAGAGTGCCTTTGTCTACTTTGTGCAAAACTGCTGAGTGAGCTATCAGTGTCCCTGCTCAGAAGGAAAATGTTAGTCACCAGAGAAAGGGATTTGTTTTTATAATGCATGACTCCAGCTAGTGCCAAGAGGCAAGAGGAAAAATAACTCCAATTCATATTGTCAGAGCACTGGGCCTTCTTTGAAACAAACCACATTTTGAGACCATGATAAAATTTCTTGTTGGTTGATTCAGGTCCCTAGCCTGGGCATCATGGTACCAAGGTCATTAAAAAGACAGAAGCATGAAAATGCAAGTTATCCACATGGGCTACATGTTAGGACTGACTTCCCCCAGGCCACCCTCAGGTCACAGTCAGCTCTGCATCCCAGATTGATGCCGGGTGAATCTTAACTAGTGATAGGAGTCCCCTGGCAAATGTCCATTGGCAGAAAGGCCCCGAGGGCCGTTGTTTCCTTTGAAGCATTTAAAGAGGTGCTGCCTCTCCAAAGCGGTGTCAGGGTCAGTGTGGTCTGGGTGAGCGTTTACATCTTCTCTGCCCCATCACACTACTTCATCTCAGAAGTTCAAGGCCACAGAGGCTCAGGGGCAGGAATTCCACCCTTCTAAAAGAAAAGAGCAGAGGCCAGGCCCGCTTTTGTAGATGTGTTTGGGATTAACAGATACACAGTACTATATATAAAATAGATAAACAACAAGGACCTACTATATAGCACAGGGAACTATATTCAGTGTCTTGCAATAACCTATAATGGAAAAGAATCGGAAAAAGAATATATATATGTATATATATATATCATATATATATTATATATCAGATATATAATGTACATAATATATATGATATATATGAATCACTTTGCTGTACACCAGAAACTAACACAACATTGTACATCACCCATACTTCAGATTTTAAAAGTGGAAAAAAAAATCTGATAGAGATCAATGAAAGTTCCTATAATTTGATCAGTTTTTGCTTTTTTCTACAACTAACACGACTGTGTGAGCTCTTACTGCCTTGCTTACTGTCTGGAGCCCCCAGCCTGGGTCCGCAGGTGTCTTCCTCTAAGGCCCTGTGAGAAGCAGAGGGACTCTGGCTGTTTCTGCCCAACCAGGTGAGAACAATGTTACAGGCATTTCCAGGCCGAGAGCAGTTGTGGATTTTTCCTAACCCTGTCCTACCCTCCTCACTTCCTGCTGTCAGCCTATCACATGGCTGCACACACAGCCAGTGCACTCTCGCAGAGCAGTGGACAGAGGAAACCAGAATGTGTTTTACTTTTAGTGTCCAAGTCTGTAGCAGGGCACGTGTAATATAGGACTGAACCCTGAACAACACTCTGAACCTTCTATGCCACAGGTTCCCTGAATAGTTGGGGGAAGGAGGAAGGAGTAGAGCAGGGAGGTGGTTAGAGGTGCTTTTCATGCCTCCCTTTCCAGCCTCACTGTGTTAAACCCATACCTCTGTTTTAACCCTTATCACATTGTGATGCTGTTTATTTATTTATCTGGCTATTATCTCCTGCCCACTGCCCCCACCCCCCTTGAGCTGCCTAAGAGTGTCAGGACTGCAAACTATTTTCATAATCTAGTATGGTGTCTGGAGTACAGTAGGTGGTAAATAAGTGTTTGAAAAATTATTAAGTGAGAAAGTCTCAGAGTATATATGACATCACTAGTGTTTTGTGAAAACCCCTGTTCCTGTGTTCAGTCCAGCCACATTGTGTGTGGTGGGGTGTAGAAGGGAACAGGAAAGAGTCTCCTTTAAAAAAATTAACAGCCCCACTGTTGCCTGGTGCCTTGGAACATTGTCCAGGTCTATGTCACTAAAACCAGAGAAGGAATCTGGGAAATGAGCTTAGGGCTCTTGCTGAGGAAGATAAATATTGTTCTGTAAGAGGGTGACACATTACCGCGCGCGTTCATCAGTGCCTAGAACCCGTGACATCCTGGCGGTGACTGGCAGAGCTTTTCTGGGTCTTGTATCTGCAGACAGGATCGCGAGACCTCACAGAAAAGCTCCAGGGAAAAGGAGGAGGGAAATCCTGGAAGTGGCGGAAGCCTGGCTTCCAATTGCTCCTTCATTCTGCAGCTTCGACTCTGGGCAGCTTTGCCAACCACATAGGAAAGTCATGAGGGAAGATTTTACTTACCCTTTTCTTTGTTTGGTTAGCCTCATTTTTGTTCATTGTTTACTTTTAAGGCAAAGAAAAAGTTCAAATGATTCTTATCACAGCTCATAGGCACACGAAGTGAAGACCCAGGGCCCTCTGTTCACCCCCACCCAAAACTGCACACACAGGAGCATCCATCTCAGAACCATCTGGAAGTGAATGGTTAATTGCTAATTAAACATGCTTCCAGACTGTGATCAGGATTTCCTGGGAGAAGGTTATAGGGCAGTATGTGGTTACATCCCCTCCACAGAAAGAAGATTAAAGTTCCTCATAAAGAGGAACTTGATGCTGGGGAAGATGCAGTACGATTCTCTAAGGAACAAGTTTCATTGCCTTTTCATCCTTTGTATCTGGCAGTTTTGCTTTTGAAATGAAACAATCACAATAATGAGAAGGAGGGAAAGGAACATTGAAAGGTCATAAACACAGCTATTTACTTACCCTGAAATGTGCTGGGTACACACAATTTCTTTTGGGAAGACAACTTTTTAAAAATAAGTAAGTTGCCTTTAGATGAGAAGCTTTCTCTTGGCCAGCTCTGCTTCCCGGCCTTGCCGTGTGTGAGTCCGTGTTGCTGTGGAGAGTAGCTTGGGCCAGGAGTGGGGAGGCGGAGGGCTGGGACGAAGCCCTCTTCTAAGTCTAAAGTCTGTCGGGAAAGGTTTAGCAGCGGAAACGATATTCAAGTGTGTGTGACTGTGAAAGAGAGAGAGAGGGACAGAGAGACAAAGAGGCAATATGTTATATTTGATATGTGGCTTATAGTTAGTTTTCTTGGAAAAGTTCTTTTCGAGAATGACGTAGGTGAAAATCTTGGGCAATAAAACCATCTGGTTTTATAGGAAAGTATCTCATCACATAGAGTATATCTTGTGTTTTTCTTTTGTTATTGTTGCTGTTGCTGGCGGGAGTATGGTTGCTTTGTTTTGTTGCTTTTGCTAAGATAAAATTCAGTACTGTGTCTTCCAACTACAGTCAGCCCTCTCTAGAGAATGGAGCTTGTTTGTGAACTGTATTCTAACTCATGTTTTCTCTGCTGACCATGTTGCACCTGTTTTTTAATGTGTTCAATTTATTAAAAGTAGTGAACAAATAACTTTATAACATAATATATGAGGCTGGGAGAAGAAAGGGATCCCTAAAATGTATGATATTTGGGATTCATTTCAAAATAACAAAACATTAGAGGTGAGAAGTAGACAATGTAACGTATCAGGTGAAGGGGATTAGGAGAGATCCCTAAAAAATAGTTATCATTATACAATGTCTGGAAATTTACCTCAAAGCAATGCAAGAAAGGAGGGAGGTGGATGGGGGATTAGATGAAGCAGGACTGGGCAGGAATTGATACTTGTTGGCACATGGAAGTTTCCTAATACTGTTTTGCCTCCTTTTAGATAGGTTTACGTTTATCTGTGATAAAACATAAAAAGTTGTACCTGTGTCCCTTAGCCCCGAGATATGGAGATCACAGTAAAAGAAGTCAGCCTGCAGGCTACCAAGACATTTTACTAAGAAAGATACTGACATTTAATGTGGGTGGTTGCTTTACTTGGGGATACTGACTGTTATCAAATGTCTCGGTAATGAAAAAATAATGCTGGAATAAAGAAACTCCTGGTTATGGATTTGATCCAGTCTTAATAGGTCTCTCCCATTGCTAAATATTTTATGGGGCAATTTACCATCTAATGAAACATTTCTCTGATGGAACATTCAAATAGAGGCAGAGAAACTAGACAAATGACTCTCTTTCCTAAAACCAACAACAAAACATCCAGTGCAGACTGCAGTATGGATTGAACAGTCAAAATATTGCCTTTCTTCATCTGTTAGAACCCTCTGGGAGCAGAAGGCATGTGGAATCTGCCCTTAGCTGCCATATCAGTGCCATGTATAGACTGCAAGCCACATATCCACAGGGCCCCAAAGGACCCATATTGATTATCATTTTTTCTCTTCTGGTTTTCCCAGAAGCATGGCCCCCTGTGTTCCATGATGCACATATTTCCCTAGGGACAAACCTAATTAAATCTCAAGAATCAGAGGAAGCAATCTTATTAATATTTGTCAGGGGAATTCTGGTGATGGAGGATGGGGAAGTCTCAAAAACAGAGAGACCAGAGCAGAAGTCAGTTCATGTCAAAACTACATAGTGAAACTTGGAATTCAATTTTGCATCTGAGGGCTTTGCATTATGATCTACCTAGATGAGTCAGGGTCCTTAGAGGGGGCTGAGGTGTCCAATTGGCCCCTGGAATAGCCACTTCTTGTATTGGGAAGGGCAGTGTATAAGTGAGGAAAATGGTTTCTCCACTGAATCGTCTCATCTCCGGGAGGTTTGAGAATGCTGAAGATTCAACCTAGGTTAGAGAGCATTCTGTTGAAGGGGGATGCTTAATATCTGGAAAAGTCTCTGTACGATTCTCACTGAAGCCATGTCAAAAAGTGACAAGAGAGAACTTCTTGGAATCTAAGCACCAAATGTGAATGGACACATCCATTCCCACCAATTCTGGAGGATGGTTATCATGCTGGAAGAGTTGGAATATGTGGTGGGAGACACCAGTAGTGAGGTACAGAGACCAGAGACCTCCATCTCAACTTGGACACTCCCTAGAGGCGGGCAGATGCAGTAGTGTTAGAACAAGATCCTTCTGATGCATGGTAATCAGCCTATTTGAGAAATGCTTTTGGCCCCCAAATTAAATATAGAGCCAGGTTCTGGTGTATTTCAATACTTTCTGAAGATAAGGGAGGGAGAGTACCTGTACACCTTAAAGCCCTTCAATTTTAGCCTTTATCAAGCACCTAGATTCAGTCTTCTTCCTATCCTTTCAGCTGATTGGTCACATTGCACAGCATGTTCCTCTAGCCAAGGAACCACTAGGAAAGTGGGTGACCGTTAGTGTCACACTTATGAACTATTTCAGGCAGATAAAGTAAGAGAAGAGAGTCTATCCTCTGTAGTGCTCCAAGTGTCAGATCCCAGAGCACTTGTCATAAAACCAGACCACCTTCTCAGTCCCTGACACTAAGCCATCAAGACCTCATCTGAGGCGAGGTTTGAATGACTGTGTGTACCGTGATGGCAAGGCCCTAGGGAGCTCTCTCTGTGTGCAACACCTCTCCTTGCAGGGTGAGGTCCTCTTCTCTGGGAGCCTGTGGCTTATATGCAATGCCTCTAATTCTGTGATGAAAGGTCTAAACCTGTACCTTCCAGTATGGTAGCCAATAGCTATATGTGGCTATTAAATTTAAATTTTAATAAATCAAAAACTCAACTCCCAAGTAGTACTAGCTACATTTCAAGTGCTCAATAGCCATATGTCTTTAGCGGCTACCCTACTGGACAGCACCAATAAAGGACATTTTCATTACTTCAGAGAGTTCTTGTGGATAACACTACTCTATACTATGGATTAGCAAACTGTGGCTTGTGGGCCAAGTTCAGTCCTCCTCCTACGACTGTAGATAAAGTTTTATTGAAAGACAGCCATGCCCATTCTTTTATGTATTATCTATGGCTACCTTCACACTATATGGGCAGAGTTGACTAGTTTGCAACAGAGAGCACCTGGCCCACAAACTCCAAAACTTTACTGTCTGGACTTTACAGAAAACGTTTGCCAACACTGCTCCATACTCTTCTCCCAAAAAATTGTACATGGCTAAATACAAAATTTTACACCCAATTTTAGGACCCCTTTACTTCCATCCACATAAAACAAGCTCAGCTTACACATTTCTTTACTATCTCCATTTTTCAAGAATTTTCAGCCCTCAGTTTCATACTGTGATATCACAAATGCTAGATTTACATGATTTCAAAAGATTAAAAACATCTTAAATAACTAATACCACTACAGAGTTTAGGGTCATGCTAAACTGTATGTACACTTTCATACAGCATCACTGGCAAGCTTACCATCATTTAAGAATCAGGCCATTGCCTCTATTTAATGTAAACCCCCTTCCTGCCTTTAACTCTTCCTCCAAGAGTCTAGATTCAATGAGACTCTGTTCTTAGGTTCACTAGCTAAACTGTCTATTATCTGTAGAAAGTTGTCCAAAAATCCTACATATTTCACATCTCTTCTGATTCTTGAGATCTTTATCACTAAAACAACTTCATTTAGCCTTCGTCATCTAGCTATTCTGTTCATTCTCAAATATGTACACATCATGCTGCCATAGTCACACTTAGAGGCTACCACCTTAAGGTTCTACAGCACATCTTTGCAGGATTTTTTGAGTTGCATATTGATTGGAAGAGCATTTGTTTGTTCACATTTATGCATGTACATACACACACACACACACACACACACACACACACACACACACAAACTCTTACACATTCTCTAAGTTTAGCTTAAGTACCTGATTTAATTAGCCAAGAGGACAGAATATCATCTGAAGCTACAGGGTGTGGGATGCACCAGGGACAGAAGGTGATAGTTGTTGCAACATATTCCAAAATGCCTCCCTTTAGCCCCCAGAGTCCCCAACAGTAACACACAGCTACAGGTGACACTGTTTACACACTGGCCTTTCCAGGTCCAAAATGCTCCTGTCTTTCTACATCACAACTTTTTACACTAGCAAGTTCCATCACCATATCAGTGTTTGTGTTTCTATTTAGGGCCTTTTGACAAATATTAGACCCTCCTGTCTTTTTTAAACAAACTCAGCATCAGCAAGACATGAGCATCTGCATTCATTCAATGTCATTCATTTTTTCCATAATTTATCAAGTACCTGCTATTTCCAGGAACTGTTCTAGATGTTGGAGACATGCCAGTAAACAGAACAAAGAAATATGTTACCCTGGTGGTGCTTACATTCAGTGGAGGATACTGAAAATAAATTTATTTTATTTTATTTTATTTTTAATATTGTATTTATTTTATAGAGAAAAATCAACAATTGGTTCAAAACTAAAATAGCCTTTTAAGGTACTTCATGAAATTTACTTAATGTAAATTTCTAATAGAGTTGTGATGTGCCTGTATATTTACAGGCATACCTCATTTTATAGTGTTTTGCATATATATTGTTTTTTACAAGTTTAAGGTTTGTGGCAACTCCAAGTTGAGCAAGTCTATTGGTGCCAGAAGATAAATTAATTTTAAAAAGACACAGAAAGTGGGCAGAGAGGGAACATACCTCAAAATAATAAAGGCCATATATGACAAACCTATGACTAACATCATACTCAACAGTGAAAAGTTGAAAGCACTTCCTCTAAGATCAGGAATAAGACAAGGATGTTCACTCCCCCCCACTTTTATTCAATAGAGTTTTGGAAGTCCTAGCCACGGCAGTCAGAGAAGAAAAAGAAATAAAAGGAATCCGAATTGGAAAGGAAGAATTAAAACCGTCACTGTTTGCAGACAATCTGATACTATAAATAGAAAATCCTAAAGATGCTACCAGAAGACTACTAGGGCTCATCAATGAGTTCAGTACAATTGCAGGATACAAAATTAATATACAGGAATTTGTTGCATTTCTATACACTAATAATGAACTATCAGAAAGAGAAATTAAGGAAACAATACCATTTACCATCACATCAAAAAGAACAAAATACCTAGGAATAAACCTACCTAAGGAGGCAAAAGACCTGTACTCTGAAAACTATAAAATGCTGATGAAAAAATTGAAGACGACACAGACAGTTGCAAAGATATACCATGTTCTTGGATTGGAAGAATCAATATTGTTATAATAACCATACTACCCAAGGCAATCTACAGATTACCCCTATCAAAATATCAATGGCATTTTTCAGAGAACTAGAACAAAAATTTTTTTAATTTGTATGAAAACACAAAAGATCCCAAATAGCCAAAACAGTCTTAAGAAAGAAGAACAGAGCTGGAGGAATCACGCTTCCTGACTTCAGGCTATACTACAAAACTACAGTAATCAAAACAGTATGGCACTAGCACAAAGACAGACAAATAGATCAATGGAACAGGATAGAGAGCCCAGAAATAAACCCACACACTTATGGTCAGTTAATCTACAACGAAGGAGGCAAGAATATACAGGGGAGAAAAGACAGTCTCTTCAACAAGTGGTTCCTGGAAAACTGGACAACTACATGTAAAAGAATGAAACTAGAACATTCTGTAAAACTATATACAAAAATAAACTCAGAATGGATTAAAGACCTAAATATAAGACCAGATCCTGTAAAACTCCTAGATGAAAACAAAGGCAGAACACTCTTTGACATAAATCACAGCAGTATCCTTTTGGATCCATCTCCTAGAGTCATGGAAGTAAAAACAAAAATAAACAAATTGGACCTACTTAAACTTAAAAGCTTTTGCACAGAGAAGGAAACCATCAGCAAAACAAAAAGATAACCTATGGAATGAGATAAAATATTTGCAGATGATGCAACCAATAAGGGATTAATTTCCAAAGTATATGAACAGCCCATACAGCCAAATATCCAAAAAAAAACAAGCAACCCAATCAAAAAATGGTTAGAAGACCTAAGTAGATATTTCTCCAAAGAAGACATACAGATGGCCAGCAGGCATATGAGAAGATGCTCAACATCATAATTATTAAAGAAATGCAAATCAAAACTGCAATGAGGTATCACCTCACACTGGTCAGAATGACCATCATCAAAAAGTCTACAGATCAGAAAGAAGATGGCAGAGTAGAAGATGTGCTCTCACTTCCTCTTGCAAGAACACCTGAATCACAACTAGCTGCTGGACAGTCATCGACAGGAGGACACTAAAACTCACCAGAAAAGATACCCCACATCCAAAGACAACAGAGAAGCCACAGTGAGACGTTAGGAGGGGCGCAATCACAGTAAAATCAAATCCCATGACTGCTAGGTGTGTGACTCACAGACTGGAGAATGCTTATACCACAGAAGCCAACACACTGGATTGAAGGTTCTGAGCCCCACGTCAGGCTTCCCAACCTGGGGGTCCAGCAACGGTTGGAGGAATTCCTGGAGAATCAGACTTTGAAGTCTAGTGGGATTTGATTGCAGGACTTCAACAGAACTGGGGGAAACAGAGACTCCACTCTTGGAGGGCACACACAAAATAGTGTGTGCATTGAGACCCAGGGGAAGGAGCAGTGACCCCAGGGGAGACTGAGCCAGACCTACCTGCTAGTGTTGGAGGGTCTCCTTCAGAGGCGGGGGGTGGCTGTGGCTCACCGTGGGGACAAGGACACTGGCATCAGAAGTTCCGGGAAGTACTCCTTGGCGTGAGCCCTCCCAGAGTCTGCCATTAGCCCCACCAGAGAGCCCAGGTAGTCTCCAGTGTTGGGTTACCTCAGGCCAAACAACCAACAGGGAGAGAACCCAGGCCCATCCATCAGCAGTCAAACAGATTAAAGTTTTACTCAACTCTGCCCACAAGAAAAACAGTCAGCTCTACCCACCACCAATCCCTCCCATCAGGAAACTTGCACAAGCCTCTTAGATAGCCTCATCCACCAGAGGGCAGACAGCAGAAGCAAGAAGAACAATCCTGCAGCCTGTAGAACAAAAACCACATTCACAGAAAGATAGACAAGATGAAAAGGCAGAGAGCTATGTACCAGATGAAAGAACAAGATAAAACCCCAGAAAAACAACTAGATGAAGTGGAGATAGGCAACCTTGCAGAAAAAGAATTCAGAATAATGATAGTGAAGATGATCCAGGACCTCGGAAAAAGAATGGAGGCAAAGACCAAGAAGATGCAAGAAATGTTTAACAAAGATCTCGAAGAATTAAAGAACAAACAAACAGAGATGAACAATACAATAAGTGAAATGAAGACTACATTAGAAGGAATCGATAGCAGAATGACTGAGGCAGAAGAACGGATAAGTGACCTGGAAGACAGAATAGTGGAATTCACTGCTGCAGAACAGAATAAAGAAAAAAGAATGAAAAGAAATGAAGACAGCCTAAGAGACCTCTGGGACAACATTAAAAGCAAAACCATTCATATTATAGGGGTCCCAGAAGGAGAAGAGAGAGAGAAAGGACCTGAGAAAATATTTGAAGAGATTATAGTCGAAAACTTCCCTAACATGGGAAAGGAAACAGCCACGCAAGTCCAGGAAGCACAGAGAGTCCCATACAGGATAAACCCAAGGAGAAATACACCAAGACACATAGTAATCAAATTGGCAAAAATTAAAGACAAAGAAAACTTATTGAAAGCAGCAAGGGAAAAAAACAACAAATCACATACAAGGGAACTCCCATAAGGTTAACAGCTGATTTCTCAGCAGAAACTCTACAAGCCAGAAGGGAGTGGCATGATATACTTAAAGTGATGAAAGGGAAGAACCTACAACCAAGATTACCTGGCAAGGATCTCATTCAGATTCGATGGAGAAATCAAAAGCTTTACAGACAAGCAAAAGCAAAGAGAATTCAGCACCACCAAACCAACAAATGCTAAAGGAACAAATGCTAAAGGAACTTCTCTAAGTGGGAAACACAAGAGAAGAAAAAGACCTACAAAAACAAACCCAAAACAATTAAGAAAATGGTCATAGGAACATACATATTGATAAGAACCTTAAATATGAATGTACTAAATGCTCCAACCAAAAGACACAGGCTTGCTGAATGGATACAAAAACAAGACCCATATATATTCTGTCTACAAGAGACCCACTTCAGACCTAGGGACACATAGAGACTGAAAGTGAGGGGATGGAAAAACATATTCCAAGCAAATGAAAATCAAAACAAAGCTGGAGTAGCAATAATCATATCAGATAAAATAGACTTTAAAATAAAGAATGTTACAAGAGACAAGGACACTATATAATGATCAAGGGATCAATCCAAGAAGAAGATATAACAATTATAAATATATATGCACCCAACATAGGAGTACCTCAATACATAAGGCAACTGCTAACAGCTCTAAAAGAGGAAATCAACAGTAACACAATAAGAGTGGGGGACTTTAACACCTCACTTACACCAATGGACAGATCATCCAAAATGAAAATAAATAAGGAAACAGAAAGTTTAAATGACACAATAGACCAGTAGGTTTAATTGATATTTATAGGGCATTCCATCCAAAAACAGCACATTACACTTTCTTCTCAAGTGCACATGGAACATTCTCCAGGATAGATCACATCTTGGGTCACAAATCAAGCCTCAGTAAATTTAAGAAAATTGAAATCCTATCAAGCATCTTTTCTGACCACAACACTATGAGTTTAGAAATGAATTATAGGGAAAAAAACATAAAAAAACACAAACACATGGAGGCTAAACAATACGTTACTAAATAACCAAGAGATCACTGAAGAAATCAAAGAAGAAATCAAAAAATATCTAGAGACAAATGACAATGAAAACACGACAATCCAAAACCTATGGGATGCAGCAAAAGCAGTTCTAAGAGAGAAGTTTATAGCTATACAAGCCTACCTCAAGAAACAAGAAAAATGTCAAACAATCTAACCTTGCACCTAAAGGAACTAGAGAAAGAAGAACAAATAAAATTCAAAGTTAGCAGAAGGAAAGAAATCATAAAGATCAGAGCAGAAATAAATGAAATAGAAACAAAGAAAACAGTAGCAAAGATCAATAAAACTAAAAGCTGGTTCTTTCTGAAGGTAAACAAAATTGATAAACCATTAGCCAAACTCATCAAGAAAAAGAGGGAGAGGACTCAAATCAATAAAATTAGACATGAAAAAGGAGAAGTTACAACAGACACTACAAAAATACAAAGCATCCTAAGAGACTACTACAAGCAACTCTATGCCAATAAAATGGACAACTTGGAAGAAATGGACAAATTCTTAGAAAGGTGTAACCTTCCAAGACTGAACCAGGAATAGAAAATATGAACAGATCAATCACAAGTAATGAAATTAAAACTATGATTAATAATCTTCCAACACACAGAAGTTCCAGAACCGGATGGCTTTACATGTGAATTCTATCAAACATTTAGAGAAGAGCTAACACCCATCCTTCTCAAAGTCTTCCAAAAAATTGCAGAGGAAGGAACACTCCCAAACTCATTCTATGAGGCCACCATCATCCTGATACCAAAACCAGACAAAAATACTACAAAAAAAGAAAATTACAGGCCAGTATCACTGATGAATATAGATGCAAAAATCCTCAACAGAATACTAGCAAACAGAATCTAACAACACATTAAAAGGATCATACACCATGATCAAGTGGGATTTATTCCAGGGATGCAAGGATTCTTCAATATACGCAAATCAATCAATGTGATACACCATATTAACAAACTGAAGAATAAAAACCATATGATCATCTCAGTAGATGCAGAAAAAGCTTTTGACAAAATTCAACACCAATTTATGATAAAAACTCTCCAAAAAGTGGGCATAGAGGGAACCTACCTCAACATAATAAAGGCCATATACGACAAACCCACAGCAAACATCATTCTCAGTAGTGAAAAACTGAAAGTATTTCCTCTAAGATCAGGAAATAGACAAGGATGTCCACCCTCGCCACTATTATTCAACAGAGTATTGGAAGTCCTAACCACAGCAATCAGACAAGAAAAATAAATAAAAGGAATACAGATTGGAAAAGAAGAAATAAAACTGTCACTATTTGCAGATGACATGATACTGTACATAGAGAATCCTAACGACACCCCAGAAAACTACTAGAACTAATCAATGAATTTGGTAAAGTTGCAGGATACAAAATTAATGCACAGAAATCTCTTGCAGTCCTATACACTAATGATGAAAAATCTGAAAGAGAAATTGAAGAAACACTCCAATTTACCACTGCAACAAAAAGAATAAAATACCTAGGAGTAAACTTACCTAGGGAGACAAAACACCTGTATGCAGAAAACTATAAGACACTGATGAAAGAATTTAAAGTTGATACCAACAGATGGTACAATGTTCTTAGATTGGAAGAATCAGTATTGTGAAAATGACTATACTACCCAAAGCAAGCTTACAGGTTCAATGCAATCCCTATCAAATTACCAATGGCATTTTTTTACAGGACTAGAACAAAAAATCTTAAAATTTGTATGGAGACAAAAAAGACCCCGAATAGCCAAAGCAGTCTTGTGGGAAAAAGACAGAGCTGGAAGAATCAGACTCCCTGACTTCAGACTATACTCAAAGCTACAGTAATCAAGACAATATGGTACTGGCACAGAAACAGAAACATAGATCAATGCAACAAGATAGAAAGCCGAGAGATAAAACCACGCAACTATGTTTAACTAATCTGTGACAAAGGAGGCAAGGACATACAATGGAGAAAAGGCAGTCTCTTCCATAAGTGGTGCTGGAAAACTGGACAGCTACATGTAAAAGAATGAAATTAGAACACTCCCTAACACCATACACAAAAGTAAACTCAAAATGGATTAGAGACCTAAATGTAAGACTGGACACTGTAAAACTCTCGGAGGAAAACATAGGAAGAACACTCTTTGACATAAATCATAGCAAGATCTTTTTTGATCCACCTCCTAGAGTAATGGAAATAAAAACAAAAATAAACAAATGGAACCTAATGAAACATAAAACTTTTGCACAGCAAAGGAAACCATAAACAAGACCAAAATACAACCCTCAGAATGGGAGAAAATATTTGCAAACGAATCAATAGACAAAGGATTAATCTCCAAAATATATAAACAGCTCATGCAGCTCAATATTAAAAAACAAACAACCCAGTCCAAAAATAGACAGAAGACCTAAATAGACATTTCTCCAAAGAAGACATACAGATGGCCAAGAAGCACATCAAAAGCTGCTCAACATCACCACTTATTAGAGAAATGCAAATCAAAACTATAATGAGGTACCACCTCACACCAGTTAGAATGGGTGTCATCAGAAAATCTGCAAACAACAAATGCTGGAGAGGGTGTGGAGAAACGGGAACCCTCTTGCACTGTTGGTGGGAATGTAAATTGATACAGCCACTATGGAGAACAGTATGGAGGTTCCTTAAAAAACTAAAAATAAAATTACCATATGATCCAGCATTCCCACTACTGGGCATATACCCAGAGAAAACCATAATTCAAAAAGACACCTGCACCCCAATGTTCATTGCAGCACGATTTACAATACCCAGGTCATGGAAGTGACCTAAATGCCCATCGACAGACAAATGGATAAAGAAGATGTGGTATATATATACAATGAAATATTACTCAGCCATAGAAAGGAACAAAATTGCGTCATTTGTTGAGATGCTGATGGATCTAGAGACTGTCATACAGAGTGAAGTAAGTCAGAAAGAGAAAAACAAATATCGTATATTAACGCATATATGTGGAACCTAGAACAATGGTACAGATGAACCAGTTTGCAGGGCAGAAATTGAGATACAGAAGTAGTGAACAAACGTATAGACACCAAGGGGGGAAAGTGGCAGGGGTGGGGGGCAGGGTGGTGGTGTGATGAATTGGGTGATTGGGATTGACATGTATACACTGATGTGTATAAAATGGATGATTAATAAGAACCTGCTGTATAAAAAAATTTTTTTAATTTTAAAAACACTATCAAAACAACAACAACCAAAATATCTACAAATAAAAAATGCTGGAGAGAGTGTGGAGAAAAATGAACCCTCCTACACTGTTGGTGAGAATGTAAATTGGTTCAGCCACTATGGAGGTTCCTTAAAAAACTAAAAATAGAGTTACCATATGATCCAACATTCCCATTCCTGGGCATATATATGGAAAAGAGAAAAACTCTACTTTGAAAAGATACATGCACCCCAGTGTTCATACCAGCAATATTTACAATAGCCGAAACATGGAAGCAACTTAATTGTCCATTGATATGTGAAAGGATAAAGAAGATGTGGTACATATATACAATGGAATACTACTCAGCCATAAAAAAAGAATGGAATAATGCCATTTGCAGCAACATGGATGGACCTAGAGATTATCATACTAAGTGAAGTAAGTCAGACAGAGAAAGTCAAATATATATATTATCACTTATATGTAGAATCTAGAAAAAAAGATACAAATGAACTTATGTACAAAACAGAAATAGTCTCACAGACATAGAAAACAAACTTATGGTTACCAAAGGGAGAGGGGGGTTTGTGGTGGGGAATAAATTAGGAGTTTAGGATTAATAGGTACACACCACTATATATAAAATAGATAGCAATAACCTATTGTATGGCACAATATCGAGTATTACAAGATACACAATATCTTGTAATAACCTATAATGGAAAAGAATCTGAAAAAGAATAGATAGATAGATAGATAGATAGATATAACTGAATCACTTTGCTCTACACCTGAAATAACACAACATTGTAAATCAGCTATACTTTAATAAAAAGTTGTTGAGGGAAAAAGGACATGTAATATGGACCAAGGTAGAATAAGTGTATGGAAAAAAGAATTAAGTAGGGTCAGGGGTGAGAATGAAGGGACCATTTGTGGGATGGTCATGGAAGGCCTCTCAGATGACGTTGCAGCAGAGACTGACTCCAAGTGCAGGAGGAACCTCCATCAAGTTCAGAAACCCTGAGGGATGAGCCTGCCTGGTGTGTAGGAAGAACAATGTGGAAGCCAGTGTGGCTGGACCAGAGTGGTGGTGGGGAGGGGAAGAAATGAGGTCAGAGGAAAGGTCAATGGCATTGCTAAGACTTAGGCTTTTGCTCTAAGTGAACCAGAAGTCCTAGAGAGTTTTGAGAGGAGAAGTAACCTGTTATCATATGTTTAAAATCATCTTTCTCTGAACGATATTTCTGCCCCCTATTTTTAAGCCTTCTGGGAAATTCCATTGTGTCTCAGTCCACCCCAGACTCTGATTTAATACTTCTTTTTTCTGGGCCACCCAGGCAGAGTTAGGTCTGAGGACCTCAATCCCAAATCCATTTCCCCTGGGCCCACCAGCCTCATATCCTCTCAGTCCACCTTTTACTCTAGTGGTTGCTGCAGAAATCAGCCACAGAGAGAAGTAACCAGACAGCACCTGCACTCCACATTTTTTCTCATTCTGACCCCACCTTCTCTGTCACAGCCATGTGGGAAGACTGTGAGGACCACACAGCCCTTCTATCATGCACACTCCTGCCACGGGAGCAGGTTAACATCCCAAGAGACAGGTACCCTTTGACTAATGAGAGACAGAGCCAATGGGTAGATTTTTCCCTCTTCTGAGCCTTGGAAGGACAATAAGATACATTCTGCCTTGCTCCTCCAAGGATCCTTATTGAGACTGCATCCCAATTGTCCACAGTGGTGATCAGCTCAGTAACATATGCTTGGATGTTCTTTCTCTCCTTCACTTTTCACACTTTCCAGTCCCCTACACCTGTTCCCTGAAATCATCTCCACAATAAACTACCTATGTTTAAGCCATGTCTCAGCCTGCTTTGGGGGGAAAAACAGGGTTAAAACATCCCCTCTCCTTTCACCTTCCTTACTCTGCTCCTGCTTCTTCATTCAAAAAGAAAACAAATCAAATAATCTCAGAGTCAGAAAGACCTTTAGAGAACATTCATTTCCACAACTTTTGGTCACAGATAAGGAAACGGAAGTCCAAAGAGATTAATATGCCTCTACTATAACTTGTCTTTGTGAAAAAGATAAGAGCAAGTGGAAAATCAGAAACAAGTAAGGGACAACAGAGCTTGGCAGACAGTTCCAAAGTTAAGAATAAGACCTTTTTAACAGAGAAAAAAGAGAGCTAACCTTGGGCATGGCATAAAAGGAATCGGTGCCTTGGAGTTGAAGTGGAGAAGTAATTGTACAATTTTGTAATAAATAGTAAGTGTTTAAGAATATTCAAAGTTTGTTGTCAGTTGCATCTTTCTGGAGAGTTTAGTTTTTTAGTAAGTTAATCTGTACGTTTTCATTGAGCATTATTTCATTGAGGTTCGCAGTGGTGCTGTGGGAGTCAAAGGGCATTCTGAAATAGCTCCCAGCAGGCTAGAGATCAGGAAATTGAACTTCTAATTGTATTTCGGCCATTAATTGATTCTGTGAACCTGAGCAAGTCATTTTCTCTCTCTGGGCTTTGGGTTGGTTCCTCCTTTGTAAAACGACTATTGGTCTTACCACGGAGTCATAGAATGTTGACTTCTGAAGTGGCTTGGAGCTCACCCTCATTTTGCAGGTCCAAAGAAGTGAAGTCATTGAGTTAGAATCAGATCTGGCACTGTAACCCTGGTCTTCCTGGTCCTCAGTCTATGATTGAGTTTTGAGATTCTTCATAGCCATGAAATCTTGTAATTCCATGATTGAAATATAAGATAGTATTTCTGCTCTGAAGAATCCCATAACCAAGTTGAGGGGACACTTGGCACACGGAAATAGTTATTATAAGACGACAGATGAAATCCCTTAAGCAGAACAACAACCTCCACTTCTTTGGCCACTCAGAGAAGCAAGTTGGCAGGAAAATCGCTGAGATTTGAGCTGATCTTTGAAAAAATGGTTGGATGGAAAAAATCATTATGGATGTAAGAAAGTAGCCAGAGAAAAGTGATAGACCTGGGATCAGCCAGGACAGTGACTGCACCTGTCCAGCAGGAGTGATGGGTAAATGGGGTGGGTGAGGTATGGTCCTGGGAGAGAAGGAGTTTTTGGTGTCGCTCTTCTGTTCCTTGAGGCTGATCTGAAATTATATGTAGTGAGGAGATCTGACTTATTTCAGTCTGTAGCAGAAGGAAGTAAAATATGGAAACTGTGACCAAGATCTCTTGTGGTAATTAAGCAGAGAGTTAAATCTGCTAATTTCTGATTTGTCCTCAAGCAGTTTTATTTTTAAATGACACTTTAAGCATAATTGATACACAGTGTCCCTGGCACCAGGTCTAGTTAGAAAATTCAGTTAGTAGAATAATGAAGAACAATTGACATTTTTTGCTGGTAGCTCTTTGGAAGAGATTGTTTAAATAAGTACAATTATTTAGAAACAGAAATGGGTGAGACCCACTCAGCTTGATAAATTCCTGTTTTAAGTGGGATTGGTAGAAAGGTAAGGGAAAGATTCAGAGTTTCATATTTGACATGGATAATTAGAGAAACGTAATTACTGAAGGACAGTAACAGTTTATATACTTTAAAAATAAAGAAACAAGTGAGGAAACATCAAAACAATAAAATAGAAATCATAAAGCAAAGTGAGAGAAATAAGGCCTAAAATTTATGTGAAGAAATGTAACTAAAATCCCTTATTAGGTGACAAAGACTTTCATCTAAAAAAAATATAGCTAATGTGCTCCATTAACCTAAAACAAAATGACACAAAAGATTGGTAAATATAAAGATAGAGAAAAATCAGCCAAAAATAAAGCAGAAATATATTTTAAGTCAAAAAAGCAAATAAAGAGGCAGAATGACACAGGAGTGGCAATATTGATACTGACTGGAATAAAACAAGTGGGTAAAGTTTTGGATGAAGAGGATTGCTTTATAAAAGGTGTGATCCACAATGAATGCATAATGTACTACAACTAGAACAGAAATATAGAGAGTAAAACTATTAGAAGACAAAAACTGGAAAGAAACACAATTGTAGGAAAATTGCCATGCCATATTTTCAGTAAATCATGGAGTCAAAAATAAATAGGATATAAATATGCTTAATAATAGTTTATGTATCAAACTTTGTACTCTACAGATGATATAAGCTTTTCAAATATTCATGGATCACTTATAAAAAATTATTCTACACTGGACCAAAAATTTTTTTAACTCAGTAAATTCAAAAAAGTAAATTTTCTCCTTGTGCAACAAAAACTAGGGTTAGAAATTTTAAAAATAAAAATTTAAACCAAAATCTCACAGCTGTTAAAGCAAACATCCTAAATAATATTAGATATTAGAGAAATTGAATATTTCAAATATAGATTGCATAGAAAATAGGAGCACAAAAATTGTATGTCAAAGTTTATGGCTGAAAGGTGATTAAAATATATCATTTTATGGAAATAGTCAAGCATATGTAACGGTTGAAGGAAGGTGGGTTTGTAATAAATTTTGAATGCAAAAGCAAAAAAAAAAAGTCCTTAATTCTCAATTCAGACAAATCCATAGCCTTGAAAGCTTTCATCACTTAATGAGGAAGAATGAAGATAAGTTACCTATGAGTTCAGCTAAAATTTTTTTAAAAAACAACAAAATATACTTAAAGAAAGTATGAAGAGGAAAATAAAAAGGAAGCAAAATTGTAAATTAGAAAAATAGTCACACTTGTGAATATATTCAAAAGTTGATTATTTGAAAAAATAAAATGTGTGCCTTTGACAAGCCTATTAAAAAAGGGAAAACAAACAAACTATAAGAAATATATAACAGGTGAGGAACTTTTTAAACAAGGCTACACCTTGTGCTATGTGTTTAGTGTGAAAATTTCAACAAAATTTACAATTTACTAGAAAAATACAAGTAACCAAAATTATATAGCAAACCAGGTAGAACTGTAAGCATAGAAAGTATTTTTAAACTGTCAAAGTTTTAGGTTGTTAAGTTGTTAAAGAATTATGTCCAAAAGGGGGTTTTTACTGTTTTACAAATAGGCAAAAAAAAAAAAAGAAAAAAGAAAGGTCAATGAACAAATATTTGACATGCTATATAAAGTTGCCCATGTCACAGAAAACACTTAAAGCCTCTCAATTTGTATTACACAGCTCATGTAACCCAGTTACCAAAACCTAATCTGGTGCCTTAAACATCTCAAACTTACAGACAGATATTAATCATAAATACAGATATAACAATCTGAAACAAAGTTCTGTCAAGATCAAATGAGGGTTGTTCAAAGAATGTACAGATGGATTGCTATTAGTACCTATTAATGTAGACTGTGAAGTCTAAGGAGAGTAGTTGAATGACCAGCTCAATAGATTATAGAAGAAAACCAATGAGTCAATGAAGAAATTAAAGGGGAAATCAGAAAATAACTCAAGACAAATGAAAATGGAAACACAACACTCCGAAATCTATGGGATGCAGCAAAAGCGGTTCTAAGAGGGAAGTTTATAGCAATACAGGCCTTCCTCAAGAAATAAGAAAAATCTCAAATAACCTAATCTACCACCTAAAAGAATTAGAAAAAGAATGAACAAAGCCCAACATCAGCAGAAGAAAGGAAATAAAGATCAGAGAGAAAATAACTAAAATACAAATTTAAAAAAATAATAGAAAAGATCAAGGAAACCAAGAGCTATTTTTAAATTTTATTTATTTTTATTTATTTACTTATTTATCTGGTTGCACCAGGTCTTAGTTGTGGCAGGTGGGCTCCTTAGTTGCAGCTCACAGGCTCCTTAGTTGAGGCTTACCAGTTCCTTAGTTGCGGCATGTGAACTCTTAGTTGCAGCATGCATGTGGAATTTAGTTCCCTGACCAGGGATCGAACCTGGGCCCCCTACATTGGGAGCATGGAGTCTTAACCACTGTGCCACCAGGGAAGTCCCCCGTAAGAGCTATTTTTTTGAAAAGAT
This sequence comes from Grampus griseus, assembly GCF_964374135.1. Classification (NCBI taxonomy): domain Eukaryota; kingdom Metazoa; phylum Chordata; class Mammalia; order Artiodactyla; family Delphinidae; genus Grampus; species Grampus griseus. The sequence continues at coordinate 33,142,508 of NC_138998.1, read as the reverse complement.
AAACAAAACTGATAAACCTTTAGCCAGGCTCACCAAAAAGAAAAGAGAGAGGACCAAAATAAACAAAATAAGAAGTGAAAGAGGATAAATAATAACTGACGCTGCAGAGATACAAAAAAAGAATCATAGGAAAATACTATGAACAGTCACATGCCATCAAATTGGACAACCTAGAAGAAGTGGACAAATTTCTAGAAACATACAACCTGACAAGACCTAACCAAGAAGAAAGAGACAATTTGAACAGACTGATCACTAGTAGAAAAATTGAATTTGTTATTTAAAAAAAAAACCTTCCAGAAAACAAAAGTCAAGGACCAGATGGCTTCACAGGGGTATTCTACCAAACATATAAAGAAGAACTAATACCCGTCCTTCTCAAACTATTCCAAAAAATTGAAGAAGACAGGACACTTCCAAATTCATTCTACGAAGCCACCGTTACCCTGATACCAAAACCAGACAAAGACACTACCAAAAAAAAAAAAAACAGAAAAATTATAGGCCAATATCTTTGATGAATATAAATGCAAAAATTCTCAATAAAATATTAGCAAACTGAATCCAGCAATATATAAAAAGGATCATACACCATGATCAAGTGAGATTTATTCCAGGGTCACAAGGACGGCTCAACGTTTGCAAATCAATCAATGTGATATACCACGTTAACAAAAGGAAGGAAAAAATCACATGATCTTCTCAGACACAGAAAAAGCATTTCACAAAATTCAATATCTATTCATGGTAAAAACTGTCATCAAAGTGAGTATAGAGGGAACACGTCTTTACATAATAAAGGCAATTTATGACAGACCTACAGCCAGCATCATACTCAGTGGTGAAAAGCTAAAAGCCTTTCCTCTAAATTCAGGAAGAAGACAAGGATCTCCACTCCCACCTCTGATATTTAACATAGCATTGGAAGTCCTAGCCACAGCAATCACACAAGAAAAAGAAATAAAAGTCATCCAAGTAGGGAAGAAGTAAAACTGTCCCTGTTTGCAGATGACATGATACTCTCTATAGAGAACCCTAAAGTCTCCACACAAGAATTATTAGAAGTAATAAGTGAATTCGGCAAGGTAGAAGGATACAAGATTAATATAGAGAATTCTGTTGTGTTTCTATACACTAATAATGAACTATCAGAAAGAGAAAATTTTTTAAAAATCTGTTTAAAATCACATCAACAAAAATAAAATACCTAGGAATAAACTTAACCAAGGAGGTGAAACACCTATACTCTGAAAACTATAAAACATTGATGAAGGAAACTGAAGATGTTACAAAGAAATGGAAAGATATTCTGTGCTCTTGGATTGGAAGAATTAATATTGTTAAAATGACCATACTACCCAAGGCAATCTACAGATTCAATGCAGTCCCTATCAAAATACCCATGCCATTTTTCACAGAACTAGAAAATAATCCTAAAATTCATGTGGAACCACAAAAGACCCCAAATTGGCAAAGCAATCTTGAATAAAAAGAAAAAAGCTGGAGGTATCACCCACCCAGACTTCAACTATACTATAAAGCTACAGTAATCAAAATAGCATAGTGCTGGCACAAAAACAGACACATAGATCAATGGAATGGAATAGAAAGCCCAGAAATAATCCCACGCATATATGGTCAGTTAATCCACAACAAAGGAGGCAAGAATATACAACAGGGCTTCCCTGGTGGCGCAGTGGTTGGGAGTCCGCCTGCTGATGCAGGGGACACGGGTTCGTGCCCCGGTCCGGGAGGATCCCACGTGCCGTGGAGCGGCTGGGCCCGTGAGCCATGGCCGCTGAGTCTGTGTGTCCGGAGCCTGTGCTCCGCAACAGGAGGGGCCACGGCAGTGAGAGACCCACGTACCGCCAAAAACAAAACAAAAAACAAACAAACAAAAAAAAAGAATGTACAACGGAGAAAAGACAGCCTCTTCAACAAGTGGTGCCCGGAAAACTGGACAGCTACATGTAAAACAATGAGATTAGAACATTACCTCATACCATATACAAAAATAAACTGAAAATGGATTAAAGACCTCAATGTAAGACCTGAAACCCTAAAACTCCTACAGGAGAACATAGGGAGAATACTCTTTGACATAAATCATAGCAATATTTTTTGATTCTGTCTCCTAAGGCAAAAGAAATACAAGCAAAAATAAACAAATGGGGCCTAATTAAACTTAAGAGTTTTGCACAGCAAAGGAAACCATTGGCAAAACAAAAAGACAACCTACAGAACGGGAGCAAATGATATGACCAACAAGGGATTAATATCCAAAATATGTAAACAGCTCATACTATTCAATATCAAAAGAACAAACAACCCAATCAAAAAATGGACAGAATAGACATTTTTCAAAGAAGACATACAAATGGCTACAGGCACATGAAAAGATGCTCAATGTTGCTAATTGTTAGGGAAAAGTAAATCAAAACAACAAGACATCACCTCACACCTATCAGAATGGCTATCATCCACAAATTACAAATGTGGAGAGGATGTGGAGAAAAGGGAACCCTCTACACTGTTGGTGGATATGTAAATTGGTACAGCCACTGTGGAATACAGTATGGAGGTCTCTCAAAGCACTATAAATAGAACCACCATATGATCCAAGAATTCCACTCCTGGGTGTATATCCGAGGAAAACAAAAACATTAATTTGAAAAGATATATGCACCCCAATGTTCATAGCAGCATTATTTACAATAGCCAAGATATGGAAGCAATCTAAATGTCCATCAACAGATCAATGGATAAGAAAGATGTGAGAGAGGGAGAGAGAGAGACAGAGAGATATATACACATACCTACATACACACATATGTACATACATAAACACACACATACACAATGGAACATTACTCAGCCATAAAAAAAGAATGAAATTCTGCCATTTGCAGCAAAGTAGGTAGACCTAGAGAATATTATGCTTAGTGAAATAAGTCAGAGAAAGACAAATACTGTATAATATCACTTATATGTGGAATCTAAAAAATAATACAAATGAATGTGAATGCAAAACAGAAGCAGATTCACATAGAAAACAAACCAGTGCTTATATTGTAAATCAGCTACACTTCAATTAAAAAATAAAATAAAATGTGTGTTATTGTATATAAATTGGAATCATATAGCCTTGGCACCTTCCTTTGGCCAGGGAAATTCCAGGAGAGGGATTTTGCTGTGAGCAGCCAACACTACCTATTTGGGGGAGGACAGCCTCAGTCTTGAAGAGGAGATCTGAGTGGCATACAATATTCTCTACATGAGTAAATGTAAAAGATGAAATTATAAAACAAATGGAGTAAAATATTTATAAATAGTCCAAAAATAGGATTGAAAATGACTTTTTTGTGTGATATTTTCCAAATCAGATAAAAAGAGATGTAAAATAACTATTATAACAATAGGTTTTATAAAGGTGGGGAGTGTAAGTGGGAAGAGAAAGCAGTAGGAAAAGCCACCAGAATCACTGTGGTCCAGGTGGGACCTCCCTTGCCTGAAAGGCTGAACATCTGGAGGAATAGATTTTCCTTCCAGTGCTGACAAAGCCCTGACAAATAGAGCATATCAGCTTTGGTTTGCAGCCTGAGCTATTTGCTCCTATGGGACCCTCAGGATTACTTCACATTTGTGTATGGTGGGGAGGGGCTGATTTTCAGTCACCCAGAGGGTCCTGCTTGCTTCAAACTCAACATGCTTGTAAGAAAGCATGGTCTCCAGGGAATATTCTCCCACTGGCTCCTACCTCCCCCAGCAACTTGCACTTCCCTGGCTAACCTCACCCCACATTTGTGTGCCTGTTATAGAAAGTCAAAGCCATAGGAGGTGCTGAACATCCAGCATGGTGGGCTTTTTCTGGACATACCATGTTCTCACTTACTGCTTTGTTCTGAACCCTTGGGAAGGCCGATGGGTGGTTAGAGACTATGATGCTCTAGGAAGGAAGAAGAAACTTTCCGGGTTAATATTATAATATTATAATAATATAATAATAGCAGCCACAGTGACTGTACCAGACACTGTGAGAAGCACTTTCATATATTATCTCACCAAACTTCATAAGTCTCCATTTTACATATGGAGGAAATGAGGCTTAGAGTGATCAATTGCCCAAGATCACACAGCTGAAAGCACTTTCTTGAGCCACCTGAATGTGAGTGAAGATCTGTCTGATTCCAAAGACCTCAGTGTTTTTGCCAGCTCAGTTCCTCTCAGTGAGGTGGGCTATGGAGACTACAGGCAGGAGACTTAGCGTGCAGCTATTATTACATCAGTGATTCTCAGTCTTGGCTTCGCATTAGATTCACCTAGGGAGTTTCTTAAAATCCCATTGGTTCCAGTGAGAAGCCAAGGTTAAGAACTACTTATTAGAGGCATGCCAAAAATATCCTAGAACACAAAGTTGGTGTCATCTTAAAAGCTAATGTTACCTCCTCCTTATGCTTTAAGGAGATTGCATCATTGGGTGAGACTGTGACTATTTTGAGCATTTTATTTACAACTTTATTTTCATATTAACCTAACAGAAATGGTAACTAAACAAAAACACAGAACACAGCAGCTTCAGTAAGCTTAGAAACTTTAGGTACTGCAGTGCATCCTCATGTGTGGTGGGGAGTCATAGCTCTGAACAGAGTTAGAAAACCTAGGTTCAAGTTTCAGCCCTGCCACTTACCACCTATGTGATTTGATCTTGAAATTTCTCCTTAATCTGAAGGAAGCCAACTAGATTTTTGAGCAGCAGAATGACATGCTGGGTTGTCCTTTGCTGTGCAAAAGCTTTTAAGTTTAATTAAGTCCCATTCGCTTATTTTTGTTTTTATTTTCATTACTCTAGGCGGTGGGTCATAAAAGATCTTGCTGTGATTTATGTCGAAGAGTTTTTTTTCCTTTGTTTTCCTCTAAGAGTTTTATAGTGTCCAGTCTTGCATTTAGGTCTTTAATCCATTTTGAGTTTATTTTTGTGTATGGTATTAGTGTTCTAACTTCATTCTTTTACATGCAGTTTTCCAGTTTTCCCAGAACCATTTATTGAAGAGGCTGCCTTGTCTCCATTGTATATTCTTGCCTTCTTTGTCATAGATTAGATGACCATAGGTGCGTGGGTTTATCTCTGGGCTTTCTATCCTGTACCATTGATCTATATTTCTGTTTTTGTGCCAGTACCATACTGTCTTGATTACTGTAGCTTTGTAGTATAGTCTGAAGTCAGGGAGCCTGATTCCTCCAGCTCTGTTTTTCTTTCTCAAGATTGCTTTGGCTATTTGGGGTCTTTTGTGTTTCCATACAAATTGTATAATTTTTTGTTCTAATTCTGTGAAAAATGCCGTTGGTAATTTGATAGGGATTGCATTGAACCTGAAGATTGCTTTAGGTAGTGTAGTCATTTTTACAATATTGATTCTTCCAATCCAGGAGCATGGTATATCTCTCTATCTGTTTCTGTCATCTTTGATTTCTTTCATCAGTGTTTTATAGTTTTCTGAGTACAGGTTTTTTGCCTCCTTAGGTAGGTTTATTCCTAGGTATCTTATTCTTTTTGTTGTGATGGTAAATGGGATTGTTTCCTTCATTTCTCTTTCTGATCTTTCGTTGTTAGTGTATAGGAATGCAAGAGATTATCCTGCAACCTTACCAAATTCATTGATTAGCTCTAGTAGTTCTCTGGCGGCATCTTTAGGATTTTCTATGTATAGTGTCATGTCATCTGCAAACAGTGACAGTTTTACTTCTTCTTTTCCAATTTGTATTCCTTTTATTTCTTTTTCTTCTCTGATTGCCATGGCTAGGACTTCCAATACTATGTTGAATAATAGTGGCAAGAGTGGACATCCTTGTCTTGTTCCTGATCTTTGAGGAAATTCTTTCAGTTTTTCACCATTGAGAATGATGTTTGCTGTGGGTTTGTCATATATGGCCTTTATTATGTTGAGATAGTTCCCTCTATGCCCACATTCTGGAGAGTTTTTATCATAAATGGGTGTTGAATTTTGCCAAAAGCTTTTTCTGCATCTGTGGAAATGATCATATGGTTTTTATTCTTTAATTTGTTAATATGGTGTATCACATTGATTGTTTTGCGTATACTGAAGAATCCTTGCATACCTGGGATAAATCCCATTTGATCATGGTGTATGATCTTTTTAATGTGTTGCTGGATTCTTTTTGCTAGTATTTTGTTGAGGATTTTTGCGTCTGTGTTCATCAGTGATATTGGTCTATAGTTTTCTTTTTTTGTGACATCTTTGTCTCGTTTTGGTATCAGGGCAATGGTGACCTCATAGAACGAGTTTGGGAGTGTTCCTTCCTCTGCAATTTTTTAGAAGAGTTTGAGGATAGGTGTTAACTCTTCTCTAAATGTTTGATAGAATTTCCCTGTGAAGCCATCTGGTCCTGGACTTTTGTTTGTTGGAAGACTTTTAATTACAGTTTCAATTTCATTACTTGTGATTGGTCTGTTTATATTTTCTATTTCTTCCTGGTTCAGTCTTGGAAATTTGTACCCAGATGAATGGATGAAGAAGATGTGGTACATATATATAATGGAATATTATTCAACCATAAAAAGAAATGAAATTGGGTCATTTGTAGAGATGTGGATGGACCTAGAGTCTGTCATACAGAGTGAAGTTAAGTGAGAAAGAGAAAAACAAATATCGTATATATGTGGAATCTAGAAAAATGGTACAGATGAACCTATTTGCAGGGCAGGAATAGAAAGGCAGATGTAGAGAATGGATGTGTGGACACAGCGGGGTAAGGGGAGGGTGGGATGAATTGGGAGATTAGGTTTGACATAAATACACTACCATGTGTAAAATGGATAGCTAGTGGGAACGTGCTGTATAGCACAGGGAGCTCAGCTCGGTGCTCTGTGATAACCTAGATGGGTGGGATGCAGGGGGAGGGAGGAGATATAGGTATACATATAGCTGATTCACTTCATTGTACAGCGGAAACTGACACAACATTGTAAAGCAATTATACTCCAATAAGAAAAAAAAAACAGAATGACATGCTGGGATGGAGATGGGGAGCACCTCTTTCCAGAATACCAGAAGGCCGAGGACAAAGATGTTGCTCAAGGGATACCAGGGTATTGATAATTCTGCCTTCACCACCCACTTCCATGAAGTTAAAGTTATGGGAAGCAGTCTGATGTTGATTGTGGCTCAAGAGTTAGGAGAGCCTGTTTTTGTAAGGATTCCTTAAATGGAACCACATATATTGTTAGTCTTAGTTCTTCCAAAATGAAGATGTAAAACCCAAGCCTACCAGAGCAGTGACATAGCAAGAATCTGGTGTGACTTCAGACATCCTAAGGATCCTATCCATCAGGGAAACGGCAGCCAGGTGTCCCATGCGCAGGATTGCTGGATCTGCTTCTGCCCTGTGCAGTCTCCTCATCTCTGGCAAATCAGGACCTTAGATTATCTGACTCAGAGTGGGCATGTGGGGTCTGCCCCAACTCTTACTGCCCTCCTGCTTCTAGATTGACAGAAAAGTACTAGGTGTGAGATTTGAACTGGGAGAAAGGTGGTGCAGTGGGAAGAAATAATCATCTCTTACACACATGGAGGCAGCTTAAGAGCCAGCCAAGAACCTTGTTGCTTCCCCAGTTGCTATGTTCAGGTCCTCTCTTTCAGAGAAAGAATAGTGTTTTGTCTTGCCTACTATCCGTTTTAATCATACAGCCCATTTCCCAATCTTTCCTTCCCAAGCACCAAGCAGGCACATGATTTCTCCCAGATATGGTTCCTTGACATTTGGGAGAAGCAGCGATTTGCTTGTATTCTTTAAGGTTGCTTAACAATTAGACCACAGGAAGCAGGGCGAGCAGCATGGTATTTCACAGGTGGCTCTTTCTTCTCCTGTTGCCTTTGTTTCCACCCTCTGTTTCGCCTCATTTTAGTCTTCTTACTCCTCTGTAAAGTTTTGATCTCAGTTTTTATGTTACAGAGGCTTATGTTTGTGCCCATCCTGTTGTAAACAACCTTGAAGCCTTTTTGAAAGTGTAAAAGGCATACGTCAGAAGCAAATTTTATCATTTCAGACTTCCACGTCTGTGATAGGAGTGCGGCATACCCCACATCTGGTGTGTGCCAGTGAGGCTCTGAGCTGGGGACACATCTGGAGATTGACTCGCATGGAGGCACCCAAGACACCTGTCAGGCATCTGACAGACCCCTGCTGTGCTAGAGGAGCACGGAAGGATGAGCTGGTCCCCATAACATCATGTCACCCAGCCTCATCTCCAGGGGACAGTGGCCAGGAAGCTTGTTTACTACATTGGGTTGTACAGAATAGAAATATTAGGGTTTTGATGTTGGATTCTAGCAGCACATTTGTGAAACAACATAAGGTGGAAAGAATAGGAGATTGGGTTAGAGAGACCTGAGTCTGAATCTCAGGCAGGAGAGAGACACAAGATCCATAACCAAGAGAAGAGACCCACAGTACAGCATGTGCTTTCCTCACCACACCAGCAAGCACCAACGCCTCCCTAGATCCCTGCACCCCTCCCCACCAAACAGAACCTGGCAGGCCCAGCTCGGAGAAGGGCTTAAAGGAGCCAAGCAGCCTCCTTAACTGTAGCAGTAGTTGTCAGATCTTACTTTAAATGTCATATAACCATTTTTTACACAGATATAAATTTCTAATTTGGCTTTTTCCTTTACACATTTCTTTGGCATATGTGCTAAGCACATGTTGGGGAAAAAAAACTATTTAATTCTGATTTTCTTCCTTTAAAATGATCAGCGCTTCACACTCCTTTGCACAATTCATTATGTAAACCAGAAGATTTTTTTTTGAGCTCACAGGGCGGGAGGAGGGCAAGTGTGAAGATACAGTTTTTGTGGGTCATTTCAAGTTAGCATCGGCATGAATTCCGTAGTTAGACCTGTTTCCATCCAGGTGACTTCCAGGGCACAGATATTCGGCTAAAGTATCTGAATATCACTGTGCAGCATTTGGAAATGGTTGCAAAGAAGGAAGATGCTACAACATGCTGCTTCAAGGCATTCTTTACCTCCTAAAGTTTGAAAGTAGGACTTTGTTTAAGCACACATCTTCCTCTAGGTTTATACTGTTCATTTTAACACCTCTGTGACTGGGATGCATCTTAGGGTCACTGTCAGCCAGACAGCGATCACAGACCACGCAGGCGAGTGTTGGCTGTAGTTGTTCACCTCGTCATCTCTCCGTTTGAGGCACATGCATCATTGGTACTATGCATTTTTAACTGCTATTTTAAATTCTTCAAAAAGATTCACTGTGACTCAGCATTGACTCAGAAGGTTGCTGTGTGTGCAGAGGGCATCAAATCAGAACAGCAGGGCAGAAATTTGATATTTCTGGAACAAGTGTTCATCATTGTAAGAATAGTCTCCATTCCATATTCCAGAGCAACAACCAAGTTCTAAATGGGACTAAAGGAAAAAAAACCCTCACAGGGCAGTTGAAACTGGGTTGTGTTTTGTTGCTGAAATGCTTGCAGAAGGATTGACAATTATGTACTGCATGATGTAAGTGAAGGGATGCATGATGAAAGTGTCTGGATAAGTCTAAAGGAGCTCTCTCAATGGTATAGAATAAAAATTGTAAATTTAAGAAAGCATTGTGTTCTAGTGTAATTGGCAGTATTTTTTCTTTCTTACTGGTACATAAAACAATAGTATGTTGCTACTTATGTTTGATGAAATATGGTACTTAAAACAGAAGAGCTAGAATTTCCTTAGATAAGTATTGTATCTATTGCCTGGTTGTTAGCATGAGAAAACTTATAAAATTCACTCCCAGAATCACACGTCTGGCCATAAGCTGACACATCCTCAGATGGTTCAATGTGAGCAACAAAGATTTCGTGGAATCCTGGAATAAGTAAGCTGTAAAGGAGTCTTGGGGATTCTATGGTCTTACACATGGAGCTGCTGAAGCCCAGAATCCAGAAGCCTCCATTCAGTCACTGGACATTTATCTAATCAAGTGGACCATGAGAATGTGAAGCATGCATGCCCTTTTCCCAGTGCTCCAGGTGGACATTTTGGGCTTAGAAGGGAGGGGAGGAGAGGGCAGAAGTGGGAAGGGATGAGGTTTCAGGTTGGGTGGCTGTTCATTCAGCGCTTACAGGGTTTGTTTTCTATGGACGCCTTCTCAACAATTCCCCTCTCACCTTTCCCTCTCCCTACACCCCCATCTTCTTTCTTTGCTTTTGTCCACTCCTCTCCTTCCTTCCTGCCCTCCTTCTAAACCTTGAGGAGGCAGATTAGTTGGTGTGGGGAAGGGAATGGGGCGTGTATGGAGAAAGCAGCACAAACAGGAGGCCTTGAAGAAACACTTTAAAAACTTAACTGGGGGAATTCCCTGGCGGTCCAGGGGTTAGGACTCCACGCTTTCACTGCCAAGGGCCTGGGTTCAATTGCTGGTCGGGGAACTAAGATCCTACAAGCCGTTCAGCACAGCCAAAAAAAAAAAAAGTTAACTGGAAACTTTCATCTCAAGTCCTACTGTACTCTAGAGCAGGAGTTGGCAAACTACAGTCTTCTGCCTCTTTTTGTAAATAAAGTTTTATTGAATCACAGCTACACCTGTTCATTTACATCTTGTCTGTGTCTGCTTTCACATGGCAATAGCTGGATTGGGTGTCCTCAAAGCCCAAAATGTTTACTAGTTTGGTCTAGACAAATGCTTCCCCAAGAGTTTTCTGCAGAATTCTACTTCTGCAAAATGTTAAATAGGTATTGCTGGAAAGAAAGATTCTCAGGTCAAATCATTATGGAAACTCTGCTTTTTAATCAGAGGACTTCTTAGAGCCTTTAATAAGCTAACATGCACTGTGAATTTCTGAGAGGTAGCTGAAGTATACAGCATTTTCCCAAGTTTATTTAGGAACCCTTTTCTTAGAGAGCACCTAATGGGTATAGAGTTCCTCAGGAAACTGGAAAATGACTCTCTAACAGTATCCAAGGTATATTGTTAAGTGAAAAATCAAGGTGTATGCATTACCCACCCATCAGTATAAAGAGTGAAAAGGGAAAATGTAGTTAAGTGTTTGCTTGTGAATGTTTCAATCATCTCTTGAAAGATCCGTCATGAACTGGTAACACCATTCATCTTGAGGTGCCTTGGAACTGGGAGGCAGACTCTTCACTGTATTGATTATCCGCATTTTGATTTTGGGATCATGCCAGTGTACTTCATTACCTAAACAATCAGTCTGTCAATGAACATCATTACATTTTAAAACAAAAATGTAAAATGGTAAACCCTTTGGAAAACAGTTTAGCAGTTTTTAACAAAGTTAAATATACACTTACCATATGTCCCAGCAGTTCTACTCCTAGGTATTTACCCAAGAGAAATGAAAACATATGTCCATGCAAAGACTTGTAAACAAGTGTTCATAGCATCTTTATTTATGATCGTCTGAAACTGGAAACAACCCAAATGTTTATCAGCAGATGAATGAAGATACGAATTGGGGCATAGCCATGTGATGGAATACTACTCAGCAATGAAGAAGGAGAAAACCACTGAGACAGGCAGCAAGTGGATACATTTCACAGAAGTTACACCAAGTGAAAGCCAGACACAAAAGATTCTATCTAAATTCACATATGTGAAAATCTAGAACAGATGAAACAAACCTATAGTGATGGAAATCAGATCGTTGGTTGCCTGGAGTGGGTGTAGGGGAGATCTGACTGCAAAGGGACAGGAGGGAACTTTCTAGAGAGATGGGAATGTTCTATATCTGGATTATGGTAGTGGCTAAACAAGGGTGTACACTTGTCAAAACTCATCCATCTGTACACTTAAAATGTGTGGGTTTTATTGCATATAAATCATACTTTAATAAAGTTAATTTTAAACAGAAAGAAACAAATGTCTCCCTGAATCAGTCCAAAGAGGGCAGTGAAAGAGGAAAGAGTATTTGATAATGAGAAGATAGAGTCAAGTTAGCCCTCCAGGGTGGTTGTAAACAGGATAAGTCTCCATCCTATAGTGCAGGAACCCTGGAGAAATGGAGACAATAGAACACACTCTGCCTGCCCCAGTTCTTTGTTTGCCAGCTGTGGGTTCTGGTCTGGAAACCAGACCAAACTTATTACAGGTCACCTTTGGAACTCATAGTGGAACTTAGAACTCATAGTGTCACGGGTCTGCCCAGATGCAGGGAGAGGGAACATAGATGCTATCTCTAAATGAATGTCAATATGACATTGTAGGAAGAACCTGTGGGGTGAGATATTTTGGTGTAGTCATGTTTGGAAGATATAATCTAGCACAGTAGTAAAATACATAACCTAGTAGCTGGAACATCGTAAGACCAAATAAACAATACCTATCTGAGCATTACTACCACCACCAGCACTGTTACTGCTATCACTTTTACTGTTAATATTATAGGTTACTGCCAGTAAACCTGATGTACCTGTCACTGTTGGTGTTCTGGTGCTTGCCCTTCCCATGGTGGTTGAGAGCCCCAGAACCAAAGCTATTTCCAGGAAATTGTTTAATGGAAACCCAGCTGCTGGCCCAAAACTTCTGCATCGTAATTCACAGTGAGTGAAGGTGGTATCGTCATTGTGAGATGGCTGTGAGTACACAAGCTGTAAATAAAATGAAACCTGGGGGGCAGAGAGCAAAGACAGGCTTCCATATAAAGATGTGTTTGTTATACACCTGCAGCCTCCTGCACAGTGACGCTGCCCCATGGAGCCCCTTCTTCCCAGCTCTCCCATCCCACTCTCCTAGGGAAAGAAATGTGGCATGAGCTTGGCAAGTCCTTTAATTAACAGTGGGTCCTACCCACACCACAATCATGGACATCTCTGGACTGGCAACCCTCTGTACAACCCCACTGAAGACTAATAGCAGAATTTGGACTTCATCAATTAAAAGGCATTCATTTGGTAGGAGCCCGGGAGAAAATAAAGACCACAAATCCAAAGTGTAAAATAATGAAGTCAGCGTAGAATATTTTCCTAATGGAAAAGGATCTCTGCACCCACCCCTAATCCTCCACTGGCTTATGGTGCTCTCGGGAAGTGGCTGTATTTAGAAGCTGACCCACTTGTTACGGGCTGACTCTGGAGCTGCTGCTTCTCTCTTGCAGTCTGTTTCTGAACCTGGGCTACGCAGTTGGCTCCACATCCATAACCCAGGGAAGAACAACCACCGTTTGAGGTTGTGCTTTACAAATGCAAATTAATTTCACTGCTGGCAGACAGCTCAGATTCCATTTGCTCTTGGCTCACTTTATGTTAAAAAGCTGCATAGCACAGAGAGATCAGCTCGGTGCTTTGTGACCACCTAGAGGGGTGGGATAGGGAGGGTGGGAGGGAGGGAGACGCAAGAGGGAAGGGATATGGGGATATATGTATATGTATAGCTGATCCACTTTGTTATAAAGCAGAAACTAACACACCATTGTAAAGCAATTATACTCCAATAAAGATGTTAAAAAAAAAAAGAGGGGATATATGTATATGTATAATTGATTCATTTTGCTGTACAGCAGTAACTAACACAACATTGTAAAACAATTATACTCCAATGAAATTAATTTAAAAAAAAAAAAAGGTACAGAGGACGAGGAACCCAGCCAGGCCAGAGGGAATTGTTTCCAGAAAAAGCAGCATCTGAAGGAGCCAAGCAGAGCGGAATGAAGCATTGCTGTAGCTCACCTGACATTTTTATTTCAAATTTACTAACTTCCTGGACCATTTTCTGGGTGGCATCTGCACCTATCTTTTCTCCCTTACTATCCTGTGGACGACATGGTCTCCTCCACTGATTCCTCTGCACTCCCTCGGGCAGTACCTTTCAAAAACGTTGGTGATATTGGAATCACCTGGAGGTTTTAGTTAAAAGAAAAAAAAAAAAAAAAACAGGTTGCCTAGCCTGTTCCCTGAGTTTCTGATTCAGTAGGTCTGGAATGGAGACCCAAGAGTCTCTATTTCTAGCAAGTTCCCAGGTGATGCTGATGCTGCTGGTGGTCCATACTTAGAGTAGCTCTTCTGGCGGCATCTATACCTCTATCATGGTACCTGTTATATTCTGCTTTCATTGTTATTTTTACAGGAAAGACTTAGATCACTATTGTCCAGTAGAAATGTGACCTACATATACAATTTTCAATTTTATACTAGCTACATTAATAAAAATGATGAAATTAATTTTAACAGTGTATTTTATTTAACCAAATATATCCAAAATATTATCATTTCAGCATGTAATCAATACCAAAATAAATATTAATGGGATAGTCTACATTTTTTGTACTCAGTTTTCAAAATTACGTATGTATTTTACACTTATAGCATGTTTCAACTTGAACTAACCACACGTGGGGTGCTCAGTAGCCACATGTAGCCAGTGGCTACCATATTGGGCGGTGTAGACTTAGAGCGTGCTTACTGTGTACTAGACAAGGCTATAAACCCTTATATATTAACTCGTTTAATCCTCGCAATCATCCTAAGAGGTAGACAGTGTTATTAATCTCATTTTACAGGTAAGGAAGCTAAGGCGCAGAGAGCTTAAGTCACTTGCCCACGGCCACTGAGCTAGAAAATGGGGACAGCGGGGCTGAAGCTTGGTAGTCTGGCTTCAGGGTCAGTTACATTTCCACAGGGCCCTCCTGCTCACCCACAATGTAGGGAGGAAACATTATCTTTGTGCGTCCCCATAACACAGATCATGCTTAGCTCTGATAGGACACCCAGTAAATGTGTGCTGAATGAATTAAATGAGACAGAGAGGAAGGTTTTGTCAAACATCCAGCCAGTAGGATCAAGTAGCCTCTAACCACCACTGTATGCAAGTGAGTGAGAGGGAATATTTTAAAATTAAATTTGAAGTTGTCTATTCTCAGGTTACTCCCAGGCTAATAGAAAGGTGTGAGAAAATACACAATGACAGGAATAAAGGTCTTACATACTGTCATTTATAATGGCATTCACGATTAGGGTGACTGAAACCAGGAAGGGGTACACTGAGAGAGACTACCCAGAATCGGTGAATCTAAAGGGGTGTCACGTGAAATGGAAAGAGTATGGTGGAGTAAGGCACAGGAAAGGGATGATAGAAAGGAAGAATCGTCATCATCATTGATTGGATACTGTTTGCTGCAGACCTAAATCCCAGGAAACAGACTATGAGCTGCAGATTTGCATACAACATCTTTTGGAGGGCTTCCCTGGTGGCACAGTGGTTAGGAGTCTGCTTGCCAATGCAGGGGACATGGGTTCGATTCCTGGTCTGGGAGAATCCCACATGCCGCGGAGCAACTGGGCCCATGTGCCACAACTACTGAGCCTGTGCTCTGGAGGCCATGAGCCACAACTACTGAGGCCTGCGCGACTGGAACCCATGCTCCATGGCGGGGGAAGCCACCACAGTGGGAAACCCACGTGAAGCAACAAAGACCCAGTGGAGCCAAAAATAAATAAATTAATTAATTAATGGGGGAAAAAAAACACCTTTAGGAGAGTAAGGGCATGGAAAGAAGTGGGGCTGTGATGTAGTCACACCAAAGGCCTCAGCCAACCCCAAGGAGAACTCCCAAGCTGGGGTGGTCCTCCCAAATTGAGGCAAGGGGACCAGTCCTTTTAACCCCACATGAACAAGTCACTGGATACAGGTTTCCCAGGAAGGAGGTGTCACCTTGACCTGAGAGCAATTCCTAAAGAGAAACTCGGCTGTGTATCCTCAGCTGCTAACACTCCTAGCAGCGATGGAATGAAGACCTCCTTGTTGGGGGGCAGAGGAGGAATCTGGGTGGTGGACCACAGTGTTCACTATACTAACTCAGTGCAAAATCTAAAGAACCAACAAGAGAGCACCATGGTGAATGGAAATCATGGGACAGAATCCCAACATAGCCAGCTTGTGTGGGAAACTGATGCAAGGCCATACAATTAGTGAGTTTACACATAGTTCTGTTTGGTTCCAGTGTCTGTGTTCTCTCCATACCTCTCCAGGAAAGAGGAGAGAGGTAAAGAATAGAACTTAAACACCCTTGATTACCAAGTGTCCTGTTTCTAGATCTGTAGTATTCAAACACTGTCTGTTCTAGATTCTAAAATCTGGACTACGTTTGGGGGCCGCATTTCCCTGTGTGCCTTGGGTACCTGGCTTGTTGGCTGCAGTGGCTGCAGTGAGGGAGAGAACAGCTAAGGAAATTTCAGTGGCAAGAAACTATCTCCCCTTCTCCCCCTGCCTAGGAGGTAGGGGCAGTTTCCTTTCTCCTACTAAGCAGGGTGTCTACAAAAGACAACATCCCAAGTGGGGCTTTGATGGCGGTCCCCACGCCACCCACAGTATTGACCTGGGGATCGGAGCCTTTGAGAGATGTACCTCAGTTTCGTTCCTGACCTTATTTTCTCGGGTTCAGATCAGAGGCAGGGTTTGAACTGTGTGCCTGGAGTGGAGCTGGACCAGAGTGGAACAGCTTTTGAGAGTCCAATGCAACATAATCACCCACTTGTCCTCTCCAAGGCCTGCTGAAGCTAGGAGTCCTTTGATCAGGTGGTGAGCTCGCTGGGAGCAAAAGTAAGCAAGTGGTACCACTAAAGGGCTTTTGCAGCTGGCAGTGTCCACTGAAAATAGAAAAAGAGAAGGAAGGTATAGAAAAACAGAAATATTATGTGTGTGTCATGGGTCCCCCTTGAATGTGTGACCTTGAATAAATCCTTGAACCTCTCTGAACCTCAGTTTTAGAGAATGAGACCCACCTCGCAAAATTTAATGAGTATTAAATTAGTTTGCAGGCGTGAAATACTCACAAATATAATATGCTTAATAAATATATGTTCTTATTCTGAACATTAGCACCCTATAAAGTGGTTCCCACCTGTAGATAAACTTACCTTTTCAGAATTTGCCAGAATTTTCTCTGCCAAGATGCATTTTATTACCCATGGTGGGGAATGGGTAATGACAGCCATCTCCATGGCTGAGACCAGGATGCCAGTTTACCCAAGAAACACAAAGCCACACTCAGCCCTCAGTAGATGTTTGCTGAGCATGTGAATGAAGAAATGGATGAATGGTGGAATGATAGTAAGAGGCTTGGGGTTTTCCTCCAGGAAGCCTTCCTGGGTTCCTCCAGCTTTTGTGGGTTCCCTGCTTTCCCTGCAAGCTGCTGCCCATAAAATCTGCTCCATCCAACATAGCCCTGGATTACAGCCCACCTTCCGTTCTCTACTTGGTCTGTGTTCTCATCTCATTGGCTTGATGTGGACAAGATGATTTTATTATTTTTTCCTCCAAAAAACTACCTCCAAGTCCACACTGAACTATTCAGTTACCTAAATTCACAAATTTATAGTCCAAAAGAGAATAATAAAGATGTGGAGGGCGAGTAGCAAGTACCCTTATAATTATATAGGACATGGGTTGAGATTTGTTCTTTTTTATCTCATAGGGTTTTGTGAAGTTTGAGTAAGATGACATATAAAAATTTATTAGTAGAGTGCCTGGCACATAGTATGTGCTCAATAAATGGAGATTTAGGATTAGTGACAGTATCAGTATTGGTATTGGGGAGAAGGAGGGACGAGGTAGGAGGAAAGCTTTCATCCCCAAGCATGCACAGCCTGGAGGGCTGACTTTCAGAATTCAATTGTGAAATCTAACTCGTGCCCCAAACCTAAATTATACATTGTAGTATGGGCATCCTGCCTTGAAATGGGAAATTAGACAGTTTCACAAGGATGCACAACTGTGTTGCCTGAGCCGTTTTGTTCCAGGCAAACTGGAAAAGGTGGTGAACCTTTGGCAACCGAGGAGAGCAGTGCCAGCCAGCCTGCAGCCTGCCCAACAGGACCGGGGCCAGAATACCAAGCAGCCATGGGCTCAGGAGCAGCAGAGCCAGTGCCGGAGACAGCAGGCACTCTTCTTGACGTCAGCCCCTCCCCAGTCGCCCCAGCCTGCCTGCCCCTCCCCCCAGGCACCTTGCCACCGTCCCTGCTACCTCCCTGCCAGCCTCCTCTCTCCTCCTGTCCTCTTCTTTCCTCACAAACTCTTTTGTGAGGAGGGGCACGTGCTGAGAGATGATACTTCAGACTGTTAGCAAGCCCAAGAGAATGTCAGGTCGAAAGCCCCAGTGCCCTTTTTAGGTAAGTGACTCTCAGGCGTGATCAGGCCTGGACTCTTTCTTCTCCTCCTGGCTTTGGAGAATTCTGAGCTGAGGATAGGAAGATGCCCATGTGCTCAGGCAGGTACCTCAGCCTCTTTAGGCAGGTCCTGGGACTCCCCAGGGCTTGCTCAGGGTCCGAGAGATCCTATTATATTTGCTGAGGCGCCCACTGGACCAGACCCCAGGCTGTGGGGCTAAAGGCTCTGGGGGAGTCGTTTTATTGGGTTTGTAGGAGCCACAGGTTCGGAGACACCATGGCTGTCTAGGGCACACCGGGCCCTCCATGGGCTGCCCTGCCAGCAGCCGCCCAATACAAGTCCTCCTGTTTGTCCTGCTTCCTTTCTGGTTTCATCCAAACCTCCCGAGAGCACACGCCTTGAGTTAGCAAGCCAAATCTGGGACCTTGTCTGTAAAACCCAAATCCTGACAAATGCTCTCACACAACCCGTTAGAACTTTGGAAGGACGGTGAAGGCCGATTTGCTTAGGTAATGAGGAATGGAACTGGCAGTGGCGGGTGTGTTTGTGAGAGGGGTCGTGGCAGGGATCTGCAGGAAGCTGGTTTCATCCACCTCAACCTTCTCCTGCCTCCCTGTCTTATGGGATTTGTGTTCATTTGGACCTATTAATGTTAATCATTAAAACAAGCAAAATGAAAAGATGCACACACACACACACACACACACACACACACACACACACACACACACAGGACTCACGTTGCTTACTGTATTCTTTTGTTGATATTGTCTTCGAAATAAACATCTATAATTTTGTGGCAAGGATTCAGCTGCAAATACCTCAAATGCATGGAATTCTCTAAGTTTTCTTTCATCCTCACATCTTTCTCAGAAAACATTATTGTGCTTCTAGTATGAGTCAGACAGTGCACTATGTTCTGGGGCTCCAGATGCTGAAGAAGCTCACGGCCCCAGGGGACTGACCTAAATGTAGCAGAAGCTAAAGCAACAGTTTCCACCTGTTGCATCCAGCCCATGTGTGGGGCCTCTGTGCCTCTTCGTGTCCTGTTCCCACCCCTGAAAGCACCCTGAAGTTAGGCATTATCTTCCTTACGTACAGTCGGGAGAACAAAGCTGAACTAATCTGCCTGAGGTCCCAACACTAGGAAGTTCCAGAGCCAGAATGGACCTAAATCCCACTGACCCCAGGTTCATCCCTGCCCTCCCACCACGTCCTTGGCTGAAGGGCTGTGTGGGGAGAAGGGCCACGTATGAACGGGAGCAGAGTGCCCTGGGAGCACTGGTCAGGGAGCCACCACTTCTAACTGGACGAATTGAGGAACTATGATCTCGTCAAGACAAGGTGACAGTCAGGTTGGGTTTTTGGAGACGGATACATGGTCACCCAGCAGGAAAGGGGTATGGGCAGAACTTTGATAGGTTGGGTATCCGTCTGTATCCAACACCTCATACCTTTCATGTTTAGACGGTGGGGCAGTGTAGCCCGGTGGTAATGATACATAAGCTTTGATTTTCGTACAGCCTGCTTCCTTGGTCAAGAGTGTTTATATTACATGTGTGGCATGTAACATAAACTGAATCCTCAGTTGGAATTTGAACGGGTTAAAAAACTATGTGTTCAAGCTGTCAGTCTCCCTGACGATTTCACCTCCAAACTCCACGCTCTGAATGAGAACACTTTAAATGGTGAGAGCCAGAGGGAACATAAACAGATGCAGCAATAGTCATCCCCCTCTCTGTAAGTGGACTCCAAAATGTGTCTGTGGGCACGTGATCTCACACCAGGGTGCTGGGAAAGTTGCCCACAAACCTCCTTCCAGGACCCACCCTCACACTGTCCCTGCTATCTGACCTCCGTGAAACTTTTTTTTAATCTCACAGTAGTTTTGAACTTACAGGAAAATTGCAAAGGTAAAGCAGAGAGCTCCTATATAGCCTCTGTTCCCTCTGTAATCAGCATCTTACATTACTAGTGTCCACTGTCACAATTAATGAGCTAGTATTGATACATTATTATTAACTGAAGTCCATACTTTATTCACATTTCCTTCATTTTTCCCCAATGTCCTTTTTCTGTTCCAGGACCTCAGCCAGGGTTCCACATTATGTTTAGTTGTCATGTCTCCTTAGGTACTTTTGGCTGTGAGTTTCTCAGACTTTCCTTATTTTTGATGACCTTGATGAGGAGTACTGGTCAGCTATTTTGTGGAATGTCCCTCAATTGGGATTTTTCAGATGTTTTTCTTATGGTTAGACTGGGGATATAGGTTTGGGGAAGGAAAGCTACAGAGGTAATGTGCTATCTTTATATCCAGGGTGCTTACTATCACCATGACTTGATCACCTGGCTGAGGTAATGTCTGTCAGGTTCTCTCCTGTAAAGCAGGGAACATTTTTATGAGTCTTTTCCATTTAGTTTGGGAGCGTACAAAGCAGTCTGGACTAGTGCATTTGTGTTCTTTCGCATGATGTCAGCGAGATGTTACCTGAATATAAATGATCCTGTTATTTTATTAGAAGCTGAACTGACCTTTTCATCCATCTAATTCTGATTTTCATTGTTGTTTGGAGAAAGTCTTTGAGAGAACATCTTTGGTGTGTAGGTTTGTTCCCCTGTCACAGCTGATTTTCTTCCCTTCTAGAATGGCAGCCCCTTGAAGGAAATGGTCATGTCTTCAATATGTAGGCACCATATACCACATACATAGCATATTGAGCTCATGTCTTCAATATGTGGTCACCTTATACTAGTCTCCACCTTTATTCCATCTGTGCCCCCAGCCCACAAAGTACATGCGTGCCAGGAGCTTCATGCCACTGCTAGTATGCATTTATTCATTCCTTTCTTTAGGGGAACTTGTAGCTGTAGATTAGAGAAATCATAATGCTGTAGAAAGAGCCTAGAAGTGAGATGTTTCCCTTTCCTTGAGTCTGGGCAGGAGAGGACAGTAAGGGAACCCAGGTCAAGATCAGCCTGTTGAGCTCCAGCACTTAAAAACCCTGATGTTTAAATCCAGAATGGTCACGGAAAGAACTTTAATTTCACTTCGACAAAGATGATATTCAAGTTACTATTACTGCCTAACAAACCACCTCAAAACGTAAAACAACAGTCATCATTTTGCTCGTAAATCTTTAGTTCGGGCAGGGATCCCTTGTCTCTGCTCCACCCAGGCTCGGCTGGGGTAGCTCGAGTGGGGCTGAAGAAGGCTCACTCCCCTGGCTAGCAGGTCGCTGCTGGCTTCGTCTGGAAGTTCAGCTGGGACTGAAGGCCTGGGGCCTCAGCTCCTTTCCACAGGGGCCCCTCGGTGGACAACTCAGACTTCCTCACAGCATGGTGGCTGACTTCTGAGAGTAACACCCAAGAGCAAGGACTAGGAAGAAGTTGTACCATCTTTTATGACCTGGCCTCAGAAGTCACGTAGCATCACTTCAGCCATAGTCACAAACCCACCCAGATTCCAGCGGGTGGAACACAGACTTCACCTTTCAGTAGGAGTGTTGAAGCCACATTTAGAAAAAGAGTAAGCTGGTTGGGGTGTGTTACAGTGGTTATTTTTGGAAATACAAGCTGGCTAGTGATTGATTTAGAAGAGGTTTTTTTTCCAGTGTTATTTAGATATAATTGACATATAACATTGTATTACATCATAATGATTTGATATGTATGTATATTGTGAAATGATCACTACAACAAGTTTAGTTAACATCAGTCACCTCACATAGGTATAAATTTTTTGTGTGATTAAAACTTTTAAGATCTGCTCTCTTAGCAACTTTCAGATATACAGTAAGTATTGTGAACTGTAGGCACCATGCTGTGCATTATGCCCAGAGCTTATTTATTGTAACCGGAAGTTTGTACATTTTGACCACCTTTTGACCCCCATTTCCCCCACCATCTATTCCCCACCTCTGGTAACCACCAATGTGTTCTCTGTTTCTGTGAGTTTGATTTTTATTTTAGAGTCCACATATAAGTGGGATCATATGGTATTTGCCTTTCTCTGTCTGACTTATTTCAGTTAGAATTAATGCCCTCAAGGTCCATCCATGTTGTTGAAAATGGGAGCATTTCCTTCTTTTTTGTGGCTGAGTAATATTTTTCTGTGTGTGTGTGTGTGTGTGTGTGTAATACCACATTTTCTTTATCCATTCATCCATCAGTAGAAACTTAGCTTGTTTCCATGGCTTGGCTATTGTAAATAATGCTGCAGTGAACATGGGGATGCAAATATCTCTTCAAGATAGTGATTTTTGTTTCCTTCAGAAATGTGCTCAGAAGTGGAATTGCTAAATAATATATTAGTTCTATTTTTAATTTTTTGAGAAACCTCCATCCTGTTTTCCATATTGGCTGCACCAACTTACATTTCCGCCAACAGTGCACAAGGGTTTCCTTTTCTCCACATCGTCACTAACACTTGTTATCTCTTATCTTTTTGATAGTAGTCATTCTAATGGGTGTGAGGTGATATCTCATTGTGGTTTTGATTTGCATGTCTCTGATGATTAGTGATATTGAGCACCTTTTCATGTACCTGTTGGCCGTCTGGATGTCTTCTTTGGGAAAATATCTATTCAGCACCTCTACCAAGTTTTTAATCAGATTATTTGGGGGGTGTTGCTAATTGAGTTGTATGAGTTCTTCTATTTTGGATATTTAGGAAGGTTTCTTATTCTTCAGCAAAGATTTGTTGTGGCTAAGGTGCTGGACTAGATATGGGGAAATATCATTGATCCAGACACAGTCTGTCCTCTGGCAGCTTAGAGTTCAGACAGGGAAACAGATATTTAGACATTTAGAGAGATGGGGTCTAGAACAGGGGTAGGCTTAGTGGTTACAGGCACAGAAGGAGGGGCTCCTAACAATGGCTTCAAGGCCCAGGAGGAGTTCTAGTTGGAAAATGCTTTTCCCAAAGGGAACTGAATGACTAAGGCAGAGAAGCAAAAGCTGAGGATAAAAGGTGGTGTGGTTACCAAGTGTTTCCGCTTTGGAGGAAATTTTTGTTTTTTAATTGTGGTCATCACAGCCGTTACTATTGTTATATCATTGCCTGTCTTCATAAAGCATTCTCCTGCTCACGTAGGACATTTTCCGGGATCAGAACTTTCTTAGTACCTAGGTTCTGGAGCAGCCAGGGTCAGAGAAACCTGGGTTTAAATCCTGGTACTGCTACGTGGTGGCCGTTCTGACCTTAGATGAATGACTTAACTGTATGTTAGCACGGAGATGATGGGAGGACTCACATTTGTCATTCTTCCCAAGTTCCTGCTCCCAGGAGAGGACCTGTACAGTGCTTGTCTCTGTGTGCATGTGTGTGCGAGTACACACGTGCATGAACTCACACATGCGTGCACATGTTTTAGGAAGCTGTGATCTGTCAGCTTCCCAGAATTGCGACACGAGGTGAGTTCATAGGTGTGTCTGGGGCACTCAGGCCCATCTCGCGTGGTTTTCTTGCGCACATGTGTTCTAGAGATTGTACTCTGAGTAATAATTCCCAGTGGAGTCATGGACCTCATCAGCCCAACTCTGAAACCAGTGATCTCCAGACATTTCTGGAACACACCAGGTGATGGCCTCAGCTATCTCTAAGAACTAAGCAGAACCCTCTGTGCTTTAGCCCTGTGACCTGAGGCATGTCCGCAGCAGGACTTGATGGGAGGGAACATTTGGAATGTGGCTGCTTGGAAAGAGGGTAGCAGCAAAGCTATGTACCCAAAACTCCTTTTTTTCTTTGTGGAAAAAAATCTCCCTTTCATAAAGAAGGCCAAGGTCACAGGCATGAGTACCTCTTCCGAGCAGTCACCCAGCTCACCCTAAAGTCAATGATGCATATTTATTTCTGAGTGAGGGAAACCATGCTCTTAGGTATGAGGAGGTTTTTGATCTTTAAAACAAAAGGGATCACTGAAGTACGGAGGCTGGAGCATCAGAATACCGGGACCACAGTGATATAAAAAGAACCCTGTGGGTTGGTGCATCATAGTGGGGCTGGCCGGGCAGTGTGTGGCCCAGGGCAAGGATTCCACTTTGTTGGGGCTCAGCCTTCTCACTGTAGAGTGAATTAGATACCAGAGAACCCTAGCGCCCCTTCCAATTAAAAGACAATAATCTTGAAATGAAAAGAGCCTGTTTCCTGGCAAGATGGTATGTTATTGCCCACATAGAAAACAGACTCCCTGATGGTCAGACTTGGTGTGCATGGGTTCTCTTTCTTTTTGTCATTGAAACACTGGATGCAGAAGCTAAATTCCCAAGTATTCGATTACTTATTGATGCAAAACAAACCCCACCCAAACGTGGAGTAAGGCAGTAACAATTGTTTATTTTGTTCATGAATGTCCGGGTTGACTGGACTCAGATAGGTGGCTCTGTCTTGGGGTCTGTGTGGTCGAGGTCCAGTAGTGGCTGGACCAGGCTCATCTCCTGGGCTCCGCCTCTCTCTTGTCCAGTGCCTGGCTGGGGCTGGAACAGCTGGGGCTCCTCAGGCCTTTCAGTTGCTCTTCACACGGTCTGTCCACATGCTGGCCTCGAGGTGGCTAGACTTTTTACATGGGCCTGAAGGCCCCCAAGAGAAACCTGCAGAGGCTGAATGACTTTTCTTCCCTGGCCTCAGAAACCACGTGGTGTCACTTCTTCCCCATTCTGTTCATCAAGGAGGTCACAAAGGCCAAGCTAGGTTCAGATTCCACCTCTTGGTGGGAGCAGTTTTGGAGAACTTGCAGACCCAGTTTTAAATCACCACACCAAGCATCTGGGATGGCCATACTGACATCTTGCTTAGTGATGGGGGATGGCTTAGAAGACTTCTCAGACTCCTGTGGTTCTGTCACAGGATTTAGAGGCAATGGAAGAATATCTGGCAGTGGAAACCTAATTTAACTGGGAGGAAAGCTCTACTTAGCAGATATTTTAAATCACAAGGAAAATGAGATAGGATTCTATTTATATGTGCAAGGGAAAATGTATACATGTAATAAATGTGCATGTGTGTAAGCAATTTTAAGATAAAAATTATACAATTAATTTAATTAGTTAAACAATGGTGTGCATGAAATGCCAGGATTGGAAAAAAGGAGAGAATTAAAGCAGGGATGTCCAGCTTTTGTATTGTCCTACTACAAGTTCCCCCTAGTTACTTGCAAAATAAAGTTAATTGACTAACTTGTTAAAAGAACAAAAATGTTAATATAGAGCCCTGAAATGGAGCTAGAAGAAAACAGGTAAGAGGAAAGAAAAGTCAAAAGAGCAGTAATAGAAAATCAATTCCCAAAAGATAGTGGACCATTGCTTTTGAATGTGCAGAGCAGAGCGATGAGTGAACGCAGTTGAGAGTGTGGACTCCGGGGCCCGGCTGCCAGGTTCAAATCGCAGCTCGCCGTTCCTGGCTGTGTGGAAGGAGGCAGCTTCCTGTGCCTCTCTGTGCTGCTTTTCTTCAGTTGCAGTGGGGAACTAATGATAGTACCTGCCTCATCAGGTTGTTATGAGGATTAAATGTGTCAGGACAGGCTCAGCCTTGGAGCATCATGTGGCATGCAGGAAGCACTCAGTACAGATTAGCCATTTCTCTCTTCACCAAATCCCTCCACGCATTTGCCAGATGCAAATATCATGCCCAATAAGGACTGTGGGCAGCCAACCAAATAAACAGAAGGAGGAAGGCCTTTCCTTCCCTTGGATCCTGGGATCATGTATGCACTGGAATTCTAGGTAGGGGGAGGCCTTCCTGTGATATCAGGGCACCCATCAATCTGCAAGTTTCCACCCCCTACACTTGTCCTTATTCTGACATGCATTAAAAACATGTTCCACATTTAAAACACGTCAAGTTAGATTTTAGTTATAGTCTCTCCTATATATTTGGAATTAGAGCCTCCAGAGCCTATTATGCAAATCTATGCAAATGATATGCAAAGAGGCGGTAGCCCCAGATTGTGGGGAGGGGAGTGAGCAGGCCAGCACAAAGGGCCTGGAGTGGAAATTTGCATCTGTTAGGGTAGCCCTGTGTTGAAGGCCTTGCACAGTTATTGTGACAGTATGCGCCCTTGCATTCAGTCCTTAACCTTTTGTGCCAGAGAGGAGAGACGATTTCCATAGTGAAGGTAACAGTGGATGTTGAAGGAGGCATTTGGACAGTGCAGTGTTGTAGCAATTTTTATGATACAAATGAAGAGTTGCTCTGAAATAATGGCCATGATCCAGGCTGTGTCCCTAACCAGCTGGGTTCCTGGACAAGTCAGTTCACTCCTTCCGTTGCCCCCTCTGTGAAATGAGGGGATTGAACTAAGTAAGTTACCTCTAGTGCCCTTCTCACTGTGACAGCTAAATGTCATCCTCCAGGTGAAAGCCCTCTGCACCCAGGATGGCAGTATTCATTCATTATACCAAAGTTTTAAAGCCTAAAGAAGAAAGGGCTGGGAGGTAATTTGCCCTAACAGGCCTCCTAGAGAGAAGAATAACTTCAGGGGATGCTGGCAACTAAAAAGAGCCGCAGCAAGGGCAAACATGTTTACTTCCACTGTTAGTCTTGCAGGAAGCACTCCTGTCATATACTTCCCAGCTGGGAGGATTTTAGCCCCTGAAATGCTCGTGGTGGGAAAGTCAGGGGAATTTCTTTCCCTGAGTATTTTAAAAACCAGGATGCATTAAGCCCTCTGCCTCTAGAGGCTGCAGAAGATCTCCTGGAGGCCAAGCTGCTCCTCTCCCACTCCCGGCCTGTCCCTGGGGTCCGTCAGATCCTCTCTGAAAGCTTTGCGCTGCCCCCTGACGCTACTGCCAGAAGGCGGCAGTGTCCTTGGTCTTGGGCCTTGGATTGTATGGGACACATCTGTGCTCCACCCCAGAAATCCTCTGGGGTCTTAATTTTAACTCCAGCAGCCTCCAGCCAGGCACAGGTGTGAGCTGACAGCCCCCGCCCGGGGTGTCTCTGACTCGGCCACTTGGGCCTCGAGGAGGAGGCAGGAGGTGGGGTGGAGCAGTGCTGGGCCGTGGGAAGGAGAGCTGCTGGTGAGAGGCGCTCCTCTCACAGTTTGACATGCGTCTGCTCAGCTCCTCAGAGACCCCCAGTGGATCTGAGTTGCACGCTGATAAACTGCCCTGGGATTGACTTTCCCTGTTTCACTCATCTCATTCCCCCACCGCTGTCCACTACGGTCACTTCCCAAAATAAACCACCTGCACACGAGCCCCAGTGTCCGCCTCTCCTTTTTCAGGAATCGCTAAGGTATGACAGGTATATCAGTCTGGTCAGTCTGCCATACAAAGTCCCACAGGCTGTGGGGCTTAAACAACAAACAGAAAGTTTTCTCCTTCCAGTTCTGGAGACTGGAAGCCCAAGATCCAGGTGCCAGCAGGGTTGGAGTCCCCTGATGCCTCTCTTCTTGGGTTGCAGGTGGCCAACCTTTCATGTGTCCTGCCTGTGTACAGGCATTCCTGGCACCTCTGTGCCCTGAGCTCCTTTTCTTATAAGGATACCAGTCAGATTGGGTTAGGACCTACTCCGACGGCTTCATTTTGCCTTCATCAGCTCTTCAAAGGCCCTGTCTAACGTACAGTCCCATTCTGAGGTGCTAGGGTCAGGGCTTCAACATACGGATTTGAGGGGGATGTGTTCAACACTTACAGTTAACCAGGGTGTTTGTGAGCCAAACAGAGGCTTATAAGAGAATGTCCCTTAAAACCTCAGTAGTCACGACCACCAGCTCTAGGAGTAGATTGTCCCTGTGGTGCTAAAATGCCAGGAAGGAGCTGGAATAACCCTGAACCGGTCAGAGCACAAGCACGTTGTTCCGTCCTCTTCTCCTGCCTCACTGCTGGTGGGCGACCAGGAACGCCTGGGTGTTATATACCCCTTCTGCTACTGAGGGGCTTTGAACACGTTACTTAATCTCCCTCAGCCTCAACTTCCTGCCCCATCAAGTGGTTGTGAGGGTTAAATCGAGAGGGAAAGACGGGGCCAGAGCCGGTGCTCAGCATTAAACAGATTTTAGGATTGACCCGGAGAAGGAGAAAACACTGTTGGTGTGTGGGCTAGACTATGAAAGAAAGTTTAGAGAAACTAGGTCGCTTAGGGCAAAGTGTTGGTCCTGGAAATGTGGGTGCTGCCGTCTCTGCTCAGTCTGCAGTCCCTCAGCCTCCCCCACCCACTAAGTTAGACATGCAGGGTGAGGGGACACTGGTCCTCCCCTAGTTGGAGGAGGCCTCAGTGGTGATCCTTGTTTAAAGGAGTGTCAGGAGGTTTCCTCCTCCTCTCTGCTTCCAGAAACTCACCAGGGCCCCAGATGTCTCCTGTCAGCTTTGCTGACCACCCCAGGCTCCCAGGAATCACTGCCAGGGCCCCTGCTTTGACCATTCATCCTGCTGGAATCTGGTGGGGGAGGGAGGCGACAAGAGAGTTACCAGGCAGAGGCCCATCTCTACCATTGTCTGGGTGGCTAGCAGGGCTGAAGGAAGGGCATGCGAGTGACCAAGCAGGGGGCTCATATGAACAGGGCGAGTGCTCAGGACAGAATCAGGCCTTAGAGGTTTGTCAGGCGCTCCTCGGCAATACGGAGCAGCTCTTCCCAGCCTGTGTGTTGTACGGGGTGGTCAGTCTTCCCGTCTATAACCTGGATAGATCCTGTGTCTCACATTGATATGAGGTGTTATTTTTAAAGATAGGCATATGCTGTTGTGATTAATAAAATCCATGCATATTTAGAAGAGTTTTTAAATGTATACGTTTTTGTCCTTGTGCATTTTTTCTCAGTGAACTAAAAGCATACACGCTCACCATCACGCAAAGTCCATGATTTCCTTCTAATGCTCAGAAGGGCTCCTCCTCCTCTAAAAGGCTGGACACCACCAGTGGTTTTCCACAGAGTTCAGCCTCATGAGCACATAGGACAAGCAGTTAACATGACAACAACCATACAACCAGCTGGCATTCATGGAATGCACTTCTCCTGCAGGCTCTGTGCTAAGTGCTTAATAGGCACCAGATCTGGTCACCCTCTGAACCCCTGTCCCCTCCTGCCTATCAGTCTCCAATGGCACTGAGACGTCTCTGCCTTGTTTTAGGATTGTTTGTGGATTTGTACGAGCTCACCCAGGGCCAGAGACTGCCATGTTCATTCTTGTGTCTCCAGGGTCAAGGAGGGGCTAGACCCTCCTTAATCGTTTGGTGGGTGGGCCTGAATGAACAGAGGTCTGTCGTTTGTGCCTTTGTCTAGTTCATAAGTGGAAGAGTCAGAAGAGGTGTGGCAGCTGGTCTGCTCTGCCCACCCAAGCCCCACTCAGTGGCTCAAGGCAGCCCACACAGAGCTGCTGGTGTCCTTGTGGCTGCACTGGCCTTGACTGCTCCCTGGTGCAGAGGGCCAGCAGGCACTCAGAGGCCACAAGGCTTCTTCCATGCCCCTACCCCCAGCCTGTTGTGAGCAGCTGCCCTTGGGCGGAGGGCCATGGCATTTCAGAGCTGTTTGGGAAAGGATGGGCCTGGCTGGTTTAGCCAGCTCTGCTTCCCCTGTGGCTGGGTTCTCTCTGGGACAGGTGCTGGGCGGCACCCACCTGCTGAAGCTTCCCCACATCCCCATGGTCCTGTGTCTGATGGGTGTGGACCTCAGGGATACTCCCGATGTTTCCCTTGAGTTCCCAGGCGTTTCAGTTTCGTGGGTAAGGAAGGCCCAGGGCCAAGCTGCTCCTGGGCATTTCACCTCTCTGCTCTCTGTCTCCCTCGCAAGGCTTCCTCCTGACCTTGGCACTGACTGAAGCACTGGTATTTGCTGCCCAGGAACCATCTCCCAGGGAATCTCTTCAAGTCTTCCCCTCAGGCACCACCCCAGACACCATGGTGACAGCACCCCTCAGTTCTACCAGACACTCCTCCGTGGTGGCTGCCCCCTCTTCCACGGTGGCACTGACCCCTCATCCCGACGGACCCTCCTCACAGGCTGCAGCTTCCATGGCAACGACAACGCCCCATCCAAGTGGTCACCCTCCTAAAAACGCCATCTCCACCATCATGGCGACGGCAACCACCCCCCATTCTGAAGGCCCCCTGTCCACAGGGCCACTTCCTGCTGCCGTGGCAACCACGTCCTCCCATTCAGAGGGCCACCCCCCGGGCCAGGCTGTGCCCACCATCCTGCTGACAAAGCCAAGGGATGCTACCAGCCGTCCCCTCACAGCCCCCTCCCAGGCTACCCCACGCAGGCCCCCCAGGCCCCCTGGCTCCTCCCGAAAGGGAGCCAGCAGTTCATCACACCCTGTCCTGCCTGCACCCAGCGGTCACTCCAGAAGGAAGGAAGGCCAGCGGGGACGAAATCAGAGCTCCACGCATCTGGGGCAGAAGCGGCCCCTGGGGAAGATATTTCAGATTTACAAAGGCAACTTCACAGGGTCTGTGGAGCCTGACCCCTCCACCGTCACCCCCAGGAACCCGATCTGGGGTTACTCCTTGTCTCCACAGCCCCAGATAGTGGCCGCAACCTCAGCGCCCAGCAGGACCTCGTGGGTACGACCCAACACGACCCTGGTGTCTGCGGAGGACAAGCCCGGCCTTAACAGAGCAGACCAGGGGGGTGGTCCCACCTTCACCAGCCAAGGAGGGGAGCCGGCCACCACAGCAGCCTCAGGCACCCCCGCCAGTCCACATCCTGCCCCAGTGCCTTCTCAGCACCCCCACGGTGACCCACAGGATGGCCCCAGCCACAGTGACTCCTGGCTTACTGTCACCCCTGCTACCAGCAGACCTCCATCTGCCAGCTCTGGGGTCTTCACGGCCACCATGGGGCCCATTCAGGCTGCCTTCGATGCCAGTGTCTCAGCCCCTTCCAAGGGGCTTCCTCAGGGAACATCCTCAGCCCCGCAGGCCCCGGCCCGCCCCCCCGGGGTTTCAGAAAGCACTGTTTCCCTAGCCAAGGAGGAAGCTGCGGCCACCCCTACTCCCACCATGACTGGCAGGGTGCCCAGTCCTCTCTCCACAGTGGTGTCCACAGCCACAGGAAACTTCCTCAACCGTCTGGTCCCTGCTGGGACCTGGAAGCCTGGAACAGCAGGGAACATCTCCCATGTGGCCGAAGGGGACAAACCCCAGCACAGAGCCACCATCTGCCTGAGCAAGATGGACATCGCCTGGGTGATCCTGGCCATCAGCGTGCCCATCTCCTCCTGCTGTAAGTGCCTCACCCTCTCCCTTCTCCCCCCACCCACCCACCCTAGAATCCCTTTGCCCCACACATGGGCAGCCCCCACTAAGTGGGCTGCAAACTTCCCAGAATCCTGGGAAAGGAGGTAGTAGAACAAGAATCATGGATTATCCCCACATCTGGTCCTTGGCCGGTCAGGCCATGGCTCACATGCCCACTGATGGTAAATGCACAACTCCCAGGAGCTGTGGAGTCCAATCCGACTCTGCATGTGCAGAAAGAAACACCAAGCTGGGGAGGGGACATGGTTCCCCCAGGACCCCAGAGTTACTGAGCGGCAGGGCTGGGATGTGAGCTCCGAGCACCTGTCTTCCAGCCCAGGGCTCTTGTCGTGACACCACCCTGCCTGCTCTCTCCTGTAGCAACATGGCACCAATACACTGCAGGTTGAAAACTGGTGCTTCCAAACTTACAGGCTCTAAGTAGCAGAGCCCTCGCCTTCCTCCCCACCTCCCTTCCATCGCCCTTCCTGCTGTTCTTCTCCTCTCTCACCTCTTTTCCTCCCCCTCCTCTGTCTTCCCCTGAGAAAGAAGAAAAACTGAAGCTTTGATCTTGCGGGAGTTCTTGTAGCTAAATTGAGGCTTGAGAGTTACATGTGAAAGTAGCAGTCCCTCCCCCGTGTTTGGTTTGTTCACGGGTGGTGTGAGCTGATGCTTTGTGGACCTTGTCGTTGTCTTTTGCTCTCACCGGTATGTGGGGAAGGGCTCCCCCACACCACCAGCACCTCCTTGCTGCTGCCCATCACTCCTTTAATGAAGAGTCGAGGGGATTCCCCACTGACGGCTCCATAAAGAACCTGATGCAATCACTCAGGACCCAGGGTTTCCTTTACGTCTTCCCCGAGTATTCGATTCTCAGTTCTTAGCATTCCTCTGATGGCCCCACAGGAATCCTCACTGTACCCGCCACTCCCCAACCCACACGGCCATCATCCAGGCACCCCCTCAGCCCTTCCAGGGGTGAGAAACCCCCTGTGCTACCCACTCATCAGCCCCTTCTCCTGTGACCCCTTGGGTTGTTTCCAGCTCTCCTGGGGGCCTGAAATTCACCTCTTTGTAATTCCCACTCTTTGGTCCTAACCTGTGCCCTCTGAAACCATACATGAAACAAGTCCATCCACCAACCCCTGAGATACGTGAAATGGCTCTCAAGGGCAGGTTTTCCTTTCCCAAGCTGCTTATCCCTGTTCCATCCAGTCTCTTCATAGGGCCGCCTGGCCCTGGCCCTGGCCCTGCCCCAATCTGCCCCTCTGACAGCCTCCAGTTTACGCCTGCTTCCCCAGAGGGAGCACAGCGTTGCACATGCCCTGCTGTGACAAAGGAGAGCAGGTGGCAGTTGCTCTCTTCTGGACACTTTGGTCACATCCGGGCATCCTGTCCTGCATCAGCTCCGTTGATTGTAATGCTTCGCGTCACACCATGGGCTCAGCCCAATCTCAAGGGGAACGAAGCCCCAGAAGCTTTCCACAGAGGAGGCTGTTAAGCCAGGTCTCCCAGCCTTTCCTGTTGTGGGTCGATCAAACGTCAGCACAGGAGGTGTGTGCCTTTACCATTAAGCTGATGTCTGCTTGGCACTGTACTCTGGCAAGATCCTCTTTAATCTGGAGTCTGGACTCTTTCCAGGAGCCACATCTCTCCCAGCTCCCTGTCTCCTTCTAGTTGATAAGCAAAACAAACTTTCCATGTCAGGGGTAGGCGGCCTACATCTGCTCAAGGCCCCAGTGCAGGAAAAGTGAAAATGTTTGCAGGTTGCATATTTCATTCTTTCATTAAGCAGCTGTATTGTCACTCATGGAAGCACAGAGGTATTCATAAAACTGTAATTGCCCACGTCTAAAACAGAAGAATGATGAGAAAATGTAGCGCTGTTAGCCAATAAATTATTAATAATGGTCATATTTGAGAAGTAATCACATTAGAGACAGCTTTCTAATTTTCCATTCTTTCCATGTGTCTAGAGGCTCTAGTTTACAAAGGGAGTTCCCATTATTTTGAATCATTCATCCTTAAAACAGACTAACCAGAGGAATAAAACAAAACAGAAAAAGCAAACATACCATACAGGTGGGGAGTAAATCATCAAGTGAAGTGACTTGCCCAGGGTCCCAGTCACACATGAGTCAGCCCAGATCTGGTGGTGGAATCCGTTTGACTCAGCACAGCATTTCCTGAGCGCCCGCTGTGTGCCAAGCACCGTTCCAGCACTAGGGACCTGGAGGTGGCTGCTGTGGCTCCCCACACCCCCGGCTGCCAGAGCCCTCTCCCCACCTGCACCCCCACGGGCCACACCCACCTGCGTTTGCAGCTCTAAAAAGACTTCTCCAGCCCTTTTGCTATGTCTGAGGTTGAGATTAGATCAGGTTTTACTGCAAAGTGGAAAACCCATGGGCTGCCTAAACCATGCATAGTAACATCAGCCAAGACAGGAGCAAGGACGCAGCCTGGAACTGCACCGTGAGAATGCTTCTGGCCCTGACAGGAGCCTTCAGCTGCGGGGATAGAGCATATTACTTCATAAAGGAAGATTGCCCCTAGGAACTGCAGCCCCCGCTTCCTTTGGTGTCTGTCTTGCATTTCCACCATCCTCAGGCCACAAGGTTCCAGCCTAGCTGCCTCCACAGACAGCTCCCTGTCCTGTGGGACCATCATTGACCCTGTGAAGGTGCTGATGAGAGGGGCATTGAGAAAGGAGACATTTGTCCAGCTTGAGAACGCTGTGCTCTTTGGAAGCACAGATGAGTAACTAGCCAGGCTGCTTTCATAGCCTGGCGCCGCTCGAGTCATCAGGCAAGCAGACGTCTTCCAGGGCTAAGGGCCCTTGTATTTCAGACCTTCCCAGAAGCTACATTTATCCTAAAGCAAACTCTCCAGCCCTCAAAGAAGGGTCTCCTCCTTTGCTAGTTTTGCCAGATATTTCAGGCGATCTGTACTGGTAGCACAGTGCATGCATAGATTTCCTCATCTGGCTTTTCAGAGTAGCCCTGGCCCTGGTCCTGCTTTTCTGCATTCAGCAGAAGCCAGGCTTCAGAGGCCGGGGCTGCCAGGCAGGCTGGCAAGTCCCCAGTTTCTGGTGGAAGCAGAGGGTGATCACAGCAAGCCTCAGGCCTGCCCAAGAAGGGGTGTCACCACTTCCACCTGTCCTTCCAGATCGTGACCCCCGCACAGCGGCTGGATGTATACTGTGCCAGGTCTGAGAAATGCTTTGTCTCCTGAGCCATGCTGGAGACAGCCACACACAGTTTCAGATGTGCTGAGAACCGAAATTGATTGGATCCAGGCCACATTTGGCTGGGTCCCGGGAGCCGTGTGGCTCCTGAGCTGGTCTCTGCTGCCACCATCAGGACACACAGCCCACCACCTCCTACTGGAAGCCTCGGCCTGGCACTGAAGGGGCCCCCGCTCTCAGCTGTCAGTGCTCTGGGTTTTCATCAGGAGGTCAGTTGTGTGGCTCTACCAGGTTCCCTGGCCTGTCCTGCACATGCCACATCCATTCTTGAGAATGTCGTCATTCAGCCTCCTTGAAAGAGATGGGGGTCATATGGGGTGAAAGCAGGAAGCGAGGCCAGCTACGCATGTTGTTCGTCATCAGTCCAAGTTGAGCTGTCCAAAGCAGAGTAGCGCCTCTCGCTGACCCTGGACCTGTGAGCGTCCACGTGCACCTTGCCCAGAGCAGGTTGGCTTCCTTCCAGATGCACAGTAAATGCCGTTGGACCATCAGCACAGTACTCAGAGATAACACATCCTTGTGCCCATATGGCTCTTGGCTATATTACCAGTTGTTCTGTGAATGTTACTGAAAGCTGAATGTATCTGTGTACCTTTTACTCACAGACCCCAATGACTTTGTAGTTATTATATTAAAAAACCTGGGTCCGAAGTGCTTTTCCAGTAAAAAGAATAGAAGAGACTAGAACAGGAAGGAAGTTTGACAAG
The DNA here is from genome assembly GCF_964374135.1 of Grampus griseus. Taxonomy (NCBI): domain Eukaryota; kingdom Metazoa; phylum Chordata; class Mammalia; order Artiodactyla; family Delphinidae; genus Grampus; species Grampus griseus. Next base: position 33,107,245 of record NC_138998.1, on the reverse strand, counting down.
GAGGTTGTCTCCTTGGGGCTTATGAGCCAATTGAAGGAAGTGGGGAAGCCTTTGGACAAGGCAGGCTTGTCTGGGGGTGTCCCCGAGGTTGGACCAGAGTGCCGTGGCCGCACTCTCACAGCTGTTCCCTGTGCTTCCTGACCAGCGTCCCCTGCAGGAACCTCCTGGAGCTTCCTCAGGCACATCCCTACCCACCAGGCCGGGAAGTCAATGAGCCCCCAAAACTGCTTTCCCCAGGCCCATGGCCTCTGTCCAGCCTGGTCTCCTTCTACATCCTGAGGCCTCCCCTGGCCTCCTCCCCAACCTCCAAAGTGGGGAAATGACTGTCCACAGCTGGGCTGGCACCGCTGGACTAATCCCCCTTGAGGGTCTCTGGTTTCTCATCTCCCTAATGAGGGGCCAAACTGAGATGTCAGAGCTCCCTGCCCTCTCTCACTTTCCTAACTTTAAACCCATGTGAATCACTTGAGAGGGAGCCTGGTGTGATAGGAAGCCTCGGCTTGGGAATCAGACACACCTGGACGTAACCCCAGCTCTCCAACTCGTCACCTGTGGGACTTGGACAGGTTAAGCCTTGGGCCAGTGTTTTCTCACCTGTGCAAATAGGACTAGCGTCCGCTGTGTTAATTCAGGGCCTTCAGGAGGCAGATACCAAAACAGAATTAGGCCTGCAAGAGATTTACTGGGGAAACACCTGTGCAGTCTTAAGGAAGGGGCTGGAGGAGGCAGGGAGAGCCTCAGACCGCAGTGCAGGTATGGCACCTGAGGAAGGAGAAGGGGCCAGAGGGATGGGAAGGAAGAGGCTCCCCTGCAGTGCAGTGCAGGCCTAAGGAAGTTTCTGCCAGGTGAGGGTAGTCCTCAGGCTGTTAGGGGAGTCTCCTGTCCTGCAGGAACAGGCCTGCATAGTCAGCCACGGCTGGGAGCAGCCCGGGAAGCGTGGCCTCGGCACACACGTGGCGGTGAGTCCAGGGGCCGGTGGCCGGAGCGGTCCCTCGGCTGTGCCCCTGCAGCAAGAAAGCTGAGCAGGCACTCCCAGGGCTGCAGCAGCCTCCCCAAAGGCTTGCTACGTACAGCAGAGCAGATACATCTGAGGTCCTATCACAGCATCTGCCACGGAGAGGTGCCGGATGAGGGCAGTGGCCAGAAAGTGATCATATTCATCTTGTTGTCAGGATTTGCCACGCATTCTCCAGCAGGCCATGGAGAGCACTTTCATCAGGTATTTGAAAAGCAACCTCAGGGTCCTGTACGCTCTCATTTCCATTTCCCATCGCACAACAGGTCCCATCCCTAAAATGAGGCCCCTCCCAGAAACGTCAACACAGTACCTGGGCTCCATCTTCACATCAGCAACCCTCCTCCTTCCCGTCATGCATCTGACAAGCTACAGCTGATTCCCCACTGACATGCCTGGGAAGCCGAGAGAGCTTGCTTCACCCTCACTCCAGTTTCAAAACTGTAGGAAATAGGGATCTCACTGACCTCCTTGAGAGTCTTGACAGCTGCTCCCTTTGGAGAAGCAGAGCAGTTGAAGCTTTCAGTGGCATGGGAGAGGGGTGGCTCACGCCCTGTGTGTGCACGGAGCTGTGCGGTTTACGCAGTGCTTCCACCTGCCTTAGGCACGCCCCATCCAGTGCTCAGGATGAGCTAGGACAATGACCATCAACGTCAGCGTGGCAGAGACCTGGGTTCAAGCTCCAGTAATTAGCTGGGTAACCAGGATCAATTCTGTGAACCTCCGTGAACTGCAGTTGCCTCTTCTGTGAATGGGAAGAGTGCCAGCACCTTCCTCAGGCAGCTATCTTGTGGGTTAAATCAGACTGTAGAGCACCCGGGAATAGAGTAGAGATTCCATAAGTCTGATTGTACTTTTCTTTCTGGGATGAAAGTTCAGACCCCAAAATAATGAAAGCGCTAAGCCACAGTTGGAGGCCTGGCCTTGAACCACCCAACAGTCGTGCAGTGCAGTTTTTCTTTCAGGATGTCTCTTCAGGGATGATGCTGAGAGAACAAGAAGGAAACTCTTATTAATTAAGCACCAGGCAGGGCGCTCAGCATTTTGCATTCATGATCTCTAACTCTCCTTACATCCTGGTGGAGTCCGTAGTGATCAGCGTGATGAAGTGACACCTAGTGTAACTCACAGCAGAGTCAGACTTGAACCCAGGTCTTTTGGACTCCAAGCCCGTGCTCTCCCTGCAGCTGGGCTGGCTTCTGGCATGTAAGCGAAATGGTGTTTGAGAGGCACCAGGAACTCTCTGATAGACGTGTAATCAGACCGGGGGCACTAACAACATGGGAGGGGGAGAAAGCTAGGGACAGAACTCCCCATTCTGACCCCCAGCCCTTCCCGCTGGTCCTGCATCCTAAACAGGCCCAGGCCCCGGAGCAGGGGCAGTGTGGGCTCAAAGGGCACTGGACTGGGGCTCAGAGGACCTGGATTCTACAACCTGCGCCCACCTGGGTTAGCAAGGGGGTTCATGAAGCCTAGCCCTCTCCCTGTGGCTTAGGTTTGCCCAGCTTGAATCCCCCTGGGCTGCTTCACCATGCCAGTCCTGGAGCAGGGTGAAAAGTAGTGACCCTGAAGAATAAAGACTCCAGAAAAGGGGAGAGGGGACCTGGGGCCTCGCCCCAGTCCCACCACTCGCTGTGACCTGTGGCAAGTCAGCTGGCTGCTTTGGACCAGTCTTCTCATCTGTAGAACAAGGAGGTGAGCCCTAATCTAGCAGATTTTCAGGCTGACTCTGCAGCCTCCCTCCTCACCCCTTCCTCCTTCAACCAGCTGAAGAAAGTGCTCTTTGGAAGGAAGGGAGGAAACCCACAAAGCTTGAAGGAATCTCTGCCAGCCGGTCTAAACTTTCTTTTTGCTCAAATATTCAGAAATCGCCTTTCTATTTTTAAAACTTTTTGTGGGGACCTGGAAAAATGGTAACCAAAGTAGAAGTCTTTTTGATCAAAGCAGATTGGCTAGAATGGAAATTTGCCCAATCTCTTGACTTTGCCTGGAAGCCTTTTCAGGTTGAGATACCAGCAAGGCCAACAGCAGGGAAGAGCTACAGAATTCCCCAGTCAGCCCGCAGGGCTCTCGGTTCTGGGCCCTGAGGTCTCAGCCTGTGTGGATGCCAGCTTTTGCATCTTCCCCACACCCTGGCGTGCACAGGCCCCCAAAGCCAGCCAAGCCTTCGGGCTGCAGTAGACAGAGATAGCCTCCACTGCCCCCCGATGGCCATTGCCACCACAGTACCAGCCTTTGTGGGCCGCTCAGCATGCCCCCCCCACTCCCCAGTGCCGATGATGGGCACCGCCAGGTTGTTGGATACAGCCCTGCCCAGCCCTGGCCGAGAGTTTCACCCACCCTGTGGGCTCTGGTGATGGGAGCCTGGGCAGGAGGTGCCCAGTCTTCATTTACCAGCTTCTCCCCAAGAAGGTTCCTGTCATCCTGGTCATTGCATCAGCTGCTCCCCTGTGTGACCCTGGACAGGCCACCCCACCCTCCGACCTCGGAAGCCTTCCCTGTCAGCATGTCCAAGCCACTCTGTTCATACCTGGTTCATCAGCAACATCCAAACGTGCTGCTTCCTCCCGGGGCCCCCGAGTCTCCGAGACTGAACAGACAGTGTGGCACATCGAGCTGTGTGGAGGCCGCATGAGGCCCGCCTGTGCAGTGCGGACTCCACATCAGCGTTTGGCTTGTCTTTGTGAGGCAGAATCGTAGATGGTTGAGAGCATGGACTTGGGAGTCCAGATGTCTGGGTTTGCTCTTGGGCAAGTCACTTCACCTCTCTGAGTCTCCGTTTTCCTTTCTGTAAAATGGGGACCTCATGGAGTTACGTAGAGGATTAAATGAATTAATGTTTCTAAAGTGCTTGGAGCCACCTGGCACATAAATGCTATAAGACTGTTAGCAGCTATTTGTTTTTGACGATGATGATGAGGCCAGAGCAGTTGTTTTATCAGGGTCCAAGACCTCTGCCCAGAGATTTGCTCTGTGAACCTCTGCCCTCTGTGGAAGTCAAGGCTCGTTTTGTAAAATTCCCTGGGCTCTTCCCGTCTCTCTGCCATGCTCTCGCTCTGACTGAGAACGCTCCTTATCAGTCCCACGGTGCAATGTGGTGCACGCATGCCATTCCCTGCAGCCAAGCTCTGGGAGCCCTCCCAGCGAGAGAGCAAGGCCTTTCTTTGGAGCAAACTCACTGGGTGGCACTGCAGCATGCACAAGTATCCAAAATTGCATCCACGCCTCTTGCCCCTGAGCCTATGGAGGCAGCCTCTGAGCATCGCTCTGGCCTCACCTCCCACCTCACTCTCCCACACCCACCCCACTCCAGCCATAAGACTCTTTCCTCACACACAGGCAGCTTGTCCCCACCTCAGGCCCTTTGCACGTGCTGTTCCCTCCACCTGGGACACACTGCCCCTGTTCCACCCATGGCCAGCTTCTTCCCCAATTCCAGTCTCAGCTGTAAGGTCACTGCTCAGGCAAGCCTTTCATGATGGAGCCTCTCCCCCAGCTACCCCCTGCTGTCTCTCTCACTTTGCCACGTTTTCTTTTCTTTGAACAGTTCTCTTGTATATTGTCTGACCCCCGTGCACCCCTCCATCCACATGCTAGGTGGGAAGCTTATGAAAGCAGGGCAGTCTTGTCTTTCTCTTCTCTCCCCCTCTCCCCAGCACCCTGCACAAAGCAGGTGCTCAGCGTTTATAGATATTTGTTGAGCAGATGAACAAACGAATCAACGAGCAGGGCAAGTGGCTGGATGTGTAACCATCATGGCCTGCCTGGCCCTGCTTGCCACCCTCCCGCTCTCTAACACAGACTCTCTCAACAGCCGTCTTGCTGACCGTGTGCTGCCTGCGGAAGAAGAAGAAGCCGGCCAACCCCGAGAACAGCCTGAGCTACTGGAACAACGCCATCACCATGGACTACTTCAGCAAGCACGCCGTGGAGCTTCCCAGGGAGATCCAGTCCCTTGAAACCTCTGAGGTAATGAGCCCCAAACCAGGGGCTGCCCCGGGGAGGGCTGCCGCTGTGGGAAGAGCACAGGCTCCAAAGAGAGCAGAGAAGCTGCCTACCTGTTAGTGGCTCACTCCTCCGAGCAGCGTGGCCCCAGAGGCTGTGAGCCCGCCCAGCCCTGCCAAGTGGGCATCTGCATTAGCGAGAATCCCCGGGGGCCTTCTGCTCACGTTGAAGTTTGAGAAGAATGGTTCTTGGGACTTGGGGTTTCTGGGAACAAGTCAACGACTGTTCACTGAGGATCGTTTGGGGGCAGGCACTCTCTGGGGACTGTGAAGGTGAAAGCTTGCTCTCAAGGGGCCCAGGATCCAAGATTTTGGGTGAGGTACAAACCCCGACATCATTCAAAGCAAACTAGGGGGGCTACAGGGAGAGGTACAGAGCTGTGGAACCCAGTGGAGGAAAGCTTCACAGTGCAGGTGCTGGAAGGGTGAGTATTTGCCTGAATCCCCCGGCCGGCCAGTGAGAGAGCTGCACTTTGACCCAGGTCTCTCTGACTGAAGACCTCTTTCCACTCCCACCGGAAGATAGGGCAGAGGCCAGGGTGCGGCTGGAAAGGTAGATGGATTAGGCACGGCCTTGGGTGGGGTTGAATGGAGTTTGTGCTTTCGTCTTGGGCAGCGGAGGGTCATTGAAAGTTTTGCGCTTTTTGTGAACTAGTTGTAGAAAGATTGTGCTGATGGTCTGGTAAGGGCACGTCGTCAGTGAAGGTATAAGGAGGAAAGGAAGGGTAGTTTAGTGGATGGATGAATGGATGAGAGGACAGACAGACACACAAAAAATAAGTAGGTCACCTGGGATACAGTTGAGATGGCCCTGGAGAAGGATGGCAGACGTCTGAGTAAAGGCAGGGGTAGCTGAGAGCTTCTGGAGGAACCGTCCCCGCTCATCCCTCCAGCAGCCAGATGAGCATTTATAAACAGGCATGTGATCACATCACTCCTGTGCTCAGAACCCTTCAGTAGCTTCCCATTGCTGGTGAGTTAAAGGTCAAAGTCTGCTCAGGGCCTGCCAGGTGGACCAGTCCCCGCCCAACTATCCAGCCTCATGTGACGCCCTCTCCCTCTTGTTTGCTAAGCTCTGGCTGCATTGCATTTCTTTTCATTCCCTTACAGCACCAAGTTACATCCCACTCCAGGGCTGTGCATGAGCTGTTCCCTCTCCTGGCATGTCTTCTGTCCCTCCCTGGCACCCCCTTCGCTGTTCACCTCAGTGACTCCTACCCACCACTCAGGGCCCAGCCCAACCGTCACTTCCTCAGAGAGGCCTTCCCTGTCTCCAGGCTGGGTTCACTCTCCTGTCATATGGTCTCAGCTCCTGTGCTTTTCCATCGTGGCACTTATCAGGGTTGTCATTGTGCAGCTACTGGTCTGACATTATAGGTAGAATGTCCTTCCCCCACTGGAATAACCAGTTATCCCCACATTGCTGATGCCAAGGGCCATTCTGGGCACTCATTCTACTCCATCTACCAGCAGCATCGGCACAGTCGGTCGTTTCCTCCTCAAAATGTTTCTCCGCTGGCATCTGGGCCCCATCCCGTCCTGCTCTCCCCACCCACCCGCAGCTCCTCCTCAGTCTCCGTCATTGGCCCCTGTCTTGCCCTGACCTCCAGTCACGGGAGGGCGCACGCTCAGTGCTCCCACACTGCTTCTCTTCTCTTTCCTCTCAGCTCCATGCCTTTAAATCCCATTCCTCACTGTGACTACCAAGTTCTGCCCTAGCCTGGCCGTCTCCCCTGAGCTCCAGACCCGTGTGCCCAGCTACAGGCATCTCCCAGCCAACAGCCCGAGACTGAACTCTCGGCTTCTCCCTCCTGCCCCGACGCCCAGAAGGCCCCCTGCTGTTTCTCATTATTAGATGGCACCGCAGCCGCCTTCTCCTCTCGCACATCCCACCTCGTGTCTGTCTGCGGCCCTGCTGGTTCTTCCTCCACGTGAGCAGGGCTCACCACTTGCACTGCGACCCCTCGTCCAGGCTGCCATCATCCCTCGAATCGTGGATTGCTGCCATCGCTCTGCAAACAGCTCTCCCCGCTACTAGCTACCCACCACGGTCTGTCCTAAACAGAGCAGCCAGATGATCTTTCCAAGGCAGGACCTCCCGTCAGCCACGGCTCCCACGCTTCACAGGGGCCCTGTTCACACTTTGGACAGAATCCAGATTCCTCTTAGCAGGCGTTTCTCGGGCTGGCCCTGCCCCACCTCCTCCCCCTCTGCCAGAGAGCACATGCCCCAGCCCAAGAGTGAGCTCGTCCTGGCACCTGAAATGCTCTTCTCCTGACTGCCTCCACCCCTCACTTCCTCCAGGCCTCTGCTGCAATGCCACCTCCTCAGGGAGGCCTTCCCTGACTGCTCTCCCCATCCCTGTTTTGAGCACTTCTCACTGCCTGGCATTGCACCCTTCTCTCTCTGTTGACTGGTGTGCATCCATCTCACCTACTACGACATAAGCTGCCTGAGGGCAGGAGGGTCGTTTGCTCTGTTCACTGCCCTATACCCAGCTCCACGAACAGTGCCCAGCACATGGTAGGTACTCTGTAAATGGTTGTCACATGAGTGAACTTTACTCACGATTTACCCATGACCCAGCCCAAAGCCTGACACACAGTGGACGCTCAGTAAGAAGCTTTAGCTGAAGGGCAAACAGGGACAGGCCTCACAACGGCATTGACCTTTGGTGTGGCCAGGGTGCAATTTGGTGGCAGAAGTGTTCCTGAGAACTGTTACAGTGAGTGAAAAAATAGGTAACTTGGACAGGGGGCTGGCCCACTTTGAGCGTGGGCCATGCACCCTGGATCCTAAACTCCTCATATGCTCTTTACAAATTGGTAAATGAAAACCAAAGCTAGAGGACAGTGCCGGTGAGTGTACTGTCACAAGTACCCTGCTTGCAGAGGCCGCAGTCAGGACCCCAGGGTCAGGAGGCTGCAGCGGCACCAGCGGCAGGAAGCTCTGCCAGCTTTAGAGTGGGTTTCTCACCCTCCCCTCCCAGCCAGCCCCCTCCCCTCGTTCTGCTGTATTCTCAGTAACAGCAGCTGTCCCCTCCCTGGGTACAGAGGCCCTGCCGCCCACCCACAGAGCGACCACAGTCACAGGACCATGAGCTCACTGCCGGGCTGCCAGTGTTGGAGGCTGCCAAGTGCTTTGCCTAAGCAAGTTTCCCCAGTGCCCTGCTCCCCTTCTGGGCTGATGAAAGCCACAAAACAGAATCTGGGCTGTATGGGCAGAGTTGTGACGCCCAGAGGCGCCTGGAAACTTTTCCATGCTTTCTCTTCTTTTTCCCTCCCCTCCTTCTGTTTTCTTCTTTCCTGCCTTAGTTATTTTCTACATAACTTTCTCTTTTCTACGCAGAGTAACTTCTCTGCGTAGAAAACGCAGGGTGAATGTGGTTCACCCTTGAATGCTTGCGTTGTGAGAACTGTAAAGCCGCAAGCCAGATCTCAGGCTCCAAAATTCCCGTCCGCAGCTCAACCCCAAAGCCCAGTGGAGAAAGAGGATTTCTGTCCCCTCCCTGACATGCTGCCCTGTTCTCCTTACTTAGACGGCTGGTCCCACATCCACCCTTTGGATGGGCGCACAGCTGATTCCAGACAGTGAAGGAAATTCTTGTCTTCTGAAAAGACATTTACAACAAATGACCTTTCTTCCTGTCTCTCCTTATTACCCATAAAGTAATATGTACTTGTCAAAAATAACATGTTTTGTTTAAAAATAAACTTCAGAGTATTAATCATGACTTCTTAAAACAAAACCATTTCTAAGCTGGTCTGGCCTAAGCTGGTTACATCTAGGCCTGCTGCTGAGTCTTTGCCCTGAAATAGCCTGCAGGCTCTGAGGCTTCAGTTGTGTAGAATTGGAACAAACTATGGCTTTTTTCTCTACGTTAACACCTGGGCCTGAGTCTGAGAACAGCCATTTTGTGGCCCCCAAGTGCTTGCAGTCCTTGGTAGCTGCAGCCAAAGCCATTCAGATGACCCGAGCAGATTGTCTGTTTCTAGGCTTTTCCACTCCTGAGGCTGTGTAGGCGACTGAATTTTTCACTCACCACCTATTGTGCAGTCACACAGAGATTCAGATCCCTTCAGCTCAGCACATCTAGTGCTACAAGAAATGGGCCGAGAATTCTGACCAGGCTATGGGAGGATTCGGGAGGGTAGAATTAGCCTTGGAGGCTCTGACAGGTGGGTGGCAGGAGAAGAAGGAGGTGGGCAAGCACAGGGTACGTTCAGGAAAGAAAAGTGGCAAGGCCTCCCAGAGGTCTGTGAGAAAGAGGCAGGAAGAAGAGTCTGGGGCCCAAGTGGCAGCCTGAGGTGGAGGTGATTCAGGAAGCAGGAAGTCTTCTTTGGAAGCTGCTATAAAAGTCTGAAAAAAGAGCAGAAAGGGCTCTGTACCCCAGCATCAGCAGGGAGGATGGTGAAAAATGGTTGTGGTGGGGAGTGAAATAGGTGAAGGGGATTAAGAGGAACAAACCTCCAGTTATCTAATAAATAAGCCTCAGGGATGGAACGTACACCATGAGGAATATGGTCGATAATATTGTAATTACTTTGTATGAGGACACACGGTTATTAGACTTATCGTGGTGACCATTTCATAATGTGTGTAAATGTCAAATCACTATGTAGTATACCTGAAACTCACATAATATTGTTATGTTGACTATATTTCAATAACTTTTTTAATGTTTACCAAGCACGCCCAAGGGGAAGTAAACGTCCCCGTGGGTACGTTTCTTTAAGAATGGCCACCTGATAACCCCCACCCAGCTCATGCCATCTGCTCCCTCTGTCCCCCAGGACCAGCTCTCGGAGCCCCGCTCCCCAGCCAACGGTGACTACAGAGACACCGGGATGGTCCTCGTTAACCCCTTCTGCCAAGAAACTCTGTTTGTGGGAAACGATCAAGTGTCGGAAATCTAACTGCAGCAGCCCTCGCTTTGCCAGTCCCTACCTTTCGGCTCTAAATTATCAATATACAAATATATATTATAAATATAATCTTTGTGTAACCCTGACTTGATGAGAAACATTTTCAGCTTTTTTTTCCTAAGAATTGTCAACATCTTTTTTATAAGTGTGGTTTAAAAAAAAAAAAACTTGACAGAACAATCCGTGGCTTTATAAAATAAAGGTATTTATAAGCAAAGCAGTTGCATTGATTGCTTCTCTTCATAACTGTCCTTGAGCATGTAGGGGGTCCCAGCAGCCCCAGGCAGGTGAGGGGAGAGACCGACTTGTACAAGTTAATGTTAAAACGGCCAAGTGCACGGCCTCTGAGGCTTCTTAAAGCTCTGGTTCCTCTCGATTCAATGTGAGGGACCCATTTCCGCCCCCTCCTCCAGCGACGGAGCTGGGCCGCCACCTAGAGGGACACCGGCGGACAAGGAAGAGGGAGCACCTCATCCTCCCGGGTGCCCGGAGCCTCGCGACGGCACAGTTGGGATTTGGACGCAAGCAGGAGCTGGAGATCGCGGAGGCATCCTCAGGCCACGCCCCCTGACAGCCCACACAGGGAGCGTCCAGGCAGGACTGCTTTCCCGGGCGACAGAAGGCTCCCCTCCAAGCACATCCCTGCATCCTCCCACCAACCACAAATGCATTAGACAGCGTGCCTTCTCTGGAGAGGGTTTGGATGCGGATCCCAGCCCCGGAGCTTCAGAACGCTTGCTCTGCTCCAAGGATCCAACGTTTTGGGGTTCACCTTCGTTTTCTCAAAAGACCATCACATCACACCGCTGAGGAACGTGTTTGTGGAAGAAACCTTGGTGTGTGGAGTTGTAATTTTCTAAACCTTCCTCCCAGGATCTTAAAATAACGATTGCCAAAGCAGATGGCTCGGGAGGAAGATGTCATTGTATTCTTGTTCAGCCCTGCAGGCCTGCCTGGGGGTCACGGGGACGTCTCCCCTCACTGCTCTTTCCATCGGTGGTCACCTGCTGCCCCGTGGGCCCACGGCCAACAGGGGTCGGACCCCCAGAGATGTGAGAGGGGCTTCCAGAGATGGCTGCTTCTCCATTTTATCCCTACTGTATAGTGGCTGGGAGAGAAGATAACTGCTTTGACCTTACTTTCTCTAAAAGAAAAATAGTTTGATAGTATATTTTGAATATAGATGTTCTTATAGTCAGATTGGGACCTGAACTTGAATGTTGAGTCATATGTTCGTGTTATTGCTGTGGTCTCTTTATCATAACTTTTTCCTTTCTTCCTACATTTTCCTTTAAAAAAAAAAAAAAGATGGCCTTCAAAAGTGTGTGTTCTCAATGTCCTGTGAACCTACTTAACATGAGTTTGGTGATTGTCTGTCTTCAAAGACTCTTCAGCCCACAAAGAAGCAGGTTATGTGTTGCTCTGAGATTCATTTCCCAGCGTGTTGCTGTCTGATCTTTCAACCTTATCATAATATTTCTGTCAGTGATTGCATTTAAAATATCAATGTGTGTGTGTATACAGAGAAAGAAATCTGTTTGAAAAGTAAAATTTATATATAATATATGTAATCAGAGATACATATGTTATATATACATATGTGGGATGTATGACTTATTTTTCCTTATCCACAGAATTCAGCTACCATGTATATATAAATAAACTTATTTTATTAGCCAGAGGATTAAGTTGCTAATACATTTTGCATTCTTTTCATTTTTAAATAACTTTTAAGTCTTCCTTCAGTACCAACACTGCCTGTCCATCTGTATTTTTTAATCTGTTTTAACAGTAAGTTGGATTTTTATCAGAGTGATGAGCTAATAGCCATTTATCATTTGATAAAAAATTCTTTAGAAACATGTTTGGGATTTCTCCTCCCAAAAGTCATTTGTCTTCAGGTCTTTGGAGACACTGGTGTCAAGACACACCCTCCTCCCCTTCCCTGGGCTCAGGACTGTATTGTAAATACCTTTGGTCAGAGAAATCTGAAGTTAACCTCGCCACTGAGTGTCACCATTCTGTAGAGTAACAGTGCCTAAACACGGCACCTTTGTAAACAATGTAATTAGTGGCTTGAGCTCTTCATTTAGCCTTGGATGATGCATCCTAGAATTCCTGCAGCTCCTGGGACCCATCAGCATCACCTGTTTTAAGAGGATGTTATTATAACACAGACTAATGGGCGCCACGGGCCTTCGGGGTGCACCAGAGGTGGTGTTCTCAGCGAGAACCCACATCTAAATAAACAAGGGGCACTGCCAGCCTTTACGTGATCAAGTTGGTTCCTTAATCTGATAATCATATAACCGACATTGATATTTATAAAGTACCTTCCATGTCATTTCAAACAGAAAAAGTAGAAGGAAGAAAGAAAAAGGGAGGAGCACATAGAATATTCCAGAATATTTAACTCTGCCTGTGTGACATTGGGAGGTACCCTGTTTTCTGGGTTTAGGGAGACAGAGGGGGTCCTAGATAAGTCACTGGACTAGGAGTCAGAAGAGGCCTTCTCATCCCAGCTCTGCCACCTCCTGGACAGGGGACCTTGGGTGAGTCACAGCAGCTCTCAGGTTGTCATCACACAAGGGAGAATAGGTGATCATAGGACATGTGAAGATGCTTCTGGAGTTGTGCACTGTGCAGCCCAAATGTCAGTGCATGTCAACCCTGAACCTACCTCCTAAGGTCGAATTGAGAACTCAGTGAAGTAAAGCATGGAAATCTGCCCAGCACTGGATGGATTCAGCTGACCCCTTCCCCTTCTCTCCTCAAGGTACATTCCCACATTACAGGATCTGGGGTAAATATCCAGCTCTGGGTTTTGGATACTTCATTTGTCTAGGGTTAAACTTAAATGCAGTGGGTTTTAGTCCATTTTGTTATCCTGGGGGCTGCAAGATCCTTTCTGGATACTGAGGGCATGAGTTAAAGTCTAGAGGGTGTCATCCAATCCTAACTTGGAGCACCCTTAAAGATCTTACCAGAAAACCTCTTTGTTTTTATTTACTAGTTTTCTGGCAGTTGGGGAAACAGAGGTGTGGGGAACATCTGGAGCACAGTAGGTGCCTGACATGTGTGGGACCTGAATTTGCCCACGGTCCCTTGTCTAGTGCATGAGAGAGTTAAGAGCCCAGGCCAGTGCATGGAAAATAAGGTCCAGAGAGGTGAAGCAGTGTGGCCAAGGTCAAGCAGCTGATGAATACAGTGCGGGGGGGAGGGGGCAGGAAGGTGCCAGCGAGGGACCTGAAGCTGCTGCCGGGACTGAGGGAGGGGGCGTGAAGGAAGCAACAGGCTTACTTTGTTTCTCTGGAGTCCCTGGGGCTGCCTCCCACCAAGGCTGGTTCACAGCCATCTGCAGGCACACCTCCACAGTCACACACGCAACACAGATAAGGCTGGAGATCCCTGACATCAGCCCTGGAACACCTGGAGACAGTCCTGGCTCAGCCACTCGCTGCACTTGTGATCTAAGGTCTCTGAGCCTCAGTTTACTTATCTGTGAAGTGGGGCTGCTGGGTGCCTGCCTTGCCCTCTCAGGTAGCGAAATACACAAGCCCAGATGAGCCACCTTCACAGCCTGCACTGATCCAGCCTCCCCACTACCCGCAGAAAAATCTAGGAGGACACGTACACAGCCTGCACATGACCCTGCGGAGAACGCCTGAGGGCCTCTCTGCACACAGCCCTGGGGGGGCCGTTTCCCTTTCAGCTTGGTGAATGGTGGAAACTCATGGAAAACAGCAGACAAAGCAGCCCTGGCACAGGGAAGCTGCCAGAGAGGCCAAGTCACGGGGACGCTGGGGCTGGAAACCAAAAGCCACTGGGCTCTGCAAACCCACCAGGCACAGCAGAGGCAGAAGGGGCGATGAGCACAAGGCGAGTGGTGGTGGAAGCGCCCGCGGGGGCCAGCTCCAGCATGCCGCTTCAGCGGCACAAGGCACCCTTCAGGGGAGCACAGTCATCATCCTCCCTGGATAGCCTCCCAGCCTCCAGGACTATTGCCGTGGGTGGTCTTGCCCGAACACCCAGGGTCTATGTAGGGATGACACCCAGTGGGTGCACAGGTGGCCTGGGTGCCCGCGTGACCCGCCGGGCCCTGGGCATCAGCAGCGTCTTCCTGCAGGGCCTGCGGAGCTCAGGCCTGGCCACGGCACCCGCTCCAGGCCTGGAGAGAGACCTCAGTGCCATCGAGGACCTGGGGGGTTGCCTGGTGGAATACATGGCCAAGGTGCACGCCCTTGAGAAAATCAGCCAGGAGTTGGAGGCACAGCTGCGGATGCACCTGGACAGCAAGGCCACGCGCTCGGAGAGCTGCAGTGCCCTCCGGGCCTCATGGACCAGCAGCTGCCAGCAGGTGAGTGCCTGGGAGAGGATGCTGACAGCTGCCTGCTGCACCTCTGGAGGGTCATTATCAGAGAGCAAGGGTGCCGAGGCAGGGGGCAGGGAAGTGAGTGGTCTGAGGCCAGAGAGACTGACCCTAACCCCTTACGCTTCCATGCTAAAACCGTTAATGACGATAACAAGAATAACAGGGCCCACAATTTACTGAGATGTACTCGGGGCCAAGCCCACGCCAGGCCCTGTGCAGGCACTATCTCCTCTAGGGTTCAAAGCAATGCTGTGCAGAGGCTCATTCACTGATTGCAATCTTAGATGAAAAAACTGAGGCGCAAAGAAGTTATGTGCCCAAAATCACACAGCCAGTCGGGAGATGGAGCTGAGATTTGAACCTGAATTTTTCCAGGTCCAAAGCTTGCATTTGTCCCATCAGCCTGGGCTGACTCTGTAACCTTTGTGTTAAGAACGGGTTTTTACAGCCATCGTCAAATGGAATACCACTGAATGGATGTGGCATTAAAAACAATAGCTATTTGTAGTTTTTTAAGGAACCTCCGTACTGATCTCCATAGTGGCTGTACCAATTCACATTCCCACCAGCAGTGCAAGAGTGTTCCCTTTTCTCCACACCCTCTCCAGCATTTACTGTTTCTAGATCTTTTGATGATGGCCATTCTGACTGGTGTGAGATCAGCTGGGTGCTTTGTGACCGCCTGGAGGGGTGGGATAGGGAGGGTAGGAGGGAGGGAGACACCAAGAGGGAAGAGATATGGGAACATATGTATATGTATAACTGATTCACTTTGTTATAAAGCAGAAACTAAGACACCATTGTAAAGCAATTATACTCCAATAAAGATGTAAAACAAACAAACAAAAAAAAAACAATAGCTAAATGGAGGTGTGTTCCTGTATCCATTTATACAGGGCTGTCCCGTAGAAATCTGAGCCATGCAGGTAATTGACAAGTTTACTACCCACAGTAATAAAAGTAAAAAAAAAAACAGGTGAGGTTAATATTACTATATATTATTTAACTCAAAATATTTTAAATGTTATTTCAACATGTAATCAATATAAAAATATTAATGAGATCGTTTACATTCAAAGAGAACTTCTGCAATGATGGAAATGTCCTATATACTCACTGTCTAGTCTGGTAGCCACCAGCCACCTCTGGCTATTGAGCACTTGACCTGTGGCTAATGAGACTGAGGAGTTAACATTTTTCTTTCATTTTCATTCATTTAAATTTAAATAGCCACATGTGGCCAGTGGCTACCTTATTGGCCAGGGCAGGGCACAGAGGTTTCCTCTCTGTCCCTTACTTGGTCAGGACCTTCTCTCCAGGGTGCTAAGCTCATCTGTCACATCTGCCTGCAGCCTGTGGTTCTGACGCTGGAGCCACAGCCAGCTTTGTACAGCTCACCTGTCTCTTTGTGGGTGGCTGGCTTCTCTCCTCCCCCGCTCCCACAAATGCTGGCCTTGGCATCCCTCTGAGCTAAATCAGCCTCTAGCCCAGCCAGGAACTGCCAGCTCAGACCCTTCGCACCCTGGGGCACCCAGCACGCAGCCCACGGGGGGAGCTCACGGACCTTCATTTGTGTGTGGCTGGGTGATGCTGGGCACACAGACTCAGGGGCTCCCCACTTGCCCCTCCTGCCTCCCACTTCACCCCAGGATGCTTCTCCGCCACCACCAGCTGGTGCCTAGCTGACAGCACAGTACGCATGACACCCAACACTGTCCTCCTGGCTTTTCCCCAGAGCTGCTGTTCTGCTTGCATCCATCTATGCTGTGAGGAGAACCATCTTAGAGCAGTCCGGGGCCTTAAAGCTGGCAAATCTCAGACAGCCATTCCTCCAGGATTCTCTCCAACAGTGCTGATTCCAAATATTTGTATCCTGTAAACCACCAGAACGCCCCTATTCCAATATTTCGATATTGGAATATTCCAATATTTCAGCATTTGCCAGACAATTTCTTGCACTCAGATGTCACACTGACTTTTCACAAGAGGTCAGGCATCCCACTTTCTAGGTCAAAAAGTATGACCACAAAACCTAGTCCATACTCAACAGAGACTGACTTGGTCTGGCTCCAGAGGTTTGGGCAACTTACCCAACTTCTTTGAGCCTCAGTTTCCTTATCTGTAAAATGGGTATAATAACGCTGTGGGTATTCCAGCAAGTCCATATAGATAAATAAGTTGCATAGGTCCTGCCTGCAGGTAGGCTACAGATTAGAGAGGTGCACAGTGAGAGCAGTACAGGCACAGTGCTGTGGGCTGGATGCCAAGACAGTCAGCCCCCGAATGGGGGTCATTTTCCTTTCAGGTGACTCTAAGTGAGATTCTAGGTATGAATACAGAGTTCTCTTTTTCCTCTTTTATAAAACATGGACTTGAAGATACAGTTAGAACAACCTATAAAGTGGAGTTATTTCTGTATCACACAGCCCAGTCCTCCAGCCATGTTTAGCTCTGCTCCATCAAAGAGAAAAGAAAATTCTACATATCTGAGATAGACACACGATTTCTTTTCTGTTGCTGTTGCAAAACGGACCCACATTTGGCTCTAAGATGGCTTTGCTGATACCTGCTCTCCAACCCGTATTCTCCACCCCATCACCAGAATGCTCGTTTGGACATGCGCGATTTGACTGCATTATGTCCCTGCCCCAAACCCTCTGGGCTCCTCCTAACCAACAGGACACAATCCACAGCCCGGGGCTCAGTCCACAAGGCCCTTCGGAAGCCACCTCCATCCTAGCCACACTACCCACCTGGGAGGCCGTGAACACACCACATGCCCTCGACCTGGCTACTCCTCTGAGCTGCTTTCCTGCTCCTTCTGTGATCGCTTGGCAGCCTGCACATACATCCACTGCGGCAGCTACCATGTTGTCCTGTGTCATTTGCATGTCTAGACCCTCACAGTCCAGGATCACTTAGACAAATAGAAAGGGCACAAGCTGGGGGTCAGGGGAACCTGCATTTGGCTGTTTGTTGGCTCTGCTACCTACTAGCTGGGTGGCTTTGCATCAGTTACTTAACTTCTCTGAACTTGTTTCCTCATTTGCAATTTGGGGATCACTTTATATGCTACACGGGGCTGTTAGGGGGTTAACTGAATGTAATGTATTTAGTAAAATCAGTGACTAACAGCCTAGAAATACATTCCTGGCACTACGGATACCTAGAGCCACGTACACAATCGATGCTCAATGATGAGCGGGACCTCCCTTCAAATCCTGGTTCTGCCACTCACATGGACCACCCGCTCATCTGCTCCATGTCTCCCTTTCCCCGTCTTTGAAATGGACGAACACCTCACCAGTAGAATGGGCCGCTATGAGCATGAAATGAAATAAGATGTGAAAAGGGGCTGTGCACGTGCAGTGTGGCATCCTCAGTCAGAGCACTTGCCCCCGGGGGCTGGGCCTCTGGCCAAGGGCTTGCTGTTGGAGCCATGGCTCCCTTCAGGGCCTTATTAGCAGGACTCCTTCCCCCTCACCACCAACAGTGTCCTCTCGTCACCCAAGAACCTGGGGAGACAGCTCCCTCCTAAGCCCTCTCTGTCCCCAAATGGTAGGCCCAACTTCTGGGCACTGAGAAACAACACCCTTCCCACTGAGGGGCAGGCCCCACTGCCTCCCTGCCCTGGAAGGACCCAACACCCCCCCAGGCCCTCTCCCCGTTCCCGGCCTAGAGCTCAGCCCCCCGCACCTCCACAGCCCATTTATTTCTGGAAGGGCCGCCTCCTCCTCACGGAGTCTCAGAGGCAGCCACACGTGCTGGCGGTTGCTGGGATCCAGAAGCCGAAAACTCTTGTTCCTCTGCCCTCACTTGGACTTCTTGGCCTGGAGCTTCCTGCCCATCTTTCCAAACACCTGCCCCCGCATTCCTTACCCTTCACAACGCTCCCTTACCCTCGCCCCTTGGAAGCCCATTTTCCTCCACCTGCAACCCCCTCCCCGCCCTTGTGCACCCAGCAGAACTCCTCACCCTTCAATCCAGTTCAGTGGCACCTCTACTGTGAAGCCCTCCCTGACCTTTGACTCCTCAGGACCAGCACTGTGCTTGAGGCCTGGGATCAAGCTCTCAGTTACTGAGCCCTGAAGGGGCTGAATGGTGGTTGGGCACCTAGAGAGACACGTCACCTCCTCCTTGGCCTGGGCCCCTAACAAAATCCAACAGGGACCTCTGTCTCCCAAGAGCAGGTTGGGCTGGAAGTCCATTTCAGCGGCACATTCTCAAACCAGGCTGCAGGAGCCATGGGGAAGTTCAGAACAAGTGACAAGCATGATTTCCTTTTATGTCCAACACTTCTGTAGCTGTTTGTGAAAAGAGAACAAAAGGTTGGAAGGGGACAGGGCAGTGTTAACTGAGAGCTCCCAGAGCCTTTCTGGGAAGGGGCCTCTCCCACCCCCACCAAGAGCTTTCACCCACCAACCATGAGGAGACAAAGGCACATATTCAGAAAAACAAAGGTGAGAGGGGGAAAGAGATTGTTGCCACTGTGGGAAAAGCCACAGCATGGAAAGCAGCCCAGAACGGGGACTCAGGGGTTCACACCATAGCAGGGTCGGGAAAGCAGCCTGAGGAAATTGTCTCCATCCTCTTTCACTGTATAGGTTTGTGAGCCTTGGAAGAACTAGGGTCAGAGTCAGGGTCAGCTTCACGGGTATGGGCCGAGTACAGCCCTATGGAACCTGAGCTCTGAAGGACCCCAAAGTTGGGATTTAAGACTCAGTAGCCACCATCTTGAAACTCTCACTAGCTGTATCTTTAAATCTGTATTTTGTAAGTGAACTCCAATGGCATGATGAAGCGTGTGTCAGGAACTTGGAGTCTTGGCTCAAACAGGGTCCCTGTCTCCCTGGGACAGCCAGGTCCCAAGACCCCTGGAAACCCAAGGCCTCATCTGACCTTCCCCGCCTTGCCCCACCCCCAGCAGAGGCCTGGTCACAGAGGCGGGGAGGGTCAGGGTGGCATGTTGGGTGGGGCGCAGATCCAGGGCTGGCAGCACCATGGTGCACTCAGCAGGCAACTGACAGGGAAAGGGTGAGCCTCTTGGCCTACACTAGATCCAGATGCCTACAGAGTAGCACTGAGGTTCAGTACTCTTGGGGGTCTCCTGTCCCCCATGGATTAGGGTGGCCAGTCTATAGGAAAGGGAGATGCCTGGCTGGACTTCCCCATCCCTGGCCAGGGCCTGGCACCTCAGTCCAGTGGCTGGCAGGAAGGGTAATCCCTTAGTAGTGGGCCACACTGTGCCCCAAATCATGTGGCACAGCCCCCTGGGTGCCTTTGAGGGTTGCACCTGCCCCTTGACTATCCCTATGCTCAAGGGATTGCAAGATTAAACAGCAAAAATGACCATGATAGGTCAAGAGAAAAACCAGGAGGAAAGGAAAATTTTAGTACCTTTAAAGGCCCCCTTTCTCCTGCTTTTTGAACACGGAGCTCTATATTTTCATTTTGTACTGAGACCCACAAATTATGGAGCTGGTCCTAGTTAGAGTTAAATGTATATGAAGTTCCTTTTCAAGTCCAAATCTCTCTCTCTCTCTGTGACTCAGCTCTGTTAGACCCTCTCAGCTATTGATACTTCTACTAAGCAGTAAAAACGGAAGAATTCCCAGGTGGTGGCCACAGAGGCCAAGGAGGACCTGGGCACCAGCCCACTGCTCGGGCAAAAGGTGGTCCTTTCCCTCTCTGGCTTTGCTGAGTGCTCTGACTTTTCTTGCCAAGTGAATAATACTGATAATAAGCTCTGGCAGCAACATCAGGCCCTTTCATCCTCAAACAGGTCAAACACAAGGTTGGAATTAGCAGCCTCCCTTCCTCGGAGCTGCAGATAAAAGGAGAATGGGGACAGAGGAGGTGCAGCCACAGAGTCTTAAAGCACACGGAGCGGGCGGAGGCCAGGTCCGCGGAGATGCTGCCTGGGAAAGAAAAGGGAACGTGGCGGCTTAAATCTCCATCGAATTTAGGGGTCTCCATGGGAGAAACCAGTGGCTTACACCTCCAACAGCAGAGGCTGTCAGCTGGAGTACAGGAGAAATCAAAATTATTGAAAGGCAAGAGGATTAGAATTTTAAATGGGCCTGATCTGAATATTTTCCCTGCTCTCACAGTCCCACTTTCTGTCCCTTGCAGAGAAAGAGACCCCATACTCTGGGGATCTACCCATTTGGGGAAATAGCTGGAAACTTAGGCAATCTAGGTCTGGGCCAGGTTTCTCTCCCCACAGCACTTGTGGTCCTAGCAGGTTTTTAAATAAAAGATACGAGAAGAATCCTCCCCTCTGAATAAAATGAAAGGCAACAGGGTCATTGTTGTGATTCACAACCTGGTGTCCCTGAAAGGGGGAGGGAGAAAGAACTGAGCAGTTTTAGAGCCTGCAAAAGCTTGAATGCATTTACCCAAGACAAACCACGCAGTCTACTGCTCAAGAAATACAATTTCTTTAGTGAGAGGAGGCCAGTAAGATAGTTACTCTGTTAGCCGGTCTATAAGGGACACTGAAGTATCATTAGAAATGTAACCATACAGAGAAAAATATATTGAGAATTCCTCTGAGGGAGAGTGCTGTGTAAGACTGAAAAAATCCTCCGACGGAGCAGGGGAGGGGAAGGAGGCTTGAGGCTCTTGACTGAGTAATACAGGTGGTCAGTAAGCTGCTTTCTAAGAAAGGTGGTTTCCTGGGGGCTCTTGTTTTTGCTGCATAGAGTGTCTGGGAGGGAGCAGAATTGCTAAAGAAATTAGGGGAGAGACTGAGTCCTGTTACTCGGGGCCTCTGTGCCCTTCCCATACGCGGAGCTCAGCCACTCTTAAATCTCTTAAGATCTGTTAAAATATGAGGTCCGTGTTGAGGAAAGGGACAGAGGAATCTAGATAATTAAAAACAGAGGGTGTGCTGCAAAGACTGGGGATTATGAAACCAGAGAGCCCTGAGGTCAAACTCAGGCCTCACATGACCTCGAGGCAAGTTCTTCCTTGATCTCTGCATCTTGATACCTCATCTGGATAATGAGGATGTTTGGAGACTCTCTTGAATCATAAATTGTCTCTGAGAAGAAAACACTAGTGCCCTTCCTACAGAAATTAAAAAGAAAGGGATGTGTACTATCTCTACTACTACGGAACATTGGTCAGAGGTAGTAGTCAATGCGATCAGAGAAGAGAAAGTGATTGGAAAGCACCAAGAACTGGAACAAAAAAGGGAAAATGCTGGTCTTTCTGGAGAGCCCAAAAGGTTCCATGTGACAATTTTACAACAAACAATAATATGATTTTAGTAAAGTAGCAAGTTATAAAAAGAAATAAAGATCAATGCCCCTCATATCTATAAACAACAAGAAAGGATATAATGGGAAGAGAAAATCTCATTTATGATAGCAAAAAATAAAATGAAATACCTTTAAATAAACTTAACACGACATGTCTGGGACTCCCCTAGTGGTCCAGTGGTAAAAACTCCGCCTTCCAATGCAGGGGATGTGGGTTCGATCCCTGGTCAGGGAACTAAGATCCCACATGCCACGGGGCAACTAAGCCCACACTCTACAACTACTGAGCTCGCATGCCTCAACTGAAGGGCCCGCATGCCACAACTACAGAGTCCACGCACCCTGAACCCCTTGCACAACAACTAGAGAGAGAAAACCCACATGCAACAACTAGAGAAAAGCCCACACGCTACAACTAGAGAGAAGTCTGCGTGCCACAATGAGGAGCCCACGCCACAGCTGAGACCCAATGCAGCCAAAAAAAAAAAGAAGAAAATAAATGGGACTTCCCTGGTGGGGCAGTGGTCAAGAATCTGCCTGCCAATGCAGGGGACATGGGTTCGAGCCCTGGTCTGAGAAGATCCCACATGCCATGGAGCAACTAAGCCCATGCGCCACAACTACTGAGCCTGCATGCCACAACTACTGAAGCCCACGTGCCTAGAGCCCGTGCTCTGCAACAAGAGAAGCCACCACAATGAGAAGCCCACACACCACAACAAAGAGTAACCCCCACTCACTGCAACTAGAGAAAGCCCTTGCCCAGCAACGAAGACACAATGCAGCCAAATAAATAAATAAATTTTTTAAAAAAGAAAAGAAATGAATAAAATGAATAAATATTTTTTAAAATGTCCAAAATCTATATGAGACTACAATAAAACCCTCCTGAAAGATACAAATGGAAAGAAATACCATGTGCTCAAATATAAAGACTCAATAGTATAAAGATGTCAGTTCTCTGTATTAATTTATAAATTTAAGGCAATCCTAATTTTTAAAATACCACAGTTGTTTTTTCTTAGCAGTAGATGGGCTTATCATAAACTTCATTTTTAAGAACAAAAAGGCAAGAAGAGCCAAGAAGAAAAACTAAAAAAAGAAGAGCAAGGGGAAGGGAAAGCACTCCCAGATAATAAAACATACTAGAAAGTCTCGATCATTAAAGCATTAAAGTACATGAGGGATAGGAAGGCCAATGGAACTTAAAACAAAATTTAAAAGTAGGACCCACTGTATATGGAAATTTAGTATTGTTAAAGGCAGCGTCTGAAACCAATGGAGGACTTTTCAGCAAGTGGTATTCAGGAAACTGGATAGTCATAAGGAAAATAATAAAATAGGATCCATCCCTCACTGTATTCTAGGATCAATTCTAAATGCATCCTAGATTTAAATGTAAAAGAGGAAGCCGTGGGGCTTCCCTGGTGGCACAGTGGTTAAGAATCTGCCTGCCAATGCAGGGGACATGGTCCGAGCCCTGGTCCGGGAAGATCCCATGTGCCGCGGAGCAACTAAGCCCATGCGCCACAACTACTGAAGCCCCGACGCCTAGAGCCCGTGCTCTGCAACAACAGAAGCCACTGCAATGAGAAGACTGTGCACCACAATGAAGAGTAGCCCCCGCTCACTGCAGCTAGAGAAAGTCCGCGTGCAGCAGCGAAGACCCAGTGCAGCCAAAAATAAATAAATTAATAAAAAGAAAAAGAGGAAGCCATACAAAGCTAAATTCCTTTATAACTTGGCTGTGGGAACATTCGTTCTTGATACAATTCAAAATCTAAAAGCAATTTATTGATTTTTTAAAATACTGATGAATTTGATTACCAAAATTTTTTTAAATTTTACATTGCCATATAACACCATAAGCAAAACTGAAAGATATATGGCAAACTAAAAAAGAAGTATTTGCAACTTAGAATATAAAGTGTTAATATCCCTATTCTATAAACAGCATTTAAAATTTGAGGTTTAAAAAAAAAAGCTAGCAACACTCTCATTTTTAAATAAGCTAGAGATATAAAGAGACATTTGAAATTAAAATTAAATGAAAATGGTTCTTAACCATACAAAAGTTTGCTCAACTTCACTCATGATAGAGAAATACAAAAATAAAACAAAACCTACCTGAGATACCATTTTCACCTATCAGATTGGCAAAACTCCACAAATATGTCAATCTATTTTGTTGGTGAAGCTCCAGGGAAGTTCAGACAGTACTGATGGGAATAGAAAATGTTGCAACCACTTGTAGGAAGAATTCGGCAATTTCTAGACAAATTTATATGCATTTATGTATATTGAATTTGATCCAGCAATCCCACTTCTAAGAATCTCTCCCAATGACACATTGGCAAAAACGTGAACAAGAAGTATGCATAAGGGCTTCCCTGGTGGCGCAGTGGTTGAGAGTCCGCCTGCTGATGCAGGGGACACGGGTTCGTGCCCTGGTCCGGGAAGATCCCACATGCCGCGGAGCGGCTGGGCCCATGAGCCATGGCCGCTAAGCCTGCGCATCCAGAGCCTGTGCTCCGCAACGGGAGAGGCCACAACAGTGAGAGGCCTGCGTACCGCAAAAAAAAATAAAAAAGAAGTATGCATAAGACTATTTATTTCAATCCTACGAATAATGGCAAAAGACAGGAAACAACCCAAATACCTATCAATAGGGGACTAGTTGAATATGCAATGATAAATCCACAAAAGGTATGAGGAATAGCTCTGTAACTATTATGGAATGATCACTTCAAGGATATATTGTTGAGTTAAAAAGCAAGGTGGAGAGAATATGTATGTCATTCTACCACTTACCTAAGAAAGAGGAAGGGATATAAGTCCCTTCATGTCATACGTATTTGCTTATAATGGAAAAAAATACTATAATGTTTTTAAATGATCACTTACAGGAGGAGGGTAGAGGGAAAAGGAACAGACACTAGAGTTGTTTTAACTTATCTTTTTATGTGGAGATGACTTTGGAACCATGCAAATATTTTACAGAATTACAAAACAAAATTAAGTCTTAAAAGGAATACCCTAAAAATCAAAAAGAAAAGGAAACAAATGAATCCAACAATGTATCAAATTTATGGTATAATTACCCAGAGAAGAAATATTCCAAGTGACTTTTAAAATCACAGTAATTTGACTGTACATCCCTAAGGGGGATACAAAAGAGTACTGCTAAAAGAATCTTAAATCATTTCAGACATCATGTTGTCGGTGATAGGTTGGTATTATTGTGACCCTGTGGGGGGTGGGGGGATGTGGGTGCGTGTACTGTGAGATAAAGCAAAAGAGTAACTATATATTTGTGTCATTGAGAACTAAGACTTTTAGTGTAGGTGAAAGGAGACACAGTTATAAGGTTGATAAAGTTTAGTGACAATTCTTTAGTCCTGAATTTGAATTGGAATTATCAGTATAAAACCATGGTGTATGTCAACATAAAATTAATATATACCCATTTCCTAGCTCTGGTCAGTGAAAAGACCTAGAAACAATGTCCAACGCAGCAGTACTGAGCATTTTCAGCCTCAGATTTTGGTCTCTAACCACCATCTTTCACTACAAGAACAGAAGTTCCTTAGAGAAATGGCTAGATCCAGGTTTGGGGGCAGGAAATGTACAAGATGAGTCTGAGAACCCAAGAAAAGTATAAAGAACTACTAGAGTCACATTAAAGGACTTAAGAGCCAATTTGAATAAGCTCCCACTAATCAAAGATGTCTAAGGGTCAATAGGAATATTAACTACAATAGATTGAGACATATCAAATATGTTTAAATCTATGAGCTCAGTATTAAATCCCTCCCTGCCAAATCCCACTAATTTGTTACCTTGGAGTCTGCTGGGGAACCAACTCACTTTTTGGAAACTGGTAGATAATGAGAAAGAACCAGGCATTCTTCCTGTCTTTCCTATAAGACCTGTAGGTACATCATGGTTTTAAAAAAAAAAAAAAGAAGAAGAGAGGAAGTGTCTTTTTGTAGAAGTATTACAGCTAAAAAAAAAAAAAAAGTGATTATTAATTTTATTTATGTGTATCACTAAAAATAATTCTTAAAACAGAATTTGAATGTCACCACTTTGCAACCATAATAAAATAATGGATCTAGGCAATAACAATCATCAAATAGCTACTAATCTCACAAAAAGAGAGACCAGCAGACGTGCACCTCGTGGTGGAGTTCACACCACCACCTGTGAAGTAGTCTTGCCAAAAAAAAAAGAAAAGAAAATTGCAAGGGATTAAGCCTCAAGATAGAACTACTAGTTTACAGGAAATACAAAAGGTCAGATGAACATGTTAATTGACACCATGGGGATGAAATCAGCAAATCCTGACTCGGGGAAACTACAGGGCTAAACAGCCAATTTTTTCAACAAGCAAAAATTGTGAGGGGAAAAAAGAGAGATGGGTGGGAGGAGGGGGTATCTATAAATTTAAAGAGATTAAACTGACATATCAACCCATTAACCCATTGAAATGGACATTATTTGGACCACTATTCAAGGAAACTTAAAAAATACATCAGATAATTGAGGAAAGAGGCACTGGATATTTGATGATATTGAGGAATTGTTATTAACTTTTAGGCGCTATGTTATTTTTAGCTTTGTAGAAGTTATGTAGTTTTCTTAAAGCATCTTCATAATTTAGCAATACCATACTGAAATATCTGAAGAAGAAATAATATGATAGCTAGGATTTGTTTAAAATAATCTGGGGTGGGGGCTTCCCTGGTGGCGCAGTGGTTGAGAGTCCGCCTGCCGACGCAGGGGACACGGGTTAGTGCCCCGGTCCGGGAAGATCCCACATGCCACGGAGCTGCTGGGCCCGTGAGCCATGGCCGCTGAGCCTGCGCGTCCGGAGGCTGTGCTCCGCAACGGGAGAGGCCACAACAGTGAGAGGCCTGCGTACCGCAAAAAAAATAAAAATAAAAAGTAAATAAAATAAAATAAAATAAATAAAATAATCTGGGGTGGGAAGGAAATGTGAGGGGATATTGGTGAAAATAGGCCATGCATTTATAATCGTTGAAGCTGGTTATGGTTATATGGGGGTCCATTATACCATTCTTTCTTTTTATATATGTTTGAAATTTTCATAATAAAAATGAAGATAGAATATCTACCTCCTAGAATTGGTCCATAGGTATTAAATGAAATAATGTATATAAATTGCTGGGTGCATAAGCAATACCCAGTTAAAGTTTGTGGAATTGAATAAACAAGAAGATAGAGACATTGAGTGGGTAACAACATAAACAACTGTGTTTATATACATGAATTCATCAGTGGTTCAAACCACAGACACTGCAGGAGTTTAGAGAATGAGTGGGGTACTAACCAGCCCTCAGAGGTGCCCCAGGAAATGGAGATGAAATGTGAGACCCAACGAACCTGCCAGAAGCTCGGCATGGACCAAGTTGGGAGTCAGGACCAGGCATGACCGTCTGCAGGGCAATCTGCATGTGGGGTTGACTCCCCAGCTGTCAAAGGGAAAGTCTGCACTGGACACTTTGTTAAAATCAGCAAGACAGGTTTTATTCAGATTACAGCAGTAGGGAGAGAGACTTCAGAATAGAACTGAGAACACTGAAGGAGGTTGAGGGAGGGTGGTCTAGGTAATTTGGCCATCCGTGTTTGCTACCTGGCACTTATCCAGAGGAGAAACACACTTCTAATATCTTTATGACACGAGCAAATTGGAGGAAGTGCCCCCCCAAAGTTAGCATCATACCCTCTTACAGGAACCCAGATATTTGCATTTCACAGGTCCTGGAGGAAACATTCTGGGTTGTTGGAGATTCATATCTTGAAGGAGTAGAGAAAGCATTTACAGTTCCAAGTTTCCTAAAGCAATCGTCTAAGAAAAGGTAGGTCAGGAGCCTCTTGTCAGGTTTTGGCTGGAACAGTAAATTCTTTTGGCAGCCTAAGCTTTCTCAGGCAGGCATTTCAAGAGGGCTGGGGTCATCCTAGGGACATGGCCTGGAGCAAATGGAAGCCATGCTAGCGTCTGGTCAGGTCTCCTAGTGGAGGGAGGGGGTGGCTGGAGGGTACCGTGCAGTTTTCAGGTCTCACCTCCAAGCGCCAAGCTCTCCCGGTCTGTACCCCACCTCCCTCAGCTCTCTATTCCAAGAGTGTTACACCACAGCGCACAAAAGGCAGCCCACAGGGGCTGGGCAGTGAGGGCTGAATACAGAACCAGGCAGGCTCAAGGTTTCAAATCAGAACCCTGAAGAGAAATACTAGAAACAGGCCAAATGCTCCATAGGCTAAATAATGCAGCAGAATCCTCTGCAGTTGTAAGAAAGGAACAAGGAAGCTCGCTGTGTACTGATGGGTAGCTAGCACCAATCTATATTTTTTTGAATAAAAAGGCAGACTGCAAAACCTGTGTGTGCTATGCCACTGTTTGTGTTTAATAAAAAAAGGAAGGAAGGAAGGGAGGGAGGGAGGGAAGGAGGGTGGGAAGGAGGGAGGAAGCAAGGTGGGAGGGCAGACCCTCTCTGGAGCACACACAAAGTGGTGGCAATGGATGCTTCTAGTGTGGGGCTGGGTGACTGGAGACAGAGGCAGAAGTAGGCTTACTTTGGACTCCTGCACTGTTAGAATGTTTTATCTTAAAAGAAAATGAAGTTATAAATAAAACTCCTGCCAGTGACTTGTCACTGAGGGCCAGGGAGGGGAGTGGGTATTCCGGCCAGGTCCAGGGCTGCTGAAGTCCCCACAGGCTCACAGAAGTACAACCAGGTGGGAGGAGGAAGTCTTCTCCACAGCCTCCTCTCAAGACAAAACCCCTACAAAGTTCAAGAGCCGTGTACAAGAGCAATAGGAAGGACCTCCTCCTGGCCTGTACTCTCCAGAAGAACTAAGTTAAAACTTAACCCAGGCAAGTGCCGAGGACACACGTGGTGCCTCTGTACGGGGAGTTATTCAAAGAATGGCTGAACCCAGCAGAATGCAATCCAGGGCCCCCGGCGTTGCCCCAGAGGGTTTATGCTGATCCACTGAAGTTGAGGACTCAATTTAGGAAAATAAAACCTAGTTTATCGTTGTCTGGCTGGGGAAAAGCACATAAAGATTCATTTATCTGGCTGTAAACGAGCTGGTAGAGCTGAGTGTCACAAATGCATTATTCAGGAGAAATGAAAAGTTATTTCAGCCACTATCAGTAAGTAATGAAAAGCAGTGCGCAGGGAGTGGAAAACTCCATCACAAAACCGACCTGCTATCAGAAAACTGGTAATTTTTACTTATTTATTTCAGGGACCAGTGAATAACCATCTAAATAAGTCTTAGGGGAAACAAAACACTACAGCCTGGAGAGAGAAATGAAGTTAGAAAGTCCCCCTCTCAGCAGATTCTGGGCAAAGTTACACTGGAGGCAAAGAACCCTCACCCTCCTCCTCTGCCCAACCCCCACCCCCCACCCCCATCCCAGAGCACCCGAGGCCCTGCCCTCACTCGCCCTCCCTGGCTGCCCAGAGCACAAGGCCTCACCACCAGCCTTTAATTGTGTCACCTCTTCATCTCCCACCCCTCCTGGTAAGGGCCTGATCTCGGGTGGCCTCGGCCTGCAGTGGCTTGAAGCAGGATTTCTGTTCCCAGCCAGAGATTGAAGTCAGGCCTCGGCAGTGAGAGTGCTGAATCCTGGCCACTAGACCACCAGGGAGAGTGGCCAGTGACAAGGCCCTGGCCCGTCAGCCTTGTAGAAATGAATTTTCATCAAGAGACGGAAAGTAGTGAAACAAGTAACGTGTTTATCAGGAGTAAAAAGAGTACGTGTGAATAGACTCACCTGGGCGGGTTCAGAGCGAGAGTTGTGCCCTCGTGCTACTTCAAATCACTTTTTTTTTTTTTTTTTGTGGTACGCGGGCCTCTCACTGTTGCGGCCTCTCCCGTTGCGGAGCACAGGCTCCGGACGCGCAGGCTCAGAGGCCATGGCTCATGGGCCCAGCCACTCCGCGGCATGTGGGATTTCCCCGGGCCGGGGCACGAACTCGTGTCCCCTGCATCGGCAGGCGGACTCTCAACCACTGCGCCACCAGGGAAGCCCTTGAATCACTTGTATGGGACATTTCTTCCGGGTTTCCTCTGGCCAATCATCTTGCTTTGCCTGGCTCTGAGTCCGTATCTGGTATATCTGGTGTAACTCAGCGTCCTCCCCTGTGTGAGGACGCATCTCTTAGCCAAGATGGATTCTAGTGAAGAGGCCTATGGGTAGGTTGAGATCACCTACTACGGGATGATGCCCCCTCCCCTTTTGGTCCCCGAGGAGTCTTTCTGCGCATGTGTAGTCAGGAAGTTTTCCCGGACCTCAGAATGAGGGACATGTGGTCTCTTTGTCTCTTATCTGGGAAGGGCTCAGCTCCTCTTCCCTCCTGCTGTTGTCTTCATCGTGGAGTGTTTGTCCACAGGGGACCAACTCCAGCGGCTCAGCCTGGGGCCCATCCATCCCCTGCCTCAGGCTCGCTGCTCCAGCCTGCTCCCAGCCACTCTGAGGAGGAAGTTTATCTGATAAATGAATTGACTGTTACTTGGGGAGGGATGTGTCTCTTAACTCACTAGCACTGGTTCATGTACAGAATGAAGGTGGAAACAGCTTTTAGCCCATCGGTGGCTGTGAGGTATGAATGAGACAAGGGAGTAAAGTTCCTGGCCCTGGCCCCGAGGAGCACTGCCTGCAGAGCGAATTGCTCCTGGTGGGATTTCAGTGCCCACAGGTGACTGGGAGGGAGCCAGGAGGCCCCCAGCACACCCCGGGCTAGGCAGGCCAGTCACTCACTGCAGAGGGCAAACCCCCAATTCCCGGGGGCTCTACCCAGGTCCCAGCCACCCTCTGGAGCAGGCACAGGTGCCCTTGGGGCTCTGCACGGTTCCCTCCAGTGTCTCCTAGCAGAATCCTGCTCTCTGATAAGACCCATGGAGATGAGCTGTGCGCACTGTCACTATGAGCCGCTGGCCTCTGGTACGACCCTCATTTCTGCATGACACCTGCAAGTATTAACAGGAACTTTTACTCACTGCCTCAATGGATTCTCTCGACAATGTCTGTGTCACCCAGGAAGATGGGGGAATACCCACTGGATCAGTCTGCGAGGGCCGCCTAACAAAGTAACACAGACTGGGTGATACTGCAAGGCTTAAACTACAGAAACTTATTTTCTCACAGTCCTGGAGGCTGGAAGTCTGAGATCAAGGTGTCTGCAGGATTGTTCCCTCTGAGGCTTCACTCCTTGCCTTATAGGTGGCCATCTTCTTCCTGTGTCTTCTTGTGGTCTTCCCTCTACACCCGTGTCCAAATTTGCTTGTCTTATAAAGACACCAGTCATATCAGACTACGGTGACCTCATTTTAACTTACCTCTTTAAAGGCCCTCTCCCCAAATGCAGTCACATTCTGAGGTACTAGGGGTTAGGACTTCAACATGTTAACTGGGATAGGGGACACACTGCAGGCCATAACACCCATTTTATAGACAAAGAAACTGAGGCCCACAGAGATTAAGTTCCTCATTGAGTTAGCGTCCCAGCCAGGACTAACTCAGTATGTTGTATGTCCCCCAAAACTTATGAAAAGCCTCCTGTTAATCTCATTTGAAAGACCCCAGACCCTAAAGGGTAAACGGGCCAGGGATGGCTTGAGTGCCCACTGCTTGAGAAGAGAGAGTCGTGGTCAGCCAGGACCGTTCTCTGAGAGGAGTTTAAACTCTGAGATAAGCCTCCATTTTCTCCATTTCTCTGCCTCTTTCAATTTGGGAGAAACTGCCAGAAACAGTGATTGATCCTTACCCAAACTCACTCTAACTGGAACTAATGGCTTTAGCGAGGATGTGTGAGGCTGGGCGCCTTCCAGCTGTCACACCACTCGGCACTGGGACTTGAAAGTTTAATGGCTTGGCTGTCAAGAATGGTGCAGCCCCCTAGGGATTTCTGTTTTCCTTTTTCAGTGATTTTTAATTCTCAGAAAAATGTGCTGAGCAGTCGGCCCTGGAGGCAGAACCTCTCTCTGAGCAGAGCTGAGGAACTCCCCGTGGTGCAGCTCCGCATGGGCAGTGGGCGCCTGCGTGGGGTGGTAGGAGTGCCCCTCAGAAAACACGCATCTACACCACAGGTTCCCACAGACTGCTGGGCTGGGGCCCCGGTCCCCTGCGGGGGTGATCGTCTCCCACCACACCTAGATCCACAAGCCCCTTGAAGAGCTGAGGGGTCTTCCTGGGAGGTGAGAGGCCACACCCAGTGGGAGGCCCCCAGTGCTGACCCCCAAGGGCCTGGATCTGGGAGTGAGGCAGGCACCTGTTACAGCCACGCAGACCACCAAGAGCACACGGCTATGGGGACAAAGTCAGGTTTATCACTTGCTGCAGTAGGAGAGAAACTCTGGGGGAACCTGGGACGTCTCAGGAAGAGGGATTGGAAGGGGCTTGTTGTGAGGTTTGGGCCTGTACTGGGCAATCTGGGGGAAGTTAAGAGTAAGGACTTGTTCTGCATTTGATGCTGTCAGGAACCGGGGACTCTTGGACGACTGGGTAGCTTACAGTTTGTACCCAGTGGACAGGAGTGAAGCAGGCCTAGAGCCGTCATGGGTAAACAGCAGTTCCTCACGGAGCTGGCTGGAAGGCGCGTGTTGAGTCTGTGTGGCTACAGAGCGTCCTTGCCTCTCCGTTCAGATGCAGTCACGGCATGGTCTTGTCTCTGTGCCCTCCCACCAGGATCACAGAGTACCTGTCTGCTGGTCGCTGATACTCTGTGAGCATTCGTGTGCAGGCGACAGTGCCGTGGCCCAGCTGTTAGCCACCGCTGCCCGCTGTCAGGGCCAGGGATTTGCTTCCTCCAGCCAGACTGGGCTTCCTGAGCCCCGTCCTCAGCGGCAGGAGAGAGGGCTCGGGACAGAGCTGGTGCGTCAGGGTCTCTGCCTCACAGTGGCTACGCAGGGCTCTCCAGGCTGGGACCGAGGTGCAGTTTCTTTGGGAAGCAGGACCCACTCTGACCTCAGAAAAGCTGGATCCCACACTCCTGCCTGTGTCACCTTCTCCCCTGGGAGTCAGTCGCATGCCTCTCCGGTAAATGAGGAGAACAGTGACTGAGAAGGGCGGCATGGTGCCCTCAGACAGAGCCACCAGCTTTGTCCTTCCCCCATGGGAGGACCTTACCTCAAGTTGAGGGGGGTAATCCCTATTTCATAGAACTGCTGTGAGGATTCTGGCAGGTAATGCAGGGGAACTAGAAAGTAAGCTTCCAGAGGGCAGGAACTTGGCCTCTCTATTCCCTGATCTTTCTCTGGCGCCCTGGACAGTGCCTGGCACATAGTAGATGCACAACAAATAGTGATTAAATCAACAAAGACGTGCCCAGAAAAGTAATTAGTTAATAAGAGGTTTTCTATTTCTATTATATTTGTTTTCTAGGGCTGCCATAACAAAGTATCGCAGGGACTTCCCTGGTGGTCCAGTGGTTAAGACTCCACACTTCCACTGCAGGGCATGTGGGAACTAAGATCCTGGCTGGGAACTAAGAGCCCACGTGCCGTGTGGTGCGGCCAAAATAATAATTTTTAAACAGAAACAAAGTATCACAAACTGTGTGGCTTAAACAACAGAACTTGATTCTCTCCTAGTCCTGGAGGCTGGAAGTTGGAAGTCTAGGTGTCAGTAGGGTTGGTTCCTCCTGAGGGTTCTGAGGGAGAATCTGCTCCAGGCTTCTCTTCTACCTTCTGATGGAGGCCACATCCTTGGCATTCCTTAGCTTGTAGATGTATTAGTTCAGTCTCCACCTTCCTTCTCCCTGTGTGTCAGTGTCCAAATTTCCCTGTTATAAGGACATCAACTCACATTGGCCTAGGGTCCACCCTAATGACCTCATCTCCACTTGATTACATCTGCAAAAATCTTATTTCCAAATCAGGTTGCATTTACAGGTATTCAGTAGGGGTTAGGACTTTAACATATCTTTTGGGTGGTACACAGTTCCATCCATAACAATAGCTATTGTTTTTATCATCTTATAGTCCTGATTTCCAACATTTTATCCTATTTCCTCAAATGCCATTTTGAAGGTTCCAGAAATGCGAATATTTCTGCACCTAATCCACCTCACCCTCTCTTCCTTTTGCACTTGAAATCAGATCCCAAATCCTATGAAACCACACAGAGCTTGGGGTTCAGAAAGGAAAACCATGGTACAGACAGCCATGGTACAGAGAGCCCGAGAGACTACTATTCATATAGTTGAAACAGTAAATGCTACTAAGTTGCTGTGTGATCTTGGACAAGTTACTCCACCTCTCTGAACCTCAGTTTCCTTAACTGTTAAATGAAGAGATTGGGTCAAACTGACATCTCCTTGCAGACACACAGGGAATAGGCCAGATTCCCTTTCATAACTCCTTCGAGCAGCTGGTCACTTTACCACACTCTCCATGGGCATGAAGATTCCAAATACAGCTGACTCCCATGTCTGTCTTCACTTTGTGCTGCTAACTGGCTGCGTGCCCTGAGGCAAACCCCTTTCTCTCCAAGATTCCTCACCTATAAAATGAGAGGGTGGAATTCTCTGCTCTCCCAAGCCTTGACCCTAGGCCTTTCTG
Organism: Grampus griseus; assembly: GCF_964374135.1. Classification (NCBI taxonomy): domain Eukaryota; kingdom Metazoa; phylum Chordata; class Mammalia; order Artiodactyla; family Delphinidae; genus Grampus; species Grampus griseus. The sequence goes on along the minus strand of NC_138998.1, from coordinate 33,073,070 downwards.
TCACAGTTCCTTGTTATTCCCAAGCAGTGGAGGATGTCTAAGGGAAGAAACTGCCCTCCCATGAGCCCAGTTACCTAATCTGTCGTGACTCTGCTAGTTGGCCAGCTGGGATAGGAATGTTCAGTACGTGTTGGCCGCCTTCTTCATTTTCAAGGGTCAGGTGGTGGCCTGTGCCCCAGCATTAATGAAGCAGTTTTATTGAACCCCCCACACACACACCTGCCAGAATATATCTCAGGCCTTGCTAACTGTCAGTGAAGGGAGACATTGTTAGTCAGAGGGTTACTGAGAGAGCCCAGAGCCCACACCTGATCTGAGATCACAAAAACCCAGATTAAATGTAACCAACAGACACCTGGAATTTCCGACTTAAACAGTGCCCAGCATCATGCCTGACCTAAAGGTGGTACCAGATACAAGTGAACCTCCTTTCCTGTTCTCCAACATGCTCCCATGGCCCACTGCTGTCATTCATCACCAAAAGCAGAGGTATAGTCTGACAGGTCCTGAATCTAACCCCTGGCACAATGCCAGGTGCACAGAAAGCATGGGAGGGAGGGAGGGAGGAAGACAGACAGAGACAGTGCATCACAGTGATTCCTGACACAAGCTACAGAGTCCAAAAGAACTGCATTCAAATTCTGACTTTGCCATTGACTGGATTTGTGACCTAAAACAAATTTCTTAGCCTCTATGAATTTCAACGTTCTCATCTGTAAAATATGAATAATAATATTTACTCTACAGGATTGTCATGGGAATTAAATAATTCACTTAGAGCACTTGGCTTAGCATCTGGCCGGGCAAGCACTAGATAAACTGTGGTAGTAACTGACGTCACTGTTTGCAGTGGTTAAAATGATAATAACTGCTTAGATTGCAAGGCCCTCCTATTATTACCATCTGCTCAGCCAGCTCCGCAGTACCCCAGGGAGAAGGAATTAGCAGTTGCACAGGGGCAATCAGAGATGAACCCCTGGTGTTTGGGACGCATCTCACCTTGTGGCAGAAATCCAAGAGTGGCCTCCAGGCCAAATCAGAGTGGTGGAGGAGCCCCAGGCGGCTGCCTCTGACTGGGTTCCCTTGGCAAGTGGCGCCACCTTCTGGCTGCTCCGGGAACTGTCTTGCACCCCTAGTCACCCAGCAGCAAAATGTGGTTTGTACCAAGTTCTGGATGCCTAGAATCATCCCTTCCCTGCCGGAGCCACCCTGATCCGGTGAGGCCAGCCACGCACTTCATGCCGCCCCGCATTCATTTCAGAATTTCCACGACAGCTCCCAATTTCCTGAGGATTCTACATCAACCATAAAATTGCACTTTACCCTGAGACTTTGCATACATTATCCAGCAAGTCTTATTCTCTCCTGCTGCCATTTGTGGCGGGAGAAACCACCCCCTCCTTTTCTCTTTCAGTTGCATTTTCTGTGGCTTTGGGTTTTAGGTGAGAGCTTGAGTTTGGAGTAGCGGTCCTGAGTCTCACCTAGTCTCAGCTCACCAAAGGCTTTGCCTGGGTCCCTAATCTCTCCACCTTCAGCTTCTGCATCTACAAAAGGACAGAGATAATTACACCTGCCATCATGGCCCCCACTCTTTTGAAATTTAAGGAGAATAACACGAGTGGGAAAAGCCTCTGTCAGTGTCAGAGATTAGGCTGCAGTTCCTCAGCCTGTGGGTGTAATTAGTGTCACATGTAACTACAGGATCTTAGTGATGTTGGTGCGAGCTGGCCCCGCCTCCTTCCTCACCAGCAGGCTCGACAGTGTAACCTTTGTCATGGTGGCTGTTGTGGAGCTGGCACAGAATTCCTTTTTATTCTGTTCATTCCTCAGGCATTGATGGGTTGACTCTGCACCAGGCACTATGGAATTCAGATATTAAAGAGTCGAAATTCTTGGCCTCCAGGACCTGGAGATCCAAGAGGGGCGAGGAGTAAATAAATGAATCCACACATTGTTGAGAGCCTGCCGTTTGCCAAGCACAGCGTTGGGCGTGCGATGGATGTCAACTGTGTGTTGAACAGGAGGGACTCACGAGGTCCACTTACAAAATCAGCTTTGGTTTGAAAGGAATTTCTTCCAAGGTCCCTTTCAACGTGTTCAGTGTGAGATAAATACTGTCTCCTGCCCGTGGTTGAGAACATGGATGGTCTCAGGATTTTTCTGATCACTTATAAGTAATTAAAAATTCTGTGCTCGTTCTAAGTCACAAAACACTGTCTCAATCCAGTAAACAGCACAGCTAGTCAACTATTATTCAACCTGTGGACCCTCGTTCTCCCCTCCAAGGTGGGGACCAGCGTTCTCCCACCCCCACTCCCCCTGCTGTTTCTAACGCAGCCAGAGTGTAAGCAGGAAGGAAGGCGTGGAAAGGAGGGCAGCAAAGTCCTTTCCAGATATGCTGCTGTAAGGTGGCTTCCCAGCGTCTGGGTCTGGCTGTAGTTCAAACCAGATTCCTTCTCCTGGGGACATTTTCATGAGCTCTGCTGAGACCCCCGCTCCCCCGCCGGACCAGCCACTCATTGGCTGGGGCCCCACAGCCTCCCCCACCCCACAGGTGCCCTCTCGCCAGGACCCCGCTGTGCGGATCCCAGGCCTCCATGCCTGTCGCGGGTTCCGCCTTTGCTACCAGGGCGGGTGCACCCTTGGGCACTGAAAGAGGGGTGAGTGGCTTCCCCGTCTGGGCTCAAGCAATTTAACATTCTGCTACACATGCACATCTTTTAATCGTCTTGCTACTCTGGGGAGAAAGTTTCCTCATCCCCATTCTACGAACAGGGACTTCTTTTAGAGCACACACATCCCCAACTAACCAAGACAGGGTTTGAAGCCCTGCGTCTCTGGTCAAGGCCCACGGTTCTCCCATGAGTGCTTGCTGCGGTCGCTAAAGAGAGAAGGGCCTGGGCTTCCCTGGTGGCGCAGTGGTTGAGAGTCCGCCTGCCGATGCAGGGCACACGGGTTTGTGCCCCGGTCCAGGAGGATCCCACATGCCGCGGAGCAGCTGGGCCCGTGAGCCATGGCTGCTGAGCCTGTGTGTCCGGAGCCTGTGCTCCACAACAGTGAGAGGCCCGCGTACCAAAAAAAAAAAAAAAGAGAGAGAGAGAGAGAAGGGCCTGCTGTGAGGCCTGGGGTCAGCTGTCATGCCTCTCTGTGCCTTGGTTCTTCACCTTGCATGATCTCTGAGAGCGCTTTGCATTCTAAAACTGCGTCATGGTATTTCTGAGTTGAGGCTTCCTGAAAGCTGACGGCAGAGAAGTCTACAGGGCCTCACCCCCAGCGTGGAAGGCAGCCCAGCAACTCAGCGCTCTACTTCCTGCTCTAATGCCCTGCGTCTCCTACAGGCCTATACCTTAAGCAAGCGTGGGGGAGAGAGACACCATTTAACTGGTGCTGGCGTTCTGCTCCCTCAGTGAGGATACGCCCTGTGCCCAAGAGGTGGAAGGCGTGAATTTGCTTCCTCTTCAGACAGGCTCATTTCCCACAGGTCCCTCCTGGTGTGAGGGATATGCCTTGCTGAGCATGATAGGTGTTTCAAGAGAGGAGCTTTCCAGATAGCATGACTCCTCTTTTAAGTCAACTGTTTCATATGAAGAAAAACCCCGTCTGTGCTGGATGTATTGACTGTGGGTCCCCCAGATGGCACCCTCCTAAGGGATTTCCAAGGATAATTTCCAAGAACATGCACTGGCCGTATTCTCCTAACACCTTGCTTTGGCGCCGTCTGTAGGACTGCAGAGCACAGCCGCGCACAGTACCCTGCATGTTCTCTGCTGCATCCCCCTAGATCCTCACAGCCTCTCTGTGGAGTAGCAGAACTGGTGTTATTACCTCCTTTTACAGAGGCGGAAACTGAGGCTCAGAGATGAGAAATCCGTGTCTAGTGATAACCAGAGCCAAGACCGGAACTTGGTTTCCTGTTCCAAGTCTAATACTTTGAGTTCTGTCCCCTCTTTCTTACTGATGTTCACACAAGAATGAGTGAGCATTTCTCTCCCTTCCCTAATTGTCTCCCTATCCAATCCCATTCCTGGACATGGTGTCCAAACCCACCTTCCTGTACTTCAACCAGCCTCGGGCGTGGGAAGTGGGGTGGAGTCTCAGGCAAAGGAAAAGTGAGGATTCTTCTAGAGTTCTTTCAGTAGACTGTTAGCCCCACACCCACCCTGCCAATCTACTGACCGGTCCATTCTACACCGTCGTAATAAGTTGAGGTTATGTGTCCACATAACAAATAAATTGAGGTTATTTGTCCCCTTCATTAAATTAGCCTGGGTTAATTAAATTAAATTAGCAGACACAGGCTCAGGGGTAAAGCATATTAATTCCTGATTGCCCTTAAGTGTCCCTTAAGTTCCAGTGAAGGGTAACAAAGGTAACGTTTATTGAGCACTTACTATATGCCAGGATTTGTTCTGAGGTTCTTGCATATCCTAACTCATTTGACCTCACATCAGCTTTATGAGGCCCATACTTTTATGACCCCCTTTTTAAAGAAGAGGAAACTCACAGACATAGAAAACAAATTTATGATTACCAAAAGGGAAGGGGAGAGGGAGGGATAAATTAAGAGTTTGGGATTAACATATACACACTAATATATATAAAATAGATAACCAACAAGGACCTACTGTATAGCACAGGGAACTCTACTCAATATTTTGTAATAACCTATAAGGGAAAAAAATCTGAAAAAGAATATATATATATACACACATAACTGAACAACTGTGCTGTACACCTGAAACTAACACATTGTAAATCAACTATACTTCGATAAAAAAATAAAATTAAAAAAATAAAATAAAGATGAGGAAACTGAGGCACAGAACAGTTAAATAACTTTTGCAAGGTCACACAGCTAGGAGGTGACAGAGACAAGACTTTCAGCTTGGGTAGTTTGATTCCAGAGCCTGTGTGCCCAGCAACCCTCTAGATGGACTACAGCTCGCAGCATCCTGACCCTGGAGAGTTTCTGGGATGAGAAGTACACTTGTCTTAGATGGATTCCCAAGAGGCAGACCCCAAGTCTAGGACTCTACCAGGTGGCATATTATGGAGGTGTCCCTGGGAAACCTGTGAGGGAGGAGGGAGCAAGCAAACCATCTCAGGCCAAGGGCCAGCTTCAGGGCAACTCAGGAGGGGAAGTTCCACCTCAGAGTTGTCCCAACCCCAAGCAAGGGGCTTTCACACCCCATGCCTGTCAGTCATTCCCAGAGGACTCGCTCAGGGAACTGAAAAGTGGGCTCTGCTGGCCGGAGGGCACTGCTCCAAAAAAGCCCCGACAGCGGACCCCGGGAAGTGAAAGCACAGGGAACCCACAGGCGCAAAATGGGTGGAAAAAACAATCCGAGGGGATGTGGCCGAGGGCTGACAGTGTTTGCTCTAGCAGCCGCACCTGAAATAGGGAAGAGGAGTTCGCAATCCGGTTTAAGCCTCAACAAGGCGTATTTCTGAGCAACACAAATTCCTCCGATGTTGGCAAGCGCCCAGGAAACAAATCTTGTCAGAGGGTAGTCGAGGATAACTATTTCTGCAGGGCCTCCTCCCGGTAAACACAAAGTGCCTCTCTGAGCTCACGTGACCGTGGCCATGTCCACGGGGCCGGCCCACGCCTCTGCAGCCACCTCCCAGCCCCAGCACACGCCGCGCTGCTCCGCCCCATCTTCATGCGCGCTGCCCAGAAGCCTCTTCTGGAGCTCTAGAGGTCCCTCTGCGCTCCACCTAGTGGTCTCCCACCACCGCTGACCTGCCTTCTCCATCCAACTGTTCCAGCCACTCTTGCTCTACATGATAGGGGCCTAAGGCATGCCAGTCACTGCACTGATTTTCGTTCCCTCGTTGTTTTGTGACGTTATCTCATTCTTCTTAATCATGAAATATGTCAAACACACATAAAGGGGTGCCCAACATCCAAAAGTGTCCACCTTAATGTTATTTGCTACAGACCTCTTTTAAAAACACAAAATCAAAGATTCCAGATACAACTGAAACACCCTTTGTGCTGCTCCGTCCTGATTCCATTCCCCTCCCCAGAGGCCACCACTGCTTTATATTTGGCACTTATCATTCCCCAAAGTGTTGTTTCAATTTTACTATATATGTATATAAATCCTTTATAGGATTGTTTTGCATGATTTTAAACTTTATATTCAATTGTATTACACTGTGTATTAGTCAGGGTTCTCCAGAAAAACAGAACCAACAGGATGTTTCTAGAGAGAGAGAGATTTATTTTAAGGAATTGGCTCACACTATAATGAGGCTAGAAGTCCAAAATCAAGGTGCCTGCAGGTTGGAGATCCAGGGAAGAGCTGTTGTTCCAGGTCAAGTCCAAAGGCCATCTGCCGGCTCTGGGGACCTCAGAATAGGTCAGAATAGTTTAGAATAGTTTGTTCTATTCAGGCCTTCAGCTGACTGGATGAGTCCCCGCCAACGTTGTGGAAGACAAGCCACTTTACTCAGAGCCACCAATTCAAATGTTAATCTCATCCAGAGTAATGTTTGACCAAATCTCTGGGCACCATGGCCCAGCCAAATTAACACATAAAATTAACCATCACACACTACTTCCTTCAGCAACTTGCTTTCTTCACTCCTCATTTTGATTTTGAGATTTATCCATGTTTATACATAGAGCATTTCATTGTATTTATACCATAGGTTATGAATTTTTCTGCTGATGGATAGAGGTTGCTTTCGGTTTCACTATCACAAACAGGAGGGGCATGAACCTTCTCGTGCACACATGGGAGAGTCCCCCTAGGTCCGAGGTGGGCAAACTATAGGCAGAAATCTAACCAGGCGCCTGCTTTTGTAAATAAAGTTTGACTGGAACACAGTCACACCCGTTCATGTACCAATTGTCTAAGGCTGCTTTCATACTCCCAAGCAGAGATGTGTAGTTGCAACAAAGACCACAAAACCTAAAGTATTTCCTCCCTGGCCCACTATAGAAAGAGTTTCTGGGAATTCCTTGGTTGTCCAGTGGTTAGGGCTCTGCACTCTCACTGCAGAGGGCCCAGGTTCAATCCCTGGTTGGGGAACTAAGATCTCACAAGCTTCGTGACGTGACCAAAATTAAAAAAAAAAAAAGAGTTTCTTCCCCGGCTCCAGGTCGGTACCTAGGAGCAGAATGGGCTGTGCCCATCACCAGCTTTTATACGGCATTGTCAAATGGCTCTCCAAAGCGGCCGCACCAATTTACCCTCCCGGAAACAGTGTGTGAGATCCCCACTTTCTTCACATCCTCACCTCCCAAAGGTTTGCCAGTCTGATACTTGTGAACTGGTTTCTCACCCTTATTTCACGTTTGGCTCTTTAAACACATATCACTTATTCATTCAACAAACGTCTATTAAGGGATCATTGTGTGCCTGGTACTATCAAGATAAAACTGCCTCTTTTACAAGAGAAAACACTGAGCTACTTAGTATGAGAATCACAGCTCAAACATGGTGGTAAGGCAAGATGGTTGCGTGTGGGTATTGCAGGCATGCCCTGGAGAGGGTAGCACCATGAACATAAAATCAAACAGCGGACATTGTTCTGCAGGCCTGAGGATGCTCAGTTGGAAAATAAAACAATAATTTGGCTCTCTGCCCACAGCTTCTGACAGGGGCACCTCCATCGCAATTCTTAGTAGAAAGGACCTATATTTCACACTGGCTTCAGTAGAGTTGCTGAGTAATTAAACTGGTTTTCAGTCTTCTCTTTTGACCTTAGAAAATAAAACATCTGCAATTATAAGAGAAAGACTGAGTGTGAGAAGAAACTGTCCATAATTTATACAGCAAGACATTCAGCTTTATTGTTTAAAGTTACCAAGATAGCCAATAAATAAAGGAAAAGGGAGGTGGAGTGTGAGTGAGCTAAATCTTCATTTGTCCACCAGGAAGTCAATAAATAATGCCTGTGGCTGACAACTCAAACAATCAAGAAGTTTGTAGAAATATGGGGCAAGCTCTGGACAAGTGAACAGCTGGGGACTAGGACATGGGGAGAGAAAAATGTGGGAAAGGGAACGCTTTTCTTTACAAGCCTTTATAAGCATCTCTTTTTAGTATTGTTTAATTTTTTAAACCAATGTATGTATTGCTTTGATAATTTTTAAATTGAAATACAAGAAGTACAAAAGAGAGCATCTGAAATAATTATAGATGAAGTGATATGTATGTAATAACCTCAGAGATAGGGGTAGAGGTCAGTGGGAATAGAGATTTTTTTAAAAATTAGCCGTGAGATTGTCATTGTTGAAGTAAGGAGGTGAGTCTCTCTCTACCTTTATATGTAGTTTGATGGAGTTGAAATTTCCCACAATAAAAAGTTTTTCTGGAAAAAGAAAAAAAGAGCAATGAGCTGTGTCAGACTGATACAGATTAAAATCAGCTGGGCCACTTAGTTCTGGGGGCAAGTTCCTGAACTCTCTGGGCCTCAGTTTCCCCATCTGTATAATGGAAATTATACAGATGCACCCATTCTGAGGGCAGAGGTGAGAGACTGTACCTGTCTCAGGGACACACATATTAGTGGTGGGGAAAGACAGAAAAATATCAGAATAAAGTCTAACATGGCAACTACAGTGATCGAGGTATACCCACACGGAATATGGGAAGTACAGAGGATGACCAGGGCAGCCTGAGTTGGTTTTTTTAAATTTATTTTATGGAAGTATAATTGATTTACAATGTTGTGTTAATTCCTGAGCTGGGTTTTGAAGGATGGGTAGGAGTTCACCTGGCAGATAAGGAAAGCATAGAGGCTGGATGGCCTAGTTAGGTCATGATACACAGAGGTAGCAACATGAGTCAAGGTCTGGAAGCTGGAGAGGCCCATGTCTGTTCAGAAAAACAGTTCAGCCTATAGCAGGGGAGAGAAAAAGAGATAAAGCCAGTGAAGAGCAGGGCCGAGTTGTGAGGGTTTATTCAAGAGCACACCCCTGAATAAATTCAAATTGCATCTTAGTAAGTTCATTCCAGTAGAAAGGGGAATGAGAAGTTGGAAAGCAGTTGCTCCAAATCTAGGAAGCAAAGGGAGACAGAGAGACAGAGATATCACAGGGGAGACCAGCTGGCTGCCCAGACAGAGCCTCCCAGGGTCACTGTATCTTGATGTGCCTGGTGCTCAACACTCAGATTTTATTAGGGCATGTGTAGAAAATTAGGCCCTGAAGGACCGGGTCATGACACATACACCCAGGCTTACATACTGGTGTACCGTGGCAGTTAAACTCTTTAGTGCCCAAAGCAAGCCCTCCTATATCCAGCCAAGGTAGCTGCAGGCAGGATGCTGGGTGAGCCCAGAGCCAGAACTTGTGGGAACAGGATGAGGGGGGCCTCCGCAGAAGGTGAAGCCTAGGGGACTTTGTCCCCCTCGAGACAGAGGGCAGCCTCCAGGGACCAGGTCCTCCTGATCGCCCAGCACTGTGAACACCAGCACCCACCAGCTCTGGCCTCTCACTCCATAATCCTCTGACCTCTCACTCCATACTCCTCTGACCTCTCCTACTAAGACCTTCTTCCCTCAGCCAGAGCGCAGCGTGATGATGAGGTCAAGGGTTACATGCAGTACAACTCAGAAGTGCCCACCATCCTGAACTTGCCCGGAAGACCCGACCTTAGCCCTCAGTGTGCCTGATTCTCCCGGGACCCACAGTGGCTGTGACTGTGCTTGGGGGGAGCTGTCTGGGACATGGCCCCCTCTCCACGACCTGATGACACGTCCCCTAACTCCACTTGCAGGTGCAACCTTAACTCACTGCGTGGGCTTCGTGTTTTCCATCTTCAGGTAACATCAGGTTGAACCAGAAAAGAGACGATTGGGGCTCGAAGCAAGGCTGGATAAGGGACAGGAATGGAGTGAAGTTCATCAGTGTGGGGAATTGATATGTTCTGATTTGGGAGTGAAGGGGAGGGAGGTACCAAAGGTGATTCTCAGGTTGGAGCTAGGTAAGAACCTGGGTGTCCCTGGAGGGTCTCCCCTTCCTGGTTGTCCATGAAGAAGCAGCACTATTTCTGGGCTCATTAATCCAACTGTATGTCCTGTACCAGACACTGTGCTGGGGATGAACAACAGCAGGACAGAAAGGCAGTGCCTTGCCTCAAGGAGTTTATGTTCTGGCAGCAGATACAGAGATAACAACTAATAAACCAATAAACAAAAATTGGTAATAATTACAAGCTGTGCTAAGTGTTTTAAAGAAAGTGAACAAGGCAGAGAGGGACAGAGAGGAAGGAGGTCCTACCTTAGGCAGGGTGATCAGGATGAGGGAGCCACCCAAACACAGGAGAGGGGAGAGCCGTCCAGGCAGAGGAGTCCACACGTGCTTAAGCCTCAAGACAGGAGAGAGGCCCGCGTGGTCCACAAAGACCCGGCACCAGCAGGGTGGAGCCTGTGAGCAGTGGGAAGATTGACACACATGCAGGGCCTTGAGGGCTGCTGTCAGAAGCTTGGATTTTATCTTTAGCACAAGAAACACCTCAGAAGAGTTTTAATTTAATTTAATCAGAGTGACATCATCTGATGTGAAGAGTTGAAGAAAATCACTCTGGAAGCAGGATGAAGAATGGACTCAAGCAGGAGAGGACAGAGGATTAAGAGGATGTTGCCATGGGGTCGGAGGGCGTGATGGGGGTGTGCAGCAGGGTGACATCAGTGGAGATGTGAGAAGTAGATGGATTTGAGATACATTGGGGCAGGGGGGGGGATTGACTAACCTTGGTGTTGGATTAGATGTGGGAGATGAGAGAAAGCACGATGTCAAGACTCCCTGGTTTCTGTTAGTACTGTTTACTGGCATGGAGCTGGGAGCGGGGGGGGATTTGCTTTTAGAGGGCAAAAATTCCATTTTGGCCACGTTAAGTTTGAGACATCTGAGCCAAGTAGAGAAGATGTCAAGGAGAGAATGGTACTCAAGCCTAGAGTAGAAAGGAAGGTTCTGAGCTAGAGATATAAATGCAGAAGTCATCCGCACATACATTTCAAGCCATGTGAATGGATCAGATAACTCAGGGATTAAAGAAAAAATGCCCCAGGACCCAGTCCTGAGAACTCTAGCATTTAGAGGTCAGACAAGGGAGACAGACTTCATGCAGGAGGAAGCCGAAAGATGGCCAACAAAGTAGGAAGAGCAGGGGAGAGTGGTTCATGGAAGCCAAGAGAGGAAAGTGTGCCGCATGACGAACGTAGCGGCACGTCAGGATGAGCACAGAGAGGCATCCGGCTGGCTGGTGACAAGCTGGCCTTCCCCATCCTGGTGAAGATGCAGTAAGAGTAGGGTATAGGGACAGATGATGATTTCTTGTTCATTTATTGCTGGAAGCAAGTCATGCTGAGCATTCATCCTAAACTTGAAAGTCAAACAAATGTGAAAAGTGTTCTCTTGCATCTGCCAGTGCACCAGCTGAGTCTCGTTTCCCAGGGCCCAGTCTTACCCACCTCCACCCACCTCTTCCCTCACCTGCAGCTCTGGTTGCTGGGATGCCAATATCATTAACTCCAAATAAAGCTCTAATTATACCCTTGGGCCCAAATGATAACCCTTTTGAAAATGCTGCTCATCCTTGCCTTTTTGAAACAGAATGAAAGTAAAATCCCTCACCTGCCACCACCAGCTCCATTTATTTTTATAACTGCATCCGCAGTGAGAATGGCAGTAGGAAAGGGTAAAATCCTCCTCATCGTAGTACCAGGGACCAGGGCTTTGCAAATGACTATGGATGGAAAAACTGAAAGAAAAATAACATGAAGCCACTAGATAGAAGTCTTCATTCAGCCAACTGTGCATCCAGAAAAAGCAGAGTGGGGACAGTGCCAGACCACACATACCCAGCAGACTCCCTCAACAATCACTGAACAACTGCTCTGTCCTAAGACGAATAACAACAATGAAGATGGCTACCATTCGTGCTTACTCTGCTCCAGGCATTCAGCCAGTGCTTCCCATGCATCGGCTCATTTGTTTCTCACAACTATCCCAGGGGGCAGGGAGGGGCATTATCCACACTCTACGGATGAGGAAACTGAATCTTAGAGTCACTTATCCCGTAACTGGTGAGGGAGGAGCTGGGGTCAAGAATAGGCTAATGTGGTCATTGCCTGCATACTGTTTATGCTGCAGGATGATTCAAGGAGGGAGGTAGGGAGACAGCTAGGGCCCATGTGCAGCCAGTAGCTCTGGCTAAAAGCCTAGGGGCCATCCTCAATTCCTCTCCCTCACTCTCCCCATGACTACTCCATCCCCACCATCCCTCAACCGCCCTAGTCAAAGCCACCATCACCTCCCCTGGATGAGTGCAGGAACTCCCTAGCCGGGCCCTTGGCATGGCCCCCTGTGTCCCACAGGAGTCAGGGGTATCCACTTACCACGCAGGTTACCCCTGTGCCTGCTCAAATCCTTCCATTGGCATCCCAGCAAATGCCACTTCCTTCCCACTCTTCCCAAGGCCTTCCCCCCAGGATCTGGTCTTTGCCTGCCTTTCCAACCGCATCCCCTACCATAGCTGCTGATTCCCCAAAACCAGCACAGAGCCTGGCACAGAGGAAATAATAATCACGTGCTGAAGACATGAAGGCAGTAATGGATGAGCGAATAAAGAAGCTTCGTAGAGGAAGCCACGTTCGAGAGGAGCGTTAAAGTGGGGAAGGGTTTCTCAGGTGGCCAGGGCCAGGGAGTGTCAGGTGGTAAGACCAGGTGTTCTAGGCAGAGGCAACGGCGTGGGTCAGGACAGCAAGGAGGTCCGGGAGCAGCCTGGGGGAGGCCTGAGCAGGACCGGAGGCAGGTCTGTGCAAAGCAAAGGCTGTCAAAGTCGAGTGTGCATCGTAAGCCCCTGGAAAGCATGTTAAAACACACATCATTAGGACCCACTCCAGAGATTCTGGCTCAGACATCTGAGGTAGGGTCTGAGAATGTGCATTTCTCACAAGTTTCAGGTGGCGCTGATGCTGCCGGTCCAGGAACCACACTTTGAGAACCACTGGTGTAAAGTGTGCTAAGGAAGCGTCCACGTGGAGGCGCAAAGGAAGACAACTCCAGGGAAGTCAGATGAGGGGGCTGCCGGCCAAGCCCGGAGCAGCTTGAACCTCCACAGCCGGTGGGCAGCGCCCCTCCCTGCACCGTCCCTCACAGAACACACCTCTGCCCCCCATGATCTCTGACTGCCATTCCCCTGCCGTCCAACCCCAGCTACTCTCATCCACAGCATTTTAGGCTTTGAAGGTGAATTTTGTTTCTGGCTCCAGAGAAATTAATGGGTCCTAATTCCTTAAAACTGGCTAATCTCACATAGCGATTCGCACTGCTGCTGCTATGACAGTGCCTCTTTTCAACAGAAGACCTGGTGTTAAGTTACATAGCGTTGATGGTAGGAGTCCCAGCTCTGTTTGGGCAGAAGGACAGAAAGGAGAAGATGTCATCTGCTGGTGTCCACAGCACACCATGCGCAAGCTGCTAGCCTGTGCTCCCTTAAATCTGCCCTTGAGTGCAAATGTTACATCAGTTTATACTTTTCTCCTACTAGAAAAGTGGGCAGGAGTGGTCCCAGGGTCATGGGTAAGTATGTTTGTGTTCACAGCATCGGTCGGGGACTGTACATTTGGTATTTTTATCACCTTCTCCCCTGGAAAGAAAAGGTGATCAGAGAAGTGAGGTTAATTTGCATCCACTTCAGCCATAAATCCAAGAGGACCAGATAGCTAATGTACATCTCTCGAAGTTTTAAACACAAGTGCCCTCTCCTCTCTTGGGCCCGACAGCAAAGTTCGCAGCCGCAGAAGCCCCCTGGGCCTTCAGAGGCGGACCGCAGATCTGCCTCAGCTCTCCTCAGCTGACAAGGCTCGGAAATGAAAGCTCAGGGACTTGGAGTGGGAGACGGTTTGGTTTGATTGGTTAGAGTCCCCACACCCAGTAGGGAAGATGCCTCTTTGTCTTTGTGATGCAGCCCAAATAGGAAACAGGAGTCCTGACTGTTCTATGTTACAGCAAAGACAGAAAACAGTCCTCCACAACAGAGTCTCTCTTGATTCTGATGTGCCTTTCAGTTTCCAAAACAGAGGACAAAGATATGCACACTTTCAAGTCACATGAACCTGGTTTGGCCTTCTGGCTCCGCCACATTCCAGCTATGCGATTTGGGCAATTATCATATTTTCTCTGAGCCTAGGCATCCTCTTCCATAAAATGATATTAGCGTTAGAGGAGGGCCGTGAGCATTCAGTGTAGTCATGAATATTGAGTATTGGGTGGAAGGTGGGGGACAGTGAGCTGGGATCTGTATAACAATTGGCTCTCTGTGGATGAAACGCTCTGCTTTATGGTGTTCGCCAATTTCCCTAGTGTAGCTACTCTCACCACAGCTGACATCAAGCTACCAGCATGAATGCAGAGTTGGGAAGAGATGCATTGTAGGACAGTGTTACATAGTGTTCCCACCTGTCGACTGAAGAAAAACACACAACTTAAAAGTTGAGAGTTAAGTTTTATTAGGGAACCTTACTGAGGACTATAGCCCCAGAGACAGCCTCTCAAATAGCTCTGAGGAGCTGCTCAGAAGAGGTAAGGTAAGAGGCAGGATATATTGGAGGTTTTTGCTGGAAAACAACATATGGTCGAACATCAAAAGATTACTGCTAATCACAAGAAACTGACATCTCAAGTTAATTTTAGTGCTTTCCTATATAAAGGAAGATGCAGAGTCTGGGCTCATTGAAATTATTTCTTCAATATGCATCTTAACTCTCTGGGGCCAGTATCCAAAGCACAGAAGACTTCCTGTTTTTCTCCACCCTGAGTTCTCTGGGTGCACCATGGGGCTGGGGGCAGCTGCAGGGGCTAATGGCCTGGTCCTTCTGGAATGGTGGGCAACATTCTTTGTTTACTGGAATGGCAAGCAATGTTCCCTGTCCACAATCATTACAGATACAATAGAAGCAAATAACCTCAAAAGCAGAGATGGCCGTCAAACATAGTAAAACAATTAGGAAGTGATGAGTAGTCATTACCTTTGTATTTTGAGTATTTGTTACCTTTGTTTTTAGTATAATTTATGCAATTGTAAGTTCACATAATTAAAATTTTCTTGGTGGCTGTGTTTAACAACCGGCTCACGAAACTCCTGAAATATTTATTTAACAGTCTGTCCTGGCAAGCAGGTACAAGCCAGTACAAGCCAGCTCCAGCGTGTGGGTGGGCCACACCTGTAGGCAGTAAATCCAGCTTCTCTCCCTCTTCCTTTCCTGTCCTCAGTCCCAGGGAAGGTTTCATGGTTTTCCCAGGTATAGAGACAAAGGTGGTCCCTGTCCACTGCAGGCACCACACTTACTTTTGGCCTTGGCCACCATCCCAGCCCTCTGCCTGTGCTACACCTCAGGCAACGTCCCAGCCCTGGACCCGCCGCCTGGCCCTTTCCTGGCTGGGGGTGCTGAGCCACCCCTGACACCCAGAGGACGTGGCCTCTGTGGGGCTGAGGGGCCGCGGGAGGACAGAGGAAGGCTCTCTACGCTCAGCAATGGCCTGGAGGTCTATTTTAGGATCCAGTCTGTGGAGATGGGGAAGCACGGCCAGCAAACTGTGCTTTGGCAAGTCAGGGTCTATAATTAGCCTCCACTTGAGGGTCGAAAAAACCCTTGGTTGTTACTAAACAACAGTGAAAGCAGGAACCTCCAGCTTCCCTGAGCCCAGAGCTGCCCAGCCTCCTTGGACAGACATTGGACAGAACCTCCCCATCTGCTGGGCAGCGTCCAAAGTGTCCCAGGCAGCATCCTGTCCTCAACCCCAAGTAAGGAGAAGCAAGTACAGAGCCCTGGCCTCGCCTCCCATCAGCCTGTACCTCCTACTGACTCCTGCACCGTTGCTCCCGGCAGCCTCTTACTTATGAAGAGTCTGTAGTCCGCTGGGCAGATGTCACCGATTCACACACAGGGGACAGTTGCTGCTGGGCGGAGCAAATCCCAAGTCAAAAGGCAGCACATGCAAGCGCTAGTGTGTTTGTTCTGGATGGTGGGACATAGGTGACTGCATCCCCAGGCATCTTTCTGCTTTTCCAGAATTGTGTGCCTCTGAATATGGTACACGTATATCCCCCCACGCCCCAGGGTTGGGTTTTGTTTTCTACTTTTTCTGTCCACCCGCTGCATGTCTTCAAAGCAGAAACAAAACAGAGCTATACCCACGTGAAGAGTTTAAGCCTCAAGCTCCCTCACTTGCACGTCCCCCTTTGTATTAGTAATTTTTTATTCTTTTTCTTAAAGGCAGTCTCCCAACTTGTACAAGCTCCAAGCCCACATCTGCCCGCATCTGGCCCTGCATGGCCACCTACTCTAGAGCACTTTGGAAGCCATCATGTCTGCAGCTGGGGTTTTTGAGCCCACGGTCTGGACACCTGCTATGACTCAAGGTCCCGTGCTAGGGTGGAATATTTGCCATGGGCACCACTGTGAGAAAACGAGCAGGGTAATTGCCCTGGGCTGCAAATTCATCATCTGCAAAATGGCATCACGGAGCATCCAAAGACAAGGAAAGGGGCTCCTAAATGTGGGTGCAGCAGCGTGTGAAGGAGGACGAATAGAGGGCTGGGTCAGAGCAGCCAAAGCCAGTCCTCAGAGGCCTCACATAGCCAGAGCCTTTGAATTAACTATATTCAACGATATTAACTCTATGTTCTTATTTTCTGTATTCTTTTTTTTTTTTTTTTTTTGGCTGTGTTGGGTCTTCGTTTCTGTGCGAGGACTTTCTCTAGTTGCGGCGAGCGGGGGCCACTCTTCATCGCGGTGCACGGGCCTCTCACTGTTGCGGCCGCTCTTGTCATGGAGCACAGGCTCCAGACGCACAGGCTCAGTAGTTGTGGCTCACGGGCTCAGTTGCTCCGCGCCATGTGGGATCCTCCCAGACTAGGGCTCGAACCCGTGTCCCCTGCATTGGCTGGCAGATTCTCAACCACTGTGCCACCACGGAAGCCCCATTTTCTGTATTCTTGATGCTGTGGCAGCTGGGGCCTCATTGACAGGGAGAGACCGCCCCATTGTAAGGCTAGTGAATCCTAGAGTTAGGAACCACTTACCTGTGAGACTGCCTTTGAGATGCAAACCAACCCATCCTGAGTCAATACCCCAACCTGCCTCCCCTTGCTAGGGCTCACACTCCAAGAGGCAATATTCCTCTGCTCTGACCACCCAGGGCTGGGTACCAGACGACAAGGGACCACCCCTATAGCCCAGAGACCACTGAAATTATTCAAACCTGCTGTGCCCATTCCTTCCCATGAAAACCACAATAAAGCCTTTCGCCCATGCTTTCCCCTCTCCCCTTCTGCTTCCTGACCAACCCTGGTTCTTCTCTGTATTGCCCTACATGGTATGGCTGCCCCCTCTTCTTGGGAACTGTGAGTAACAAATGATCTTTGCAATGTTAGTTGTCTCCTGATCTGTTGGCCTCTCCATACCAGAATAAAAACAAAATCCCGGGTACATCTTAAAACACCCTTCTTGGGGGCTTCCAGAAAATGATCTCCAGACCTGGGACAGGGGAAGACTGGGAATGGCTCACCCATGGTCACACCATTCATGCAGGCATTCACTCAACAGGTGTTGATGGAATGTCCACCACAACCAGAGCTTGGAGACACAGCAATGAACAAGGAGTTGACCCTGGGAAGGGCCACTTCAGCACAGTGGGATGAGGGCTTTTCTGGGGAAACTGAGGGAACACAGGCGTGGACCAAGTCCCAGATCTGGGTGGAAGGGATGGAGCTCCCCTGTTCCAGTAGGGTCATCCTGTGCTGTTTGTCCACTTCATTGAATTTCCCACCAGCAACCTCATCTCTCTGCTGCAGCCCTGCCCTGACGCACACTGGGGAGCAGGCAACTGGGGTCTCCCCCTCCCTGGTCCTTCTCATCTTACTCCAGTCTCTGACCTCTGATGCCGGAAGTCCTCCACCAAGTTAGCGAAGGACTTCCAACTCATTTACTTTCAAGAGCAAAGGACTGATAAGAGCTTAAAACAGTGATTCGCAACCTTCTTTTTTTTTCAGTTTTATGTATTTTTATTAAACATAATTTACATATAGTAAAATACACAAATCTTAATGGTACAGCTTAACAAATTGTTACCTATTATACATCAGTGTAATCACCAGATCCAGATATGGAACATCTTTATCACTCCAGAAAGTTTCCTCAGATTTGCATCCTTATTTTAAAGTAACAGTTAGTTTATCCCCCATCCCAAGCTGCAGATTATCCGAAAGCCAATATGTAAAAAATATATTTATTTTAAAAAGAAGTTTCTCAGGTTAAGAAGATGACTATCCTCCCAATCCCCACCTGTGGGGAACCCTGAGGGGTGCTGAGGGCCAAGTTTGAAAAATCATTCTTCCCCATGAAACCCCCGAACTGTGTGTACAATATTTATGAACATACATAAGCTGTATGTACAATGTTTATGTTCACATGTATGTTCTGAGAGTGGACAGAATTCTAGAGCTGAGCTGTCCAGTTCTGGAGCCACCTGTGGCCACCTGCGGCTATTTAAATGTAAATTAGTTAAGGTTAAATAAAAGTAAATGTTCAGTTGCCTTTGCTACATTTTGAGTGTTCAGTAGCCACGTGTGGCCGCTGTGCTGGACCACACAGTGCAGATCAGTTCCATCATCACCGAAAGTTCTATTGGGTAGCAGCGGTCCAGAGATTTCATCAGCTTCCCAAAGGCATCCATGACCAGAAAATGTTAAGAGACACTAAGTCAAGCCAGTGAAACTTCATTTAAGGAGTCAGAAATTTCACTGGAGAGCCGAAAGCTCATCATTGTGACAGAGGCCACAGACAAGTCTGCCTTGAACAATCTTTTTGCTCCAAAAATCCAACCCTAAAAGCTCTTAGAAGACACCAAGATTTTATGCTTTAGTGTCTATCTTGCCCCCTCTTTCTTAGAGAGGGACACTTGAATTCTAAAAATATTTGCCATGAGAAAGTGCTCTCAGCATCCCAGAGCCTCTGTGCCCAGCGCGAGGCACCATTTGAAGTAGGAAGACATCACAGTGACCTTGTCCTTTGATGTGTGGTCGTTCTAGGTGGGCGAGGCAGTCCTGGAAAACGCACGGCTCATGCTGCAGACGGAGAATATCCAGGCGGGCGCTGACGACTTTAAGGAGAGGTAACGCTCCACAGCCGAGGGGACAGTCCCTCCGTGCCCCAGACTCCTGGGCCACTCGGGTAATGCGGCCCCCGAGTCTGCAGCATGCACCCCAGCCTCGTGGAAGGCTGGGTGGGATAACAGCATCCCCAGGAGAATCCGGAGCCAAGAATATCTGGTTCAAACCCTCCTTGTAGACACAAGTAGGTCCCAAGGCCTCAGAGATTTTGCCAGTGTCACTTGGCTTAGAGCAGAGGTCTCAAAACCTAGTGTTCATGAGAATCACCTGAGGGACTGATAGAAAACGCAGATTGCTGTGCCCACCCTCAGAGTTTCAGATTCAATAGGCCTCAGGCGGGACCTAAAACTTACATTTCTACCCAGTTCCCAATGATGCTGATCCTGCTGGTACTGGGACCAAATTTTGAGAACTACTGGTTTGGAGCAATGCTTCTCAATCCTGGCTGCATATGAGAATTACCTGGGCACTTAAAACTGCCAGTGCACAAGCCCCACAGACATTAGTGGGGGTGGGTCCTGGCCTCTGTATTTTTAAAGTTCACCAGGCTTTCCTGATGTCCATCCAGCCTTGAGAACCACCTCTTTGGAGTCTAATAGTGTTTCCTATAATGTGGCTGATGAAGATCACTTTAAGTGGTATAAAGATAAACATTTTAATTTTAATAGTCATGTATTTACTTATTTATAAATTTATCTATTTATTTATTTATTTTTGGCTGCACTGGGTCTTTGTTGCTGCACACGGGCTTTCTCTAGTTGTGGTGAGCAGGGACTACTCTTTGTTGCAGTGCACGGGCTTCTCATTGTGGTGGCTTCTCTTGTTCCGGAGCACAGGCTCTAGGCGCACGGGCTTCAATAGTTGTGGCACAAGGGCTCAGTAGTTGTGGCGCACGGGCTTAGTTGCTCTGCGGCATGTGGGATCTTCCCAGACGGGGAATCGAACCCGTGTCCCCTGCATCGGCAGGCAGACTCTCAACCACTACACCACCAGGGAAGCCCCATATATTTATTTTTATAGTTACCTTCTGTTTATGGCCCATGAAACTGTTTTTCCACTACAGTACTACCATTTATAGTGGCAATTTTAAAATTATTTAATATAAAGAGCTTTTAAAGTTTATTGATTTAAGATTTACTCTTTAAGTACATGAAGTTAAGGAACAACATAAAGTAAATAATGATACAGAAGATACACATTTAGTGCAAAATCGTGTAGGTGAGTGGGGTTTGCAAAACACTGGCCTAATGGAGAAGCAAAATGAAGATGCCTTTTTATGGATGAACACAGTGATTTTGAGAATATTTTGAGGGGAAGGTATCCTGGGAGTTGAGCAAATGTGTGGATGATGGGATTGTTATTCCCTAAATTAGCAAAGATGAAGAGGAAAGGCATATAGTTAGGAGTCTATGGGGAAGACCATGATCCCATGGCCATTCTTATCTTAGGAATAAGAAGGGTGTTGTGATGAAAAAGAGAATCTCCACCATCTCCTCAGATCCCCAGTCATTTCCTTTCTTTGAGACCAAGCTTCTCCACCTGCTAAAAGGCCTCCATTCACGCCACTCTGGAGTCAACCAGCCAGGGTTGCCGTCTTGCTCAGCACTGGTAGCCAAGGTCAGAGGCGCACAAAGAAGTGCAGCCATCATCCTGCCACTGACAACTCTCTGCATGATTAAAGACAGAGGCCAACTGGGACTTCCCTGGTGGTCCAGTGGTTAAGACTCCACACTCTCAATGCAGGGGGCCCAGGTTCGATCCCTGGTCAGGGAACTAGAGCCTGCATGCTGTGACTAAAAGATCTCGCAGGCCACAACTAAAAAGATTCCGCATGCCACAACTAAAAAAGATCTTGCATGCTGCAACTAAAGATCCCATGTGCCACAACTAAGACCTGGCACAGCCAAATAGATAAATAAATATTAAGAAAAAAAAAAGATGCCAACAGACATTGAACTATTCACACTAAATTTAAGGTAGAATTTAATTAAGTGTGATTAAGGTAGCATCTGACTGAAATGTTTTTCACTCATTCATTCATTTATTCCTTTTGGCATGAATTCATTCATTCGTTTATTCATTCATACATACCTTTGTCCTGCCATTCAACAGAGTAGAATGTCAACTCACCGAAAGCCGGGGCTTGGTCTATTTTGTGCCCCAGTGTATCACCAGCACCTAAAAGAGTGCCAGCACAAGATAGATGCTAAAAAAATATTTATCAAATGAGTTAATGAATGAATTCAACAAATGTTTGAATGTCCGCTTTGTGCCAGGCTCCTTGCCAGGTGCTGGGAGTGAAGTGAATCAGGCATGGTTCCTGACCTCAGTGAGCCCACAGGTTAGTGGCAAAGACAGAGGGTGAACAGACAGTGATTACTGAGCAGATGTGCCATCACTGAGATGAGCCCAGATGAGGGGACTCATTTAGCCTGGTTA
Source organism: Grampus griseus (assembly GCF_964374135.1). Taxonomy (NCBI): domain Eukaryota; kingdom Metazoa; phylum Chordata; class Mammalia; order Artiodactyla; family Delphinidae; genus Grampus; species Grampus griseus. Next base: position 33,051,495 of record NC_138998.1, on the reverse strand, counting down.
CGGAGTGTTGACAAGAGATGATGCCTGATTTGGGTGCTAAACTCATGTAGAAGTTGAACAGGCAGATAAAGTAGGCATGACTTTCCAGGCAGAGGGGACAGTGTGTGCAAAGGCAGGAGGACATTAGAAGACATGGTGCATTAGTGGAATCCCAAGCACCCCAGGGTAACTGGGGCATATAGAGTGAATGAAGGGGAGACAGATCCTGGAGGACCATGCCCGCCATTCCAAAGGGCTTGAAATTATCTGAGAACAGAGGAGACCCATAGAAGGGGTTCGAGCAGTGGTTCATCATGACCAGATTTTAGCTTTAAAGGAAGATTTGTAGGGTGGAGAGGACAGGCAGGCAAATGAGCAGGAAACAATGGGAGTGAAGGGTTTCGACTGATGGAGAGGTAAAGTCTGGATTGGGAAGTAAGTTGAGATCAGATTATTGAGGATGGCACTTAAGGCATCTGAGCAGAGGAGTGACTCCATGTGGTTAAGGAGAGTCACTCTGGGGGCAATGCTGTGGGCCTGGGAAGACAACAGGAGGCGTAGTTCAGGGCCTGCCTGGGATGGTAGCAATGGGCAGACTTGAGGGGTGGGTTGAAGAACTAACCGGCTGGATTTGAAAATTATCTACATAGACAGCCTGAAAAGAGAAGGTTAAAGGTAAGTTCCAGACTTTGAACTTGGGTAATTTAGAATGTGATTCTTTGAATGAAATAGAAAATTGGGGAGGGACCGCTTACCTAAAATTCAGGGTTTGACAATAAGTTTGGTTTTGAGGAAGCTGAGTAGAGCTGATGGTGGAGGAGCCAAGCAGAAATGATGGGACACCATAGACAATGTTGTGTTAGAGTGGCCTGCAGGTCAAGGCAAGACAGCTCTGGGTGTCATGAGCACCCAGGGGTTCTAACCGAAGCACCATTCAAAATGGGGCAGTGAAAAAAAAGCTAAAAGTGTAACAGCAGCCTTGGGGGATATCACAGAGTTATCCCTCAGAAGACTGCCAAGAAAACGGGCTGTAGGAGACCAGAACCTCCAGTTATGCTGAATGGATCATGTGCTGAAAGGGACCAGGCTCCCTGGAGAGGTGAGCAAAATAGGACTCCAGAGGCACGTGGGGGATTCTTCCAGCTTGGGTCAAAAGAGACCAGTGGTTGAGAGTCCGCCTGCCGATGCAGGGGACACGGGTTTGTGCCCCAGTCCGGGAAGATCCCACATGCCGCGGGGTGGCTGCGCTCGTGAGCCATGGCTGTTGAGCCTGCGCGTCGGGAGCCTGTGCTCCGCAACGGGAGAGGCCACAACAGTGAGAGGCCCGCGTACCGCCAAAAAAAAAAAAAAATTAAAAAAAAAAAAAGAGACTAATCCCCGTCATATGAGTGGGTTTCCATTTCAGCTGGAAGGATAGGACTTGTTTACAAAAGAACTAAATGTTAATAAGAATGCAATCCTTCAAAAAGAATAAATTTGGATAGAAAATCTAATTCCACATATAGAGCACAGAAAAACGCTTCAGAAACCAGCCCCCAAGTGCTGATTCAAATGTACAGGTCCAACTCTGAGGGAAGTCTCTGGTGGTATGCCACCACTGAGGACTCTGTCCTCAGTCCCTTCATTTACTATTTTTAACTGCAAGGTGCTTGAAAGCAGGCGTGGCAAAATGGCAGATGATAGAAAGCCAGTTGGGGTGGTGAAGAGTAGAATGACAGAATCACGATTCTGATCCCAATACGTTGGAACAATGGACCAATGACATTGAAAGAGGATAAACATAAACTCCGATTCCTGGGTTCAAATACCAGTTGCACCCAGGAGGACAGGGAAATTGGGCTGAAAGTAGCTTTTGTGAAAAATGTTCAGGATGTCTACTTGGCAGAGACTCAATATTAGTTAGCAGCAAATACAGCTAATCAAAATGAAATGAACGAACATACAAACAAACAAACCCCACAATACAAATCTTAGAATCGGTGATGAATAGAATTAAAGGGTTTAAACAAAGGAGCAGACAGTCCCACAAGACCCTGAAGTAATCAGGTAACATCTGGAGTTTTGCATTTCATTCTCTGTATCACATTTTAAGAAGGACACAGACCAATTGGAGCATTTCAAGTCATTCCAAACATATATCTTAAACCTGCTGCTGCAAAAACAAAAATGAAAGGGTCATAGTCCCTGCCCTCGATAATGACGAATATGAAAACCCATTTGTATGAAATATGGAGGAAGGAAGTAGGAATGCTTAACCTGAGGACAAAAAGTCTTGCAGGGGTGTAGGGGATGGAGATGGGGGACAAGAGAGTGACATAAGAGAGTGTCTCCAAATATTTGTAGGACTGCCAGTGGAAGGATTAGACTGACTTTGTGTGTTCCAGTGGGTGGAACTCAGACTCTTTCAGGAATAGACACTAGAGCTCTTGAAGGAAGCAATCTGCAATAGTTACAGCTGTCTAAAAATGGTATGATGGCCTTGGGAGATGATGAGGTCCCCGTTGCTGGAAGTATTGAAGCAGAGCCTGCGTGATCACCTGTCAAAAATGCCATCAGGGATTGTCATCAGGCAGGAGTTTGGATAGTTGAACAAGAAATTCCTTTAAAATTCTAAGACCTTGAGAGGCTTTCTGAAACGAGAGGTGTGAGATTTCTCCCTTCTGTGGATGGATGAAGGTAAGGTGTGAAATTTGGCTGAGTGGAAGGCCGTGGAAGAAAGGAGTGCCACTGGGAGAAACTGCCAAAGATGTTGGGTAGTTGTTAGAAAAAAGGCCCTGTGCAAACCAGAGATTGAAACAACGCAGAGGGGGCAGTTCCAGCCTTGTGTCTGCGTGTATATGTGTGCCTGTGTGCTTCTGCAGATTTCGTATGCAAATCCAGGTTTCTGGTTTCTCAAGAGAAGGGAATACCCCTTCCCACGCTGCAGTGGTGGGGAGGGCTGGGCAGCAGCACCGTTTTAGGTGAAGCATGTGCTGTCCTACACGTGTCAATCCCCACCTCTATGCTGTTGCCCAGACCTGGCCCTCATCCCTCAACTACATTCCCCACTTGGTCCCTGAAGGCATTTGGGTTTGCAGCCACGGTCCTGAAATTTTACCTGGGCTTTGGGGGAGAGGAACCATGCACGTTCTTCATTTGGGGATCACCAGCACACAGCCTGGGACTTAGCAGATTCTCAGTAATGTTCGTTAAAGGATCCCCAGGTGAAAAGGATGACAGATCAGCATAATGATGACAACACTGGTCCCCTTACCTGGATCTGACCTCTTGGAGAAGCTTTCCCTAGAGCTCTGTGCTTCCAGTGCCCCATGAGGATGGCACCTAATTAATCCCTGTGCCCTGTTATCAGAAGTTGGCTGCAATCGCTTTCATTTTAATAAATCAACAGGCAGCAATTGCATTAACAGTGTCCTCAAACCCATTGGAACAGTGACTTTTAACATTCATTGCTTAAGTATCCCATAATTGGTCTGTTGGTCACATTTATAATCTGATTATTTTTCTTTGGGGTCACCCAGCTCTGCTGATTGAGTTCCTTTACCTACAGATATGAAAATGAGCAGCCGTTTCGAAAGGCGGCGGAAGAGGAAATTAACTCTCTGTATAAAGTCATTGATGAAGCGAATTCGACAAAAAAGGATCTGGAGAGTCAAATAGAAAGCCTGAAAGAAGAACTTGGCTTTCTGTCAAGGAGCTATGAAGAGGTAGGTGGGGGCCCTCCCCTGTCGGGCTGAGCTTCACAACACAGGTGACGCTCCACGTCACTTGCCCAGGGCTGCAGGCAAAATGCCAGTAAAATATTCCCAACTTCTTGTAATGGGTGAGGTTACCCTGAGTTTCAAACTCAAATGGCTTCAGGGACCAGGCCGGTACATAAATGGGGAGGCAGCTGGTCCAAGCAGTAGTGAGTGATGGAACGTGTGTTGAATTGGAGGGAGCATCCCCTAAGCTTTCTAGTTCAGATTTTTTTTTCAACACTGTACTGGACAAACAAAATAACTCCGAGAGTAGACCCAGGCTGTGGTTTAGTCACAATCAGTGAAATTAGGTTAGATCGTTGAGTGACAGGACTGAAGGGGACCGCCTGTGGTGATGTTGTCCAGTGTCCTGCAGACCTGCAGTGATTCTAAACAACCTCACACCGGTCAAGATCCAAACAGTGCTTGCAGTTGGAAAAAGTCAAAACCCATTTAACCATGTTCACATTGGGAAGCTCCTTCTTTTGTCCAACTGTAAGCTAACCAGGAATCAATAAGCCCACTTCCTCCTGTCCTCAGCTCCATAGTTTGTCACCACTCTCTAAAGGTAACGCTTTAAAAACTCCACAGTTATCTTTAAATCTCTTTCCGCCTCCTCTGACTTTACGAAATTCATAAATTTCATCTTGCTGCTATTGCTTACTCTGTGTTGTTATTTTGTTATTTATTTATTTTGATCTTTGCTTTGGGTGGGCATGGGTTTGTGAAGAGTAGCCTAAGAAATGCATCCTGGGGAAAAGAGAATATAGAGTCCATGCTGGGAAGAGGACCAGGGACTTTGCCTGTCTTTGTGAAGCCCCATGTTTGGCAGCAGCAAAATGAGAAGCAAAGTATTGCCCACAGAGCTGGGCTTCAGCTGGCTAGAATTCTGTGTCTTTTCTTTCTCCTCTGGAACTCACTGAGGTATATGTTGTCATTTTCAGGATGTGAAAATGCTATACAAACAGCTGGCAGGGTCTGAGTTGGAACAATTGGATGTTCCCATTGGCACTGGGCTGGATGACATCCTTGAGACGATCAGAATTCACTGGGAGAGAGATGTCGAAAAGAAGTGGGCGGAAGCAGGAGCCTTGCTCCAAGCTAAGGTAAGAGGCAGGACCAGCATCCTCACTCTGCCCTCTGCAGAAGGAGGTCAAGCAAAGATGAGTAGCAGCCAACATGCAAAAGAAGAAAAGCAACAATTTCAATCTCGTTAGACAGAAAAGAAATGCAATTTAAAACAAAGCTTTTTGTTTACCTGTCTAAATGCAGAAAAAGTTTAAAATGGTAATACTCAGTGCTGGCAAGCATGTGGAAAAGTGGGTGCTCTCCTGAGTTGTTGGGGAGCACAAACCCATGTGACATCTTTGAGGAAGGGATTTGATGACATGTACCAAGAATCATAAAATGCTCCTGCCTACCACTTGAATAATCTAGACCCCATCCTGAAGATATAACTGAAAATACAGATAAAGTGTACATCCAGCTATAACCACTGAAGCCTTCATTATTATAAGGGTGAAAAAAATTGGGAAGAAAACTGGATAAATATTTAATAACAGGAGAAAGACTAAGCCACAGCCTAACCATGCAATAAAATATCAGGCAGTTATTAGAAATGGTATTTATGAAGCATTTATAGCAATAAGGTAAAATGGGGAGAAAAAAGAGAGTACAGATTGGTATGTACCAGGGGTCAGCAAACTTGTTCTGTAAAGGACAAGATAGTAAATATTGAGGCTTCCTGGACAAGATGGTCTCTGTTGCAATACTCAGCTCTGCCACTGTGGTGTGAAAGCTGCTGTGGACAGAAGGTAACCAGTGAGCATGGCTGTGTTCCAATAAAACTTTATTTACAGAAACAGGAGGTGGGCTGGATTTGACCTTCGGGCTGCAGTTGCCAACCCCTGCTATTCACAGTAGGTAAAGCATTCAAACAAAGAAACTAGGCATCAGGAAAAGGTCAGAACACAGTTTCTTGTACTTCAATTATACCTTAATAAAGCTGTGAAGAAAAGGTCTCCCTTAAAAAAAACATCAGAAAGAAAACTCTAAACTGTAAAAGTATTAGCATTAGCAGTGGTTATCTTTAAGTGTGGGACCCATTTCATGTTGTGATGTTTTTTCTTTCTTGTTTCCGAGTTTTTCTTAAGTTTTTTTTAAAGTAGTATGAATTATATTCATGGAGGGAAAGCATCTTTTATTAAACCTCATAAATAAGAAAGAAATTAACCAGAAAATAGAATGCACAGGGTTTGTTCTTCCCTTCCCCTTCTCCCACCCATTCATGATTCTGGAATTCTGAGGCAAAGGATTGAAAGAGCAGAAGAGGAAGGAAAGCATGAAGGAAGTGGGAAAAATAAAGTAGAATTTGAAAGAAGGCAAGAGGGCTGCTCCTGATTTCTCAGTGCCCATTGAGTGGGTCGCAATCCTGACTGCACAACAAAATTATTTCGGTGCACTTTCAAAGACACCCAGGCCCAAGACCAATTAAATCAGAAGGAGGAGAGGGACTTCATGGTTTTTAAGCTCACTGATGATTCTAATACACAGTAAAGTTTGGGAACCACAAGAGTTGATAAAAACTCCCAAAAGAAAACCGGGAGGACCTTTTCTGCTCTTTCTTCTCCCAGCCCTCCTCAACCCCTGCCCCCCAAGTATCAACAGGAAACTTCCCGGCAGAGTCTTCACAAGTCTGGATCCCCCAATGTTCTCCAGCCCAGAAAACATCTTCCACTCCCCAATTCTCCACCCCTTACCCCTTTTCAAAAGCTCTTCTTTCTAACCTTCAAATCCTTGGGCCAGGTCACTACAAACAATTTCCACGGTAAATAGTGCCTAGTCACTCCATGAAATACAGTCCCCATAACCAGTGAGAGGCAAAACCACACAAAGAGAAAGTGAAACCAAAGCAGATATATGGTTTGGGTCCATTGCTTCTTAGGGGACTCATGAATATTTATAATTAATGACCTTAGAGACCATCAACCCCACTCCCTCATTTTAGAGGTGAGGAAACTGAGACCCAGAGAGGGCAGTTGATGTCCTGAAGTTGCACAGCTGGTTGGAACACCACAGTTCAGCTCTCCTGGCTCTTGATCCAGGGATTTTTTTCTCTGCATTAGGCTGTTGGCTCTGCCTCCAAAGCTAAATCACAGTGGCCCAGGAATTTGCAGACTTGTTTCTGTCCCAACCCTCCTGGGGTCTACACCACACCATAGTGATTATCTCTTTGGGAAAGGGTGGAGGAGTATGGTAATTAACAGAAATTAATCCTGCCTAGTGTGAAAAAGAAAAAAAAAACTTCATTATTATTCACCCCTCACCCTCTTGAGAATCATCACCAGCCCAACAGTCATTCAAACATTAATTCTGAACAGATTCATTAGTGTGTTTTTTAACAGAGTAATCTGAAAGCTAGTCTCAGAGAAAACAGACAGTACTTGTTTCAGTTTGGCCGATGCTCCCTGGGCCTCTTGCAGAGAGGCGGAGCTCAGAAAGTATTTGCAGAATGAGTGAATTCCTCTAATCATCAACAGAGATCAGAACTGACAGCCAGAAGTCCTCCAATAAATAGTTTTGTCAATTGCCGTCATGCCCTCGGGGGCTGACTTTTGTCCAGCCTGAACATCTCTTGTAGGTTTCTTGGCTGCAAAGCACAAATGTGAAACGGTTTAGCACACACTGCTTTCTAATCATTCTGCAGAGAGAATACAGACATGTATTTAATTACCTCTCAGCTTGGAGAGGCTAAAAATTAATTGCCATTATTAATTTGTCTTCATTTAAGTTCCTCCAGAAACTGATGCTGAGACAAATATTGAAGTGTAGGTGGTTTCTTTGGAAGTTGCAGGAAGCAGAGAAGCAAACAAACAAAGAACACTGTTATCCAACCAGCTCCCACTGGGGGAGACTGGAGCATCCCCATGGGGGCCTGGGGAACGGTACAGAATACAGGAGAGGAGAGAGGCGAGGAAGCTGGGGTAGTAATACCCTCTCCCCTCAGTCATCTGCCGTCTGCTAGCGGAGTGACCTTTCAAAGACTTCAGAGAGAGCTCCCAGGGAGAGGTACGGAATCTGACAGAGAGAAGGAAGCTGGGGAGAACTAACATGTAGTGGCCCAAGGAGTCAAGGTGGATGCCATCAGCATCTGCTATCACTTTCCTGCCAACTCTTTTTATTCCTTAATCGGTAAAAGCTTATAACACCAGGTTCTCTCCAGCCACGGTGTTATAGATGTCGGGAACCTCAGTGGTCCAGTCTTTGGAGCTTCTCAGGTTGCATGATTCAGTGACTGGGAGATCACAGTGGTCCAGAGAATTTCCAGAGTGTTTTAAAGTCTGGCCCTTCCTTTTCTGTTTGATGTGGTTACCCAACTCAGGGTATTTGGGGATACTTCGAGAACCTCCAACAGCATGCCATACCACCCTCCACACCTCCTCCTGGCTAGCCATGGAACACACTTCCCAGTGTGCAACTGACAGACCTTAAAAAGACCATCTTGGGGAATACTGAAGGGTCACTATTATTCACCTGTTTCCTGGATTCATGTGCTGAGACAATTCCACTCTGTAGAGCGACAAACAAAAGAGAGAGTCCTGAGTGCAAGTATTCTGTACACTGACGTTGGCTAGATTAAGATTTCTCAGTGCCCTTCTTTCCTAAAACTTGCGGAACTTACGGATACATCGAAATCATCTGTCAGTCATTGTTACAAGACCTAGAATTAAAAAATAAAACTGATAACCATGTGAGGCCATTTATGCTGGCTAGACCTCTGACATCCTTTCTGCTCATTCAATTCTCACAACAGCCTCAAAAGCAGGAACTCTTGTTATTCCCATTTCACAGATGTGTTTTCTGCTACCAGAAAGGAAGAAAGGGAGGGAAGGAAGGAGGAGAGAGAGCCAGGAGCTTCTAGTTTCCCTGCAGCCAGGCTGCTTGTACTAAGTTTTTCTTTCACAAATGCAGACATTTCAAGCATCATATCATCAACAGGAAAATGAAGTTCCAGGTAGCCAAAAAGACACTTTCAAAAATATTATGCAGGGCTTCCCTGGTGGCGCAGTGGTTGAGAGTCCGCCTGCCGATTCAGGGGACGCGGGTTTGTGCCCTGGTCTGGGAGGATACCACGTGCCGCGGAGTGGCTGGGCCCGTGAGCCATGGCCGCTGAGCCTGCGCGTCCGGAGCCTGTGCTCCGCAACGGGAGAGGCCACAACAGTGAGAGGCCCGCGTACCGCAAAAAAAAAAAAAAAAAAATTATGCAGTTATAGTCTTTCATGTCCATGTCAGTCCATCACGATACATATAATCCCATGTTTCTTCCAACTGACCTTTTCCTTACAGTGTGCGGTCCTCCTGGAAACGGGGCCACCCTGAAGGCTAAGGGCTCCCAAAGTTTCAGAATTAGGCTGCTTAGGGTTCAAAAGGTTGACCTACCCCACTTCAGTTTTCCCTTGATGGGATTGGAGGCCCTCCCCTCAATTCCCAGAAGCCAAATCTCTGTCCCTTTTTCACTGCAGCTGGGTGACGTGCACAGTAACCAAAGGCTTATTCAATCACCAGCGTGAGCTGGAGGGGGGTGGGTGGCAGCTCCTATGAGTCCCTCGGGGCCAGGAACTCCACAACAAGTAGATTGCTCCATGCTCCCTGCCCTGACAGTAGGTCACACTTGCGTCAGATCAGTTTAAGGTATTTGTGGTCAGAAACTTTATCTGAGCTATAACCATCATGCCTCAAACAGTCAGGATGACAGATTGTGGAGATGGTTAAGAATGAAGAGAGGTGAAGAGGTGGAAATGAATTGCGAGGTTTCCGGTTATTGATAGTCTTAGAGCTGCAGGAGGCACCAGACAGTGCCCTCTAATGGAAATCTCTGCAGTGATGAGGCTGTTCTGTAATCTGTGCAGAGTGCAGTGTGGCAGCTCAGCCACGTGTGGTTACGGAGTGCTTGAAATGTGCCTGATACACCTGAGAAACTGAATTCTTAATGTTATTTAATGTTTATGACTTCTTACATAAATATCTACATGTGGCTAGTGGCTACCATACTGGACAGCATAGGTCTAGATCTACCCATGAGAGACTAGAAGACTTGGGTAACATGTCACCATGTCATCCGTATTCACAAACAATAACTTGCTCTGTGAGAGCAAGTATTTTATACAGGCTGCTGTGTCTATGGCTTTTCTTTGCTTGCTTTTACCAAGAAGATTCAGTATTTTCTAGGATATATGAAATTAGATTAAATGGATTTCTGGCACTCAACTGTCCCTTGCTCTAGGCTCCAAGACAGCCTAGTATGGTCCTGCCATGATAGCCAATTGGGAGAGTTCCTTTGAGATAGCAGAACGCTGAGAGCATCTGTAATCTAGGGGTCCCTGTGTGCTGATGAGTTGGCTATAATCTCAATGGCTCTTCTGTGAAATAAGCACTGGCTTATTCCTCCTGGTGCGCTCACAGCAAGCACTGAAGATGAGTCACCTAGCATTTCTAAACCTCAAAATACGTCACAGAGCAAGTTTTGCAAAAGGGCCCCAGCTTGCTTTTATTTCTTTTTTTATTTATGCATTTTAATATCTAATACCTTCACTTGGTTCAAAATTCAAAATGATATACAGTGAAAAGTGTCATCCCACCCATGTCCCAGCCACCCAGTCTTTGTTGTAGGGTCAGTCAATGTTTTCCTTTTCCCATGTGCCCTTTCAGAGACATTTTATGCAGGTACAAGAAACGATGTATATATTTTCTCTTTTAACACAATTAGTAGCATTCAGAACATATTGTTTTTAGCTGCACAATATTGTACCACAGGGGGCAGCAAACTATGGCCCACAAGCCAAGTCTGACCTGCTGCCTGTTTTTCACAAATAAAGGTTTATTGGAACATAGCCATGCCCATCATTTACATATTGTCTATGGCTGCATTTGCATTACACCAGCAGAGTTGAATAGTTGCAACAGAGACCCTATGGCCTGCTAAGCCTAAAACATTTACTATCTGGCCCTTTGCAGAAAAAGTTGCCAACCCTTGTTCCAGCTAACAGGTATCCCAGGGTTTCTTTAACCTGTGCCCTGCTGATGAATGGTGGCTTCCAATCTTTAAGCTATTATAAATAAGACTAGTCACTGACTTTGTATGTCCCTCATTTCCCAATATAGAAATGTATCCGCTGGATAAATTTATAGACATGGAATTGCTGGGGCAAAAATTATGTGCATCAGTAATTTTGATAAACATTGCCAAATTATCCTCTATAAAGGTTATAACAATTTATATTCTCATCAGAAATGTTTGAGCGTGTCCATTCCCTGCATCTTCATTGATACTGTGTGTTCTCACAGTTTGTGATCACTTTGTGATCTTTGCCAATATTATAGGTAAAAAATGGTTTTTCAGTATACTTTTATCTTGCATTTGTCACATTATGAGGAAGGTGGAACATCCTGTTACATGCTGAATTTCATCCATATTTGCTTTTGTGTGTACTATCAGATCATATCTTTTGCCCATTTTTATTAGGTCTGGGATTCTTTTTTACTGGTTTGTAGTGGCTCTTTGTAAATCAGAGAAATTAGTCCTCTCTCCGTGATATAAGTTGCAAATATCTTCCCAGTTTGTCACTTGTCTTTTTTTTTTTTTTTGGCCACAGCACGAGGTTTGCAGGATCCTAATTCCCTGACCAGGGATTGAACCCAGGCCCTGGCATTGGAAGCTCAGAGTCCTAACCACTGGGACACCAGGGAACTCCCTGTCACTTGTCTTTTTACTTAATTTATGGTAGTTCCAGCTGGCTTTCAAAACATATTGTTAGCCCGTAAGGAAGTGTTAGTATAGCTGTGTGCTACGGTGGTCTGCCCCAGCTGGTGTGGCTGGGGGCAGGAAGGTAGGGTAACAGACTAGGGAAAATAAAGAGACTGTCTCATCAAGGGGGCACTGCCAGTCCTTTACCCCACTACCCAGCACAGCCACATGCTGGGGGAGCCCAGGTCCTCATCTCCTATATTGCGTTTTCAACCCCACGACTGGTCAACACCCATCCACCATTGCATCCTCATCCTCATACCTTCCACCAAGGAATCTTCACTCACTCATTCACACTCCATTTGTCAACCACAAACCAAGCTGCAGGCCCCAGGCTTGGTGCTGTGGACACAACGTCCCTGGCTTCAATTCTTGCTCATCCGCAGCCACTGATTCTGACTATCTCAAAGCTGTCTTAGATATTTCTTAACAGTAACTCTTTCCCAGGAAAAGCGTAGGGATCTTACTTCGAAACTAGGAGATCTGCAAAGATAAAACAACCCAAATCCCTGAGAAATTAAGGTAAGGTGGCTCGTATCCAACACCTAGTCTCCTGGCAGGGACAGAGCAGAGGCGAGCCTTCTTAGGGATGGAATGATCTCCATGAACCCGAACAAAAATGCTGTCACTTAGACTTCTCCAATAATTACTTGCAGATGAAGAATATATTTTTCTCCTCAGAATACCCCTCCTTGCTGAGCCCCTTCTGCCTCGTTCGTCGGTTGGGGGTGCTCACTCACGACCAATAGGGCAGCAAGTCTGCCAAGCCACACGCTCCTCTGTGTTTCCTTTGGCAGCTTCAACCGAGGCTGGGAATTGGTCCTACACCCTAAAGAGATACGCTTCAACAGCCAAGCAGCTCTCATGTAAGTTTAAGGAGAGACATGGCTCAGCCTAGCCAGGCCAGCTCTTCTGCCAGTGTTGATGTCTCACCGAGTGAGACATGCACTTCTTTTTAATTCCCACTAAGGAGGACCCATGTCTCTGGTGAAGACTGGATGGCATCCAGCTTTCTCCCAAGTGAATCCTACACCTGGCTGGGGTAGTTCAGGTGTGTGTGTGCTGCCTATCAAAATCTATCCTCAGCTAAATAACATTTATATGACACTGGGTGACTGGAAAGTGCCTTATAATCATTACAATAATGACAGCCGATCCTCCTAATGAAAAGGAGGTTTAATTCCATTCCTGGTAGATCTTCCTCTTCCGCAGTCCCAAGCCTGCACCTGAAACACGTTGTAGACTTCCAAGAAACATCGTTGGGCATGTTCCAGGGGTAAAAACCATGTTAGGTGCACGGGGGTGTTGAGGGGTGAGTAAGAAGTTGTTCCTGCGCACAAGGTGCCACAGTCTAGTGTGAGGTTGGCTGGGGTGCAGGTGGGAGACAACGGACAGAAAGACCACACCAGGCAGAGTGAGCTGTGCTGGGAAAGCAGGGCCAGCAGTGCATTTATTGAGGGTTTACAGAGCGCCCGACAGTGTCCTGAGCACTTGACAGGTCTGTTCTCATTTCATCTTCCCAACCCGAGATGAGTATTGTGATTTTATCCATTTTATAGAGGAGGAAACTGAGGCACAGAGAGGTTAGGTAAATCACACAGTTAGACCATGGCAGAGCTGGGATTCAAACCACATGTTCTGACTATAGAATCAACACTCTTAACTGCTTCTCTGACCCAGACAGACCTCATGGAGTGGGCGGACCTTGATTCATCCTCTTTTTTAAGGATGAGCACAAGTGACGTCTTGTATGAGGTTGGGAGGGCTTTGTCTTGAGGGACCAAAAGGTTAGGCCAGACTTCTTTCCAGACCACAAATCTGTGCCTTCCCTGTGGATAAGCTTCCTCTGTCATGCAAGATCGGGAACCCCTTTTTCCCCAAGGAGCCCACTGCTTTCCCTTTCTCCATGAAAGTGACCATAATGAGGTCCGTGTGATCCTGTGAGATCTGAGAAGTTTAAGAGCAAGGTCGTTAGCTGTGCTCTGCAGCAGAGCAATACTCTCATAAAGCTGTCCCCCAGCTGCAAAAAACAGAGAGCTTGTGACTTGCTGGAACCCACACAGCAACTGCTCGGGGAAAGGCAGGCTGCACACGTCCACCCTTGAGGGCTCAGCCTGGACACGTGTTCTGCTAAGAACACACCAGCATCGTTGCTCTCCACATTTTGCCCCCCGCAAACTCTCACTCTCCCCTCACACCACAAAGTGGCCATTTTTTCCAATCGCCAAGGGTGTTTTGGGGAATGGCAACGCTAATCAGCCAAATGGGTGGGGTGTGGAGATGCCTCTTTTCCCCTCCATTTGGAGACCCTCCAATTCTTCATTCTGACTTACTCAACAGCCTGCTGCTCTTTGTCTGTCACATCCATCCTTCATGGGCAACATTGTGCCAATTTTTAAATTTTAATTTGAAAATTTTTACCATATTTCAAAATGCCAACATGCTTTCCTGCCCCAGAAACACAGCTGGAGTGCAAACCTGGGTGGCTCAGCTCGTGCGTCGTGGAGCCCAGAATTCAAGTTGGTTTGCAAGCCTGGGAACCAACATATCTGAACCTCAGCACACATCCCAGCAATGGCACTGAACGACAGATCAATCCTCCCTTCCCATGCTCAGGAGCTAGAACCACACACCTCCTATTTGGTCTGTGAGGAGAAATCTGTAGGCATTGGGTTGAAATGGAAACAGGAGTTATTATAATAACGAGAAAACATAAATCTAAAAAGCCATTGGAGAAGAACATGTAATACTTTTAGGTGAGTTAAAACAGTTAACTGTCCCCAGATGAAGGGCAAGTATCATTTGTGGCAAGCTGATTTGAGAAGGTCTGGGACGTGATATAAAACAAAACTGAAACCCACAGTGATCAAATTAATTTCTTTTTCTCTTTCCATCTTAATTTAAAAATGGTGCAAGAAATTTTCCATTTGGTGCTGGGGCATCATTAACACTTCTCTTATACTTATTAATTTTGACTTTCAACAAAGAGAAAGCCAGCTTTGAGACTCAGCAGCTTGGCAAGCAACATTTGCTAGAATATAATACAGTGGTTGCTTTAATTTTATTGATTTTTTTTCAGTTATCTTTTATCTATGGCAAATAATACAGTTTTATCAGTTTCTGTAGCAATCTAGAACTTTACTTCCATGAACCAGGCATCACGTGGAAGTTTTAAATGCAGATTCCTGGGGCCCACTCAGGATCTCCTGAATCAGAATCTGCATTTTCACAAGGTCCCCCAGATGATGCTGACACACTTTAAAATCTGAGAACTTAACTGTAGTTTACATTTTAAAGACATTTATTTACAAAGAAAAAGTGAATTGGTTCAAATAAAAACAGTTTGAATTAGTATGCAGATATATGACAAACCATGCTGGTTGTCCAAGAATATTTGGGAAACACTTGGGTACAGCATTTTGCCAATAAAACTAAGACCTGGGGATTCATCTCTCCAGAGACCAGTGTGTGCCACTGAACTACCGAGTACATTATCTGGGTCGAGAGGAGGGACAGTTCATTCAGTGCCAGGGCTATGGCCTTGGCCAGCAGCTTTACCCCAGACCTGCCCACCAAGGCTTTAAAACATGCCTCCGTGGGACTGGACTTCCCCTCATGCCTGGCTCTTACCCATCCTGTGCTGGTGATGTTTCCCAGCTGCTCTCTGCAAGGAAATGTAAACATATGTTTTCATGTGCCAGTCAAATTCATAACACTACCTAAAAGGTAACATGAAAGTTTTTGTTGATGTTTTCTTTATGCAATTTTAAAAATAACACACTTTAAGATAAAATACTTTGCTCTTCCATTTGCATCTATAGCTTCAGTGTGACTTGCTATTTCTTGCGAAATCCACCAGCCATTTTTATAATTCTGTCATCAACAATAGTGTCACAAAGTCAGACTACAGAAAAATGCTTGATTATTAATATCTGGTTAAGCAAATAGTCACTCACATCAATGATGAATGAGGATAGCTCTGCTATGAATTTTGGTTAATATTTGGATGAGTTCATTCATCAGCATTGTGAGTGACTTCTTTGTGAATCACATGATAATTTTCAGACACTGGAAGAATAGTCCCTCTAATTTTTGTTCCATTCCCAGTACAATAGCTACAGACATGACCCACTTTTAAGTTTAATCTGCATTATTAACATTTTCTGCATCCCTTTCTTAAATCTGGACAATCAACAAAACAATAATTCAACCCCTGATTTGTAGTGTTTGCCAGTTTCCATGGTGTAAATACTCTCACCATGGTTGATTTCAAACTACTAACATGATGTAAATGAACACAAAGTTGGGAAGAGATGTGCAGGAGCACAGCATTATGTGTTATTTCTACCACGCAAGTACCATTGATGTAAATTACCTCAGTAGCATAGATAATGATAAAATGCAAAATAATTAGCCAGTGATGTATTTATTACCCTTTTTCATATAACTTATTTGATTGTAACTTGATATAATCTAATTTTGAATGATGGCTACATAACCACCAGATCACAAAATTCCTGAAACTTTAACACTTGGCTTTTGTGAGCTTTTAGGAGCCAGCTTCAGCTCACGGCTGCCCCTGGCCACTCTGACTCCATTTGTCTGCCAGGGTACCCCTCTCCCACACAGCCCATCTGGCCAGGCCCCGGCCCCAGAGGGAGGAAGAAAAACCGGGCTACTGATCACAGGACTTGGTGAACCATGAGGGTATTTTAGAGGGATCTACCTTCTCTTTGAGGGAGACAGCTCTAATTTGGAGGGTCTTAAGTTGAGGCATTGGTGGAATCGGCAGCATTAAGTACTGGTTGTTAAGAGCACAGCACTGGGGTTGGCTGCTGGGCTTGAATCGCAGCTCTGACCCTCAGGGCCTTATGCTCCTTTTTTTTTTATTTTTTAAAATTTATTTCTTTTTGGCTATATTGGGTCTTCATTGCTGCACGCGGGCTTTCTCTAGTTGCGGCGAGCAGGGGCTACTCTTCATTGCGGTACGTGGGCTTCTCACTGCGGTGGCTTCTCTTTTTGCAGAGCACGGGTTCTAGCTGCCCAGGCTCAGAAACTGTGGTGCTCCATCTTAGTTGCTCCGCGGCATGTGGGATCTTCCCGGACCAAGGCTCGAACCCGTGTCCCCTGCATCGGCAGGCAGACTCTCAACCACTGCGCCACCAGGGAAGTCCGGGCCATTTGATCCTGAATAAATAGCTCAATCTCTCTGTGCCTCAGTTTCCTCATGTGAAATGGAAATAACAATGACACTTGCTCCACAGGGTTGTAAAGATTAAATGATATATGGACTTAAAGCAGTTAAGGGAATTCCCTGGTGGTCTGGTGGTTATGACTCTGCTCTTTCACCACTGGAGAGCTAAGATCCCACAGGCCACATAGCACAGCCCCCCCCCAAAAATAAAAAGCAGTTAACAAAGTGGCACAAAATGCTCAATATATATTAGTTATCATTAGTAGTATTCAACTCATAGTGGCTTTCTACAAACTCATTTGTCGGGTACTACATTCCTTGTTACACATAGAAAATATATATAGCCAATATTTGCATGATTTTAAGGTTCCAAAAGCCTCCACATGCATAACCTGATGGGAGCCTCATGGTGATCCCAGGAGGCAGTCATCATATGATTATCGTTCCCCACTCAATGTCATCTACGGGCGGAATGATGGCCCGGAGACACACAGCCACGGGCCAACCAGTCAGAGCAGGGTCCACGGGTTATGTTCTCCTTCAGCTGCTCCCAAGCCTTTAATGGACATTTTTGTTGAGCTCTTTATAGCCCCCAAACAGCAAGAACTGGCAGAACTACTACTGAGATGTGAGCCTTTTGACTTGGGATTTCTTAGCCAGTGAGTTAGGCTGGACTATTTGCACATAATTCTGTAAATAAGTATTCATACGTGGTAAAGATAGCAAATTCAGAAAGCCAGTAACTTAGGAGAGAAAGCAGTTTATTTTCTCCTACATCACTGCCTTGTAGACATTTTATCAGACTGCACTGAAGATAAATGAGGGAGAGCTCTCATGTTTTCCCTTTTCCCAAGCAAAAAGGAGTAATCAGAATATGTCCATCTTGCTCTGGGGAGAAGGTTCAAAGCACAGACCTTCCCCCTAAATTCACAGTGTGGTCAGATGGGTTTTTACAGGGAAACAGGGACTATCAGGTCAAATTTGTTCACTCCTTGTTTGAGCAAGGTGTGGGGCAATTGGAGCACTGGAAGGGGTTACAAATTCCCAACGTTTATCAAAATTACAAATGCCTACTTTTTTTGGTAGGGGGCCGTATTGGGTCTTCGTTGCTGCACGCGGGCTTTCTCTAGTTGCGGCGAGCAGGGGCTACTCTTCATTGCGGTGCGTGGGCTTCTCACTGCGGTGGCTTCTCTTGTTGTGGAGCACGGGCTCTAGGCTCGTGGGCTTTAGCAGTTGCAGCACACAAGCTCAGTAGTTGTGGCTCACAGGCTTAGTTGCTCCATGGCATGTGGGATCTTCCTGGACCAGGGCTCAAATCTGTGTCCCCTGCATTGCAGGCGGATTCTTAACTACTGAGCCACCAGGGAAGTCCACAAATGCCTACGTTTTTGATTCAGCAGTTCCACTACAGGAATTTACCCCTCAGAGATCCTCCCATGTATGGAAAATGAGGGACTGCATCATTGTTCATAATAGGCCAAGACTGGAAACAAGCTAAGTGTCCATCAGTGGGGAACTTCCAAATAATCATAGTACTTCCAAGCAAGGCATTACCATGCCGCCCTTAAAAAAAATGTAAGTGATCTATATATACTGCTATAGAATAATTTCTAAAAATATGTTAAGTACCAAAGCAAGGAGGGATGCTCATATGCATTTATTTATAAATATATGAAATATTTCTGGAAGGAGATATGAGAAACTAGAAACAGGAGAACAAAGTAAGTAGGGCACAGGAAGAAAAGGAGACTTTCTACTATATATCCTTTAGAAAATCTTTTGAATTTTATTCCATTTGTATGCATTATATGTTCAAACTAAATAAATGCTGGAGTACAAGCTGGTGTGGGCGCCGATAGAAAAAGAGCGATTTTCAAATCAAATGGCTGTTTCCTCTGAGTTAGAGGCTGCGGAGTGGTGACTGGAGAAGGTAAGACGGAAGGACGGGTTCAGGCCCTGGTTCCCCCTGCTCACCCTTGCCTCTCCACAGCAACAGACGGAGGTGGCCCGCAGGGCCCAGACCCAGGAAGAGAAGCTGGCTGCTGCCCTCAGGGTGGAGGTGCACAACACTTCCTGCCAAATCCAGAGCCTGCAGGCTGAGACGGAATCCTTACGGGCCCTGGTGAGTGGACCAGGAAGAGCCTTGGCCTTTCCTGTGTGAAGTTTTACTCTCAACTGTCTAACTGTAGTCATATGGGTTTCCCATCTCACAGCACATGAGTTCTGAGGCCTGCAAAGGATCAACCGATACCAAATGACAAATGTCGTAGACACAGTTAGTGCCCCAGTGAAATCCCCTTCATCAGGCTGCTGCCATGACTGTTGGCTGCTGACGCCACAGATGCCCAGAGACTTGCCCTCTGCCAAAAAGAAGACCTGGCCTAGGATGGTAGGCGTGCCCCCCCAGTCCTCAGCCATTAGCCAATGACTGACTGACAGTGGGGTTTAAAAGCCCAGTCCACTTGCTTCGAAGTGGACTCTGCTCTGTGTTGTAATCCACACTCCAGAGCTCTCCAAGGGATCAGGCTGTAGCCACAGTCCAGCCAAGACCACCTCCTGGCTTAACACTTTACATTGCCCTCAGCTGCTTTCCTTCTCCCCCTTTTCCTGAAAGGAACTCCTTAATTATTGGCATGTACCAGGATCCCTGTGTCTGACTCTGCTTCTGGGGAACCCAAGCAAAACTAGTAAGCTAGTTAGCTCTTCAGACTCACTGTGGTTTGTGGACGGATCTCTTGCATTATTAATTACTATTAGTAGTTAAAATGATTATTAATAATACAGTAATCCACCTTCTGATCTCTGGGATGGACTGAAGTTCTGTTAGGGTCAAGCACGGCTCCTCCTGGATGCCTCCAGGGGGCCATGTGTACTGAATCAAACCACGGGTGTTCTTACACACCAGAGTGCACGAAGGGGTTGGGTTGTATAATCCCTGTGCAGCTGAGGTAGTCTGGACGTCGTTGAGGCCCAAGAAGCCCCTCTCTCCCAGCAGCCTCAAGTCCTGGGCTATTTGGGTACCCATTCTTCCACCACCCCCCATACACCTCATCTCAGTATTGCCACCCATGACAGCTTCATCACAAACCACCAGCCCCACCTCCTGCTTTAGCCACAGCCTGCCACCAAGTTAGCTCAAGTATTTGCTCTAGTTGGTTCCCCTCAGAAACAATTTTTCCTCTGCCTATTGCCAAGATCATCCCATCACCCCCAGTTCCCTTCCTTCAAAGGTCTTCAGTTCACTTGGTCCGTTGTCCTCGGCAACAAGGTCACATGGTGCCCAGTCAGCTCAGGGAAGATGCTCAGTCTTGCTACAACACGACACACGTCTCATTGCTCCACTTTTCTCCGAGTCATCCTCTGATGGGATCTGGGTCAGTGCAAGGGGGTGTGAGGAAAGGATCTGAGGTGAGAAAGATCAGGAAACTACAGCCTAAATCACTGCTACTTTAACTAAAAAGTTGTCTGAAAGAGATTGCGTTGTTCAGTGTTATGTGGATTTTATGCTAATCAGTTTTATTCACCTGCCATAACCCTTGATAAACATCCTAATGTTGGGAATGCAGTTGCTTTAGACACAGTTAAGAGGTTGCCATTTCTCCCCCAGATGTCCTTGTGGCTGCCAAAATTGCCACTCTTCTGGTGATAGAAAGTTCCAGGCAAAAGGTGAGGGATGTATCCTCAAGCCACATCATCAAAAACAAAGCCTGGAGAAATTGCAGCCTAAGTAGCTGGTGCACATCACCAGCTCGTATTGCACACACATGTATTGGGAGCCTACTACGTGCTGAGCCCTCCCTTAAACTTGGGAGAGGCCATCAAGAATTATATGTTTCCTGTCTTCTAAACGCTCATCACCTGATTGGTAAAAGAAAACCAGTACACAAATGACAGAACAAAGCAGGGGTACTTCCTGTGTTCCCCAGAGTGGATGCTCCAGCAGTCTCCATCCTCACACGCCCCCAGCCCGCCCTTACCTCTGCCCCTTGGCAGATGCTGTCACTGGCACTGTTCTGCAGCGAAGATGAATGTCCTCCAACTTGAGGTCTCCGGCTTCCATTTCCCACCTCAAAATATCTCTGAAGCTTTATCCACCCTCTCCTCCCTTCGATAGACTCCACCTGTCCCCTGTTGCACCATCTGGGCCATTCCTCTATCTACTGTCCCCTCTCTCCTGCTTTATCAGTGTCCCCACCCCCTGAAATTGCCTGTGGGTAAAATAGAAAGTCTTCCTTTGCCAGACCTTCCAATACCACCCAACTCGGGCTTCATTTTAATGCCCAGAACTCATCCTTTGCTTTCCTACACTTGAGCCCTTGGATATGTTCTCCCATGTCTAGAAGGAGACTCCTCCCCCGACTCTGCCTCCTCTACCTGCTCCTGTCATCCACACCCTGGGCACAGGTGAGGTGGAGCTCACCAAAGTGCCACACCCACCGTGAAGCCTAGACCCTGACTCCAGAGCTGGGGTGATCCCTCCCACCTGCCACCCACTCACACTCAGAGCCCCTTGTTCATGTGGTTATATCAGCTCATGCACTGAACTCACATTAACTCCTGGAGGGCAGGGTCCATGTCTAATTAGTTTTATGTCCCCAAACCACTTGGTACAGTGCCCAAAACACAATTTCTTCAAAGTGATAGAAACAGTAATAAGAGCATGCTCACCTGCAATCTCTCATCAGAGCTTCATGGAAACATTAAGTAGGGTGGACTGTGACTGCATCCCATTTTGCCGAAGAGAAAACTGTGGTTCAGGGATTTGCCCACTAACACGAGTCATAAGTAGAGAGGCAGAGCTCTCTGGCTCTATCATGCACTAGACGGTGGCTGTCCTGTGGAGTTCGGGACGGGCACTCAGACCCTGGAGTCTTGAATCCTGGCTCCTCTACTCACTAGCTGTGTGACCTCCCGAAGATGCCGTTTTCTCCCTTGTACAGTGAGGATCTATTTTGGTTATCACATCCATCTGCTGTGTTAGTGGCTTAGGACAACAGGAAATCATTTGTTCATTTATTCAGCAATTTAGGGAGCACTCGGCAGAGATGGCTTTTCTCCATCCCATGTGGCATCTGCTGGGGCTGGAATGTCCAAGAATGGCTGCTTCAGCTCACATCCCCAATGCCTCAACTCTGCATCTCTTTTTCTCTCTCCACGTGGCCTCTGCACATACCTGGCTTTGACTTCCTCGTATCATGGCAGTCTTACATTGTTGGACATGGCATCTGGCTTCCCTCAGAGGGTGCGCACAGAAAGTACCAGGCCTCTTAACACCTGGGCTTGAAAGTCCCCGAATATCATTTATGCAGCATTCTGTTGGTCAAAGCAGTCACAGACCCGCCCAGATTCCACAGGAATCTGCCTCTTGATGAGACAGTGGCAAAATCACGGAGAGAAAGTGCAGGTGGGATGGAGATCATTGTTGCAGCTGCCTTTGGAAACGTGATCAACCACTGAACCATCATAGAATTTTCCTCATAAAGTCATTGGCATGATTAACTAGATAATGCAGGTCAAGCCCTTAGCACCATGCCCGGCACAGAGTCAATAAGTGGTATCTGTTATTAATTATCATTATAAAATTATTATTATAACCTCTAGTATAGTAGCCCCAAGTTGGCATCATCTGATCACCACACCTAAACCCCATGGTCCTGACTATTGGAACAAATAGGACAAGAACTCACCCCCCAACCAGAAGATGGAGCAGTGACGTGCTGGCTGGGCTCGGAACCCAGGACGGGCTGCCTCTGTCCGCTGTGGCTCTAGTAGATCAGAGTTCTGGTCGCTGGGCCTTGCAGGCAAGGTCAGGAACACAGATGAGCCAGAACAGGTAGCACACACGTGTACGGCTTTCCAACATGGCAGAGTTCATCCAGCCATCCTGCTACCCTCAGTCACAGCAACCTGTGCACACACAGGCCCTCAAAGCTATGTAAGCCTCAGACAGCCGAGCTGGTGACATTTTCAGCTCCTTTGCTAACAAGGCACTGTTTATAGCAGCAGCCAGGCATCAATAATGGTGTCTGAGGGCCCCTGAGCTCTGTGTTCAGTCAACTCAGACCAGGAATGGAATTCAGTCCAGAAATCACAGAAGGTCACTATTTTACTTTCCGGAGGGCTTAGCAATTTAAGGAAGTCCCTTCAGATCTCTAGAGACAAGAGTAAGCATGCTTTTGTGATCTCAGTTTGCTTGCTGGTGCTGTGTCGTGAGTGGGCCGGGGCAGGAGACCCACAGCATGGCTGATCATAGAGACTCAAGCACAGGCATCTCTGTGAGAACGAGGTCAACATGTCAGGGACATAGTGCAGAAGCTTGACTTGGACTCTAAGGGTGGAATGGAAAAGACGTGGCACCTCTGATAGGTGTTCCCATGAACCCACCTTGGGCAGTGGGTCCTAAGTCTTCAGCGAAAAACCCCAAGCCACATGGAAAAGTCACCACGTACACAGGGCAAAAACTATAGACAGGTGATCCAAACCTGATTCCATGAAAGGTTTTTCCAAATCACAGATGTTACAGGTCCAATGTCAACAACCACCACTCACAAACCAAGCAGTTCCCTGATAAACAAAGGGAGAAAACCCAGAGAGGTTGGAACGAATGATTCTCAAAGTCCAGGTGACCATTTCTGCATCCTCATTGCCATGGAGGGGTTTTCAGATCTCATCAGCAAAATAATAACCAGACCAGACACTGATCTAGATTTATTTCCACTAATCACATTTTGCCACCTGTAGACATACCTAGGATGGGAATCTGACTCAACTTCCTCATATCCTATGGAATTGGGAAGATTAAATAAGATAATATGGTGGCCTCTGCTTAACAGCAGCCATGATTCAAGATGACATCATGACCAAGAGTCTTCTATTTCAGCCACAGTGGTCAAAAAAGGGTATAGAAACTTGTTTCATCAAGACTTGACTCAGTCCAATTTAGAAAGGTATTTATTTGTTTCTTATGCGTTATATAAAATAAAAAGCCAGATGCTAAATTATAGAACTACATAATTACTACTACTAAAAGATGTTAAAGAGAGGGGCATACCATTTTTTTATTGGTCAGCCCTACAGTTTGCAGGGCTTGGTATATGGAAAGATGAGAAGAAAGTTTCAGTCTAATGGGGAGACAGATAGGGCAATAAGTGCACCATAATAAAAGTGCTGTCACTTGGGCAACACACACACACACACCTATTCTGTGCCAGGCCCTGTCCTGTCACTGGGGTTCCTGCTCTCAAAGAGCTCAGCATCTGCTAGAGCAGACATGCCCCTAAGAAGCTCAGCCCCCTATGATAAGTTCAAGGGCATGCATGTGCTTGGGTAGCTGTGAAACCCAGAGGAGGGACACCCTAACCCAGCCTGGTGGTGGCAGATGCAAGAGGGCATTAGGGAAGTCTTCCTAGGAGATGTAACCCCTGAGCTTGGACGTGGGGTGAATAGGAGTCAGCCAGGTGAGGAGAAGGGGAGATACAAGCCCAGATTTGGACTTTAGACAGCACACTGTGGCTGCTGTGGGGGGATACAGAGGGAGAGGAACCACAGGCAGGGAGATGAGCTAGGAGGCCATGGAGGTTACCCCAGGTGAGAGGTGATAAGAATCGATCTGGGGCATTGGTGGCTGGACAAGAGGGGGCACGTATGGGAAAATGTTTCCGAATGTACAAGAGGTAGGACTCAGTGATGACTGAATTTGGGAGGGAAGCAGGATCAGGGCCGTATCTTTCCCCGGTTTCTAGCTCATGTGGGTTCACCAGCTGGAGCACAGGAGAGGAGGGGCCAGCAGGTTCCAAAGGAAGCCAACGGCTCCATTTTGGACACCTTGATTTGAATAGGGCCCATGGCCTGCATATATTTCCAGTAAGAACCTCAGTACCGAGTCTGCTTGGGGCAGAGATCTGTGCTGGACGCATCAACACAGGAGTCATCCACAGAGATGACCAAGCTGCGAGTGGAGTGAGACCAACCTGCACAGCACAGCTCAGGGAGAGGAGGGGGCGAATGGGCAGCAAGGGGCAGAGGAACTAGCAAGATGTGCTACTAAAACACTAAAAAACCACAGTGAGTGTGTAGAGGCCAGAGACATTCGTTCTGACTGTGGGAATCTGGGAGGAATGCAGGAGGAGACTGCGTTCCAACTGGACGGTGGGTGGTGGTTCACCAAGAAAAAACACCTGCAAACTGCCTCGTGTGTGTGTGTGTGTGTGTGTGTGTGTGTGTGTGTGTGTGTGAATCTCTCTCTCTCTCTCTCTCTCTCTCTCTCTCACTTGTCCTCTCTTGTTCTCTCTCACACTCATCTGCCTCTTTTCTCATCATTCTCTCTCATCCGGCTCTCCAGTTCCTGTCTCTCTCCCCCTCCTTCTTCCTCTTCTCCCTCCCCACCTCCACCCCTGTTGGAAGGATCAGTGAATCAGACTAAGCAAGACTCTGGCCTCCCCAGGAGGATTCATTACTTCCCCACTGAGCCACGTCAGCCTGTC
Source organism: Grampus griseus (assembly GCF_964374135.1). NCBI lineage: Eukaryota > Metazoa > Chordata > Mammalia > Artiodactyla > Delphinidae > Grampus > Grampus griseus. The sequence continues at coordinate 33,026,298 of NC_138998.1, read as the reverse complement.
AAGGTCATCGTCCTGGGAGAAACAGAAAGACCAGGCCGATGCCAGCCCCTCCCACTGCTCTGCCCATCTCCCTCTTCCAAGGCCCTGCCCATCGGCCTTGGGTCTGGACCGTATTCCCTCTCTTGTAGAAACGAGGCCTGGAGAACACCTTGCACGATGCCAAGCACTGGCACGACATCGAGCTGCAGAACCTGGGCGCCGTGGTCAGCAGGCTGGAGGCGGAGCTCAGGGAGATGCGCACAGAGGCGGAGCAGCAGCTGCAGGCCCGCGAGCATCTGCTGGCACACAAGTGCCAGATGCAGCGGGACGTGGCGTCCTACCATACGCTGCTGGACCGCGAGGAGAGCAGGTGCGTCTCTGCTCGGCTTTGTTAGGAAAGGAGTAGATACTCTTGGGTTTAAACTAGACACTTTTTCAAACACTATAGAAGTAATTAGTGTAAAAAGGAGAAATCACCTCCCAAACTTCCCAACACCCAGCCCCACTCCCACAGCCTGTGTCCTTCCAGGATTTTTCTATTCATATATATGCAAATATATAGACTAAATACATTATGTACTTATGTATGTATACGTATATGTGTGGATGTTTGTATGCATTCATAGATGCAGACATACAGCCACACACCACAGACATACCTATATGTGATCATGCATACTTCCTACCATACATGGTAGCAGTTAGGAATGCTTTCAGCTGCCTGTAATAAAACCTAATTAGTGTAGCTATAAACTAATGCTCCTGAAACTTTAATATGCACTCAAAACATGCCAAGCCTGGGCACCTTTTTAAAATGCAGATTCTATTTCCGAAGGTCTGAGGTGGGGCCTGAAACTCTGCATTTCTGACAAAACTCTCAGGTGACGTCTATACTGATGGTCCACAGACCACACTTTGAGCAGCAAGGGCATAAACCATGTTTACCTAAGAGTTCCAGAAATGAGGTAGGCCAGGCTGCTCCGTGATGTCAGTCAGGTCCCAAGTTCATTTCATCCCTCTGATACACCATCCCTGTCTTCATCTTTGTCACCCCCAATTGCCAAATGCCTACCACAGCTCTAGACATCATAACCAGACATCATGCATGGCCAGAAAAGGGGAGGCAAGAGGAAACAGCAGAAAGGTTTTTCCCTGCATGGTTCACTCCTTTCTTCAGTGAAGGAAAAATGTTTTGGGAAGGCTCCAACAGACTTTTCCTTCTATCTCACATGACCAGACCTACCTGCAAGGGATGCTGGGAAAGCAACTATTTAGCTTTTCCAGCCTCCATACTGGAAAGAGCCAACAGGTTGGGAATGGCATGTATACGTCTATGTATATATATGTGTGTATGCGGTATATATACATATATGTATACACATATATGTGTATACACATACATATGTAGTCTTTTTTTAATGGGTAAGGATTCCTGTGGCATATGCATGAGCCTTGGGGCTTAGCTTCTTTGCCAGCTTTTTAAGGAAATTGAAGCCTTTATCACAATTCTGTATCATCATATTGCCCTCCAAGGTCCCTTCTGTGGCATACATTGAATGAGGAAGAGAATACATAGTAGAATAGCAGCTCTAAGAGACAACTTATCAATTACGTAGTACAACCCCTCCTGATTCCAGAGAGAAGAAGGCCAGAGCAGAAAAGGATTTGCCAGTGATCAAAATAGGAGGAAGAGGCAGAGCTGGACCAGAGCCTAGGTCTCCTGGGTCTCCAGTGTGCTCTGCACCATCCCTTTCTCAGAATGCAAGAGGGCCACATGGAAGCAACCTAACCCTTGCTCTTTCAGACAAAAACATGTCATCCAGCTCCTTTCCAGCTGTCTTTTTATTAGACTGATTTCTGTTGATTATAAAAGCTAGATGTTTGTAACAAAGCAAATTTTTTCAGATGCCTATGAATATCTGACTACACAAAATCGTATTAAACAAATCCAAAAAGTAACAAGATAGACTGAATTTACTTCAAGAATATAAGGACTCCATCCAGTGAGTGCCTGCTATGTGCCAGCACAGTCTTAAGCTCTATGTTATCGTCACTTCTCCACAAAACCCTGCCAGAACTACATCATTATCCCCACTTTACAGCCAGGAAACAAAACCTCAGAGAGCTTCAATCATTTGCCCAAGGTCACACAGCTAATTACCATGGAGGTGGGATTTGAAAGCCAAACTGTCTTGTTCCAAAGGCCAAATTCTTTCCGTGAGACACCTGCCTTTCGTATAATTCTGTTGTGATTTCTTTACTAATTTTCATCATCCATTGCTTGTCTCACTCAAATGTGTTTTTTGGGTTTTGTTTGTTTGTTTCAGCTAATGGAGAAACACCCTCTTTTCATGAAGAAGATGCTACCTTCCTCACCGAGTGACCAGCGAAGTTCCTTGAGGAGTCCCCACCCCCTCACACCCCACAACCCACATCTTCCCTCACCCTCCCCACCCCCATCCCAAACTGGATTCCCCAGCTGGCTCAGCTTGAGCTGAAAAGCTTCCTGGAAGTGGAGAGTGTCCTGCTGCCTGAATTCAAATAGTCTGTAGCTTGAGCAACCTCCCTTGCCCCTCTCCAAATAAATGCTTCGTGTGTGGCTTCCAGTCTGCCCACCTTGTTCAATCCACTGTCGGATGGAGATGGATATCACTTTACCTGCCTGGCCTTTCCTCATGGGGCCATTCTTAAAGGCTTCTGGAAGGGTCCCTGAGCGTGACACCATCTTCCTTGTTGTTCAAGGGTCAGCTGCCCTTGGGTTTATCAACATAAATGTGCCTCTTGGGCAAGAGTTGTGCTCATGGCAGGCAAGATTGCCACCACTGGAGGCAAAAACAACGTTCTTGCTACAGAGGGGGTCTGTGTGTATCATAACCACAGGCATCACCAAGTATTTGGGTGTCTTTAACGTGCTCTTCGTGGGTAGTAATGCACAGACACATCCACTTCAGTGCTGTTGTCAGAGCACTTCTCGATCAGCTTAAATGGAGCTTCAGTTTAAATCTGTGGGGGATGAATTAGGCTGTGGTTGCCTACACTTGCAGCCTCAGAATATACTTCAAGGGTCCTTCCCCAGCCCTCTCAGGGCCCAGGCCAGCCAAATATAGTTCATGAATCCGCCACATACCCAGCCAAGACTCCCCGGCCTTCTGATTAAAACTGAAACCACCACCTGTGTCCTAGCGCAGTCTCGCATGCCTCCAAAACCACACACACGCAGCCCAGACTTAATTTCTCAATTCTTCCCCCAAGCTTCTGTCAGTCCACCTGTCACACAGAATTGCAGACCAAAATATCCAAGCTGAGTCTCTGTCCTCATGTAAGCTGCTAATCCAGACAGAACGATGTGTCCAATATGGGCACATTGGAAGACACCCTCTCTCAGTACCTGGGCTTCCGAATAGCTAAGGCCGACATAAACAAATGAAATCTTATTTACCCTTAAGAAAGCTGGAAAGAGAAGCAAGGCAAGACATTAGGTCTCCCGGTTGAAATTGCTCCAGCTGCTTTCCCTTTTTGGCTTCCAGGATCAAAGAAATTGTAATAATAAGTCCTGTGGGCAGGACAGCTATTTACAGTTTGTATGGTACCTTCGCACAATTCCCTCTGTTGTCTGAGGCACAGAAATCATCAAGACACCACCTAATGCTGCATTTCAACAAAGCTGCATTTCAGCAAAGCACCAATCCCCTCTGCGGCTGCACACCCAGGGGTGCCCACGACTGAAACACTGGGCACCAGGGCCTCCCCAGAAGAGAGAGTGTGCGCCTGGCTATATCAAATGCCCATTCACTGAGGTCTGTTTCTTTTCTTTCTTGCTTGTTACAGTGAATTTTTGCCCCCCAGCCAAGACCTGAATCCCTAACCTAAACACAGATGGAGGGCCTCAGAAGGAGGTACTTCTGTGTCTGAATGGCTGTGCATTTTCCAGAACCTGGAAGCTGTCTCAGCCACGGGAGGAAGGGGAGAATGGATTTGCACACCCTCCTGAGTTTCCACCAGACGCACGCTGTGCCGGGCCGCACACACTCGGTCTCCTTGGCTCCGTAATCTCAAAGAGCAGCTGCCTTAAACCATTAAATTAATCATCCTTTGGCAGGGAGAGCCCAGCAGACTGGTGCTTCCAGTTCTCAGCACAGTTTCTTGCTGTTTCTAATGAGGCTTCATTAACAGGTAAGAAAAGGCACTGTTGACCCCCTGACTCCTCTGGGGCCTCATTTAACTCAGACTCCCTCTTACAACATCCAGTACAATTACACTCTGGCGGCAGTTCACTGACAGGTGGCAGGGAGGATGCTGCTTGTGCTGGTCTCAAGGACAGAGTGTTTGTTCTGGGACAGACCAGAGAAGGGCTCCCGACGGACTCCTCTGAAAGCGCAGACAGGCTCTATCTCCAGACGAGGTAACGAATTCCACTGGCCTCTGGCCTGGCTCCTGGAGCACAGTGTAAACTCCCACTGAGATTGCTAGAACATCCACTGGATTTCAGACCAAAGTCCTTAAGTCTCACCTTCATTATCATCTATGACACTTCCAAGCACCTGCTGGTGCCCAGACATTTTGTTGGACTTTGGGGATCCCAGTAAAAAGAAGAGACAGTTTCTGTGCTGGTGGGTTTACAATCTCTTTGAGGAGTTCACATGTGCACATAAAAGGAGAAACAAAGCAAAGCAGGCAGAGCAGCACATTACACTTTGCACAACCCCTTCACATAAAATTCAGTTTATCGTAGGAAACATGAACATAGACATTCAGATCTGATCTCTGTTGGTTTCGGTAAGATGATTCAACAGGAATCATCAAGCACCATGCTGGTCTCTGATTATCTCCAAATAGCACACAAATATTTTTTCCAGATTTATTAAGATAAAATTGACATACAACACTGTATAAGTTTAAGGTATACAGAATGATGATTTGATATATTGTGAAATGACTACCACAATAAGTTAACATCCATTATCTTAAATAGAGAGCAAAAATATTTTTCTTCCTTGTGATGAGAACCCTTAGGATTCACTCTCATTTTTTTTTTTTTTTTTTTGCGGTACGCGGGCCTCTCACTGCTGTGGCCTCTCCCGTTGCGGAGCACAGGCTCCGGACGCGCAGGCTCAGCGGCCATGGCTCATGGGCCCAGCCGCTCCACGGCATGTGGGATCTTCCTGGACAGGGGCACGAACCCGCGTCCCCTGCATCGGCAGGCGGACTCTCAACCACTGCGCCACCAGGGAAGCCCAGGATTCATTCTCTTAATAACTTTCATCTATACTATACAGCAGTGTTAACTATAGTCATCATGCTAACTATAACGTCATGTATGTTACGTCCCTAGTACTTATTTACCATATACTAGAAGTTTATACCTTTTGACCACCTTCATCCAATTTCCCCTCCCCCTACCCCCTACCTCTGGTAACCACAAATCTGATCTCTTTTTCCATGAGTTGTTTTTTTTTTTTTAAGGTCTCACATATAAGTGAGATCATACAGTATTTGTCTTTCCGTGTCTGACTTACTTCACTTGGTATAACGCATTCGAATTCCATCCATGTTATCACAAATGGCAAGATTTCGTTCTTTCTAATGGCTGAATAATATTCACTGTGTGTGTGTGTGTGTGCATGTGTGTGTGTGTATGTATGTGTGTGTGTAATCTCACAACTTCTTTATCCATTATCCATCAATGGACACTTAGGTTGTTTCCATACCTTGGCTTTTGTAAGTAATGATGCTATGAACATGGGGGTGCAGATATCCCTTTCACATAGTGTTTTCATTTCCTTTGGATATAGTCCCAGAAGTGGAAATGCTGGATGATGTGGCAGTTCTATTTTTAATTTTTTGAGGAAACTCCACACTGTTTTCCATAGCAATGGTACCAATTTACAATCCTACAAGGGTTCCCTTTTCTCCACATCCTCTCCAGCATTTGCTATCTTTTGTCTTTTTGATGCTAACCATTTTAACAGGCATGAGGTGACATATTGTGATTTTGATTTACATTTTCCTAATGATTAGTGATGTTGAGCATCTTTTCACTTACCTGTTGGCCATTCATATATCTTCTTTGGAAAAATGTTTGCATGCCCTTTGCCCATTTTTTAATTGGGTTATTTGGTTTTTTTTTTTTTTTATTGAGTTGTGTGAGTTCCTTATTATAATTTGGATGTTAACCCCTTATCAGATGTATAGTTTGCAAATATTTTTTCCCAATCCGTAGGTTGTCTTTTCTTTTGTTGATTGTTTCTTCTGCTGCACAGAAGCTTTTCAGTTTGATGTAGTCCCACTTGTTTACTTTTTATTTTGTTTCTTGTACTTTAGGTGTCATCCAAAAAATCATTTGTCAAGACCCATGTCAAAGAGCTTTTTTCCTATGTTTTCTTTGAGGACTTTTATGGGTTTCCATCTTGCATTTAAGTCTTTAATTCATTTTGAGTTAATTTGTGTGAGTGGTGTAAGATAAGAATCCAGTTTCATTGTTTTATGTGTGAATATCCAATTTTGCCAGTTACTGAAGAGACTGTGTTTTCTTCATTGAGTATTTTTGGCTCCCTTGTCAAATACTAGTTGACCATATATGTGTGGGTTTATTTCTGGGCTCTCAGTTCTGTTCCATTGGTCTATGTGGCTGTGTTATGCCAATATCATACTGTTTTGATTACTATAGCTTGAAATCGGGAAGTGTGATGCCTCCCACTTTGTTCTTCTTTCTCAGGATTGTTTTCACTATTCAGGATTTTTGTGGTTCCATGTAAATTTTAGAAGTGTTTTTTCTACTTCTGTAAAAAATGCCATTGGAATATTGATAGGAATTGCATTGAATTTCTAAATGGCTTTGAGTAGTCTAGACATTTTAACAATATTAATTCTTCTAATCCATGAACACAGAATGCCTTTCCATTTCTTTGTGTCTTCTTTGATTTCTCTCATCAGTGTCTTATAGTTTTCACTGTAGAGATCTTTCACCTCCCTGGTTAAATGTATTCCTAAGTATTTTATTGTTTTTGATGCTATCGTGCTATAGATATCCTTTCATAAACACACAATCTTTTTGTTTTGAGAAATGGTAAAAGAGGATGGTGCCTCTTTGGGGCAATTCTAGCATCTTATCTGGGGTTGCTGGACTTAGAAAATAAAAATACAAGGTGCCCAGTTGAATCTGAATTTCAGATAAATAAAGAATAATTTTTAATAGAAGTATGTCCCACATATTGTCTGAGACATATGTCTACTAAAAAGTTATCTGGCAGCCCTAATCATATCAGACAGAAACACTCCATACTTCATATCCCTGGACCTCAAATAATACATGAAGTTTTGTCCAGCATTTCTAGCTTGGATATTCCAACACACAAGAAGAGGAAGGGGTGACCCAGGCCATGTCCTTGCCCAGTCTTGATTGAAAACTCCGTCTCCTGACACAATAGCACAGGCAGGTCCAGTCATGTTCAAGAAATTAATCTGCTAGATGAGTGATGAAATAAAGCAAACTATTTTCTCCACGGAAGCGACTGGCTTAATTAGATCATATAGACTGGTTATTTTGAACAATAGATTGAGCAGGAACCAGAGTAGATCCCAGCATAGATGTGCTGTGCTGCAGAGTCAACAAAAACCCCCATTGTCCTGGTCATACACAAGAGGAAATACTCCATTTTCTCCAGCTCCTCCTGAGAGTGAAAAGTAATTCACACCCCAGGGAGTCAAGCTTTCAGTGTAGTTCTAGGATTGGACACAAAACCCATGTTGCATTTTAGGGGAAGGCATTTTGCAAAGTGGGTGAGCAACAAACTACATAATTTCTTTGGACAAGTCATAGATACTTTGTTGGCTTGTTGTTTTGTTTTGTGCAGCGAAATTTCTTATTGAAGGCCTGAACAGGAAAAATGTATAAACAAGGTTCACAATTTTAAACTAAAAAGCATACTTGGCAAAAAAGCGTACAAGTTGTTGCTAACCAGTGGTGCTCTGGGTGTTTTAAGAGGGAATCACAGGACGGGGGTGGTGGGGGGTGGTGAGGGGCGGGTGGCAGGAGTCAATAGACTAGTGGTAGGTTCAGCACCTCATCATTTAGCTACTGGTGACCAAGAGAAAAGAGGTAAGAGAAACATATAGGGTCATACACTGTCCTGGGAAAGTTAAAGAGTGGTTTTACACATTATTTTGGGAATTCAGTCTTAGCAGTTTACCTGAGCAACCATCATGCTCAGTAGTGGAAAACTCACTCCAAGATTAAATCCTCTTCCTCAATAACCATTTATGCAGCCCTGTTACATGTCACCATGGTAGGTGCCAAGGATACAGAGATGTACAAAATGTGAACCTGCCTTCAAATAACCTAGATCAGCACTGTCCAACAGAAACAGAATGCAAGCCACATATGTCATTTAAAACTTTAATAGTCACATTTTTAAAAGGGAGTGGGGGACAGGTGTATATATGTCAAACTAATTTTGATAACATTTTACTTAATCTCATTATATCCAAAATCCTATCATTTCAGCATGCAATTTATTAATTAGAAATTTTGCATTCTTTTGGGGTACTAAATCTTCTAATCTGGCTTATATTTTAGCCCTCTAGTCCATCTCAATTTCGATACTAAATTTTCATCAGAAGTACTTGATCTGTATTTAGCTCTCATAAAATTTATAGTTGAAAAAGTAGATTTACAAATCCAAGTTGTTCCAAACATACTTAAAAGTTTTCCAGTAAGTGAATTGAGGACCAAAAAATTGTTTTCCTTTGATGTTTACAACTATATTGACCACCTATATTCACCTTTTTCAGAAGAGTTCATGTAACTTTGAAGCAAAAGCATGTTAATTTCAAAACCACACCTGCCCAAGTTAAGTAAATCCACTCACTCTTGTGTCCAATTATTAATATCATGTTTAAGGAGGTATTACATAAATTGCAAAATCAATTCTAAATCTATAAATATCAAAAATGAAACATGTTTCAAATTTTTCTTGTAAGTTTTACAGGACAAATATTCTATACTGTTTCAATTTTTAAATTAAAATTTTAATTAAAATTAAACAACATTTTAGTTTGCAAGGCAGAAATAGAGACACAGATGTAAAGAACAAGATGGACATCTGATGGACATCAAGGGGGAAGGGGGGGTGGGATGAACTGGGAGATTGGGATTGACATATATACACTAATATGTATAAAACAGATAACTAATGAGAACCTGCTGTATATATAGCACAGGGAACTCCACTTCGCTGTACAGTAAAAACAAACACAACATTGTAAAACAACTATATCCCAATTTAAAAAAAAATTTTTTTTAATTTCAGTTCCTCAGCCACACTAGCCATATTTCAAGAGCTCAATAGCCACACATGGATGGTGGCTACCATATTGGACAGTGAAGATTAAAGCTGAGTAGAGGTGGGTGGGATGTACAATGGACTTAACCATGAAAACAACTGAGGTCATACTTGCAAGCTTATGTGAGAAGCCCTGCTTTCACTTCCCCAATTATGTCTGAAGTGCCTGGCAGGAGGATATCCCATAGTATCCTAAGTGAGTATAAATTGCGTGGCTGCCATTCCAACAGTTTTGCAGCCTTCCTCCAGGTAATCCTTCTATTCCACTGCACTGCTTCTCATAAACAGCTCTTTTGGAAGGAGTTCCCCTAGCAGAGCGCTTGGCCTCCTGTGACATAGGTCTTTCATTTTATGTGCATCCCTCTCCTTTCTTTGACCTCTTGGAAGGGGTAATGAATCAAGAGAGGCTCACATGACCTCACATCTAGCTCCCACTTGCTCAGCTGAACCATTCTGCCAGTTCCCTCTCCCTCATGGCGACTTTCTCTCCAAGGTCCCACAGCCTCTCCCTCAGTCTAGCTACATCAGGACTTACCACCAACCACTTCGGTTCCTAAGACAGATGTGAACCCCACATCTGGGCTGAATTCATATTCTTTTCTCGGCCCTGTGCAAATCAGGGTATGTGACCAGGCATCTGTTTCAATGTCCCCAGATATTTCCTAAGTTTTAAGAAACTCCTGAACTGTCCATTTTAGTTAGGGGGGCTAATCTCCCCAGAGCACAAAAGGGACCTCTAGGGAACAGGGCAGTCCAACTCCACAGGGTCTCAGCTGGACCCAGCCTGAGTGCCCTAATACATACTATGTTCATAGGAGTTAAGGCATCATTGATTACAAAATGCACCATTACTGGATGTAACCCTAAGAAATAAAACCACCCCTAATGGAAGTCTACTAGGACACCCCTGATAAAGCTGAGACACTAAAGGCCTCAGTTTATGGGTAAATGAGAATATACAGAAAAGAGATAGCAATGCGGAGAGGGGGAAGATGGCGGAAGAGTAAGACGCGGAGATCACCTTCCTCCCCACAGATACATCAGAAATACACCTACACGTGGAACAACTCCTACAGAACACCTACTGAATGCTGGCAGAAGACCTCAGACCTCCCAAAAGGCAAGAAACTCCCCACGTACCTGGGTACGGCAAAAGAAAAAAGAATAAACAGAGACAAAAGGATAGGGACGGGACCTGCACCAGTGGGAGGGAGCTGTGAAGGAGGAAAGGTTTCCACACACTAGGAAGCCCCTTCGCGTGCGCGGAGACTGCGGGAGGCGGAGCAGGGGAGAGCTTCGGCGCCGCGGAGCAGAGCACAGCAACAGGGGTGCGGAGGGCAAAGCGGAGAGATTCCCGCACAGAGGATCGGGGCCGACCGACACTCACCAGCCTGAGAGGCTTGTCTGCTCACCCGCCGGTGTGGGCGGGGCTGGGACCTGAGGCTCGGGTTTCAGTCGGAGCGCAGGGAGAGGACCGGGGTTGGCGGCGTGAACACAGCCTGCAGGGGTTAGTGCGCCACGGCTAGCCGGGAGGGAGTCTGGGGAAAAGTCTGGAGCTGCCGAAGAGGCAAGAGACTTTTTCTTCCCTCTTTGTTTCCTGGTGCGCGAGGAGAGGGGATTAAGAACGCTGCTTAAAGGAGCTCCAGAGACGGGCGCGAGCCGCGGCTAAAAGCACGGACCCCAGAGACGGGCATGAGACGCTAAGGCTGCTGCTGCGGCCACCAAGAAGCCTGTGTGCGAGCACAGGTCACTATCCACACCTCCCTTCCGGGGAGCCTGTGCAGCCCGCCACTGCTAGGGTCCCGGGATCCAGGGACAACTTCCACGGGAGAACACACGGCGCGCCTCAGGCTGGTGCAACGTCAGGCCGGCCTCTGCCGCCGCAGCTCGCCCTGCACTCCGTACCCCTCCCTCGCCCCGGCCTGAGTGAGCCAGAGCCCCCAAATCAGCGGCTCCTTTAACCCCGTCCTGTCTGAGCGAAGAACAGACGCCCTCCGGCGACCTACACGCAGAGGCGGGGCAAGATCCAAAGCTGAACCCCGGGAGCTGTGCTAACAAAGAAGAGAAAGGGAAATCTCTCCCAGCAGCCTCAGGAGCAGCGGATTAAATCTCCACAATCAACTTGATGTACCCTGCATCTGTGGAATACCTGAATAGAGAATGAATCATCCCAAATTGAGGAGGTAGACTTTGAGAGCAATATTTATTATTTTTTCCCCGTTTCCTCTTTGTGTGAGTGTGTATGTGTATGCTTCTGTGTGAGATTTTGTCTGTATAGCTTTGCTTTCACCATTTGTCCTAGGGTTCCATCCGTCCTTTTTTTTTTTTTTTTTTACTTTTAATAATATTTTTTTCTTAATAATTATTGTTTTATTTTAATAGCTTTATTTTATTTTCTTTTATCCTCTTTCTTTCTACTTTTTCTCCTTTTATTCTGAGCCGTGTGGATGAAAGGCTCTTGGTGGTGCAGCCAGCAGTCAGTGCTGTGCCTCTGAGGTGGGAGAGCCAACTTCAGGACACTGGTCCACAAGAGACCTCCCAGCTCAATGTAACATCAAACGGCGAAAATCTCCCAGAGATCTCCATCTCAACACCAACACCCAGCTTCACTCGACCAGCAAGCTACAGTGCTGCACACCCTATGCCAAACAACTAGCAACACAGGAACACAACCCCACCCATTAGCTGAGAGGTTGCCTAAAATCATAATAAGTCCACAGACACCCCAAAACACACCACCAGACGTGGACCTGCCCACCAGAAAGACAAGATCCAGCCGCATCCACCAGAACACAGGCACTAGTGCCCTCCACCAGGAAGCCTACACAACCCACTGAACCAACTTTAGCCACTGGGGACAGACACCAAAAACAACGGGAACTATGAACCTGCAGCCTGCAAAAAGGAGGCCCCAAACACAGTAAGATAAGTAAAATGAGAAGACAGAAAAACACACAGCAGATGAAGGAGCAAGATAAAAACCCACCAGACCTAACAACTGAAGAGGAAATAGGCAGTCTACCTGAAAAAGAATTCAGAATAATGATAGTAAAGATGATCCAGAATCTTGGAAATAGAATAGACAAAATGCAAGAAACATTTAACAAGGACCTAGAAGAACTAAAGATGAAACAAGCAATGATGAACAACACAATAAATGAAATTAAAAATACTCTAGAAGGGATCAATAGCAGAATAACTGAGGCAGAAGAACGGATAAGTGACCTGGAAGATAGAATAGTGGAAATAACTACTGCAGAGCAGAATAAAGAAAAAAGAATGAAAAGAACTGAGGAAAATCTCAGAGACCACTGGGACAACATTAAATGCACCAACATTCGAATTATAGGGGTTCCAGAAGAAGAAGAGAAAAAGAAAGGGACTGAGAAAATATTTGAAGAGAGTATAGTTGAAAACTTCCCTAATGTGGGAAAAGAAATAGTTAATCAAGTCCACCAAGCACAAAGAGCCCCATACAGGATAAATTCAAGGAGAAACAGCCAAGACACATATTAATCAAACTGCCAAAAATTAAATACAAAGAAAACATATTAAAAGCAGCAAGGGATAAACAACAAATAACACACAAGGGAATCCCCATAAGGTTAACAGCTGATCTTTCAGCAGAAACTCTTCAAGCCAGAAAGGACTGGCAGGACATAGTTAAAATGATGTAGGAGAAAAACCTACAACCAAGATTACTCAGCCCAGTGAGGATCTCATTCAGATTTGATGGAGAAATTAAAACCTTTACAGACAAGCAAAAGCTGAGAGAGTTCAGCACCACCAAACCAGCTTTACAACAAATGCTAAAGGAACTTGTCTAGGCAAGAAACACAAGAGAAGGAAAAGACCTATAATAACAAACCCCAAACAATTAAGAAAATGGGAACAAGAACATACATATCGATAATTACCTTAAATGTAAATGGATTAAATGCTCCCACCAAAAGACACAGACTGGCTGAATGGATACAAAAACAAGACCCATATATATGCTGTCTACAAGAGACCCACTTCAGACCTAGAGACACATACAGACTGAAAGTGAGGGTATGGAAAAAGGTATTCCATGCAAATGGAAACTAAAAGAAAGCTGGAGTAGCTATTCTCATATCAGACAAAATAGACTTTAAAATAAAGACTATTAGAAGAGACAAAGAAGGACACTACATAATGATCAAGGGATCGATCCAAGAAGAAGATATAACAATTGTAAATATTTATGCACCCAACATAGGAGCACCTCAATACATAAGGCAATGGACAGATCATCCAAAATGAAAGTAAATGAGGAAACACAAGTTTTAAATGATACATTAAACAAGATGGACTTAATTGATATTTATAGGACATTCCATCCAAAAACAACAGAATACACATTCTTCTCAAGTGCTCATGGAACATTCTCCAGTATAGATCATATCTTGGGTCACAAATCAAGCCTTGGTAAATTTTAGAAAATTGAAATTTTATCAAGTAACTTTTCTGAACACAACGCTATGAGACTAAATATCAATTACAGAAAAGATCTGTAAAAAATACAAACACATGGAGGCTAAACAATACACACTAGTTAATAACGAAGTGATCACTGAAGAAACCAAAAGGAAATCGAAAAATACCTAGAAACAAATGACAGTGGAGACATGACGACCCAAAACCTATGGGATGCAACAAAAGCAATTCTAAGAGGGAAGTTTATAGCAATACAATCCTACCTTAAGAAACAGGAAACATCTCGATTAAACAACCTAACCTTGCACCTAAAGCAGTTAGAGAAAGAAGAATAAAAAAACCCCCAAAATTAGCAGAAGGAAAGAAATCATGAAGATCAGATCAGAAATAAATGAAAAAGAAATGAAGGAAACAATAGCAAAGATCAGTAAAACTAAAAGCTGGTTCTTTGAGAAGATAAGCAAAATTGATAAACCATTAGCCAAACCCATCAAGAAAAACAGGGAGAAGACTCAAGTCAATAGAATTAGAAATGAAAAAGGAGAAGTAACAACTGACACTGCAGAAATACAAAAGATCTTGAGAGATTACTACAAGCAACTCTATGCCAATCAAATGCACAAATTCTTAGAAATGCACAACCTGCCAAGACTGAATCAGGAAGAAATAGAAAATATGAACAGACCAATCACAAGTACTGAAATTGAAACTGTGATTAAAAATCTTCCAACAAACAAAAGCCCAGGACCAGATGGCTTCACAGGCGAATTCTATCAAACATTTAGAGAAGAGCTAACACCTATCCTTCTCAAACTCTTCCAAAATATAGCAGAGGGAGGAACACTCCCAAATTCATTCTACGAGGCCACTATCACCCTGATACCAAAACCAGAAAAGGATGTCACAAAGAAAGAAAACTACAGGCCAATATCACTGATGAACATAGATGCAAAAATCCTCAACAAAATACTAGCACACAGAATCCAACAGCACATTAAGAGGATCATACACCATGATTAAGTGGGGTTTATTCCAGGAATGCAATATACATTGCAGGATTCCAGGATTCTTCAATATACACAAATCAATCAATGTGATACACCATATTAACAAATTGAAGGAGAATAGCCATATGGTCATCTCAATAGATGCAGAGAAAGCTTTTGACAAAATTCAACACCCATTTATGATAAAAGCCCTGCAGAAAGTAGGAACAGAGAGAACTTTCCTCAACATAATAAAGGCCATATATGACAAACCCACAGCCAACATCACCCTCAATGGTGAAAAACTGAAACCATTTCCACTAAGATCAGGAACAAGACAAGGTTGCCGACTCTCACCACTCTTATTCAATATAGTTTTGGAAGTTTTAGCCACAGCAATCAGAGAAGAAAAGGAATCCAAATCGGAAAAGAAGAAGTAAAGCTGTCACTGTTTGCAGATGACATGATACTATACATAGAGAATCCTAAAGATGCTACCAGAAAACTATTAGAGTTAATCAATGAAATTGGTAAAGTAGCAGGATATAAAATTAAAGCACAGAAATCTCTAGCATTCCTATACAGTAATGATGAAAATTCTGAAAGTGAAATCAAGAAAACACTCCCATTCACCACTGCAACAAAAAGAATAAAATATCTAGGAATAAACCTACCTAAAGAGACAAAAGACCTGTATGCAGAAAATTATAAGACACTGATGAAAGAAATTAAAGATGCTACAAATAGATGGAGGGATATACCATGTTCTTGGATTGGAAGAATCAATATTGTGAAAATGACTCTACTACCCAAAGCAATCTACAGATTCAATGCAATCCCTATCAAACTACCACTGGCATTTTTCACAGAACTAGAACAAAAAATTTCACAATTTGTATGGAAACACAAAAGACCCCGAATAGCCAGAGCAATCTTTAGAATGAGAAATGGAGCTGGAGGAATCAGGCTCCCTGACTTCAGACTATACTACAAAGCTATAGTAATCAAGACAGTATGGTACTGGCACAAAAACAGAAATATAGATCAATGGAACAGGATAGAAAGCCCAGAGATAAACCCACGCACATATGGTCACCTTATCTTTGATAAAGGAGGCAGGAATGTACAGTGGAGAAAGGACAGCCTCTTCAATAAGTGGTGCTGGGAAAACTGGACAGCTACATGTAAAAGTATGAGATTAGATCACTCCCTAACACCATACACAAAAATAAGCTCAAAATGGATTAAAGACCTAAATGTAAGGCCAGAAACTATCAAATTCTTAGAGGAAAACATAGGCAGAACACTCTATGACATAAATCACAGCAAGATCCTTTTTGACCCACCTCCTAGAGAAATGGAAATAAAAACAAAAATAAACAAATGGGACCTAATGAAACTTCAAAGCTTTTGCACAGCAAAGGAGACCATAAACACGACCAAAAGACAACCCTCAGAATGGGAGAAAATATTTGCAAATGAAGCAACTGACAAAGGATTAATCTCCAAAGTTTACAAGCAGCTCATGCAGCTCAATAACAAAAAAACAGACAACCCAATCCAAAAATGGGCAGAAGACATAAATAGACATTTCTCCAAAGAAGATGTACAGACTGCCAACAAACACATGAAAGAATGTTCAACATCATTAATCATTAGAGAAATGCAAATCAAAACTACAATGAGATATCATCTCACACCAGTCAGAATGGCCATCATCAAAAAATCTAGAAACAATAAATGCTGGAGAGGGTGTGGAGAAAAGGGAACACTCTTGCACTGCTGGTGGGAATGTGAATTGGTTCAGCCACTGTGGAGAACATTATGGAGATTCCTTAAAAAACTACAAATAGAACTCATATGACCCAGCAATCCCACTACTGGGCATATACCCTGAGAAAACCATAATTCAAAAAGAGGCATGTACCAAAATGTTCATTGCAGCTCTATTTACAATAGCCTGGAAATGGAAAGAACCTAAGTGTCCATCATCAGATGAATGGATAAAGAAGCTGTGGCACATATATACAATGGAATGTTACTCAGCCATAAAAAGAAACGAAATTGAGCTATTTGTAATGAGGTGGATGGACCTAGAGTCTGTCATACAGAGTGAAGTAAGTCAGAAAGAGAAAGACAAATACCGTATGCTAACACATATATATGGAATTTAAGAGAAAAAAAATGTCATGAAGAACCTAGGGTTAAGACAGGAATAAAGACACAGATCTACTAGAGAATGGACTTGAGGATATGGGGAGGGGGAAGTGTAAGCTGTGACAAAGTGAGAGGGTGGCATGGACATATATGCACTACCAAACGTAAAATAGATAGCTAGTGGGAAGCAGCCGCAAAGCACAGCGAGATCCCCTCGGTGCTTTGTGACCACCTAGAGGGGTGGGTAGAGAGTGTGGGAGGGAGGGAGACGCAAGAGGGAAGAGATATGGGAACATATGTATATGTATAACTGATTCACTTTGTTATAAAGCAGAAACTAACACACCATTGTAAAGCAATTATACTCCAATAAAGATGTAAAAAAAAAAAAAAGAGAGAGATAGCAAGAAAAAGACAAGCAGAGTAGGACAGCAAGAGAAGGTTCAGCCAGACCCTGAAGCTTACACGATTTGGAACCATCTTTAGGAAAGGAATAAAGAATATCTTTTTCTTGCAAATTTTACAAAAACAGATGAACATATGAAGCTGTGACTCAGGCCCCTTGCAGGGCCTTGGAAAAGCAGCACAAGTGAGGGGCCTTGAAGTTTTAGTTTCATTGGCTTCAGGTAGATCTGTTTCTGCCCCCAAGGGACTGGTAGAAGCAAATAGAAATCCTCTGTGAATGAATTCAATTTCAATCCAATTGGAAAGCAGTAACACATCATCACTGTTATCATATATTGATTTCAGAGATGTTAAAGTGTGAAACAATGTGCTTCTTAGGACCAATGAAATATGGTATTTATAAAGGAAAGTGGTAATATAAATTTTGGCCCTGGTTTGGCTTAAACAATAACAGCAACAACGATGACGATGATGATGATGATGGCTACCATTTATCAAGCTCCTTCAGTGTGCCAGCCTTCTTATAATGCTTTTCTCTGCCCCCCATGAGAGTTTAGTGCCACCACCAAAGACTTGAAGATGCAGGGTGGTGGTTCCTACCTTATGCCCAACTAACTCACCTGGGTGGTCAGTGCACAGTCAGGTGGGTCAGGGAGAATGATCACAGAGTAAGCAAATGGTGAGGGGGATCACAGCAAGATTGCAGGGGTGGTATTTTCACTGGAGCAAATCCACATAGCCCTGGCACCTGGTGTGCCTCTATTGACCCGGAAAATGCTTTTATCCCCACCCTCTCCTGTCCCTCCCGGCAGGGACAAAGGTATACATTTCCTGTCTTGCCTCCGGCCATGTCTGCTCCCCTGCACTTGGTCATAATGTATTCTAAAAGGACCCAAGAACACCAAGCTGATACATTACATGTTTTCATGATGCTAATTGGACTTGGTGGGCCCAAGGAGCTAGCATCTAGGTGCCTCAGTAAGGTACCTTCATGCCAGATGGGGGAGATAAACCCTATGAACATGGGTGAAGCCTCTGAGGGTCCAGTGGTCTGGGGTTGTTGGGATAGACCTTCTAAAGTGAGACACACGCTGTACTTTACACACCAGCCACCACAAGGAAAGGGGCGCAAAGCTAGATTTCCAGAAGCAACACAAAGTGTATTTGTCTGTAAACTAAACTCAGTAACCCACCCATAAGGCTACAACGTTTGGGATTTGAAGGGTTTTTTCTTTTGCTTATTATTTTGACATAATTTCAAACACAGAAGAGTTGAAAGAATAAATTTCAAAGAATTCCTGTATTCGCTTCACTCAGATTCCACAAATATTAACATTCTAGATAGATGATGACAGATAGATGAGAGATGGATAGATAGATGGATAGATAGATAGATTGATAGATATAGATAGATAGAAAGATAGATAGATAACCATCCCAAAATTCTTAATGCAGTATTAAGCTTTATGAACTTCAGACATATATATGCTACAAACTTACAAAAAATTATTTTAAAGTTAAAGTATTAAAATTTCTTGTATACTTATCTAGCTCTAGAAATTTTGACTGGCAAACATTGAGACAAAAACTTTAAATTTGGGATTTATTGTTTAAAATTTATAAAATTAGGTAATAATTTCTAATTAGTAGACTATTTTTTATAACGGTTTTAGGTTTACAGAAAAATTGAGCAGATTGTACAGAGACTTCCTGTATACTCTCTCTCCCACACAGAGTGTTCTCTATTATTAACATCTTGCATTAGTGTGGTACCTTTGTTACAATTGGTAAACCAATATTAATACATTATTATTAACTAAAGTCCATAATTTACATTAGAGTTTGCTCTTTGTGTTGTACATTCTTTGGGTTTTGATAAATGTATCCACCATAACAGTATCATACAGAATAGTGTCACTTCGCTAAAGATCCTCTGTGCTCTACCTATTCATCCTTTCCCCCTCCTGGCACCCCTGGCAACTACTGATCTTTTTACTGTCCCTATAGTTTTGCTTTTTCCTGAATGTCATATAGTAGGAATCATACAGCATGTAGCCTTTTCAGATTGCTTTCTTTCACTTAGCACTATGAATTTAAAGTTCCTGCCTGTTTTTTCATGGCTTGATAGCTCATTTCTTTTCATTACTGAATACTATTCCACTCTATGGATGAAATATGGCACACTAATTTGTTTATGCATTCATCTATTGAAGGAAATCTTGGTTGCTTTCAATTTGGGGCAATTATGAATAAAGCTGCTACAGACATCTGTGTACAGACTCTGTGTGGACATAAGTTTTCAACTCATTTGGTTGGAATATTATGTATTACTTTATAATACATGTTTTGGTTTTATATAGTATCAATTCTCTATACTAGAAAACATGCAATTGTTAGCACAGCTACACCCTTTCTCTTTTTCTTTCTCTTTCCCTCTTAGTTTTTTTTTTTTTTTTTTTTTTTGGCTCACGTCATTTTTACTTAATCAAGGTTTATAGTATTCACATTCTTTTCTGAAACTATAATTCCTTTTGTTGTCCAGCCTTGGTCTGTCTATATTTAAATGAACTATGGTTACTTTAACCACAGCTTTGTCATTCTTGGATTCTTTATTGTGTTTCATCTCTTGGTTAGATAGATTTATCTTTAATGAATTTTCCAAAGTGTTGATGGCTGATGGGAACTTGACTTCCTGACTTACTTCATGTTTGAACATGTCTGACTGATTCTGCTACATTTGGGTAAGAATTGACTAGGTACACTGTTTCTGGGTCACACTTTGTTTCCCTCAGAACTTGGCTGACTTTACTTCATAGTCTTTGGCTTGGACTTTTAAAGTCTAAGGCCAGTCTAACTCCTACCTCTTCTTCCTGTACACCTAAATAATTTTCCTCCATTTTTTCAAGTTCTTAAATAAATCAGAATGTAGATCTGCTTTAATCACCATCATTCTTGATCAGTTTTTCCAAGTATGTGATATGCCCTTTCGGCCTAAAAATTTTATTCTTCTTTCATTTCAAGGCAACTTTTTTGTATTACATCTCTGAATATTTTTTCTGTTCCATCTGTGAGAGTTTCTACTTCAAAGCCATCAAAGGGTCATCTTTGCCCTCTTCATGTCTATCATCTCCTGTCTAATTTAAAATAATTTTTTCTCCTTTCCTCTGCATTCATTCTGATTATCTCAAGACTCCTCACCAAAATTTGACTTTCAGCTACATCTATTCATAACTGTATTGGGTTTATTTATTACATATTAATAGTATTAACTTTTATTTAGCTTTGCAATATCCTCTTCAACCCATTCTGCTGTCTTGCTGATTATCTCATAGATATTATCATATTAAATTAAGAATCTACATGTTCTTTTAGTGCAAAGCACTTATGGAGAATATGCCCCAGGTTAAGGGTGATATTTTCTTCCATGCTGGTATCTTTCTATGTTGTTTATATTTGAATCATTTATTCAACATAGATTTGAGTACCTACTACTGCAAGACAGGGTTTTGGTCTCTGGCAGTATCACAAAACAGAAAAATTTCTTGCTTTCATGGTACTTTTGTTGTGTGGATGTGTTTGTGTGTGTACATAGAGTGTGTCTGTGTATTTGGGTTTGCTATGATATGTTTACATAATAACTATATCATTTTTTGCCATTTTACTGATAGTTAACCTGGGCTGTGCTACCCAGATCTTTCATTTCTCTAATAAAGTGAGATTGAATTTACCTTGACATTTGTTTTCCTGTTCTCTGGAACCAGTTTGAATTCCCTTCAGGGCTTCAGATTAAATTATCCATGTTGATTTTAATCTACTTTTCTGTAGCCTGAGGATAAAATTGTTGTGATTAAATTTATGGACTTCAACCTTACAAATAGGAATTCAGTTTGTTGTCATAACAAACTTTTCTTTATAAACTTAATTACAAACTATATAACTACATTTTCAAAAAGTTGGAAAAGAATAAAGCCACCTCTGTATGAGTCTATTGGACAACAATTTATATGTTTTTTATTTGTTTGTTTGTTTTAGTAACTGGACCATTACCTAAAAATGAAAAAGCTGAGGAACCAATAGAAGGAGCCCACGGTCTCCATGGTAACCTGTAAGAACATGCATTATATGACTCTGAAAACCCCTTATTGACTATTTAGGAGCAAACCACTAAGTTTTTTTCCAAACGACTGAGCAATCCTGAAGGTATTCCATATCTTGGTTATATTTCATCACAAAAATAACCATATGCTTAATTATGATCCATGTGCAAGTGTAATTTCATTTCTGTCCAAACTGGAAATACAGCTTCCACGTTCTCCTTTGTCTTCCTCTCAGTCAAGAATCACGTTGATTTCTTGGGTGGAATGGGAAGGAATGGTGTCAAGTATCAGAAATGAAATATGTCCTCTCTAGGTTGTCTCCAAAACCAAAGAAGAAAGCAAGAGGCAGGACCTTTGGCAAATTCAACAAACACAAAACTGTCTTAAAGTATTCACAAAGAAACTTCAAGGACTGACTCTCAAAGGAACCAAATACAGAATGATAACACCAACTCAGACTAAAGAACACTCTTGCCTCCAATCATAAAATGTATCTCTGAGTTTCCTGGCAGCCAGGACAAAAAGGAAAATAAAATAGGTGTCATTCTTTTTGCCTTATAAATGAATGTTTTGCAGATTATTGCAAGACTCCAAATTTTTCCCATCTTTGCACTCTGAAAGGACAATTTTTACATGGATCTTTGTGTATAGGATCATGAACAATGGAATAGACAACATTCTCAAAATATACGGAGAGATCTACTTATGTCTTCTATGATTCCAGATATGAAGACAATAAAGAAAGATGTAGTTTTATAAAGTCAATGCCACAAAAGGAATTCTTCGAAGTCCTGTCTAGATTAATGAATTCCTTGTGCGGCTTTCTTCTTACTCAGTGTTCTATTTTCCACTGCTCCTGCCTTTGTGCACTTTCTGTGATTCTGTTTCTCTCTTGGGCATAAAAGCCTCATCTGTTACAAGCCATTGTTCAACAAACCATTCTGACAGCCAGAAGAGAATGAGTAAGCTGTTGTCAGAAGCAGGTCATGGTGAAAGCAGGAAGCAGGAACCATTCTTCCACTGACGCTCTCTCACCTCTGCACGGCCCTTATATCTGCCACCCGTGGTGGGACCTCACTGATCTCTGGGCTTACAACTTCCCACTACCATATCCCTGTCTAGGCTCACCTCTCAAATACTGCCACAGCTTTAAGATTACCTCCTCTCTCTTTGTTTTTTTAAATTAGTTTATTTTCATTGAGGTATAGCTGATTTACAATGTTGTGTTAGTTTCAGGTGTACAGCAAAGTGATTCAGTTATATATACATATATATCTATTTTTTCAGATTTTCCCTTATAGGTTATTACAAAATATTGAGTATAGTCCCCTGCACTATGCAGTAGGTCCTTGTTGGAGATTACCTCCTCTCTTTATTTTCTATCAAAACCTCTCTGTCCTCAGGGCTGAGTGAAGCATCAAAAGGAAATTTTGTATATCAATCCAGGTTCAATCAGGGAAGCAGAACCGCAGTGAGCTCTGGGATAACGGATTTGGAATTAGACCTTATACAATGATGGGAAGAGCTTGGAAGTGGAGGTCAGAAAGGAGGAGTGAGATGAGAGAGTCACCAGCCTGTCAATCAAAGAAGTACATCCGCTGTTGAAGTGGGATGCGAAGGGGAAGCTGATGGAGAAACGTGTACGAAGCTGTGCCTGTGTGGGCTGTGGGTCCACAGCATCTGGTGATGGGCCTGGGGCTGCCGGTGGTCATCAGGGACAGCACTTGGATGGAAGAGCTTGCCTCAGAGCTCAGGAGGGCCAGGGCGAGCCGGAACGTGCTGGCACCTCTTCACCTGTCACTGCCTCTAACCATGATGACATCCGAGAGTAATGCCTTCTGCTTCTCTTTCACCTCCCGAATTTGGTGCAGGTTCCTCTTTTGGCCAACTCTAACCTGAAACCATACAGGAAAGGGGATTCTGGAAACATAGTTCCCAGTTAACCAAGTTGACAATAGAACAATCCAGCAGAGTATCTTTAGGTTAATTCACACAGAGTTGCAAATGCCTGATACTCTCTGTGAACGCCTCTGAGAGGGATACTTTCCAGTGAAGCTTTCAGGGATCTCAGGCACTGGCAGGCCAGTGGCGAACATCCTGGGAGCGGGGTGGGGGTGGGGGATAAGATAGCTTCCTGCTGCCCTCGTTACTTGCTCCAGGGCTTTACAACCTCTCCATCAACAAACCCCTGATCAGATACGACAGTAAACATAGACTCAGGAGGACTGGGATCGTATCCCAAAGAAACACACTACAAACTCACGATTTATTTAAAGTCTTCTCTTTTATCTCTATTATTCCTGCAAATCCTGTGTCTTACTTTGCTAGTTTCAGTATCAAAATAAATTTTAAGTTGCTTACTGGATACATGTCTTAATTTTTTTCTCCTCTAACCATTCCCTTACATGCAAGAAGATGCACGCATTCATCCTGTGGCTTCAAAAGCCCCGACCACACCACCGTATAACCCCTGGGAAGTGCACATCCAAAGCTGAGGAACATAGGCTTTCCCTTGAAAAGTGGCTCAGCTAATCAGCCACTTCCCTGCTTCAAACGTCCAAAGACTCCTGACCGCTCTCAGGATCAAGCCCAACCTCCCTAGCCCAGCATTCAAGGCCTCCATGATCTGGGATCACCCGCTTCTCCTGCCTCTCAGCACACACTCCTACCTCCTGAAGACTCCCTTCCAGCGCTTTCCTCAGGGTCCCTGACCACCCTGTGCTCCTGCTGCTTCCACACCCTTCCCCGTGCTGTTTCCTTTCCTCTGCCCCACTTTTTTGCCTGAAGAAATCTTCCTCAAGCCTCAAGACCCCACTCATATGCCTGTCACATCCCTGAAGCATCCCCCCTCCAACTTTGTTTGCACCATTAGTGCCACGACTTCCACTCCATTACCTGTTAGCATTTTGTCTGGCTTCCCAGGTGGGCTGTGAGTGCCTCAAGGCAGACACTGTCAGAAGCCTACCCAACAGCCATGCCCCTCTTCCTCCTTGCAGACAGAAGACCAATCATATTTGGAGAAATCACGATTAGGCTAAACATGTCATGGCAATCCCATAGTCCTCTGCCAGTGAGTGTCATAAGCTTGGGCACGTGGCTCATTTCTGGTCATTAGGGTGTAGAGAGGATATGCCAGAGCATGTGCTCTCTCTCTCTCTCTCTCTCTCTCTCTCTCTTTCTCTCTCTCTCTCTCTTTCTCTCTCTCTCTCTCTCTCTCTCTCTCTCTCTCTCTCTCTCTCTCTCCCATGTAGGACACAGCAGGAAGACAGCCATCTGCCTGCCAGGAAGAGAACTCTCACCAGAAACTGAACCCTGAAAAACCTTGACCTTGGACATTCAGCCTTCAGAACTATGAGAAAATGAATTTCTATTGGTTAAGCCAACAAGTCCATGGCATTTTGTTATAGCAACCCCAGCTGCTAGTTGATAATGCTTAAATAGCTGAGATTTGCTAAGTTCTTGCCATATGCTAGACACTGGTCTAAGTATTTTTTAAGCACCAATTCATGTAATATTCACAACTTTCCAGTGAAGTAGGTACAGTTACGATCTTATCCATCATACAGATAAGAATCTGAGGCACAGAAAGGCTGAGTACTTGGCCCTAAATCATGAAGCTGACAAGTAGCAGACCTGGGATTTGAACAGAGGTCATCTGGCTCCGCATTCACACTCTCAACCTCCATAGTATTCTACCGCTTCTCAAGGGCTGGCCTTATCTGATTCCTCTTACAATTCTCCAAGACCAGCACAGCGCCTGATCCTTGGTAAGGCATTTACTGAGCGTTGATGTTCTAGGCAATCTGCCAAGCTTTGTCAACAACCATCAATTTCAGCCTCGCAACAAGCCTATCAGCATGGAGGCTGAGAGTCCTGTTTGCCCAGGGCTGAGGGGGTTCATGGGATGCAGGACTTTCTATTTAAAACTGGGGTGGGTTGGTCACCTCACCTATTAGGTCGGTTCAGGGCTGCGTTATGACTGTCGTTGGCCCAGGAACTTCTGCTTTTGAGGGCCCCTCCCACCGTAGTAGATTTTAGTGGGCCCTAAAAACTCAATTTTTTTATGATATGAGAAAAATATGTAAAATGTTTTCTTCAACCCTAAAGGGTCATTTTCTTCCTTCTGATTTTAAAAGAAATCAAACATTTTAGTAGGCTCCTAAAAATACCATGTGCCCCAGTCGTTGTGCCCACATCCTCCCAGACCTAACAATGTGTTGGCCCTTAGTCATATTCTGTCCTAATTCCCATTTCACAGAGAGTTTAAGTAATTGCCCAATAATCGTACACCTAGAAAAGTGATGGAGCCAGGACTGGAATCATTCTGTCTAACTCCAGAGCCTGTGCTTTTCACTGCTCTATCAGCGTTTTCAAACATTTTCGTTGGTGACTCCAAATAAGAAATAAGTTTTACAGCACAGTGCAGTACTCACACTCACACACACACACACACACGCACACGCACACATATACACAAACACAGAGGAATCAAAAGGTGCATGTAACAATATTTACCCTTACTGCACATAATTCATGCTGATGTATTCTATTCTATTTTATTTGGTTCTATTTCATTTTTTAAAGGCCAATTGCAGCCCACCAGAGTTCGTGACCCATCAATATGTTGTGACCCACAGCTTGAAAAACCCTGCACTCCACTCTAATACCATTAATAAATATTTGTAGAAAGAATGTCTTGAGTGTAGAGACAGAATAGGGACATCACCCAACATAAATATTTTCAGCCAAATAACTATCAGTTTCATCTGTCTCTTTAACAACTGAAATAACATGAAAAGGAAACATGTGCTATTTTAGAAACACAATGCTAGTGGCTGAACATTTTAAAGTATCTGCTTCCTAGAAAGAATGTGGTGAGAGCTTTGATTTTACATGGCTTTGTCTTGAATAAGTCTTAACTCTCAGCATTCCATTCTTAAGAAGACAGGGCATGAAAATGTGCTTCCCAAAACTCATGAATCCAGGGGCTAAAATGAGACAGCTCACTCTCCTGTGTCTGTGTATGCCTGTTTCCTCCTTGATTCATCAAACATGAGCCTTTCACCAGTTTCCTTAACTGTGTGCTAGGGGGAAATGTGAATTTCAAGCTGGCTAGCTAGATAAATAATGGTTACTAAACTAGATCAAAAATAAAGATGAGGGGCTTCCCTGGTGGTGCAGTGGTTGGGAGTCCGCCTGCCGATGCAGGGGACACGGGTTTGTGCCCCAGTCCAGGAAGATCCCACATGCCGCGGAGCGGCTGGGCCCGTGAGCCATGGCTGCTGAGCCTGCGCGTCCGGAGCCTGTGCTCCGCAACGGGAGAGGCCACAACAGTGAGAGGCCCGCGTACCGCAAAAAAAATAAAAATAAATAAATAAAAATAATAAAGATGAGGCCATGTAAATAAGCTATTGGGCTAATTTTCAATCATTCTGAAGCCTGTAGGACTTCTGAACCCCTAAACAACGATGTTAATACTACTGGTATTAATTAGAAATCCTCAAGTGACACTGAGGGGCTGGTGCTCCTGTCCTTCTACATTTGAGGACTCTTCTCGATAATGAAGAACCTTCATTCACTAGGACCCTCTGACATCTAGCTGTACGCTCAATGTCCAGACTGGCCCTGGGTACCAAATAGCAGCTGGTCGCTGATGGATGGACAAAGGCCTATATGAAGGAGTGCATGAGTGTTAGCACAACCTCAAATTAAGGAAGTTCAGAGCAAGGAGCTATAAAACCCAGTCTCTCAGAGTAGGGGTGGTGAAGCAAGAAGGATCCTAGTGGAAGGCAGGTAGGGGGCGTAGGTTCTGTCAGTCTTGGTGTCGAGGCTGCAGTATGATAGTAGCAATAGCCTTCACTTTTCTGACCCTTAGTGTCCTCAACAGTAAATTGAGGTGTCTCCACGCAATGACATTAAATGTTCCTTTCAGCTTTTTCAGAATTTCCAGATCTGAACACTGAAGGTCCTAGCTTGGAAAATTTGACATTAGAAAGAGGTCCTCATGCCCAAAGAGATGGGGACCTATACTCACATCTTCATTGGGTGGCACTGCTTTCCTGGGGCTGGGCTTAGGAATCCCAGTTCCTTCACTGATTTGCCAGCTAACCAAGGAGAAGCCCCAACATGGCCTGTACCCTTTAATGTTCCTAATTATAGGTACAATTGGGCCAGGCATTGGGCTAAATTCTTCTTGTGCATGATTTCATTTTGTCCTCACAGCAGCCTGTGAAGTAAGGACCTCCATGCTATAGACTCCCACCTAGGGAGATTTCATTTTCTCTTTTTGCTGCTCTTTTCCTACTCCCAGCTTTCAAGATCCTGACCCCCTGAATTTGCGTACTCTTCCTCCCTCTTGGTTACAGTGACTATGGAAATCTCACGAGATTCTATTACTTAATCCTCTGGTATTTGTTATGCAAGCTTTACTATGTAGTTCTTTGTGTTCAGTTATTCTTGTTGGTTTGGGACTTTGACCTGTGGTATTTGCTCCTCTTCATAGCATATGCAGCCAGTTTTCTTGAATGATTTTAAAATTAGAAGCCTTAATGGATTCCTCACCTTTGCACCTTGTCGGAGAGACTTTCTGCAGCGACAGTGTGGCTCACCTCACCCCTCCCTGAGAACCATCTGACCCACCTTCAGGAAGGGGACTTGGCAGCCATTTTGTCACCAGTGACCTGCCCATCCCTGACCATAGCTGACTGGGTCAAGGATGGACACCTGACTGAAGATCAGTCAGTCTTCTCCCAAAAATGTAAATTAGGCCTAAAACAAGTGAGTCCATTTCTGTTCGTTTCTTGACTGAAAGATGGGCCAGCTCAGGAGCTGTGGGCGGGCAGAGAAATCTAGAAGGCTGGTCTACTGAGGGGAAGGCAGGAAGCAGACGTGCAGAGGGGAGGGGAGACAGAGAACTCCCAGCTTTGGAGGCTGAGTAAGATCTCTACCTTGGCTCTCAGAGTGTATAGGGCTCCTGTTCAAGGCCTTGGCAGACTCTGTTTCCAGTGGGTCTCAGGAAAGACCTGTATGCTCTAGAAAAATTACACTTTTTGTTTTAACCTAGCTTCCATTTGACCAAGACCTACATTACTGTCCTGCCCACCAGTTATCCTTTAACAATAGGCACAAACATCCCCTGCTCTGCAATGTCTTCCCTGACCCTTCCTCAGAGTGACCATTCCTGCTTAGGATTCCTGTACTATCATAGTCCCCCTATACACTGCCACAGTCCCCCTGTACACAACCACAGCCCCCCTGTACACTACCACAGTCCCCCTGTGTACAACCACAGTCCCACTGTATACTACCACAGTTCCCCTGTATACTACCACGGTCCCCCTGTACACTACTGTGGTCCCCCTGTATACAACCACAGTCCCCCTGTGTACAACCACAGTCCCCCTGTACACTACCACAGTCCCCCTGTGTACAACCACAGTCCCCCTGTACACTACCACAGTCCCCTTGTATACAACCACAGTCCCCCTGTATACAACCACAGTCCCCTGTATACTACCGCAGTCCCCCTGTACACTAAAACAGTCCCCCGTATATAACCACAGTCCCGCTGTGTACAACCACAGTCCCCCTGTACACTACCACAGTCCCCCTGTGTACAACCACAGTCCCCCTGTACACTACCACAGTCCCATTGTATACAACCACAGTCCCCCTGTATACTACCACAGTCCCCCTGTACACAATCACAGCCCCCCTGTACACTACCGCAGACCCCCTGTATACAACCACAGTCCCCCTGTATATTACCACAGTCCCCCTGTACACTACCACAGTCCCCCTGTATACTACCGCAGTCCCCCTGTACACTAAAACAGTCCCCCGTATATAACCACAGTCCCCCTGTGTACAACCACAGTCCCCCTGTATACTACCACAGTCCCCTATACACACCCACAGTCCCCTGTATACAACCAACGTCCCCCTACACTGCACAGGCCCCCTGTACTACCACAGTCACACTCTTATCACTGCCCTTGGGCCCATGAGCATCATCTGATTCCTCATCTACTAGACTTGAGCCTTCACATGATAGTGACACTGTCCCCTTCAAGCCCCTTCTCTTATGCTTAGAACAGCACCTGATACCTAATAGGTGCTATACAGATCTTTTTGAATAAATGAAACAGTGAGACAATGAATTTATGAGGAGGGAAATCACTTGACTATTATTCAATGACTGTCATTCAACACTGCACATTTCAAATTTTTTTCAGCTGCTTGTGAGAGTTAGACACAAGCCCGGTGCTTCTTGTTCTGTCACCAGTGTGTCCCAGCACCTCACACAGTGCCATGTAGAGTGGACACTCAATAAATATTTGTTGAATGAATGAATGAGTTAACAGATATGGGAGGAAAGAGACGTGGTGAGGGGTTGGGCTGCAAAGAATCTTAAACCTTCACATCCTATAAATCCTTGCCCCGGATGGTAATTTTCTAAAGACTATTCATAATTGTTGCCCTTTTATTTGCATTCCTTGTTAAAGAAAACCTACAGAAGGAAATGCAGTGCTCTCATCAGAAAGAGTGCTAGACCACTGGTTGCCTGAATCCGATCCCCATACCGAGTTCCTGAGCAAAGGCAGATGGTCCCCTGGAAGTTCTGCTGTTTGCCGTTCCTCTTCATCATCTCAGGGAAGATTTCATTTCTCTGACAGTAGCTCACCTTTCCTGCTGAGGCGGTCTCCTCTCTGTCTTTCTCTGTCTCGCTCTCTCATCCTGCCCTTCCTCCTTCTGATGAGACCAGACCCTGAATTCCCTTCCCCCACTTCTTACCATCCATTCTGACCAGGAGCTCCTAGTAAATTCTTTGCCCTAGTTCTGGCTGAGGCAGGAAAAAAAGAAGGAAGTGTGATCAAGAACTCCCATAACAGATGTTTATGGGAATGAGTGTCCATGATGTGTCTTGCATATTCTGGAGTTACTGGGCATACAGACTAAGAGTCCACAGTCCCTGTCATCAACTCAGTTTTATGGAGAAAATAGATATTCAATTCCCATGGAATTAAGAACACTACCCTAAAGACACAGACCTACTAGAGAATGGACTTGAGGATATGGGGAGGGGGAAGGGTAAGCTGTGACAAAGTGGGAGAGTGGCATGGACATATATACACTACCAAACGTAAAATAGATAGCTAGCGGGAAGCAGCCACATAGCACAGGGAGATGAGCTCGGTGCTTTGTGACCACCTAGAGGGGTGGGATAGGGAGGGTGGGAGGGAGGGAGACGCAAGAGGGAAGAGATATGGGAACATATGTATATGTATAACATTCACTTTGTTATAAAGCAGAAACTAACGCACCATTGTAAAGCAATTATACTCCAATAAAGATGTTAAAAAAAAAAAGAAGAACATTACCCTTCCCCCAAACACGTGGCTAAATGGGATTTTAAAGTGATCTCTCAAGTAGTTATGGATATATGCACAGATTTAGATAAATTTAGACACACCTAGGATGTTTGTAACAACCTGATATACATATTAGTTTGCTAGGGCTGCTGTAACAAAAGCCCACAGACCGAATTGCTTAAACAATAGAAGTTTATTTTCTCACAGTTCTGGAAGCAAGAACTCCAATATCAAACTGTCAGTGGATTTGGTTTCTTCTGAGACCTCTCTCCTTGGCTTGCAAAAGGCCACCATACCGCACATGGTCTTTCCTCTCTGTGCGCAAGCTTCCCTGGTATCTCTTTGTGCATCCAAATTTCCCCTTCTTTTAAGGACACCAGTCAGATTGTATTAGGGCCTGGTCTAACAGGCTATGTTTAACTTGATCACTTTTCTAAATGCCTATCTCCAAATACAATCACATTCTGAGTTACTGGGGGTTAGAGCTTCAACATATGAATTTTGGGGGGACACAGTTCACCCCATAACTGTATATAGTAGCTAAACACATTAGAACCAACTGACCTATCTAATGATAGGATAATGGTTAAACTCATTCAGCAAATATATACTGAGAGCTTGCAGGGCCAGGTACTGCACTGGGTGCTGAATGCCTGTCCACAGTTGAGTGGGAGCAGGGGGTTGATAGACAAATCATAAGAGAGGCAGCAAAGTATGGTACTCATGTGCACAGACTCTGGATGTAGACTTCCTTGCTCCCCCACTTACTAGCTGGATGACTGGGCAAGCTGTTTGACCTCCTGTACCTCAGTTTCTTCATCTGTAAAATAATAGCACTTACCTCACAGGTCTGTTTTGAGAATTAAATATTTATAAAGTACTTAGAATAGTAGCTGGCACATAGCACTATGAGTGATAAATAAGTAAATTGGTGAAAATCCACATGAGTCTGGCATTGAAAATGGGGTCTGTGGTAGATTGCATTATTGGCCCCAATTTTACCTTCCTCCTTGTATCCAGGCCCTTTGCCATGTAACTCTGCAATTCCTCCACAAATAGTGGAGTCTGTTTCTTTGCCCCTTCACTTTGGGCTGGCCCATGTGACTTGTTCTGGCCAATGGGATGTTAGCAGATGTGAAATTAGTAGAGATTTGAAGTGTGCCAGTGGGGTGAGTCCCCTGTGTTTCTCTCATCATCGTGAGAACATGCTGGAACTAGCTTGCTGATGCCAGGGGCAGGATGGAGACATACGGACGAGAGTCACCCCAAATGACCTGAAAACACTTAAATGAGAACTAATGTTAACTGTGTGTGTACTGAGAATTTGAGATTACTTGTTACCCAGCAGTAACTGACTAACAGGAGGTTGACTGAGATTATTACATGACATGAGGAAATGTTCCCAATAAATTACATAATGGCAAAAGAAGATTACAAAATAATTCATACAGTAAGATCTTATTTTGTTTTTTTGGTTTTTTTTTTTTTTTTGCGGTATGTGGGGCTCTCACTGTTGTAGCCTCTCCCATTGCAGAGCACAGGCTCTGGACGTGCAGGCTCAGTGGCCATGGCTCATGGGCCCAGCCACTCCACGGCATGTGGGATCTTCCCGGACCGGGGCACGAACCCGTGTCCCCTGCATCGGCAGGCAGACTCTCAACCACTGCGCCACCAGGGAAGCCCTTATTTTGTATTTTAAATAAATTTGTGTATGTGTTTGTGTCCCTGAAAAAATATAAACCAAAATGTTATTCAGTGGTTATCACTGATGGGTGGTAATTTTTATTTTGTATGTGTTTTTTTCTATGCTTTAAGTAAGCTAAATGACCACATTTAGATTTTCTGTTTAGAGTGTGAAACATTACTTGAGAAGATATCTAAGCTGATGGAGAGACGAATGGTAGCTGGGTAGATGGAAGCAGTCCCTCCCTGGTGCCTGTTCTCTCATCCCAGACTTTGGTCTGGATTCTTCTGTGGTAACCAAACACACACTGCAGTGGGGCTGCACAGAATGTCTGTGATTGTAGGAGTCTGAAAAATGATTTGTAAGATAGCCTTTCAAGACAACTTGTTAAGATTCTTCAAGGCCCTCTGAAAGAATCCTGCAGGGCTTGGAACATCATGTTTAAATGCATTTGGACACAGGCCAGGTCAGGGTGAAATTAGAGGTTAGCTTTTAGTTTAAGAACAAAACAAGAGACGGCCTGAGGAACAAGTTGAAATATCTGCTCTGCTTGCAACAATTACTTCATTTTAGGGCACACTGTCCCACACCACTGCCTTGGCCTTCCCAGGGTGATCAGCCCTGGTAGGTGGCACCGGGGTGTACGGGGCACGGCCTTTCCAGCCAGAGCAGGACAAACTGTGCAGCCTTGGCTCCATCTCACTCTGGATTCAGAATCCACACTGGCACCACAGTGGCTTCCAGGCCTTGGTAGGAGAGACTGCTGGTATTTTTTTCTGATCTTTTTTTTAAATCAGATTTGTTGAAATATAATTTAGAGCCAATAAAATCCATCCATTTAAAATGTACAGTTCAATGAGTTTTGACAAATGTACACACTCTTGTAACCAAGATATAGAACTTGTTTTATATATATATATATATATAATCTTGTAATCAAGATATAGAACTTCACCATCACCTTTTCAGGTTCCTGCAGGTCCCTTTGTAGTCAATCCCAACCCCCATTCCCAGCCTCAGGCCACCACTGATGCGTTAGGTTTGCCTCTTCTAAAATGTGACAGAAATGAAATCATACAGCATGCACCCTTTTGTGTCTGGCTTCTTTTGCTCAGTATAATGTTTATGAGATTCATCCAAGTTGTGTATGCCAATGTGTATGTTCTTTTCTTTTTGTTGCTTAAGAGTATTCCATTGTAAAAAGGAATGAAATTGAGTCATTTGTAGAGACATGGATGGATCTAGAGACTGTCATACAGAGTGAAGTAAGTCAGAAAGAGAAAAACAAAAATAGTATATTAACGCATATATGTGGAACCTAGAAAATGGTAGAGATGAACCGGTTTGCAGGGCAGAAATTGAGACACAGATGTAGAGAACAAACGTATGGACACCAAGGGGGGAAAGCAGTGGGGGGTGTGGGTGGTGGTGTGATGAATTGGGAGACTGGGATTGACATATATACACTAATATGTATAAAATGGCTGACTAATAAGAACCTGCTGTATAAAAAAATAAATAAAATAAAATTCAAAAAAAAGAGTATTCCATTGTATGGATGAACCACAATTTCTTTATTCATTCACCTTTTGATAGACATTTGGGTGGTTTCTAGTTTGGGGCTATTATAAGTAAAACTTTTCTTTCCTTTTTTGAGTTTCAACTGTACTTATTCAATAGCTGCTATGGGACTCACTAGCTACAGAATGAATAATTTTCCCTGAAGCTTGCTTTTGCACTAAGAAAAAATATCTGTGATCAAACAAGTTGATAGTTCATTATATCATTCAACCAAGCTCTCTTTCAGTAAGCCATTTATCCAGTAAACATTCACCTGTCACCTACTATTACTACCGGTAATAATTTAGTAATATTCTTTATTGAGTGCTTAATAAATATTAAGATCACCATGCCTTGAATGTTGCTGGATTATCACATTCATTTCTCACAACAGTCCTGTAAGGTAGCTGTGACCGATCTCGGCTTAAGGTGCTTCTTAAACCATAAAGTGCCATGCAAATAAAGTTGCATTTTTTAAACAAAAGAATTTTCTATAAAACTTAGGTTTTTCATTTATTTATTGGCCTGCCCTCCTCTCTCTCTCTCACTCCACTTGCTATGAACTGTTGTGGTTTTATGACATCTCTTCTTTAATCAGGACCAAATGGTCTGTGACATTGCTCAGGCCTTTATGTTTATTGGCCGACACCGAGAGGAAGACATTACACTCCCTACATCCCTGGTGTCAGAGCTGGATTGGTATTCACTCTGGATGCACACGGAACACTTCATCTTCCAGACACACGATTGAGCCAAGGTGCTATATAAGTCAAATAAATAAGTAAAGAGCTGGAAAGCCAAGGGCAGTTCTGTCCTTATGTGGCACACGGAAATACAGTTAACCTTCTGAGTTCCTACTGAATGCTAACATGCACCAGGAACTTTGTAAAAAGAAAGAAAAATGAAGAGGAGACAGAGAAAGACTCTCTTAACTCTTGGAGAGTTTACTTAATATGAGAGCCAAGAATAAGCTGAAAGAATAGTTATCAAGAAAGTATAAATGAGGGGAGAAAACTAGCTTATCTTGAGCTTCTACCAGCTGCCAAAGAATGTGTTAATCCGGTGGTTCTGAACATGGCAGGTCCTCAGAATCCCCTAGGAGACTATTGAAAACATAGATTGCTGGGCCCCACCCCAGAATTTCTGATTCAGTAGGTCTTGAGTTGAGTTCAAGAATTTACATTTCTAACAAGTTTCCAAGTGCTATTGATGCTGCTGGTCCAGGGACCACACTTTGAGATCCACTCAGAGTTGATAATATGTGCTAGACCCATATATTATCTCATTTAAACACCTCA
Source organism: Grampus griseus (assembly GCF_964374135.1). Lineage (NCBI taxonomy): Eukaryota > Metazoa > Chordata > Mammalia > Artiodactyla > Delphinidae > Grampus > Grampus griseus. The sequence continues at coordinate 32,990,962 of NC_138998.1, read as the reverse complement.
AGAGCACTATGAAGTAGGTCTCATTGTCCCCATTTTGTCCATGAGGAAAGTGGAGCTCAGAGAAGTTCCACAATTTGCCCTGGGTCCATAGCTAGTGAGTGGCAAAGGCAAACTTTGAATTTAGGTCTGTCTTACTCTAAAACCCATGGTTTTCCCACTATTTCAAACTTCTCCCAGACTCTTCCTGGAAAAGCAGACCTAAAATATTATCTGAGCTGGTCAATGTTGTCAGAACCTCCAGTGTTTGAGAATAAACAGGCACAGTGACATCATTTAGGATCACATGCTAGGGTAGTAAACTGAATGGTTTGGAAAGGATCCAGAGTGTAGTAGTCAATGACCTTGAACAAAGCTACCTACTTCTAAAAACAAAACAAAACAAACTACCTGCTTCTTTGAAGCAACTCAAAATTCAAAAAACCAAGGTGATCCATCACCCCTGCTTCCTCCTTTCATAAAGACAGAGCTTGGTTACAAATCAGATTTTCATCTGACTGTCTCCCTTCTGCTTCCCATAAGCCTCCTGCTGCATTAATTCAGCATAAGGAATAAATCTATAAAACGTGTAAAAGCAAAAACTTCTAACATAAGTAGATTCTCTCATGTGAACAAAGAAATTCTGTCTTCCTGTTGAATTTTTGTCTTCTAAAATACTTTAATTCAGGGACTTCCCTGGCAGTCCAGTGGTTAACACTCTGCGCTTCCAATGCAGGGGGCACGGGTTTGACCCCGGGTCGGGGAACTGAGATCCCGCATGCTGCGTGGTGCAGTCAAAAAAAAAAAAAAGACTTTAATTCAGACACAAATTACCAATTTAAGAAATGAGAGAGAAGACATCACTAATAGATTCTACAAAGATTAAAAGGGTAAGAGACATTTGGAACTTCCCTGGTGGTGCAGTGGTTAAGAATCATCCTGCCAATGCAGGGAACACGAGTTTGAACCCTGGTCCTGGAAGACCCCACATGCCGCAAAGCAACTAAGCCCATGAGTCACAACTGCTGAGCCTGCGCTCTAGAGCCTGTGAGCCACAACTACTGAAGCCTACATGCCTAGAGCCCATGCTCTGCAACAAGAGAAGCCACCGCAATGAGAAGCACCCGCACTGCGACGAAGAGTAGCCCCCGCTCACCGCAACTAGAGAAAGCCTGCGTGCAGCAACGAAGGCCCAATGCAGCCAAAAATAAATAAATTTATTTTTAAAAAAAGGATTAGAGACGTTTATGACCAACTTAACTTTATGTCAATAAATTTGACAACTTAGATGAAACGGACAAATTCCTTGAAAGACACAAACTACCAAAGCTCACTGAAGAACGAACAGATAACCTGCATATCATACCTATTAAAGAAATTGAATTTATAGTTTAAAACTCTTCCACAAAGAAAACTCCAGGTCCAGATGGCTTTACAGGTAAATTCTACCAGATATGTAAGGAAGAAATAATATGAATTCTGTACAAATTATTTTAGAAAATTTAAGAGGAGGGATTATTTCCCAACTAACTATGAAGTTAAAATTACACTGAAATTCAAAGACTTTACTTCAAGACCAAATACTGCACTTAATATTAAGGGGAGAAAAAAAATTTCACAATTTTGGTAATAGCAGACAAAATGGAATCCTCAGTCTCATAAAAGCTCCAGGAAGTAAGCAATTTCATTTGTGTCCCTGCTTTGCAGATAAGGAAATAGGTTGGGGAAACTTTGACCTACACATCTCCCCTCTGGTGGTAGGCAGAGATAGGAGAACACCCAAAATAAGCTATTTCACAATTTCCTTGTGGATGAGGTCAGAAAAAGTTTGAAGTCACTAGAGAACAGAAAAGATGGTCCTTAGAGAAGGACTCCGGAGATGGCAGTTCACTTCATGGGAAGTATTTTTCTTTTTTTTTTTTTCTGGCTGCGCCACGCAGCTTACAGGACCTTCGTTCCCGGATCAGGAATCAAACCCAGGCCCCCTGCTGTGGAAGAGCACAGAGTCCTAACCACTGGGCCGCCAGGGAATTTCCTAAACTTTTTATTATAGAGAATTTCAAACTTATCTAAAGGAGTTAGAATATAATGAAGTACCATACCACTTACCCAGCCCCAACCAACAACCATCAACCAGTCTGTGCGTCCAGGCCTCCATCCATTTCCTCCACCACATACAGTAGTCCCCCCTTGTCTGCGGGGGATACAAGACCCCCCGTGGATGCCTGAAACTGTGGACAGTACTGAACCCTATATATATGATGTTCTTTCCTATACATATATAAGACACAGTTTAATTTATAAATTAGGCACTGCAAGAGATTAACAACAATAACCAACAATAAAATAAAACAATTATAACAGTATACTGGAATAAAAGTTATGTAAATGTGGTCCCTGTAAAATGAGGGTTACTTGAATATGAGAACTGCACTACCATGGCAGTCGACCTGATAACCTAGACGGCTACTAAGTGGCTAATGGGCAGATACGCTGGACAAAGGGATGATTTACATCCCAGGCAGGATGGAGTGGGATGGTGTGAGATTTCATCACGCTACTCAGAATGCTGTGCAATTTAAAATTTATGAATTATTTCTAGAATTTTCCATTTAATAATTTTGAACCAGAGCTGACCACAGGTAACTGAAACAGGGCAGAAAGCAAAACCGCGATGGGGGCGGGGGGGGGGGGGCGGCTACTGTATTATTTTGAAGCAAATCCCACCCATAGGATCCTTTTACCCATAAATATTTCAGTATGTATCTCTAAAACAGAGCCTCTTAACCTCAGCGCTATTAACATTGTAAGTCAAATAATTCTTTGTTGCGAGGAGCTGTCCAGTGCATTGTAGGATGTTTAGCACTATCCCAGGGTTCTACCCACTAGAGGCTATAACACCTTCCCCCCAGTTTTAACAACCAAAAATGTCTTGAGATTGCCAAATATCCTGAGCAGCAAAATCTCAACACAGAACCACTGCTGTAAAAGATGAGGGCACTTTTTTAAAACATAGATATGATAATACTATCATATATTTTTAAATTAATAATTATTTCTTAATGTAATCAAATATCCAGTGTTGGGGCTTCCCTGGTGGCACAGTGGTTGAGAGTCCGCCTGCCGATGCAGGGGGACACGGGTTCGTGCCCCGGTTGGGGAAGATCCCACATGCCGCGGAGGGGCTGGGCCCGTGAGCCATGGCCGCTGAGCCTGCACATCCGGAGCCTGTACTCCGCAACGGGAGAGGCCACAACAGTGAGAGGCCCGCGTACCGCAAAAAAAAAAAAAAAAAAAAAAAATCCAGTGTTAAAATTTCTAATTGTCTCATAAATGGTATAAGTGGACTGTTTCCGAAGGTTTCTTTTAAAAAGTAAGGATTCAAATAAGGTCCATACATTCATTGTGATTGATGGATATGTGTTTCAGGTATCTTTTACTCTGTATGATTCCTCTCCATTCTTTTTTTTTTTTTTAAAGAAAAGAGGTCATTTGAACTATAGAGTTTCCCACAGTCTGGATTTCACTGATTACATGTTCATAGTGTAGTTTAACATTTTATCTGCGCCTGAAGTAAACAGCCACTGATGATCAATGCCATTGTAATTCTATCATTCTTTCTCCATTTATTAACTGAATTCTTGTATAAAGGGAAATTTCCCCTAATGAGCAAGTTCTTTACATTAGTAATGGCCACCAGCAAGGCTGGGATGAATAAGATTCTGAAGCCCTGTTGAAATTCAGTAGAAAGAATGGCAGGGTTGATTACTGATATCTGATGTGGGCATGTGAGGGACAGTGGTAGTGATTTCTACTCCTAATCTAATTTACTCCCCTCCTTAAGAAATGAAGTCTCAGTAGAAAGAAGTAAGATCATTAATGCTTAAGGACAGAGTGTTGAATGTGATTATGGAGTCAGGGTAGGCTCAGAATTAAAGTGGTTATTTTTCTTTTCCTTTTTAATGATAATTTTCAATGTTGACAATAAGCAAGGAAATGGCACTTTCAGATACTATTTGTGAGAATGTAAATTGGTACAATTTTTCCGGAGGACAATTTGACAATATGTAAAAAAGCCTTAAAATCTGCATATCCTTTAACCTAGAAATTCTACTGCCAGAAATTTATCCCAGGGATGTGCAAAAAGACTCAGTGAAGATTGTTCATGACAAGTCTGTAGTAATAAAACATTGGACACAGGGACTTCCCTGGTGGCGCAGTGGAAAAAGCTCCACACTCCCAATGCAGGGGGCCTGGGTTCGATCCCTGGTCAGGGAAATAGATCCCACATGCATGCTGCAACTAAGAGTTCGCATGCTGCAACTAAGAGTTCGTATTCCACAACTAAGGAGCCCACGTGCCGCAACTAAGGAGCCCGCAAGCCGAAACTAAGACCTGGTGCAACCAAATAAATAAATAAATATTGAAAAAAAGAAATCTAGCCTTTAAAAAAAACAATAAGTAACATTGGACACAACTTAAATGTTCACCTATAGGGGATTCGCTGAAGGCTGTGTGCTATCCCATCAATAGCCTTGCAGTCATTTGAATGTTACAGAATACATAAAGGCACAGAAAGATGTTCATGATATATTACTGAGTGAAAAAAGACAGGTCTAGGACTTCCCTGGTGGCATAGTGGTTGAGAGTCCGCCTGCCGATGCAGGGGACACGGGTTCGTGCCCTAGTCCAGGAAGATGCCACATGCCGCGGAGCGGCTGGGCCCGTGAGCCATGGCTGCTGAGCCTGCGCGTCCGGAGCCTGTACTCTGCAACGGGAGAGGCCACAACAATGAGAGGCCCGCGTACCGCAAAAAAAAAAAAAAAAAAAAAACAGAAAAAAACCAAAAGACAGATCTAAAGTAATGTATTCCATAATTCTCTTTTTCTATTTTTAAAAAAGGAATGTATACATATAAACGTATGAATGGAAAAGAGGTCTCAGTAAATATACGAAAGTATTAACAGTTAATATTAAAATATTAATATTACCTGATGGTAAAATTAGGAGTAATTTATATTTTTTTCATTTTGCTTATCATTTTTCAAAAATTTCTATAAGTAATTCGTATTATTTTTTAAAAGAAAAAATTTTAATGACAAGTACTTTAAATTACAGTTGGCAAATATCATGGGACATACTTATACCAAAAAATTATTCATTGTTTAATCTGAAATTTAAATTTAATGGGGTGTTTTGTATTTTTATTTACTAAATCTGGCAAGCCTACTTTAAATGCAAAGCAATCAAAGGAGAAATCAGGGTGTTAGACCCTGATGTGCTGGCCCCTTTGAGGACAGGAGAGTCATTGATTGTTTCAAGTCTTTTAAACCAGGAAATAGGATTTGATGGAATAAGAAAGGAAGATCAATTTGGAAGCCACATCGTCCTTATCTGAAATCTGGACTCTACTACCACCACCACCATCCCTACTCCCCCACCCCAGCCCCATTCACCCCACAATCTGGACGTCCCTGGGCAAGTCACTTGGCTCCCTGAGCCACAGTAATAACTCCTGTCATGCCAGGATCAAATGAAAACATGTGTGTGAAGGCACTTAATAAAACGCAAGTGCCAAGCAGCACATTATTATCATGTTAGTAAATTATACACACAAGGACATGTTGAACAGGAACAAAACATCTGCCACAAGACAACTGCAGAATTGTTCCTTGCAGCAGACTTTTGATGGCTTTCTGAGGTCAAAACAACTCAAGGTTTAGTCACTCCAGGACTGAACCCATACATTAACATCCATCCAGATTGTTCTTACGACCCTATTTATAGATGCTCTGATCATTAAATAGTGTTGGAACACTTTGCCACAAGTCGGTTGTTAAACTGCTTGGCGAGTGGCTCAGAGGAAGCCCACGTGGTTTACGAGTTTGGCAGCTCATAACTACAGGCCCTCACCTTAACCTCACACACCAGGCTCAGTCACCTTGGAAACTGCCCTATTCTAGATGCAGAGCACAGAACGCCCGGCTGATGTGGAATTAATCAGCAGCCGCCTTCTCTTCTGGTCTCTGTTACAGAGAAACCGTCAGTGTTTCTCAAGCCACTTTAGCGAGGAGCCCACAGGGCAGTTTCAAGGATCTTCCAGGGGAAAATTAATACAGGAGGTTGAGGACTACCACAATGTGGAAAAATGAATTGAGGGAGAAAGAAATTAAGGGAGAAGGAAAGAGGAAAGGAGGGAAGTTAGAGGAAAAAGAGGAAAAGTTCAGAAGGAAGAAAATGAGAGTATTATCCTATTTTACAGATGAGGAAACTGAGGCCCAGAGGCCCAAGGTCACTTATCCACTAACAGCTCCTCATGGGAACCAGACACTCTGGAAAGAGTGACATGGAAATGCACCTTGCTAGTGAAGTGGCACAGCACAGGGGAGCCATAGAGAGAGGCAGCCACCCGCCAGCCCTCACCAAACACTAACGCTGTTCTGGGACTCGTCAGCCTCCAGAACTGTGAGAACTAAATGCCTGCTGTTTAAGCCACCCAGTCCATGATATTTTGTTAGAGCAGCCCAAGAGCAGACTAAGACAGTTGGCAATTCTCTCTAAATGATGGAGAAATGGTGGAACTATTTTCCACGTGGCTGCACCGTTTTCTATTCCCATAATTGATGTCTGAGGAGGGAGTACCATTGTGGAGTCCCAGAGTCCCCAGCCCGAATCTTAGCTCTGCCACAGACTCAACTGGGTGACCTTGTTATGTAACCTCTTAGAGTCTCAATTTCCTCATTGTAAAATGGGGACAACAGGCTTGAGGGAAGATTACATAGGTGACATACAAAAAGCTCCTAGCACATGGTGCTCAGCAAATGTCAGGGGTTACCTGGTCAGTGTGGAGAGAATCACAACACCTCAGTGTGGGAGGGAGCCTGATAGGTACAGCACACAATGCTGCTTCCTGGGTTATCATAGCAGGGCCCCCTGTCCTGTGTCCTACCCAAATATCCCCATTGTTTCTCACCATAGGGTATCAGGGGAACAAGCTCCACAGCACATAGGGAGGCATTTCCCAGCATTTCTTGGAAACCTGGCTTTCACAGGGCATAAAGGAGTGCTATAAGGTGGGGGTAGCGGGGAGGAATTCTGAGGTCAAATAACTGGGAAACACTGGGTTAAATAACATTGAAGCAGTTTCTCTTCTGCAGGACTCCTCAGAGCATTGAGCAGAGTCATGCACTTTGAAATCCCCAATGAGGCATGGAGTCAACAGCGTTTCCTAAACCTCTCTGTCCTGGGAAAGGAAAATCTGCATCCAAACATAAGGCATCGTCCACACAGCAGGGAAACCACATACAACCACCAAGGTCAGCCTCAGCTGCGAGTTCTAAATATTCACTCCCAAACCTCTACATTGTAGCAATTCTCGCCTTTCCTGCTTTATCCCAAATGGTAACTTAGAAACTGCAGCCACTGCTACTCTTGCCATCTTCCTTAATGGCACCATTCATCCCTGCTGCATGAAGCCAATATCCAGGTTTAAGTTCAAGGTGTTAGATAATCTTCTGAGGCTGAATGAAGAGAGTCACCTTCTCAGGATTGAGGGAGTTCGCCCTCCCCACTCCCATGCTGAAGCAGGTCTTGAACACAAGTGGGCAGAATTAGGTATCCCTTCTCAACCAGGTTTCTCATCTGAGTTCAGTAAATTTCCAGAAAGCCAGCTTTCTTGGATCCTGCAATTGCCCTTTTGTATGTTTATGCAGTTTTTTAAAAAGCCATGCTGTTTGGAGGCTGTAACTAAGAGATGTAAGAAAAGGTCAGGATCTAGGACAGAACAAAAGCCTTAGCAATTTTTTGAGGCCCTGGGGAAGGGGCTGAAGGGATTGTTCCAGAAGACCTGACCTCTAAAGTTCACAGTAAAGCAAATGCAAATAAGTTATACCCTTCTGTTGCTGCCACCTCCCAGAATGGCAAATAATTCCATCTCAGATGGTGATCAGATAAATGACTCTCACTTCACGTGCAAGCTTACCCTGAGTCCTTTATTCTCAAGGGCACTGAGGAAACTGAGGATTTTTCCTGAACTCTTTTAACTAGAATGAAGAAAACAGTCCCAAGATGACCACGAGACAGGAACAACTGGTGCCAATGAATCTTTATTAAGCACCTACTATGGGATGGATGCATATAGTCCAACAGCTGGAGAGAAGAGCCAACTGCACAAATGCATATGGCTGGGATAAATCCAACCCAGCCCTGGGACCACCACAAGCTCCTCCAGACTGTCTGCTCAGCTGGAGTTTGGGAAACTCGGCAATGTCTGTGTAAGGAATCTGACGCACCCAGCCCTATCAACCCTGTCTGAAGACTGCAGCTGCAGCAAGGCCCTTAGAACTACTTACTTAAGTATGAAGTTAGAAGTGGGTTCATCTTTCATCAACACACTTGAAGGCAGTAGGCACTGGAGACAGCAGAAGAAAGGCTGACCCAGCTCTATGGGTGGGTAAGGTGGACCGCTGCCTGGGAAGCAGGGGGCCTGGCTGCAAAAACTATGGCGTGGCAGGTAGCTCAGAACTTTGCACGTCCCTGGATCTTAGCTTTTTTGGTAGGGCCTGGGTGTAGGGGAGCAAGGATGTTGAGGAAGAGAGGCAGCCTGCTATGGCAGGCTGGGGGTCACCAGCCTTGGCTTTACCCCTGGCAGGCTGGGTGACCTCACCAAGTCATTTCCTCTTTCTGACCTCAGCTTCCTTATCAGTAAAAAAAATGAGATGGTTGTTCTAGATCTGTTGATTGGGATCTTTTTTAATTGTTGTATTTTGTAAAATTCATATAACATGAAACTTGTCATTACTGACATTTAGTACATTCACAATGTTGTGTGACCGTCACCACTATCTAGTTCCAGGACATTTTCATCACCTCAAAAAGAAGTCCTGCACCCATTAAGCAGTCACTCCCCATTATCCCCTCCCCCTTACCCCTGGCAACCACTAATCTGCTATCTGTCTCTGTCTCTGTGGATTTGCCTATTCTTAATATTTCATATAAATGGAATCATACAATTATGTGGTCTTTTGTGACTGGCTTCTTTCACTTAGCATAATGTTTTCAAGGTTCATCCATGTATCAATACTTCATTCTTTTTTCTGGCTAGATAACTTCATTGTAGAGATATACCACTTTTATCCATTCATCAGTTACCAATTATGGACATTTGAGTTGTTTCCACCTTTGGGCTATTGTAAAGAGCCAAACATTCAATGAACATATGCGTACAACAATCTATTTGAGTATCTGTTTCCAATTCTTTGGGGGTATATATCCAGGAGAAGAATGGCTGGGATATAGGGTGTTATGGACTGAATGTCTGCAACCTCCCAGATTCATATGTTGAAGTCCTAACCTCCAATGTGATGGTATGTGGACGTGGGGCCTGTGAGAGGTAATTTAAGTTTAGATGAGGTCATGAGGGTGGGGCCCCCATGGTGGGATTAGTGTCCTTATAAGAAGAGAAAGAGACCAGCGATCTCCCTCCCAACCCCCTACTCCTGCCCACCCGTGTGAGGACACAGTGATCTGTAAGTCAGGAAGGGTGTCCTCACCAAGAACCTAACCCTGATCTTATACTCCCAGCCTCCAGAACTGTGAGAAATAAATGTCTGTTGTTTAAGTATGGTATGGTATTTTGTTACAGCAGCCTGAGCAGACTAAGACATATGGTAATCTATGCTTAACTTATTACAGAACCACCACACTATTTTCCACAGTGGCTGCATCATTTTTCATTCTCACCACCAAGATTTGAGGGTTCTATTTCCTCCTCATCCTCACCAAACTGATAATATCTTTAAGCAGGAAGGGAATTTAGTAGTAAAACCTTTTCTTCTAATGAAATCTTTCTTGGAAAGCTACTATAGTAAAACAGATCAAAGAGAAACTGCTGGGGTGGAGGTAATAGCACATCTGAGGAACCCCCTACGGTTTGAAGAAACACAGTTTGAAGAAACACAGTTTGAAAACCATTTGCTCCAGGTGGGTTTGTTATATCCTTCCTGGCTTAGTATCTGAATATCCCATCTTGATCCCCTTCCAAGGTCCATCCTGGTCTCTGGAGGTTTGGCTTAGAGAGGACTCTCCCCATCTCTATTCTATACTTTTAGGAAAGGCCTGAGATTACAGTGCTCTTCAATGTGTGGTATAGGGCCAGCCACCAATGAAGGAATCAGCTGGTTCCTTTTATTTTTTGGCCGCGCTCTGCGGCATTTCAGATCTTAGTTCCCTGACCAGGGATTGAACCCACGCCCCCTGCATTGGCAGCTTGGAGTCGTGACCACTGGACCGCCAGGGAAGTCCCAGCTGGTTCTTGTTAAAATAAAAATTCTGGGATCCCACCCCACACTTGGAGAATGGGAATCTTTGGGGAAGAACCCGAGATTTTTGCATTTTTTTACATACTTCCTAGATGATTTTGATGCCCCCAAATCTGAGAACCACTGAACTGGAAGGGACTGAGAAGTGAGGGTTAGGAGAGTAAACACCTAAGATTGATAAGGCCACCGTCTTACTGAACTGTTGTGAGCTTCCTCCTCTGCTCTTTGAGTGGGAGAGAGAAGTTGGATTTTACTTTGGGATCCAAGTGCCAACTGGGGCTACCCAAAGGTCATATTGGCACCACCCCTGGCCCACAGGACGGGGACGTTCCAAAAGATAAGGACACTCTTATGACCTCAGGAACTGCGCAGAGTGTTCAAGCATTTCCAAGTACTATTTTTTTTTAATGATGGTTATTATGGTTACTTTTTGAAATTTAAAAATATAACACATCAGTAATAAAGCAATGACTGTTTATGTGAGTTTTTGTAGCATTAAGCCATGCCTTCTTTGTGCTGAGAATCAACATTATTTACTTTGAGAATCTTTCTGTCAACTCATTTACACACAGTTTCTCCTCCCAGACTTGTGACTCAATGAAGTTTTCCCCATCTGGGGCAGAGAACAAGGAAAACTGTCATATATAGACCCAGCTTAGTGCACTGAGTTTGTAAGGATCATCAAAGGCCCCCTACCCCAGTTACACCCCAAGAGGAGGAACCCCCTCTTCAGGCTCTACTGGGATTCATCCAAGAATGAGTAGCTCCTCACCTGCTTTGGTTACCCATTGCTACATAACAAATCTTGCCAAAAGTCAGTGACTTGATACAAAAACTATTTTATTATTAGTTCTCACCAGTCTTTGGATTGGCTGAGCTCAGCTTAGCAGTTCTGCTACTTGTGATGTTGGTTGAGGCTGCAGCCAATTGGGGGCTCGACTGGGCTAAAGAGTTGGGCTGCAGGGTCCAAGCTGGCTCACTCACATGGCTGAGAGCTGATTCTGGCTGGCAGCTGGGAGCTCAGCTGGGGCTGTTGGCTGAAATGTCGACACATAGCCTCTTCATGTGTCTTGGGATTCCCACAATGTGGCAGCTGGGCTAGGAGAGGGAGTATCCTAAGAACAAGTGTTCCAAGCACTGATTTGGCTCTAAGGTCTTGGATAAATTACTTAATCTCTTGGAGTCTAAGCTTCTCCATCTTCCAAATGAAGATAATACCTTCCCTATCCAATTACTGTGAAGACTAAATGAGACAATATATGTAAAGTCCTTCACACAGTGCCCCTAAACAAGAGTGGTTTATGATCATGGCCACACCAACACTTAATCCTGGAGCATCCTTGATAGTACATGCTGAGTGTCTCCATTCTTTCTCCCTGGTTCATACAAATTGCTGAGCTGTCACTCCTTACTTGAAGAAAAGGAGATTGCCTTCTTTATTGGGGTCCTGTAGGACTAGATGCAGAAATCAGAAACTATGACATGACTCCTTGGAATGTACCTTTTTTTAATAAATTTATTCATTTATTTTTGACCATGTTGGGTCTTCGTTGCTGTAAGCAGGCTTTCTCTAGTTGCTGCAAGCGGGGGCTACTCTTCATTGTGGTGCACGGGCTTCTCATTGCAGTGGCTTCTCTTGTGGAGCACAAGCTCTAGGTGCATGGGCTTCAGTAGTTATGGCACGAAGGCTCAGTAGTTGTGGCTCACAGGCTCTAGAGTGCAGGCTCAGTAGTTGTGGCACACTGGCTTAGTTGCTCTGTGGCCTGTGGGATCTTCCCCGAAAAGGGCTTGAACTGGTGTCCCTTGCGATGGCAGGCAGATTCTTAACCACTGTGCCACCAGGGAAGTCCTGGAATGTATCTTAAAGGGAAAAAAAATATCTTACAAGTATTCAAAGATATTTGAATGTTCTTTGCAGCAATGTGCATAACATCTTATCAATAGAAGCTTATCAACCTAAATATCTATCAATAAGGGATGGAATATGATACATCCATATTCTACTGGATATTTGTTGCTTTTAGAGTATCTAGCATCTGATCATCCTTCCTTTTAAGGGAAAATTCTAAAATAAAAAAGAAGCACCCCTGCTTTCCACTACAGAAGCAGGAAGAAGGCGGATATACCTACTCCCTGCTCCCTGGAAGGCAAGGTACAAGTGTGTGAGCTGAGTGGCCAGTGTGATGCTCCTGCCTAAGGTTTTGCCCACAAAGACACAGGGACAGTTAGTGCCTTTCAAGATTGCCACGTTGGCAGTGGAGCCTAGATTCCAGCAACATAGAGGTAAGTGTCTGGTGGGGCAGAGCTGCCTCAATGAGCTAGACTACTCACCTTGGAACTGTTATGTGTGAGAGAAATAAACTTCTATATTCATTAACTCACTCTTAGTTGAGCTTTCTTTGTTATGGTATCTTAGCTTATCCTAATTATGGTGATTTTAGAACATGGCCACAAATTCTCTGATACTCCTCCCATTGAGAAGTAGAGAGTATGTCCCCTCCTTTTGAATCTGGGCAGGCTTGTGACCACTTCAATCAATGGACCTTGGTGGAAGTGACTTCCAGGGCTAGGTCATGAAAGGCCATGCAGCTTCCTCGCTGCTTGCTAGGACACCAGCTCCTGGAGCACTGAGCCATCTTGTAAGAAGTCAGACTACCCAGAGGCCGCCACACTGGAGGAAGCCCAAGCCATGTAGAGAGACCTCATATAGGCACTCTGATCAAGAGTCCCACTCAGCTCATAGTCCAACTCATGCCATCCCAATCTCCAACATGTGCATGAAGAAGCCTCCAGATGATCCCACCCCCACCCCACCCCAGCCTTTCATTTCACTCCTAGTTTGAGTTTTCCCAGCTGAGGTCCCAGACACTGTGGCATCATCCCTGCTGTTCCCTATTGGAATTCCTGACCCACAGAATTTATAAATATATTAAAATGGTGATTCTTTTATTCCACTAAGTCTTATGGGTTGTTACACAACAATAGCTAATGGAACTCTAAACTGACATATCATAGATTCTATGGGCTATCCAATACCCTTCAAAAAATTTCCTTTTTTGCTAATTAAGTTAACCACGGTTTGTTTCTGTTGTTGCCATCAACAGTCTCAGTTGGTAGATATACAATGAAACACTATGCAACCCTTAAGCTGAGTTAGCTCTATATTAACTGTCACAGAAAGATGTTCGCAATGTAGTTTTAAGAGAAAATGGCAGATTCAAAAATAGTAGGTACAGAATGGTTACAGTTCTGTAAAATAAAATTATTTTTCATAAATTTATTTATTTTATTTATTTATTTTTGGTTGTATTGGGTCTTCGCTGTTGTGTGCGGGCTTTCTCTAGTTGCGGTGAGCAGGGGTTACTCTTTGTTGCGGTGCACGTGCTTCTCATTGTGGTGGCTTCTCTTGTTGCGGAGCATGGGCTCTAGGCATGTGGGCTGCAGTAGTTGTGGCTTGCAGGCTCTAGAGCGCAGGCTGAGTAGTTGTGGCGCACGGGCTTAGTTGCTCCGCGGCATGTGGGATCTTCCCGGACCAGGAAGATCCCCTGAATTGGCAGGTGGATTCTCAACCACTGCACCACCAGGGAAGCCCCAAAATTGTTATTTTTGCATAGAATAAATTCTAAGATGCTATGTACCAAAATTATACAGTATTGTCTTTAGGGATAGGAATTATAGGTTTTTTTCTTATGCTTACCTGTATTTTCTATTTATAATGAAGCTCATTACAGTTACATGTGTAATTTTTAAACTAAGAATATTAAAAAAAAATAAAGCCAGGGTTATAGATACAGAAATTTAAGAATGCCTGGAATACTTCTCCACCCCTGGCGATTTTGCACATTTGCCAATGAGAGGCCTTGCAGCACAATCTTTGGGGAGTGGTAGCCCCATTAGGCAGTGTAGTAGCCCCTAATAATTTCTCCCATTCCTATAAATGTATGCTGTTCCTCACATCAAGAAGTATGGTTTATTTCCCCTTTCCTTGAATCTGGGCTGTCCCTGTGACTGCTTTGCCAGTGGAATGCAGCATAAGCTGTTGGAGGACTTCTGATCTCAAGTCTTAGAAGATTTGGCAGCTTCTGTTTCCTTGCTCTTACACACTTGTTCTTGGGATGTTCCCTCTCAGAACCTAGCCCAAGCCACGTGCAAAGGTCGCATGAAGCAGAACCAAGACGTTCCCATTGGCAGCCTTAGGTGAGCTCCTAGCCAACAGCCAGCACCAACTGCCAGCCATGGGAATAAGTCATTTGGGATTCCAGCCCAGTTGAGCCCTGAAGACTGCAGGTCCAACAGACATCATGTGGGACAGAAGAAACACCCAGCTGAGCCCTGTTAACCCACAGACTCATGAGAGATATTAACATGGTGGTTGCTTTAAACCAATGAGTTTGGGGGCCTCCAAGATGGCTCCACTGATCCCCACCTCTTGATATTTACACCTTGTATAGTCACTTTGCACACTGTACCAGGGCTCGTCTGTGTGACCAATAGAATAGACCAGAAGTGATGTACACAGTAGGTTACTTCCAAGATTAGATGATGGAAGACCTCATGGCTCCTGTCTTGGCCACTCTCTCAGGTCACTCTTCATGTTCTGAGCAGCCCCTGGGAGACAGGTCCACACAGGATGACCAACTTGTCCCCAGGTTGCCCAGGACTGAAGTTTTAGACTGAAATTCTCACATCCTGAGAACGCCCTTAGTCCTGGGCAAACCAGGATGATTGGTCACCCTACGCCTATGTGGTGAGGAAGTGAGGCTTCTGGACAACAGGGAGCAAGAAACCAAGGCCTCCTACCAACAGCTACATGAGGGAGGCATCTCAGGAGCAAATCTACCAGCCCCAGTCAAGCCTTGGGCCAACTGCAGCCCCAGCCAACAGCTCAACTGCAACCTCGTGAAAGACCCTGATCCAGAGCCACCCAGGTAAGGTGACCCCCAGAGACTGTGAGACAATAAATATTGATTATTTTAAGCTGCTCAATGTGGGGTAGTTTTTTAAACAGCAATAGGTAACTTATGCAGGTGGTCTGATACCCCCTAATAGTTAACAGGAACAGGGGTGGCTAACAGATATTGATCTCCCCCTGTTTTAAACAGTTGTGATGGTCTTTCTGTTTGGGGATTTCTTTTCCTTTCCTGAAAATCAACCTGAGGGAATTCTGCTTCTAGAATTCCTGAAGAACAGTGCCTGGCAGGGCCCCTGGTTGCTGCTGCTTGAGCTCATTCCAACTCTTAATTGTTTTCCAAGCTTTAACAATGAATCTCTTGGGCTCACAAAGTCCTCCTGCCTCTCCATTTCTGAATGCTCTGTGAGGCTGTCCTGATTTCCCTGAAGGCCTGAGGTGCTTACCTGGGCTGCTTAAATCACCTTCTCTGCTAGAAAGTATCCCTTGATCTCTGGCAACATGGATATCTGTGTGCAGAGAGCAATGCACGGGGCACATGGTCTGTCAGATATGCAGATATCCTGTGGGGGCCTGAGGGGTCTTAAACTAAAATCTCTTCTAACCAGGCACCAAGGTATCTGAGATTTCACCTTTCAAGTGTGATTAATTCATTTGGGAGGCACAAATTATCCACTAGCACCTTCTTCTGAATGAGTTTATTGAAGACATTCTGCCCTGCCCAGGATAGCATAAGAGTACAGTAGTTGGAACTTAATCCAGGGAATCACAAAAGGCAGGTGGGATCTTGAAAAGCTGACCTTGGTCCACTTCCTAATATGTTAGACTGACTCTATGTACAGTTAGGTTGCAGGGCTGCACGTGTGCAGAGCACCCAGTGTGCTCATTGGCAGGCTACCGTGTGCACCCAGAGAACCAGAGACACATTGCAGAGTAAATGAAGATACATGTACCATTCACTGACCTATTAGATCCCTGGGGCCACCGTAGCAAAGTGCCACAAGCTGGGTGGCTGAAAACAACAGAAAGGTATTCTCTCATAGCCCTGGAGGCTAGATGTCCAAATTAAGGTGTCAGCAGGGCTAGTTCCTTCTGAGAGCTGTGAGGGTAAATCTGTTCCAACCTTCTACCCTAGCTTCTGGTGGTTTGCTGGCAATCGTTGGCATTGCTTGGCTTCTTGATGCATCACCCCGATCTCTTCCTTCAAGTTCAGATGGCACTCTCCCTTTGTGTCTGTCTCTGTGTCCAAATTTCTCACCCTAATTACCTCACCTTAACTTCATCATCTGCAAGAACCCTATTTCCAAATAAGGTCATATTCATAGGCACCATAGGACTTCAACATCTCCTGGAAGAATACACTTCAACCCATAACACTGAGCAGTTAGTAAAAAGTTAATATCCATGAAATGCCAGGCACTTGCCATGATAGTAATTTTATCTACATTATTTCTAATCCTCCCAAAGAGTTCCCAATTTTATACGCCAGGAACTGAGGAGCAGAAAGATTACAGGGCTTGTCCTAACTCACACAGCTGGAAAGAAAGTATAGGCTCTGGAATCAGATAGCCTGGTTTCACCACTTAGCTGGGAGGTCTTGGGTAGTTACTTAATCCTTCTGTGCCTCAGTTTCCTCATTTGTAAAATGAGGATAACAACAATCATACCTCCATCCATATAGAGTTGTTGTAAGGATTTTAAAAGATGTACAGAGCCTGGTACATAGTAATTACTGAACTCATGGTAGCTGTTATCCTAGTTGTAGAGTCAAGTGAAATAAGACAGAAGGGGAAAAACAAAAGCCATGTGATATCACTCATATGTGGAATCTAAACAAAGAAACAAAACAAAACAAAAACAGACTCACAGACTCAGAGAACAAATTAGTGGTTACCAGAGGGGAAGGTGTTTGGGGGGTGGGTGAAATAGGCAAGGGGGCGTCAATCGTATGGTGGTGGATGGTAACCAGACTTTTGGTGATGACTGCTTTGTAGTGAACACAGATGTCTTATCATAAGAAAAGTAGTGGAGTCAATATTTAAATCCACATCTCCTTAGCTCGATACCTTCATTTATTCCTCTGATTCAGCATAGCTGGGTGTCAGGTACTTCTGCATCCATGGTCTCACTGAATCCTCACAATACACGAGGAGGTGAACACTTGTGGTTATAACATTATAGATGAGGGAACTGAGACACAGAGAGGGGAGGTGACTGGACCAAGGTCACCCAGCAAATAAAACATTCTCATCTAGCTCTGCTGCTTCTAATATTTCTTCCACTATGTTATCTGTCATCCCAACGTATAGACATAATAGAGTAGAACATTTTCCTCTACGAAGGTTTGCTGATAACCTCAGGATGCAAGGTAATCAGCCAAGATTATGAGTTCGGTCAGTGGCCTCCCTCAAGTCTACGGCAGGCAAAGGGTTCTGTTTCCATAAAGGTCAGCTCCTGCCAGGTCCAGAAAGCCCAGCACAGAAGATCTGCTGTTAATTCTGAATTCTTCAGAAGCAAGAACTCTTACACACACACACACACACACACACACACACACACACACACAAATGCTTATGTGAGGCCTCACCCCAGGACATAGAAACAAACCACTGAAAGAGGATGGAATAAATAAGACTTTTTAGTGAGAAGGCCTGAAAAGTGAGAACCAGCTGCCAGGCCCAATCCAAAATTCCCTGGCAAACCAGCCCTAGGGTAGAGACGATTCCAAAAGACAAAACCAAAAACGTATGCAAAAACTCTGGAGATGAATTCCCTCGGCTTTCTTCGGCAGGATAGAAAGAGAACAAAAGTAGCTAAGTTCTCTGGCTGTGTCATCCCCTGGTCTTCCCTCCACCCCCTCTGCCCCAGCCACCCTTCCAAACACAATTCAGCCCTACAAATATCCAAGGAGAGCCAACACCCACAGGCCTCATCTGGCCCATAGTTTTTACGTATTGTAGTGGTCAACATTTTAAAAGTGAGAAGTTTTGGGACTTCTCTCATGGTCCAGTGGGTAAGACTCTGTGATCCCAATGCAGGGGACCTGGGTTCGATCCCTGGTTGGGGAACTAGATCCCACATGCATGCCACAACTAAAGAGTTTGCATGCCACAACTAAGTCCGCATGCCACAACTAAGAAGCCCATATGCCACAACTAAAAGATCCCGCATGCTGCAACTAAAGATCCTGTATGCCTCAAATAAAGATTCTGCATGCTGCAATGAAGATCCCATATGCTGCAACTAAGACCTGGCACAGCCTAAATATATATAAATATATATATATATATATATATTTTTTTTTTAAGTGAGAAGTTTTCCCTAAGAATCTGGATTTTTTTTTAACTTCTTTTGAAAAATCAAAGGTTCTGGCCAAGTGGCTTCATATCCCTGAATGGTAACTATGACAAAGTTGAGTAGTGGCTGCCTCCAATTTGATTATTTTTATACCCAGACAATTTGACTCACTTATCATCCCTGCCTGACCCCTGTTGGAATCTTTTTCACTCAGGCCAGGTGAGACTTTCCCTCTGCCTATCAAGTGAAACAGATCTAATCTCACCCTGGCAGTCAAACACCCTTCACAGCACAGCTTACTGAGACTTACCCCTGTGACTATACCTCATTCCGAATCTATCTACTCCTTCATGCCCAAACAGGTCCCTTACCTTCCCACATTCACACATTTGCTGGTGCTTTTTTATTTCCTCTAAGATGCCTTCCATCCCAACTGGACCTGGGGACTCTCCCACACCCTCAAAGGTCCATGTGAGGGCCTTTTCAGAATCTCTCACACAGATATAAGCTTTCTTTCATTTGAGGCTCCAAAGTACCATGTTATTTTGAAGTATGTACATACCTCATTTATTGTGCTTTACAAGTATTGTGATTTTTACAAATCAAAGGTTTGTGGCAACCATGCTTTGTCAGATGATGGTTAGCACTTTTTAACAGTAAAGACATAAAGCCATTGCACACTTAATAGATTACAGTATAGTGTAAACGTAAATTTTATATGCACTGGAAAACCAAAAAAATTCATGTGACTCACTTGATTGCAGTATTTGCAGTGGTCTGGATTGAACCCACAATATCTCCCAGGTCTGCCTGTACTTGCTCTGGACTTTCACAACTTCACACATTTGCATATTATAAGTTTTCCTCCTGTGATTCACTTCTGTCCTGGCCAATAGTCCGGCTGAGCCCAGCCTGCCAGTCATCTTCACCAAGGTGTTAACCGGTGAATGAGGAAGCTGTCTTAACCCTCCTGACCAGCCCAGTCACCAGATAAATACCATGGAGTGGCCTCAGTTAATGCCATGTGAAGCAGAAGAACTGCCTGGGTGAGATTTGCAGGAATTCCTGACTTTTGTGACAATTGTGTGATATGATAATAGTGAAACAGGAGGGAAGGGGACAGGGCACAACCTTTGAAAGAATGACATAGCCTGAGGACATGACATAAACTGATTAGAACCAAATGGGTCCAAGATGGTGGACAAGTAGACTTCCACTAGACCTTGAGCTTCCGTATATGTTCACTGTAACACATCAGCAAGCTAAATGACATACCCACAGGTGCCATGACAGTTCCAAGACCGACCATAAGGGTCAAAAAGTGGGCGGTGGCCCAATTCCTAGAAATCCCTGCCCCTTCCTGAAATAGCTGGAATACTCCTCCCACTCATTAGTCTATGAAATTACCCACCCCTATAAAAACTGACAACCCCATACCCTGGTGCCTTTCTCACCTTCTGAGATGGCCCACACTCTGTGGAGTGTTTCTCTCTAAATAAATCCACTTCTTACCTATCACTTTTTCTCTCACTGAATTACTTCTGTGAAGAGACATCAAGAACCTGAGCTTCATTAAGTCCTGAAACCAGGTGTGTGATCTCAGTTGGAAGACTGTGGGTTTTGGCTGGGTTCGAGTCCCGGCATGTGGGTTCAAGTCCCAATCTGAGGTGCACGGTTTCAATAAGGTTGTTGTTTTAAGCCACTAGGTTGTAGGCTGCTTTGTCACACAGCAACAGATAACTGAAATGGTTCAGAAAATAAAAGTCTTTAATTTTGTTAATTATTTTCAAGTCTTTTTACAAAATTAAAAATATACACACACACAGCTTAGAGAAGGGGAAGGGAACTAATATTTACTGAGCTCCTGTTTTGATTTCTGCCTGGCAATTTTATATGCATTATCTTATCTAACACTCAAGACAATCTAGCTTGTGTTACTATCTACATTTCTAAAAAAGAAGAAACCAAAGCCCAGAGAAGTTAACTTGCAGATGATCACACAGCTTGTGAGTGGGGAGAGTAGGGGCGATTGAATGGCCAGTCTTTATATCCAGCTAAAAAATCCATGTTTTTGTCGCCATCTCACATCCCTACACCACCTCTCTTGTCTCAGACTGTGACCTACATTCCACTTAATGTGACATAATATGTGCTTCTTCATGTTGCAGAGTCTTCAAAACCTTGCTTTTATTTTTTTAAATTTTATTTATTTATTTACTTTTGGCTGTGTTGGGTCTTCGTTGCTGCATGCGGTCTTTCTCTAGTTGCGGTGAGCGGGGGCTACTCTTCATTGTGGTGCGCGGGCTTCTCATTGAGGTGGCTTCTCTAGTTGCGGAGCATGGGCTCTCGGCATGAGGGCTTCAGTAGTTGTGGCACGTGGGCTCAGTAGCTGTGGCTCACGGGCTCTAGAGTGCGGGCTCAGTAGTTGTGGCACATGGGCTTAGTTGCTCCGCAGCATGTGAGATCTTCTCGGACCAGGGCTTGAACCCATGTCCCTTGCACTGGCAGGTGGATTCTTAACCACTGTGCCACTAGGGAAATGGCCCAAAACCTTCCTTTTAAATGGCAGCATATTATTCCAACCATAGTTTACATACCATTCCCCTATTGTTGAGTATTTACATTCCTTCCAAATCTTTTTGCCATTAAAAGGAATTCTGACAGTTGCATAGTGTTGATATAGAGTAGGAATTTTAGAGGGAGGGGTGGGCCATTCTTTGGTATTACTAGGAATCTCATTTACAAGACTCCACCTCCAGCCCCCTCCACAGTCCTCTCCACCCTGACTGCCTTAATGAACCTTATCACCAGCAGTCACCTAAGGAGAGTGTCACAGGCAGAGCAGAGAAGGGGGCGGGAAAAAAAATTCCCTTGGAATTCATACCCATTCAAGCCAGATGAGTTAATCACCTTTTAACAATTTAATGCAGACCTCATAGATCTTAAATAGTTTTGACAGCTGGAAAATTAAGGTTGTGTCAGGATTCTTGTTGGTTTTGAAAAGATTATAAATCCTCTTATTTCAAAAGGGCCAGGTGAAAGGTTTTTAAATCCTGTTAAGAATTTTAGCTGGTATCCTGAGAGCAATGAGTAACCTTTGAATGGTTTTAAACAGGGGAGTGATAACTGATCTGATTTTTTGATCCAAAAAAAAAAACACCCTGGTTTGGAGAGCAGGGTTTAGTGATTAATGGGATGGAGGTAAGGAACAAGGAGTACTCTAGCATGACCCTAGGGCTCTGCCCAGGGCAGCTGGGTGGGTAGGATGAGAAGCAGAAAAGGAAGGGAACGATAAGTAGCTCTTTTTTGGACCAGGTGAGCTAGGCGTGCCTGAGGGCAGGGCCTGGGGCAGGCTGTGATGGGGGCAGGCAAGCAGGCTGACTTCAGATGCTTATGCCCCAGGGCTCTGGCTGGCTGGCTACTTGGTCACAGGGACTGAAGCCCAGAAGGAGGGACCCATAGGCCAGGCCAGCTCATGGAATCAGAGGGTTCTAGGAAGGCACAGCTGGCCCAGCAGAAGAACTGAGGACACTGGGGAAGCCCCTGAGTCCATGAGGCCTTAGTAACCCAGAGACTGTTAATCCCCTCCTTTCTACCAAGGGACCAGGACTACCCCATCTTCAGGGACTGTTCGTGCTAGAGGTCATCAAGTCCCTGGAACTTTTCAGTTTGAAGATTCTGATTCTATACCTAAGGGAAAGCACCAGCTCAGATGTAGCCCCAGGAAGAAAATCCCCTGGGTCCCTGCCCTCCCAAAGATCTACAGCCAGCCAGTGACAAATACCAAGGTGACTAGCACAGGCTGGGATCAGTGCTTTAAGAGAGATGCAAACCTGGGAAAGGCAGAGTTTAATTCCATCTGGACGCCTGGAAAGGTGAAGAAGTGATGGCGGCCCTAAAAAACAGGTTGACTTCCACAGGGAGACAGGAGAAGGCAGAACAGTCTAAGAGGCAATGGTCAATGAAAAAGTCCAAAGAGGGGAAATACAGGACTTGCGGGAGACAGAGAAACTTTGCAGTGGCATGATTCTTTCCAGATGCAAGGAGGCACAGCTGTTCATACAGCTCAGACTCACAAGACTGTGAGGGTCTGGGGCAACAATCCAAACTTGGCCCCCAAATCATCTTCATCATCAGTGGCTAAAATCAAAATTTCCTGCGACATCATCTGGGAAAAATGCTAGGCAGCTCGTTCTGAGCTTGCCCTGTCCCCACCTCCAAAAGCAACTTTCCAGAGCATTTGGATGTGCATTTGTTGTACTAGCTTCATCTCTCCCTGCCTTACTTTCCTACCTGTAGTTTTCCTTTTGCCTTCTTTCTATTTAAGCCTTTAGATGAGGAAATAAGGTATGTAAAAATAAACCTGTAAAACACTAAATCATATCTTTCAAAACCATTCCAATGTCCACCAAATCTCAAAGGGGCCATGAGTCTCATGGGTGGATCCAGACAGAGCAAGGGTCCAGGAGAGGACCCTAAATGAAGTGCAGGAAGGAGCAGGCTTAGGAAGGGGACTCTGGGGACAGTGCTTTGAGTGAACTGGAACTGAACACAGGAAGTCCTCAGGAACCTTGGAAGGTTATCAAAGTCAACATGCACCTGGAGTCAGCTTCCACCGAGGCTGGTCAGGTAAGACCAAATGCCAGGTCGTTTTCATCCAAATGTCACACTCAAGGGTAAAGGGAGGAGATTTTCAGTCTGCACATTTTCCACACCCAGGAAACGAGGTTCCCTTTTATGTAGGCCATCCTGGGGAATGTGAGGACCCAGGGACCTGGGAATTGAGTTGGAATATGGTGATAAGCATTCTCGGAGCCATTGCAGATTTGTTGCAGTTTGGCGGAGCAGGACAAAGTAAGCTGGTATCAGAGCTTCTTTGTCATGGATGTGGGGCTAGGGGAGACGGAAGGGCACAGCATCACTAAGAACCTTTAATTAACTTTGCCATTTTACTGAGAACTTACAAGCAGCGGTATTCTTCATTGAGCTGCGTTTGGCAGCAGCTTTAATATATAAGCTTTGATTGTATCTTATTGATTTATATTATTTTACAATTGGTTACGTGACATGCTTTTTGTTCCTCCAGGGACAAGACCCACAGAGGCCCATAAGGAGGAGGTTTGCCAACAACAAGGGTGAAAGCTCCCAGCAGCCTCACAAAAAGTTTCCAGTTTCTACCCTCTGGCACTTCTCAGGCTGGGCATCCCACTACATGGAGATGTCTGCCTGAGGATGGGCCCGGGGGGTGGACGGGGGTGGGGTGCAGACCCCAGAATCATACCATCTTGGAGGAACTCCACACAGGAGGTTGGTCCAACTCATCAAAATACTTTCTTCCTCTGTGTAACCATTTGACTAGGGACTAATCAATGATTCCTTGAGGCTACGCCAGGCACCTCCCTCAAACCCCAGACTGGGGAGTAGGCCAGCAAGTCAAATTCTGTTGGGCTGAGAGGGAGGGTGCCTCCTCATCTCAGAAGACTGAGCGGACGTCAGGTAGCACTGAGGTCCTCAGATGAAGCCACGGGAGCTCTAGGCAGATGGGTACTTTGTGGTGGCTATTTGCGTCCAGCCATTTTGAGGTCACAGGTAATTTTGAGATTTGAGAGAAGAGGCCAATATACCAAGTGATTTCATATTTAGTAACTACAATTACGCAGCATGAAGCTTTAATTTTTTTAATTGTCTTTTTAAAAATTTTATTTATTTTTTTATACAGCAGGTTCTTATTAGTTATCCATTTTATACACATCAGCGTATACATGTCAATCTCAATCGACCAATTCATCACACCACCACCCCCACGCCCCTGCCACTTTCCCCCCTTGGTGTCCATACGTTTGTTCTCTACATCTGTGTCTCAGTTAATGCCCTGCAAATTGGTTCATCTGTACCATTTTTCTAGGTTCCACATATATGCATTAATATATGATATTTGTTTTTCTCTTTCTGACTTACTTCACTCTGTGTGACAGTCTCTAGATCCAACCACGTCTCTACAAATGACCCAATTTCATTCCTTTTTATGGCTGAGTAATATTCCATTGTATGTATGTACCACTTCTTCTTTATCCATTCGTCTGTCGATGGGCATTTGGGTGGCTTCCATGACCTGGCTATTGTACATATTGCCGCAATGAACATTGGGATGCATGTGTCTTTTTGAATTATGGTTTTCTCTGGGTATATGCCCAGTAGTGGGATTACTGGATCATATGGTAATTTTATTTTTAGTTTTTTAAGGAATCTCCATACTGTTCTCCACAGTGGCTGTATCAATTTACATTCCCACCAACAGTGCAGGAGGGTACCCTTTTCTCCACACCCTCTTCAGCATTTGTTGTTTGTAGATTTTCTGATGATGCCCATTTTAACTGGTGTGAGGTGATACCTCATTGTAGTTTTGATTTGCATTTCTCTAATAATTAGTGATGTTGAGCAACTTTTCATGTGCTTCTTGGCCATCTGTATGTCTTATTTGGAGAAATGTCTATTTAGGTCTTCTGCCCATTTATTGATTGGGTTGTTTGTTTTTTTAATATTGAGCTGCATGAGCTGTTTATATATTTTGGAGCTTAATCCTTTGTCTGTTGATTCGTTCGCAAATATTTTCACCCCTTCTGAGGGTTGTCTTTTTGTCTTGTTTGTAGTTTCCTTTGCTTTGCAAAAGCTTTTGTTTCATTAGGTCCCATTTGTTTTTTGTTTTTTTTTTATTTCCATTACTCCAGGAGGTGGATCAAAAAAGATCTTGCTGTGATTTATGTCAAAGAGTGTTCTTCCTATGTTTTCCTCTAAGAATTTTATAGTGTCTGGTCTTACATTTAGTCTCTAATCCATTTTGAGTTTATTTTTGTGTATGGTGTTAGGGAGTGTCCTAATTTTATTCTTTTACATGTAGCTGTCCAGTTTTCCCAGCACCACTTTTTGAAGAGACGGTCTTTTCTCCATTGTATATCCTTGCCTCCTTTGTCATAGATTAGTTGACCATAGGTGCGCGGGGTTTATCTCTGGGCTTTCTATCCTGTTCCATTGATCTATATTTCTGTTTTTGTGCCAGTACCATATTGTCTTGATTACTGTAACTTTGTAGTATAGTCTGAAGTCAGGGAGTCTGATTCCTCCAGTTCCGTTTTTTTCCCTCAAGACTGCTTTGGCTATTTGGGGTCTTTTATGTCTCCATACAAATTTTAGGATTTTTTTCTTCTAGTTCTGAAAAAAAATGCCACTGGTAATTTGACAGGGATTGCATTGAATCTGTAGATTGCTTTAGGTAGCATAGTCATTTTCACAATACTGATTCTTCGAATCCAAGAACATGGTATATCTCTCCATCTGTTTGTGTCATCTTTGATTGCTTTCATCAATATCTTATAGTTTTCTGAGTACAGGTCTTTTACCTCCATAGGTAGGTTTATTCCTAAGTATTTTATTCTTTTTGTTGCAATGGTAAATGGGATTGTTTCCTTAATTTCTCTTTCTGATCTTTCATTGTTAGTGTATAGGAATGCAAGAGATTTATGTGCATTAATTTTGTAACGTGCAACATTACCAAATTCATTGATTAGCTCTAGTAGCTTTCTGGTGGCATCTTTAGGATTCTCTATGTAGAGTATCATGTCATCTGCACACAGTGACAGTTTTACTTCTTCTTTTCCAATTTGTATTCATTTTATTTCTTTTTCTACTCTGATTTCCTTGGCTGGACTTCCAAAACTATGTTGAATAATAGTGGTGAGAGTGGACATCCTTGTCTTGTTCCTGATCTTAGAGGAAATGCTTTCAGGTTTTCACCATTGAGAATGATGTTTGCTGTGGGTTTGTCATATATGGCCTTTATTATATTGAGGTAGGTTCCCTCTATGCCCACTTTCTGGAGAATTTTTATCATAAATGTGTGTTGAATTTTTTCAAAAGTTTTTTTGCATCTATTGAGATGATCACATGGTTTTTATTCTTCAATTCGTTAATATGGTGTATCACATTAATTGACTTACGTATATTGAAGAATCCTTGCATACCTCAGATAAATCCCACTTGATCATGGTGTATGATCCTTTTAATGTGTTGTTGGATTCTGTTTGCTAGTATTGCGTTGAGGATTTTTGCATCTATATTCATCAGTGATATTGGTCTGTAATTTTCTTTTTTTGTAGTATCATTGTCTGATTTTGGTATCAGGATCATGGTGGCCTCATAGAATGAGTTTGGGAGTGTTCATTCCTCTGCAATTTTTTGGAAGAGTTTGAGAAGAATGGGTGTTAGCTCTTCTCTAAATGTTTGATAGAATTCACATGTGAAGCCATCCGGTCCTGGACTTTTGTTTGTTGGAAGATTTTAAATAAGTTTCAATTTCATTACTTGTGATTGGTCTGTTCACATTTTCTATTTCTTCCTGGTTCAGTCTTGGAAGGTTATACCTTTCTAAGAATTTGTCCATTTCTTCCAGGTTGTCCATTTTTTTGGCATAGAGTCG
Source organism: Grampus griseus (assembly GCF_964374135.1). Classification (NCBI taxonomy): domain Eukaryota; kingdom Metazoa; phylum Chordata; class Mammalia; order Artiodactyla; family Delphinidae; genus Grampus; species Grampus griseus. Next base: position 32,963,988 of record NC_138998.1, on the reverse strand, counting down.
CTTATAGTAGTCTCTTAGGGTGCTTTGTATATCTGTGGTGTCTGTTGTAACTTCTCCTTTTTCGTTTCTAATTTTATTGATTTGAGTCCTCTCCCTCTTTTTCTTGATGAGTCTGGCTGAAGGTTTATCAATTTTGTTTATCTTCTCAAAGAACCAGTTTTTCGTTTTATTGATTTTTGCTACTGTTTTTTTGTTTCTATTTCATTTATTTCTTTTTGTTTGTTTGTTTTTATAAATTTATTTATTTTATTTTTGGCTGTGTTGGGTCTTCGTTACTGTATGTGGGCTTTTCTCTAGTTGTGGCGAGCAAGGGCTACTCTTTGTTGCGGTGCACAGGCTTTGCATTGCAGTGGCTTCTCTTGTTGTGGAGCCGGGCTCTAGGCGTGAGGGCTTCAGTAGTTGTGGCATGTGGGCCAGTAGTTGTGGCTCACAGGCCCTAGAGCGCAGGCTCAGTAGTTGTGGCGCATGGGCTTAGTTGCTCCGTGGCATGTGGGATCTTCCTGGACCAGGGCTTGAACCCATGTCCCCTGCATTGGCAGGCAGATTCTTAACCACTGTGCCACCAGGGAAGCCCCTATTTCATTTATTTCTGCTCTGATCTTTATGATTTCTTTCCTTCAGCTAACTTTGGGTTTTGTTTGTTCTTCTTTCTCTAGTTCCTTTTAGGTGTAAGACTAGATTGTTTATTTGAGATTTTTCTTATTTCTTGAGCTAGGCTTGTATTGCTATAAACTTCCCTCTTAGAACTGCTTTTGCTGCATCCCATAGGTTTTGGATTGTCCTGTTTTCATTGTAATTTGTTTCTAGGTATTTTTTGATTTCTTCTTTGATTTCTTCAGTGATCTCTTGGTTATTTAGTAACGTATTGTTTAGCCTCCATGTGTTTGTGTTTTTTATTTTTTTTTCCCCTGTAATTGATTTCTAATCTCATAACGTTTTGGTTGGAAAAGATGTTTGATATGATTTCAATATTCTTAAATTTACTGAGGCTTGATTTGTGACCCAAGATGTGATCAATCCTGGAGAATATTCCATGTGCACTTGAGAAGGAAGTGTAATATGCTGTTTTTGGATGGAATGTCCTACAAATATCAATTAAATCTATCTGGTCTATTGTGTCATTTAAAGCTTCTCTTTCCTTATTAATTTTCTGTTTGGATGATCTGTCCATTGGTGTAAGTGTGGTGCTAAAGTCCCCCACTATTATTGTGTTACTGTCAATTTCCTCTTTTATAGCTGTTAGCAGTTGCCTTATGTATTGAGGTACTCCTATGTTGGGTGCATATATATTTATAATTGTTATATCTTCTTCTCAGATTGATCCTTTGATCATTATGTAGTGTCCTTCCTTGTCTCTGTAACTTTCTTTATTTTAAAGTCTATTTTATCTGATATGAGTATTGCTACTCCAGCTTTCTTTTGATTTCCATTTGCATGGAATATCTTTTTCCATCCCCTCAGTTTCAGTCTGTATGTGTCCATAGGTCTGAAGTGGGTCTCTTGTAGACTGCATATTTATGGGTCTTGTTTTTGTATCCATTCAGCAAGATTGTGTCTTTTGGTTGGACAATTTAATCCGTTCACGTTTAAGGTAACTATCTATATGTATGTTCCTATTCCATTTTCTTAATTGTTATGGGTTTGTTTTTGTAGGTCCTTTTCTTGTGTTCCCACTTAGAGAAGTTCCATTAGCATTTGTTTTAGAGCTGGTTTGTTGGTGCTGAATTCTCTTAGCTTTTGCTTCTCTGTAAAGCTTTTGATTTCTCCATGGAATCTGAATGAGATCCTTGCTGGGTAGAGTAATCTTGGTTGTAGGTTCTTCCCTTTCATCACTTTAAATATATCATTCCACTCTCTTCTGGCTTGTAGAGTTTCTACTGAGAAATCAGCTGTTAACCTTATGGGAGTTCCCTTGTATGTTATTTGTCACTTTTCCCTTGTTGCTTTCAGTAATTTTTCTTTGTCTTTAATTTTTGTCAATTTGATTACTATGTGTCTTGGCATGTTTCTCCTTGGGTTTATCCTGCCTTGGACTCTCTGTGCTTCCTGGACTTGGGTGGCTATTTCCTTTCCCATGTTAGGGAAGTTTTCAACTATAATCTCTTCAAATATTTTCTCGGTCCTTTCTCTCTCTCTTCTCCTTCTGGGACCCCTATAATGCAAATGTTGTTGTATTTAATGTTGTCCCAGAGGTCTCTTAGGCTGTCTTCATTTCTTTTCATTCTTTCTTCTTTACTCTGTTCCGGGGCAGTGAATTCCACCATTCTGTCTTCCATGTCACTTATCTGTTCTTCTGCCTCAGTTATTCTGCTATTGGTTCCTTCTAGTGTATTTTTCATTTCAGTTATTGTATTGTTCATCTATGTTTGTTTGTCCTTTAATTCTTTTAGGTCTTTGTTAAACATTTCTTGAATCTTCTCAATCTTTGCCCCCGTTCATTTTCTGAGTTCTTAGATCATCTTCACTATCATTATTCTGAATTCTTTCTCTGCAAGGTTGCCCATATCCACTTTATTTAGTTTTTTGGGGGGGTTTTATCTCATTCCTTCATCTGGTACAAAGTGCTCTGCCTTTTCATTTTGTCTGTCTTTCTGTCAATGTGGTTTTCCTTCCACAGGCTGCAGAATTGTAGTTCTTCTTGCTTCTGCTGTCTGCCCTCTGGTGGATGAGGCTATCTAAGAGGCTTCTGCAAGCTTCCTGATGGGAGGGACTGGTGGTGGGTAGACTGGGTATTGTTCTGGTGGGCAGAGCTCAGTAAAACTTTAATCTGCTTGCTTGCTGATGGGTGGGGCTGGGTTCTCTCCCTGTTGGTTGTTTGGCCTGAGGTGACCCAGCACTGAAGCCTACCTGGCTCTTTTGTGGGGCTAATGGCGGACTCCGGGAGGACTCATGTCAAGGAGGACTTCCCAGAACCTCTGCTACCAGTGTCCTTGTCCTCATGGTGAGGCACAGCCACCCCCCACCTCTGCAGGAGACTCTCCAACACCAGCAGGTAGGTCTAGTTCAGTCTCCTGTGGGGTTACTGCTCCTTCCCCTGGGTCCCAATGTGCACACTACTCTGTGTGTGCCCTCCAAGAGTACAGTCTCTGTTTCCCCCCGTCCTGTCAAAGTCCTCCAATCAGATCCTGCTAGCCTTCAAAGTCTGATCCTCTAGGAATTCCTCCTCCCATTGCCAGACCCCCAGGTTGGGAAGCCTGATGTGGGGCTCAGAACCTTCACTCCAGTGGGTGGACTTCTGTGGTATAAGTGTTCTCCGATTTGTGCATCACCCACCCAGCCATTATGGGATTTGATTTTATTGTGATTGCGCCCCTCCTACCATGTCATTATGGCTTCTCCTTTGTCTTTGGATGTGGGATATCTTTCTGGTGAGTTCCAGTGTCTTCTTGTCGATGATTGTTCAGCAGTTAGTCGTGATTCCATTGTCCTCGCAAGAGAGAGTGAGCACACGTCCCTCTACTCTGCCATCCTCTTAAATTGCCTTTTTAATTATTTTTTTAATTGTCAGCAAATGTTTAGTTATTGTTTACTATGGGGCTGGCACCCACTCAGCAGGAAATGAAGACCCAGTAATGAGCCGCAGGGTCAGAGAGGACAGATAAAGGAACAGTCACCAAAAACCCCTATGCAACTATAAATCATGTTACATGCCTTAGTAATAACAAGAATACTATTAATAATAATAACTAACAGTAACTGGGATGACTCTGTGTCAGACACTGAGCTGGGTGGGCTTCAATTCCATCCTCTCATTGAGTCCTCACAGCTCCACAAGGCAGGTGTGTTTATCATCCTTAATTTACAGGTGAAAAAACCTGAGATGCAGAGAAGCTAAGTGACTTGCAAGGAAGAGGCAGAGCTGTGATTTGAGTCCAGGTCTGACTTTAGAAAACAGGTGCTTGGGGCTTTCCTGGTGGTGCAGTGGTTGAGAGTCCACCTGCCGATGCAGGGGACATGGTTCGTGCCCCAGTCCAGGAGGATCCCACATGCCGCGGAGCGGCTGGGCCCGTGAGCCATGGCCACTGGGCCTGCACGTCCGGAGCCTGTGCTCCGCAACGGGAGAGGCCACAACAGTGAGAGGCCCGTGTACTGCAAAAAAACAGGTGCTTGATCATGAAGTAAAGAGCAAGGTGCTTGTGAGAATGTAAAGGACTTGCCTTTAGTATGGGAAGCTCTCTCTAGGCTCCCTACACCCTCACCCTTTTCCTGCTTTTTTAGTCCAAGGAGGATGACAGTACTATTGACCTACTGACTTGGTAACCAAGACTGGGCTGGCTCTGATTCAGAAGCCGAAAATGTCAGACAATTTCACATTTACTTGTTGGGTCATGAAATAGGATTAGGACCGGAGTTAAGGTCAGGGATAGGATAATGGTACCTTGCCAACATAATTATATCCTTGCACTCTATGATCAAAACGATTGAGTCAGAAGGTTTTGCATTGTGCCAGAGTCATCTGACTGGCTCCCAAAGAGGCCACCCAGGGTAGTTTTACCTTGATCAATTTACCACAGAGCTGAAACTGTTTCACAGCCAAGTCAGTGTTCTGAGGTTTGTCTGCCTAGAGAAGACTGACTCCCAACAATCCAACGCATAGGAGGCTGAAGTATATAACCAGATGCCCATGTATTCATTAACAGTTGGTGTTAGTCCTCCAGTAACTGGCTGTCTCCTCCCTCAACCAGAGCACCCTTTTCCCAATATAAGCAATCCCTGGGAGCCAAATCAGTCATCAGCAGGCTGGTTGGTGAGTTAAGGGAGGCAGATGTAATAATCCAAGTCAGGGTGGGGTTTGGAGAGTCATCTCCACCTCACAGCAGGGTACGGTGTGAGCTCCAATTTCATGTTGCTCTTTCCTGGACAGTGGTAGGTAATAAGTGCCAACTTCTAGCCTCTTGGCTTTACCCTACTTCTTTTTCCTTCCTCTTTCTATATGCCAGCCTCATTCTTTCTCTTTGTTTCATGCATTCTCCATAGAATACAATTGATTAGATTGCTGATTATTCAACTGCCATCACATTCCAGCCCTTCCACCCTAAGATTACATCAAGGACATCACCTTAATGGGTGGGTTGGTTGTTCCCAAGCTCTTCATTCATTTACATAATTTTTTTGTTTATTCTCAGATATATTAGGTTGAACCATATGGAACTGCTATTTTGGTAGGTTAAAAAACAGATAGCTGCAATTTCGTGTGGTTCAACAAACAGCAGACCTGATCCACTAGGGGTGGGCTTAATGAGTCCAACTCCCTTTTGCAAGCCTTGGTGGTAGGTTTATATATGGTGTGGGGGGGTGCAGGGTCATGCATGGCAACCCTTTACCTCTTTCTGGAAACAGGCTCTTCTGGGTAGCCACTGGTGTCTGGGACCTCATTCCTCTTGTTAACCATTTATCCTCCAACTAGAACCTTAATGTCAAGGACGAGCTAACGAGGGACTTGAGGTTGAGGAAGAAGGTCAAATTTTTGGCTACACATGACTGGCTATGTATTCTAAAGCCAACAAGGAAAGATGTTAAGGAACACTTAGATAGTCCATGGTTTGTGCAATCCCCTGTTAATGTGGAAAACTGGGGACTAGTGGAGACATTTTACAAACTTCGGTCAAATGCCTCTGTGACATAGGCTGTATGCCCAACACCATTCTTACCTTCAAGTGTTTTTGTTACTGAACACAAGGCCGTGTGTCCAATGCATAGTGAGGCGAAACAATACCAAAACATCAGAGTTTGGAGCAGAGAAAGGTTTATTGTGGGGCCACGCAAGGAGAGGGGTGGCTCATGCCTTAAAAACCCCAAACTCCCCAAAAGCTTTCAGCAAAGCCCTTTTCTAGGAAAGGTAAGACAGAGGCATGGTTAGTTGCTGCAAACTTCTTGGTGTCAGATCCTTTGTTCTTGAGGTCAGGTCACCATGTTCCTGTAAACCTCCACCAAAACAAATGTTATCCTCTGTTCTACCTAAAAGGGGCAAGGTTCCAAGGCTCAACTTTCGCCCTCCAAGGTCCAGGCCCTGGCTAAGGGGAGGGGGTCCTTGCATAGGCCGGTTACCCTGCCCAGGAGCATTTGTCCGGCACCCAGTCTGGGTCCTCCCTCCAGTGCCCAGGCCGGGCTGAAGAGGCAGATCTCAGCTGGTGGCGCCCTCAGGGCCAGGTCCCCAGACCCGCCCAGCCTTCATCACTGAGGGGGCAAGGTGCACAGGACCCCACAGGCCCTCATGTTCCTCAAGCCACCCAAACGGGGGCCAGGTCCTGCAGAAGACAGCCGCTGCCATTAGATCACAGAAGTGGGGATGAGGGAGAGGTTCTCGGCTGTTTCAAGGCCTGGGCCTGGCCAATGGGTGCCTGTGGCGAGGACTCTGGAGCCCCGCAGGACACAGCCCTGTCCCCGGGCCCCCCAGCTCACCTGCTGGCCCCGAGGCCGGAGGGCCTGGAGGGTCCCAGGGAGAAAGCCGTGATCCCCCTCTCACCGCACTCTCTGCTGCAAGGACCACTGCAAGGATGTTGGTGGAGTGGACCTCTAACCCAGGCTCTAAGGGCTGCGCACCCACCCGGCCCCTATTACATTTTCAATGTGCTATAATTGTATGTATACGTGTGTGCTTCTGGCTACCAGTTTACCATACAGTAAGCTCTGTGAGGGAAGGGCCTATATCTGACTTATACTTAACTCCTAACATCAGGCCTGGCATACAGTAGGTACTCATTAAATAAATGTTTTACATAAATGAATGAGTTAATGAGTGGATGAATAGTTAAACAACAAATCATACAAATACCAGGAAAGCATCAAATACCCATGCCAAACAAAAGGTCTCTGGGCCTTTAAAGGTCAGGAACCAGGCTGCCTGTAGAAGTCAGTAGAGGTTTCACCAGAGGAAGTGACCTGAAAGTAGCTGCTCCCCAACTGGAAAAGGTCATCAGTGGAACAGGCCAGGCAGTAGCTCACAGATCTGAGAGAGGAAGCCACAAATGAAAAGTTACTCCCCATTTCCTGGTAAGTCTTTGGCCAGCATGAGCTGCATTCCTTTGAGCTGAGCGTGTGTAGAATTTCCAGCCTAGGTAGCAGAATGGAACTTGGAATGAATAGCTCAGCAAAAAAGAACCCAGGGATAATGGGGCTGGGCCCAGCTGCCCTGTGCCAGCTCTTGAGCTCATGGAATATTGGAGCTCAGTGGGCCTTGTCGAGGGAGATAAATGATGTCCTTTGGATTATACCACTTCAGAGGACTCAGAGAGAAATTTCCACATTCAGACAGCATTAGGATACTTAGAAGATGTGCTGAAATACCTGGTAATGTTCCGAGTGCTCGCCACTATTCAACTTTCCATCTACCGAGTACAAATGAAGGTCTGTTTTGCTTTAAAGATGGGGAAGGTCCAAATATCGAGAGAGCTGGATGATGCTTCATGATGAGGACGGGGTGAAGATGAGGATTCAGGGCTCTGTGTAACCCATCTGGAGGAGGGTAGCAAGGGAGATTTAAGAGGAAAACCTGGTAGGAATATATGCTGTCAGTTTCAGGTCAGGGGATTCAAAGTGGAGGAGATCAGCTCCATGCGGGAGACTATTAACTACAGATAATGACACAACCACAAAGACCCTTGTCTCTCTACTGGCCTGACCTGAGTTTTCTACATATGATCAAGTTTGGGGAGCATGCCATCAATCACACTGAAAGATGTAGTAGAGAACTTTACTGCATTAACCCTCAACTGCTGTAACTTCTCTGCTTTTTTCCCATCATTACTTCTTTCAAGACACGGATACATTGATGGGGACCTAAGAAAAGGAGGACTGAATTTCAGTTATTCATATCTAGATCTTTTCTTCTAGATTATAACGGAGTTGAAGGCAGGAATGACAAATTACTCTGCCTGGAACAAAGGACATTGCCTTAAATATAGCTAAATAGGTCCTTCACAGATGATGAAAGAAAGAACAAAAGGAAGGAAGGGAACGAGGAAGGAGGAAAGCAAGGGAGGGAGAGAAAGGAAGAAAAAGAAATTGGATCAGAGATGTTAAGGAAGGTGGGGGAAGGGCAATACTGAACTTGGCCTGCATCACAAGAAGATACCTGGTGTCACAGAAGGAAGTTACCTAGAGACCCATCCCAGATGGTTGAGGGCAGTTTATGTTTGCGGAATTATGCGTAAGCTTGCTGTTGGCCAAGGCCAGGCCCTTGATTTGCTTCTTTGACATATTCTAGGCTTAGTACGTTAATAGTGTAGGTGGAGGGGGCATGGGGGAGACAAACTTTAACGGAAAAACTGTAAAGGAAAAGACCAAGAAGTAGCTCCATTTATTGGCTGTGCTCTATCTACCCCACAAGGCTACTAACATAAGTCTGAGTCATTTCCTCAGTGGTTGTGACAGTTCTCTGTCTTTAGAAGGAGGAAGTGGAAAGTTTAATACCTTACATTAGAGGCCCTTTTTCATATGCAAGGATTCATTTCATTCTCAAGGCCAAAAAGGTACTTAAATAGCACAACCACGTATAGCATGGGCACATTTGGTCCCCATTACTATGGTATGCCATTCCCTTCCTCTTATCAGGGATAAAAAAAAAGATAGATTACAGTCATCTCGTCAGGGCAGGGGATACTATTTAAATGTAAAATCATTTATCGCATCCAATGTGTATTAAGCACTGCAACTAAGAGGTACTCTTTCCCCAAGTATCTTGCAAGAGCTAACATCTCCATTTTACAGATCAGGAGCTTGAGGGTCAGATTTAGCTTGACCTTGGTAGATAAATCAATATCTAGTAGAGTATAGATAAAACCAATAGATAAAACCAATCTCCTTTTAACTACCTACTGGCTTACTAAGATCTTTTAGTAAATGAGAACTAAACTTCAAGGCCACTGCTCCTCACTTTCATAACAATCATCCCCTATGATGAAAATGAATAGTTGCCAGACCAGAGAGGGTGAAAGTACAGAGGCCAGCAGAGCGGGTGGTACCATCTTTAACATAGCTAGCTTAACACAGGGCCTTTCCGTCTCGCTAAAGTTCAAACGACTAAAAGGCCCCAGCTGGCCCCTGACGAGCAGACACACGTGTATCGTACGCATGCGCCCAGACGGGACCTACCCGCCCCTTCGACCGGACCTCTTTAGCCAAGTCACCAACCAGCCCTCTAAATGCCCGCCCCCAAGGCTAAACCTTCGACCAATCGGGAGGCAAGAGTCATCAGGCACGTCACATTTAGCATATACCCTCTCCCCGCCCCCAAGCCATGGCCCCGCCCCGTCCGAGACAGGGATGGTCGCCAAAGCACTTCGTTCTGGCATATGATTGGCTCCTTTTCCAGCCCCGCCTCCGTCTCCTCCCGCCGCCCTCCCCTCCACTCTCCCACACTGGCGGGCGGAGCTAAGTACGCAGGCGTGGGTGTTGCCTCTCTCTTCTGGGGGCCCGCCCGCCCTCCTCCCCCTCCCTCTCCCTCCCTCCCCAACCCCCTTCCCCTCCTATCTGGGCCTGCGTGCGCGCGTCCTCCTCCTTCACGCGCCGCCGCTAGCCTAGCACTCTCGCTGGAACCTCTGGCCCGAACGTTCCCTTTGCCCTCCGGCTGCGGAGCGGGCGGGATCCTGCACCGCTGTTGCTGCAGCCCGGGCGGGCGGGCGGGGCGGCGGCAGCGGCACGCGAGCCCGGAAGAGGGCCGTACCACCATTCGCCAGCACGCGGGGGGAGCCGCTCGCCCCGCCGCAAACGCCTCGGCGACCCCGCGGGGCTGAGGCGTCGCCGCGCCCGGGAGCTTGAGCGCCGAGCCGGCCTCGACCCCGAGCTCGGAGCCCCGCGGGCAGCGCCCGCCGCCGGCCCCACCCATCCGGGCCGAGGAGGCCGCGACCATGGCTGAGATGGAGGAGCGGAGCCTGGACAACTTCTTCGCCAAGAGAGACAAGAAGAAGAAGAAGGAGCGGAGCAACCGGGCGGCAAGCGCCGCGGGTTCGGCGGGCGTCGCCGGCGGGAGCAGCGGAGCCGCGGGCGCGGCGGGCGGTGGGGCGGGCGTGGGGACCCGGCCGGGCGACGGCGGGACCGCGGGCGCGGGGGCCACGGGCCCCGGGGCCGCCACCAAGGTTGTGACAAAGGTGAGGGGCCAGGGAGACTGGGAGTCGGGGCCCGGGCCGCGCGCTTGCGCCCATGTGCCCGCCCCCGCCCGCCTGCCTGCTTGCCTGTCCGGGGAAACGGCCGGGAGGGGCGGCCGGGGCCCGGCTGGCGGGCTGATGGGCGCGGAGGCTGCCACGTGACGCGGGCTTCCCACGGCGGGCCGCCTCGCGCTCCCCGCTGGACCCCCGGCACCCCGCTCCCGACCCGCGTCGCTTGGCTCGGGCGAGGACGCAAGCTGGCGGCGGCACCCTCCCGGGGAATCGGCCCGGGTCGGAAGTGCATCTATCGAATGACGTCTACTCTGAGTAATTTAGCGTTCTGATTTCAGACCAGTAGTCTGAGCTGAATTTTCTAACAATCACATTTGTGGCAGCTCTAACTGGCACGACTTGGTCCCGAAGTCCGTAAAAGAAAAGTCTCATGGCAAGATTGAGCTAGACGTTTAGTTGTGGGCTTCCTGTTGATTTCATCTGGCGTTTCCTGGTTGCTTTTAAAGTAACAGGTCTCATGAAGGAACGCGGTGGAAGTAAAGTTTACTCACGTTTGTCCTCCAGCCTAGTTGGCCTTGGGATTGAGCAAGGGCTTTGGCCAGAAAACGAGTCCACACTTTAGGTTCCAGCCGCTTCATCCCTTTTTCATAGTCTGATAGTTGTCTTAGTTGTGTTTTTACAAATAGCTTTAATTGACTAAGTGGTACCTGTTTTACAGGATGAAGATGAGTGGAAAGAATTTGAGCAAAAAGAGGTTGATTACAGCGGCCTAAGAGTTCAAGCAATGCAAATAAGGTATGGTCTGGTTACAGACGTGCTTAGATAACTCAAGGGATAGATACTGTATGTTTGGGGGTTTTTAGCCCCAAAACAGCATCACAGTACTCTTGTGCTTTAGATATGCTTATTAGGACTCTAATGGATTGTGCCTATTCCTCTGATGGCGGCCCTTCTATATGCTGATCAAATTAGCTGCCAGCTCTAAAATCCTGTGAGAGCTTGCCTGCTTCAAATCTTGGTTAGGCCTTTTTGAGACAGCTAAAATGGATTTTGTGGTTTCAAAATTTTTACTTTTAATATTGGTGGGTCGAAGTTAGTTTTTCTTTTTGTTTCAAAAAATAACAGGGGTGGTTTTCAGATCCTCTGTGACAGACAAGTTATATATGTATTTGTAATTGAAGCATAGTTAGAGGGAAATAGCAGATTTTACAAACAAGTTATATATGTATTCGTAATTGAAGCATAGTTAGAGGGAAATAACAGATTTTACGTATTCACACAGTGAAACCAACTTGTGTAATTAGCACTGAGGTCAAGAAACTGAACATTACTGGTAGAGGAGAAAGCCCCCTCATAGTCACTGTTTTCACCCCTCAAATGACCACTAACCTAACACTAGATTAATTTTCCTAGAAACTTATAGAAATGCAATCATACTCTAAGTATATTTTTAAAGTTCAAGAAAACAGTAATTTCTGAAAATTGGATTGGTTGGCTTAGAGAATTTGAAATTAACGTATTTTATCAAGTCCAGTCTATGGTAGTCACATGGACTTTAGATTCATGTAAATAAATGTCATGTTTTTGAGGGTCTCATGAAGTAGAAAATCCATTGGTTTAGATTAAAAACCCTTTATTCTCAGTTTCAAGAAATAAGTGATCCCTGGAAATTCCCTGGCAGTCCAGTGGTTAGGACTCAGCACTCTCACTACCAGGGGCCTGGGGTCCATCCCTGGTCAAGGAGCTAAAGTCCCGCACGCCACACAGCACAGCCAAAAAAAGAAGTGAACCCGATGCACTGCCTTCCAGTTTGAAGTCTGTGATTTATATATGCCCGTGACTGCCTGGCACAGTGGAGGAAATACTTTTCCTTAACAAAATACTGTCTTTTGACCTCTCTAGATAGTAACATTTATGGTGTTAAATAACTTATTAAAAAACCAGGGCTAACTTTTATGACATTTGTTGGATACTTACCACAACTAGGCATTCATGTCCTAGGTTCTTTCACGTCGCTGTGTGAGCTTAAGCAAAGTGAAACCTGATTGGTAGTGGGAAACTTTTAGGAAATGCAGCTTCCCCACATTTGAAATACCTTCCGTGGTGGTGTGAAGTAGAGGTGATTAGACTGGAGGTTTATTCCCAGCCACTTCTTGGCTTCCTTCGTGTGTTAGATGTTTTTTGTTTTTTCTTTTTTTGGTTGTGTTGGGTCTTTGTTGCTGCGCACGGGCTTTCTCTAGTTGCCGCGAGCGAGGGCTACTCTTCATTGTGGTGTGCGGGCTTCTCATTGCCGTGGCTTCTTTTGTTGCAGGGCATGGGCTCTAGGCACACAGGCTTCAGTAGTTGCGGCACACAGGCTTCAGTAGTTGCAGCACACAGGCTCAGTAGTTGTGGTAAGCGGGCCCTAGAGTGCGTGGGCTTCAGTAGTTGCGGTACACTGGCTTGGTTGCTCCGTGGCATGTGGAATCTTCCCGGACCAGGGATCAAACCCATGTCCCCTGAATTGGCAGGAGGATTCTTTTTTTTTTTTTTGCGGTACGTGGGCCTCTCACTGTTGTGGCCTCTCCCGTTGCGGAGCACAGACTCCGGACACGCAGGCTCAGCGGCCATGGCTCATGGGCCCAGCTGCTCCGTGGCATGTGGCATCTTCCCGGACTGGGGCACGAACCCATGTCCCCTGCATCAGCAGGCGGACTCTCAACCACTGCGCCACCAGGGAAGCCCAGACCAGCTTTTTTGTACTGCTTTTTTCATTATTTAGCATCTAGTCATTGCCCCTCAGTGGCCATCCAGAGATCTTTCTCTTACCTGCTAACATTGAGAAACATACCTTCTTCAGGAAGCTGCTTTTGTGGATTCTCAGTCACTGTGGAGTCTGGGGTCTGTCTCCGTTGCCTTCATAAATCAACAGGGGAATCTAATCAACAGAGGGCTTCCAGGAAAGGCTTGAGAGTGAGAAGCCATCAGAGGGTTAATAATAATGACAAAAACTTTCACTTTATACAGCTGACGCTTGAACAACATGGGTTTGTACTGCATGGGTCCACTTATATGCAGATATTTTTCAATAGTAAATGCTGTATTACACGACCTGCGGTTGGTTGAATCTACCGATACGGAAGAACTGCAGATGAGGCATGTTAACACCCCTGTTGTTCAAGGGTCAACCATGTACTGAATATCTTTATAAACTTTGTATTAAATGTTCTTGACATTGACTCAGTAGGAGTGGGAGTCTACAAGGAAAGACACGTTGGTTCAATAGAATGGGAAGTAGGTTACTCACACAAATAGGATATAGTTGATAATGTGGCAAAAACATGGACTTTAGGGAAAGACAGACCTGGGCTTGCATTTTAGCCCTGCTGCATATGTGTGACCTTGGGCGAGTTACTTTACTTGTGAATGTTATCTGCAAAATTGAGATGACTACTCAGGATTTTTGTGAGGATTTTGAACAGGATGTTCATAATATATCCACTTGGTTAATGTTAATCAACCTCTGTTTAGTGGGTAAATTAGAATGTCTTACTCTTGGGAATTTCTCTGCTATTTAACCATGAGGCACCTGCTTTATAATACCAATATTTGAGGAGAAGGGGTAATGGAGGCACATAATATTATCATGACTAAAGTCCTACTCTGGTGAGTCAGTTCACTATGGACTTAATAGGAGAACATGACATGTTCAGGTTGGCATTAGTATAACCATATAAAGAAAAATCCTTCTCAGAGTTGCTGGAGATCTTGAATGATTGTCTTTTATGACTTGGTCTTACCTTTTGTGCAGAAGCCCTCAGAAGGGGAGAGAAATGAGATCTCTCTCTTCTGTGGAATTGGAGGAGGGTGGTTATGCCTTTAGTTTGTTACCTTTTCTATCCATGAGAGAGACAGCCTTGCTATTTCAATATGAAACAAGGGAAATGACACTTTGAAGTTGACTTAAAAATATCTTGAAATTCTCCATCTATAGTCTTAATTGTTTTTCTCCCAACTTATTGTGTTGAAAAATTACAAACCTCAGAAAAGTTGCAAGAATAGTAGAATAAGTACCCTTATACTCTTGCTGGAGATGTACAAATCATTTTTGCCACACTTACTTTCTCTTTAGTTAGCTGCATACAGTCTTAAAAGTTTTTGACACTAGTCCTCATAGTAAGTTAGCATGCTGGACGTTTGTTGAAGGTGAGTGTGCAATTGAAAGGGGGAGAGTTTTCAGCAGCAGCAAGCATACTGTATTAACGTCCTAGCTCACATTTACCCATTAGCTCAAGATTTAAGGACCAAGAGTATTATGAGGTCATGTGTCAAGTTTTGTGTCTAGGTTAATCTTATTCAAGATCACATTGTTTACAGACAAGTTCTGAGAGGGAAGCCATTGAGATGGTGATAAAAGAAGGGGCCTAGCGCTTGAGCTTAGATTATTGGTTGATAGTAGGACCTATAGGCCTTTCCCATCTTTAAAATGGATTTGAGGAAGAAGGATTTCATTTACTACTTATTACTAAATGGTGAGCATGTGTCATGTTTCAATAAAAAATTGAGTCCTTGGATCCCAGTGGTTTTCTAGGAATCTTAAGAAATCTAGACTTTTAAACCCATTAGGTAGAGCTGGTTAATTTGTCCTTTGAAGAGAAGAAATTATTCCAGCATCCAAGCTGGATTCGTAGTAGCAAATATTTGTGGGACTGCTTTGTCCTGGATATTGGGCATCAACTACTGGGTCTTGGAGTTGTAAAAAAAAAAAACTCATGCTCTACTGAACACTAGTAGATCATTTCAGTGATGTGCAGGGGCCGTGGAGTCCAGGAGAGACGCTTAGGTCTACCATGAACGGGTCAAGAAAGAGTCCTTGGATGAAATACAGTGACATTTTAAGCTGCCAGCCATGGCTCATCAGGCCATTTCTATCCCCCCAGTTTACTGTTGTAACAGTGATTGGATAATAGGGTCAAATCAGTGGTGCTGCCCAGCATTCTGGCAAAAGTGCAGTCAAGTCTGGATTTTGTTTTAGCTGCTTTTGGGGAAGGGGGAGTTAGGATACATAAATTCTCCTGTAATGTCCCTTGAGATAAGGAGGTAAGAATGTTCTGTTCTTTATAAATACACCACTGTAGAATGTGTGATCCTGATCAGTCTTACTAAAAAAAAGTGAATTTCTCAAATCTCAAAATAGGGAAAATTTTTGTTTCATATTTTAGAGCTATAAAGAGAGTGAAATGAAGTAATAGGCAACCTGAAAGAATATGGGCTCTGGAGTCCCACTGACTTGGCTCTGCTACATTGTAGCCCTGGTGAAGGTACTTAAGTATCTGAATATCAGTCTCCTCATATGTACAATGGGTCTTCTCCCCGCCTTAGTGTTCTTTCGATTTTTAACTTTGTAAAACGGGTACAACACTGCCTGGTATAGTAGATGCTCAGTAAATATTCCTTTTTGTAGCATTATCATTCCCAGTACCCCAAAATAGTGCCTTACAGACTAATGCATATTCAAGACAGTATACTTTGGATTGTGATAATGAATTTACAGTAACATTGTAGTTTTTATTTTTATTTTATTTACTTATTTTTTAAGCATTGTAGTTTTTAAAACATCAAATTTAGCTGATGAGACGTTGTATATTATATTTGGATCAGACGCCAAATTTTAGCCTAGTTGTCTTCTGTGGAAATAATTCTCTGCAACATGATTTTTGTTCTTTGGCATTTGGAGGTTTGACATTTTCTGGAATATGTAAATATGAAAGAGTAGTAGGCTATTTAAATTATTTCTATCCTGCCATTGTTACTATAGCACTTGGGCAAGGCTCTTAGCATCTCTGGGCCTTATTTCCCTCTGTTGGGTGAAGTGTCTTGACTAGACAATTTCCAATGTTTAGTTTAGCTGATATTTCAGAATCTTATGAAGCAAAATACTAAGTTGTGTTGTGCCTATTATCAATATACAATCCCTCTAATTAAAACAGATCACTCTTATTTTCTAGTAATAGTTTGTAATCTAGAGGTATTTTAGATTTGTGATTTTTTAAATTCATTTCTTCACTTGTCTCTGAGGGTGAAAAGGTGATGAACACTAGACAGTAAAGGAATCTTCTTTTCTTTGAGACTCTCAGCATTCTATCAGACCAAATTGGAGTTTTTCTTCAAAGTTTATTTTTTTGCAGATTAGGAAAACAATGTTTTTGTTCTTTAGAACATTTGAAGAGTATAACAGCATAAAGAAATATGCAAGAATTATTCATAATCCCTTCTGCTTAGGGATAATCAGTGTTAAAATTTTTTTGATTTTCAGTTTATTGCAAGCTGATAATTCTGGAGTTTAAATATTAAAATAATTTAAGGGAAAAGCTATTTTAATTCAGTGCATTGTTGAAATTAACCATTTCTAAATGTAACTGATCAAATGAAAGCTATCACAGTTTGGGGATATAAGAGTGTAAAAGTGCCATGAAGTCACTTAAATCTTTGTGGGGATCTTATCACCCAGTCTGGCATGGATTGGGTTGCTGCGACATTGCTAACTACATAGTCAATTATAGCTAGGTCAATTATAGCTAGTCAGTTATACCTGTGCTTTTACTCATGGACCAAGCAAATTACATTTTAGTGTAATTACATAGGTGTGGCTTCAGAGGTGGGTAACTTTTTAAAAAAACTTCTTTTGGGACAATTTTGACATTTGGATACCACTGTTAGACTCCTGGATAAATTATGACTTTCATACTCTTACCTGATCATTCTACTTAAAAGCTTTAGGAAGCAAGATCATACTGCTTAGTGTCCATTTTAAAAGAACATGTTTTCATGTTGCTTTTTTTTTTTTTAATGAAAACTATGTTTTTTCTTATTATAAAGGTGGTATATGTGGTGCTTATATGAAAACCTAAATATGAAAATGCTGGAGAGGGTGTGGAGAAAAGGGAAACCTCTTGCACTGTTGGTGGGAATTAATACAGCCACTATGGAGAACAGTATGGAGTTTCCTTAAAAAATTAAAAATAGAACTACTGTATGACCCAGCAATCCCACTACTGGGCATATACCCTGAGAAAACCATAATTCAAAAAGAGGCATGTACCACAATGTTCATTGCAGCTCTGTTTACAGTAGCCAGGACATGGAAGCAACCTAGTGTGCATCAACAGGTGAATGGATAAAGAAGATGTGGCACATATATACAATGGAATATTACTCAGCCATAAAAAGAAACGAAATTGAATTATTTGTAGTGAGGTGGATGGCCGTAGAGACTGTCACACAGAGTGAAGTAAGTCAGAAAGAGAAAAATAAATACTGTATGCTAACACATATATATGGAATCTAAAAAAAAAAAAAAAAAAAATGGTTCTGAAGACCCTAGGGGCAGGACAAGAATAAAGACACAGATGTAGAGAATGGACTTGAGAACACGGGGAGGGGGAAGGGTAAGCTGGGACGAAGTGAGAGAGTGGCATGGCCATATATACACTACCAAATGTAAAATAGATAGCTAGTGGGAAGCAGCCGCATAGCACAGGGAGATCAGCTCGGTGCTTTGTGACCACCTAGAGGGGTGGGATAGGGAGGGTGGGAGGGAGACGCAAGAGGGAGGGGGGATATATGTATACATATAGCTGATTCACTTTGTTATAAAGCAGAAACTAACACCATTGTAAAGCAATTATACTCCAATAAAGATGTTAAAAAATAATAAATAAAAAGCGTGTAATACCAAATGCTTACGGCACTTACCATGTGCCAAGCACTGTTATCAGTGCTTTGTGTCTGTTAATCTTCATAATGGGGCTGTTACCCCCTTTTTACACGAGAAGACTGAGGCATACAGAAGTTAGATGCCGTACTTAGTCTTCCAGGCTAGTAAATGGCAGAGCCTGGGTGTATTGAACCAGCCAGTTTGGCTTTAAAATCTGCTCATAACTGCTTGCTCCATGAAGAAAATAAAATCATGCATTCTAGCACCCACTTTTTAACATTTACCCAAGAAATCATTCTAATTGTCTTTCTATCTATATTAGGTGCATAGATTTTTAGTATTGATACGTTGTTGGTTTATGTGACATGATTATTACTTCCATGTTAGTGTAGGCCTAACATTTTAAATGGCTCCATAGGATTCTATTATATGTTAGCAAAAAGGAAGACTGAAGGCTGGCTTAGCCATACTCCCCACGCTTTTTTCCTCTCAAACTATAGTCTTTAGTAAAATCGTGCTCTAAATGCAGATTGAAGGTAAGTTTGTTCCCTTTCTCGCTTTCTGTTGCCACCCTAGGCCTCTAAATTCTGGAATCATCTCTGGTTGGTGGACAATAAGTGATGGTACTATTATCTGAGTGTCTTTAAAGAAGACCATTAGCTATTCAAGAAATTTGTCATATAGCCAGAACTTATTTTAATAGACATGGAAAGAAAACACCCTTAGATGTCATTTTGCAGAAACCAGGATATGCCCTGATGTTCCCAAGGTCACAGTCAAGGTAGGAGTCATATATACGTTGTTATGGCCATTGTCATGGATCAGATATCAAAAGGAGAAAATGTCTGAAAGAGTGGAAGGCCAGGGACAGAGCTTTAGGCAGCAGCATGTAGCATTTTCTTTTTTCTTTTTGTTGCGTTGGGTCTTCACAGCCGCGCACGGGATTTCTCTTTGTTGCGGTGCACAGGCTTCTCATTGCATTGGCTTCTCGTTGAGGAGCATGGGCTCTAGGCACACAGGCTTCAGTAGTTGCAGCATGCAGTCTCAGTAATTGCAGCACATGAGCCCTAGAGCATGGGGGCTTCAGTAGTTGAGGCACATAGGCTCAGTAGTTGCAGTGCGTGGGCTTCAGTAGTTATGGCACACGGGCTCTAGAGCACAGACTCAGTAGTTGTGGCACATGGGCTTAGTTCCTCCGCGGCATGTGGGATCTTCCTGGACGAGGGATCGAACCCATGTCCCCTGCATTGGCAGGCGGATTCTTAACCACTGCTCTACCAGGGAAGTCCCGCAGCCTGTTTTTTTTAATAGAGGAAAGGACAGTTAGATTGATGACAGAGATTGATAAGCTGAAGACCTAGGAAACACCACCACTGTCATGGAAAGTAATCCAGGGAGAAGGTTGGTGGTCTGTGCCAGGTGCATCATCTGCAAGGGCAAAGAGTTGCAAAAAGGAAGTTTGATTTGGCAGTTATCTTTGTGCTGCCAAGCCAGCGGTATAGAGGCAAGATATATGTACTTGATAATTTAGCAAATTCAGGCTTACATAAAATAGTAATAAGTAATCCAACACAAGGAGAAATAAAGATACCTTGCAGAGATCACAGACTTCTGACTCAAGTCGATTCAAGAATAAAAAAATAGGGACTTGCCTGGCAGCCCAGGGGTTAAGAATTCGCCTTCCAGTGCAGGGGATGTGGGTTCAGTCCCTGATCGGGCAGCTAAGATACCACATGCCTTATGGCCAAAAAACCAAGAAAACATAAAACAGAAGCAATATTGTAATTCAGTAAAGACATTAAAAATGGTCCACATCAAATCTTAAAAAAAAAAATTAAAAATAGGCATTAAATAGAACAGTTCAGTCAGTCTTAGAATGGTATGTCACCACTGAGGATATATTTTGCATTTATAATCACTAGTAAGCCAAAGACTGAGTTCTTGTATTCTCTTCTTTAAATGCGTGACACATCTCTGATGTTAGGGACCAGTTCTATGTATTTCCTATGTCTAGACAGTAGAGACTGACACTAATAAAGTATGAAGCACTGATGTAAATACTGAATGCTAACTTGTTTTCCTCTGTTGGAATGTGAATTAATTTTGAGAGTATTTTTTTACATGTACTAAAGGATTAGCAAATGAAATTATACAACTTTTAAAACCCATACATTTGATCACTAAAAATATGCTTACCGTAAGTGCCTGTTTGTACACTTTGGTCCTAGAAAAAAATCAAGTAATTGTACTTTTAATCTTTCAAGTTGCCCTTTTCTCTACATTTCAGGTTAGATTGACCTCTCTTCCCTCCCTCAGTAGGGGCTGCTATAAATAATCAACACAGATTGTTAAAAGCCTGGCATGTCAGTGCGTTAAATATTTCTAGATATTCTTGAGTGTATGGAGTTTGCAAAAAGGGAAATGGAGACTGTCAGACAGAGAGGTTTTCTCAACCTTTTTCCAGCGATTGAATCCTTTTACATGAAGTCCTAATGCATAAAATAGATTAAATCCCCTAATTCTTCCTCTCTTTTTTTTTTTTAAAAGCAAGTGAGGCATTTGGGCTTGAAGAGGTTAATAAGTACCTTCTCCAGAATCACAGATCATTATTGATAGAATTAAGGATTTGGACTGACAGTTTTCCTGGTGTTTCTGTAATTGAATTCACTTGTTTATTTTCCAATAGTGAAAAGGAAGAAGATGAAAATGAAAAAAGAGAAGATCCAGGTGATAACTGGGAAGAAGGCGGAGGAGGTGGTGGTGGTGTAGAAAAATCTTCAGGTCCCTGGAATAAAACAGCTCCGGTACAAGCACCTCCTGCTCCAGTAGTTGGTAACCTTCATATTTCATTTTCATAAAGATGTCTATTTGTGTATAATTTTATATGCAGTCAGCTTTCAACTAAATGCATGCTTGCACTGGGTGAGTAGGGTCTTCTTTCCATTCCTAGGAGAGAGACTTGTGTCTGATCTAAAGACTTTCATATCCTCAATAAAGAAATTTGGAAGTTAAGGCTGTAGGCTGCTTAAATCTTACTGCAGCCCTATAGCTTGCCAGATTTACATGTTTAAGCATTTTTTTTCAATGTTTGACGGCTGACTAAGGAATATTGGGTACCTGTGTCTTTTTTTTTCCATTCCCTATTTTACTCTCTCTGAAGAATGAATTCTCAGACAGGTGGATTTTATCACTCCCAAGAGGATGAAAAGTGCTTCTTGGCTCGGGGGAGAGTGGGAATGGTAAAGAAATCTTAAAGGGATCTTACAGTGGTTTGTGGCCCATCAGAGGGCCAGAGTATGTAAACATATGTACAGTGTATCTATGGTATTAACATTTTTTGCTTGGGGCGTGGGGACAGTACTGTTTAGAAGAAAGTTGTCTAAAAAGGCTCTTTTAGGAAGGCAATAAAGAAAAAATGTTGAGAAATAATGCTCTGATGTATACCCATTTTATACAGAATAATATAAAGGATAACAAATCACCCCCAAATGTTACTGTCCAAAGATCACAGATTACTACCATGCATAGTTTTTCCTTCTAGCTGCATTACACTTGAGCTAATGAATGATGTAGAGATGTTCATTTGAAAGGAAGCTTTGGATAACTAGAAAACGTGTGTAAAACACTGAATTCATGTTTAGGATGGGGGGCGGTGAATGGTATGTAAGAAAAGCTGAAAGGCTGTGTCCTCAAAATCTTGGTCATGGTACAAGACTTTGGGCTGCTTAATTTTTTCTCCTGTTTTACTAGAAAATAAAAAATTCATTGATGATGTAAAAGTGGTCATACTTTGAAAGGTAGTCCCTGATGAGACCTGTCTCCCAGGAACAGCAGATGCCTTTCCCACTTCCAATAAGTTGACTTAATAGAACTCACTTACATAGATAATTAAAATTGTACATGGAAGAGAAATTGGAAGACTACTTTTACCCTAGAAAAATAGGCCTTTGCTTTTGGACATTTCCTCAGATAACTTTCCTTCTGTTGTTCAGAGACCCTTAATGTAAGTATTGTTTTTTTCCATACTGTTAAAATGATCAGGAATTCAGGAGTAGCTTATTAAAACGCCAAGCACTTGAATAGTTTCTCTAAACTGTTTTGAAATGTTAGTTACAGAAACCCCAGAACCGACAATGACTAGTGGCGTGTATAGGCCTCCTGGGGCCAGGTTGACCACAACAAGGAAAGCACCCCAAGGACCACCAGAAATCTACAGTGATACACAGTTCCCATCCCTGCAGTCCACTGCCAAGCATGTAGAAAGCCGGAAGTAAGTATTCTCAATATTGTGTTTTGGAGCCCTATCCTTTGGCCAGGGAGTGGGGTTTTTGGGATTTGAAAACCCACCTGGGGTGTTGCAGTAAAGCCCAAGCTGCAGCTGAGAGGCAACTGAGAATTAAGGTGGGACTTATATGCCCAGGACTGGGGGGAGAAGGGGGGAAGGACCCGGGGCGGGGGGGCGAGGGGAAAGAGCACCAAAGACAAACTTCGTCTGCAAGTTTCCCTTATCCCTAGTTTATGTCATTCAGTAGCCATGACAAGTCTCATCTAGTAAGAATTCTTAATAAATATTAAGTACATTATTGCTGCTTCTGTGTTCCTTGTAATATAGAAACTAGAAAAGTCAGCAATGCTTCATTATATTCCCAGTTAATATGAGTAGATGACAGATGTTGGCATTTATAAATCTAATATTAAAAATAATCTTATTTCAGCAGGTACTTAAAATGAATGCTACCTGGAGTTAAATGACCACATATGGCACATCCACATCTTATTTAGGGACATGAATTTTTTACAAAGTAAATAAAATGGGAAGAAATGTAAATGACATCAGATGGAAATTTTTCGGGGTGGCTTTTAAATTAAATCCCAGCGTTTTTGCCTCTTTGAGAGCATAGCTGGCTTGAATTTAAGCCTCCACTTGACTTGTTCCTCTGCTCTGTCCTCCACGAGAGGCAGTGATTCACCACACTCATCTTTATCTGACCCACTCCCATAAAGTAGATGTGTGGAGAGTTCTTTGAATAATGAGTAGAACTTTACTTGAATGAGGAAATTGTTGTTCTTACTTTATGCATAAAGAAAGAGATGTGTATTGTCTATTATTTGCTAAGAGTAACAATGAGTCTTAGAAGGAATCACCATGTCATTAGACAGCTTTTTAACTTTCCAGTTGTCTTGAAGTTGGTCCCAAAATAGGTCTTCAGTTAATAGTATTCAGTAGATTTGCTACCACAGAAAATAGGACCCTAGAGCTTCAGTACAGTATTCTATATTTTCTGTTCATTTGAAGCCTTAAAAGTGGTTTTGGTAAGGATTTATATACCAGTTTCCCCCTCCTGTCCCTTCCTCAGGATTTTTCTAAGGGGTGGCTTTTTTTTAAATTCAAGGAAGGATATTTTCAAAACAACCTAGTGAAGAAGAAATATTTACTGATTACATTTCTTTTCCCTTAGGGATAAAGAAATGGAGAAGAGCTTTGAAGTAGTAAGACACAAAACTAGAGGTAGGGATGAGGTTTCAAAAAACCAGGCCCTTAAACTTCAGTTAGACAACCAGTATGCTGTGCTTGAGAATCAGAAAAGCAGCCACACACAGTACAATTAAGGAATGGTGTTTGCTAACCCTTCTAAGGTAACTAGACCACAGCTAACCACCACGGACAGCCATCATCATCTGATCTCTGCTGGATCTACAACTGATGCAGACCACTCGGTATACGGGACCGGCCCTATTGCACTATGGAAGTTTAAAGTATCACAACTGCTCTTTATGTGTATTGGATTTAGGGGGATTTTCATTGTTATATAAATGTGTCAACTAGATTCAGCAGTGTTCTTTCAGAGTTACTCTGCAAATACAAAATAATCGAAAACTGCAGCCAGTGGTCATTTCAAAATCTTTTTATGTTCAGATACTGAGCCTTCGTAAGGGTTGACTACCTCAGATTTGCTGCACTCATTGTGGACTTCATGTGGATCACAACTTCTGGATAAGAAGGTTACAGCTTTTAAGTGTCGATGTGAAACTTGAAACCAGCTCTACTGGATTCCTATCAGAAATCCTGCAGAAAGTCAGCCATCTTCTGGGTTCTGATCTGCTGTAAAAGATGAAGATTTAAGTGACCTTAATTAACCTGTCCTGTGCCCCATTCATAAGGAACACTCTGTAGTGGGTATTAGACTTCCTGGAACATGCCGCTCTCTAAAGAACTGATGTGTTCAGATAATCTGTGTAGGGCTGTGATTTATAATTTAAACTTTGAGTTGTATTCTGAGGTAACCACAAATTAAATTCAACCAAACTCGGGTCACCAAGTGGGAAAAGGGGTGTGGGGGGGGAATAATCTTATTTTTTTAGTAATTTTTTATTTGGGTAGTACTTTTTCTGTGTTCCATATTAAGGCTTTTTCTTTCTTTCTTTCTTTCTTTTTTTTTTTTGCTTTGACTTGGAATAGTTCTTTGACAGAGCATATTGCTTGGCTAAGTAACCTGAAATATGCATTGGAATTGTGAAACGTCTCATGAATTTGCCAATCCCTAGAGCAGAACCAGATGGCCTTTGATACAAAGGGCAGTAGATGCAGGGGGCTCTACTTCAGGTGCTGCTAAAGCTTCCTCTAATCAGGTCTAAGTTGTATAGTAAACTTGTGGAAAGAGTATATTTTCTGCTCAGGCCAAGGGAGTCACAGATGTGTCCTTATAAATTCAAAGCAGTGAGAGCAGAACCTCAACCTAAAACCCACTGAAGTTTCATGGATCTTGCATGATCTCTGACAAGAATTCCAGATGCACTTGTGCCCAAACGTTTAAGGTATTAGACGCAGTGATTGTCTCAGCCTAGCTCTGTCATCAACCTCCTGGTGTGTCTTTTTACGTTGTTCATTTGGAGAGTCAGGGGCGAAAGACAGGTGATGTAGCACTTCTGTTTTTAATGATTACAGCTTAAACTATCCAGTAATTTTTAGTCCTGGAAAAGGACATCAGGACGCTACCCAGGATTACTGAAAAGTCTTTCCATCTAATGAGATAGTCTGGTAATTTCCTAGTTTTGTATCTTCGGTTCAATAGAAATATTTCAAAGTGGCATGTGACCACTTGATGCAGAGTCTGGATTTCTCTGTAATAAAATCCCTTTGCCAAATGTAGGAGTTGCAGACTTGCTACTGGCAAGAGTGAAGCAAATGGGTGAGTAAAACTATCCTGATGTGGGAGCATTTTCCTCTAGGAGTTCAGTCTTGATAAGTGTCAGTGCAGGAATCGCACTCCTAGGAGTGTTACAGAGTCATCTGCTGTCAGATGCGAACCATATCTGGGCAATAATGTTGGCATTATTTGAAGTGGCAGGCAGGATGCCTACGTTCTGGTGTACTTGGGTGAGTAGCTGAGCCAGCCAAGGAGAGGTTGGATGAGTGAGAAACAAAGGATTCTTGGTTAATCTGAAGACTTCATTTGAGAACCAAAAATCTTTTAACAAATAACCTCTTGGACCTTGAGCCACATATTTCCCCTAAAAAGTATGCATTTTTTTCCAGCAAAATTTCGTTGGGGGTTATGTTATTGAGGAATGAACTGAGACGAATATGTGGAAATGTTACTTAATGGCATAGAAATCTGAAGACCTGCAGGAGATTTAAAATTCCAACCCTTCTTATAACTTTTTAAAAGATTGTGAAATTATCAAAATGCACATGAATCAAGTTTTAATATGCTGTATGATGGGTGGATGAGGCTGTCCATTGTACCATTTCTTTCTTTGAATTCTCAGGCATGGTTTGGCAGTGCAAAAACTCTGTAACATTAACAAATTCAATAAAAAGTAAATATGTAGATTTTGGAGTCTGGTGGTTTTTACTCTTAACTGGTAACTGATTATCTTTGAAAATGGAGAATTGATGACATTCCTCCTTTGCTCTAGGAGGCTGATAATGTCATCTCGAGTGACCTTTCCATTTGAGAAATGTTTGTAGAGTACTCTTAATGTTAAAACCAGACCTGGAATGAAACTGGCTGTGAACCTGTGATGAATATTATTTTCCAAAGATAAACATTGAAATGTATTCTTGTCTTCATTGCTGTATTAAATTGTGTTATCTTAGACCATAGTAGGGAAATCTACAGTCTTTATTATGTAAACTAAAGATTTCAGGGCTTGTCCTCTGAGAAGCTTACAAATTTCTCAAATAGCCATTTTAAATTTCAGGATTTAGTCTGGATTATAGTTCCTAAATTTCTAAACTAGAGGAAGTATATTTTCAGTCATTTTTGGTTGGAGTGTGAAATTTTTGAAATATCAAAAATCAAATACAAGTGCTTTTTTAACTGAACTGTTCATTTTGGAATGTAAGTATATGTATTTTTTTCATACCTACAACTCATTTATTTTGTAACTGGAAGTATGTACCTGTTAATGTTCCTCATCTATTTCACCCATCCCCACACACACCCCTCCCCTCTGGCATGTGTTGTTCTCAGTATCTATGACTGTTTCTTTGTTTGTTTTTGTTTTATAAATTCTACATATAAGTGAAATCACTATTTGTCTGAACTATTTCACTAAGCATAATACCCTCCAGGTCCATCCATGTTGCTAATGGCAAATTTTCATTCTCTTTTATGGCTGTTATTTCATTGTATCTATGTAACACATTTTCTTCATTAGGTTGCTTCCATATATTGGCTGTTGTAAATAATGCTGCATTGAACATAGGGATGTACATGTCTTTTCAAAATAATGATTTTACTTTGCTCGGATAAATACCCAGGAGTGGTATTGCTGGGTCGTATGGTAGATCTATTTTTAATTTTTTGAGGAGCCTCCATACTGTTCTCCATAGTGGCTGCACCAATTTACATTCCCACAAATAGTGCATGAGGGTTCCCCTTTCTCCACATGCTTGAGAACTCTTGTTATTTGTTGTCTTTTTGATAATAGCCATTCTGACAGGTGTGAGGTGATAACTGTGGTTTTGGTTTGCATTTCCCTGGTGATAGTGATGTTGAACATCTATCTGCATGACTTTTGTGGGAAAATGTCTTCTCAGGTCCTTCAGGTCCTCTGTCCATTTTTATCTTTATTTTTATTTTTATTTTTGGCTATGCCATGTGGCATGCAGGATCTTAGTTCCCTGACCAAGGATCGAACCCATGCCCCCTGCAGTGGAAGCGTGGAGTCTTAACCACTGGACTACCAGTGACATCCCTGTATGAGTTCTTTTTATATTTGGATATTAACCACTTACCTGATACATCCTTTGCAAATATCTTCTCCCATTTAGTAGTTGGCCTTTTTATTTTGTTGGTAGTTTCCTTCACTGTGCAAAAGCACAAAAGCTTTTTAGGTTTATGTAGTCCCATTTGTTTATTTTTTTTTGTTTCTTTTACCTGAGAAGACAGAAGATATATATATACACACACACACACACACAAAACTGAGACCAATGGTAAAGAGCATCCTCCCTATGTTTTTTCTTCTAGAAACTTTATGGTTTCAGGTCTTACATTTTGAGTTTATATATGGTGTGAGAAAGTAGTCCAGTTTATTTTGCATGTAGCTGTCCAGTTTCCCAAATCATTTATTGAAGATGCTGTCTTTTCTGTTGTATATCCTTTATCATAGATTAATTGATGATAAAAGTGTGAGTTTGTTTCTGGGCTCTATTCTGTTCCATTGATCTGTGTGTGTTTTTATGCCAGTACCATTCTGTTTTGATTACTATACCTTTGTAGTATACTTTGAAATCAGGGATCATGTTACCTCTAGCTTCGTTCTTTCTCAAGATTGTTTTGGCCTTTTGGGGTCTTTGGTGTTTCCATACAAATTTTAGAATTATTCTAGTTCTGTGAAAAATAGCATTGGTATTTTGATAGGGATTGCATTGAATCTATAGATTGCCTTGGGGGGTATGGTCACTTTAACAATATTCTTCAATCCATGAGCACAGTACATCTTCACATTTGTTAGTGTCATCAATTTCTTTCATCAGTGAATACAGGTCTTTTACCTTCCTAGTCAGATTTATTCCTGGTATTCTTTTTGATGCAACTGTAAATGGAATTTCTCTTTCTGATAGTTGTTAGTGTATAGCAATGCAACAGATTTCTGTATATTAATTTTGTAACCTGCAACTTTACTGAATTCATTGATAAGTTCTAATAGTTTTTTGGTGGCATCTTTAGGATTATCTGTATACAGTATCATGTCATCTGCAGACAGTGAGAGCATTACTTCATCCTTTGAAATTTGAATTCCTCTTATTTTTTTTCTTGTCTGATTGTTGTGGCTAGGACCTACAATACTATGTTGAATAAAAGTGGTGAGAGTGGACATCCTTGTTTTGTTCCTGATCTTAGAGGAAATGCTTTCAGCTTTTTACCATATGATGTTACCTGTAGGCTTGTCACACATGGCTTTTATTATACTGAGGTATGTTCTCTTCTGTACCCACTTTGTCGATAATTTTTTTAAAATATTTTTGTATTTATTTTGGTGGCTCCAGGTCTTAGTTGTGGCATGCATGTGGGATCTAGTTCCCTGACCAAGGATCAAACCCGGGCCCCCTGCATTGGGAGCACAGAGTCTTACCCACTGGACCACAAGGGAAGTCCCTTTATGAGAATTTTTATCATAAATGGATTTTGAATTTTGTCAAAAGCTTTTCTGCATCTATTGAGATGATCATGATTTTTATTCAGTTAATATGGTGTATCACATTGATCGATTTGGGGATAAATCATCCTTGCATCCCTGGGTTAAATCCCACTTTTATCATGTTGTATGATCCTTTTAATGTATTGTTGAATTTGATTTGCTAATGTTTTCTTGAGGATTTTTGCATCTGTGTTTATCAATGATATTGGCCTGTAATTTTCTTATTTTCTTAATATCTTTGGTTTGGGTATCAGGGTGATCGTGGCCTTGTAGAATGAATTTGGAAGTGTTTCTTCCTCTGCAATTTTTGGAATTTGAGAAGGGTAGATGTTAACTCAATGTTTCGTAGAGTCAGCTGTAAAGCTGTCTGGTATTGGACTTTTGTTGGAAGTTTTTGGGGTTTTTTCTTTGTTTTGTTTTTTTGTTTTTATTACTGATTCAATTTCCATTACTGTTAGTCTGTTCATGTTTTCTCCTTCCTGAATCAGTCTTGGGAGATTGTACATTCCTAGGAATGTATCCATTTCTCCTAAGTTTTCCAGTTTATTGGCATATAAGTGTTCATAGTATTCTCATGATCTTATATTTCTGTGGCATTGGTTGCAACTTCTCTGTTTTCATTGCTGATTTTTACTTACTTGGACCTTCTCTCTTTTCCTTGATGTATCTGGCTAAAAGTTTATCAATTTTATTTATCTTTTCAAAGAATCAGCTGTTTCATTCCTTTTTTTTCTATTGTATTTTTAGTCTCTGTTTCATTTATTTCTGCTCTGATCTTTATTATTTCTTTCCTTCTACTTAACTTTGGGTTTTGTTTGTTCTTTTTCTACTTCCTTTAGGTATAAGGTTGTTTGGGTATAGGTATAAGATTTTTCTTGTTTTCTGAGGTTTACCTATAGGTATAGGTATACCTATAGGTATAGGTATAAGATTTTTCTTGTTTTCTGAGGTTTGTATTACTATAAACTTTCCTCTTAGAATGACTTTTGCTGTGTCCCATGGATTTTGGATCATTGTGTTTTCACTTGTCACCAGGTTTCTTTTTATTTCCTCCGATTTTTTTTCAGTGACCTATTGGTTGTTCAGTAGCATATTGTTTAGCCTCCATGTGTTTGTACTTTTTGCAGTTGTTTTTTTTCTTGTAATTAATTTCTAGTCTCATGGCATAATGGTTGGAAAAAATGCATCTGTTAAGTCCATCTGATCTAATGTGTCATTTAAGGCCAGTGTTTGTTGATTTTCTGTCTGGATGATCTGTCCATTGATGTAAGGAGAGAGGGGTGTTTAATTTAAAGTCCCCTACTATTGTGTTACTGTCAGTTTCTCCCTTTATGTCTGTTAAAATGTGCCATATATATTGAGGTGCTCCTATGTTGGGTGCATGTATACTTACAATTGTTATACATTTACAATTGTTATATCTTCTTGGATTTACAGTTGTTATATTTACAATTATTATACCTTCTTGGATTGATCCCTTGATCATTATGTAATGTCTTTCTTTGATTCTTGTTACAGTCTTTGTTTTAAAGTCTGTTTCGTCTGATATAAGTATTTCTGCCCTGGCTTTCTATTCATTTCCATTTATATGGAATACCTTTTCCCATCCCCTCACTTTCAGACTCTGTGTGTCTTTAGATCTAAAGTGAATCTCTTATAGGCAGCACATAAATTTGGGTCTTGTTTTCTGGTTGTTTTTGTAGTTCTTTTTGGTTCCTTTTTTTGTTCTCTTCCCTTGTGATTTGATTGGCGTGTTATATTTGGCTTTTGTGTTATATTTGGCTTCCTCTCTTGTGTATCTATTATAGATTTTTGGTTTGTGGTTGCCGTGAGGTTTATACATAACTATATATATATATATGATTAAGTTGATTATCTCAAGTTTGAACACATTTTAACAGCCCTGCATTTTCACTCCCCCATGTTTAATGTTTTTGACACCATATTTTACATTTTCTTGTTTTATGTATCCCTTAACTACTTGTGGATATAGGTGATTTTACTGCTTTTCCATATAACATTCCTAGTAGCTTCGTAAGTGATTGATCTACTACCTTGACTATATTTGCCTTTACCAATGAGATTTTTCTTTAGTAATTTTCACATTTCTAGTTGTGGTGTTTTCTTTTCCACTTAGAGAAGTACCTTTAACATTTCTTGTAGAACCAGTTTAGTGGTGCTGAACTCTTATCTTCAAATATGTTCCTTGCCTCTTTATTCTCCTGGGACCTCTATCATGAGAACGTTAATACACTTGATGTTGTCCCAGAGGTCTCTTAAACTGTCTTCACTTTTTTTTTTCTTTTTTCTGTTCAGCTTGGGTGATTTCCACTACTCTGACTTCCAGTTTGCTGGTCTGTTCCTTTGTATCATCTCGTCTCCTGTTGATTCCATCTAGTGTATTTTTTTTCAGTTACTGTATTCTTCAGATCTTTTTGAGTCGTCTTTATATTTTCTCTTTGTTAAACTTCTCACTGTGTTCATCCATTCTTCTGAGTTCATTGAGCATCTTTATTATTACTACCTTGAACTCTTTACTGGGTAGATTATCTCCACTTCATTTATCTCTTCCTCTGAGGTTTTATCTTTTTCCTTGTTTGGAACATATTCCTCTATTTCCTCTTTGCCTGATTTGCTGTTTTTATTTCTATGTATTAGGTAGGTCTGTTATGTTTCCCGATCTTGGAGAAGTGGCCTTATGTAGGAGATGTCCTGTGTGTCCCAGCAGCACACTGCCCTCCGGTCACCAGACCTATATTCTCTAGGGGTGCCCGCTCTGTGAACTTCTGGGATTTTCTGTTGTGGTGGAGCAGACTGCCGTGGGCATGCTTGTAGTCATGACTGGCCCCTGGTCCAGTTGGTCACAAGGACCTGCTTAGTGCACAGGCCACCAGCCACTGGTGGGCAGGGCTGATTCATGGGCAGCTGGCTTCAGGAGGTGGGGGGGGCGGTTCTAGGGCTGGTGCCAACTTGCTGGTGAGAAAACTGAGTCCTGGGATGGTTGCTTGCAGGCCCAGGTGTCCCAGAGCTGGTGTTAGACTGCCAGTGGTTGGGGCCAGGGCCTAGGGCTAGTGCTGGCCCACTGGTATGTGAGGCCAGACCCCAGGCTGCTGGCTGAGGGGCCCAAGGTGTCTCGGAGCTGGTGTCCAACACTGGTGAGTGAGACCAGGTCCAGGGCTAGTGCTGGTCTCACTAAACCCCCACTAAAGGGTGGAGCTGGGTCCTGGGGTCTCTGGTAGGGGCCCAGGGTTCTGGAGCTGGTATCAGCCCACTGGTGGTCAGGGCCAGGTCCTGACATGGCTGGCTTACGGGCTTTGGGGGCCCCACGAGTGGGTGGGGCCAGCTCTTGGGTTCTATGTTATGAGGGGCCAGGTCAGGGACCTTGGGGGCCTCAGGCAGGCCCACATCTGCTGTTGGTCTCCTGATGGGTAAAGCTGTGTCCCCATGCAGATAGCTGCTTGGCTTGGGGGGGCCCAAGGACTGGTGCCGACAAACTGGTGTGTGGGGTGGGGTCCTGGTGCTAATAATCTAGAAGGAGGATTCCAAAATGGCACTTGCCAGCACCAGTGTCCTTGTGATAGAATGAGGTCCCCAGAATGGCTGCTGCCAGCCATTAATGTTAACGATTTACTATTTGGTCATTCTTTGTATTTGATTGAGATTATTCTCAAAGCCCTATTTAAAATAGAACACACACAAAAACACACTTCCTATCACTCTTCCCTCCTCTAAGTTCCTCCATGGATTTTTTAACCAACTTTTTTTTCTGAGATAAAAGTCACCATTTTAAATTGTACAATTAAGTAGTTTTCAATATATTCTCAAAGTTATGGAACTATCACTACTTTTAATTCTGGAATGTTTTCATTGTCCCCAAAGAAACCCCATACTCATGAGCAGTCCTTTCCTACTTCCCTTCAAATCCCCAACGCTAGGTACCGACTATTATTTTTTCTCTATAGATTTCTCTATTCTGGACATTTCATATAAACTGGGCTTTATAATATGTGGTCTTTTTTGACTGGCTTCTTTCATTTGGCATGTTTGTTTTTTTGTTTATTTATTTTTGGCTGTGTCGGGTCTTCGTTGCAGCACATGTGCGTCTCTCTAGTTGCGGCACACGGGCTTCTCTCCAGTTGTGGCATGCGGGTTTTTTTCTCTCTATATTTGTGGCTTGCGGGCTCCAGGGTGCATGGGCTCTGTAGTTGTGGTGTGTGGGCTCCAGAGTGCATGGGCTCTGTAGTTTGCGGCAGGTGGGCTCTCTCATTGAGACGCGTGAGCTCAGTAGTTGTGGCACAAGGGCTTAGTTGCCCCACAGCATGTGGGATCTTAGTTCCCCATCCAGGGATCGAACCCGCATCCCCTGCATTGGAAGGCAGATTCTTTACCATTGGACCACCAGGGTAGTCCCAGTACTTCATTCCTTTTGATTGCCAGACTTGTGTGGATATACCATATTTCATTTACCCGTTCATCATTTGATGAACATTTGGATTGTTTCCACTTTGTCCTTGTTATGAATAATGCTGCTATGAACTTACAAGTTTTTATGTCAACATGTTTTTCAATTCTCTTGGGTATATATCTAGGAATGAAATTGCTGGGTCACATGGTAACTTTTTTTGAGTAACTACCAAACTCTTTTCCAAAATGTCTGTGCAGTGTCTGAGGATTTTGATTTCCTCATAGCCTCATAATTACTTGTTACCTGACTTTTAATTCTAGTCATCCTAGTTGGCATGAAGTGATATCTCATGGTTTTGATTGCATTTCTGTAATGATTAATGATGTTGAATATCTGCTCATGTGCTTGTTGGCCATTGATATAACTTTGGAAAAATTCATCTATGCAAATCCTTTGCTAATTTTTAAATTGACTTTTTGGCTTTTTATTATTGTTATAAGAGTTCTATATATATATATATATATATATATATATTCTGGATACTACTCCCTCATCAGATACATGATTTGCAAACATTTTCTCCCATCTTCACTTTCTTAATAGTGTCTTTTGAAGCACAAAAGTTTTTAATTTTGATGAAGCCCAATTTATCTTTTTTTTTTAATTGCTTATGTTTTGGGTGTATCTAAGAAATTACCTACCAAAATCACAAAGATACTTGTTCTAAGAGTTTTGCAATTTAGCTCTTTCATTTAGAACTTTGATCCATTTTGAGTTACTTTTGAATATGGTGTGAGGTAGGAGTCTAACTTCATTCTTTTACACGTGGATATTCAGTTGTCCAGCACCATTTGTTAAAAAGACTCCTCCATCATTAAGACTCCTCCATTATTTTGCACATTAAACATCTTGTTTATCTCCCTCCACTAGAATGTGAAATTGGAGTAGAAACATATGGGAAGTGATGTCAGGTTCGGAGTGTGGCATAGGATTTGGGGAGAGAGGTCAGGTGGAGGGTGGTAGACATGAAAGGATTGTGATCAGAATCTGTATTACAGGGACTTCCCTGGTGGCACAGTGGTTAAGAATCTGCCTGCAAATGCAGGGGACACGGGTTCAAGCTCTGGTCTGGGAAGATCCCACAAGCCGTGGAGCAGCTGAGCCCGAGGGCCACAACTACTGAGCCTGTGCTCTAGAGCCCGTGAGCCACAATTACTGAAGCCCACATGCCTAGAGCCTGTGCTCTGCAACAAGAGAAGCCACTGCAATGAGAATCCCACACACCATAACAAAGAATAGTCCCCACTCGCCGCAACTAGAGAAAGCCCGCACAAAGCAATGAAGACCCAACGCAGCCCCCCAAAAATGTTTTTAATAAAAAATTTTAAAAATTAAAGAAAAGAATCAGTATTACACAGTGGAGACAGAATTTAATGGGATAATCAGAGCTAGGAAGGAGAATCAAGGAAGTAGAGAATCATATACACAGATGCTCTAATAACCAGTGTCTTGAAACTGCAGGCGTATAATAGTTTTATCACCCAGCTACTTTGACAAGGCATAATGGGGCCTGCAGAATGCAGGCAAGTTATGAATTGCTTCTTTTGTTTGTTTGTTTTTTGGCCATGCTGTGCAGCTTGTGGGGTCTTAGTTCCCCAACCAGGGACTGAACCAAGCCCTGGCACTGAAAGCTCCAAGTCCTAACCATTGGACCACCAGGGAATTCCGATGAATTGTTTCTAGAGCTTGATATAACGGTAAAGAATATTATGAAGAATAAATTAATCAAAAGACATAGATAACTGATCTAAATAAGTGTTTTTATTATCTAAAAATCAATGAGAAGGGATTATATCCACATCAAGGATTTAGAATATATATATATATATATAAAATCATTAAGGTATTTTAAGCCTTTTGAAATTATAACCCAAGTGAGAACTAGCATTTTAGACAATAACTGGATATAGTAACAGAAGATGCGTTGAACTTAAGTTGTCAACTATTATTTCACCTGCGAATATCCTCCCCACTGAACACCCTCCTGCAACTGCACTCCACAGGGATCCAGTCAGAGCAGGCAGCAAGAAACTTGTGTGTAAGAATAAGATCCTTTGTCTCCAAATAGATGGAAGATAGTGTGTAAGTATGAAGGAAGTGGCATCCATAGTCTGTCTTAATTGGTAATAGGCCTGAGCAGACAGCTTTAATATCAGGTGAAAACATCTAAGGAGGTGGCCACATTCTCCTTAAAAAGCATAGCAGATTCAACTGAGGGGATGATTTTAAAAATTTATTACAAATATTTAGGGACTTCCCTGGTAGCACAGTGGTTGAGAATCCATCTGCCAACACAGGGGACACAGGTCCGATCCCTGGTCAGGGAGGATCCTGCATGCCATGGGTCAACTAGACCCGTGCACCACAACTACCTCTAGAGCCCACCAGTCACAACTACTGAAGCCCATGCACCTGGAGCCCATTCTCCATAACAGCAGAGGCCATCACAGTGAGAGGTTTGCACACCGCGGGCCCCCGGCAGCAACGAGGACCCAGCGCAGCCAATAATAAATAAATAAAAATAAATAAATAAATTTATTTTTAAAAAATTATTGCAAATATTTAGTATGATGTTCTACATATTTGCAGTGCCATTTTAGGAAACATGGTCTTCTGTTTTTGTTTTTCTTTAAACCTGAGAAGTTTTGACCGAAGCTCTCAGGTTTTAAATCTTAAACCAGGGTATTTACCTTTCCTTACTTTGTTATGACAAAGTGGCAATAACTTTCTATACCATCTCTTAACTCCTGTTGTATAACTTAACCTTTTTTTCCCCGAAAAACTCAAACTTTGATTTTTTAAATCTTTTTTGTGTAAGGAGGCAAAATGTACAAAATAAACTATTGATAATTTTGAATGTGAGCGTATGGAAACACAGAACATTACCTCGGGACAGAGACTGTGTCCTGGATTTTCAACTCCAAAGTTCAGTCAGTGTATCATCCCTAAAAAGACTGCAGCTGAAGTTTTTATCCTGTAGCGACTTTCTTCTTAAGAAGTGAGGCAGCTCTATGGGTTACATCCATGGTTCTCAAACTGCTTCATTTTGGAAAGCCAGGAGATCTTTCTAAAAATACTGATGTCTGTAGGAGGAGGAGTTCAATCAAAGCAACGTATCAGAGGGCAGACAGCAGAAGCAAGAACTACAATCCTGCACCTGTGAAACAAAAACCACATTCACAGAAAGATAGACAAGATGAAAAGGCAGAGGGCTATGTACCAGATGAAGGAACGAGATAAAACCCCAGAAAAACAACTAAATGAAATGGAGATAGGCAACCTTCCAGAAAAAGAATTCAGAATAATGATAGTGAAGATGATCTAGGACCTCAGAAAAATAATGGATGCAAAGATTGAGAAGATGCAATGTTTAACGAAGACCTAGAAGAATTAAACAACAAACAAACAGAGATGAACAATACAATAAATGAAATGAAAATTACACTAGGAGGAATCAATAGAATAACTGAGGCAGAAGAACGGATAAGTAACCTGGAAGACAGAATAGTGGAATTCACTGCTGTGGAACAGAATAAAGAAAAAAGAATGAAAAGAAGACAGCCTAAGAGACCTCTGGGACAACATTAAATGAAACAACATTCTCATTATAGGGGTCCCAGAAGGAGAAGAGACAGAGGAAGGACTAGAGAAAATATTTGAAGAGATTATAGTCGAAAACTTCCCTAACATGGGAAAGGAAATAGCCACCCAAGTCCAGGAAGCGCAGAGAGTCCCATACAGGATAAACCCAAAGAGAAACACACTGAGACACATAGTAATCAAATTGGCAAAAATTAAAGAAAGACAAAGAAAAATTATTGAAAGCAGCAAGGGAAAAATTACAAATAACATACAAGGGAACTCTCATAAGGTTAACAGCTGATTTCTCAGCAGAACTCTACAAGCCAGAAGGGAGTGGCATAATATACTTAAAGTGATGAAAGGGAAGAACATACAACCAAGATTATTCTAACTGGCAAGGATCTCATCCAGATTCAATGGAGAAACCAAAAGTTTTACAGACAAGCAAAAGCTAAGAGAATTCTGCACCGCCAACCAGCTCTACAAGAAATGCCAACAGAACTTCTCTAAGTGGGACACACAAGAGAAGAAAAGGACCTACAAAAACAAACCCAAACAATTAAGAAAATGGTAACAGGAACATACATATCGATAATTACCTTAAATGTGAATGGATTAAATGCTCCAAAGAAAAGACACAGGCTTGCTGAATGGATACAAAAACAAGACCCATATATATGCTGTCTACAGGAGACCCACTTCAGACCTAGGGACACATACAGACTGAAAGTGAGGGGAAGGAAAAAGATATTCCATGAAAATGGAAATCAAAAGAAAGCTGGAATAGCAATACTCATATCAGATAAAATAGACATTAAAATAAAGAATGTTACAAGAGACAAGGAAGGACACTACATAATGATCAAGGGATCAATCCAAGAAGAAGATATAACAATTATAAATATATATGCACCCAACATAGGAGCACCTCAATACGTAAGGCAACTGCTAACAGATATAAAAGAGGAAATCGACAGTAACACAATAATACTGGGGGACTTTAACACCTCACTCCAATGGACATCATCCAAAATGAAAATTAATAAGGACACAGAAGCTTTAAATGACACAATAGACCAGATAGATTTAATTGATATTTATAGGACATTCCATCCAAAAACAGCAGATTAGGGCTTCCCTGGTGGTGCAGTGGTTGAGAGTCTGCCTGCCGATGCAGGGGACATGGGTTCGTGCCCCAGTCTGGGAGGATCCCACATGCCGCGGAGTGGCTGGGCCTGTGAGCCATGGCCGCTGAGCCTGCGTGTCCGGAGCCTGTGCTCCGCAACGGGAGAGGCCACAGCTGTGAGAGGCCTGTGTACCACAAAAAACAAAAAACAGAAACAAAAACAAAAACAGCAGATTACACTTCCTTGTCAAGTGCACACGGAACATTCTCCAGGATAGATCACATCTTGGGTCACAAATCAAGCCTCAGTAAATTTAAGAAAATTAAAATCATATCAAAGCATCTTTTCTGACCACAACGCTATGAGATAGAAATGAATTACAGGGGAGAAAACGTAAAAAACACAAACACATGGAGGCTAAACAATACATTACTAAATAACCAAGAGATCACTGAAGATATCAAAGAAGACATCAAAAAATACCTAGAGACAAATGACAATGAAAACATGTCGATCCAAAACCTATGGGATGCAGCAAAAGCAGTTCTAAGAGGGAAGTTTATAGCTATACATGCCTACCTCAAGGAACAAGAAAAATCTCAAATAAACGATCTAACCTTACACCTAAAGGAACTAGAGAAAGAAGAACAAAGAAAACCTAAAGTTAGCTGAAGGAAAGAAATCATAAAGATCAGAGCAAAAATAAATGAAATAGAAACAAAGAAAACAATTAGCAAAGATCAATAAAACTAAAAGCTGGTTCTTTGAGAAGATAAACAAAATTGATAAACCATTTGCCAGACTCAACAAGAAAAAGTGGGAGAGAACTCAAATCAGTAAAATTAGAAATGAAAAAGGAGACATTACAACAGACACCGCAGAAATACAAAGCACCCTAAGACTCTACTAGAAGCAACTCTATGTCAATAAAATGGACAACCTGGAAGAAATGGACAAATTCTTAGAAAGGTATAACCTTCCGAGACTGAACCAGGAAGAAACAGAAAATATGAACAGACCAATCACAAGTAATGAAATTGAAGCTGTCATTAAAAATCTTCCAACAAACAAAAGTCCAGGACCAGATGGCTTCACAGGTGAATTCTATCAAACATTTAGAGAACAGCTAACACCCATCCTTCTCAAACTCTTCCAAAAAATTGCAGAGGAAGGAACACTTTCAAACTCATTCTATGAGGCCACCATCACCCTGATACCAAAACCAGACAAAGATACCACAAAAAAAGAAAATTACAGACTAATATCACTGATGAATATAGATGCAAAAATCCTCAACACAATACTAGCAAACAGAATCCAACAACACATTAAAAGGATCATACACCATGATCAAGTGGGATTTATCCGAGGTATGCAAGGATTCTTCAATATATGCAAATCAATCAATGTGATACACCATATTAAGAAGTTGAAGAATAAAAACCATATGATCATCTCAATAGTTGCAGAAAAAGCTTATAACAAAATTCAACACCCATTTATGATAACAACTCTCCAGAAAGTGGGCATAGTGAGAACCTACCTCAACATAATAAAGGCCATATGCGACAAACCCACAGCAAACATCATTCTCAATGGTGAAAAACTGAAAGCATTTCCTCTAAGATCAGGAACAAGATAAGGATGTCCACTCTCACCACTATTATTCAACATAGTTTTGGAAGTCCTAGTCATGGCAATCAGAGAAGAAAAAGAAATACAAATTGGAAAAGAAGAAGTAAAACTCTCACTGTTTACAGATGACATGATACTCTACATAGAGAATCCTAAAAATGCCACCAGAAAACTAGTAGAGCTGATCAATGAATTTGGTAAAGTTGCAGGATACAAAATTAATGCACAGAAATCTCTTGCTTTCCTATACACTAATGATGAAAAATCGGAACAAGAAATTAAGGAAACATTCCCATTTACCATTGCAGGAAAAAGAATAAAATACCTAGGAATAAACCTACCTAGGGAGAAAAAAGACCTGTATACAGAAAACTATAAGACACTGATGAAAGAAATTAAAGATGATACCAACAGATGGAGAGATATACCATGTTCTTGGATTGGAAGAATCAGTATTGTGAAAATGACTATACTACCCAAAGCAATCTACAGATTCAATGCAATGCCTATCAAATTACCAATGGCATTTTTTACGGAACTAGAACAAAAAATCTTAAAATTTGTATGGAGACAAAAGGCCCTGAATAGCCAAAACAGTCTTGAGGGGAAAAAACAGAGCTGGAGGAATCAGACTCCCTGACTTCAGACTATACTACAAAGCTACAGTAATCAAGACAATATGATACTGGCACAAAAACAGAAACATAAATGAATGGAACAAGAAAGAAAGCTCAGAGATAAACCCACGCACCTATGGTCAACTAATCTATGACAAAGAAGGCAAGGATATACAATGGAGAAAAGATCGTCTCTTCAATAAGTGGTGCTGGGAAAACTGGACAGCTACATGCAAAAGAATGAAATTAGAACACTCCCTAACACTATACAGAAAAGTAAACTCAAAATGGATTTAAGACCTAAATGTAAGACCGGACACTATAAAACTCTTAGAGGAAAACATAGGAAAAACACTCTTTGACATAAATCACAGCAGAATCTTTTACCTCCTAAAGTAATGGAAATAAAAACAAAAATAAACAAATGGAACCTAATGAAACTTAAAAGCTTTTGCACAGCAAAGGAAACCATAAACAATATGGAAAGACAACGCTCAGAATGGGAGAAAATATTTGCAAACGAATCAATGGACAAAGGATTAATCTCCAAAATATATAAACAGCTCATGCAGCTCAATATTAAAAAAACAAACAACCCAATCCAAAAATGGGCAGAAGTCCTAAATAGACATTTCTCCAAAGAAGACATACAGATGGCCAAGAAGCAAATGAAAAGCTGCTTAATATCACTAATTATTAGAGAAATGCAAATCAAAACTACGATGAGGTATCACCTCACACCAGTTAGAATGGGCATCACCAGAAAATCTACAAACAACAAATGCTGGAGAGGGTGTGGAGAAAAGGGAACCTTCTTGCACTGTTGGTGGGAATGTAAATTGGTACAGCCACTATGGAGAACAGTATGGAGGTTCCCTAAAAAACTAAAAATAGAATTACCATATGATCCAGCAATTTGACCACTGGGCATATACCCAGAGAAAACCATAATTCAAAAAGACGAATGCACCCCAATGTTCATTGCAGCACTATTTACAATAGCCAGATCATGGAAGCAACCTAAATGCCCATTGACAGACGAATGGATAAAGAAGATGTAGTACATATATACAATGGAATATTACTCATCCATAAGAAGGAACGAAATTGGGTCACATGTTGAGACGTGGTTGGATCTAGAGACTCATACAGAGTGAAGTAAGTCAGAAAGAGAAAAACAAATATCGTATATTAATGCATGTATGTGGAACCTAGAAAAATGGTACAGATGAACCGTTTGCAGGGCAGAAGTTGAGACACAGATGTAGAGAACAAACATATGGACACCAAGGGGGGAAAGCTGTGGCAGGGTGTGGATGGTGGTATGATGAATTAGGTAATTGGGATTGACATGTATACACTGATGTGTATAAAATTGATGACTAATTAGAATGTGTTGTATAAAAAAAATAAATTAAAAAAATTTAAAAAACAAAACAAAAAAGTACTGATGTCTGACTCCCACTCCCAGGCATTCTGATTTAATTGGTTTGGGGTGTGACCTGCACACAGGGATATTTTTTCTCTTCAGTTAATTCTAATGTGTGGCAAATTATGGGAACCACTGGGCTATGTCAAAGTGAGAGACAAATGGTCTCTCTGTGACTGAGTGGGAAAACATTCACAGAGCTCATTAGACTATGTAGGAAATTCTTTCTACTGTATTCTTAGCCCAGAAAAGATTATCATATTTCTAAATGCATTATTGGAGACTGTGAAATGGGAGGAAATGGATACTGAAATGGGAAGGGGGAAGACCTGTAAGCTGAAATACTAAGTTTTTTTGATTTTTCCATACACCTTTTTATAGTTCAGTAATTATCAGCATAAAGGCTATGTTAAATATTTCCCAGAAAACTGCCTCACCATCAATATAATTACCGTAGCTACTTTGTTTTCCTTCTCATACAGTAATTTGTTTGACTTGTGTCTTGACAATAAGTCTGACCATTCCAGAAGTTACTCACTGTACATGTTAATCTGCCTTACACTGACTACTTTTAATTTGTCCTTCCATTATGTTGCCCAGTGACACCACCTCTAGGTTTTAAGGGTTTCTTTGTAATTCTGAGTTCTCCCTGGTGACTATGAAATGAACATGATTAAATTTACCAGAGACAGGCTTTAGCAACTGCACTATCCTACGGCTTACCTACTCAGCCCTGGAACCTCAGACGCTTTACTGCCCACATTCCTGGCCGGTGGTTTACTTCAGTCACCTTCTAGGGGTTTTTGGGTTGCACTGAAGCATCCTTTTGAATGGCGTGTGGGCACAGAGAGGAATCCTCTTAGGCTTGTCTTTGGCTTTAGATGGCTGGAACTAATGCAGTTGTCTTCCTGGGTTTCTCTGATTTTAGAGTTCAGATGTATGCCTTTAATTAGGACCTGAATTAAACTTGCATGTCAGGGACTCCCAACCTCAGTTAACACCACGTTAGTGTAATGGGGATGAAAGCAGGTTGCAGCTTCTGTTATGTTCCTGTGTCCTTTTCTGACACTCCCTTCTTCCTTCTCTTTTTTTAACCTTAGCTCTAGTCTGGCAAGGGTGTTAAATAGCAAATCATTTGTTAGAATTTTTTTTTAGAGAATTATTTTTTTTAATTAATTAATTTATTTAGGCTGCACCAGGTCTTAGTTGCAGCACATGGAATCTTCGTTGTGGCATGTGGGATTTTTAGTTGCAGCATGTGGACTTCTTAGTTGTGGCATGCATGTGGGA
Source organism: Grampus griseus (assembly GCF_964374135.1). Lineage (NCBI taxonomy): Eukaryota > Metazoa > Chordata > Mammalia > Artiodactyla > Delphinidae > Grampus > Grampus griseus. The sequence continues at coordinate 32,921,397 of NC_138998.1, read as the reverse complement.
TCTACTTCCCTGACCAGGGATCGAACCCGGGCCCCCTGCATTGGGAGCATGGAGTCTTAATGGACCACCAGGGAAGTCCCCATTTGTTAGAATTTTTAAAAATTACTCATATAGTATTTAACCTTGGGCCAGGCACTCTTCAAAACAGGTAACAAATGTTACTCATTTAATTCCTGGCAGTCCCTTAAAGATGGGAAAATAGGTTCTGAAAAATTAGGTAAACTTGCCTGAATCACAGAGCAGGTGATAAAGGAGCCAGGATTCCACCCCAGGTGTTTTGGCCCTGGCGTGTTCTTAACCATGAGGCTTTACTTCCACTCCACTTGCTAGATTTAAGGCTAGAGAAGGAAAGTGGGAAACTAATGTTTCTTCGAATTTGGCTTGAAAATGCCTTTTGCCATATTCCCATCCCAAGGTCGGTATGAATGTCCTAGAGGCTGGTTTCCTTACAGTCTCCCTCTCAAAGTAGCAGAAGATAGAGTTCCTGATACTGAGGTGAGGTGTACTACCTTTAATTTTTTTTCTGGGTGTGGGATTTTATTTTTTAGGATGTTTTATGATTCAAATACACTAGTACAGAGAATAGTATAATAGATGTCCTCAAACCCATAGCCCAGCTTCAACAATTACCAATCTGTGGGCCACTCTTATTTCACCTGCAAACACCCTCCCCATTTCCCGGATTAATTTAAACTAATCCCAGACTTAGTTCATCTATAAATGTTTCACCTAGGGATAAAGATCCCTAACCATAACACCATTATCACACATAAACAACTAACATTTTCTTTCTTTTTTAAAAATTAATTTTATTTTATTTATTTTTGGCTGCATTGAGTTTTCTTTGCTGCACGTGGGTTTTCTCTAGATGGGGCAAGTGGGGTCTACTGTTCATGGCGGTACGTAGGCTTCTCATTGCAGTGGCTTCTCTTGTTGTGGAGCACGGGCTCTAGGCACACAGGCTTCAGTAGTTGTGGTGCGTGGGCTCAGTAGTTGTGGCTCGTGGGCTCTAGAGTGCAGGCTCAGTAGTTGTGGCGCACAGGCTTGACAACTAACATTTTCTTAATATCAAATATCCTATTGGTGTTAAAATTACTCTGATTTCTCCTGGTGCTTTACAGTTGGTTTGTATGAAACAATCCAGACAAGGATGACCCATTGCATTTAGTCTTTAAGGCTCCTATAATTTTCCCACTGTATTCTTACCACAATTCTGGTCATTTGGCTTGTAGAATTGTCCACATTCTGAACTTAGCAGGTTACTTTCCTATGTCTCCTATAAATGAGTCGTGTGCCCGTTATTAATTGATAGCCTTATTTTGTGGTTCAAGAACTCTGGACCCTGTACACATCTGTGCTTTGCCAACAGAGGGCGCCAGAGGAACACTGCAGAGTTAGCAAGAGGACCGTGTCTTTCTTCAGGTCCTCTGGGAGGATTGGCATGTGGAGCCTGGGATGGTCACCTCAGCAGCCCTCGCGGTTCAGCCACCCTCCAGAAGTTACTTCAGCCCATATTCCCCAGCAAGTTTCTCTGCCACTGGCAGGTTGGCTGTTGCAGTGGCAGCCATGCTCTCCCCTCACAGGTTTGAACCTCAGCCTTGGGAGGGACCCTTGCCTTTAAGTTTCTAAGTTCCTTTCTTGTTCACTCTTCCTCAGCTCTAGGACTAGTGGCTGCTTTCTGTAGTTGCTACTGCTGTACCCCTAAGCACACTCTTTTACCCTTTTTAATTGTTAACCACTTTAACTAGTTAATAATGCTTTATATTTTTCCTGTCTAAATTACTGGTTTAATTTGTTTCCTGACTGAATGCTGGCTGATGAAATGGTACCAGGAATGGTCTCAGGAGACAAATCTTCAAAGATTGGATTTGGGGATTGGTTTGGTGGTACCTTTGGACTCAAGCAAAATGATGAGCTCCTTGCCAGTGGGAAATGGGATACTCATAATCCACGACATGCATTACAGTTCAGCTACCACCTCTGTTTGTGATGAAGTGTCTGCTGAAGCAAGTGCTTTGGGAGCCCCTGGGACTTGGGCTGCACTTGAGTTTTATGGCAGTAATGATGCCTGCAAGGGCTAGTGTGGGGCTGGTTCTCCATGCACTGGAGTGCTTACAAGAAGAAATGACAAGCTCAGGTCCTGAAACTCTCAGCTCAAGTCACCGTCCAAGGACCAGAGAGCATCCATGGCAGCCCTAAGAGAATCATTTCACGGAGCCAGGGAGCTGATGTTGCTGAAAATCAAACAAGACTTAATTGTGCAGGTTGTAGAATTATGACATCAGTTGAATTCACAACCTCATTAAGTTGCTCATGTGAAATTTAGGATATTGACTGGGAGAGATGGAGGAACTTGGAATGGCAAATTCTGGTTGGACTCAGGCTAAACTGAGAGTGTTAAAAAGTCAAGTCTCTCTGAGCCTTCCTTGTCAGTGGACATAGTTTGCCCTCCTGTGTTAGCTGAGGAGGCGAACATTTTCTTGAAAATCCTGAGATTCTTCACTTGAGTCAGAGTGCCTTGCAAAGACATGCTCATTCTCAAGAACTTCTTTGATGCCAGTAATTGTGTCTGACAGGCTCTAGAGTGCAGGCTCAGTAGTTGTGGCGCATGGGTTTAGTTGCTCCGTGGCATGTGGAATCTTCCCGGACCAGGGATCAAACCCGTGTCCCCTGCACTGGCAGGTGGATTCTTAACCACTGTGCCACAAGGGGAGTCCCTTCTGCCCATTTTTTAATCAGATTGGTTTTTTGCTATTGAGTTGCATGGATTCTTATACAATTTGGATATTAACCTTTTATCAGTTATATGGTTTACAAATATTTTCTCCCATTCAGTAGGTTGCCTTTTCATTTTGTGGATGGTTTTCTTTGCTGTGCAGAAGTATTTAGTTCCACTTGTTTATTTTTGCTTTTGGTGTCAAATCCAAAGTATCATCACCAAGACCTATGTCAAGGAGATCACTGCTATGTTTTCTTCCAGGAGTTTTATGGTTTTAGGTCTTACGTTCAGGACTTTAATCCATTTTGAGTATATTTTTGTGTATGGAATAAGATAGCGGTCCAGTTTCATTGTTTTGCATGTGGTTGCTCAGTTTTCCCATCACTATTTATTTATTTATTTACTTATTTATTTATTTATTTTGCGGTACGCGGGCCTCTCACTGTTGTGGCCTCTCCCGTTGCGGAGCACAGGCTCCGGACGCACAGGCTCAGTGACCATGGATCACGGGCCTAGCCGCTCCGCGGCACCTGGGATCTTCCCGGACCGGGGCACGAACCCATGTCCCCTGCATCGGCAGGCGGACTCTCAACCACTGCGCCACCAGGGAAGCCCCTTCCTATCACCATTTATTGAAGAGATTATCTTTCCCCCATTGTATATCCTTAACACCTTTTTTGTAAGTTAATTGACTATGTATGTGTGGGCTCATTCTGTTCCATTGATCTATGTGTCTGTTTTTAATGTCCGCACCATAATATTTTTTAAAATAAATTTATTTATTTTTGGCTGTGTTGGGTCTTCGTTGCTGTGCGCGGGCTTTCTCTAGTTGTGGCAAGCGGGGGCTACTCTTCATTGAGGTACTCAGGCTTCTTATTGTGGTGGCTTCTTTTACTGTGGAGCACAGGCTCTAGTCACATGGGTTTCAGTAGTTGTGGTGTGCGGGCTCAGTAGCTGTGGCCCACGGGCTCAGCTGCTCCACCGCATGTGGGATCTTCCCAGACCAGGGCTTGAACCCGTGTTCCCTGCATTGACAGGCAGATTCTTAACCACTGAGCCACCAGGGAAGCCCCACACCATACTATTTTGATGAATATATCTTTGTAATATAGTTTGAAATCAGGAACCATGATGCTTCCAGCTGTGTTATTCTTTCTCAAGTTGCTTTGGCTATTCAGGTCTTTTGTGATTCCATACAAATTTTATGACTACTATATATATGTATAAAATATATATTATATATATAATATATATTATTCTTTAATCATCAAATTATATATATAATTACATATATATTTTATTGAAATATAGTTGATTTACAATGTTGTGTTAGTTTAAGGGTAGAGCACAGTGATTCAGTCATATAGCTATATATATAGATATATGACAATATATTCTTTTTCAGATTATTTTCCCTTATAAGTTATTACAGCATATTGAGTATATTTTTCTGTGCTATATAGTAGGTCCTTGTTGGTCATCTATTTTATATATAGTAGTGTGTATATATTAATCCCAACTTCCTAATTTATCCCTCCACCACTCCTTTTCCCTTTGGAAATAAGTTTGTTTTCTATGTTTGTGGGTCTATTTCTATTTTGTAAATAAGTTCATTTGTATCTTTTTTTAAAAAAAGATTCCACATATAAGCAATATCATATGATATTTGTCTTTGTCTGGCTTACTTCACTTAGTATGACAATCTCTAGGTCCATCCACATTGCTGCAAATGGCATTATTTTACTCTTTTTTATGGCTGAGTAATATTCCATTGTATACATATAACACACACACACACACACACACACACACACACACACACACATCTTCTTTACCCATTCATCTGTTCACGGATATTTGTGTGGTTTCCGTATCTTGGCTATTGTAAATAGTGCTGCTATGATAAGTGGGGTGCATGTATCTTTTTGAATTAGAGTTTTTGTCTTTTCTGGATATATGCCTAGGAGTGGGATTGCTGGATCATATGGTAACTCTATTTTTAGTTATTTAAGGAGCCACCATACTGTTTCTCATAGTGGTTGCATCAATTTACATTCCCACCAACAGTGTAAGAGGGTTCCTATTTCTCCACACCCTCTCCAGCATTTATTACTTGTAGACTTCTTCTTTTTTTTTCTTTTTTTGGTCATGTTGCGCAGCATGTGGGATCTTAGTTCCCTTACCAGGGATCAAACCCGCACCCCCTGCATTAGAAGCATGGAGTCTTAACCATTGGACCACCAGGGAATTCTATTTGTAGATTTTTGATGATAGGCATTCTGACTGATGTGAGGTGATAGCTCACTGTGGTTTTGATTTGCATTTCTCCAATAATTAGCGATGTTGGGCATCTTTTCATGTGCTTGTTGGCCATCTGTATGTCTTCTTTGGAGAAATGTCTATTTAGGTCTTCTGCCCTTTTTTGATTGAGTTGTTTGGCTTTTTTTTTTTTATATATGAATTGTATGAGCTGTTTATATATTTTGGAAATTAACCCCTTGGCATTATATCATTTGCAAATATTTTCTCCCATTCTGTAAGTTGTCTTTTCATTTTGTTTATGGTTTCTTTTGTTGTGCAAAAGCTTGTAAGTTTGATTAGGTCCCATTAGTTTATTTTTGCTTTTATTTTTTTGCCTGGGGAGACTGATCTAAGAATATATTTCTACGATTTATGTCGGGGGATGTTTTGCCTATGTTTTCTAGGAGTTTTATGGTGTCATGTTTTTTTTTTTAAATAAATTTATTTATTTTTGGCTGCGTTGGGTCTTTGTTGCTACATGCGGGCTTCCTCTAGTTTCGGCAAGGAGGGGCTACTCTTCTTTGTGGTGCACAGGCTTCTCATTGTGGTGTCTTCTCTTGTTGCAGAGCACGGGCTATGGGCATGTGGGCTTCAGTAGTTGTGGCACTCAGGCTCAGTAGTTGTGGCTGGCAGGCTCTAGAACGCAGGCTCAGTAGTTGTGGTGCGTGGGCTTAGTTGCTCTGAGGCGTGTGGGATCTTCCTGGACCAGAGCTCGAACCCATGTCCCCTGCATTGGCAGGCAGATTCTTAACCACTGCGCCACCAGGGAAGTCCAGTGTCATGTCTTATATTTAAGTCTTTAAACCTTCTTGAGTTTATTTTTGTATATGGTATGAAGGAATGTTCTTTTTTTAAAAAAAATAAATTTATTTATTTATTTTTGGCTCCATTAGGTCTTCATTGCTGCACGTGGGCTTTCTGTAGTTGCGGTGATCGGGGGCTACTCTTCATTGTGATGCGTGAGCTTCTCATTGCAGTGGCTTCTCTTTGTTGTAGAGCATGGATTCTAGGCACACAGGCTTCGGTAGTTGTAGCACACGGGCTCAGTAATTGTGGTTGGTGGGCTCTAGAGCGCAGGCTCAGTAGTTGTGGCGCATGAGCTTAATTGCTCCACGGCATGTGGAATCTTCCTGGACCAGGGATTGAACCTGTGTCCCAAATAATTTTAGGATTATTTGTTCTAGCTTTGTGAAAAATGTCATGGGTAATTTGATAGGAACTGCATTAAATCTGTAGATTGCTTTGGATAGTAGGACCATTATAACAATATTAATTTTTCCAATCCAAGAGCATGGGATCTCTTTCCATTTCTTTGAATCATCTTCAATTTCCTTTATCAATGTTTTATGGTTATCAGCGTATAGGTCTAGGATTGTTTTCTTAATTTCACTTTCTGATAGTTCATTATTAGTGTACAGAAATGCAATTTATTTTTGCATATTGATTTTATGTCCTGCTTCATTACTGAATTCATTATTTAATTCTAACAGTTTTTTTGGTGGAGTCTTTAGGGTTTTCTTGCTATAATACCATGTCATCTGGAAACAGTAACAGTTTCACTTCTTCCTTTTCAATTTAGATGCCTTTTATTTCTTTTTCTTGCCTCATTGCTCTGGCTAAGGCTTCCAATACTATGATGAATAAAAGTGGCAAGAGTGGGCCTTTGTCTTGTTCCTGATCTTAGAGGAAGAGCTTTCAGCTATTCACTGTTGAGTATGATGTTGGCTGTTGGCTGGTCATGCATGGCTTTTATTATGTTGGGGTGCATTCTCTCTATAACCACTTTTCTGAGAGTTTCTAAAATGGATGTTGAATTTTGTGAAAAGCTTTTTCAGCATCTATTGAGATGATCATAGGATTTTTATTCTTCATTTTAATATGGTGTATCACATTGACTGATTGTGGATATCGAACCACCCCTATCCCTTGCATCCCTGGAATAAATCCCATTTAATCATGGTTTCTGATCCTTTTAATGTATTGTTGAATTCAGTTTGCAAATATTCTGTTGAGGATTTTTGCATCTAGGTTCATTGTTGGCCTGTAATTTTCTTTTCTTCTAGTGTCTTTGGTTTTGGTATCAGGGTAATGCTGGCCTCATAAAATTGGTTTGGAAGTGTTCCCTCCTCTTTTGTTTTTTTGAAAGAGTTTGAGAAGGATTGGTATTCTTTAAATGTTTGCTAGAACTTACCAGTAGAATCATCTGGTCCTGGACTTTTGTTTGTTAAGAAGTTTTGGATTACTGATTCAATCTCCTTACTAGTAATCACTGTAATCAAATTTTTTATTTCCTAGATACACCAGAAATACATCTACACGTGGAACAACTCATACAGAGCACCTACTGAACGCTGGCAGAAGACCTCAGACCTCCCAAAAGGCAAGAAAGCCCCCACGTACCTGGTTAGGGCAAAAGAAAAAAATAAACAGAGACAAAAGGATAGGGACGGATCCTGCACCAGCGGGAGGGAGCTGTGAAGGAGGAAAAGTGTCCACACACTAGCAAGCCCCTTCGCGGGCGGAGACTGCGGGTGGTGGAGTTAGGGGAGCTTCGGAGCCGCGGAGGAGAGCACAGCAACAGGGTGCGGAGGGCAAAGCGGTGAGATTCCAGCGCGGAGGATCAGGGCCGACCGGCACTCACCAGCCGAGAGGCTTGTCTGCTCACCCGCCGGGGCGGGAGGGGCTGGGAGCTGAGGCTCCGGCTTCAGTCGGAGCGCCGGGAGAGGACTGGGTTTGGCGGCGTGAACACAGCCTGCAGGGCGTTAGTGCACCGCGGCTAGCCGGGAGGGAGTCCGGGGAAAAGTCTGGACCTGCCGAAATGGCAAGAGACTTTTTCTTCCCTCTTTATTTCCTGGTGCGCGAGGAGAGGGGATTAAGAACGCTGCTTAAAGGAGCTCCAGAGACGGGCGCGAGCCGCGGCTAAAAGTGCGGACCCCAGAGCAGACATGAGACGCTAAGGCCGCTGCTGCCGCCACCAAGAAGCCTGTGTGCGAACACAGGTCACTATCCACACACCCCCTTCCGGGGAGCCTGTGCAGCCCGCCACTGCCAGGGTCCCGGGATCCAGGGACAACTCCCCCGGGAGACCGCACGGCGCACCTCAGGCTGGCAACGTCACGCCGGCCTCTGCCGCCGCAGGCCCGCCCTGCAATCTGTGACCCTCCCTACCCCCCGGCCTGAGTGAGCCAGAGCCTCTGAATCAGCGGCTCCTTTAACCCCGTCCTGTCTGAGCGAAGAACAGACGCCCTCCGGCGACCTACACTCAGAAGCGGGGCCAAATCCAAAGCTGAGCCCCTGGGAGCTGTGAGAACAAAGAAGAGAAAGGGAAATCTCTCCCAGCAGCCTCAGAAGCAGCGGATTAAAGCTCCACAATCAACTTGATGTACCCTGCATCTGTGGAATACCTGAATAGACAATGAATCATCCCAAATTAAGGAGCCGTGTGGATGAAAGGCTCTTGGTGCTGCAGCCAGGAGTTAGTGCTGTGCCTCTGAGGTGGGAGAGCCAACTTCAGGACACAGGTCCACAAGAGGCCTCCCAGCTGCACATAATATCAAATGGCGAATATCTCCCACAGATCTCCATCTCAACGCCAGCACCCAGCTTCACTCAATGACCAGCAAGCTACAGTGCTGGACATCCTATGCCAAACAACTAGCAAGACAGGAACACAACCCCACCCATTAGCAGAGAGGCTGCCCAAAATCATAATAAGTCTACAGACACCCCAAAACACACCACCAGACGTGGACCTGCCCACCAGATAGACAAGATCCAGCCTCATCCACTAGAACACAGGCACTAGTCCCCTCCACCAGGAAGTCTACACAACCCACTGAACCAAACTTAGCCACTGGGGACAGACACTAAAAACAACAGGAACTACGAACCTTCAGCCTGCAAAAAGGAGACCCCAAACACAGTAAGATAAGCAAAATGAAAAGACAGAAAAACACACAGTAGATGAAGGAGCAAGATAAAAACCCACCAGACCTAACAACTGAAGAGGAAATAGGCAGTCTACCTGAAAAAGAATTCAGAATAATGATAGTAAAGATGATCCAAAATCTTGGAAATAGAATAGACAAAATGCAAGAAACAGTTAACAAGGACCTAGAAGAACTAAAGATGAAGCAAACAATGATGAACAACACAATAAATGAAATGAAAAATACTCTAGATGGGATCAATAGCAGAATAACTGAGGCAGAAGAACGGATAAGTGACCTGGAAGATAAAATAGTGGAAATAACTAATGCAGAGCAGAATAAAGAAAAAAGAATGAAAAGAACTGAGGACAGTCGCAGAGACCTCTGGGACAACATTAAACGCACCAACATTCGAATTATAGGGGTTCCAGAAGAAGAAGAGAAAAAGAATGGGACTGAGAAAATATTTGAAGAGATTATAGTTGAAAACTTCCCTAATATGGGAAAGGAAATAGTTAATCAAGTCCACCAAGCACAAAGAGTCCCATACAGGATTAATCCAAGGAGAAATACGCCAAGACACATATTAATCAAACTGTCAAAAATTAAATACAAAGAAAGCATATTAAAAGCAGCAAGGGAAAAACAACAAATAACACACAAGGAAATCCCCATAAGGTTAACAGCTGATCTTTCAGCAGAAACTCTGCAAGCCAGAAGGGAGTGGCAGGACATATTGAAAGTGTTGAAGGAGAAAAACCTGCAACCAAGATTACTCTACCCAGCAAGGATCTCATTCAGATTTGATGGAGAAATTAAAACCTTTACAGACAAGCAAAAGCTGAGAGAGTTCAGCACCGCAAAACCAGCTCTACAACAACTGCTAAAGGAACTTCTCTAGGCAAGAAACACAAAAGAAGGAAAAGACCTACAATAACGAAACCAAAACAATTAAGAAAATGGGAATGGGAACATACATATCGATAATTACCTTAAATGTAAATGGACTAAATGCTCCCACCAAAAGACACAGATTGGCTGAATGGATACAAAAACAAGACCCATATATTTGCTGACTACAAGAGACCCACTTCAGACCTAGAGACACATACAGACTGAAAGTAAGGGGATGGAAAAAGGTATTTCATGCAAATGGAAACCAAAAGAAAGCTGGAGTAGCAATTTTCATATCAGACAAAATAGACTTTAAAATAAAGACTATTAGAAGAGACAAAGAAGGACACTACATAATGATCAAGGGAATCAATCCAAGAAGAAGATATAACAATTGTAAATATTTATGCACCCAACATAGGAGCACTTCAATACATAAGGCAAATACTAACAGCCATAAAAGGGGAAATCGACAGTAACACATTCATAGTAGGGGACTTTAACACCCCACTTTCACCAATGGACAGATCATCCAAAAAGAAAATAAATAAGGAAACACAAGCTTTAGATCCATTAAACAAGATGGACTTAATTGATATTTATAGGACATTCCATCCAAAAACAACAGAATACACATTTTTCTCAAGTGCTCATGGAACATTCTCCAGGATAGATCATATCTTGGGTCACAAAAAAGCCTTGGTAAATTTAAGAAAATTGAAATTGTATCAAGTATCTTTTCCGACCACAACACTATGAGACTAGATATCAATTACAGGAAAAGATCTGTAAAAAATACAGACACATGGAGGCTAAACAGTACACTACTTAATAACGAAGTGATCACTGAAGAAATCAAAGAGGAAATCACAAAATACCTAGAAACAAATGACAATGGAGACACGACGACTCAAAATCTATGGGATGCAGCAAAAGCAGTTCTAAGAGGGAAGTTTATAGCAATACAATCATACCTTAAGAAACAGGAAACATCTCGAATAAACAACCTAACCGTGCACCTAAAGCAATTAGAGAAAGAAGAACAAAAAAAACCCCAAAGTTAGCAGAAGGAAAGAAATCATAAAAATCAGATCAGAAATAAATGAAGGAAACGATAGCAAAGATCAATAAAACTAAAAGCTTGTTCTTTGAAAGGATAAACAAAATTGATAAACCATTAGCCAGACTCAACAAGAAAAAAAGAGAGAAGACTGAAATCAATAGAATTAGAAATGAAAAAGGAGAAGTAACGACTGACACTGCAGAAATACAAAAGATCTTGAGAGATTACTACAAGCAACTCTATGCCAATCAAATGGACAACCTGGAAGAAATGGACAAATTCTTAGAAAGGCACAACCTGACAAGACTGAATCAGGAAGGAATAGAAAATATGAACAGACCAATGACAAGCACTGAAATTGAAACTGTGATTAAATATCTTCCAACAAGCAAAAGCCCAGGACCAGATGGCTTCACAGGCGAATTCTATCAAACATTTAGAGAAGAGCTATCACTTACCCTTCTAAAACTCTTCCAAAATACAGCAGAGGGAGGAACACTCCCAAACTCATTCTACGAGGCCACCATCACCTTGATACCAAAACCAGACAAGGATGTCACAAAGAAAGAAAACTACAGGCCAATATCACTGATGAACATAGATGCAAAAATCCTCAACAAAATACTAGCAAACAGAATCCAACAGCACATTAAACGGATCGTACACCATGATCAAGTGGGGTTCATTCCAGGAATGCAAGGATTCTTCAATATACGCAAATCAATCAACGTGATAAACCATATTAACAAATTGAAGGAGAAAAACCATATGATCATCTCAATAGATGCAGAGAAAGCTTTTGACAAAATTCAACACCCATTTATGATAAAAACCCTGCAGAAAGTAGGCATAGAGGGAACTTTCCTCAACATAATAAAGGCCATATATGACAAACCCACAGCCAACATCGTCCTCAATGGTGAAAAACTGAAAGCATTTCCACTAAGATCAGGAACAAGAGAAGGTTGCCCACTCTCACCACTCTTATTCAACATAGTTTTGGAAGTTTTAACCACAGCAATCAGAGAAGAAAAGGAATAAAAGGAATCCAAATCGGAAAAGAAGAAGTAAAGCTGTCACTCTTTGCAGACGACATGATACTATACATAGAGAATCCTAAAGATGCTACCAGAAAACTACTAGAGCTAATCAATGAATTTGGTAAAGTAGCAGGATACAAAATTAATGCACAGAAATCTCTGGCATTCCTATACACTAAGGATGAATAATCTGAAAGTGAAATCAAGAAAACACTCCCATTTACCATTGCAACCAAAAGAATAAAATATCTAGGAATAAACCTACCTAAGGAGACAAAAGACCTGTATGCAGAAAATTATAAGACACTGGTGAAAGAAATTAAAAATGATACAAATAGATGGAGAGATATAGCATGTTCTTGGATTGGAAGAATCAACATTGTGAAAATGACTCTACTACCCAAAGCAATCTACAGATTCATTGCAATCCCTATCAAACTACCATTGGCATTTTTCACAAAACTAGAACAAAATATTTTACAATTTGTATGGAAACACAAAAGACCCCGAATAGCCAAAGCAATCTTGAGAACGAAAAACGGAGCTGGAGGAATCAGGCTTCCTGACTTCAGACTATACTACAAAGCTACAGTAATCAAGACAGTATGGTCCTGGCACAAAAACAGAAATATAGATCAATGGAACAGGATAGAAAGCCCAGAGATAAACCCATGCACATATGGTCACCTTATCTTTGATAAAGGAGGCAGGAATGTACAGTGGAGAAAGGACAGCCTCTTCAATAAGTGGTACTGGGAAAACTGGACAGGTACATGTAAAAGTATGAGATTACATCACTCCCTAACACCATACACAAAAATAGCTCAAAATGGATTAAAGACCTAAATGTAAGGCCAGAAACTATCATACTCTTAGAGGAAAACATAGGCAGGACACTCTATGACATAAATCACAGCAAGGTCCTTTTTGACCCACCTCCTAGAGAAATGGAAATAAAAACAAAAATAAACAAATGGGACCTAGTGAAACTTAAAAGCTTTTGCGCAGCAAAGGAAACCATAAACAAGACCAAAAGACAACCCTCAGAATGGGAGAAAATATTTGCAAATGAAGCAACCGACAAAGGATTAATCTCCAAAATTTACAAGCAGCTCATGCAGCTCAATAACAAAAAAACAGACAACCCAATCCAAAAATGGGCAGAAGACCTAAATAGACATTTCTCCAAAGAAGATATGCTGACTGCCAACAAACACATGAAAGAATGCTCAACATCACTAATCATTAGAGAAATGCAAATCAAAACTACAATGAGATATCATCTCACACCAGTCAGAATGGTCATCGTCAAAAAATCTAGAAATAATAATTGCTGGAGAGGGTGTGGAGGAAAGGGAACCCTCTTACACTGTTAGTGGGAATGTAAATTGATACAGCCACTGTGGAGAACAGTATGGAGGTTCCTTAAAAAACTACAAATAGAACTACCATATGACCCAGCAATCCCACTACTGGGCATATATCCTGAGAAAACCATAATTCAAAAAGAGTCATGTACCAAAATGTTTATTGTAGCTCTATTTACAATAGCCCAGAGATGGAAACAACCTAAGTGTCCATCATCGGATGAATGGATAAAGAAGATGTGGCACATATATACAATGGAATATTACTCAGCCATAAAAAGAAACGAAATTGAGCTATTTGTAATGAGGTGGATAGACCTAGAGTCCGTCATACAGAGTGAAGTTAGTCAGAAAGAGAGAGACAAATACCGTATGCTAACACATATATATGGAATTTAAGAAAAAAAATGTCATGAAAAACCTAGGGGTGAAACAGGAATAATGACACAGACTTACTAGAGAATGGACTTGAGGATATGGGGAGGGGGAAGGGTGAGCTGTGACAAAGCGAGAGAGAGGCATGGCCATATATACACTACCAAACGTAAGGTAGATAGCTACTGGGAAGCAGCCGCATAGCACAGGGAGATCAGCTCGGTGCTTTGTGACCGCCTGGAGGGGTGGGATAGGGAGGGTGGGAGGGAGGGAGACGCAAACGGGAAGAGATATGGGAATATATGTATATATATAACTGATGCATTTTGTTGTGAAGCTGAAACTAACATATCATTGTAAAGCAATTATACTCCAATAAAGATGTTAAAAAATTTTTTTATTTCCTCATGACTTAGTCTTTGTAGTCTGTATATTTCTAGAAATTTATCCATTTTTTTATAGGTTGTCCAATTTGTTGGTGTATAATTATTCATAGTAGACATCGTAATGTCTCTGCTTTCATTTCTGACTTTGAGTCCTCTTTTGAGTCTAGCTAAGGTTTGTTTCTTTAGTTTATATTTGATATTTCATTTTTCAAAAACAGCTCTTAGTTTCATTGATCTTTTCTATTGTCTTTTAGTCTCTACTTCATTTCTGCTCTGATCTTTGTTATTTCCTTCCTTCTAAATTTATAAATTTAGACTTAGTTTTTTCTTCTTTTTGTAGTTTCTTGAAGTCTAAAGTTAGGTTGTTTGAGATCTTTCTTGTTTCTTAATAAGGCTTTTATCACTATTAACTTCCCTCTTAGAACTGCTTTTGCTGCATCACATAAGTGTTGGTATGTTGTATTTCCATTTTCATTTGTTTCAAAGTATTTTTTTATTTCTCTTTTGATGTCTTCTTTGACCCATTTGTTGTTCAGTAGCATGTTGTTTAATCTCCACATATTTGTTGATTTTTCCAGTTTTCTTCTTGTAATTGATTTCTAGTTTCATATCGTTGTGGTCAGAAAAGATGCTTGGTATGATTTCAGTCTTCTTAAATTTATTGACTTGTTTTGTGGCCTAACATATTATCTATGCTGGAGAATGTTTTATGTGCACCTGAGAAGAATGTGTATTCTGTTGCTCTTGGATGGAATGTTCTATATATGTCTGTTAAGTCCATTTGATCTAATGTGTCATTTAAGGCCAGTGATTCTGTATTGATTTTCATTGTGGATGATCTATTCATGAATTAAAGTAGAATATTAAAATCCCTTACAACTATATTGCTGTCTATTTCTTCCTTTATGTGTGTTAATTTTTGCGTTATATATTTAGGTGATTCTATGTTGGGTGCATAAATATTTACAAATATTGTATTCTCTTGTAGGGTTGACCCTTTTATCATTTGTATAATGACTTTCTTTGTCTCTTTGACTTAAAATCTATTTTGTCCATTATAAGTATAGCTAGTCCAGCTTTCTCTGGGTTCCATTTCAAGGAATGTCTTTTTATATCCCTTCACTTTCAGTCTTTTTGTGTCCTTACATCTGAAGTGAGTCTCTGCTGAGGCCCATATAGATGTTTTTTGTTGTTGATGTATTGTTTTGTTTTTTTATCCATTCAGCTACTCTATGTCTTTTGTTTGGAGAATTTACTCCATTTACATTTATAATAATTATTGATAGGTACATAGTTATTGCCATTTTGTTAATTGTTTTCTGGCTGTTTTGTAGTTCCTCTGTTCCCTTGTTCATCTCTTGCTCTCTTACTTTTTGATTTGATGGTTTTCTGTAGTGGTATGCTTTGATTCCTTTCTCTTTGTCTTTTATGTATCTACTGTGGGTTGTGCTTTGTGGTTACCATGAGCTTACATAAAACAACTTATATTTTTATTTATAACAGTTTATTTTAAGTTGATAACAACTTAAGTTTGATCTCATTCTAAAGCTCTACATTTTTACTCCCCACACCACATTTTATATTGATGTCACAATTTACATCTTTTAATCTTGTGTATCCATTAACAAATTGTTATTGTTATTAATGTTATTAATATTGTTATTATTGTTAAAAAATTGTAGTTTTACTACTCTTGTCTTAACCTTCCTAGTACCTTTATAAGTGATTAACTCACCAATTTTACATTAGATTTTTCTGAATTTTACTATATATTTATCTCTAACAGTGAGATTTATACTTCCATGTTTCTCATTACTAATTAGTGCCTCCAACCCTCTTTCAGCTTAAAGAAGTTCCTTTAACATTTCTTGTAAGTCTGGTCTAGTATTGATGAACATCTCTAGCTTTTCCTTGTCTGGAAAACCCTCTATCTCTCCTCCAATTCTGAAGGACAAGTTTGCCAGCACAGTATTTTTTTCTTTCAGCACTTTAAATATATCATGCCACTCCCTTCTGGCCTGATGTCTTCAGAAAGTGAGAGTGACCCCAGGGCATGGGGTTTTTGGGTTTTATGGGCTAATTTCATAGGCTAATGAGTGGGAGGAATATTCTTGCTATTTCAGTGAAACGTGGGTATTTCCCAGGTATTCAGCCACTGCCCACTTTTCTGGTCCACGTAAGGGGGAGTGATTTTTAGTATTACAACAGGGGTCCCCAACGCCCGGGCCACACAGCAGGAGGTGAGCGGCGGGTGAGCCAGCAAAGCTTCATCTGCCGCTCCCCTTTGTTCCCATTACCGCCTGAACCATCCCCCACCCCACCACCCCCCATCCGTGGAAAAATTGTCTTCCTCGAAACTGGTCCCTGGTGGCAAAAAGATTGGGGACCACTGTATTACAATATAGGTATAATGAGCTAAAGGTCAATGACCAGACTATTCTTGAAGCCTCCTTGGTTTCAGCCAGTTCCAGCTCCTTTTTATTGAATCCCAACAGCTGTGCCCCTCCTTCATTTTCTAGCTGTTCTGTCCTCCCCTTCCCTTCCTGTCTTTTAACAGGTTTGGACTAGAGCAGTGGTTTGTCTTTTTTGGGTGGGAAGCCACGGATGTGAACTCTAAAACTCTGAGCTCTACCCTACGAAAGTGTGCTTATGCCATTCCTGAGCATTATGGCGCAGTTTGTGAACCTCTGCATGGTAATATTGTTATTAGTCTGCTGGGGCTGCCAAAAGAGAATACCACAGAGTGGGTGGCTTGAACAACAAACTTCTCACAATTCTGGAGGCTAAAATTCTAAGGCTGAGGTGCTGCCATGGGTGGCTTCTGGTAAGGCATCTCTTCCTAATTTGCAGACAGCTGCCTCTGTGTCCCCACATGGTCTTGTCTTTCCTCTCTTTCCTCTGTGCCCATGAACTCCTGGTCTCTCCTCATAAGGCCACCAGTCCTACCAAAGTAGGGCCCCATTCATAGGACCTCATTTAGCCTTAATTACCCCCTCAATGGCCCAATTTCCAAGTACAGTTATGTATGGGGTTAAGTTTCAATTTACGAAATTTTCTTTTGGGGGTTGAGGAAGAAAGACACGATTCAGCCCATAATATAAATACTGAGTATAACTGAGTGCTGTGTCTGCATTGAGGGCCCTGCTTCTGTAAGCTGTCTCAGAGAGCACGTGCTCTAAGTGGTTTGCTCCTGAAGCCCACGCACTACCTTACAGCTAAGGTGTCTTATTTGTTGAATTAATGGTGATGAGATCAGACCAATGAACATGAAAAATTCATGGAGGAATATAAGATGCTAATTTAAGCGGCACAGATTAAAATACTGTAGTAATACTAAGGAGAAAATAAGAATAATCAAGGAAAGATTTTTGTTTTTTTTTTCCTTTTTAAATGAGATACCTACCTATGCTTGGAATTATTTGCATGCTAAGAAGAACTTGCTGGCATTAGGACATTTACAGTGTAAGAGCCAAAGCCTGAGTTGAAATGATTTATGCAGGGTGTAGACCGATCTGGAGCCTTAAAATTGTAAACTGTGTGTTGAAGGCCTGAACTGAAAAAATAGTTCATAATCTTGGCAGAAAAGAAAATGGTACATTAGTTAATTTTTCCTGGGATAGAGAAATGGAATAACATTTGTTGTTTTGTCAACAGTGTGCTCATCAAGATTTGTAGAGTAACTATTTCAAAGAATTTTTAAGTAGTGAAATTCAGGGAGAAACTTACTGCAATCTGCCAATGAAAGGACCCAACTAACACAAACTGGCTCTAATAAAACCAGGCCCATGTGTTTTTTTGCTTGGGGGAGGGACAGGAGTACAGTTTATATAACAGTGCTACCTGTTTGGCGGTGTAGGAATTCGTATTGTGAAGGGCAAGGATAACCCCTACTCCATTTAGAGGAAAACCTGATGAAAACTTCAGGGGTTTGATGTCCAGGTTGAGGACTTTAATCCATCACCATTTGAATTTGGCTTTAAAAGAATTATTAGGAATTGAACAGTTTACATCAAAATTACAAACAAAATGAGGTAGCTTTATAATTAGAGAATTGTGGTCATGCATGTAGTACCTGGTGTTTAGGTTTAGATTATTTAATAGAGGCTACTGCAATTTTGTAGTTCCTTTTTTTTCAACCCACTAGACCAATATTCTATATAAACAACATCAGAAACATGACTAGATTCACTTTTTAATGTGTTTTACAAATCTTTTATTGCTTCAACAAGAAAATGGATACCAGAAAGCTTTTCTTTTTAAAAACTTATTTGAACTACTTTGAGTCACTACTTTTATTCTTTATTGTCCTTATTTTCGAAGTTTTGGCGTCCAAACTTGGAAAACCTCATGGAGATTTGTATAAACATGCATATACATATATACACACACATTAAGTTTAAAGCCTCAGTTCCTCATTAAACCTTGCGCTCAGGCTCCTGTTAAAAAGAGGTAAAATGGTGAGAAGCTAAAAATCATGGAAAACAAGAATAAATCCCAATTGATAATTTCCTTGTTGTTATGAATTAAAAGACATTTTAAGGCAAAATCTATCACCTTGCTAAAACTTCTACTAAGCTACAGACTCAGATATTTACAAGAAAATAAATAAACAAAAAGCCCTTTACACATGTCAATATGGTTTAATGACAAGCTAGCTGAGGAGTTGCACTTTGTTATTTTAGGTAACTTTCCATTCAGGAACAGTTAATATTTCAATGATTAAAATTTCAGGTGTTAAAAACTAACTTCAAGCAGGGTCATTGTTACACTGAAGCTGAATTCTTCAAGTTCTTGTCTTTAAATTACTATACAAATCCATCACAGTTACATTCAAGCTATTAATTTAAAACACATTTAATGTTTGGTAACTGAGTAAATACAATTACTGTACTCTAGGTCGTTTGATTTTATTTTTCTCTGTAGCAGCTTTCCTCTTTTGTGAGAATCCAGGCCCAGGTTCCTTATTATTCTGAAGAAATGAAATAGCTTCTGGTAGACAGTAATTTTCTACTTGAGGAGGAGATTCCTATAAAAGGGGGTAAAAAACCCAACATTGTTCATTTTTTTCAGATTTCAAACTGTTAATTAGGTAATAGATTCCTTTACTCTGCTTTATGACCAAAAAACTTAAAACATTTGTCTTTCAAGGTAGCTATTTAGCACCTGTCACCATTAGTGACAGATCCTGTGTAACAAAATTTCACCTTTATCAGAAAAATGAGTTTATAGCTCAGGCAGAGTGGGGCTAGCTCAGATCTTAATGGTTTCATCTGTAAAATATGGATTAAGTACAGAATATGGAAAATATGGTAAAATACAGTTAATAGCTATCATTTAACTGTGAGATATTATGTTTAGTGTAAATTTTTGAAAATCTTTGAATGGAATGGGATGAATTCCCCTTTTCATTTTTTATGGCTTTTAGTCTGAGGAGAAGCCCCTGTCTGTGTCATGTTGACTGGCTAAAACTTTAACAGAAAACTTTGAAGAACCAGAGGACAGAATGGCAACCACAGCACTAGAAAATGAGGTGGGAAATTCCAGAAAGTTTGGGAGGAGCTCCAAACTCTGTGTTATAAACACTGACCAAATCCTTGCTTGACCCCTAAATCATGTATGTGCAGAGACTCAAGGTAAGGCTCAAAGAACCCAACTAAGATTTGAGCTGCCACTCACTGCGGAGGGTCAGCCAAGTAAACTGCCTGCTAAACAAATAAAATGGTCCTCTTCAGAAGAACATGACAGGATCTAGTCTCTACAACTGATTTGTAATTTCTAGGATACATCCATAATTACTATACACGTGAAGAAGCAGAACATGAACTATTCTCAAGAAAAACAAATCACCCCCCAAAATGGAAATACTTAAGCATCAACTTAAGAAAAAAATATACATATACTGAAAATTACAAAATGCCCATGAAAGAAATCAGACAATCTAAATAATTAGAGATAAGCTGTCCTCAGTGACTAAAAGGCTTAACATAGTAAAGATGTCAAACACTCAAACTGATCTGTAGGTTTAATGTAATTCCTATCAAAATCATAGAAAGGTATTTTTATAGACAAACAGACTTATTAAAAAATTTACATATAAAGACACAGTCAAAAAGAAGTACAGGCCCTAGAATAGCAACAACAATTTTGAAAAAGAGGAATAAAGAGGAAGGAATCACGACCTAATATTAGGACTTATTATGTATACAGTAATTAAGAGTCTTGCAGAGGGAAAGACACATAGATCGATGGAACAGAACAGAGAATGCAGAAATAGACCCACACAAAATGCACATCTGAATACTGACCAAGGTGCAAGTGCAACTAAATGGAGTATAGTTCTTTTAACAAATGGTGCTGGAGCAACTGGACATGCTGAGGCAGAAAACCCCTCAACCAACCTCCTAACAATTTTGACCTAAACCTTACACCTCTACGTATTATCAGACATAAAAAGTAAAAACTATAAAACCTTTTTTAAAACTTGTTTTGCAAAAATTCCTGTTAAGAGGATAAAGGTAGGGGATCCCTGGTGGTCCAGTGGTTAGGACTCAGTGCTTCCACTACCGGGGGCACGGGTTCAATCCCTGGTTGAGGAACTAAGATCCTGCTAGCTGTGTGGCTAAGCCAAAAAAAAAGAGGATAAAGGTAAATGGATGAATACATAAGCCACAGACTGGAAGAAAATATGTGCAAATACATATCCAACAAAAGACTAGTATCTATTATAAACAACTCTCAAGCGTAAAAAAAAACAATTCAATTACAAAGTGGACAAAAGACATGAAGAGACATTTCAAGGAAGAGGATATGAACATGGCAAATAAGCACACAAAAAGATGGTCACTTTGATTAGCCATTAGGAAAATGCAAGTTAAAATCACAAGAGAGATCATACACCAAATGAAATGGCTAAATAAAAAATGACAACTAAATGCAGATGAGGATACAAAGAAACTGGATCACTCATACATTGATGGTGAGAATGTAAAATATGCCCACTTTGTAAACACACTCTTGAGAATTTATCCCAGTGCAATGAAATCTTATTTTCACATATGAAACTGTACATAAACGGAAACAACCCAGATGTCCTTCCATAGGTTAATGATTAACTGTGGTACATCTGTACTACTCAGCAATAAAAGGTAATAAAAGTATTCATTGTTGCATAAGAATGCAACAATCTGGATGAAACTCAAAGGAATTTTACTGAGTGAAAAAAGCCAATTGCCAAAGTTTACACACTATTATTAATTCCATTTATTTAAGTTTTAAAAAATGAGGGATTCCTGGGCTTCCCTGGTGGCGTAGTGGTTAAGAGTCCACCTGCTGATGCGGGGGACATGGATTTGTGCCCCGGTCTGGGAAGATCCCACATGCCGCGGAGCGGCTGGGCCCGTGAGCCATGGCCACTGAGCCTGCGTGTCTGGAGCCTGTGCTCCGCAACGGGAGAGGCCACAACAGTGAGAGGCCTGCGTGCTGCAAAAAAAAAAAAAAAAAAAAAAAAAAGAGGGATTCTTGTAGTGATAGAACTGTTCTGTATCTTGACTGTGGTGACAGATACATGAACTTACACATGATAAAACTGCAGAAATCTAAATACACAAATATACATGAATAGAAGTAAAACTGGGGAAATCTGAATAAGCTTGGATTGTATAAAGCCAATATCCTGGTTGTAAGGATATCCTTGTTTTTGCAAGATGCTACCCACTAGTGTAACCTGGAGAAAGTGTATATGGAATCTCTCTGTATTATTTCTTACTACTGCATGTAAATCTACAATTATTTCCAAATAAAAAGTTTAATTAAAAAAAAAGTAACAGAACATCTTGCTCATGACCCAGATGTTGGAAATAGTAGACAATTGCAACATAGCTATTATAACTGTTCTTAATGATATAAAGGAAAATATGCTTGAAATGAGTGAACAGACGAAATCTCAGCACAAAAACAGAAACCACAGAAAAGAACCAAAGCGATTTTAGATATAAACAAGTAATACTTAAAAAAAAAATTTTATTTATTTTTGGCTGTGTTGGGTCTTCACTGCTGCACGCAGGCTTTCTCTAGTTGTGGCAAATGGGAGCTACTCTTCGTTTTGGTGCGTGGGCTTCTCATTGCAGTGGCTTTCTTGTTGTGGAGCATGGGCTCCAGGCATGCAGGCTTCAGTAGTTGCATCATGTGGGCTCAGTAGTTGTGGCATACAGGCCCTAGAGCACACGGGCTTCAGTAGTTGTGGCACACAGGCTCAGCAGTTGTGGCGTGCGGGCTCTAGAGCACAGGCTCAGTAGTTGTGGTGCACAGGCTCAGTTGCTCCGTGGCATGTGGGATCTTCCCAGACCAGGAATTGAACCCGCGTTCCCTGCATTCGCAGGCAGATTCTTAACCACAGAGCCACCAGGGAAGTCCAAAAATATAAGACTTAAATCAAAGTCTCACTGGATAGGATTAAGAGCAGATGAAAATAACAGGAAAAAATCAGTGAAGTTGGAGATAGATACACAGGAATTGGGCAATCAGAAGAGCACAGAGAAAAATAATTGCAAATAAGTGAATACAGGCTTAGGGGCCTGTGGGACAATATCAAAAGAGTAACATGAGTAACTGAATTCCCAGACAGAAAAGAATGAAGCAGAAAAATAGCAGAATGAAGAAATAATGCCCCAAATTTCCCAAACTTGGTGAGAGACATAAGTTTAAAGAAGCTTTGTGAATACCAATCAGGATTCATACAAAGAAACCATACCTGGAAATATAAATGGTTGAAAATCAAAGATGAAGAGAAAATCCTGAGAACAGCCAGGAGAAAAATGACACATTGCATAAAGGAGAACAATTCAAATTACCATTAACTTCTTATTAGAAACAATGGAGGCCTTAGGACTTCCTCAGTGGTCCAGTGGTAAAGAGACCACCTTCTAATTCAGGGGACACAGTTTCGATCTCTGGTCAGGGAACTAAGATCCCACATGCCCTGGGGCAACTAAGCCTGTGCGCCTCAACGAGAGAGCCCGCATTCCACAAAACTACAGAGCCCAGGCGCTCTGGAGCCCACGTGACCCAACTAGAGAGAGAAAAAAACCCACACACTACAACAAAAGAGAAGCCTGTGTGCCACAATGAAGAGCCCATGCCACAAAGATCCTGCATGCCTCAACGAAGATCCCAAGTGCTGCAATTAAGACCCAACACAGCCAAAAAACATTATTTATTTTAAAAAATAAATATTCTGTTCAAAAGTAAAAAGAAAAAGAAACAATGGAGGCCAGGAGAGAATGAAGTCTTTATTGAAGTACCAGAAGAAGAAAAAAAACTCAACCCCAAATTCTATATCCTGCCAAGAATCTTCAAGAATAAAGGTAAAATAGACATTTTCAAAAAAAAGAGAAAAAAAGAAAACTAGCATTGGTCCCCATCATATTTGTACTACAAACTAAAGAAAGTTCTTCAGGCTGAAGGAAAATGATACCAGATGGAAACTTAGATATTCAGAAAAAAATAACACTCAAAATGGTATACATTAGGGTAAATATAAAAGACTTTTTTCCCTTTTGATTTCCTTAAAATACATTGGATTGTTTAAAGCAAAACTTACGTAAAGTATAACACTGTACTTGTGGGGCTAAAACAGATAGATGGGCCAGACATTAAATATTTTAGTAGTTGCAAATTTCTGTTGCGACCACTCAACTCTGCAGTTGTAGTGCAAAAGCAGCCAAAGAGAATATGCAAATGTAAGAACGTGGCTGGGTTTCAATAAAACTTTATTAATAAAACAGGCAGTGGGCTGGATTTGGCCTGTGGGCTATAGTTTACTGGCCCTTGGTTTGAAGAACAGGGGAAGCAAAGGAATCTATATGGTTCAAGATTTCTGCATTTTATGCAGTGGCACAATATTAACTCTAGGAAGATTATGAAAAATTAAGGAAGTATATTGTAATCTGTAGAGCAAAACACCCCCGCCCCTCTAAAAAAAAGCAGAGAAGTTTTTGCTTTAAAAAGACAATGGAGGGTCTTCCCTGGTGGCGCAGTGGCTGAAAATCTGCCTGCCAATGCAGGGGACATGGGTTTGAGCCCTGGGCAGGGAAGATCCCATGTGCTGTGGAGCAACTAAGCCCATGCACCACAACTACTGAGCCTGTCCTCTAGAGCCTGTGAGCCACAACTACTGAGCCCGCGTGCTGCAACTACTGAAGCCTGTGCACCTCGAGCCCATGCTCCGCAGCAAGAGAAGCCACAGCAATGAGAAGGCCACGCACTGCGATGAAGAGTAGCTCTTGCTCTCCACAACTAGAGAGCACGTGCAGCAACGAAGACCCAACACAGCCAAAAAAAATAAAAATAAAAATAAAAAGAGACAATGGAGGGGATTTCCCTGGTGGTCCAGTGGTTAAGACTCCACATTCCCAATGCAGGGGGCCTGGGTTTGATCCCTGGTTAGGGAACTAGATCCCATGTGCAGCAACTAAAGATCCTGCAAGCTGCAACAAAGATCCCACACATGGCAACAAAGATCCCCCATGCCACAACACAGCCAAATAAATAATAAATAAATATTAAAAAAAAAGACAATGGATGAAATGGAATTCTAAAAAATATTAAATACCAAAAAAAGCAAGAAAAGAAGAACTGACGAACAAAGAACTGAAGAGACAAACCAAAAACAAATGGCAAAAAAAAAAAAACCAACAGTATCAGTAATTACGGACTAAACATTCCAGATAATAAAAAGCAAGGCCCAACTATGTCCTGTTTACAAAAAAGCCGTTTTAAATATAAAGACACAAATAATTTAAAAATTAAAAAAAGATAAATTAAATACCTGGGAAAAAAATTAACCAAGGAGGTAAAGCATCTGTAAACTGAAAACTGTAAGACACTGATGAAAGAAACTGAAAAAGATACAAATAAATGAAAAGATAAGCTGTGCTCATGGACTGGAAGAATATTGTTAAAATATCCTTACTATCCAAAGCAGTCTGCAGATTCAATGCAATCCCTATCAAAATTCCAATGGCATTTTTCAGAGAAACAGAACAAACAAACCTAAAATTTGTATGGAACCACAAAATATCTCAAATACCAAAAGCAATGTTAAGAACAACAAAGTTGGAAGCATCATGCTCCCTGATTTCAAACTATATTACAAAGCTACAGTAATCAAAATAATACGGTATTGGCACAAAAACAGATCAATGGAACAGACTAGAGAGCCCAGAAGTAAACATATGCATACATGATCAATTAATTTACGACAAAGGTGCCAAGAATATACAATAGGGAAAAGACAGTCTTTTCGATAAATAGTGTTGGGAAAACGGAACCCCCACATGCAGAAGAATGAAACTCGACCACTATCTTATATCATACACAAAAATAAACCCAAAATGGATTAAAGACTTGAACATAAGACCTGAAACCATAAAACTCCTAGAAAAAAACAGGCAGCAAGCTCCTTGACACTGGTTTTGGTGATGATTTTTTGGATTTGGCACCAAAAGCAAAGTAACAAAAGCAAAAATTAACAAGTGAAACTATATCAAACCAAAAAACTTCTGCACAGTGAAGGAAACCATCAACAAAATGAAAAGCCAACTTATCAAATAGGAGAAAGTATTTGCAAATTATATATCTGATAAGGGTTAATATCCAAAATATATACAGAACTCATACAACTCAACAGCAAAAAAAAAAAAACAACTGATTAAAAAATGGGCAGAGGATCTGAATAGACATTTTCCCAAAGAAGACATACAGATGGCCAACAGGTACATGAAATGGTGCTCAACACCACTAATCAACAGAGAAATGCAAATCAAAACCACAATGAGATACCACCTCACACCCATTAGGATAATTAACATAAAAAAGACAAGAGATAACACATGTTGGCAATAACATAAAAAAGACAAGAGATAACACATGTTGGCAAGGATGCAGAGAAAATGGAAACTTTGTGCACCATTGGTGGGAATATAAATGGTGCAGCCACTCTGGAAAACAGTATGGAGGTTCCACAAAAAATTAAATACAGAACTACTATATGGTCCAACAGTTCCACTTCTGGGTATTTATCTAAAGGAAACAAAAACATTAACTCGAAGATATCTAACAGCCAAGACATGACTGTCCAGCAATGAATGAATGGATAAAGAAAACTGGTATGTACACGTATACACACACACACACACACACACAAAATGGAATATGATTCAGCCATTAAAGAGGAAATCCTGCCAATTATGGCAAAATGGATGGACCTTGAGGGCATTATGCTAAGCAAAAAAAGTCAGAAAGAGAAATACAAATACTGTATGATCTCTTGTTAAGTGGAATCTAAAAAAAACAAAACCCTCAAAACTCAATAGATACAACAGAGAACAGACTGGTGGTTGCTTGACAGAGGCAGGGGGGTGAGGGGTGGGCAAAATGGATAAAGGTGGTCAAGAGGTACAAATTTGTTATAAAATAAATAAGCTGTGGGAATATAATACACAGCATAATGGTTATAGTTAATAATACTGTACGGTATATTTGAAAGTTGTTAAGACTCAATTTTGGAAGTTCTTATCACAAGATTAAAGAAAATTGTAATTATGTGTGGTGATGGATGTTAACTAGACTTACTGCGTAGATCATTTCGTAAAATATACATATACTGAATCATTCATTATTTTGTACACCTGAAACTAATGTTATATGCCAATTGTATCTCAATTCAAAAAAAAAAAAAAAAAAAGGTGGCCAGACTCATCATTTAGGCAGATCAGAAGACTCCTCTTTGGATAAAAATGAAACAATTCAAGAAGCACATAAAGTTATGAATCTAGGAGAGGTGTCCAATAACTAGTTCATCCACACCATCTCACCCAGCTCAAAATGGACAAGACCCAACTATGCTCAGTACTTCTAAGCAGCTTTTTACCCCCTGTTTTTTTTTTAAGTGATATTTAAAAAAATTAATTATTTATTTTTACGTTTGGCTGTGTTGGGTCTTCATTGCTGTGTGCAGGCTTTCTCTAGTTGCGGCAAGTGGGGGCTACTCTTCATTGCGGTGCGCGGGCTTCTCATTGCAGTGGCTTCTCTTGTTGAGGAGCATGGGTTCTAGGCTCGCAGGCTTCAGTAGTTGTGGCACACTGGCTTAGTTGTTCTGCAGCATGTGGGATCTTCCTGGACCAGGGCTCGAACCTGTGTCCCCTGCACTGGCAGGCTGGTTCTTGACCACTGTGCCACCAGGGAAGTCCCTACCCCCTACTCTTAATCATGGACAGAAAACCAAGAATTACTAGATATCTGATAAATTCCTCTAACATGGAAGATAAAAACACAGATAAAGGGAAAAACACAGCTTGGTGGAAGTAGAAACTATGCAGAGATAAGAAAACTTAAAAAAAATACATCAATAAATCCTCTGAGAGCTCACAGAAGGTATTAATCAATGAAACAAGAAAACATTAAAACAATAAAATATAAATTCAAAAAATGAAAACAGGTCTAAAACATGATAGCAAAATGAAGTTGATAGAATATTGAACTGCAAGAATCTCTCAAAAAGATAAAAATAAGTGAAAAATAATAAAATCTAATATACAAATAGCAGAAGTACAGAAGGAGAGAACAGAAAGTGGGAAAAAAACCCCTCATCATTGAAATAATTCAAGATTTCCCAGAACTCAAAGATAGAAGTTACCAGACCAGAAAGGGCCCAAGTGCCCAGCATAATATAAACAGATCCTCATGAGAGTGTATCATTTTGAAATTTCATGAAACTGGGGCAAAAAGAACTTCCTAAGTAGATTACAGTTACATATAAAGGATTAAGAATCAGATGGCTTTAGACTGCTCAATGGCAATACTAGAAGCAAGGAGACAAACAATCAAAAGTCTAAGAGAAAGCAGTTTCCAACCTAGAATTTGATGCCCAGCCAAACTATCAGTCTAGTAGGAATGAGAATAGAAAAAAGAATTTCCACACATAGAAAGTCTCAATTTACCTTCCATGTGTTCCCTCTCAAGAAGTTACGAGAAGAGACCTCCATCACAATGAGACAGCAGATCAGGATGACATGCAATTCAGAAAGAGGAGATTCAACAGAAAAGAGACAAATGGTGGTGAATGGAGCTCCTGGGACGATGGCAGTGTACAGAAGTAGACAGAGGGTGACAAAGATCCCTGCAGTCACCACACCTAGTTTCTAAGCTGAAGTCAGAACACTGGGGTGAGCCTATCTCAGAGTCCTATCTGTGCTTGGCTTATCTTGGCCATGAACTTGACATGAAGCTGCTGCTCTCCCCTCCTTAGCCTGCTGCTTCACACTATAGAAGTGTTCTGTTTTGACTTACTCCAGAGAGCTAGAGATAGGCAATAATAAGCTCAGATGCAGAAATACAGAGCAGCTCACTCCCCCAATGTGTTTCTCCAGACATCTAGTATTTGACACACATTACAACGCTGAGAAAGGCAGGAACAACCGGGAAGGAGCAACAGGGAGTTCCTATGGGACTAGCAATCTTCTATTTCTTATCCTCGGCACCTGAATGACATTTTGCTATTCTTTAACCAGAACATATTTTCTATACACTCTTTTTTATGTAAAAAGAAAAAAATACCCCCAAATTATAGCACATGTACAAGTTTAACACAGCACAAGTTTAAGCAATTAATCTATGTTGGGTCCCATCTTAGACGGCAGCTGTATCCCTGAAACGATCAGAAATTTCTGGAGGGATGAGGTATGGGAAGTTCTCTACATTCCCCCAATCCCTGCCCTTTTCCCAGTGGGTAATATTTTAAAACCTCATGTCTCAACAAATAGAGATTTTTAAAAAGTTATTTAGATGTTCAAGGAGAGCTAGTACTGGTTTACTAAGTCCTAATCAATACACCCCACTGCTTTATGACAGAGGCTTTGCATGCATGTTTCAGGCACTCCTATTAAAAGCTGACCAACTTCCAAAAACAAGCAGCAACAACCACAAAGCAGGTTAGTTTTGGCTTCCCCCTACTTCTACACTAATCTGTTTGAAATCCTTTGTTTTAAGACATTTACAATCATGTGTCATATCTTGCTGATTCCTGATGGCATTTTAGGCACTCCAGTGTCAAGATTTTTCTTTGCCCATTCAAACCACCCAACATAGGCCAATTCTGAACAGGAGTATAGTGAGCCCTCCATGTAGTGTTTCATTTCCCTTACTGTCTAACACAGGTATTTACAGTGTATCGAAACAAAAGGTCAAGAAAATTTAAAAAGGACCCTTGGGTAAATGTTTCTCCTTGGACTCGCGCAATCAATTTCTGCTTTCTTTATATTCCAACATTTTAGAGGGCACTTTTAGAGGTACCCAGATTTTTATACCCATTTCATATTTAACTTCTAGGCTAAATGTTTACATAGGTTTTCATTATTTTAAAAAATAGACCGAAACTGAAAGGGGTTGAATGGGGGAGACTAACAAGAGATTAACAGTCTATGAATAACAAGCCGAGGGTTTTGTTGTGCAGTTATGTCTCTATGCATATAAGCACATTTCTGGTGGTGAGGAGGTCAAGGACAGGATCTTACAAACCTGCATAAGAAAATCAGCAATGTATTCCGTTTTCAAGCAGTACACATTCTGGGCAGCAGCTTCTGCTATATTAACTCCCAAGTCATCTGGTTTTAGTTTATTAAAGTCAGAAAAGAGATGTGTAGCTTCTTTAAATAAAGATACAGAATGACCAGGTAGCACCTAAGGAAAAAACAAAAAGCATCACAATCTATCAGTGTTTCAAAGTAGTTCAACTGTATAATCTACACATAAAGGATTACCATTTCACAAAGCACAGAAAATCAAGAATTGATCACAGCAACCTTGTCAATACAAACCTTTGCTCCTCCTGACTGAAGAAGGCGTTTGAATCCTGCTTCTCGGGACTGATCGACATGTAAAATAACCTTCCACCCACTAAATGCCCCCTACAAATAAAAAAATAATCAGTGTTGAAATTATTTGGAAAAATAAATGACAAAATAATATAAAAAATACATTATTTTCTCTGTCAATGAATAACCTTATAACCTTTACTTCTGATGAACACACTGATAACTATCTTGGTCAGAATACTCTGAAACACATAGCCACGGTGTCTGGCACACAGCAGCCCATCAATAAATACTTGAAGAATGAAGGAAAATGTTTTAATGATTTGGTAACATTAAAACAAAGCAACGTGACATTTGTTTAGTCTTTTCTACTATTTTTTTCTTAAAACTAATCAAAGGTAGAGCCTAAAGCACAGCTTCTTAGATGAGATGAAGCCTCCAGTTAATATTTCTCTTGAAAATATTTACAAATTTGAAACATAAAATATTTAAGTACAGAATTAGCAATTAACAGAAGCCTGTGGAATTACTTTAAAAGAAAGGGAATCAAGGCTAACAGGGACTTGGAGACAGCAGAGAACTCAGAATATAACACAAAAGATGATATAACTCAGGTTCTTAACCTTTTTGTGAGCCATGGACCCATTTGGAAGTCTAGTAAAACCTATGGATCTGTTCTCTAAATAACTTAAAAAAAATAACAGCTTATATTGAGATGTAATTTCCATACCATATGAATGTTTTTTAAATGTCCAAAATAAAATACAAAGTATTACAAAAGAAACCATTTTATTGAAAAGTATCAAAATGTTTCAAAATTTGTGACATAATAATAGACGTGCTTCTATATTAAACCCATCATAGGGTTGAAAATACGGTTCAGTCAAAAATGCATTAAGGGACTTCCCTGGTGATCCAGTGGTAAAGAGTCTGTCTTCAAATGAAGGGGATGCACGTTCGATCCCTGGTCAGGTCCCAGGGATCCCACATGCCGTGGGGCAACTAAGCCTGTGTGCCACAACTACTGAGCTTGCATGCCTCAACGAGAGAGCCTGCGTGCTGCAAACTACAGAGTCAACATGCTCTGGAACTCACGCGCCACAACTAGGAGCCCATGCACCCTGCGTGCCACAAATAGAGAGAAGCCCGCACGCCAATGAAGAGCCCATGCACTGCAATGAAAGATCCCATGTGCCTCAATGAAGATCTCATGTGCCACAACTAAGATCCAACACAGCCAAAAAAAAAAAAAAAAGCATTTAAATACACCTAACCTACTGAACATCATAGCTTACCAGCCCAGCCTATCTTAAATATGCTCATAACACTTATATTAGTCTGTGGTTGGGCAAAATCATCTAACACAAAGCCAATTTTATAATAAAGTGGTTGAACATCTCATGTAATTTATTGAATGCTATACTGAAAGTGAAAAACAGAACGGTTTTAAGTATATCGGTTGTTTACCCCCATGATCACGTGGCTCACTGGGAGCTGTGGCTGCTGCCTCTGCCCAGTATCACCAGAGAATACTGTACTGCATAATGCTAGCCTGAGAAAAGACCAACATTCAAAATTCAAACTATGGTTTTTATTGAATGTGTATCACTTTTGTACCATCATAAAGTCGAACCATCGCAAGTTGAGGAGGTCTGTATGTACTATTTTAAAGTTGTGCCAAACATAAACAGTATTTCAAGTTGCAATCATAATACAAGCAAAAATATCTGATTCCTGTGGGGCAAAATCATAGTACTGTTCATAGTGTTGCGATTTGTTGCCTAGACTTACAATGAAGGAAATGTTAACTTTCAATTAGAGGTTAGTAAAAATAAGGATGTATTTCTTCCCCCATCCAAAGTGTATAGCCTTCCTGGATCCCAATGTTCATTGTAGCACTATTTACAATAGCCAGGACATGGAAGCAAGCTAAATGTCCACCAACAGAGGAATGAATAAAGAAGATGTGGTACATATATATGATGGAATATTACTCAGCCATACAAAGGAACAAAATTGGGTCATTTGTAGAGACGTGGATGGACCTAGAGGCTGTCACAGAGTGAAATAAGTCAGAAAGAGAAAAACAAATACTGTATATTAACGCATATATGTGGAATCTAGAAAAATGGTATAGATGAACTTATTTGCAAAGCAGAGAGACACAGATGTGGAGAATAAACGTATGGATACCAGTGGGGGGAAGGGAGGGGGTGGGATGGATTGGGAGACTGGGATTGACATATATACAGTACTATGTATAAAATAGATAACTAATGAGAACAGAATGTATAGCACAGGGACCTCTTAGTGCTCTGTGGTGACCTAAATGGGAAGGAAATACAAGGAAGAGGGGATATATGTATACATGTGGCTGATTCACTTTGCTGTACAGCAGAAACTAACACAACATTGTAAAGTAACTATACTCCAATAAAAGACAAAACAAAACAAAACAAAAACAAAGTGTATATAGCCTTCCTGAATTTGATCTATAAAACTCCTTTGGGAGAGTCTGTGGACCCCAAGTTGAGAAGCCCTGAAGCTGGATGCTAGAAAGACTCTTTGGAAGAAATACAGTATGGGTCAGATTTTACACATATAAATGATTTTTAAGAGAGCTATCAACATTATATATATCTTACT
This sequence comes from Grampus griseus, assembly GCF_964374135.1. Classification (NCBI taxonomy): domain Eukaryota; kingdom Metazoa; phylum Chordata; class Mammalia; order Artiodactyla; family Delphinidae; genus Grampus; species Grampus griseus. The sequence goes on along the minus strand of NC_138998.1, from coordinate 32,888,808 downwards.
GCTGATCATAATTAGAAGAATTAGGAATCAACACTAAGCTCAATTTAGAATGTCCAAATTAAGTATATCAATCAAGTGATAAAAGACAAACAGAATTATTCTTATTTTATCAAGCACATTCTCTGAAAAAAAAAATCTGGACTAGTCATGACATCGAATGCCATTTATACTACCTACATAATTATATACGTTAATACCTCAATAATGCCTGATTCTTGTCTTTGCTGGATTTTCTTCCTCCATCTCATCGCTGCAAGTGCTAGTTTTCGTTGCTGTACACTGATTCCAGTCAAAACATCAAGTATGGAACTACTTCCCCATTCATAGTCTTCTTCCTAGAGAATTAGTCCAACAAACTTTTGAGTTCATAGAATATGTCCTCAAAGAATCCACAATCTAATAAGAGTTACAAGCTATACATTCCATTCCTCTAAATACAGAGGATACTAAGTAAGCATCAGTTTATGAGCATGGAGGAAATGTAGATTAATTTGGCTTCGTATGAAAGTCAAGTATATCTGGCTTTTAATTAGAAATCAGAAGAATATTGCATACATTTCTAAGAAACTATATCTTAGCAATTGGTAATAGATTATTGGGCTTCACCTACTGTAAGATGAACTTCACAGAAGGACATGGTCTCAAAAGAGGTATGTATTAACAGCTTGATTACCTGTCTACACAGGCGAGATCCCTGAATGATCTTGATTGAAAACGTCAAAAAGTACACGATAGATATTACTGCAATGGTCAGTTAGGAACCAAAATATTTCAAATAATTAGCTTAATATTTTATGTGCTGGAATCAGTTATTAAGACCTTTACTTTTAAAGAAAAACAACCCTTCACATGAATTTGCATACACACCAGCATGAAGCGCCCAGCAGTCCTGCAAGCTTCAAGGTAGGAGCGATGGAGCACCCACTTCCCAGCTGCCACTGAAGCTAAATACTTCTCGTTTCGAAGTGGATGTCCCACAACAATGTGTGTACAGTTGGGATCAAAGCACTGCTTCTCAATCACTAATCCACCTTGATTAGAAAAAATATAGGTATTTTATTGATTCTTAAATTTTCCTGCGGGAAAATGTACCTCAACTATGCAGAGGAATTATTTATAAACAAAATGTACCAATAAACAAACCCCCTAACATACTTTACATATATTTTTTAATAAAATAATGTTTATTATGAAAATTTAAACTCCAACAGTAGATAAAACAGTAAAATGAACCCCCATACACTGGCTACCATACACTGGCTAAGATTATCAAAATTTCACCATCCTTACTTCAAACTACCCCGTTTTTTGCTTAACCATTTTAAAGCAAATACCAGATATCATTTTAATTTATCCCTATGTATTCAGTATGCATCTCTAAAATACATGGAAATTTTCTCATACAGCTACAATGCCACTATCAGATCTAATATAATTAACAAAAATTCTTTGCTCTCTCAATACTAAATCCTTGTTCAAAGGGGGAAACTATTTCTTCTGCTTTTAGTGGAAATAAGGTCAGCAGACCCACACAGAAGCTTGGGAGGAAAACACTAGGTAAATAGAGATGAAGAAGGTGGGAGCTGAACCCTTTTTCAGATATGTATTATGAAGTCTGACTTTGAGGACAGAAGAAGGCATAAGTAAATGTAAGCTTATGTAAAGCATGGCTTTTGATTACACTTTAGAGGTTAGGCAGAGTATCAAGAACTTTCTAAGATTTCAACAAAACAATGGAACTCCACTCATGCTTTACAGATGACTCTAATAATAGCAACAAGACTTTTTGAGCACTTACTATATACATGCCAGGGACTGTTGAAAGTTGAAAGTATTAACTCATTTAATCCTCACAACTCTATGAACGCACTATTGTTATGTGCAATTTGCACATGAGGACACAGGTACAGAGTAACTCACCCAGAATCACAGTGACAAAAGAATAGGTAAAAATTCCATTCCTAATATCAATATCTAACTCTACATAACAAATTTATTCTGTGACCAACAGAATAAATAGTTCTCCACATCCTTAAAAGGATAGCACTAAATGACATTTAATCTTTTCTTGATGATTCAGGGCCACTATTAAAAACAACCATTATTTCTTAATGTTTTCTCTAGGTCAAGTTGTCATATTAAGTTCTTCCCAGTAATGTTCTTAACTCTATAGGGCTGCTTTGTTCAATACAGTAGCCACTAGCCACATGTGGCTACTGAACACCTGAAGCACAGCCAGTCCAAGTTGAGATGTGCTGTACGTGTAAAATATATCCCAGATTTCAAAGACTTAGTAAGAAAAAAAGGTAAATTATCTCACTGATATTTTATACTAATTACACATTGAATATAATATTTTGCATATACTAGGTTAAATAAAATATATATTTAAAATTAATTTCACCTCTTTCTTTCCACTCTTTAAAATGTAGCTCCTAGAAAGTTTACCTTCCTAGTATGCTGCTTTCAGAATGGTGTCAGATGGAGAGCCTGACAACTAGTGGAATAAGAATGTCACATGAGGAGGAGCTCCTGTCTGGATGTCACTGTACCTTCAACTTCATAAAAATGTAGTTTTAATCATATTTTAAGTCTATAATTCCATTGATTTTGTCCAAGGTTTCAACAATGAACAAATGCTCAAAGCAGCATAAGATTCTTAAACCTTAATGGTTGGTTTCAATTTAAATCTTTAAATCCTATGACCCAGTGACTTTAGATTTAGATTAGAGCTTTATAAAATCAAAGTTCTACTGGTGACTCAGTGTATGGCCTGAGGCAAGTTACCCATCTTTTTAATCTCAATTTCCACAACTTACAAATGATATCAATAATTAGCTACATTTGACTTCCAAATAAGGTTACTATATGGGACATTTTTGACCTAAGTAAAATACTTGTACCTAGTTTTTCAATCAGATGACAATAATCAATACGTTCTTGAGGATTCAGAGATGACAACTGAAATATGTACTGTTTTTTTAAGTCTTCATGAGTCTCCTCTATCGTTATAATCTGGAATGGAAGAGTTTATTTTAGAAAAAATTAACATTAAAAAGTTATCAGGCCTATGTTCTTTTATAGTGACATTTTACTTAGTCTTCTGAGTTATCAAATATAGAAATAATAATAGAGTGCAAAGAAATGCAGTTTTCAACATTCGATGAACCCTTGATATTGATATCAATAAATTCTGAATGCAGCATAAGAGCAATATCCAAAAGCCTTATCACCAAACTAAGGATAAACGAACCTTTTCTCTAGGGTGTGGAGCCACAGGTGGGTTGGCTAGGGGGAAGGCAATACTGGGGGCTTGAGGCGTAGGGATCAGGTGGCTGTCTTTTATTGGAGTTTCCAGTTCTTCAGAGATCGGGTGTTTTGGGGCTTCAGTCACACATATGTTCTCAGGATCACAGACAGCTGAGGGCAATAAAATGCTGCAGTGTGATGTTATCCAAATACGACTAAGAACAAAGTCTAGGAAATATTCTCATCTGTCTTAGCCAAGATGAAATTAAACACAAATTCTGGAATGTAAAGAGTACATGCAAAAAAAGTAACCTATTTCTAGAGCTTATAATTAAATGCAATTAGTTAGCTTTAAAAGGGCAAATGGCTTCTCTGTGGGTTTGCCTAACCCTTTCTTTAAGTACCATGCTCTCACCAGTAAAATGTAAACAAAATTTTAAAAGTGAGAGCAATTCTACACCTGAAGAAAATCAGAAGCAGAGATAAATCTATATATCTAGTATAGAGATATAATCATGTGAAAGAGAAAGGGGGGGAAAATGACCAATGATGAGAGATGGGAAGTATTTTGTTTTCAAGGTAAAGTCCAAGGAAGTTGGATAGGGAATCCAGAAAGAAACACATACAACTCCAAATGTAGGTATGTGCTGGGTGGAATTCAGAAGAAGACTTAAATGTAACTAAGATGACTGGAAGAAAAACCAAGCATTAACTACACAACGCAAAAAGGACTGGAAAAATGTACAGGGAAAAAAATGCCTAACCCTAAATTTCCAAATTTAAGAATCAAAATATATTTTTCAATTTACCCAAATCTAAGGTTTGGGTTTAAACTTAAAACATCTAGTGAGTTTTTCATTTGCATGTACAATTCAGAGAACCACAGTAACCACAGGTGCTTATCTGTTTATTGTCAAGAGGTCAACATGTACCTAATACAAACAACTAAATAGATTTCTTTCTCATTACCCTGTTCAGCAATTTCTGAATCATGTAAAGGCTCCTGGGGAGAATCCTCCAATTTTTTAACATCAGCCTGAAGCTCAGAGTATTGTGTGGGACAACTAGGCCACTGCAAATTGCTGGCAAGTCTTGCTCTCTCTTCCCTGGCTGTAGGGTCATCCCAAATGATCTGTTCATTTTGGGAGGGCTCTGTGTTGACATCAGGTACTGTTTGACGAGATTGCCTAAGGAATAAAAGTCACAATTTTAGTAACGGATAGCCATAACAAAATCCCACTCATAAATTCTGTAAGTCTTGTAAATTGGTGGTTCACCTTTATATGTCCACCATCTAGCACATAGTAAGCACTTGAAAATACTTATTGAATAAGTGAACTTCGGGAAATTTTTAATTTTTAAAATGTTTCTCCCAGAAACTTATCTGTTTTACCTAGAAAATGAAACACATATTTTGACTGAATGTCCATATATTTAAAACTTCAAAGGGGGAGTTTACTGTCAAGAAATTTTAAAAAATTCTAAATGATTACTGCTTTTAAAAAGGGATTTCTCTTAATTATATAGGCTTAGGGTAACATGGTAATGTTTAGAAACCTGGTTACTTTGCTGACCAGTCAATAGTGGTATTTTTATCACTGGAAATAGTAAGAACTATAATTACACAGGAAGTGTACTATCTACAGGCTGCCTTAAAAGCAGGTCCTTTTGGCTACTGGTAACCAAACCTCCCAGAGTCTAGGTAGAACAGTCTTACAGTGAACTACGGTGAAACATGTTTTTATGGTATAACTGTAACAATTCCACTGGAAAGTACATAGAATTCCAATATCTTCCTTCACTGTGTATACTGAATATTTCAATTCCATATATATATGGAATCTTAGTAAAAATAATTTGCCAAAGCTGATGGTACTCCCAAAGTGTTCATTTGCCTCAAATACAAGGAAGATGGCCTTTTATTCTCAGAGCTTATTTATTTACTCTGACTTTGACACAAGATTTAGGCCCTCTAAAATGATAAAACATGATCTGGTCTATTAAACAAAAAACCATTTTTGCTCAGTACTCAGATAAAAGAAATAGCCTCATGAAATATACAGTTAATGTAGATAAATGCACAGTTAAATTAATTCAAGATATAAGTACCATAATTCATCAATCAGAGATTTTTCTATCAAGGAAAAGATGAAGTTATTCTACTGAACTTAAGTCACATCACACTAAGATCTGTAATCACCTTCCCTAGAAGACAGATTTATAAAGAGAATACAAAACACATGTAGTTCCAATAAGAAGTAACTGCTTAAATATATATATACACACATATATATGCACTTACTGTTTAATACCAATATTATTTAATTCTAATATTAAGAACTGAGGGGACTATCCATTGAATCCATTTCAAACAAGGCAAACTGGATCTTAAAATCATTTCTTTCTCAGGGGAGGTAATAAAATGTATTACTCATGCCTCACAGGAAGCAGTTGCTTCGTATGGAATTAACCTCTGCTTCCTGTCCCCAAGTAAGAATTCTAGAACTGCCTGGAACAAGAGAAGGAAGAAGGAAAAGTTAGGAAGGAAGGGAGGAAGGAAAAGCTATTCTGCCACCAGCGACAGGTACGGACCTCAGTGCCTCTAGGACTCTACTTCGTCCGCTGCGGGCAGAGCGAGCGCTGTCAGGGGTTGAAGAGGCACTGTTACAACCACTTCTTGAAAGGGAAGTCCTCTGCCCTTGGGGTTTCACTAGTGAAGTTGCAGACATTATCTCCTGCAGCTGCTTTTGAAAGTTCTCTCTCATCTCCAAGGTCTGTGTCAGAGCTTGAAACAAACACAAATACACCAATCAAGGGAAGTTTCTCCTTTCTATCACACCCTATTCACATTAACTATTTTGTCTAGATTTGGTTGAACATAAATTTATTAACTTGACATTTATCAGATACTTACTATAGGCTATAGTAATGTACTAAGACTATGAATCCTGCAGAACATAAAGGCAACCCTTACTACGAGGACTGTAGAGGAAATAATCAGGAAGCCCTTTGCAGACACTGTGCTAAGACCCACAGTCGTCATCCTTTTGTAGAGCTCCCTGCCTGCTTCTGACCCTCTCATGTTCTGTACTACACCAAGGTACATTACAGTCATTTATGATTTTCCCCTATGGTCCTCAAAAACACAGACCACAACATACTTATCTTTGGTTTCCTTGTAGACTAAACATTGAAGTAGGTACTAAATAAAGATTTTTGGAATGAACAGAGTGGGACTAACTAAACAGGTAAATCATAGACAGGGAAAGCTATGGTAGGGTGAGAAAAATAGAAAATATTAATCCATTAAAAAGAGGACACCTATAGATATAAGGTTATTCAATGCTGTACTCTTTATAACAGCAAGAAATTAGAAATAAACTACATTCCCATCAACAAAGAACTGGCTAAATAAAGTGGGCCATTCATACTGTGAATACTATACAGTTGCCAAAAAAAGGGAAAATGACTGAAAAAGATCCTATGTACTAATAAAGACACTCCACAGGTAGAACTGCTAAATAAAAAGATCAGGATCAAAGTATAAAACAGAATATACAATAGTCAGTATTTACGCATTTTTTTAAAAGTGGGGAAGGAGAAAACTTATTTATTTATTTTTGGCTGTGTTGGGCCTTCATTGCCGCGCACGGGCTTTCTCTAGTTGTGGCGAGCGGGGGCTACTCTTTGTTGTGGTGCACGGGCTTCTCATTGCGGTGCCTTCTCTTGTTGCGGAGCACGGGCTCTAGGTGTGCAGGCTTCAGTAGCTGTGGCACACAGGCTTAGCTGCTCTGCGGCATGTGGGATCTTCCCGGACCAGGGCTCGAACCCATGTCCCCTGCATTAGCAGGTGGATTCTTAACCACTGCACCACCAGGGAAGTCCCAGAAAACATGTTTGATTGTACGCATGAAACAGCTCTAGAAGGCTCCATAAGAAAATAACATCAGAAGGGTGGGAGAAACTTTTCACACCTCCTTCTGCACCTTTAAAACCATGTGAATTTATGTTAAAATATATTGTGCACATAATAAAACTTTTTGAAAGTCACTGAAAGGAACTGAACCAAAGGACAAATGTTTAAAAAATTACCAACTCCACCTACCTTTAATAGAATAGGGCTGTGTCACACTAACTCTGTAAAATACCTAGTTCCACACATTTCACAGGTTTCACACTAAAATCACTTAAAGCTTTGTTAACTATTACTTAATGATTGGCATGGAACCTCAATTCAGTCCTCAAATATATGCTTTACTTGTATTCAGCAACATAGAAAAAAACTTTTATTTGTCCATCTGATGCAAAGGAAGCATTCCATATTAAAGATACATATTTATAAATTTTTTTTGTTTGTAATTTGAAATATTTTACCTCCTTTAGAGTCATTCCTGCCATTTCCATTTGATGTTGCTGGTTCTTTATTATTGGTAGTCATACTGTCTATATCATTTTCTTCTACAGGCAAATGATCTGGCTATTGAAGGAGAAAAATTACCATTTCTCAAACCAAGCCCAGTATAAGGTTTCATAGCAGTATATGATTGTACATTCAGCTTAAAGAGGGGGTAAATGTATCATCGATATCATCTACCTCATCATCCTTCGTTGTCAAATCAGCTGAGAGTAGTCGGTTATTACAAAGTCTGCCATCTTGCACTGCACTGATATCCAAGCTCATTTTGGGATTATAAGTATGTGGATAAAGAGATTCAGGAAGATGTTTATACTCTTGGGCACACTGCAATACAATGGTGTGCTTTAAAACAGGACTGAAAAAAAATCTTAGCAAATAAGTGATGTTAAGTAGAATAAAGACAGCCAATACATTATGTTTTAAGATGGCAAGAATCCACAAAATTAAAGTTTTGAAAAGTAGTTGACACTTAAAAATCCCATCAAATGACAAACTGTCCTCACTTTTTAAATGTCATGTCCACTAAAGTATAAAATCTAATTCTATTTCTATGCTTTTGCCAAGGTATCTATCACATTCCAGGCAATACCCAGAAAGAAAAGGAAAGGGAAGAAGAGGAAAGAAAAGAAGCTGTATTGCCATGCTAAATTAATTCTCCTCAAATTATTATAAAATTTTCTTTCATACCATTTTTAATTAGCAAAAAGAATCAGAGACTCTGAAAGAGTACCCATTAAAGACTCGTTAAGCATTTAAGGATTAAAGATCTTAATTTTTTGATGCCAAAGATATGAAATGTGTAATTAACTAAGGTTATCGAACTTGTTTACATACAAAGAAATGGGTTTGTGCCTTGAAATACTGTTTACATGCATTTTCATTTAACAGGGAGGGGAGGGAAAAAAGTATGGCTTACTTCTAAAAGCCAGTGCTCTGACACAATGTGTATTCCTCTCTCTTTTACAGATTTATACTCCCGATTAGTGTCATTTGGTCTCCCTTGATAAATGAAATGAGTCACTGTCTCATCAAAACTCCACCTGAAACAAGCAAACACACACAAAAATGAATACCTGAGAGAAATAACTACATTTGTTTAACATGATCATTACTGTCTATAAACAGAATACTCTGACCTTCTCAAAACTTTCAAGAACCAGAGTAACCAAAAAACACTAAATGACAGGCTCCACTTTCATTGTCAAATTTTATACATATATCTCTAGGTATATAAATGCAGAGACATATTTAGAAGGATATTCTTGAAAATATTACTTTCCTTTGTATACTTTTCTAAATTTTCAATTTTCTTTTATAATATCATTTTATAAAGGTGATATAACAATAAAAGTATTTTCAAGTTAATGAAATGGCAAAGCATCCAATCTGTCTTCCAGTTGTTGGCAGTCACTATTCACTGTACATTTGCTCTGTGCCCCATAACACACTGTACTTTACATAGCATTATTTCATCCATTCCTCACAACAATCCTAAAACAATGTATTATTTTACTCATTTAACAGATAAGAAAACTGAAGGGCATGGTTAAAGTAACCTGTTCAAGGATATTCAGTGAATAAGAGGTAGAGCCAGTTTTGACTTCAAAACTCACACTCTTAGCTATTACATTATGCTCCTGATTTCTTTCCATTTAATATTTTCTTGATTATTTTAGGAAAATAATCTAAAAAAGTAAAATATGTCATCCTTCAAAAGATCAAGTAAAAACCAAGGAGGAAATAAAAAGTGTAATTCTAAATGTAATCACCAAAATAAAGGGAGGTTTCTCTTTATGGATACCTAACATACTTCCCATTTCCTAATTAAGAAATATCTCTGAACGTGTTTTTTTTTTTTTTTTTTTTGCCACGTCGCTCGGCTTGCGGGATCTCAGTTCTCCGACCAGGGACTGAATCCTGGCCACAGCAGTGAACGCCCAGAATCCTAACCACTAGACCACCAGGGAACTCCTATTTCTGAACTTTTTAAATAGCCAAGTTAAACAAATTAAGAAGGAATATTCCCTCCTAAATTATATTATAAACATTCTATTTCTCACTGTCCATGTGTCCTTAGAAATAATAGTGAAAAACCCCCTGCTAATTGAATTGCCAGTCTTTCTAATAATTGTTTCTATTTCTGCTGTGAGGTAAAACAGTAAAATGTAAATAAATTATCAAGATAATTCAAAAAAAAAAGGAATATCTTTTGCCTGAATCATCTTGGTTTACTACTATCTGACTCCACTGTGATAATACAAAAACTGTGCCTTTTAGTCCTTCAAGAACAGACCATCAATGGTTATAGACAGTAGATGGAGATAGATCAGGAGTTGGCAAATTTTTTCTTTCTTTCTTTCCTTTTTTTTTGGCTGCACTGCATAGCATGCAGGATCCTAGTTCCCCGACCAGGGATGGAACCTGTACCCCCAGTAGTGGAAGTGCAGTCTTAACCACTAGACCACCAGGGAATTCCCAGGACTGGCATTTTAAATCTTATAGAAACACAAGTCATATATGTTCCTTTTAAATCTTACATCAAGTCCACATCCAAATGGAATACTGAAGGAAGCATTCAATTTTGACAAATATGAATACTCTCATAGGGCTACTGTGAGAATGAAATGAGATAATACTTGCCTCATACTAAGCCCTCAGCAACTAGTAATATAAATATAATAGTAATTATATAACATTAGACAATTACATAATAATTATTATAGAATAATATGTCTATAAAATAGACAATACAAATAATAGTTATAATAAGTAAGAAACCTTTACCCTTCGACAATAGATGAATTAAACACTAAGGTGCTTATAACTATCACAGACCCATTTTATTTTTACATTCTCCTGATCTAATTTCTTTATCAAAAAGAAAGATAACTGAAATGACTTACCAAAGGGAAAGATAAAGCTAATCATGTTCCTCAAACTGTTTGTTACTTGTAAAACCAATCATTGTGCTATCTATGAATGGCTGAAAACAGGTGATCAAGAAAGCAAGCTCCACAGACAATGGAGGAATACAATCAATTCAGGATTGGCCGGAATAGGCAAGGGTCTCTCATTCCCTGATACTGATGCCATTTATGCTAGAGACCTGTCTCTAGTTTGGCTGTCAGGTTGAGAGTGGATCTGATAAACTATGCCTCCAGAGTAGTAAAAATGATAGAAATTCAAACATGCTCAAAAAGACACTTTTAATTCAGGAGTGCTGCAGTACTTAGTACTACTTACAGAAAGGTTCTAATTTGAAAATCACTAAGAAACATGCTTAATGTCAGACCTAAATGTATTACTAGACTATAAACTCCTTGAAGACAAGGATTTTTTTCTAGATTATACTCATTCATGGATCCCAAGTTTTTAGAATAGTGAGTGGCACAAAGTAAGTTCTCATGTATTTGTTAAACATGCCCTAAAAACATACTTGTAAGAGTGAATTGATATGGGAGAGAATATTTTAAAAGGATGTGCTAAATTAAAAATCAATTGGAGAGATTTTGTAGATAATATGACAAACTAAAAGTCAAAATAATGTTTTTTGTAGATGCTCACAACAGTTTTAGGTTTCCCTATAAATTTAGGCCGTACCACCAAACAGAAAGATGAACCAACTACCTGTAGTCTGCACCTAGAGAGGCTGCAATCCCATTTAGTTCACTCTGCTTCTTACTGAGTTTTTTACTAACACATACCACTACCTTGTGAAGTGGCTTTGGAGCTTCTTCCTGCCCATGGAAAATAAAAGAAACAGATCAACGATTATTGTTTTAAGTGTTTTTTATCTAAAACTTCCTTATAATGAGAGATTTAATTCTACCTTTTCTGACTGGGCATCTTTCAGTTGAGGGCTGGCAGAAAGAGCGACAGTATTTCGAGAGCTATTTGCCAAAGCAAGTTTCAAGTTTCTGACAATGACTTCTGAGAGTGGTGTACTCAGTTTCCTTTTCTGCTGGCTGGGACCTCCTGGAGTTTCCAAGGCTGCAAGTGCATCCTGTATGTATGGAGGGGGAGAGGGAGAAAGGAAGAGAGGAAAAGGAGAAGAAAAGGAGAGAGAAAGGAAGAAGAGGGGAGAGAAGGGAAGAGAGAGAGGTAAACAGAAAAAGGAAAAAGGGAGAAAAAAGAGGTAAAGAGAGAAAGGGAATAATCCTCAATATTAACTGGATTATAGTTTTAACCTCCTCCAGTTTTCCTCTAAACAACAATAAAAAGACTGAACTAGTATCTATTATGAAGAAAAGAAATTTCATACTGTCCAGCAAATTAGTTCAAAGAGACTGACAAGTTTACATTTTCAGCAGCACTTACCACATTTGTCTGATCTTAGAGTTGAAGTTGGTTAAAATTAATGATACCAAAAAACAAAATAAATGAACAAGTAAACAAACAAAACACACAGACGGAAACAAGTAAGCAAGGATGGATATAAATAAGACATGAACTATAAAGAAGGTTAAAAAGTTAGATTGAGCTGAGAATTGTGAAAAATCTTCAAAGGTACAAAATGTATTCCTGTTCCCAAGCCACCCACAATTCCCTCGTGAGCAGAGGCCACTGCTGTCCAGGGCTTGTGCTCATTCTCTTTCCCATCTACATAGTATTCCATGTATACAGCAGTAAGTATTTAACCAGTGCTCAACTGATGAATATTTAGATTAACAATCATTTGCCAGTATAACAATGTAGTGAATAACCTTGTACACACACATTTTGTACACACAAGAGTAAAGGGAACCATTTAAGCAAAATGTGCGCACCAACACTGACATTCTCATGAGCAAAGCATTAGTGTTTCCCAACATGCTTGACAGCACAGTGGGTAATCAGATTTTTCTTTTTTGCCAATCTGATAGGTTAAAAAATATATCTGCATGCTTTAATTTTCCATCCTCTTATAGTGAATGAGATTAAACATCTTCATGCATGTATAGTTTTCCATCCTCTTATACTGAATGAGATTAAACACCTTCATGCATGTATAATATTTCTATTCAATTTTTTGTGACAGATATCTCTTCCTATCCTTCGCTTATTTTCCCATTAGGTTATTAGTCTTTTTAAAATATCCACTTGCCTAAATATATCTGTATATATTTTTATGCACATATATACCCACTATGATATACACATATTTGTTCCCAATTTGTCATTTGTCAAATTTTTGCCATGGAGAATTTTTTTTAAAACAAATACTTTTATTGCATATTTATAAAATCTGCATAGTTGAATGTAGAGAATTTTTTAATGCTGTCAAATTCATATGAATCTTTTATTTCTTTTGGTATTATGTTATAGTTAGAAAGGCCTTCCTCACAATGGAATTATTTAAAAACAAACTCACTCTCTCATGGCCTGTTCTAGTATTTTTATGCCTTCCTTTCTTGTACTTAAGTATCGGATCCTCTGAAATTCATTCTGATGTAAGGTTTGAGGTTTTATCCTAACTGTTTTCTCAGATGGCTACCCAGTTGTCTGATTTGAATGTCCCCTTAGTCATATAATGCATTCTTCTATCTATGGGGTGTAATTTTCTGCATTGATTTGATTATTCATGTAACAATAACACACTGCTTCAATTACTGAAGCTCTATAAGATGTTTTAATAATTAGTAGGGCTAGTGCCTTCCCTTAATTATTCTTTTCAGAATTTTTATACTATTTCTGCTTACATTTTTAATAGGATCTATATTATCTTTTTAGATCTTTAGGATGTTTAATCTTTTTTTTGAGAACATGGTAAGGCTTTCTATTTGCAAAAGTTTTTTTTTTTAAATTTCTCTGCAGCATTTAAAAGAATTCTTCATATACAAAAGAAATCAGAGCTCCCACACCATGTCTACCCGCCTTCTGAACCTATGCCATGAGCACTGCTTTCCTTCTGGTACTTTCCCCCCCTTAAACATTAGATCCCAACTCCTCTCACTAATTCTCCCCTCTCATCTGCACCATCAACTGGATCTCTACTGATCCATCACATTGGCATAGTTATTTCTTCCATTATAAAAACAAAACAACCTTCTTTTGATCATACTTTGCCCTACAGCTAGCACCCCATTTCTTGATTCCCCTTTACAGTAAGACTCCTCAAACGCATAGTTTATAGTCAATGTCCCGAACTCTTCCCACATTCCTGTAGGAACCCACTTGCTTCCACCGCCACAATGTCACAATAACCCTTATTGTTAAGATCACCAGCGTCCACAATGCCAAATCCCGTGGTCAACTTTCTATTCTCACCTTTGTTGATCTTTCAGCAGCATCTGACATAGTGAACTACTCCTTCCTCAATACTTTCTTACTTGGTCTCTAAGACAATCTCTAGGCTTTCTCTTCCCTCACTGGTGGCTCCTCTCAGTCTCCTTTGCTGTTTCCTTCTCTAAATGTGAGCCCCTATGGGTGTTCCTTAGACCTTTTCTCTTTTCTTCTTCTGCTCTCTTGGCATCTCTTCCTATATGGCTTTAAATATTACCTACAAACTCGGATCTCCAAATTTCTTTCTCTAGCCCAGACCACTCACCATTCCTCAAACTCCAGGCTTTATGTGTAACTGCCTATCTGACAAAGTACTTAGATGTCTAACAGGCATCTCAAACTTTATGTGTCCAAAACACGAGCTCTTGATCTTTAGGCTCCAATCCCAAAGCATTCTATTCAACTCAGTTGACTGGCAGCTCCATTTTTCTAATCTCAGACCAAAATTCAGAGAAGCCAAATTCTAAACATTTAAAAACTCACCATGTATTAGGGAAAATTGATTGAGAATGATCAATATCTACACATATCCTTGTAAAACTATTAGACTTTAAAAATAAAAGAAAAATCCACATGGCTTTCAGGCAAAAGGAAATAATTTACAAAGACAACATAATTAGATTGGCATTACAATTTTCAAAAACAACATACATAAAAGCAAGGTAGGGCTTCCCTGGTGGCACAGTGGTTGAGAGTCCGCCTGCCGACACAGGGGACATGGGTTCGTGCCCCGGTCTGGGAAGATCCCACATGCTGCGGAGCGGCTGGGCCCGTGAGCCATGGCTGCTGAGCCTGTGCGTCCGGAGCCTGTGCTCCACAACGGGAGAGGCCACAACAGTGAGAGGTCCGCATATCGCAAAAAAAAAAAAAAAAAAAAAAAAAAAGCAAGGTAGCAGTGGACCAGCATTTTCAGGAAACTCAAGGGAAAAAAAAAAAAAAGCAAACCAAGAATAGTACATCTGAACAATTTGTTGAAGAATCAAGGCCTTAGTAAAAGTTTTAAAGGTGCAGAACTTCATTCCTACCAAAAGAGGACAGGGAAGCTTCACAAAGGACAGACAGTGAGCATTTCATATATTTAAATGCAGAGTTAAGATTAAAACAAGGGTGAGGGCCATGGGTTGAAGAATATATAAACATTTTATTTTCTGACAAAGTAGACAAATGTAACTAAAAATAGTGGAAGAGAGAAAAGGTGGAAACAGGATAAGATCATTGACTGCAATAGAAGCAGTAAGCAGGGGATCTAGACATAATTTAAAACTGTCAAATAAAAGGTTAAGAAGGGGGATTAAGAACACTATAAGAAACCATGAGGCTAAAACAAACACTTTCCTAAATACCAAAAGGAAAAAAAAAACACAAAGAGGACACAATAAGTGAAGAAACATATAATAAAAATATATAAAACATAATCACAAAGCAATTACAATATAATATATGACAGAAATGAGACCAAATACAATATAAGTCATATTAAATGTGAATGTGCTTAACCTGCCTAACTGAAACATTTTCAAAATGGCTCAAAAAGCAAACCCAACTCTAGGCTGTATACAGGAGACCTACTTAAAACACAGCAATCCAAAAAGGCTAAAAATGAAGGAATGCACAGATTTATAAGGGAAATGAAAACAGTAAGAGAGAAGCGATTGAAATCCTGATACCAAAGTACACTTCAAGCCAAAAGCATTAAATGAGACAAAGGACATATTCCTACTTACATAACAGTTATGAATATCTATGCACTAAGTAATACTGCAATTATCTATTCAAAACAAAAACCACATCAGATGCAGGGAGAAATTAAAAACACACCAATATTAGGAAACTTGAAAATACCACTTAGTATAAGAAGAGTTAAATGAACAAAAAATAGTAAAGGATATAAAAGATCTAAACAATATAATCAATATGTCAGACTTTTATCTATAGAGAGAAAACCCTGATAAAGAATATATCTTATCAAAGAATGTTCTCAAAAATCAAAGAATGTTCTCAAAAACTGCTCATATATCAGGGTACAAAGAAAAGATCAGTAAGTTCTGTGAAGTAGAAATATTACAAACAAAAGTCTGATCACAATGCAATAAAACTAGAAATTAAAAATGAAACAAACAAAATCCTTCCATCTGGAAATTAATGAAAACTCTACATATCTGAGTAAAAGGTTATATGAGTATTCCTTATACTATTTTTATTTTGCAACTTCTTGTAAGTTAGGAATTATTTCCAAGTATAATATTAAAAAAAAAAAACTTATAATACTTCTTTGGCAAGGATGGGGAAACTGGGTGCTCAATACACTATTGGTGGAAGTATAAACTGGTACAACCATTTGGACAGCCTGTCAGTCTCTACTGAAGGTGAAAGATGACCCAGCGATTTCACTTCTAGGTATATACCAAAAAGCAAAGCATGTATACATATTCCAAGAGACATGCACAAGAATGTTCATAGTAGTCCTATTTGTAAGAGCAAAAAACTAGTAACCACCTAAATGCCCATCAACAGTAGACTGAATATGTAAATTGTGATATATCCATATACTGGATTATTACACAGTAATAAAATCAATGAATTATAGAGATAGCAACATGGACAAATCTTCTAAATGAAGGTTGAACAAAAATAGACAGACTCATAATACATGTTATGATTCCACCTATTTAAAAGTGAAAAACAAGCATAACAAAGCTAGTGGTAGAAGTCAGGAGTATTACCTTTGGGGAGGAAGGAGGAAGAAGTGATGGGAAGGGGGGACTTGAGGAAGATTCTATAGAATTGGCAATGATCTCTTTCTGAATATGTATTGTGTCTTCCCAACTGTTAACACTAATGTTTCATTTATCAGCACATTTGTTGTACTTTTCTGGATGTGTGTCAATTAAAAATTAAGTTAAATAAGGGGCGCTTTTTATTGTGAGGGCTAATGTATGTTCAATTTTGTGACCCATATGGAATCATGGGCCCTTCTGTTTTCAGAGAAAAAATTCAAAATACCATATTACATCAATTTGAAGAACCACTGATTATAAGATGAAGAACTATTTTATATATCACAAAAGACAGAGAGAGAGAGACACTGCTAAATACACTATGACTAAACAATGAAACCTTTAAATGTGTTTTGTACCTTCACTGAGACTATTTCTATTTCAGAACCATCAGCTTTTCACTGCAAGGTAGAAGAATGGTCTCAATGACTAGAAATATTTCTACTATCTTCTTGTCTCCTAATATTATTTCATTTACTATTCAAAGAGTCTATGAGCTTTGAGACCTTGGAAATCATCTAGATATGCTCCATGATTTTACAGACGGGGATAATGAAACCCAAAGAGGTTGACTCGCCTTAAAAGGCTGCAAGAGGAAAAGCAGAGGCCTGACTCTAGATCTTGCAGTTCCCAAACCAGTGGTTTTCCTCTACTTCTTAAGGCACAAGGAACAGTGTTAATCACAGCACAAAATGTTACTTCAGAAGAAATTTGATCAAAGATTTAGCTTGGAGAAAACTGTCCCGGGTATCAATTTATATTTATTTTCTAAAGATGAACAATCTGTAAACTTTAAGTCTGCTCCAAAACATACTAGTAAAAATTATTAAACTCTATGAGTAAAACCTCAATAGATAAACCGTACAATAATTTTGCAAAGTCATGGATAAAAAAAAACATGGTTTGAATAGCCATTTGAAAGGCCAAAAACTACTAAAGGAATAGTGAAGAAATTATCTTTGGGGAATGAAAGGAAACCATTTGAGAAGCTTGAATTAGCCCTTGATTTGTGAATGAATTTTTCAGAAGGGGAGCCATACTCCAGTGCTCAGAAGATCAAAGAAAGATGCACACTTAACTCATCTTTTTAAGGGAAATGATTGAAAAGTAAAGTGATAACAGACATTTTCAGAAAGAGCACCGGGTGTACACCTAGAATCAAAACGTAAGTAGCAATGTGTTTATGTTATTTTACAGTTTATGAAACTATTTCATCACACAATTACACTTAATCCTTATGATAAACCTGTAAGTTTTCAGAGTAAGTGATACTATGCTCTTTGTACAAAAGGAACTAATGCTCAGATACATTAAATGATCTGTGAGTCATACCGTTCATGGCAGATATAGGACTTGAATCCACAGATGTCCTGATTTCACACCGTATATATCTCTAGCTGTTACCTCAAACCTGGATATATGTAGGGATTCAATACTATGCATCTATTTGCCAACACTTCTGGAAGTTACTACTACAAACTTCAGAGGTGATGGAGAACTTGGTGCTTTACTTTATAAGCTATGAAACTGTTATCTCCAGCACCACTTTCTATAAGCCTTACCTTCACATCAAAGGAAGGCTTGAAGAGTTTGTCCTTGGACAGAAACTTTGATGGTGTATCCAGGCATAATGAGGGCTCCTTCTGAAGTGGTTGTCCTGCTGCAGGGGAGACTGAAGCCTGTCCGGAGTGCTGTGAGATCACTGCATGGAAAGCTTTACTCTGAAAGCGGTTCATATCTAAAGGTGTAACGGCTGTTTTTCTGTGAGTTTCCAGGTCTGTGACAGGATGCTCTGGAGTATCTGGATTTAGATTCACCCCGTTTGTTGTCTCAGTTTCCAGACTTTGTTCTAGAGATTTAAAATGAAAAGAAACAAATGTGAGCCACTAATGTCTTTTGTGTCTAAAGAGGCACACAAGAAGTGATGTTTTTACATCTTATTGTGAGTTTTCATGTGAATTCTCAAGTATACTTCAAACCACAAAGTTATATACCTACTTTCAAAGAAACAAACCAGACAATATACTAAAATGTGTTGAGTTAGATAAGTACATCAACGGAAAGAAATAATTAATGAAATTAGATTTCCTGTTTCATCTTGTTGTAACTTGAAATATTCTCAATAAACCTCATAATTTGCCCAAAATTATATAAATAATGTCATCTTAGTCAATGGCAGAGTAAAAAAGAAAATCCCAATTACATGCACTCAGAGTTAACAACTACGGTCAGGTTTTTGGAAAGTGCTTAATGAAGTTTTAATATTACTTTGCCTGCATTGTAAAATTTCCAGGTTGTCTAAATAAAGTAGTAAGTATGGGCTTCCCTGGTGGCGCAGTGGTTGAGAGCCCGCCTGCCGATGCGGGAGACACGGGTTCGTGCCTTGGTCCGGGAAGATCCCACATGCCGCGGAGCGGCTGGGCTCGTGAGCCACGGCCGCTGAGCCTGCGCATCCGGAGGCTGTGCTCCACAATGGGAGAGGCCACAATAGTGAGAGGCCCGCGTACCGCAAAAAAAAAAAAAAAAAAGTAGTAAGTAATAGCTTTGAGAAGCTTCCCTGGTTTGCCCAGGGATGCCATCATCTTACAAGAGAGGCTACTGTGTCCTCCCACCCTGCCTCCTACCTTTTTTTCAACATTTAACAAATACACTTATTAGACGGCTGCTCCGTGCCAGGCCCAATCTAGACAATGAAAATATATAATGCACAAGACACATGTACTCCTTGCCTTTTCAGAGCTTATGGTTGAGCGGGGAAACATGAAAGTAAACTACAACGGTAACACTGGGATGAGAGCTACAAAAGGCCAGGGTGTTATGGCAAGACAAAGGCCATACTTGGTGAGTCAAGGAAGGCTTTCCAGGGAAAGTGATATCCAAGTCGAGAACTGAAAGATAAGGAGAAACAGGCTAGCATGAAGCAGGCAAGAGATAACATGCAAAAGCCCAAAGATGAGGAATAGAGAGCACTTTACTCACAAGATGTGTCAGTATGAGCCACTGAAGGAACAGTAAATGGGATCTAAGCTCATTAGACTTCAAACACTGAGACCCTAGAATGCTCCTATATTGTTCTGTACCCTGTAGCTTTCAGATAGTGCCTGCACTTGATAGTACAGATACAAATTAAACATTTGTGCTATGAACGCATATTTATTTGGCCCCACACCCCCAATAATGAGTGCCCAAGAGTGGCTCACATGAAAGGGAGAAATTTTAATGACCTGTCCTAAAAATAAGTTTTAGCACATTCATAACCCAGAAACCATCAAATTGTAAAAATATATACATAAAAGGACAAAACAGAAGTATGAACCTTCTTTAGGTGAATTTTTGATCAGAAAATGGCTTTCATTTGCTCTCTTTCCCAATCTAGCAGTCTCCAACAGCCAAGCTATAGTGACCGCTGGTAAATTCCACTTCTTGGCAGCTTCATATTTAGAACCACCTGGTTCTTTCAATACAAGATGTGTACTGGCAAACATGCCTTTCTTTGCATTGGATTTGCGAACGAAGAATTCTTGAACGCTGAAAGTTACATTTAAAGAAAAGCAAATGTCATATGCACAATTAGCCAGCAAAGTAAGAATGAAGTTTCTAATACAATGGTTTTGTTAGAGTTCTGAATATATGAAAATACTCACAGATTAAAAGTTGGCTCTATTTCTTAAATTAAGCTAATCCCCTTACAAGTGCTTACTCTAGAGTGAAATTAAACTTTTTATAAAAACATAAGCAAATTAAACTAGACTTACAAGAAATAACCAGAAAAACCATCTATTTAATTAGTCATCACCCATCCACCTTGTCTTTCCTCCCAAAAGAAGGCAGCATGGAACAACTACGGGAGCAAAGGAAGAGTATGAATAACACATTATATCTTTTAGCCCACTACAACTTCTCCAAGTATTTTCACATATTTCATTCGATCCTCTCAATATTTGTGAAATACCAATATTTTACAAATTATTGTAAAAATACGACCTGAGAAAAGATGCAGAGAAATTAAACGCCTTCCTCATGATCACAGAATATTAAAGGAAATATGGGGGCAAAAACAGAATATGAGATATAAACAGAATTGTCTTTTCTTTTAGGACTTCTGGGTTTTAAGTCTAGATCCCCACTTCTAAGATGTTTTTAATATTCCACATTTTTCCTAGTACTTTCACGGATTCATTTTTCACATTTAACCCACTGATCAATTAATTTGGTACTTATTTTGGGATGAGATGTTGCTCCAACTTTACTGAATCATATTTATTAAATAAACCATCTCTTCCTCAATAAGTTGAAATATCACTTTTATCATATACCAAATTCCTGTTTGTGTTTAGGTCTATTTCTAGACTTTCTGCCTGTTCACTGAACTTTCTGCTACTTACAGACACACTATTTTATCTAGTGAGGTTTACAAAATATATTTAAATAACTATTCTATTTCAGAATTTTTATGACTTTCCTGCTTGCTAATATTTTCTTTGAATTTAAGAATTAGTTTGCTTATTGCCCTCTCTAAAAAATTTCTTTAAAACGTTTAGTCTTCCTGTCCAAGAACAGATACATCTTTCATACTGTTTAAGTCTTATTTATTTCCCTCAATAGCATTTTACAAGTTTCTGTAGCTCTTCCAAGTTTCCCTTTAAAATTTTTTTAAAAATCGAAGTATAGTTGACATACAATATTGTATTAGTTTCAGGTGTACTACGTAGTGACTCGACATTTAAATGCATTACAAATGATCAACACCAAAAGTATAGAAGCCATCTGTCAACATACAAAGCTAGTACAGTATTACTTTTTTCCTTATGCTGAATATTACATCCCCATGACGTTTTAACTTTATAACTGGAATTCTGTACCTGTTAATCCCTCTTCACCTTCCCCTCTGGTGACTACTAATTTGTTCTCTATATCTAATTTGTTCTCTATGAGTCTATTTTGGTTTTATTTTGTTTGTTCCTTTGTTTTGTTCTTTTAGATTCCACATCATGTTGCTAGGTGTTTTATCTCTTATTCCAGATTTAGTAAGAGACCTTTGTTTTCATTAGCTCTTCTAACTGGTTGTACATATGAAGGTCAGTGACTTCTGTATATTAATATTCTACATAACCACTTTGCTGAATTTTTCTGTGAGCACCACTTTAGTCTGTTGCCATATTTTGTTATTGTTATTTGTTACAATTTCAGTTTTTTCCAAAAGCTTACTGTTTGGTATAATCCAAGTACACAACACAGCAAAAAAGGAAATATACAATTTAATGAATTATCATAAGATGAAAAACCCTTATATCAACCACCCACGTCAGAAGACAGAATCTTACCAGTCACTCCAGAACCTCTCCAACGTGCCTCTTCTCAGTTACTAACCCCCTTCCCTCCTTTGCTAACAGTAGCCACTATTTGGATATTTATGATCATCACTTCCTTACTTTTCTTTTGTTTTATCACATAGTGCATCTTTAAACACTACATTTAATTTTTTATGTCTTTTAGCTTGCAGGTTCCCTCTTCTTTCCTTGCCCCCTTGTTGAAGACACTATAATGTAGAGTTACTTCAGAGTCTGGATTTTGCTGATTGTATTGCTGTGCTGTAGTAGAACATGTTATTCTCCTGTATTTCCTATAATTCAGTAGTTGAATCTAGGTTTTATTAGATTGAGGTTTCATTATTTTGCTAAGACTACTTCAAGGTGGTGATGTATTCTTCACAAGGAAGCATATGTCTGGTTTTCTCTTTAGTATGTGATTAACTGTTGGTTTTCAATGCCTAGAATCTTTCATTTATTAGGAGTCACAATCTTATCATTCCTTTTTCACTTATTTGTTGGAATACTTCTATAAAGGGAAATTGTCTTATCCATTATTATGGTACTCTGATACAGACTGTATAGGAAAGGCAGGATAAATACTTTGATCCTTTCTCTTTATTTACCAGCTTTCAAAATAATGAGTTGGTTTCCTAGCATCCTTCAAACATGACCAATTAGCTTAGTTTGTTTGGTGCCATTATGAAGTTATGATTTAAACATTATTTGATGTGTCTGGATCCACTGCTATTATTATCTCTAGTGACAACTTTTCCTGTCTTTAGCCAGTGGAGGTCCTTTTGACACAACCCTTCCTACTAGTCTTCAATAATATATCAATACTTGCTCTCTGTTCTGACAAAATGTTCCAGACTCACTGGTATCTTTTCTGCCCCAGACCTAGAACTGATCATTTCTTTAAGCTTTAGTTTCTTTTAGTGGGAAGTGGTATTTTAAGGTCACAATGTGGGCACTGGTGTTGCTTGTTACTATCAGGTTGATAATGATTTCTAGGCTTAAAAGTGGTTTTGAATTCCTCTTTGAACCAAGAGTTACTAAAAAGTTCTAAAATGCTGAGTTGATAAAGTCTTTTCATCTTCTATTTCTCCTACTCATTTCTAATTTTGGGTTTTTTTTTTTGTACTGTGATTACAGAATATGGTCTCCACTCTTTCTACTTCAGGGAACTTACTGAGGTTTTCTTTGTGGCCAATTTCTATACAGGCAACGTTTATGAGTGTTCCACAGGTGCTTGAAATGGTATGGTCACTGTTTTAGAGTGGATAGCTAACTATGCTGTTTAAATCTGTATCCTTTCTTGTTTTCCATTTGACCTGTCATGAGGTAAAAGGTGGGAATTAAAGTCTCTTACAATTAATGTTTCTGCTGATTCCTCATTGAATTTCCTGCTGTTTTTGTTCTATGAATGGTAGTCATGCTCTATTTGGTATATACATATTTTTTACCTTCAGTGTAAACAGCACTCTTTATTTACAGTGCTCTTCTTTTTCCTGTTTAATGCCTTTTGATTTGAATCCAAACTTGTCTGACTTTAAAACTGCAACACTCTCTTTTCTTTTGATATATCTTTGCCCATCTTTTTTTTTCCCCAAATGTTCTGAATCATTTAGGTTTAGATGTGTCTCTTGTTTAAAAGCATTTTAAGCGCTGCTTAATGATATAATCTAAAAGAACTTTTCCTTTAATGTAAAGTTTAGTTCATTTATATTTATTTATATAATGAGTTTTCTACTTCCTTTTTAAACAGCCACCATTAAAGTTCACTTACAGGTTGGGCTAATCTGGATTTTGGAACTTTAAAATTCATTTTCTTTCTCCCAAAGTATTCATTATTTCTGCTTAACATTTGCACTGCAGAAAAACAATTAATGTACACTGAAAAATAAATCATCCAGATGGCATATGGAAGGGAATAAATAATGCTTAGATAAGCAACACTCAATAACGACCCACGTATCAGCTTTAAATATTCCCTTTCCTGGTAGGTAAGCATTAACACCTGGAGCCTTAACATTTGCCAGGCATCCGTCTAACAGCATTCTCCCTCTCCCACTTTGAGCCATCACATAGATATGCAACACACTCCTCATAAATATTATAAAGACACCCAGTGAAATCCTAATTTGAATGCTCTTCTATAAGTCAAAACAAATAAAAAGTACACCAAGACAGCAGGTACACTAAAAATACTACATACCTTGCTCCAAGGCGATTTGCTAAGAATGTCAACGAATCTTTTTCAGCTCCTGCACACTGGCTGAATGAAAGAACACAATCCTCTAAAGGAGTCATTCCTGCCATTACTGGGACTGGTGTGAAGAGAGGATTTGACTTTGGATCAGTTAAAGTCTGACAGTCTATACAAGTTACCTTTCAAAAACAAGAGAAACAATAACATCAACCTGAAATAAGCGACTAGTGGTTAACACTGGTTCAGTTACAGTAACAGTAATTTTAGTTTAGATGAAAACCAATTTTACTTTCATATAAATGTGTATATATGCTCATTCTCAACACATTTAAAATTATAACATTAAAGAAATACATACACACCAATCCGTTATATAGGATGTTAAAATCAGTCAGATTTGTCATCGAATTTATTGAATTTTGCTTAAAATTTAATTTCTTCCAATGTATTATCACTTTTTCTCTTTGAAAGTTGAAAAATAAATCAATGATGAAATTATTAGTGATAAGCCAACAAGATGGAATAATACAAAAGTGTATGTCATGTTTTGGTAGTAAGAAAACTAGGAAAATTGAAATAATATGAGATGACCTGGAGTAACTTCCTAAGAAGGAACACTGCTGGTGTGGCCCCTCTATTCTACCAGGATTAGGACCAAGAAGCTTGCATAGTTTATTATTTACACTTTCCATTGTTAAAAGCAAAATCCAGACAGTGCTCAAACCCAAATACCAATTTACTGAAACTGAACTGCCTAAGAAATAAATGTGTACTCCTAGTTTCAGACATCCTTCAATACTATATTTCAACTGCTACAGTGTTTTCTTACCAGCCACGTATTTGTAACAACTTCTCCCACAGTTGCCTGTACTTCACACCCCAGCAGAGGAACCACAGCATAATCAGCAACAACTCTGCTCTGAAGTGACACAATTTTTCCAGCATTTTCTCTTATGATAGTTGCAATATTAAATTCATTTTCATTACTAAAACCTAAAATAAGAAAACTCTTTTGGCTAAATAAACCTTCTTCAGTAATTGTAGAAGCATCAGGGAGGCAATGACTGACGGAAGACTGGTTTTCTTCTTGCAGAGAAATATGAGTAGAATCAATAAGGGGCTCCACATGAGCAGAATCATTAAAGGGTCCAACTTCAGACTGCGCAACTTCAACTGGAACAGAAAAAGAAACGTTTTCTAACAGGTATTTTATTTTATAAAGTTTATTTCCTAGTAAGGATATTAAGGTAACCTGGAACCTGAGAACTGTGACCACACATATAAAACTAAGGCTTTATAAGTATACAATGAAGAAAGAATATGAACCATCCCATCCTCTGGGTTCCCAGGAGTGTTATCAGTATTACTATCCTAGGACAACAGCAATCATGTTGCTATTCTAAGTATTACTAGTGTACTAGAAAACTCTAATTAGTTGAAAATTATGAAGCTCCAATAACTCCATGGGCCTGTTTGAGTTCCGAAACTGGTTCAGATAATTCACAACAGAAAAAAATATCATTAAGGAAAAAATGGAAGCAACAGGCCTAAGTGGTCAAGCCCATCACATGGAAATAACTGAATAAATGCAATAATAAGAGAATTATGGTTATTTCCCTTTCAAAAATTTCTATAAAGTTTTATAATGAAATTGGAGCTATTTAGCTTCTATACCGATTCTTAAGAAAACAACTGATCAAGGACCCAACAGTCTCAACAATTTCATTTCAGGATAAAGTTGGCTTATAAATGGGTAGTAGAAGAAAAAAAACATAGATATTTTAAAATATAAATGTCAATAATGAAAATGCAGCTGCTGCCAGTGTCCTAGTCCTCACGGTGAGACACAGCTACCCCCTGCCTCTGCAGGAGACCTTCCAACACTAGCAGGGTGTTAGACACTGGAAAAGTCCTGGTTTAAAAATAAAGGGATTAGGAGAGGGCAGACAGCAGAAGCAAGAAGAACTACAGTCCTGCAGCCTGTGGAACTAAAACCACATTCACAGAAAGACAGACAAGACAAAAAGGCAGAGGGGGCTTCCCTGGTGGCGCAGTGGTTGAGAGTCCGCCTGCCGATGCAGGGGACACGGGTCCGTTCCCCGGTCCGGGAAGATCCCACATGCCGTGGAGCAGCTGGGCCTGTGAGCCATGGAGGCTGAGCCTGCGCGTCCGGAGCCTATGCTCCGCAACGGGAGAGGCCACAACAGTGAGAGGCCCACATACCGCAAAACAAAAACAAACAAACAAACAAACACACAAAAAAGGCAGAGGGCAATGTACCAGATGAAGGAACAAGATAAAACCCCAGAAAAACAACTAAATGAAGTAGAGATAGGCAACCTTCCAGAAAAACAATTTAGAATAATGATAGTGAAGATGACCCAGGACCTTGGAAAAAGGATGGAGGCAAAGATTGAAAAGATGCAAGAAATGTTTAACAAAGACCTAGGAGAATTAAAGAACAAACAAACAGAGATGAACAATACAATAACTGAAATGAAAAATACACGAGAAGGAATCAACAGCAGAATAACTGAGGTAGAAGAATGGATAAGTGACCTGGAAGACAGAATGGTGGAATTCAGTGCTGTGGAACAGAATAAAGAAAAAAGAATGAAAAGAAATGAAGACAGACTAAGAGACCTCTGGGACAACATTAAACGCAACATTCGCATTATAGGGGTCCCAGAAGGAGAAGAGAGAGAAAAAGGACCCGAGAAAATATTTGAAGAGATTAAAGTCAAAAACTTCCCTAACATGGGAAAGGAAATAGCCACGCAAGTCCAGGAAGCACAGAGACTCCCATACAGGATAAACCCAAGGAGAAACACGCCGAGACACACAGTAAGTAAATTGGCAAAAATTAAAGACAAAGAAAAATTATAGAAAGCAACAAGGGAAAAACGGCAACATACAAGGGAACTCAAATAAGGTTAAAAGTTGATTTCTCAGCAGAAACTCTAAAAGCCAGAAGGGAGTGGCATGACATATTTAAAGTGATGAAAGGGAAGAACTTAAAACCAAGATTACTCTACCCGGCAAGGATCTCATTCAGATTCCATGGAGAAATCAAAAGCTTTACAGACAAGCAAAAGCAAAGAGAATTCAGCTCCACCAAACCAGCTCTACAACAAATGCTAAAGGAACTTCTCTAAGTGGGAAACACAAGAGAAAAAAGGACCTACAAAAACAAACCCAAAACAACTAAGAAAATGGTAACAGGAACATACATATAGATAATTCCCTTAAACGTGAATGGATTAAATGCTCCAAGCAAAAGACACAGGCTCGCTGAATGGATACAAAAACAAGACCCATATATATGCTGTCTACAGGAGACCCACTTCAGACCTAGGGACACATACAGACTGGAAGTGAAGGGATGGAAAATGATATTACATGCAAATGGAAATCAAAAGAAAGCTGGAGTAGCAATACTCATATCTGATAAAATAGACTTTAAAACAAAAAATGTTACAAGAGACAAGGAAGGACACTACATAATGATCAAGGAATCAATCCAAAAAGAAGATATAACAATTATAAATATATATGCACCCAACATAGGAGCACCTCAATACGTAAGGCAACTGCTAACAGCTATAAAAGAGGAAATCGACAGTAACACAATAATAGTGGGGGGACTTCCCTAGTGGTGCAGTGGTTAAGAATCCGCCTGCCAATGCAGGGAACATGGGTTTGAGCTCTGGTCCAGGAAGATCCCACATGCCGCGGAGTAAGTAAGCCAGTGTGTCACAACTACTGAGCCTGCTATCTAGAGCCCGTGAGCCACAACTACTGAGCCCATGTGCCACAAGTACCGAAGCCTGTGCACCTAGAGCCCATGCTCTGCAACAAAAGAAGCCACTGCAATGAGAAGCCTGTGCACCGCAATGAAGAGTAGCCCGCTCCCCGCAACTAGAGAAAGCCCACGCACAGCAACGAAGACCCAATGTGCCAAAAATAAATTAATTAATTAATAAAAATAATAACAGTGGGGGACTTTAACACCTCACTTACACCAATGGACTGATCATCCAAACAGAAAATTAATAAGGAAAAACAAGCTTTAAATGACACAATACACAGATATATTTATAGGACACTCCATCCAAAACCAGCAGATTACAGTTTCTTCTCAAGTGCGCACAGAAGATTCTCCATGATAGATCACATCTTGGGTCACAAACCAAGCCTCAGTAAAGTTAAGAAAACTGAAATAGTATCAAGCACCTTTTCCAACCACAACACTATGAGATTAGAAATCAATTACAGAGAAAAAAAACGTTAAAAACCACAAACACATGGAGGCTAAACAATACGTTACTAGATGACCAAAAGATCACTGAAGAAATCAAAGAGGACATTAAAAAATACCTAGAGACAAATGACAATAAAAACATGACAATCCAAATCCTATGGGATGCAGCAAAAGCAGTTCTAAGAGGGAACTTTATAGCAATAGAATTGTACCTCAAAAAGAACCAAACATCTCAAATAAACAATCTAACCTTACACCTAAAACAACTAGAGAAAGAAGAACAAACAAAACCCAAAGTTAGCAGAAGGAAAGAAATCATAAAGATCAGAGCAGAAATAAATGAAACAGAAACAAAGAAAACAATAGCAAAGATCAATAAAACTAAAATCTGCTTCTTTGAGAAGATAAACATAATTGATAAACCATTAGCCAGACTCATCAAGAAAAGTGGGAGAGGACTCAAATCAATAAAATTAGAAATGAAAAAGGAGACGTTACAACAGACACTGCAGAAATACAAAGCACCCTAAGAGACTACTACAAGCAACTCTATGCCAATAAAATGGACAACCTGGAAGAAACGGACATATTCTTAGAAAGGTATGACCTTCCAAGACTGAATCAGGAAGAAACCGAAAATATGAACAGACCAATCACAAGTAATGAAATTGAAACTGTGATTAAAAATCTTCCAACAACAACAACAACAAAAATCTTCCAACAAACAAAAGTCCAGGACCAGATGGCTTCACATGTGAATTCTATCAAACGTTTAGAGAAGAGCTAACACCCATCCTTCTCAAACTCTTCCAAAAAATTGCAGAGGAAGGAACAATTCCAAACTCATTCTATGAAGCCACCATCATCCTGATACCAAAACAGACAAAGATACTACAAAAAAAGAAAGTTACAGACCAATATTACTGATGAATATAGATGCAAAAGTCCTCAACAAAATACTAGCAAACAATCCAACAACACATTAAAAGGACCATCCACCATGATCAACTGGGATTTATCACAGGGATGCAAGGATTCTTCAATATATATAAATCAATCAATTTGATACACCACATTAACAAACTGAAGAAGAAAAACCATATGATCATCTCAATAGATGCAGAAAAAGCTTTTGACAAAATTCAACACCCATTTATGATAAAAACTCTCTAGAAAGTGGGCATAGAGGAAATGTACCTCAGCATAATAAAGGCCATATACGACAAACCCACAGCAAACATCATTCTCAATGGTGAAAACCTGAAAGCATTTCCTCTAAGATCAGGAACAAGACAAGAATATCCACTCTCACCACTATTATTCAACATAGTTTTGGAAGTCCTAGCCACGGCAGTCAGTGAAGAAAAAGAAATAAAAGAAACACAAATTGGAAAAGAAGTAAAACTGTCACTGTTTGCAGATGACATGATACTATACATAGAGAATCCTAAAGATGCCACCAGAAAACTACTAGAGCTAATCAATGAATTTGGTAATGTTGCACATTACAAAATTAATGCACATAAATCTCTTGCATTCCTATACACTAATGATGAAAAATGTGAAAGAGAAAATAAGGAAACACTCCCATTTACCACTGCAACAAGAAGAATAAAATACCTAGGAATAAGCCTACCTAGGGAGACAAAAGACCTGTATGCAGAAAAGTATAAGACACTGATGAAAGAAATTAAAGATGAAACAAACAGATGGAGACATATACCACATTCTTGGATTGGAAGAATCAATATTGTGAAAATGACTATACTACCCAAAGCAATCTACAGATTCAATGCAACCCCTATCAAATTACCAATGGCATTTTTTATAGAACTAGAACAAATAAATCTTAAAATTTGTATGGAGACACAAAAGACCCTGAATAGCCAAAGCAGTCTTGAGGGAAAAAAACGGAGCTGGATGAATCAGGCTCCCTGACTTCAGACTACACTACAAAGCTACGGTAATTAAGACAATATGGTAGTGGCACAAAAACAGAAACATAGATCAATGGAACGGGATAGAAAGGACAGATGTAAACCCACACACCTACGGTCAACTAATCTATGACAAAGGAGGCAAGGATATACAATGGAGACAGTCTCTTCAGTAAGTGGTGCTCAGAGAACTGGACAGCTACATGTAAAAGAATGAAATTAGAACACTCCCTAACACCATACACAAAAATAAACTCAAAATGGATTCGAGACCTAAATGTAAGACCAGACACTATAAAATTCTTGGAGGAAAACATAGGAAGAACATTCTTTGACATAAATCACAGCAAGGCCTTTTTTGATCCACCTCCTACAGTAATGGAAATAAAAACAAAAATAAACAAATGGGACCTAATGAAACTTAAGTTTTTGCACCGCAAAGGAAACTACAAACAAGATGAAAAGACAACCCTCAGAATGGGAGAAAATATTTGCAAACGAATCAATGGACAAAGGATTAATCTACAAAATATATAAACAGCTCATGCAGCTCAATATTAAAAAAAAAACAACCCAATCTAAAAATGGGCAGAAGACCTAAATAGACATTTCTCCAAAGAGGACATATAGATGGTCAAGAAGCACATGAAAAGCTGCTCAACATCACTAATTATTAGAGAAATGCAAATCAAAACTAGTGAGGTATCACACCTCACACCAGTTAGAATGGGCATCATCAGAAAATCTACAAACAACAAATGCTGGAGAGGGTGTGGAGAAAAGGGAACCCTCTTGCACTATTGGAGGGAATGTAAATTTATGCAGTCACTATGGAGAACAGTATGGAGGGTCCTTAAAAAACTAAGAATAGCATTACCATATGACCCAGCAGTCCCACTATTGGGCATACACCCAGAGAAACCATAATTCAAAAAGACGCATGCACCCCAGTGTTCATTGCAGCACTATTTACAATAGCCAGGACATGGAAACAACCTAAATGCCCATCAACAGATGAATGGATAAAGAAGATGTGGTACATATATACAATGGAATATTACTCAGCCATAAGAAGGAACGAAACTGGGTCATTTGTAGAGATGTGGATGGATCTAGAGACTGTCATATGGAGTGAAGTAAGTCAGAAACAGAAAAACAAATATCGTATATTAACACATATATGTGGAATCTAGAAAAATGGTACTGATGAACCGGTTTGCAGGGCAGAAAATGAGACACAGATACAGTGAACAAACGTATGGACACCAAGGGGGGAAAGTGGTGGGGAGGGGGTGGAGGTGGGGTGGTGTGATGAATTGGGAGATTGGGATTGACATGTATACACCAATATGTATAAAATGGATAACTAATAAGAGCCTGCTGTATGATAAAATAAATCAAATTAAATTAAAAAAAATAAAGAGATTAGGAGCAGTTGCTCTACTGACTTGCTGTATAAAAAGAAAAAGAAAATGCATACCCTAATATGCAATAAATATTATGAAATCAATGCTAAAAGTTTAAGAGGTAAAAACTTAGTATGTTCTTGAAAACTCTAGTGGTGCTGTGTTGAAGGGTAATGCCTTACAGCAGAGATAGGCAAACTACAGCCTAGGGGCCAAAGTGGGCCCATGGCCTGTGTATTATCATTTTTACATTTTTAAATGGTTGCAAAAACAAAACAAAACAAAATAGAATGTGTGACAGAGGCAGAATGTGGCTGGTAAAGCCCCAAATATTTACTGTCTGGCCTTTTACAAAAACAGTTTGCCAAGCCCTGCTTCATGGGATTCCAACAAGCCTGGAAGGTATTCAAGGATTCTTAACATTTATTTATATAGGCACTGTGCCTAAGTGCTTTACATGCATGTAATTAATGGTCATGATACTATTAGGCTCATTCTATTGCTGTATCTATACCCTTTCTTCAAGAAGAATACCAGGCTTAAAGAGGTTATGTAACTTACCTAAAGTCATACAGTTATTAGGTGGCAGAAATGAGATATAAACCGAAGTCTGTCTGACTCCAGGGTCCATAACATTATGTTATAGTGCCATATTCTTATTTCTATCTTCATCTCCAATAGACACGACCGTTTTCACTTTTAAACTAATTACTGTTTATATATACTTTAATTCCTACTTAATACAAGTATTTAAATTGCTCTTACTGACACTCTGAAGAAGCAGTTTTGTCTAGAGCATTACTGATCAGTAGGTCAGGAGACTCTATGACCCTCAGTTTCATATTATAAGGAATAAGGGATAACAGTATATTTATAATTTGTAGAGATGTATGAGGATGAATAAGCTTAGATGGAAATAAAGGTGACATGATACTATAAAACATTTTGGAAAGTAGTTTTAAAAATAGATATTTCTAATATAAAATGTAAAAACAAAATATTTTGCCATTAAAATTGTTCACAATCACATCTAGGAGGAAAAAAACAACTTTGTTTGATGTCTATATATAGGTGGTGAGATAGGAAGAAGGAAGAAGCCCAGGGGAATTTTAGACTACTATAAAAACAAACTAGAAATACTAAGTTTTATAAATGATAAGTAAAACCCTGAAGTTATTAAAGACTCAGAATAAATTAACATGTTCTACAGTAGTTCTTCCCATTTATTTTAGAAATAAAACCCTTTCTCAAATAGATTTCATTCAGTAGCCCAATAGACTACCAAATAATAGGCTTTTTGACAAGACTATTATTGAAAAAGCTCTCTCAAATCAAAAGTAATTTTGTTTTAAGAGGTAACTGAAAATACTTGATTACATTCTTCTAAATTTGATGCTTGGGGATTCACTGAGATTTACTGTCACTAAATCCTTTCAAAGTCAGTAGACTACTAGCTGCTTTAGAAAGGAAGGTTTGAGAAACCAACTGCCTGCCTCCAGCAAGTACCCTTGTTGAAGGATAATGCATAAAACTACTTCCAGTCAATCTGCGGCTTCTTTATACTAGAACATCCTGAAAAATTAGGATGATCTGATATGATACACTACTAAAGCATAAGCAAGTGGTCTGACAAAATTCAATTCTGCAGTACTCCATGAAGAGAAACAGTGTGGATAAAAAAATATGAATACTGAAAGTTCCTTTCTAGAAATATGGTAGGCTAGATATTCAAAACCTACTCACTAAAAACACCTAAAATACAGGATGAAATATTAAAGGTATCCTTATAAATACATAGCTGAGTTTGCAAGAAAGCAAGAGAAATTCTCAAGGGCTAAAAAGGAAGTAGTAGCATGAATTCAGATCATTAAGTGATTACTAAAGCTAACGATTAACATCTATTTTGGCAGTGACCTATACCCTTAGAATTTAAGGATATCACATAGAGGGATAGGAGTCAAGCCTTTGATCTCACACAAATTAGACGTGGGGCAGAGTATTCCTTACCACTCAGAAACACTAAAGGGAAATGCCTTCAGTGAAAATGTCGACCAAAACCCAATCAACCACCACCACCACCAAGTCCACCCTGCAAAAGGAGATGACAAGTACACTTTATTTTTCTGAGGCACAGAAGAACATTTATGAAAATCACTTCCTAAACACCTCATAGACCAAAGATATGATAAAATTAGAAAGTATTTAGACTTGAACAATTACAAAAATGCTACATAGAAGATCTTTTGAAATATAACTGAGTTACTACTTTCAGAGAAATCTACTGACATAAACACTTAGATAAAAAGACTAAAAAAAACAAATTGTGCAACTTAAGAAATCAGAAGAAAAAAGAGAAGAAAAAAAAGAGTAAGACAATAAATGAATGAAACAAAAATCAAACTTGGTTTGTTAAAAAGACTAATGAAACTGGTATTTAAATCTCCTAGAAAATATAGCTTACCAAAACTTATTCAGGAAAAAATAGAACAATGAAATAGTTTCATATCCATTAAATAAATCCGTACTATA
The DNA here is from genome assembly GCF_964374135.1 of Grampus griseus. Lineage (NCBI taxonomy): Eukaryota > Metazoa > Chordata > Mammalia > Artiodactyla > Delphinidae > Grampus > Grampus griseus. The sequence goes on along the minus strand of NC_138998.1, from coordinate 32,854,450 downwards.
AAATCAGGCCAGGCCATTAGACCAGGCCGTTAGACAGATGAGTTTCATCACACATTCAAGTATAAGGGAACTCGAATCGTACATAAACTGAGATTAAAGAAAAAAAAATCGTACATAAACTGAGATTAAAGAAAAAAAAAGTAACTCACCAATCCATTTTATCAATAATAACAAAACCCAACAAGGACAACAGGAAAAGGAAAATTATAGGCCAATATCACACCGAATAGATAAAATCCTAAATAAAATATTAGTAAACTGAACACAGTAAAAAAAAAGATGAATATATCATATCCAGAAGAATTTAAACTTGATTTAACAATGTAAAATCTACTAATGCAATTTACCACACCAAGGAGAAAAAACCATATAATTCTAATGAGCAGAGGAAAAGTACATAATACCCAGATCACAGCCCTAAAGAATAAAAACTACAAAACTTTTAGAAGAAAACATACAAGAAAAGCATCATTACATTAGATTTGGCAATGATTTCTTAATTATGACACCAAAAACACAGGCAATGAGAAAACAATAAATTGGACTTCATCACAATTAAAACTTTTGTCCATCAAAGAACACAGGGTGAAAAGGCTACCCAAAGAATGGGTGAAAATATATGCAAATCATATATCTGATAAGGGATCAATATTCAAAATACATAAAGAACTCCTACTACTCAGGAACAAAAAAATCAACCCAATTGAATAAACATTTCTCCAAAGATTTATAGATGGCTAATAAAAACATGAAATGATGCTCAGTGTCACTAATCATCAGGGAAATGCAAATCAAAACCACCAGTGAGATACCACTTCATACCCATTAGGATGATGTTTATTAAAAAAAAAGCAGAAAATATAATATGTTGGTAAGGATGTGGAGGAACTGGAACCCCTGTGCATTGCTGGTGAGAATGTAAAGTGGTACACCACTGTGGAAAACAGCAAGGTGGTTTCCCAAAAAATTAAACATAGAATTACCATATGACTTATCAATTCCACTTCTGGGACTGTATCTAAAAGAAATGAAAGCAGGGACTTGAACAGATACCTGTACAGCGACGTTCACAGCACCATTATTTACAAAAGCCAACCACAGAGAAAACTCAAGTGTCCATCAACAGAAAGGAAGAGACAATTCCAACATACAATGAACTATTATTCAACTTAAATAAGGAATGAAATTCTGACACATGCTAAAACATGGATGAAACTTGAGGACATTATGGTAAGTGAAATAAGACACAAAAGGACAGATACTGTATGAGTCCATTTATATGAGCTACCTAGAATGGTCAAATTCAGATACAGAAAATAGAATGGTTGTTGCCAGGGACTGGGCAGAGGGAGGAAGACAGAGTTACTATTTAATGGCTATAATGTTTCAGTTTGGGAAGATAAAAAAGTTCTGGCATGAATGGTAATGATGGTGGCACAAGAGTGTGAATATAGTACCACTAAATTGTACAACTAAAAATAGTTAAAATGGTAAATTTTATGTTAGGCATATTTTACCACAATTTTTAAAAACTCAATACCCAGAGAGAGGAGGAAGATGGCGGAAGAGTAAGACATGGAGTTCAACTTCCTCCCCACAGATACATCAGAAATACATCTACACGTGGAACAACTCCTACAGAACACCTACTGAACGCTGGCAGAAGACCTCAGACCTCCCAAAACGCAGGAAACTCCCCACGTACCTGGGTAGGGCAAAAAAAAAAAGAATAAACACAGACAAAAGAATAGGGACGGGACCTGCACCAGTGGGAGGGAGTCGTGAAGGAGGAAAGGTTTCCACACACTAGAAGCCCCTTCGCGGGCGGAGACTGCGGGTGGCGGGGTGGGGGGAGCTTCAGAGCCGCGGAGGCGAGAGCAGCCACAGGGGTCCGGAGGGCAAAGCGGAGAGATTACCGCACAGAGAATCGGTGCCGACCAGCGCTCATCATCCCGAGAGGCTTGTCTGCTCACCCGCTGGGGCAGGCGGGGCTGGGAGCTGAGGCTCGGGCTTCGGTCGGAGTGCAGGGAGAAGACTGGAGGCGTGCACACAGCCTGACGGGGTTCGTGCACCACAGCTAGCCAGGAGGGAGTCTGGGAAAAAGTCTGGACCTGCCAAAGAGGCAAGAGACTTTTTCTTCCCTCTTTGTTTCCTGGTGCGGGAGGAGAGGGGATTAAGAGCACTGCTTAAGGAGCTCCAGAGATCGGCGCGAGCAGTGGCTAACAGTGCGGACCCCAGAGATGGGCATGAGACGCTAAGGCTGCTGCTGCCACCACCAAGAAGCCTGTGTGCGAGAACAGGTCACTCTCCACACCTCTCTTCCAGGGAGCCTGTGCAGGCCGCCACTGCCAGGGTTCTGGGACCCAGGGACAACTTCCCCGGGGGAATGCACGGCGCGCCTCAGGCTGGTGCAACGTCACACCGGCCACTGCTGCCACAGGCGCACCACGCACTCCGTGCCCCTCCCTCCCCCCGGCCTGAGTGAGCCAGAGCCCCCGAATCAGCAGCTCCTTTAACCCCGTCCTGTCTGAGCGAAGAACAGATGCCCTCCGGTGACCTACACGCAGAGGCAGGGCCAAATCCAAACCTGAACCCCAGGAGCTGTGCAAACAAAGAAGAGAAAGGGAAATCTCTCCCAGCAGCCTCAGGAGCAGTGGATAAAATCTCCACAATCAACATGATGTACCCTGCATCTGTGGAACACCTGAAGAGACAACGAATCATCCCAAATTGAGGAGGTGGACTTTGAGAGCAAGATATATTATTTTTTCCCCTTTTCCGCTTTTTGTGAGTATGTGTACACTTCTGTGTGAGATTTTGTCTGTATAGCTTTGCTTTCACCATTTGTCCTAGGGTTCTATCCAACCGTTTTTTTTTTTTTTACTTAAAAAAAATTTTTTTTTCTTAATAATTTTTTTATTTTATTATACCTTATTTTATTTTCCTCTATCCTTTCCTTCCTCCCTCCCTCCCTCCCTTTCTTTCTTTCTACTTTTTCTCCCTTTTATTCTGAGCAGTGTCGATGAAAGACTCTTGGTGCTGAAGCCAGCAGTCAGTGATGTGACTCTGAGGTGGGAGAGCCAACTTCAGGACACTGGCCACAAGAGACCTCCCAGCTCCACGTAATATCAAATGGCGAAAATCTGCCAGAGATCTCCATCTCAACAACAACACCCAGCTTCACTCAACGACCAGCAAGCTACAGTGCTGGACAACCTATGCCAAACAACTAGCAAGACAGGAACACAACCCCATCCATTAGCAGAGAGGCTGCCTAAAATCATAAGTCCACAGACACCCCAAAACACACCACCAGACGTGGACCTGCCCACCAGAAAAAAAAGATCCAGCCCCATTCACCAGAACACAGGCATGAGTCCCCTCCACCAGGAAGCCTACACAACCCACTGAACCAACTTTAGCCACAGGGGACAGACACCAAAAACAACGGAAACTACAAACCTGCAGCCTGCAAAAAGGAGACCCCAAACACAGTAAGTTAAGCAAAATGAGAAGACAGAAAAACACACAGCAGATGAAGGAGCAAGATAAAAACCCACCAGACCTAACAAATGAAGAGGAAATAGGCAGTCTACCTGAAAAAGAATTCAGAATAATGGTAGTAAAGATGATCCAAAATCTTGGAAATAGAATAGACAAAATGCAAGAAACATTTAACAAGGACCTAGAAGAACTAAAGATGAAACAAGCAACAATGAACAACACAATAAATGAAATTAAAAATACTCTAGAAGGGATCAATAGCAGAATAACTGAGGCAGAAGAACAGAAAGGGACCTGGAAGATAGAATACTGGAAATAACTACTGTAGAGCAGAATAAAGAAAAAAGAATGAAAAGGACTGAGGACAATCTCAGAGACCTCTGGGACAACATTAAACGCACCAACATTCGAATTATAGGGGTCCCAGAAGAAGAAGAGAAAATGAAAGGGACTAAAAAAATATTTGAAGACATTATAGTTGAGAACTTCCCTAATATGAGAAAGGAAATAGTTAATCAAGTCCGCCAAGCACAGGGAGTCCCATACAGGATAAATCCAAGGAGAAACACGTTAAGACACATATTAACCAAACTGTCAAAAGTTAAATACAAAGAAAACATATTAAAAGCAGCAAAGGAAAAACAACAAATAGCACACAAGGGAATCCCCATAAGGTTAACAGCTGATCTTTCAGCAGAAACTCTGCAAGCCAGAAGGGACTGGCAGGATATATTTAAAGTGATGAAGGAGAAAAACCTGCAACCAAGATTACTCTACCCAGCAAGGATCTCATTCAGATTTGATGGAGAACTTAAAGCCTTTGCAGACAAGCAAAAGCTGAGAGAGTTCAGCACCACCAAACCAGCTCTACAACAAATGCTAAAGGATCTTCTCTAGGCAAGAAACAGAAGAGAAGGAAAAGACCTATAATAACAAACCCCAAACAATTAGGAAAATGGGAATAGGAACATACGTATCGATAATTACCTTAAATGTAAATGGATTAAATGCTCCCACCAAAAGACACAGACTGGCTGAATGGATACAAAAACAAGACCCAGACATATGCTGTCTACAAGAGACCCACTTCAGACCTAGAGACACATACAGACTGCAAGTGAGGGGATGGAAAAACATATTCCATGCAAATGGAAATCAAAAGAAAGCTGGAGTAGCAATTCTCATATCAGACAAAATAGACTTTAAAATAAGGACTATTAGAAGAGACAAAGGACACTACACAATGATCAAGGGATCGATCCAAGAAGAAGATATAACAATTTTAAGTATCTATGCACCTAACATAGGAGCACCTCAATACATAAGGCAAATACTAACAGCCGTAGAAGGGGAAGTTGACAGTAACACATTCATAGTGGGGGACTTTAACACCCCACTTTCACCAATGGACAGATCATCCAAAATGAAAATAAATAAGGAAACACAGGTTTAAAGGATACATTAAACAAGATGGACTTAATTGATATTTATAGGACATTCCATCCAAAATCAACAGAATACACTTTTTTCTCAAGTGCTCATGGAACATTCTCCAGGACAGATCATATATTGGGTCACAAATCAAGCCTTGGTAAATTTAAGAAAACTGAAATTGTATCAAGTTTCTTCTCCGACCACAATGCTATGAGACTAGATATCAATTACAGGAAAAGATCTGTAAAAAATACAAACACATGGAGGCTAAACAATACACTACTTAATAACGAAGTGATCAATGAAGAAATCAAAGAGGAAATCACAAAATACCTAGAAACAAATGACAATGGAGACACGACGACCCACAACCTATGCGATGCAACAAAAGCAGTTCTAAGAGGGAGGTTTATAGCAATACAATCCTACCTTAAAAAACAGGAAACATCTCGAATAAACAACCTAACCTTGCACCTAAAGCAATTAGAGAAAGAAGAACAAAAAAACCCCGAAGTTAGCAGAAGGAAAGAAATCATAAAGATCAGATTAGAAATAAATGAAAAAGAAATGAAGGAAACGATAGCAAAGATCAATAAAACTGAAAGTTGGTACTTTGAGAAGATAAACAAAATTAATAAACCATTAGCCAGACCCATCAAGAAAAAAAGGGAGAAGACTCAAATCAATAGAATTAGAAATGAAAAAGGAGAAGTAACAACTGACACTGCAGAAATACAAAAGATCACGAGAGATTACTACACGCAACTCTATGCCAATAAAATGGACAAACTGGAAGAAATGGACAAATTCTTAGAAATGCACAACGTGCCAAGACTGAATCAGGAAGAAATGGAAAATATGAACAGACGAATCACAAGCACTGAAATTGAAACTGTGATTAAAAATCTTCCAACAAACAAAAGCCCAGGACCAGATGGCTTCACAGGCAAATTCTATCAAACATTTAGAGAAGAGCTAACACCTATCTTTCTCAAGCTCTTCCAAAATACAGCAGAGGGAGGAACACTCACAAACTCATTGTACAAGGCCACCATCACCCTGATACCAAAACCAGACAAGGATGTCACAAAGAAAGAAAACTACAGGCCAATATCACTGATGAACATAGATGCAAAAATCCTCAATAAAATACTAGCAAACAGAATCCAACAGCACATTAAAAGGATCATACACCATGGATCAAGTGGCATTTATTCCAGGAATGCAAGGATTCTTCAATATATGCAAATCAATCAATGTGATACACCATATTAACAAACTGAAGGAGAAAAACCATATGGTCATCTCAACAGATGCAGAGAAAGCTTTCGACAAAATTCAACACCCATTTATGATAAAAACCCTGCAGAAAGTAGGCATAGAGGGAACTTTCCTCAACATAATAAAGGCCATATATGACAAACCCACAGCCAACATCATCCTCAATGGTGAAAAACTGAAAGCATTTCCACTAAGATCAGGAACAAGACAAGGTTGCCCACTCTCACCACTCTTATTCAACATAGTTTTGGAAGTTTTAGCCACAGCAATCAGAGAAGAAAAAGAAATAAAAGGAATCAAAATCAGAAAAGAAGTAAAGCTGTCACTGTTTGCAGAGGACATAGAGAATCCTAAAGATGCTACCAGAAAACTACTAGAGCTAATCAATGAATTTGGTAAAGTAGCAGGATACAACATTAATGCACAGAAATCTCTTGCATTCCTATACACTAATGATGAAAAATCTGAAAGTGAAATCAAGAAAACACTCCCATTTACCATTGCACAAAAAGAATAAAATATCTAGGAATAAACCTACCTAAGGAGACAGAAGACCTGTATGCAGAAAATTATAAGACACTGATGAAAGAAATTAAAGATGATACAAACAGATGGAGAGATATACCATGTTCTTGGGTTGGAAGAATCAACATTGTGAAAATGACTGTACTACCCAAAGCAATCTACAGATTCAATGCAATCCCTAGCAAACTACCACTGGCATTTTTCACAGAAGTAGAACAAAAAATTTCACAATATGTATGGAAACACAGAAGACCCCGAAAAGCAAAGCAATCTTGAGAACGAAAAACGGAGCTGGAGGAATCAGGCTCCCTGACTTCAGACTATACTACAAGGCTATAGTATCAAGAGAGTATGGTACTGGCACAAAAACAGAAATATAGATCAACGGAACAGGATAGAAAGACCCAGAGATAAACCCACGCACATATGGCCACCTTATCTTTGATAAAGGAGGCAGGAATGTACAGTGGAGAAAGGACAGCTCAGGAAGTGGTGCGAGGAAAACTGGACAGGTACATGTAAAAGTATGAGATTAGATCACTCCCTAACACCATACACAAAAATAAGCTCAAAATGGATTAAAGACCTAAATGTAAGGCCAGAAACTATCAGACTGTTAGAGGAAAACAGGCAAAACACTCTTATGTCATAAATCACAGCAAGATCCTTTTTGACCCACCTCCTAGAGAAATGGAAATAAAAACAAAAATAAACAAATGGGACCTAATGAAACTTCAAAGCTTTTGCACAGCAAAGGAAACCATAAACAAGACCAAAAGACAACCCTCAGAATGGGAGAAAATATTTGCAAATGAAGAAACTGACAGAGGATTAATCTCCAAAATTTACAAGCAGCTCATGCAGCTCAATAACAAAAAAACAAACAACCCAATCCAAAAATGGGCAGAAGACCTAAATAGACATTTCTCCAAAGAAGATATATAGACTGCGAACAAACACATGAAAGAATGCTCAACATCACTAATCATTAGAGAAATGCAAATCAAAACTACAATGAGGTACACCTCACACCAGTCAGAATGGCCATCATCAAAAAATCTACAAACAATAAATGCTGGAGACTGTGGAGAAACGGGAACACTCTTGCACTGCTGGTGGGAATGTGAATTGGTACAGCCAGTATGGAGAACAGTATGGCAGTTCCTTAAAAAACTACAAATAGAACTACCATATGACCCAGCAATCCCACTATTGGGCATATACCCTGAGAAAACCATAATTCAAAAAGAGGCATGTACCAAAATTTTCATTTCAGCTGTATTGCCCGGAGATGGAAACAACGTAAGTGCCCATCATCGGATGAATGGATAAAGAAGATGTGGCACATATATACAATGGAATATTACTCAGCCATAAAAAGAAACGAAATTGAGCTATGTGTAATGAGGTGGATAGACCTAGAGTCTGTCAGAGAGTGAAGTAAGTCAGAAAGAGAAAGACAAATACCGTATGCTAACACATATATATGGAATTTAAGACAAAAAAATGTCATGAAGAACGTAGGGGTAAGACAGGAATAAAGACACAGACCTACTAGAGAAGGGACTTGAGGATATGGGGAGGGGGAAGGGTGAGCTGTGACAAAGCGAGAGAGAGGCATGGACATATGTACACTACCAAACGTAAGGTGGATAGCTAGTGGGAAGCAGCCGCATAGCACAGGGAGATCAGCTCGGTGCTTTGTGACCGCCTAGAGGGGTGAGATAGGGAGGGTGGGAGGGAGGGAGATGCAAACGGGAAGAGATATGGGAATATATGTATATATATAACTGATTCACTTTGTTATAAAGCAGAAACTAACACACCATTGTAAAGCAATTATACCCCAATAAAGATGCTAAAAAAAAAAAAAAACATGTACCAAAATGTTCATTACAGCTCTATTTACAATAGCCAGGAGATGGAAAGAACCTAAGTGTCCATCATTGGATGAATGCATAAAGAAGATGTGGCACATATATACAATGGAATATTACTCAGCCATAAAGAGAAATGAAATTGAGCTATTTGTAATGAGGTGAATGGACCTAGAGTCTGTCATACAGAGTGAAGTAAATCAGGAGGAGAAAAACAAATACTGTATGCTAACACATATATATGGAATTTAAGAAAAAAATGTCATGAAGAACGTAGGGGTAAGACAGGAAGAAAGACACAGACCTACTAGAGAATGGACTTGAGGATATGGGGAGGGGGAAGGGTAAGCTGTGACAAAGTGAGAGAGTGGCATGGACATATATACACTACCAAACATAAGGTAGATAGCTAGTGGGAAGCAGCCGCATAGCACAGGGAGATCAGCTTGGTGCTTTGTGACCACCTAGAGAGGTGGGATTGGGAGGGAGGAAGACGCAAGAAGGAAGAGATATGGGAACATCTGTATATGTATAACTGATTCACTTTGTTATAAAGCAGAAACTAACACACTATTGTAAAGCAATTTTACTCTGATAAAGGTGTTAAAATTTTTATTATGAAGTATTTAATACATCTAAAAACATATAAAGAATAATGAGTAACCATATACTACTAATCTAGCCATTAGAAAAAATAAAATATTTTACTTGGCCAAAATTCTCCTGTGAATTCCTTCCCATTTTCTTTGTGGTTTACAACATATATATAACTGTAAGTAATATATACACTACTTCATTTTGTGTGTATTTTGACTTACATAAGTGATACATGGTATGTACTCTTTTGCTATCCTAACCTCAGCATGAGAGACATTCATCTCATCCAAGTAACTGGTTATGAATGTACCACACTGGTATATGAACATACCACAATTTATTTTTCCACCTAAGGATATTTTTATTGTGTTTTTTTTTGGTTTTGCTTTGTTGTTTTGCCAATACAGTACAAACCGTACTGCTGAGATTGTTCTTATGCACGTCTCTGTGCACATGAGCAAGAATTTTTCTAGGGTTGGCTTGGCTGATTCCTGGGATATGTACATATTCCACTTTCTTACATAATGCATATTGCTTTCTGAAGTGTTTGTTCTAGTTTACCACTTTATACTAGAACAATAGTAAGGATTCCTATTGCACATCCTTTCAACATTTAGAATTTCCCATAAGGCTTGAAATTCTTATTAATTTGATGGATGTAAAGTGGGATCTCATTGTGGTTTTAATCTTATAACTGACTGCTAATAAGGTAGAGCATCTTTTTGAGTGTTATTTGACAAATACTTTAAAGTAGTTGGATTTTTCAATCTTATTTTGTGGTCTGTGGTTTTCTATTTTATACAAGTTTTCCTATCTGAGGGTCATAAAGTTACTTTTATGTATATGTTTTAGAGGTCTTAAAGTTTTGCCTTCCCACGTTACGTCTTCAATCCACATGGAGTTGATTTTTGTATTTGATAAGAAGTGTTCAGATTATCCATGTGGATAATCACTTGTTTTCAAACTTTTTATTGAACAGTTCACCCTTTTTCTACTAATTTGCACTGCTGCCTCTGTCATTTATTAAGGGTCTGTTAAATGGGGATCTGTGTTTAAGCTTTTTATTCTGTTCCATTGAGATACTGCAGTGATAAACCATCTTATTATAATAACTTTGTGTAAAATGTTTTGATATCTGAAATAAAAGGACTCTCCAATTTTCTTTACAAAAGTGTCTTACCCTTTTTTGGACCTTTGCTTCTAATTTTTTAAATTAGTTTGTCAGTTTGCATAAATCAGTATGGGAATTTGGTTGGGATTCTATTAAATTTATAATTTGGAGCAGAATTGACAACTTTACAATGAAAAATTCTTCCTTTCCATGAATATAGAATATCAGCATACAGTTTTATCTTTTTTTAATGTTTTTCAATAAAGTATAACTACACTCATAAGATCCTGCACATGCTGTGTTATAAGTATTCCTAATTTTTTGTTTTCTATTTATATTATGTTCATTTGTTCTTTTTGATATTTTAATTTTTATGTCTTAAAATTACATTTTTGAACTGTTTGCTGGTATATAAGAATGAAATATTTTTAATATCAGATATCATATTAAAAGTTTTCTATAGAACATTCTGTGTATTGAGTTGTTTTTTTTTTTTGTTTTTTTTAACATCTTTATTGGAGTATAATTGCTTTACAATGGTGTGTTAGTTTCTGCTTTATAACAGTGAATCAGTTATACATATACACATGTTCCCATATCTCTTCATTCTTGCGTCTCCCTCCCACCTTCCCTATCCCAACCCTCTAGGTGGACCCGCTAGGCAGATGTTTCCCACTAGCTATCTATTTTACATTTGGTAGTGTAAATAAGTCAATGTTACTCTTTCACTTCATCCCAGCTTACCCTGCCCCCTCCCTGTGTCCTCAAGTCCATTCTCTACGTCTGCGTCTTTATTCCTGTCCTGCTCCTAGGTTCATAAGAACCTTTTTTTTTTTTAGATTCCATATATGTGTTACCATATGGTATTTTTCACTTTCTGACTTACTTCACTCTGTAAGACAGACTCTAGGTGCACCAACCTCACTACAAATAACTCAATTTTGTTTCTTTTTATGGTTGAGTAGTATTCCATTGTATACATTGCCACATCTTCTTTACCCATTCATCTGTCCATGGATACTTAGGTTGCTTCCATGTCCTGGCTATTGTAAATAGTGCTGCAATAAACATTGTGGTACATTAACTCTTTTTGAATTATGGTTTTCTCAGGGTACATGCCCAGTAGTGGGATTGCTGGGTCATAAAGTAGTTCTGTTTTTAGTGTTTTAAGGAACCTCCATACTGTTCTCCATAGTGGCTGCACCAATTTACATTCTCACCAACAGTGCAAGTGGGTTCCCTTTTCTCCACACCCTCTCCAGCATTTATTGTTTGTAAATTTTTTGATGATGGCCATTCTGACAAGTGTGAGGTGATACCTCATTGTAACTTTGATTTGCATTTCTCTAATGATTAATGAGGCTGAGTATCCTTGCATGTGCTTGTTGGCAATCTGTATATCTTCTGTGGAGAAACGTCTATTTAGGTCTTCTGCCCATTTTTGGATTGGTTTTTTTTTTTTTATATTGAGCTGCATAAGCTGCTTGTATATTTTGGAGATTAACCCTTTGTCAGTTACTTCATTTGCAAATATCTTCTCCCATTCTGAGGGTTCTCTTTTCATCTTGTTTATGGTTTCCATTGCTGTGCAAAAGGCTTTACGTTTCATTAGGTTCCATTTGTTTACTTGTTTTTATTTCCATTTCTCTAGGAGGTGGGTCAAAAAGGATCTTGCTGTGATTTACGTCATAGAGTGTTCTATGTTTTCCTCTAAGGGTTTTATAGTGTCTGGCCTTATATTTAGGTCTTTAATCCATTTTGAGTTTATTTTTGTATATGGTGTTAGGGAATGTTCTAATTTCATTCATTTACATGTAGCTGTCCAGTTTTCCCAGCACCACTTATTGAAGAGGCTGTCTTTTCTCCATTGTATATTCTTGCCTCCTTTATGAAAGATAAGGTGACCATTATAGGCAGGGGTTTATCTCTGGGCTTTCTATCCTGTTCCATTGATCTCTATTTCTGTGTTTGTGCCAGCACCATACTGTCTTGATTACTGTAGCTTTGTAGTATAGTCTGAAGACCGGGAGCCTGATTCCTCCAGTTCTGGCTTTCTTTCTCAAGATTGCGTTGGGTATTTGGGTTCTTTTGTGTTTCCATACAAATTGTGAAATTTTTTGTTCTAGTTCTGTGAAAAATGCCATTGGTAGTTTGATAGGGATTGCATTGAATCTGTAGATTGCTTTGGGTACTATAGTCATTTTCACAATATTGATTCTTCCAAAGCAAGAATATGGTGTATCTCTGTGTTTGTATCATCTTTAATTTCTTTCATCAGTGTCTCATAGTTTTCTGCATACAGGTCTTTTATCTCCTTAGGTAGGTTTATTCCTAGGTATTTTATTCTTTTTGTTGGAATGGTAAATGGGAGTGTTTCCTTAATTTCTCTCAGATTTTCTGTCGTCAGTATATAGGAATGCAAGAGATTTCTGTGCATTAATTTTGTATCCTGCTACTCTACAAATTCATCAATTAGCTCCAGTAGTTTTCTGGTAGCATCTTTAGGATTTTCTATGTATAGTATCATGTCATCTGCAAACAGTGCCAGTTTTACTTCTTCTTTTCCGATTTGGATTCCTCTTATTTCTTTTTCTTCTCTGACTGCTGTGAGTAAAACTTCCAAAACTATGTTGAATACTGCTGAGAGTGGGCACCCTTGACTTGTTCCTGATCTTAGAGAAAATGGTTTCAGTTTTTCACCTTTGAGAAGGATATTGACTGTCAGTTTATCATGTATGTCCTTTATTAAGTTGAGGTAGGTTCCCTCTGTGCCCACTTTCTCGTGCGTTTTTGTCATAAGTGGGTGATGAATTTTGTCGAAAGCTTTTTCTGCATCTACTGAGATTACCATATGGTTTTTATCCTTCAATTTGTTAATATTGTGTATCACATTGATTGATTTGTGTATACTGAAGAATCCTTGCATTCCTTAGATAAACCCCACTTGATCATGGTGTATGACCCTTTTAGTGTGCGGTTGGATTCTGTGTGCTAGTATTTTGTTGAGGATTTTTGCATCTATGTTCATCAGAGATATTGGCCTGTAGTTTTCTTTTTTTGTGACATCTTTGTCTGGCTTTGGTATCAAGGTGATGGTGGCCTTGTAGAATGAGTTTGGGAGTGTTCTTCCCTCTGCTATATCTTGGAAGCGTTTGAGAAGGATAGGTGTTAACTCTTCTCTAAATGTTTGATAGAATTTGCCTGCGAAGCCATCTGGTCCTGGGCTTTTGTTTGTTGGAAGATTTTTAATCACAGTTTCAATTTCAGTGCTTGTGATTGGTCTGTTTATATTTTCTATTTCTTCCTGGTTCAGTCTTGGAAGGTTGTGCTTTTCTAAGAATTTGCCCATTTCTTCCAGGTTGTCCATTTTATTGGCATAGAGTTGCTTGTAGTAATCTCTCATGATCCTTTGTATTTCTACAGTGTCAGTTGTTACTTCTCCTTTTTCATTTCTAATTCTGTTGATTTGTCTTCTCCCTTTTTTTCTTGATGAGTCTGGCTAATGGTTTATCAATTTTATCTCCTCAAAGAACTAGCTTTTAGCTTTATTGACCTTTGCTATCGTTTCCTTCATTTCTATTTCATTGATATCTGATCTGACCTTTATGATTTCTTTCCTTCTACTAACTTCGGGGTTTTTTTGTCCTTCTTTCTCTAATTCCTTTAGGTGTAAGGTTAGGTTGTTTGAGATATTTCTTTTTCCTTCAGGTAGGATTGTATTGCTATAAACTTCTCTCTTAGAACTGCTTTTGCTGCATCCCAGAGGTTTTGTGTCATGGTGTTTCTATTGTCATTTGTTTCTAGGTATTTTTTGATTTCTTCTTTGATTTCTTCAGTGATCTCTCGGTTATTTAGTAGTGGATTGTTTAGCCTCCATGTGTTTGTATTTTTTACAGATTGCTTTCCTGTAACTGATATCTAGTTTCAAAGCATTGTGGTTGGAAAAGATACTTGATACAATTTCAATTTTCTTAAATTTACTAAGGCTTGATTTGTGACCTATGATATGGTCTATCCTGGAGAATATTCCATGAGCACTGGAGAAGAAAGTGTATTCTTCTGCTTTTGGATGTAATGTCCTATAAATACCAATTAAGTCCATCTTGTTTAATGTCATTTAAAGCTTGTGTTTCCTTATTTATTTTCATTTTTCATCTCTTCATTGGTGAAAGTGAGGTGTTAATACCCCTACTATGATTGTGTTACTGTCGATTTCCCTTTTATGGCTGTTAGCATTTGCCCTATGTATTGAGGTGCTCCTATGTTGGGTGCATAAATACTTACAATTGTTATATCTTCTTCGAGTGATCCCTTGATCATTATGTAGTGTCTTTTTGGTCTCTTGTAATAGTGTCTATTTTAAAGTCTATTTTGTCTGATATGAGAATTGCTACTCCAGCTTTCTTTTGATTTCCATTTGCATGGAGTATCTTTTTCCATCCCCTCAGTTTCAGTCTGTATATGTCCCTAGATCTGAAGTGGGTCTCTTGTAGACAGCATATATATGGGTCTTGTTTTTGTATCCATTCAGCCAGTCTATGTCTTTTGTTTGGAGCATTTAATCCATTTACATTTAAGGTAATTATCGATATGTATGTTCCTATTCCCATTTTCTTAATTGTTTTGGGTTACTGTAGGTCTTTTCCATCTCTTGTGTTTCCTGCCTAGAGAAGTTCCTTTAGCATTTGTTGTAAAGCTGGTTTTGTGGTGATGAATTCTCTTAGTTTTTGCTTGTCTGTAAAGGTTTTAATTTCTCTGTTGAATCTGAATGAGATCCTTGTGGGTAGAGGAATCTTGGTTGTAGGTCTTTCCCTTTCATCACTTTAAACATGTCCTGCCACTCCCTTCTGTCTTGCTGAGTTTCTACTGGAAGATCAGCTGTTAACCTTATGGGGATTCCCTTGTATGTTATTTGTTGCTTTTCCGTTGCTGCTTTTAATATTTGTTCTTTGCATTTAATTTTTGATAGTTTGATAAATATGTGTCTTGGTGTGTTTCTCCTTGGATTGATCCTGTATGGGACTCTCTGCGCTTCCTGGACTTGACTATGTCCTTTCCCATGTTAGGGACATTTTCAACTATAATCTCTTCCAATATTTTCTCAGTCCCTTTCTTTTCCTCTTCTTCTTCTGGGACCCCTATAATTCGAATGTTGGTGCGTTTAATGTCCCAGAGATCTCTGAGACTGTCCTCAATTCTTTTCATTCTTCTTTTTGTTTATTCTGCTCCCTGGCAGTTACTTGCACCATTTTATCTTCCAGCTCACTTCTTCTGCCTCAATTGAGTTCTTCTGCCTCAATTATTCTGCTATTGATTCCTTGAGTATTTTTAATTTCAGTAATTGTGTTGCTCATCACTGTTCGTTTGCTCCTTAGTTCTTCTAGATCCTTGATAAATGTTTTTTGTATTTTCTCCATTCTGTTTTTGAGATTTTGAATCATTTTTACTATCATTACTCTACATTCTTTTTCAGGTAGGTTGCCTATTTTGTCGTCATTTGTCTTGCAGGTTTTTACCTTGCTCCATCGTCTGCAACATAGTTTTTTGTTGTTGTGTGTTTTTTTTTTTTTGATTGGTGGTGCTGTATTCCTGTCTTACTGGTTGTTTGGCCTGAGATGTCCAGCACTGGAGTCTGCAGGCAGTTGGATAGAGCCAAGTCTTGGTGCTGAGATGAGGACCTCCAGGAGGTGTCACTCCAATTAATATTCTCTGGGTTCTGATGTTCTCTGTTAGTCCAGAGATTTGAACTCAGATCTCCCACCACAGGAGCTCAGGCCTGACCTCCGGCCTGGGAACCAAGATTCCGTAAGCCTCATGGGGGAGGGGAGGGGAGGGGAGGGACAGATCAGTACAATATCAAAGAATAGAAAACAAAATACAATTAGAAAGATATGAAATATATTAGAAAAAATAAAACTATAATTGAAACAACTGTAACAAAATAAAACCACAACAGAAAAAAAAAAAGGGTGGAGGGCGGGAACAAGGCAAAACGAGAGAAGAATAACAAAGTATAAAGAGTAAAAAAATAAGAAATGCTGCCCACAACTCTTTACTGGCAATTTTGCTTACCACACTGAGACTACATCCTGAGATGGTAGTCTACAGTGCAGCATTATACCCATCAAAGAGCACAATTACCAAGTAAGAGGCATTTGTTACAAGGTTAAAATAAAAGTTCAGGGCTTTACAAACTCACACAAACCAAGTAATGCCTGTGTATAAAACAGATCTAAGAGGAACAAGTGAGTTGAAGAGAGAAGAGGGAGTCAGAAGGTCCAGAATCCCTTAGCCTTGCCTGCTTAAAAAAAAGAAGTGACACACACAGAACTTCAAGGGAAGAAAAACGTTAGTTTAACTAAATTCCAGAGAACCTGGCAGAAATCACATATGTATATATTCTGCTACCAAAATATTTAATGACTGTAAACACTAATCACTCTTTCTTACCTATGGTTGGGTTATTAGTCGCATATTGAGAGAGCAGATCTTCATCAGTTTCCTCATGCTTTTCATTTGGAGCAAAGTCTTTCTTAGAGAAGCTGCTCTTCTTCCTTTTTAAAAGGGTTGTTTTACTTTCAGGTTGGTCTGAAACTGGAATTTCCACGGGCTGGTAGTTAGCATGGATATATGGCTCTTCAGGAAGCATATTACCTTTACTAAAACACTCCAGCAACCATTTTGCTCCCACTACATGAGGCCTACAAAAATAGTACATAGTTATATATTAGTTTAAACTATAAGGACCACAATCCCACTTGCCATGCAGTTTACATAATTGCCAGGACATGCAATTTAAAAAAAATTATCACAGAGTAGAAATTGCTTTGAATTAAAAACTGACAAAACCTGTGGGCTGATTTATCCCAAAACTGCTTCAATTCATCATCATAATCTCCCACAATAACATGAGTTACATCTTCATTGAGCTGATTAAAGCGAACTCCACCTCCACTGTTAATAAGTCTTCTCAGTTTATCTAGCTTTCTGCCACTAAAACCGCAAAGATAGATCTGCAAAGAAAGAAAACATTTACTTTAGATTAATGTATTTAAAATGGCTTATTTCTCTCAATAGAAACCTATTTATTAAAAGCATATATCTAAATCCATTGTGCGTAAATAAGACAACTCTTGTTTACACTTTAAGATACATTAAGAAGTGACGTATATTCTGAAGGTTTGAATTTTAAAATATTCTTAAATTTTATCATTTCTTCACAATCCCATAGCATTATTACCCTTTACAGTAGACACTACTTGATAAGTATTCTGAGGCTTTAAATAAAATAGAAGCCAGAATAATTCAATTATCTTCTGAACATTAGTGCATAGCAATTTCTAAAATCAGGTAGCTTCTTAAATTGTTCTTACCACTTTTAAATTTTAAAGTAATTACAGAAATAAGCTGGCATTAAACACTTGAATTCAGAAAAGCTAGGTTTAAATTTTGGTTCAGCTGCCAATGATTAACCACATGACCAGCTCAAGATACTCAGACTCTTTAAACCAATTTTCTTACTTATATATTGAGATATCTTTTTCACAGAGTTGATTAAACAAGAAAATTTAAGTCAAAGAGCTAAGCAGAATGCTTAGGATGATATGTAAGCAGTAACTTATTTTTAACTATCAATATGTATATATATACTTTTGGAGGCACAGATGGGGTTATGTATGTATTTAAACCAATTTAATCAATATAACAATCTTCTTCAACTCTATTTTACATAACGTGTCTTTAAAAAACTTCTTAATGACCAATCTATTCCTAACTGCATTTATATCCCAAACTAAATAACCTCCATCACTAGAATACACTTTAACAAAAATGAGGAATCATATGTTTTTCTATACGAATAATTAAGTCATATTCAGAATTAGTATAGTCTAGATAAAAGATTACACAACACACTTCCTGTTCTGCTAGTAAACTGCTAAGTTTTAAAAGTATAGAAAGGAAGGTAATTTGCCCAATTTCCTTAACAATAAAATAAGGTTAAATCTTTGCTACTCTAGAATTAATGCTTAGCCTACTGATTCTACAAACAAGAATATATTAAGTATTCAGTTCTAGGAGATATATATATGATGATCCCATCAAAGGCACTTATAAGATAGTTACTCAGACACTAAAAAATAAAATAGCCCAAGAGATATTAAACAAAGCAGTACACCTAATGGTTAGGAATATAGGCTTTGGAGTAGATGTCTGGCTACTTAATGTCTGTGAGATTCTGAACAGGAACTTTAATCCTCTAAGTATCAGTCTCAATATTATCTGTTTTAGAGTTATTTGTGGGAATTAAATGGGATTATATATAAAACGTATCAACAATGTATATGAAATAATTAGCACACTGTCTAGTATGTTATAAACACTTAATAAATGATAGCTATAAATAAAAATTCATTAAGTGGTTCAGAAACTAAATGCTCTCAAAACACAGTAGATGGAAAGATTAAGGTAGTTATTAGGAAGGTTCAGAGAAGAGTTGAAAAAAATGATATGAACTTTTAATGGATGAGAGATGAAGGTACACCCCAGGCATAGAGCCCCTAAGCTAAAAGATAGACATGGCCTAATGAGTGCATCTGCTTAGCTAGAGTGGAGGGCTTATGTAAATGAGGAACAAGCCCAACTCTAAAGGGTCTTCAAAGTGAAGCTACAAGTACTAAAGTATATTATCACTTACTGCATTTATTACATGATAAAGACATACCCGACAACCATCTAATAAATCTTCAGGTGCCTGAAATGCACTGACATCCAGATTTTCAAGTGTAGGCTCCACTTTGCTATTAAGAACTGAACTATATATTGATTCATTTATGCAACTTGCACTGATGTTGGAAATATGGCTGACATCTGAAAGAGCATAACCTACATATTGAAAACAAAGATGTAATTTATGGAGATAAAATAATTGTGATTACATATTTTCCTACACATGAACTTTTCTTATACAAAAAGAGCCATGAACAATTTCTAAAGTAAGATTCAAATGCTTTTACTGAAATCTTGGTGGCAAAGTATGAAAAGGGAAAATGAAACTAATTAAGGCTCATATCTTATTTAAATGAAAATATATTTAATACATTCTCTTAATAGTGACTTGCTTCCAATAAAAATCTGAAGTTGCTGGCTTTAAGGTCCAGGAAAGTTACATTTGAAAAAAAATTTATAACATTTGTTAAATTGCCAACATTAATACCTCCAAAACAGAAATGGTTTTAAATTTTATATGAATACAGATGATCTATAACAATTGCAGCAAACTAATAAAGAAAATGTACTAATACCTGCCAGTCAAGTTTTAAAAAATTAATTCTCTTAAGTCTTTATTAACATTCTTAATTTCTTTAATAATCTTGTGCATTACATGAGGGTATGAAAGTACGCACTCATTATAAAAAGAAATATCAGGAGTTCTGGATTAATTTTTTAATACAATTCGGTTATTTTATTATACAATTATACCTGGAAGCATAGCAAGAAAAGATGGAATTTCCTACTGTACCTCCCTGATCCTATTAACAAATCAATTCTTACACAGAAAACTGACTGTCTTAAAACTGATTGTTTACTTTAATCCGAAAGAGACTTACTATTAGTTGTGTTGATCTGGCCAGTAGGAGTTGAAGTATCAGGCATAGTCTTTGCTTCTGGTCTAGGCTCTGTCTTATATATGGATTCATCCTGACAAAAACCTTTCTCAACACTGTCAAAAAACCACTGCACAGTCACACAGTGTACATTCCATCTCCTGGCACATTCATATTTTTGACCTATTATGTTCATTAAGAAAGAGAAACAGAGAGAGAGAGAAATGCAAACCATTAAAATCTTTGTAGAAATATTTAAATGACAGGTTATAAAAAAAATCTACCTGGGACAAAATTAAAGTTACCAGCAATTACTCTTACTTTTAACAGTATGCTATAGTGTATTAAAAGGTAATATATTAGGTTATTGCTCAATTATATTTTCTATGTGTTGTTAAATACACATGCTATGATGCTATGCGAGGGGGTTTATCTTTTACAAAACTGCACAGAGACAGAGGCAACTGTGGGGTAACTCAATATTTTCGAGTACAGCCTCCATCATTTAAATTCTTTAAACTATTTTCTTAATCTGTAACATGGGGATAACTCACAGAATTATGTGGTTTAATAAACTGTATAAAATAACCGTGAAAATTATAAATGTCTGCAATATAAAAAACAGCAACTTTCAAGAGACTATTCCTATGTCAACAGGATTCTACTTGAAGTCCAGGATAGAGAGGCAAATAGTTAAATAAGTCATATTAAAAATACGTATCTTTTATTGCCTTAAAAAAACTTTTTAACACAATGTATTTTGAAACGGTATAGAGAAACTGAGGACAATATATAGTAAACAAGAAAGGTTTCTTTGACGTTCATGAGAGCTGAGAGATGTACTGTCTTTAGATTCAGAAAACCAATAGCAGTTATCAACTTTACTCACAATCATAATATCATAATTGGCCATACCCAAAGTTCTCACTTAAAGACAATTATTAATTTTAATTTTTTCCCTAATTTTACTTATTTAGGGAGCTTAATAAAAGACAATACAGATATAAAAAGATATAATAAAAATATTAATAAAACTCTGCTCTTATCAATTTTTATATATTTTAAGAGTACTGGTAAAAAATATTCTCCAGAATAAAGGTTATAGAACACCAAAATTAACTGCAATTTTAAGGAATTCTTCTTCTTGGTAATATATTTTTCTTCTTTTAGTAGTCTCATGTTCTGCAAGGTGCATCTTCAAGTTAAAACTTGTAGTTCATTGAGTAAGGTTGATTCATTCAACTAAAAACTAAGCCAAGCCTTTAAAATTTATAATTAGAAAGAAATGTAATTTAGCGACATCTATTAGCTTTCTTGTTATTCATTCAAATCTCTCATCTCTTAAGTACTGGGTAACCGTGTGGGGACTTAAAAAACAAACAAAAAAAGATCTGAAAATAAATTTAGATAAAACCCCACTGGAAATTTTTGTTTTTTAATATTTATTCAATGACCTGATAAAGACTTGGGAAGTCATGTAAGTTTCCTAAAGATTATAAACCAAACTATGTTTGCAAGAAAAAAAACCATAGCAGATTTATGACATGTCAGAAGTAAAAGGTATTCTATAATGATCTTAAAATGTTAAATAGTAGAAAATGTTGCATTTGTTCATTTGGGAAACAGTTTTACCTTTTGGTTCTTGCACAATGAGGTGTGTACACTCATTCATTTTCAACTGTCCCATATATTGACCTCCATGCTTAACTGTGAGTTGCTGAACTGCTTTCCTGTCTAAGCCACGTAAGCCAGTGACACAGATTATGCAACCAAGAAAAATAGGACACTTGAAGTCTTCCATGTCTATATCGGTATATCTAACTATTTTTCTGGGGTAAACAAACAATAAAAAAGAAAAAAACATTAACATATTAAATATACCAGATAGTTTAAATTTACCAGAAGAATAATGACAAACAACAGAAATATCACTAATGCTTTCCTCATTTTTTAGGATTTTAATCATTATTAAGAAAAGAGAAACTGATAAACACACTTCAAATGATACTAATTGCTCATGTAGCTCAAACCATGTCTCTAATAAAAACTAATGTTTCAGAGTCTCTCAAGTAAAACTGTTTTACGGGAAAATATATATTTCATTAACTGTAAATCCATGCTGGTGAAAGTGGTGCATTTTCCAAAATTATAAGTCTAAATTTCTACCTAAAAACCCAAAGGTTCCTTGGTTGCCTACTAGAAAAACAGACTTTTAATTCCTCCATTATACTATACAAATAATAAGGAATGCTTTTTGGCAGAATGCCAACAAAAATATCATTATCATTCTGTTGCCATGCTAGGCAGATGTGCTGACAAAACAGGCTAGGACGAAACACAACGTGGAGACGTGTTTAGGATGTGCTAGATGGTGTTGAAAGGAAGACTGGAAAATGCCTGTTTAATTCAAACAGTGGTACCTGGACTTATTGGTTGTTAATCTAATGGAAACTCAATTCTATCCTTTGAAATAGGCTCTAAGCTCCATGAGGGCAGGGATGCTGTCCTGTTCTGCTCTCCACTTATATCTAATGCCTAACTCAGGCCAGGTACATAAAATGGGCTCAGTTAATGTTTACTGAATGATCACATCTCAGTTAATGGCTTATATGTGTTTATATTCAACCTTAAATATGTCTTTTTTGGGAGGGAATACGAATGCCAAAGTGGCTAAAATTTACTCTCCATCTTAACATGTTAGCACAGTATTGAAGGATAAACGCAACATAAAAGCTACAGTTGCCACACTGATTTTCTCAACTATTTTATAAATGTTTACTTCTGAAAACCATTTTATTATCAAAGCATTGCTTACCTTGTAGCTAATGCTAAAGCCCATAGCCCATTCCACCTATCAACTTATACCTTGATAATAAGAGCTTGTAGATTACCTTTTGTTTTCATTGGAGAGAAGAGTAATGATCCTATTTTTGTCCCCAAATAACAAATCCAAAGAGGATACCATAAAACCTCCCCTATGAAAACCCACAATGTGCCAAAGTGATTGCATGTATCATTTATTCAAATCTAGAAAATATCTGAAAACTTTCTTACTTCTCTTGTGACTTCTCCCAAAGTGTTTTTACCCAAGAAGGAAGTAAAATAGGTTTCTTCAGGTTTGCAGCAACTAAATACTTTTTGCTACCAACTTCTCCTGCAATAAGGTGAGTTACTGATATGTTAAGGTCTCTGTATATGCGTCCACCCATCATTTGTACATATTTATGAACTTCTTCCTATAGCCCCAAAAGAAAATATACTGTTAATACTGAAACAAACAATATCTCTTCCATTTTTTTATACAATATCCCATAAACATCTTTTGTTGTTAGCTTGAATGCACAAATGTTTCTCACCACTATAAAGTTAAATAATTAATGAAACTACTTTTTGGAAGATAAAGTTTAAATTTTAGAATAATTACCTTTATATACATTATTTTCCTACATTTATCTCTTGCAACTCCATGAATTTAATTATGTTGGTTCTACAGTAAACACTATATATTTTAATATACTACATACACATTGATACTTAAAAATATACAAATTATATATAGAATATATAAAAACATATATGTAAATCTCAATCCTTTTTTAAAAGATTAAGCAACTACGGTGGAAAAATGTGACTCAAAAACAAACAGGGAAAATTACACAGGGAAAAAAGTGAGTTTCCTTTTTAAATCAAAACAAAAAACTTCAACTAGCCAGTTTGCAATAAAAGATTCCACTGTATTCAATTTATTAAAAAATAAAAAAAGATATACACTGTCATCTTGACTTAGTTATCAGTCATAAACACCAAGTCAAGGTCTTTCAAAATATACCCTACACAGTGAAAAGTTAAGTGTGGAAATACATACATATTGACCATGATATTCCACTCAATACTGCAACACCTACCCTTTTATCATTTTCCAGGCTTGTACAAGATATGGTTACATCAGACATAACCATGTTATAAACTGGATGTTCAGCTCTTGGGACACATCGTTGATGGTGCATACAAAATATGACTACTTGAGGACCAACAATTCTGCAGCCAAGCTACAAAAACAGAGAAAGTTTACTAAGTAGAAAAAGACCTCCAGTCTTATAAAATTACATTTTGTAATACTGTATTTACCAATTCTTTACAGAAGTTGATGACCACTGCAGAAAAACCACCAAATTTTTACAAGAAAAAAAAATAACCATTATATAACTTCTCAGACACATCACACGTTAACATATACACACAAGCAAATCAAACAATGCAGGCTATCAAAAGAAATAAGCTCCAAAAGCCACACTCACTCAAAATTGCCATTAAAATTTTAATTTCTGAAACAAACACAATAGGAGATATGAGTAACAGTCTTATGCCATAATAATTAGGAAATATCTCCATTTACTTTTCAAATGAAGCAGCCAGCCAATGAAGCGGTTAAAAAGTGTTGAGAGCCCAACTAACCCCCCTGTAAAAAACCTATTCTGCTACAAAAAATGTATAATCCTAGGCAGTTCCTACATTTGTTTTTTAAATACTTTGTTCGCAACTCAATGTCTTTCCAAGGAAGACCTACAAAGACTTCTCCTAAGGTATCACTTTCATTGATAACTGAGAAACGTGACAATCTTGCTCAACATCAGCACATCCAACCCAGGCTAAAAAGCCTACAGCTGCCAAAGTCACCAAAGCATGACCGATATAAATATCTACAGGGTAAATGATTATTGCTATCTTTTCCATCAGTCATAAGAAAACTGAGTTTTCGATGCTATTGATTCTATCTTACAAGCGGTGTTATTTCCAAAAGGAGGGTAAGACCAACAATGCTTTTGGCAAAGGTGGGCACAGACCTTCCATATACTGTACAGATAGTACTGCATCTACCTACTCTTCTATGCTTTCTTCTCCTTCAAACAAGAATCACTTCTTTGTAATCTGGATGTAATTACAGCCAGTTTACTTTTATTTCAATGCTTCTCTCTTGTCCAGACACCAAAAAAGTAATGAGTCAGTAGACTCTAGAATCAACAAAAAGAAATAAGATGGCTCAATGGTATATTAGCAATGCTCGGCCCCCAAATGCTTCCTTTAGCATATAATTTTTCAGACCCTATACAAAGTACAGGTACTAAAATTCAAGAGCACACAGGAAAGACAGTAAGTAACCCAGGATTATGTTGAAGTCTTTTCCTACTCTACTATTTTTCCCTAATATATCTTGCAATCAAACTGAGTTTAAGTACAGTAGAACTTCATCAATAAAATGCTTCATTACTACAGGGTTAAATTATTCTAAGTGAAGTTAAATTCCCTGAAATATAAAAATTACATACTAACCAAAGCCTACTGTAATATGATTTACCATAAAAAATACTATTCTGGTCTTCCAAAACCAAAGGATTCCTCTCAATTCATAATTTGCAAAATACTTCATGATCAGTAAAGAACTTACGTCCACTGAAGCAAAAACAAACCAAAAAACAGACTACCTGAAAGAACACACTAAAAGTTAGCAAACCTTTTTGAGATGATCAAAGACTTTGCCACTAAAAGGGTCACAGATATAAAGTGATCTATCATTCTCCTTCATTTTCAATGCCTCTTCTTCTGTAATAATCTGAAGATATTCTTCTGATTGGAACTCTTTCATTGACTGAAAGAAAAAGTAAGAATGCATATGAAATAATTCACCTGTATTTATGTCCTATGAACTCTATCTTTAAAATCCATCTCAAAACCAGTCTTTCTCCTATTGAAAGGAACCGTCATCTCTCACTAGACCTGTGCAGAAGTCTCCAAAGTGGTTCCTTCTCCCTCCCTTCCCCTAAATCTGTTCTCTACCCAGCACCTGGTAATCTTTTTAACAATACAAAAAAGGTCATGTCACCCTGTTAAAAACCTCCAGTGGGGCTTCCCTGGTGGTGCAGTGCTTGAGAGTCCGCCTGCCGATGCAGGGCACACGAGTTCGTGCCCCAGTCCGGGAAGATCCCATATGCCGCAGAGCGACTGGGCCCGGGAGCCATGGCCACTGAGCCTGCGCGTCTGGAGCCTGTGCTCCGCAACGGGAGAGGCCACAACAGTGAGGGGCCCACGTGCCGCAAAACAAACAAACAAACAAAAAACCTCCAGCAGCTTCCCACCACACTCAGAATAAAATCCACGTTTCTTATAATTGCCTACAAGACCGTAGAGTCTGGCCCCTGCCTATCTCCCCACACTTACCTTCTTCCTCTAATCCCTTT
The DNA here is from genome assembly GCF_964374135.1 of Grampus griseus. Taxonomy (NCBI): domain Eukaryota; kingdom Metazoa; phylum Chordata; class Mammalia; order Artiodactyla; family Delphinidae; genus Grampus; species Grampus griseus. The sequence continues at coordinate 32,828,280 of NC_138998.1, read as the reverse complement.
TGCTCCCTCTTCCCTAGCCACTCCTGCTTTCTTTTGCAACCTAGAACAAACTAAGCATGACCTCATTTAGAGGTTTTACTCTTTTTCCCGCTGCCTGGAATACTCTTCCCCCCAGGACTTCACCTGACTTACCTTACTTCAACCACATCTGCTCACATGTCACTTCCTCAGAGATGCCTTTCCTTATCACCCTTTTCTAAAATATTCTTTCCCTATCCCTCTAGTGTATTTTATGAAGAAAAATAACATAGATAGTATATATATATATACACACACACACACACATACACACACACACGTATACACATACTGTTTTTGTCTCTCTCCCTTCTAAGAATGAAAATTTCATGATCTATCTTGTTTGCCAAAATATCCTGGCTCCCAGTAAACACTCGAATATTTTTTGAACAAATTTTGAAGTCCTTACATTAAATACTTAGGGTGATCCTTTTAAAACGATTAAGTCAAATCATGTTACTCTTCCGATTAAAAGCCCCCAGTGGCTCTCCATCTCACTGGAAGAAAAAGCCAAAGTCTTTACCATGGCCCACAAGGCCCTTCATGACCTCCTTACTCTTACTCTCTAAAGCACACCTTAGCATTCTTTCCACCTCCCTTCTTCACTACACTACAGCCACACTAAAGCAGGACAGTCACCGCAAGCACTTTCCCAGGGTTTGTGTATGATTATTTCCTCTGCCTGAAACCTTCCTCTGCAGATATCCACATGGCTCATTTTCTCACCTCCTTCAAGTATACTCAAGTATCATCTTCTCCATAAAGTCTACCCTGATCACACTCCATTTAAAATAAACTGTAACTTTCCCTTCTCCCCCAACAAACAACCTCCAGAACACCTTAACTGCTTTGTTTTTCTCTTCCCATAGCACTTGGCACCTTTAACATTACAGTTTACTCATTTATATGTCTGATTAATGTCTATTTCCTCCAGCTAGAATAGAATGTAAGCTCTGAGAAAGTATGGATATTTGCCTGATCTCATCACTGATATATCCCAAGTACTAGAACAGTGCTTCTTAGATGATGGACATTCAATAATTGTTTGCTCAATGAATGAACTTTAAAGAAAAACCTGCTACAACAGTGTTCCTTAAACTTTAACGTACACAGGATCTTGTTAAAAAGCAGATTCCAACTGGTAAGTCTGAGTTGGGGTCCAACTCTCAGGCCATGGTGATGCTACTGTGGTCTGTGAGTAGCAAGGCTCTACACTATCTAGATAATATAATACTGTACATAATGAGACATAGTTAACAATTAACAACAACAGAAATGAAGTGTAACCAATATAGGACTGACTCAAATTTTTTCAACACACAAAGGTCTATGGTTAGTAGACAAAAGAAAACAATTTCCAAGAATAGTAGGTCCATCACTGTCAATAGAAATGTCATTAAAGATTTCAAGCCCCCCAAAATACAGTGATATACTAATATCAATTCAAAACTGTGTAACAATGAGATACTTATGAATGTAGACTACAGTAAAACTATCATGAAAATAAAATAACTATGACTAAGACAAAAAAGCCTAATAAATCAAAAACACTAAAAACAAGAAAATGAATTCACAGCATCAAACAAGACATTTTCAAGTAGTCTTACCTCAAGAGCTTTAAAAAAACATTCAGAATTGTCTGAAGACTTTAAAAACTTCACAAAAAGCGGTTCTTTGTCATTGTGGGACATTTCTGAACTGTCAAAATAAAGGAACCATGAACAAGAACAAAAACACATTACATATTAAGTTAAATGTTTTAAAGCACCTATTCTTCTGCGAAGACAAGAATGCCACAGCACAAACATTCCGGCTTTGCCCATGAATTCGTCCATTACGATTTGTAACAAACACTGGAATGTGGGTACAATCAAGGGAAAAGATGACAACACCAATCCTTGCAAATCAGAGAACGAAATTAATGTACGCTAAACTGAATATATCTAGGACCTTTGCTCTGGGGCTAAGTCTCCTAAGCCAAGAGTCATTCAATTGCATTATGCTTAAGGATGCTCAGAACGAATCGGTCCCTGTGGGTATCCGCGGCCCTCGAGGTAGGTTCAGCCCTCAGTAAACGGACTTCAAATATAAACATGAAAGCCAGCCAGCAAAGTCAGGCGCCTAAAAGGCCGGACGCTCTAGCTCCCCAGGTCCCAGGGAAAGGCCCGGCTCTCGGTCCAGCCGCAGTTACTCCCTCTCCGGCGTCTAAGTCCTATCCGCCGGCCCAGGGGCCGGTTACAAGGTCCGGAAACCAGGGCTCGGAAGGCCAGAAGCAGCATCGCGACCTCCCAGCGGGGCGGCGGGAGGGAGCTGGGTCCTTACTCCGAGCCTCACTCACCTCGGTGGAGCCTGGGAGTCTCCAGGCGGCGAGTGGGGGGCCCCGCGGCCCGTGGGACGGCGGCTGGGGTCGGGCGCCAGCCCGGCGCACAACCGCCGCCCCCTGCGGCGCCCCCGGCCCTAGCAAGCGCAGACCCGGAAATTGCCGAACCGCGACCCAACTTTCGCGCCAGCCGCGCGGACGCGCCCGCCCCTTCCGGCGGAAGTGACGCCACCGCAGTTGCGGGAGGAGGGCGGAGACGTAAAGCTGCGGAGGTGGGTGGGGCGCGTGGCGCGCTGGGCCGGGGGCAAGGGGTACCCGGAGCTTTGAGGTCGGAGCCTCGAGGTGGGAGCCTCGCGATCAGGGCTTGCAAGCGCGGGCCTGTGCTCCGCTGGGAGCTGGCCAAGCGCCCACGGCTAGCGGGTGGGGCCGCAGGCCAGAAGTTCCTTAGAGGAGGCCCTAGCACATCAAAAAATATAGGCAGGAAAAAGGTTTCTTTAATAAATATTTTATACTGAGAAACCATATATTATCATCCAAAACAACTCTGTGAGGCAAATAGTGGTATCTCCATTTTACAGATGTAAAAACTGAGGCTTAGGGAAGGTATATGACGGGTTCAAGGTCACAGTAAGTGGTAGAATTAAGACTGCATCCAAGTCTTTTTGATTCCATGGACTGGCGGACTGGATTCTTTTTCCTCCAGTATAGTCCGAATGTACTCACCAGCTACCACAGCCAAGAGGTCTAAAGGGAAGAAAGATGTCAGGATGACGTGAATTACACACCTGGTGCAAAGAGGTCTTTGCCAACTTCTTCAGGAGTGCCACACCACCCCCTTCAGTGAGCATCTCATTTTCTTTCTCTGTAATTCCCCGAGTGTTGGGCAGATTCTGGGATGGAACCTAATGTTCAAATAGCACAGGTCAGGGGAGAGGAGGTGAAATAGGACTGCAGGATCTCCGCTTGTTGACGGCCAATGACAAACTGCTTAGTTAGCGTTTTTCCTCATTTTATTCTTGACTACTGAGATTGAGAAAATCAGGACTTGAGTAATGTGACAGTTTCATGACCTGTACTTCAATTGTTTTTAGTGTCTCAAGATGGCAAAGATCAGCAGTGTGTGAACACACCTGTGGAACGTGAGTCAGAATCAGTAACACTGAGGCTCAAAGGTAAAGGCCTGTTGTCAGGAAGGGAGTGAGGAAAGCCTTACAAATAAACCAAAGTTAGTAGAGTTGTTAAACAAAAAGAGAGAGAGAGAGCTGACACTGCCACAGTCCATCGTGAAGGAGCAGGTCTGTCGTGGGGCATGTCACAGTGGACAGAGGGCTCCTGCTTGGACTGCTTCTGCTCACTCTGCTCGGCAGTCCTCTAGAACATGCACATTGCTGGCCGCATCACGTAGATGGGCAAGTGAGGCTCAGGGACGGTGTGACTTGCCCAGGGCCACACAGCCAGGAAGTGGCTGCACCTGGGTTTGGGCAGAGCCCCCCTGCCCTTCCTGACCCACCGCAGTGCTCCCTGTCACATACTGCCACCCATGTCTGCACCGGGGCAGGAGCCCGTTCCTGACATTTCTGGGGCCCAGTGGATGCCTCAGAGGGGGAGGAGGGGAGTCATAGATGCTGCTACTGAAGAGGAGGAGGATGAAGATGAAATCAGCCCTTTAGCTTTTAGTGGCTGGCTTTGAATAGCTGGGGAGTGACCTCCTCTTCAGAATAGGAGACCAGGTGATGAGTTTTCCCATCCATGTCTCCACATGGGCAGAGAGGTTCTGTGTCTGTCCCTGAGGTACCTAGTGTTGGGCATTGGCTAGAGCAGTGGTTCTCTAGGTAGTGTGGTGTCTGGACCAGCGGCATCAGCGTCGCCTGAGAACTTGTTAGATGTGAGCGTTCTTGAGTCTGACTGCAGGTCTGCTGGGGTCCAGGATGGGGCCGCTGCTCTGTGTTTTAACAAGCCCTCAGGATGATTCTGATGCATATTAACGTTTGCTTGAATAGCAGTCCCTTAGGGAAAGGTGAAAATGGTTATATGGGTTGGGGTCCATGAAGATATTGGTGACTGCGGGGACTAGTTGTGATGTGTCCTCAGGCAGCTGCCTGTGAAGTTGGGGTCTGGGCATTAACTTCCCCCTTCCTTCCCTGTTTCCTTGTCACTTCTGTCACCTAGAGCGGAGCCAGTCACTCCAGACCCTGCTTGGAGTAGAATTAAAGGGAACTTTATGTGTTTGTAAAATGAAAAAATACAGGAAACAAATATGACAAAATAGTTACTTCTAAAATATGGGTGGTGGGAATATGAGTATTTCTTGTTATGTTTTGCTACGTAAGATTTCTGAAAACTAGAACATAAACTAAAAGTAGATTTTTTTTCAGGGATAGGGTTTTAGATTTGTTTCCAGTGCTGTAAATTAATAAATATGTACAAATAAGGGGATGTATAATTTAAAAATGAGATTAGTAAACCATCTTTCTTGCTGCAGAAATAGTCTTTGCAGTGGCAAAATACTTATTTAAACTGTTGTCTTCAGTACGTGGAAGGTAGAACACAGGCCTACTGAGTCTGCTGAAGTGTTGGGAAGAGGAGGTAAAATAGAATGTTAGTGGCACGTGTTATTTGCTATTGGCTGCATTTAATTAGGCATTATAAGAAAGTGGTAAACTCAGGGAAGAACTGGCTTGTTTGCAAGCAAAAAATAAAAGGAATTAAAAAGTCCAAAACTGGCGATTTGCAGGGTTGGAAAAGCTGACTGCATCTAGGCTCTAAAAGTGAGAGAGAAACCCAAGAGAGGTTTTCCAGAACAAACGTACATTACAACCCATCCACGTGGAAAAGACCTAGTTAGGAGTGTGGTCCTCCCACCCAAGCTGAGTAGGCACCATTAATTGAGAGAGAAAGGTTTGGGGCCAAGGATAGCAATCAGTCATGAAAATTAGTCCAGGAGAGAACTGTGGTGTGGCAGCTACTGTAGGGGAGCAGCTCTGCCATGGCTTCCTGGCAGACATGCACACATCCATGCAGGCTAAGGTTGGGATTGCAGCATATGTGAGCCAAAACACTCTGTGATCCTGCAGGAACATGAGAGGATGGAGGCCACCTCCCACTTGTCTTCCTGCCTCCCCTGGAAGGCTGTCATCAGATAGTTTCTCATCACCTCCCAGATTCTGATGAAGTGTGGGGCTTTCTGCACCACTCCCCTCAGAATAGAGCTACAGAATAGAAAACGACTTAGCTACCATCTAGATTTGGCTCCCCAGTGATGGGGTTTCCCACAACTCAAGTTGCAGCCACCAGCCACTTCAGTGTCGTCCTTTTTGGTGTGTGGGTAAGGACCCAGGGAGCTGGCACCTTTGACTTCTTCCTTTTTGCTATCTATGGAATAATAAACGTGTCTCATGTATCTTCACCAGCCTCATCAGTCAGGCCTTGCCCTTGACCTTGTCTTGTATGTGTGAAACTGACTGGGAGCAAATAGATCTGAAGGTTACTAAGGTTCTGAAGGTTCATTGTTTTGTGAAGAAAACCAGAAATCCGGAGTATTCAAACTTTATACAACCTTCAAGCTTGCATAGTCGGAAATGGGTGAAAAGTCATACAGCACCCACGGAGCACAAGCTCCTCAGTACCCCGTCCAGACCTGGCTGGAGAGGATAATATTGATAGAAAAGGAAGACCATCCCAGAGGGAGGGGCCAGGGACCTTGGAGAGCAATGAGCAAAGGAACTGCTTTCAGAGAGCAGAACCTGGATCTAATCAGGCAGAGGAACCACCCAATGCCTGCCCAGTAGGACTTCAAAGTTAATGCTGATCAGCAACAGCTAGGAGTCTCCCCTCCTTCCCTTTCTGAAAAGGAATTTTATTGTAATTATTCTGTCCCTGCTCCACCATTGTATATCAGGTATGCGACTGGGTCGGGGTGAGGGGTGGGCAACAACTGGTCTTGTTAGTCCACATGTCACTGGACCATCCCGTGGACTCTGGCTGAGACTGTGTAGCAGATCCTTAGTATCCCATACATATCCCCTCAGCCTTACCACTCACAGACATATTGGGAAACTTCCAATTGCCAGCACCTGCATTCCCTTGCATGAAGCCATTCTCTGACACCAGGAGTCTGCTTAGCCGCCTGCACAGTATCCCAGAAGGCAAGGGGATTTATACCCATGGGAAAAAACCCTCAAACAATGACTGACAGAAGTTCGTGTATAAAGACTCTTGTTTGCAAGCCTCTTAATGGGATATTCTACCCTGGCTCCCAGAGTTTCCCCAGTGGAATTAAGCCCCAGTCTCCACAGTGATAACTGACCTGTCAGTACATCCTTTGGATGCCTTCTTATCCCTGTCTCCCTTCCCCATTCTCTAACCTTTGTTTCTTCACTTACCAAATAAAACATTTAGAAAGGCTTGTCTAAAAGTGTGCTTTCTGGGGAAACTCAAACTGAGACAAAAGACCCAAGGTATGCGGTCCTCTTTGATAGTGTGTGTTGTTGCTGGGACAAAGTTGCCCAAACCAGGGATTCCAGTTCCCATCCTATTTGCATCTCCGTGGGATCGTGTGACTGAGTTATAGCCAATAGAATATAGGTAGAAGTGATGTTTAGCACTTCCAGGCCTGGCTCATGGAAACTTCTTGTACTGCCTTACACAATTCCTTATTCTAGATGTCAATACACAAGGCAATCTTGGAAACCACATGTTGAAAATGGCAGAGCATCTCTTAGCCTGGATCTCTGAATGACTGACCAGAGCTATGAAGGTGAACTCCCCATCCCTGCCTCTCCAACCAAACAAGACCACTGCTGCCATCTGGATTTTATATTAGCAAGAAGCCAACTTCCATTATGTTAAACCATTGAGATCGGGAGTTTCATCTGTTATGTCAACTAGTACCAACCTAATCAATTCTGAAGTTGCCAGGGTTTAAACAAATGTGCTGCCACTTCAAAAACTGTTTTTATTACCACAAAGGGCCTTGGAAAGAGGAAAGTGAAACTGCTTCAGAGACAAATGCCAGAGGCCACATGGGGAGAGCTTGGACTTGGAAGCAGGCTGCCTAGTTTGATTGCCGGCTCTGACATGTACTGGCTGTCTGACCTTCGGCAAGTAACTTAACCTCTCTGTACTTCGCTTTCTTCCTGTATGAAATGAGGATGACAATAGCACCTACCTTATGGAGTTGCTATAAATTAATATCTGAAAAGCACTTAGCTCAGTGCCTCGCACACAGTTAATGATAAATTCACAAATTCCTAATTTTCCAAAGGCCATAATGAAGTCTTTAACTTGTTTCCTACAATACAATCTCCTAACCTCCTGCTCTGCTGTTAGAGAGATTGTGCCAAAACAACAGAGATGGCTTTAGGACTATGGATGTCCTTCCTTTGCAATATGACTTTGTTCCGGTACACAGGAATTTTCCAGAGTTTGCTCCACTCAGAGGTCAGAGGGCATCTTGGTCTATTGGATTTAGGCTGTGTTAGCTTTAGGTAGATCATTAACCTTAGGAGCAATGCTCACCTCTTGACCCTATTTGATTTTTGTCCACAGGCCTATAGAGAAGATTGTTCAACCTCCTTTTGAGTCAATCCTTTACATGCATTTATTCATAATAATTATCATATATTTGATCTTTTTTTTTGAGTCTTATACCAGGCACTGTTTTCCAACCTAGGGTTAGCATGCTGAACAAGAAGAATGTGGTCTCTGCCCTCATAGACCCTATTTCCTTTCAAAGGTATGAATAAATGAGGAGTTAGAGCAGTTGTGAGCACAGTAACTTGTTAAATTCATTCATTCAGTAACAATATACTAGAATCTTCAAAAATAAAGATTAAAAATTAGTAGTTAATGTCCTCATTTGTGCTTCTGTAATGGTGAAGTAGCTTGTTCAAGAACTGTGCTCTTGTTGAGCACATCTAGATGTGGATAAAGCACCAGAAAACCTATTTAAGAGCATTAGACATTAGAGGTGCCAAATTTCTGGAAAAGGGAAGGGGTAAACCAGGGAGGTGAGATGACATTCTGCAACCACATTTCCTTGGGGGAATTTGCCACTTCCTGGTACAAGGTAAGAGGTATCTGGTTTTGCCTGAGCAGAGGGCTACTGCTAGCAGAGCTTTGGCAGTCTCACGGCTGGAAAAACACAAGTGGAGACAAGATCCCAATGAGAAGGGAGGTGCAGAGAACTAAGCCTGATAAATGACCAGTTCTCCCCTTAAGATATTTGGCACAATTTGAAGTTCTGTGGAAAGGGAGGCAAAAAATATAATTCTACACCTTAGAGAGGTCCCAAAGAATATACCAGGTGTATCAGTTTCCTATTGCTGCTATAACAATCACCACAAATTAAGTGGCTTAAAACAACAGATTTATTATATTACAGTTTTGTAGGACTAAAGTCTGAAATGGGTCTCACTGGGCTAAACTCAAGTTGTCAGCAGGGCTGCTCTCCTTTCTGAAGGCTCCATAGGAGAACCCATTTTCTGGCTTTTCCTGCTTTAGAGCTGCTCACGTTTCTTGGCTCATGACTGCAGCCCATTCCATCTTCAAAGCCAGCAACTGCAGGCTTTCTTTGCCTTATTCAAACACTAACCCTTCTGCTTCCCTCTTCCACATTTAAAGGACCCTTGTGATTACATTGACCCTCACAGATAATTTAGGATAATCTCTTTATTCCCAAATTGCCTTGCTAGCAACTTTAGTTCCATCTGCAACGTTAATCCTCCCCTGCCATGTAGCATAACATATTCACAGTTTGTGGGATTAGGACATGGATGTCTTTGGGGGTCCATTTTCTGCCCACCACACCAGGCTTTCAGTGGGTAGACATAGGAGCCTATCAAAACTGCAGGCTAGTCTTGATTCAGCCAAACCTCGATTGGATGAAAGTGATCAGTCCCCATTTTATCTTCTTAGTAGAATAAAAGGATGAAAAAGGTGGAGAATTTCATTTGAGAATTGGAATCTATGAAGAAGAAATAAAAATGGAAATTCCAGCAGTGAAAAAGATGCAAGAAAAAGATGCACTAAAAAGATGCACTAAAGATGCACTAAAAAGATGCACTAAAGATGCAAGAAAAAGTGTCTTTGCACTTGTGGCAGCCAAGACTGAATGGGAGAATACAGGAATTACAAAACCATGGAAAGAGAATTTTTGCAACTCAGAAATAACATTCTAAACAGCAAAGAGCCTGTTTTACTCCCCCTAAAAAGTCTGAAATTTGAGTTTACATGAAAAAGGCAATAATTTGTGTCAATTTCTCATTAAGTATATTTAACAATACAATAGATGCAAAGAAGAGAGGATTAGTAAACTGAAAGTTAGTTTAATATAAAATATCCAAACTGAAACACAAGGAAAAAAATGGAAATACAGAAAAAGGCATGATACATGTGTGCATTTGAAAAAGATTACTACAGGGACTTCCCTGGTGGTCCAGTGGGTAAGACTCCACGCTCCCAATGCAGGGGGCCCCGGTTCAATCCCTGGTTGGGATACTAGATCCCGCACGCCGCAACTGAGTCTGAATGCCGCAACAAAGATCCCGCACGCAGCAACAAAGATCCCATATTCCACAACTAAGACCAGCCAAAATAAAAAAATAAATATTAAAAAATGAGATTACTACACATACAATTATAGTTGTAGAAGTAGAATCAACAGAATAGGCAGGAGGGATATTTAAACAAACAATGGCTGAGAATTTTCCAAAAGTGATAAAAAAAATTAGCCCAAACCTTCACAGCTAGGGTAAAATCACACTTAGGCATATGATGGTCAAACCAAAGAACATGAAGAAGATAAAGGGAATATTTTAAAAGCAGCCAGAGGAAAAAGACAAATTACCTTCAAAGGAACAACAGTTGACCTCAGTTGACTTCTCAACAGAAATTATAGACAAAAGAACACAATACAGTGACATTATTAAAGTTATGGAAGAAAAGAACAAACTCTACAAACTGTTAGTTAAAAACATTAAAAATCCTGAGAAAATGCTCTGCCAGAAGATTTGCACATTAAAAACAGGTGAGCCAAATAGAAAACAAATATAAGGTGGCAGATAACACTCTAACATATCAGTAATTACATTAAATGTCAACAAACTATATGCCAATTAAAGTCTAAGATTGTCACATGGAGTTTTTAAAATATATGCTGCTTGTAAAAGACACACTTTAAATATAAGGACACAGAAACACTGAACACAAAAGGATTAAAAAATATATGATGCATACAATAGCCAGAAGAAAGCTGGTGTAACTACCCCAATATTAGACAAGACTCTAAAGCAAGAAACATTACTAGAGATAAAAAGAGGCACTTCATAATGATTAGAATTATAAAGGGAATAACCTAACAGTAAGGTATCACAATCTCAAATATGTATGTACTCAAAAACATAGTTTTAAAATATATAAAGCAAAGGTCAGCAGCGTTAAAAGAAGAAATAGACAAATCCACAATCATAGTGGGGAACACACTTCTCTCCAGTGCTAATAGAAAAATCGGATAAAAACAATTATAGAGCTGAACAACACAATTTTCAACATGTGTGTGTGTGTGTATATATATATATATAAAACACATATGTATGTATTTGATTTATGTATAGCATTATAAATAAAACACTTTACCTAACAGCCATAGAATACTCATTATTTTAAAATGCATATTAAACAACAAAAAGTAACTGTATGCTGGGCCACCAAACAACCTTCAGCACATTTCAAAAGACTGAAATCATTCTGAGTATGTTATCGTACCATAGTGGAACTCAGTTAGACATAAATAACAAAAGATAACCAGGAAATTGAAAACACTGGAAATTAAGCAATACATTTCTAAATAAACTATGAGTTAAACAAGAAATCACAATGAAAATTGGAATATATTTTGAATTAGGATATATATTTGAATATATTTTAGATAATCATAAAGATATAATAATATATCAAGAAAAAGGAAATTTGTAGCCTTCAATGCATATATTAGAGTAGAAGAGAGGCTGAAAATCAATGATCTTAACTTCCTTTTATAAAATCCAGAAAAAGAACAAAGCCCAAAGAAAGTCAAGAAAGCAGAAATCAATAAATGAATTTACCATAAAGAAAATCAACAAAGCCAAAAGTTGGCTCCTTATGAAAATTAATAAAATAGGTAAAACCTTGGCAATACTAATCAAGAAAAAGGAGAAAACATAAATTACCAATATCAGAAATGAAAAAGAAAATTATAGCAAGGATCCTCCACACATTAAAAATGTATAAGAGCTTCCAGGTTGGTGAACACTTTCACGTGCTGGGAGGACGGTGCATCCCAGTTTCTCAAGGACAGAAGCTCCTGTAACAGGACCCTTCCAAACCTCACCAATGAACCTCTTCATCTGGTCATTCATCTATATCCTTTAAATAAACTGGTAAACATAAAAAATGAATAAAGATAATATCGTGCACAACTTTACATCAATAAATTTGAAATTTAGATGAAATGGGTAAATTTCTTGAAAAACTTAGCAATACCAAGACTTGAAGAATCAGAAAATCTGAACATTTCTTTAGCTATTAAAGAAATTTAATCTGGAATTGAAAACCTTTCCACCAATAAAACTCTAGACATGGGTGTCTTCACTGATATATCAAGACTTATTATAAAGCTACAGAGACTGAGACAGATATAAGTGGAAGAGTTGATATATAGCTTAGTGGAACAGAGTGGAGAGTCTAGAAACACATAGACAGTTACCTGATTTTTGACAAAGTTTATACTAAAGTGCAGTAAAAAAAGAATTATCTTTCAAGTAAATGGTGCTGGGTCAACTGGGCACACATATGGAAGGAGAAATGAATACAGGCTTCTATCCCATACCATTCACAAATATCAGTTCCAAAAAGATCTAGGCCATGTGCCTTAGCCTTGTCTTCTATGACATCATGCTATATATAGCTCACTAAGTTACTCAGTTTATAACTGTAGTTATATAGCACAAATTACAGGGTCTATACATCATTTGTTAAATTCCAGGAGACCTACTGAGTGAATATTTGGGGCAAAAAAATGTCATGTTAAGAAAAGTCATCTACTTCTTTTAACCTAATTTCTCGTTCACATGAATGGAAAATAAATGTCTGTGTTTTTTTAAAAAAATCAATTCCAGGTGGATTCTAGATCTAAATGTGAGGGGTAAAACTATAAAGCTTCTAGAAGGAAACATAAGAGAATATTTTCATGAACTTGGGACAGGCAAAGATTTCTTGAACAGTTTACAAAAAGTGCTAAACATAAAGGAAAATGTTGAAATAGGACTCAGAAATATATAAAACTTCTGTTTATTAAAAGACACCATCAAGAGAGTGAAAGAAAACCCATAAAATGGAAGAAGATATTTGAAATACATAGGTCCTTCACAGTTCTCATATCTAGAATAAATAAAGAACTCCTACAACATAAAAAATGTGAAAATAATCCAATAAAAAGAAGATATCTGAATCACCAATAAACATGTGAAAAAGTGTTCAACTTTATTAGTCATCAGGGAAATTAATATTAAAACTACAGTGAACTTCATCATATGCTCCAGGAGAGCTAAAATTAAAAAGTCAGCCCAAACCAAGGGTTGACAATGATGTGAGGCAACTGGAACTTTCATACGCTGGTGGGAGTGGGAGGAGAGTGGGAAGTGTACAACTACTTTAAAAACAGTGTGGCAGCACTTATTAAAGCTGAACATAGGCATATGCTGTGATTCAGCAATCGTGCCCTGAGTCCCAACGTGGAATCTCTGGCCTCTAGTGTCTTTGGCATGGGGGGGCAGCAGGTGGCCTTCAGGACTTTGTGTCACCATCACAGCAGGCCCAGAGTAAGGGTTTACACCATAGCAGTCTCTGGGACAAACCCCGTGCCAAGAACCCCCTGATGAGTGTCTCACCAAGGAGGGGACATGTTCATCCTTTCCTTTGAGATGGTGTTCAGCAGATTGCTGGTCTAGAGGTTGCTTTAATCTCTGACCAGAAATATGTTGGCTATTTCCAGCTCATGAGCATATGGGATGTGGTCTCAGGGACCCTGACAGCCTCTCTGCACAGCATGGACCTTGTGTGACCGAGGCTCCTAAGCCTTTCTCTGTGCCCTCCAGCTGGTCTTACTCCAAAGCCCAGACGGTCACCTTGAAAGCTGACCAGATGTGAGAGGTCCCCTCCTCACTCTATCCTGTCCCTAGTTATCTGGCACATAGAGACAATACATTTCTTGAATTGAAAACTCAACTTAGCTGGCTAGAGGTGGTGTGAAGGGGGAGAGAATGGGGACAATCTCCCATTAGTTGTCCAATGATGGTGATGTCTGTAAGATATGGAAGGAAGAGGATACATTGTTTACTTTGAGGTATATGTGTGAGAGTGTGTGTGTGTGTGTGTGTGTGTGTGTGTGTGTGTGTGTGTGTAAGAGAAGGGGAGGAGAGCCCAGGTTTGTGTATAATAGTCTCATGCCTTTGACCTTGTGAATTCTGTGACTTACAACCTCTTCTTACTCCCTCAGGACTATCTCTGGCCTCAGTGGAAGGCAGGGTTAATCTCTGACAGAGGGAAGAACTTTTCATAATTTTGGTAGGAGCTGAAACAAACAACAGTATTTCCTTAGCAAAGATTCACCCTTTGCGCACAAGAAGAGGGGGGCAGAATAAAGAGTTATGGTGGGCTAAAATAATAAACTGTTTAAATTCAATTATAATACATTCTTACAGTCTTAAGACTCAGTTTTGAGGATGCTTTATTAGATGAGTCTTGGTTTGTGGTTTGAATTACTATATTGCCAGTCCTAATACTTACCTTGAGAGAAAGTCTACTTAAAATGTATCCAGGGCAAAAGACTTGAACAAGAGGGCATTTAAATAGCTAATAAGCATATAAAGATACTCAACCTCATTAGTCATCAGAAAAACTCAAAATTATGGTGCAAAACCAACAACACTCCCAGCAAAACAGTAAAAATGTGGAACAGCCAAACTCTTGTACTCTTAATGTGGGAGTGGAAATTGGTTCAACCACTTGGGAAAAGTGTTTGGCAGTATCTGTGAGTTGAACATACGCCTACTTTATTACCAAGCAGTTACTCTCCCAGGAAAATATCCTGCAGAAATATATACCTGTGTGCAGGAAAAGACATGTACTAGAATGTTCACAGCAGCACTCACTATAAGAGCCCACTAGAAACCACTATCACCAACAGGCAGGATAAATAGCAAGTCCTGCATATACAATATGGGGTCATATGCAACACCAAGATCTCCTGACGGGCAACTATACACAACAACATAGATGAATCTTACAAATGTAACCAGAAAGAAGTCAGATGCAACATTGTACATATTGTATGATTCCATCTCTGTAAAGTTAAACAGTCAGCAGAATTAGTCTATGTTGCCAGAAGTCAAGATAATGGATATCTTTGTGGGGAGATGGGAAGTAATTGGAGGAGAGGCACCCCCCACTCTGTTAACGTTCTGTTTCTTGATGTGGGTGCTGGTTACAGGGGTGTGCTCACTTGGTGATAATTGCTCAAGTTGTATACTTAGGATATGTTAAGTTTTATGTATGTTTATTACACTTAAAGAAAAATTTTGAAAAACCTAAATTCGGAAGACTTCCCCCAGGCAGAGCTCATAGACTTCAGGAGGATGGGGCTGCGGGCTGCACTGGTGAGTAGAAGCAGCCCTCCCAGGGTTCAGCGCTTCACTTGACCTCAGACTTCAGCCAGGGTTGCAGGAGACGGTGTCAGGGGGATTGGGGGTGGGGGAGGGACCCGGAGTGGGCAACCGAGACGCTTTTGGAGGAAGAGTCTGAGGATACCTGAAAATTGCGTTCAAAACGTTGTGTAAGCATGTGCACATGCTCTCCTGGGGGAAGGGTCCACAGTGTTCACCTAGTGGACCGCCCCTCAGTCCCGAAGAGTCTGTGTTGGAGACATCGAAGAGTTGCTTGTCTAGATGAAGGTCCAGGGGTCAAGGAACCCGCATTCTAGTAACTAACCTGGGGCCCGGGCGGTCACTCTCATCTTGGGCCTCGGCTTCTCTGTCCAGTGGGCTCCGGGGTTGCTGTGGTTCGTACCTCCGGGGTGCGGACTACTAGCCCGCGAGCAAAGATCCAGCCTCTCAGTTCCGGGCGCTGGGCAGAGGTGCAGCCGCAGCGAGCCCCTGCGAGCTGTCTGGGAGAGGGGTGGGGGTGTGGCGAGGGCGATGGGCCGGAAGGGCGAACCCTTCGGAGGAGGCGGATCCGCTCCCTCGCGGGCAGGTAAAGTTGGCCGAGGCCCCGAGAGCCGGGTAGGAGTCGCGCGCCGCCGAGGAGAATGAGGCTCGCGGTCTACTCCGTGCTGTGCGCGGGGGCCCTGGGTGAGTGCGCACTGGGAGCCGGGTGGGGGCCGGCCGTTTAGGATGGGACCGGGTGCCAGCCGAGGGTCAGCCACGGCGGGACACTGCACTGTCTCGTCTAGGAGGCTTCGAAGCAACCCAGCGCCTGGCTGGCTCCAAAGTGCCTTCCACCGCCGGTGGTTCATCAGTGCACCTGACCAACTTTCGCCCTTGCAGAAACCCTGCAGGCTAGCGCAGGAGTTCGCAAACTCTGACCAGCTGACCAAATCCCGCCAGCTGCCTGATATACAGCCGAACGAGCTAAGAATGGGTTTTACATTTTTACATGTGTGAAAGAAAATAAAAAGAAAAATAGCTTGACACATAAGAATTATGTGAAATTCAAATGTCAGCGTCCATAAATAAAACTTCATTGCAACACGATCATGCTCATTCAGGTATTTGTCCATGGCTGCTTTCAGGCTTTAAGGGCAGAGTAGAGAGTTGCCACAAAGACTGTATGGCCCACAAAGCTAGTAATTGCCTAGCTAGCCCAGTACAGAAAAAGTTCATGACCCCTGGCCTGGAGGCTGTTCGTCCAGTTTACAGTGAAGGAAACAGGGTCAGAGGAGAGAAGGGATTTTTTCCGAGGGCTCAAGGACTATTATTAAGAGGGGGAGGGGCACATCAGGTAAGCTTGTCATGTCAGGTATCTAACCAGAAGGATCTTTCCTGCTCTGAACTGTACAATGCCTCCCATCCCGACTACACACTAGGCAGGTGGAGGAATATAGGGGAGAAACAATCACCCTAGAATGGAATCCACCTGCCACTCGGTGCCATGTGACTGGGTGGTCCCTTGCCCTCCTCTCTGAGCTGATTTCCTCCTCAGTTCAGTAGAAATTACTTTTTCACAGCAAACACACAGTTGCTGTGAAAGTGACATGAAGTCATGTACCTAAGGGCAGAGCTGTAGGCACAGGTGAGTTATCACTGGAAAAAAAATCCTGCACGTAAATGTAGGGGACCCCGTCGGGGGGCTGTCAGGGCTCTTGGCTGGGTAACTGTAAGGAAGGTAATGGTGCAAAGTCACTAACCTCATGCAGGTGGAGACCCCTGCCTGGCGGGACAACTGGGTTCTGTCCAGCCCTGATTCTGTCAGGTCTCAGGCTGTCTTAAATCATTTCTGGGGTAGGGTATCTATCATGGGGGGAGGCATAACCTGGGCTGAGCAGAAGAAGGCAGGAAAGGCAAGGAGTGCTTTCAGGGATGGGGGTGGCCCTCCTTGGCCCAGTGCTGCCACCTAGGGCCACACGGGGAGCTCTGATGGGGCTGGGGAAGGCTGGCAATGTTGCTACAGCTGTGGTCCAACTATGGCTGCAGAAAATCCAGAGTGCAGCCCCCTGGCCTCTCCCGTATTCTTCCTGAACAGGGCTTCTGTTGTTTGTTCTTCCCCCATCCCCTCTCTTGGCAGTGTCAGGCACTGACCAAAAGTTCACTTTCCCAGTCGGCTCTGTGTTTACTAAACAGAGGCAAGAGCTGCCTCTCCCTGGCCCTCCGCCCACTCCATCCCAACATTCCTTCTCTCTTGGCCACTGGACAAGGCTGGAATCGAGGACGTGCTTTCTTCAAAGCTCAGTGTTCTCTTCCTATAAAAACCCTTCTGGTGGCAGATGACAGGAATGTAACCAAACTAGCTTAAACTAAAAGTGTCAGAGGAGTGGGAATGGTGATCAGTAGGCCTTGCAAGAGCCAAGAACCAGGGGCTCAGTACAGCCTGTACCTCCACCTTGGCTGCCACCTCCTTTCTCTACCTTTTGCTCTTCCGGGGAAGAGATTTCTCCACGCAGTGAGCATGTGGCCACCAGCAGCTTTTCCCTTCTAGAGCAGATTGAAATATTCACAGTGGGCTCTGATTGCCCCTTCTTGAAATTGTCACATAGTTGGATGGAGTGTTGTTGATGGCTGGCCTAGTTTAGGTTACTTGACTCCATTGACACTTAGCTTGCTTGCACACACTCTTTCTTTTTAAAATCATTTTTATTGAAGCATAACTTACTTTTAATAAAATGGTCTCCTACAAGTATACATACAGTTCAATGAATTTCAAGAAATATGCCTACCCCCATAACTACCACCACAATCAAAATATAGAACATTTCCATCACTCCCAAACTGTCCCCTACCCCTTCCCTGTCATTCGCATTTTTTCCCACTTTAGGTAAGTTTTTCCTTTTCTAGGATTTCATGTAAATGGAATCATGCACTACATAGTCTTTTGTAACTGGCTTGTTTCATTCAGCACAATTGTTTAGAGATTTATCCACATTGTTGTATGTATCAAAGTTCATTCCTTTTTATCGCTGAGTAGTATTCCATGGTATGACTTTATCACAGTTTGTTTTCCATTCATTTGTTAGTGGATGTTTAGGTTGTCTCCAGTTTGGGATATTATGACTAAAGCTGCTATGAATGTTAGTGTACAAGTCTTTGGGTGGACATATATTTTCATTTGTTTTGGGTAAATATCTAGGAGTAGCATTGCTGGGTCATAATGGTAACTTGTTAAGAAAATGTCAAACTTTTTTGAGTAGTTGTACCATTTTCCATTCCCACCCACAATATGATAATTTCAGTTGCTCCACATCCCGCTAACACTTGGTGTTGTCAATATTTTCACATTTAGCCATTCTGATAGGTGTGTGTACTACCTCACAATGGTTTTAAATTGCATTTCCCTGATGAGTAATAATGTTGTAGCTTAGCTTTCCATTTTCTTTTTTTTTAATTAATTATTTTTTTTTGAATTTTTGAATTCTATTTTTGTAAACAGCAGGTTCTTATTAGTTATCCATTTTATACATATTAGTGTATATATGTCAATCCCAATCTCCCAATTCATCACATCACCAATAAAATAATTAATTTTATTTATTTATTTTTGGCTGTGCTGGGTCTTTGTTGCGGCACATGGGCTTTCTCTAGTTATGGTGAGCGGGGGCTACTCTTTGTTGCCATGCGCGAGCTTCTCATTTCAGTGGCTTCTCGTGTTTCAGAGCACAGGCTCTAGTCTCGCTGGCTCAGTAGTTGTGGCGCATGGGCTTAGTTTCTCCACGGCATCTGGGATCTTCCTGGACCAGGGCTCAAACCCGTGTCCCCTGCATTGGCAGGCGGATTCACTGTGCCACCAGGGAAGCCCTCCATTTTCTAAATGATACCTTCTGAAGAGCAGATGTTTTACATTTTGATCAGGTTCCCTTACCTAATTTTTATTTTTTGTTATTATGTTTTGTGTCCTCTCTAAAAATATTGATATAATTGGCTACCCCCAAAGTTGCAATAGTTTCCTCTTTGTTTTATTTTAGAAGTTTTATAGCTTCAGCTTTTATGTTTTGGTCTATGATACATTTTTAGTTAATTTTTGTGTATGGTATAAAGTAAGAGTTGGGATTCACTTTTCTCATATGGATATCCAGTTATTCCAGGACTTGTTTTCGAAAAAAATATCCTTTCTTCACTGAATTACCTTGGCAGCTTTGTTGAAAATCTACTGACCCTATATATATGGGTCAATTTCTAGACTCTCTGTTCTGTTACATTAAGCTTTATATCTCTCCTTGTGGCAATATCACACTGTCTTGGTTACCGTAGCTTTATAATAAGTCTTGAAATCAGGTAGTATAAATCCTCCAACTCTATTGTACTACTTCAATGTTGGTTTGGCCATTTAGATCTTTTGCATATCCAAACACAATTTTGAATCAGGTTATCAAATTCTATAAAAAACAATTAGGCTTAGATTATTATTGAGATAGCATTTAATTTATAGATTATTTTGAGGCTTGGCATCTTAACAATATTGAGTTTTCTAATCCATGAACATTCTATATCTATTTATTTAGGTCTTCTTTCATTTATCTTGGAAATTTTTTGTAGTTTTCATGTACAGTTCTTGTTCATAATTTGTTAAATGTATCCCTAATATTTCATATATATATCTATTTTAGATTTTTTTTCTTATTTTCTTTCATTTTTCTTGGCTGTATCAGGTCTTAGTTGTGGAACGCTGGATCTTCGTTGAGGCATATGGGATCTTTCGTTGCGGCACGGGCTCTTTGTTGTGGTGCGCAGGCTTCTCTCTACTTGTGGCATGCAGGTTTTTCTCTCTTTCGTTGTGGTGCGCAGGCTCCAGAGCGCGTGGGCTCTGTAGTTGGCGGCAGGTGGGCTCTCTTGTTGAGGCATGTGAGCTCAGTAGTTGTGGCACAAGGGCTTAGTTGCCCCGCGGCATGTGGGATCTTAGTTCCTCCACCAGGAATGGAACCTGTGTCCCCTGCATTGGAAGGTGGGTTTTTTTTTACCACTGGACCACCAGGGAAGTTCTGATATTTCATATCTTTGAAAGCCATTGTAAGTATTATTATTTATTTATTTATTTATTTATTTTTTGCGGTACGCGGGCCTCTCTCTGTTGTGGCCTCTCCCGTTGCGGAGCACAGGCTACGGACGCACAGGCTCAGCGGCCATGGCTCACGGGCCCAGCCGCTCCGCTGCACGTGGGATCTTCCCGGACCTGGGCACGAACCTGCGTCCCCTGCATCGGCAGGCGGACTCTCAACCACGGCGCCACCAGGGAAGCCCGTAAGTAGTATTTTTAAAGTTTCATTTTACAGTTTTTTCTTTTTAGCTTTGTAGAGATTCAACTGATTTTAGCGCTTTGACCTCAGATCCTAAGACCTTTCTAAATCATTTATTCCTTAAAATTTTCTGTGTAGAGAAACATGTTATCTGTGAATATAGACAATTTTCTATCTTCTTTTCCAACCTGTATGCCTTTTGTTTCTCTTTTGAGCTTTGTTAAAATGGTTAAGACCTCTAATACAGTGTTAAACAGAAGTGAAGAGAATGTCAATCTTTGCCTTGTTTCTGACCTGAAGGGGAAAGCATTCAGTCTTTCACCATTAGGTATAATATTAACTGTGGGGTTTTTTGTAGATGTTCTTTATCAGGTTGAGGACATTCCTTTCTATTCTTACTTTGCTTGGAATTTTGAATTGGCAAGTGCCTTTTCTGTTCTATAGAGATAATCGTATGAATTTTTCTGTTTTATTCTGTAATATGGTGAGCTATACTGATTAGTTTTTGCACATTAATTCAACTTCACATTCCTGGACAAGGGATAAACCTGTGTGTGTGTGTGTGTGTGTGTGTGTGTGTGTGTGTGTGTGTTCATGTACTTAAGAATTTTTTTTTGGCTGCGTTTGATTTGTTAATATTTTGTAAATGATTTTTGTGTCTATGTTCATGGGGGATATTTGGTTGTAGTTTTCTTTACTTATAATGTCTTTGTTTGGATTTGGTATCAGGTTAATGCTGGCCTTAGAAAATGAGTTAGGAGTATTACTTTCTCCTTTACTTTATAAGATAGTTTTTGCCACATTGGTGTTATTTCTGTTAAGTGTTTGATAGATTTCATGAGTGTAACCACTTGGGTCTGGAACTTCCTTTAACATTCATTATAGTGCAAGTTTGCTGTACCCAAATTCTCCCAACATTTGTTTGTCTGGAAAAGTTTATTTTTGCCTTCAGTTCTGAAAGTTATTTTCATTGGTTTTAGATTTCTAGGTTAGCAAGTTATTTTTCTTTTAGCACTTTAAGGATATTCCATTGTCTATGACTTGTGTGGTTTCTGACAAAAAGTCTGAGATATTTATTGTCTTTGCTCCTCTGTACCTAATTTTGTCTCTTTTCTCTGGTTGCTTTAGAACTGGGAGTTTGTAGTTTTCATAATATTAGGAAAAATTCTGGCCAAATCTTTCTTCACATATTTTTTTCTTGCCCCTTCCCCCCTTTTTTATCCTGGACTCCAGTTACACATATGTTAGATCACTTGATACTGTATGACAAGTCACTGAGGCTCTGCTCATTTGTTTTTCTATCTTTCTTTCTCTCTGCTTCATTTTAGATAGTTTGTAGTAATGTCTTCTAGATCATCTTTTTTCTTCCGCATATCTAATCAGCTGTTAATCTCATCCACTGGAATTTTTATTTCAGATATTCTATTTTTCATTTATAGGAATTCTTTTTGGCTCCTTACATCTTATATTTGTATCCTCATTATGCTCATGTTTTTCTTTTCTTGGGGGTAGGGTTCACTATTTACTTATGGCAAATATTCCACATCCATGATCCTCTCCAGTCAGAAGTTCTTTGAGAGGATGCCATGGGCCTTGGCCAGTCGGAGAATGGCATCATCTGACTCTCCCATCCTGTGAATGGCCCCACAGATAGCCTAGGTTTTGAACTGGGTGTTGAACCTGCCTGTTACTTTGTTAACCTCAGCCAAGTTCACCTGGACTGACGCGTGGTCTTTGGCGCCGATGATGCAGTTGCTGGCAGAGTATTTCTGCGGCAAATACAGGTCCACGAACTCTCTGGCATCATTTTGCATGTTGAGGGCATGTCTGGTGGCACCACAACAAGCATGGGAGCAGAAAGGAAGCGCCGCATCCCCCAGCAGCACTGATGTTCATGTTTTTCTTTAGTGCTCCGAGCATACTTATAACATTTAAAATAGCTGTTTTAAAGCTATTTTCTGTTAATTTCCTCATCTCTTTCATTTCTGGTTCTGATTGTATTGACTGATTTTCCTCCTGGTTATGGATTACATTTTCCTGCACCTTCACTTGTGTATTAATTTTATTGGTTGCTGGATACTGTGAATTTTACCTTGCTGAGTACTGTATTTTGGTTTTTGCTTTTTTTTTTTTAATTTAAGGAGTGTCAACCTTTTTTTCTGACAGGCACTCATAATGTCTTCAGATCAGCTTAACCTTCTCAAGACTATTTTTCAAGATGTTTAGGCAGTGTCTAGAATACCCTTCTTTCTAGATCTAGTTTAGCTTACTTATGGAATCTTTCATAAATGTACTATTTATTCAATAAGATTTTCTCCACTCTGAATGGTGGGAACCCAAATGATTCCTAACCCCATTTGAGTTCTGAGAAATGTTTGGTTTAGGCTCCCTATTAAATTTTCTTTCCCTAGCAGTTGTCCTTGCCTGGCCTCCACAATGCTCAAATTGATATTTAGCCAGAATCTCCAAGGTATGACAATTCTGGATCTCAATCTCTCTTCTCTTTCTCCTCTCTTTTTGCATTCCCTGCTCTTTGGTACCCTGTGCTGCACATTCTAATTGCCTCCACCTTACCAAACTATGGTCTCTGTCTCCTCAACTTGGGGTGACCATCGGGCTGTTTCTTTTCTCTTCTCTGCCCTGCTATCTGGACATTTTGTCCAGGAAGAAAGCTAGTGTGATTACAGGGCTTACTTTATTTGTTTCCCTTCTCTCGGGGATCACAGTCCTGCACTTCCTGTTGTCCAATGTGTTAAAACATTTTTTTTGTATGTTTTTCCCCAGGTTTTTTTTTTTTTCTCACCTGTTTAAAGTGCTAGGGCAAGTCCCATATCAGTTATTTCTCATAGGTGGAAATAGAAGCCCATCCTGGTTTGATTTTTTGTTTGTTTGTTTTATGTTTTATTTGTTTTGCATTTGTTTAGTTCCCTGCTTTAGTACCATGTTTTTGTCCAGACTTTAGCGTTTCCCCTAATGATGTGAATATCATTCACCCTATTTTATACTCACACTGAATGAACTAGTGATTACCACTGGGGAGAGGGAGGGGATGAGGGGCAATATATAGGTAGGAGAGGGAATAAAAGGTTATTATAGAATTATATGAAATTATCTGTGTGAAACTTTTGGAAATTGTAAAGCACGGTAGAATTTAAAGAATCTTTCATTCAATAATAAATAAATAAATAATTTAAAAACATCAGAAATTCAAAAGCTACAGTTTTAATCATTTGACCATAAGCACAGGTGACTGAAAATAGACTTTCAAAAAGGCTTTCTCAGTAAGTGCAAACCTTTGGAAAAAAAAAAAACTGCAATTGTATACAGTGGCTCTTTGTGTAACTTAACCTGCTTACAAAGCTATTTTCATTTATAGAGTTGTATTGTCTCTACAGTTATCAGTCATTTCTAAGAGCAGAAACGTTTTAAGAATCTGTATTGGCAAGCAGAGTAAACATGCTTTGAAAGGCTCAAAGTGCAATATGAGCTATTACTCCACACACTTCTATTCTGCGCAAGGGCATCTGTCCTGACAGCTCCATTCTCTCACTGGCTCTTCTACCCTGGCGGCTACTATCGAAGACCTGTTCAAAACAGAGCTGAAGCACTCCATTTGTCACTCCCTGTCTTTGGTATGGGATTCTCTCTAAGGAAATTTGACATCTCCTGTCCCATTTATTTTGATATTTCCTACTTGCAGACAGTTAAAACACAATACAGGCTTTGGAGTCAAACAGACCTGGGTGTTTCAAGTATTAGCTTCATCTCAAGTTATTTGATGTCTCTGACAGTTTTTTTTGTTTGCTTGTTTAAATTCATCTACAAAATGGGAACACCAGTATTTAACCAGCAGGACAATTGTGGGCACTCGAGGAGGGTCATGTGCCTGGCCTGACACACAGGGCCTTCTCAAAAATTCATAGCTGTGACTGCTGTTACTTGCATCTGCTAGATTTCATCTAAGATGACATTTTGCTCAAATACCACAGTTCTGTAAACAGCATTTTGCCTTTGCATTATTGTTAACACTAATTACTACAGCCTAAAGTGCCAGTGAAATGAACAGACACTGATTTTAATGCCCCAGCAGTTACTACCATGTAAGGTTAGAGTATCTAATGCCAAGACAAAGATTAAATCATTAGGCCCAAATCTTCCTTCCCATAATGCTATTTTCTTTTTTGGTGTGAAATTCACTAAAATGAAATTAGTCATTTAAAAGTGTACAATTCAGTGGTATTTAGTATGTTCACAGGGTTATGCAACTACCACCTCTATCTAGTTCCACCATAGTTCCAACACCCCAAGAGAGCATCCTGTACGCATCCTCCTCTTCCCCAGCCCCTGGCCACCACCAATTTGCTTTCTGCCTCTGTAGATTTACTTATTCTAGATATTTCATATAAATGGAGTCATATAATGTGTGGCCTCTTGTGTCTGGCTTCTTTCATTTAACGTATTATTTTTGAGCTTTATCAGTGCTGTAGCATGTAGCAGTACTTTACTCTTTTCACGGTAGATTATATTCCATTTTGTGGATGTACTATATTTTGCTTATCAATTCATTCATTGCTGTGCATTTGGGTTGTTTCCACCTTTTTTGACCATTGTGAAAAGTGCTGCTCTGAATATTTGTATATATGTATTTGAGTATCTGTTTTCAATTCTTTTGGGTATATACTTATGAGTGGAATTTCTGGGTCATATGATAATTCTGTATTTAACTTTTGGGGGATGCTTTGGCTTTTTTCTCCAAGGGAAAAGGCACAACCAGAGAAATGGGACCTGAGAATTTATGTGGGCCAGGCAGCCAGTCCAATGTGTGTCTACCCCTCTCAGCCAACCCTTGACCTTGTCTTTACCTTCTTCTTACAGCAGAGAAAGGTGAGTGCTGTGGGTCACTTACACCCCTGGCCTGTCTCCCGTAGGGCTGTTTCTGGCTGTCCCTGAAAAAACTGTGAGATGGTGCACTATCTCAAGTCATGAGGCCAATAAATGCTACAGCTTCCGTGACAACATGAATAATGTCCTTTCAGTGGAGGGTCCTCATGTCACCTGTGTGGAGAGAACCTCTTACCTTGAGTGCATCAAGGCCATTGTGGTAAGTCACTGCTGCCTAAGAAGAGTGGAAGAAAATCCATACTTTCTCCTTCTTTTTTTGTACTTGTTATAGTTTATTGCTTCAGAACAACTTTCTCTCTAGCAAGGAACTAGACCATGCTTTAGAGGAGAAAGAAATAAGCTAAAGACTTGAAAGTACAGAGACTATGTGTAGATGAAAATATAGGTGCTCAACATTCATTAATAGTGAAAACAACAATAATAATAATTAAACAACTGATAGAGAAGGATTCAGTGAAAATGGCCACGGTAAAGCAAAGCCAGAATTGCACTGAAAGAGAAATCTATAAAGACTCAGAAATAAACAAGAAGCTGTAGTATCACTATTATTACTTAATATTGTTTTTGGAATTTCCTAGTAATGCAATGATATAAAATACATATGAGATAGAAACAAACAAAATATCAATATTTTCAGATGCTTGCATGCCTAGAAAGTACAATGGAATCAAGAGAAATGTTACCATAATTATTAATGAAAAAATTAGTTTGGTAAAAGATAAATATATCACAATTAATGTCATTTTCATATATCAACAGTCACTAGTTGGGGAAAAATAACCTCAAATTGTGATCTCATTTACATTTAAAATGATATACAGAAAAATGTTGCAGGGAAAAAATCATATGAGAGATCCGCAAGATTATTATAAATGTAATACAAAAGTCTGAGACAAATGAACAGTACTTATTAATAAATTAAAACATATGCCATATTCCCAGACAGGAAGACTAAACTTCATATATGTGCACATTTTCCCAAAGTTAATTCATAAATTTAATATAATTGTTATCAAAATTATATTATAAAATTTAAAAAGTCAGTAAAATAAGTTTACAATTCTTAAGAAGAAATATGGGTGAGAATATAAAATAGTATTATGAAAAATAAAATGAGCTGGGGAGTAGCTGAGGCCTGCCTGAAACTATAACATATTTAATAACAGCATTACAAAGAACAGGGTCCTCGGACAGATGTAGAATATCTGGAAGAGAACAAAATTCAGACATACTCCGAGCTTTCTATACATACATCCATCTGTCTAATTATCTACATGATATGATGTAGATGCAAACTATGATGAATGTCCAACACTAAGGCAGTCTGGTCCTAGGCTTAATGGTTACATACACATAGATTTAGATATTGTATGATAAGGCATACTTTCCAAACAAATGTCTGAGAAAGGATTCTTTAGTTGGACAACTGGATAGCCATTTAGAAATAAAATCAAGTGAGATTTTTAATCCATTTACCAAAATAAACTCCCAGCTTGACTCAATTTGACTAATGTAGATAGATATAAAAAGATAAATCACAGAAGTAGACAAATTTAGAAATGTAAAAATTTTAAGTCTCTGACAAAGGAAAAAAATTAAAGCCCTAAGCATACAGAAAAATATATTCACATCAGCTATAACGAAACAGTGTAGTGTAAAAGCTATGTAAAGATGTCATTTAAATTTATAAGAAATGCTTAAGAATAACAAGCTATAAACAAACTACTCACAGAAATGACAACTAATAGATGATACAAGTAAGGAAAGGAAAATGTTCATCCTTTATAATAATCAAAGGATGCAAATAAAACCACCTTAAGGTAGCAGTTTATATCTCGTAATGTGATAACATTTCTTAAATGATAGTATTTCTTGCCAGTAGTTTTGCGTGAAATTGGTATGTATTGCTATGGGCATTAGAAATTATAAATTTCTACATCATTTCTGGAGAAAAATTTGGAAATATTCAGTAAGGGTCATAAAGATGTACACAAACTTTATTTATTTTCTCTAATTCATTCATATTTATATATGACCTTATGCAATTGTGGGACCTGGTTAAGAGATATCTGTAAGACTATTGTCTTTGCATCTGATACTGGAACTTGAGGAGGAGGTGGGCAGGAGGGGGAAGATGTGTGAAAAGGAGGAAAGACTGAGAACCATCTAGAACCTCAGTCATGAGCTGGAGCCCATGGGGATGGACTGAAACCTGTTCTTGTTGCTTCTGACCTTGATGGTGTTCACAAGGCCTTCTTGTCTTTTACCTTTATACTAAATCCCTCCTTTTCTTAAATTGGTTTCTGATACATGCAACCAACAGAATACTAACTTGATATATGTATATACATATGTATACATATACTTATATATGAATACACATTGTAAAATATATGTAAGAAAAAATGAGATGGAGTAAAGGGAGGCAAGTATACAGAAATGTAGTATTAAATTTATAAAAAGCCAAATTACTTTAAATGTCAATTAAGAAATGAATAAAAAGCACTATTTACAATAGCCAAGATACAAAAGCAACCTCAGTGTCCATCAGTAGATGAATGGATAAAGAAGATGTGGTGTATATATACAATGGAATATTACCCATAAAAAAGAATGAAATCTTGCCATTTGTGACAACATGGGTGGACCCAGAAGGTATTATACTAAGTGAAATAAGTCAGACAGAGAAAGGACAAATGCTGTATGATTTTACTTATATGTGGACTCTAAAAGACAAAACAAATGAACAAATATAACAAAACAGAAACAGAGTCATAGATACAGAGAACGGGTGGTTGCCGGAGGGGAGATGGGTAGGAGGAGGAAAGATATAGGTGGGGGAGATTGAGAGGTACAGACTTCCAGTTGAAAAAAAAAGATTTCCATGAGGAAATGAGGGGTAGGGAATAATCCAACCTCATTTTTGAGAAGAGGCTGTGAAGTTACTGCTTCTCTCAGGGAGGAAGGAATTCTTGGCTGAGAGATCCTTGAAGAGGGAATCCAGACTCAAGAGTGCAAACCATGACTTCTTATGGATGGAAATATTCTACAACTCATTCACTCAATTCAACATTTATTGGACACCTACTGGTAGTCGGTGCTGGGATTTGGCAGGATAAAACAACACAGTAACATCCCCACCCTGGAGGAGGCTGCATTTCAAAGGGGAGGACAAACAATAAATAAATGTTTGTCAGATGGTTGATAAGGGCTCAGGAGAGAAACAGAGGGCTTCCAGCATTTATGAGGTGGTAGTTTTAAGAGCACAGTCGGAGGAAAGCTCACTGCGAAGGCTTTTGAGCCAACACTAGGGAGGCGGAGGAGGTCTGAGCCATACCAAGTATCCATGGCGATACTTGTCAAGTGTCCCTGGCAGAGGGTTAGGTGAGTCTTCCTCAGAGGTGAGGGGCTTCATTCATGTCTGGCCTTTTCTCTTTCAGGCAAACAAAGCAGATGCTGTGACCATTGATGGAGGTTTGGTGTTTGAGGCAGGCCTGGCCCCCTACAACCTGAAGCCCGTCGTGGCAGAATTCTACGGGTCAAAAGATGGTGCGTCTTCCACGGGGACCCAGGTCTCTGTTCTGACACAGCAGCCACAGCAGAAGGCAGGGACTCTGTTGGCATTACACTTGCAGGGAACAAAGCTGCTGGAGTTCTCTAGACTGTGAGAGGCTGTTACCTCCGCTAACTCATGGGGGCTGGGATCTTGGCTCTTTCTGGGAAGCTGTGAACTCTGAGCATCCTGATGGGAATGCTGCTTGTGCTGCTGAGTGAGAGCGGGCATGTTGTCCAGAGTCCACTGCCCGCCCGGTGGGGTCGCCCATCTCTGGAGACACACAGACCTGGACAGCCTCTCCGTGTGCCAAGTCCTCTGCAGTTGCTAGAGAACACAGTTTGAAGAATGGGGTTTGGGGAGGCGAAGAATGGGGTGCCTGCCATATTTGTCCATGAGTGTCACCAGTGTGTGTGTGAGCACGGTCTGTCTCAATTTGAGTCCAGCTTGCAGGGCCCTGGCGAAACCCTGGAGACGCCCTCCATACCTTCCCCCCACACCTTCATCTTCGTGCCCAGGCTGCAGACAGAGAAGGGAGAAGAGCCCGTGGGGAGAAACAGTAAATCTCAATGACTGGGAGCTGCAGGCCCTGTAATAGCTGGTGCAGAAAAAGAACTCAAGTGTATTGCCTTGAAGAGGGGCAGTTTCCTTTCTTCTGTCAATCAAGGGCCTTTCCCTTTCCTTTTCTGCCTGCTTACCAGGAGATGTTGCAGGTCCTAGGATCCCCCCAAGTTCCTTTGCACACACTCTGTAAGATGAGTGGCAATGATGTGGCATCTTCCTTTGGCCCGTCTTTCTCTGCTCCTTTTCAGATCCACAGACTCACCATTATGTTGTAGCCGTGGTGAAGAAGGGCAGTGATTTCCAGCTGAACCAGCTCCAAGGCAAGAAGTCCTGCCACACAGGCCTGGGATGGTCTCCTGGGTGGAACATCCCCATCGGGATACTTCTTCCCTCTGACTTGGTTGAAAAAGGTAAGCTGGCTGGGACGGGGTGCCCTGAGGCAGGGCTCCTACTCCCAGCACCCACGTGGATTCTATTGGGGCCTTACGAACACTAACAGGCGTACAGGTTTCATAAACTCCAAGATGGGGACAACCTGCTTTAAACGTGTGCTGTCTGGGTTTGCTGCACCAGCGAGCCTTGGGAACTGGCAGCTGAGTCTTTCCTTCTCTCAGCAAAGGAACCCCGGTCTCTGAGCTCCTGGCAGCCCCACATTCACGGTAATCCCAGCAGTTTGGCTTGATAAGGGCCATCGTGGAGGCTGATGAGAAAGGGGAACTGCCTTCCAGCTGCCCAGGAAGGCTCACTGGGGATGATCGCCATACCGCCAGCAGTCAGGCCTCAGTGCTGTGGGTGAGGGCTTGGGATGAAGGCGAGAGGGGATGAGTGGACCAGAACTATGATTTTTTGTGTACTCCAGTCTCTTGTTCAGTTCCGATGAGTCATGGTGAGCCTAGGGTGCCTTTTCAGCCCCTGAAAGATGACAGCCAAATTTTCTGTGCTCTGCAAAATTGTGTCTTTTTGAGCCCTGCCGACTCTGCAGCATTTATGTTTCACCTGTGTTTGGGGCTGCAGAGGTCAGATGGGGTGCTGCAGCCTGGGCCACAGCTCTGGCTATGTTTGCCCTTTCTTGGGATTCCTGCTTGCCCCGGTGTCAGATGCTGTGGGACGTCTGTCTGGGCGGTTATGATGTGGCTGTTGGCACACCCCCGAGCCCATGAGGCAAGTTAATCCAACCCCCTCCCATGAGTTCCTGGAAGAGGGATCCCCGGGAGCCACCACAGACCCTGGATCAGAAGAGGAGAGGGGTGGGTGGGACCACGTCCTGAGATAAGGAAGGGCTGTCGGGGGTTCCTGCGTGTTTAGAGTCCTGCGGCCTCCCCCACCACCCCCGAGCCTCCGTGTTGGTGAGCTAACCAGGTGAGTGGTGCTGGGGCTGCAGCTTGGGTCAGTGCAGCTCAGCAGTTTTCGCACCCTGCAGGGGACAGGCTGGGAAGCTTCTTTTGGGCTGGAGCCCCGGGACCACGCGTGAGCCAGCCACGCCCTCAGACCCGGGCACTGTCGGCCACCTCTGCACACCCACTTCCTCATGACAGTCCCAGGCAGTGCATGCAGACCTCTGGGCTCTCACATACGGACACACACACACACACACACACACACACACGCATGCGTGACCAAGGGGCCCCGGCAGCTCATGCCCTGAGGTCCGTGTGTCTCCGTGTTGAGCAGCAGCGGCTAAGTTCTTCGCGGACAGCTGCGTCCCCTGTGCGGATCAGACGGCTTTCCCCAAACTGTGCCAACTGTGTGCGGGGAAGGGGACCGACAAGTGCGCCTGCAACTCCCATGAACCGTACTTCGGCTACTCAGGGGCCTTCAAGTGAGTGGGGCCCCCTTGCTCCTCTTCCTCACTCTGATGATGGGGAAACTAAGGCACAGGGAGTGGACGGGGCCTGCCCCAGACCACCTAGAGTGTCGGTGTGAAACACAGGGTCTCGAGTGCCTCCCACGGCCCACCCTCGTTCCTGCCCGTCCTGAGGGGCAGTCTTCTGTGGGGGAGCCCCGCTCGTCTCCCCAGATGGAGGGGTCTGGACCAGGGAGGTTTCTGGGATCCATGGACACAGGCTTGGACTCCCAGCTGGGCCAAGGGCTGGGAACCCTCCCCTACACCAGCTGCTTCTCTCTACCTGAGTATCTCTGTGTCAGGGACGCATGCTGCTTCTCCCCACCTCCCTCTCAGCCCCCTGCCTGCAGGCACCTCTCCATACTCCACGCCCTGCAAAAGACATAGCTGCTGCTCAAAACCAGAGCAAAACTGGCCGGGAGTCCAAGCCTGTCTAGAGTTTTTAACCTCTATGTAAAAGGCTTTAAACCTTTTTTTTTTTTTTTTTTAATCTGTTGCTTTTGGCTGCCTTCGAAGAGGAAGGTGGTGGGTTCCTCTTTTGCAGCCTCCCTCCCCAGAGTTGCCTGGGATGTAGCTTAGGGGGCTCCTGCTTGCTTCAGACCTGGCTTGGCTGTGGGGATTCAAAGGGTCTTCAGACAGGGCCATCACCTCTGTGAGGACGGACTGAAGCCTGGGAAACTGTGGGTGAAGCCCTGTTAGCCAGTGGCCCGGGGCAGAGCCTGGGGAGGGGGGTACTGCGGGAGGGGCGAGACTGTGCTGTGGACAGCGCCTGACCACAGCTGTCCTGGTCCTCAGGTGTCTTCAGGACAGTGTGGGGGACGTGAGCTTCGTGAGGCACATGACGGTGTTTGGTAAGTGCCGGATGGAGGAAGAATCCTGCGGGCCACCCTCTGGCCAGAGGAACTCATTCCTTCCTGAGCCGCCTTACATCTAGAGATGGGTGGTGCTAAGATCTTAATGAAATAGGAGAGTTTCTGTATAAAAAACACTTCCACTATTTGTACTTTGTTTAGTGCTCAGTTTGTTCAGTCTATAAATCTACCAAACAAATCTGAGCATTTAAGCATTACTTACCAACTAATAAAACAAGTTTTAATAATCAGATTCTCTTAGTCACTGGAATACCAGTTTCCGATCTAATCACTTTCTCCTGAATACTTCATTATGAAGGGCTCCTAAATGCTTTAATCACCTTAAACAAACACAGATTATTATAATGATTTCAGAACTTATTAGCACATCTATAATTAAATCTGTTGCAAAAGCATTACTACCATGGACAAAGATGTATTTCTATGTTAAAAAAAAAAAAAAACCTTCCAGAGTTTTGGGCAGTTTATCAGAAACAAACAAAATAATATTTCAGACAAGTTCAGTTTACAGATTCTGGGTTTTATAACCAATTAAATTTCTGTTAGATACAAAACACACTTGTATCACTTAGGATGTTTAAACAAGAGATGTGTATTTTATGCTAGGTTCATTTTTTAAAATGTGTCTGCCACCTCAAGGAGAATTTTGAGCCCTCACTTTTTCCAGGGGCCTTGGTTCCTCGTAGCCTGGTGTCTTTCCCTGACATGGAGCAGAAGTGTAGTGGCTTTGTTCCCTTGCTCAGCTGTTCACAATTCACTGTCCCCTCATTATCACACACTGACCTGGTTTGCTAGCATTTTGGCAATTCATGTGTATCTTATCATCAATAATTTTAATTAGTGGTGTCATCTATGGGTTTTGTCTCCCAGAATCAAGTTGTTCCCGATAGCCGTCATTGTTATTTCCTCTGGCTGCTCAAGTTGGCACAGTTAGGCCAATGGGTAGCATCTTCTAATGCTCACCCTGGAGAACTGAAAACATCCTCACTTTCTGAAAACAACCAATTGTCCGAGACCATCCCAATTTCCCTTTGCTGAAAGTCACATGTCCACTATTATATAAGATCCCTCATTGTCTTTTAAGCAGAAGTTTCTGAGTTTCATTGTCCTAGCTTGGCGCTGTGTCAGCCACAGACTAACTCAGACTTTGATGAGTTCCCTTAACCCTCTTAGCCTCAGTCTCCTCATCTCTAGAATAGGATAATCTGGATAATCTACCAGCCTCCCCCAGTTGTTATGAGGATTAAACGAGACAGAGCATGGAGAGCCTTCAGGTCAGTCTTTGGTGTGCTGTGAGCTCTCAGAAAACATTTGCTGTCATCATCCTTGTTAGCAGAGGCTTGGGCTGAGCATGCCTCCCAGCCCTGGGTCTCTCTGCAGTGAGAATGTGTCATTTCATCTCCTGAGGGCTCAGCATCCTCACCTGTATAAAATGTATTTGGAAAAGATTCTCTTTTAGTCCTCCTCAGGCTGTTAAAAAATGATTAAAGAAGACAGTTTAGGTGATACAAACTTCAACACTTCTTGAAGTGGGCAGTCTCCATTCAGAGAACTGCAGAATAGGGCAGAAGGCAGGAAGCTTTGATAGGGTAAAGAACAACTAAGAGAAAAATAGATAATATCTGATTGGCTGGGGCCACATTGCCAAGGGTGAGAAGGAAGAAGGAAGGAAGTATAGACCCAGAGTTGGCTTGGCACTGGGGGCCTGGCTGACTGGATAGACTGTGTTTCTGGTCAGGCAGAACATTTACAGGCACAGGAAGTTATCTAAGTTTCAGTGGTGACCTGGCATCCCAGGCAGGAGCGGCTCCATCTTGGGCTTAGAAAGTTATTTCAACAAATCCCCAAACAATCTGGGATACAGGGAGGGGCAGGGACCACACCTCTTTCTCTGCCTGCCGTCGGCTCATGTGGGCTTCCCTCCACAGAGAACCTGGCTGACAAGGCTGACAGGGACGAGTATGAGCTGCTCTGCAGGGACAACACCCGGGGGCCTGTGGACGAGTACAAGAGGTGCCACCTGGCCCGGGTCCCTTCCCACGCTGTCGTGGCACGAAGCATGGGCGGCAAGGAGGACTTGATCTGGGAGCTTCTCAACCTGGCCCAGGTAGCCCCACCCACCATCCTCCCCTCCTGCGTAGGGGTCTCTGCTTAGATTTGGGGCGCTCTCGTTGACTCCCTTCTAGCCACTGTGGAAGTCGTGGGTGTCCAGCACAGCGGGAACCATGCCACATGTCCTCCGCTTCACTGATAAGCCCTCGGTCTGGATACGTGATGGGCAGCAGTGGCCATAAAACTCCCTCCCTTGGCATCGTCAACGCCATGGGCCAAAGACTGCACAGAAGCCCCTTGTTGCCCCAATTTATTCTTCTCAGTTGTAAAGAGGTCCTCAGGCTACAATGCAGGTGCCGTTCCTCCATGAGGTGCTCCCCTCTTATCCCATTGGTGGGGACCCCTCAGCGGCAGGTTCCCGGCTGTGAGCATTCTGTGTCCTGCGCTGGCGTCCCTCTCTCCCAGCCCGCCCTCATCCGGTCACCTGTCCCATCTCTGTCAGCACCCTCTGCTCAGCACTGGGTGGTCAGAGAT
Organism: Grampus griseus; assembly: GCF_964374135.1. Classification (NCBI taxonomy): domain Eukaryota; kingdom Metazoa; phylum Chordata; class Mammalia; order Artiodactyla; family Delphinidae; genus Grampus; species Grampus griseus. The sequence continues at coordinate 32,793,648 of NC_138998.1, read as the reverse complement.
GAACTAGACACAGACCTGCCCTTGGGTCACTCACAGACGACTGTGGAAGATACGGTGAGCACATTATACACACAGCTAATCACCAGAGGACACAACCTTGGGGACATGGATTATGCACTTTGAAGGGACTGACTTGCAGGGCGTACCTGGAAAGGTTCCTGGGCCCCGGGGTAAGCTGTGGGCACCCCAAGGAAATGTGGGGTTTGCCAGAGAAGGCAACATGCAGAGCCACTGCAAAAGCAAAAAGCAGACAGACGTCGCAAAGAGTGTGTGGGTAGTTGTTACCGTCAGCTACCATCAGGAATGGCTTTGGGCCAGTCAGTGGGAATTATACGCAAAGGGCCCTTCGCTTTTTGGGGGGGGCCAGAAAGAGGAAGGGACTGCTTGAAGGCCTTCAGTGGCAGGCTTGGGGTGGCAGACGCGCCCAGGACTTCTGATCTCCAGGCTTGATGGTCCTGGATCAGCACCCGCTCCAGGATGAAGCCCACCGGAGCCACTTGGGGCAATCAGATGGCCAGCAACAAGGCCACCATCACTGGCTGCCCCATGGGAATGCAGCATAGGAGAGGGGCAGCTGCCTGGCCCATGGTGACCATTACCCTTTATGCAGACCTGGGGGCAGCCCCTGGCAGTCTCTCTGAGGCCCACAAAGCAGACAAGCTGGGATTTGCTGGAGAAGATTTGAGAACCCCATGAGCCACAGGGACTTTGGAGGGCCTTGGCATGGTCTTTACTCTCAGGCACTCATACTTCTCTCGCTCTCTGCTCTCCTTGTCTGGTTTGGGGTTTGTTTTTCCTTTACTTCCTTATGCTAGCCTCCTTTCTTCACTGTTTCTTTTATCCTTTGAACAGGAAAATTTTGGAAAAGACAAGTCAGCAGAATTCCAGCTCTTCGGCTCTCCTCATGGAAAGGACCTGCTGTTTACGGACGCCGCCCTTGGGTTTTTAAGAGTCCCACCTAAGATGGACGCCAAGCTATACCTGGGATATGAGCATTTTTCTGCCATCCAGCATCTAATGAGTGGTGTGTAAGGTCCTGCGGGGGGACCTGGAGAGCTTGGACATGGGGCAGGGTGTGGCCATGGAGGTTTTCCTGGTGCCCACAAGCCTCACCTCACCCAACCTTCACTGGGCTGCAGGGCCCAAGGGAACTACCACCTGCATTGGGTTCATGCAAGGATTTTCTGCTGATCTGGGGAAAAGGCCTGAATTAGGGGGTCACAAAAGGCTTTGAAAGACCTTCAGATTACAGGCAACTTGAAGTAATGATGGTCCTGGCTCCCTTGTGTGAACCAGGGTTGCCCCACCCTGCAGTAGGTCTGTTTGACAGGGAAAATAGCCCATCCTAAACTGCAGTGGGAACACAGCCTCTGCCACCACCGGGAGCACAGCTAGAATTTCAGAGGGTTTTAATCCAGTGCCTGCTTTCCCTTGGATCCCCATGGTTTATTTCTTCCTTCCTTCTTTCCTTTTGTTTTTCCCCCTTCATTTAGTTAACCAGTAGTTATGGAGCATGTACCAAAGCCACTGAGATTGATGTGGGCGTCAGAGCAAGCAGGCCCACCCAGAACAAATGACACTGGCTTCCAACTAGGGGATGCTCCCTCGGTGGGAGAACCCCATCCTGGAAGAGAAAACCCCAGAAGGCCCTGAGCCAGGCTGGTGCTCAGAGAGGCCTCCCCTGGGGTGGTGACGTCTGAGTAGGGGAGGTCAGGAGGGTGCTGGCTCTGCCTTCACTGCTCTTTCTGGGAACCGAGTTCACCATTTCTCCTGGGAGGTGATAGGCAGCAATGAGCGGTGACATGGGCATGAGACACTGCTGCCAACTCTGCTGTTGGGCAGCCGCTCGTAAGACAGTGGCGCTAACCGCCCCCCTCCCCTCCCCCATCTGGGGGCTTCCTTTGGATCCCTGGCTCTTCTCCACCAGACCTAGGGACAGAAGACCCCCAGAGGGTGATGTGGTGCGCAGTGGGCCAGCACGAGAAGGCCAAGTGTGACGAGTGGAGTGCCCTGAGCGGTGGCATCTTGAAGTGCACCGCGGAGGAGACCACGGAGGGCTGCATCGCCGCCGTCGCAGTAAGGAGGGCCCCGTTCCTGCAGTTGGGCTCTGACACTCAGACACGCAGCGCTTCTGCAGTCTGGCGGTGAAGCCCCCTTCCCAGATGTCTTCCCATCAGCTGTGAGGCTGAGACGCACCTGTTACGTGCTGCCTTCCCCCACCCCCAGCTCTCGAAAGCCACACCCTGCTGCTCCCACAGGCCCCTCCCGCTCGGGGGCCGGCGGAAACACAGAGCAGCCCAGGACCCAGACTGCTTAGGAGCTCAGCTCTGGAGCCCAGGGAGCTCTGAGGGGTCCTGCCTAGGAAGCTGGGTGACACCCCAGGGTGTGGTCAGGACCCCTGTGGATTGGGAAAGCAAATCAACCTTTTCAGTTCTCTGGACAGGTTCAGGTTTTTTTCTGGGGATAAAATTATTACATGCTGGAAGAGAATTGAAAAATAAATGATATCATTTACAACTTCATAACTTAGAAATCAGCACCACATAATTTCTGAGTTATGATGTTGTGTTGGTATCAACTGTTCATTTTCTCTATGAGCAGACAATATTTTTGAGATTAGAAAAAAATTTATAAACAAAAGATTGAAAAAATGACAAGCGTAGGAGACTACAATTTTTCTTAAGAAAGAAGATCTAATTTTGGTAAACGTCCCTGGGACCAATGTCTAAGATTAAAGTCTTGCTATTTATACAGTCTCCTAAATTTGTCAATTATAAGAATTAAATGAATTTGAGCACTTGTAACATTGCCTGGCATATAATAAGCAGTCTATAAATGTTAACAGTTGTTATTACGATTTCAATTCTTGAGCACAATTGGTGCACTTTTTAGGTAATGAAGTATTCATTTAAAATGTTCTTAATGGCTGCATAATAGTCCACCAAATATTTATTCAATCAATTTCTAAATGTCTATATCTGAATGATTTCCAAATCCTTTGCTGTTATAAACAATATAGGATTGAACATTTTTGTTCTATACCCATCAATATTTCTAAGTATATCTTTAATATTAATGACAGTGAATATGTCTGGAGTTACTTACTATGTGCCATGCATATGTATGAGCTCTTAACTTGTATTAACTCATTTATTCCTCATCATGAGCCTATGAGGTAGATTTTTCACCCATTTTGTGGATGAAAAAAAACGTACCTAGAATAGTATTTAGGGATGTGTCCTTTGGATTAGTCAGATCCTGGAGGCTGACACATTCCATAGTGGTTATGAGCAGAAGCTAAGGAATTAAACTACCTAAGTCTTAGTGACCATCTATTGGATAAATTACTTAGCTTCTCTCTGCTTCAGTTAACTAAGGTATAAAAGGGGGAGAATTATAGTACCTACCTTACTGGGTTCTGTGAGGGAGTACATGAGGAAATCATTGTAAAGTGTTTAGAAAAGGGCCTGGCACATAGTAGGGGCTTGATAAGCTTTTGCTTCTGTAGTTACTACTGTTTTAAGATAGATTTCTAGAAGAGCAATTAACAGGAGAAGAGCAAAGAGTGCCTGTGTCTGTGTGTTTGTTTCTTGATGACCTTATCTATGAATATAAGTATGCATTTTTTTGTCTCTGTTGTTGGAAAAGTTCATTGATTAAAATCATAAGTTAATTATTAATGAATTATTAATTAGAGTACTAATGGGGTTATAAGAACAGAATTGAACTATGCCATACAGAAGAAAACGTGTTCCATAGAAACAGATTAGACACATACTCTGAGTCTGATTGTCGAGTGAGTGACAATGGTCACAAAGAAAGTGTAGTGATGGCATGTCCAGTACTCAGAACGGGGTCTCATGCGAGGGCACAGAGATGACCAGGGAGCATGACCTGGGTTGGGTGCTTGCTTCTGGGTTAACAGGCTAAAGGCATGTCCAGTTTTCTAAACCCTGTGTTTATGTGGCAGAAGCTCTGGGTCATACACCATTTGGTTTATCACAAGGACGTGTGACATTAAGCCAATGAGATGGAAACCTCTGAGGATGAGACAGGATAACAGCCTCACTGTTGTGCTATTGGTTTATTTCTTAACTTCAGAAAGGAGAGGCTGATGCCATGAGCTTGGATGGAGGCTTCATCTACACAGCGGGCAAATGTGGTCTGGTGCCTGTCCTGGCAGAGAACTACTGTAAGTGGAGGGCAGGGTCTCTGTGTTTTCTTCCTTCTGGGCTATGGACACAGAAAGGTGAGGAAATAATTTAGTTCGATGTGGAGATAACAATAGATGTTATCTGGAGTGTAGGGAGCTAGCAGATAACATCTATCTTCCCCAGAGTCAGAACCAGTTAAGATATAGATGCGGAACTTAGGCTGAAAGAAATCAAAATAAAACCTTTATTACTGAAAGAGTGATATTGGAGGGCATGGCATAGAGCTAGCCATGGGGCTTGTCAAATTGTCCTTGAGTTAGAGTCACCCACCAATTCAGGAGGACAGGTCTGCTGGCAGACCGCATGCTGAGGGCAGAGGGAAAACACATTCTGTCATAGATGAGATCGAAACCACCCTCTCCCCATTCTCTTCAACAAAGAAAGAGCCACAGGTGCCTAGATACTTTTGCCAAATTTACTAATCCAAAATTAGCTCACCCAAGATGCACTGGGACATTGATGGATGGGGCCACAAGGTCATGGTCTTTGTGGGGATCCCTCCACCTGGAAAAATACAGCCAGGGGAAAAGAGGATTTCACCACTATTTGTTAAATGCCTCATCTGCTATGCAGTGAGTGAGAAACCATACGTTATCCTTCAAAACAAAACAAAACAACTCTATGAAGTAAATAGTGGTATCTCCATTTTACTAAGGCTTGGGGGAGTTGAATGATGTGTCCAAGGTAGAATAAAGACTGCAACTAGGTCTTTCTGAACCATGGGCTGGATCCTTCCCCTCCAACACAGCATGACTACAAGGATTGTCTACACAGCCCAGAGCTCGGAAGGGAAGAATGTCCGTATGCCTAGAATCACACAGCAAATCGAAAGGATCTCTGTCAAGGTCTTCAGTGGCTTCTGTTCCCCACCCCACCCCCTTCAATGAGCATCTCATTTTCTTTCTCTGTAATTCCCTGAATGTTGGGCATGTTCTGGGAGGGAACCTAATATTCCAGTGGCAAAGGTCAGGAGAGAGGAGGTGAAATAGGACTGCAGGATCTCGCCTTGTTGATGGCCAATGATAAACTGCTTAGCAGCGTTTCTCATTTTATTCTTGACTACTGAGACTGAGAAAGTCAGGACTTGAGTAATGTGAGAATTTAATGACCTGTACCTCAATTCTTTTTCTTTTTAGTGTCTCAAGATGGCAAAGAGCAGCTTGGGTCTAAGTGTGTGAACACACCTGTGGAAGGTGAGTCAGAATCGGTAACACTGGGGCTCAAAGGTAAAGGCCTGGGCTTCCCTGGTGGCGCAGTGGTTGAGAGTCCTCCTGCCGATGCAGGGGACACGGTTCATGCCCCGGTCCGGGAAGATCCCACATGCCGCGGAGCGGCTGGGCCCGTGAGCCATGGCCGCTGAGCCTGCGCGTCCGGAGCCTGTGTTCCGCAGCGGGAGAGGCCGCAACAGTGAGAGGCCCGCGTACCACAAAAAAAAAAAAAAGATAAAGTCCTGTTGTCAGGGAGGGGGTGAGGAAAGCCTTACAAATAAACCGAAGTTAGTAGAGTTGTTTGAAAAAAAAGAGAGAGAGAGAGAGAGATGACACTGCCGCAGTCCATCGTGAAGGAGCAGGTCTGTCGTGGGGCATGTCACAGTGGACAGAGGGCTCCTGCTTGGACTGCTTCTGCTCACTCTGCTCAGCAGTCCTCTAGAACATGCACATCGCTGGCCGTATCACGTAGATGGGCAAGTGAGGCTCAGGGACGGTGTGACTTGCCCAGGGCCACACAGCCAGGAAGTGGCTGCACCTGGGTTTGGGCAGAGGCGCCGTGACTGGAGACCCCTGCCCTTCCTGACCCACCGCAGTGCTCCCTGTCACATACTGCCACCCATGTCTGCACCGGGGCAGGAGCCCGTTCCTGACATTTCTGGGGCCCAGTGGATGCCTCAGAGGGGGAGGAGGAGGGGAGTCATAGATGCTGCTACTGAAGAGGAGGAGGATGAAGATGAAATCAGCCCTTTAGCTTTTAGTGGCTGGCTTTGAATAGCTGGGGAGTGACCTCCTCTTCAGAATAGGAGACCAGGTGACGAGTTTTCCCATCCATGTCTCCACATGGGCAGAGAGGTTCTGTGTCTGTCCCTGAGGTACCTAGTCTTGGGCATTGGCTAGAGCAGTGGTTCTCTAGGTAGTGTGGTGTCTGGACCAGCGGCATCAGCGTCGCCTGAGAACTTGTCAGATGTGAGCGTTCTTGAGTCTGACCACAGGTCTGCTGGGGTCCAGGATGGGGCTGCTGCTCTGTGTTTTAACAAGCCCTTGGGATGATTCTGATGCATATTAAGCTTTGGAAACCATCGTGATGGAGGATCTTGAGATGAAAACAAGTGCTCACCTGGGTTTGGAATTTCTTATGAGACAGGAGAGCTGCAGGAGGTGGGCGGGCACACAAGCTTGGGGTCTTGAGGCCCTGCACCGCCCGCCTCCACAAAGGCCTCAGGGGGGCAAAGCCACTCACCCTGCGGCAGCTGCCCTTTGTTTGCAGCAGGACCCCAGCCCTGGGGTCAACTGTCCCTCTTCCCTCTGCTTTCACGGCTTTCTGTCTTCTCTGAATTGGATCTGTATCTTCAACTCTAAGGGCTGGCATTTCGTTGTTCTGATTATAAAATACGTAAAGTCAGAAAGAATTCTAATTGATTCACAAGTGATTGAAATTTCCAGGAACTGCAGTGATATACAAATGTAGGTCAATGAGGATGCTTAGAAGACGGTTCAGGGTAATGGAGAAAGTTAGATTGGAGTAGAGATGGAGAGGGGTTAATCCCAAAGCCACACACACACACACCAGATGACAATAAATAATACCATTTGTGCAGAAATTGTTACAGCTCAAGAAAGGCACTGTAACAGTATTTGGCCGCCGGATTGGCGTAATAGAACCCAGTCGGATAGGCAAGAGCTTGCGGTGGCCTCAGGAGAATCTGCTTCACCAAGAAAGGGGCTCTGGTACTGCTTCTGCATTAGCAATATGGCTGGAAACCTATCCATGTAACCTCCCCTTCCCATTCCTAACGTACAGTGTGCTCATATTAGCATTACTGTTACCATTTCACTGAGGAGAAATTTAGGATCCTAGATGCTAAGCGACTTGTCTGAGATCATTTAGTAACTGGTGGGCAGGTCTTCCACTGCCATGTTGATTCCCAAATTTTCCAGGCATGAATATATAGATACCTCATCCACAACAGCAAGACAGGGTGTGTGTGTTGGGGGTGGTGGGAGTGGTGGTGGGGAACCACATTACCCATGATTCCAGTCTCTAAATTCAGCCTTGCAGTTTAGGCCTTACTCAACAAGCAGGATTCTGTTACACTCTACTGCAATAGGAATACATCAAGTATCAATGGTGTTCCCATAACAATCAGGAAGAAGACAAGAATGCCCACACGCACCAAAGATATTTGACATTATTTTGTAAGTGAATGCAGAAAGATAAGAAAAATATTTTAAAAATATATTGGGGAAAGGAAGAGATTAAATTGTCATTATTAGAAAATGGTATTATTGTAAACCTAGAAAATCAGAGACCTGACTTTAAAAAAGAAGTCATTAAAGCTCTTTCTTTTGGACTTCTATTCAAACAGAAATATTTAAGCAGGTGCACACTCCATACAAAGCTTTATTTAGATAAGTGATTTTTCATGGGGAAAAATGGGTCACAACTTCAATGCCCACCAGTATGGGGATTATAAAACACTGTACTTCTATACAGTGGACATAACTTAGATTCAACTAATAAATAGAATGAGACAGGCATATCTATTTCTACTGAAACAAAAAGGTATATCATTGAGGAAGAATAAAGCACTGGCAGGATTCTGTTGAAAAAGTATGAAGTGTGTGTGTGTAAATATTTGTGAGTGTATGCCTGGAGACATATCTGGAGAGCAGTAGAGTCGCTCTGTTTGGCTGAGTACCTAACAATGATGGTTACTGGGAGGATCTGCTAGAGCAAGGTGAGGGCTTCAAGCTGTTCCCCCTCCCCTGGGAGACTGGCAGGCAGCAACTCTGCAGTACATTTTGGGAGGGCCCTGGAGGTATTGAAATTGCATCCTGGTATCTCTGTTGCAAGGTTATTACGTCGTGGCAGTGGTCAAGAAGTCAGATGCTGACCTCACCTGGGATTCTCTGCGAGGCAAGAAGTCCTGCCACACTGCAGTTGGCACTTCTGCAGGCTGGAACATCCCCATGGGTTTCATATACAACCAAACTGGGTCCTGTAAATTTGGTAAGTGTGCTCTGAGCGGTGGTGCAGCAGCCCCTTCCTTGGGCCTGTGCCTGTGTAGGGGAGAAATTCAGTTCAATGAATGGCATAAGTGGATGGTGTGGACAAGGTCTGGACAGCCATGTGAGTGAGCTTCACATCTCCTTAGCAGGACTCCCATTTCTCCTCTCCCATTGCTTCTGAGGGGAGTGGTTCGGCCCAAAGGGCAGATCTCAGGGAAATACGCTACTCTTTATGTCTTTCAAATCTGGCTCAGGGAAGAGACCTGGGTTGCAAAGCAAGAGTGGGTCATAGGGGGGCTTCCCTGGTGGCGCAGTGGTTAAGAGTCCGCCTGCCGAAGCAGGGGACATGGGTTCGTGCCCCGGTCTGGGAAGATCCCACGTGCCGTGGAGCGGCTGGGCCCGTGAGCCATGGCCGCTGAGCCTGCGCGTCCGGAGCCTGTGCTCTGCAACGGGAGAGGCCACAACAGTGAGAGGCCAGCGTACCACAAAAAAAAAAAGAGTGGAATGTAGGGGTGCACATGTGATATGTGTGTGTGTTTGTGTGTATGTGTTGTCTTTCCACATAAACTGAATAGGCTGCTTTCTTAATTGAAAACCTTACACCAGTAAGTTTTGAGTGCTTTAGCTTTCACTTTCACCCTCACCTCTCTTAAATTTCCATATTAGTCGTTTCAACAATGCTCTTGCCAATACCTAAAAGGCTCCTGCTCCCCGGAATTCCCCAGCCATCTGACAAATCCGAGCCCTGCAGGAACCCTGTCACCTGCTCTCTTGGCCCTCTGCACCTGATCAGCTGAACACAGCTGGAGAATGTCGCAGGGCAGAGCAGTTCATTCCATGGAGATGCTCCAGCTGCTGACCCCAGCGCCCCCTGCCCTACCCTGGTGCTCACGAGTATCCCCGCTGTTCCTCTGCTCCACACCCACACTTCCCAATAATTATCCTAATGTCCTAGCTGTCCGTACACTTCCATCCCACGCTTACCTACCTATCACCCTTTCTGAGCACATGATCTCATCTGCACCTGCAAGAGATACTTCAAACCCTCAGGAAGGTTCCCATCAACACCCCACCACCAAAGCTGGGGGCTCCTGCTGGCTGCACCTGCTCAGCCTCCCTCTACAACGCAGCCCATCCTCCTACCTGCACTTGGCTGTGGGCCCTGCCTCGCCCCTCCCCAGAGCTGCACCCTCAGTTACTACCTCTTCCTCTGGTATGCCCAACAATTTCTTTCAGCATGTGAACGTACCCAGTGTCTTCCACCTTTAAAAACCCTCCCTCTCCCCACATTCCCCTCCAGCTCCTGCCTTCTCTTTCTCCCCTTTATGGCCAAACCTCATAAAATCATGGTCTCAGCCACTCACCCCACTCATGGCTGCACTCACTGCCCTCTGGCTCCTCCACCTGGTTCCACAGGGAGAACTCTGGTCAAGGCTACCGGGACCTCCATGTTGCTCAACTGGAAGGATGGGCTCCAGTCTGTGCTTCCATGACCTTTCCTGCTTCAGATCACCTTAAACCACCATCTCCTGGCTTTTGTGAAAACACACTGGCTTCTTTTTTCTCCTACCCCTACAAAGTCCCTTTCCCACCTGGTTAATAAATGTTTGAGTTGCTTAAAGCAACTTTTTTCCCCACTCTAAACTCAACCCCCAAGCCCTCACATCCATGCCTATAGCCTAGATAACGATCTAAACAAACATTATACGTACAAAGCTAGGCACATAGCAAGCACTAGATAAGTTTGCTGCTGTACGATAATTGTGTCTATATGCTGATAACTGTCAAGTTTTTGTCCCTGGCACAGATCTCTCCTTGCTCTCCAAACCTATGTATATTGAACTGCTTGTTTGACATTATCTAGTCCAGTATTTCAAAAAGTACATTAAACTCAACCTGTACAACATGGAATGCATCATCTCTGCCGATCCTGGCCCTGCTCCAGAGCTGCCTAGCTTGGTGGAGGCCCCCCACAGTCCATCCACTGGCCCCAGCTGGAAATGAGTCTGCCAGCCACCACACACCTGTCCATCACCAGTGATATCAGCTTCTCCTCCTTCCACGTAGCTCCTCCCTCCCCTTTGTGCTACTTCAAGCTGCCCTCATGTCCCCTGGACCCCTGCAGTAGCCTGCTGCCTACACCCCACATCTGTCCTGGCTCACCCTGCTGCTAGACCCCTGGCCCAACATTGTCTAAAGCCCGTCAGAGGCTCCCCATTTCTCTGCAAATAAAGAACAAAATATACACAAAGGTGTAAAATATCACATGTGGTCTGGACCCTGACCCCTCCCACTCACTGGACCACTGGGTGATCCAGGACCGATGGCCTCCATTAAGCTCTCTGTGCTGTTTGCTCCCTCCCCCAACTCCTGCCCTAGGCCTTTGCAGATGCTGCTCCCTGTCTGGAAAACTCGTCCCTTTGCCCTTCACTTGGGTAATTCCTATTCATTCTTCATCTGTCCACTTCAGGCCTCTCCCTGACTCCCAGGTATGTACCAGGTTCCTTTATCTATAGCCGTGGAACTATGTTCTTTTTCCCAGAGCACGGTGGGGAAACACGATGATAGGGAAACATAAATTCACTGGCGTGGTTACTTGAGTCGTGACTGTCACCACAGAAACTTGGGGTCCAGGAGGGCGGGGCTTGTGTGGTTTCCTCACCACAGTGCCCTGGGGCTCAGCACAGGGGTGGGCAGCTGGGCCTCTTGGGCCCCTTCCTGGCCTTTGAGTCATGATGGCAGACTTGTAAAGATGGACAAGGGCAGTAGAGATTGGAAAGCATACAGGACAGGTTCAACCACCTAGGACTTCCAATTTTGTCCACTCTCTTAGGGCTAAACCTGTGTCCACCCGTCCACACCACTGACCTGTGCCGGGACTGCTGTGATCTCAAAGACCCTTGTCCCAGCTTCAGCCAGGCCCCCTTTACTCTGCTTCAGCTGCAACCTTTTTTTTTTTAAATTCCATAAGCTTTTTGTTTCTAATCATATGGTACTAAATACCTGAGTGTGTCTTTATGTCACTCAGGCAATTTTAGGAACACAGTCTGAGGCTTTCTTGCCAACACAGGCAGGAAGAGCTGACCTCTCGTGTCCTCCTGCGCAGATGAATTCTTCAGTCAAAGCTGTGCCCCTGGGTCTGATCCAGCGTCCAGTCTCTGTGCCCTGTGCAATGGCAGTGGCACGCCAGCCCACACGTGTGCTCCCAACAGCCACGAGGGGTACTACGGCTCGAGTGGGGCTCTCAGGCAAGTAGCATCTGTCCACCACCTTTCGCTTTGGCACCAGCCTGGTGAACTTCCTGCCCTTTCACCTCTCTCATCATCCCACCATCTGGGTGCTGCATTTAGGAGGAGCCAGAATTAGAGAACAGAACTGCAGATTCCCAGGGGCCCTGAGGACTCAAGCCCAGCCCCTTCCTGGAGCACTCTTGGGCAGAGCCAGCGGACTCAGGGCACCTGGGGAGAGGCAAGACTGATGGACACAGGTCACAACCCTGCTTCTACTTTCGATCTGTTCTTCTGTGTGATTGTGGACAAGTCACAGGATCTTTCAGAGACCCAGTTTAAGATCAAAGGAAGGACACCGGCTACATGCTTCTTACACCTGGTTGAAGAGTATGTTTAAAAACACATATTCCTGGGCTCCTCCATCCATTCAAGAAATATTTATTGAGCACCTAGTATGTGGCAGGCACTATTCTAAGTAGAGAGGTTAGAGCAACAGCAAGACACACCGTGGGGAGAGTAAGACAATAAATACTTAAAGCACAATCACTTCCTGACTGTGATAAGTGCTGGGGGTGGTGGTGGTGACCAAGGGGGGTGATATGGCAGTGACTCAGGGACAATCTTAGAAAAGGTGGTCAGGGAAGGCCTCAGGATCAGAGGGGCCATGTGAACTGAGGGTTAAATGTTGAGAGGGAATCAGGCCTGAGAAAATATGGAGAAGAGTAATCCAGGAAGAAGGAACAGCAAGGACAAAGGCTGGGGCTGGACAAATGATGCCATATTTGAGGCCAGAGAAGGCGCCAGAGTAGAGCATTGGGAGGGAGGGGATCAGGTGAGGGAGGAGGCTGGAGCTGCAGGCATTGTCTGTCTCGGTGCCTTGAGGGCCTGGCTAAGGAGGTAGAGTTAATTCTCAGTATGAAGGGCACCCTGTGGAGTTAGGGTGGTGTGGAGAACACGTGAGTCTCTAGAAAGGAGCCTTCTACTCATCACACTGCCAGACTGCTTCGTCCCTCCCTCTCCAAAGTTTGGTCACTTTCATAAGCCGTACATAAATTACATATTTTCACAGACCCCACTACAAAAATATATGCTGAACATTAAACCTAGGCTAAAATAGTTGAACTTCTCTTTACACTGGGAAGTACATTGGTATTAGGGTCCATGGTCCCATTTTGGTATGATTACAGTAGAATCACAGAGACCTAGAATTCTGTCCTCGGAGTTCTATCCAGAACGACGGAAGTTCCAAAGTGCAGACGAGCACACGAAAAACAATCTTAGCTCTAGACATCTCATCCTGCCCGCCACCACCTGCCTGCCTTTGCACGCCTTCTAGCTTCCCGGCTCCACCATTCCTACTGACCTGAGGTCCGTTGATCCTGTTCACACCCACCCTCATGTCCTTTTCCCCCTCCAGATGCAGCATACATTCCACAGCCAACCGTGATAATTATTCCCCTGGGCACATCCTCAAATGCCGGTCATCTCTCCTGGCTGAACCTCGACCTGGGTTGGGTGCAACATTCTACTTCGGTGCCAGCGCCTCCAGGCTGACTGGCCTCCCTTTAAAGTAATGCGAACCCAGCTCAGATGAGCCAGAAGTCTCTAGTCCGTTACTACCCCACGCTCCTACAAGACCATTCCATACTCTTTCCTCTCCTCAATCCTCCAACACTTCTTCCTCCATCTGTCACACCTTTGTTTCCTATTTCACCTGAGAAAATTGAAGCAATCAAAAGAGAAACTCCACAACGTCCCACCGCCACATCTGCCGAGTGCTGGCATGTGTGCGCCCCTGGACGCTGCCCTCCCTCCTTTTACTGGGGAGGAGCGGGCCATCTCCTCACCGAGCCCAGCCCTGCATCTGCAGCGATTGTCTCCGGCAGGCAGCCCGCTCAAGGGCGTTGCCCCAGCGCTCCTCCCCCTCTTTTCTCCTGTGTTCTCACATCTTATTCTCTACGGGATCATTTCCATCAGCATACAAACATGCTGCTGTTTTCTCACCTTAAACATAAAGAAATAAGTAAAACCTCTCTTGACCTCACTTTCCTCTGCAGCAGCTTTCCATTTCTCTCCTCTTTACAACAAAATTCATTGAAGGAGGATATTTTAATGTCCTTGCTCGGTTCACTTTCTCTCCTTTCAATCTCCCCAAAGCCTAGTTTAGGAATCTGTTCACCTCCCCCACCCCAACCAGTGGAGTTGGTTTTATTATTGTATTTAAATTATCTACAGAAAACATTCCTCCTTACTGTTGGCACGTGAGAAGACTACTCCCACCATACCTCCCCACTCCCTGCCTCCCAACCCCCTCCCCTGTATACCACCACCCACCACGCAGCTGAAACTGCACTTTTAAATTGCCAGGGACCTCTGTGTTGTTAAATAAATCCAAAGCCCAGATCACCGACACCACCGATCTCTTCTCCCACTTGCATACATTTTCTTCCCTGGCTTCAGGACCCCACACTTTCTTGGATTCCCTCCTTCCTCTCCTGTTACTGCATCTCGGCCTCTTTGCTGGCTCTACCTCATTGCCCAACCTGTACAAGTTGGTGTGCCCCAGGGCTCCAGCATTGGTCTTCTCTCTTCATGCTCAGACCTTGGTGGTTTTATCTAGTCTCGATCTATCTATATGCTGACAATTCCCAAATTTATGTTCCTGTTCAGACATCTCTTCAAAACGCCAGATGAAACTCCAAACGCATATATTCAACTGCCTCCTGGGCATGTCCACTTGGTTTCTAATCCGCAGGTCAAGTTTAAATGTCCCAAGCTGACCTTTTGGAATTTACACACTCCCACCCAAACCAGTACCTCCTGAGGTCTTCGCCATCTCAGTTAAAGGTAACTCCGTTTTTCCTTTAGGAAAAAGTCAAAGCCTTGGTGTGTGATAACCGTGTCTACTCTCTCTCTCTCAAACCCCACGTCTGGGTCATCATCAAATCATGTTAGCTCTGCCTGCAAAGGGTAACGAGAATTGTCCTCATCGCCCATCTCCAGTGATACCACCTTGATCTAAACCACCATCATCTCTCCCTGGATTATAACCCCCAACAGATCTCCATGCATCTGTCCTATCCTCCTCCCCCACTCTCGTTGCTGTGTTGTCTCAACACAGCAACGAGAGTGATTCTGTTTAAAGCATTTCTCTGCTTAAAGCCCCCCAGTAATTTTCCATATTACTCAGAGTAAAAGTCAGGGTCCTTCTTTGACCTGTGTGGTCCCTTTGAGATCTGGGAAGGCTCTGTGTGACCTCATCTCCTACATCTTTCCTCTTGTTGTCTCTGCTTCATCTGTGATCTTGGCGTCACAGCTGTTTCTTGAAGATATCAGGCACACTCCTGCCTCAGGGCCTTTGCACTTGCTCTTACCCCCACCTGCAGTGCTCCTTCTTCTCATAGCATCATGGCTAGTTCCCTCATTTCCTTTAAGATTTCTCAGGGAAGTCTTTCCTGGCCACTCTCTGATTTTACACACATACCCTTGCCAATATTTCATATCCGCCTTTCTTGCTTTATGTTTTCTTTAGCACTTTTTACTCTCTAGAATACTATACATTTTATCTGCTGATCTTGGTTCACATCTTTTTTCTTTAATAAAGTGAATGAGGACTTTGGTTGCAAGCGAAAACACCCATATGAACCATCTTAAGGCAAGGGCATATTTTAATAGGTGCTGTGGGAGCTTTCTCCTTGTAAGGGCTGAGACCTGAGCCTCAGGAGTAGCCAAGATACTTTAAGGCGAGGGTTGCCAGGTAAAATTCAGGTCATCCAGTTAAATTAGAATTCCAGATAAATGACGAATGAATTTTCAGCACTCTGCTTCTCCTCTCTCTCTCTCTCTCTCTCTCTGCACATCTGCCTCATTTCTCTTTCCCCGCAGGGTGGTTTTCTCTGTTTCTCAGTCTACACAGAGGGAATGTCTGTGACCAGCAGCCCCAGCATTGTTACAGGTCTTTAGTTATAAAGAAGCAAACACAGACCATAACGTATTAGTCCCAGGTCCCAGGACATAGGATTGTCAGCCCAGTTCAGGTGAAAGTTTCCCGCTCACATAACTCATGCTGTGAAGTTGCATCGTGAAGTTCCAGCTGCCTCTGCTGTGACCAGATGGATTAAAGCAGATGCGGGGGGGGGGGGGGGTAGTACTCAAAAAAGTAGTAAAGCTAGGTAGACCGAACAAACGCCAAGAATTTAAAAATAAAATTATACAAAGGGAATTTTGTTTTCTTAGGTATAAAAATAATATTATAATACTACTTAATATAGTAATGCTGTGAGCAATACAGGCTGGTTTATGTGAAAAATGACAAATAAATCAGTGGAAGAGAAAAAATTTCCAAGACAGGTACATGGACATACTATATTTAATCTAAAACAAAGATGACATTTCAGATCACTGGGGAAAGGATGAACTTGAGAGATCAAATAAAATGAGTACAGTGAACCTAGCTCCTGGATCTGGTGACCTGGGCGGGAGGAGATTCAATACTGAGTCAGTCCCCTAAGATGACTGGCAAGGGTCAGAGAGTCTTGTGCAGGGGTGCTGATGGCAAGTGCGATGATCCTTTCAGGTGTTTGGATGAGTCCTGGAGAGAGGCCCATTGTTAAGGGCAGTGTGGGGTCAAGGCAGGGCTTATTGTTTGTTTTTACAAGAAGTGTGGAAGCTGATGAGAAGAGTGAAGAGGGTTATAGAAGAGAAAGAGGATGACTACAGTGGAAAGTGCGTGAGCGTGGGTGAGGTGCAGACCACCCAGGGAGGAGACTTTTGCTGGAGAGAGACCTTCCCTCCTCCTTTGTCCCTGGAGGGCAGGAGCGTGCTGGAGCCTTGGGCTGCCAGATTTGGCAGAAGGATGCTGAAAGGAAGCCCAAGTGATGATTTCTGTGTTTCCTCTGGGAAGCCAAAGCACATGTCAGAGTGTGAGTGTTGGGTAGGGGTGTGTGGAGAGACAGAGGTTTACAGGAAGTGGGAGAACGTTTTGGAGTCCATGCTCTATAGAGTTGAGGGGGTGCTGTCTCAAGCTCTATAGAGCGGGGGTGAGGGGGCACTGTTTCACACTTGAGCACAAATCAGAATCTCCCAGAGAGCTTGTTAAAACACCGATGGCTGGACCCCACCCCCAGAATTCCTGAGCCAGTAGGTCTGGGGTGGGGCCCGAGAACGTGCATTTCTAACTAGTTCCCACTGGTGCTGATGCTGCCGGTCCAGCCCACACTTGGAGAATCACAGATCTAGAGCAGAGAAGGGACAACAGGAATGCCCAGGTGAAGTCAACGATCGGGAAGCTCTGGTTTACCTCACTGCCGAGGTGCAGACACACCTGAGGCAGACGATCAGGCTCTTTCAGGACTGAGACGATCAGGCCAGGGTGGAGGGCGTGGTGTTGAAGCAAGGAAATAGAGCAAGATGGAGAATTGAACGGAGTAGCTGAGCCTAGCTAATGATAGAGGGACCCGAAGATTAGGAGAGAGAGAGAACTGGATCAATTCCAACTGATTGAATGTCACAAAACTGATTTTTAACGCGCTCAACATTTCTCACAAAGAATGCGCCTTAGGGCTTCCCTGGTGGCGCAGTCGTTGAGCGTCTGCCTGCCGATGCAGGGGACACGGGTTCGTGCCCCGGTCTGGGAAGATCCCACATGCCGCAGAGCAGCTGGGCCCGTGAGCCATGGCCGCTGAGCCTGAGCGTCCGGAGCCTGTGCTCTGCAACGGGAGAGGCCACAACAGTGAGAGGCCCGTGTATCACCAAAAAAAAAAAAAAAAAAAAAAATGCACCTTAAACACACAGAAACATTTTTCAGGGGATTAAGCATGAAAAATATCTCATGATGCACATTAACTTTTGTTAAGGCTGAGTAGACATATGGATGTGATAGGACTCCTTCAGAATCACATCTTACGCTGATTTTAATCTCTGATGTGTGTTTTGATCCAACCAGAGAATTATCCTTGGATATCCCTATTCATAGGAGAACACAAGCAGCTCTTGTGGAGAAACCAATCAGTGTTTAAAACAAGGAACCAAACAATAGGTATCTACAACAGAATCTAAATAAGCAGACTTCTATTTTCCCACGGCATTTCCCCTTGAGTCCCCAGGGACAGCAGGCATCACAGGAGCGTGTGTGGTGTAAGTGGCCCGGGGTAGGGCTGGGAGCTCCCAGTGGTTCCCTCTTGGAGCCTCTCCCTCCCACTGCTGTAAGTCCTCCTTGCTGACCTGACCCTCTCTGTGCAGGTGTCTGGTTGAGAAGGGAGACGTGGCCTTTGTGAAGTATCCCACGGTCCTGCGGAACACTGACGGTAGGCGCCTACGCTGTCCTTTCCTTTCTCGGAAAACTCAGAGTCCTTCCTGGGAAATCATTCCCCAGATGGGCAAGGGGGAAGTTTATTAACCCCATCAGACTCTGGTGACTTCGGTCTAACCTTTTTTATTTAGGGAATGAGAAAATTCTTCATGTCTGGGCAGACTTGACAGGGTTGGTTATCACATTGGTCTTGAACTCAACTGACAAACACACAGCTGCCACAGTCCATATGAGCACATCTGGCTGTCTTGATTTTTAGGCGTTCAGGATACAAGTTTTTGTCAGCTATGTGTATTGCAAATATCTTGTCCCTCTCTGAAAAGGCTTGACTTTCACTTTCTTGATGATGTCTTTTGATAAACATTCTTCATTTTAGTATGGTTCAATCCATCAATCTTCTCCTTTCTGCCTAGTGCTTTTCAGGTCTGTTGAAGAAATCTTTGCCTTTAAGAGAATCTATGAGTTTATGAATGTTGCTCTTCTGCTTTATTGTAAAGGCTTTATTGGTTTTTTTTGCGCCTCTGTGATTCTCCCAGGCACTGGTGGTCGGTCACACCCCCCATTGAGGGTGCCTTGACCAAAGCTGTCAGCTGTAGCCCGTCCACCTCCTCTCTCTCCCCAGGAAAGAACCCTGAAGCCTGGGCGAAGGATCTGAAGCAGGAGGACTTCCAGCTGCTGTGCCTCGATGGCACCAGGAAGCCTGTGACCGAGGCTCAGAGCTGCCACCTGGCTGTAGCCCCAAGTCATGCTGTGGTCTCAAGGAAAGATAAGGCGGATTTTGTCCGCAGAATGCTCTTCAATCAACAGGTGTGGGAATTCAGTCCTCATCCCCGAAACGAATGCTTAGGTTACTTGCAGAGCTGCACAGGCCACATCCCAGTCGCATGCCCTTTCTCCCTCGGCAGTGGGCCCTGACTCTGATGAATGCGGAAGGCTGGAGGCTGCGCTCACTTCTTGCTCTGGGGCTGTCTAGGATATCACAGTGGACTGGAAGAGTCCCAGACGCATGGGTATCTCAAGCGTCTCCCTGAGACTCACTTGACTCTCTAAGCAGAGTCGTGGTACCTCTTGGGCTTGTTCTGTCACAGAAATAAGGGAGTTGGCCCTGTGCCCTTCACAGTAGGCTGGGCTACATGTGGAAAAGGCAGAACGGAGGTTACTCTGTGTGACCTAGGGAGGATCCCAGTGTGTTTCCTGGACCTGGGTAGGCTGAGACTGTTTTGGCTTTGTGAAAGTCAAAGAGCCAACATTCAGACAACTCATGACCTCTACAGGCAGCCAACAAGGGATGACCCTATGAAGTAGTGGCTGTCTGAATCAGATGATCTTAAGGAAACCCAGAGCCTTGTCTGCCTTTTGCCCTAGCACACCCCATTCCTGGAGGAGCCCCAAATGAGTCATACATATCTTAGCACATTCTGCCCACACATCCCAGTTAAAAGGTGATGACCCAGGGACAGGTGGAAATACAGAGGCTCTTGGTCATGGACTTTTGAAGGGATGGGTCCCACACAGAGCAAGCTGTCACCTGGGCTACAAGGAAAGTGGACAAAGGAAGGGGGGAGGGGCAGGAAGCGGGGGAGGGGCAGGATCAGTGCCTGGGGCAGGTCCAGAGAACAGAAGAGGCAAGGTAGTAAGGGCTCCGGCCACAGGAAGACATGGAAGGATGACCCAGAGAGTTGAAAATATCTGGCAGTGATTGGTTGGGATAGTGATACAGCTGTGAACTTGGAGCTCTTTCTATTTAGCAGTTGCTTTACATACATCATCTCAGTATTTAGCATAATTACCTCCATATACAAATGAGTAAACTGAGGTTCACTGAGCTCCGTCAAGAATTTTCTTAATGTCACTCGACAGGAAAAGCTAGGGCCTGGATTTGAACGCAGAGGCCATGCTTTGTGCCATTTTACTACGGTACCTCCTAAGCTGTCTCTGTGTCCCAGGTCTCCTAGGGCCTGGCGCTGAGCAGTCCAGCAGACTCGGGGCTTCTGAAGCAGAACACACAGCTCCATGCTGCCCAGCGCTGCTGGTCACTCGCTGTCTGTCTGTCTAACCCAGGAGCTCTTTGGAAGAAACGGGTTTGAATACATGATGTTCCAGCTGTTCAAATCCTCAAGCAAGGATCTGCTCTTCAGCGATGATACAGAATGTTTGACTAACCTTCAGGACAGAACAACTTATCAAAAATACTTAGGGCCAGAGTATCTTCATGCTATTGCTAACATGAGACAGTGCTTACACTCTGGTGAGTAGAATAAACACCAAGGAGCAATAACGTGGGGGTCAAAGTAAACATGTTTGTCTTAAGGACGACAGTGTGCCAAGCCTGGGCCAGTACGAATAGGACACAAAGATTAGGAAGGCTTGCTCCTGGCCCTGCAAGAGGATTCAGGCTTACCAGGGAGGCAGTCAATTAGGCCACAGTATAAGACACTAACTGAAAAGGCCAAATCATTTGAAGGAGCCAGAGAGTGCAACAGAACTGAAGATCATTTGGAAATTGAACTTGTTTACATGTATATTTCCATTTTTTGGCTAATAGAATGAAAATGTCTGTGTGTGGGAGCACTTCAGTGTAGGGAGGAGGTTGGAAATAACACATACATACCACTCATAGTGGACCAATTTTCAAAGATTTTAAATAAAATGTATAATTAATATTAAAATAAACAAGTGTTGTTAGCCTAAGCAGGCCACCTCTACGTATATACATATGTAGAAGTGGCACTAAGTAAGTCATTTCTCTCTATTTCTATGTACTATAGACATGGCATAGCTGCCTCAAAAAAAATAAGTTGGAGAAATAAAATTAGAGCTGGAATAATCAAATTATTGGGAGTGTGCCTGAATTTTTGTTAAATTATATCATGTGTTAGAGACGTGGAGAATAGGAGGAGAGGAAAATGTAGATGTTTAAGGATAGCACTGACATCAGTTAGAGGAGAGAGAGAGAGATTTTTTAAAAAAAATCTTCATTACCTACCATTTACTTTTAGAAAATAGGAAGAGCATCATACTTAATAAGCACAGGTAGTACCTGACGGTCTTTCTCTTATGTTACCTCTCACAGAACTTCTGGATGCCTGCACATTCCATGGAAATTAAAAATTGATCCAAGTGGGCAACCGCAGAGATGCTCAGAGCCTGCAAATCCAGTGGGGCCACATTCTCACTTGTCTGCATGGTGGGTCTGTGTTAATATCAGTTAATCTTTATAAGTGTGTCCTGTAACTGATGCAAAAAATAAAATGAATAAAAATTATTGTGTCTTTCAGAAAACTTCATGAAATGTTCTCAGATTTTGGCAGGGGCAGAAAATGGTTTGTTTATACTAGAATTGTGCTTCTGAATTTAGTGTGTTTTAAATTATATCTTTTTTTAGACCTCTACCATACTAGCTCAACTTCCCTCCCTATTGTTTGATGGTTTTACCCACGAGTCACTTAAATAACATTTAAGCAATAAATCTGTCTGAAGGGAGTCTGAGTGTGCAAAAAAAGCATTAGTGTGTGCAGTATCAAGGACTGATAAGGAATGAGTTTCTGCATTTTGAAAATATATTTGAGCATTTAAAATCCATAATGTCAAGCGGAATCAAACTCCTGATCAGATTAATTGAAAAATATGAAAATTACCGCAAAAATCTCATCCTACTACCTTTTTGCAGTATATTTCCTAGAAGTGTGATTTACACTCATTTAAGTCAGTTTCTTATCAGAGATTTTGCCTTATCTATTATTACCATGATTCCAGCCTATGGTAGTGCCTCAATAAATGCTGCATGGGAACCCAAGTTATATATTGTGAAGTGTCAGTTTGGTGTATGGACTTCTGCTTCTGCCTGTGAATGAGTAACCAGTACAGGATTTGCTGTCCTTCCATAAACAACTAAAAAACTGGAAAAAATACATGAAACAAATGTTCTCAAACATTGGGCTATAACAGTGCAGGACTATGATCCTTGAAAGAAGGAAAAGAAAAGAGGTGTGCAGAGTGATGACCTTACTTTTTCCTTAGAGGAAATTTCCAGATCATGGCAAAGGGAGCAGGAACCCAAGAGAGCCCATCACACTGAGTTGAGGAAACAGAGATAGGAGTTTGGGGAAGCCAGAGTGACTGGAATTTGTATACAGAGAGATCTGTACAGGAGTCTCCTTGAAATGTTTGGCAAAATACTAATCTGCTTGTGTATAGAATGAAACTGAAGTCCGTCAGGCTAGGCAAAGAATGACTGTGAGAGGCCCATAAGCTGAACAATGCCCAGGGCTCCCATGGGGCCAGGAGTCAATCACGTTCCTACCAACCAGTGTGAAGAGACCTCACTGAACACCTAAGCTTTTCTCTGAAGGCAGCTGGGGCTGAAATAGCTGTAGACTAAGGGCTGCTCCATAACTGCCCTTACTGAGAGTGACACTAGCCTTGGTGAGATCAAGCAGATCTGCAAGTCACCTGACTGCCCTCTAAAATAAACCTCAATACTCACTAAAGGAATACAACAAAATCTAAATATTCAACAGTGTGACATGCGTAATATCCAGCATCAGATACAAAGATTACCAGATGTGCAAAGAAGCACAAACTGTGACCCAGAGTCATCAGAAAAATCAACCAGTAGAAACTCACCTAGAAACCACAGAGATGATGGTATTCAGACAATTAACTTTAAACAGTTGTTATAAACAGGCACAAGGATTTAAATGAAAACATGAAGAGAATTCCCTGGCACTCCAATAGTTGGGACTGGGAGCTTTCACTGCCAAGGGCCCGGGTTCCATCCCTGGTTGGGGAACTAAGATCCCACAAGCCATGTGGCCAAAAATACATACATACATACATACATGAACATAACAAAGTAAAAAGTGTAAGGTTTCAAAAAGAACCAGTGAAAATCTAGAGCGGCAACATTTGTGTTTCAAGGAATTTGTTTGATCTAAATTGTCTATTTTTGCCATAAAATTGCTCAAAATATTTCCTTATTATTATTTTAATATTTATAGGTTGTGTAGTGATATCTCTTCTTCTATTTTTCATACCGGTAATTTGTATTTTCTTCTTTCTTCTTGACCTGTGTAGCTGTAGCTTTATCAATTTTCTTGAACTTTTCAAAGAATGAATTTTTAGTTTTATAAATTTTCATATTATTATTTTTAAATTTTATATTTATTTAATTTATTTATTTTTGGCTATGTTGGGTCTCTGTTGCTGCACTCAGGCTTTCTCTAGCTGAGGCGAGCAGGGGCTACTCTTCATTGCGGTGTGTGGGCTTCTCAATGAGGTGGCTTCTCTTGTTGCAGAGCGTGGGGTCTAGGCTTGGGGCTTCAGTAGTTGTGACTCCCCGGCTCTAGCGCGCAGGCTCAGTAGTTGTGGCACATGGGCTTAGTTGCTCCGCGGCATGTGGGATCTTCCCGGGCCAGGGATCGAACCCGTGTACCCTGCATTGGCAGATGGATTCTTAACCACTGTGCCACCAGGGAAGTCCCACTATTATTTTTTAATCTCATAGATTCTTAAGGTGCAAGCTTATATCAATATTTAGCCCATTTTATTTTTCTAATATAGACATTTAAAATGATAAATTTCCCTCTAAGCACTGCTTTAGCTGAATCCCACAAATTTTGATATGTTTATTTTCATTATCATTGAGGTACATTTTTTTCTAGTTTTTCAAAGATTTCTTCTTTGATCTGTTGATTATTTAAAAGTTCTTTTTAATTTCCAAATATTTGGCAATTTTCCAGATATACTTTTGTAATTTATTTCTAATTTAATTCCTTTGTGGTCAGAAGATATATATTCTATATAACTTCAATCCTGCTAAATTTATTGACTTTTTTCTTTTTTTTTTTGGCCAGCATATGACCAATCTTGGTGTATGTTCCATGTATACTTAAAAAAAAAGTATTCTTAATTGTTTGGTGTAGTTCTGTAATATGTAGTGTAGTACTATAAGTAGCAGTAGGTCAAGTTGGCTAAAGTTATTGTTCAAATCCTCTGCCTTGACTCATTTTCTATCTACTTTTTGCATTAATTACTGAGAGAAGAGGATTGAACTCTCCAACTATAAGTATGGATTTGCTCATTTCTCCCTCCAGTTTAAATAGATTTTGCTTTATATATTTGGAGGCTTTGTTATATACACATTTAGGAGATTAGGCTTTCTTGATGAATTGACTCCCTTACCATTATGAAATGTTCCTAGTTGTCTCTGTAATACTTTTTCTTTTTAAGTCTGTTTCATTGGATATTAATATGACCACTCCACCTTTCTCATAATAGTTTGTGCTTGGTTTATTGTTCTACATTCTTTTACTTTTAATTCATCTGTTTCTTTCTATTAAGGAGGGTTTCTTATAAAGAGCACATAGTTTTTTTTTTATTCAGTGTGACATTCTCTTCCCTTTTAAATGATGTGTTTAGTTCATTTATATATAATGTAATTTTTGATATTTGTTTTCTATCTGTCTCATCTGTTCCTTGTTCCTTATTTCCTCTTTTCTGCCTTCTGTTGGATTAATTGAATAATTTTTAGTATTTCATTTTACTTCTCTGTTAGTTTATTAGCTATTATTTTATTTTTAATATCTTCTCCAAGGTTTGTAATATACATCTTTAGCTTAATACCAGCATCAAATAACATTATATCACTTTGTGTCTAACATAAGATCCTGTACAGCTTCACTTTCCCCAGTGATGTGTGGATAAACTTTTAACAACCAGATCTTCAAGGTAAAAAAAGCCTTGATTTGTGTCATTTGCCAGTTTCATGGAGTATGTACTCTCGCCATGGATGATTTCAAGCTACCAAAGTAATGTCAATGAATTCAGAGTTGAGTAGAGATACACACAATCAGCCTTTGCAAGCCATCACAAGCTGGTTGTACTACCCCACTGATTTCCCTGTTTTATCTTTTGTGCTCTTACTATCATACATTTTACTTCTACATATGTTAGAAACTCCACAGTATATTTTTATTATTTTTACATCAAGCTGTCAATTACCTTTTAAAGAAATTTAAAAATGAAAAAAATCTTATAATATTTACCCACATCTCTACTGTTTCTAGCTCTCTCCATACTTTTGTGTAGGTTATAGATTTTAGATATTTTGAGGCTATGTCTTTCTGGCATGCTTTCATTGTCTGTAGATATGTTATTTTTCTTCTTATTTAATTTTCTGTAATAACTTTGTATAGTATTTGACCGCAGTACTTTTGGTTACTGAATTTTATGTGAAATTTGCTTTCCTGAACTTTTAGACTAAGGCTATTTTCAGGAAAGATTTTCTAACTTTACAGAGCTCCGTCTTCTGTTGTTTTGTGCATTATTCAAAAACATAGTAGCTTGCTTTCTTGGGTTTTTTGGTTTTATTCCCTTGTCCACTTTGGTCTAAACCTTCCTTTTACTTAATCCTTGTTTTCCCTTTCCTACACAAATCTGATTCCACGTTCAGCAGTCTCTTGCACCAGACTGCTCCAGGTCCTTTTGTCCTTCTTGGGAAAGGTATTTTCACATCTCGTCCTAGGCTGTCTCCCTACAGAATACCCCTAGGAAGCCACAGGCATGCTTATCCTTCAACCTGGGGCTTCTAGGAAGACTCTCTTCTAGAGTTTCACCTGCTACAGAGTCCTCAGGCTCTGTTGCCTGAAGCCTCAGAGACTGTTGCCTCTGATGGGCTTGAGTCTCTGCCACCAGTTTCCCCTACCAGGAAAGCCACCCTTGCAGTCTCGAGTGGATTAGACTTGAGGCAGGAGCCTGAAGATCCTGGTCCAACAGGGACTTCTCCCTGTCTGGGGAAAAACTATCAAGCACTCTACCTCTACTTTTTCCCAATTCTAAGACTTGGAAAAAAGACAAGAGCAGATAATAAATGTTTAGAATTTCAACACGTTTGGGGTACTAATGGACCCCTTTGAGTATTAATAAAATCTTGGGACTCTCACCATCATAACACACACACACACAGACACACAGACACACACACACACCCCTTGGTGTATAATTTTTGTGTATTCATAGCTCCAGTCCACTGATTCTTCTGCAACCTCACACCACTTTCCCCTGGGGTGGAGGGGTAGAGATAGAGGCTACTTAATCTATTTTCAGGCAGATTCTACCCTGAGGGGTTAATAAGTCTTGTTGCACATATAGACAAGTTGCATATATTTATGTAAAAGGCCTATCTGTGGAACATTTAGGACAACTAAAAGGGTAGGATAATTTAATTGTAGAAACCAAGAGTTGACACCAATTGTCTACAAATCTGTATAGATCAAAGGTTTACTTTGAAACAGCTAAGAAACCAGGTGGACTTTGCTATCCTCTTCCCACGCAGAGCAGGGACATCAAACAATGGCATTTGCTGTCAGGGCAGTAGAGGAATCTGCAATCTGTTTCTTTTGCCCCAGGAGCACTAGACTCTGCTCAGCTTAACCAGCCACTCCTCATGGGCCCACCTGAAGATCTCAGGACTTGGCTTCTCTTGGTGAAAGAGCATGGGAAGTGAAATCCCTAAATGACTTAGAAGACATTATGAATGACACCTTTCAAGAAAGCATGTCACAGGATGGTGGGGATAGCTCAGGATATTGAGTCCAAAATCCTGGGTTCTGGCTTTGTCTGCTGGGCACCCTACCAGTTACGTTCTCTGGCTGGGCTTCAGTTTTTCTCTCTATAAAATGAGATCATTGTACTAGATGGTCTTGCAGGGTGTGTTTTGCTGAAGGGTCCATTAGCAATGGAAGGTGCCATGAAGATATTATGTGGGGTCACTTCATTAATTCACTGAATATGTTGTTAGTACTCAGTCTGTGCTGAGTGTTCCATAATAATGATAGCATTGCCCATCTATTGGTTACTGTTACATGTCAGGCAGGACTAGCACTTTAATAGCACTGTAAGTAATCTTCGAAAGGACCCAAGAAGGTCTCATATTCCTATTATTAAAGAGAAAACGTGCTAGGAATAGGTAAGTAACTTGTCCAGCATCATGTACCTTCTAAGTGGCCTATGATTCAAAACGAGGAGTCTCTGACTCCAATTTCATACCCATTTTATTCTACAGATTGCACATGATAATACCCAGTATCTGTCCTCAAGAATGGACAGGTGAATAAAAAGCGTGCATAGGTAACTAGCATAAGGTGAAAAAAACTTTGCAGCATCTGCTTGCTATATTCTTTATGATGCATTGTCTAGGATCTAGTGGTGAGCATGCTTGCAGGGCTCCCTGATGTGGTGTGACTCAGGAGCTGGGGTCACAACACTGTGCACACGGGAATTGAAGGGGAAGATATTGGTCATGACATAAATAAAAATAAGAAGGAGAATAATGTGCTGGGTACTGTACCAGGTGATTTACTTTAATTGCTAATTTAGTTCTCATAATAACCCTACGAAGTAGGTATTATTATTCTCATTTTCTAGGTGGGAAACAAAAGGTGGTGAGAGTGAACTAACTCACCTAAGTCACTAAACAACTGAAAGTCTTACTGAATAGAAGTAAATGACCAAATCACACTAGATATAGTGGTGTCCCCAGTCAAGGAGAACCAGGACCAGGTTCTCCTCTTGTCCCAGTCTTTGCAGTTGTGATCATTTCTCATGTTTACTTAATGCTCCTTCTATCACCACTACATTCTTGCTTAGCACTGGGCAGGTGATTTCCAAATACAAATCTGGAAATTAACTCCACTTCTAGGAGCAGATTCCTCTACCTGAGATCCTTCTTTCATTTTAAAATGAAGACTCCTTGACACCCTGGTGTCCTGGCCCACTTTATACCAGGCTCTTAGAATTCCCCAGCCTTCCTTTCCCCTCCATAGTATCCCGCTGTGTGGCCTGGGAGAAGTCAATTGCCAGAGGGGATTTTGAATAGATGTTCCATCCTGGGACAGATCCTGCCTGTTTCACAATTTTGTCTGAAATCAACCCTGCCATGGAGCTCTAAACTGTGCCCCAGCCCTGACCTCTAACTCTCTTCCCATCTTTGCCAGACCTGTCGGAGTGCCCTGCCAAGAGCATGCCAGAGAAGACCAACTTTCCCTGCACACCTGCCTTTGATCAGGGACTTTTGTTCCTTTACACATGACAGTTTCCATAGTCCACTTAGCTCCAGGGTCAGTGGCCTCTGCACCTATTGGCCTAGCGGTCAGATACAACCAGGTTAGGTTGAACATTATACTGATAAGGAGAGAGTTTTATTAGGAGGTTCTTTTGCATGCAGAATAGACATCTCTGGCTTTTGAAACAAGGACAAACACCAGCTAGTCTCTCCCAGTACATTATAGAAGAATGATTGTGTTGAGGAAAAGGAGCCCAGAGCTTTGTTTAATGGTAAAAAATGTTAACTATCTCTGTTCAGTTTTTCCTCATTCTGCACAGGATCCTGCTCTCTGCCCTTCACAGTTTACTGTGTGACTGTGGAGACAGGTTAAAAAGCTCCTCTTCCTTTTCCTTTTCTCTACTTTTCTCTTTCTCTTCCCTTTTTTGTTCTTTTCTTCAGTTAAAAAATACTTATTTGTTCTCCTTCATTTCCTCTCCTTGAGATGGCCAGGGGGAGTGAAGCCTGAGGGACTGGGGCCAAAGAGGCAGCTGGAGGATCAGGAGGTTGATAATATACAGGGGAATGGAACAAAGAGCTAAAAATATTGAGAACATCAAGATCCAGCTTTCTCACTGTCAGGAGGAAGGGAGTTGCAAATATGGGGAGGGAGAAAACTAAAAGATTTGCTGCGATGTTCAACTTGAATTGGAGGAATCAGTGTGAACTCATGGTTGGAGAGAGAGAGAGAAGGAGGGAGGGAGAGATGGATGTAGATGTGTGTTATTATGGAAATCTATATCTATATATCTATATCTGTATCATCTATACATATGTTGAAAGATCCTAGTATCAATTTCTCTCCAAAGCAGTTACCACACCTAGCACCCATATTTTGGTTCCTAAATACCATTCTATACTAAAAGGATAAAGTTTCTTAGAGAAATGAGATTCCTGAAACAGAGATTCCAGAGCTAGTATAGGGAAAGTATGAGATAGGCCTGAATGTCTTATTCTGCCAGAAAGTGATGTGCCTAAAAAATTATGGGGCTTGTAACAAATACACAGGAGCAAGCGTGAAGGGCCACAACAATCTATTCATCAAAATAAATGAGGGGGAGTGTTCTGGGAAGATGGCAGAGTATAAAGCACCAAGAATCAGTCTTCCCACTCAAACAACAATTACACTGGTAGAAACTGTTTGATGTAAGTATTTTTGAACGTTGGCATCCATTGAAGGCTTCCAAATTCCAGGGGAATGTTTAAAGGGTAAACTGCCATTAATTTCAGTCAATTTCAGTTCTTAGCCTAGCAGTGGCTACCCATCTCCCTCCCCCATGCCCCACATCAGGCAGCTGTGTATGTATTCCTGGAGCAGCTTGCACACAGCTTGTGGGATCCAAGGTGGGCAATAAGGATCCTGTTATGAAATATTAGGGATTTGTGTTATGGTCATTGATTGCAGCTTCTGAACATGGAGGTGCAGATACAGAGGAGGGAAGCCATTGTTACTGCACTTCTCCTCTTCCTTGCAAGACCCTCCTCCTCTGAGTGACTTCCAGAGGGTTTAAAGGGCCAATACCTTTTTACCACCCCCCCTCACTTTTTTCTTTTTCTCCCTTTTGAAAATGAGACATTTAAGACTAGGGCATTAAAAAGCAACTGCATATTCAAGAGAAATTAGAAAGTCATTGTGCATACCCAGGGAAAGGAGCAGGATCAAAAATGACTGAAAAGATCTTAAGTTTGTACTTCAGCTGATCCTTGGCACAGAGATAGTCTACAGCAATAGAAAACAAAACAAAACGGCAAACCCTGAGGAAGGAGAATCTGATTTCCAGAGTTACTATATTGTTAGATTCAAATGTCCAGTTTTCAACAACAACAACAAAACAAGGCATACCAAGAAACAGAAATGTATGGACCATTGAAAAGAGAAAAAAATCAACAGAAACTGTTCCTGAAAAAGACCTGATGATGGGTCTACTAGATGAAGACTTTAAAACAGCTGTTTCAAAAATGCTCAAGAGAGAACTAAAAGGATATGTGCAGAAAGTAAGCAAACAAAAAAATGACGTATAATCAAAATGGAAATATAAGTAAAGAGATAGAAAACCTAAAAGAAATTCTGAAGCTAAAAGTATAATAACTGAAATAAAAATTCATTAAAGGAATTCAAAGGCATTTTTGAACAGGGAGAAGAATCAGTGAACTGAAAGGCAGGACAATGGAAATTATTGAGTCTGAAGAGCAAAAAGAAAAATTATGGAGCAAAAGTGAACAGAGAATAAGGGACAAGTGTGTCTTCATAATGTAGAATAACATATACATTATGGGAGTCCCAGAAGGAGAATAGAAAGGAGTAGAGAGAACATTTGAAAAAATAATGGTCAAAAATTTCCCAGGTTTGATGAAAGACGTGAATATAAATCCAAGAAGCTCAGTGAACACCAAGTAAGATGAACCCAGGACCCACACCAAGACATATTATAACCAAACTGTCAAAAGTAGAGACAAAAAAATAATCTTGAATGCAGAAAGAAAGAAGCAACTCTTGACATACGAGTGATCTTCAACAAGGTTATTAACAAATTCCTCTTCAAAAACTTTGCAGGACCACCACTTCCCTGGTGGTCCAGTGGTTAAGACTCTGCACTCCCAACGCAGGGGGCCTGTGTTCAATCCCTGGTCAGGGAAGTAGATCCTACATGCTACAATTAAGAGCCCACATGCCACAACAAAGATCCCGCATGGGCAATGAAGATCCCGCATACCCCAACTAAGACCAAGCGCAGCCAAATAAATAAATAAGTATTTAAAAACAAAACTTTGGAGGACAGAAGGCCGTGGGCTGGTACATTTAAGGTGCCAAAAGAAAAAACACTATCAATCAAGAATCCTATGTCTGGCAAAATTGTTCTTCAAAAGTGAGGGAGAAATTAAGACTTTCCCAGATAAACAAAAGCTGGGGACATTTGTTACCACTAGACCTGCCCTGCAAGAAATACTAAAGGTAGTTTTGCAGGTTGAAATCAAATGACACAGGGCTTCCCTGGCGATGCAGTGGTTAAGAATCCACCTGCCAACGCAGGGGACGTGGGTTCAAGCCCTAGTCCGGGAAGATCCCACATGCCATGGAGCACCTAAGCCTGTGCACCACAACTACTGAACCTGCATTCTAGAGCGTGTGAGCCACAGCTACTGAAGCCCACGTGCCTAGAGCCTGTGCTCCGCAACAAGAGAAGCCACTGCAATGAGAAGCCCGCACACTGCAAGGAAGAGTAACCCCCACTCGCCACAACCAGAGAAGTCCTGCGCACAGCAACGAAAAGCAATAGAGACAAAAATTTAAAAATTAATTAATTAATTAAAAAAAGAAAGAAATCAAAGGATACTAGACAATAACTTGAAGACTTATGCAGAAATAAAGATCACAGTAAAGGAAAATACATGAGTGATTATAAAAGCTAGTATTATTGTAACAAGGGTTTATAATTCCACATTTTGTTTTCTACATATATAAGAGACTAACGCATAAAAATTTATTAGCTTATGTTTTCAGACACAATGTATAAAGATGTAATTTTATGAAATCAACAATTGAAAGGGGTGGGGAATGGAGCTGTAAACAAGCAGTTTTTGTATGTTACTCAAGTTAGGATGGTATAAGTTCAACTTAGAGTGTTATAACTTTAAGATGTAATCTCCATAGTAACCACATGGAAAATAGGTATAGAATACACACAAAAGGAAATGAGAAAGAAATTAAAATGTTTCACTACCAAAAAAAAATCAACTAAACACAAGAGAAGACAGTAATGCTGGAAATGAACAGAAAAATGCTGTATGGCATGTAGAAAACAAATAGTACTATGACAGAAGTCCTTCCTTATCAGCAATTACTTTCAATGTAAATGGATTAAACTCTAATCAAAAGACAGAAGTTAGCAGAATGGAAAAAAACATGATATAATAAAACATTGTCTGCAAGAGACTTACTTTTATCCAAAGACACAAATAGATTGAATGTGAAATGATGGAAGAAAATATTCCATCCAAATAGTAGCCAAAAGAGAACAGGATTGGCTATCATAATATCAGAAAAAATAGACTTTAAATCAAAAAAGTTTATAACAGACAAAGAAGAACATTATATATTAGTAAAGATTTCAATACAGTAAAATGATATAATAATTACAAACATTTACAAACCTAACAATAGACCATCAAAATATATAAAGCAAAAATTGTCAGAATTGAAGGGAGAAATAGACAGTTCTACAGTAATAGTTGGAGACATCAATATCCCACTCTCAATAATGGACAGAATAACCAGATAGAAGATAAGCATGGAAATAGAGGACTTCAACAACTCATTAAATCAACTAGATCAAACAGACATATACAGAACACTCCACCCAATAACAACAGAATACACATTCTTTTTAAGTGCAAATACACATTCTTTTCAGGATATGTTAGGCCACACGTTAAGTCTCAATAGACTTTAAAGATAGATATAATATAAAGTATCTTGCCTGACTAGAACAGAATACTGTATGCTAACACATATATATGGAATCTAAGGGAAAAAAAAAAAAGCTCATGAAGAACCTAGGGGTAAGATGGGATTAAGGAAACAGACCTACTAGAGCATGGACTTGAGGATATGGGGAGGGGGAAGGGTAAGCTGTGACAAAGTGAGAGAGTGGCATGGACATATATACACTACTAAATGTAAAATAGATAGCTACTGGGAAATAGCCGCATAGCACAGGGAGATCAGTTTGGTGCTTTGTGACCACCTAGAGGGCTGGGATAGGGAGGGTGGGAGGGAGGGAGATGCAAGAGTGAAGAGATATGGGAACATATGTATATGTATAACTGATTCACTTTGTTATAAAGCAGAAACTAACACACCATTGTAAAGCAATTATACTCCAATAAAGATG
This sequence comes from Grampus griseus, assembly GCF_964374135.1. NCBI lineage: Eukaryota > Metazoa > Chordata > Mammalia > Artiodactyla > Delphinidae > Grampus > Grampus griseus. The sequence goes on along the minus strand of NC_138998.1, from coordinate 32,760,680 downwards.
TTAAAAAAAAGGGGGTGCTTAGGAATTATCTTAACAAAAGAGGTAAAAGTTTTGCACAATGAAAACTACAAAACATTGCTAAAAGAAGTTAAAGAAGACATAAATGTAAAGACCTTCCATGTTTATTGATTAGAAAACTTAACATTGTTATGATGTCAATACTACCCCAAATAATCTACAGATTAAATGCAATTCTATCAAAACCCAAATGACTTTTTTTCCTCAGAAATAGGAAAAAATCCTAAAATTCATATGGAATCTCAAGTGATCCTGAATAGCCAAAACACTTTTGAATAAGAACAAAGCTGGAGGACTCACATTTCCTGTTGTCAAAACATACCAACAAACATAACATTATATTTTATAGATTTCAAAAGAGTATGGTGCTGGCATAAAGACAGATACATAGATCAAAGTAATAGAATAGAAAACCCAGAAATAATCACTGACATATATCCACAAAGGAGTTCAAGTCATTCAATAGGTGAAAGGATAGTCTTTTTGACAAATCATGCTAAGAAAACTGGGTATAAACATGCAAAAGAAGGAAGTTGGGCACTCACCTAATACCATATAAAAATTAACTCAAAATTATTTAAAGACCTAGACTTAAGACATAAAAAGTATAAAACTCTTAGAAGAAAACATAGGGAAGAAGCTTGATGACATTGGATTTGGCAGTGATTTCTTGGATGTGACATCAAGGCACAGGCAACAAAAGCAAAAACAGATAGATTGAAGTTTATGAAAATTAAAACTTTTGTGCATCAAAAGATACTATGAACAGTAAAAGGTAACCCACAGAATGGGAGAAAACATTTCCATGTTAGATATCTCTTAAGGGATTAATACCTAGAATATATAGAAAACTCTTAAAACTCAACAAGAGAAAAACAAACAACCAATTCTAAAATGGGCAAAGAACTTTAACTTTTTTGAAAATAAATTATATGAATGGTAAATAGGCACATGAAAAGATGCTCAACATCACTAATCATTAGAGAAATGCAAATTAACTCTACATTAAGATACCACATACTCATTGGAATGGCTCCTATCAAAAAAACCAGAAAGTAGTAAGTGTTGGTGAGGATGTGGATTAATTAAAACCCTGTTGGTGGGAATGTACAGCCATTGTGGAAAACAGTATGGAGATTTCTCAAAAAACATTAGATGTAGAGTTACCATATGATCCAGATATTCACTTCTTAGTATATACCCAAAAGAATTGAAAGCAGCGTCTTGTAGAGATATTTATACACTCATGGTTTATAGAAGTATTGTTTGCAATAGCTAAAATGTGGAAGCAACCCAAGTGCCCATTGCTAGATGAATGGATAAGCAAATATGGTATGTACATACAATGGAATGTTATTCAGCCTTAAAAAAGAAGGAAATTATTGACATGTGCTACAACATGGATGAAACGAGGATATTATGGTAAGTGAAGAAAGACAATCACAAAAGGCAAATAGTGTATGATTCCACTTAAATGAAGCACTTAGTGTAGTCAAAATCATAGAGATAGAAAGTAGAGAAGTGGTTGCCAGGGGCTGGGGGTAAGGGAAAATGAGGAATTATTGTTTACTGGTGTAGAGTTTCAATTTTGCAAGATGAAAAGAAATCTGGAGATGTATGGTGGTGACAATTTGCACAGCAATATGAATGTACTTAATATCACTGAACTGTACACCTTAAAATGGCTAAGATGATAAATTTCATGTTATGTGTTTTTTACCACAATAAAAAATGGGAAAAAAACAATAATAGTAAAGTATTATAACCCACTGAATATAAAAGAAACCCCCAAGCCCATGCTGATAAAAACAAATAAAAGGAAATCAATAAATAAATGGAGAAAGAGAAGTACTTGTTTATTTTAGAATGGCAATTGATAAATGCACAAGGAATGATATAATCAGAAAAATCACTATTTGGTAATCAATATAGTAATAATGATTCAGGCAAGAATCATCAATGGATGCTAAAACTGGAGGATGAAAGTCTGATGAGGAACAAAATGTTAAGTAGTTTCAAAGTGTCTCTCCACAGACTACTCATTAATTACAAAGGAAAATTTACAGTGTAGAAACCTGTCAGACACCACCTTAACCAAGCAAATAAAGGTTACAGAAGTGATAATGGAACAAATTACTATTGTGTTCCTTCTAATGCAATACTCTGAGAACCCAGCCTCACTTCTGTGATGTTGCTGTCAAAAATGCACACCCTGAATCAAATCATGAAGCAATTTCAGACAGACCCAAATTGAGGGACTTTCTGTAAAATGCTGTTAAATGCAAAATAACATGTTAAATCACACCAGCCAAATCCCGAATGTTGGAAATTCCAAAGGACAAATGATGCAGTTTCTTCAACAAGTAAATAGCATAAAGGGTAAAAGAAAAGAGCAGAAGAGATTTAAGATATATAACCAATTCAATGCCTAGATCTTGTTTTAGGTTCTAATTTGAATGAGGTAATAAAATTTTTTGACAACCAGGTAAACTGGAATATTAACTGGGAATTAGATAATAATATGGAATAATTGTTCATTTTTGACAGGTGTGATAAATGCATTATGGTTATATATTAAAAATCCCTTAGCTGTTATAGATGCACACTTTTGTGGGTGAAGTAATGCACTGTCTGTTACTCCAGAAAAAAATGGGGAAGTGGAAGGATGGATGAAATAATATTGGCAAAATGTTGACAATTGATGAAGTTGGGTAAGGTGTACATGGGAGTTTATTACATCATTTTCTCTACTTATGTGTATATTTGAAAATGGCATATATCTATGTAAAAGAAGGCGGAGGAAGAGAAGACGAATCTGGAAGAGAAGAGGAATCTGAAATAGACCTTAAACCATAGCTAGAGTTTAATTTGCTTTTTAATGTGAAAGAATTGGAATAAACATAAGAACTAAATTATATACCAACTGTGGTGGATGTATGTCTACAAATACTTATTTAGTGGACTGTATATAATTTTTATTCATACTACTAATCCAGTGTCAAGTTATAGAAAGCACGTAGATAATTTTATCGATAATGAACAGCTGAATTGGATAGACATGGCAATTATACTTCAGATGTCAGTACTTAGAGTTAGGCAGAAAAGTTTAGAAAAATCAAATGCATTTTGCTCTAATCTTGGAATGCTACAACTTACACAACCAAACAAATGTCTATTTAAGGTCTTTTGCATTTCCTTATAAACTTTAGGATTACATTGTCAATTCCCACTAAAAAATATTAAAAACTTATTAGGAGTTAGATTGGGAGTTCACTGAACCTATATATTATAATTTGAGGAGAACTGACATCTTTATAATATTGAGTCACCACTCCATTTTCTGTGTATAGCCTTGCATTAACTTAGAGTTTCTTTAAAATTTCTCATCAATATTTTACAGTTCGGTGTGTAAAAATTTTAGACATCTTTTGACAGACTTATTCTTGGTCATTTGTGATTCTTATACTACTTTAAATAGCATTATTCATTAAAAAATTTTAATCTAGGAATATAATTGATTTTTGTATATTTATCTTGTATCCAGCAACACTGCCTGACATTTTTCTTTTTTTTCACATTTTTTAAAATTAATTAATTAATTATTTATTTTATTGGAGTATAATTGCTTTACAATGGTGTGTTAGTTTCTGCTTTATAACAAAGTGACTCAGTTATACATATACATATGTTCCCATATCTCTTCCCTCTTGCATCTCCCTCCCTTCCATCCTCCCTATCCCACGCCTCCAGGCAGCCACAAAGCACCGAGCTTATCTCCCTGTGCTATGCGGCTGCTTCCCACTAGCTATCTACCTTACATTTGGTAGTGTACATATGTCCATGCCTCTCTCTTGCTTTGTCACAGCTTACCCATCTCCCTCCCCATATCCTCAAGTCCATTCTCTAGTAGCTCGGTGTCTAGTAGCTCTGTGTCTGTCTTACCCCTAGGTTCTTCATGACATTTTTTTTTTCTTAAATTCTATATATATGTGTTAGCATACGGTATTTGTCTTTCTCTTTCTGACATACTTCACTCTGTATGACAGACTCTAGGTCTATCCACCTCATTACAAATAGCTCAATTTCGTTTCTTTTTATGGCTGAGTAATATTCCATTGTATATATGTGCCACATCTTCTTTATCCATTCATCCGATGATGGACACTTAGGTTGTTTCCATCCCTGGGCTATTGTAAATAGAGCTGCAATGAATATTTTGGTATATGACTCTTTTTGAATTATGGTTTTCTCAGGGTATATGCCCAGTAGTGGGATTGCTGGGTCATATGGTAGTTCTATTTGTAGTTTTTTAAGGAACCTCCATACTGTTCTCCACAGTGGCTGTGTCAATTTACATTTCCACCAAGAGTGCAAGGGGGTTCCCTTTTCTCCACACGCTCTCCAGCATTTATTGTTTCTAGATTTTTTGATCATGGACATTCTGACAGGTGTGAGATGATATCTCATTGTAGTTTTGTTTTGCATCTAATGATTAATGATGTTGAGCATTCTTTCATGTGTTTGTTGGCAGTCGGCATATCTTCTTTGGAGAAATGTCTATTTAGTACTTCTGCCCATTTTTGGATTGGGTTGTTAGTTTTTTTGTTATTGAGCTGCTTATAAATTTTGGAGATTAATCCTTTGTCAGTTGCTTCATTTGCAAATATATTCTCCCATTCTGAGGGTTGTCTTTTGGTCTTGTTTATGGTTTCCTTTGCTGTGCAAAAGTTTGAAGTTTCTTTACATCCCATTTGTTTATTTTTGTTTTTATTTCCATTTCTCTAGGAGGTGGGTCAAAAAGGATCTTGCTGTGGTTTATGTCATAGAGTGTTCTGCCTATGTTTTCCTCGAAGAGTTTGATAGTTTCTGGCCTTACATTTAGGTCTTTAATCCATTTTGAGCTTATTTTTGTGTATGGTGTTAGGGAGTGATCTAATCTCATACTTTTACATGTACCTGTCCAGTTTTCCCTGCACCACTTATTGAAGGGCTGTCCTTTCTCCACTGTACATTCCTGCCTCCCTTATCAAAGATAAGGTGACCATATGTGCGTGGGTTTATCTCTGGGCTTTCTATCCTGTCCCATTGAGCTGTCTTTCTGTTTTTGTGTCAGGACCATACTGTCTTGATTACTGTAGCTTTGTAGTATAGTCTGAAGTCAGGGAGCCTGATTTCTCCAGCTCCGTTTTTCGTTCTCAAGATTGCTTTGGGTATTCAGCATCTTTTGTGTTTCCATACAATTGTGAAATTTTTTGTTCTGGTTCTGTAAAAAATGCCAGTGGTAGTTTGATAGGGATTGCATTGAATCTGTAGATTGCTTTGGGTAGTAGAGTCATTTTCACAATGTTGATTCTTCCAATCCAAGAACATGGGATATCTCTCCATCTATTTGTATCATCTTTAATTTCTTTCATCAGTGTCTTATAATTTCTGCATACAGGTCTTTTGTCTCCTTAGGTAGGTTTATTCCTAGATATTTTATTCTTTTTGTTGCAATGGTAAATGGCAGTGTTTTCTTGATTTCACTTTCAGATTTCTCATCATTAGTGTTTAGGAATGCCAGAGATTTCTGTAAATTAATTTTGTATCCTGCTACTTTACCAAATTCATTGATTAGCTCTAGTAGTTTTCTGGTAGCATCTTTAGGATTCTCTATGTATAGTATGTCATCTGCAAACAGTGACAGCTTTACTTCTTCTTTTCCAATTTGGATTCCTTTTATTTCCTTTTCTTCTCTGATTGCTGTGGCTAAAACTTCCAAAACTATGTTGAATAAGAGTGGTGAGAGTGGGCAACCTTGTCTTGTTCCTGATCTTAGTGGAAATGCTTTCAGTTTTTCACCATTGAGGACGATGTTGGCTGTGGGTTTGTCATATACGGCCTTTATTATGTTGAGGAAAGTTCCCTCTATGCCTACTTTCTGCAGGGTTTTTATCATAAATGGGTGTTGAATTTTGTCGAAAGCTTTCTCTACATCTATTGAGATAACAATATGGTTTTTATCCTTCAATTTATTAATAGGATGTATCACATTGATTGATTGCGTATATTGAAGAATCCTTGCATTCCTGGAATAAACCTCACTTGATCATGGTGTATGATCCTTTTAATGTGTTGTTCGATTCTGTTTGTTAGTATTTTGTTGAGGATTTTTGCATCTATGTTCATCCGTGATATTGGCCTGTAGTCTTCTCTCTTTGTGACATCCTTGTCTGGTTTTGGTATCAGGGTGATGGTGGCCTCGTAGAATGAGTTTGGGAGTGTTCCTCCCTCTGCTTTATTCTGGAAGAGTTTGAGAATGATAGGTGTTAGCTCTTCTCTAAATGTTTGATAGAATTCGCCTGTGAAGCCATCTAGTCCTGGGCTTTTGTTTGTTGTAAGATTTTAAATCACAGTTTCCATTTCAGTGCTTGTGATTGGTCTGTTCATATTTTCTATTTCTTCCTGATTCAGTCTTGGCACGTTGTGCATTTCTAAGAATTTGTCCATTTCTTCCAGGTTGTCCACTTTATTGGCATAGAGTTGCTTGTAGTAATCTCTCATGATCTTTTGTATTTCTGCAGTGTCAGTTGTTACTTCTCCTTTTTCATTTCTAATTCTATTGATTTGAGTCTTCTCCCTTTTTTTCTTGATGGGTCTGGCTAATGGTTTATTAATTTTGTTTATCTTCTCAAAGAACCAGCTTTGACTTTTATTGATCTTTTCTATCGTTTCCTTCATTTGTTTTTCATTTATTTCTGATCTGATCTTTATGATTTCTTTCCTTCTGCTAACTTTGGGGGTTTTTTGTTCTTCTTTCTCTAGGTGCAAGTTTAGGTTGTTTATTCGAGATGTTTCCTGTTTCTTAAGGTAGGATTGTATTGCTATAAACTTCCCTCTTAGAACTGCTTTTGCTGCATCCCATAGGTTTTGGGTTGTCCTGTCTCCATTGTCATTTGTTTCTAGGTATGTTTTGATTTCCTCTTTGATTTCTTCAATGATCACTTCGTTATTTAGTAGTGTATTGTTTAGCCTCCATGTGTTTGTATTTTTTACAGATATTTTCCTGTAATTGATATTTAGTCTCATAGTGTTGTGGTCGGAAAAGATACTTGATACAATTTCAATTTTCTTAAAGTTACCAAGGCTTGATTTGTGACCCAACATATGATCTATCATGAAGAATGTTCCAAGAGCCCTTGAGAAAAGTGTGTATTCTGTTGTTTTTGGATGGAATGTCCTATAAATATCAGTTAAGTCCATCTTGTTTAATGTATCATTTAAAGCTTGTGTTTCCTTATTTATTTTCATTTTGGATCATCTGTCCATTGGTGAAAGTGGGGTGTTAAAGTCCCCTACTATGAATGTGTTACTGTCGATTTCCCCTTTTATGGCTGTTAGTATTTGCCTTATGTATTGAGGTGCTCCTATGTTGGGTGCATAAATATTTACAATTTTTATATCTTCTTGGATTGATCCCTTGATCATTATGTAGTGTCCTTCTTTGTCTCTTCTAATAGTCTTTATTTTAAAGTCCATTTTGCCTAATATGAGAATTGTCACTCCAGCTTTCTTTTGGTTTCCATTTGCATGAAATATCTTTTTCCATCCCCTTACTTTCAGTCTGTATGTGTCTCTAGGTCTGAAGTGGGTCTCTTGTAGACAGCAAATACATGCGTCTTGTTTTTGTATCCATTCAGCCAGTCTGTGTCTTTTGGTGGGAGCATTTAGTCCATTTATATTTAAGGTAATTATTGATATGTATGTTCCTATTCCCATTTTCTTAATTGTTTTGGGTTTGCTATTGTAGGTCTTTTCCTTCTCTTTTGTTTCTTGCCTAGAGAAGTTCCTTTAGCAGTTGTTGTAAAGCTGGTTTGGTGGTGCTGAACTCTCTCAGCTTTTGCTTGTCTGTAAAGCTTTTAAGTTCTCCATCAAATCTGAATGAGATCCTTGCTAGGTAGACTAATCTTGGTTGTAGGTTTTTCTCCTTCATCACTTTAAATATGTCCTGCCAGTCCCTTCTGGCTTGCAGAGTTTCTGCTGAAAGTTCAGCTGTTAACCTTATGGGGATTCCCTTATGTACTATTTGTTGTTTTTCCCTTGCTGCTTTTAATATGTTTTCTTTGTATTTAATTTTTGACAGTTTGATTAATATGTGTCTTGGCGTATTTCTCCTTGGATTTATCCTGTATGGGACTCTCTGTGCTTCTTGGACTTAACTATTTCCTTTCCCATATTAGGGAAGTTTTCAACTATAATCTCTTCAAATATTTTCTCAGTCCCTTTCTTTTTCTCTTCTTCTTCTGGAACCCCTATAATTCGAATGTTGGTGCATTTAATGTTGTCCCAGAGGTCTCTGCGACTGTCCTCAGTTCTTTTCATTCTTTTCTCTTTATTCTTCTCTGCAGTAGTTATTTCCACTATTTTATCTTCCAGGTCACTTATCTGTTCTTCTGCCTCAGTTATTCTGCTATTGATCCCATCTAGAGGACTTTTAATTTCATTTATTGTGTTGTTCATCTTTGCTTGTTTTATCTTTAGTTCTTCTAGGTCCTTTTTAAATGTTTCTTGCATTTTGTCTATTATATTTCCAAGATTTTGGATCATCTTTACTATCATTATTCTGAATTCTTTTTCGGGTAGACTGCCTATTTCCTCTTTATTTGTTAGGTCTGGTGGGTTTTTATCTTGCTCCTTCACCTGTGGTGTGTTTTTCTGTCTTCTCATTTTGCTTATCTTACTGTGTTTGGGGTCTCGTTTTTTCAGGCTGCAGGGTCGTAGTTACCGTTGTTTTTGGTGTCTGTCCCCAGTGGCTAAGGTTGGTTCAGTGGGTTGCGTAGGCTTCCTGGTGGAGGGGAGTAGTGCCTGTGTTCTGGTGGATGCAGCTGGATCTTGTCTTTCTGGTGGGCAGGTCCACGTCTGGTGGTATGTTTTGGGGTGTCTGTGGACTTGTTATGATTTTAGGCAGCCTCTCTGCTAATGGGTGGTGTTGTGTTTCTATCTTGCCAGTTGTTTGGCATAAGGTGTCCAACACTGTAGCTTGCTGGTCGTTGAGTGAAGCTGGGTGCTGGTTTTGAGATGGAGATCTCTGGGAGATTTTCGCCATTTGATATTATGTGGAGCTGGGAGGTCTCTTGTGGACCAGTGTCCTGAAGTTGGCTCTCCCACCTCAGAGGCACAGCACTGACTCCTGGCTGCAGCACCAAAAGCCTTTCATCCACACGGCTCAGAATAAAAGAGAGAAAAAGTAGAAAGAGAGAATTAGTATAAGTAGAAAGAAAGAAAGAAAGAAAGAAAGAAAGGAGGGAGGGAGGGAGGGTGGAAGGAAGGAAGGAAGGAGGGAAGGAAGGAAGAAAAGAAAGATGAAGAAAAATAAAATAAGATAAAATATAATAAAGTTATTAAAATAAAAAAATAATTATTATAAAATTTTTTTTAAAAAAACAAAAAACGGACGGATAGAACCCTAGGACAAATGGTGGAAGCGAAGCTATACAGACAAAATCTCACACAGAAGCATACACATACACACTCACCAAAAGAGGAAAAGGGGAAAAAATCATAAATCTTGCTCTCAAAGTCCACCTCCTTAATTTGAGATGATTCGTTGTCTAATCATGTATTCCACAGTTGCAGGGTACATCAAGTTGATTGTGGAGTTTTAATCCGCTGCTTCTGAGGCTGCTGGGAGAGGTTTCCCTTTCTCTTCTTTGTTAGCACAGCTCCCAGGGGCTCAGCTTTGGATTTGGCCCCGCCTCTGCATGTAGGTCGCCGGAGGGCATCTGTTCTTCGCTCAGACAGGACGAGGTTAAAGGAGCTGCTGATTCGGGGGCTCTGGCTCACTCAGGCCGGGGGGGAGGGAGGGGCACGGAGTGCGGGGCGAGCCTGCAGCGGCAGAGGCCAACATGACGTTGCACCAGCCTAGGGTGCGCCGGGCGTTCTCCCGGGGGAGCTGTCCCTGGATCTCGGCACCATGGCAGTGTAGGGCTGCACAGCCTCCCCGGAAGGGGGGTGTGGATAGTGACCTGTGCTCGTACACAGGCTTCTTGGTGGCGGCAGCAGCAGCCTTAGCGTCTCATGCCCGTCTCTGTGGTCCGCGCTTTTAGCCGCGGCTCGCGCCCGTCTCTGGAGCTCCTTTAAGCAGCGCTCTAAATCCCCTCTCCTCGCGCACCAGGAAACAAAGAGGGAAGAAAAAGTCTCCTGCCTCTTCAGCAGGTCCAGACTTTTCCCCGGACCCCCTCCCGGCTAGCCGTGGTGCACTAACGCCCTGCAGGCTGTGTTCACGCTGCCAACTCCAGTCCACTGCCAATGTTCCGACCGAAGTCCTAGCCTCAACTCCCAGCCCCGCCCCGGCGGGTGAGCAGACAAGCCTCGCGGGCTGGTGAGTGCCGGTCGGCACCGATCCTCTGTGTGGGAATCTCTCCGCTTTGCCCTCCGCACCCCTGTTGCTGTGCTCTCCTCCGCGGCTTCGAAGCTTTCCCCCTCCGCCACCTGCAGTCTCCGCCCGCGAAGGGGCTTCCTAGTGTGTGGAAACCTTTCCTCCTTCATGGCTCCCTCCCACTGGTGCAGGTCCCGTCCCTATCCTTTTGTCTCTGTTTATTCTTTTTTCTTTTGCCCTACCCAGGTACGTGGGGGGGTTTCTTGCCTTTTGGGAGGTCTGAGGTCTTTTGCCAGCGTTCAGTAGGTGTTCTGTAGGAGTTGTTCCACGTGTATCTGGTGTATCTGTGGGGAGGAAGATGATTTCCGCGTCTTACTCTTCTGCCATCTTCCCGGAAGCCTATCTAACATTTATTTTTCTAATACTTAATCCAGTTTTTTAGAATTTTATACATTTTCAATCATATCATTAGTGAAAATAAGAGTTTTATTTTTTCCTTTTCAATCCTTTTATATTATTATATCTTTTTCATACCTGAGCAGACTGGCAGGTAGGGCTACAAGTAAAAATGTTGAATAGAAATGATAATGGTAGACCTTCTGATCTTTTCCTTGATCTCAAAGGGAAAACTTTCATTCACCATTTCACCACTGAATATGATGGTTTCACATATACATTTCTTATGTATATTTACATATATATTTCTTTTATGTATATTTCACACACACATGTACATACTCTTTATCAGATTAAGCAAATTTCCTAGAATAAGTTTGCTGAGTGTTTTAAAATGAATGGTTGTTGGATTTTACCAAATGCTGTTCCTCTACCCACTGATGGTCATATAACTTTTCTCCTTTATTCTGTTAATGTGATCAATTACACTGATTTTTTTTTTTGAAGATAACTTGCATTCCTGGAATAAACTCAATTTGGTAATGATTTAGTATCCCTCTTAGATGTTGCTGGATTCAATTTGCTAATATTTTGCTTGAGATTTTTGCATCTATGTTCATAAAAAGAATTTTTTTTATCTTTCTCATAATATCCTTGACAGTTTTTGGTTTTTGCTGTACTTGCCTTAAAAATTTAGTCAAGGAGTATTCCTTCTTTTTCTATTACCAGGAAGAGTGTGTGTAAGAAGAATTCTTCTTTAATGTTTGGTAGAATTCATCCGTGAAGCTATCTGGTCCTGGACTATTCTTCATGGAAAGGATATTTTTATGGGCTCCCCTGGGGAAAGAATAGAAACTCAAGAACCATCCATTGTTCAGGGACTTCTGAGGGATAGAACTAAGAGAGAGACAGAGGTGGTGGTGTATGACATTACAAATTACCTGGCATTTTCCTAAAAAGACTCTGCTCTTTGTTACCAACTATCACGCCACACATCCCTGAGCTGGCAGGTCTCCAGGATAAGGAGTCTACGAGTGTAGTTCTCCGGCTGCCTGATCCCACCTTCCCAATGACCACAGGCATGTCTTTCAGAGGAGAAGCCTTGGTGTTGGGCAGAGAGCAGTGAGGGAGAGGGGGAGGAGGGACGGGTTCAAGCAGACAGAGGCCCTTTGTTTGCTCTGCTTCTTTGTAAATGAGGCAACATTTAGAAACAAATATTGGTTCAGAGGACCAATGCCTTCATGCCATCTCCTTTGGGTCAGCTACCCAACCTCCCTGCATGTACACACAAGTCCACCTCTTTCAACAAGAGGGCCAATCCTGTTGAAATTTAAAAGTTTTATTCAGCTTATGGTGGAAGATTTGGATCATGACTTAGATTCATCTGTAACTGGAAGTCCTCTTCTCTCTCTCTCTCTCCTCCCTCCCTTCCTCCCTTTCTCCCCTCCTCTCTGGACAAATAAAGAGAAGATCAATATAGAAAAAAAAGGAGACAAGATCAATATTAAAAAAAAAAAGGAGAAAAGATCAATATCAAGAAGGCAGCTGTGGTCTAGAGAAGGCTGGGACTTAGGAGATTTGAGTTCAGGTTCCAGAGCTCTGTGAATGAGGACCTGTCATTTTACTGTAATGTTCACATCTAAAAAATGGGGGACTGATCTTACCTCATTAGGCAGTTAGTCAAGATCACAAGGTCTTGCCCCAGAACAGTGCCTGGCATGTGGAACAGCTGAAAACATGATCCTTTCCTTCCATCTGAGCATGATAAGCCAGTGCATGCCTGAGGTGCTGCAGCTGGGGCACCCACACCTCTCCCAGAGACAAGCCCCTCTGCAGCAGAAAATGGGGGCTGTGTGTCTGTGGAGAAATGGCAGTCCTGGAGGCCTCTGGTCTGTTTCTCTCTCAGTGTGATCCCAGACAAGCCTCTTGGCCTGTGTGTGTGTCCCTGTTTCATGGAAGAGGCAGTGTCCCTGGTGGATGGGTACATACGCTCTGGAATCAGACAGCCTGATTTTGCACCTGGCTCGCCAGCTGACCTTGGACAAGTTAATAACCCCTCAGGGCCTCAGTGTCCTCATCTCATTTGTAAAATGAGGATTCTAATGCACTGATCTCAGAGGGCTGTGGTGAGGGCCCAGTGAATCTCTCAGCAAGTATTAGCCATCATTAAGCTGTAAAAGAGGGACAATGAGCTTCCTGACTCCAGAGTGTTTCTAGTAAAGAATTAAACACCATAACGGAGAGCACAGGGACAAGTGTCATGGGCCACCAAGGACACAGAACACTGACACTTTCACCTCTCACCACCACACACCCCCATACACATTATAGATGTGGGCACAGCCATACAACCAGGGTCATGCACTCATGTACACCCACAGTTGGCCTCACCCCTGCCTCCTGGGAGTGGCAGACACAGGCCTCTATCCTGTCCTCCTGAGCAAGAACCAAGGCTCTTGTGAGTAGATGGTGCGGGATCCTGTTCTCCATGTCTCCTCTGGCCCTTCTTCAGATCCCGTGGGCTCTGTACTTCCTCCCCTGCGTGTCTTAGGCTCAGACTCAGAGGGCTCCACTGAGGCAAGGCATAGGCTTGGCTGGCCCAGAGAGGGCTCAGCCTGGCCAGAGTGCTCTCTCTGAGGGCTCAGGCCAGGCTGTAGGCCTGTCGCCAGAGGAGCTGCCTCAAGAAAGGCTCACTGTGTGAGTGCAGAAGGGGCCCAGGGGGGAGGATCAAGATCCATCTGCCTCGCATGCCCTCCACCAAGCTCCCATGTGTTTGTGGATTAGCTCAACATTCGACAACTCTCCTTCCTGCTTCTGGGCAGACTCTGCAAGCTCACTGCAGGACCTGTAGAAGGCATGAGCTGAGTGTGGGCATCCTGCTCTGTGGAGTCTCTCCCAGCCAGCCCTGCCCCTGACTTTCCCCCTCCATTCTTCTCTCCGTACCTCAAGGTGCCCCATGAGGACAGGCCACCCCCTAATGCCTGCTGCAGTGGGCAGCAGGAATTCGCCCCTTCTGCCAAGATTCTGGGTTTCCCATGGCTTGAGCCGGAGGGTCCACAAGGGCAGAGACACAAGCGCAGCAGCCGCCACTCTTCTTCACGGTGAGGCAGGGATTTGGAGGGCCAGGGTTGTCTCATGTCCCCCCTGTAAACAGAAAGTCCCTGCTAAAGTAGCGCTCTCTGAAATGGAGCGTGTGTAGCCCCCTGTACATGAGACAATCTATTGGGGCGTGGGGAGTTTATGCTAGCTTCCGATTATATTTACTCCTCATGCAAAAGATGAATAAGTTAACACTCACTCTTGTTTCATATGAGGATTGGCACTGCCTCCCACCTGGTCTTCAAGGCAGGCAGACGCATGTCACGGAGGGCCTTTGAGGTTCCTGAGGGAAGATGGGGAAAGCCTCACAAGGGGTGGGGTGGGGAAGGGGATGCTGGAAGGCTGTGACTCCCTGAACTGTCCTTTACTTTTGGCTTTTGTGGTTCCACATTTTGTGGTTTGCATATGCCCAGTAAAATGGATGTACAGATTAAGTAACGTGATTTAACTCATCAGATCTCCCAAAATGCATGAGTGCCTTAGAAAGATTCCTGCAAAGAAACTAGACCTAGAAGATGATTCCGATATCACAAACACAGGTGAACTAAAATAAAATGGCACTACTGAGATATCTTCTAAGTCTGGTGTAAATTAATGTAAATAAAACCAAAAACAATGCTAATCTGATTGGGTTGGATAAGTAACTTAAGAAAACCCTAAAATTATCTTGACTCTCTGGAATATGGACTTACATCTACTATCAGGAACTTTGCCCCTTCCCTAAGTGTATATTTTGCCTTGAGATATTTTTCATTGTGTATAAGGCAGAGTATAGAGAGAGACATTTAAAAATGAGTGTTTCATCTTTGTCTCATTGTTTACAAATTTTCTATTCCTTTCATGATTGAAATATACACAATATTAGTTTAAAAAGTGTATGTATATATATATATATATATATATATATATATATATATATATATATACACACACACACACACACAGTGTACAGCCTCACTATTTTTCTGGATAAGGATGGGCAATCAAAATGGTTTGGAGACCACTTTTCTGGAGGGACCCAGGGATGACCCAGGGCAATGAGATCAGGCCACATCCTCTCCTGGGTCCCTTTCTTTGTGTTCATGTGTCACTTGTCCTGAGTGTCACAGAGTCTTGATCACATTCCAGGGCAGCTTCTTGTAGGAGAGACATTGTCTCTCCTGTGACTCTGTCCCTAGCCTAGGTGTCCAGCAGGCTGCATGAAGGGAAGGAAGTTTACCGGTCCAGCATCCTGTGCTCAGGAGGACGCATGGGGAGGGACAGCTCCTCCGTGGGCCTTTAAGGGCCCAAGAAGGAGTAGGATTTCTGGATACACCTGGGAACAAGTGAAAGAGGTTGAGCCTGTTGTCTTTGACTTGTGGTCAGCCTTATTCTTCTCTCACACCCTCTCCCAGGAAGGTCTCTGCCTGTCATTCTCCTGTTCTGGTGTGTGTTTGGGGCAGTCCCTTCCTTCTTCCATCTGTAGAATGAGCACATAGGTTGGTTCAGGACCAGCTGTGGCACCCTGGGATTCAGAAGCAGAGCCACCCCCGCCTCTTTCCGCTGCAACTCTGCTCCTGGCACAGAGCAAGCGCGCGTTAACAACGGGGTGATTTTTCTTTAATTCCCTTCCAGTCAGCATTTTTGTGTTGGATTCCACCCACGGGTCTGTCCCAGAGGTCAGGAAATGAGGTGATCAGCCTGAGCGAGGAATGAAGGGGGAGGGCTGAGGGGCGATTGGGCAAGCGGGCTGCACAAACAAAGGGGGTCAAAGATTGTGCTTGGCCAGCCCCGCGGGTGATAAAGGGGCGCGGGGTGCAGGGAGGTGGCCCAGAAGCCGGTCCGTCTGTGCTCGGCACTCCGCTTCGCAGACCCGGGAGGATGAGGCTCGCCGTCTGCGCTCTGCTAGCCTGCGCGGTCCTGGGTGAGTGCGGTCGCTGGGAAGGCCCGCAGAGTCGCCGGCCCGGGCGCCCCCTGAATACCGGAGCCCGCCACACCATCCCTGGGCTCCGCGTTGGAACTGGAAGCCCGGACCTTTCCTTCGCTTCTCCCCGCTGCACCCTTGCATCTGCTTCATCACTGCCTCAGGGACAGCTCTGCGCTTGTGCGCACCTTCTGGTCCTGCCTGTGCCTCTGCCACATTTTCACCCCCTCCTTGCTTCCTCCTCCTGTCCAGAAAACCTTGTAGTAGCGGAACACAATAAATTAGAGCACTTCCATCACGGTTTATCAAATCCCTTTGCTGCGGTCTCAATCAAGTCCAAACTGCTTAGGATGGCATTCAAGGCCTCCCCAGATCTGGTCCCACCTCCACTGATAGTCTGATGTCCCATGGGTGCCCTTGGTGCTGACCATGCCCCACTAATGAGGCAGGGCAGTTGAAGGGTTTGGAGCATGGGATTTGAAGCCAAACTTTTTGCGTCCCCAGCGGTGAGGGGGGTAGTACAGCCTGGCCTGGAAAGGTCCCGTGAGAGTAAATGAGGCTGTGGATCCAGGCACTAGTGGAGTGGACTTTGCTGCACACATCTGTGCTTCGAAGCCTGTCACTGTTAGGCCCCCTTTGTCCTCTAACTTTTGCTGGCCAGTAGTGGTGCATTTATAATACCTTTGGAGCCTTCTGTGTTTAGCTACTTGTCTTTCCTGAAAAAGTTAACCCTTGAGAGTCGACCCACCTTACTTGCCTTTGCCTACCCGCCCAGCCCCCAATCCTAACCTCAGAGAATCTCACAGGGCTGTGGAAGGTAAATGCATGACTGAGGACAAATTCCTGCCTTTGGGATCTCAGGAGGGGTAGTTTGGGGAGGGCCTGGAGGAGTGGTTTTTGGGAGAGTCTGCCACTGACTCCTTGTTGCCTCCTTTGATATCCCATGGGCAGAGGTGGAATAAAGGGTGGTTGGGGGACAGGCTTCCTGTGGCCTCTCTTTTTCCATCCTGGAGAACTGTTCCCTCCCCCTCTCTTGCTTTGTGCATTGTGAATATTCATCCGCTTCCTTGAGCCAGCCCTGTGCTGTTGATCCACAGAATGGAGATGACAGAAGGCTTTGCGGACAGTGCCAAATGCTCATATCATGGGGACAACACATCTGCAACCCCATGGATTAATTGCCACAGACATGGCTGGCTTTAGCTTCTCATAGTGGCAGCCAAAAAGCCTAATGGTAAAATTGAGGGAGGGGTCATTGGAAACAGAGAGAAACATTGAATATGTGGAGTTTCTAGTTATTCTTGGAACAGAGGATGACAGATGAGCATCACAGGCAAATTTATTGCCTCATCAATCATGTAGCCCTATGTACTGGCCAAGCACATGGAAAACAACTCAGAATGTTATCTTCTTTTGTTCCCTGGGCAGAGACCAAAGTCTGGAGACCTGATTTCTAGGCCAGTCTCAGCTACTAACAGGCTGGGTAACCTAGGGTAAAGCATCACTCTCTGAGCCCAGTTCCCTCATCTCTAAAAGATAGTAATTACTGGATGATGTAATTCCTTCCCTGCTGGCTTCCCAGAGTTGTAGCATTGAGCCAACACCTTGACGTAGCTGAAAATCCCCTGTGTATACTGAAGCTTGTATTCCATGGCAGGCCACGGGTCATGAGGTGAATGAAGGAGGCTCAGAGAACACAGAGGAGCAGCTTATTGTCTCCAATTGAGAGCTGATAGTCAAGTCGGCATCCCTCTGGCCAGCACAGTCTGGTCAGTGGGAAACTAAGAGGACATTAGGGTGCCTGTCACTTGTCCCCAGACTCAGAATGCAGTGGAAACTCTGTCCTTTGTTGTTCACGGACAGGAGTGGGAGTGGACATGATGGAGGGGAAGTAGACTTCACGACCCTCCAGAGGGTGCTGCTGTCTCTCCCACTGGCACAGGGACCTCTGACCTCTCTCCCCTAGGGCTGTGTCTGGCTGTCTCAGAGAAAACTGTGAGGTGGTGCACCGTTTCAAGTCATGAGGCCAATAAGTGCTCCAGTTTCCGTGAAAATATGAATAAAGTCCTCCCTGATACCGGTCCTTTTGTCTCCTGTGTGAAGAAGACCTCCTACATTGATTGCATCAAGGCCATCATGGTAAGTCGTGGCTGCCTAAAGGAGAGCAGAAGAAAATCCATACTTTCTCTTTCTCCTGTTGTTTTGGAATCATTCTGTACTCACAGGTAGGAGGCTGCTGTGTGGGGCAGTCAGCCCCTAGTGCTAGTAAAATCACTTTAGAAATGGAAATACGAGCAGTCACCTTTAATGAGTCTTAAAGCAAAATCTAACATGTTCTGAAAGGGGACTCTTTTGAGCCACCAAATTCTCTGAACTCAGAGAAGAAAACAAGAATACATGCTATCAGAATGACCATGTAACACTATTTTGGAGGTTCCTGATGCATCACAAGAAGTAGGTGAATGGTACACACAGGGAAGAGGAATACATAGTCATGATTGCAGTTGATAGCTGATCCTTTTGTCTTCTAGGTTTTCCAAAATACTCTTCGCTCCTTTAACATTGTTCCTGCACATTTGAATGTGTGTCAGACCCTGTGCTGGGCAATGGGGCTGCAGTAGTGAATTTAAACACACATGCTCCTTACTTTTGAGGAGTTTACAGTCTAGTCAGGAGAGAAGAAAGACATGAAAACAAGTAGATGTGAAATTTCAAATTGTGTCATGTACAATGGAGGGAAAGAAACAGAACTTTCAGAGGAAACCTGCTTTGGCCTGGGTGTCAGGGACAATCTCTCTGAGAGGGAGCAATGAACCTGAGACCCCAGGGATGAGCATGGGTAAGCCTGCCAAAAGCTATGGTAGAATACACCAGGTAGTGAACCATAGCATGTGCAAAGGGCCTGAGACAGAGGAGAGCTGGGCTTGTTTGAGTTTCTGTAGGGAAGGTAGGGTGACTGGAGCAGAGCAAGCAGGAGACTGGAAGGAGGAATGAGGTGGGAGAGGTAGACTCAGCCAGATGGAGCATGATTAACTCAAGGAATCAGTGATTTGGTATAAACAACTGGTCTGTTGTGTGTGTGTGTGTGTGTGTGTGTGTGTGTGTGTGTGTTTATTGAACCTCAGTTACTATCATGGATTAATTATAACTCTTGATTTATGACATAATTTCAGCTTTGGTGTATGCATACCCCTCTTTGTTTTTAAATATGTTAATAATATAAAAATAATATTATCCACAAACCCACCAGAGGTTCTCAAAACTTCATCACTGCCAATAGCTTATTTCTAGGGCTACTGTGTGGCAGTATTGGATTCTATGGGAATAACACCACTTGGGGTAGTGTAAGCCACTGGCCCTACTTACAACTAGTGTGTGTTTCCCCATCCAGTGCAAACAGAATCCTAAAACTTTCTTGTCTTTTATTTTAATTTAAGACATATAGGTATGTGTGGATGATTGTACAGTTTTGCTTCTTAAAATATTTTATAAACATGCCATCGCTATGTGTTGTCTTCTCATACTTGCTTTTCCCTCCTCAATATTATGCTAAGTTTTCACACATGTTGTTGAATATAGCTATTGTTCATTCATTTTCAGAGCTCTACAAAAGTCCATTGTGTTAGTATACCACAATTTATGTTTTCTTTTCTGGTCATAAGACATTTGGATTTTTTCCAGTTTTTTGTTATTCTAATCAGTGTTTGTGGAATACTTTTATACAAATCTCCTGGGACACAAGAATTACTAGTTTCTCTTTAATATATATGTAGGAGCAGAGTTTCTGTGCCATGGGATATGTGAGTATTTGACTTTGAAGATGATGCCAAATGTATTTGGTTTTTAAGCAAATCCAATGTGGTTATTCCAATTTCCACTCTCCCAGCAGTGTATGAGAGCATAACCCATATCATTCTTGGTGAATTTGATATTTTATTATTATGAAAAAATCACTATCTCTGGCAGTACTTCTTAACTAAACTCTATTTTTCTGATATTAGCATACATACTACATCAACTTTCTTTTGGTTAGTATCCTCTTCCTATATCTCTTTCCATTCCTTTATTTTCAACTTTCTGTGTGCTGATCTTTCAGGTATGTCTTTTGAAATTTGTATATTGCTGGATTTTGTTTATTAATGAAATCTGACAATCTTATTTATTTTATGTGGTAAATTTAGACCGTTAATAAATTATTTTTTTTAATAAATAAATTTATTTATTTATTTATTTTCTTTGTTGGCCTCGTTGGGTCTTCGTTGCTGCGCACAGGCTCTCTCTAGTTTTGGCGAGCAGGGGCTACTCTTCGTTGTGGTGCATGGGCTTCTCACTGAGGTGGCTTCTCTTGTTGAGGAGCACAGGCTCTAGGCACGTGGGCTTCAGTAGTTGTGGCACGCGGCCTCAGTAGTTGTGGCTTGCGGGCTCTAGAGTGCAGGCTCAGCAGTTGTGGTGCGTGGGCTTAGTTGCTCCACGGCATGTGGGATCTTCCCGGACCAGGGCTCGAACCCGTGTCCCCTGCATTGGCAGGTGGATTCTTAACCACTGAGGCACCTGGGAAACCCAAATTATTATTTTTATTATTGATAAATTTGTGCTTATTTCTGCCATTTACTTTTTGATTTCTCTTAGTCCTGCTTTCCCTCTGATTTCTGATTTTTCCTTTTCTGATTTTTAAAAATGGAGTTCGTACATGTGTGTTCATTTGGATTGTTTTCCCTTTATTCCACCTTTCCCCCTACTGAAAGTAAATTTAAACGATTTATATATTTTAATGACTTCCCTTAAATTTTTACTGTACAATTTTAGCTTAACAAAATGTTAATAGTAAAATAATCTTGACCGTTATGTCCTTCTGAAACAGCAAAAGAACTCTGGAATGTAGTAGCTCAGACTTTGCTCTTCCCTGTGTAGATATTACTATTTGATATTTTATGTCTATCTTGTTTTAACCCTGGAATGTAGATACTTCATGTATTTGTTGGCAGTATACATAAAATACTATATAAATATATATTTATATATGTGTGTGTGTGTGTGAGTGTGTGCATGTGTAAGTTTGTGTATGCACCCAAAAGTTCAGAAAGAGGGAAGGAGACGGAGAGAGAGAGAGGCAGAGAGAGAAATTTGGACTTGTTTACATTTTTGCCATTTCATCTGTTTACCATTCCTTCTCTTTTTATTTTTTTTAAGTTTTAAAAAAATTTTTGGCTGAGCTACGTGGCTTGCGAGATCTCAGTTCCCCAACCAGGGATCGAATCCAGGCCGCGGCAGTGAAAACACTAAATCCCAACCACTAGACCACCAGGGAACTCCCTACTATCCCTTCTTATATTTCAGACCATCCTTCTGGGACAAGTTTTCCTTTTGAAATGTGTTCTTTTGGTGATACTTTAGAGTCAGTATCTTGGTGTTAAACTCTCTCCATTGCTTGCTTGTTTGTTTTCTCTGAAAATGCTTTAATCTCCCCCTTATTCTTGAATGGTAATTTTGCTGAATGTATAATTCTAGTTTGATATTTTTACACTATTTAAAAATACCATTCCACTGTCTCCTGAGTTCCACTGTAGTCGTTGAGAAGTCTGATATTATCCTATTATTCCCTCAATCATCTCTCTGGAAAACTTTGAGATTTCACGTCCTTGGTTGGTGATGTTCCATAGATTCGCTATGATATTTCCAGTTGTAGAAATCTTGTTACTTATCTTGCTTAAAGTATGTTGGATCTGTGGAATCATGTTTTTCACCAGTTCTGGAAAATTTGCTGCCATTATCTCTTTAAATACTGCCTTTTCTTTAGTTCCTTTTTTTTTTTTTTTTTAATTCTAGGATTCCAAGAAAACATGTTAGGCCTTCCTTAACCTAGCATCTATATCTTTTAATCCCTCTTTCATAGTTTCAGTCTCTGCACCTCTTTTTTGGCAGCATCTGGGATGAATCTTCAGATATAGCCTCCAGTTTCCTAATTCTCAATTTAAACACGTCTAATCAACTTGTTGCCCATTCATTCACTTTTTTTTAATTTCAACAACTATATTTTTTGCTTCTAGAAGTACCAGTTTAAACAGCTTTTCTTTTTTATTCCTGATAATTTCCTTTCTATGTTTATCTCTGTGATTGTAGCCTTCACTTTGTGCATAAAGCACATATATAGCTCTTCTCCAATAAAGCACATATATAGCTCTTCTCCATTGTTTCCGACCATTCCAACATCCACAACCCTTGAGAGCCCAAGTCTGCTGTTCCTGCTGATGCCCATGCATTGTGGCTTACCTTCTTTTGGGTTTGTTTATCTGCACCTGGGAAGTCATGCTTGACTTTAATCCTGCCCCTCCCTGCTGGTTCAGTTTCCCTTCAGAATCCCTGTTGCTCTTGTGGACTCCATGAGTTAGGCCTTGGCTCTTTGGTTCCTGAGCCCCTGAGGCCCCAGTGATTCCTGCCCAGGATCCTGGTGTCTGGGCCAAAAAAGCCCCAACCTCACTGCTCTAGGATAAGCTCTTATTTGTTTACTCATTTATTTTTATTCTGTGGTGTGTGAGGTGGGTGGGGACAGTCTCTGGAGGTTTCACCTACCTTTTGAGATACCAAGAAAACCATAAAGATTGTTTCATATATGGAGTCTATTTGTGGAATAAAAGAGTCCTTCACCATTGTGAATGTATTTAATGGCACTGAAAGGTACTCTTAAAAATGGTTAAATGATAAATTTTATGTTGTTATTTAATTACAATAAAATAACAAAAACAATTCCAACTATTGAAAGAAAAGTTTCAGCTAGACAAATATATGGTTTGGTTTACATTATTATTTTATTTCATTTAGAAATACTATTACCTTATTATTTATCTATAACATGACATAGATCATAGAGCTATAGTCCCTGCCTTGTAATTTAATCCATAAATAGTAAGAACTATTTATGGAGTACTAGCAAGGGCTTCAAGAAAAATAATTTTGATTAAAGATATTTGAAGCAAGAAAAAAAGCAATAAAAGTATGTTATGAAGTGCCTATATAAAAGATGGTGCTCCTCACTTCAAGAGAAAATAAATTCTAGACCTAGTGGGAAGGTATCTATAATATTGGTTATAGTGAACCAAGTGAACTACTGGTTTAAAGATGAGAATTAGTGGAAGCAAAAACTAAAAATGAAAACCAAAAACCCAGCAAGTAACAGTAAATGGGAGAAATAAACCCACACTACGTGGATTCGAATCCCAGCTCCATGACTTACTAGCTATGTGGCTTGGGGAGGTGACTTAAAGTTTCTGGGCCTCTATTTTTTAATGTGTAAAATGGAGCTGAGTTGGACAATGGTGTCTGTGTAGTTGATTAAATGAACAATCAGCCATAATGGAAGTAATAGTTAGCATTTAACACTCAGTTCAGAGTATAGGCTAGAAGTTAAAGCCAGAGAAAGCACCCGTCCCTGAACAAAAGACTCCTGCAGTTATATGGACCCAGGACAGGAAGAAAAAGTACTGAGTACTGAATCAGAGTGGAGAAGGATGTCTTCAAGGCTCCCCTTCCCCACAGAGAATTCTCCACAGAGGCATCTGAGGAAGATCTCAGCAGAAGGCCCAAAATAAAGAGGTCACCAAATGAAAGGACCTGAACTTGAAATGTAAATATGTGTAACAGCATAGCCAGGCAGAGGGACCTGAGTCCTTGACTGCAGCCCCTTCAGAGCCTGTGGTGCATGGGCTGTGCACCCAGTCTGGTGTTGGCGGGCAGCTTTCCCCCAAGAGGCCTGCTGGTAAAGCCTCTGTAATTTAGGTCAGTCTTGAAAAATCACGATAGTTTTCTGGGCTAGCAGCTGGACTCCTCACCAGGGAAAACAGAAAAACGATCCATTCTTTCTCTTTGCAGGAATTAAGGAATATGGTGGCCAAATCCCCTCACCAGGGAGGTAGAGTTAACTGAAGCTTGTGGTGTTGTGCAGCTAGCTATTGGCCAAACTGAGTGTTCTTCGGGCCCCAGATCCAAGGAGCACCACCCAACTATAGATAGACCTTGCTCAGAAGTAAGGGCTTCCTCAGACTCTGGTCTGTTCTCTTCCAGGATAATGAAGCAGATGCTGTGACGTTGGATGGTGGTTTGGTATTTGAGGCAGGCCTGAAGCCCTACAACCTGAAGCCTGTAGTGGCAGAGTACTATGGCCCGAAAGATAGTAAGTTCTCCCCGGGGACCCAGGAAGGTGTTTGTGGCCCTTGTTCTCTCCTGGTAGATGCTGAGTCTTGTCTCATTCAGGCAGGTAATGGAGATTAGCTACTGAAGAGCCTGCCCCAGGGGGCAGTGAGTGGGGAATGAGAGGCCCTATCAACCACCACAGCCACAACCCAAGGCCTCTGGGAGCTTTGGGCTGGTTGAGGACTGGTGCTCAGGACACTGACCTCCTGGGCAGGCTGTGTGCAATCTGAGCTGCACCACTGGGGTTTAAATGTGTAAAGAGCAGCTCTCCAAGAACCACAGGTGCCACACACAGGGGAGAGATCACACAGGAGCATGAACTTGGAGCCCTGACAGCTTTGCATCTCATCTGAGAGCAACTCCACTGTCCCTGGGGCTGTGTGAGGGACAGAAATACTTAGAGAAAGTCAGGACTGTGGCCTCTGTTGCCACAGTTCCAGTTTCCAGGGGAGCTTGGCTTGGTAGTTGTAGGCAGACACTCCCTGCAAGGCCTGGGTAGGCAATAGCATTGGGGCATGTGTGCATGTGGCTTCTTGCTCCTGGGTTTGCCTGGAGGGTTGTTACAAATGTCTCCTCTGTGGTCCTTCCTTTCCCATGTAAGCCTAGGAAAGTTTTTCTGATCCTTCCCTCTTTAGAAGCCAACCCAACATAAACGTTACCTCGGGGTTCCCCTTCCCTACTCAGGAGCCCAGTAGTGATGAGCAGTGCTTCCCTGGGGCCCAGTTTGAGAGTCTTTCATCCACGCTCTCCCTTTGCAGAGCCGCAAACTCAGTATTACGCTGTGGCCGTGGTGAAGAAGGGCACTGAGTTCGGTCTGAAAGAGCTCAAAGGCAAGAAGTCCTGCCACACAGGCCTCGGCAGATCTGCTGGGTGGAATATCCCCATGGGCTTACTTTACTGGGACTTGCCTGAGCCACATGAATCTCTTCAGAGAGGTAAGCAGGCAGGAGGGTGAGTGCCCTCAGCAGGCATCTCTTCCTCAGATGCCCACATGGGCCACACTGGCGTCACTCAACATGATCAGGTGATGATATGTGATGACTCTGGGAATGGAGGTGGGAGGTTAAACAGCTTTAAACTGGCAGGTCTGCTGCACCAGCAGCCATTAGGGGCTGTCACAAGTCCTTTTATCTCTGAGCTCCTGACACCCCACCAGAGGTTGTCCTGAGGAGTCGGGGGAAGGGAACAGAGGGCTTCAGTCAGGGCCAAGGTTGCTGGGCCCCACTGTTCACTTCCCTGGGGTGCTTTCCTGTCTGTGGCTGATGCTTTTCCCATTCTGCTGGAGCTTTCCCTGGTGGCCATCTGCTGGCCATGAACTTGGCGTGCACCTCTCCAGGCGGGTCCTCCATTTCTCACGCATGGATCCCAGAGGAGACCTGTCTCTGAGCTGTTCCAGTCTGACAAGGCAGGGAGGGGGGCTGACGGTGACCTGGTCTTGGAGGGTGGCTGGCACAAGCCTGGTTCTTGGGGAGGGAAGAGGGAGGAAAGGGGTTAAACTCGTCCCTTTTTGGAAACGCTTAATCTTGAAGAGTGAACACTTGTAAAGGCAAACTGGGTCTGGGGGTGCTGGTTTTGTCTGGGTCTCTCTGTCCCATCATGAGCCTAAGCTGGGAGCTGTAAGTGCCTCTGGCCAGGCTGGCTCACGCCCTGTGCTTCTGTGTCTCTGTGTTGAGCAGCAGCGGCCAGTTTCTTCGCGGGCAGCTGCGTCCCCTGTGCGGATCAGTCGGCCTTCCCCAAACTGTGCCAACTGTGTGCGGGGAAAGGGACGGACAAGTGCGCCTGCTCCAACCATGAACCGTACTTCGGCTACTCAGGGGCCTTCAAGTGAGTGAGACCGGCTTCTGCTCCATCCGGGCTCCTAAGTGTCCAATGTCCTTGGCTGGAAATCTCCCCTGGCCCACAGCAGAGCCCAGTCTTCAAAGGGGCAACCAGGGGGCCTAATCGCCTCAGTGACACAGGGACTTAGTGACACAGCTGGGACTCCCCAGGCCAGGCCGGGCCAGTGCATACTCTCTTCATGTGACATTGACAAGGAAGCCCTCTCCTGGGGCTCTTCTTTCCGTTTCCCCAGAGTTCTCTCACTGGACTAGGCAGAGCCTGAAATGACGGGCACGGCCCTAGTGTCCATGCTGCTCTTCAGTGGCGGGCCCTCTGCTCTCCACTGCAGCAGCGCTGGCCGCTCAAGGCGCTGGCCTCTCTCCTGGCTCCTCTCACTGTCCCTGTGCAGGCAGCTCATGTGGCTGATTTCTTGCTCCCTCTCCTCCCTTGGTTATACTCTAAAGTTTTAGAGCCAGCCAAGGGCACCTTTCCTCCCTCAAGAGACACTATGCCTTTATCCTCCACCAGAAGTTTGAAAACACTTTTCTCATTGAAACATCTTCAGTGCCTTTTTGATGCTTTGGGGCACATGGTGAGGGTCCTCCAGCTCCTGTGAGCTCACCCCCCTATCTCCATGGTACCCTGGATATCAGTGCCCCATGGTGCCCCCTTAGCTGTGGGTCTTCGTAGAGGCCTCCCCCAGGCCCTGCCCTTTCTCCAAGGCTGGACAGGGTGGTCAGACCCTCAACCTGAGGAGAAGGGCCAGCCCTGCAGGAACCCTCCTAATGTGTCTCCTCCCCACAGGTGTCTGATGGAGGGCGCTGGGGAAGTGGCCTTTGTCAAGCACACCACGGTATTTGGTAGGTGACAGGAGAAGCATCTGCAGGTCCCTTCAAGCAGAAGGCCTTCCTTTTCTTCCTGCCTTCTTCTACATGCTCAGTAGTCAGACATGAGCATAGTGTGTTCCTCCTTTCTCACTGCTGGGGTGTTTACCTGCGCAGAGGCGTGTGTCTGTGGGGTCCCCGGCTGGACTCCTGGGCTTCATCCTATCGTTCAACTTCCTAGACACTGGGACCCTTCCTCCTGGTCAGTGTTGCAATAGCAAAGGATTGGGAGGAGGTCTGGCCGGCCTTGGCCTGTAGTCAGCCTGCTGAGATGAGACCTCTTGTGGGGTGTGGGCAGTCACCCCTGCACGGGACATCAGAAGCTTTACCTGTAAATTGGCTGTGGGATCCTGAGCAAGTCAGTTTTCTTCTGGCTCAGTGTTTACTCTAGGCTTCTCGGCTCACACAGTTTATGATTCAGTGGGGTTTTGCAAGGGAGCGGAAGGGGCACCACACCTCACGCTCTGCCTGCCGTCGGCTCACGTGGGCTTCCCTCCCCCAGAGAACCTGCCTAACAAGGCTGACAGGGACGAGTATGAGCTGCTCTGCAGGGACAACACCCGGGGGCCTGTGGACGAGTACGAGAGGTGCCACCTGGCCCGGGTCCCTTCCCACGCTGTCGTGGCACGAAGCATGGGCGGCAAGGAGGACTTGATCTGGGAGCTTCTTAACCAGGCCCAGGTATCGAATCCCCATCCTCTTTCCTGCTTAGCAGTTCCTGCTTGGATTTGGGGCATTTTCCTGCACTCCCTTCTTGCCACTGTAGAAGCCCTTCTGTGTTCAGGATACAGTGGGGACCATGCCACACACCATCCACTTGTAAGAAAGCACCCAGCAAAGCCTTCTTGGACTTGCACAGAGCTTAGTCCTGCATTATCATCTGTCAGACCCTTACGTTCTAGACCAGTGACATGAAGCTGCTCCTTCTTGCTCTATTCCATATCTCTCCCATTGGAAAGGAAATGATCTCTCTTCCAAGGTCCTTCAGCCTGACTGCAAGGGAGCTGCACACACAGCCAGCTTTCCTTCCCTAGAGCAGCAGAACACCAGAACTGAGCCAACTTTCTCTTATCCGGCCCTCCCATCTGTCCATCTGTCCATCAAGGCAGCCACACAGTGTCAGCCTCTGAAGGAGATGTGTTTCTTGCACTCAGTGAGCTGTCATCCAGCCAGGGAGACAGGCACAGAAACACATTCAGTGAAATAGGATGTTTGTTATATGGCCCAAGAGGGCTGTGAATGGGGAAGGTGCTGGGTGGGAAAGAACAGATCCGACTGCCCTCTCTCCTGGCATCTTGAAAATTTCACTTTTTAGTTTAGTTTCCTGAGTTTTAAATTTTTCTTCGGTCCCATTTTGCAGCATCCCTTGTTGCTGTAGCCATTCAGATCTGTGTTTTTACCACACACAGGAACATTTTGGCAGAGATACCTCTGAAAGCTTCCAGCTCTTCAGCTCCCCTCATGGGAAGGACCTGCTGTTTAAGGACTCTGCCAATGGGTTTTTAAAGATTCCTCCTAAGATGGACTCCTGGCTCTACCTGGGATATGAGTATGTCACCGCTCTCCGGAATCTAAGAGAAGATACACGTAAGTGTTTGCGAAGGATCGTGTGGCTCTAGGAGCTTGGAAAACTGGTGAGGGTGTGCACCAGCAATAGAGTCTTTCCAGGTATTGAACACCTGTCCCAACAATCCTTTGTCTGCCCTGCCTGTGCAGCCCAGTGTTAGATGAATGCTAAATGGCATCACCAATGGGCATTAAAGGAAATTCATGCTTAAAATGATTTGTATTGATACCAGCACTGTTTCCCTTGTATAAATCAAGGCTACCCTACCCACTTTGTGAAGCCAGTTAGCCTGGCGTGAAGTAAGTCAACTAGAATGAAATTGCTACAAATGTGCACATCTGAAGCCAATGCTATGGTCAACATGTGCCATGGTGAAGCTGGAGCTTTAGACAGGTCGATCCTGCTTCTGAATTTCCTTGGGTCATTGGGGATGTGTTTGAACCTTCATTCAACAGACATGTATTGACCACTTATCTATAAACTGTGCAACGTGCTGGGCATACAATGGTGAGTCAAAAATATATTAAATTCTGCTGTCATGGAACCTTCAGCCCAGTGGGGAAGACAAATGTTGAAGGAATAGTCACTCCATTGAATGATCAATTAAAAATGAGAGATTTCCTCAGCAGAAGGAAAACAAAAACAAAAACCCAGAACAAAATATCATGGCTCTAGAAGAGTGCAAAACAAAGAAAGACAGGTCCCAGAATTGAGGTAAGGCTTCCCTGAGGAAGTGCCTCTTGAGCTGGGTCTGAAAGTTGGGTTGGTGTCCATTTATTCAGCCAACATTTATTGTACTGACCATGAGGCAGGCACTAAGGGTGCCATGGAGAACAAGACAGGCATGACCCTAGCCCTGGCCAAGCTTATGTTCTCCTGCAGGGAACAGACAATAAATAATGAATAAATATATAACAACAGCTCAGATGGTTAAGTGCTATTTCTAAACAAAGAGGGAAGAAAAAAAAAAAAACCCAGCCTGAAGTGATAGAGTGCCTTGGGGTCAGGAGGAAACTTGACTTCTCATAAGAAACAATTTTAAGTTAAATCTAAATGGTAAGAAGCCAACTAAGAGACTGTTATTACCTTTGATTTCTAAGAGATTAATTCCTTGAATGGAATCTGTTTGTGTATTGCTGAAAAATCCTAGCATTTTCATGAAGACAGTAGCATAACCAGCAGGCAACATCTGGGCCTCTTCTAATCTCTGGTTCTCTTCCTTATGTCCTAGGCCCGATCGCCTCAAAGGATGAATGCAAGAAGGTGAAGTGGTGTGCAGTGCACCACCAGGAGAAGGCCAAGTGTGATATGTGGAGTGTGAGCAGTAACGGGGAAATAGAGTGTGAATCGGCAGACAGCACTGAAGAATGCATCGCCAAGATAATGGTACGTCACTCCTGCCTCTGTAGGGCAGCATCCCTGCCACTGTTGCCCACCTGTCCCCAAGGGTGAGTGAGTGTTCCTGGGAATGACACGAAAAGCCGAGTTCCAAGGAACCTTGCCCTCACTGTGGGAGACCAGCCCCACCGGAGCCTCAGGACCTTTGGGCTTCTGGATCTGAAGGGCTCCTTAGGGCTTGTTTCCTCCTAGTGTTAGCACCCAGTGGAGGGCAATCTGAGCCATGTCTGCTTAGGGAGGCTGGACCTGAGTGTAGGTGTGCCTGAAACCCACGGTGTGCCATGGCAAGTGAGACAAGTGTGACAGGGTCGTGTTATTGTGCAAGTCGGTAGAAGTTTAGCCTTGTTGATCACAAGAGCGTTCCATATTTGCTTTTAGATAATGTTGAAAAATTGGAGGATATAAAGAAGAAAATACATAAAAACTAATTGTAACCTTATAACTCAGAGAAAATCCTGTTAACTGGGCTCATATCATTCATACAATTTACTCTCTTTTCTCACCTAATCTTATCTAGGGAGCTTTTCCCTTGTCACAAGTCATTCTTTGAAAACATGATTTTTAAAAATATATTTTAGTTTATTTTTGAAAGAATATACACTATTCTGTTTACAGTGGTATATCTGGGGACCAAGTTTATGGGGGACTTTCATTTCTTTTTTTCCTTTTTTTTAAATTTAAATTTTTATTTTTATTTTCCCTTATGGTTTATTATAGGATGTTGAAAACAGTTGCCTGTGCTATACAGTGGGACCTTGTTGTTTATCTGTTCTATGTATAACAGTTTGCATCTGCTAACCCCAAACTCCCAACCCATTCCTTCCCCAGCCCCCTCCACCTTGGCAACCACAAGTCTGTTCTCTATGTCTGTGAGTCGGCTTCTGTTCTGTAGATAAATTCATTTGTGTCATATTTTAGATTCCACATATAAGGGATACCATATGGTATCTGTCTTTCTCTTTCTGACTCACTTCACTTGGTATGATAATCTCTAGGTCCATCCATGTTGCTGCAAATGGCATTATTTCATTCTTTTTTATGGCTGAGTAATATTCCATTGTATATATGTACCACATCTTCTTTATCCATTCATCTGTCGATGGACATTTAGGTTGTTTCTATGAAAACATGTTGATAGCTTAATGTTGATAGCTATTCCAGAGTGTGGATGTGCTACGATTTGTTGAGCCATTTCCTTGCTATTGAGCATTAAGTTTGGTCCTATCTTATTGATATTATGAATCACACTTGCATGCTTTTGCCCACTTACACATTTTGCCCAAATAGTTTCCCACATATCTGATTATTCCTTTAGGGTATATTCCTCAAAAGCATATTTCTAAGCCCAATGGGAAGCTTGGCAGTCTTGTTGAATTTAAGCATTTCTGAAATTTGGGGCTTATTAGCTCTATTAGATCATTATATCTAACAGATCATTTGAGTTTATTTGACTCATTCATTAAAGACCTTGTATTGATCAAGCACCAAAATAGCACCCAGCCAATGTGGCCGAGATTCGGGTCTGGGGCCCCCATCAGGAGGCGCTCTGTGCCACAGACACAGCCCTGAGTCTCTGACTCCGCTCATTTGTCTTACAAATGAGAATTCTTGGTGTCAGAAAGGTGTTGTGAGAGTGTCTCTGGGACAGTGTGCCCTATGAGAGGACAGGGGGACTGAATGTGGGTCTTTCCTTCTGAAGAAACTAAGCAAAGCACCCAGAGTTGATCATCAGTTCATCATGGTTTGGGTGAAAATGGGAGTACATTTTATTTTCTATGTTGGGTGTGCCTGACTGATCCTTTGGGGGTCCAGTACCAGCAGCTTCTGTCTCGCTGGGCCTTCATGACCTGTGCTGGCAAGGCTGCTTCAAGGAAACAGCTTGGAGGGCATGTGGGACAGAAGATGGTCTCTTTTCACCTGCTGTGATGTGCTGTGTCTTTGCAGAAAGGAGAAGCTGATGCCATGAGCTTGGATGGAGGCTACATCTACATAGCAGGCAAATGTGGTCTGGTACCTGTCCTGGCAGAGAAATACAGTAAGTGGAAGGGGCTTCTCTCAGTGTTTCATTTCCCCTGGGCCATGGAGAAAGGAAATGGAAAATCACAGCCTGATTTATGCCACATGGGCCATAAAGCTCTTGCTTACTGAGCACCTCCTACTTCCTAGGCTCTGGGCTCCCTCATCTCTAGTCCCCAACAGTTTTCTTGAAGGATGGAATCTTCTATCATACCTCCCACAAGGGAGTTGGAGGCTTTGCACTGGGAAGTTCTAGCTAAAAGTGACCCCTCTGCAGAGGACATCTAGATTCTCAGTTGGGATTCCTGGCAGGTCTTCTTGATTCCAAAGCTCACACTTCTCCTGTTGCCCTGGTGCAGGGATTCAAGTACGGTTGGCAGAGACCACTGTGGCCACAGGACAGATAGGGTGGGAAACTTGAAATTTACAATTTTGGACTACATTCCAGAGGCCAGGGAGCTAAAGTGAACTTGTATAATCCAGACAGCCTGGACCTTTTGGGAACTGGTGATATGTAGACAGTTTTCCTGGCTCTTTTAATTCTGAGCTGCACATGGTAAAGACGATTTCCAATCTATAAATGAGTATTTAATGACTTCTTCATTTTCTCCTCTACAGAAAATGAGAGCCAACATTGTACAAACACACCAGAGGACGGTGAGTTGAGATTGGTAACCTCATGAGTTTAAGATAAATTCCCATTGCTTTTGGGAAAGGGTAAGGTAAGTTTAAATTCAAATCAAAAGTAGATAAGAGACCAATTTTCAGAATGCAAAGGAATCATGGAAGTAGAGTAACTGGCAATGATGATTACTTTTTTACACTTGCTATGACTTGCACATGGGAATTTTCATTTAATCCTATAAGGTATGTCTTGTTGTCCTCTAAGGATGCATAAGAGGACCAACAGCTCAGAGAGATTACAAGTTGTCTAGACTCCAACATCCAGCAAGCAAATACAGGCCCTCCCCACCACTCCTGACTGCCTCGCATTGCACGAGGCCAGCAAAGTTTTAGATGAGAGTTAGCACCAGCCCAGGAGCCTTGCTGATACGTGCCTGGCAGGGCTGAAGGGAGAGGCTCATACCGGCAGATGTCTAGGGGCATGTGATTGCTTAGTCTCCCAGCCAGACCTAGGCCCAGGAACCCAGGCCAACCTGGCTCTCACCCAGCGCTCTGGCTGGGGGTGGATCTGGAAAGATGTGGCAGCAGAAAGACAGGAAATCTTATCAAAGTGGGCTCTGGGGCCCACACTCAGGTCCCTGCAGGTCATTTCCAGCCATTAGTGTGCAAGTCTGTCCTCATCACTTTTCCCAGTTACAACCTTCAGCCTCTCCCCATCACACTAGGAACCAAGCTCTTCAGCCGAAAACAGAACTATTCTTATTCCATGAACAATAAGATTTGTGTCTTTTCTGTTGGAAACAATTTCCTGAATTAATTAAATTGGAAAACTGAAATCATGAGTTGATATTCTATTACCAGTTTTAAAGATCAGCATGTATTTGCAGCTAATCATGGCAGCTAACTTGATTTTGACAGTTTCCACTTTGCATATTTATTGTGCTGCAAACCTGTATTCTCCTTATCACAAATTATCTGGCCAGAATATCCCTGTGGTTTATTGCTCATTTACTACTCTTTCCTAATGTACCCTTCAGTATCCATTCCTCTGCTATTCCACAGTGGAGGGTGAGTTGCTGGTTTATGTCAGTAGCTTCATGCATTTGGGGAAGGGTTATACACCAGCCATTGCTCTGATGGTTATGTATTCTTACTACTTTACTTTTTAAGTTCAGATTAATCTCCACCTCCTGGAATGACTTGTATCCACCCCACCCCCACCCCCCCGTCAGTTATTGGGAAGACCCTTTCAAAGAGAGAAGGAATGGTTTGGGATAATTCTACTCCTTAAGGAGATGGCAGGTTTAGACACTCTGGAGGGCCCAGGGGTGTTAATACTCCCTATTTAGGTGTCTTTCTTGCAGGGTACCTTGCTGTGGCTGTGGTTAAGAAATCAGATACTGATCTCAACTGGAACAATCTGAAAGGCAGGAAGTCCTGCCACACTGCAGTAGACAGAACCGCTGGTTGGAACATCCCCATGGGTCTGCTCTACAATAATATTAAGCACTGTGAATTTGGTGAGTGAGCTTTGAGAGGGTACTGTTGTCAGGGCCAGGTGGGAAGAGGTGTACTGGGAAGAGTGTGGTATGGTACAAGATGCTGTGGCTGTGGCTCTATGGTAATACAATTTGGTTTAGTGAACTTCAAGAAAATATCTAAAAGGAATGGTAGGGCTGGGAGGTGGATCAGAATGGTTCTTTTCAGTTGCACATAATGGCTTAAGTGAATATGCATTTACTTTTCTCTCTCATGAAAAAGACCAGAGACAGCAGTCTGTGGCTGGTACTCTCATTAGAATCCCAGGCTCCTCTCTCTTCCTGCTGCACCATTCTCAGCATGAGGCCTCCATCTTCAAGGTCACTCATGGTTGCCATTATATCCACGATCCAGGCAACCTCAAGGAACAAAGAGAAAGGGCACTTGACGTATGTGCCACCTTGTTAAAGGAGCTATTCAGGAACTCTAGCCCAATTACTTCAGCTAACTTCTCATTGCCCTGAACTTAGATACATAGTCACATTTAGCTGTAAGAGAGGCTGAAAAATGTCATCGTTTATTTGCGCATGTTTCTGTCCCAAATAAAACTAGATTTTTGTTCAAAAAATTAAAAGTAGAACTACCATATGATCCAACAATTTCACTTCTGGGTATTTACTGGAAGAAAACAAAAATACTAACTCGAAAAGATATGCACCCACACGTTCACTGCAGCATTATTTACAACAGCCATGACACGGAAAGAACCTAAGTGTCCATCATGAATGAATGGATAAAGAACTTGTGGTTTATATATATACAATAGAATATCATTCAGTCATAAAAAAGAAAGAAATTTTGCCTCTTGCAACACCATGGATGGACCCTGAGGGCACTATGTGAAATAAGTCAGGCAGAGAAAGACAAATACCGCATGTTCTCATTTATATGTGGGATCTAAACAAAAATAAAACAAAATAACCCAAGTTCATAGACACAGAGAGCAGATTGGCAGTTGCCAGAGGCAGGGGTTGGGGGTGGGCAAATTGGGTGAATGTAGTCAAAAGGTAAGAACTTCGGTTATAAAATAAATAAGTCATGGGGATGTAATGTACATCATGGTGACTATAGTTAATGCCGTATTGCACATTTCAAAGTTGCTAAGAGAGTAGCTCTTAAAAGTTCTCATCACAAGAAAAAAAATTTAATGTGATACACCACATTAACCAATTGAAGAAAAAGATCATATGATCATCTCAATAGATACAGCAAAAGCTTTTGATAAAATTCATCACCCATTTACGAGAAAAACTCTCCAGAAAGTGGGCATAGAGGGAATATACCTCAACATAATAAAGGCCGTATATGACAAACCCACAGCTAACATCATATGCAACAGTGAAAAGCTGAACGCATTCCCTCTAAGATCAGGCACAAGACAAGGACTCCCACTGTTGCCACTTTTATGCAACGTAGTTTGGAAGTCCTAGCCAAAAGAAAAAATATTTTTTTTCTTTTGCGTTATGCGGGCCTCTCACTGTTGTGGCCTCTCCCGTTGCGGAGCACAGGCTCCGGACGTGCAGGCTCAGCGGCCATGGCTCACGGGCCTAGCCTAGCTGCTCCGCGGCATGTGGGATTTTCCCGGACCGGGTCACGAACCCGTGTCCCCTGCATCGGCAGGCAGACTCTCAACCACTGCGCCACCAGGGAAGCCCAGAAAAAAAGTTTTTTAACCCTGTATGGTGATGGACGTTAACTAGACCTATTGTGGTGATCATTCACAATATAGTCACAGTAGCGAAACATGTTGTACTCCTGAAATTAATGTTATACGTCAATTATATCTCAATAAAAAATTAATGGAGAAAAAAATTAAAAGAAAAAGAAAAGAAACTTGATCTTTGTTATGAAGAAGCAAGGGGAAATGGCCATTGGGTGGACAGCTCCAAGCCCTGCCACAGGGCTTTCTAGGCAATGTGGTATGAGGGATCTTCAGGTTTCTTTAAGATCTTGGCAGTCTCACCAAGTGACTGCTCAGCTCCTAGGCCCCTTCAAAGTGGTGGAAATCAGTTTATTCTCTGTGTCCTCTGAATATCTTCAGGTATGAGCTTAGTTCTACCTCCTAAAATCTGTGTGTAATTTCACCATGGACATGTTTTCTCATGGTTCTTATTTTCTTTAACTTCCTGAGTACTTCCTCCCTGCCACCTCCAAATATTTGTAGCTACTTCAAAAGGAGGGTCTCTAAAGACAGTTATGAACCAGGCAAGTCCTGTGTGTGTGTGTGTGTGTGTGTGTGTGTGTGTGTGTGTGTGTGTGTGTGAGGGGGGTGCATTCAGGAGTTCTGTTGCCCACCAGCAAGGGCAGCACTTCTGCTCTCCTGAGCCTCCTGGCAGTTCTACAGCTATGGGAGAGCAGCTGAACTGTGTGTGAAATTCCCCAGCAGTTTCTCAAGGTTGGAGTTCTAAGTTCTGTTAAAGGCTCTTCTAATAAATATCAGAGAAAAGAAACACCAAAAACAAGTGGCACAACTCAGGGAATGAGACCTTCAATTTTACCCCTTTTAGTCAACTTTCATATCATTTCCATCCCATCTCTCTAGGTGAGTGAGACACTATTGGTATGCTGATGGAATCCCCTCCACCTGACTTGTAAAGGTTCCCAGCCTCAATTAAGTTTCCTTTCAAAGCCTATACCCTGGCAGGTCCTGAGTTGATGGCAGGTCACATAATGAGTATGTTCTACCTATCCTGGGCCATATACACCTGTGATGTGTTAGGTAAAGGCCACTGACATTGACTCAGGAAGAGCTGACTTTCTCTTATCCTTCTGCACAGATAAATTTTTCAGTGAAGGCTGTGCTCCTGGGTCTCTGCGAGATTCCAGTCTCTGTGCTCTGTGCATTGGCTCAGAAGGTGTTCCGGGAAGGGAGTGTCTTCCCAACAACCATGAGAGATACTATGGCTATTCAGGGGCTTTCAGGTGAGTATTATAATCCTCATACAAAAATAATAGTAATCCCAGCCCTGACGAGATTCCTTTTTAGGAACGCAGGTGAGATTCTTACATTCCTATCCCATTAGTCCTGCATGTTAGGGTGTCACGTTTACAAACATAAGTAGAAACCTGTGAGAAGAGGCATCCAGCTCCCTCCAGGACACGGTCTCCAGACCTGGCTGTCATAGACAGCAAAGACTGGCAGTATGGTACAGGTCAGAAGTTCTCAGCGGGGGGTGATTTGCCCCTCAGGGGACATTTGGCAGTGTCTGGAGATGTTTTTGATTATCAGTGGAGTTGGGGGATGCTACTGGCATCTAACTGGGAGAGGCTGCTAAACATCCTACATGCGTAGGACAGCACCCTACAACAAAGAATTATCTGGCCCCTAATGTCACTAGTGCCAGGTGAGGAAACCCTACCATAATTGAATAAACACAGGAGTCAAGCATCTGGCTCATGCTCTTCCATTCACCTCTGGGGGAACCTACAACCATGGAAATATATCAATACAAAAGTAAAGTACATGACTTCTACATCTTTGGTTACATTTCTAGCTCATGGAGTCTCTATCATTTTTAAAGAGACACCTGGGCACTTTACGACCTTATTAGTTTTTAACTATCCTGTCTGACTTGGGCCTGTGTCACTTAGCAGTTCATGAATCCATCAACTTCACAATGATGGTGGTATTGTAACTAAAATCCTCACTAGGGAAGGAAAAACAAAGATTATCCCAACTTCCCAGGTACAACCAGCTTGTGAGTTAGAGTAAGAACAATTCACAGCCCACAAGTTTACAATTTTACAAGGAGACTGTGAGTAAGGAATCACCTTGAGGGAAAACTGCCCCTCTAATATCTGTGTTGAAACTAGGAAATGGATGTAGCTCTGTTGGAGAAAATGGGCCAGAATTTAGAATTTAGAGTGTAGAAGTGAGATTGTATAACTACAAAGCATATCAGAGGTTTTGTTTTCTTTTTATTACTTACATTAGTAATATGTAAGATCAGTGACAATAGATTAGTGATCAAATGGGAATCACAATTGCTGATATCAGATGGCCAGCCCTGGATCTATAAGGTGGCCTTTCTGAATGACAGATGTGTCTCTGACCTCTTTTCTTCTCTCTCCCTGTCTGGGACTCTGCAGGTGTCTGGTTGAGAAGGGAGACGTAGCCTTTGTGAAGGCCGAGACTGTCACAGAGAACACTGGTGGTACGTGCATAACCTTTGTCCCCATAAATCAGGGTCGCTGGTTCACTTGTGTCCAGGATGTCTTTGTGGAAGTGTTATGGACACTGTCAGGGTCCAGAGCTCTGATTCTCAACCTGTTTGTTCGGTGAAGAGAGAAGTGTTTGCTTGGATAGGCAGAATGGTAAGGACCATGGGCTTCCCAGTGGCCCTGAGTCTCTCCCAGGAACCTTCCTACAGGTGCAGGCACTGTGCCTCCTTTCCCCTAAATACTTCAGTGCACATTTCCTTAGAACCAGGGCTTTCTCTCACATACCTACATTACAATTAGGGAGATCAGGAAATTTATACTAACATGGATTTAATACTCATCACGTCCACAGTCCCTATTCAAATTCTGTGAGTTGTCCCCAAAAGGTCCTTTATAACTATTTCTAGGTCCAATATATATGTAAATATATTATAGGTCCACTGGGAAAAACATACAGACAGTGGCACCCCTGTAGGAATGAGCACCAAGACCTTGGCTTCTAGAACCATTCTCCAATAGAAGGAACCAAGGCCCCTTGGAAAAATAGCTGATTCTGTGGCTGGGGCAGGAAAAGTATAAGGTGAACCTGGAACATCATGCTGAAGAGCTCAGAGAGATGGGACGTATCAAAGCACATAGGAGCCATTGTGAAAGCCCTCCACTGGCCAAATCTGGGACATTTTGAGCTTGAAAAGACATAATAATAGTAGTAAGAAATGATAACCCATTGAATAAAATAGGAACGCATAAGTCCATCCTGATTAAACAAATGAGTATAAGGGAAACATCTTCCTTATTGTAGAATGCTAATTACAGATGCAGAAATAATTATGAAGTTA
The DNA here is from genome assembly GCF_964374135.1 of Grampus griseus. Lineage (NCBI taxonomy): Eukaryota > Metazoa > Chordata > Mammalia > Artiodactyla > Delphinidae > Grampus > Grampus griseus. The sequence continues at coordinate 32,721,874 of NC_138998.1, read as the reverse complement.
AAAAACTATCGTTTGGCAACCAAGATAGTAATAATTGATTCAAGCAAGGATCATCAATGGGCACTAAAACTAGTGGGTGAATATTAGATGGCCATGACATTAACAAACAAGACAAAAATTTTAAAAATGTCAGTAAGAATGAGTATTCCACCTGCCCACTCTCTATCACTAACTGCTTATATTCCCCACCTAGAGTCCAGGCAGCTATTACTTCCCTCCTTCCCTCATGTCCCTTTACTCAACCTCAGATGTTTCCAGCAACTCATTTAGAATGAACTAGTACAGGACCAACTCCTCTAAGACGCCTTCCCCAATGGCACACCTCCATCCCACAACAGAATCCTCTGTCCATATTGCTCTTATTATTGAATTCATCACATTCCGTAATAAACTATGGCCACAGGGAGCTCTTTTTTTCTCTTCTTACATCCCAACACCAACCATAGTACATGGCACACAGAAGTTGCTAAGTACTTACTTGAAGGAATAATTGGTTTGGCTAATTTTTCTTTCTTCCCTCCTGTTACTTTTGCTTTTTCCTTTAAGGGCTGTCCTTTTTCCTGCTACCTGAGTGTTACCCTAGGCTGGTTCTTTGTCATCCCTTGATTTCTCTTTGTATCCTTCCAAGTAGGGCTCCCCTCTCGAGGCCGCAACTCTCTTTGCAAAGACTCCAAAAGCCTTACCTCCTGAGGGGAATTTATAGAGGAGGCCCACCTCCCATCTAAATAACATCCCAGGATCTCTGTTTGCCCTGTGGTCATTTTTATGTACAAAGTACACTGGCACTGCAACCTCAACCTGTATAAATCCAAACTCCTCATACTTCTCTCAAAACCCAGTCCTCTTCACACAGCCTCTGTCCTCATGGAGGTCTTTATTATATGTCCTGCCAGTCGAGCCTAGATTAATTTTTCAGTCAGTACGTTTTTTGTTTCTTCGGAATATGTATGTCTTCATTAAATTCTATGGTATGTTGTGATATGGAAGAACCAGGATACGAAGGCATAGAGACTGTATGATCTAATTATATAGATATGTGTCTGCATATCATACGAGTCTAGAAAAGAGACTAGAAGTAATGCACCAATGTTGAAGGTGAATGCTGTGGGATTATACTGGGTTTCAAAGTCTTCTTCCTTAAACTATGTAGCACTTTACAAATTAGCTGCAGTAAACAAGCATTATTTGTAGTGGAAAGAAAATTTTTTATCACGCCCTTCTAGATGCCCACTGCTCCTAACCCAGACCAAATCACCTCCCATCTCATTTTTCCTAGTTGTCCTATTTCAGGCTCACACATTAACACTGATTTCCATTCATAAGTTCTCATAGACCCACTTTTCTTCCTACCTAAGTGCCACACTCCATCCCACACTCAGGGCCTTGAGGATCAGAGCATGTTTAGCCTGACTGCCCAAGACTCTGTTCCAGTGGGGCTATCCTCCACCCAATAGGAACACCGGGCGCGTACCTGTCCGTGAGTCTTGCTGGAGCCCTCCATCCCCTCACAGAGAAGCGTTCCTCTCTCCTCCTCTCAGGCCTACACATGTTACAGGACACACCTGAAAACTTGCCTTCCTGAGTTAATGTGCTCTCGCTGTGCTGGTTCCCTAGCTCACACAGCGTTTAGAGAGTGTTACACAAAATACAAAATGTTATTATCTGTGCCCTGCATTTTTGATTTTGGTATGTGTGCTATTTCCCCCCTCCAATAAGACTGTGTCTTGCAGAAGGCTGAGGACATGGTACTGAATAAATGCTTAAAGTACTAAGTAGAACAGAATGGGTTTGGAGAGAATAAGGATGGATTTCACTTGGAAGGTGTTGAGTTGGAGGGATGGGTAAGAAAAGAAAGGAGAAATGTTAAAAGGTGAGCAAAGATATGTGCAGGTACTGGTGGGAGGAAAGGCAGGCAATTTGGAGTTTTCTATAAAAACCAAAAGCGTACCTTTGGAGAGTGTAGGAAAAGGGATATTTTTGCTCTCCGTATAAATTTAAACTTTTAAAATACTGCATTCATATATTAGTTTTTCAATTAAATGAGAAAATTAAATTAAGCAAAAGACTGCAATCCTGTATTTTAGGAGAGAAGCAAAAACCAGGAAAACTTATTTGAGAATTGCCTTAGGAGGAAGGAGCTTAAGCCTTGAGAATAGGTGAGATGTTCTTTTTTCAGATAGAATACAGAAAAGATGAAGCAAGGGGCTGAGAACAGGATATGGACCTGTATGCACAGAGGCATGCATGCATTCCACATAGAACTAGAACGAGTGAGCCAGATTTCACTCATAAAAGTGAAATCTTTGGCCCTTCCAAAAGGGCCTCTGGGGAAAGTTCTTTTGCTTGCTAGTGCCAGATGGTACAGCACAAACCTGCTTAGAGGGTCACATTCTTTCTACACTGGAGCAGGAGATCCAAATGCTTTGGAATTTAGAAGAAATGAAGATCATTTTGAACATCATCCATAGAATGTGGTTCCCCCTCCCCTGGCTGAGTGGGCAGATTGAATGGAGTGGTCTCTGGGAATTCCTGGTAACTCTCTTCCTCTCCACATTACTGTAACCCCTGCTGGCCACTGGGTCCAGGCCCTCCACACGCCAGTGGGTTGGTCACATCTCCCCAGTGAGGTGTGCCTTGATCAAAACTGTGGCTGACCCACCTTTTCTGTACCCAGGAAACAACGCTGAAGAGTGGGCAAAAACACTGCAGGAGAAAGATTTTGAGCTGCTGTGCACCGACGGAAGCAGGAAGCCTGTGAAGGAGGCTATTGATTGCCACCTGGCCCGAGCCCCGAATCATGCTGTGGTCTCACGGGAAGATAAGGCAGCTTGTGTTTGCAGCATATTAAACGAACAGCAGGTATGGTGGCACAGACAGGGCCTCCAACCCTTTCTTCCTGGGTGCGTGTGGATTATTTGGGGATTTCCCAGCTGAGTCCCAGCCCTACCCCAGCATTCTTTTCCTGGAAGTTAGAACTGGGAGGGCATGGATTGTGGAACTGGATCTCCCAGGCCTCGCTCTGCTCACTAGAGATCAGACCCCATCTGATGCATGTTTCCCAGGGTCCAAGTACCTGCCTTGCAGCTCGACGCTGATCTTGCTCTGTGGTACCCTCATTTTCCCCACTTCTGCCTTTTTTAAAATGAAGGTGACTGATCCTATTTCCCAGCCCTTCTAGATACAAGTCATGAAATGTGGACTGTGTTTCTCTTGCTTAGGCATACTAAGAACCATTCCAACAGGCAGCAGAACCCAGGAACCTACCCTGAGGGAACTTGTCCTCTGGGGAAAACAACCAACCCAGGGCTGGCCTTGTGGGGAGAGAGACTGCCTGAGTATTTTAATCCTAAAGACCCCTCCACCCACAAACACCACCCTCCCCTCAGTGACAGCTTCCTGTCTGTTGATCCACCATTGGTTTTCTTCTTTTAAAAATTAATGATCCACCATTGGTTTTCTTCTTTTAAAAATTAAGATAGCTACCTTTGTGAGTCCTCTGAAGGTAAATGGTACTAATAATTAGTATTTAATGGACATTTCCTAAGTGCTAGATGGAATGCTAAATGTTCTGTAATCATTATTTCACTTACAATCTTAGAAGGCCTGGAGGAGTTGAGCCTCTTATCAAGATAGGATCAAAGATGAACTTTTAAGTTCATATGAACTTAAAAGTCAGATATGAACTTTTAACAGCTACCTGTACTACTCCTCACTGGGCTGCTCATATTTAATATTTTCTTTGACAATAATACTTAAAAGGGATATGCTTCTTCCCTCTCATTTCCTGGAAGCCACCCCCAAGAAAATGGCCAACAAAGTGAGGAAGAGAGATCAGAGAAGTCAGCAGTGGGCAGGAGGCAGGGACTTCCCCAAGGAGATGGGACCAGGATAGACCCTACAGAGGACTTTGGGGCCTCATGGAAGTACAGATTTGTGGTCCATAATTGTATGAATGCCAGGTGATGGATGTGGAAAGATCCTGAGGCATCCTCTGCAGCTTCCCTTTCTTCCCAGGGCTGGTTCCCAGCTTCCAGTCTCCTCCATCCCATCCATGTGCTCCCAGCAGCTCTTTGCCACAGGTCCTCATGCACTTTCTGTCCATTTGACAGGCTCAATTTGGAAAAAATGGAAATAAGTGCCCGAGCAGTTTTTGTTTGTTCGACTCAGAAAACAAGGACCTTCTGTTTAGGAGTGACACTAAATGTTTGGCTGCACTTCCGAACGCAACAACGTATGAAACCTACTTAGGAACTGAGTATGTCACAGCTGTGGCTAACCTGAGACAATGCTCAACCTCAAGTGAGTAAGAGGAACAGCATTGGGGAATCTGCAAAACGAACATGTGCGGGGTTCTGGGTGCTGGATACAAAAGGAGGAGCGGGCTGCAGTCCCCAGGAGATGACCAACAGACAGGATGAAATGCTGAGGGAACAATGCAATCCCAGCATGAATGAAAGGCTAACTTGCATGGGCTGATCGTAAGGGGGCACCGGCTGAAGGCACTGAGGTAGTGACTGCCAGGACATACAGAATTCCATGCTATTACTAAGAAAAGGAAGAGAGTTATGTGCCCATGCCAATTACTCTGCTCTAAACACCTTTTTATACAGTGCTGCCTTGTTCAAGATGGTAGCCTCTAGCTACATGTGGGTATTTAAACTTGTATTAGTATTAAACAAAATTTTAAATTTAGCTCCTCAGTCACACTAGCCATAATTCAAGTGCTCAATAGATACATGTGTCTCCACACAGATGAGCAAAGAGAACATTTCCAGCATTGCAGAGAGTTCTTTTACATGGTGCTGCTCCTGAAAGCTTGAACAATGATAAGTTCCAGTAACTCTAAAGTTGCCATACACACCACAGGCATACCTCGGAGATATTGCAGATTCAGTTTCAGACTATTGCAATAAAGGAATATTGCAATAAAGCAAGACATATGAAGTTTTTGGTTTTCCAGTGCACATAAAAGTTATGTTTATACTACAGTATAAAGTGTGCAATAGCATTATGTGTAAAAAGTGTCTAACAAGGTACGTACCTTAATTAAAAAATACTTTATTGCCAAAAAATGCTAACCATCATCTGAGCCTTCAGCAAGTCATAATCTCCTTGCTGGTGGAGGGTCTTCCCTCAGTGGTGATGGCTGCTGACTGATCAGGGTGGTGGTTGCTGAAGGCTGAGGTGACTCTGGCAATTTCTTAAAATAAGACGACAATTAAGTTTGCCCCATCAGTTGACTCTTCTTTTATGAAGGATTTCTCTGTAGCATGCAATGCTGTTTGACAGCATTTTACCCGCAGCAGAACTTCTTTCAAAATTGGAGATCCATCCTCTCAAGCCCTGCCGTTAGTTTATCAACTAAGTTTATATAATATTCTAAATCCTTTGTTGTCATTTCAACAATCTTCACAGCATCTTCACCATGAGTAGATTTCATCCCAAGAAACCACTCTCTTTGCTCATCCATGAGAAGCAACTCCTTATTCATTAAAGTTTTATCATGAGATTGCAGCAAGTCAGTCACATCTTCAGGTTCCTCTTCTAATTCTAGGTCTCTTGCTATTTCCACCACATCTGCAGTTACTTCCTCCACTGAAGTCTTGAACCCCTTATAGTCACCTATGAGGATTGGAATCAACTTCTCTCAAATTCCTGTTCATGATGATATTTTGACCTTTCTCCATGAATCAAAAATATTCTTAATGGCATCTAGAATGAGGAATCCTTTCCAGAAGGTTTTCATTTGACTTTGCCCAGACCCACCAGAGGAATCACTATCTATGGCAGCTATAGCCTTATGGAATATATTTCTTTCATAACGAGACTTGAGAGTCAGAATGACTCCTTGATCCATGGGCTGCAGAATGGATGTTGTGTTAGCAGGCATGAAAACAACATTAATCTTGTACATCTCCATCAGAGCTCTTGGGTTACCATGTACATTTTTAGTGAGCACTCATATTTCGAAAGGAATCTTTTTTTCTGAGCAGTAGGTCTCAATAGTGGGCTTAATATATTCAGTAAACCATATTGTAAACAGATGTACTGTCATCCAGGCTTTGTTGTTCCCTTTATAGAGCATATGCAGAGGAGACTAAGCATAATTCTTAAGGGCCCTAGGATTTTTGAAATGGTAAATGAGCATTGGCTTCAATTTCAAGTCACCAGCTGCATTAGCCCCTAACAAGAGAGTCAGCCTGTCCTTTGAAGCTCTGAAGCCAGGCATTGACTTCTCCTCTCTAGCTATGAAAGTCCTAGATGGCATCTTCTTCCAATAGAAGGCTGTTTTGTCTACATGGAAAATCTGTTGTTTAGTGTAGCCACCTTCATTAACTATCTTAGGTAGGTCTCTGTGTAACTTGCTGTAGCTTCTACATCAGCACTTGCTGCTTCACTTTGCACTTTTATGTTCTGGAGATGGCTTCTTTCCTTAAACCTCATGAACCAACCTCTGCTGGCTTCAGACATTTCTCCTGCAGCTTCCTCACCTCTCTCAGCCTTCACAGAACTGAAGAGAGTTAGGGCCTTTCTCTGGATTAGGCTTTAGCTTAAGGGAATGTTGTGGCTGGTTTGATCCTTTATCTAGGCCATTAAAACTTTCTCCATATCAGGAATAAGGCTGTTTCTTATCATTTCTGTGTCCACTGGAGCAGCACTTTTAACTTCCTTCAAGAACTCTTCCTTTGTGTCCACAACTTGGCTAACTGTTTGGCACAAGACGCCCAGCTTGTCTTTGGACAGGCCTTCCTCACTAAGCTTAATCACATCTAGCTTTTGATTTAAAGTGAGAGATGTGCAACTCTTCCTTTCACTTGAACATTTAGAGGCCAGTGTAGGGTTATTAACCGGCCTAATTTCAATATTGTTGTGCTGGTGGAGCAGTCAGAACACACACAACATTTATCGATTAAGTTTGCCATGTTAATGGGCATGGCTTGTGGTGCCCCAAAACAATTAATAATAGTAACACCAAGGATTACTGACCACAGATCACCATAACAAATATATAATAATAATGAAAAAGTCTGAAATATTTCAAGAATTACCAAAATGTGACACAGAGACATGAAGTTAGCAAATGTTATTGGGAAAATGGCGCCAGTAGACTTGCTTGATGCAGGGTTACCACAAACCTTCAATTTGTAAAAAACACAACATCTGTGAAGTGCAATAAAGTGAAGCCCAATAAAATGAGGTGTGCCTGTGCTTATCTAGAACACCAGTTTTCTAAGAACTAGAATACAGTAAAACACACCTTTGTACTATAGCTATGTTGGACATCATTTAATGACTTGGAATCATTTGGAAGATGTGGGAGAATACCATGTAGCTATAGGGAGGTTATTCTTCAACTGCAGAGTGCAGGTCCATAAGCCACAGTCCTTAAGATACTGATTCCCAGGTCCTGGGGATACTGATTCAGCAAGTCTGTGCCAGGTCCAGGGTTTCTGCATTTAAACAGCTGCCCACATAATTCTGGTATAAGGAAGGATCCATGGCCACTGTTCTGAGTACCCAGGTTGTATTTACCTAACCTATATAGTCTGTGAGGGGGTGGAGACTCTGTCCCTGCTGTACCCTGCTCCATCCCCAGCTCCCAGGACGGAAACTGGCACGTGCTGGGTGCTTAGTGCATCTCATTATGTTAGTTCCTCACTTGGATCAGAGAGGACAGTCCTCCCAGGCTCGTTCCAGCCACATGGACTCAGGCGTGTGAGCCCTGCCCGTAAGACACAAGATGGGGGATGATGTAGGGCAGGGAAATCCTGTTACCATTCTTGGTGTGAGACACTGCCCACTGTAGGCACAGGAGCTGTGCAGGCAGGAGGAGGAGGCCACTAGGAGAACGGCCAGGTCCACCCATCAGAAGAGCAGGGCAACGGGCCTGAGCACTTTTGTATCAGGCTTAACTGTTGATTCACTTAACAGAAAACAAATATAGGTAGATATTAACTGCCCTACCCCTCTGCTCTGTCCCCACAGAACTCCTGGAAGCCTGCAGTTTCCACAGACCTTAAAATCCAAGAGTGGGGCCACCACCTGATGGAGATGGGAGCTCACCGGACCCATAAGCTTCCCCTGGTTTTGCTGGTCTGAGTGGTTTGGTTGCCTTCAGTTTGGTGGTGGCACCTCTGCCGGACAAAATAAAAATAAAAGTTATTATTGGTTTTATCTTTTAAAAACTTCATTTTTTCCCTAAATGTTTGGTCTGGAAGGACTAAATACATGTGCAACTAGCCCTTCCTTCAGAGCTCGAGATTCATTTGCTCTTTCCCATAGCCATACCTCCTGGGTACAGTCCAAGTAGGAATTCTTTCTAAAAGGGGTCTGCATGGTCATTATAATATAATCAAGTGTATAAGGCTGTGTGTGTGGTGTGTGTGTGTGTGTGTGTGTGTGTGTGTGTGTGTGTGTGTGTGTGTGTGTGTGTTGCTGGGGAAGGGGGAGGAAGGAGGATGCAGAGTAAGTATTGAGATGGAGCGTTCAAGGCAGTACAGAAAAAGAATATAGACGATTTACACATTTAAAATATTTTCCATAAATTTCATCAGGTATACGTGAAGTCCTGACTCTTACTGCTTGGAAAAGTGAATCACTGGAAACTCTTCTTGCTAAAAATCATAGCTTGACCCCGCCTCCCATGGCAGTCACTGCCCTGTCTCCTCCCATTCTTAGTGGAGCTCCTGAAAGGTGGAGCCTTATTCTTCCCACCCCTCACTGGTTATTAATGGCTGAACACAGGGAAATCAGTCTTCTGCTCCACTCACATCCCTGCAGCTACTCGGGTCAAGGTTACCACCCACCTGCTAGCTGTGAAAACCAACTTGTTCTTTCATCCTTGAGTCTGTTTACTAACTTGATATGGCTGACCACTCACCCTTCCTTGGAACCCTCTCCCAGTTTCTCTGACACAGCAGCTCTTCGCTTTGGTTCCTACCTCTCTGTCCTCTTGTGGTCTTACTGTGGGCTCATCCTACCAGTTCTGAAAAGTAGGGTAATCTTCCCGGGGTTCTTCTCTTGATCCAGTGCTTTTCCAGACCCTCCGTAAGCAATGAGAATGACTCCTGGGCATCTACATCTATTGTGCTCACCCCTGCTTCCAGCATCCCACACTCACACCTCCCCCTGCCTGTGCATCTATACGGTAGAGTTCGCACAGCAATCGGAAGCCCAACAGAAAGAAAAGTGAGGTGATCATCTTACCCCTTCCCTCTCCTGCTTCCCTAATCCAACTATTGTTTCCATATATTTCATACTGGGTAAAGACATGGTCTGCTACCCACTCACAGGAGTCATAAACTGAGGAGTCAAATATCAATTCACTCTTTCCCCTCATTCCACATCCAATGTCAGCAAGTTCTGCTGATTTTGCCTTCTAAACAACTCTTCAGTTTGCCCCTTTGTTTCCTAACTCCTATACACTTTGGGGAACAGCTGCAGGTAGGGGGTTCTGAACACAACAGTCCACATCTCTCAACTTTCTAGTAACCAAGGAAACAGACCCTGGGTCCACTTTGCAGACCAGACCTGATGTTTACCTTTTTACATACAGCCCTGCTTTGCTTTGAGTCTAGCAACACTCTGCTTTATGTAATATCCACCTAAACTCCACCCTCACCTCAAATCCTATAATAATTCTTTCTTTTCCTTTGTTTGGTGAGATGTCCCACCATTCCTCTGGCGTGTGGTCTGTCTTATTGCAATGAGCCAACAAATCTAATTTTATCAACAATGCGCTGAGTACCTACCATGATCCAGGCACTGTTCTAGGGACTGTGAACACAGCAAGGCATATTATAGTCTCTGAAAATAATTTCTGTCTATTTTTTATTTATTCCTCCCTCTAGACTGCCTTCTTGTCAGTATATCTGTACAATGTCTGAAATCATGTTCACCAGATACTATTGGTATAAAAACTAAGGTGATTTGTGTTTTTCTTCTTTGATCTTTCATTATTATATTGAGTTTTTAATATAATAAATGTCTCATTTTAATTCTTTTTTTAAAAATCCTCCATTTTTTCAAAGAAACAGAGTTAAAGAGATAAGCCAGAGTAGGGGAATCACATGATTGGTGTCCTTGAGTCTGAGATAGGTTCCATTGTGATTTGGAGCTGCTGGGAACAGGAGAGAAAAATGCGTCCAGTGAATGAGACATTTTAATTAATGGAAGAGAAGAAAAAATTGTCTATGTTGGTTTTGTTGTAACTCTCCATCTGCTGTTAGAATCAGGCAGCAGAGCACTTTCAGCCAGCAGCAGTCAGTGTCTGCACGTCCTTCCTTGACATCCATCCCCACAGAGCCCCTGGGAGACTGCGGAGTCCCTGAGGCGGAGACGTGAGAGGACAGGAAGCCTCCGACGCCATTCTCTCCTGCTCTCATTACTGAGAATGGCAGCACCACCTTCTAAGACGGGTGGAAGGTGTGCACATTTCTTCTGCCTTCATAATACGCAGGAAACAAATTGAAAAACAGCAGGACCATGTCTTATCAAAGCCCTGCTTCCTCATCCCCAAATTTCACCTCCAACACGGCACTTGTTCACTCACGTAGCTCTGACTAAAAATCCCTATACACTGAGGACATTTCTGGTAGGTGTTCTCCATGCCTGGCCCTTCCTCCTTCCCTGCATTTTTAGTCCCTAACAGAAGTTATTATAAAGGAACTGTGTGTGTGTGTGTGTGTGTGTGTGTGTGTGTGTTGGGTGGTGGATACAGAGCAGGGATCAAGACCATAAGAAAGAAAAGAAATAGAATGTGGTAAGATTACTGTCAGTTCTGACAGTTTTAATTCATAATGCTAATTTAAAATATAGAAGTTGGGGTGGACTTCCGGGAAGATGGCGGAAGAGTAAGACGCGGAGATCACGTTCCTCCCCACAGATACACCAGAAATACATCTACGCGTGGAACAACTCCTACAGAGCATCTACTGAACGCTGGCAGAAGACCTCAGACCTCCCAAAAGGCAAGAAACCCCCCACGTACCTGGGTAGGGCAAAAGAAAAAACTAAACAGAGACAAAAGGATAGGGACGGGTCCTGCACCAGCGGGAGAGAGCTGTGAAGGAGGAAAAGTGTCCACACGCTAGGAAGCCCCTTCGCGGGTGGAGGCTTCGGGAGGCGGAGTGGGGGAGCTTGGGAGCCGCGGAGGAGAGCACAGCAACAGGGGTGCGGAGGGCAAAGCGGGCAGATTCCAGCGCAGAGGATCGGGCCGACCGGAACTCGCCAGCCGAGAGGCTTGTCTGCTCGCCCGCCGGGGCGGGCGGGACTGGGAGCTGAGGCTCCGGCTTTTGTCGGAGCGCCGGGAGAGGACTGAGGTTGGCGGCGTGAACACAGCCTGCAGGGCGTTAGTGCACCGCGGCTGGCCAGGAGAGAGTCCGGGGAGAAGTCTGGAACTGCCGAAGAGGCAAGAGACTTTTACGTCCCTCTTTGTTTCCTGGTGCACGAGGAGAGGGGATTAAGAACACTGCTTGAGAGAGCTCCAGGGACGGGCGCGAGCCGCGGCTAAAAGTGCGGAGCCCAGAGACAGACATGAGACGCTAGGGCCGCTGCTGCCGCCACCGGGAGGCCTGTGTGCGAACACAGGTCACTAGCCACACGCCCTTCCGGGGAGCCTGTGCAGCCCGCCACTGCCAGGGTCCCGGGATCCAGGGACAACTCCCCCGGGAGAACGCACAGGCGCGCCTCAGGCTGCAACGTCTCGCCGGCCTCTGCCGCCGCAGGCCCGCCCCACACTCCGTGCCCCTCCCTACCCCCGGGCCTGAGTGAGCCAGAGCCTCCGAATCAGCGGCTCCTTTAACCCCGTCCTGTCTGAGCAAAGAACAGACGCCCTCCGGCGACCTACACGCACAGGCGGGGCTAAATCCAAAGCTGAGCCCCTGGGAGCTGTGCTAACAAAGAAGAGAAAGGGAAACCTCTCCCAGCAGCCTCAGAAGCAGCGGATTAAAGCTCCACAATCAACTTGATATACCCTGCATCTGTGGAATACCTGAATAGACAACCAATCATCCCAAATTAAGGAGCCCTGTGGATGAAAGGCTCTTGGTGCTGCAGCCAGGAGTCAGTGCTGTGCCTCTGAGGTGGGAGAGCCAACTTCAGGACACTGATCCACAAGAGACCTCCCAGCTGCACATAATATCAAACAGCAAAAATTTCCGAGAGATCTCCATCTCAACGCCAGCACCCAGCTTCACTCAACGACCAGCAAGCTACAGTGCTGGACATCTTATGCCAAACAACTAGCAAGACAGGAACACAACCCCACCCATTAGCAGAGAGGCGGCCCAAAATCATAATAAGTCTACAGACACCCCAAAACACACCACCAGACGTGGACCTGCCCACCAGAAAGACAAGATCTAGCCTCATCCACCAGAACACAGGCACTAGTACCCTCCACCAGGAAGCCTACACAACCCACTGAACCAACCTTAGCCACTGGGGACAGACACAAAAAACAACAGGAACTACGAACCTTCAGCCTGCAAAAAAGGAGACCCCAAACACAGTAAGATAAGCAAAATGAAAAGACAGAAAAACACACCGCAGATGAAGGAGCAAGATAAAAACCCATCAGACCTAACAAATGAAGAGGAAATAGGCAGTCTACCTGAAAAAGAATTCAGAATAATGATAGTAAGGTTGATCCGAAATCTTGGAGATAGAATGGACAATAGAATGGACAAAATGCAAGAATCAGTTAACAAGGACCTAGAAGAACTAAAGATGAAACAAGCAACGATGAACAACACAATAAATGAAATTAAAAGTACTCTAGATGGGATCAATAGCAGAATAACTGAGGCAGAAGAACGGATAAGTGACCTGGAAGATAAAATAGTGGAAATAACTACTGCAGAGCAGAATAAAGAAAAAAGAATGAAAAGAACTGAGGACAGTCTCAGAGACCTCTGGGACAACATTAAACGTACCAACATTCGAATTATAGGGGTTCCAGAAGAAGAAGAGAAAAAGAAAGGGACTGAGAAAATATTTGAAGAGATTATAGTTGAAAACTTCCCTAATATGGGAAAGGAAATAGTTAATCAAGTCCAGGAAGCACAGAGAGTCCCATACAGGATAAATCCAAGGAGAAACACGCCAAGACACATATTAATCAAACTATCAAAAATTAAATACAAAGAAAACATATTAAAAGCAGCAAGGGAAAAACAACAAATAACACACAAGGGAATCCCCATAAGGTTAACAGCTGATCTTTCAGCAGAAACTCTGCAAGCCAGAAGGGAGTGGCAGGACATATTGAAAGTGTTGAAGGAGAAAAACCTGCAACCAAGATTACTCTACCCAGCAAGGATCTCATTCAGATTTGATGGAGAAATTAAAACCTTTAGAGACAAGCAAAAGCTGAGAGAGTTCAGCACCACCAAACCAGCTCTACAACAACTGCTAAAGGAACTTCTCTAGGCAAGAAACACAAAAGAAGGAAAAGACCTACAATAACAAACCCAAAACAATTAAAAAAATGGGAATGGGAACACACATATCGATAATTACCTTAAATGTAAATGGACTAAATGCTCCCACCAAAAGACACAGATTGGCTGAATGGATACAAAAACAAGACCCATATATTTGCTGTCTACAAGAGACCCACTTCAGACCTAGAGACACATACAGACTGAAAGTAAGGGGATGGAAAAAGGTATTTCATGCAAATGGAAACCAAAAGAAAGCTGGAGTAGCAATTCTCATATCAGACAAAATAGACTTTAAAACAAAGACTATTAGAAGAGACAAAGAAGGACACTACATAATGATCAAGGGATCGATCCAAGAGGAAGATATAACAATTGTAAATATTTATGCACCCAACATAGGTGCACCTCAATACATAAGGCAAATACTGACAACCATAAAAGGGGAAATCGACAGTAACACATTCATAGTAGGGGACTTTAACACCCCACTTTCACCAATGGACAGATCATCCAAAATGAAAATAAATAAGGAAACACAAGCTTTAAATGTTACGTTAAGTGAGATGGAGTTAATTGATATTTATAGGACATTCCATCCAAAAACAACAGAATACACATTTTTCTCAAGTGCTCATGGAACATTCTCCAGGATAGATCATATCTTGGGTCACAAATCAAGCCTTGGTAAATTTAAGAAAATTGAAATTGTATCAAGTATCTTTTCCGACCACAACGCTATGAGACTCAATATCAATCACAGGAGAAGATCTGTAAAAAATACAGACACATGGAGGCTAAACAATACACTACTTAATAACGAAGTGATCACTGAAGAAATCAAAGAGGAAATCAAAACATACCTAGAAACAAATGACAATGGAGACAGGACAACCCAAAATCTATGGGATGCAGCAAAAGCAGTTCTAAGAGGGAAGTTTATAGCAATACAATCTTACCTTAAGAAACAGGAAACATCTCGAATAAACAACCTAACCTTGCACCTAAAGCAATTAGAGAAAGAAGAACAAAAAAACCCCAAAGTTAGCAGGAGGAAAGAAATCATAAAAATCAGATCAGAAATAAATGAAAAAGAAATGAAGGAAACGATAGCAAAGATCAATAAAACTAAAAGCTGGTTCTTTGAAAGGATAAACAAAATTGATAAACCATTAGCCAGACTCATCAAGAAAAAAAGGGAGAAGACTCAAATCAATAGAATTAGAAATGAAAAAGGAGAAGTAACGACTGACACTGCAGAAATACAAAAGATCATGAGAGATTACTACAAGCAACTCTATGCCAATAAAATGGACAACCTGGAAGAAATGGACAAATTCTTAGAAAGGCACAACCTGCCAAGACTGAATCAGGAAGAAATAGAAAATATGAACAGACCAATCACAAGCACTGAAATTGAAACTGTGATTAAAAATCTTCCAACAAGCAAAAGCCCAGGACCAGATGGCTTCACAGGCGAATTCTATCAAACATTTAGAGAAGAGCTATCACCTATCCTTCTCAGACTCTTCCAGAATATAGCAGAGGGAGGAACACTCCCCAACTCATTCTACGAGGCCACCATCACCCTGATACCAAAACCAGACAAGGATGTCACAAAGAAAGAAAACTACAGGCCAATATCACTGATGAACATAGATGCAAAGATCCTCAACAAAATACTAGCAAACAGAATCCAACAGCACATTAAACGGATCATACACCATGATCAAGTGGGGTTTATTCCAGGAATGCAAGGATTCTTCAATATACGCAAATCAATCAACGTGATACACCATATTAACAAATTGAAGGAGAAAAACCATATGATCATCTCAATAGATGCAGAGAAAGCTTTCGACAAAATTCAACACCCATTTATGATAAAAACCCTGCAGAAAGTAGGCATAGAGGGAACTTTCCTCAACATAATAAAGGCCATATATGACAAACCCACAGCCAACATCGTCCTCAATGGTGAAAAACTGAAAGCATTTCCACTAAGATCAGGAACAAGACAAGGTTGCCCACTCTCACCACTCTTATTCAACATAGTTTTGGAAGTTTTAGCCACAGCAATCAGAGAAGAAAAGGAAATAAAAGGAATCCAAATCGGAAAAGAAGAAGTAAAGCTGTCACTGTTTGCAGATGACATGATACTATACATACAGAACCCTAAAGATGCTACCAGAAAACTTCTAGAGCTAATCAATGAATTTGGTAAAGTAGCAGGATACAAAATTAATGCACAGAAATCTCTGGCATTCCTATACACTAAGGATGAAAAATCTGAAAGTGAAATCAAGAAAACACTGCCATTTACCATTGCAACAAAAAGAATAAAATACCTAGGAATAAACCTACCTAAGGAGACAAAAGACCTGTATGCAGAAAATTATAAGACACTGATGAAAGAAATTAAAAATGATACAAATAGATGGAGAGATATACCATGTTCTTGGATTGGAAGAATCAACATTGTGAAAATGACTCTACTACCCAAAGCAATCTACAGATTCAATGCAATCCCTATGAAACTACCACTGGCATTTTTCACAGAACTAGAACAAAAAATCTCACAATTTGTATGGAAACACAAAAGACCCCGAATAGCCAAAGCAATTTTGAGAACGAAAAATGGAGCTGGAGGAATCAGGCTTCCTGACTTCAGACTATACTACAAAGCTACAGTAATCAAGAGAGTATGGTACTGGCACAAAAACAGAAATATAGATCAATGGAACAGGATAGAAAGCCCAGAGATAAACCCACGCACATATGGTCACCTTATCTTTGACAAAGGAGGCAGAAATGTACAGTGGAGAAAGGACAGCCTATTCAATAAGTGGTGCTGGGAAAACTGGACAGCTACATGTAAAAGTATGAGATTAGATCACTCCCTAACACCATACACAAAAATAAGCTCAAAATGGATTAAAGACCTAAATGTAAGGCCAGAAACTATCAAACTCTTAGAGGAAAACATAGGCAGAACACTCTATGACGTAAATCACAGCAAGATCCTTTTTGACCCACCTCCTAGAGAAATGGAAATAAAAACAAAAGTAAACAAATGGGACCTAATGAAACTTAAAAGCTTTTGCGCAGCAAAGGAAACCATAAAGAAGACCAAAAGACAACCCTCAGAATGGGAGAAAATATTTGCAAATGAAGAAACTGACAAAGGATTAATCTCCAAAATTTATAAGCAGCTCATGCAGCTTAATAACAAAAGAACAAACAATCCAATCCAAAAATGGGCAGAAGACCTAAATAGACATTTCTCCAAAGAAGATATACAGAGTGCCAACAAACACATGAAAGAATGCTCAACATCACTAATCATTAGAGAAATGCAAATCAAAACTACAATGAGATATCATCTCACACCAGTCAGAATGGCCATCATCAAAAAATCTAGAAACAATAAATGCTGGAGAGGGTGTGGAGAAAAGGGAACCCTCTTACACTGTTGGTGGGAATGTAAATTGATACAGCCACTGTGGAGAACAGCATGGAGGTTCCTTAAAAAGCTACAAATAGAACTACCATATGACCCAGCAATCCCACTACTGGGCATATACCCTGAGAAAACCATAATTCAAAAAGAGTCATGTACCAAAATGTTCATTGCAGCTCTATTTACAATAGCCCAGAGATGGAAACAACCTAAGTGTCCATCATCGGATGAATGGATAAAGAAGATGTGGCACATATATACAATGGAGTATTACTCAGCCATAAAAAGAGATGAAATTGAGCTATTTGTAATGAGGTGGATAGACCTAGAGTCTGTCATACAGAGTGAAGTAAGTCAGAAAGAGAGAGACAAATACCGTATGCTAACACATATATATGGAATTTAAGAAAAAAAAATGTCATGAAAAACCTAGGGGTGAAACAGGAATAAAGACACAGACTTACTAGAGAATGGACTTGAGGCTATGGGGAGGGGGAAGGGTAAACGGTGACAAAGCAATAAAGAGGCATGGACATGTATACACTACCAAACGTAAGGTAGATAGCTAGTGGGAAGCAGCCGCATAGCACAGGGAGATCAGCTCGGTGCTGTGTGACCGCCTGGAGGGGTGGGATAGGGAGGGTGGGAGGGAGGGTCACGCAAGCGGGAAGAGATATGGGAACATATGTATATATATAACTGATTCATTTTGTTGTGAAGCTGAAACTAACATACCATTGTAAAGCAATTATGCTCCAATAAAGATGTTTAAAAAAAATAATAAAATAAAATATAGAAGTTGGTTTACTAAATTTAACCTCCCATCCTAAACATCCTTCCTTAATCTGGAGTCCCTGTTGCCTACCTTTATCAATGAAATGCCTGGAAAATGAATTTTACTGTGTTAGAGCATATAGTCAAGCATAAAGGAGCCCGACTGCCTGGAATCGGTGGGTAGGTTACTCAATCCCTGTCCCAGTTTTCCCTCTGTAAAATTGGGATAATGGGTCATTGTGAGGATTAAACAAATTAATAAATTTAAAGTATTTAGAACAATGCCTGGCTCTAGCAACCACTCATTAATGTGAGCAATTATCCTCATTACCTTGTCTCCCCCCGCCCCTCCCCGCTGTTCCCCCTGAGCTCACTTTTCACTCAAGCCTTCAACCTCTGCTGCAGAGATGCTGCTAGCCAATTCCAGGACACGGTTTACTCCTGTGTCGCTGACCCTCCCTTCTCAAGCTTCTTTGTGGGGTTCCCTCTCCTCCTCATTCCTCATGCTCTCCACAATTTAATGACCGCTTGTTTACATATGACTTCCAAATGAAAATCTAGCACCTATTGCTGACTTCACATTTGTTTACGGTATCACCTGCTTGATATACGATTTCAGACTTCCCAGAGGCACTGGTAACTCCATATACACAAAAGAGAGGCAGTTTTCATCCTGGCTATGTCCCCAGCTCCAAAGACCCTTCAACTGAGTTCTCCGATTCGCGTTAAGCACTTTGATCTTCCCAGCAACACACACCAAGTGCTTCAGATGCAGTCTTGATAGCTCTCCTTCTCCTTAACTCAGCTTATCCAATTAATCACTAAATCCTATATATTTTCCTTCTAAATATCTCTCATGTCTGTGCCCTCCTTTCCACTTTCCACATTTCCCTGGTTCAGACCCTGTGCATCATTTGCCAAAACACTGCAACAGCCCCAGCTGGTCTCCCTGCCTCCAGTCTTTTCTCTCTCAAACCATAGTTCTCCATTGATCTGCCAGTCATCTATTTCACTCTCAACTGAAACTTCTTAGTGCACTCTAGATAAAGTCTAGGTTCCTCAGCATAGCACACGGTCCCTTCACGTCTGGTTTTTGCCAACATTTCCTGCTTCATCTCCTGCCACATCTGCTGAAATGACACCTGCTTAGTGACAGAGACTGCAAACTGACAGCCCCTAGGCCGGCTACTTCTGACCCTATGAGGTGTTTTATTTGGGCTACAAGTTTTCATTACTTGCTGAAATTTAAAAAGTGGAAAATTTCTCTTAAAAACCTTTCTTTCTGGCTTCTCTTGAAAAATTGAAGAACTGGCCACCTTGCTCCCACATACCTGCCTGGCAGAGTGGTGGCTGCCCCCTTAGGGCAGGAGTGACAGTTTTCAACAGGCTCTGCCCGTCCCATTGACTTTCCTGGCTGCTTCCCTTAACGTAGGTATCTCAGTTGCAGCCCTGGATTTACAGTGTAGGGACACTGAATTGCTCTTTTCTTCTGCACAGAGCACCCTTTCTCCTGTTTCACCTGCAGAGGATAACTCATCCTTCATGGCTCAGTTCCTGTCGTTTTCCTCCGGGAGCTTTTCTCTGAACCCATGTGGACTAGGCGCCCCTTTCTGCATTCCCATACCGCACCTTACATCTTCGGTCACACCTCCTGCCACGTGATTTTCCGATGAAATATTTGTGTAATGCTTGAGTTCCTCACAAGACACCTCACCTCACGAAGGGAGCGACTAGAAATCTTCAGCAGAGATTTCTTGAGCCATTTATTTTATTCATCCATCATTTTGTCAACAACCATGAAGAGAGCGGCGACATCTGACTCATATCTTAAAGGATGATCGTGTAACTCATACTTGTGTCTGGCAGCTCAGTCTTTTCGGCGGCAGCGCAGTGTCCAAGAGAACTACAACTACCATCAGGACCTTCGGGGTCCCGGCCGCCGAAGGAGGAAATATAACCTAGGAACTACCACTCCCGTGATGCTCCGCTTCGGACGCCTGCGCAGAGCCGAGGGCCACGTTGCTTTTGCGGTGCCGGGTAGCAAGATCTCAGCCATGGCTTCCGCGGACTCCCGGCGGATGGGGAACGGCGGCAGTGTCGGAGGCGCCTTCCAGCTCTACCTGGACTCCTTGCGGCAGGAACTGTGGCAGAGGGACCCGACGCTGCTGTCAGTCGTGGTGGCGCTCGTCGCGGTGCTGCTGACGCTGGGTAAAGAGGCGGTCGGTAGATATGGCGGGTGCAGGGCTGGCGGGGATCCGAGCTTGGACTGGGCTTGTGCAGACCGCGGACGCGGAACGGACATGGCACCGGGGGGGCGTCTAGAGAGGGGGACTCACCCCTTATACCAACCTGCCCTCCTGCCTGAAGCAGCAGGAGCAGCGCAGCGTTACTAGCCCCTGTTCTGCGTGAGCGCGCGGTTCTCTCCCTTTCATTGCTCTTGCTACGAAGACTCCAATGGTCGTCGTTCCAAGTTTGAGCATCCTATGTTTGCGAACTGGGCGCTGGGGATACAAAGCTAATGAGCAAGATTGCGCTTGAAGAGTACATCGTCGGTGTAGGGGCTGCAGATGCAAAAAAATTGACAGTTGTTAGTGTCAGGCACTCAGCGGAGTCCCTAAAACAATAATGATTATAATGGTGGTAATAACAATGGAGGTAAGTTCCAGGTGAATGAAGTGTTCTGTGGTAGACTTAATTTCCCACAGCCCAACCATACATGCATATTGTTGATAATCAAGGCATAATTTTGGTTGTTTTTCTCTATTCCACAGTGTTCTGGAAGTTCATCCGGAGCAGAAGGAGCAGTCAAAGAGCTGTTCTTCTTGTTGGCCTTTGTGACTCCGGGAAAACATTGCTTTTTGTCAGAGTAAATGCTTTGATTTACACCTCTCTTAAACTTGATAGGAAATTTGAGGGCACCCCATTAGTCCTGTGAGGTGTACTTTGGAAAAGAAGCTGTGCTGACAAATTGGGGAGTTAATTCTTGAATCACTTGGTAGGATGAAAAGACTCTTGAAAAGCTCTTAAACTGGAATTTGACCATTTCTATTCTCTTGTACTTGCCAGATACTGACATTTAACCCTTATCCCATTTAAGGGTTTTATATACTAACTACTTTCATGTCATGGCTAAGGATGCCAGACCAGCTGGAGAGATAGAGGGCAGTAATCTGTGTACAGTGTATAATTCTTCTGAGACTTTGTCAAAGAAACCTTTTTAAAGGGTGATTCTTCTGCCTATTGGCTACTTAGGCTTCTTTTCACTAATATTTATTTTGAGTCCATGTAGTATTTTTATTTATTTATTTATTTATTTTTTTGCGGTATGCGAGCCTCTCACTGTTGCGGAGCACAGGCTCCGGACGCGCAGGCTCAGCAGCCATGGCTCACGGGCCCAGCCGCTCCGCGGCATGTGGGATCTTCCCGGACCGGGGCACGAACTCGTGTCCCCTGCATCGGCAGGCGGGCTCTCAACCACTGCACCACCAGGGAAGCCCTATGTAGTATTTTTAAATGTTTGGTTTTTGCTACAGAGAGTAGCGGAGGTTTTCTTCTGATTACTCTTCTTTTTGAGAGTATAAATTATTTCCCTTCCACTTTGATGATTGTAAATGTTGATGGAAGGTCAGTAAATTTGGCCACTAACCGTTTGAAACTATTATTTGAAAATAATAGTTTAAAAATAATAGTTATCCCCCTCCTCTCGTTAAGGAGAGGGGAATGAAGTTTGCAATTAATTAGATTTTTGTACAAGCAAAGGAAGAAAGAAAAAAAAAACTAATATGGTCCTTTCCAGCTATTGCAAGTAACATTCGTTTATTTGACCTTACACCTAGGAGAGTTAGAGCAAAGTTACTTTCTTTAGGTTTGCTATTTATATGTTTACTCTGATCTCCCCCATGTTGTGTTTTGTTTTGTTTTACAGTTGTTAACAGGCCTTTACAGAGACACTCAGACTTCCATCACTGACAGCTCTGCTGCCTACAGAGTCAACAATAACAGGGTAAGAGGTTCCTAGAATGTGGGGAGTCTGACAGTTTTACTTTACTTCGGTGTGTCAGGAAAAGACATTTCTAGGATAAATTAGTCTGAGGGCATAGGTACGTTCATAGCTTATTTTTATGGATAAATATTGTGCATGTGACAAATTCTTCTTTTGACCATCCAAGCAGTGGACTTAATCATGCCCTCCCCTGCTTTGTTGTACCTTATGCACACTGATTATTTATTAATTTTTGTTTCTGTGTCTTAATTCCAACTTTACCATGAGTTCTTAAGAGTGAGCATTAAGCCTTTTTCTTTAGTACATGTATATGGGACAAAAATTCAGAAGGTTAGAAAGGATATTTGGTGAAAAGTAATTTTGCCTTTCCTATCCCTTCTTACAAGTCTTCTCTTTGGAGGTAGTAACTTACCATTTTCCTGTATAGCCTTCCAGATGGTCTATGCTATACAAACATATCTGTATATCTTTACTTTTTTCTTTTTTAACACTGTGTTCTACCCCCTCCCGTTTGTTTTTGTTTTTAATTTAACAATATAACTGATACAGCTTGGATTTGTTTTCATTTTTTCTTCCTCATTTGCATACATAGTACTACCAGGTTGTTTTATGACCTGCATAGTATTCCATTACGTGGCTATACCGTACAATTTTTTTTTTCCTTTCTTAAAGCCTTTACTTTTGAGACATGACAGAAAAATCTTACAGGTACTCATGGAAAAGCAGTACATGATCACAGTTGAATGTGAAGACAGTATAATCAGAAAGCTTTTACTCCTGTCAACTAATGTTGAGTTTTTATTTAATAAGAGCCCTATTAACAGACATTTAGTTTTTTGGTTGTTACAATCTTGCTTTTACAAACAGTGTTGCAGTGGATATCTTATGGAGTATACATGAGTATATTTAAAAAACACCAATAAGGAATCGTGAGAAGGACTTTTTATGTACCTGTATGGCCCCAGAATGTAGATAGTGACTGCCAAGCCAATTATAATGCTTAATAGGTATTTAGTGAGTGAGTGGAAGGAAGGTGGGTGGATGACTGATTGGAGGCATTAGATGTATAGATGGATGAATTAGAATGGTGATTTTAGAGACTTTTTCTCCCTCTCCTTGGGTCCTCCCCACCCCTGCCCTGCCCTTTTCTGGTACCTCCAGTATTAAACATTGTAAGCAAAGATAAAGAGACATCCTTTTACATGTCTTAGAGGTATTTTTTTTCTTTTTTCAATAATGGCACTGTTTCTGACTCAGACCATTTTAAACTCCCAAGGATTCAGATTTTGAAATTTCAGATTTGGGAGATCTTTAATTCTTGGGGCACTTGTACTAGATATTTTAAGTGGGGTATTCCAGGGTATGCTTTAGACCTGTACTTTCCAACAGAGTAGCCACTGATCGTGTGTGACTTTTGAGCACCTGAAATATGACCAGTCCAAATTGAGGGCTGCTATAAGTATAAAATATACATCAGATCTTGAAGACTTGGGATGAAAAAAAGAATAAATATCAATTTCTTGAATTTTTTTTATATGTTATAAAGCTAATTTAGATATACTGGGTTATGTAATACATATTTTTAAAATTTTACCTGTTTCTTTTTACTTCTTTAATATAGCTATCAGAAAACTTAACATTACAAATAAGACTTGCATGTTTCTATTGAATATGTAAAACATCCCTCCCTTTTTTACTTCTTTTCCCACCCTCTTTGTGTTTTAGATTTAGTCTCTCAAAATAGTAATGTATTTAGTACTGTACCTTATGGATTGTTTATAGTATGTGTTGTGGTGCTGATTATGAAATGTGATGGGGGTCCCAACCTGAGGTCCCTACACTACCAGTATAAAAATAGAAAAAAGGCTAATACACTTCGTGTATTACCTATAAAAGATTAAACAGACTAAGTGACAGGTCACAGTGTATCCAGCTGTAATTATGTCAAATCTGTGCATAATGCTGACTCCCTCCTGCTGAACAGTGGTTGAGGCTGGCTGTGGAGAAGGCAGAACATATGAGAAATGACCCGTGGGTCTGATAAATGTACCGGGGCTATACCCGAGAGTCTTAGGATTGAGCATTGCCACATCTGCATTGAACCTGAGCTCAAGAATGAAGGCCTGGCATGAATAGCATGTAAGTGGGCACTTAATCAGTCTGCTCCGTAGTGGCACAACCCCGCCTTGTTCAGTGATTGTCACCTGGATCAAGAATTGACAAAAAATATTGACAGAGTTGGAACAAATAAATGGTGTGTCTAGTGGACATATATTTTAAAATTAGATTGCAGTAGAAATATAAAAGAATGTTTTGTTTTTATAAAGGTTGGGGATCCCTGCAGTCGTAACATGTTATATGATAAAATGTAGGTTCTTATATTATTTAGTTTGTGAATATTTATTACTGTTTTTCACATGTTTTTGCTTTTATTCATACTGGTATTTTTCCCAGCCTCAGGTGGACTTTCCTGACTTCCCCATACAGGGTCAGGTTTCTCACGTACCCTCAGAACATTGATCAAAGTTGTAATTTTACATTTACATGTAATTTTACATTGTGTTGACCTTTCTGATTATATTATAAACTCTGTTAGGGCAGGACCATGTTTTTGTCCATTGTTAAATCTCCAGAGCCTTCACTCCATGATTTATAAATAGAGGATGCTCTGTGAACATTTGTTTGATTCATTAATCAGTTACAGTGACCTTTTCTGATTCATTAATTGGGTACCATTCTGATACCTGCAATCTGATATGAAAGATTTATGTTGTAAATGTGAATCCAGACTGAAACATTAATAATATTGCTGGCATCCTTAGGGCACTAGCCTGACCTTGATTGACCTCCCTGGCCATGAGAGCTTGAGACTTCAGTTCTTAGAGCGGTTTAAGGCTTCAGCCAGGTAAGTAGGAAGTGGGAAGGGCGTGTCTGAAATCTTTATATCAAGGCCAGCTATGTTGTTTGCTCTCATGGTATTCTGGAGGCATCCTGGTGTCCTGGAGTGGAAAGAGCATGGACCCTGGGGTCAGCATTTCTGGGTTGCAAGTCCACCTTCACTTGGATTATATGAGATAATATTTGAAAATATTTCTCAGAGTGTTCAGAAAGTGTTTACCCTTATTATGATGTCAGTAAATTTTTCATTTACTCTGAGGACAAATTTAGTGATGTGTAGAACTATTAAAATCTGAAAAAAGGATTTTAAAGCTAGGTGGCATCTGAGAAGATATTAAAATCCAACATTATTTATTTCTATCCATAAATTATCTAAAACTGACGCCTGAAAAGTACAGAAGAATATTTTCATATTTCTTTTAGTATTGTCCTAGTATTACTGACTCTTATTTCCTAAATTTCTTGTGCTTCAGCTTAACATGCTTTATTCTTGTGTAGTCTCTAACACTGGTAGGAGCTTGAGGAAAATCAAAATACCACATTTCATTTATTTTAAGACACATTTTAACATCTATGAAATTGGAATGTCACTTATAGTTAATGGTGTCATAGTTTAATTGGCAGTATTTTCTTTCTTAGTTGAACCTGAAATAATATGTGTTTTAATTGATGGAATCTGGGTTGATGGAATGAGATAGTTGTTTCTTTCCTTATTTTTGAAGGTATCTTGTTTTGTATTTTGTTGTTGCTTCTTGGCCCACAAGGTGGTGGTGATGAGCAATCTGTCATAGTTGAGACTGTTGCTTGATTTGAAAAAAAAAAAAAAATGGGCTTCCCTGGTGGTGCAGTGGTTGAGATTCCGCCTGCCGATGCAGGGGACATGGGTTTGTGCCCCGGTCCAGGAAGATCCCACATGCCGCGGAGCAGCTGCGCCCGTGAGCCATGGCTGCTGAGCCTGCGCGTCCAGAGCCTGTGCTCCACAATGGGAGAGGCCACAACAGTGAGAGGCCCGTGTACTGCAAAAAAAAAAAAAAAAAAAGACTATTTTTAGAGAGTTTTAGGTTCACAGCAAAACTGAATAGAAGGTACAGAGATTTCCCATATAACCCTACCCCTACACATGTCTAACCTCCCCTATTATCAGCATCCTTCACCCCAGTGGTTCATTTGTTGCAACTGATGTACCTAAGTTGACACATAATAATCGCTCAGTCTGTATGTTACATTAAGATTCACTCTTGGTGGTGTACATTCTAGGAATCTGAAGAAATGTACAATGATATGTAGTCACCACTATAGTATCTTAGAGAGTAGTTTCACTGCCCTAAAAATTCTCTGCGCTGCCAGTTCATCTTTCTCTCCCCTAACCCCTCACAACCACTCATCTTTTTATTGTCTCCATAGTTTTGCCTTTTTCACAATTTCATATAGTTGGAAACACACAGTATGTAGCCTTTTCATGTTGGCTTCTTTCACTTAGTAATATGCATTTAAGTTTCTTCCATGTGTTTTCACTGTTTGGTAGCTTATTTCTTTGTAGTGCTGAATAATATGCTATTGTCTAGATGTACCACAGTTTATTTATCCATTTACCTGTTGAAGGACATCTCGGTTGCCTCCAAATTTTGGCAGTTCTGAATTAAGCTGGTATTTGTGTACACATAAGTTTTGGGGTAAATATTAAGGAGCACAATAGCAGAATCATATAGTAAGAGTACGTTTAGTTTTGTGAGAAATTGCCAAACTCTCTTCCAAAGTGGCTGTACCATTTTGCATTCCCACCAGCGATGAAAGAGTTCCAGTCATTCTACATCCTGACCAGCATTTAGTGTTGTCAGTGTTCTGGGTTTTGCCATTCTAATGGGTATGTAGTGGTATCTAATTGTTGTTTTAATTTGCATTTCCCTGATGACATATGATGTGGAGCATCTTTTTATATTTGCTATTTATAAGTTATTTAAATCTTGTTTGGTGAGGTGTCTGTAAAGATCTTTGACCCATTTTTTAATTAAGTTGTTTGTTTTCTTACTGTTGAGTTTCAAGAGTTCTTTTATATATTTTGGGTAACGGTCCTTATCAGATATATCTTTTGCAGATATTTTCTCCCAGTCTGTGGCTTGTTTTCTCATTCTCTTGATGTTGATTTTTGTAGAGCAGAAATTTTTATCTTTACTGAAGTCCAGTTTACCATGGATTATGTATATAAAAAGTCATTGTCAAACCCAAGATCATCTAGGTTTCCTCCAGTGTTATCTCCTAGGAGTTTTGTAGTTTTGGTTTACGTTTAGGTGTGTGATCCTTTTTTTTTTTTTGCGGTACTCGGGCCTCTCATTGTTGTGGCCTCTCCCGTTGCGGAGCAACAGGCTCCGGACGCGCAGGCTCAGCGGCCATGGCTCACGGGCGCAGCTGCTCCGCGGCATGTGGGATCTTCCTGGACCGGGGCACAAACCCGTGTCCCCTGCATCGGCAGGCGGACTCTCAACCACTGCGCCACCAGGGAAGCCCCTGTATGATCCATTTTAAGTAAATTTTTGTGGAAGGTGTAAGTTCTGTATATCTAGATTCATTTTTTTGCATGTGGATGTCTAGCTGTTCCAGCACTATTTGTTGAAAAGACTATCTTTGCGTCATTTGTTGCCTTTGCTCCTCCATCAGAGATCACTTGACTGTATATATGAAGGTCTCTTTCCGGACTCTGTTCTATTGATCTATTCTCTCACCAATACCGTGCTGTCTTTGTTACTATAGTTTCATATTAAGTTGGTAACATCAGTTCTCCAACTTTATTCTGCTTCAGTATTGTGTTGACTATTCTGGGTCTTTTGCCTCTCTGTATAAACTTCAGAATCAGTTTGTCAGTATCCACAAATAAGTTGCCAAGATTTTTATTGGGATTGCATTGAGTCTATAAATCAATTTGGGAAGAACTGACATCTTGACTCTATTTAGTCTTCCTAGCCATGAACGTGGAATATCTCTCCATTTTTCTAGTTCTACTTCAGTTTTGTTGATCAGAGTTTCATAGTTTTCCTCATATAGATCTCATATGATTTGTACCTAAGTTTCATATTGTGGGATGCTAATGTAAATGGTATTGTGTTTTTAATATCAAATTCCATTTGTTCATTCCTGATATTTGGGTAAGCAATTCACTTGTGTATCAACCTTGTATCCTGCAACTCTGCTATAATTGCTTATTAGTTCCTGAGCTTTTTGGTTGATTTTTTCAGATCATCTACAGTCATTTCATGTGCGAATACAGACATTTTTATTTCTTCCTTCCTAATCTATATCTTTTATTTCCTGTTGTTGTCCTAATGCATTAGCTTGAAATTACAGTACGATGTTGCAAAAGCAATGGTGAGATGGGACATCCTTGCTGTGTTCCTGGTCTTAGCAGGAAATCTTTGATTTTTTTCACCATTAAGTATGATGTTAACCATTTGATTTTTGTAGATATTCTTTATCAAGTTGAAGTTCCCCTCTATTCTTAGTTTACTAGGAGGTTTTATCATGAATGGTTGTTTGATTTTGTCAAATGCTTTTTTGGATCTGTTGATACAATTGTATGATTTTTCTTTTTTAGTTTATATATCAATGAAATGATTATGTTAATTGATGATTGAACGTTGAACCAGCCTTTCATACCACTTGGTGGTTGTGATTTTGTGATTTATAATGAGAAATGCATATTTGGTCTTCATCCCTGTTTCTGGCACCGAGCTCATAAAACCCTTAGAATTTCCTAAGTGATGAGAGTGATAAATGTGTCTTTTGTTATGTTTTTGGGGTGAGTTTTGGAAAGCACCTAAGGATGGGGGCTGGGTGCTGGAAGAACCAACCATGTGATTAGAGAGTTGGAACTTTTCATTCCCATCCAGGGAAGGGAGAGGAGAGAGGCTGGAGGTTGAATCAATCACCAGCGGTCAGTTGTTCAGTCAAGCACGCCTATATAATTATGCCTCCATAAAACCCCAAAAGGATGAGGTTCATAGGGCTTCTAGGTTGGGGAACCAGAATGCTTCCACATGCCACCCTGCAGGGCCCAAACTCCGTGGGGACAGAGGCTCCTTTGTTCAGGATCTCACCATATGTATCCCTTCATCTGGCTGCTGATTCATATCCTTTAATATCTTTTGCAATAAACTGATAATTTAGTGAGTTAAATGAGTTTCCTGAGTTGAGCTGCTCTCACAAATTAATTGAATCCAAGAAGGAGGGGTCATGGGAACCTCTGATTTATAGCCAGTCCGTCAGAAGTACAGTTAACAACCTGGACTTCTGACTGGTGTCTGAGGTCCCTGCTACCAAATTAATCAAACCGAAGGAAGGAGTTGTGAGACCTTCGAGTCTGTAGCCTGTTGGTCGGAAGCACAGGTAACAATCTGGGCTTGTAATTGGCATCTGAAGTGGAGGGCAGTCTTGTGGCACTGAGCCCTTAACCTGCGAGGTCTGATGTTACCTCCAAGTAGATAGCATCAGAATTGAGTTGAATTGTAGGGCACCCAGCTGGTGTCAGGAGCATTGCTTGGTGGGGGGGGGGGAACCCACATCCCCCACATTGGAATTGGGTCCAGAACCAATCATGGTGTATAATTCTTCTCATACATTGTTGGATTCGATTTGCCAATATTTTCATGAGGATTTTTACATCTGTGTTCATGAGATATTTATCTGTAGTTTTCTTGTAATGTCTTGGTTTGTGTTTAAAGCAATGCTGGCCTCATAGAATGAGTAAGAAAATATTCCCTCTGTTTCTATTTTTTGAAAGAAATTATAGAGAACTTGTATATTTTCTTCCTTAAATTTTTTTAAATTGAATATTTGTGGCATATAACATTGTATAAATGTCCTTAAACATTTGATAGAATTCACCAGTGATCCCACCTGTGCTTAGTGCTCTCAGTTTTGGAAGGTTTAATTATTGATTCAGTTTCTTTAATAGATACAGGGCTATTCAGATTGTCTGTTTCTTATGTTAGTTTTGGCAGATTGCGTCTTTCAAGGAGTTGGACCATTTCATCTAGGTTATTACATTTTGGGGCATAGAGTTATTTATAGTATCCCTTGATTGTCCTTTTAATGTCCATGAATCTGTAGTGATATCCCCTTTCATTTCTGATATTTGTAATTTGTGTCTTCTCTTTTTCTTAGTTAGACTGGCTAGAAGTTTATAAATTTTATTGATCTTTTCATAGAACCAGCTTTTGGTTTTGTTGATGTTCTCCATTGGTTTCCTATTTTCTATTTCGTTGATTTCTGCTCTTTCATTATTTCTTGCGTTTACTGTAGATTTAAATTACTCTGATTTTTCTAGCTTCCTAAGGTGGAAGCTTAGATGATTGATTTTAGGTCTTTCTTCTTTTCTAATAAATGCATTCAGTGCTGTAAACTCCACACGGTATAGAATTCTAGGTTTTGGGGATTCTTCTCTCAACACCTTAAATATTTCACTTGACTCTCTTCTTGCGTGCATGATGTCTGAGAAGTTGGATATAATTCTTACATTGCTCCTCTATAAGTAAGGTCTTTTTCCTTCTGGCTTATTGTGGGATTTTTTTCTTTATCTTTGATTTTCTGTAGTTTAAAAATGATAATGGCTAGGTATAGTTCTTTTAGCATTAATCCTGCTTGGTGTTTTCTGAGCTTCTTGTGGTTTCTGTGAATCTGTGCTTTGGTGTCTGACATTAATTTGGGGAAATTTTCGGTCATTATTGTTTAAATATTTCTTCTGTTCTTTCCTCTCTTTCCTCTCCTTCTGGAATTCCCATTACATATATGTTACACCTTTTGTAGTTGTCCTGCAGTTCTCAGATATTCTGTTATGTTTTTTTAAGTCTTTGTTCTCTTTGCTTTTGAGTTTTGGAGGCTTCTATTGAGATATCTCAAGCCAGAGATTCTTTCCTTCAGTCATGTCTAGTCTACTAATAATTCCATCAAAGGCTTTCTCCATTTCTGTTAGGTTATTTTTTATCTGTAGCTTTCTTTTTAGTTATTTCTTAGAATTTCCATCTCTCTCCTTATATTGCCCATCTGTTTTTGCATGTTGTCTACTTTATCTTTTAGAGCCCTTAGCACCACAGTCACAGTTGTTTTACATTCTTGGTCTAATCATTCCAACATCTCTTCCGTATCTGAGTCTAGTTCTGTTGCTTGCCCCTTCTCTTCAAACTCTTTTTTACTTTTTAGTATGTCTTGTAATTTTTTCTTGATAGCCAGACACAATATACTGGGTAAGAACTGCCCTTAGTAACGTGGTAAAGTGTGAGGGGAAGGGAAGTGTCCTGTGATTAGGTCTCAGTCTTAGTGAACCTGTGTCTCTGGACTGTGAACTTCATACTTGATTCTCAACTGATTCCTCAGTAAGTTGTATTTTTCTGTATATATGTGTTGTTCTCTCCAATTTGGTGGGGAGTGATTTGCTGTATAACCTCACTTCTCTGATGAATCTAAGTGCTGTTGAGTTTTCAGTCTGGTTAGCTTTTTACTTGTTAGAATGCAGTGGTGACTTCCAGCTTCTTTCATGCTGGACTGGAAACTGGGAGTTGTGTGACTTTTTTTTTTTTTTTTAATTCCTCAAACAATTGATACAAATCTAGAACTGGCAAATTTTGCTATAATTGGGTTTTAATTTCTAATTAAAATTTTTTTTCCATTTTCAATTATAAATTTTTTACAGTTCACAGTGTAATTACTCTTTGATCCAAGTATTTTGGGTAGCTAAAACGTTCAAAGTATGTAAGATACAAATGAACTCAAATCATAATCACAATAAATGCAAATTCAAAAGACATTTACTACAGTGGACCCTTGAACAGCATGGATTTGAACTGTGTGGGTCCGCTTATAGGAGGAATTTTTTCACTTAATATGTACTGCACAATCTGTGGTTGGTTGAATCCGGCAATGCCAAACCTCAGATACAGAGGGCTGACCATGAAGTTACACGCAGATTTTTGACTGGAGGGTCAGGCCTCTAATCCTCACATTGTTCAAGGGTCAACTTATAGTATATTGATCTGAGGCTTCTAGTTTTTTAATCCTACCTTTTTTGGTTAATCAAGTTTCCCTAATATCATTTTTCCCCCTCTGCTGGTTTGAAAGTATGCTATTTTTTCTTTTTTCATTGTTACCCTCTACTTTTTTTTTTTAAACTTTGATTACTTAAGTTTAAAATCAATAATACTGGTTTTCTTTCACTGGAACTTAAAATACCTTACTTTGATCTTCCTCACATCTTCCTTTCATTTTATTTCTCTTTCTTCTTTTTTAACACCCAACAGTTACTAATATTTTTCTCCATCATTCAGTGATCACCTAGAATTACCAGGATGTTTATGGATTTCTTTTTTCTCTATCGCTTCTTGCCTCTTACTCTTTCCTTTTGATTCAGTTTTCTTTCACGTATATCTTTTGGATATGTTTCCAGAAATGGTGAATAAGAGATAAAAGTTTCTCATCTTTTGTTCATTTGAAACTTTTTTCATTGGCCTTCATTTTTGAATAACTATTCTAGCCGAGTATAAAATCCTGGGTGGCAGTTATTTCTGTTTTCACATTGAAGGCATTACTCCTGACTTCAGATATCTGTTGTTGTAGATGGGAAAGCAGTGCTCAATCTAATTGTCATTTCATGATACAGAATCTTATGTTTTTTTAATCCTGTATTCAGGGGTAGATTATCCTTCTGTTTAGGGGTGATTTAGCTTTATCATGGTTGGGATTCAAGTGTGCTATTTCAGTTGAAAGATTTATATCTTCAGTTCTGGAAAATGCTCAACAATATCTTTTTAGGTAGTTCTATTTCCAAATTCTCACTTTCACCTCCTGGAACTCTTATTAACATCATTGAACCTTATCATTTCTGCTCTTCTTGTCTCTTCTCTGTCATATCTTGCAAGTCTTTTTACCTTACGTATAGTTGATATTTTCGTCTTTATTTTGTGGTTTATTATATCCTTTACAGCTGTAGTATTCTCTGCTTAACTTTTCCATTGGGTTGTTACTAATTTTGTTCTTTACTTGTAAAAACATATCTTTCAAAATCAGCCTTTTTTTTTTAGTACTATCTTTATTCTTTTATTATGGTGTCTAGTATTCTTTTAAATAATTTAAAATATTTTACTGATTGCTTTATTATTTTTAGTTTTGAGTGCTGATTAATCTGCCTTTGTGGTTCTCCCTCATAATGGTTTATTTACTGTGCTTTGTAATTTTGATCCAGATACCCTGTTCAAGGGGGTTAGATTTTGCTGTTGATGTTGTGGTTGCTGTTTTGTTTTGTTTTTTTAAATTGCTTTAGGTTATGAAAGCCTCTCTCCAGAAGGGGTTCATATTTCCTTCTGTTGGGGGCCATAGGAGTTCATTGAGTCTGGCCCAATTTTTATATATCTTCCTGCTTGGGGATCTTACACCATGAGATAGTGTAAGTTCATACCCTGTTTCTGTGTGTGGCACAGGAGGCCTGGTGATTCAATTCTTCTTGGATTATTTTCCCACACTGTTGTCTGTTAGACTGCTTTTAAGTACTAGGCTTTGCACAGAGTGTTCAGTTCCAGCTTTCCAACTCTATGTTGGCTGTTGCACATCTCCCAGGCTTTCAAACCGTTGTTCCTAAAGCCTATTATCTGCTGTTTTCCTGGACTGCTTTGCTTTAGCTTAGCTATCTCTTTATTTCTGGCACATGAGGATTCTCACTGTTGCTGCCTTAGGTTGGGCCCTATCTGGTCACTCTGCTTCTAGTTTGATTATCCTCTTAGTTGTATTTGTCATTTAGGCACTAATATTCTTTGTAAGACAGAAAAGCATAAACTCTTTAGGTCAGTGTGTTGCACCCCTTTGCCGTCTGACCTGGTTTTCCTTCACTTCCCCACCTACCTGTGTATTAGCTTACCTTGAGTTCTCCAAAGCATGTTGTTCCACCACTTTGTGCCCTGCAAATACTACTTTCCAGACAGTCTTTGCCACAGTAGTATTTTGTCTGGCTAAAATTCACTCAACTATTACATCCTCCTTTAAGTGTTCCTGACCTGGTTTCATGTAAATTATCTTCCTCTTTGTTTCTATTATAGCAGGTACAAGGTCTGTCCTAGTGTTTTATCACATGGTTTTGTATATGACAATTTGCTGGACTTGAGGGGAGGCATCATTTTCTATTGTCTTTTTAGATACAGTCATTGATACATAGTAGCACTAAGTAGTCCTTTGTTAAGTATTTGTGTTGTATCATTACTTGTGCAGACACTTGTATGTGAGTTTGTTTTGTTTTAATCATTAGGATTGAATTGGGCAAAATTAAGGGTATCATTTTTCAATATAATGCTGCACTATTGCATGCTCACATGGCAGTTTTCTTTTTTCCCCCTCCAGGGCTTTTGTGTTTGTTGTGGATAGTGCAGCCTTCCAGCGAGAGGTGAAAGATGTGGCAGAGTTTCTGTATCAAGTCCTCCTTGACAGTATTGGTCTGAAGAACACACCGTCATTCTTAATCGCTTGCAATAAGCAAGGTACTATCATGTTTTCTGGTAATAATAGTTGAGATTTTTCTGGGATTGCTACTAAGAATTAATACAGTTATCTACAATTGTTATTACTGAGGATGAGAGATGATTGCTAATGAACTATAAATTAAGGATTTTAAATCTTAAAATTTATTTATACTCCAGCATTTTCATTAGTCTCCCTTACCAGGCTGTTCTAAGGAGCGACAAAGGAGTGATTGTTATCATTTATTCTTTGATACAGTGTTTTATTTTTAATCGTAAATCATTTTAATTTACCAAGTTAAATTCATCAGATCGACAATATGTCATATCAGATACACAGTTGAGGAAGGACAGGATGGAGTCTCTCCTTTTAAACAAGTTTGCCATCTAGCACATTTCATCAAGGAGAGTTTGCAACCTTGTAAGAATGAAAAACATTTTAGTCTCAGCCAGTAAAACTAGGCTTCAGTTTTATTACCTTTAAAATCGGATTAGGAGTGATGTCAGCATCATGAGGTGTGAGACACCTTCTTTGTCTCTCCCCTTCATTCTACAACTAGTAAAACATCCAAAACTCAACAAAGGTTCCTCTGCCCAACACACTAGAATGCTGGAGAGATCCACAAGTCTACTTCTGAAGGTGGGTGGACTGGAACACATGGAGGAGGTAGAACTGGGGGAACAGTGGAAGAATGTCTACAATCTTAGCCTCTGGCCACAGTGGCTGAGCCTGAAGCCCCAGAGAACCCTATAGCAACAGGGAAGACAGCACACATGGCTCCAGCCTCCTGGCTGCAGTAGCTCCTTTGGCCACAGGGACCTGCAGCAGCAGTGGTGGTGGTACCTGTGACCCCAATCCCCTGGCTCATGGCAGTGCTGCATGCAAACCCGACAACCCCAGATGTGGCGAAGGTGTCCGTGACTCTGTCTCCTTCACTTTTCCCCACACCCCCACCACTGCTCAAGCAGTGACAGTGAGGGTACCAGTGACACATCTGGCAGATGTAGTAGAGGGTGGAAAGTGCCAATTCTCAAATATAGTCAGAGGCAGCTCAGGTAAGAAAAGCCAAAAACCTGTGCTATAGCAAGAAAAAGAAAAGAAAGGCCTCTATTTTCCAACTTGTTGAACTGTAAGAATCAAGGAGAAAAAAAAAGCTTTACCTACATAAGAAAGGTATTTGCTACTTCAAATGCACTGGCAGAGGAACAGTTTGTCAAGTACCATGTAAAACCACAGTACACAGTGTAACGAAAAGAAAATGACAGTTCTCCAGCAGCCAAACTTAAGTCATGGAAGATTGTAATCTAACTGATAGAGAATTCAAAATAGCTGTTATGAAGAAACTAAACAAGCTACAAGAGAACTCAGGAGGGCAGTTCAGTGAGCTCAGGAATAAAATTAATGAACAGAAGAAATACTTTACCAAAGATATTAAAAGTCTAAAAGAGAACCAAACAGAAGTTCTGGAGCTGAAGATGTCAATAAATGAGATGAAGAATGCATTAGAAAGCACTGGAAATAGAGCAGACCATATGGAAGAGAGAATTAGTGAGCTTGAATATAGAGATCTAGAAATGATTCAAGTAGGAGTGGCAAGAGAACTAAGATTTTTTAAAAAATAAAATTTTATGAGAACTATCCAACTTCATTATCCTTCATAAAGATAATGGTTATCCCAGAGGAAGAAGAGAGGGAGAAGAGAGCAGAGAGTTTATTTAAAGAAATAATAGCTGAGAATTTCACAAAGCCGGGGAAGGAACTGGATATACAAGTCCATAAAGCTAAGAGGACATTTAATTATCTCAATGCTAAAAGGTGTTCTCCAGGACACATTATGTTAAAATTGTCAAAATTCAATGATAAAGAATTTTAAAGGCATCCGGAGGAAAAAAGACAGTAGCCTACAAAGGAACCCCTATTAATCTATCAGCGGATTTCTCAGCAGAAACTGTATAGGCCAGGAGAGGATGGGATAGCCTGCTCAAAATATTATAAGACAAAAACCTCTGCCAAGAATCCTTCCAACAAACTTATCCTTGAGATACAAAGGAGAAATAAAGACTTTCCCAGACAAAAGCTGAGGGAGTTCATTACCAGTATACCTGCCTTACAAGAAGTGTTGGAAGGAGCTCTCCTACCTGAAACAAAGAGGCAAAAGTACGCAAAACTTTGAGTAAGGTGATAAATAGATAGAATCAGAAAATTGCAACTTTACATCAGAATAGGTTGTTAATTATAAAGGTTAAAGGGGAAAAAGCAGTAAAAATAATTATAGCTATTGCAGTTTGGTAATGAACTCACAATATAAAAAGGGATAATTTGAGATGACAAAAATGTAAAAGGGGAAGAGGAAAAGAACAGAACCCATATAATGGCAAATGAAGATAAGATCCTATCAGCGGAAAAAGGACTGTTTTATCTATGAGATGTCTTATACAAACCTGATGGTAACCACAAAATGTAAGTCTAGAGCAGAGACATGAAACTAGGAGGAAACTAGTAAACCACCAACTAAGATGTCAGGCAGAAACAATGGAGATATAGAGCAAACAAAAGATACAGAGAAAACAAAAGATAAAATGGCAGTACTAGTCCTTATTTATCAATAATCACCCTAAATATAAGTGGATTGAATTCACCAATCAAAAGACACAGAGTGGCTGGATGTATTAAAAAACAAGACCAGCTATGTCCTGTCTCCCAGAGACTCATCTCAGCTCTAAAGACAAATGTAGGCTCAAAGTGAAGGGATGGAGTATGATACTTCAAGCAGATGGCAGCCAAAAGAAAGCAGGTTTAGCCATCTCAGATCAGATCAAATAGACTTCAAGCCAAACAAGAGAACAAGATGGACTTATATGATGATAAAGGGGACAATCCATCAAGAAGATGTAACATTTATGAATATATAAACATCTAACATAGGAGCACTAAAACATGAAAGGAATTATTAACAGATCTAAATGAAGAAATTGACAGCAATAATGGTAGGGGAGTTTAACATCCCACTTACATCAATGAATTGATTATCTAGACAGAACGTTAACAAGGAACCATTGGCCTTAAATGAAGTATTACATCAGGTGGAATATATACACACACACACATACATACATACATACATACATACATATATACATGTATATAAATAAAACATTCCATCCCAAAGCAGCAGAATACACATTCTTCTCAAGTGCACATGGAACATTCTCAAGGATAGACCATATGCTGGGACACAAAACAAGTTTCAATAAATTTAAGATTGAAATCATATCGAGCATCTTTTCCTACCACAAAGATTTGAAACTAGAAATCAACTACAAGAGGAAAGCTGAACAAATCACAAATATGTGGAGACTAAACAACATGCTACTGAACAACTATTAGGTCAATAAGGAGGAAAGGAGGAAATAAAAATCCCTGAAGATAAATGAAAATATGTCATACCAGATCAATAGGATGCATCAAAAGCAGTACAAGTTTATAGCAATACTTGCCTACCTCAAGAAACAAGAAAAATCTCCACAGTCCTTACACCTAAAGGAACTAGAAAAAGAACAAACTAAGCCCAAAGTCAGTAGAAGGAAGGAAATACTAAAAGCCAGCAGAAATAAATGAAATAGAGACTAAAAAGATAGTAGAAAAGATCAATGAAACTAAGAGCTTGTTCTTTGAAAAGATAAACAAAATTGACAAACCTTTATCTAGACTAACTAAG
The DNA here is from genome assembly GCF_964374135.1 of Grampus griseus. NCBI lineage: Eukaryota > Metazoa > Chordata > Mammalia > Artiodactyla > Delphinidae > Grampus > Grampus griseus. The sequence goes on along the minus strand of NC_138998.1, from coordinate 32,684,093 downwards.
AAAAAAAAGAGAGGAGGCTTATATAAATAAAATCAGAAACGAAAGAGGAGAAATTACAACAGATCCCACAGAAATACAAAGGGTTATAAGAGAATACTGTGAATAACTACACCAACAAATTGGACAGCCTAGAAGAAATAAATACATTCTTAACGAACAACCTTCCAAGACTGAATCTTGAAGAAATAGAAAATCTGAATAGACTGATAACTAGGAAGGAGATTAAAACAGTAATCAAAAGCCTTCCAAAAAAACCAAAAGTCCAGGACCAGACAGCTGCACTGGTAAATTCTACCAAATGTTTAAAGAAGATTTAATACCCATTCTTCTTAAACTATTCCACTTATGATAAAGACAATAAAATGGGTATAGAAAGAATGTACCTCTACATAATAAAGGCTATGCATGTCAAACCCACAGCTGACATCATACTCAACTGTGAAAAACTGAAAGCTATCCCTCTAAGATCAGGAACAAGACAAGGATGCCCACTCTTGCCACTCTCATTCAACATAGCTAAAGACTCCACCAAAAACCTATTAGAAATAATAAGTGATTACAGTAAAGTTGCAGGGTGCAAAAGCAATATACAAAAATCTGTTGTGTTTCTGTACACCAACAACAAACAAGCAGAAAGAGAAATTAAGAAAACAGTCCCATTTAAAATTGCAGCAAAAACAATAAAATACCCAGGAATAAATTTAACCAAGGATGGGAATTCCCTGGTGGTCCAGTGGTTAGGACTCCACACTTTCACTGCTGAGGGTGCAGGTTCAATCCCTGGTCAGGGAACTAAGATCCCACAATACAGTAAAAACTATAAAACATTGTTGAGAGAAATGGAAGACACAAAGAAATGGCAAGATATTTCATGCTCATAGACTGTAAGAATTAACATTGTTAAAATGTCTATTTTACTTAAAGCAATCTGCAGATTCATTGCAGCAATCCCTGTCAAAATCCTAATGACATTTTTTGTAGAAATGGAACAAAAATTCCTTACATTTGTATGGAACCATGAAAAACTATGAATAGCCGAAGCAATTCTGAGAAAAAGGAACAAAGCTGGAGGTATCACATGCCCTGATTTCAAAATATTACTACAAAGCTATAGTAATCAAAACAGCATGGTATTTGGCAGAAAAACAGACATACAGGTCAATGGAACAGAATTGAGAGCCCAGAAATAAACATATGGACAGTTAATTTACAACAAAGGCGCAAAGAACATACAATGGAGAAAGAACAGTCTCTTCAGTAAATGGTGTTGGGAAAACTGTACAGCCACATACAAAAGAATGAAAGTAGACTATTATACCATACACAAAAATTAACTGAAAAGTGTATTAAAGACTTGAATAGAAGACCTGAAACCATAAAACTCCTAGAAGAAAACAGGGAGTTCAGACTTTGACATGGGATTTAGCAATATGTTTTTGGATCTGTCTCCTCAGGCAAGGCAAACAAAAACAAAAATAAACAGGTGGTACTATATCAAACTAAAAAGCTCTGCACAGCAAAGGAAACCATCAACAAAATGAAAAGACATCCTACTGACTGAGAGAAGATATTGTCAAATCATATTATCTGATAAGGAGTTAATATCCAAAATATATAAAGAACCCATACAACTCAACAACAACAAAAAACCTGATTTAAAAATGGGCAGATAACCTGAATAGATGTTTTTCCAGAAAAGATATACAAATGGTCATTGGGCACATAATGAAGATGTTCATCACTAGTGAAGATGAACATCATTAACTATTAGGGAAATGCAAATCAAAGCCACAATTAGACATTACCTCACACCTGTTAGAGTGACTGTTGTCAAACAGAGAAGAAATAACGTGTGGGCGAGGATGTGGAGAAAATGGAACCCTTGTGCACTGTTGACGGGAATGTAAATGCAGCCACTGTGGGAAACAGTATGGATAGTCCTCAAACAATTAAGAATAGAGCTACCATGGGATCCAGCTATTCCACTTCTGGATATTTATCCAAAGATAATGGAAACACTAACTCAGAAAGATATTTGCACCTACTACTGTATGGTGATGGATGGAAACTAAATTTTTGATAGTAATCATGGTGTAGTGTATACACAAATTGAATCATAATGTTGTACACATGAAACATGTTATAAACCAATGTTACCTCAATAATGAAATAATCTCTCTTTTCTAAAAAACTAAAAATAAGATAGACTAGTTGATCTTTAGTCCTCTTTCAGACCTAATATTCTCATTCTATGAAAAGCTCAATGCATTTCTCAAAGGTGAGCTAGTAGTAACCCTAACAATGACTTATCATGAATCAGTCTTGGGGTCATTACCTGACCTCTTTATTTCTTCTATATTTATTTGGCTTCTGCTGGTGCCAAACCAGTGCTTTTTTATTACTAAAGTGCACTTGGTGCCGTAACATACCACCTTAGTATCAGCTGGAAATGTTCTTGGTTTAGTTTTATATGACAGGCAGGGTATTTCTACTGGAGTGAAGGGTCTTGTTAAAATCACAAAGCTGGTAGCTTCTCTTCTTGTTACATTGGCTGGACTTACGTATACAATATATGTGTTGATTTCAAATGTCTGTAAGATGTAGAAAACTTCTGTGAAAGAGCTCAAATTTAGGGTCACCAGCTTAATTGTAAGCATAATTGTAATATAAATATTTGTGCAAATATAAAGCTTACTTTGATAATGGAATACTAGTGATAAAAAGCTCTTTAAGCGGGCTTCCCTGGTGGTGCAGTGGATAAGAATCTGCCTGCCAATGCAGGGGACACAGGTTTGATCCCTGGTTCAGGAAGATCCCACATGCCACGGAGCAACAAAGCCCATGTGCCACAACTACTGAGCCTGTGCTCTAGAGCTTGTGAGCCACAACTACTGAGCCTCTGTGCCACAACTACTGAAGCCCACAGCCTAGAGCCCGTGCTCTGCAACAAGAGAAGCCACCGCAATTAGAAGCCCACACCCTGCAACAAAGAGTAGCCCCCACTCACTGCAGCTAGAGAAAGCCCGTGTGCAGCAACAAAAACCCAACACAGCCAAAAATAAATAAAATAAGAATAAAAATAAATTTTTAAAAAAAAGCTCTTTAAAAAAATGGTGAGGTTGGTGGGAGGGATAAATTGAGAGTTTGGGATTGACATATACTTATTACTATATTTAAAAGAGATAACCAACAAGGACCTACTGTATAGCACAGGGAACTCTGCTCAATATTCTGCAATAACCTAAATGGGAAAAGAATTTGAAAAGAATAAGATATATGTATATGTGTAACTGGATCACTTTGCTGTACACCTGAAACTAACACAACATTGTAAGTCAACTATAATCCAATGTAATATAAAAATTTTTTTAAATGGTGGGGCAAAGAAACTTACTGGTTTAAATAGGAATTTTCCATATGTGCAAGAAGTCTTGGGAAAAGACCCCTTCTGCTTTAAACAACAGCAGTGTCTTTATTTCTTTACAGACATTACAATGGCAAAATCAGCAAAGTTAATTCAGCAGCAGCTTGAAAAAGAAATGTAAGTAAGAATAAGTCCTATTGGTTAACTGTATCTCTTAACACTTAGGAAATATGTATATATTGCTTAAGGTCTTTGGTTTTGTATGGTTATCACAATTAGCCTGAAGATTGGTGTGAAATATACTTGTTAAATAATTGACAACAGAATTAATGGAACTGTAAAAAGTATTAATGGGATGTTTATAGATATTTAAAATTTTCGTGGAAAGAAAATCTCAAGTTTATTGCAACTACAGCTCAATTTGTTTTCCCACTGTTTCTAGACCTAGTTTATAGTAGATATGAAAGGATTTAAAAACTAAATTTGAAAGCCATGGAAATTTTTGTTGACAGAACAAGAAAGGAACACTTCAGAAGAATATAAAAATCTATGATACTATTTTGTAGTGTGTTTCTTGTTTTCAAGCTATGTGGCAATATCATTTAGCTTGATTTTAGTGTTTAAAAATTTGTGAATTGAGCTGTAAGCTTTTGAATTTTAAGGAATCTATGTCTCTGTGTTCTGCTGATTTGTAAGAGTTAGCTAACAGATTGCTTACATAGGAGATACAATCAACATTATAATAGAGCAAGTTATGTTTTCTTATGCTGTTATGTAAGGATATTTTTAATTAAAAAATCTGATAAGGAAAAATTGTACAAACTCAACTTTTAGTAAATTTTTTCCAATTATCATTTACATTCTCCTTTGCTCATTTAATAAGCACCTATAATTTGTCTAACATATGCCATGACCTGCTCTAGGATGTGACTATAAGAAGTGTGATGTTGTTCCTGTACTCAGGAGCTTAGAGTCTAGTAGAATATGGTTTGCTTCAGGGGTTGACAAACTCCTGCTGAGGGTCTGCCAACAAAGAGTGGTTTTGCATTTTTATAGGTAAGAAAAGAAGAAAAGTAGAAAAATATGTGGCAGAGACTAAGTATCACCCACTAGCCCAAAATATCTAATTTATGGCTCTTTACAGAAAAATTTTACCAGCCCTGGTCTGTCATTTTCTGTGGCTTTTTTTTTTTCAATTGAGAATGATATATTCAATCCCATGTGCTTTAAACTTTTTAATATATAATAGAAGAAAAGTTAGCCATTCAATTAGATTTATCAAAGACATCATGCCTTCAAATTGAACATCAAAAGAACATTTTAACCCCTTTATTGAGGTATAATTGATATGTAAAAAGCTGTGAATATTTAATGTATACAACTCAATTTGGGGATAAGCATACACCTGTGAAACCATCATCACCATCGAGGCCATAAAAATATCCATTACTTCCCAGAGTTTCTTCCTATGTACTTCATTATTTGTGTGTGTATGTATTTCATGAGAACACTTAACATAAGATCTACCCTATTAGCAAATTTTAAGTGTACAGTGAATACTATGCTATATATTAGATCTCTAGCACTTACTTATTTGCATAACTGAAACTTTATACCCTTTGACCATCATCTCTCCATTTCCCCCTGCCCCCCACCTTGGTGACCACCATTCTACTCTTTGCTTCCATGTGTTTGACTGTTTTAGATTCCACATATAAGTGTAATTAATCATAATGGTAGTTGTCTTACTCTATGTTATTTCACTTAGCATAATGTTCTCTAGGTCCATCCATGTTGTCACAAATGGCAGGAATTTCTTTTGCAGGGCTAAATAATATTCCATTGTATATATGTTCCACATTTTCTTTATCTGTTCATCCTTCGATGGACATTTAGGTTGCTTCCATATATTGGCTATTGTTAATAATGCTGCAATGAACATGGAAGGCATATACCTCTCCGAGATCCTGATTTCAGTTCCTTTGGATAGCTACCCAGAAGTGGAATTGCTGATTCATATGGTAGTAGTTCTGTTTGTAATTTTTTTGAGGAATCTCAGTGCAGTTTTCTGTAATAGCTGTACCAATTTACATACCCACCAACAATGTACCAAGGTTCCCTTTTCTCCGTATCTTTACCAACACTTATCTTTTTTTTTCTAATCAGGTCAGGTGTGAAGGTGTGAAGTGACATCTCATTGTGGTTTTGATTTGCATTTCCCTGATGAATAGTGATGTTTAGCATCTTTTCATGTACTTGTTGACTATTCGTATGTCCTCTATGTTCAGGTCCTTTGCCCATTTTTTAAATTGGATTATTTGTTTTTTTTGTTACTGGGTTGTATGTTTTGGGACAGATCCAAAAACATATTGCTAAATCCCATATTTTGGATATTAACCCTTATCAGATATATGGTTTGCAAATATTTTCCCCCATTCCATAGGTTACCTTTTCATTTTGTTGATTCTTTCCTTTGCTGTGCACAAGCTTTTTAGTTTGATATAATCACACTTGTTTATGTTTGCTTTGTTATTTGCTTTTGGTCTCGTATCTTAAAACTAATTTCCACAACACCAATGTCAGTGAACATTTTCTTCTTGGATTTTTATGGTTTCAGGTCTTATATTTAAGTCTTTAATCCATTTTGAGTTGATTTTGTGTATGGTATAACATACACAGTTTCATTCTTTTGCATGTAGATATCCAGTTTTCCCAGCACCATTTATTGAAGAGACTATCCTTTTCCTATAGTATACTCCTGTCATCCTTGTTGAAGATTAGTTTACTGTATATGCATGGGTTTGTGCTGGGCTCTCTATTGTATTCCATTGATCTATATGTCTTTTTATAGTACCATATTGTTTTGATTACTATAGGTTTACAATATAATTTGAAATCTGGAAATGTGATGCCTCCAGATTTATTGTTCTTACGCAAGATTATTTTGAGTATTATAGTTCTTTTGTGGTTCCATATGAGTTCTACCATTGTTTCTTCTATTTCTGTGAAAAATTCCATTGGAATATTGATTGAGATTCCATTAAATTTATAGATGGAGATTTTTTTGTTTGCATTGGGTCTCAGTTGCGGCACGTGGGATCTTCGTTGCGGCATGTGGGATCTTTTGTTGCAGCCTGCGGGCTTCTCTCTAGTTGTGGCGCGCAGGCTCCAGAGAGTAGTTTGGGGAGAGTGGGCTTTGTAGTTTGCGGCACGTGGGCTCAGTAGTTGTGGTGTGCGGGCTTAGTCGCCCCGCGGCATGTGGGATCTTAGGTCCCTGACCAGAAATAGAACCCACATCCCCTGCATTGGAAGGCAGATTCTTAACCACTGGACCACCAGGGAAGTCCCCTATAGATGGACATTTTAACAATGTAAATTATTCCAATATATGAACAAGGGGCATTTTTCCATTTATTTGTGTCTTCAGTTTCTTTCATCACTGTTTTGTAGTTTTCAGTGTACAGATCTTTCACCTACTTTGTTAAATTTATGCCTAAGTATTTTATTGTTTTTGATGCTATTATAAATGGAATTGTTTTGTTAATTTCTTTTCCTGATAGTTCATTAGTAGTGCATAGAAACAGAACTTGTTTTTGTGTGTAGATTTTGTATCCTGCAATTTTACTGAATCTGTTAGTTCTCATTTTTGGGGGGGTCTTTTATGGTTTTCTATATTTAAGATCAAGTGATCTGAAAGCAGAGATAATTTTACTTCTTCCTTTCTGATTTTGATGCCTTTTGTTTCTTTTTTGCCTAATTGCTCCGTCTAGGACTTCCAGTACTATGTTGAATAGAAGTGGCAAGAGTAGGCATCCTTATCTTGTTTCTGATCTTAGAGGAAAAGCTTTTAGCTTTCACTATTGAGTATGATGTTATCTGTGGGCTTGTCATATATGACACTTGTTATTTTGAGGTACATACCTTCTGTAACTATTTTGTTGAGTTCTTATCATGAAAGGATGTTGAATTTTGTCATATGCTTTTTCTGAATCTGTTGAGATGATCATAAGATTTTTATCCTTCATCCTGTTAATGTGATGTATCCCATTTATTTATTTAGGTTCTCTGATGTTACATATATACATGTATATGTACACAATTATTTTATCCTCTTGATGAATTGGCCCCTTTATTATTATATGATAACCTTCTTTGTTTCTTGTGACAATTTTTGACTTAGTCTATTCTGTTGATATTTATGTATTCAGCCCTACTCTTTTGTTTATCATTTGTATAGAATATGTTTTTCTGTCCCTTTACTTTGAACCTTAAATCGAGAGTGCATCTCTTGGAGATAGCATGTACTTCAAGCTTGTTTTTTTATCCATTCATCCACTCTTTTTTGATTGGTAATTTAAACCATTTACATTTAAAGTAATTATTGATAGGTAAGAACTTATTCTGTTTTGTTGATGGTTTTCTGACTGTTTCATAGTTCCTTTGTCTCCTCTCTTCCTTTGTAATTTGATGATTTCTTTTGTATTGTTATGCTTTGACTTTTTTCTCTTTATTTTGTGTGTCTACTACAGGTGTTTTCTTTGTGACTGTCATGGCTTATATAAAACATCTTATAATACTGACAGTCTAATTTAAGCTGATAACAACTTTGACTGTATACAAAAATTTGTATACATTAACTTCTCCTTCCCCCACATTTTATGTTACTGATGTCACAATTTACATCTTTTTATATTGTGTATCCATTAATAAATTATTGTAGTCATAGTTATTTTTATTACTTTTGTCTTTAGCTTTTATGCTAGAATTAAAAATGATTTATGTGTCACCATTACAATACTAGAGTATTCTAAATTTGAGTATATTTTTACTGTTACAGTGAGTTTTATACTTTCATATGTTTTCATGTTCTTGATTAGTTTTATTTCACCTTGAAGAACTCCCTTTAACATTTCTTATAAGGCAGGACTAGTAGTGATGAACAGCAGCTTTTGTGTGTTTGGGAAAGCTTTTGTCTGTCCTTCACATCTGAAGGACAGTTTTGCTGGGTATAGTATTCTTGGATGGCAGGTTTTTTTTCTTTCAGCATTTTGAATATACCATCCCACTCTCCACTGGCCTGCAAGGTTTCTGCTATGAGATCCACTTTTAGTCTTATGGATTTTCCCTTGTTTGTGACAGATGGGCTTTCTCTTAATGCTTTCAACATTCTGTCTTTGACTTTTGTCAGTTTGATTATAATGTGTCTCATTAAAGCTCTCTTTATGTTTAATCCATTTGGGGTTTTAGGGGCTTAGTGGATCTGGATGTTCATTTCCCTCCCCAGATTTGGGAGTTTTCTATCATTATTTTTTTTAAATAAGCTTTCTGATTCTTTGTCTTTATCTGCTCTTTCTGAGACTCCCGTAATGCATATATCGGTTCCTTTTATGATGTCCCATAAGACTTTCTTCACTCTTTTTCACTTTTTCTTTTTGTTTTTCTCACAGAGTAATTTCAAGTTACCTGTGTTCAAGCTCTCCAATTCTTTATTCTGCTTGATTGAGTCTGCTGTTGAATTTTTCACATCCAGTCATTGTGTTCTTCAGCTCCAGAATTTTTGTTTTTCATGGTTTCTATATCTTTGTTGACTTTCTGATTTTGTTCACCTATTCTTTGCCTCATTTTGTTGAGTTTTCTGTGTTATTTTGTACCTTATGGGACTTTCAGATGATTATTTTGAATTCTTTGCCAGGCACTTTGTAGATCTCCATTTCTTTAGGGTCAGTTATTGGTGATTTATCTTCTTCCTTTGGTGGTGTCATGTTTCCCTGATTTTTCATGATCCTTGTGTCCTTATTTTGGTGTCTGCACATTTGAAAAAGTAATGACTTCTTCTAGTCATTATAGACTAACTTTGTCAGAGTAAGCACTTCTCTAGTCAGTCCAGCCAGAGATTCTGGGTGGGCTTGCTGCTGGAGTCCCTAGGCAGGTTGGCCTTGCTTCTGGGTTTGTGGGTGGGTGGGCCTAATGCCTGGGTCCATGGAAACTGGCCTGGAAACTGAATCTGTCATGGCTGGCCAGGTAGGTACCTGTGTCTACTGGGGCTGGTCAGGAGCTAGGTTCCATGACACAGTAGGTGCTCACTTTACTCTCCTTCCCCCGTGTGAATCATATCTCTCCATGCTGCATTGTTCAGGCTTGCAGGAGCAGTAACGTGGGTAATGTGGAACTGTCCTTTCTACCCTCTTCAGTGCATCTTTTCTTATTTCTGTGTTATACCCAGGTGCTGTCATCTCTGACCTGGATTTCTTACCTCTCATGAAGGTATTCTTCTGTGTGGATGGTTATTCAAATTGATGTTTCTGTGAGAGGACTTGAGCTGAAAACTCCCATTCTGCCGTCTTGCTGGTGTCACTTTCAGTGGTTTCTGTCCTTTCTGAAATTGCATGTTCATCACCTCTTCTCCTATTCTTGATGTTCACTCTTTTGAGACTGCATATTGCTTGTCATTAAGCTAAAAAAATTGGAATTAGCTGATTTGTTTTTCTAAACTTTCTGTTGCAATTGTTGAGAATTATCTTTTGGACAAAAACAGGCATAATATTTGTACATCCATTTTTTTAAACAGCATAGTCCAAGTCTTCCCATGTTTAAAACACATTTTCCTTAGTCCATTTGTTTTTCACTCTAAAGGGCCGTAGAAAAACAATACAGAAAAAAATGCTGTATTATACGGCAGTGAAATAAAATGTTAAAAAATTATAAAGGGGGATTCCCTGGTGGCACAGTGGTTAAGAATCCGCCTGCCAATGCAGGGAACACGGATTCGAGTCCTGCTCTGGGAAGATCCCACGTGCTGCAGAGCAACTAAGCCCCTGTGCCACAATTACTGAGCCTGCACTCTAGAGCCCATGAACCACAACTACTGAACCCGTGCTCCTAGAGCCCATGCTCCGTGACAAAAGAAGCCACCGCAATGAGAAGCCTGTGCACCACAACGAAGGACAGTCCCCATCACCGCAACTAAAGAAAGCCCACGTGCAGCAACGAACCCAACACAGCCATAAAAAAAAAAGTTATAAAGGTTAATATCAGTTAAATTAGGAGTCTAAATTTAGTTTAATCCTGTGTTTAGGAGAACTAGGCCTTATCAGCTTTGAAGCATTTGATAGTCTTCTGAATCACAAGATTTACTATATTTACATGGCCTTATGGCAAGAGCTGAATATAATGTTCATCTTTTTTTCCTTTTGAGTTGTTTTTTAATTGTAAAATATACTACATGTAAAAGAGTATATGTGCCACATATATTGAGTTTAAAGAATAGTAAGGTGAATACCCATGGATGCACCACCTTGCTTAGAAGGCCCTATGTGCTCCTCCCCAAATGCTTTTCCCTGTATTAATTCTTTGTTGTTGTTTTTTTTACATCTTTATTGGAGTATAATTGCTTTACAATGGTGTTGTTAGTTTCTGCTTTATAACAAAATGAATCAGTTATACATATACATATGTTCCCATATCTCTTCACTCAATACAGACAACCCACTCCCTCCCACCCTCCCTATCCCACCCCTCTAGGTGGTCACAAAGCACCGAGGGGATCTCCCTGTGCTATGCGGCTGCTTCCCACTAGCTATCTATTTTACGTTTGGTAGTGTATATATGTCCATGCCACTCTCTCACTTTGTCACAACTTACCCTTCCCCGTCCCCATATCCTCAAGTCCATTCTCTAGTAGGTCTGCACCTTTATTCCTGTCTTACCCCTAGGTTCTTCATGACACTTTTTTTCCTTAAATTCCATATATATGTGTTAGCGTATGGTATTTGTCTTTCTCTTTCTGACTTACTTCACTCTGTATGACAGACTCTGGGTCCATCCACCTCATTACAAATAGCTCAATTTCGTTTCTTTTTATGGCCTAGTAATATTCCATTGTATATATGTGCCACATCTTCTTTATCCATTCATCTGTTGATGGACACTTAGGTTGTTTCCATCTCCTGACTATTGTAAATAGAGCTGCAATGAACATTTTGGTACATGACTCTTTTTGAATTATGGTTTTCTCAGGGTATATGCCCAGTAGTGGGATTGCTGGGTCATATGGTAGTTCTATTTGTAGTTTTCTAAGGAACCTCCATACTGTTCTCCATAGTGGCTGTACCAATTCACATTCCCACCATCAGTGCAAGAGTGTTTTCTTTTCTCCACACCCTCTCCAGCATTTATTCTTCCTAGATTTTTTGATGATGGCCATTCTGACTGGTGTGAGATGATATCTCATTGTAGTTTTGATTTGCATTTCTCTAATGGTTAATGATGTTGAGCACTCTTTCATGTGTTTGTTGGCAATCTGTATATCTTCTTTGGAGAAATGTCTGTTTAGGTCTTCTGCCCATTGTTGGATTGGATTGTTTGTTTTTTTGTTATTGAGCTGCATGAGCTGCTTGTAAATTTTGGAGATTAATCCTTTGTCAGTTTCTTCATTTGCAAATATTTTCTCCCATTCTGAGGATTGTCTTTTGGTCTCGTTTATGGTTTCCTTTGCTGTGCAAACCTTTGAGGTTTCATTACGTCCCATTTGTTTATTTTTGTTTTTATTTCCATTTCTCTAGGAGGTGGGTCAAAAAGGATCTTGCTGTGGTTTATGTCATAGAGTGTTCTGCCTATGTTTTCCTCGAAGAGTTTGATAGTTTCTGGCCTTACATTTAGGTCTTTAATCCATTTTGAGCTTATTTTTGTATATGGTGTTAGGGAGTGATCTAATCTCATACTTTTACATGTACCTGTCCAGTTTTCCCAGCACCACTTATTGAAGAGGCTGTCCTTTCTCCACTGTACATTCCTGCCTCCCTTATCAAAGATAAGGTGACCATATGTGCGTGGGTTTATCTCTGGGCTTTCTATCCTGTCCCATTGATCTGTCTTTCTGTTTTTGTGTCAGTACCATACTGTCTTGATTACTGTAGCTTTGTAGTATAGTCTGAAGTCAGGAAGCCTGATTCCTCCAGCTCCGTTTTTCGTTCTCAAGATTGCTTTGGGTATTCAGCGTCTTTTGTGTTTCCATACAATTGTGAAATTTTTTGTTCTAGTTCTGTGAAAAATGCCAGTGGTAGTTTGATAGGGATTGCATTGAATTTGTAGATTGCTTTGGGTAGTAGAGTCATTTTCACAATGTTGATTCTTCCAATCCAAGAACATGGGATATCTCTCCATCTATTTGTATCATCTTTAATTTCTTTCATCAGTGTCTTATAATTTTCTGCATATGGATCTTTTGTCTCCTTAGGTAGGTTTATTCCTAGATATTTTATTCTTTTTGTTGCAGTGGTAAACGGGAGTGTTTTCTTGATTTCACTTTCAGATTTTTCATTATTAGTGTATAGGAATGCCAGAGATTTCTGTGCATTAATTTTGTATCCTGCTACTTTACCAAATTCATTGATTAGCTCTAGTAGTTTTCTGGTAGCATCTTTAGGATTCTCTATGTATAGTATCATGTCATCTGCAAACAGTGACAGCTTTACTTCTTCTTTTCCGATTTGGATTCCTTTTATTTCCTTTTCTTCTCTGATTGCTGTGGCTAAAACTTCCAAAACTATGTTGAATAAGAGTGGTGAGAGTGGGCAACCTTCTCTTGTTCCTGATCTTAGTGGAAATGCTTTCAGTTTTTCACCATTGAGGACGATGTTGGCTGTGGGTTTGTCATATATGGCCTTTATTATGTTGAGGAAAGTTCCCTCTATGCCTACTTTCTGCAGGGTTTTTATCATAAATGGGTGTTGAATTTTGTCGAAAGCTTTCTCTGCATCTATTGAGATAACCATATGGTTTTTATCTTTCAGTTTATTAATATGGTGTATCACATTGATTGATTGTGTATATTGAAGAATCCTTGCATTCCTGGAATAAACCCCACTTGATCATGGTGTATGATCCTTTTAATGTGTTGTTGGATTCTGTTTGCTAGTATTTTGTTGAGGATTTTTGCATCTATGTTCATCAGTGATATTGGCCTGTAGCTTTCTCTCTTTGTGACATCCTTGTCTGGTTTTGGTATCAGGGTGACGGTGGCCTCGTAGAATGAGTTTGGGTGTGTTCCTCCCTCTGCTATATTTTGGAAGAGTTTGAGGAGGATAGGTGTTAGCTCTTCTCTAACCGTTTGATAGAATTCGCTTGTGAAGCCATCTGGTCCTGGGCTTATGTTTGTTGGAAGATTTTTTTTTTTTTTTTTGGAGATATGCGGGCCTCTCACTGTTGTGGCCTCTCCCATTGTGGAGCACAGGCTCCGGACGCGCAGGCTCAGCAGCCATGGCTCACGGGCCCAGCCGCTCCACGGCATGTGGGATCTTCCCGGACCAGGGCTCGAACCCGCGTCCCCTGCATCGGCAGGTGGACTCTTCAACCACTGCGCCACTAGGGAAGCTTGTTGGAAGATTTTAAATCACAGTTTCAATTTCAGTGCTTGTGATTGGTCTGTTCATATTTTCTATTTCTTCCTGATTCAGGCTTGCCAGTTTGTGCATTTCTAAGAATTTGTCCATTTCTTCCAGGTTGTCCATTTTATTGGCATAGAGTTGCTTGTAGTAATCTCTCATGATCCTTTGCATTTCTGCAGTGTCAGTTGTTACTTCTCCTTTTCTAATTCTATTGATTTGAGTCTTCTCCCTTTTTTTCTTGATGAGTCTGTCTAGTGGTTTATCAATTTTATTTTCTCAAAGAACCAGCTTTTAGTTTTATTGATCTTTGCTATCGTTTCCTTCATTTGTTTTTCATTTATTTCTGATATGATCTTTATGATTTCTTTCCTTCTGCTAACTTTAGGGTTTTTTTGTTCTTCTTTCTCTAATTGCTTTAGGTGCAAGGTTAGGTTGTTTATTTGAGTTGTTTTCTGTTTCTTAAGGTAGGCTCGTATAGCTATAAACTTCCCTCTTAGAACTGCTTTTGCTGCATCCCATAGGTTTTGGGTTGTCCTGTCTCCATTGTCATTTGTTTCTAGGTATGTTTTGATTTCCTCTTTGATTTCTTCAGTGATCACTTCGTTATTAAGTAGTGTATTGTTTAGCCTCCATGTGTTTGTATTTTTTACAGATCTTTTCCTGTAATTGATATCTAGTCTCATAGTGTTGTGGTCAGAGAAGATACTTGATACAATTTCAGTTTTATTAAATTTACCAAGGCTTGATTTGTGACCCAAGATATGATCTATCCTGAAGAATGTTCCAAGAGCCCTTGAGAAAAATGTGTATTCTGTTGTTTCTGGATGGAATGTCCTATAAATATCAATTAAGTCCATCTTGTTGAATGTATCATTTAAAGCTTATGTTTCCTTATTTATTTTCATTTTGGATGATCTGTCCATTGGTGAAAGTGGGGTGTTAAAGTCCCCTACTATGAATGTGTTACTGTCGATTTCCCCTTTTATGGCTGTTAGTATTTGCCTTATGTATTGAGGGGCTCCTATGTTGGGTGCATAGATACTTAAAATTGTTATATCTTCTTCTTGGATCGATCCCTTGATCATTATGTAGTGTCCTTCTTTGTCTCTTCTAATAGTCTTTATTTTAAAGTCTATTTTGTCTGATATGAGATTTGCTACTCCAGCTTTCTTTTGATTTCCATTTGCATGGAATATCTTTTTCCATCCCCTTACTTTCAGTCTGTATGTGTCTCTAGGTCTGAAGTGGGTCTCTTGTAGACAGCATATATATGGGTCTTGTTTTTGTATCCATTCAGCCAGTCTGTGTCTTTTGGTGGGAGCATTTAGTCCATTTACATTTAAGGTAATTATCGATATGTGTGTTCCCATTCCCATTTTCTTAATTGTTTTGGGTTTGTTATTGTAGGTCTTTTCCTTCTCTTGTGTTTCTTGCCTAGAGAAGTTCCTTTAGCATTTGTTGTAAAGCTGGTTTGGTGGTGCTGAACTCTCTCAGCTTTTGCTTGTCTGTAAAGATTTTAATTTCTCCATCAAATCTGAATGAGATCCTTGCTGGGTAGACTAATCTTGGTTGTAGGTTTCTGTCCTTCATCACTTTAAATATGTCTTGCCAGTCCCTTCTGGCTTTCAGCAGAGTTTCTGCTGAAAGATCAGTTGTTAACCTTATGGGGATTCCCTTGTGTGTTAGTTGTTGTTTTTCCCTTGCTGCTTTTAATATGTTTTCTTTTTATTTAATTTTTGACAGTTTGATTAATATGTGTCTTGGCGTGTTTCTCCTTGGATTTATCCTGTATGGGACTCTCTGTGCTTCCTGGACTTGATTAACTATTTCCTTTCCCATATTAGGGAAGTTTTCAACTATAATCTTTTCAAATATTTTCTCAGTCCCTTTCTTTTTCTCTTTTTCTTCTGGAACCCCTATAATTTGAATGTTGGTGCGTTTAATGTTGTCCCTGATGTCTCTGAGACTCCTCAGTTCTTTTCATTCTTTTCTCTTTATTCTGCTCTGCAGTAGTTATTTCCACTATTTTATCTTCCAGGTCACTTATCCGTTCTTCTGCCTCAGTTATTCTGCTATTGATCCCATCTAGAGGATTTTTAATTTCATTTATTTTGTTGTTCCTCATTGCTTGTTTCCTCTTTTGTTCTTCTAGGTCCTTGTTAACTGTTTCTTGCATTTTCTCTATTCTATTTCCAAGATTTTGGATCATCTTTACTATCATTATTCTGAATTCTCTTTCAGGTAGACTGCCTATTACCTCTTCATTTGTTAGGTCTGGTGGGTTTTTATCTTGCTCCTTCATCTGCTTTGTGTTTTTCTGTCTTCTCATTTTGCTTATCTTACTGTTTTTGGGGTCTCCTTTTTGTAGGCTGTAGGTTCGTAGTTCCCGTTGTTTTTGGTGTCTGTCCCCAGTGGCTAAAGTTGGTTTAGTGGGTTGTGTAGGCTTCCTGGTGGAGGAGAGTAGTGCCTGTGTTCTGCTGGATGAGGCTGGATCTTTTTTTTCTAGTGGGCAGGTCCACGTCTGGTGGTGTGTTTTGGGGTGTCTGTGGACTTGTTATGATTTTAGGCAGCCTCTCTGCTAATGGGTGGTGTTGTGTTTCTATCTTGCTAGTTGTTTGGCATAGGGTGTCCAGTACTGTAGCTTGCTGGTCGTTGAGTGAAGCTGGGTGCTGGTGTTGAGATGGAGATCTCTGGGAGATTTTCGCCATTTGATATTACGTGGAGCTGGGAGGTCTCTTGTGGACCAGTGTCCTGAAGTTGGCTCTCGCACCTCAGAAGCACAGCATTGACTCCTGGCTGCAGCACCAAGAGCCTTTCATCCACATGGTTCAGAATAAAAGGGAGAAAAAGAAGAAAGAGAGAGACAGAGAGAGAGAGAGAAGGAGGGAGGGAGGGAGGGAGGGAGGGAGGGAAGAGGATAAAATCAAATAAAATAAAGGAAGATAAAATAAAATAAAATTGTTAAAATGAAAAATAATTATTAAGAAAAAAAATTTAAGGAAAAAAAAAGCGGACAGATAGAACCCTAGTACACATGGTGAAAGCAAAGCTATTCAGACAAAATCTGACGCAGAAGCATACACATACACACTCACAAGAAGAGGAAAAGGGGAAAAAAATCATAAATCTTGCTCTCAAAGTCCACCTCCTCAATTTGGGATGATTTGCTGTCTATTCATGTATTCCACAGATGCAGGGTACATCAAGTTGATTGTGGAGCTTTAATCCGCTGCTCCTGAGGCTGCTGGGAGAAATTTCCCTTTCTCTTCTTTGTTCGCACAGCTCCCGGGGCCCAGCTTTGGATTTGCCCCGCCTTTGTGTGTAGGTCGCCGGAGGGCGTCTGTCCTTCGCTCAGACAGGACAGGGTTAAAGGAGCAGCTGCTTCTGGGGCTCTGACACACTCAGGCCGGGGGGGAGGGAGGAGCACGGAGTGCGGGGCGGGCCTGCGGTGGCTGAGGCCCGCGTGACGTTGCACCAGCCTGAGGCGCGCCGTGGAAGTTGTCCCTGGATCCCGGGACCCTGGCAGTGGCGGGCTGCACAGGCTCCCGGGAGGAGAGGTGTGAATAGTGACCTGTGCTCGCACACAGGCTTCTTGGTGGTGGCAGCAGCAGCCTTAGCATCTCATGCCCGTCTGGGGTCCGCGCTGTTAGTCGCTGCTCGCGCCGGTCTCTGTAGCTCCTTTAAGCAGCGCCTTGTTTTTTCTTGCCACCTGCCTGCTTGAGTTGGTATGTCAGTCTCCTCCTGCCCTTGGACTGGGCTTTACACCATCAGTTATACTGGTTCTCAGGCCTTTGGACAGGGACTGGAATTATAACCACTCGCTTTCCTGGGTTTCCAGTTTGCAGATGGCAGATGATGTGATTCTTAGTTTCCTTTATCACTCATATTTTTCTGGTCAGTTAAAGCATTTTTCAGTATGAGGAATATATAATCATGGTTCTCTCATTGTCCAGAACTGGGTCACGCGGCCACGTCCAGCAGCAGTAGATACTGACTTCTTTCTCTCTGCGCTCCAGCCTGCTGTCCCCACGACTGTCGCGGCTTCGGACCCCGGGGCCCCTCCAGAGCCGGCAGCCTCAGTGAGGCTGCCCTCCCCTCGGGCTCCGGGGCAGTTCCATGACAGCGGAGGGAAGAGACCCCGAGCCGGGAGTTCCAGCTCTGTGGAAACGCGGGCTCCGTTCTCTAATTATTTGTTTTTAAAATACGTTTTACATCTATGTGTGTCTTTCTAAGCAAGGTATTTAGTTTTCCTGTGGATTCTTCACTAGTTTTCATGAAATCTTACAGCACCAAGAAACGCTTTATTTTGTAAGAAAGCAGATTGTCAGCCTGTATTCCTCTGCTTCTGGACAGCAGAAAGGGGGAGAGAAGTAGACAAATGAGCCTTGCTTTTGCAATTCTTATTAGGGCCAGCAGGTGGCAGTTAAGTGACTTAAATTGGGAAAGTGTTAGTGGTTAAAGAGATTGGAGAATAGTAATTGTACCCAAACTGGATATGAGAGTCTGTAGTTTGTGGATTTCTAAGCTCTGTATCCAGATAGACTCAAGGTAAATATAAATACCCTATCTACCCACACTTCACTTTCAGAAACTTTTCAGAAAGGTTTTATAATACTTATAGCGGGTAATTTAAAACTGTATCTTAAAATGGCATCATGCAGGAAATGCTAGTAGAAGGGGGCACTGAACTGGAAGAAGGTTGGTGTGACCTTGGTTCATTAGTGCCCTCCTGTCATCTGGCCATGTTAGGTTGGATCCGTATCCTGTCTGTCCAAGAGAGTGACCTGTAAATGCAAATATTCAGCAATCCTAATAGCATAATTGACAGTTTTATGATGAAGTATTTAAATGAGTGCTGAAATATTTAGGAATTAATATGACTTCCTAAAGGCCTTTAATTGTTATATAAAAATTAAGCTCTTTTTGCTTCCTGACTCATTTTCCTTTTGTCTCACAGCAATACCTTACGAGTCACCCGTTCTGCTGCCCCCAGCATACTGGACAGTTCTAGCACTGCCACTGCTCAGCTGGGAAAGAAAGGCAAAGAATTTGAATTCTCACAGTTGCCCCTCAAAGTGGAGTTCCTGGAGTGCAGTGCCAAGGGCGGAAGAGGGGACGCTGGCTCTGCTGACATCCAGGACTTGGAGAAGTGGCTGGCTAAAATCGCCTGAGGGCCAGATGCAAACACAAGACGCGAATGTGTATGTGTGTGACTGACAGTTTTGGAAAAGGATGTGGTGGTCTGGAGTTGATAAAGAAGGGGTACAAATATAGTTAGGAACTTTTCCTTGTTCTGGAAACAAATTATTGTTGAAACCAGTGTGGAAGTTTTTAAGTTCAGTTCTCCCTTATTGCTTTCAAGCTAGTTAGTTTTATTTGATTCGTGTCTTCCCTTTTCAAAGTGTATGTAAGGTCCCTTTAGCATATGCTTGATGTAAGGTCAAGGTCTAACAAGCCGACCTCACGTAGAGAGGATATTATCATGAGAATATAATATCATCTAAAATGTTTTCTTGTCCTCTGCTTCTGTGCTTTGGTCTCTTTTTCCTGGAAACAAACCTGTCTGTGTATGGAACTGGGTGATTTCCAATTGCCTTTGACATTCATGGGCAGTACATCATCTAGTCCTCTGTGAATTTTCAGATTTGTAGGTGCAATTACAATATGGTCTCCGACATGTGAAGGAAGGTTGAAAACAGCAGGGCTGTGTTGACAGTGGTCTGTTCTTCATCAGCTCAGTGACTTGTCCACACTCCAGCCTCATAGCACTTAGGTTTCAAAAACATGTTGTGAACCCTAGGAGTCGTCCCCAGGTGATAGAACTATAAGTGCTAAATCCCCAAATGCTACTAAAATGTACACTAGAAATGTACGTTCTAGTGGTTTCCCTTAACTGGGGAATATGTGGAGATTTAGAAGCTGTTCTGTTTTTCTGGATGCGTGAATGCTCCTGGGCTATCTTCATGTGCTGTTTGATGAGCTCCTATCTTGCACTGTCAGCTTGAATGCTGTGGAACAAATACAAAATGAAAAAAGTTCTCTGTAGATTTTTAAAGTGCATGTTCACTGATGGTTTAAGAAAAATGGCATTTTCAAAGTGATGTTCTTCGCTGTCTTCTTAAATGTATGGCTTTTTTAATGGCTTTTATAAATGATTAATACATTTCATGGTAAACAAAACAGCCTGTCTAGCTTAAAGCATTTAAATAGAGTGGTAGAGTAGGTACAAATGGGAGCACGTTTTAGGATTCAGGCCCAACTCCAGGTTTCCAGGGCCTAATGATTGCAGTGTACATAAGAAGAAACTCTTCAATCCCTAGCTCACACACTCAGGGACAAGCCAACTAAAGCCTCAAAGGAGACAAGGGTGGCTGTGGATAAGTGAGACACTAATCGCAGAGCAGTGTGGGAAGTGCAGTTAACAGGAGAGGCGCAGGGTGCTCCAGGAGTGTGCAGTGGGGCGCCTAACCCAGTCTTGAGGGATGGGGAGAGGCAAAGGAGAAAAGCATGGAGCTGATGACGTCCCAGTGAGTGTGGCCCCCACGTACATACACTACGGCCCAGGCCTCTGCCTGCTGTCTCCCCTTCCTGTGTGTCACTCTGGCTCCGAGTGAGGGGACCCCAGGGCCCCTCCTCCCCCGCCTGCACACCCTGCATCACACACCTTGCTGCTGGAGTATGAAATAAACCCAAGCTCGCGCGGAGAAGACGTTAAGCGTATGACCGTGGCAGGGTTCTTACTGGGAAGCCTCACTGCTGCTAATGTTATTACTGTCTTTTGGACTCTTTCTTGCCCTTTCCTTATTAGCCAAGTAGTAATTTAAGGAAGTGGGTAAGATCAGTGAACCGGAAGCCCAAAAGGAATCTGATGAATGTGACATGTTCACATAATCATAGGTAATGCTCACCTGAATAAACATCAATGGCTTGATGCTTCCGTTAAGAGGCGTGTGTGTTCTCTCAGCTTTTTTGATGTTTTTTTCTGGTAATAAACTGTTTTACTTTATTGGAGGAAGCAATACACAGAACAAGTGACTTGAAGAAGGGGAGCAAGGTTGAATTTTATTCAAGACCTAAAGATGATCTTTTGCAAAAGGAAAGTTATGTCTCAAACAGTGATTCTCAGATGTTACTGTGCATCAGAATTAACTGATGCCTGTTAAAGAGCTCACCTGAGGACCCTGCTTCTGAACATTCAATTCAGCAGTAGATCGGGTGTGGTCTCAGGAATCTGCATGCTTAACGTGACCTCTACCAAGCACCTGGGGCTCCTGGGCGCACCCTCACAGGTGATGTGGCCTCCTGTAGTATCATGCGTGCCTTTAGTGTGTTTCGTTTCTAAGTTCTTTGGGCCACAAGCCCTGTGTAGTTTTGCTCACAGGGTGAAGGAAGCAGGCAGGCCGCATAGTCCCATCCTGCTTCCTAACCCTGTGCCACAGTCATCCCACTCTTGTGGGTCTGGGCCAGGGTGAGGTCATGGTGAGTAGTCCTTGGGAGCTTGGAAGGGTTTTCAATGGGAGGTCAAATTATTTTCTTGTGGCACTGAACCCGTTCAGCCAAAGTAGGCCCATTTCTTCATGGGATGGGAGGCGAGTATGGCCAGAGTGGAAAGAGGGATGTCAGGTCACAGGGACCAGCAGACTAGGCATGACTGTATGTCACAGGTGAGACAGCTGTGGCTTGAAACACCTTGGGAACACGGCAGTGTCTGAGCCACTGCATGTTGGGGCCGCTGAGACCTGCTCCCGGGGCAGCTGCCACCTGATGTGAATGGCCCTGTGCCCTGCGAGTGGGGAGGGGCAGGCGTGGTGTGGTGCCGGTGTGGAGACAACTGTGACGAGCAAGCCCTGGGCACTCACTGTCCTGGTACATACCACCCGCTTCCGGAATGGGGTCTCCGTGGGTACTGAGCACACCCGCAGACTGAGGCCGCTTGTTTCTTCCAGCTCTTTCAACACTTTCCGAGCATTTTGGGGCCTTGGTAGCCCCTCTGCTGCCAGGTGCCTGATGGTTTGCTGGGATCTTAGCTCCTGACCAACAACAGCTGCTATTGCTGGGGAGACCCTGAGGTCTGCTCCTTATATTTCCCCACGCCCTGTGTCTCAGCACCCTTGGGATTCCAGTGGTCCTGCTGTGTGTGAGGCACTTGGCTGTGTTCTATTGGTTTGAGATCATTTCAGCCAGAATGTTATGCTTTTTTTTTTTCTTTCTTAAGGTTTGATTTAGAATGGAATTGTCAAAGCTTCAACTGGTTATGCCCATTCTCACCTAAAGGTGCATTAGCAGCAGTTTAGATGCTAACCTATTTCAGCCCTTCAGTTACTTAAAGGAAGGTGGTTGGTTACCTCACCTGACTTCTGCACAGGCCAGTAGTCCCACTTCCTTGTTCAACTACGAAGCCCTAAACTGTTGACTACTCACAAGAGCCGTGTATGGTGTTTACTCATTCAGAAGACGCCAGGCACCGTACCCAGCTCCGGGAATACTAAGTATGGCACAATTCCTGCTTTTATGGGCATATGGTCACTTTCTGAGGTGAAGAAATGTGCCCTTTCCATGCGGCCCCTGCTCTCCCCTCATTAGCATGGGCTCCATCTTAGCTGTACTGAGCCGCACCCCCCTCCCCCCACTGCATGGGCCCCAAGGTCAACTGCCTCAGGGCTGCCCTCACCTTCGCCCTTTCTCGTGCTGCTGCGCCACCCTTGCAGCCCCAACCTGACCCGTGTCTCAGTGTCTCCTGCGATCCCAGCATCCACCCTGTGGTCCTGTCGTGGGTGAGGCACTTGGTGTTCTTTTGACTTAGAGCTTTTTGTTTCAACTAAAATACGCTTTTTTAAAAAATTTGCAGTTAGCACAGGATTATCAAAGCTCCTGTCTGCACCCTTGGTCACTGGACAGCAAAACACAGCTACAGTGATAGGGAAAGCCACCTTGAGCGACATCCCTTGATGGCAAGCAGGGCACTCCAGGCAGGACATTCACCACAACCCTAATCTTCACATTCACGTCTGGGGAAGCCCAACAGTGCTTCCTTCACCCGTGGGGGAAGGGGTTGCTGGGCGTCCGTGTAAGCACCATGCTCAGGGAGGTGACCCACTCCCCTTCCTGTCTGCAGTCACGTGGCCCTGAACACCACGGTCTTGGGGAATGACTGCTTGTCCGGAACAGCTTTGCTCTGGCTTTGATCTGGTCCGTACAAGCACGTGCACTTTGGCTCTCAGGCCCGGTGCCTCCTCTACCTTACAGTTTACACCTGGCAGCCAGGAAAGTTAGGCTCAGTGGGCAGGGACACCTAGTTCCTGTTCCTCCTAATCAGAGATGGCTTCCTTGAGGTGGCAGATTGGAGGGTGTTCCAGAAACTTTAGTACCTTTAAAGGGGAAAGATAATTTTAGTGAAGTTGAACTTGAAGAATAAGACCTGGTGAACTTGGCTTTCCCTATAGCCCCGGATTCCCAGCATTATCAGACCAGGGCAATTCTGGGCCTAATCTTGGCCTTTGTGTCCTCTTTGGATTGGTCCTACCACTCTCCTGGCCTTCAGGGCATTTTTTAGTCTGGAGGTGACTGAGACCTGAAGGGCCGTCTCAGGGAGGTTCTCTGATTGGTGTGGAGTGCCGCTGGAGGGGTACGAGGCAGCTTAGTGTCATCTGAAAGGTGATTATGGTTCATCTTGAATTCTTGCCTTTAAATACTTTCTAGAAATCACCGGAAGGGAGATCCAGCCCCTGTACCCACCCTTCCTAACCCTCATCCATGGCGAGTGGAAAGCAGGGATGACAGGAGGTATCACACAGCCCTGAGTCTCAGTTCTGCCTGGAGTTTCCATCAGCCTTTAGGCAGAATGCAGATTATGGAAGTGTGTGGATTTAATCTTATTAGTGGGTCCTGCCTTTTCCCCCTTCTGAATTGGAAAGCCCAGGTGAACAGAAGGGAGAAGCAAAGGCTATGGATGGTGAACACACCACCGGGACATGAGAGGAGGGTCTTCGTGGAGAATGCACTTGAAGAAACCTGTGTTGTGCACACCATGCCCTGCCCCCCCACCCATATATGACTGCACCACTTAGAAGCATTAGACAAGAGCCTTTGTGTTGAGAATTAGGACAGTTTATTGTTTGATCAACATGCTGAGTCTTCCACATTTTACACAGTTTTATGTAAAGTCAATGTGGCCATTTAAATCTGCTGAGCCTGTGAGAGATGGAAATGCCACCCTCTGTGCTCCTCACGGCCAATCACTTTTATGGGGACGGGCGAGGGGGAAGGTGACACACACGTGATACAGGCTGGCCGTCGATGTATGGAGGCTTCGCACTGGAAGGAAGGTCTGAACCCCACTGCAAGGATAAACCACGCCCTGCCTGGAGTGTCAGCCACACAGGGAGGCGGGGGGTCTGGTGTCCAGGGAGTTTACACACTGAGAGCTCAAGGTTTTGGAACACTGAAACAGTCCATTTCAAACAAAAAGTCCAAAGGGTGCCCTGGTCTGACAATCAGAGTGGACTTGGGGACTGGCCCTTCTTTGCAATGGAGGAGCCTGAAATGTACATGGGTTCTTTCCTGCCTCACTCGGCTATGCTGGACAGACTTACATCCGAACCAGAGTAGAGGTGGCCTGAGGAGCACGCGTGCCCAGCAGCCCTGTGTGCCAGCGCACTGTCACATTTGTTACACACAGGTCAGCAATGGATGAAGAGTGGAAACACCTTGGTTCTGACTGCTTCTGGCTTACTGGGTGACCATAAGCAAGTCACCCTTTTCGGTCTTGGTTTTCCTGCCTTGGCATAGGAAGGGTTCTGAGCTCTCCACCTCGATCAGCTGTAGCCAGGGGACAATGCCTCACATTCTTGGGGGAGAGGTAGTTAGGAAACTAGTGCGCACGGGTTAATGCACAGACACTTCAGCTCAGCTGCCCTTTGTGTGGCTCAGACATACCTCACAGCCCTCGGCTACCTGTTCTCACATCCTGACATCCTCACCCGCCTTCCACCATGTGAAGGAATGAGGCTGCTCTGCCTGCAGGACACCGAAGCCAGCGGTGCCATTACTGTCACACCTGGTACTTGTGGGCAGGGGCTCCCAGCACTGACTGGCCACCAGGAAGACAGAGACATTGCACTCAAGATGTGTTCTGCACCCTTAGCTACCACCATACAACCCTTGTTTCTGTTGCCTGAGACACTGGAACTGATCTGGCCATTGCTCCTCAAACCTAGGACATTCCAGACCGATTGAGGATGCTGTCAGGAAGAGAGTCGTGACGATGATGGCAGGGAGGCCTCTGACTGAGTCAGCACTTGCTCGCCTTGGACCACACAGCTGCAGTTCTAGCACTCAAGATGCTGGTACCACACTTTCACTCCGGCACATGTGTGCATTCATAAATATGCTTCCTGCTTTTCCCACCGTGTGCTCAATTTTTCAGATGCCCACAAAACAGGAGCTTTACCGACAGCTTTTCTTTGAGATTCCTCAAAGTAAAAAAGAGGGCTACAGAAGATGACCCTGCTCTACTCCCAGGTCAGGGCTGCTCTGTGGGGAGAGAGACTGAACCACGGGCTAAACTGAGATCCTTTCCTAAAAGGATTCCTCCCCTTTGCCTGGATTTGGCAACGGTGGGATACTCTTCACTGCATATGCTGAGGAATTTCATGATATTTTCTTCAAGGGAACCTGATCATTTCATTATTGAACCTTAACCCTGAGACGAGATCCTAGCTACAAGCAAGAGGGCAGTGATGGCACCTGCCCAAAACAGGAGCCAAGGAGCCAACACCCTTCTGTGCTGGAGGTCTGGCTGCCCTGACAGACCCAGGAATGAGGGGTGGAGATGAGGCCCAAGGAGGGTGCCCATGGAGCGGTGTGGCACCACCAAGATGGGAGGATAAGGGGAGGCAACCGCCCTCACCTGCAGAGGCCCACGGGGCTGGGAGAGCCCGGGCTCAGGAGAGAGGATGTTGTGTACGCACTGGAAAAGGAGGGCTCACCTACGCCACATCAAGCCACACTGTATCTACTGCGTCTCTTACTATTCTTCTAGGCTGTGATGGAAAAAAAAGTGGTGCCTTGGGTATGTGTGCACATGAGAAGAGGACTTTCTACCTTTTTTGACAAGAATGTTTTAAGAAAAAGTACTCTTAGTACCAAGAACATAAAAATCCACCATCCATTCATTCACTGAGACCCAAAGAGATCCCTGCAAATGGGACTGTCCCAGGGGCCACAAGCAATGGCCCTCACTGCCAGCCAAGCCGGGTGCTGTCACCTGGACTCCTATGAATTCTCACCAGGTAAGTAAGCACTCTTCCAACAAGCACCACTTGGGGGTGTGCCATGGTGGGGCTACGGGCCCACGTGGGCACACACACCTGTGCATACAAGTACAGACAGAAAGAGTGCACATATTCCCAGGGGCTAGTTTTGCCTGTAGTTAACAAATCTATGCAGTATTTTATTGATGGCAAGACAATCACAAGTTTTGGGACAATATTAAGTATTTCTTATTTCAACACGCTGCAGTACTTTTGAATTTCCAAAACTGTTATCACAATGCAAGTTCCAACTTGAGAGGAGGAAGAACAAGAATATGCATTGAGCACATGAATCTCTGTGAGAATGTGTGTGTGGAAGGTGTATACACAAATCTATCTCTATATATAATTATGTACACACATATAAAAACTCAACACTTGACACTGGAATTACGTTCGTACATTGGTCTATGCCTTCTGGAAGAGGAGCTCAGTGGGAATCCTGCTTCCTCTTTTCTTCACCCGAAGATACACTCCTCTCTAAAGATCAACTCTGACACACAGTCTCTCCTTAGCTGAGTGTGTGACAGACCCACTGGACAACTTATCAATGAGTCCTGCCAGGTCCTGCTGCACTTACAGGCTGCCAGTTTGGATTAGTTTCTGAGAAGTTCCAAATTCATTGCAATAACTTGTCAGAGCCCTGCTTTATGGAGGAATTTACCCCCTACCACACCCCAGATGGTCATTTAGCTCAATTATGACAAGCCCAATAGCAGCCTGGAGGAAGAGTCAATGCCGGCTTGGAGGGCAGGGCTTACCGATTTTGGCCAGAGTGGCTGCCCACTGCCTGGCTTTGGGCCAGCTCAGGGGCGGTGAGTCTGGGTCTATTTGGAATGCTGGCCAAGCAGGCTACATCACTTAGTGAAAGAGAGAGATCTCTTCAGAGATTTTACACATAGGTCCTCAGGTCTAAGTCCTCTCAGAAATGAGTCAAACATGGCAAGGACGTCTCTCTGGGAAGCCTTCTGGGGACCCCACTTCAGCCCTACCCTCAGGCAAGCAGAGTGCTGCTACAATAGCTGCAAAGGTCTGTGCACAAAGGTTTCAACTGCACTGTGCCAGAGTGGCAGAAACACGTCAAGAAGTCAGCTTTTGCAGAACAGCATCAACAGTATTAGCAACCAAGGATTGGCAAACATGCATCTTCCAGGTGGCAGTTCTGCAGACCCTCCCTTCCCCAGTCACAGACGGGCCAATACTGTGTGATACAGGCTCCAGCTTTCCTGGCACCCAAGGAGGAGGGCTTCAGGGGACACACACTGAGATTCCATTTGCCCTTCCCTTCCCCGCAACCCAGATGTGTGTGCTGATCGCTGGACAGGTTGGCTAAAACATTTTCAGAACTACACATGGTGCCCCCAGTCTATAAACCAGCCCACAGTTGCCAACAGCACCCCGTCCTTCCTTCCTTCCCATGACCTCTTGTTCTGCCAATCACTAGGCGGACAACAGAGAGTGGAAGGTTGCCTGTGGCGAGTGCCCTCTCAAGGCTTTTCAGGGAGGGGAAAGAGGCAGAAATAATTCCAGTGTGCCTGCGGCTGGGCCCCCTGCAGTTCACAAGGCCTTAATTTCAGCTCGGGGCCGTGACTAATGCCCCACTCTGGCCATGGAAGAAGGACAGAGTCACAGCTGCCTCTTCAGAGGCTGTTTCATTCAATCAGTGTTTGATTTAACCAGGTAGGGCCTGTTTGGTGGATGCTGGTTGGTCTGGGCCAGACAGCCCGGTGATTGGAACCTAATTAAATCGCCCAGTTAATTGTTTAAATGTATTGGTCTGGGGGTGGGAGGAGAGCAGAGGTGATGAACCGTTCAAAGAGGACAGGAAGGAGGAGGTGTGTGGAAAAGGTTCTCTGTAAGTTTACAAATATACAAAAACAAAAAAGCACATCTTTCAAATAAAAATGACTACATTTTTATCTGGCAAAAAGTTGTATACACATGGTTTAAATTTTTTTTTAATTTTAACAGTTTTTGGCAATCTTAATAAAGTACAATATATTACAACCAAACCAAAAAATAGTTGTTTAAGTAACAGCTGTTAAGAGTGACGTGATCCCTGATGCCCAGCCTCCCTCCCCATCCCACCCGACTCCTAGAGACAGAGAGAAAAGAAAAATCCTCCCATCTGGATAAGCTCATCTCCCACCCCCCTTAGGAAGCTAACCAATAGGAAGCAACACAACAAGCGAGTAGTGTTAAAGGAAGCCTGCGGTCAGGCTGCATTAGCAGGAGCAGCCACCCTCGCTGGCCGGAGGCTCCTGGGGTTTGTCCAGCTTGATGTCGATCACTGCAGGGGGCGGGGCTAAGGAAGATGACTCTCTCGGAGCTCCCACCCCCGCTCCTGCTCCGGTGCCCCCTAAGTTGCCCTGCGCAGCCCCTCTGTCCCTCAGCAAACACCCAGGAACTTGCTCTTTTCTTTGCCTGCGTGGGAAGGATGCAGGGTCACCAGTTCCCACCCTTCCACCTCTTCCCCGACCCTTCCACATGCCCTCACCAGTATCCACCAGAAGTAAAACTTGTCCTGGGCTGTGGGACCATCATCTAAACACAGGCCCGACAGACCCTTTCTTAGAAGGCTTCCCGGTGACCAGCCTCGGCCTCGGCCTTGTTACCTATCAGCCCCACCCCAAAGTGCCCAGGAGGTGGAGCCTGCCGTCCGGGCATGGAGCCCACCTCACAAAGTACAGGGCTACACAGGCCTTGCCCAGGTGGGCACAGCAACCCTGACCCCTCAAACTCCCGTCAGAACGGGTCGCTTAGACCCTGAGGCTGCTGCTGTGAGAACCCACATCCCTGGGGGAGGGTGTCAGCATAGCCCCTCTCCAGCCCTTTCCACGGGCGCCGTGGGGACTGTGGGCTGGAGAAGCACCGATCGGAACCGCCAGAGGAGCGGGTGCAGAGTGCACAGCCAGGCCGCTCCCTCTGCCCTAACCAGGCTGAAATCTCAGTCAGGCCAGGCCAGGCCTGGTCACGGCACTGCACAGAATCGCCCTTCCTGTGGGGCTGGGAGTGGGTAGGGGTTGAAGCAGCCCTGCTATGGGACCTGCTGCCCGTGTCCTAGGGAGGTTTTGTGGTCCCTAGGTAAGGACGATGGGAAAGGTTCTTCAGAAGTTAAGTACTATAAAAAGCCATGCTTCCCCTAAAGACCACGTACCACCTTCCCTCCTTACCACTTTTTGGCCACCTGGCCATGGCATATTCTGAGTATGACTTTGTCCATGACTTTTCCTGATTTTCCCTAAACCCCAATCTTCTTATGCACATTTTTATCCTGTTTTGTGTGTACGCAGCGTATATATACATAAACACACATTATTTATAACATGGTAGACTATAAATTAGTAAATAGACAATGAACAACTGCCTTCCTCCCCACTGGGCAAATCAGACCACCTCTCTGAGCCTCAGTTTCAGCTTTTGGGTGTGGCCTGAGTTCTGGGGTGGACGGTGTGAGTGGTGTGCAGACCCTGCCCCCAGAGCAGTGGGGAGGCCTGGGCTGTGCAGGGCAGGCAGGGGAGGAGACACCTGGTGGGGCAGTCGTCTCACATAGAGGAGGTTGGGCCATGCTGAAATCACGTCTGAGTGCACGGAAACGGAGATTCCACTTGTCCCCGTGAAACACAAGTCTGTGTTCACTGGAAAGAAGGGCACTTACTATCTCTCACTCCCCACACTGCCACTCCACACACATCCCTCTGGCATTCCCACACTGTTTTGGAAGCTTAGGTGGTTCGAGCTGGATATGGTCTTAAGGACCTTGGAGTTCAGCCTCATCCCTGTACAGAGGAGGCCCCACAGAACAGCTATCTGCCAGGAAGGCTGGCCTGGAGAACTGGCAAGGGTCTGCCCACTGTTCTAACATACCACGTGGATAAATCAATGAATAAATGGCTTCTGCAGCACATCTTTCACTCACTTGTCAAAGGAAAAGGATACTGCCTTCTTTGCTTTTCTCCTGGACGTTCTCCATTCCAGGCAGAGCCGAGGCCACACGTCGGAAGAGCTGGGGAGAGGGGGAGATGCAGCATGAGCCCCCATCCTTCCCCTCCTGCTGCCGGTGTCTCCACCCTCTGCCTCTTCTCACCCTGACCTCGGGCTCTGCTCTCTTTCTGTCCCACTGACTTCACCCTGGACAGCAGGGGCTGCACCTAACTTCTCCCACCTGTGCCCCCAGCACCTCTCACGGCGTTGGGCCCCGGCAGGCCTCTCACCCAGGCAGGCTGGCCACAGGGTCATGAGGGGCTGAGTGTGGGTCATGGTGATGGCAGGGACCTACCCTAGTGCAGAAAACGATCTAGGTCCTGGGAGACAAGCTTCTGGCCCCCTGCCCATGTAGGGACCTGGTGTGGGGAAGGGACTTTCGACCTGCCCTTGAGACAATGACCCTCTCCTCAGGGAGCCCCACGGGCATCGGGGCAGCTGGGAGTCAGGGCCACACAGTCACAGCGGAGATTTTTTTGGAGGGAATAAGGACACAGGAGTGTGAATGTGACATTGTGGGTTTGCTTGGGTGTGGGTGAGTGCGATGTGCATATTGTGTGTAGAGGAGTATGGGTGGTGTGGTGTGGATGTGTGGCATCTGTGGGGGGGGGGAATGAGTGTGTATGGTGTGTACATGTACACATGTGGGGTTTCTGTGCATGTAAGTCTGTAAAGTGTGCATGAGAACTGTGTGTGTGTGGTTGTGTGCGTGTGTGTGTGTGTGTGTGTGTGTGCGTGCGTGGAACCTAGTGGGTGACGGCAAGTACAAGGCAGAAACACAAGGCACCAGAAGATCCTCAATTCCCTCCCATTTCTCTACAAACACCAACTGCAGGAACTAGGTGAGCTCTGGGCTTAAAACTTCTCCACTGCCTGAGCTCTCTGAAGACAGGGTGAGTCTTATTCAAGGTCTCACCCCAGAGCCCAGCCGCATGTGAGCACGCAGGCTGGGTGACAGGACCAAGGGCGGTAAGGGTCCGGGCGGGGAAGCCACTGGTGGGCTCTGCGTGGTATGGACCCTGTGAGCAGGCTGCAGGGAGGCTCTGAGCGTGGCTGGCAGAAGTGGGAGTTAGATGGAAGCTCTTGGGGTCACATGGGGGCTTCTGAGAGCAGATATGCTCACGTTCAGAGTCCAGGAGGCTACATTGCATGGGGATGCCTCTCCACCACACAGGCTTAGAACTGACCATATACAACTCCGGCTCAGACCATCGCCTGGCTTCCAGAGCAATCCAGCAAGGGGGGCATCGGCATCTCCCTGACCATGGGGGCAGAGGCTACCTGCCCTCGGGGCTGCTGCCCTCTGCTTCCCTGCCCCCCAAGCCTTTCCATCAGGGCCGCGCAGAGCAGCAACCAGTGTCTCCTGCAGGCCTCCAGGGACAGGTAGCTCCCTCCTCCAGGTGACACCACGGCCACCCTGGCCTTATTCTGAAGGAGGCTGGGAAGGGGATGGGAGGGAAGAGAGCCACGTTGATGACCCTCCAACTGGGGTGGGGGCACTGAGTCCTGGGAGCTCGGGGCCTCCCATTCTGTCCCTTTCTGCTCCTCTGCCACCTCCCACTGGCAAGGCACTGCCCAGGCTGGGTAAAGCCTCACTGCGTGAGGCCGGCTGCTGCAGTAGCAGCTTGTCTAGTGCCCCTGGACACTGCTGGGGGCGGCAGGGCAGAAGTGACCCCCAGCCAGGCCCCGACACTCCTCCAGCGGCACCGGTGCCCATGCCGATCCCCTGGCCCAGGCCGCCCCCTCTCATCACCTCTCTGAGTCCTCTTTTCCCTGCAGACAGGGGTTCCTCACCTTTTTTTGAACAAAAGATTCCTTTGGCAGGCTGGCGAAGCCTATGGGCTCCTTTTAAGTGTGTGAAATGAATTACATATAAGTTTTATGTAAAGGAGACCATTTAGTATTGAAACAAGCTTCTAAAATCTTTAAAGATACAGACTTGTGACTAGCAGCCCGGGAACCTGTTAAAGAGCAGAAGCCGGCAGGGGGTCTGACAGCCCCTGAGATACTGAGGTGGGAAAAAGTTCAAGAGACCTGCGACACCACGTAAGGTGATAAGAAAGCGGCTGTGACCTCTACGGTGATAAAGCCCCAGGTGCTGCTAACATACGGAGTTGGGTTGCCTACGCTCACAGCTGCAGGAAATGCTGGAGACCCGTCAGAGGTTAGTGCAGAGACACTTGTTTCCCACCTAAATCCACTGACCTGCTGAATTCCATCCGTGGACTCCTTGGGGGTCTGTGGACCCAGGAGAAGCCCCCTGCTCCCAGGCTCAGCCCTAACCCCACCCCCTCTACGGCTCCTCTGAGGCTTCTGACTCCCAGGCCTCCCCCCACTGCGAGCTCGGACCGCACCGTGGGTGGGCTCTTGTCTCCAAGCCTGCCTGGACCGCCACAGCCTTGAGCATGTGCCAAGCACAAGGCAGGAACCCCAAAATGCTGATTGGATAGACTCTCCTGCACGTCCACCCCACGTGAGGTAAGAAGCAGGGGAATGCTACGTCTCTCGGCCTCCTTGAAGCTGGTGGCTGATCCCATAGCCCCGACGGCCTGAGGGCGAGCAGTAGAGCTCTGGAGGCTACTCGCTCCCCATCTGGTGGCTGGATGGCCCCACCTAGTCACTAGCCCCTTGGCCAAAGGCGGCAGACCCCACCTGCTTCACGTTGTAGCCGGTCTTGGCGCTGGTCTCGATGAACATAACGCTCAGTTCTTTGGCGCGCTGCTCCCCCTCCTCGATGGTTATCTGCCTGGAGGGGAGGCGAGGGGGGACCAGTTCAGTAGGGAAGTAGCCCCTGGTGGGGGCGGAGGGAGCAGCCTCAGATGATGGGGGCCCTCAGTCAGCCCTGAGGTCAGGGCTGGACCCCAGGGCTCCCTCAGGGCACAGCAGGACACCAGCCCCTCCCTACTCCTTGGCAGCTCCGTCCAGGTTGGGAGCAGGCCCTGAGGCAGGTGGCTTGCTGTCCCTTTCGCAGTGTCACCACGGCCAGAGCCAACATTCGTAAAGCACTGCCAGCCACAGACCGCCTCTCTGGGTGGTACCATCAGCCCCATTTTCCAAATGAGAACACTGAGGTTAAAAGTAACGGCCCCAAGGTCACCTACTGCGAAGGAGCTGGGCTTTGAACTCCGTTTTCTTCACTTCAAGGACAAGATTCAAATAAAGCAGCCTCTAATTCAGATTATTCCCTAAACGGGCAGAGTACATCTCAGGAAGCCCTCAGTCCATGACTCATTGCTCTACCTGCCCCATGAGATGAGTGGACCAGTGCAGGGAAGGGCGCTGGGGTCAGCCCTGTGCCTGGAGGATGGTGTGGAGCAAGCAGCCTCTTCAGGGAGAGCGTCCCACCCAGACACGGCGAAGGACCAGGGCCTTCACACCCACACCCACATCAGCCAGGCATTTCACAGGCGCAGGGCCGGTGGGAGCCCGAGGGCTGCTGTGTCTGTGTCTGCACTGAGGCCGGGCCCAGACCATGCGCTGCTGGGCCAGCCGGGCGCATATGGCTCCACTCAGGCCACGCGTGGAGGCCTGCCCTGCCCCTGCCAGCCTGGAAGGTGGGGCTTCAGACATGACACACCCGTGGGTAGGCGTCTACCAGGTGCTTTCAAAGCCTCCGGTGCCCCAAGGGGGTCCTTCCCAGATGCAGGGGGACAGGTCAGACAGGGTGCTGGGCAGGGGGTAGCTCACAGGGGCTGCTCACCCACAAATCCCAGCACTCCCCGTCCAGGAGGAGCTGCAGAGGTATGGAGGGGGCCCGGCCTGCAGCCCGCTGCACCTACCTCTTGTCGGCCAGGTCCGTCTTGTTGCCCACCAGCATGATGATGACGTCGCTGCCCCTCTCTGTTCTGACATCATCGATCCACTTAGAGGTCTGTTGGAAGGAGTTGAGATCTGGAGGTGGAAAGTGCAGATAAAACAGGGCGTGAGCGGCAGCCCTGGCAGGAGAGGGAGAGGGCGGGAAGGGAGTAAGACCAGGAGCAGGAGGGAGGGGTGTGTGCACCCTCAGACACCTGGGCGGCGCGGGAGCACAGTCCAGCGGGCCTGGGTCCTCCCAAGGACGTCCACACGTGTTTGTGGAGCTGTGCCCGGGGTCCCCGAAGGCCCCTCATATGCTGAGCCACCCTCTGGGGAGAGAAGTCACAGCATCTGGAAGGCCGCTGGGTCATGACTTCCTAGTAGTGGTCCTAGGGCCCACCTGAGAGTCGGACCTGACTTTGGAGGCTCACAGCAGAGTGAGAAATGGGTGCAGTAGACTTGGCTGAGCTTGGAAACAGTGTGACAGTGTGTGTGTGGGACCGCAGCAGCTCCCAGCGCAGGAGGGCCCTGCAGAGCAGCCTCCCGCTGACAGGAGCTCAGAGGGATTTCTGAAGAGCACCCTCAGGCCCTGAAAGTAAGGGGAGCGGGGAAGGCGGCCCCAGGAGCAGATAAAAGCCAGGAGAGGCCAGGCATTTCAGGGCAGCCCCCTCCTCAGTCAGAAGCTGTGACACGCCGCCGCACAGAAGAGCAGTCACAGGGCGATGCCCACCACTCAGCAGCCCGCAGACCCAAGGGGAGCGGAGCCTCCCTTTCCTGGAAACCTGGGCTTCTCGCAGCCTGACCTTCCTTATGCTCAGCATCAGGCTGCAGGAGCCCAGGCCTCCTCAGGGTCCAGCTCCCACCCGCTCTCAGGTGTGCAGGGAGCCTGCGGTCAGAGCCAGAGGCAGCCGGCTGGGGCATCCTCCCACCACACCCATGACTGCAGCCCAAGCGCTTGCCAGGTGTGTGCCCTGACACCTGCCTGGGCAGTGGGGCTCTGCACCAGGCCCTACCCCTCACCCCAGCCCCACGAGCCTCCCTCAGGGCTGTGCGTCGCTCTTGAGAACAGCTGATTTGGCCAGAAGAGCCACAGTGTGTGAGAAGTGCAGGCCACCCAAGGCCCTCCTGGACCCGCTGGGCCTCCCCTCCCACGGAACCCGGTAAGGAACTGGGATGCTGCTGACAAAACCACGGCTGCCAGGTCAAGGTTGGCCTGGGGACCAGCGTCTTCTCCCATCTTCATACACACAAACACACACACACACACACACTCTGCAGCCTGGCTGGGGCCGCACCTGGCCCCGGAGCCCCTGCGAGCTGCCCTCCGCCCAGCACCCAGGCCCCACACTCACTTGTGATGTCGTACACCACCACAGCCACCGTGGAGTCCCGGATGTAGCTGGGGATCAGGCTGCGGAACCTCTCCTGGCCGGCTGTGTCCCAGAGCTGCAGTCGCACCTGTCACAGGGAGGGAGGAGGCTCAGGGGGCAGTGAGGTCCTCGTGGTGGGAGTGGGGGCTGAGGGAGGGGCCGGCTCTGGGACGCTGGCCAGGCACAGGCTCTCAGCGGTGCCCAGTGTGGGCCCCAGGGGATAGGTCCCAAGGAGCCCTGCCCGTCCTCCTGAGTCAAGTCAGGCACTCACCGTACGATCCTCCAAGTACATGGTTTTTGACAAGAAGTCAATCCCAATGGTTGCCTGTTAGAGAAAAGCACAGAACGGTCAAACCCGAAAGGTCTCAGGCAAAGGGGCAAAAGCTGAGACACCCAGGCGGGGACACAGCCAGCAAAAGGGGTCACCCACGCCGAGCCTTAGGTGGGTTCTGCTCTGCTGCCCCACTCCCAGCTCAACAGTTAACCCTCTTGCCCCTCTCAGAGGGAGTGAGTTTGAGCTAAACAAGGATGAGGATAGGTGTTTAGGGAGTGATACTTTTTGGAGAGGAAGAGAAAAGTGCTTTGGAAAGGAGAGGAGAGAACAGGTGAGGCGGCTTCCCCAGCAGCAGGGCCACTGGCACGTGTATCTCCTGCCCCGCTCAGGGGGGAGCCCGGAGGAGCAGGAACGAGGTGGTCTCCCTGCCCCAGCCTGCCGGCCCCGCCTGCCTCCTTCCCTCCCAGCCTCCACTCGAGTCTCCCAAAGCTTTTCTCCTCAGCCCTGGAACTCGAGCGCCTGGCGGGGGATCACCACTGGCCAGGAGGTGGAGCGGGGGCAGGGCGGCTTGCCGCAGGGGCGGGCAGAGAGCAGCTGGCTTTCCCCAGGAGCATCACGGCCACCCACAGCAGCATCTCGTTGCGAAACCCACCGGCTCTTCTCTACCCAGATCGACACACTGGAAGCCAACTGTCTAGGTCACGCCTGTGCCTCCCCTGTCCTGGCACAAGGAGATGCAGTTGGGCCAGATGGCTGGGACCCATCACTCACTTGCTGTGTGGCTTGGGGCAGGCCTCCAACCTCTCTGCGCCGAACCTGCACCCAGTGTTTGTGACGGGAGCAAGATGCTTGCAGCATGAAACAGTCACTGCTATGTAATTAATAATAATGGAGACTCCGACACAGCCTGAATGTCAGGGCACTGGTTAAGGACACGGTGGTTCATCCAAATGATCAGAAACTTTGGCAGCCATTAAAAATCACGTCCTTGAAAAATATTTAAGGATTTCGGGAAATGGTC
The DNA here is from genome assembly GCF_964374135.1 of Grampus griseus. Lineage (NCBI taxonomy): Eukaryota > Metazoa > Chordata > Mammalia > Artiodactyla > Delphinidae > Grampus > Grampus griseus. The sequence continues at coordinate 32,647,589 of NC_138998.1, read as the reverse complement.
ATCAGGTGAAAGAAAGCAGGTTACAAAACATCATGTATAGTGTGATCCCAACTTGATTAACTGAAGTAGAGATACAAGTATTTTTCATATTTTCTTAGACGTTGACGTGAAGGGACTACACTAAAGCCTTAATAGTGCTGGTGTCTGAGTACTGACACTGTGGGTGCTTTTTTTTTTTTTTTGGCTTCTTTCATTGTACCTTTTTCTATTTTCTACAATGAACATATAATAGTTCTAGAAGCATAAATAAAGCATTTTTAAAGAAAAATAGGGCTGAGAAATAAGCTTCATTGAAAGGAAAATTGTGCGGTGACTTCTGACTACAAAAACCACAACCAAGGGCTTCCCTGGTGGTGCAGTGGTTGAGAGTCCGCCTGCCGATGCAGGGGACGCGGGTTCGTACCCTAGCCCGGGAAGATCCCACATGCCGCGAAGTGGCTGGGCCCGTGAGCCATGGCCGCTGAGCCTGCGCGGCTGGAGCCTGTGCTCTGCAACGGGAGGGGCCACAACAGTGAGAGGCCCGCATACAGCAAAAAAAAAAAAAAAAAAAAAAAACACAACCAAGAAAGCCCAAGGAAATAGAAAAACCCATGTCTGCAGGCCCCTGCAAGCAGGTGCATGTACACTCCCACCCTCACCCGTTCCACAAAGGAGTTAAAGTGTCTGCATCCTCCTGTAAGCTTGCTTTAGTGCAAAGATAGGGAGTGTCAAGGAATCATACAATTCTACAACATGCGTGCTAAGCAAACACCTTAGACACAACTCAATCCCCTACTCTGGAGACCTGGAAAGTTAAAGCACACACCGAGCGTGACTTTGCCAGTCAGAGGCAGAGCTGGGAGGATCAGTGTAAAATCTTGGCATCACTTGGGCTCTTTCAACCCCAGCTTTGCACACCTTTCCTGCATGGTGTAGCCACTGGGGAATAAGTCTGGAATTGACGAGCGGCTTGTAGACTGAGCCTTGTTCCTTAACAGTCACACTACCTCCACTTATTGGTATCTGTTAGAGCAATGATCCTTGTCTGCTGTCACGGAGAAACGTACAGAGCAGGTGGACATCTCTCAACTTCAGTGCTCAGTGGGCTCCCCAGGGACTGCCAAGCTCCTTCTGTAAAGTGACCCTTGAGTTAAAAATCCAGGTGTATGACCTCAGGATTGGTAGCAGGGACTGCTAGCTGTCCCCCAACACGGAGTCTCCCTTTCTATAGTATTACGGCTCCAAACGTATAGATAAACTCATGGCTGCCCCAAATAAAGACTGTATTTCCCAGCTTCCTTTGTAGCTGGGTGGCTAAGTTCTCTGGTCAGTGGGATGTGAAGGTGACATTTGCATCTTCTGGGATGGGTCCTTCATGGGCAGAGGCGATGTACCCACAGCTGCCCCTTTCCCTTTCCCACTGTTTGGAATAAAGACAGGTGGTAATAAGTCATATTGGCCCATCCAGATGAAGGTGACAGAGTAGTGGCGACAGATGAACCAGACAGAGGAAGCCTGAGTTCCTGCCTGTAGAGCCCCCTCAGCAGCCTGAGACTCTTACGCCCAGACTGTTGTGTGACAGAGAACTGGACTTCTATTTCGCTTAAGCCACTGTTATTTGCAGTTTCTTTTAATACAGCCTAGCTCTATCCAAACTAATAGAGCAAAGAACCACGGAGAAACATACCCCTCAAGGGTAGGCAGCATGGATGGTGACAGTGATGTTCCTGATGATAATGTAACAACAACAACCCCATTTCGCCTCACATGTGCTTCCATGGAGGACAGAGAAGTCACCAGATGACATGACAAGGATTGTGCCTTGTGGATCAAGCTCTGGTAAAGCTCAACCCAGTGGCCTCCATAATCATAAACACCATTTGCTGAACACTCACATACTTTACTACCCCTCACAATAGCAGATCAGTGGTAATGATGAAAGTAAGGCTGAAAGGACCAACTTCCTATCTCTCCAGCTCTCTCCCACCTCTATTCCCACTTTCATGCTTCTTCCACATCAGGGAAACACCTGGTTCCTTAAGTGCCCAGTCTCTCAGACCTGTTCTGGCTACACTTCCCACCCAGCCAGGCCGTTGAGCCACAAAAGACCTTCCCACAGCTGCACACACTGGTGCCAAAGCACAGGCACTGTCCTTGGATGTGGCTGAGGCATCAGCTCTGCTCAAAAACATCTCCCTAAGTTTCACTTCCAATAATGGCTAAGTAGTTTGTATCAAACTAACCCACCCACAGATAACTATTATAAACTCTGCACAAATGCCACAAATAACAATTTGCAATCACCGAAAAGTGATCAAAAGCAGGCAGAAAATGGAGGGGTTATAATCTCTAAAGGAAGGGAAGAAAATGAAGTGAGATCCTATGCTTAACCTGAGGTAGCTTCCTAGTCCCACCAAGTTAGAAGAACTTGGTAAACACCTCAGGCATTTCATGAGAACCCCAGAAGGGCCAGCTCTGGGAAAAAGGACATCATCTCAGGATTAAGGGTTATATCAGAGGACTAAGGAAAAAACCAAAAGAGACCTATCTTAACAAACTTTAAACATGGTAAGTAGGTTCCATGTCCTGGTTATTGTAAATAGTGCTGCAATGAACACTGTGGTACATGACTCTTTTTGAATTATGGTTTTCTCAGGGTATATGCCCAGTAGTGGGATTGCTGGGTCATATGGTAGTTCTGTTTTTAGTTTTTTAAGGAACCTCCATACTGTTTTCCACAGTGGCTGCACCAATTTACATTCCCACCAAAAGTGCAGGATGGTTCCTTTTTCACCAGACCCTCTCCAGCATTTATTGTTTCTAGATTTTTTGATAACAGCCATTCTGACCGGTGTGAGGTGATACCTCACTGTAGTTCCGATTTGCATTTCTCTAATAATTAGTGATGTTGAGCATCTTTTCATGTGCCTCTTGGTCATCTGTATGTCTTCCTTGGTGAAATGTCTATTTAGGTCTCCCGCCCAGAAGATGTGACACATATATACAATGGAATATTACTCAGCCATAGAAAGAAACAAAATTGAGTTATCTGTAGTGAGGTGGATGGACCTAGAGTCTGTCATACAGAGTGAGGTAAGTCAGAAAGAGAAAAACAAGTACCGTATTCTAACGCATATATATGGAATCTAAAAACAAAAAAAAAAATGGTACTGATGAACCTAGTTGCAGGACAGGAATAAAGATGTAGACATAGAGAATGGACTTGAGGACACAGGGTGGGAGGGGGAAGCTGGGGCAAAGTGAGAGTAGCATCAACATATATACACTACCAAATGTAAAATAGATAGCTACCTGGTGGGAAGCAGCAGCATAGCACAGGGAGACCAGCTCGGTGCTTTGTGACCACCTAGAGGGGTCGGATAGGGAGGGTGGGAGGGAGACACAAGAGGGAGGGGATATGGGGATATAGGTATGCATATGGCTGATTCACTTTGGTGTACAACAGAAACTAACACAGTATTGTGAAGCAATTATACTCCAATAAAGATCTACTAAAACAAACAAAAAAAAAACAAACAAAAAAAAACATGGTAAGTAAACTCTTCCAAAAAAAAAAAAAGGATTAAGTTGCCCATAATTTAATTCCCCATTGAAATAAAACTCAACACTCTTCAGAGGAAGGTAACAGAATCTACAAATCTCTACAACTTATTATTATTCACGATGTCCACTACACAATAAAAAAGGATTAGACATGAAGAGGCAGGAAATTTAAGCCATAATTAATGGAAAAAAACTCAATAGAAACAGATACCCAGATGACTCAGATGTTGGATTAGCAGACAAGAACTTTAAAATAATTATTATAACTGTGTGAAAAATATAAAGGAAAAAGATGAATACTATGGGTGAATTTCAAGAGATATATGGAGACTAAAACAAAACCCAGAAATCTTAACACAAAAAAGCACAATACCTGAAATAAAAATGCCTTGGATTTGAATAACAGCAGCTAGGACACTTCAGAGGAAAGGGCAGTAAACTTGAAGACAGTCCAAAAGAAGTTGTTCAAACTGAAGCACAGATTTTTAAAAGAATAAAAATGAACAGAACTTCAGGAACTTCTAGGGCAATATAAAGACCTGATATACATGTAGATGGGGTTTCAGAAAGAGTAAAAACAAACAAGCAAACAAAAACTAATGGTCAGATATTTTCTCAATTTGATTAGAAACATCAACCCACAGCTTCAAGAAGCTCAGTGAACCTAAAACAGGATACAAAGGAAACTACACCCACACAAGTCATAGTCAAATTGCTGAAAACTAAAGATAAAGAGAAAACCTTAACAGCAGCTAGGAAACAGAAAGACACAATACATACAAGGAAACAATGACAGGAATGATGGTGATTTCCCTTCAGAAACAATTGAGAACAGAAGACAATGGAGCAAAATCTTTAAAATTCTAAAAGAAACAAACCACCATCATCCCCATCATGTAAGCCTAGAATCCTAAAGCCAGTGAAAATTTCCTTCAACACTGAGAGCAAAACAAAAACATTTTCAGATAAGGGAAAACTGTGATCATTTGTCACCAGTGAGCCCTCATTACAGGAAATGAACACTTTAGGCTGAAGGGAAATTTTACAGATGGAAGTTTGGATCTTTAAAGAAGGAATATAGGAGCACCAGAAATGGTAAGTCTGTGATATATAAAAACATGTGACTTGTCCTCGACCACCTCCTGTTTCCATCCACATCAGTAACAATTCCTAACATCCTCCTGTTTTGTCCCTGCTTCATCCTCCACGAGACTCACTCTCAGAAGATGGCCTCAAATCTACTTTACCACATCAAGTACAAACCACTTCAATTCCTTGCTTTTACCCTCTAATATAACAACGATGATAACTACAGTAACAATGACTAAACATCTGAGTGCTCATCATGTGCCAGGTAAGAACTTAATATGCATTACTTAACTTAATCCTGATAACCTGTGCCATGAGTTATGCTCTTTAGTATTTATACGTTTCTGCTAAGAAGACTGAGTAAAGTTGATCCCTGAGCAACGTGTGGGTTAGGGGTGCCGGCCATCCACACAGTGGAAAACCCGTGTATAACTTACAGTCGGTCCTCAGTATCGCACTTCGGTTCCTCCGTTCAACCAACTGCAGATGGTGTAGTACTGTAGTACTTACTACTGAAAACAACTGCATATAAGTGGACCAGCCCAGTTTAGACCCACCTTGTTCAAGGGTCAACTGTATAAGAGATGCTAAATTACTTCCTCAGTGTCAACAGCTGGAAATGGCAGAGCCAGAATACAAAGATATTTGCAAAGTTGTCTATGTGTGTCCAGCCGTATCTCCATCCCTCCAGGCTCTGAGCATTTGCTCCTTCTGTCAAAGCAAGCCTCTCCTTGGGGTTCTCTTGGCCCTGAGCTTCTCAGCCATCAAGGTTCTTTTCTCTTTTCTCAACCCCTCATTCTCTACTCACTCTTTCCTTTCATCCAAGAAACATTCTTAAAATTCTTGCATCCTTAAAAAAAAAAACCTTCCCTGTCACTAAGTGGCTCTCCAGCTCTCTGCCAATCTCTCACCTCCATTCCCTTGGTATGTTTCTTGGAAAAGGACCCAAACCAGCTGTCCCCACTTCCTCTCTTCTCACCCACTGCTCAGTGGTCTGACTCCTGCCCCTCTGCCCACTGAGGCTGCTCTGGCTGTGGTCGCCATGGCCATTCATCTGCAAATTGTAAGGACACTCTATAGGCCAGACTCTACTAGATGTACTTGACCCTGTGGACCAATCTCTTCCTTGACACTCTTCCTTCGTTTTCATGACGTGACTTGTTTCTGGCTCTCCCTGCCTCTCTAACTGCTGTCCCTTATTGGTCTCTTACAGGATCCTCTTCCTTTCTCTGTCCCTAAAATGTTGGTGTTCCCTACTGTGTCAGGGGACCTCATTTACTGTCACAGCTTCAAAAAGGATGTGCTGCTGGCTTCCCAACCTACATTCCAGGCCTCACCTCTGTCCTGAGCCCCAGATCCAGGTATCTGACCGCTTACTGGACATGTCCATCCACGTGTCCTCTAGACCTCTCACTAAACATATGTGTCCCACCCGGAGCCCCTCATCCCCCTCCAGACTTACATCTTCTACTTTCCCCATCTCAATGAATGGCACCTCCACCTCCATGGGTGCCCAAGCCTCCAGAAGCCCTCCTGAGTTCCTCCTCTTCCGTTGCTCTCTCGTCCACCCCCTCACAGCAGAGGAATCACTGAGCTGATACTTTGCGTCCTGAGTGTTTTCACCTGTCTGCTTCTCTCCATCCCCACCAGAACTGCCCCAGTTCAGTCCTCCAACTTCTTTTACCTGAACAGCCTAACAGCTTCCTGACTGGTCTCTCTGCCCTGAGGTTCTCCCTGGATAAATAATCTCTCACCAGCACCAGTGTTATCTTTCTAAAACATAAATCTGATCATATCACTCCCTACTGCCCCCAGGAAACAATCCGAACACTCCAGCTTGGCCTGCAAAGGGTCTGCCCGTCGCTTCCTTTGACCTCGTTCCCCTCTTTCCCAGCTTGCACTTCATACTTTAGTAATAATACTGTGGTCAGGACTCTACACGCACAAGTCACTTTGTGTTTCTGTGCCTTTTCTAACGCTCTTCCACATGGTTAAAACCTAATCAGAGATCAAGATTCAGCTCCTCTGCTGAATCCAGTCATCTTCTGAGCCCTCAGGTTGGCCTCAGGGCCCCTCATTTAACAGTTTCCTTTCTAAACTGGAAAGATCTCATACTAGTCAGTCTCTCCCAGTGGCCAGTGATGTGGTAATTCTCAACACGTAGTGCATGGACCACTTGCTTCAGAATCACATCAGAAGCTTGTTAAGTATGCAGATTGCTGAGCCCAGCCCAGACAGACAGAATCACAATCTCTGGGGTGTCAGTCTGGGAATCAGAATTCCACACAAGCCCTCAGATAACTCATTTGTGCAGTAAAGTTTGCAAACAACTGCGTAGATTCTGAGCTCCTGCTGTAATTGGTCTGAGGAGTCTGCGGTATCCAGGAGGAGGGGCAGATTCCTTGCCTGGGGTGAGAGACAGGGAGATGCCCATGCCTGCAGAAGGGGCTAATCACGGATGAAAAAACCAAGGCTCACTCTGAACTTAGGTCGTACAGGTGGGGGTGGCAGAGGCAGGATTAGAACCCAGGTCTCCCTGACTGCAAAGCCCCTGCTCCTGACTGTTGAGCTGTATTCCCTCTGCTTCCTGAAGTCCCTTCATTTCTGAAGCTGTCACTGAGTGTGTGTGTGTGGGTCACATCCTTTCTGGCTCCCTCCTGTCAGAATCTATGGTCATTAGCCATAACAGCTCGGCAGAGTCCACATTAAGAGGAAGTTCATTTGCATTTTAACAACAACAACAAAAGTCAGCTCTCTAAGGGCAGAACAGAAACAAGAACTTTTAAGATGGCCTTGGTTACCAGAAATTTTCTAGCTCCTTGGCGTCATTTATTTTTCCAGACACGAGGCATAAGCAGTTGGCCCTACACTACTGCCAGCTGGAGCCCATTGCTCCCAGACAGGCCAGATCTGCAGGGAGAAGGTGGTCACGGTCTTTCCTGGGCAGCTCCTTTCTGGCATATGGTGTAAGTAAGTAGCACTCATTCACTTATTCACTCTTGAGTGTTTACTATGTGTTAGACCAAAATAAGCCCTGGTCCCAGCCTATAAGGAGTTGTTCCCTCCCGTGGAATGCTCCTCCATATGGCTAACACCTATTCACAGTTCACGATTCAGCCTTGAACTTCCAAACTTGTGGAGGCGCTAAGATTAGCACACAGAACTATGGTCCCTGACAGATGGGTAGGACTATTGTAGTTAGAGGGTCTCTAAGAGGAGGCGGACCTTGCTTCTGATTGATTTCTTGAGGAAAGGCAGGGCAACTACGCCAGTCCTTGAGTGAATACTAACTTACCAGCAGGTGAAGATGGGGAAATAGTAGAGGATGGGAAGTATGGGGAGTAAATCCCAGATGGAGGGAATGGGGGTGTTCCGATTTTGGTAATCAGAACCAACCCTCTTACAGATTACAATTATAAATTCTGAGCAGAATGTAAAAAACAACTAACTGAAGGCACTAGAAAGTGACAAAAGCAGGTAGAATCTAGAGGGGAGTCAACACTTATAAGAAGAGAATGGCCCTGGGCAAGGCTCCTGTTTTTACGACTGTTCATTCACCTAAAGGCAGCCCCGGCTGGAGCTGAGGGGTAGCTACAACTTGGCAAGAAACCCATAGTCTTACTGGTTAAAAATGAGAGGGCAGATCATAAAACTATCACAGCAGCTGGAACATGTGGAAAATCCTGGAGATGAGAAATCCCAAATTCTGCATGTAAATGCTACCCAAATCTCTGGCCCAAAGAGACCACAAGTAGCCTAAGACTGAAAACCAAACAAACAAAGCTGAACAGAACTTTAAGTTGCTGCCTACCACGGGGGAGAGAATTGAGAATTTGGGTTCAACAGGTACTATTCCAAAGGAACAAGCAGAGTCCATAGTCTTGATCACAATGTGTAGTATACAACTCAAAATTACTATACATATGAACTAAAAGCCGTATTTAAGAAAAAAAAGAATAAATGGAGACCAGCCCCGAGGTGACCCAGATGTTGAAAGTAGCAAGCATTTTTCGGCAGCTAATACAATTATGCTCAAACATATAAAGAAAACATGCTCACAATGAAGACACAGATTTTAATCTGTGCATCTCCGCAGAGAAACTATAAAGAAGCAAATATAAATTTAGAACTAAAAATACAATATCTGAAATTTTTAAATGCTTAACAGAAGACAGCAAATGACAGATGAAACAGTGAACTTGAAAACAGATCAATAGAAATTATCTGAAAGGATAATATGGGGACACCAGACAAAAAGAACAACTAGCTACCCACGTAGGCCACAACCTCCATTCCCTCTCAAAGGTCAGCACAGGTCATACAGTGTGTGAGTGTATTGATGGGAATGTGGTCATGAGTGTATGTGAGTAGACACGTGATGAATGGAGATACACGAGTGTGCATGCAACTGTGTATCTGCATGTGGAAGGTAGTAGGTGTAAGAGGCTTGTGTGGGTATGAGTGTGTGGTAGGGAGGGAGTCATTTCTCCTTTGAAGGTAAAGCCCAGATCAATGTATGCACACAGCCCTGGTGAGGCCAGGAGGCTAAGAGGCTGAGGTGACCAGGAGCCTCCATGGGGGAGGGGGACAGATTTCTGCCAGCAACCCTAGGCTCCCTGTCAGTGCCTCCTAGAGCAGTGCATGGCCAGGCCTAGAGGATCTGGCATGCAGCTAGCAGAGTGCCCCACCCAAATGGACCTGGGTGGGGTCATGTGCCCAGAGGGCCCTGGTCCGTCTTCAGGGACCTCTGCCAGTGCCTTGGCAGGCTCTGAATGCTGTATAATGGGCTTGGAAGAACACCGCGTTGGGAGTATCCTGGAAAAATGACAGCCTCTCTGGCCCTCAGCTTCTTATCTCTAAAATGGGGATAATCACAGCTTCCTTCAAGGACTCTTGGATCAAATGAGTTAGACTGCATGAAGGTACTCTGTGCAAACAAAATGAGGACTGACCAACTGACTGAGGGATTTCCAAAAGATGCTGTAGAAACTTGGTCCTGGGAACCTTTGTGCTTGTAATCTGTATTCACATCCCAATAAATGAGTGTTCCCAGAGCTTCAGGAAAGGCTGGCCCTCAAAGAGGTGGGTTCCAAACGAACCATGGAGTCTTGGCCACAGCATTCATTTTCTGTATTCCGTATCCTCTTATGAGGTATGCAGTAAATTATTCTTGCTGGAAACTTTTCCACAAGGATGTAAAGAGGGTATCAAGACAACACGAGCAGCAGGTTTGACTCTGAGACTCTCCTACCAGTACATGACCCCCACGATCCTCTCCTTCCCTCCTCGACTGTGCTGGGTGAGCCTCCTGGGCTCGATGGGCTCGATGCCCCTCCGAGGAGGCTGGACTGCATCCTGCTGTGGTTAGATCACCCCAAACCTGGCAATGCTTATTTATTCCTTTAATATTGCTGTACTTGCCAACTGTACTGCTTATGAAAAATGGCAGGCACTTCGTTTTATACAAAACAGGTGGAACCTTAACAAGGACAGATTTCATAGCTGCGTCCACATTTATCTCCTTCTGAATGTGGTATTAACCAGTGTTAACAGGGGCTCAGACACACAGTTCAGAATGATGGTGCGTTACACGCCTCCCTCTACACGAAAGCTCCCATTGGCCCAGCATATGCCCAAGGAAAGAGATGTTTCCTGAGGCACTTGTTGAAATCGTTTTTGCTACGTGCATTTATTATGAAATGTAATTTTGCATCCACATTCTGACAAGACACAGTAATAAAGTGTGCTGTGGAAATTTGCATGGTAATTTGCATGAATTGACTCAAGATTCTCTTCTCTGGAAGAGAGATCATGAAAAGGAATGTATTTGTGTCTTCTTTTAGCCTTGGCCAGGCCTTGGCCCGTGGCTGGGGAAGCATCCCCAAGTGGCAGAAAGCAGCTGGGCATGACAAGCCCTTGACAATGAAGCTGCTGTTTGTGCTCTGCACCACCAACCATCAGATGAGAGTATCGGTAAAGACATGCAAATAAGCATGCAAAATGAAGCTGGCAAAACTTACGGATTCAGACCAGCAAGTGGATGCTGTGGGGGAAGGAGACAGCAGCCTCTGGGAAACACGCTGGGCACGGTCTGGCCTTGCCAGCAGCTCAACCAAGTGCTGCGGAGGAGGGGCGGCTGACTGGGAGGCCACAGCGCAGGTACCAGGATTCTTTCAGACACCTCAGTCTCAAAGTCTACACAGTCCCTGTGGCCACTTTCCTCCCAATGGGGAGTGGCTTATGCCAGTCACCACCCAATACAAATATTTATCAATTGATCTTTTATTTCCTGACTGTGCTCTGAAACATCAACCAAACAATATGCACCTTACAACTTTAAACAAGGGGTGAAATGTCATCAAAATTAGTCAATCCTTCCAGAAGCCACACAGATGCCCAGGGATGTGTGGCCTGAAGCTCCCTGAGAGGTCTCCCACAGGCTCACAAATGGATGCAATGCATCAGTCCTCTCCTCATCTCTTAGGGAGAAAGATGTTCTGGGGGATGGACTTTTGAGGGCATCTAAGCGCTGTCTATGAGTAACCTATGAAGCGAATTAGGAAGGATTACTAAAACCTGGGTCAGAGTCGCACGATGGGGCCACTTCACTTATGAACGCTAGCAGGTGCTATTGGACTCCCCCAATACCAACTGGCAACCTCCTACTCCCTTGCCAGCCTGGAAGTAAAAGTGAAATGCTGCTTTCCCAGCCTCTCTAAAGGATAATGGTGATCATGTGACTCAGTTCTCGCCAATACGACATAAGCTGCAGTCTGCTGGAGGGGGAGGGGATTCTAGGGAAGCTCTTGCTATCTTTATCTGCCTTGAATGCAGAGGTGACCTATGGAGCCAGGCTGCATGAAGATAACCCACAGAACAAGAAGGCAGAATAGACTGACAGCAGGGGTCTGGGGCCTGCCTGATGGCATCATTGGGCAGCTGGGCCACCTCAAGTCCTACCGTGACTTCTCGCACCTGAAAAACCAAAGCCCTTCCTTGTTTAAGCCAGGTTAGTCAGGTTTCTCTACTATAGGCTGACTTCATACCTAATTTGCAATATGCTTGACAAAAGAGCGAGAGAAGCGCAGGGGAGAGGAGGGAGGGAAAGAAAAGATGTTACAGCAAGTCTGCCCTCAGACCAGTCCCAGGTAAACGTCCAAAAGGAGCACCTGGGTGACTGGTGGTGCCCAAGTGGGTGTCTGAGGGCAAGGTCATCTTGCCAAGCTGCCTGCCTGGCATTCAGGGGCATTTCACTATATAAGAGTGTCACCTCACATTTTGACCACAGAACCTAATGTTTGCAAAAGGTGGAACTCTACTGCATTAATATGATAAAATCATCATGTTGCTAGAGCTAACCAAAGATGGAGTCCAGTGTTCTGCCAGAAGTCTGGGGCCCTGGCAGCATCTGGCAGAGTGCCAGAGCTCTGCACAGGCAAGCATGGTTGGGAGGCCCACAGTTTCCCATGAAAACACTATGTTAGTAAGTTATTGTTAGCTTCACTTCATCATTACCAACTTAGTTTGTTGTGGAGTTGTTGGTTTGCTTCGCTCTCTATATAGAGCATGGTAATGCACATTTGTATCAACAGTATTTCTGGCCTATAATTTTCCATCATCCAGGCTTTAAGACCTCCATGAGCTATGGTTTAAATACAAATTAACCACATCCCTACTGCTAAAGTTTGAGGCCACTGGTCTAGGTGATGCAGGGGTTAAATGCCATCCAAATAATTTCCAGGTTAAAAAATGCAATACTAAGAAACTGGGATGCTGGCCCAGAATCTCTCAGCTAAGTGACAGAGGTGGGATTTGAACCCAGGCCTCTGCATGCAGCATTGTTTTGGAGGAGAAAAAAAGAGCTGATATAAGAGGATGTGCTGACTCTTTCTCCTCTGTGTGACCCCACTCTGACCACCTCGACAGGGGTGGAAGATTCTGCCCCTGTCTCTCCAGGTGCCGGGTGGTTACCTGGACACCACCTGGGGATACGTGGCATCTTGGATTCTATGGGGAAAGGCCCCTCCTCCTGGCCCTCCACCTGCTCTCTACAGTCTGACCCAGAAAACTCAGTAGCTCTTGGGACTTCAGGAATCCAGATCCTTCCAGCGTCTCCTGGGCCCACCCACATAACAGCCATTTTCAAACATCTTCACTTGACTGTTCCACTATCTCTTCCCACTCAACTTTTCATTTTGCTTTGTGTTGACGGCACCGATATTCTTCTGGGGTGTCTGGACAGAAACCCAGGGCCCACTCCTCTCCCTCTTCTGCACCCCATAGGCCTACTCTGTCCACTCGCCCCTCCCACTGTCCTGTGTCTAGGCCCAGGCTTAGCCCAGGCCCCTCACTCACATCCCACGCAGCCCTGCATGACTACTCAGTGACGTTCCTCCCTCCCATGCTCCGCCCTTCCACTCACAGAGCTGCATCCAAGTCTGCGGGCCCTGCTACAACTGCCGTCCCTGCCCTGGCCGGGACCCACAGGCCTGTCTCCTGCAAACTCTGGGGTCTTTGATCCCATCGGTGCCCACCGTAGGAACCACAATAGCTCTCTCCATTCCCTGCCCCAGAAGCCCAAGCCCCGCTGAGTTCCTAGGGCCTCCACAGCCTCATCAACTAGGCCCACTTACCCACTGGGACAGCAGGCACAGACCCTGGAACCCACAGTACTTTTAGAGGCCCAGAAAAATGTGTTTTGTTTTGTTTTGTTTTGTTTGCGGTACGCGGGCCTCTCACTGTTGTGGCCTCTCCCGTTGCGGAGCACAGGCTCCAGACGCGCAGGCTCAGCGGCCACGGCTCACGGGCCCAGCCGCTCCGTGGCACGTGGGATCCTCCCTGACCGGGGCACGCACCCGTGTCCCCTGCATCGGCAGGCTGACCCCCAACCACTGCGCCACCAGGGAAGCCCTGTGTTTTTTTTTTTAACTTTTTAACTTTTAATTTCTTTTAAAATCAAAAGAAAAAATGAATATAATAATAATGACATATAATAATGAATCCAGCCTGTATTGTCTTCATCTTTAGAATACAGTTATAAAATATAATTTACATACATTATATATATTTGTGTGTATATATATATATATAGCTTTTTAATGAAGGAAGGAGCAAAGTGCCCTGGAAGGCAAAAGTGCCTAAGGCCGTGAAAGTCAAAAGGCAGCTCAGCCAGTAGCCCGTCCACAGGCCCGCTAGGACCCTCCACTCCAAAAGGGCACAGCCCGCCCCGGCACCGCCCCCCACGCATGCACAGCACTGGATCATTGCACCTGGGGCCCCCACCAAGGCTTCTCCTTCAGCATACTAATCCTCCCTCCCACACAGTGGCATCAGATCCTCCCTGCCCCTTCCCACTCAGCTCCCACCCTCTCCTCCAGGAAGTCTTCCACACCCACTAGAACAGCCACTGATCCCTGCCTTGTCTGAAGCTCCACGCCCCCAAGGACCACAACACTCTTGATGAGCTTCACGCATTAATGTAGGATGAGAGAATGGGAGGATGAGCAGGGAAGTACCTGGACAGCAGTGTTGGTTACGACGTGAGCCTCAGCCCCATGTCAGCACTCCAGCCGCAGACCATGCTCCCCGGGGAGGGGTAGGGCGGCCACGTGAGGCCCACCCCCTCACCTCTACCCGCCCACCGCCCAGGATCTGTCCTTGCAGAGCTGCAGCCTGGCCACCCCACCACCGGACCTTGCCCTCAGAGCTGGGTGCCCAGCACAGTACGATGTGCACACACACCCTGGCAAATGGGACAGATGCTGCACCATGCACCCCGTAGGCCAAGGGCCAGCTGCCTTGCCCGGTGCCCTTGCAGCACGCCATGTGGCTCCTCTGAACCTCCTGCCTCTTGCTGACCAAGTGCTCCATGCCGTGGCCACAAAAGCCATCTCCCCTGGACCCTGCGTGCCGACCCATCCACTCGTCTGACTGGCTGCACCTCCTCTTCAAGGTGGAGCCCCGGGCACCTCCCCACCTATCAGAGGGAACCCTGGCTCCTGGTCTGTCTTGGCTGCTGTGGGCTCTGTGTGGGCTCACTCATCTCCTCACAGTGACCCCCTGATAGAAAGGTGCTCAGTGCCATCAGCAACCTACCGCCAAGTCCCCAGGCCTTTCCTTTTCCCTGGCCCCGGCAGGGGAGGGGATCAGAGAGCAGCGCCCATGAGTGTGAGGCTGGGTGTCCAAGGAGGACATTCAGGCTTGACCCATCCCCAGGTCCTTCTTCCTCACTGTGGCCCACTTCAGGCCCACCAGTGAAGGCGATGTGGAGACACTTTAGGTGTGGGGCTTGGCTGCCCAAGCCTGGCAGCCTCCAGACCACCTTCCTGAGTCTGGTTGGACAAGCATTAGCAGAACTTGCTGCCCCAGAAAGAGAGACTTCAAAGCGTCCAGCCCCACGCGGACGACCCCTCACATACCAAGGTCATCACAAACGCCCCCTCCCTGAGCACCTGGGATGTGCTACTGTGAGACCCAGCGGGAGCTCGGCTCCCCTGAAAGGCCACCCGTGCTGCAGGGGTGAATTGTCGGGGTGGGGCAGGCGCTGGTTTGGGGGCTGCTGAGCAGCCAGATGGGCAGCTCCATGGCGTCAATGACCAGGCCCCAGTGAACCTATTTACTTTATTAAATCAACTTACAAATGTTACATAAAGAAACATCTGATCATTCTGAAAAGCCCTGTAAGAACAAAAAGACTTGCTGCCAGATAGGCTCCTGGGGAAATGGCTTCCCCGGGTCAGATGCTGGGCCAGTAGCACGTGAAGCACCAGAGGGGCCTGGAGCCTGGAGGGGTCCCCAATGGGATCAGACTGGGAGGTGCTGGGACACTGTGTAGTGGGTTGAAGAGTGTCCTCTTCCCAAATTCTGTCCATCTGGAATCTCAGAATGTGACCTTATTTGGAAAGAGGGTCTTTGTGAATGTAATTAGTTAAGGGTTTCAGGATGAAAAATCATCCACGATTTAGGGTGGGCCCTAAATCCAATGACTGGAAGTGGTAGGAAGGATTCTCTCCCAGGCCTTTGGAGAGAGCGTGGCTCTGCTGATTCCAGACTTCTAACCTCTGGAATTGTGAGAGAATAAACTGTTGTTTTCAGCCACTTGGTTTGTGGCAATTTGCTATAGCAGTCCCAGGAAACTAATACACAGCTAGCAGGGAGAGAGGAAAGCCCCCAGATCACTGAGGGACTAACAGCAACTCAGGCAGTCCCTCGGCCTGTGAGGGCACAGTGGACACAGCCATGCTGTCCCCTTCCCAGAGGCACCGTGGGACCCAAGGAGTGCTCCAGTGCAGTCCTCCAGAGACACTCCCAGGAGCACCTAGGTAAGCCCCAGCGGGCCGGGACCCACTGGCTGCTTTCCTAACTTGTGCTGGGTGGGAGGTCTAGGGACAGGTCGGGGGCTCCAGCCTTGGTTATCAGTTCATCTCAGGTCACCTCTGAGATTTAAAAATGCTAATGCCTGACCCAGCCTGTGCATCTCCAGTCATCCCCCCAGTAGGTACTGCTAACGTGCAGCCAAGATGGGGGACCCATGAGAAACCCCAGGAAGAGGGCTGCTCCCAGATTCCCCCCTCTCACCCACAGCCACCACCTGGGGGGCTGAAACCTCCCATTCTGGTTCTAGTGCAGGTTTCAAACAGGTGGACCAAGGGCCAGGCCCACAGGTGGGTTTCACTGGCCACCGGGAGGGGAAAGGGAGTCTGGCCCACAGAGAGGGCCATATCTCATCATGGCGCAGGTACCAGGGGTTTCTTCTTAGTACATTTTGAAAGACATTTTTTAGTTGGGATTTTATATAAGAGCATTGTTGCAGACATGAATCTCACCAGGCTGTAAGTCTTGACTTTTTGCTTCTTTAAGTGAGTGGATTTAGATGGGGTGACAGGTGGGTGGTGAGAGGCTGGGGAATGCACATGTCAAGAGGAGAACAAGGTACACGTGTGTGCAGGGGAAATGCCAGGCAGGAGGCGGCAGGAGACCCGCTCCCAAGGCCACAGGTCAACAAGGCAGCATCTCCCCTGGGCCTGCCAGGCGGACAGGACCCTGGAGAGGTCTGGCGGGGAACCGCGCTCTGCGTGCCCAGGTCCTCATGCCAGCTCCTTGGGGCCTCGGGCATGTTCAGTCCCAGACAGAGGGAGGACTCGCTGCCACCCAGGATGAGGTTGAACCCTCTCTACCCTCCATGCCTGGCTCAGGGCAGGGCCAGATTCTGTGGCCAGGTCATTTTCTCCCACTTCTCTGCAAACAGAGTAAGCACTTGACAAACAACCGTTGTCAGAATAAGTGAATAGGGGAGGGGGCGGGAGACAGAGCCAGAGACACACATAAGGATGGGAGGGGTGGAGCGGTGGAGCGGTGGAGCTGCCCTGGGAACTTTCTGGGCACCTCAGCCAATCAAGGCGGGGACAGGGGCGCTCTGCTGGGCTGTACTGGTTGGTACACAGGGTATTTGTGGGCAGTGCTGGGGAGTGGTCAGCGTAGGGGGGCACAACTGGGAACATCCCCCGGGGCCCTCGGGCATCTTGTCTACTTCCCAAGTGCCTCTGCCACCATGTTAAGAAAAAGTAACATTTCCCCCTCTCCATCTCCAGAGAATTCATGAAAATGGGCCTGTGTGCGCACACAACTGGAGCCCCAGCCTCCCAGCCTAACTACCATCTTAGAGGGTATTGGGAGAGAAATTCTACCTGCAGCCAAAAAGCAAGTCAGAAGAGCCTACAGTGGGGAGGGACTTGGGCTTTCTTCACTTTTTGCCAGGACGCTGGACATCGACACTGGGCCACTGTGGCCGCTCAGTCAGATGGAGTCTAAAAACCAAGGCAGACAGGGCCTCTTGAAGCCACTGTGGTGGATTCTGACACCAGCTGACACCAGCTGTGGGCAGGCCCTGCTCTGGACCCATGAATGCAGAGGTGGATCTGAGGGGTCCTGGCCTCGGCCAAGCTGAGAGCCCGTCCAGCAGCCAGAGCAGTAGGAGTTCCTGTAGGGCTGGGAGGGCAAAGGAGCCCCAAGGACAGTGTGCTAGGGAAGATGGAGCCGTGGAGGGGTGCAGAGCATGAGGAGGGTCCTGACCACAGACAAACATGTGCTCTGAGCCTTGATGAGTCAGAGGAATTTTCCACAGCAGAGGAGAGAAGAGGGAAGGGCATTCCAGCAGAGGTGACACCATGAGCCAAGGCATGGAAGTGGGACAATGTCACTGAGCGGGGAGCAGCAAGCAGGGAGGCCCGCTGGACCACGGGATATGGGACAAGCAGTGGGCCACAGGAGGTGACACTGGAGACTCAAACGACATGGGGAGGAGTTGAGGCTTTGATCCACACCAGTGAAGACCACTGCAAAGGCTCTGAGGCCATCTCTACTGCCCACCACTGCCAAGAACACCAGCCAGCCAAGGGCATCACTTATTATCAATGGGACATCAACAAGACGTATTATAAGTAACTT
Organism: Grampus griseus; assembly: GCF_964374135.1. Lineage (NCBI taxonomy): Eukaryota > Metazoa > Chordata > Mammalia > Artiodactyla > Delphinidae > Grampus > Grampus griseus. Next base: position 32,629,511 of record NC_138998.1, on the reverse strand, counting down.
AATATTTGAAAAATCAAATAATCAAAACAATATCTGTGAGATCATTCACTGACACACACACACATGAATATACACACAAATATGCAAATACCAAGTCAGACTTGAGAACTGAAGTTAGAGCTGTGATTCGGATGCAAAGCGACGCAGTAGGACTCCCCTTACAGGGAGGAGAGGGCTCTGCAAACCTGCCGTGGTACAGAGCCTGGCCTGTACCAAGCAAGACAAAGTGTGGCTGAGATAATCATCCCAGAGCAGATGTCCAAGGCTGTGTACGGCACTCGGGGCCCCATGTCCTTACCCTTCAGTCAATTCTTACCAAGTCCGCTAGTTATCTGGTATTTCAGATGACAGCAGAGGAAAAGTAGGGATTTAGAGGGAGGCAGAGAAAGGAGCTGTGTATGAGGCAAAGATGCTGGCTGGTCCAGAGTGAGACAGACAGACTAAAGAGTAGACACAGAACCGTAATCTGCAGTGGGCTGTGCTCTGCATGCTCTGTAGGTCCCAGGATGTGGGAGACCTCTTAGCACAGCAGTCCCCAGTGTGTTCTATAAACATTTATCCTTTGAGGACTCGATTACGAAAGGATTCCATGACCAAATACATCTGGGAGATCCTGCACACTACATCTCCCTTTCAGCAAATCAAAACCATACACTGATGTAGTAAAAGGCCCTGAGAAGTCCTGCAGTAGAAAAGTAGATTTACTTTCGTTCACCAGTGTTCCCTAAGCCCCGAACCCTTCTCCCTGCCTTTTTTCCCTCAAATAACACCTACTAACATCCCTTGGAACTACTATCTCACAGAACCCACCGGCTTAGAAAATTGAATTATTATTTGTGTCTGTCTTAAGGAAGAAAACAATATATTTTTTCTTAAAAATAGTTGAAATGATTAAGTCTGGTGCCTTGTGATAACAGCTTTAGTTGCAGGGGAAATTCACTTCATTTGCTCATCAGCGGTGACAGGAAAGTGAAATGTTACTGACCTTCAAGAGCTCAGCCTTAGGCTACGTGAAGCCTCCTCTGGTTGATTCCAGACCACCCTTGAGAGCCAGGAGCACACAGGTCACTCTATCCAGCCTCCTGCCCATGTAGAGCAGTGCAGGCCCATCACACCAGCCTCTCCAGGGAAAGAAGTGTCCCAGCAACTGTGTGTGTGTGTGTGTGGGTGTGTGTGCGTGTGCGTGTGTGCGTGGGCGTCTGTGCGCGTGTATGTGTGGGCGTGTGTGTGTATGTGGGCGTGTGTGCGTGTGTATGCGTGTGTGTGCGTGTGTCTGTGTGTACGCACTCACGAAGGTCCAGCACACAGCCACGCTGGAGGAGCAAGTTCTCCTACTGCTCTTTCACGTCCCTCATTTTGCTTCTTGCCCATCCTCCTCCACATGGTGATGCCCCCGAGAAACCAAACACTGTCATAGTTTAGACCTGCCATGGGGGGCAAGAGAACACAGACTGAAAGGTGTCCTTTCTCTACTGGAAACATTTCCCTTATTGAGGTTTGCATCTTCAGAAGGGCCCAGGGTCTTTACCGGGCTGGGACCAGTGTGCAGATGGGAAGCTCCTCCAAGGCAAGATGGATGCCCTAGGTCCCAGGAATGCCCCACTCTCATCCTAGCATCAGCAACCCTGGGAGGGAGGCTGGCATGGTGTCCAGGTGGCTGTCAAGGCTGCAAACACTGCGGGGCTTGGTGGGGGGAAGGGACCCAGGAACTCACCTGGTACGTGTTGTCGAAGCTGTCATACATGAACCGCGTGATCAGAGACGTCTTCCCGACTGTAAAACAACAAGAAGAGAGGGGTTTAGCCGTGATCCGAGCTAGGCTCCTCTAAACACATTTCATGTGACAAAAACAGATAATGAAACAAAAAAGCCCAGAGGAAAAGATGAGATGCAGAAACAGAAGTGGGAGGTGGGACCCCCAGAGAGGGACATTGAGGTGAGGCAGCCGAGCCTACACTGGGTGGGCTGCAGTGGCGTTCCTGCCAGGCACCAAGGAGGAGGCCTCCCCCTGTGAACTCTTACCACCCAAATCCAAGTCTTCCTTGACCCATAAGAGCCCAACTGATGCAAGAGCCATACCTGAAGAATCAGAGCAAGTGTGTGCGTTACAAGATGCTTCTGTCACATGGGCCCACGCTCACCTGGAAATACTGCCTTGCCCTTGGTCACAGGCTAGGATGGGGACATCCTCCTTTATTTCAGCCTGGGCACTGATGAGGAACGTGGCTTTCCAAGGAACCAGAGGGCAGGGGAAGTAAATGACTCCCCAGCGTCTCTCTTGGGCAGGACTATTTTTCATAACGTGTGCCTGACTGTCCAGCTCCTCGCAGGATGTTTAGCATCCCCGGACCTTGCTGGGTAAATGCCTTCAGGATCCCCCGTCACCGTGACAAGCCTGAACTCCCCTGCACATTTGCAAATGCCCTCTAAGGGGCAGTAACACCTCCAACGGAGAACCACTGGTATGGCTAAAAGAACCAGGAAGTCTCTTGGGAATCCCATAAATGCTGCTAATTTCCCAAATTGCAGGGTTTGGCTTCTGACCTAACCCTGTGCAGGTCCCCTGAGGCCTGGCTGTGGCGGAAATGCCTGCTGCAGCATTTGTGAGCATCTGGGTGGGAAGGAAGGGCGATAGGAATATTTGTTAGGTCAGGCCCAGCAAGGAGTGCTACTCCGTCCCACCGAGTCTCTGCCATGGCCCTGGGAGGCTCAGAGGGGGACCGGACCAGCTGAGCTTGGCTCAGAGCTCTTTGTGCTCCGGGCTGCTGAAGACAGATAACTCTGGCAGGGAACGCAAGAGAGCCAGCGCCCAAGAGCTCTCATTCCACCTCTCCCCAATTCTTGGACGGGATGTCCACAGGCTGGGCCTGGAAGGGTGGCTGGTCACTGCCTGGACGGAGCAGGGCAACCCAATGGGGTTCCTCTGGGAAAGGTCCTTTTCCAGTTCGGAAGCCTCAGTAGTGCACCAGGTGAGTGCAGTCCTCTCCCAACAGCCAGCACTTGTAAGGGAAGGGCAATTGTCTTCCACAGGGAGAAGACACACTGCTCGGTTCCAGGCCTCCCAGACCTCACCCTTCGCGTCTTTTCATTGGGCTGTTCCTGATTTGTATCTTTCATAGTAAAACTGTAATTGTAAGTAGAGTGCTTTCCTGAGTTCTGTGAGTTATTCTGGTGAATTATGGAACCTGAGGAGGGTCGTGGGCACCCCCAGATTTGCAGTCAGCTGGTCAGAAGTGCGACTGCTCCTGGGGACCCCACTTACAGCTTGCGTCTGAGGTGGGTGGCAATCTAGCTGGGGACTGTGCCCTTAAACCTGGGCAGCCTGACACCAGCTCAGAGTGGGTAGCGCCAGGACTGAATTGCAGTACACCCGCTGGTGTCAGAATAGCCTCGTTTCTCTTCTCAGTATCTCTGGGGTGAGCAGTAATACACCCAGGATCTCTTGTAAGTTTACCTGGAAACTGCCCTTTGAGCTTCTAATAAAAGTTAAATCTGTAAAGTACTTTCCAATTGCTTTAAATCTCCACTCAAACTCACACAAAGGTGAGAAGTCGGGGCTTCCCACACCTGGAGGATCAGCTCTGAGGCTCTGAGGCCACAGAAAGGCCTGGCTGGGAACTGCTGAGGGGGGACCGACCACAGAGTGAAAAGTGGAGCAACCCGAGCCAGCAGGAGGAGGACGAAATCAGGGAGCGCACGGCATCCTCCTTTTCCAAGAGACAATGGAAAGTTCCTTCCTCCTCGGGAAGAGAGGTACTGCAGGGCCCACTGGTAGCTCCCCTCTGTGGTGACACACAGCACCTCACACCTTGGCAAAAGGGACACGGTCCTCTTCTCCAGCGGGCTCTCCCCTGGGGCAGCTGAGCAGGCAGGGAGGAGAGACAGCAGAATCCCCAAAAGCCACTAAAGGAACAGGAGGTTCACGGAGGAGCTGAGAGATCAGAAAGCCCTGCAAGGCTTCTCTGCCAAGTTCCCCTTCTTGGGGCGCCAGCCACTGCCAGTGGCTTCACAGTGGCTTGCAGGGCGACTGCTAGGTGGGAGGAGAAAATGCCAAAGGAACAAGTAGTGTCCCGGGACTGTGCAGGAGGAACTTTTAGGTGTGGGGTCCTGGCCAGTGCCAATATTTTCTGAGCTTTCTCACAGTCACCGTAACAGGCAACACCTGAACCCTGTATTTACGGAGCGCGTCAGGCACACCCCAAGACTGTGCCAGGCACAGATTTACACGACAGCAGTAAACAGAGGAGACGGGACACCCGCCTACCTGAAGCTTGCAGGACTTCTGTGTTTGCAGCTATGCTGTACTAAGCCCTTAAGACCACCCTGGTTAGTCCCCAACCCTGAAGCAGGTACTCATGCACCCCCATTTTATACAAGGGGAAACGAGCTGACAGCTCCTTGCCTAGGGCCAGAGCCGAGCAGCGCCAGGATAAGGTGGTCGGACCAGGGACTGAGCTCCTATCCCTGACGCTCCTCAGCGTCTTTGGGTCATGCTGGGTTTCAGGATTCTGCTGGGTCATTATTGCCACCACTGTAGATGTCACGGAGCTCCGGGAATAGCCTTGCCAAGTCAAGGCACCTTTTTCTTGGGATGGGCTGGAGGCAGGGCCTCTCCCTACTCAGGCAGTGCTTGACCCAACCTGCAAGGCCAGAAACTGGGAATTCAGGCACGGGTTGGGCAAACGGAGGGCTCAGCAAAGCAAGGATGGGTGGGTTAGGACACCTGGGGCCCAGCACACCAACTGAGGCCTGGACTGAATGACAGCCTCGTTATCAAAAGGGGATGATTTCTTCCCACTCTTCTAGGTGGTTTTTCTCATTTCTCAGAGCAGAAGCCCTCCTCTTCCTTACCTCAGAGCTTCCCCAAGACCACCCATATTCTTTCCATGGCTGCCAGGACAACATGGCTCAGACCCTGTCTGAACCTGTCAGCTTGGCCTCCCTGCTTAGAGGCCTCTAACGGCTCACCCTCCCCGCGGCCTCAGTGTGCACCCTTTACTGCAGGCAGGTGTGCATCAGCACCACGGCTGGTGTGTCCTGCCCCGGCCCCAGCTTGAGCCAGGCCTCCACCCTGACCCATGGCCCCAGGGCTCCAGGGTGGGGCTCACCAGCCTGCAGGGGACCAACCAGCCCTCAGAGCAGAGCCCAGGCAACACTATGCAGCACCAACAGCAGGAAAGGTGCCTCCATGCTTTGTCCCTAGGGCCCTGAGGCGGAGCTTTACAAAGGAGCCCCTCGCCCACTGCTGCCCTGGCATCACATAAAGGAGCTGGCTGCGTAAAGGGGCCGCCCCACGCACTTCCTGACCCCACACCCCACCCTCAACAACTGCTCTGGGTGGAAGGTGCTGGAACCTGGGTATGAAGAGCCTGCACAGCCCACCTACCTGGCCACTCTCGTCTCACCGCAAAGAGCAGCGCGACAGCTGGAGCCGTCAGCTGACAGGGCACCACCACTGGGCCAGCCAAGGGGAGGTCCAAGAGGACAGCGCATTCAAGCAGCTCAGACAGGGCTGGGTGGGGGGGGGGGGGAGACCCTCCCCCTGAGGTCCCCTGCCCTCCTGAGGCCCCTTGCAGCCTGTGGGAGGGCCGCCTCCCACACAGCCCTGTCCTCAAGGTCATACTGTCCCACTGCCCTTCTAACAACTGCTCTCCGACACCACTGCAGCAACGTGGAGCTCCTTCCCAGGGCAGAGATTCAGCTCTATTGGAAGGATTTTATTAAAAATAAGCAGGCAATCATTATTGAGCTTTTCTCTCTCTGCTCACGGCTCAGCAATATGCTTATCATCTTCTGGTGGTTTAATCCCACATGATTAAGCAGGGAGACATTTTCCCTCTTTCACCCAAATGAGGGTGAGAAAATGCATTCCTGAGCACTTATTAGGAGCCTCTAGAAAGAAGGAATGGAAACGCTAACTCTTACTGGGATTCTGCTCAGCGCCAGACAAGAAATTCTTAGGTTTCCTCATTAATCCTCATCATGATCCAGTGAGGTGGTTCGTATCCCCAAGGTCACATGGCTGGGAAGCAGTGGAGCTGACATATAAAACCAGATATGATGCCAAAGACCTCACCTCATGAATGACATTGCGCTGGTTTATGGGAAGGTCTGACCAGCAGCAAAGCGGAGATCACAAAGGGCGGGGGCCCAGGGGGCTGGGCATCAGGAAGGCTGCAAGGGCAGCTGTTGAACTGTGGGAAGCGGGGGTTAGAGGAGACCAGGTATTTCGGGCGGAGGGAACAGCGGGAGCAAATGCACACAGGCAGGAAGATAAAAAGCTTGTGCAAAGAGATGGGAGGCAACAAGGTCAAGGTCATTTCCCCTGTCCTTTGGCTCAGGGAAAATGGGGCCAGACCAGGTGTGTAAGGAGAGGGGTAAACGACAAGCACTGTTCAAGGAAGCTACGTGTGGCCGCTGAGTTGATTTAAACCAAAATCCATCTATGGGGCCAGTTGTAGAGGAAGGGAAGGGACGGACCGATAGAGGCAAGCCCGGTGGGCCAGGGGCTAGATGGTCAGGCCATGTGGCCACACCAAAGAGCACGATTCTCTCCTAGGGGCGGCAGGAGCTCCCGAAGGGTCTTAAGCAGAGAGGTGGTGGGAAAGCTGTGGCAGCTCATAATGGCCACGATGGCTCACAAAATATGCCCCATACCACGTGCTCTTCTTACAATGTACCACAGACACTCTATCCAGAGGTAAATCTGTGGGCCCGTGACTGTGGCAGAAATGGCACCGTGTGTGACTCAAGGCGAGGTTAGAAAAGGCAGCACAGCTTCAGTCTGGAATGCTCCAGCTCCCTCACACTCTGAAAGCTAGCCCTTCAACCCAGCCGCCATGCTGTGAGGAAGCCCAAGGCAGCCTACACGTGGGAGAACCTCCACGGAGGCCTCCAGCCAGCAGCCAACAGCCAGAAGACCTGTGGGTGGGCGAGCCTTCAGATGACTCAAGTCCAGCCTTGGAGCCATCAAAGTGGAACAGAGGCACCCTTTCCCCGCTAGGACCTGCCCAAATTATAGATTCCTGAGCAAAGTAAATATTTTCATCCTCTTGAGCCACTAAGTTTGGGGTGGTTTGTTATAGAGTATTAGGTAATCAGAGCAACAGTTCTGTGCTTTAGGAAGAAAACTTACACTTCTAAGGGGGGAAGGGCCTATAGGGGCCAGATTGGAGGCAGGAATCCAGCGAGGGAAGGCGGATCTCAGTTAAAGCAAAGGCAGTGGCGCTGGGGAGAAGTGGAGAGCAGAGGAGAGTGACAGGACCTAGTAACTGGTCAGACTCAGAGGAGAGCCCAGGACGCCTCCCTGACACCTGGCTTTGTGACTAGCACACGATGGGTCCATTCCTTAAGCCCAAGCGAACTGGACAAGAAGCAAACACCAGGTCATCACTCTGGATTCAGGTCACCCATAAAAGCTTTCTTTAAAATTGTCAGACCAAAGCACAGATACCAGCACTACATTCCAAAAAAAATCATTACATAATGATGGGTAATAATCATGCAACCTCATGAGCTGAGGATCTAAGCTTATTTTCCATTATTGATGTCACCACGGAACAGTCCTTTCCTTACCCACATCTAAGCTTCGGGCCCAGAGGTCTTGCAAACCCGTGGGCTGTCCCGATGAGCTCGGTTCCACACACCCTGGAAGTTCAACCAGTGCAAGGTGGCCCTTCATAGCCAGCTAGCAGCACCCACCTGGACCTCACCCATGGGGGCCACTCACTCCACCAGCCTCCCATGGGCTCCAGTCCCCATCTCAGTGGCAGGTCCCAGGTAAATAGATTTTTGTACATTCAGGTGGCTTCTAGGTAGCCGCAGAGGACGTGAGGCCTCTCTGTTCATTCAACAAACACCCAGTGGGGGCTTACTCTGTGCCAGGCCCAGGCTAGGCCCAGAATTCATAGTGAGAAGCAGATGTCCTTCTGCCCTACAGCAGCCCTCACCCAGTGGCAGAGCCAGATTCAGGTGCAAACACCTAAGATGTGAGGCAACTTGAGAGGGGGTACCAAGAGGCCAACAAAAAGGTAAGGCCACTCTCTGCTGGGGAATTGCAGAAGCATCCTGCAGGCGGTGGCATTTGGGCTGGGTCTTGACTGGTGAAGACAAGGCATCAGGGGGACAGCATTCCCAGGAGAGGGACCAGAGGGGTCTGGTGATGTGAGGCTGAGGTGTCCTCTGCATACAGCTGTCCCTTACCCTAATCTCACCATGGCTGCCACGTGAAGCCAGACTCCCAGGGCTTTGGGGTCAGTGCCTATGAGAGTTCCCGGGCATGGCTGGGGCCCGGGCCACAGGCTGACAGCTGAGTGGGCTGTGAGCACCCAGACTCCCACTCCGACACTGTCTTGCTCCAGGAAGGACCCCTCTCCGCCCTGTCACCTCCACTGCGGGTGAGGGTGGAGGTGGAAAGACTGCCGTGAGGGCCAGAAATGGGGCAATATGTGAGGCAGAGTGCAAGAAGTTCGCTGGAGACTTGGTAGAGGGTCTGCCAAGACCCGGCAGTGTGTGCCCCACCCCTGGGGTCCCCCCCCCACCGAGCCACACCCGAACCTTGCCCCACCATCTGTGCCCAGCTGCTCACTCACGTTTGCCGCCCACACCAGCGCAGGGGCGCTGCTGGATGGTCAGTGGGGTCTCCCCTGGTCCTCCTCGGGGTCACAGAGCTGGGCCCAGGGTGGCAGGCAGGAAAGATGTGGCAGACCTCACTGCCATCTCTAGGCTGCCCTGGCGGGCTGCCCACCTCTCAGACACTTGTGTTTTTAGGAAAGCAGTCCCCATGCCACGGAAAGGGTCTCTGCATTCTTGGCCCATAGCCCCATCAGCCTGCCCAGGTCAGAGAAGGTCCGAAGCTGTCACAAGGTGGCCCTCAGGGCTGAAAAGGCAAATCTGCTTCCCCAGGGCTCAGACCAGCAACCCATTCCTACGATGGGCCCAGCTAACTCAGGTGTCCCATCAGCTCAGTTTCCAGAACACAGATGGGAAATGCTGGGGAGTGCTGGGAAGGAGGCCAGTCCCTTCCTGGTCCAGTGTCCCTGCCCTGCAGGAGCCTGGGGAGATGGCTCCACCAGTCCCATGCACCTCCCTGCCTACAAAGTCCCCCATTCCTGGCCTGACCATGAGGTGCACAGCCCCCAGGCCCTGTGGTGATAAGACGAACAGCTGGAGACACCAGCTTCATCTGTCTGATCCTTGTTTCCTTTTGTTCTATTTTCACAAACCAGAAAACCCAGCCCTGCCCTCCTGCAAGGTGGAGAAGCGTGGGGGGCTGGGCACCGGGGTCCTGCTGCACACCCCACCCTGCCACCTCACGCTCAGAAGAGCTGCTGCAGAACAGAGCTCTGCCAGCTCCTACCTGAGCCCTGAGGGGCTGTCTGGCTCACCATAGGCTAAATGAGGAAACACGTGAAAATCCCATTTCAAACCATCCCCCCAAAGACTCAGGCGGTAATTAAGAAATATGTAAAGCTCTTAATTGGACACTTTAATTAAGTGTGTTAATTCCCTCTGCCGGAGGATGCTCAGTCACCTGGGCCTCACCCGGGGACCCAGGGAAGACAGAACCGAGGAGGGAGGAGGGGGGAGAAGCGGAAGGAGTGGTCGCAGGACAGTGGTAGGGGCTGGTCTGGCCCAGGCCCTTTCTCCTACTCCAGCTGGGAGCCTGGTCCATCCCCGATGCTCTCGCTTCCCCACTGTCCTCCAACTGTCCGCATCTGCTCTGTCTGAGCCCAGTGATGCCAGGAAAGCCTGCCCTGGGTCAGTCGCTGTGGGGTGTCATCCACTCCCTTCCCCCACCAACATATTATCTCACCTCTGCCGCTCACTGAGCTAAGAGGTCATTATTCCAATGAGGTCAGGCTAGATGGTCTTTAAGGGCTGCTTCCAGTCTGAGGCGAGTGACAATGCTTACCAAGACTGAAATGCAGCTGGATAAAAGGACCAAGGGAGGGGCTCATTTCCAGCTGTGGGCGGAGTCCCTTTGACCCTTGGGTCTCACTAACCTTCAAACATTTCATCCCATTCCCACTCCCACCCCCACAGGCCTAGAGCCCTGAGAGCCCAAGAAGGGTCTGTGCTCCGCTGTCTGCTCTGGTGAGAGGGCGGAGGGGCACAGAGGCGAGGGAGGGTGCACCAGGCTGTGCGTTGGCATGACTGCTGTGCACAGGAGAGCTCACACTCATCTGATAGCCTGGGTTAACCCTCTCCTTCTTTCCCCCACAAAAGGATCACTGGTGACTATATTAATTAAAATAATATCCAGATACAGTAGCTACCTATCAATAACAATAGTGGATAGCTGCCCAATTCCTCTGAATGCCCCTACTGTGTTGGGGAGGTCTAAAGCCATCCTCCCCAATGCAAGAGCCTCCCTTGCAGCTCTGTTGTAGGCATCCTACCTAGAATTCTCCCATCAGATGCTCACGTGAGACTCACCAGAAATGACCGACATGAATCTAGTGAGGTGTGGGATGTCCCTGGATTCTGATGTGGGTTTCAACACCAGCCTTTGACAGTACCCAGCAGAGGGACTGCATCTACCCCTGGACCAGTGCTGGTGTGAGTCAGGCTGCTGCTCCAAGCCTGGTTCTCTGACTCTGACCCTCCCAGAGACTCTGTGCTCCCCAGTCATTGCTCTGATACACTGCTTGAATCGGCTGGAGAGTGAGAGTAGACTTCTCTTATTTGCAACTAAGAATTTTAAGAGGGATATAAGGGAAAGGATAAATAAGCTAAAAAGAGAAGGCTGGGGCAAAAAGTTTGTTCACAGACATACATCTTAAAATATATTACCCGATCATTAAAGTCAGACTAAGAAACTGCCTGAGCTCTCTGGAGGTCAGAGCAAAAAAAAAAAAAAAAAAAAAAAGCTAACGTGATCAACTGTACAATTCTCAGTATTCATAAGACAAGACCAAACTAGTTGTTAATGATGAGCTTGTAATAAGAGCTGGATAGCAGAAAGTTCTTGCCAAGACTCCAGAGTGCAGAAATCATGCAGCAAATTTACATTTATATAATTAATTTTATGAATATCACAGATGAAAATCAAGAATACTAACTAGGGTTTCCCTTGTGGTGCAGTGGCTGAGAGTTCGCCTGCCGATGCAGGGGACACGGGTTCGTGCCCCAGTCTGGGAAGATCCCACATGCCACGAAGCGGCTGGGCCCATGAGCCATGGCCGCTGAGCCTGCATGTCCGGAGCCTGTGCTCCACAACGGGAGAGGCCACAGCAATGAAAGGCCCACGTACCACAAAAAAAAAAAAAAAAAAGAATACTAACTAGACAACACTCCTGTCCAAGCCAATGTTCTCACTCATGGGCCCAGACCAGTGTCCCCTACAAATAAATGATTAAATGAAAAAACAAAGACCCAAGATGTTAGCTTCTGGTCATCAGATTTATCTTCTCACTGGAAACAATCAAAAGACAGACAAAATATATGAAACTGATTTTCAAGACAGTACATAAGGGCAGTAAAGGACAGTAAACCCTGAGAGACATGAAGCAAATCAAGTGAGCCCCCCAACTGCCCCCAAATTGTTGCCTTGAGAAAACTTCAGGACATGGCACAGGGAGTGGGGAGATAGAGCTGAGAGTCTGGAGAAAACAAGTCAGCCAAAGTTCACAAGAGAGGAAAGAGGTGCACAGAGAGAGAGAGAACACCAGAGGTCTGCGAAGTGGCTCTCTTAAGTCTTCAGCTGAGGACTGATCAGCAAAGGTGTGTAAAGAAACTGCTCAAGACTTGGGAAAGAACCACCCAAATGGATTAAAAAGGAAACAGCACCTGGCATCTACATAGGCCTGGGATAGTGCCTGTTCCTACCAGCCAGAGTGAAAAGCTTCCTCATTCATGGCACACTGGGGAGAGAACTCTGAAGGGCTATGCCCCAAAAGTGGGAAATAATTAGCCCCAGACTGAGCACCACTCCAGTCCCAGCTAACAAATCCTAAGAATTTACAGGAATACAAAAACCATCCAATACACAACATGACAAAATTCACAATGTCTAGCATCCAATAAAAAATTACCAGGCATGAAAAGAAGCAATAAAATAAATCCTTAATAAGGAGAAAAAAATCAGTCGAAACTGACACAAATGTTAGAATTAGCAAACAAAAATATTTTAAAAAACAATTATTATGACTGTATTTCATATGTTCAAAAAGTTAAACAGAGATATGGAAGATATTTAAAAAGACACAAATCATCCTTCTAGAAGTAAAAACTACAATGTGGGAAATGAAAAATACACTAGATGGGTTAGCAACAGATTAATCCCAGATTAAATGCAGAAGAAAAGATCAATGAACTTGAAGACAGAGTAATATCTAAAATAAAACAGAGTAAAAAGAACAGAAATAAATTACTGGAACACTAGTGAGCCATAGGATGACATCAAGTAGATTAACATACATGTATTTGGAGTTCTCGAAGAATTGAAGAAAGTTTTACTGAAAATATTACAAATTTGAGAGAAAATGTAAACCACAGATCCAAAAAGTTCAACAAACCCCAAGCAAAGGAAACATAAAAGACATCACACAGAGGCACATCATAATCAAATTGCACCAAATCAGTGATAAAGAGAAAATCATAAAAGTAGCCAGGGAAAAATGACACACTATATACAGGGAAACAAAGATAAAGAAGACAGCAACTTCTCCTCAGAAACAATGCAAGCAAGAAGAAAATGGAGCAGTATCTGTAAGGTCCTGAAAGAAAAACTTATCAACCTAGAATTCTGTAACTTTCAGATATATACAACATCTTTCAAAAATAAGGACGAAATAAAAACTTTTTCAAATATTCAAAAGCTGACAGAATTCATCATCAGCAGATCTGTACAGGTAGTACTCCAGGAAAAAGTGAAATGACACCAGATGGAAATGTGGGTCCACATAAAGGAATAGTGAACACAGGGAATGGTCACTACATGGGAAAATGTGTAAGATTTCTTTTGTATCATTGAAATCTCTTTAAAAGATAACTGACTGTTTAAACAAAAATAACAAGAATATATTGGCTCACAGGCCTAAGAAAATATAGAATAAAAATCTTTGTTACCTTGTCAGAAACCATGCAAACCAGAAGAAAATGAAGTGACATCTCTGAAGTACTGAAAGAAAAATATTGTCAACATAGAATTTTATACCCAGCAAAAATATTTCAAAAATGGAATTGATATAAAGAAGTCAGATGCCAAGACAATTTCTTGCTAGCAGATCTACAACACAAGAAAGGAAGTTCTTTGGGCAGAAGGAGCAAGACACCTACACACTCACGCTTACATCACACATGGTTACACACAACTGACAGGCCTGGATTTTAATCTTGGCTCTGCCACTTATTTGCTGTGTGATCTTGAGTTAGTTACTATACTCTCTGAGGCTCAGCATCCTCATTTGTACAATGGAGGCAGAAGTGCCTACCTCACAGAAGTGCTATGAATCCCACAGGAGCAGTAAAATGTTAACATTCTGGGTGGAAGGCATGTGGGAAGCCTTCATACTAGTCTTACAACTTTCTATAAGCCTCAACTTATGTCAAAATAAAAAGTTAAAGGAAAAAACGAAATATGACGATTTTTAAAATTATGCACACACACACATATGTATGTTATATCCCTGTCTCAGATTCTGCACACATTCAGGAAATGGCTTGTTCTGATTAAACATTGTGGTCAACGTGAAATTTTCCTAAGGAAATAGAATATAACTGTACTTGGCATCAACAGTCTTCACCAAGAACAGGGACCTAGCTGGGCACTGGGGAACTGCTGTGAGCCCTTCTAACCACAGGCCAGGAGATGGAGTAAGCCTGGACAGGACAGCTCGGTGGGCAGAACCTTGGCATAACCACCTAGAGCCTTATGCTATCTAAGTGAGCTCATGCTCACTTAGATGCATGCAAACACACACACACACACACTCTCTCTCTCTCTCTCTCTCTCTCAACCCAGCAAGCACCAGAAGCCCTGGTGGGGGGGGGGGGGACTCTCTAGTACCCCTGGTGTCTTAGCTACGAAACTGAGAACCTCATCAAGGATCACGTCTTCAGGATTTCTTGAAAACCACTTGAGCCTGAGCACACAGCTCATGTGGGCTGCAGAGTTCCTCCCCACCATGGCCAGCTCACCCACTGTCTGGACCCTCTCTACCTCACTGAGTCATCTTGAACACTCTTCTCAGCTTCAAAGAGGTGCTGGGTCTCCCCTCCAGGTCCCAACAGCAGTAGCAGCACCTGCTAGCTTTGAGTGCTAGCCACTCTCCACCCCCAGCTAGAACAGGAGCTCCCGCCTGCAGTGCACACACTCTGGCTTGGCTTCCCTGGACAGCCAGACCTGGATGGGCAGGATGCACTCCATTCCAATTGGCTTGAGGCTCAGCCCAACTCTAGTCCGACCCTACGCTGGCCAATCGTGTCACATGTCTGAGTAGCTGCATGGGTGCTGTGAAGAATTCAACCATAGTGAGGATATGTACGTTTGAGAGAAGGAAGAAACACATGCTAAATTCCCACCACCAGCTGATCTTTTGACAAGGCTGGTGTTAATGCAATTTGGTAGTTTATTAAACTGAGAGGAACTCTTGGTTCATCCACAGCATGGAGGTTGGCAAAGTAATATACGTACATGCTCACATTTATACTTCTCTTCCTAAGGCCAACTGCTGGTGGCATTGCTATTAAAAGCCTCATTCACAGGGAGAGGACAGTGGGGCAGTGACAATGTGTAGACAGAGCGCTGAGAGCCATGGCTTGTGTTTTCCAGATTATCAGCTGAGGTCCAGTCAGAGGGGCCTTGTGACAGTGGACCCACAGCCCCCATCCAAGGGGGCCCAGCTGTTGCCTGGCCATGAGATCAAGCTTGCCCGGTCAGGTGGAAGGTGGCCTCAAGGTCACAGGCTGCTGGAGGCATGGCATCCTTCAGAGGAACCCTGGGCTGGCGCTGACCAAGGGTGCTGACTCCAAGGCCTCCCCAAGCACAGGGAGCTGCTCCCGCACTTGTGGGGGCCCAGCGCCCCCTCCTGTCCCTGCATACCCTCACACAGCCTGCTCACTCTGTGCACCTTGCTGCTTTGCCAAAGAGGAAATGGGCACAATCCCAGCCCCTGCATGTCCAGAGCCAGCTGGTGAGGGAAGAGTGGATGTGGAGACCTCCCCATTCAGTCAATAGAAAGAAGACCCCTCCTGCCCTCAGGATGGGCTCAAGGGCACCTGCTCAAGATTCACCTGGAGAGTAGGGATGGCCTTCCAGGACCATTGTTTCGGGGGTGGAAGATGCACTCTAGATCTCCGGACCCCTGGGCCTGAGAGTGAGCACAGGACCACCCAGCAGGCAAGGAGGATTCTTTGTCTCCAGCCCTTGTGGACCAGAGATGACTGCTGGCCAGGCACTGGGGTGGCCGGAGGGCCAGGCTGGGGAACAAGAAACTGGGCGTATATTCAGGTCTGCCCCTGGACTTGGACGCCTGGGTACCAAGAAGATGTATCCAGGCTCACTTGTCCCATCCCACAAGCTCCAGGTCCTTAAGGAGCCCTTCTCCAAAGCAGCACCCCAGAGGGTGTGAGCCATAGAGGACTCTGGAACTAATTCTGTCCAAGCCTCTCACTGAGCTAGGAGATGTGAGGTCAGAGAAGAGGGGCCGCTTGCCCAGGATCACATGACCCCAGGGTCACGGCCAGATAGTAACTCCTGGTGCACAGCCAAGAGTTCCACTTCAGAGGTTTGCCTGAACCCATCAGGCTTATAGAAGTATGCCCAGGACAGGAAGATCATGCCTCCTGAAGCCACAGTGGAAACACAACACGGGAGGAGCAGCAGAGATTAAAACTCACAAAGGCCCTGAGGCCTGGCTTCTAGAAGGATCACAGATCAGAGTGGCCTCAGAATGCCAAGTCATGGCAAGAAGTCACCTAGAGATCATCAGATCCAGTCCTTCACGTAACAGAGGAAAAACTGGAGGCCCAGGAAGCAGGAGGGTTTGCTCAAAGCTGCACAAAGGGAGAGAAGTAGCAGAGCAAGAACTAGGACTCGACTCCCGGGGCCTCCCTGGACGAGGGCCTCCCTCCTCCCATGGCCCCAGCCAGCTGCTTAACCAGGAGCAGGTCATAGTTCCTCATGGAAGCTCCAACTCCTTGTCTGCAAAAGGAGGACATCTCTAAGGTGTGTCTTCCCTGGAAAAATCTTCACCCCATCTGTATTAGTTTTTTGTTGCTGTGTAACAAATACCACAAAGTTAGAGGATCAAAACAACATACATTTATTATATCACATTCCCCTGGGGCAGGAGTCTGTGCACGGCTTTCCTGGAACCTCTGTTCGCAGTCTCACAAGGCTACAATCATGGTATTGGCTGGGCTACGTTTCTTTCTGGAGCTCGGGGTCCTCTTTCAAGCTCCTGTCTGTGGTGGCTGACCAAATTCAGTCCCTCGTGACTGGAGGACTGAGTCTCCATCTTCTTGGGGGCTACTGGCCAGGGGCTGCTTTTCCCCTAGAGGCCACCCACAGTTCCTCACCACATGACCCCTCACTGCCCTCTCACCACATGGCAGCTCACGCCTTCAAGGCCAGCAGAGGAGTCTTTTAGAGAAACAATCGTGGGAGTGACAGCCCATCATCTTTGCCATACCACACTGGCTAGAAGCAAGTGTTGGGTTCCATCTGCATTCAAGGGGAAGGGACTAGGCAAGGGGGTGACTCATTCAGGGTCACCTTAGGTTGTATCTGTCAAACCATCTCACATTCCTAAAAGATGCCCCCTCTACTCTTCCCTCAGCCCCCGCCTCCTCTCCTGCGGCGGTGTTAGTGGCTGGTCACCTGCTGCAGAACCTCGCAGGTCTCTCTGTTTAGGACTGAAGCCCTCAGCTGCCCTGCACGTGGCTGTGGTGGGCAGGGGCTGTGACTACCTCACCATACATTTCCCACAGCACTTCCAGCCCCCCGAGGTGAGGTGGACAGATGAGTGGACATTGCTGTCCAGACCAGAACTCTGGCTTAGATGACCCTTTGGCTGCATGACGGAGAAAGGGGAGGAGCTGGCTCTTCTGGCCCAACACCTGGGGTTCTGCCCTCTTCTGATGCAGGTGGGAGAGAACCAGGGTGGGTGGGCTGGCAAGGCAACTTTCCAGGCCTGCATTTCACATTCTGACGTGGGCAGCAGCCGGCAGTGCTTTGGCTGGATGTGGGGGAGTGACGGATTAGAGTCAGGGGAGAATTTCCGGATCCTGGTGCTACAAGTAGGATCTGCTAATATCCCTAAAATAAGTGGCTAATCTGAGAGTGGCTTTTTTTTTCCCCTAAAAATAAACCCTTCTCAGAGGCGCTCTCTACACAGAGAAGAGAAGAACCAAATAATCTCCTGGCCCCAAGACCCTACTTGCAGCAGCCCAGTCTGGGAACTGCAGGGTCCCAGGGGAGCAGAGCCAACTGGCCTTGGGGAGGGAGAGACGAGGCTCAGTCTGCTCATGGAAGCCCGGTGTCCCAGCACTGGGGCCATGGAGCTGAAGAATGCCCTCCCTCATCTCCCGGGGCCGAGGTGAGAGCCCTTCTCTCCACTCCTGCTCTGCCTGGCCAAGGGTCGTCGGCCTCCTCACAGCAGCAGCCCCCACCCCTCAGCTCATCCTCCACGTGAAAACAGAATTAGTCCCGTCACTCCTGTGCCCCAACCGGAATCAGTGCCTCCACAGGACCCTTTAATTCTATTTGGTTGGGGCCCCAGGACGGACAGCACCATTGCCTAGAGCCTTATGCCACCCGGGCTTTCCCAAGGCCGCAGCACGTGGCGGCCAGCAGGCCTGTGAAGGTGCGCTCCGGCACCTGTGTCTGGTGGGGGGGCCTCCCCTCAGTGCCTCCATGGCCCTCTCTTCCCTGCACTTCCCGACTCCCCACCCCCCATCCTTCACTGGATGGGGAAATACACAAGAAATGTGAGTTTGAATGCTTCACTTTATCCTCTTCAGTCTGTGTGATGTTTATTCCCCGCTCGTCAACAGGGTCAGAACATTTTCTCTACCTCTCTCGGAATCCGCACGCCGCCCCCAGAGGGACCTGACGCCCATGTGGAGGTCACACTCGCAGCTCTGCAGTCCCGAACCAGGGATGTGTCTCTTGGTCCTGCTTCTGCCCCGGGATGGGGGCAACGGGGGTACCCAGCGGGGTTTCAAACAGGTCAAAGCTGGGCTGAGCTGCTTGCGGCCAGCTTCCAGGCCGTTTTCTCTAGTCCAGCAACTCTGGGCAGGGGTGACACCTCTGCTGAGCACCAACCGAGGGCACAGGTCTCCTTACCCGCTCTGATCTCGCAGACCATTAACGTGGCCCTGCCCACAGGGGCCACTGAAATGTGCTGTGACCGCTGACGATGCATAATTTGGGTATTCTCCCCCTACCAGCTACACTGGCAAAGGAATGCCCAGGTGGGGCTCAGTAACCTCCATGGGTGGAAGACACGAGGGGCAGGGAACAGAGGTTACCAGGGCTTTGGAGGGTGGCGTTTCAGGCCTTGAGGACAGACCATCAGACCGTGAGCGGGCCTGCAGGTGGGGGCCGGGTTCAGGAAGGCAGCCCCCTGTCTCCACGCCAGCTCCCTGGCTCCCACCCTTTGCCTTTTGCACAGCCAGCTTAAGACTAGGTTTCTGTTTCCAAGGCGCGGAGGGAAGCTCTTCCCCACACAGTCCTCCCTCAAGTCCTCAGGGACGCCTGAGCTGGTTGGGAAGCTGGAAGCTGGCAGAGAAGAGCAAGGGAATCTATGGAAGAAAGCACAGGAAGGGAGTCAGGTGTCCGCTGGAAGAGAAGCCCAGCAAGGGAGGCAGTGGCAGGAGGCTGCACAGGAGGCAGGAGCTCGCACACCCAGCGGCCCGCTCCTCTCCAGGTATACACCCGCCCTGAGCAGCTGGCGGACGGGAAGAGCCTGGAAGGGCTGCCAGCAGTCCCAGAGCACCCAGGGCACTGTGGAGGCTGGAAGGGCAGAGGAGCTTAAGGCAGCCAGTTTGGGTACATCTGGGGACAGTGTGGTCTTGCAGAGAAGGACAAAAGTCCCTCCTCTACAACCCTTCATTGTTCCTGAGTCCTCAGTCAACAGAGAAAGAATCAAGAAAATATACATCCGCAGCAGAGGTGAACTTCAGGGCTGGAAGGAAGCTCAAGCTGATACCTGTCACAAGGCCTCCTCTAAATTCCATCCTCTGAATGTTCCCAGCCGGCCTGGGTCAGGCCACCTGGATCTCCTGCCTGCAAGTGGGCCATAGCCTTGTCTTCTAACCCATAAGCATGTCCCTCCTTGGTTGAAGCCCCCTATTGGGTCCCAGCTGCCTGCAGGGAAGACCCAGACTCCTGTGTGTGGCCTGACCCTGCTTCCCCAGGTGCAACTCCTCCCAGCACGTTCCCCCAACCACACCAGAGCCCAGCCACATGAAGGATACCCAATTCCCTAGAAGGCCCATGCCCATCACAGCCCTCAGCCTTGGCACAGCTGGGCACTCTGCTCGTGATGCCTCCCTCACCTGCCAGTGAATTCCTGCTCACTGTGCACCACCTCCTCCGGGAAGCCTCCCCTGATTCCCCAGCAGACCACACCCGCAGCCTTGCTTGTGTAGTTAACACTCACATCAACACTGGCTGAGGTCCAAGAACTGTCCCACTCACAACACCGCAGACCCTCCAGCCTGCAGTCCCTGGGCCGTGTCCTCAGGGAAGGACAGTGGCAGTGAACTTGAGGTGCTCTGCTTGTGAGCAGCTGTGGGGCCACAGGCGGTCAGGGTGAGTCTGTCCCCCTCCCTGCCAGGCCAGGCAGCAGGGAAAACGCCGGCCAGTGAGTCAGAGACCCGGGGGTCCTTCCCAGCTCAGCAGTAGCAGCTTCTGGGTCCAGCACCCTGTGTAAACGTCTTCGCCTCTCAGAGCCTCACTTCCCTCATCTACAAAAGTGATAAGCAGCTCTACCTGTCAGATCACAAGAACGCTGCCCTGCAGCTCACTACACAAAAACGGTCCATCAGTGATTCTCCAAACCTTGCACCCCTACTTCTCCTCCCCTCATACATCTACGAGCAGGCGGGGAGGGGGGGTGCCGTCACTATTTCACCAACAAAATTACCTCTTACTGGAGCATTTAGCATGTGCCACATATTGATGTATTAGACACATCTTGGAAGTCCAACAAGGTCATAAAGACCCTACTGTCTTGGAGGGAAATGAGCACCGGGGGTCCTCATTTTTGAGGCCCCTGTCTGTCTGGGTGTTACATCCCAACACCCAGACAGAGAGGGCCAGGCTGGGGTGGAAGCCCAGGGCTCAAGAGGATGCCGTTGGTGATGGGGCTGGAGTAGGAGCTGGGACTGGTCTACTGGGGACACCGCATATCCCTCTTGGCTCTGGTCCCTTCCCAGCCCTCCCCACTTACCACCCACCCACCTGGCTACAGAAGGAAGTGTCCCGGAGTAGGAGTACCTGGGAGCTGTCACCCATTCTGCTGTCCTCTGTATGAGATAAATGCCTGTCGGCAGGAAGGGCAAAACAGCTCCATCCCTGTTGCCTGGCAACCTGAGCCAAACACATCATCAGAAGGGATGAATCAAAGCACCCCGAGGGCACAGTAGGTAAGGCTGGGCCCAGGTAGGTGGGCCTAGAATGTTGGCCAAGAGAAGAGATGGCAGACTGGAGAGGACCCTGCACTGGAGCCCAGGGCAGTTCCAGGGGAAAGAGTTGGCAGAGGCCCTGATCCCATTCATTCATCCCTGCAGCCCCTCTGACCCGTGCCGTGCCCAGGCTGGGAGTGTTACTGGCTTGGCGTCATACTCTAAGCTGGTGCTGAATTATAGAACCACTTAGAGCTCCACTGGCCCTAGTGATCACCAAGTTCACTAACCTCCAGGGACACATTGAGAAAGTGAAAGGTGGGCTGGGGCTAATCCAACCACATGGCCAGCTGGTGGCAGACCCTAGACAGAATCAGGGTCTCCAGGGCCCTGATATCTCCAGGCCTGGAGGGAGAATGAGGCCAGAGGAAGGACTACCCCCAGAGAAGGTAGGAACCAGCTTCTCAGTGTGACTGGTTCTTCCCTTCTGAGTAATGAGTTCTCAGCTAGAACCTGGCTGAGCCAGCCTCTGTGACCTGCCCTCACCTCATCTCCAGCCACAGGGGGAAATGGGTGAGCCAGTCATCCCAATACTGGAAACCCCTTTCTCGAGGGAAACCCCACTAAAGCAACAAGCCCATCCCCCAACTGCCCAGACCCTGGAGGAAAGCTGTGGTCTCCAGCACAGAGCGCACCCAAATGAAGTCTTCCTCCCTCGCCCGTCCTGCTGGGGCTCCAGGCTGCCACTCTTTTAATGCCTTTTATAGAGGTAACCTTTACTGTAAAGGCTCCACTCTGCCCTCAGGGGTGAGGCATCATCTGTTTTCTCCTGAACCCTGGTCTGTCCATTGGGTATGTCACCCCCCAGGGAACAGGAGGCACCTGGCCGAGTCACTCAGGCTCCCACCGGCCTTGTTACCAGGAGACCAGGATAAATATGCTTTTCTACTGAAAATAAATCATTTTACTAAAAACGATAACATATTCACGGTTGTGAAAATTTACTTTTTAAAAAAGATCCCACTTAGTTCAGGGCCAAAGTTACCGAAATAAAAAAGGGAATTGGAAATTTCAAGTTCAGTAAAGAAGCTCTCTTAGGAGTCCTCAGGCGTTAGGAATCTGCATCCTTTCCTGCCCTGTTCCAGGAAGCAGAGACTGGCTTCCTCATCATCGCGGTCCCCTCAGGGCTTAAGTGCCCAGCCCTGCCTGCAGCCCCATTTCCCGGCAGCCTGTCTTTTGAGCTCTCACAAAAGCTGCTCATCTCAGGGTGCGTCAAGTACTTCTCCCTGGCAACCTTCCCCATCTTCTCTGTGGTGAGAAATGGAAAAGGATGACAGACAGATACACAGACAGACAGTGGAGGAAATGCCCAGTACAGTAGTCCACCCCCGATGATTATGAATTTTGCTGTTCCACCTAACCTTTCCTCACCCTCCCCAACGGGTCTGTCCATCAGTTTCTCTAAATGATTTACACTGAGACCAGAAAGCCCTGCACATTCAAAGGCTCATTCATTCTGCAACAGTGGAAGAACGGTTGGGGAGGACAGGAACACTTTGCAGCCTGGATGGGACACAGATGGTACCACCCTCAGGCCTGCCCTGGGCGAGCTTGCAATGTCAAGGCAACACCTATAAGGATAAATATTCATGGGCTGATTTTAGGGATTTAATAAGTAACGAAAGGACAATGAGGTTATTTTGTTATATTTTAATGGTATTCATTATAATTTGGAGGCTGCAAATGATAATGATAATCAGACCATGCAAACGATGGTAATTACTGTTACACCTGCACCACCAGAACGTGTTCTCACAGTTTCTTTTTTGTCTTCTGGCGAGTTCTCGAGCATCTATCATCAGCACTGAGGGTGCCACTTTTCTCTTATACCAAGTACAGGTTAATTCTCATCTTGGT
This sequence comes from Grampus griseus, assembly GCF_964374135.1. Lineage (NCBI taxonomy): Eukaryota > Metazoa > Chordata > Mammalia > Artiodactyla > Delphinidae > Grampus > Grampus griseus. The sequence continues at coordinate 32,607,017 of NC_138998.1, read as the reverse complement.
GTCTGTCTGTCTGACCTTACATCCAGTTCTTTAAACAAATAAAGCAAAGGTTCCGGGCCTGCACCTGACATCCAAGGTTCCCTCTCTCATTCCAGCCACTGAGGCAGGGAGAAAAATTGGGAAGAGAGAAAGCAGGACCAAGAAGCTGAGACACTGGGTGATTCACTTCAGATCTCAAAGTGAGCTCTGCCAGGTCTGAATGTGTCCCTTCCGCCCCACCTCTGGTGGCCTTGCTGCTTCTCAAAGTTCTGCAGAGATGGTGGAGATGGGGGTGCCCTGAGAAATTCAGCTTCCGTGAGATGAACGGTGAGGTGGGCATGACCAAGGCTAAATGAGCCAATCCTCTATGAAGGACTCTGTAAGTGTTGCAGATAAAAATCCTCTGGCTTGAGAAAGCGGCAGGTGTCAGGATGAAGAATCCTATTCCAAAGCGGCCTTGACTCCTGTCGCTTTCAATCTACTGATGGGCCATCAGCAAATCCCACACAGCAAAGATCTCTCATCATTTTCAAATGAGATATTTAATGAGCACAAAACTCCTGCAGGCGGAGAGGGGGGTAGGATGACTAAGATGACTAGTCACCTTAAGGTGCTGAAATTTGCCCTTAAGGGGCTTAAAATTCAGTTAGGGTTTCTGTACCTAAAAGAAGTTAATAAGCATTTTAAAATCCTGAGGAACCAAGACAACAGAGGTCTTGGGGCAGCATGTGATTGTTTCTAAAAATGTTCAGAAAAAAACAAAGCTCCACCATGGTGAGTGCCCAGCTAGGCTGGGCACAGCAGGGCCAGCAGATCTGGGAGGAGTCCACTTCTGGGATGGGCTTCAGGCACAACCACCAAGCCAGCGGTGGGCTCCCTGTGGGGCTGCAGCAGTGTGGGTTGCGGGGAGGCAGGGGTCAGGCAGGACCCTCCTGGCAGTGAGGACAGGGATGAAAGTGGAGGGGCAACCCTTCCCTCTCAGCAGTTGCTACTTGTCCTGCTCTCCTTGTCCTTGTCCTGCTCTCCACCCTTGTCCTGCTCTCTACCCCACGCACTTCCTCAATGCAGGAGGGAGAAGAGCAGGCAAAACTCCCTGGAGAGGGTGGGCCCCTTGCAAGACCTACTCCCCGCACTCAGCCCAAAGAAGGAGTACCAGCATGCTGCCTATAGAAGCGTCTCCCCCTCTGACGCCTTTAGAAGGCGCCTCTGACACCTGCCCCCATAGGTGGGCAGGACGTCCTGCTATGTGCTTCTGCAGCAGCTGTTCCTCCCTCGTCACGGCCCTCGCAGACCTTTACTGTAATTATATCTGCAGATGTCTGTGCTCCCCAGTGGACTATAAGTTCCACGAGGCAGGGATACACTCAAAGATCTGACTGAATGAATAAACGGATGCTGGGAGGAGGAAGTGGGAGAGGCGGATGGGGGAGGGAGAGAGGGATGGTTGAACAAATGGAAAACAACCAAAGCTGCCTGCTGGGTCACTATGCTGCATGAGTCCAGGGATGCCACTCACATCGTGCTCGGCATGGATGGCACCTCCAGCAACACAACTGCCAGGGAAGGACAGGAAGGTGGCTGGTCACAGGGAGAAGCTGGCCTACTGGCCTCAGCCTGGGGAAGGAGACCAAACTTGTGTCCATCAATCTTCCTGCTCCGGCTGGAGGAGTCTCAGGGAAGGGAGGTGAGCAGAGGCCAGAGTGCAGCAGACACAGCCCACTTCCCCCTCCCTGCCACACACACTCGGAGAAGCCCCGCGTGAAGCTGGAGCCCCACAGAACGCCATCAGAACTCAGAAGGAGGGCTGTGTCCCCCAGGTCGAGCTCCTTCCTCAGATATCTGCTCATGCCTGCCTTCTCTGGATGCCACCAAGTGCCCAAGTCGGGACTGGTGTGCATCACCCCCTCTTTCACCCTCCACTGCCATCAGCACAAGGGCACGGCCAGCAGGCCCAGAGAGCCATCTGAGCCCCAGCAGGATTGCACAGCCTCCACACTGCAAGGAAATCCTTCATCCTGGGTCCACAGCAACCTCTCCACAATCCCTCCCCCTGCCAGGCTGATACTGGCCAGCCTGTATTCCATGCTCCACAGTAAGGCAATCATTCGGCTGCTAGGAGGTGGTACTCTCTCATGGGCTAGAGGTATTCTCTCCAGATTGGCTCCTCAAGGCTTCCCACCCAAACCAGATCCCTGGAATCTCTGAAGGCCCGATGCCCCTGGGATTATCTGGTCCTGGGCACCCTCCTCATCACTGGGCTCCAGGCCGGGCACTCCTCTCTGGGATCCAGCTGTCCTCGCCCACTGGCCTAGAGAGATGCTACCAGTAAGCCAGGCACAGGGAACAGGAGAAGGCCATCTCCTTCCCCTGGCTCCTTTCCAGGGGACTCAGCTCATACAGGCCAGCCCATGCTGTTCTAGAAGTCCCTGCTGTGCTCAGCTGACCCAAGTTCCCTGAGTACAGAAGGGGAGGTACCTCCAAGGTCACACAGGGAGGGAGACCCAGGGTGGAGGTGATGGCCAGAATTCAGTGGGAACTCAGAATTCCCTCCACCACACAGGCTGTAGAGGATGCGGGCACAAAGGACCAACACATGTAAAAGTGCATGTGGGCAAGATGGAAGCCATGGCTGCGGTGGCAATTCCTCTGTCCCACCAGGCTCAGAGATGCCCATGTCTCCTGCCTAACTCAGGGACCCCAAAAGCTCTGTAAAATTGAAGGTAAACAACCCACTAATGACACAACAAAGTGGGAGGAGGCCTTTCAGGGTCCTAGGGCTCCCTGCCAGAAGGGACCAGAGTGGCTAATAGCCAGTGGCACTGATGGCAGTGCCTTTTTCCCTAATGACCATGTTCAAAGGGCCCAGAAAGCAAGCTCCCAACCAACTAGCCCGGTATCTCCACCAGGTCACCCAACATAGCCACAAGCCTGGCCAGAGTATGGCAACCCTAACCCCCTATCAGGAAAGCTCCCCAATTCTTGGCTTCCCCAATTCAAGGTCACCTTATTTCCCAACGGCATGTTAGTGACTGGGAACAGGAGATGTGGTTCCAGTCCCAGAAGGGTTAACAACTCACAATAGGACTCTGGGTCGACACCCCATCCCTGGGGCTGGAACTTCCCATATAAACATGCTGGAGAGGTGGGGGCTCACTCTCTGAGGCCTTCAGGTCTCATTTCTGTGATTTTAGGGGCAAAGGCGGTTTGCAGGGCTCAGTAGGGGCCTCAGCCCATCAGAGATTCCGTGGGAGCCCAAAGTTTTACCTCAAAGACACCATTCTCCTCATCAAACCCCTGGTCCTTTGCTGAAGCATGTTCAGACTTGGAATAAACAAGTGTTTGTTGGGAACCTCCCATGGTCCAGGCCCTTTGGGAGACACTGAGGAAACATGAAGGGGTAAGAGAACTGCCCTTAGGCAACCATCTTACAGAGACAGAAACTAAGGCTCAGAGAGGCTTTGAAATCTGCTCAAGGGAACACAGCTAAGAATTCAACTCCCAGGGCTCTAGGCCCGCTAAGACTAGCACTGGGATGTGCGGACCACCCCCACCCCCCAAACCCCTTTAGGCACAAGGAAAAGTTAGTTTTGTGAAACTGGAATCTACTAAGATCAGAAACTCAGAGTCCAGGACACAGGGCTGGCTGCCTGAGTTGATTTTGTTCTGAAACGCCCAGCCTGGCCCCAAAACCCATGTCAGAACTCGACCACCTTTCGACACCCTTCTCTGAGCTGTAATGAGCAGCAGCAGCAGGCAGGTGTGTGACCTCCACAGCCCATAGGCACACACATCACACCAGCACTGCTCCCGGAGCCCACCAGGGCCTCCCAAGGTTGTGTGTGTCTTGGCCCCTTGTATAGACAGGCACCAAGCCAGGTGAACGGGACTGGTCTGTAGAGCTAGAGCTGCTGGTCCTGCTCCCACAGCAGAGCTGGTCAGGGCCCAGCTGGTCTCCCTGCAGCCCCAGGTGGGAGGCCTCTGGAGGGATGCTCTGAAAAACCACTCCTTCCTACAAGTGTCAGAGGGTCCATGCTCCTCAACCTGGTCTTCCCACCTCGCGACTAACCTGGATTTCAGAGATGCTTTCCCTGGGGAGGCTGCTGGGCAGTACGTAAGCCATTTGTCTCCCCCTCTCCCCGGCCCCTGGCCCGCTGCCACGGTGACCTCCCCTCCCCCAAGAAGGGCGGTGAGCTGGGGGGTGGGAAGAATCCACCGCCAACGCTCTCGGGAGGGGTGCTGGGAAGCCAGGCAGGGCGTGTCGCCTGGTCCTTTCTCTGCCCAGCCCCGGGCGTCACGGCTCTTGGTGTGAGGCGCCCCGTACCATCCCCCAAATCTGCCTCGCACTGGGGAACCCTTGCTGTCATCGCCCAGATCCCTGAGCCCCATAGGGGCTAATACACACTGGCGAAGGGCAGCGGGTCTAGAACCTTCTGTGCCCAGTCGGACGTAAGCAAGGGGAGGTAGGCGCCCTGTTCCCCCACGACCTGCACCCGCTCTTTTCAGAGGAGACATCTGTGGGTCTCCCCCCGCCCGCGGCCGTCTGCCCTGGGGTCTGGACGTGCCCGTAATTACGGTTCCGGGCAGGGGCCCCAGGGAACCCCTCCGGTGCCGCGGGGTGGGGAGCGGCCAGACGCCAGTCCCGTCTCGTTCTCCAAAGAGGGGCGCCGTCCTCCCCGCGACCCTCGCCGGCGCCCCGCCACCTGCGCGGTCGCCCGCAGCCGGTGCCGCAGTGCGAGCGAGCCAGCGAGCCCGGAGCCTTCACGCCTCGGCCGGCGCCGCTGAGCGAGCCGCCGCCCTCCGGCCTCCCCGCCGCGCCGCACCTGCACCCGCACCCCGAGCCCCCACCCCAGATCCCACCCTCACCCCCACCTCCGGCCCCAGCGTCTCCTCGGCCCTTACCCTTGGGCCCTCCCCTGCCCGGCCCCGCCCGAGCCGGCCCCGACTTCTCATCCCCAAACCTCCCCTCTACCCAGGCACCGAGGGGCCTTTTCGAGCCGGGGCCGGGGTCCCAATCGGGTGGATGATTTGGCGGGGGTTCGACTCGACGCCAAGCCAAGAGAATAAGCGGGGTACTTACCACTCTGCTCCCCCAAGAACACCAACTTGAATTTTCTCAGTGGGTTCCCAAAATCTCCCCCTGCGGACATGGTGCTGGCAGCCTGGGCTGGGAGAGGAGGAGGAGGAGGAGAAGCGAAGGAGCAGGGAGGGGAGAGGAGGAGGGCGAGGGGAGGCGGCCGGCGGTGCGGGAGCCGGAGGGGGAAGGGCTGGCTGCGCGCGTCCCTGACTCCCCAGCTGCGTCCCGGCCCCGGCCTGCGGCTGCGTGTCCGGCGGCGGAGGAGAAGGAGGAGGAGAAAGAAGAGGAGGAGGAGGAAGGCTGGGGCTGGGCTGCCGCGGGCGGCGCTTGATGCGGTGCGAGGGGCGCGCTCTGGACGCCCGAGGCGCGGCGCGAACAGCGAGGCGCGGGCTGAGCGGGGCGCAGGGACTGCGCGCAGGGCGGAGGAGCGCTCTCCCAAGCCGCACTGGTCGGCCCCCCTCCCGCCTCTCTTCTCCGCCCGCGCCTGCGCTCTGCGCGCTCCCCAGCCTCTGATGTCATTCGGGGCCTGCGGGGCTGGGGGGCGCCAGTCCACCCACCCGGAGCCCGCACCCGGCGGGGGAGAGAACCGCCTCGCCGTGCCTCAGAGAGATCCCCGAATCGAGCCCTATCTCACTGCCCCTCTACGTCTGTCTTCCCCACTCTACCCCTCCTTTGAATCCAGAAAATGACGTGAAATTATCAGGGGATATTCGTTTCTGGTCTTTAAACCTAGATGCTAGTCCCTTCCTCCACCTCCTGCAACACCAGTGCACACTCAACCTGGCCATCCTAGAGGGTGGAAAGGAAAGGAGTGGAGGATGAGCCAGGGTGTGGTGGACCGTATGTGCTCAGACAGGCTCTACTGTCATCTTGTGCGTCTCTTGCCCTCCCTACCCTCTCTAGACCCAGATCCCTCCTCTTGGGCACAATCTGTGAGGTCATAGGTGTCCCCACAGACATGCCCAGTGAGAGAGGAAGCACCAGTAAAAGGCGTACCTCCTTCAAACCAACCGCTCCTAAGGATCATTTTATCCTAAACCTAATGCCCCGTGGGAGAGAAGGAACAATGAGGCCCTGAATGTCAGCACCTCCATCTCCAGAACGGTGCCCTGGATCCCTGGACCCTGGGGCCTCCGTGTTGACAATGCCGCTCCTTGCCCTGGCAATTAGGTGTATCTGGACAATGAGCTCCTGGAGCACAGGAGGGAGACCTCCCATTTGCCTCTGTATTCATCCGACCTTTTAAGGCACACAGAGTAAGTTGTGAGTGGGTGAGAACAAGGAGCAGGTGCCAGGTGTTAGAAGCACTCCCAACCCAGTCCTAGCATTCTGGCTAATGCTAGCTTTGAGGTTTTGCAAAGCTGCCTCTACCGTGCTGCCACCACGTGGTCTATGCTTTTAGGACTGTTCAATGAACATTTATTTGGGATTATAACCCAAATGTTTAGGAACAAGTTGCATGTGTATATGTGTATTTCATACAGAGAGAAAAGTGAGAAGCAGCCTTCATCTCTGGAGATTTCCAGAGGACATTTGTTGACCTCTTTGTGACTTACATGGCTTGCTTGGGATGTCTCCCTGTCTGGCTCCATGGTTTGTTTACTTAGAGTCTCTCATTGCTTATTAAAAACCAGAGAGTGAGTTCCATGAAATCAGCAGTTGAGGCTCCACTACTGAATCCCAAGGACCTAGCTCAGAGCTTAGGAAATAGTTGTTGAAAGTTTGAATGAATGTCTAGAACGCAAATCAGAACAACTGTTCCACTTATTGAAGAGATTGTCTTTTCCCCATTGTATGTTTTTGCCTCGTTTCTCATATGTTAATTGACCATAAGTGTGTGGATTTATTTCTGGGTTCTATATTCTCTTCCACTGACCTATGTGTCTGATTTTTGTGCCAGTGCCATACTGCTTTGATTACTGTGGCTTTGTAATATAGTCTGAAGCCAGGGAGCATGATTCCTCCAACTCTGTACTTCTTTCTCAAGATTTTTTTGGCTATTTGGGGTCCTTTGTGTTTCCATACAAAATTTGAAATTATTTGTTCTGGTTCTGTGAAAAATGCCATTGGTATTTTGGTAGGGATTGCATTGAATATGTAGATTGACTTGGATAGTATGGTCATTTTGACAATATTAATTCTTCTAATGCAAGAACACGATATATCTTTCCATCTGTTTCCATCATGTTCAATTTCTTTAATCAGTGTCTTATAGTTTTCTGAGTACAGGTCTTTAACCTCCTTAGGTAGGTTTATTCGTGGGTATTTTATTCTTTTTGATGTGATGGTAAATGGGATTGTTTCCTTAATTTCTCTGTTTGATAGTTTGCGGTTAGTGTATAGAAATGCAATAGATTTCCGTATATTAATTTTGTAACCTACAACTGTACCAAATTTATTGATGAGTTCTAGTAGTTTTCTGGTGGCATCTTTAGGATTTTCTATGGATAGTATCATTTCATCTGCTAACAGTGACAGTTTTACTTCTTTCTTTCCAATTTGGATTCCTTTTATATCTTTTTCTTCTCTGATTGCTGTGGCTAGGACTTCAAAAACTATGCTGAATAAAAAAGGTGAGAGTGGACATTGTTGTCTTGTTCTTTTCAATAAATGGCACTAGGAATACTGAACAGCTATGTGTAAAAGAATGAAGTTAGAACATTCTCTAACACCATATACAAAAATAGACTCAAAATGGATTAAAGACCTCAATGTAAAACCAGGTACTATAAGACTCTTAGAGGAAAACATAGGCAGAACACTCTTTGACATAAATTGCAGAAATGTTTTTTTTGGATCCATCTCCTAAAGCAAAGGTAACAAAAGCAAACATAAACAAATGGGACCTAGTTAAGCTTAAAAGCTTTTGCACAGCAAAATAAACCATTGACAAAATGAAAGGACAACCTACTAAATGGGAGAAATGTCTGCAAATGATATGACTGATAAGGGGTTAGTATTCAATGTATTTAAAGAGCTCATACAACTCAACATCAAAAAAACAAAACAACCAAATTAAAAAATGGGCAGAAAAACTGAATAGACATTTTTCCAAAGAGGAAATGCAGATGGCCAACAGGCTCATGAAAATGTGCTCAGTATTACTAATCATCAGGAAAATGCAAATCAAAACCACAATGAGATATTATCTCACACCAGTCAGAATGTCTATAATCAAAAAGTCCAAAGATAACAAATGTTGACAAGGATGTGGAGAAAAGGGAACCCTTGTACACTCTTGGTGGGAATGTAAAGTGGTGCAGCCACTGTGGAAAACAGTATGGAGGTTCCTCAAAAACTAAAAATAGAACTGCCAGATGATGCAGCAATTCCACTCCTGGTTATATATCCAAAAAATAATAATTCAAAAAGATATATGCACCCCAATGTTCATAGGAGCATTATTTACAATTGGAAGCAATGTAAGTGTTCATCAACAGATAAAAACAAAGAAGATGTGGTGTATATATAGATAGATAGATAGATAGATAGATAGATAGATAGATAGATAGATAGATATAGATATAGATGGAATACTACTCAGCCATAAAAAAGAATGAAATTTTGCCGTGTGCAGCAACATGGATGAACTTGGAGGGCATTATGCTAAGTGAAATACGTCAGACAGAGAAAGATAAATACTGTATGATATTATATGTGGCAAGTAAAAACTATAACAAACTAGTAAATAGAGCAAAAAAGAAGTAGACTCACAGATACAGAGAACAAACTGTGGTTACCAGTGGGGAGAGGGAAGGGGAAGGGGCAATATAGGGGTAGGAGAAAGAAAAAGGTTATTATGGGATTATATGAAATCATATGTGTGAAACTTTTGAAAATTGTAAAGCACTGTAGGATTTAAAGAATCTTTCATTCAATAAAAAATTTTCTAAATAAAAATAAATTTAAAAACTAAAAAATTCATCCTTTTCCCACTGGGAAAAAAACAAACAAACAACTGTTCCACTTCTCAGAATGGCCTTTGGTTTGGAGCCCCATAGACTGTAGGGCATCACCCTGGGATATCTCCCCTATGATGCCTGGCATCAGGCACGGGGCCACATTTCAAACTCCCACCCCACTTCTGCTCTGGGGTTTTGCTCTCTCAGGAGGCTGCATCCAGCATGGGGCTGAAGGATGCCCTAGAAGGAGACAAGCCTCCCAAGCTGCAGCCCTTCCTGCCTCTATGAGTGGTCCCTCCATGGGAGGGGCAGGGGAGGCACCCAGCAGGGCACCCTTCCTCCTACCCACACCTTTTCGTAACATCTGGTGCTGTCTTCCCACACACTCTTGTCACATCCTGAGGAAATCATCTGTGGGAAGACGAAGTGTGACAGAAATTGTACCATCTTATCGGTAAGCCTGCGCAAGTCCTGTGCCTTCCCTGACCATCTGGTCCATACATGAGGCAGTGGGGCCGTAGGGGAGGGAGGGGTGGGGCACGGGCCCCTCTGGGCACCTCTAAGCCTCTGAGTCAACTTACATGCTTACCAGCCCCAGCTGACTGTGGGCCAGGATGCCTTGTGGGACTCTGTCCAATTCTTCCAGTTCAAATGACAAAAGCCCGACTCCAGCTACTTAGGTACAGCGACATGGGCTGGCTCAGGTAGCGGGAGCAGACAGTGGCATTGCTCACAGAATGTGGTCATCAGGCTATGGGATCAGAGTTGGCTCCACATCCCTCTCCTTCCCCATCTTTTGTCATTGCTCATCTCTCCTTATTTGGGGTCTTGTTCTTAACCTGCCCTAGAGCAGACAGGCTTTCTCCAGGTGGGGAAAACAAAATGTGAAATGTGGCCACTGTGACACTCAGTTTGGCAATCCCACTGGAACAAGTTTCTTCCACATGGCATCCTTGTGTTCCATTTTTGAAAATTATGTAAAGCTTCCTATTGAGGCTAACGATGTATATATAAGTTGTAAAGAAAACCTGTCATTAGGAATGCCCATTTACCCTCCACCCAGCTGGAGCAATCAAACATCACAATATTCTGAGGCGTCTGTTGTTTCCCTCCACTGCACCCCTGCTGCTCCCTCCCTCCCCAACACAGAAATGCAGAACCCCAGCTGCCTTTTCGTTGAGTTTATCACATTTGGATGTGTCCTTCAACAATATCTCCTTTTGTTTGCATCGTTTGAACTTTATCTAAGGTATCAAATGACGTGTTTTTCTCCTATGACTTACATTTTTCTTACGTCATGTTCCTAAGATTCATCTGTTGATGCGTATAACAGCAGTCCTTTCATTTTCACTGCGATTTTGTATTCCATTGTTTGCTCCAATTTTAAAATCATTTTCAGTAAAATGTGTCCAGTTTAAAAATGTAAAATACTTTTAGATTCACAATGATAACATCTTACATAGCCATAGTACATTAGTAAAACAAGGAAATTAACACTGGAAAATGTACCCAGTTTTCCTTCTGCTACTACAAATAATGCTGTTGTGAACATTCTTTATGTGCCTCCTGATACACCTGTGAGAAGTTTTTGCAAGCTGTGTTTTGAGTAAATAAACTGAGGTATAGAATTAAGTATATGTTTAATCTTATGCCAAACTGTTTTCCAACAATAATCCTCAGCTCATATAGCTCTACACCTTCACTTATAGTTTTCATTTTCTTCGAGAGTCTTGACTCTTCTCAGCTCTTTGCTATTATATGCACTTCTTAAAAACTTTTTAAAAATTTGAAGTATAGTTGATTTACAGTGTTTCAGGTGCATAGCAAAGTGATTCATTTATACATATTATTATATGCATTTTTAATTAAACTTTTTATTTTGAGATCATTATAGATTTACAAGTAGTTGTAAGAAATAAGACAGATCCTGTGCATCATTTATCCAGATTCCCTCAGTGGTAACGTCTTGCAAAACTATAGTACCATATCACAACCAAGATACCGACAGGTGCAGAACATTTCCATCCCCACAAGGGTGCCTCATGAGGTCCTTTTATAGGGACACCCTCTTCCTCCTGCCCCACCCCTTTCCTAATCTCTGGCAACCACTAAACTGTTCTTTGTCTCAATAATTTTGTCATTTTAAGAATGTTATATAAATGAAATTATACAGTATGTAACATTTTGGGATTGGTGTTTTTCACCTGGCATACTTCTGTGGCAATTCACCCAGGTTCTGTGTATCAGTAGTTGGCTCCCTTTTACTGCTGACCAGTATTCCATAGTAGGGATTACCACAGCTTGTTTACCATTCACCCATGGAAGGGCATCTGGGTTATTTCCAGTTTGGGGCCATTACAAATAGAGCTGCTATGAACATTCATGTACAGGTTTGTTTGTTTTCATGTACAGGTTTTTGTGTGAACATAAGTTTTTATTTCTCTGGGATAAATACCAAGGAGTGCAATTTCTGGGTCATATGGTAGCTGCATATTTAGTTTTTTTTCTTTTAAAGGAATAGCCTAACTCTTTTCCAGTTGGTACCACTTTATATTCCTACCAACGTCACATGAGGGATCCGGTCTCTCCACATCCTCACCAGCATATGGTTTTGTCACTATTTTTTGAGCCATTCTGTGAAGTGTGTAGAGATATCTCACTGTGGTTTTAATCTGCTTTTCTCTAATGGCTAGTAATATTAAACATCTTTTCATGTGCTTATTTGCTATCTGTATATCCTCTGAAATATCTGTTCATGGCTTTTGTTCATTTTTTAATTGGATTGTTTACTGTTTTACTGTTGCATTTTGAGAGTTCTCTATATATTCTAGGTATTAGTCCTCTGTCAGATATGTGGTCTGAAAATATTTTTCTCCCAGTCTGCAGCTTATGTTTTCATCCTCTTAACAGGGTTTTTTGCAGAGTAAAAGTTTTCGATTTTGATGAAGCCCACCTTACTGATTTTTTTTCTTTTAAGAATTGTGCTTTTGCTGTTATGACTAAGCCCTAAGTCTCAAAGATTTTCTATGTTTTTTCCTAAAAGGTTAAAAATAGGTTTATGTTTTACATTTCAGTTCATGATTCACTTTGAGTTAAATTTGTATGAGCTATGAAACTTAGGTTGGAGGCTTATTTTGGGTTTTTTTGGACCATGGATGTCCAGCTGCTTCAGCACCATTGTTCTTCCTCTAGTGAATTATTTTCGGCCATTTGTCAAAGATCAGTTGGGCCTTGTTACTGTTGGGGAGGGGGTGAACATCCGGTCTCCCCACATGGTCTTCGCTGACACTACAGGTGGGAGTCACTGCCCACCTCCCCCCACCCCATACTGCCCAGTGGGGACAACAGGCCCAGCTCCCATCTTGGTCTTCTCTGATGCCCCCATCCCAGCTGAAGGATTGGGGCACCTTGATCTAGCTTAGAGATGGTAGAAGTCTATACTCACCGCTTGGACTTTACTGGGGTAGGTAGGTGGGAGTGGGGGGACCTCACAGTTTTTCTGCAGTGTTTGACTAAAAGTTTTCTGTCTTACTAAGCTGCCCCTCTCCTGCTCCATTGACTAGAGAGAGCAAGCTTTGGTTGGGGCTTTATTTTTTTCTGTGCTCAGTGGTGTTTTTTAGTCACTAGCTTCTTCAGCTCCAAGTCCAGGACATAAGAGATAAAAGGAAAACCCAGGGAACTCATCACCATGTCATTCCTCAGGCCCTAAGGTCCAAAGCTGGTCTGCCTTCTTCTCTCCACCTTTTAGAGTTTTCTTATGTTTGTTTTGTACATAATATCTGGAGTATTCAATTGTATTTAGCAGGAGGAACAAGGAAGAGTATGTTTGCTCCACCTTTCTACCTACATATTTTAATGTAAACTTTTATTAAAATGTATCATGCACGCCTAAAAGTCAACAAATCACAAGTGTACAGCTTAATGAATTTTTCCAGAGTGAACATATCTATCTAACCACCACTCAGATCAAGAACAGGAATATTTTATATATATATGTATAACTGAATCACTTTGCTGTACACTTCAAACTAACATAACATTGTAAATTAACTATACTTCAATTAAAAAAAAAAAGAAGAGGAATATTGCCAGCATCCCAGAAGTCTCCGTCATGCCCCTTCCCAGGCATTGTTCTGTTCCCACAAAGGAAAGAACTATTCAGATATTTCAGCAAAGACTGGTTTTGCCCATATTTAAACTTTGTATAAGTGGAGTCAAACAATATGTACTCTTTCTTTTATATTTATTTATTATTTATTTATTTGTTTTGGCTGTGCTGGGTCTTAGTTGCAGCATGCGGGATCTTCATTGCAGCATGTGGGATCTTTAGTTGCAGCATGTGGACTCTTAGCTGTGCAATGCATGTGGGATCTAGCTCCCTGAGCAGGGATTGAACCTGGGCCCCGTGCATTGGGAGCATGGAGTCTTACTCACTGGACCACCAGGGAAGTCCCAAACAATATGTACTCTTGCATCTCTGGCTTCTTTCATTAAATACTGGGTTTGTGAGAGTCACCCATGGTGTTGCATGTAGTAGTAGTTGATCCACTTTTGAGGTTGTATAGTGTTCCACGGTGTGAATATATCAGTTTATTTATCCATCTATTGTAGAGGGACATTTCAGTTGTTTCCAGTGCTTGGTTATTACAAATATTGCTGTTATGAAAATTCTTAGATGTGTTTTTTGATGAATATATGTTCCAGATATACACGTGTATTTCTTCTGGGCATATACCTAAGTGTGGAATTGCTAAATCATAGAGTATGTCTATTTTCAGATTTAGTTTATACTTGCAGCTTTCCAAAGTCGTTGTACCAAGCAGCAGTGATATATGAGAGTTCCAGTGTTTCACATCCTTGCTTACACTTAATATTGTCAGTCTTTTAATTTTAGACATTCTGGTGGATAGGTAGTGATTTCTCACAGTAGCTTTAATTTGCTTTTCCTTGATGCCTAGGAAGGTGTTATCTTTCTTTAAGGAGGATTTACATTTGTTTTTGCCAGGCACTAGGGAATCCTAGCAAACGGTATTCACTTAATCCAGTTTCAGAAACTGAAATGCTTTGGAGCTGGACTGAAGTCTCTGTGAGAGCTGGTCTCCTTACAGTCCAAACTGATGACTAGGCTGCACTTCTCTGGGTTCTCATCCCAACATGAGTCTCTCTTCTTCAGTGAGTCCTAGACTCCAACTATCTACCCCATTCCTTTGAGCCTGACTAGTACACCTCCCAGACTCTCGGCTGACTTGTCCAGAATTAGTAAATGCTTCTGGGCCAGAAGTAGTCCAAATGTTGGGCACACCTTCCTGGATTCCCATTTTCTCCAAAATCTAGGCCCACTACATCTTTGCTACTTTGTTCTCTCTCCAATACCTTCAAGTATATTTTTAAAAACTGCGCCTAGTTTTTCTTGGTGTCCGGAATGAATCACCTAAACTTCTATCAGAAGAGGCATGGGGTTTTTAAAAAATTGCTTCTTGTTCCTTCTTCCTTTTACAGATATTCTCCCTTATACCTTTGAATATATTTGCTACATTTGCAATACTTATTTTACACAGTTGATCTGTATGCATTGTGTCCAGTTTGTGTATATCTTTTATAGTGGTTTTAATCCTCAAGTCTCTCCTGGTTTTGGCTTGTGAACTCCCGTGTCCCTTGTGGTTATCAGCTGTCCAATCAGATAATGAGTAAGGGATACGATGAAGGTCTGTTTTTGTCGCTCCTGGTAAGTATGAAGGGTGGTGTGGGGATGACTCACACCAGATGGAGAGCCCTGGGTACTCCAGAACTGCTACTCAACCTCCTTCTTGCTTTTGTGTCACAGAGAAATCTCTCTAGTCAGGGACTCCTAGATTCTTCGAAAAAAGCAGCAATGATAGAAGACAGAGTCTTTAGAATGGTCTCATGAGTGGGATCACCTACTGTCCTTGAAACCGTCATCTGCCATCCATGAGGGTCTGGAGGAGACTGGGATGGAAGAGCAGATGTCTGGGCATCTGGGCAGCCTGCATGTGCTTCATCAGAATCCCAGATGGGCGTGGCTCTGCTATGAGCCTGGCACCCCGAGCAGCCAAGTTGCTGCCGCTCATTCCTTTTCTCCCGTGACAGAGGCTCCAGCCATCCTCCGGGAAATACAGCAGCCAGGAACGAACAGAACTTAACATCTCTCCACCACCCTTTCTTCCCACCTGTGTACCTGCCACCCCCGCCTCAGACTGCTACTAACGTTTCCCATTAGTCACCCAGCTTAGTCTCCCAGGGGTTAGTCAAAGTGTTTATATTAGTTTCTCCATCTTACTTCTGTAATTTCTCTGTCATTGATTTCTTGGGGGAGGCAACCAGAAGACAGGGCTAGTTCACTATCTTGCACCTCCCTTTCTCTTCCTTGAATTCCTTATCATCATAATTTACGTTCCCTTCTTTTTCCTCCTTCTTCCTCTTTCTCCTTTCCTTTTTCAGATTTAGGTTTGATTAGAGTTTCCTTATCTCTACTTTGCAAATTACTCTGCAAGAGAGTCTTTAAAATTTATTTTTATTTCTACTCTATTTCCTTTTGATTTGTTGTGATGTGTGTTTTTCGTAAATCGCCTTTATCCAGTCATTCTAGCTATGAATCACTCATCTGAGTGAGAAACTGAGCTTCTCTCCCATCAAGTTCTTACTGCGGTCCATTGAAGTGAGGCTTCCAGGCTGCTTAACCTACATAGGGTGGGGTGGAGTAGTTGTTAAACTATGTGTAAATTGGCAGGTCATGTTCAATAGTGGCTGGATGGCCAGAGAGCTGAGCAGTGGGTGGATTTTTGAAAGGTTTGCCCACAACAAAAATATCAGGCCAATGTTGGAGGAGGTCTAAAGCAATCCAAATATGGGCAAAATTTCTGCCTCATGGTCTGCGGCTGTCATCTTTGCTGATGACCCTTCAATAAAGAGGGGATTGGTTATTGTGAGAAGATCAGAAGTTTCAGTTATTGGGGAGATTGTTAACAGAGGGCTCCATGCTTAGAGCCATAAGATCCACAGTCTCTGTTGTAAGAATTTTCATATGGCTGAGAGATGATTAGGGTGTGAGCTCACAGACCTCCTTATTGCTCCCATGGAATGCTGTGGTCTTCTCTCTTTTCTTGTTTTGTTCAATTTTTTTTCTTTTTTTTATACAGCAGGTTCTTATTATCTACTTTATACGTATTAATGTACACATGTCAATCCCAGCCTCCCAATTCATCCCACCACCACCCCCACCCCCGCTTTCCCCCTTTGGTGTCCATATGTTTGTTCTCTACATCTGTCTCTATTTCTGCCTTGCAAACCGGTTCACCTGTACCATTTTTCTAGATTCCACATATATGCGTTAATAGACAATATTTGTTTTTCTCTTTCTGACTTACTTCACTCTGTACCACAGTCTCTAGGTCCATCTACATCTCTACAAATGACCCAATTTCATTCCTTTTTATGGCTGAGTAATATTCCATTGTATATATGTATGTGGTCTTCTTTTGATGATGTGAAATGGAATGAGATCACAAGAGAATCTTAGAGGGATACCACTCCTTATTCTATGGAAGGTCTAGATTTCAGAGTTATCAGTGATTGGATGAATTGAAAAACTGTCTGGATGAGTAGATGAATTAATAGAAAGGATAAAAGGATCCATGGGAGATGGAATGGACTAATTTTTGAATGGGTGGCTTTGTGGATGAATAGCTGAATAGAAGATTGTCCGGAAGAGTGGGTGTAATTATGTATGGATTTATGTACATGGGTGGATATTGGAGTAAATGAATGTAGATATATGGATAGACAGATGAATGGAAGGGTGGTGGGTGGACTGACAGACAAAATAGGGGGTGGATAAATGACTACATATACATGCATGTAAGTCTGCATCATGTGTGTGAATGGAGGGATGATGAAGTAGGTAGGTGGATGTTTGATGGATGGATGGGGATAACAGATGGATAGAGTCAGAGCTACATAGGTGGGAATGATGGATAATGAGCGAGTGTGTAAGTGGATGAGGGCAGTGGATAATGGATGGATGACAAAAGGGTAAACTTTGAAATCAGTCCTGTGTTTTCATCTTGACTTTGCATCCTAGCTCTGTGACATAGGGTAAAATCCTTTAATTTCTCTAAGCCTTGGGAAAATTTTAAATATTCAAGAAAAAGTAAGCCATAAGTGAAAAATTTAAGGGGAAGTATTATTGAAAATAAATACTTCCAAGGATAAAAACATTCAAGAAATAAATATCAGAGAGGGGTTAAGGTCTTACTTGGAGTTAAATGTCTGTAAATCAAAATGTAGATTTCAGGAGTGGAGAAGCTGTGTTAAGATTTGGAAATATTTAACTATGAAATAATAGTAATACAAAACATTTTACAAATTGTAGTTACAAACGAAAATATAAATACTATTTATGTAAACATATTAATATCACAATATATGATGATGTGAGGGAGGGGAAGGAAGGCTTTGGATCTGGTGTCCTCATCTTTCATATCAGGGAGTCCAATGATAATGCCTACATTGAAGTATGGAAAGTAAAAATGATTACTCTCATATCAATGTGTTTTTTCCCTCTAAACTCTTTTTGTAATTATAGAAGGATCTTTTACAAAACCCTCTTGAAGTGAATAAATATTTATTTGAAATTTTATCATTGTTTCATGTTCCTTTTGATTTCTTTTTCAGGTTTTAACTAAAAATGAACTGAAATACAATAACATTACAAATAGCATATTAAAAATCACATATTTATCAAAATATTTCAATATATATACACTTGATCTTAGCCAAAAAGCTGAGAAGTGATAAGATATTTCAGTATATCTATTTAGCTTTTCTGGAACACATACATGAAACGATGTCTAGAATGATACCCTCCTAATGTAAATATTAATTATTTATGAGTAGTGGCATTTGAATTTCTTTAACCTCTACACAGTGCTTGAATAATTTATAAGAAGTATGCATTCTTTCTACAAAACTCATACTGGTTTTACCTCATATGAAAGAGAAAATTTAAAAAAAAATTAATTCTCTGCTTATTCAGATCTTTTCATCATTACCTGAAGTAGTTTATTTGTAGGCGTGCTCTGTAACCCTCTAGCTCCAGGCTTACTGTTAATTCTCTCTGGAATGCAACCCTTAATCTCAGGACATAGAAACTGCCATGCTCGCTTTATTTTGTACGCTTGTTAGAGAAAAGTGTTCCTTTTTAAAGTGTGAATTATGTGCCCCACGAACGTCCCAGTGCAGTGAGGTGGGAGGAGAGAGGAAGGTGTGTCTCCAGAGATGCCCGATCAACACATAAGAATCATGCTCATGGACTTCCTTGGCGGTGCAGTGGTTAAGAATCCGCCTGCCAATGCAGGGGACACGGGTTTGATCCCTGGTCTGGGAAGATTTCACATGCCACGGAGCAACTAAGCCCGTGTGCCACACCACTGAGCCTGCGCTCTAGAGCCCGTGAACCACAACTACTGAGGCTCTGTGCCTACAGCCTGTGCTCCGCAACAATGAGAAGCCCGTGCAGTTCAACGAAGAGTAGCCCCCGCTCGTGGCAACTAGAGAAAGCCCACATGCAGCAATGAAGACCCAAGGCAGCCAAAAATAAATAAATTTATTAAAAAAAAAATGGTCATATGAGGTTATCCATCCAAAGACGTGGAATAAGATTCAGTAGTATTCAGGTAGACAGTACAGTGATTTGTAGATTCCTGACTCATTGCCACAAATGTTTTGTTCTGTCCCCCTGCCCTCCATGTGTCCCTGTGGCCTGAGAGGGCCCATCTTTGCAATCTCACACAAAGTCCAGTGAAAGAGTGTGATTTTTAAGTTCTAAAATGTGTGTAAGCATATTAAATGAGTAAAGAAAATTCATGTATAGAGGACTGGACTTTATAAAAAAAACAAAAACTTTGTTCTTTTCTTTTTTCAATACATGAATTGTTTTTAATGTTTACTTATTTATTTTCTTATTAGTTATCCATTTTATACATATTAACGTCCATATGTTAATCCCAATCTCCCAATTCATCACACCATTACCCCCATACCCTGCCACTCTCCCCACTTGGTGTCCATACATTTGTTCTCTACATCTGTGTCTCAGTTTCTGCTCTGCAAACTGGTTCATCTGTATCATTTTCTAGGTTCCACATATATGCATTAATATATGATATTTGTTTTTCGCTTTCTGACATACTTCACTCTGTATGATAGTCTCTAGATCCATCCACATCTCTACAAATGACCCAATTTCGTTCCTTTTTATGGCTGAGTAATATTCCATTGTATATATGTGCCACATCTTCTTTATCCATTTGTCTGTCGATGGGCATTTAGGTTGCTTCCATGACCTGGCTATTGTAAATAGAGCTGCAATGAACATTGGGGTGCATGTGTCTTTTTGAATTATGGTTTTCTCTGGGTATATGCCCAGTAGTGGGATTGCTGGGTCATATGGTAATTTTATTTTTAGTTCTTTAAGGAACTGCCATACTGTTCTCCATAGTGGCTGTATCAATTTACATTCCCACCAACAGTGCAAGAGGGTTCCCTTTTCTCCACACCCTCTCCAGCATTTGTTGTTTGTAGATTTTCTGATGATGCTCATTTTAACTGGTGTGAGGTGATACCTCATTGTAGTTTTGACTTCCATTTCTCTAATAATTAGTGATGTTGAGCAGCTTTTCATGTGCTTTTTGGCCATCTGTACACCTTCTTTGGAGAAATGTCTATTTAGGTCTTCTGCCCATTTTTGGATTGGGTTGTCTGTTTTTTTGTTATTGAGCTGCATGAGCTGTTTATATATTGTGGAGATTAGTCCTTTGTCCATTGATTCATTTGCAAATATTTTCTCCCATTCTGGGGTTGTCTTTTCCTCTTGTTTATGGTTTCCTTTGTTGTGCAAAAGCCTTTAAGTTTAATTAGGTCCCGTTTGTTTTTTTTTAATTTTTATTTTCATTACTCTAGGAGGTGGGTCAAAAAAGAAAAGATCTTGCTGTGATTTATGTCAAAGAGTTTTCTTCCTATGTTTTCCTCTAAGAGTTTTATAGTGTCCGGACGTACATTTAGTTCTCTAATTCATTTAGAGTTTATTTTTGTGTATGGTGTTAGGGAGTGTTCTAATTTCATTCTTTTACATGTAGCTGTCCAGTTTTCCCAGCACCACTTATTGAAGAGACTGTCTTTTCTCCATTGTATATCCTTGCCTCCTTTGTCATAGATTAGTTGACCACAGGTGTGTGGGTTTATCTCTGGGCTTTCTATCCTGTTCCATTGATCTATATTTCTGTTTTTGTGCCAGTACCATATTTTCTTGATTACTGTAGCTTTGTAGTATAGTCAGAAGTCAGGGAGTCTGATCCCTCCAGCTCCATTTTTTCCCCTCAAGACTGCTTTGGCTATTCGGGGTCTTTTGTGTCTCCATACAAATTTTAAGATTTTTTTGTTCTAGTTCTGTAAAAAATGCCATTGGTAATTTGATAGGGATTGCATTGAATCTGTAGATTGCTTTGGGTAGTAGAGTCATTTTCACAATATTGATTCTTCCCATCCAAGAACATGGTATATCTCTCCATCTGTTGGTATCATCTTTAATTTCTTTCACCAGTGTCTTATAGTTTTCTGCATACAGGTTTTCTGTCTCCCTAGGTAGGTTTATTCCTAGGTATTTTATTCTTTTTGTTGCAGTGGTAAATGGGAGTGTTTCCTTAATTTCTCTTTCACATTTTTCATCATTAGTATATAGGAATGCAAGAGATTTCTATGCATTAATTTTGTATCCTGCAACTTTACCAAATTCATTGACCAGCTCTAATAGTTTTCTGGTAGCATCTTTAGGATCCTCTATGTATAGTATCATGTCATCTGCAAACAGTGACAATTTTACTTCTTGTTTGCAATTTCTATTTCTTTTATTTCTTTTTCTTCCCTGATTGCCATGGCTAGGACTTCCAAAACTATGTTCAATAATGGTGGTTAGAGTGGACATCCTTTTCTTGTTCCTGATCTTAGAGGAAATGCTTTCAGTTTTTCACCATTGAGAATGATGTTTGCTGTGGGTTTGTCGTATATGGCTTTTATTATGTTGAAGTAGTTTCCCTCTATGCCCACTTTATGGAGAGTTTTTATCATAAATCGGTGTTGAATTTTGTCAAAAGCTTTTTCTGCATCTATTGAGATGATTGTATGGTTTTTATTCTTCAATTTGTTCATCATTGATTGATTTGCATATATTGAAGAATCCTTGCATCCCTGGGATAAATTCCACTTGATCATGGTGTATGATCCCTTTAATGTGTTGCTGGATTCTGTTTGCTACTATTTTGTTGAGGATTTTTGCATCTATATTCATCAGTGATATTGTTCTGTAATTTTCTTTTTTTGTAGTATCTTTGTCTGGTTTTGGTGTCAGGGTGATGGTGGCCTCATAGAATGAGTTTGAAAGTGTTCCTTCCTCTGCAATTTTTTGGAAGAGTTTGAGAAGGATGGGTGTTAGCGCTTCTCTAAATGTTTGATAGAATTCACCTGTGAAGCCATCTGGTCCTGGACTTTTGTTGTTGGAAGATTTTTAATCACAGTTTCAACTTCATTACTTGTGATTGGTCTGTTCATATTTTCTATTTCTTTCTGGTTCAGTCTCGGAAGGTTTTGCCTTTCTAAGAATTTGTCCATTTCTTCAAGGTCATCCATTTTATTGGCGTACAGTTGCTTGTAGTAGTCTCTTAGGATGCTTTGTATTTCTGCGGTGTCTGTTGTAACTTCTCCTTTTTCATTTCTAATTTTATTGATTTGAGTCCTCTCCCTCTTTTTCTTGATGATTCTGGCTAATGGCTTATCAATTTTATCTTCTCAAAGAACCAGCTTTTTGTTTTATTGATCATTGCTATTGTTTTTGTTTGTTTGTTTCTGTCTCATTTATTTCTGCTCTGATGTTTATGATTTCTTTCCTTCTGCTAACTTTGGGTTTTGTTTTTTCTTCTTTCTCTAGTGCCTTTAGTTGTAACGTTAGATTGTTAATTTGAGGTTTTTCTTGTTTCTTGAGGTAGGCTTATATAGCTATAAACTTCCCCCTTAGAACTGCTTTTGCTACATCCCATAGGTTTTGGATCGTCGTGTTTTCATTGTCATTTGTCTCTAGGTATTTTTTGATTTCCTTTTTGAATTTTTCAGTGATATCTTGGTTATTTAGTAATGTATTGTTTAGCCTCCATGTGTTTGTGTTTTTTACGGTTTTTTCCCCTGTAATTTATATCTAATCTCATAGCGTTGCAGTCAGAAAAGATGCTTGATATGATCTCAGTTTTCTTAAATTTACTGAGGCTTGATTTGTGATCCAAGATGTGATCTATCCTGGAGAATATTCCATGCGCACTTGAGAAGAAAGTGTAATCTGCTGTTTCTGTATGGAATGTCCTATATATATCAATGAAATCTATCTGGTCTATTGTGTCATTTAAAGCTTGTGTTTCCTTATTAATTTTCTGTTTGGATGATCTGTCCATTGGTGTGAGGTGTTAAAGTCCCCCACTATTATTGTGTTACTGTCAATTTCCTCTTTTAGAGCTGTTAGCAGTTGCCTTATGTATTGAGGTGCTCCTATGTTGGGTGCATATATATTTATAATTGTTATATCTTCTTTTTGGATTGATCCCTTGATCATTACATAGTGTCCTTCCTTGTCTCTTGTAACATTCTTTATTTTAAAGTCTATTTTATTTGATATGACTATTGTTACTCCAGCTCTCTTTTGATTTCCATTTCCATTGAATATCTTTTTCCATCCCCTCACTTTCAGTCTGTATGTGTCCCTAGGTCTGAAGTGGGTCTCTTGTAGAGAGCATATATATAGGTCTTGTATTTTTATGCATTCAGTGAGCCTGTGTCTTTTGGTTGGAGCATTTAATCCATTCACGTTTAAGGTAATTATTGATATGTATGTTCCTGTTACCATTTTCTTAATTGTTTTGTGTTTGTAGGTCCTTTTCTTCTCTTGTGTTTCCCACTTAGAGAAGTTCCTTTAGCATTTGTTGTACAGCTGGTTTGGTGGTGCTGAATTCTCTTAGCTTTTGCTTGTCTGTAAAGCTTTTGATATCTCCATCGAATTTGAATGAGATCCTTGCTGGGTAGAGTAATCTTGGTTGTAGGTTCTTCCCTTTCATCACTTTAAGTATATCATGCCACTCCCTTCTGGCTTGTACAGTTTCCGCTGAGAAATCAGCTGTTAATCTTAAGGGTGTTTCTTTGTATGTTATTTGTCGTTTTCCCCTTGCTGCTTTCAATAATTTTTCTTTGTCTTTCATTTTTGCCAATTTGATTACTATGTGTCTTGGCGTGTTTCTCCTTGGATTTATCCTGTATGGGACTCTCTGTGCTTCCTGGACTTGGGTGGCTATTTCCTTTCCCATGTTAGAGATGTTTTCGACTATAATCTCTTCAAATATTTTCTTGGGTCCTTTCTCTCTTCTCCTTCTGGGACCCCTATAATGCGAATGTTGTTGCATTTAATGTTGTCCCAGAGGTCTCTTAGGCTGTCTTCATTTCTTTTCATTCTTTTTTCTTTATTCTGTTCCACAGCAGTGAATTCCACCATTCTGCTTTCCAGGTCACTTATTCGTTCTTCTGCCTCAGTTATTCTGCTATTGATTCCTTCTAGTGTATTTTTCATTTCATTTATTGTGTTGTTCATCTCTGTTTGTTCTTTAATTCTTCTAGATCTTTGTTAAACATTTCTTGCACCTTCTCGATCTTTGCCTCCATTATTTTTCCAAGGTCCTGGATCTTCTTCACTATCATTATTCTGAATTCTTTTTCTGGAAGATTGCCTATTTCCATTTCATTTAGTTGTTTTTCTGGGATTTTATCTTGTTCTTTCCTCTGGTACATAGCTCTCTGCCTTTTCATCTTGTCTATCTTTCCGTGAATGTGGTTTTTTTCCCCACAGGCTGCAGGATTGTAGTTCTTGCTTCTGCTGTCTGCCCTCTGGTGGATGAGTCTATCTCAAAAACTTTGTTCTTGAAATAGGTAGCTTGTGAGTATAAAATTAAACTATGTATAAACAATTAAGCTCCCATTTAAAAAGTAAATATTGTGCTCTGACAAGACAGAACAAATGTATGCAGATATTTTGGGGTAAAAAGTTATTAATTAGAACATTTTAAGAGGAAGATGAATTTTGAACAATAAGTATTAAAATTTATTACAATTTATGCTGAATGTTAAAACTGATAATCCTATTTTTTCCCACATAATGTTTTTTCCCCTATCAGACAGTGCAGAATGAGGAAGTGGGGAATAAAAAAGCCACTTCTTTATTCTACTAAGTTAAAACAAATCAGACTTTTGGCTTGAAGCCATCTCTGTCTAAAATAAGTTGCAGGGCAGGTGGTGCCATATAACATGATAGTATTGGCCCTCATTTTAAAAAATCGTAAATATAAAAGTAAATTGGTGCAAGTTTTACAATTGGAAATGCTTTCTATTTGAGGCACTTCAATATAAAGATCATTTATTTTAAAAGCTGGTAACATGTTACTGTACAATAAAATCACAAGTGTTGATTTTAATCTAAAATTTACTCAAAAAACTTAATTAAATAAATCCTTGTAAAATCAAATCTTAGGTGTGAGTTTTACTTTAAGGACGATTCTGTGTTTCATCCATGGGGCAATGGTGCAATTACAGAGGTGCCAAAAGAGATGCATCCATGTCATTTTGACTCTTTATACTGTGAACTATGATACACAGAAGCACATAAAGCATAACTGCACGGCTCAATGAATTATCACAAAACAATGTATCCACCAGGAGTTCAAGAAGTAGAACATTGCTACAATCACAGCAGGTATCCTCATGCCCTTCCCAGTTACTAAGCCTTCCTTTCTTCCCAAACTAACCACTTTTCTGACTTACAACATGCAGTTTCATTTGAGTGGTTCTAGAAGCCCAGGGTATGAATTCTATTGGGTTTCAGCTTTTCACTCAACGAAATGTTTGTAAGATCCATCCATGATGCTGTGGTTACTGTATTCATTGCTGTATGTATTGTATATGTATGTGCTCATGTATGTGTATGGTGCAGTTTCCAGGTGGGGCTATTATGAATGATGTTGTTATGAAACATCTTGCTGGTGTCTCTTGCACACAGGCAGTGTATTTCTGTGGGTATATGCATAGGAGTGGGATTTCTGGGTCAGATGATATGCAATGTGTTCAGCTTCAGTAGAAAATGCCAAAATGCTTTCAAAGTGATTACACCAATTTACACCCCCACCAGCCACATATGAGCATTCCTATTCTTGCCAACACTTAGTATCATCAGTCTTTATAACTGTGGCCATTCTGGTAGAGATGTAGTAGAATCACTCTGTAGTTTTAATTTTTATCTCCTGAATGACTAATGATATTAAGTACATTTTGATATATTTGTTGGCATTTGGATATCCTCTTTTGGGAATTAAGTATACAAGTACTTTGCCTATTTCTCTGTTGGGGGTATGTTTTTCTTGTTTACATGTATAGGAATTTTATGTACAGGATCTGGATACAAGTGTTTTACTTATTATATAAGTTGGAACTCTTTTTCTTCTCTGTGGCTTGCTGTGTCACTCTTTTAATGGTGTTTTTGCTGAAAAGAAGTATTTAATTTTCATGTAGTTCAATTTATCAATCTTTTTAATAGTTAGTGCTACTTGTACTCTACATAACAGATCATTACTGAGGTCTTCCACTTCCATTTCAACTTTGGAAACAGGCAGTTTCTTATGAAGTTACACATCACATACCCTTTGATCTAGCAATTTTTACTCCTAGGTTTTTCCCCAAGAGAAATGAAAACATAGATCCATAAAAAGATGTGTGCATAAATGTTCATAGCAGTTTTATTCATAGTAGTAAAAAAAATTGTAAACAACCTAAATGCCCAGGTGAATGGATAAATTATGGTATACTCATCCAACGGAATACTAACCAGCAATAAAAATGAATGAACTTGTACATATCCACAACCACATGAATGAATCTAAGCAAAAGAAGCCCGACACTGAAGACTATGTATTGTGTGATCTCATCTATATGAAATTCTAGAACAAGTAAAGTTATCTGTAGAAATAAAGCGTATCAGTGGTGGTTGAATGAGGTGAGAGGATGGGGTAGGGAGGTAAGTGTAGTATTGACTGCAAAGCGGTATCAGAAAGTTTTCTGGAGGTCATGGAAACATTCTATATCTGGATTCAAAACTCACTGAACAGTAAGTAGCCTTAAAATTAGTGCTTTTTGTTGTATGCAAATTATATGTTAATAAAGTTGATTTTTTTTTTAAGCTTATTTTCCATTGTCTCCGAGGTTTTGGTCTAATCACTAGGAGGCTAGAGTGCTGTTAAGTGAGATGGGAAAGTCAGTGAAAGGAGGTTTGGGGAAAAAGGTGGGAGTTCTGCTTGGACTTCATTCTCCAGCAGGCCCCAATCAGCCACCTGCAGTCACCACTGTCTCTCACGGCTTCTAGCAGGCAGTCATCTATCTGGAGGTTATTTCTCAAACACAGCCCTTTGCTTCTGGACTGGCCCTTTCCAACATTCACCCGGATTTCTGGTGGCTTAGCTTGAAGCTTTAGGGGTGTAGGTATGTGTGAAAATTTAAATACCCACAGGGGCTAAGCACGTGATGTGGGGACCTCAGCAACCCTAAGAATACAGGGACCACCTGAAAGGGTGGTCTCTACTCAGCTCCAGTTCCTTGTTGTAGGACTTGAGTACTGGCCCAGGGTTTTTCCAAGAAAAAACTCCCGAGATTCAAACTCTCTCAATGATTGCAGCTAATTTAAAAACAAATGTTAAGTGGGCCAATTAGACCCCATGTGTTGGGCCCAGAGACAGCCAGTTCCCAACATCTATTTTTTAACAAGGCACATTCTGGTGCAGGGACCCGCTCCAGCAGGTCTCATGCGAACCCTCACACTCTGGGCAGCTCAGCCTGGCCACCGGGAGCCTGTGGGCCCCTGGGAGGCTCCTGCTTCTCGCTGGTCCCACCCTCGGCTCTGGACCTGCTGGGGCATCTCAGCTCTGACCTTCTCTAGCAGCAGTGCCCCCAGCAGCCACCAAGACAGGAAGGAGGCCTCCTTCCTGAGAACCTACCTTTGCCAGCCCGGCTCCCTTTCCCAAGTACAATGCAGCCCCAGCGGCCTTTTAAACCCAGAAATCTGGTTGCATCTTGCCCCTTAAAAGCGTGTCGGTGGCTTCCCATTACCCACAGGCAGCATCCAGTTACTAAAGGAGGTGTAGACGGTACGTGGCACACCTTCCCTCTAGAGCCTGCTTCCCAGCTACACTCCGCCTCCAGCAACTTGTAACTGTGCTACCCACCCCCGACCCCCCTCCAGGCAAACATACCACAAGCTTCTCCCCTGTGAGCCTCCAAGCCTGTAGCTCCCCCTGCCCAGAACACCTTCATTCTAAGGCCCCTGCTCCACAAACTTGCTCCCACCCTTCAAGATTCAGCTGGAGTTCACCTCCCCTACTCCTGATCCCTAATCCACTAGGGAACTGGCCTCTCTCACCTTTGTGATACCACCACATACCCGCCTTTGCCCTGCATTCCGATGCAGGCATCTGTCTGCACTTCTCCTCCATGGCACTATTGCAACTGGAATTATTAGCCAATCCCAACCACACAATTTGTGTGCCTTCTTGGTTACGTCTGTCTTCCACCGGGGAATGGCTTCTATTTGTCTTGTTCACCGCCACAAGCCTGGTGCCCGGCACTTGCCTGATGCCCGAGTCTGCGACAGGATGGGCAATTGGACACTCCCCGAGATGGACAGGGCCTGAATCGGACATAGCTTTCTCTCTGGTGCCCGCTTCTGTCTCAGGGCCAGACCCCAGGAGGTGCTCCAAGAACCGGAGTTAAGGAGAGATGGGAGGATACCTGAGCGCCCTGCAGCCACAGAACGATGGTTCCCAGGTGGCGACGCTGCGGGGAGGCTGTGACCCCACAAGGCGGGCTGGGGTGACCGCCCTGCCCACGACACGTCGTAGAGCGTGGGGGAAGACATATGTGCCTGCGGGCCCTCTCGGTGCTTCCTGGCACCCTTTTCTCTACCTTCCTCGTTCTTGAATGTGTTTACTGCACTTTCGTACTGAAAATACAGATAAACAGACTAAATGGCGCTTTATCGCGCGGCGGGGGAAGGAAATCTTCTCAAGGACACGCCAGAGGCAGGCGCCGGCGGGCTGAGACCCCGGGCGGTCCCGGGGTGTCCAGGATGCGGGAGTGGGGTGGGCGAGAGGAGCCCGGCGGGCCCCAGGGCGCCGGGGCGGGGACGCTGAGCTGCGGGAGGCGCGCGGGGCCGGGCCTCGGGGGGCCCCCAGACGCGCTTGGCGGGGACGCAGAGCCGGTCTCCCCCGCGCCGCTCCGGAGGGCGGGGCGTGGTGCCCGGCGTCTTACTCCGGGCCCAGCGCGGCGGGCGGCTCCCCCTGGTGGCCGCCTGCCCCTCGGCCTCGCTCCCATGGCGCCCGCGAGGCGCGGCTCTGCAGACCCCAGCGCCTGCCCCGCGCCGCCTTTCGGTGGAAATGAGAGAAAAGGGCCCCGGACCACAGTCCGCTGTGCCTCAGGTTCCTCATGGGAAACGGCAGGATAATTACATCTCACTGGGCTTGTGGTGACGATTAAAGGTGCAAACGTATGTGAAGCTCTTAGGACAGAATGAGTGGGCGCTCAACACACCTGATCTATTGAAACGCTGGGCTGCAGGAGCCCTTCTGGAATCTCGGTGTGAATGGAGAGGAAAGGAGCCAGACGGGAATAGCGTGAAACCTGCCTCGGTCTTTCGCAGTGGGGGACCCAAGGGAGAACTCATCCGAACCCGCTGCTTCCTTTTCCGCAAGCTGGTGGTAGTGAGGTGTAATGAGGGCTGAGGTTTAAACAAATGTTGGGCCCCGTCTGGGATCTCTGAGGTCACGTTTATGGAGCTGGTGTCTGTAGAAGGGGCTGCACGCTGATGGACCACAGATAAAGGAGAAGGGGGTAGCAACACTAAAGGCCTGGATGGATGCCCCTTTAAATTACCTGCCCCGTTCTGCCCTGAGACTCAGACTTTCTGACTCCCAGCTCCAAGTCTGGAGTTCCAACAGGCTCAAGTAGGGAGAAAGAGGAGGTGGGAGGGGAAGAGAGGGGATAGAGCAGCTTCCACCCCACGCTGGGCTGGGGCAGCCTTGGCGCTCTGGCCAAGAGGGAGGACGCAAATGGGTGGTTCCTCCAAGCACAAGACGTGGGGGCTCCCTGGGAGCATGCCAGGTGTGCTGGGGGTACTGAGAGGACTGCTCCCTGAGGGACGGCAGGGCCCACTCAGGAGCCCTTTCCCAGTGTAGACAGAGCCCTGGAGGGAACCTGAGCTAGAAGGACCTTCCTGGGATGGGTTGGCTGGGGCTCTGAGGTCCTCCTTCCAGGCCCAAGTGGGAAGAGGTGGGCGCTGACTCAGCCAGGACCAGGGGGCCCCACCACTCCTGGCCGCCCTCAAAACCCTCCAGGAACCGCTAAGCCCAGACACGACTGCCTCTCCAGAGATGACCCCTGCTCTCCTTCATGCACCCTGTGTCCAGTGAGTTCTCAGAACTCCCACAGGTTTTCCTGCTTCCTGATCTCTGCCTGGAATGTCTTTCCCTGCACCTTGGGGTCTCCTGAAATCTAGCCCATCCTGCAAGGATGGATCAAGCCCCTACTCTGATCTCTCAGCCGAATGAGCTCTCAGCACTTGTACCTAATTCTTGCTCTTAATTATGTGACCTTGGAGGTTAGGGATCATGTGTGTATCATCTTTTGTCCTCATCTACATCAGGTACTAAGTGAATAAAGGAAGGCACAAGTCACAACTGGGAGGGCCTCGTTTTCTTCATTTGTAGGGTAGAACTAGTCGTGCTGGCCTTTCAGGGCTGGTGGAAGCTCTGGGTGAGATTCCTGCACAGAGGATTGGCGCACCCCCTCTTCCTCCTCAGACCCCTTCGCTCTGGCTCCTCAGCCTCCCCGCTCCCTTGGCCATTTGCCCCAGAAAGTCTCTCCCATCTCAGGAGAACCCTTCCCCGACCCCGCATCTCCCTCTGCCAATACTCCATCTGCTTCCTCTGAGCCAACCTTCCTGCCCACCTCCCCGTTCCTCGGCAAACTGCCTACGGGCTCAGCTTTGCCTGGAAATCACCTCCTCACCTTTGGGGACCCAGTACTGATGCTGCCTCCTTTGGAGAACTTCTTTTTGCTGGACCCCCTCCCCCAACACCTGATGCACTTAAGTGTCCCAGTGAGCACCTACCTCCATCCAGGTTCGCCCCAGTGGTGGAGGAGCCTAGCACTTATCCATATCTGCTGTCTCTTCTGAGCTCACAAAAGGATTCTCTTTCCCCATCCCTGTGGCAGTTAGGCAGGGACACTGACTAGTTCTGGCCAAGGGGCTGGGAGCAGAGGTGAAGCATGTTACTTCTGGGCCAAAACGTTTACTTACCAGCACAAGACCTTCGAGGACTGCCTGGCCCTGCTTCATCCATCATGGCAGCATGTTATGAAGTGGAGGTACTGAGCCACTGCTTGGAGGCCACTGCCCTGAGAGTCACCCAGAGCCACAGTAGACTAGGACGTAAACTCCTGTTGTGTCACGTGACAGATTGGTGAGGTTTGCTACCCAGCGCAGCCAAGCCTATCCTGACTGAGTTTCCAGTTAAAGGAGTTTGTTAAATGAATGGATGGCTTTGTGAACTGTAAAGATCTGTGCACATTTTAGTTACTGTTATTGTCATCAAGCTGTAGCAGGTGCCTGGGATCAGGGACTTCAGCAAGCTGTGGTGACCCCTGTGTGGCACGGCAATGACACTGCGGGGGTGGGGTGGAGAGCGGATGAGTGGGTGAGCGGGCAGGGTGTATCTTGGGAGAAAAACTTTCTCTCACTTATAATTTGCCAAGGGCTTGCCCACGACCTGTTTACATATTTAATCTCTGGTTAAAGGTTATAATGAATTCTGTGCTGTTGGCAGGAGATGGACATTTCTCCCAGCTATTTAGTTCTTGTGGTTGTAAAAGATAGTATTTCTCTCTTGGATTCACAGAGTTTTTGTTTTTTCTTTCTCTCTTCCTCGCTCTCTGTCTCTGTCTCTGTCTCTCTCACACACGCACACACACACACACACAGACACACACACACAGCCCCTGGGAATCTGTAATATAATATTTTAATATTAATTTGATAGTGACTGGATTCACCCCCAGATTAAATGTATCTCTTCATCTTTGAACGCAGCTGGAGAAAATCACAACGTGGCTTTGTTTCCTAAGCGAGACTGCTAACCCGTCACCAGGTGGGCGTGTCTCCTTGAAAGTCTGTCTGTGTGCAGCTCTCTCAAGGCCTTTTCTCCTAAAAGCCTTTTCCTCTTTGTCCCTTTTCTCCGTGACTCTCCTTTAACTTCTGGTGCTATAGGGCTGACGTGGCCCTGGTTAATGAACAGTTGTAACGTTCATTACTTGAAAAGCAGGTGGGTAAGTGAAATATTACCTGGTTCTCTCCATCTCCGTTACCTACCTTGCTTGGCCCTCAGTAGATTCCCCCACCTCCATCCCATGGGCTAGTGAACTTCCGAGGGAACAGACTGACTCAGTAGGGGAGCTGGAGCAGACAGAGAGGTCTGGACAGCCTGGTTTGAGTCCAGATCCGGCCAGTTATTATTTGCGTAAACTTGACTACACGGTCACTTCCTTGATTTCAGATTCCTCATCTTCAAATGGAGCCTTAAGACCAGTCTGGCCTCCAACATGGGGCTATGGTAAGGATCACCCCAAAGGGCTGTGGGCCAAAGCATGATTTATGGAGATGTGGCATTTAATTCTCACTGCATTTTCCCTTTCCTGTGCCAAAAAGGCTCAAGGAAGGATGGGATAAAAAGGTTCCTGCATACCCTTCCTTTCCTGGCTTTTTCATTCAGCCCCCGAGGGGCTGGGAGAGGGAGTGGAGCGGAGGGGTGGACTTCCTAGGACTGGATGTGGGGATGGGGAGCATCATTGCGGGTACACAGGACCCTAGTCTTGGGATCTGGCCTCTTTAGGGTTTCCAGGCTCAGGGAAGAAGCAGGGCTTCTAGGAGGCCTCAGACTGGGAAGGGACCAAAGACCCACAGTGGCAGGACCCAAGGACATGCAGATGGCTCTGAGAGCCAAACACAAGGCTGGTTGAGGTCGAATTTCCGGCCAGTCAGCAGCATGAGGGCCTGAAGTCAGACACAACCAATATGAGGAAATGACAGTGACACATTTTGCACTCTCAAGCTTGTAGAGGGAGAGTTCCACCCTTAGGACTGGTAGAACCCAATATAAATGTGGGCTCTTGCATTGTTTTCCATGTCCACTAGCCCCTGACTGGAGCCTTCTCCTCCTCCAGCCACCTTTGAGCTGACCACAGGCCCAGTGTGGGTCCGTGTCTCAGTGGTCTAAGCATAAGTGGACATCCTTGAGGCCCTGACGACCCACCACACAGGGTCTAACAAGCCACATCAGCCTCACACGAGGGGCCAGTTAAAAATGCCACTCCTGGGCCCCCTTCAGCCCCATATAAAGGGCCTCTGGGGCTGGGTGGAGAGGGTCGGGAATCTGCATTTTAACAACACACTCTATGAGAGTCCAACACTCAAGGAAGCTTGTTAAGCTTTGCACCGGAAGTGAAATGAAGGTGACACTATTATAGTCCCAGCTGGCAGGTTTGCTGTGGGCCAGTTGTACTGGCTGTGACCAAGTGATCGGTGATGATTACGATATTAGTTCTCTTTTGTGTCATGGACTTAGCTGTCCATGTCCAACCCCACTTCTGCATATAAACTCAAGGGCAGGGATCAGGGCTCCTGAGAGCCCAGCACTGTGGGGTCTTGACAGTCACCTGCAGAGATTCACTGAAGGGACAAGAGGTACCTGCTGCTGCTCTGTACCAGGATGATGGGTTAAAGTAGCATCACTTCTCATCCCCATGGCCTTGGGCCCCCAAGGGTTGGGGCAGGGGCAGCTCCTCTGGCCAGAAGGTATAGGTTCTGTCTGCTCTCTAGCCAATATACATGACAGTACAAATTCATGACCAAATTATATCAACAGCAGAATTATAATATATTAATAGCAATATCATAATAGAAAAAAAGGCTTGGGAGGGCAACCATCTTCCAGAATCTGAAGGTTGGCATTCATTCTTCATGAGCTCAGCTGAAGATAGTGCCTTCAGAATTTGGTTAAATGGCAGCGAGAAGGACCAGGGTTAGTTGCAGGGAATCATTTTCCAAGCAGGCCATTTAAGGGCCTGAGGTTGCATAGAGCCTCCCTTCCAGAGTGAGATCTGTGGAAATAGAGCTGGTGGCTTTGGAATCAGGCTGTCTGCGACAGTGGCTTTCACAAAGACTTCGGTCCCATGGCAGTGTGGCCGTTGACATTCCACCATATGAGGCCTTTCTGGAGGTGGCTTCTGGACGGGTCTTCCAAGAGCAGTGGCACTCAAGAGATCTGCATGTGGCCACAACCAATGTCCAGCTGCTCCAGAGGGCATGGCGAGTCAGCTCCCTGTTTGGTAAAGGCCAGGAGCGGGCTCAGTCCGATGGGGCGTGGACGGTCAAGGTCTTGTTGACAGTCTCCGGGTTCTTGCTTGTGCAGTCCCAGCCCTGCCCAGTGAGCCCACTCTGGGAGGAGGCCTTAGTGTAGATGGAGGGCGGGGAAGCTCCGGGAGAACCACGCGCCAGCGCCACCTTGCACAAGGTCGGTCTCCAATAAATAAAATACTTGTGGATGAAAGGCCACCCTTGCTGGTTTCTGACTCTGAACCTGCACCCACAGCAGCAGCGCCTCTCAGCCCAAGTCCGGAGAAGGCGCTCACCCCTCTGGAGGCGGTGAGAAGAGGCTGAGAAAATGCTGATGAGTGTGTTCAGGACCAGGAGAGTCAACCTCTCGGGCCTCTACTTTGTGGGCTGCAGATGGCCGAGCAGCCTGGCAGCTTTTGACATTCCCTGGGCTTCATCACCTGTTTTGCGGACATCCCTGATGGCCTCCCTTTACTCCGTGACACACAGGCTAAAGTCCAGATGAGGGAGCCCATGTGAAGCCACCTCATCTGCGCCTGGGGAGGCTTGTGGGGGAGGGGTTCTTCCCACCACTCTGAGATGACGAGTCCTGTCCTCACACCGTGGAGTGGGGCCTGGGCATCACGGCTATCCACAGCCGGCCGCAGGTCTTCACCACAGCGTGGCATTCTTAGTTCGAGATATACCCCCAGAAAGACAGAGATAAACATGCACAGACCCGTGTACGGAAGGGCCTAGAGTTAACGTGAACAGCATTTGGATGGCCCATCCTTGGGTGTCAGTCCCAGCTCTGGCGCCTGAGCGTGGGTAACTGAGAGGGGAACAGCTGGCTGTACTTCCCAACGGGGAAGCTTCCAAAGTGGCCTCTCGGGGCAGGAAGTGAGGATCTGAGGGGAAGGGAGCCAGCCCCTCCTGGGTTCTGTGCTGGTGCCGAACCCAGAGGCAGAGGGGGCTGCAGCCAGCCTCCCCCTCCCCTAGCCTGGTTCTGGCCAGTAAGAGCTCAGCCCTCCCTTCTTCCTCTGGGCAGATACCCAGAGGTCTCTCCGCCTGGGAAACCACCCACTACGGGGCTGGGGGTGCAGAGCTGCCTCAGTGAGCATCCCTACTGCGCAGGATGAGCCTGGGCCTCTGGGGGCCCCTCCCAAGGGGCCAGGGAAGACCCAGCCCACCAGCTCTGTGCCCCCCCTCGCCCAGGTGCACAGCAGCCCCAAGGGACCCTGGGGTGCTCTGGGAGGGGGGGACAGGGAAGGCAAATGTTGGTGGGGTTTTCTCTCTTATTTAAGAAATGAAAAGGAGATGCCGTGTTAACGTTAGTAAATGTGGGCAGGTGCGGGGCAGGGTCCATTCTCGAGAGCAGAGCGGCGGCCGAGGTCACCCGTCAGATGAGGCTGGCGGCCTTCTCCTGCACGTTGTACTCCTTGTTTTTCTTCACCCGCCAGCTGATGTAGAGGAGCAGCAGCGTGCCCAGAGCCTTGTAGCCCACCTGCAGGCCCAGGTACCTGTGGGGCAGGAGACAGGCCCTGTGAGGGGTGTGGAGGCTCTGTGGGCAGCATCACAGTGGCCCGGGCCAGGTGTCCTCACCACTCAGGGCAGGATCCGGGCCCACCCAGGTGGGGCTGCTCTCCTCATTCCTTTTAACCCCAGGACCACAAGCCTCGCAAGGAGTAGGCGGGGAGTAGATGTGGGACTCCCAGTTCACTGCTTCTCGTCCCTGCCCTGGCGACCCCTGGAGGGCCAGAGAAACACCGCAGACCCAGCCGACTGGAGGGTCCTGCTGCCCAGCACAGCCAGGAGGGGCACCTTCCCGTTGCCTCTTGGTCTGCCCCGCTCCAGGCCTTCTATGCCACTCCCACGCCGTTTCCAGATCCCGTCCTGCCCCCTGAAGCCCACTCTCCCTGCTGTTTCTGTCTGTGTGATGAGGCAGCAGGTGAGGTGGCTGGAAGAGGTGCCAAACTCAGTGGTGCTGCAGCTGGGTGCCGCCTGCCCTTGGCCTCTGCCAGGAGCCGTGATGGGCCACCTCTTTCTAAGCAGTGGGAGGCTGGCCTGGCATCATCATCCCACAGCCACGGCCTCTCCCTTTGAAAAACCTTTCTGCTGCTGTTCCCACCCCCCGAGGGCCAGTGGGGACCGCAGAAGGGGGGCCACAACAGAGCAGCCCCTGAGTCTTGGACGGCTCTCTGTGGGCCCTGAAATGCCAGTCACCGGTGGCCCCGCTCCCTGCCCAAGGCAGCTCCCCTCCTGCCCTCTCCCTCGGAGGCCTGAGAGCCTCACAGTTGCCACTGGAGCAGATGACGGCCTCTGCTTGGGCCTGGGGCCTGGCACGTCGTGCGGGCCCTCACCTGTCTCGGAGAGTGTCGTTGTCGTAGTAGATGCAGGCCCCTCGCCTTCCAGAGCACTGCGCGCCCCAGCGGATGCAGGAGTAGTCGATGGTGAGGCCGTAGAGGGCTGGAGACGGCAGCCAGGCTGGCATCAGTGGGAAGAGAGTTCAGAGAGCTCAGGTCACGTGGAGCTGCCAGGAGAGGCACCCGGCAGGGTGGGGAGCGAGCCCCCCAGCACCCCTGCACAGCTCACGGGCATGAGCACGGCTCTGCCCCACCCTGGGAACCACAGTGACTTTGGAAAGCAGAAGAGCTTTCCATGAAGCCTGAATTACTCTTTCACCAGAGGCTTAGAAGAGAAAAGGGGCCTGAGCCATCCTTCCAGGGCAGAGTGAGTCGCAGATGTCACCGTGGGCCTGCTCAGACAGATACCATAGTTCCCACACTTGGGGTTGCTAGGCTCCACTGGGTGGCAGGAGGCTCTCAAGGACACCAACTCCTCGGGTCCTCACAGCAGCCCGGAGGTGGGTGGGTGTCCTCATTTTAACGGGGAGGAAGGTGGGCTTGGCTGGCTCACCTTTGCATAGGCAAGCGGGGTTAGGGCTGGACTTTGCACCGTCGTTTTTGGAGGTTCAGATCCCACATTCTTCCACTAAACGAAGCTGCCCTGCTGGTTTAGACAACACCCCCAGCAGACCCCCAATACCCTGGCTGCTCAGAACCTCCCAGGCCCCCTGAACTTCCCCACAGCTGAGTGGCGAGAACTGGTCCATCGGGGCCATGCCCTACGGCTGCTGAATATTCGGATGAGCCCCACATCCTTAGCTACAGTTCCAGGCAGTCACTGGACTGGGGAAGGGCTCGGCCGGATCCACACCTGGGCCAGGCCACCCCATTCTCAGAACCACTCTGAACAGTCTCTCAGACTCTGTTTTGGGCCCTGTGGGAAGCTGCTTCTGGAGGAAAGAAAAAGGCAATCTTCTGCTTCTGGCTCTGCCCAGAGGTGGGAACCTTCAAGAACCAGCCTCTCTATTCAGACCTGCTGGCTCCCTAATCTCCAGGTGAACAGGGGATGGAAACTGGACACAAGGACTGACCTTCCTGAATGCTGTTCCCTGAACAGAAATAAAGTCCAGAAAAATTTTCAGCCAAGTCCCAGTGGGTAATTTGAAACTTGCCAAGTCCTTTTTTCTACCCAGGGTGGAATTGCCTTCTCAGGTGATGAATGGATCCCTCCAGCCTGGGTTTTCTATCTGTGGTGGCCACACTGAGTTATCTGAGCTCAAATGACAAAACAAAGGCAGCAGGTGCTTTGAGCCTCAGGAGAGGGGCTGTTTTCACCGTGGCTGGAAGAAGCAGGGCAGGGCTCTCCAGAGCCCATCCTGGCTGCTGTTGGGCTGGGCAGAATATAAGGTTTCCTTCCCAGTGGAGGTTTCAGAGCAAGTTATAAATGATAAGTTATAAATGGAAAGGCACTGTGGTGACGACCATACCTCTGCCACCAGGACAGGATAGATCCCAGTGTCCTGTGTCCTTTGTGCTTGTAATATAGGCCAGAGGAGCAGAGTCTGAAGGGGGGCTTCTGGGGCGAGAGGAGCAAGTGGCCAGACACCAAGAAATCCCACTGAAAAAACTGATTCACTCCTCATCACCCCACACCTCCCCCAGATTTGGTCGGAGAGGGCCTCCTGCTCAGCAGGCCCAGGAGAGACATCACCCACACACCCCAGTGTGATCATGGAAGCTGCTACGGGGTGAAGTGCAGATCAGACTCCCAGATAATAATGCACCATGCGCTCTGCAGGGATTTCAGCGTTTAAGGTCAGAAAGTGCACCCTGATCACAGATGAAATCCCTCCACTGCAGTCACCGTATTCCCCGCTGCGGTGCATGCCCCCGGGTCCTCAATAAATCTGTCATTTTATCTGGTCCCTTTACTTAGTGTGAATCCGTCCTGGAATCAGTCCCTTTACTTAGTGTACCTTCACTGCAAGGGTCTCCATATTAGTGCCCTGTGTTTATCTAGTGCTTGGAGGTGTCCAGAAGGGACAGTCCAGCGTGAGCAGTCTGGGAAAGGACCTGCAGGGCAAGCTGGGTGTTCCCTGATGCCTGCAGGCAGCTCGTCCTCCTGTCGCCAGTCCTGATTGCTGTGCACAGTTCCCTTCCTCCTGGGTTCTGGGCTGCTTGAGAGCAGGCAGGGTTGGTCGGCAGAGGGCCCCACTTTGCTAAATAGAGGTAGGAGGAGTGTATTTTGTCAAATGGAAAGGAAGCCAGGGCTGGGCTCCGCTGCCGTTCTGCTTGGGACAGGAGCACGAGGTTTTGTTCCTACAGCGAATTCTTGGAGAGAGATGAAAAAATACCTGCCTTCAATGTTCTATTAGGCATTCTCAGCTGCGTCCACTTTTCCTTTTTCTTACATACTTTCATTTGGTGTTAATGCCATAGATGGAATCTTTCCTAACCTCAAGTGATGGGGAAACCGCCCATATGGGATTTGGCATTTACTGTTGTGTTGACTGTGTACAGCTTCTCTTTACGACAGAGATGAGACGGGGCTTTCCCCGTCCCCACCCTGCACCCCACAGCCCTCTGATTCCCTGTCATCTGGGGCCACGGGGAGGGGGGCATCTCTGACACTTACCCAGCAGACGCATCAGCAAGAACTGTACTCCGATGGCAAATGACTTTTCCTCCTGGTTCACCACGCTGAAAATGCACACAGGAAATCAGCAGTGGGAGGACTCAGGGCTGTGCCTTCCCCCCACCGGGGCAGCCACAGCCTCAGGGCGCGTCGGAACCTGCCCTCACGTGGCCTGGCTGGGTTCCCCGAGCTCCCGTTGATCCTCTCAGTGGTTCTCAAAGCATGATCACTGGACCAGCAGCGTCAGTATCCCCTGGGAACTTATTTGCAAGGCAGATTCTCAGGCCTCGCCTCAGAAGAAGAGTCAGACACTCTGGGGATGGGGCCCAGCGATCTGTGTTGGAAGAAGCCCTCCAAGAGATTCTGTGCACGCTCAGGTTTGAGAACCACTGGTCTCTGTGATTTTCTGGGCTGCCCAGAGCCCCCTTCAAGAAGCAAAGGGCAGAGTGTCTGGGAGCGGAGAGGATACTGAAGGCTGTGTTTATGGCTGCAGGTCTGAACAGCTCCTGTGGTGTTTACAGCAATAGAAGACAGCCCTGATACTAAGGGTAATTAGGGCCCCTGGGCTGTCGGCTCCTGTGTGCAACTAAAAGAATCTTCTACTTTGGGCCGGCTTCGTGGGCATGCGACCTGTGTGGCCTCACAGGGCCCCACCCTCAGAAAGGTCCCGTGTTTGCTTTAGTGCTCTGCTGTGGCTGGCTTGAAATTCTTAATAATTTTCAAACCAGGAGCCTTGCGTTTCCATTTTGCACTGGGTCCTGGAAGTTATGCAGCCAGTCGTGCTCCCACCCTTCTTCTCTAAAGAGGAGAGAAGTGCTTGGCTGAGGAAGGACGTTCAGAGAGAGAGGAGGCAGGCTGTCTGGAGGAGGTACCGCCAGGCCCTGTCATCCCTGCTGGGCGTGGAGCAGAGCGAGGACACGCCCTTCCACGAGGTGGGGGGCCAGGGGCGGGCCAGCCGGGGCACCAGGCTTCCCTGTGCCCTGAGTGCACGCACTCCTGAGCGGGTGTTGGCTGGGGGAAAGCATTCGGGGGCTGAGGGGCCAGCAAGGGAGGGAACTCAGAAGTAATCCCCAGGTCTCTGCACACGTTTTGTTTTACCTCCATAGTTCTGCTAGCAAACTGGAAAGGGACCTTCTTTCAGCTTCTCAGAATACCCACTGGGGTGAAGCAGCGGGGAGGCACCCACTGGGATCCCCCACGTGGGAAGCGCCTCAAATCTCAATCTCATGGACACTCCCTTAACTGCCCACAGATGCCTTCAGTGGTCCGATCCATAGGAGAAGCTTCCGTGTCTTGGTCCTTATCCCTGGGCAGACTCCTCTGGATTCTCAGCCAGATGGGACTTGGGAACCCCAGTTTGGCTTCTGATAGAGATTTTGAGTTCCTTGTACTCTCTGCCCCTTCAGCCCCGAATTAACGCTGGCTCTCTGACCTCTCTTTCCTGATACATTTTCGGCAAACCTTCACTCCCAGCCGG
The DNA here is from genome assembly GCF_964374135.1 of Grampus griseus. Classification (NCBI taxonomy): domain Eukaryota; kingdom Metazoa; phylum Chordata; class Mammalia; order Artiodactyla; family Delphinidae; genus Grampus; species Grampus griseus. The sequence goes on along the minus strand of NC_138998.1, from coordinate 32,567,043 downwards.
TATTTCCATGCCTGGCTGGAGGCCACGACTGATACAAATAAGGTTTGGGTCACCTACAATGCCATCGTTAAGCCTCACCTTCTCCATACGACACAGCATCCATTCTTTCATCTTTCCCAGTGAGATTTATCTTTAAATCATTTTGGGATACTGGGGCCTCTTCTCCAATTTCACTCCAGCCCTTGACCAGAGATTTTCTAGAAAAGCCCACCCTGTGGTTGAAGTGGTGCTTTGCCTCCACTACTTCCCCATCCCTGGGGCTTGACAGCCCTCTGGGAGGTGATCTAACAGGGATGCCCTTCTCCGCTGCTCAGGGACTTCCTTATCCTATTCCCTCTCCTCGTCATGGCCACCCACACACCTTTCTCAGGATCCCTGGGTCCACCATGGTCCATCTGACTTGGGGTGTAAGAAGGGAAGCCCACTCAGGGGCCTTGGGTGAAAGCACGGGTACTTGGAATGCATGGATGGGGAGCAGTGGAGGAGAGGGTGGTGCTGGGAGGCAAGGTGCTCCCAGCGTCCCTACACAGTCTTGCGGAGTATGCTAAGAATGCAAGGTCCTGACTGTTCGCTTCGTGGGCCATTTCCCAGGGTTGTGGCTGCAACGAGCATCCTTGAGGCATGAGGTAAAATCTTCTAGACCAGCAGCAGGCTTGGTCTATATAAGCAGTGGCTCTCCCAAACTCAGTGTTCCTTAGCTGTGACCTACACCCACTGCAGGCGAAACATACACCTGAGCCCCTCCACGTCACCCAGTAGGACTTGGGGGGCATGGATAAATGATGCAGCATGAGGTTCACACTGCTTGCTGTGCTGTGAGCAGCAAAGTCCTTTGGCTTTGACCCAGGAGTCTCCCAGACTCTGCCAGCATCCTTGTGGAACAGTAACAGAAACAGGAGCTTGGTAGTTTGCAAGCTAACTTGTAAATAAGGTAAAATCCCAGACCCTTCCTCATCTCCTAGTCTTCTGGGGAAACTAGCCACCTAGCTAGCTGATAATAGTAATAGCAATAACAATAATTTGGTTAATAGTGATAATTAACTAATATGCAGAGCACCTTGTATTTACAAAGCAATTTACCATATAACCCTGACACCAATCCTTCGAGGTCAATATCATTAACCCCCTTTCATCCGCGAGGAAACTGAGACTCGGTGAGATGGGCAACACCCAAGGACTTTCAGCCAGTACATGGCAGAAGTGGGCCTTTGACCCTGGCCCTGGGCTTCCAGATCCTGTGTTTTTCCCTCTCTGCTTGCCAGACGGATGAGGATACGAGGGAGGCAGGCAGGGGGTGAATTATGCCCACTTGGTTGAAACCTTATTTTCTCCTTCGCCGAGGGTGAGGTGAAGGGAGGTCATTCCCTGTCCACACCTCAGGGGCACCTCAGTGCTGCTGTAACAGGATATCTCTGTCCTCCCCTCCCACCTGGCCGGCCCCTCCCTTCTGACCTGGCTCCTAGCACACTGCGCTTTTCTCATTTCCATCCTTTCCGTGGCCCTCATTCTGTCTCTGGAACTTTCCTCATTTTCCTTCCCCGATTTTATGTATCCAACTGAATTCTCCTCCACCCTCTCAGTTCTTTTAGGACTTGAAGATAAATGAGTCTACAGATGTGCAATCAGGCAGCCTGGCTTGGTCACGTGGCTCAGCCGTCAGGCTCTGCCCTCCCTGTGCGGGATGGAGGCACAGGGACCCCGTGAGACACGGAGTGAGGCTGCAGTGAGGGACTCCCAACAAGCCCGGCACAGAAGCCCCCGCCACTGGCGCACCAGCATTATCTCCCTGTATCACCCCAAGAACGTCCAAGGACACTGAGGGGCACGAAAGGCAGGAGAGCTGAGAAGGGGGCAGCTGGGCACGAAGTGAGGGAAGCGTGGGGAAGGAGAAGCACACTCACCGCAGCACCATCATGTAGAGAGGGTTGTGGGAGATGCAGGCTATGAGCGCCACAAAGGAGATGAGGAAGATGGCCGGGAGCAGGAAGTGGGCGCAGGGGATGGGGCACGGGCCCGTCTTTGCTGAAGCGGATCCTCCTCTCACGCAGCTGCAGTTCGAGTAGGTCTTGGAAGGAGAGGGAGGGGAACGGGGGAAACCTGCTGTCATTATTTCGACTCCACATACTTTTAAATGCCTGCTCCAGCTCTCGCTCCTCTGCCCTCCCTGGGGAGCTGGTGATGCTGGATGCAGAGGTTGGACGGGAGACCAGGTGGGGGTTTCAGGTGCCCCATGGATACTGCCTCTGACCACTATTTGGGCAACAGAAACCATCTTCACCAAAACCAGTTGTCCAGCGTGGGCTGGGCTCTTCCCGCAGTTACACCCGCATCAGGATATGTAGGATTCCACTGCCAGGCACTGCCCACCCAGTGGGGACCGGGGCCTGGGAGGGCCCTCCTCTGGAGCAGCAGTGGTTTTGTGGGTTGCTGTTTTTGCTGTTTGTGTGTTTACTGCAGGGACATTAAAGGAAGATAAAAATAGGGGGAGATAGCAGTGGGAACCCAGAGGAATCTACTGTACTTTCTGCCTGAGAGAAATTCTTCCTGTCTGCAAAGGTCTCTGTCTCAAGTCTGCGAATCCATACGGCTCAACACTGTTGTATAGCTCTCCTTGGTGGCCACTGCCTGTCAGGTGGCCTTCACCTTTTCTCTCACATTGTCTGATAGACCAGCCTATGGTCCAATTACTGTAAGTGTCAAAGCAGTTATAGGGGCAAGATTAGAACTAATGAACTGGTATGCTTCCTTCTACCAGGCATTGGAACTATGTACTCTTTTTACTTTGGCTGCTAGGAAGCTCATAATTAAGTTATATACAGTGTTGCTGCTACCTCCTTCAGTCTGGATTTTTTTAAACATAGATACTTTTCCTTATAATTTGCTATTTTTTCTTGATATTATGGTAATGGATTTTGGTCTTGATGTGCTTGTGCTGTTACTGGAAACCTGTCAAGATTATTTCTGGAAATAGATGAGTCAGAGGTAAGTAAATGAAGATAAGAAAACCACAGAAGCCACCACAGGCTCCTCCAACTAGAAGGCAACTGAGAGAGTAACTTGTCCAAGTTCTTTGTCCTCCTGCTGCCTGAGAACCACGCTCCTCTGTCCGCAGAGCTGGCTGTGGAAGCAGCCTTGTCCTGTCCTCTCAGGGGAGGATGGTAAATGGGTCTAGCCTTGCCTGTGCCCTCCACACAGGCTTAAAGGAATAAGATGCATCCTCTCCTTAGGGCATCCTCAGGGGAACTGCACAGACTTCCCAGTGCTCTTAGGAAAAAGAACATCCAAATCCTAACCTGACCCCTGCCGGCTCCCTGGCTGAGCTGGGTATGACTCTTCTCCTCACTCCCTGGCAGCCCTGGCCTTCTCTCTTTTCTCCTGTGCCAGCTCATTCATGCCCTGGGGCCTTGCAGCTGCGTTCACTCTGTTCGTTTCACTCCCAGGTCTTCATAGTGTTTTCTTCTTCTGGTGGTTCAGTTCTCATGTCACCTCCTCAGGGAGGCCCCCAGGCATTCTCTGTCCCATTAAGTCTCTTCATGGCATGGGTTACTTTCTAAAACTCCCTTGTGCGTTTATTTGGTAGAATACAAACTCATGAGGGCAGGGACCTGGGCTGATGCGTTCCCCCCTGAATACTTAGCACCCGCGGCTGTGTCTGGTGTTTACTAAGTATTTGCTGAATAACCGCACAAACGACTGGACTTGGTTTGCTGCTGTCTGGTCCTGGGAGGCTGGGAGCCGTAGTGCTCTGAGGGCTGGCCAGGACCTCACCAAGTTAGCCTGGTGAGTGTGGGCTACCTGAGTGGGAGGCTGTGGCCGGGAGATACCTGGCCTTGCACAGACATGCCCCAGGCTGAGGCAGCACCCTGAGTTCTAGTCTCAGATCTGCTCCTAAATAGCTGCAGACTTCAAGCCAGTTGTGTGGCCATAGGTGAGTGTCGAGAGGGATTGAACCAAATGACCTCTATCACCACTTCTGGCTCTAAGCTTCCAGGTCCACATCACAGAGGCCCTCTGCCCTCGATTTATCTGGGCCAGTCCATGTGGCCTTGCAACACTGCCAGGACGCAGACAGGCCCATCAGGATCCTTCAGGGTGAGACTGGCAGTCCTCAGCTGAAGGAATGCTCTGGCTTGTTTCTGCTCTGAGCATTGTTAGGCCTCAGGAATGTGAATTTGTTGGACATCGGCCAATCTTTAATTGACTTTAGGCTGTAGACATCTGGTCATGACCCTAGGGAAGGGGAGGTGGAGAGAGGGTGGGTGTGGCCCAGAGGCCAGGATGCTGGGAATGAGTGGGGTGGAGCCCTGCCCGTCCCGAGTGGAGGAGCAAGCTGCAGGGGCACACACTCGGCAGTGGCCCGGGGCCCCTCCGGCCCTTACCGGTTGCTTGGAGACTATAGAGCTGACGTTGATTTCACTGCAGCCAGCATGGCAAGGGGAGAGGTACTCAACCCCATCGTCTCCACAGACCGGGTGGAAGATGGAATCTGGGCATGAGCAGTCCCTGCGGCAGGCGGGAGGCTGTGGATGTATAGAACTTGATGTGCTGCCAGCAAAACAGGAAATGGGAATCAAACAAAGCAAGACCAAAGGAAAACCTCTCCACTCCAGCCCAGCGTGAGTTCCCCGCCTGGTTAGTGTGCCTGTGCGTCTCTGTTTGTCTTGGGCCAGCGCCACCCAGGGATCTGAATTATGTCTATTGGAGCCAACAGTGAATTTGGCCAGTGCTCGTGGCACCTCTACTTCTTCTGCTAGTAGGGTCCCAAACTACTAGTCGTTGGAACTGCTTGGTTGGCAAATCCCCCACTTTGGAAGGGGTCGAGACAGCCAACCAGTCAGGACTCTGATGAGAGAGGTGGCAGATGCTATGGGAGAGTCACAGGCAATAATTTCCCTTCCCTTCTCTTTCATCTGAGCTCGGGCTGAGGCCCCTTGAGGCAATCCAGGGTCTAGATGGCTCCCGTCTCTGGGTCTATGTAGCCATCACCCAGGTCACTCCATTCCCCTGAGCTTCAACCAAGCGATTTCACTGGCTGATCTCACCAATCTTACCGTATCTGATATTCCTGATCTTCTTAGGGGAGGGTCGGGATTGGGGCTGATAAACCAAGGTTCAGAGCTTTGCTAAAATAATTACACTAATCCTAGTTAATGGGCATCCCTCATGCTCCAGGTACTGTGCCCGAGGGCTTTTCATGCGTGCCAGCCATCGCAGTATTAGTGGTGCTCCTTTTGTGGATGAGGAACCTGAAGATTAGATAAGTTAAGTAACTTTCCCCAACCAGTAAAGAACAGTGCCAGAACTAGGACCTGGTCTGATGACAAAGCCCCGTGCTAAACTCCCAGTGAAAGCCTTCTTGGTCTCTCTCAATCCACAGCCAGAAGACCAGGACAAACCGGTGGGTGGGGGGGGTCCCATCCTGAGTGATACTCCCTTCCCTCATACCCACCAGAGACAGGAGAGTTTCTTTCAAAGAGAAAGAGAAAACACCAAGGCTGAAAAGTATGGCATCTCCAAGTATTGCAACCTCACCGGGCAAAATCTTAAAGAAGAGCTGTTGAAAGGTGGCTCCCAGGAAAAAAGTAACGGCTCCTTGCTCAGCACACTCCCTCATGGGCCTCAAAGCCCTTCCTGAACATGAAGCCAGACTTAGAACTTAAAACCATGTTGCTTTATGCAAACCGACAGGTATGCTTTACCTGCCCTCTTCCTCACCTGCCCTAATTTTTCAAGTCTGCCATCACCTTCCTTGCTCTTTCTCAGACCTTTGCAGGTCTCCGTCTCTCATCTTTCTCTGGCAGCTCAATAAGACTCTGTAATTTTAGCCGGTACAGAGTGGATGCTAAAGGTAGACAGTTCCTGGTTTCTGAGGCTCACAGCACTACAGATGCATCCTGAAACCAAACTAATTAGTTTTTGGTGCTTCTTAAAAAACCGAACCCTAACCTGATTGCTGGTGCCCCACTAGGACCCTCTGATTTCCTCTCATAGTTGAGCACACTACTCAAGATCTGATTTTCTCAGTTGCCACGTAAGAGATTAGATCAACAAGGGAAAAGGAGAGAGGATAGTTGAAGAAGCAGAAAGGAAGACGTGTGGCAGCCACAGACAGGCTCTGGCCCCGGCCTCATTCCCACTACCTGCGGGGGTTGACCTCTGCCACGACTGGTGTGGAGCAGCCCATGAAGAACAGAGGGGCACAGAGGATCATGGAGATGGTGATGATGGTGGCAGCCACGCGGGGAATGGTTTGCAGAGAGAAAACAAAACGCTTCATGAGGATTCCTCCAAACAGCATCCCCAAGGCCGCAGCAGGGAGGTTCACAGCACCTACAGATGGAGAGAAGCTGGTCTGGGTGCACAGGCCTCGCAGTGTGTGTGGGCCGCACACTGAGCTGGACCACAGAGAAGGGGGCATGGCTTCCTGAAGCGACATTCAATATGATTAATTGCAATAGTAATAAACGACATTAATTGAGCATTTACTGCAGAGTTATCTTGACATGGCAGACTGCCCTGCCTGTGCCAAGAATAAAGAAAGAAGTGGGGCCCTTGCAGCCAGAGGGATGTGGGTTGAATGTGCACTTATTAAGCGCCTTTCATTACCTGGCCCGTCCTTGAACTGTGATCACATGGGGTTAGCAAGGCACTGGTGGCGCCCCCTGCCTGATGTGCTAGTCAGAGGCCAAAGGCTAGAGGCGTGAAGTCACAGCCAAGAGCCACACAGGAGGTCAGGGGTCACGCCCTGACCACCTTGCCACTTCCACATGGTCAAGCTCACCTGTGAATTGGGCCCCATAACTCCCTTGGGTACTTGGTGGGACCACATCAGTGCTTCTCACCCTCAGCTGCAAAAAACACCGATGCTGGATGCTGGACATTCTGCTTTCATTGATCGAGGGTGGGGCCTGGGCGTCCGTATGTCTTAAAGCTCTCCATGGGAGCCTAAAGTGCAGTGGGGATGGAGAATCACTGGGCCCCATACTCCTTATCCAGGTGAATGTCTTCAAGTCATTGGAGAAGAAGGAAAAAACCCAGAGGCATCTTGCCCAGCCCCCAGTTCAATCCTCTCTCTTTCCTTTGTCGCCCCTGATGATGTCAGGGCCTTTGGGAGGCAGTCAGGCTTTCAGCCCCTCTGACAGGGTGGAAGTCATCCCCCAGCCTCCGCCCACTCCTGTCTGGAATGATAAGGGCCTAAGAAATCTGCCAGGAACGGTCTAGACTGCCAACCTGGAAGAATGTCCTTAAAATTCTTTCTCTCGGGCAAGAACCCTCTGGCTCCTGCCTGTGTCCGGTCTGGGGGTTCCCGGCCCTGGGTGGGTGGCAGGAGGGCCCAGCTGCGGCGGCATCCGGGGGACTCACCGATGAGGAAGTTGGCATAGGCCGCGGAGGCGCCGTACTGCTTCTCCAGGAACTTGTTGAGGAAGGTGGAGAGGCCGGCAATGACGGAGGAGAAGGTGCACTGGGCCAGGACCACCAGCATGAAGAGCGGGCTCATCAGGAGGCTCAGGAAGATGCGGGGGAACCCTGCCAACAGGCTGCCGTCAGGGCCGGGCCTCCGGGCAGCGGTCACAGGGTCCGCGACACTGGCCACTGCCCTTCCTCCCCCCGGCCCCCCTCCAGGCAGCTCCTCTCTCTTCCTCAGGGCAGAATCCAGGCCCTGAGCTGTTCAGTGGCCTGTTGGGGGCACACAGCCACTCGGACTCCACTCAACATGCTCATGGGCTGAATGAAAGGAGGACAGGCCTGGAAGAAGTCAGGCGGAGGGTGATTGTACATGATGGCTGCATCCATGGGAAGGGAGGGGAGAGGAGAACGTGGGCCAGGCGGTGTGGGTGCGGCTACCTCTATCTGAGTTTGGGTCTCCTGCTATCTGCACAGCAGCAGTCACCAGGGCCCCTGGCAGAGCCCCTCGTGAGGGGTTGTCCAATTTTAGACCGCCTGCTTTTAGTGCCCCTCACCACACCTAATACCACATGGGCTGGGCTACCCCGGACCGCCCCCACCCCAAGCCAGCCCTCCCAGGGCTGCCGGGTCACTCAGTTACGTTTAATGAAATCCACCAGGGAGCTTCTTGACTTGGCCTCTTCCATCTTCCTTGCCTCATCTGCTATGGTGGGAGTCCTCTGAAGGCAGCGAAGGGGGTGAGGGTTAATGACCCAGGTTCCCTGCAGCCACCTTCCCTGGGCCCTTGATCCCTTTGGTCTTAGTGGCTCAGGGCTGGGCAGTGGTCAGCCACCCCGGGTGTGTGTGGGAGGGCGTCCAAAGCCATCACCACCTGTGTCGGTGAGCCCGGTGCTTGGCCACCGACCAGAACGCAGCCATGCCAGGGCCTCCCAAGATGTTATTTCATACCTGGGCATATTATTTCGTATCTAACTGCTGGCTGATGCCAAAAGGCATCTGAGTGGATCTCACCCCTCGTCTGTCTGTCATGGCTACACTTCTTCCCTGTCCTCAGATTCCAGGGGCTGCGGGCTTCTGGGACGCTCTGGTCTAGAATGACCTCTGTTTTCCAGCTCTCTCTTTCAGTCTCCTCTATGGAGTCCCTTCTTTCTTCTGGGCCCAAACCTGGGCACTGTTCAAGGCTCTGACCTGGCTCTCAGCCTGCACTTTCTGTGCAGACCTCCTCAGTGAACTCGCCTTCCGCTTCTGAACTTGTTAGCTGCAGCCTGAGGCCCCCGGCTCTGAACCACCACACAGACGCAAGGCCCCTGAGCTCTGACACCATTAGGATCCCCCAGGGGACTCATCAGCAGGCCTAGGAGCTCCCATTCGTTTAGTGCTTTCTCCACGGTGGGCACCACACCCAGCGCTCTGCGTGCAACCTCCCATTCCTCACAACCTCCTCCCAAGATAGGGACTCTATCTCCAGTATTTTAAAGCAGAGGAGACTTAGGAGCAAGGAAACTTGCCTAGGATCCCTCAGCTAGTTGACAAGTAGCAGAGCTGGATTCAGATTTGCCTCCCCGCAAAACCACCCCGATGTGCTGCCAACCTCTGAAATTCTTCCTCAAGACAAGTGGAGGCCCCTCTCCCCTCACCCCTCCTCCAAGCTGGGCCTAGATCTCACACACCTCATTGCCAGACGTCCAGCTCTGCCTCTGGCTCTGAACCTCGGCACAAATTTTTGCCCCTCTCAGCTCACTGCTGAGTCCTTCTCGGCACCCCCTCCGAGGACATCTACCCCTGCCCTTGCCTCATCTGTCCGGCAGCCATGGCCTCGGTCCTCAGCTGCATCCCCCATCTCTGCACTGGCCTCATCAGATCTCCAGCCTTCATTCCTTCCCAACTCTCCAACCTCAACCTTGACCCAGTTGCCATGCTGTCACCTGAGTGGGCACCATTCACTCAGAATTTCATGGGATCAGAACAAGTTTTAGACCCTTCAGTCTAAGGGCAAGGCCCCCATCCAGACTTCTCCCTGCTGTTTTCCATTCTCATCCTTCCCTGATTCCTTTCCCCAACAGATATGACTGGAAGATGCAGGGCAGGGCAGCCGGCTCAAAGTATGCTCTACTCACAGCCCACCCTCACGCTCTGCAGCACTAGGAATCCCCTTCTTACTCAGTCCTTTAGGATTAGACATGACCGGCCCTATCACATGCAAAAGTCAACTGCTCCAGGTCACATATGCAGCTTTTATTGGCTCTTAATTCTTTATCCCACTTTAGATGAACTCAGTGTTTCCCCAAACTACATTCCCTGGAGCCCTCCTAATCTGTGAGATGCTAACACAGTAAGGGAACACTGATGAGATACCATCTTTTGGAAATTCACAAGCACTCTCACCTCTCAAAGTTTCTCAGAAGTCCTGTATCATGAAACTGTTTAGATTTCACCCAGAATTTACTTAACCTGCTGCAACTTCTCAGCTCTGTTTATTTTCTACCTCTACCTACTATTATGAAACTCTTATAATAGGTAGAATTGTGTGTAGAAGCTTACCTCCATTCCTCTGGGCATTGCTCGAGGAAAGAAAAAAAAGGGGAAAGAGGTAACAACCAGGCAGGCTGAGGAAATGAGCAGGCCCAGCCACCAGGCTCCTATCCATCGGGGGTCTCCGGGGCTCAAGTTAACTGCAGCTGAAGAGAAAACAAAGGACACAAGTGTTTGTTGGATGAATGCATGATCTCACCTTACTGATCGGGGGAACTTTCTTCCCATGATGCAGAAGAGGTAAGCTGTGAGCTAGCATCTTCGTCCAGTCGGCGTTCTCTTTCCAGGCCACTCTGGTCTTCTCAGAGAACGGAGGCCACTGGGAGGATCAGTGAGGTTAACTTTGGCCTGCAAGCGCCATTTCACTGGTCAATTTTCAAACCCATGCATGTATTCGTGGTTTCCAAACCTGCACTCTTAATCACTGGATGCTACTGCCTCCCAACTTTATTGATCCCTAAGAAAGGAGGCCTCATAATCCTTAGATGCTCAAAAAAACAACCACCAACAGAGTAGGCTACCAGGCCACTGAAGGCGATGCTTTCTTCTTTGTAGTCTCCCATCCACGTCTAAGGGTCTGCCACTGTGTTTCTCTCTGTAAAGAAACTACATGGGCATGGAAGGAGGGAGAAGATAGCAGAACAGCCCTCAGCCCAGCCCTGTCCTGGGCACTGTCCCTGGTGGCCTGGGAGCTCAGTTGCTAGTCTCTTTGGGACCCAACTCAGGAAGTGCCAGTGAAGGGCAAAGATGGCTTGACCCTGAGCAGACAGCTCTGCTAGCTTTGCCCTTTCATTTGAAGTACAGGTGGATGACCCTGAGCAGATGACCTTGTGGTCAGACAGTCCCAGGGACAGGAGTCTATGGGCTCTGGCAGCATGACTGGGTTAAGGCCTGCCCACATTCTTTGTGAGACAGGCAGGTTCTGATCTGGGTGCTGGGCACTGGGGGGTGGGGGGGGGGTGTTATTCCTGAAGGTCTGGCTTGGACCTGCCTTCCAGCCACATCTGGCCTGTGGGAACTTACATATCACCCACACACGCCCCACGCATTGCCCCCCTTGGCTCTGCCCGGATGGTTTCCTCCACTGGGAAGGCCTCTCCCATCACCACCTGTGTAATTCCACCCACATGGGATGCAGACCTCACCTCCCTGTGAGGCCCTCCCTCATCACCTCATCAAGCACTTTGTCTGTCCCTCTGTTACACTGCCAGCCTTCCCTGCCTTGTGGGAGGCTGGGGTGTGTAAGGCAACCTCACAATAACCATATGCCCTTGCAGGGTCCATCCTGGGGTCGGCTCCCTGAACGGTTAACTCAGTACGTGTGCTCCTGTCTATGGACTGTACCTTCTCATCCTAAGATACACAGTGGCTTCATCCAGGTCACTTTTTAAAGAGCTCACTCCTGTCAACCTCAATATATATCAGGCAGGTTCTAAACACTGTAACATCTCTATTTCCCTATCATTAGCCCCTTTTTACAGATGAGGAAACTGAGGCACAGAAAGGATGAAGATACTTGCCCAAGATCACTCAGCCAGTAGAGGAGGTGGAACCAGGATTAGACACAGGCTCTCTACTACCTGTGCCCACATGGTTAAACACGATGTTACACCCCTCTGGATGGGAGTCATAATCCATGTGTGTACTCTATGTAGTGCTTCTTCTTTTCCCCAAAAGAGCTCTTACCAATATTTTTTTAAGCAATCAAAACCATCTTAGAATCAAAGAATCATAGAGCTCTTTTTAATACCACCACCAAGACAGGCAGCTGTGGTGGCAACACCTGAGGCCCTGCCCTAGGTCTCAAGGTTTCCCGCTGCAGAAAGTGTGCTTTCTTAGGGCAGAAAGTGTGTTTTCTTCAGCAGCGCATCCCCCTTGCCCACCCCCACCTGCTGGAGAGAGGAGGCCCACCTGTCCGCTGACTACAGGAGGGAGGGAGGGAGTGGGTGGCGAGGGGGCCGTGAGCATTTAAAGTTCAAGCTTCATCCTTGTCCTGACTGGCTGGGGGTCGTGGTCCTAGCACACACTCACCTGTGTCCACTCTGCCGTAGTCCACAAAGATCTGCAGCATGACCGAGCCCAGCAGGTACCCGAAAGCCGGTCCGAATACAGAGATGGCAAATAAGATGGCTGGAAAGGGGAGGAGGAAAGGAGGCTGAGAGGGTGGCAGCCTCGGGCTCTTTCCCTTGCTGAGGGCTTCCTGAGACATCACCCCATCTGTCCCCTGGCCCTGACGGGTCCACACCTGTGGCAGTTACTACAGGCACTCAAGATCCTGAGATGTGCGGAACCAAAGTTGTTTCTCCTCCAGCCAGATGCCAGAGAGATCCGCTTGCCGGGAGAGAAGCGGCCTCCTCGGCATTTACAGATGCTGGCCCAGGTGCGTGTTGCTGGGCAAATCTCCTTGCAGGTACGGTGTGGCAGTGGCAGCCCTGGAGGAGCTTGTGGGCCACAGAGCCTGTGGGTGTGGTCTGTCTGGTCTGGGCCGTGGGCCCTGAGGATGCTCAGTGTGGCTTGTTCTAAGGGAAGGATTTGGTCAGTCAGATGGTCATGTGCTATCTGCTTTGCATATGCTTCTTTGAGGCCAAACTTCTCCCTAAGTGGATGGCTCAGAGAACACGTGTTCCCAGCCTGTGCCCAGACGTTACAGATGCAGTAGCTACTGCTGGTCGAGGAGCTGCCCGGTGCCTGCCCTGGGACCAAGGGCTCACATACATCACCTCAGGTACTCCCACGTCCCCAGTGCACAGAGACTGTGGGCCCCATCCTGCTGGTGAGGAGCTGGGGCCTGGGCTGGGACTCAAACCAGGTGTGTCAGATCCCCAGACCTCTGCACACATTGGCTGGGCCACGTCAGGACCCGCCCCCATCCCGCAGCCCTCTTCAAGCCCGACTCACAGATGTACAGGGGCGAGTTGTTGGGCTCCGAGAAGTCGTCCACATAGGAGATCCCGAACGGCTGGATGGGCACCGTGCCGATGCCTGCCAGCAGCTGGGCCACCACCATCAGACCCCACATGCTGCTGGTCTCCTTCCGGGAGTCCTGGGTGCTGCTGTGGCACCTGCTGGGGGGCAGGCCCTGCCAGTGTTTCTGACAGAGCTCAGTCTGGAGACGGCTGCTGTTCCCTGCAACGAGACAGCGGGCGCCGGTCACCCCCGCCCTGGAGTCCTGGCCGCATCAGCTGGCCTCCAGACCCGGACTTTCTCCCAGGCCTTCTGGGAGCGGCTCCAGAAACAAACGTGAGAGGAGGGGAGAGTGTGGGCTCCCTGCCCTGAGGCGGCGCAGCCCTTGTCGGGTGTGAGAGCCATCCTCGTCTCCCGGGGGTCCATTCCTTCTCCTCTCTGGGTACAGGTGGGGGGCTGGGCATGGAGGGATCAGTACCTTCCTCCCTGGGAAAGAGGGAGCCAAGGTCAACACCCAGGCTTGTCGGCCTTCAGCGTCCCTGTGCGCAGCCTCAGGCTCGGGCCCCCAAGGTGTGGTTCACTTTAGCAGGACAGAGGTCATTCTGTCCCACAGAAGATGGTGTCACCCCCAGCCTGGGATGCTTGCCGGGGGTCATGACCCCCAGAGCCCTCACTCCTAGATGAACCCGGCATTGGGTCACGCTAAAGAGCCCTGTTGTCAAAGGCATTGAACGTGCTTACCCAACCTGGCAGCTCCCAAGGATCAAGAACCTGGGAAGCTGAAGGGACTTTGAGACCCTCTGGTTTAAAACCCCCTATTACAGATGGGGGGCGGGGCTGCACCCACAGGAGCTAGGCTGCACCTTCTGTGAGGGCCCCAGAGGCCTCAGTGTGGCCTGTGGGCACTAGTGCCTATGGCTTTGGGGACCTGGCCAGGCTGGACTGCCCCTCCCATGCCACTGTTTCCAATTTGGCTCATACTAAACAAAGAGCACTGTCCGCTCTCCGAGGCCTTGACGGCTCCTGAGGGCTCCTTTCGGTGAGATACCTTCTCTTCCAGCCTTGTAGAAGCCAGTGGAAACTGCTAACATCACGGATCCCTCTCCTTGGAGTTCTGTTTCACTCTCATTTGTGGCCCTCCCAGAGGTGGCAGAGCTCTGAGCTGGGTGGGCCTCAGAGTCCCACAGAGAGGAAAAGTGAGGGCCGTGGACGGGATCTGTCCATCACACTGGACTCTGCCCAGTGCTGTTGAGCTCAGGGCTACCCTGGACGGTGGGGCTGGGGAGGGATCTGCCCTCCTATCGTCCCCTCACCTCCCGCAGACACACATGCTTGTCCATCCTGGCCCCAGCATCTCCTGTCCTCTATACTAGTGCCTATGTAGGACATGTTTAAAAACCACTGGCCTAGGGGGCTCCCCCATCGATCAGGGGGCCCCTTGGCAAAGGGGGCCAAGACGCCTGTCTGGTCGAGGTCATCCAGACCTGACACCAGCCGTGTGCAGGGGAGCTGTGTGCACCCAGGCCAACGGCCAGCCCCAGACATTTGGAAGTGTCCCTCTGTACCTTCACCCTCCCAATCCACACCCGCTGTCCCACCTTTCAATTCAGGGTTTGGACAGAGAGTGGTCTAACCACATGGGTAAATAGGAGGCGACTCTTAGAATCAGAGTGGGGAGGTGGCCTTACTGACATGCAAAGACAGCTGTAACATCTTGTAGAGTCAAAAAATAACTCGTAGGGCTTCCCTGGTGGCACAGTGGTAGAGAGTCCGCCTGCCGATGCAGGGGACGTGGGTTCGTGCCCCGGTCTGGGAAGATCCCACATGCTGCGGGGCGGCTGGGCCTGTGAGCCATGGCCGCTGAGCCTGTGCGTCCGGAGCCTGTGCTCCGCAACGGGAGAGGCCACAACAGTGAGAGGCCTGCGTACCGCAAAACAAACAAACAAACAAAAACTAGTAGTTTGGAGAAGAATATGATCCGTAATTTATAAAATGTATGCGGCCTAATGGAATATGCAGAGAAAAACTCTGGAAGACCGTGGTTCTCTCAGGGTGATGGGATTGTGATGATCTTTGTGTGTGTGTGTGCTTGACTCAGTGTACTTTCTAATTTTTCTATAATGAACACAAGATACTTTTGAAATAAAGCAACAGTGAAAGCTTTTAAATTAAAAATATTTTTTTTTCATAAAAATATATAGCCAAAATGTAACAATGTCTCTCCCACTTCTTATTTCTTTGTTCCACAGCCATTGCCCTAGGCCTGCAAAAGTCAGGCCCATCACACTAGGGCTGAGTTTCTCTGCCCACCCCACCTTCCCTGACGCCTCTCCTTGCTTGTGTATTGGGCCTTTCTCTGACTTACACGCTTTACTGTAGAGATCCAAGTTCCAGCGCCAGAATTTTTAAGCTTCTATTTACTGCACAGGCAGACACTGCCAAGGCTGTGACGTACATTTTGTCCTGTTCACAGGGGTTATTGGCCCACATAAGTGGCTGATCTGGGGCAGAGCTGGTATTTGAACCCATATGTGCCTGACTCAAAGTCCTGAATGAAATCAAATCTGAAATGGCAGTTTTGAAAAGACACAACACACATTTTTCAGGGATGGAGGAGCCAGGCCTGGGGAGATTCCTCTACCCATCCCTAGTTACATTCAAACACGTGAGCCCTCTGACCTCTGTAAGCGGCTGGGAACTTCCTCCCAGGTAGAGGTATCCTGGAAAGGGGCTGGCTGCTGGGAGTTTTGCTGAAATCCGAGACAAAGAGACGAAACAAACACATGGTATAAAGAGTCAAGAAATTGGCTTTGGTGAAATAAGCCAGACACAGAAAGACAAATACTGTATGATCTCACTTATATGTGGAATCTAAAACAGTCAAACACAAAGAAGCAGAGAGTAGAATGGTGATCGCCGGGGGCTTGGGGGAGGGGTAAATGGGGAGGTGATGGTCAAGGGTATAAGGTTTCAGTTATGTCAGATAAGTTCTGGAGATCTACTAGACAGCATAGCGCCTCTAGATAACAATACTGCACTGTATACTCAAAATTTACTAAGAGGGTAGAACTTAAGTGTTCTTAACACACACACACACAACAGTAATAACGGGGCAGGAGGAAACTTTGGGACGTGATGGATATGTCTGTGGCTTTGATGGTGGTGACGGTTTCATGGGTATATTCATCCTCAAATTCATTAAGTTTTATACATTACTATGTACAGCTTTTTACATGTCAATCATATCTCAATAGAGGTTTTTTTTTTAAAGAAAGAAAAATTGGTTTTAGCCCCAGGTAGCTGTGTGATCTTGAGCAAGTTTCTGAACCTCTCTGAGCCTCAGTTTCCCTTTAGGCAGAGACCATAAGGTGGCCGGATAGGGAGAGTCCCCATGGGTCATTAAAGTGCTAGAAGGCTATGGTTCCAGAAAGGGGAGCAGGCATGAAAAGTTGGGCCCGCTGGTTAGTCAGCATGGCTGATGGCTGTGCCTACCCCTTTGTAGGAAGGCTGGTGTGCCTCAGTGATGCTGCAAGGGCCTGATTCTCAGGATCGTCACTTTAGTCTGGAAGCACAAAGCTGTGAAATGTTCCTGCTGAGAAAGAGCCACTCCTCACCACACTCAGGAACCCTCCCACCAACACTGCCCCATGTCCAACACTCAGAGACGGGGCTGTGGTGCTGGCAGACTCACGCCCATCCCCGGGGGAGGCCCAGGTGGCTGTGGGCTGGCAAGGCCCATAGATGTTGGAGCGGTTGGACTGGGAGCCTGGGACCTGGGTTCTAGTCCTGGATCTGACTCCTCACATCAGTGACCTTGACTTTGAGAGACCTCAGAGGATTCTGGGGAAGGGGCCATGCACTGCAGAGGGTGAGCGGTAGCCGGAGGGCCAGGCTCACAGCACACTCCGTGCCCTCAGTGCAGCAGCCACACGGACACCCCAGCGGGTGAGCGTTTACACGCTGTGGGCTGTGCTAGTCTTTAGAAAAAGACCCCACTTCCCTTCTCAAGACCATATGGGCAGGTTCAGGAATGAGGGCAAAGCTGGTTGCCTGGCCCTGGCCACCCTCTGACCCGTGCTACCAACTGGCCAGGTGCAGCTGTGTGGTCACTCAAACGGTTGGCCACTCGCCCTGCTCACCTCCCTCCGCCAACTTTGACTGAGGTGACACACATCCAAAGGGCTCGTAAATTAAAAAGCTGCTCAAATGGGCAAGTTCTCAAATGGGCATTTCTTTTCAGAAGATTCAAACAAATTTCGAGTAGATTTTGTATGAGGAAACGAGCACAGTTTGGAGTTCCCTAAAACCGTGGGCTGCTGTCACTTGCAAATGTGTTTGGCTGAGCTGCCTGTCTCTGTCTAGGTGTGACAGCAGCTCCCTGTCACATGTTGTCTTGTGGGCTATGGGGTGGCAGGGCCAGGTCTCCCTTAAGTGCAAGGGTGGAGTAAAGATCCCCCAAAGGCAAATGACCACACTGGGAAAGAGGTGCAAAGAATTGGCCCCTGCTCCCAGGGCAGCCACTGAAGGACCACACCCAGGCCCGTCAGCTCCCATGGACGATGCCTGCCTCACAGGGAAAAGCTGGGATGCTAAGACCTGAAAAGACACCTGGACACACCTTCCAAAGCCTTCTGTCTGCTGTGCTACACACATCATCAAAGAAGCAACCGCAATGTTGCCAAAATATTGCTCAAATCAAAACCACAGTGAGATACCATTTCAAACCCTTCAAAAAACAGAAAACAAGTGTTGGGTAAGATGTAGAGAAATTAGAACCCTTGTGCATTGCTGGTAAGAATGTAAAATAGTGCAGCCACTGTGGAAAACAGTATGGAAGCTCTTCAAAAAAAATTAAACATAGAACTACCATATTATCCAGCATGTACACTCCTGGGTATTTACCCAAAAGAATTCAAAGCCGGGACTTGAACAGATATTCGTACACTGGCGTTCATAGCCAGATCATTCACAATAGCCAAAAGGTGGAAACAACCCAAATGTCCATCAGATGAATGGTTAAACATAATGTGATACACACATGCAATGGAATATTACTGAGCCTTAAAAAGGAAGGCTTAATACACATGCTACATACAAAATGAATGAACCTTGAAGATATTATGCTAACAGAAACAAGTCAGACACAAAAGTACAACCATTGCATGATTCCATTTATATGAGGAACCTAGAATAGACAAATTCATAGAGACAGAAAGCAGAATGGTGGTTGCCAGGCAGGGGCTGGGGGAAGGGGGAAGAGGGAATTAGTGTTTAAGGGGCACAGTTTCCATTGGGAAAGATGAAAAAGCTCTGAAGATGGATGGTGACAATGGCCGTACAACAGTGTGAAAGTACTTAATGCCCTGAATTGGACACGTTTAAATAGCAAATTTTATGTTATATATATTTTACCACAATAAAAAATACAGCCTGGTATCCACAGCGTACCAGAGAGCACGTGGGGAGGCACCAAACCCAGTGCTGTTGGGGAGAGGGTTTGGGAAGGATTCCCAGAGACAATAGCCTCTGAGCTGAGAAGAATCAGCAAGAGACAGAAGAGCAGTGCTGAGGAGGGGAGAGCTCAGAGGTTCAGCGGGCTCGGTATGCAAACACCACCAGGGCGAGGCCCAGCTGCTCCTGGAGGGCTGCTGTGTCCCGCAAAGGGGCCTGGATTACATCCTAAGGAGAGCCCAGAGGGTGACGATCAGGAGGGGGGGCAGTACAGCTAACACACTGGAGGGATTAACCAGTTTTCTAAGGCCCATGTGTAAAGAGCAGAACTGACCCAGCCAAGAGCTACTTCGGTGGTAAAATAGGTGAGGCTGCGTGTTGCCTGAGAGGCACGTAGGGAGTGCTGATCTACTCCACGGCTGCGAGCACGGGGATGCTCAGCCCACAGTGGGTGTGTCAGATACACAAGGCCAGGCTGGCTGTACAGAAGCAGGAGCCTCAGAAACAAAGGGCCAGAGAATAAGTGTTTCTTTTCAGAGTTCTAGTTCTTGATTTTGCTGATTCTTATTATTTTACTAAAGTCACATTTATTAGAACATTGTTGCTGGCAAAATTATTTTTTGTGTGCCATTTAGCGGTCATCAAAGATTGTAAAAATGTTGACTGGCTTATTAAGTCTTTACATGGCATGTTGCATGGTGCACCAATGCCACAAAAATCCTCATGAAATTTCACCTAATGAAGTGTCCAGGAGGCAAAATTCTCTGGGGATCTTTTAACTGTTATCATTAATTTGTAGAACGTCAGATTACATGTCAGAAACTAACTGCCTTTATTAAAAATGTGTATTTGGGGACTTCCCTGGTGGCACAGTGTTTAAGAATCTGCCTGCCAATGCTGGAGACACAGGTTCGAGCCCTGGTCCGGGAAGATCTCACATGCCGCAGAGCAACTAAGACCGTGTGCCAAAACTACTGAGCCTGTGCTCTAGAGCCCACGAGCCACAACTACTAAGCCCACGTGCCACAACTACTGAGCCTGTGCTCTAGAGTCCGCGAGCCACAACTACTGAGCCCACGTGCCACAACTGCTGAAGCCTGCACGCCTACAGCCCTTGCTCTCCAACAGGAGAAGCCACCACAGTGAGAAGCCCACGTCCCACAATGAAGACTAGCTCCCCACTCGCCACAACTAGAGAAAGCCCACGTGCAGCAACGAAGACCCAACGCGGCCAAAAATAAATTAATTAAAATAAATAAATTTTTTAAAATGTGTACTTTAAAAGCTAATCAATTGGCCCCAAATTAAATCCAAGTCTACTGAGATCTTCTTGGGCTATTCTACATTCCAAATTGATTCAAGATCTCCCAACAAACTCTCTTTTCCTTATGCCTGCCCTAAGTGGGGCCAAATCCACCCCAGACCAGGCTGTGACACAAGCGAAAGGGAAAGATCAGTTCCTCCACCTGGGAAGCAGCGGCTTGCTCTCCGTCCTGGAGGCGGGGTACGGCGGTGGGGAGGACCCGCTGCTCCCTGACGTGTTGTGTTGTGGTGAACGTGTTTGTCAGAGACAAGGTCTGAGCTTTCCAGGAACTCACGCCTGGGCCTCCCTGCGGTGATGGCCGTGGCCAGCTCACTCTGGTGAAGATAGAGTCTTCTAGAGTTTAGAACATTAGGCTCTTCTCTTAAAAAGAAGAAGACAGGGCTTCCCTGGTGGTGCAGTGGTTGAGAGTCCGCCTGCCGATTCAGGGGACGCGGGTTCGTGCCCCGGTCCAGGAGGATCCCACGTGCCGCGGAGCGGCTGGGCCCGTGAGCCATGGCCGCTGAGCCTGCGCGTCCGGAGCCTGTGCTCTGCAATGGGAGAGGCCACAACAGTGAGGGGCCCGCGTACCGCAAAAAAAAAAGAAGACAGTGATGGAGTGAGAAGACCTGTATCAGGACCCATTGGCAGAACTGTGGGGCTCAGCTTTCTGCAGCCCACCCCACCCCTCTCCTCCCTGGAGCAGAAGAGCTCGGGCCACGTGAAGGAGAGAGCAACCTCTCCCCGCTCCTCAGACGTTCCAGCAAAGGCCCCGCACCCAGTCCTCTCCTTGGACTTAGAGAAGCTCACCACCCTCCTTCTCCCACCTGCCCACCATCAGATCCTGTGATATGGTCAGAGAAACGCCTGCTTCTTCCAGCTACCACAGACTCGGGGGCCACCCGCCTCCGCCTTGAGGGGCCTGGGTAAGGGAGGGAGGGGGGTATGTTTGAACTGGCTGTCAGTCTGTTTCTCATCTTCCCTGAGGCCCACTTCTGGAAGGCTCAAGTTTGTCAGAGCACATTCTTCTTCCCACAAGACACCAGAGGTCTAGCCGTGCCAGTTTTCACAGGGCTAACTAGAAACAATTCAGGACCTCTCCCCTCCTCCAGCTACCCCCCCACCAGCCCAGATGCACACCAGTCAACCCTCTGACTCATCCCACAATTTACATACGCAGAATTTCAGCTCTTATTTCTGAACCCCTCCGTGGGTTTGCAAAGTGGGGACACGGTGGCAGGAAGGGCTACCTCCTTGGAATGGGACCCACGGAGATGGGTGAAGCTGGGCAAACTAAGGCCTGGCCTCTCCATTGTTCAAGGACACACGTTCCAGGTGCGGCCAGGCTGAGGCCAGCGGGCTGTCAAGGGTCTAATAAGAGGTCTCTGCACAAAGATCCAGCACTGGGGCCAAGAGAGAACCCTAGAAGGATTGAGCAACATAGGAAGGCTGTGGCGAGTGGGCTTTCCTTTGAGTAGTGCTTCTTGTCTGGTAGAGGAAAGGGAGAATTGTGCCAGGAAACAAGAGGGCAGCACCTTGAGAGCCACCCATTACCTCCCTGCTCGGAAGGGGGCACCGTTTGCGAGTGAGTAGGGCCAAATGAGGAGGAGGTTAGCAAGGCCCAAACCTCAGAAGCGACCCATAGAGAACAATAGAGAAAGGCAGCGGTGTTTCCAGAGAGTATTCTGGAAGCGTGGCCAAAATGCCAAGCCTCGAGCTATCAGCAAACTCCTGGAACCTCATTCAGAATGTTCCACTCTGAAAGACCTATTTCCTCATCCTCCCAAATTCGGCCACTCAACAGTTCTTCCCGAAATTCTGGCCACGCCCACCGGCAGGCCTGGAACAGGCTGTCCCGAACTTACCCATGATTGAGATCTCAAAGTCATTTATAAAGTGACCTGTTTTCATATCAGAAGTGATTGGGTCTCCATGGAGTTCACAAAGCCTTGTCAGTCCATCGTGCCCCTGTGATAACATGTGTTCTCTTCCAACCAGACTAAGCCTCCACTTAGAAAATGATTTCTATGGGCACGTGCATTCTGACTTTTATTTTGGGAAACTAGGAGAGCATATCCTTCTGCACTAGCTGGGGGTTGACAGCTGGTGGAGCAGTGCAAGGAATTCATATTTTGAAGTCAGACAGACCGGATTCAAATCTTGGTTCCACTGCTCACCGGTCAGGGAACTCTCAGAATCTTAGTCTCTTCATCTCCAAAACAGATACAGATAATCATACCTACCTTGTAACATTCTTATTCAGATGAAAATGAATAACAATGTCATAACCTGGGATATAGTGATTTAAACAGATGAGGGAGATGGCAGAACCCTGGAGACAGGCATTATGGCCCAGGTTTTTAAGGACTTGGGGACTGGATCCAGAAACTTAGAGATAAGTAAGATCAGCGCTGGTCACTAGCAACGGATGGATGTAATAGAGGGGTTGAGGGCAAGTGGGTTGTTTGCAAGGATTCACATCCATGCAGGAAAAGAGTGAGCTTAGGTGAGTGGAAGAAGAGGGATCCCCTGCTCTGATCTCAAGACTGACTTTCCGAGACTGAGACTGAGGCTGGACGCCCCTTCCGCACCGCCACCCTGGCACCAGAGGGGCCTTGGGGAAATGCCTACTTGTATTGAGGAGGCCATGTGACCAGTGAGCTGGGTATGAGAGGGCAGGTCCACTGTGCGCTGTGTGACAGGCTGGGCACCACGCTGCTGGCAAGGGGCTTGCCTCAGCCCCACCCTACCCCCCTCCCCGCACACACGCCCGCCCCTGAGGAACTGCCACCAGGCCTCGGAAAGAGGCATCACCCAGCTCAGCTCATCATCAACACTGTTTCTTAGTGGATAGGAGGGAAGCAAGACACACCCGAGGCAACAGGATGGCAGCTCAGAGCCATTTAATTTTACTATTCAAACAGAATGTGCACCCCCCAGTTGGGAGTGAAGCAGAACTTATTGTTCACAGATTTATTAACAGGCTAATGAGGAGCAATTTGAAGGGGGAAATAAAAAAAAGGGGATTAGCTGAGCCAACATGAGTTCATCAAGAGTCAGTCCTGCCAAGCCAAGCTCATTTCCTTTGTTAATGGGGCTCCCAGACTGGCAGGAAGCCAGAACACGGTGTTACTTGAGTGGAGGAAGCCTTCTGACAAAGCCTGTCATGATATCCTGACAGATATCCAGACCAGAGGTGGACACGCGGTTGAGTCCTCGAGGGAGAACTGCTCAAGGCGTGCCCAATGCAGGCGTGGATGGGCCAGTGTGACCTGGGAGACACCACGCAGCACCGCTGTCCCGGACCTGGGGACAGCTGAGAGCAGCTGACAGATTTGTGAAGGACATGATGAATGGTGTGAAGCCGGTGGCAATGGCAAATAAGACAGTCCAAAGGCTGAAAATTCAAAATGAGATCCCAGGCTACGAGGAGGGGCTCCAGCCAAAGGGACTGAATCTTCTGGAGTCAGCTGCGGCTGCTGTACCAAAGAATCATAGCCTGGGAGGCTCACACACAGCGGAATTATTTCTCACAGTTCTGGAGGCAGGAAGTCCAAAATCGGGGTGCCAGCCTGGTGGGGCTCTGGTGAGAGCCAGACTGCTGACTTCCCGCTGCACCCTCACGGGTGCAGACAGCTCTCTGGCCTCTTCTACAGGGCCACGAATCCCAACACGGGGCTCCACTTCCATGACCTCCCCGCCTCCAAATACCTGACTTATCTTTGCCGTCTCCCCCTTTAGATCTCTGAGCCTCACATCCCGTGACGGTGGCCAATCCAAGCTCTGAATCCTCAAAAGTCCTTTTGTTCCTGAGAGAAAGAAACTGCTTCTGCTGGTTTCCTGCCTCATGGTGTGGGTCGCTCGCTGCCCGAATGTGCCTGCTGGTTCCCTAGTCAAGCCTTTGGGCCACAGGAGGTGTCTGGGCACAGCAGCCTCGAGTGTGGCAAGAAGAGCAGAAGCTGCTCCCTGTGAACTCTGGGGGTCCTTGGGGGCCCAAGGCCTCAGGCAGGAGGCATCAATGGTTTCTTCAAACCACAGTGCCCCAGGGGACAGGGGCTGGCACCCTGCTTCTGTGGGGCTATCCCCGACCCCCTGACTGTTTTCCTGGGGCAACCATAGCCACTGGAATAGTAACCAGCCTTCCTTTTCCACCCTGGCTGATGACTCTCCCCAGGAGACCCTCCCTGCTGCCTTGGGTGGGCCCAGGACACACAGTCCACCAGGGGTCCCTGGGACGCCGCTCTCCCCAGAGGAGCAGGACACAGGACGCAGCCTGGCCCCTAGGCGTCCCTCCTCTCCTCACCAGACATGGAGCAGGCCTGCAGCCCCCAGCCTCACCCCTGAGCAAGGGAAGTGAGGAACAAGCCTCCAGGGGAGGGGGAGTCACCCCCAGGTCTCTCCTGGGGCCAGGGCTGGAGACCCAGAACAAGGGATCCCGCCTCCAGGCCAGCCAGGGTGGGTCGTGACTCTCCCACAAGACAAACGTTAAGAGAGCCTGACAGGCAAACGCTCTCAGGTCAGCCGCTGGGGCCATGCCTTGGAGATGCCCGTTCTCCGCGGCCCCAGCTCCTTCCCCGGCCTTCCCCTGACACGCAACACAGCAGCCTGGTGTCTGCTGTCATTTCTCCACACGCGTTTCTCTTCTTTCCTATACTGTGTGTTGAAAATGTGTCCCACATCAGTCTCGTTAGCTTAGCTGTGCTCATCCGTTCAGGGCTGTTTCCCTCTCAGTTGACTTGATAATACCCATGTGTTTTGTGACGCACCCCCCCCTGCTGCTTTCCCCCCCCTTTTCAGGTTAAACAGATCCAGCTGGCAGGGCCATGCACCTCCTGCTCGACCGTCCACCCACTCTCCGCCCCCAGCACACCCATGCTCCCCCCGCCTCCCTAGGCACCTCCACCCTAACAGCGGCCCTGCTGCCCCCTCGTCCGTCCCCGCCTCCACCTCCACACCCACGCAGACCCCACACCTTCCACCCCCCCCCTCCACTGCTGGCCACCTCCTCACAGAGGAACGCCTCCCTCACACACACTCACACTTCCCCCGCAGACACACTCCCTTCCCCCACAGTTCCCAGCAGGTCCCTCTGGCACCACGGCTGGGTGCTCCCCGCTGAACTGCCCTGAGCTCAGGGCCCCTGAGCGGCTCCCCCAGTGGAAGGACCCTGCGTGGCACTGGGGTTCTGCTCCAGGCCGGCGTGTCCTCCACCGAGGAAGGGGCGCCGTCACTCAGGAGCCCGAGGCTCCCGTCCCCAGGCCTGCCCACCACCCTCCTGCCCAGGGACGCCTCTGATGAACGGAAGTGCGTGAGGGACTGGCAACTTCATGAGCAGAGGACTGGAAAGCCACTCTTCCCTTTCTTTTTTTGACTGCTCCAAAAATACATCAGACTCCCCCCTGCCCTGCTCCTCCCACAGGAAGCCCCTCCTGTGTGCATCCATCGTCTGGGTGGGGCTGACTTCCCTCTGGACTTGGCTCAGGACCTCTCACAGGTTACACCTACTCCTACCAGACACTTGTTTCCGAAGCCCCTGCTCTTGTCTCCCGGGAGAACTGGTCTCGGGTTGGCCTGTTTCCCCCCTATCCAAACCTCTCTGAGCCTTCCAGAAGTGGTCTTAGAGGCTCTGGCTTGGTGGCTAGGCTTTTCTCGAAAGGCGCCAGGCGTATTTCCAGACCCCACTGACATTTAGAAAATCTAAACATTCATAAATGTCTGCATGGCCTTTTTAAAATTAGCCATGAGTTGTTAAAGGTCTCTGTGATTCCCACAGTATTCAGCTCCTCTTTAATTTTTTTCCCTGAAATACAGAGTTACTTTTCATTTCCCACGTTCATTTCTGGAGCAGCTTTGCTCCAAGGGGAAAGAATCAGCCGTCAACACATGATAATAGGTCTGGGGGTCATTGCTCATGAGGAAGAGATTTCAAATACCACATCAAGGGCAGGCAAAGAGAAATGTGCTGAACAGCTAACACGGGCGAAGCACTTTACCTATACTATGTAGTTTTAATTTTGCCCTCGGAACACACTGAAAGTGGAGGTGTTATTGTTCCCACTTTACAGATGAAGAAACTGAGGTTCAGAAAGATGAACAGCAGCTTGCCTCAGCAGACTTAGCACCTAAATGGCTGAGCTGGGATCTGAATGTCTATGCTCTCTCTACCCAGCATACCAGGTGACTCCCACTGAAGGGTCTGGGAATAGAGCAGAACAGCAGCCTACGCTTCAACCAAGAGAAATCCTATGCCTCACACGTAAAGGCGCAGCAAGGACTACACCAAGGAAGGGGCCCCGCTCCGGCTAGAGCAGAGGACAGCCATACAGTGAGGACCAGGGAGAAGCTGCCTTCAGATGCCCGCAGGACGCCCAGCGCGTTGGCTGTGAGCTGTCAGACTCTCCAGAAGAAGCAGGCGCTTCCTCATTTGGGACCCTAGTTATCCAGCATATTACACGTATTGTTCCCAGCACCGCTTGTTATAAAAGCCGCCGCTTAGTGGTTACCGCATGTGCCAGCCCCTTGGCTAAATTCAGAGCATGCATCCTTCGGCCTTCGCAGCCCTGCGGGGGAGGGTCCATTTTATACAGGTAGGAACTGAGACTCAGCTGCGGAGGAAGTGGCCCAAGGCCATGCTGTTAGGGGGTTTCAAAGTCCAGCTTCAGATCCCGGACCGTCCAGATTCATGACATGATTCAGGGTGGCGCGTTTAATGAGATTTGTGTGTGCCTGATGGCCCTGCATAATTTAAAACTGAAGTTCCCATAGGAATACATTTGAAGTAAGAGTCGTATTTCAAACTTTTCCCACGAAGTGAGATTTTATGAATATTTTTGTTTGCACATATTAGCATAGCACATGCCCCCGCTGTACGGGCACCCACAGCTCCAGCTAGATCCCAAGGATGTGGCTCCTGGGCCAAAGTCCTCCTTATCCCAACCCCCTGGCACTGGGAAGATGCCCTGAAGGTAGCCCAGCCCTGAGCACTTGCAGCTGCTGCTCTGATTCCAGCCAGCGTAAAGGAGACTGTGTCCTATCGTTGCAAATAGAATTTACACAAACAACAAAGCTCACGCTCCTGGACAGCGATTCCTCCCTGCAGGCTGGCAGGCGCGCTGTGGTCCCTCTCACAGTCCCCTTCTTCCCTCTCTCAGTGGAGGTGGGCTAAGAGCACTGAGGCAGAGAGTGTGCCTCAGAGCAGGGAGGATGGTGGTGGAAAGGACCCAAGACGCCCGCCCATCCCTAACAAGGAGCAGAGTGATTGCTTTCAGAGGCCCGCAGGTCTCCAGCCACGCTCTGTGGTGGCTGCTCTGCGTGATGCAAATGCCCCTGGTATTTGGCCCAGGCTGGGGGAGCCAGCCCCCAGGCTAAGCAGGCCATGGTGTGTGGCGCCTAGCAGGATGCCCTCCCCGAAGCCTGGCCCCAGCACCCCAGGTTCCCTTGCTGGTTTCATTAGCCCAGTCTTCATGCTGACGGGGAAGGGCAGGGACCATGTGTCTGGAGCAGGCTTGGCACATGGCTCTCTGAGGTGGCCAGCAACTCCTGACTCTCCTTCAGAGCTGGCCTCAGACCCCTTGTCTAGACCGAGGGGGAGAAAGAGCTTAGACCCCTAAGCTTGGGTCTGTCTTCCTCCTGGGCCTATTTGAAGCAAGACTCAGGCTTAAAGAGTCCAAATAGATCCAAGGCCACAGTGAATTTATGGTAATCATCAGTGATCAGTCTACTGGTGATTACAAGGGAGGTGGGGAAAAGATTCCCAACCCAACAAACATTTCATCATTACACATCACTGTTCCTCCATTCTTTTTCCATTCCAGCTACCCACCTCCCCACTGTAGGTCTCACAGCCTATAAAGCATTCCTGTTTGGCATTCTAAGTGACTCCCCTCTTGGATCTGATCTGCATATATGACTAAAAACAAGCCTGGTATTTAAGCGAACAGGAATCAGCTACCCCTCCGCGCATCCCCGGGTGGCCCGGCTATCCTCAGACATCTTCAACTCCAATATAGCAGACCGACAATAAGCATTTAGGGGCTGGGCCTCTCACTTGCTGCTCCTCACAAAACCACTGCCACATACCATATCCCTTAAAACAAGTACAAATTGATCCCACGCCAATACATTATCATAAAATTGGCTCCAAAGCAGTGATGTTCCCAGGGTGCCAAGTAAATGCAAATACAAAACCACCCTTGGGGCTATTTCCTACCCAGACCACACAAAATTTCCACAGGGGGAAAAAAAATCCCACTGCCAATGACCACACCATCAAACATTACAGAACATAAAGGAAACACTCCACCATAAACAAGAGCAGGCAGACACAGAATGTGGGAGGATGAGCAATCTCAAAATTTGCGCTAATAAAACAATCCAAAAAGGACTATAAAATAAATACATTTAAAATAGTTGAAGAAACTAAAATGAAAATAGAAATCATAAGGAAATACCAAGAAACCATGAAAATAGGGCAGATAGATTTGAAAACCTATTTGAAAATAATGCTAAAGGATGTACTTCAGGAAAAAGGAAGTTAAATCAACAAAGGTGGGTGAAATGCAAGAAGCAACGGTGAGCAAAGAAACCAGTAAACTTGTGGGTAAATATAAATAAGTACTGAACTATTTATAAATAACAACTGTATTAATAATAACCACTGGGAGGAGGGTAAAGACAGGCAGAGCTAAAATATAGTCAACAATAACATGGAAGATGGGAGAGTATGCTGGGCATCCAAACATCCCAGGATCCCACCAAAAGCACAGGAGGATTGAGCCAGAGTCTCACAAAGTTGGTTGGGGTGCTTCTGGGGCAATGGATACCACTCTGGGCTATGCTGTCCTCTCCCAACAGAAAGTTTCTTCAGCTTTTCTCCCCAGAGCGTATCTGAAAGTCAGAACCTACAGAATCATGTACCCTCATCCCCTTGAAGCAAGAGTGGGAGGCCACTTACCCATGCTGGTCACGGTGTATTGGTAAGGTTCTGAGAGGAAGTGTGGGAGGGTGAGGACAAAGGCCCCCGAAGCCAGGAGGAGACCCCCCATGCCGATCAGACGCGGACGGTGCACCCGGCTGCCAAAGTAGCTGACAAAGATGATGAGGATGGCGTTGCTGATCTGCAGAGAGAGCAGAGGAGCCAGTGAGACCAGAGGCTCTGTCTTCACCCACCCACAGAGTGGACCTGACCGTCACAGCAGAGAGGCAAGAAGCTGCCTGGTGTCGCCCAAGGGCCCAGGCAGAGCTGTGGTGCCAGCTTTGCCGGGAGGGCCAAGCATGCAGTTTCAGCTTTCCCCTGTTGTCAGAAACCCTTCCCAGCCTCAGCCTTCTAGACCAGACCAAGAGAAGTATCTAGAGACCATGGGAAGCTCAACCATTAGGACCAAAGCTTTGGGGGCCAAATTCAAGAAAGCTTCCTATTCTGGCTGGCTCCTAGGAACAGTACGTGTTCCCTAACTAAACTCCCTAAGGACTGAGTTCATAGTCAGAATAACCACCAAGCAACCTTCACTATCTCATTTCATCATGCAACAAGTCGCATGTTTGCAGACGACACAATTGGGGCTCAGAATATTAAGTAACTTGCCATGTCCATGAGGTCAGGAGGCGGCTCAAACAAGGACTGCCTGAGTTTAAAGGGCCCTGCCTTAACTACAGTGGTCTACTGCCCCTTGGAGAAGTGAGTTTCTGCCCCAGCAGCTCTGCTCCTAATCGGCTCTGGCCCTCCCTGGGTTGGCTTCCACCTCTGTGAATGAGGGATGAGGGCTAAAGCGCCCTAAGTCCCTTCCCGGGTGGAAACACCAGTAACTCATGTTCCTGGTGCTCCCTGGAAAGTGTGCTCTCTGAGCCCCACCCAGAGCCAAAGAGGGGAACTGAAGGCCCCAGCTTGGGGAGCAGGGTCTTAAATGGTAAAACGGGTGCTGGCAGATCTTCTGACCTCGACTCCATCCAAAGAGATGGTCCTCTGCCCCAGAAGGTGAGTCCACCTGAACCAGAGGAGCCCTGGATGTCAGCACTCATAACCCCTACCCTGTCCACACCACAGTCTCCTTCCGGCTGTTAAAGCAGGTGTCCCTGTCTCGGGAAATAGGGACCAGAGTCTTGGTATGTGGCTCTTGCCAAGATTGTCAATGACCTCCTCATTGCCAAGTCCGCTGGCCAATTCTCAGTTCTCTTCTCACTTGATCTCTCAGCACCATTTGATTCAGTTGACTGTTTCTGCCTTCCTGAAACACTCCTTTCGCTAAGTTTCCATGACATCATGTTCTCCTAGTTTGCTGCCCCTGGTTGCTCCTTCTCAGTCTTCTTGGCTGGCTCCTCTTCGCCTCCCTGATCTCTCAACTCTCAGAGCTCAGTCCCCATACCTCTGCTCTTGTCTTGGGAGCTCAGCCAGTCCTACGGCTTTCCTTGTTCTGTATGCGCTTCTGATTCCCACAGGCCCGGCGCATCCCAGAGCTCATTCCTCACCTTCCACCCAAAATCTGGTGCCCCCCTCCCCAGTCCTCCTCCTCTCAGTAGACAGCACCTCACCCTATGAGTGGCTCAAGCAAAACGTCTGCGCATCATCCTCGACTGCCCTTTCACACCGACATCCAACCACCAGCAAATCCCATTGGCCGGGCCCTCAATGGAAGCCAACCACTTCTCACCACCTCCACCACTACCACCTGGTCTCAGCCACCATGGCACCCTTCTGAGCTTTGCCTTCTACCCACCGCCACTCTTGCCTCAGAGCCCTCTATTCTCCTCCTAGCGGCCAGAGTGGTCCTGCTGAAATGTCAGACCGTGTTCCCTCTGCCCAAATCCGATACGGGAACAAAAACAAAGTCAGTCCCAGAGCCTCTGAAGCCCTGAGGAGCCTGTCCCCTTCCCCTTCACTGCTCCGACCTGCTCTCCTTCTGTCCCCCCCACTTCCTCCACCCCAGCCACTCTGCCTCTTGCTGCTCCCTCATCTTACATGTCTGCGGGGGGCTCCCTTCTCAACGAGCCCTACTTTAGATCTCTGCTCAGGTCGAACCTTCTCATTAAGGCCTTCTCTGAAAAAGAAGGGGGTCGGGTGGGTGAAATGGGTGAAGGGCGTCAAAAGTACACACTTCCAGTTATAAAATAAACAGGTCCTGGGATGTCACATACAGCATGGCGACTATAGTTAATAACCCTGTGCTGTATATTTGAAAGTTGCTAAGAGAATAGATCTTGCAAGTTCTCATCACAAGAAAAAAACTTGAACCATGTGAGGTACTGGTTGTTAGCTAGACACTGTGGTGATCGTTTTGCAATATATACTTATCTTGAACCATTATGTCGTACAACTGGACAGCTAATATAAAGTTAAATATCCATGATATCTTAATTAAAAAGGAGTTATTTTAAATATAACTTATATTTGTAATAATTAACAGAAATAAATTATAATATATTAAAATATATTTATAATTTAAATATAATTTAAAGAATAAAGTTATTTAAAATGTAACCACCGTGCCCCTCCACGATTTTATTTTTCTTCATAGCATTTACTCTAATCTGATCCACCATGTTTTATTTATTTCTATAAATAAATGTCATATTTATCAGTAGAATGATATATATGAGCAGAGATTTTTGTCTGTCCATTCCTGTCTCCCCAGCACCTAGAATGGTGTCTGACACATAGCTGGTGTAAATGGTAAGTTTTTTCAAGAAGAGGACACGATTGCCCAGAGACCCCTCCTGTGTGGCCAAGAGTAAGAATGGTTTATGACACACAGAGAAAGGGGATGTGAAGGTGGGTGAGGAGGCAGCCTAGTCTGATCGGGAAAGACGTGGTTCTAGGACATTCTGAAACCAGCACCTGGAAACAAAGCTTTATCCTTATGCTTCCTAGATTTCATTCCGTTTTTGTTTCCCCATCATTTTGCATGAAATGATTGTAAATGTCAGACCATATCAGCTAAGCTAACTGAGGCTGACTTGAAAAGGTCTGGGAGAGGGACGGGAGAGGGCCCCGAAGGGAGGAAGGATTGGGGGGTGTCCCACCCCATCCACCTGGAGCGGCCCTTCCTGCGCTCCCCCCAGGGCCTGGGCTGGCTTCTAGGAAGGAAGCTGGGCCTCTACAGCTGTTACGGCTGATGCTGGCTTAAGACCTTGGTTCCCAAACTTTCCTTCAGCTGTGGCTTTCCTTTGAAAAAAATTATTTTCCCTAATATTAAAAAAAAAAGAAGAGCTGTTCTAGCTGAGGAGAATAGGGCCTCTGCAGCCTGGGCCTCAGCCCCTCGGCCCGGAAATGGCCCCTAAAACAACTCTGTGGACTTCGTGTTAGAGCATCTGAAGGTTATCACACAGCCCATTTGTAACACATCCCTGCCCATGCCTCAAACCAAAGGGGCCCAGGGCAAACTGATGGGGGGCATTAAGGGTGGCTGACTGCATCTGCTCAGCCCTGGCCGTGGGTGGGCCAGGGAAGCCGCTACTTCACCGGGCTGGATGCCCCACGTCTTCCCTGCCGGCCAAGCCCTCCTCCTGCCGCTGGCTTGTTACACCCAGCCCTGGTCTCCCCTTCTCCTCATCCTCTGAACCTCAGCGAGACTGGGTCCAGCGTGAAGGCTCCCGTCTCCTGGAAGCTGGCTGCACACTCCAGGCATCCAGATGGGCTCGCCTTCCCCTCCACCAGGCCTGGTTCTTTTCTCACACCCCTCAGGCTTCTGATAGGCAGCCGCCTTGTGGTCTGCGGTGCTGCCAAATCCTGCCTTTTCTTCCTTTGCAGCACTGCCGGGGTCCTCTTCTCCCCCAGCCGCTCAGGCCTGGTTGTGACAGCCGCCCAGCCATCTGACT
The DNA here is from genome assembly GCF_964374135.1 of Grampus griseus. Lineage (NCBI taxonomy): Eukaryota > Metazoa > Chordata > Mammalia > Artiodactyla > Delphinidae > Grampus > Grampus griseus. Next base: position 32,534,639 of record NC_138998.1, on the reverse strand, counting down.
TCGGAATACACTGTCCCTCAACTCAAGTGTCTACCAGGCATCTCTTCCAGAGGGTTCCTCTTCACGAGACTGTGCACCCGGGCCTGGCTCTGCTCAAGAAGCCAGGCCAGTCCCCTACTGACCCCCCCAAAAGCTGGGAGCCTCGAGCTTGAACATGAAGCCCCCTCTGATTTGGCTGCTCTCTGCTCTTCCGGTAAGACTCCTACTTTCTTACTCAGTCTGTTTCTAAACGCTTCGGTCAGAATCAACGGGATTGTAGAAAGCCCTTTGGCTGAGTTCCTCTCCTCCACACAATCACCCATCCACTCCCCCTCAACACACACAGATACACACACACACACACACACACACAGATACACACACAGACGCACACAGATACACACACACACACACACACAGAGATACACACACACACACAGATACACACACAGACGCACACAGATACAGAAATACAGACAGACAGACACACGGATACACACACAGTCTCAGATCACAGATACACACATATAGTCATGCACACAGACACGCACAAATACTGAGACACACAGAGAAACAGATATACACACAGACACACATTTTCCCACTAAGCACACACACAAGATTGTTAGGTTCAAGGAATTAACTTTCTTATGATGTTTGCCTCAAACCATGCCCATAGGCATGTTCTAAAACCTGACTGTTGAAAAGCTCATCTAAGTTTAGAAAAGAGAAAATTTAATGGGTGAATTATTTTCATTTTTTATTGAACTATAACCTGGGGAAATATTTTGCCCCTTATTTGCCTAATCAGTCTCCTGCCACAGACACACGGATACACACACAGTCTCACATGTCCCAGCTAGCTACTCCCTGACCCTTGAAAAATCCAGTTGTTCCTGGGCCCACATCTTTGTTCCAAGCATGGGAAAAATAAAAATGAAAATTTAACCATCAAAGATCATAGATTCAACTATCATGTGAGCCATAGTGGAAGAGAGGATTAGCCTACACACCAGCTCTGATATTGATTAGTAGATGTGCCTAGAACACTGTGTTGAGAAGGATTCAGAATCTGGACTCAGCAGAAAAGAAGACTGCAGTTGATTAGTGATGTCTGCCAGGGTCACGGGATAGGACTGTGATGACACAAATGTCAGAGATTTGTTTTTCTTGTGTCCTTCGTGAATGAAGACAACATGTGCCAGAAGCATTATCAAAGTCACAGGCCAACACATAGAAGGGTGCATTTTGTGTGAGTGGTGCCAGGTCCCTGTCCTGTAAGAGAGCACAGCCTATGTGGAGGGGAAGACCCCCGTCACTGGGCATCACCAGGAAGCTCAAGACACAGATGCACAATCAGGTAGACAGAGGCATACGTATGCACGTGTATACACATACATTAAAACACACGGACACAGACACACATCCAGAAAGCAGTGAAGGCATCCACGTGGGCCTGGGGGTTCAGAGGAGGGGGTTTGAGGCCCATGAGGCCAGCAGGCATGACTGATGGGCCTCAGGGCTGTACGTGTGCAAGTACGTGCACGTCACAGGGTGGAGGAACAGTCCATGGGGAGAAGGAGTGCGTGGCGACCGTCAGACGGACCTGGGCTCCCATCCTGGCTGCACTACACACGTGTGCGGCCACTGGGATGGGGGTAGACTTTCTGCTGCCAGCTTCCTGTCTGGAAGACGTGACTGTGAAGAGAGCCTCCTCCGAGGACGGCAGGGGGATCTAGCACAGGCGTGGCGGAGAGGGCTCCTGAGGGGCACTGCCGTGTGGGCCGTGGAGGGCGCAGGAGTCAAGGGGAAAAGGGCGTTTCCAGCAGGGAGCAGGCTGTGCGATGGGGAGACTGGAAGGTGGGGGTTGGGGGACGTTGGAACACTTCCCACCTTCTTTACAGCCCATTCCAGAAGCTGTCTGGGGAGCCCAGACTCTACTGGGTCCGTTGTTGGCCTGAATTTCGCTATGTCAAGGGAAGATCTAATTGCATCTGGGCTCCTGGGAGGGGGAGGCCAAGACCTCCATCCCAGAACAGTGGGCCCTGTGGGAAGAAAAGACAGGAGCCAGGCCCAGGGCCCATCTCCTCACCTGGAGCCGACGATGCTGCAGCCGCGATGCAGGGGCTTGCGGCCTTCCCTGCCCCTTTCTCCCTGGCTTCCAGTGACTCCTAGCTGACCCTGCCCTCTGCCCTCTCACCCTGGCCTCTTGGCCCACCCTATCTTCCTCTAACTTTGATGTGCCATCAGTGAGGGACAGTGTAAACTCCACGTGGCTGGGAGGTCATAGACCTCTGACCTTGCCTGGCAGTCAGGGCCTTTGAGCAGCTCTGTCTCCTGTTGCCCTCCTAAGACAGGAGCTGCCAGCCTGGGGCTGCTTCCCTAGCTGCATGCCTGGGGCTCGTCTTCCCCTGGACCGGGGATGGGCAGAGGCCACATAACCTTGTGGATGGTCACAGAACTCAATTAGAGGCACAGAGTTTGGAGGCAGCAGGCCTGCACACCTGGCACAAGCTGCTGCCCTTGCTGAGCCCTGGTGCCCTCAGCTGTCAGCAGGGAGGAGCAGAGTACCTGCTCGCAGGGCTGCTGTGAGGAGGTCAGGTGCCTCCAGAGGCTCTCAGCTCAGCGCCTGGTGCAGGGCAGCCTTGGGAAATGTAGCTGGCTGTCTCCATCCCCCAAGGGTCCAACCCCGCCCCCCCCACCCCGTTCTTCTGCTCCTCCCAAGGCCCTTCCTGGATGCCATGATCAGGGTGGTGCACAAGTGGGGTCTGATGGACTACAGCATCCTGCTTACCTCATTCAAGCTGGAAATGAGACCTGAGGAAGAACTGGAGAGGCCAAAGCGCTTCTCAATGGTGGTGAGGCTGCTCTTGAAGTAGGCGCTATACAGGAGCTGGCAGAGCTGCAGCAGGCCATGGCACAGCACGAACACCTGGGGAGGAGACCTGGATGGTGAGGCCTCTGGACAGTGAGCCCTGACCACCCACCTTGGCCCTCCATTCGGGGGCACAGAGGCCCAGCAGCCTGGCCCTGCTCCCCTGTTAGTTGGGAACACTTTCTCCATCAGGTGGTCCTAGGGTGAAATGTCATCATCCTCGGACCAGTTTCACCCACAGCCTTAGTCAACACATGTGAACCATTCCCATCATTCCTGCCATTCTTGTCACATTATCATCAATGGCAGGAAAACCACAGGGTTGAAGAAGCATCCCTGAGGGAAAGGCCTGACTCATCAGCCATGGCCCAGGGCATTCAGCACCTGGAATTGTTCTCTGACAGCTCTGCCCTCCCTCCTGTGTCCTGTGAGGGCTGAGGGCCACATTCATGTCACTCCCAGGGGCACAAACAAGCCAGGGGTCACACTGCTCCATTCCTCTTGACCTGCCTTCCGTTCTCCTCCCTCCATCAACACCCATCCTCCCAGGCCCACCTCTCACACCCCAGTGAGGCTCCAGGATGGGCTTTCACACTAGCCCATTTGAATGAAAACACTAGCCAAGCTTGTTACCACCTCTCATACGGGGTATTTGTGACTGTGCCGGCTCCTCTCCTGAGTGGATGATGAGGGCCTGGAGAAGGCATCCCACCCTGCCCCATATGCCTTGTCCTGTGGGTATGAGTAAATGTGACAAGTAAATGTGGTTGATGGGGAGGGTGGAGAGGGCTTGTGGTATCTAGAGTCGGCTGCAGGCCGAGCTCTCCTGGGTCCTCGGCTATTGGGCTGAGAGCAGGCTCAGAGCTCAGAGCCCAGAGCCCCACATCCTGAGCCCCCTGGAATTGCCCCTTCTGGAGATTCACTTTTCCTCCAGGGAAGGGTGGGGTGCCATTATGCTTCGTAGTCTGCCAAAGCTCTTCCCTTAATTGAAGGGCTGGCATCTCAGGAGAGCAACTGGGGCTCCACCTTCATTTCCGTTTCCTTGTAAAGCCAAGCCAGCCCCTCCGCAGGGGCCCGGCTCCAGGCTGTGGGATCAGAGCTGACCTCCCCTCTCCTACCTGTCAAGGCAGAGCCTTTGTGAGGCCAGCGTGCAGCCCTAGTTGCCTGCCCGTGCATCCAAATCCAAGGAGGTCATCAGGCCACAAAAGCAGACACCTGTCCGAACCACCAGCCCCCTGACCCCGGAGCCCGCGGGGCCTCCTCACTCCTCATCAGTGGCAGAAGGAAACCTGTCCACCTGGAGTCAGGGGCAGCCTGCCACCCCTGCCCCCTTAGGGAGGCTCCACTCTGCTTCATTTCATATACTAGAATTCTTAATATTCTGTGATAAAGGTACCCTGGAAAATGATCTAGTCTCTCTTACAAATGGGGAAACAGAAGTCCAGAGAGGGAGAGGGGGAATCCTAGCGCCCCAGAGTTGGGGAAACCAAGGGCCTGCGAGGGTGGGAACTGGCCATGGCTGCTCCACTGTGTGAGAGGCAGGCCCAGAACCGGTCCCCGGCAGGCATCTCAAGTGCCTGGCACTAAGCCCACAGTGCCTGCCACATGCAGGACAGAGGCCATTTGGTCTTGGATGCCTTGCCAGATCCTCTTCTTCTGACCGTCCCCTAAAGGCTGATGCCCCCCCAGACTCTGTCTGTAGTCCCCTTCTCTGCGCACGGCACCCTTTCTGCACACACTCATTGGAAACCCCATTTGTGGTGCCCACATCTCAGACCCTCCTCCAGAACGTCCCCCAGAGCTTTTACACTCAAGTCCACCTCATTGTGTGCTGGACGTGTCCACGTGGACATTCTCAGACCCCTCAGGCTAATCGCTTCCCAAATAGGGCCCAGGGTCCTCCCCCACAAACCTCTCTAGTTTTTCATTCATTCCCCACCACCTTCACTCAGTTCCCTAAGCCAGAAACCGGGAATCCTCCTGGATGCCTGTTCGTCACTCCCTGGCATTCGGTGCCACTGCTGAGCCCTGTGATTTCACCTTGGCATCTCTTGTATTTGACTGGCCCTTCATCTCCAGATTATGCCTTGCCTCAGGCCCTCTCCCCTCTCCCCTAGATTCCTTCAGATTCCTCTCACAGATCTCCTGCCATCCCCTCAAACCTTCCATCCCACCACTCCAGAAAGCTTTATCAAACACCAATGAGAGCAGGTTACTCCCAAATTAATACCTCTCACTGGCTCCCCACTTCCTACAAGATATAAACCAATGCTCATGGTTGGTATCCAAGATGCTACAGGTCCTAGACCCTGCCTGCCTCTTTGGCTCCACATCCTGCCGTGGCAGATCAAGTTTCACAAAGATGGCTACACCAATATCTCCTGTCCCACATACACCTCTAACGGTGGGACAATGACATTCGTTCATCAAGAAGTGGGCTCTGTACTCCCTCCCGTTCAATATGGGCCAATTTTAGGTATTTGCTTCTAAGGAAGAGAAGGAAGAAGAAGTGATGCTCTGTGACCCCTGGAGCCAAGTCCTGAAAGTTGATAGTGAACCCCCAGCCCTTTCTCTCTTGGGACCCTTACACCCCAGACATCACACTATAAGGAAGCTCCGTCTTCCCTACTCACGGGGGGTCCACATGGTGGTGTTCCAGCCAACAATTCCAGTTAAAGTTTCAGCCTGCAGCCAGCATCAGCGGCCAGACATGTGACTGAGAGCCTTCAGAGGATTCCAGCCTCCAATGCCAAGTGGAGCAAGAGTGAGCTTCTATGGATGGCAGATCCGTGAGCAAACTAAATGTTGCCATTGATTTAAGCGCTAAGTTTAGGGCTGCTTTGTTATGCAGCACTAGAGCTAGAACACCTTGTCCTTCAAACTGCATCAAGGTCACACCACCCCACAGCACACACTCATTGTCTGCATCTTTGCTCACAATCTGCACAAAATCATCTTCCCCGCCTTTGTCTGGATAACCCTTCGCTGGCCCCCTTGCCCAGCACAGGGCTCCGGTATGTGTCAAGTTCAAGATAGCTTCCGAAAATCCCGGCACCTGATGCTGACTTCTGCGAAGAGGTATTTTGATGCCTTGGCACATGGCTGGCATTTAGGGCGACATCCAGCAGAGGATGAGGGCTGTCATAACAGCCTGGGGGAGAGACAGTGAGGGCTGAACCAATGTCCAGGGCAGTGGGGAGGTGGGCAGGGGCCGATCAGAGGCTCCTGCAGAGGTTGAGTTGACAAGGCTGTCACTGATCCCAGGTGGAAGAAAAGGGGCAGTGTTTCCAGCCTGAGGGCCAGGAACGGGGCAAGGCTGTGTGTGACGGGGGCCCACGAGGAGGAGTGTAGATGGAGAGGGTGGTCAGTGAGTTCAGGTTTGGAACACCCGAGGTTCTGAGCATAAAGCTCAGAAAAGACTGTCTCCCTCTAACCAAATTAGTAATGAATTAACAGGAGTGACTAATCTCTCCTCAGTTCCCTAGCAGTCTCAGGAGAGGAAGGTGAAGATAGTGGGGGGAAAATCTGTCTCAGATCTTTTCCTGAAAGATAAGCCTTTGCTTTTTCCAGTAAATACAAAAATCCCTTCAGATATGAGGTGGAAGACTCCACCTAGAGCCAGCGGGTGCCTCCTCATTCCATACCCCCACACACACACCAAAGAGCCAACCACACGGACAGCTTTCAGCCACTGCAGTCCTGTCAGGTCGGGGTGCCTTATGGGTGCCCCAGCAGAAGATGCCAGGTAAAGAGAAAGAAGTGGATGGGTGGTTCCAGCAGAGCTTTCTGGCCTGAGCCGCTCAGAATCACAGCCATCTGGTCCCATCTACTGAGCTTGTGTGGACAGGACCCAGGCTGCTGAAACTTACCAAGTACCCACTCCATGGCCAGCATGATATGGAGCAGCAAACACTCGACACCAGGCAGGACACCATGCGTGGACGCAGAACTCCACCCCTCGCGAGAACATGGGGCTTATGAGCATAAGCAGACGGATTGGTGGGAGAAGGAAAGGTGCGCTCATTGGGTTGCAACCCACCTCCTGCCACCACCATTTAGACAACATAGTGTTGTGGAATTTGATAGTTTGGGTTTGGGAGTCAAACAAGCCGAAGTTCACATCCTGACTGTAAGGAACGGCAAGACCTTCGGCCACGTATTTGACCCTCTGACAGCAGTTTCCGCGCTAGTGAGTGGAAGCTGTGGTAGTACCTGTTCCCGCTGCCTTGTGAGGCTTGCACGAGAGAGTCTGTGTTTAAAGGCCTGGCCCCCTGCCTGGCCCACAGAGAGTGCTCCACATTCTGGGGGGATATGTAATGAGCCCAGGCTTCCTCCACTCCCTCCTCTTGCCCAAATAATTGAACCTTTCTGTTGCTTTCACGTCTCCTGTGGCATGAAAACTCTAGGATAGAATTTCCCACAATGTCTTAGGCAGATCACCACTTGCTTGAGATGCTCCAAGTTGAAAGGATTCCCAGGAGAAAAAAGTTTGGAAAACTTTGCATGCTATAATCCTCCCTTGCAAATATTTACAATTCACATTAGCATATTAAAGGCTCTAAGAAAACCTTGGGTAAAGACCATCTTAGCTTTGTTTTACCCAACTTTCTCCATAGCTTCTTTAGCCATGTAACCCCCTGCATATATATAAAACAGATTCTAGCATTCTGCAGAATACAGCTTAGGGAAAGATTCCATGTCCCTTTTGAAAGAAGCTTATGGTAGAATCTGGGTCTTGAGATTTCTTCACAAAAGGAAAAGAAAATAAAGATATATTACATGGGCTGTATTATCTTTTTAAAAATAGCACACCAGCATTTTCTGTCTCCTCACTCTACTTTTTTCCTTTTTCATAGCACTTATTGCTTCCTAAAATTACATCATGCATTTGACTTCTCACTTATGGACATCTACCCCCACCAGAATGCAGACTTCACAGAGGAAAAATGATGTGTTTTTAAGATGCTACATACCTGTTGTCTGGAACAATGCCTGGTCCTTAAATGGGGCTCATTCACTGTCAAGTGAATGAATATGTCTTTAAATAGTCTAACTGATGAACCCTCTTCCAGAATATACATCCATCAGAGTACTCATTTGGGAAGCTGCAGATTTGTTCCAATGATCTGTCCTCAATCATAAATTTCCCCTTCAGCATTGCTTTTAATCAGTCTACAAGCCACAAAGTTTACAAGGTACAAAACATCATTTGTCAGCTCAGCTGCCCCACCTACTCACTTGGCTCGGCTTGAAATCATCTTTGGATATTTCTAAACTCAAATTAAAAAGTTAAAGATTTGCATTTATGTATGAAGAGACTTTCTGGGGTGGTAGAAATATTTTATATTTTGATTGTGGTGGTATTTACACAGGTGTATGCGTTTGTCAAAACTCATCAATTATTTAAAATCTGTGCACTTTATTATATGTAAACCATACCTTAATAAAGTTGATTTAAGGATCTTTTAAAAAAGATCTGCAACCAGGAAGGTATTCAAAATAATGTTCTGAGCCTTTGCAGGGAATTCCACAAACAGTTTTTAAAAAATACTGTGAGCATGGGCAATTTCATTGGAGTAGATCTGTTTATTTAAGGGGTTCACTTTGAAACCATCAAAACCCATGTAAATATCTATGTGTGTGTGTGCTAATGTAAACATCTAGGTTTGTGTGTGTGTGTGTGTGTGTGTTAAAACTATACATGTCTTTAGGCACATCTTATAGAAGAAAGCTCAAAGGGAAAGTTAATGCAGGGGGAACAACATTCTTGTAGGGTGTGGTGGGCAGGAAGTTCTAAAACTTCTAACTGTTCATGTTCACAGCTCTATTCTTTTTCCAATCTTAACAAACATGAAGAGGAAGTTCGACGAGGAAGGAAGCAGGGAGATTGGAATGGTCATGAAGATCTTTCTTTAACAATGAGGACTCTTTTTACCACCTTTGCCAGAGAGCTAAGAAAGGTTGAAAAGATGCTGAGATGCCAAGTGAAGGTTGAGTGGGGCCCCAGGCCCCAGCCAAACTTCAGAGCTCTAAGTAAGTAAATAAGTAAGTAATCAGACCATAAGGGTAAACCATTAGGACAAGGGGTGAAACCCTCACAGCACAGGATGAATCAGAAAGGATCAAAGTCCAGCCTAGCCATAGTTTCCTCTGCTCTACACGTTCATGACCCTCTTTTCCAAACTAGACATAAGAACTATGATCTGAGGCAGCTAATTAGAGTTACAGGGACACTGGGAGAAGTTCTGCAGTGTGGACCCCACAGGGTTATTACCTGTTTAACCACTGACTCTGTTGTTAACCAACTCTGATTTCATCCACACGCATCCTGATAAAGGCAAAACTCTAGAAAATTCAGCTGATGCCTTAGGTCCACTAGGGTGTGATGTCTCTGAGTTTAATACACTTAGGGAGCCCAGGAGTGGGAAGAAAGCCATTAAGGAGCAGGAGATGGGGCTGGACTGGGACATCGGCTGTGACCTCCCAGTTTGGAACAATGCTCTGATCCATAAATGGCAGATGTCAGCAGTCTAAATGGAACTATTCTTCGGAAGGAAGGAAGGAGGGGAGGGAGGAAGGGAGAGAAGGAAGGAAGGAAGGAAGAAAGGGGAGGGAAGGAGAGAGAGATGAAAAAGAGCTCAGGGAAACCTTAATCTCACCCTGCCCAGCAGTGCAGGGAGGGCTCAGAGGAGCGCTGAGGGCTGCTTGCAGCTCTCCTGAGTGAGCGAGGAGACTCCGAAGTGCCGCTTGCTTTAGCTCCTCCAGCTTCTACGGGTCAAAATCTGGCCCCAGGGCCCGTGCGGTTCCTCGTCTCTGGGCTGGAGCGGACTGCAGTCCAGAGGCAGGAACAGCTGGAGGCTCCCATGTCTCTGGGGCAGCACCAGAGCTGCCCAGCCATGGTGATAACCCAGCTGGGTTTGAGCCACACTGGCTTTCAGAAGCTCTTTTTCACGGTCAGCTGAAATCCCTCCTACAATCATAAATCCACTTACATTTATTTTCACTTTTTCATTTTTTTCTTTTATTTTGAATCAATGTATCATATGCACATGTTTAAAAAAATTAAGTAATATGGAAGGGCTTGGAACGATAAGGCCAGCCCTGAGCTCAGCTGGAGCCCACCGCCAGTACTGCAGGGCAAGGACAATCAACCACCTCTGTTTTTAGTGTTTCTGTTGATTACATCCATGCATCTCAGAATAATATGCTTGCTCTGCAATTCCTTGATTTATCACTTTTGACTGTGTGCCATGATAGAGGAGCATTTAGCTCACTTATTCAGGTCCCACCTCTCTTCCTATTCCCCCCAACTTTTAATAGTTCTATCAGTATTTGTATCCTTATTGAATCACTTCACTGTGTGGCAAGCAAGCTGGGAGCCAGGAGCAGGGCTTCCGCCCTGGGGGCGCACCCGCACCAGCTGACGGCCCCTTGGTTCATGGAGAGAAGGCTACCTGTGCTTTCCCTGGGGTAAAGGGCTGCTCCGTACTAGCCCCTCGGGTTCAGCTTCACATGTCATCTCTGCCTTCTGCCATGTCTGCCCACTCTGAATGCGCTGTTCCCCATGGCTGTGCCGAGTCCCAGGTCCACAGGCTCCCCCGCTGCCGGCCCCACCCACGCACTTAAGAGCCCACCCTCCGCCACTCTGTTCCATCCATCAACACTTCCATCTTGCTGAAGCTATTGGACCATTTCATCCACTCATAATCCCTCTCCCTTTCTTTTTTCTGTTGTTGGTCTTTACCATTTTTGAATTCATTGCTCTTATCCTAATGAGAGTGCTGGAGATGAGGGGAGACAAACGTGATGAGCCTACCATCTTGAATTATGAACCCAACCTACCTCCTGATGAGGACTCCAGGACACAAATTAACAATTCTGTCCCCACTTTTTCAATGGGAAAAAAAAAGAAGTGGACTAAGTGGTCAAACCAAAAAGTGTACCCAGGCCCTTCTCCACAACCTTCCCTGCCCCACCCCCAGGACACTCATGCATCCTGACACCTCATGATTTGACTAGAATCTTCCAAAATGGTTGGCATGTCTCCAACAGAAGGCACATGGCTGGAGAGTGATGCTTGCTTGGGGTGTCTCCCCATCTCCGCTTAAATATTTCTATGTTTTTAGTGTCTCTATTCTCATAGTCCATGCTCAGTCCTGGTTGGAAGTTCACCAAATGGGTAAGACCTGGAAGGTGAGGCTCAGGGCTCAAGAGGCCCTAATGCAATGGGGACAGAGAAGGAAACTCAGAAACGGTGACTCCGGCTGTTTCCCAAAGATCTCAGAGAGGCAGCATCTGAAAGGGCAAGAGGGTCTGTGGGTTGGCTCCTCTGAGGCCCCTCAGAGCTGGAGGAGAGAGGGGATCGTTCCCCCATTCTGCCAAAAGAAAAAGGAAGCAAAGCAAAGGTGTGTCCTGGAGTAAAGGCCTTCGGCCTACTCACCCCTCCTGTACCTTCAGCAGGGTGTGACTTTGGATCCGAACCATGGCCCAGTGGCCACAAAAGGGAATGTCTCTTCCAAGTGATTCAGAAAATCAAGTATGTTCCTGTGTAGCAAGAATGCTGGAAAAAACATAAAGTTCAGATATTCAAAATAGCTAGCCTAGGGTCCAAGGTGGTGGTAGTCACAGTAGCAGGAATAGAAGGCATCTTTAGTATCATTCGTGTTATTATGAACTAGAAAAAGGTTTTGATAAGACACAGTCCTGGGGACCCTTGGAAGTATAAAAATCAGAACAATCAAAGAAAAACACAGATTTTCCTCACAGCTTCCTTGTTCCCTAAGAGGGCAGTGGCCAGGCTGAAGAGCTGGGACTGGGATCCTGCCTGGGAAGGGAGGCCAGCTGAGCCAGGGCCCCGACAGTACCTCTGCTCAGTGTAATTGTCCTTTCCAGGGCCCCCGAGCCAGCCTCTACTGTCCACACCGTGACCTTCCTGTCCGGCAGGTTCTCCTCTGAGGTCTGTGGGAGCTGCTCCAGGGAGGACTGGAGCCTCAGTGGAGGCCAGGAGGCCACCAGAAACCACAACAGGCCCAGAGGACCACGGTGCTGAAGTGGCCTAATCCACCGTTCATACTCCTGGGGGGCGGGGTGGGGCTGGCCAAGTACCTCTAGGAGCCAGGTGGCCAAGGAATTGGGTTAGACCAGGATCTTTCGGCCATTTTTTAGTTTAGTCCACTCAGCTTAGAAAAAAATCTCACCTGAAGGCCTCTAGGTAAGAGAAAATTTAACTGGACAATGGAAGTCCCAATCCGCATAATTCTGTGGTTTTTGTTGTTATTGTGAGCTAGGAAAGGCCTTTGATAAGACCGAGTCCTAAGGGCCCTTGGAAGTACAAAGATGGGCACTATCTGTAAAGAAACACATGGATTTCCATGGCAGCGGCCCTGCTGGAAGCGACAGGGCCACGGAAAAGCAAGGCAGACGAGCTTCCTAGCTCCTAATACCAGTAAATTCTCACACGCTTTTGGCTGTGGTTGTTTTGCTCTGCTTTTCCCGGTGGTGCGTGTCTGAAGCTCAGCCCCAGGGATGAAGAAGGCAGATGGCTGCGTTGACCTGGTGGCATTTGCAAGGGAAGATGAAAGAGCAAAGGGCGAGAGACCGCCTGAGGTGACCGGGACCTGCAGTGTGGGCTTTAGAAATCATAGATGAAAAAAAAATTCTGGAAGAGATGAAACATAAGCGCATGAGACTAGATGAATTTATCAGATTAGCTAGAAGCATGGTGCTCAAAGTTTCCCAGAAATATAGAAACTTTGAAACAAAATTATCATTGACATTTATGTAAATATGTGTCCAAATTCTTCTTCAGAAATTTCCAAATTTCTTTTTTTTTTTAAGTCGGAAAAGCTTTCCCTCACAGAAAACAAGTGCCATGTGTCTTCTCTGGAAGTTGGCACAAGAGCAGTTTGTTAGGTGAAGTAAGGAGCCATTAGGGAAACTGCTTTGAATCCATTTACGGCAGGAAAAGAACATTCAAACTGTATTAATATAGAAACTTCACCTATTTTATATTCTTCCTATTCTTTGTGTAACAGGATGGGATGTTAATATTTTTCCTCACCTCCCTGAAGGGTTTGCAGATTAAGCTCTTCCCTTCCTGCCCTCAAGGAAGGGGAATTTAGTTTTTTCAGAGAGAGAGAAGGCGGGGTGTGGGGACGTGGTATCAGAAGAGCCCAGGACCCTGGGAGCTGATCCCTGGGAAGCCGGCCAGGAAGGAGGGACCCCACTGCCCCAGAAGCCTGGCTCATGGCCACAGGGAAGCACTGAGGGGCTATTTTCCTCACTCATCTTCTTTGTTCTGTCTTCCTGTTTGTTGGTCACCCTGTATCCTCTGCATCTGGCTGCCTATCTGGCACATAACAAATGTTCAATAAATATCTCCTGCATAAAGTGAATCCTCATACCACCCTGAGAGGCAAATATGATTCTGTTGGTTTATGGCTGAGGAAACTGAGGTTCAGGGAAGCTTACAAAGTTCTCATGTCACACAGTTGGTAAATTGTAGCAACCGACTGAAGCCATGTCACGCCCTCGTTCTGCTCCACCCAGCAGCCCAAGCGCATGAGAGTCTGGGCAAAAGAAGGCATCGCTGACATTGTTTTCACCAAGATTGCTGGTTACCTAACTGCCAAATCCAGTGGGCTCTCCAACAACGGCTTTACCCAAGTCCTGCAGCATCTGACACTCCTGTTTCCCCTCACCATCTGTGATGTCATTGCCACCCCCGAGCTCTTGCAGTCTCTCTGTTTCTCCTTAGAAATTCTTGTGGGAGCTCTTTCCTGCCACCCCACCCGAGCTTCTGTCCTCAGCCCCCTTGCCCATCTCTTTGCACACACTCACCCTGGGGGTCCTACTCGTCCACGCCAGAGGTCATCCTTGGCAGTGTGCTGGAGCCTCCAGTCCACAGCCAGGCTGTGGACCTCCCACCTCAACCCCCTGCTTCCCACGCAGTTCAACTTTACTCCCAATGATCAGTATCTGAAATTCACGCCCCAAACGACTATCGACTATCGTTACCCGGCGCTGCCTCCTCTGGGTTCCAGTCTTCGCCCTGCTGCTTCGACCTCCAAACCAAGGCTCCAGCCCACGCTGCAACTCCACCTCCACTGCCACCTCCCGTCCAGACACCACCTGGCCACTACCACAAGTTCCTACCCTTTCCCCAAGCCCACTCCTTCCTCCTCCCAATCTATTCTTTAACCAGCAGCCAGAGTGATCTTTTAAGAAACTTTATTTAAGTATAACATTCACCAAAAAAAGGCAGAAGTCACAAGGGTACAGCTTGATAAAAATGTCACATGCCGAGGACACGTGAGGGACCAGCACTCAGACAGAGAAACAGAACATTTCCGGCTTCCCAGACGTCCTCCAGTGCCCTCTCGGTCACCCCCCACCCCCCCAGGGGAGTGACTCTCCTGGCCTCTAGCAGCACAGGTTAGTTTGCCAGTTTTGTATTTTACAGAAATACGATCATATAGTGTGTCAGCGTGACCTTCTGAAGATGGAGACCAGAGCCTGTCACGACACTGTGAAAAAACCCTCCAATGGATTCCCACCAGCTCAGATCAAAATCAAGCAGAGCACCCCAGCCTACAGGGCCCTCCCTGTTCTAGCTCCCATCCACCTCCGGCCTCGCTGAGCTTCCCACCACCATGGCCTCTCCTCGGGTACTAAGCTACCTACATTCGGTCTGGGGTAACAGGCAGTTGAAATTTGTAAGCTGTTTGGAAAACTCATGGCCCATGTGAGACGATGTGTTGCCTCAGAGCCTTTGGTGGTGGGGCCCATTCTCTCTATGGAGGGAGGGGCTCTTCATTCCCACCCCCTCCCTTGCTTAGCTTCTACTCACCTATCTATATGATGGCAAAGAATGACCCTCCTGTTACACATTCTCCATTGTTACTTCATGGCCCTGAGCCCAGATTACAGTTACAACCACCTTAAGTGTTTGGTGCCCTGTGGCAATCCTGGCACCCAGAGCATAGCTGTTGCCAGCCAGCGGGGCGGAGGAAGAAAATGACCACAGAAGCACTGCTGCTACTTTATGAGGAAGAGGCAGTCCACTCAGCAAATATGACGATGAACAAATCAACGGGAAAGAATGAATTTCAGGGAATGACACCACCCGTTACATAGACACCTGTAAGCCGTAAGTAAGTGGATGTAAAATTATCAATGTGGATCATGAATTCCTTGAAGAAATAGGTTTTCTTTTTTTCCCCCTTCTACTATGCCCATTTATCTCCCAAGGAGGTAAGTCAATTTCTTAGCAAACCCTTGTAAATTCTTTCACTGTCATCAGGGTGACACCCAGAGCCAGCTGTGCATCAGAGCTCCCAAACATCTCCACTTGGAGAAATGAACTCCTGGACTTGTGTTCACCTCTTGGCCCTGCCCGATTTTTTAGGAGAAAAGAGACTGGAGACATACTGAGCAGTGAGGGAGGGCGTGTCTGGGTGTCCCCCCAAGGCTGCCCAGCGGGGAGTCTGAGGTTCCATCGGGAACAGTGGGTGCCCCGCTGGGACAAGAAAGGAGCCCTCGCCCGGGGAAGCGCTGCCCGGCAGCCTGTGCCCACCCGCTCAGAGGCTGCCGAGCTCCTGATGGACCACAGCACGCCCAGCCCCTTCAAAGCCACTGTGGAGGTCTGAGAACCCAGTTTCGAGAACCTGTAACAGAGTCAAAGACAGCAGACGCCTGAGACGAGGGTGGGCCCATCGCCCACAAAGAGAGGCCAAGGCACAGGCGTGCGTGGACGCCACGACGCTGGGTCGGCTCGTCGTCCCACTGGCCCTCTCACTGGCTGCTCTGGTGTCAGAGCGCCTCCTGAGGCTGTGGCATTCCGGAGCCGCACGGACGCAGAAGGCGTGTCCCCCCGCCGCCGCCGCCGCCGCCGCCACCGTCTGAACTCACAAAGGCGGGGACTCCCCTGCAATAGGCTGTCACTGGCAGCGACGCTCTCCTGCACGGAAGCATTCCCACACCCCAGCCTGATCACCCCGGCATTCCTCTGCCTGCCGGATACCCAACATTCATAACCACGGCTGTTCTCACAGGTGCCTGCTTCCTTCCAAGACCGCCCCCATCACTCCAAAAGCCACGGCAGCTCCCTGAAAACTCCGTCCCAAGAGGAGAGGCCCCCGGCAGCCAGGATAAGATGTTCCCAGCCGATGGTTCCTACACAGGACAATCGCCACACAACGTGGGCATGCCCTCCCTCTGCTTTTCTGGCGGCAGGTGGAAGGGTGGCAGGAGGAAAAGGCTTTGTCCAACATTCAAACTTCTCTATCCCATCAGATGCCTCAAGAGGATGACGTGTTCTCCCTAAGTGCTGAGCACAAATCCAGATCCCACCACCTGCCCTCCTGGAGGTCCCTGGAGGGGCGTGGAACCTGGTGGTCCCGGCTCCCCACTGACCGCTGACAGTCAAAATACCAAGGATGTTGACCCAAATGGCTGCACCTCCTGCAGGTGACTCTGGCAAGGAAACCAGGATATCTGTCGCCACCATGCCCTGTGGGCCTCCACTTCACCTCCCCACAAGCCCCTCTCCCCTCCAACCCCCCAGCTGGTCCCCCCGCATCCTCGTTATGATCCTCACGACTGATCTCACCTCTCTCTCCACCCTACTCCCTCTGCCTCTGCTAAGGACATTCCCTATCACCTGTGCTGTCCCTAGCCTCTTTGTTGGGTATTATGGGCTGAACTGGGTCCTCCAAAAGATGTCAAAGGCCTAACCCCTGGTACCTGTGAATATGACATTATTTGGAAATAGGGCCTTTGCAGATATAATCAAGTTACGGTGAGGTCATACTGGATTAGGCTGGGCCTTAATCCAAAGACGGGTGTCCTTATAAGAAGACCAAATTTGGGTACAGAGACACAAGACACTGGAGGCACAGAATGGAGTGATGTGGCTAAAAGCCAAGGATTTCTGGCAGTCACTTAGAGGCACACCTGCAACTCCCTTGGTCCTCTTCCCTCAGTTCAGTGAACAAATCCTGTTGCTCTGGCCCAGATGTCCCCAGCTGACCCTACTAGAAACCTGGTTCACCTCTCCCGGGCCCACCACCCTTCCTCCTCCAGCTTCGGAGAGAGTCTGCGCTCACCTGCTCTCCAGCTGACTGAGGAAGCAGGTTGCCTTATTTTTAAATTTTTCAAGTCCCTCCAAATTCACCCAGTTATTTTCTTAAGTCCGCGATTACTCATCATTGTTCTCTGTGGACAAACACCAAGACAGCCGAGGCCTCCTGCGCTGGTCACCCATCTCCTGCCTCACTCTCCCCCACCCTTGATTTGATTGCCTCTGGGCTCCACTTCCCTGCCCTGGGTGCCCCCCTCTCATTCCCAGGCTCTTCTGTGTTCTGTCCACACCTGGGGGGGCCTGATCGCTCACGTTCCATGAGGATTTTCCCCCAACACAGACCTCTCCTCTGTGGGAGCCAAGTCGTTACAGGAAGCCCGTGTGGAGTGGAAGGGCCTTCCTTCTCTCCACAAGCTGAGACTGCTTCCTTCCTTCCCTTCGAAGCTGTCCTGTAGGGTGGTGCTCTGCCTTCTCGGCTGATAGCACATTCTCCCAGGTAGCAGAGGCAGTCTGCAGGCATTTCTCCACAGGCCAGAGAATGTCTACCCACCATTTTTTTTAGGCCTTGTGAAAGACAGAACTCCAGATTGATTGGCTTTTCCACACTTGCTCTAAACCTGAGCCTGCAACATGTGTACCTGAAAGAGGCCTCCTCGCCTTGCAGGGCTGTGCAGCCCCGCCACACTGAACTTGAACTCAGCCCTCTTCATCCAGGTTACAACTCCTTGTGCATGCTGCCCTATGCCTAGAACATTCTCCTGCCCCTTCCCTTGCCTCCTTGCTGGCCTGACTCCCCTGTCAAGCACTGTTTGAACATCGCTTCCCTAGGAAGGCTTCCTGGTCCCTTATTTAGGCTACTCCGCTGCTGACACATAACCCCACAGGGACCTGTGGACCCCTCTCTCCGACGCCATCACACTTGTGATTCCAGAGCAGTGATTCGGGCATCCGCTCCTGAAGACCCTCATTTACTTCAAAACACGCACAAGTCAAGACATCCTTCACTGGAGGCTGTGTCTCCCTATGAAGACTGAAATGGAACCTCCCTCTGGCAAAGGTGCAAGCACAGTTTACAGTTCCTGTGGTCGGCCAGCTTTAACAGATCTTATTGGGGGCTCTGTGTGTGTGTGTGTGTGTGTGTGTGCGCACGCGCGTGTGTGGCGGGGGGTACATTATTGCTAATTTTGCCCAGAAGGAACATTTGAAGTAATGTGATAAGCAAATATTTATTGAATATCATTATGGGCCAAGCATATTCCAGGGGAGACCAAGCAGGGCTAGACTCCTCTGGGGCAGTGTGTTAATAAGATGAGGTATGTGTACATAGTAGTGGCAACTACTCTCAAGGCAATATGGCAGATGCCAAAGGGGCTCAGGACACACGAGGGTGAGGGAGAGGCTCCTGGAGAAAGGGAGGCTGGACTTAGGTCTTTGAGGATGAGGAGAACATCAGAAAGTGGAATGGAAAAAAGGGGCCATCCCAGGCCCAGGAGGCAAAATGAAGAGTAGAAAAACACAAGTGTGATTAGGGGTCAGGAAATGATCTGGTTCGTCTGAGGAAGTTCTGGCTAAGTGAGAGGAGAAAACCAAGTCAAGTAAGAGGACTGGTACCTGAGAGGAGCCACAGACTTTTCTCTCTCTCTGGCTATCACCGACGACTTCTGAGCAGGGATAATGCATGTCAAACATTTTTAGAAAGGTTAATCTGTAGCAGAGTAGAGGCAGGGAGGCCAATAAAAGATCTTGGGACAAGGTCCAAGAAGCCTCTAGTCAGGGGGTGGCATTCAGCAGGGACACCAGCAGGGGAGAAGGTCATGACCTGATGACTAAGGAGAAGTGGGGGATGGTGAGTGGGCATCTGAAGACCAAGGGAAGGGAAGCAAGGAGCTCAAAAGACAATGCAGAGCAGGTGAATGGTGGAGGCAGAGGTGGGCTGTGGGGCAGGGGAAGACCCAAGTGGACATCCAGGGAGCCATCCCTGGTTTCAGGCTAGCCGGCAGGTACCTCTAGGGAAAGATGCCCTCACTTCTGACAGCTCTTTAACCCCACACCCCAAGAAGAAAGGAGGAGATCCCCTCAGGACCAAACGGAATCCAAGGACTAATCACTACATTAAAATGGTGACTCAGTAGCTACTATTTGGGGTCTTGAAATAAATCCCCCTAGGGCTTTATGTTGGCACTCTTTGAGCAAGACCACAGCTGTGGGAAGATGTCTTGTCCTATTATCTCTGTTACCTTTTGTTCCTTCTCCCAGAGGTCAGAGCCTCATGCCTTGTTAGACTTCACACAGCTGCAAGTCACTGTCTGTAAGATGGACAGGTTGCCTGCAAGGAGCCCCAAGGATATCTCCTAACAGAACTTCACTTGCTAAATTTGCAGAAGAATCAGGAGGACAAAGGGGCTTTTGATGAGGCTCTCTGGGACATGTGAATTCTGACTTGAAAGATAAAGGATCTGGCCCCTGACAGAGGCTATTTGATTTCTAATATGATTTGGTCCAAGTCCAGTCTTTTGTCTAGTCTTTAAATGGGTAGAAGTCTGCCCATCTGGTCCCCTTCTCCAGGGGTGGGCAGCTTTGTCACCGAAGGCTGCATCAGGATGAGGGTGGTCAAGGCATCTACTTGGTCTTCTGTAGTCACCCCCGGCCAGCACAGTGGCCTGGGACATCTTTGTCCCAAGGAGCCTCTATTCCAGCTCTACTCTCTCCATCACTTCAACTTATTTCTGGACTTTTCTGGGCTGAGGGCTGCTCCTTCCATGGCCTCACCTCCTGGACTTTCCTACGTGCCTCCCAAGGTGTTCCCCTTGCCCTCTGCCGTGTCTGCCTTCCTTCCCACTCCACTCTTCAGATCTGCAAGGAGCAGGGAAGAGGGAAAAACAGTTGCAGGGCCTGGAGAGGGGAAGGTAGAAGAAACTGAGTGGGATCCAGCCCTCGGCTGACAGGAGAGGATTTCAGTCAGCACCGCAGAAAATGCCCTAAGCCTTTCTTGGAAAAGTTTCCTCAGGTCCCAGGTTTGGCCTGAGAGAGGAAAGGAAGCTGTTAACACGGAAAGGTCAAGGCAGGGGGCCAAGTGAGGCATGCTAGCCTCTTTCCCATCACAAAGCCACGTTTAGATGAAAGCAACTGAACATCCTTTCCTGGTACCCACACCCTCCGTTGCTCCCTCCCACCCCCGCTGCCTAGGGCCCCAGGGAGCGAGCAGGGGAGTGGGCCACAGGGGTCTCTACTGTTGCTGGGACGGGTCGTTTAGGCTGTGAAGGTCTTCTCTGTGCCATGAAATGGCCAGTCTAAACACAGGAAATGAGGGCAGGAGTGGGAGCAAGGGGAAAGCAAACCAATTCCTCAAATTCCCTGTTTACCTATGGTAAGCTTTAAGCTATAAATAGCATTAGTTACAATGCCCCTGACCTCGGCCTCCGAGAACATCTGCCATTTCCAAACTACCTGAGGGAAAAAAGAGAGCAAAATGGAACTCAGCGTAGCAGAGCACGCCTGTGTGCCCTGAGCTCCCTGGACATTCTCTGAACGTCAGCGTGTGGCCGCAGTGCTCCTCAAGGCCAAGAAGGCTCTGCTCCACCCCACCCACCTTCCTTTCTCCACAGGGAGCTCTGGGAGGCCTTCGCTGGCCAGTCTAGAATGCTTCCCAAACTTCCTCCCTTCAGTTCCTCTCCACACAAGAGACTCACGTTCCCTGGGAACCATTTCAGTTTAATACGATTACTTCCCATCAATCACTTTAACGAATACCTTGGAGACAAGAATATCACAGCCACCTCAGTGCCTGTGAATCAGTGCTCTGATATGTGCCTTGCCTTAGAGCAGAGGTTCTCGACCTTTAGGGTGCATCAGAGTCGCCTAGAGGGTTTGTTAAAGCAGCATGCCCCACCTCCAGCTTTGGATTCAGTAGATCTGGGATAGGGCACAAGAATTCACATTTCTAACCAGCTCGCACGGGACGCTGAGGCTTGCTGGTACAGGGACCACACTTTGGGAACCACTGCCTCAGACTCGAGTAAGTCCCCCTGAACTCTAACCCAAATCCTTACTTCTGGGCACTCCTTTCCTGGAGACAAGGCCCAACGTCTGTGTAAACCCTTTACAAAGGAATGGGGGTAACACTGAGACACACCCTTGATGTCTCTGCCCTCCCCTTAGCCATCTGCCCATCTGGGTACGGGATCTGCTTGCACAGTGAGGCTCTGTCCGCGCTGTCGTGTGGGCCGAGAGCACCCCACAATTAGCTCTGACTAGGAACTTCCATCCACCTCCCAACTCCTTTGAACTGCCTCGCATGGAGCTCTTGACAGCAAGGGCAAGGGAATGTGATTTCATCTTCCACACCTGGTCTGTTTGGCTGGACTCTCTCCTGGCAGGTTTCAAGACTCCTGAATGAAATCATCAGTAACCATCTTCAGATGGGGAAGGATTAGCTGGGCAAATACTCGACGCCTACCAGCCGCAGCCCTGGGAGGAGCAGACATGAGCTCACCCACCCTTCCAACACTGCGGGCGATTC
Organism: Grampus griseus; assembly: GCF_964374135.1. Classification (NCBI taxonomy): domain Eukaryota; kingdom Metazoa; phylum Chordata; class Mammalia; order Artiodactyla; family Delphinidae; genus Grampus; species Grampus griseus. The sequence continues at coordinate 32,513,186 of NC_138998.1, read as the reverse complement.
ATGTCTGCAGCCCAGGGGGCTGTGACCTCAGCAGCAGGTCACAGAACAAATACTGGTGGGCAGCGTAGGAAGGGTCATTGAGACACTGGTGATATGCTGGGCATCTGCTCTGTGTAGGGGAGGGAAGCACAGCCCGATCATGGAATTTTCAAACCGTGGTAAGGAGAGGATGGAATGCCCCATTGCAAGCCTCCTTGTGGAAGCTCGCCCCTAAGCACAGCTTCCTCCCATCAGTGACGTCAGCAAAGCACCTCTGGCCCCCCACGCCCCTCCTTTTTCAGGGCTATTGACCAGGGGTGCTCACCTCTCCTTCCTGCAGGACATTCTGCCCCATACTTGTCCTGAATGTCACTGCCCTTTGACCTGGGGCAGTGCTTTTGACGTGTCAATTTGGCCACGCTACAGTCCCCAGTTATTCAAACACTAATCTAGGTGTTGGCTATGAAGGGAGTTTGCAGCTGTAATTAAAATATATAATTTTCAGGAAGATTATTTTAGATAATCTGATAATCTGGGTGGGCCTGATTCAATTAATCAGAAGGCCTTAAAAGCAGGGTGGAGAGAAAAAGAGAGAGAGAGAGAGATCGATTCCCCTGAATAGGAGCTTTGGCCCAATGCCTGTGATCATCCTTTCCTGACTGCCTGCCCTATGAATTTTGGATTTGGTTATTCACCCCCACAACTGTATAAGCCAATTCCTTGAAATTAATCTCTTTATATATATATATACACACACACACACACACACACACACACACACACATACATGTGTGTGTGTGTTTGTATCTTCTCTTGGCTCTGGTTTGATTAAACCCTACAGTAGAGAAAATAATGGCCTCCCCAATGCCTGTGTACTGATATTAGAACCTGTGAATACGTTGCCTTACATGGCAAAAAGAACTTGGCTGATATGATTGAACTAAGATTCTTAGCATAGGAGGTTATCCTGGATTATCTGAAAGGGTCCAGTGTAATCACAGAGGTCCTTATAAGAAGGAGGCAGGAGGGTCAGAGTCAGAATAAAAGATGAAAAGGAGAGATTTCAAGATGCTGAACTCCCGACTTTGAGGATGCAGGAAGGGGCCAAAAGCCGAGGAATGTTGGTGGCCTCTAGAAACTAGGAAAGGCAAGGAAACAGATTCTCCACTAAAACCTTCAGAAGGAGCACAGCCCTACCAACACCTTGATTTTAGGTCTTCTGTCTTCCAGAACTGTAGGAGAGTAAATCAATGTTGTTTTAAGCCACCAGGCAGTAGTACACTAATACAAACCCTGGTTCATATCAACCCTCCCCGTCTTCCCCCGCTTCAATGTTCTCACTCAGGCCACTTCTTTTCCCTCGGCAGAACCACACCTCCCCTTTTTTGACATCTTCGGGGGTCTGTTCTCCAACTTTCCACAGGAAGGCTCAACGGTCTTGTCTGTTCAGCCCCCCTCCTGAGAACAGGGCTCCCCCTTATTTTAGAAAAAGGTACCTATTCAACTATGAGAAGCCCCCAGAGACCCCACCTTGCCTCAAGGCACATGACCCAGCTGAACCAATGAGAGTCCTGCCCCAGTAGTTTTTCAGGTTGGAACTAAATGAAGGGCAGCAGGTAAGCTGGTTGCTGACCATGACTCAGCCATGAAGAGGACAAAGGTTTACAATGGAAGACAATGACGAGAGGAATTAAGAGAAGAGGAGAGAGGAGATGGGGGCAGCTGGCACTCCAGGCCACCTGCCCAAATCCTTCACACATTTTTCTATTGTGTTTCTTGTCTTTTTCTTGTTGGTTAGCAGGAGATCTTTGTATAGTCTAGATATTAGTCCCTAGTCAGTTTAATTTTATTTTTTTTGAATTTTATTTTATCTATTTTTTATACAGCAGGTTCTTATTAGTTATCTATTTTATGAATATTAGTGTATATATGTCAATCCCAATCTCCCAATTCATCACACCACACCCCCGCCCCGCCACTTTCCCCCCTTGGTGTCCATACATTTGTTCTCTACAGCTGTGTCTCTATTTCTGCCCTGCAAACTGGTTCATCTGTACCATTTTTCTAGGTTCCACATATCCTAGTCAGTTTTAGACATTGCAGACATCTCACAATCCGTCTTTCTTTTTGCCTGAAACACTATTTTCTGTTATTAAAGTAGATAAGTCTTCCTTCTTTAGTTGGTATTCTCCTGATATATCTTCTTTTGTCCTTTGATTTTCAACATTTTCTTTTAAAGAGCATGAAACTAGATTCTCTCTCTCTCTCTCTTTTAGGCAGTCTGTCTCTAGCTTTGAAATGGTGAGAGTACTCCACTTTCTGATAAACCTAGATTTATGTCCACTTCCTTTTATTGTGCTCCTATTTACCATAATGTTTCTTGTTTGTTTGTTTTTGCCTTTTATTCTCCTCTTTTCCTGCCCTCTTTTGGTTGACTAGGTTTCTACTTTTTACACTCTTCTGCTTTGGAAGGTATGCATTCAATGTCTTTACACTGAATGATTACCCATACATTTTAACTTAATGTTTGACTTAAGAAAGACTAAAGTTAATTAATTATTCCACTCTCCTCCCAAGCAAGCCAAGGACTTAAGATTTTAACTCCAAATTTCCCTGCCAATTCTCCATATTATTGGTATGTCTTATTCTACTTCCATCTTTTCTGCCCTCCATAAATCATTATTATTTTTGTCTATTCACAATCAATAATTACTACCATTCTGTATCATCTTTTTCTGTGTTTGATTTCTTGCTTTATGAATTTCATCCTTTTGTAGTTTATTTTAGTAGGACTCACGATTAGTAAATTCTCTACCTTTGTTTGAAAATCTCTATTTGTCCTCTTGAATTATCATTTAGTTATAACATTTGAATTTGGTGGTAATTTTCTTTCAGCATATTGAAAAGTATTCCATTATTTTCTAGTATATCTATTTATTTTGAGAAGACTGTTATTGGTCTAATTATTGAGTTTTATGTGTAATCTATAATGTTGCTCTAGTAGCTCTTAAAGTTCTTCTGTCTTTACTGTTCTGCAGTTCCAGTATGATATGTATAGGTGTACTTTTTTGTAAATTCCTGTCAGAACTTACTGTGCTTTTTTATTTTGAGGTACCATATGTCTTATTAATTCTGGAAATTCTCTGTCATTTTTTCAATATTGACTATCACCTATTCATTCTTTTCTTGGGGACTCATTTCAGACTTATATTGGACTTTATTTTTACTGTTTTCATGTCTCTTAAGCTGCCTTTTAGAGTTTCCACTATTTTTGTTTTTGTTTTATTTTTTTACTCACGAAACTATACTTTATTCAGATCTCATTAGCTTTTCTCTTTTTCTGTCCCAGGATCCCATCCAGGACACCATACCACATTTGGTTATCAGGTCTCCTTAGGCTCCTCTTGGCTGTGACAGTTCTCAGACATTCAGACATTCCTTGTTTGGAGGAGTACTGGTCAGGTATTTTGTAGAATGCTCCCCAGTTTCGGTTCGTCCATGATTTTCTCATGGTTAGACTGAGGTTATGTTTTTTGGGAAGGCCACAGAGATAAACCGCCCTTCTCACCACATTAGTTAAAGGGTACATATTTTCAAGATGACTTATCACTGATAATGCTAACCTTGGTCACTTGGCCAAGGCAGTGCTTGCCAGGTTTCTCCTCTGTGGAGTGTCACAGTTTCTACTTCTTTATTCCTCTGTGCTGCATTCAGGTGACTTCTTCAACCCTATCTTCCACTTACTAATTATCATTTTGTGCAGATGTCATTAAGTTAAGGACTTCAAATTGGGAAATTATCTAATCTGTTAATTAACCAATCATTGTATCTAATCTGCTATTTCACCATTTGCTGAATTGTTACTTTCTGTATGTATAGAATTCCCATTTGTTTCTCAAATCTGCCTGTTCCTTTTTCACAGCATTTATTCTTTCCTGGTGTTTTCTATTTCTTCTTACACTTCTTTAAACATTTCAATGTATTTTTATAGTCTCTTTCAAAATGTTCCATTATCTTAAAATCTTGAGGTGCTAATCTTCCTCACTGAATATATGTACTGCCTGTGGCTTATGGTGGGTCATTTCCTGTATAACTGTTTATCGTAAGCTCCTGTTCCACGGACATTGTCTTCTCTTGGGGATTCCAGTTGGTCTGGACTGTAGAAGTATCCCTCCAGAGTGGTTTTGCTCTTGTGTCTACCAGATGACAAAGAGTTGTCACCAGCCCGGAATGAATTTCTTATCCTAATTTATATGCTTAGAGATTCCCATACTGTGTGGATAGTATGCATTCTGCTTCCAAGTCCATGTGGCATGGACTTGGTGTTTTGATTTCTCAGCGGAATTATTTTACCCAGAGGTCCTGTTAGAGATATACCTCTAACCTGTAACAGGGTGGTGGGCAAAGTTTTACGGGTTCCTTTCTGAGCAAGGGACCCAGTTTCATGCGTGAGTCTTCGTGCCAGCTCCCCATGTCATCTTTGGTGCCTGTAGGATTACTAATACCCAATCTGCAACAGGAGTTTCTTGAGGGTTTCTTTATACACAGCTTCCCCTCAACCCCTGCTGGTACAGTCATTGTTCGGGTGTCCAACTCATTCATCGTTTCTTGCCCCTGAAGATTTCACTTTCTTTCTTGCAAGTTCAGCTCTGCATTTAAATATTTGATGGTGTTCTATTTTATGCAGTAACTCTAGGTATTTGTAGTAGGAGGGTCCCATGTTTTGTAAACCTGTCATATGGATGAAAACCACAATTCACTATAGTTCTTTATGACCCATCTTATCCCAACTAACCAGAGCCTTTGGAAGACAGGGACCTTGCCTGATTCATGGTTGTATTCCCCATGCAGCGGCTAAATAGCAGAAGCATGAAGGTCGCATGTTAGAGTTCAGAGTATGCGGTCCCAGATGTATTGAGCAGAACCCAGTTCTGTTTCTACCTTCTCCTCCCTCACAAAACCCAGTTCTTTCCCCTCTTATTTGACACATCTTATAACTTTGCATCTATTTGTGCATCTGCCCACTGTTTACATCTTTCATGAGGGCATGGCCCATTCTGTTTTGTTCATCATTGTACCTCCAATGGTTGATGGTAGGTGATCAATAATTACATGTTGCATGAATAAATGAACAAATGAATGCATCTCAGGCAGCTGTACTGACACCATTCCTAGCCTCAGAGTTCTGAAACCCCTGCTGTTTATGACATCAGCAGAGTCCTGCCTTGCAAACAGTGGGTCACCAACTGACTCAACACTCACCAAAATGACTGTGTGAAAGCCAACCCAGGGATGTCATCACATCCTCCCAAGTATAAAACTCCAGGCTCAGGACCAGACCCCAGGCAGCCCTTAGCAGATTCTGTCCCAGACTCTGCCCTCACCACCTCCCCCTGAGGCCCATTCTTCCTAACATGGCATGGAGCTTATCAGGTACACTCACTCCCCTAAGATGTTTGGCCAACCCTTAGGGCTGGATTCCCAAACTCTGAGCCAGTCCCTGGGAGTGGGGCACCAGAAGAGCAGAGAGGCCTTCCTGGACAGAAACACTTCTCAATCTTCCCAGAAAAGAAAATGTTCCATAGTTTTGCCTCTCTTTAAGAGTTAAAGCATTGTTATCTGACTTCACCTCCATCACTGAGGAGCCATAAGACTCCAGTGAAATAATAGATGTAATAACGCAGTGACAACAGTGATGGGCACAGGAGTGGTCCTTATAGACAATCCCGTCCCCTGGCTGCCCTCCTGGCCGCACCTCTGGTGCATCCTCAGGGACCTGGAGATCAGCCTCCTCCCACCTTACGTCTCACTTCATAGACCACAACGACAGATCTCATGGCACCAGGCAAAGGTGGGTGTCACCGCAGACTTCAGGGCTTTCAATTGGTAGTTTTTTCTAATTATAAATGCAGGACATGTTTATTGTAGAAATATGGAAAACATAGAACATCACAAAGAAGAAGAAACGATTTATAGGATCCCACTCAGAGCACTATCTCTGTTTAGGTATACCCTCTTTAAGTCTCGTGACTTTTAAAAATCTGGATCATCTCTTCATACAGTTGTCCATCCTGCCGCCTCTACTTAACATTATAGAACGAACCCTTCCCTCAAGTTGAAACTTTTCGCAATAAAACTTTAAAACATGTCTTGTAAATATCTCATAGATGGATGTCCCATGATTCATTTATTGCCTTGCCAATAACTAGCTATACGAGTCATTTCCTCATTACAAGTTTCTGAACAGACGAGTTAAATGATAAAACGTTGTTCAGCAGACTGGGTTTCCATTTATTTGCTCAGGAAGGTTTTCTAAGCCACTTGGTCGCTGTTCCCACCCCACGCCGGGTCCCTGGTCTCAACGCTTGTGTGCTGTGGGTGAGACAACGTGCCACAAGAGAGGAAGACTGAGGAAGAAGGACTTTCCGGGCCACCAGTGTCAGATTTGGTTCAGGAAAATAAAACAATAAATAGGAACAAGCAGCCCTGCTGTGTCTGTGAGTATGGGCACGGAAGTAGCAGAGTCCTGGCTCGGCTGGTTGGGGTTTGTGGTGGGAAATGGAGAGCAGCCACAGAGGACAGGGTCTTAAGACAGAGTGCCCGAATTGCAGCTCTGTCACTGTGTGATGTGGCAGTGTCCACAAGCTGCCTGCCACTTTCCTCCACTACACAACATGGACAACATGCACCTCGTGGCACAGAGAGTGTTTCTGAAAGGACCTGCCCTTGTTATTTCACTAAATTTGGCACATGTGGGTGCCCCCCAACAAAGCATTTGCATTCACAACTAAATATCCACATATCCCCTTACGCTTTATCACACAGATGTGGCCTAATAAAACGCGTCCGTCTTTGTGATGATAGCTCAGAAAATCATAATTGCTGCTAAAAATGTGTTGGTGCTGAGGGTGGGAATTCTAAAATTTGTGACTTTAAGGTAAACCAATACAGGCTTGACTAACACCTGTCCCCACTCCTTGTTAACTGTACGTGTTTATGTATTAACTTCACATGTTGACTCAGTGGGCCTGTGCTTTCCCGGGACACAGAGGGAGGAGGCTGGAGCGGCAGCGAGCCCGAGAGGGCAGCCTCCTGACAGCAAGCGCAGTTTGGAAATGAAGCGGCAGCCACAGGGCCCTGAGGCTCACTTTCCAAGTCAGTGACAAGGTCCAGGGCTGGAGACAGTCTGCTAGACAAGGCCGGTTCTACCTCGCTTGGGCTCGGCCAGTCTGCGTGGGTGGGATGTGGGCGTTACAGCCTGGGGCACAGGCGGGGGTCCACAGGAATGTTCCCACTGGCATTAGGCCGGACGCCCTCCTTAAGGGTCTCTGTCAGGCCCCCTAATGATCAAGTCAGGGACTCTGGTCCTTGTCTACTTGCTCCAGAGAGATGTCGCCCAGCTGGAGGCCGGGGGGTGGACCCAGTGACCTGTCCAGGGCTCTTGCTGGACTCTCCATGAAAATTCCAAGTCAGGGAGAAGCGAGAGCTGGGGTGAGAAGAGAGAAAGATGGGGGTAAGACGGAAGAGTGTGAGAGCTGGGGCGGGAGCAGGCCTTGGGCTCCTGAGAGCATAACAAACTGTGGGGTCCCAATCATGGGAAGGTCTCTGCTGGTTCCAGGAAACCCCGGGCCCACCAGCCTCCCTAAAGCCTGAGGTCCCCTCGTGAGTGATAACCAGAGCCAGCGAGGAAACCTTTGTGATCTGGGACAACAAGGGTCGGAGGGTCACATGTGCCCCTCAGCAACACCCACCTTCAGAGCCTGGCCTGGCTTTTAGAGGAGGGTAGCCCAGGACACGTGGCTTTCTGTTTCAACCTAGCTAGAGGACTTGTGGGAGAGGGGAGACTGCTTTCTACCAGAAGCAATGAGGAGAGTGGCCAGGAAGAGGGGGCTCTGCTAGCTTCACTCTGGGGCTATACAATTCTGAAATTCAGTAATTCTGTAAGTGAGGGGCACCATGTTTCTATAGCTCAGTTTTATCATTACTCGTATGGATTCTATACAGTAAGATGTTAAAAATGCTGCACCGGGCTTCCCCGGTGGAGCAGTGGTTGAGAGTCCGCCTGCCGATGCAGGGGACGCGGGTTCGTGCCCCAGTCTGGGAAGATCCCACATGCTGTGGAGCGGCTGGGCCCGTGAGCCATGGCCACTGAGCCTGCGCGTCCGGAGCCTGTGCTCCGCAACGGGAGAGGCCACAACAGTGAGAGGCCCGCGTAATGCAAAAAAAAAAAAAAAATGCTGCACAAATCACAACGGGCAATGAAGGCAGGGCCAGGCGGGAGAACTTCCATGTACTAACAAGAGGCAGAAGTGGGCCCTGCCGCTTGGTTTCTCCCTGGAAGCCTCCAGTTCCTTCCTGTCATGAGTCCTTGAGGCTTATTTCCATTGTTGGGCACCATCCCTGGCTCTCCATGGGCACCTCCCCTGCCCCACAGTCAGTGGGTGGAAGTCCATTCTTGTAAAATGGCAGTGGGGTGACCAACTTAACCCAATCTGCCTAGAAGTCTTCAGTTTTAAAACGGAAAGTCCTGTGTCCCAGGAACCCCCTCGGTCCTGGGCAAATCGAGGCAGTGGGTCACACTGAGAAGCAGGGCCCTACAGGCCATTGTTTCTTGGAAACGTGGGTGTCTCTTCGAGAGCTGAGTGCAAACAGCGAAGCCTGGGGAAGAGCCTCCCTCCGCAAACATGCAGTAAAGGCTCACGAGTGAGCGAGGCCCAGGCTCCGACATCCACACTCAGCTCCCCACCACTTCCCTCAAATGCACTGTGAATCAAAGGCAAAGCAGCACAGTTTCAGAAGGGCCTGGAGCACAGGCAGGAAGGACATGTAAAACAGACTGAGAATGTGGTCAGTTTAATTCCATCCTGAAATCTCTCTGGCAGCCAGTCGGGCAGGACAAGTGTGGCTCCGGCAGCCTGCCGTCCTCCCCCTCCCCTCTGCCACTGTCCCCTTTCCCCAGGCCAACAGGGGCCTCACTGCGTTCTCTAGCCGGTTCCTCTCCTGGGGTGTCCCACAGGCTCAGCCCAGGAACTGTCTGCTATTCACACCCCACACCTGTCCCACTTACATTTCCTAGGTTCCCTCTATGCCCAACAAGCTGGCTGGGTTAGAAAAACTAATTCTGACTTGAGGCCTGCTGTGTTGTTTCCCAAACTCCACCTGGGGTCACATCTGGCAGATGTGAGCTAGACATGGCATAGCTTCCTGAAGCATCAGTGTTACTCCAAGATTTGGGGGGAAATACAACATATTGTTTGGAAGCATGTAGATATATTGTGGAGGAAAATATAAAATACACTTGATTCTAGGACGAAACATAAAATTCTACAGAAATGTAATATCCATGATTAGTTAAACCACATTTCCCGACACCACCCTTCATCCCCTTATCCTACTCCATTGTGGAGACCAGTCACTCCCTTCTAGAATTCAGGGCATCTTGGTGGGCAGATTGACAACCACTAGCTTGCTATACCCTCCCTGGTGCCCTCTGCATTTTAACTGAGGCCTTCTGTGCTCCAGGCCAGCATCTCTCAAGGGTGTTGGATGGAACATCTTTCAGAACATAAATAGGTATGGCTGATGTTTGGGTAAACAAAATAAAACTTGTCATCAGATTCCTATAGGACTTGGTGCACACTAAATGATAAAGAAAGGGTTAGTTTGCCCATATTTATAGAGGCAGTGGTCAGCCCTGTGGGGGTCAGTGCCAATGCTGACCAGACTGAGTGTCCCACAGGTCACAAGTCCTGGGGTTACTGCACCGGCTGGTGCCTTCTCCCCAAGCCACAGCCTCCATAGCATCTCCACCCAACAAGGCAACGAGGCTGGGAAGACAGCTCTGGGAGACGGCTGCTCGCTGGATAGGATCATCCCATCCATCCAGTCCACAGTGTAGTCTGAGACTCCTGGCCTTGGGTTCATCCTTCACCCCGATCAAATTTAATCCATCCCAGGGAATCAAGGTCCACGAAACCAAGAGAGCTGGGATTGATCGCAGACAACCGGGCCAGCCGCACCCTCCTCTTTTGCCAGGTTTCAGAGCAGGTCTCCTGGCAAAGCTCAGACCCAGCTGGCCCTGCTCCTGGTCTCATCTCAATCAGCAACTTAGCATGAGATGGGAATCTGAGAACCTGAAAGGACCTCAGAGATCATTGCGCTCAGGCCCCAAGGTTCACGGACGAAAGAATCCAGAACTGAGAGGCATTCTGGGGCCATGGGAAGAAAGGGGCTGGGAGTGAGATGACCCTGGTGGGAATTCCTGCTTTGCCATTGACTGGATATGTGGTCTTGGATATGCCTCGATTTCAAGTATGAAATGGAGATGCTGATACCTCCCTTGCAGGGCTGGCATTACGCATAGAAAAAGCTTAAGAACTTAGACTGAAAAATCAAATTCAAGGGAAAAGACAACCATTCAGCTAAGGCCAGAAGAAAAGCTGGAAACATGTAAATATGTAAGATCCCATCCACCTACTAAAAGCAAGCTTTAAATCTGTCCTTAAATCTTCCTAAAAGGCAAAGTAGAAGAGAAACTGAATGGGTTATAAGGTTTGGTAATCATTCCATTGCAGAATGAAAATCAAGTTTTACCTGATATCAAGACTTGCTATTTAGCTACTGTAATCAAGACACTGTGGTACTGGCAGAGAGATATACACATACATCAATGAAGCATGATAGAAAACCCAGCATGGACCCACCCAAGTATGGCCAACTGATCTTCAACAAAGATACAAAGGTAATTCAATAGAGAAAGGAGAGTCTTGTCAACAAATGGTGCAGGAACAATTGCATAACCACAGGCAAAACAATGAACCTTTACCTAAACCTCACATCTCTACAAAAATTAACTCAAAATGGATTATAGATTTAAATGAAAAAATATAAAACTTTTAGAAGAAAACAGAGGATTTCTCCTTCAGGAGTTAGGATTTGGTGAAGAGTTTTTAGACATGACAATAAAAGCAGTATCCAGAAAATTAAAAATTGATAAATTGGACTTTATCACAATCAAAACCTTTTTCTCTGTGAAAGATTCTGTTAAGAGGATGAAAACATAAGCTATAGACTGGGAGAAAATATTTGCAAACCACATGCCCAACAAAGGACTTGTATCTCACATATATAAAGAACTCTCAAAACAACAATTTAAAAATCCAATTAGAAAATGGAGGGACTTCCCTGGTGGCGCAGTGGTTAAGAATCCTCCTGCCAGTGCAGGGGACATGGGTTCGATCCCTGGTCCGGGAAGAACCCACATGTCATGGAGCAACTAAGCCCGTGAGCCACAACAACTGAGCCCTCATGCCACAACAACTGAAGCCCGCACGCCTAGAGCCCGTGCTCCGCAGCAAGAGAAGCCATCGCAAGGAGAAGCCTGCGCACCGCAACGATGAATAGCCCCAGCTCGCTGCAACTAGAGAAAGCCTGAGCGTAGCAACAAAGACCCAATGCAGCCAAAAATAATAAAGAAAAGAAGGAAGAAAGAAAGAGAGAGAGAGAGAGAAAGAGAGAGAAAGAAAGAAAGAAAAAGGAAAAGAAAAATGGACAAAATATATGAACAGATGTTTCAGTGAAGAGCATATACACATGGCAAGTGAGCACATGAAAAGATGTTCAACATCACCAGCCATTAGGGAAATGCAAATTAAGACCATGATGAGATCTCACTACACACCAATTCGAATAACTAAAATACTCTACTTCCAGTTCCCTGAGACCTTGCACAGGTCACCTCCCCTCCTGGGCCCATTTATTTAACTGGAGGAGGTTCCTTCCGGTGTTTACATTCTATTGTTGCATAAAAATGGGGTCCTCTGGTTTATTTTCACCAGAGGCAGTGCCTCTCTGTAGGGGTGGAATTCTTAAAAAAAAAAAAAAAAAAAAGGATAGCTAAAATAAAAAGCAGTAACACTAAATGCTGGCCAGGATGTAGAGAAACTGAATTTCTCATAGCTTGCTGGTGCAAATGTAAAATGTTATGGCCACTCTGGAAAACAGTTTGGCAGTTTCTTTTAAAAATCAACGTGCAACTACCATATGACCTAGCAAAGGCACTCCTGGGCATTCACCCCAGAGAAATGAGAGTTTATGTCCACACAACCTATACATGATTGTTCATAGCAGCTTTATTTGTAATAGCCCCAAACAGGAAACAACCCAAAGGTCCTTCAATAGGTGAATGGCCGGAGAAATCACGATACATCCATGCCATGGAATAGTACTCAGCAATAAAAAGGAACAAAGGGCTTCCCTGGTGGTGCAGTGGTTGAGAGTCCACCTGCCAATGCAGGGGACACGGGTTCGTGCCCTGGTCCGGGAGGATCCCACATGCCGCGGAGCGGCTGGGCCCGTGAGCCATGGCCGCTGAACCTGCGCGTCCAGAGCCTGTGCTCTGCAACGGGAGAGGCCACAACAGTGAGAGGCCCGCGTACTCCCCCAAAAAAGGAACAAACTATTGATACATGGAACAGCTTGGGTCGATCTCAAGGGCATTATGCTTAATGAAAAAAGCCAGTCTCAAAAGGTCACACACATATTTCATGACTCCATTTATATAATGTTCTCAAAATGATAAAATTACTGTGCTAGAGAACATATCAAGGATAGGAGTCAGAAGGAGACCTTTGTGGAGATGGGATAGTTCTGTCTTGAAGCAGTTGGGTGGTGTCTCCCTGAATCTGTACACACGATCGAATGGCCTGGAACTATACTCACACATCATGGCAATGTCAATTTCCTGCTTTTGGTATTACACTGTAATTATGTAAGATGAAATCCTTGGGAGGAACTGGGTAAACACAGGACCTCTCAGCACTGTTTTTCCTATGCATCTATAATTATTTCAAAATAAATCCCTCTGCCACTTGTTCTGTGGCAGCACAGGTCACGAATTCATCACCAGGAGACACGAGGAAAGCTAGGAAGGGCTTTGAGCATAGTTACAGGAGGAAAGGGTCTAAGTGACCTTTGACCACCACCCCACCCATTCCCATGGTTCTCCCTCCCCACCCCCCAAACCATCACCCAAAACTGCCTCCCCAACACACACACACACACAAGCAGGGCAAGGTGGGCCTCTCAGGGGACAGACACCCTGGAGATCATAATATATGCTGTCCCCAATGTCAGAGAAATACATCCTGGGGAGGGAGGAGCATATCTTAATCCACCAGGTTGATGAAGGAATTCTTTTGGCCCAGAGGGTTCTCTTCAGAGTGTCTCCCCAAGCATGGATTGCAGGTTGCTGGGATATAGCACTTTCCTCTGGAAACTGAGAAGTTAAGTCCAAACTGCTGCCCCATGATTGGGAGTCAGAGGCCTCAGGACGTTACGGACACAGGCCAGGACAAAGCACCTCTCCCTCATTCGGGGGCCTCCCTCCAGGTCACAGGTCACAGGTCACCAGGGCCACCCAGGCCAAGCTGTGAGACTCGTCTATCCCTTTCTTCCCACTGTTCTTCCCCAGCCTTCCATCCACCGACTGGATATCCATTATTTCCGTACACTGGGGCCCTGGGTGTGTTTAAGTTCCCAAACTTTGGGCAGCAATTACCAATCGACCACTCCTTCTATAAGACAACCTCAGTTTGGCCCCAAAAGTTTCATTTTCAGAAGAAACAGATCTCTTTGAGGCTGCCAGGATAAGTTAGCCAAAAGGCTCCCCGCTAACTCCCCCACCCCTGCCCCATAATTGCTGAATGAACCTGTTTTTAATTTAGAGCTTTGGCGTACTGGATGCCAAACTGCTCCCTCTAACCATGACTGGCGAGCAGGTCCTCTAGTTCTTAAGAATGCTGTAACCCAGAGGCAATTGAGACTGTCTCTAGATTAACACGATTGTATTGACTCCTGCAGAAGGAAGTACCAAAAACTCAGCCTGAGCCTGAGAGTCACCAGGCTCGAGATGAGGTCGGGAGGAGTGAAAGGGTCTGAGCCTGTTACTGCTTACGCGGATCTGTGCTGCAGCCATGGCAGTGGTCCCTGGTCACGGCTGAGATGTGTGTGTCACCAGGGCCTGGAGAAAGCCCTGACCACTCGGAACAAGCACATCTGAGGAATCTCCACGCGCTAACGCTGAGCTGACCAGTGCCGTGCGACAGAGAGGGCCAGGCGCACAGGGGTTAGGGGTTCTGACCTGGAGGCTCACGTTCCTGGTTCCTCTACACTCCACTCTTTCTGGTTATGTATCCAAGCCCAAAGGACCAGCCTCACTAAGCCTTGTTTTCCTCATCATTAATGGGGACAGTAACAGCATCCAGTTGACAGAGCTGTAATGAGGACTGCATATGGGTAAGATATTTCCATAGTTCCCAGTAAATTCAGACAGATCTGTTGCTGTTCGCTACTATTGCTATTTTTGGATATTATTATTAACTGTAGTTTTTCTTAACTATTAACTATGTCTCATAGAATGAGGCGTAATTGGTGGAATAATCGATCCTAAATGACGTTTGAATTCACAGTCTTGTTTGTTGAGGCGAGAACTGACCTCACAATGATGCCAATCCCAGAAAGCCCAGTATGGTTTACAAAGCCATTTCCTCTGCCTCATTCCACATAATCCTTATGAAGGCCTTCTCTACCCTGCCTCCGGGAGGAGGGAACTGTTCATGTTACCCAGTTTTTTTTCCCATAAGGACTCCGAGGCTCAGGGATACTTCCCTGTGTTACCTAGTTAGTAAGGGGATGGCATAGGGCTTGGATCTGAGTCCCCTGGCTTCATCTTCTTTCCCTAAACCATGTGGTATGTGGCGTTTTGCAGGAATGTCATAAAGCCTATTGGTTAGTCTGTCCCAACAACAAGGAACCTAGAAAAATGATGGGTCCTCAGGTTGGGTGTCCTGTGTTCCTCCCATGTTACACATGTCACGACATGTGCAGTCCATACCCCCCTGGCAGGGTGCATGGCAGCCACCAAACCTCTCACTGGGAGAAGGAAATCTCTCATCAAATAGCAAAGCCCCCAGAAGCCAGCCCTACCCCCTGGAAGAAATGACTTCAGGGAGTTTAACTAATGGAATTCCAGCCCCCAGATGTGCCTTGAGATATCCAGTCTCCTACCTGGTTTCAGGCGGATAAGTGAAGCTAAGTGGAAGTTGCTCCTAACTCTGGTCTTAGAATTACTATGGATCAACGGAGGCAATGATTAAAGGAATCTGGTTTTTAGAGTTCAGAAAAACTCCTAACTGGTATGAGCCTTCCGGAGGCCAATTGGCCTGGGCCCAGGCCTCAGGCACATGTGGCTATATCATCAGCATGTGATACATTATCTTATTTTTATAGATCTTCAAAGAAACTGCTGCCATAAACTCATTTATTTTAGGGACTCAGGGCGGGTCTAAATGGATCAGTCTCGTTTGGCGTTACCCTCGCTGTCAGCTGTCCCTCCGGCTCCCAACCCTAAGAGTGGTGAAAACAGAGAGAGTTGCCCCCACCCTGGCTCCCTCCTGGGCCTCTCTCTTTTCAGACCACCCAACTGTTGCCCCTGCCCTTTCTTCCCAATTCCTAATTTATAAACCCCAAGTTTTCCACAATTCTCTGCTGAAACTTCTCTAAACTCCTTTAAATGATGGAACCAAAACCACACACAGTGTTCTCATCAGGGTCTGGCCAAAGGTGAGGAGATTTGAGGATTATTTTAAACTATCTCAAAATTTCTATGTGTTATTTATGTCCAACCATGGAATCAATTCAACCTTTATTTAGTGTGGTGTGGGGAACGAGCAGAAGCAGGAGTGGGGAGCCCAGCTCTACTGCTAACAATATGAGTAAGTACATAGATGGGCTCCACTGTGACCTCCAGATCCTTTTCTGTTGGACACACATAACTGGCCCACAGAGACCCCCATCCTCCATTTGTATGTTCTGGGTTCCCCTTAATTGCGCCACTGGAGGCATTACCTAGCCCCATCTGATTGTGTGCTTGCCAGAAACAACCTCTCTGCACCATAATTCCCACCCTGACCCCAAGGAGCCTGTGACCTGGGCTTTACAACCTCCCACATCCTCACCACCGGAGGTGCATTCCTCAGTTGCTTCTGCCCTGCCAGAAGAGGCAAAAAAGCCCGAGTGTGGATTCAACCATTCCAGTCCTCTTGGACCTGTGATGGGGTGGAAAGCATTCCTGACCCCCTGGGGGGTCCTCACCACACTACTGCCTACACCCCTTCACCTACTCCCCATAACTTGCCAGGCACCTGCCTAGACTTTACGGAATAGACTGCGAAAGCCGCTGCTTTCCTGGGGCCAGTTCCGGACCAGGAAAGCTGGTCCAAGAGCTGCAGTGTTGGTTGCCAGCCTCGGGGGAATTCTCAGCATTGCAGGCAGCAGCCCGTTCAGGTAGCAGAGCTCACGCACTGCCGCCCTTGGGGAAGACGAAAGCCTAGCGGAGAACAGCCCTTCTGCCAGCCACCCAGGATGAGATGGGCTCTGATATTCATCTCAGAGGGACCCCAGCCTGTCCCCTACAAGGTGCCAGACACGGGCAACTCCAAGTCCATTCCCTTAACGAAGTAACTGCCCACAGGAGCCCAAAAAGGTGCCCCGGAGATGTTCTTTTTCAAAGAACAGAACAATTCCCTCGGCTAGTGCCAGGACTATCTGAATAGATAGTTGGCCCAATAAGCAAGTACTTTCATCGCCCTGTTTCCTACCCTGACGAGGGCGTGTGAGCACGCGCGCGAGCACATACTCGCACAAACACATGCACACACGCACACACGCCCAGCACGCGCTTCCCTGGCCAGGTGCCTCCTCGCCTGCGGCGCGGGGCCCGCGGGGATGCGTCCCGGAGCGTGACACCGACGGATGGACGGCGGGGGAGGGAGCCCGCTCGGAGGGAGCCCGCCCCCCCAGCGCCTCCCGAGCGGCCGCAGCACTGACGCCGGGACCCCGCCGAAGGTGCGCCCGGCGCGGCTCGGGCCAGGACGTCCCGGGTTCACCGCTCACCTTAACGTTGCTGAAGATAGAGCGGGGACAGCGGCCGGCTCGGCCCGCAGAGGCGCCGCTGCCCTGGCGCGCGCCGGGCTCGGGTAGGAGCCCCATGGTGGCTGCAGCGCGGGGCCCGGGGCGGGAGGCCGGGCGAGCGGGGCCGGGACGCCTGGGCTGCGGCGGGCGGCCGGCGAGTGGCGGTTGCGGCGTTGGTGGCCGGAGGAGGCACGCGGCGCGGCCGGAGGAGACTGAGCGCGAGGGTGCGCGCCCAGAAGTTTTATAAGTGGCCGCCGCCGCCACCGCCGATGATGAAACGCGCGCTCCCTCCTCCCTCTTTCCCTCGGGTGTCAAGGGCGCTGCGAGCCCCCGCCCCGCCGCCGCCCCCTCAGACAGGTGTGACGCGGTGGCCGGCTGCGCTTGACCTCGTTCCGGCCGGAGTTGTCTCCGCGCCCGCAGCCCTGCAGGGACCCGCGAGGCTCGACCGCCCCGGGAGAAGGTCCCGCCCGCTGGAGGGTGGGGGCGGGAGGTGGCGGGCCCCGGGAGGGGGAAGTCTGAGGGAGGGGGCGGGAGGCTGCTGAGTGGGGTGGGGGGGTGCCCGGGGCGCTGACGGGGCGGGGTGAATGCCGCGGGCCCGCAGACTGCAGGGGCCCCGACAAGGGATCGGCAGGGCTGCGGGGGCCGGAGGAGACTGGCGGAGGAGCGAGGGGCGCCGGGGGGGCCAGCGGGAGCCAGGGGCGTCGGAGAGGCGCCGACGCTTGTGAAGGGAAGCGGAGCCTCCGCGCCCCTCCCGACGCGCTCAGGAAGGTTTACGGAGTCGGTTTCTGCTTGTTTGCACTCGTCCAAAACCTGGGCTCTCAGTTCCAGTGATGGCTCTGAGACTTGCCGAGGCTCTGTTTGCGTCCGGGACTGATTTATATTTAAACTGCTCTTTGCGCTGTAGAGGGGCCTGGTAACAAAGGTGGAGAGGTGGGGGCCACCCCGGGCTGGGCCTGGACTCTCTGGACGGGAGCCAAGGTAAACTGGAGGTGCTGTCGAGTGTCAGCATGGCTGCGCCTGGCCTGGAGTGTTGAGGGGAGGCGGGGGAGGTCGTGGACAAATGGGATGCACCCACTGATCTCCTTTTCAGGGCTGGAATAGAACAAATGCTTACTTTTTTTTCCCCAAGATCTTTTCCACCAGGAGAGGTAGTGCAGAAAAGAGAAAGAAGGTGACACTTTCACGAGAAGGGTAAGAAGGGTCTGCCCAAAGCAGCTGCAGTAAGGAATCCAGTTCTGGGGGTATTTTTCTAACTCCCTAATTCCTGTAGTTATCTGCAGAACCAACCTCTTCAAGACCCCACCCTCACATCCTCCTCCTAGCTATTCCTAGGAAAAGATGCCCCTCAACTCCCAGGAAGATTTGGCTAAGACAGGGGCCACAGGACAGATGGACCATGTAGGTTTCTTACTTCTACCCAAGGCCTGATGCCTTTCTGGGCCTGGTCTGGGCTGTCCGATGTCCAGGGGCTTCTCCTTTCTACCTGTGGCCCAGGACCCTGGACACAACAACACACAGTGCTGGAGGAAAAGCCGCTGGACAGTGGGTGGCCTTGGGCCACTTTACTCACCCACAGATCGAGGGGCATCAGCGAGGCTTTCCAGAGCCCTGCAGCAGCCCCAGATCCAGAGTAGGCATGAAACTCTGGTCACCAGTAAGCCGTCTCAGAGAACTTGCAACACAAGAACGGCCTTCCCCACAGAGCACTCAATGTGTGCTGGGCGCTGGGCTGTAGCAGCCATGATGGACTGTGCCAGGCATTCTGCTGGCACCCCCAGGCACGATGCCACAGAACCCCAGC
The DNA here is from genome assembly GCF_964374135.1 of Grampus griseus. Classification (NCBI taxonomy): domain Eukaryota; kingdom Metazoa; phylum Chordata; class Mammalia; order Artiodactyla; family Delphinidae; genus Grampus; species Grampus griseus. Next base: position 32,494,435 of record NC_138998.1, on the reverse strand, counting down.
ATTAGCCCAACGGTTACCAGCACTGTCACAATCTGGATTTTACGGATGATGATGAGGTCAACCAAAAAGAGTGACTGGAAGTCATACCCCCAGTAAGCGATGCAGCTGGAACCTGAACCCTGCTTTCCTGACTCCAAAGCCCAGACTTGCAGCACTATGCCCTTTGAAAAGCTATCTATCCCAGCAGTCCCATCTCACAAGTGAAACCAAGCAGAGACCAGAGAAGGCCCAGGCCAAGGTCATGGTCACATTAGGGCCACCATGACTGGAGCCTCTTCCTCAAACCTTGAGTGAGTCCTTGCCATGGTCCTCTGACAGAATCCTAGGCAGGGTCGGCCTCTCTAGCCCTCACCTTGTCCTGATCCATTCATCTTGCCTCTGCCCACTGTCAGGACTAGCATCATCTTTAAAGAAAAGGTCTATTCAGAAATGCCCACAGATGGTTATCTGCCATCATCTGCCTTTTCTATGGGGGAGTGCAGCCAAATGTAATGGAGACCCAGCTGAAGTTGGGGCCTCAATGAGATTTATTTGTCTTTCATAATAAGAAGCCACTAGTAGGTAGTCTAGGGGTCATGACCTAGGTCCCTTCAAGATTCCTTAGTGTGTGACTCCCGTCCTTATGGCTGGCTCATCATCACAAGATGGCTGTTCCACCGCCAGCCTCCTCTCCTAATTCCAGGGAGGAAGTGGAAGACAGAAAACAGGAAGGGGCCGTGAGCACATCAGGGAAGCAAATCTCTCCTGTGCACGCTCAGCTACCTTTCCTTAAGGCTTGTTGGCCCAAACTGGGTCACATGGTCACCCATTAGAAGGCGGCTAAGAATTGTAGTTAATACTCTAGCTGCTTCCTTTCAGCGTCTACACATAGGGTAACCCATTTCCCTCAAAGAACACCCCCAGGGTCTGTTTCTAAGACTCTTCCCAGATCCTTTGATTTCAGCAAATACTTTTTAGCACTAGAAAAACAAAGCACAAAGACAGTTCCTTGTGAACTCTATGAACTCAGGGTGGGGAGTGAGGAGAGGAAGCATCAGTGTGACCTAGGAAAAGAGCTGTTGTGCACATCTGCTGTGGGAACACAGAAGAGGGGTCCTAACTCGTCCTGGGGCAGCAGGGAGGTTTCCTGGAGGAAGTGACTTTCAAGCTGAGCCCTAGGGACTGCCAGGATTGGGAGGATTAAGGTGAAGGAAGGTAAATCTGCTCCATGATTTCAGTCTGGCTGGAGCATGAGACCTGGGGACCGTGGGAAGGTGTGCGGTGAAGAGGTTGGGACACGAGCGGCATGCAGTGAAGTGTAGGTCTTATCCCCAACATAATGGACAGCCTTTAAAGGCTTCTGAACAGGGGGTGATGTGGGCTGTTTGGCATTTTACATGGGCCTTTCTGGCAGCGGGGTCACAGTGCAGTAGGGCAGTCTAGAAGGCATCTCAGGAGCTCTGCGGGGATGACTCCCAGGGTCTGACTTGGGCAGCCTGCATCAGTGACACCAACTACTGGCAGAGGGGACCAGAAGGGGCAGCAGCAACTGGGGGAATGCGATGCGTCCTCCTAGGTTCCTTTTGAGTTCAGATGGCCTGGAGCACATGCAGGCAAGGCATCCAGCAGGCAGACTGGTACAGGGATCCAGTGCTCAGGGCGGACGCTGAGCTAGAGATTGTGGCCTGGACATTGCATGGAGGCAGTGGGTAAGCCTCAAGAAAGGATGAGTCTCCTGGTGAGAATGTGTTGGAGAAACAGGTCCAGGACCAGCCACAGCAACATCCAGGTCACGCAGGGGATGGAGCCAGCAAAGGAGACAGAGGGGAAGAGTCCAGCATGGAGGGAAGTAAACCCGAGAGTGCATGTCCACATGTTGATATAGCCCCGGGGTAGTGTTTCAAGGAGGAGGAGGTCAGGAGCATGCCTAGGACGGTGAGGAGGGAAGATAAGACCCAAGGATGGCCATCGGGCTGGCTATAGGCTGGCACCGAGGACCTTGGCAAGTATTTCCGGTGAGTGATGTGAGCAGAAGCCAGACTACGTGGGCTGAGGGGGAGCTGGAAGGGAGAAAGTGCCAACGGAGGCCGGCAGAACTTGCCCCAGGAGTGCAGAGGGAAGAAGAAAGATAAAGGAGCTGAGCAGCTTCTCATCTCAGCCCTGAAACCTCCTGCTTTCTCTCCGCTTGAAACTGGAGCAGTTACATGTCCCGCCTCCAGGCTTTTGTTCATGCTGTTCCTCCTGCCCTGCTGCCTGCCTCATAGCACTGGGCTTCTACCCTTCAAGGGCAGCTCCTGTTACTGCCTATTCTGGGCCCCCATAAAAACAATAGAACCTGTCACATACAGTATCCCGTGTCGCTCACGAAACTAGAGGTCATTATGCCCATTTCACAGATGAATAAACTGAGGCTTGGGGCTCTTCCCCAACACATACCATGTGTTCCTGCCTTTATTTTCACAGGTTCCAGTGGAGACAATACATGTGTTGCTGAGGGCACAGACCCCAAAGTCAGACATAGATGCCACTACCCTTCACAAGCTGCGTTACCTTAGTTGGCCTGCTTAACCTCTCAGCTTCTCTGTGCCCATCCTGGGGCTGTTATAAGTGTGTGAGGTGGTGCCGAGAGTTCCTGGTGCTGGTGTGGGAGCTGCCGGTGCCTGGTGGTTGGTGGAATTGATGGTGTTCTCTTGCTCCAGATCAGCTGTGAGCTCCTTGAGACAACGGTTCTGTGTTCATTCTCTTTGCATCCCCCATTTGGCCGAGCACATCCCGTTGCTTTAAAATGTTTATTTAATGGAACTGAGCTGAAATGAAGTCCAAAAAGACCCAGTGACTGGGAAAGGCCTCATTGCTCCTGAGGCCTCCAAGCCCTTGCTGTCTCTGTCAACCCCCTACTGCCTGCATTCCGGGCCCCTCCCTTCTGCCCCCTGGAGGCCTCCCTCATCAGCCTTGTCGTCACTGGAGGCTGGCCAGGGGCCCCTCGGTATGTTTATCAGTCCCCGAGCCACACCCAACACTCCTGCAGCCACTAATGGGGGTCTGTTGACAATTTGGACACAACTACGATCTTGCATTAACTCTGCCCACCTAGCTCCTTGTGTGCCAGGTTGGGGGGGGGTTGTGGTGAGGGGGGCCCAACGACCACCCCATCACCAAGGTGGAGGGCACCCCTGCAGCCAAGTGCTCCACCACGTTGTCAGTGACACTGGTGGGGAGGCCCGGTCCCCTGTGAGCCGCCCCGGCCACTAGTTTATATTTTTATTGGACAAACATGCAGTGTTGACAGTTCTTGCCCCGTGCTGGCACAATGCTGATTCATTTAATCCTCAAAACAGCCCAATAAGAGGGATTACTTTTATTAGTGCCATTTTATATTTGGAGAAACTGAGGCACTGAGAGGTTAAAATAACTTGCTCAAGGCCACACAGCTAGGAGGTAGCAGAGCCGGGATTCAAACCCCGGCCTCTCGGTATAGAGTCCCAGCTCCTGGGGGCCTCCGCTCGCAGCGTTCGGGCAGGACAAGTGTAGTCCCCCACTGGATGGACCTTCAGGGGTCCGAAGCCACCTTGGGCCTCACCCATCCCTGCCCCCTCAGAACCTCCGCTGCCAGCAACACACCCAGCCCAGAGTGCTCTCCCTGAGTGGGGGTCTGAGCACAGCCCAGGGCCTCCGGGACCCTTCTAGATCCAGCTCTGAGGGCCCTCCATCCCTCTCCCCTCTACCTGGCACCTTCCCTCCTGCAGCACCTGCTGCACGCCATTCTCTCGGCCACTGGGCCCCTCCCGGGGTTGACCTAGCTCCCCACTCCCCATGAGAAAATGCAGCAAAGAGAGGAAGGGGCAGGGGTCCCGCTCCTGGGACCCCAGCTGTGTCGCATGTTACCTGGGGTACACCAGTGCTCGTTCAGGGTGGGGCACACAGATGGGATGTTTGCTTTCTTCCGGGAAGGGCTTCTCAAGGCCTTGGTGTCCTGTTCCAGCTCTAGGTCTCACCCAGTGCAGGTCGCTCACTGCTATGGCAGGAGATGCAGCAGACGCAGGAAAAAGAGAGACCACAACAGGGCTGGCCCTGCACCCCTCCCTGTGAGTGAGGAGCCCAGCCAGGCCCCATCCTCTGTGCTCCATCAACCCGGGTTCAGGTTGTCCCCAAGCGGTGTTATCATAGCCCGTCCTCCTGCGTGATCACCAGCCAGCCTCCCTGCAGGGCTCGGACTTCACCGTCCTGATCCTGCTGGGGGTCATGCCACACACTGTCACGAGCATCTAGAGTGCCCTTGGCCCCTGAGGGCCTGGGGCCCGTGGATCCTGTTGTTTGGATGTTACCAAGTAACCAGAAAACCAATGCTTTGTCTCTTTGCCATGACGCTTGTTTTTGAACTGTTTGTTAATCTTTATATTATAGTCTTTCAAAACTAACTTAACTGTGTTTGAACTCTACTCCACCCATCATCCCACACCACTGTTAAAACTTTACTCAGGTTTCTACTTTTCCCGTTTCTTTCCAATAAGCATGTTTCTACTTAGAAAGATCACAGTATAGCATTTAGCTCTTACTTTTTACAATAAGCATTTTTCCACATTGACAGGGGCTTGTCACCATCTCTTTGAATGGCTGAGTGGGCAACCAGGAGTTATTTAAGCCCTCCGCTGTTGTTGAATGTTGGGGGTGTCTCTAACTTTTGTCTTTTACACACAGGGACTTGATGGATAACTTTTTGCAGAAAGCTCTTTGCCTTTGGACTGCTGGCCAGCAGTGTAATTCAAACACCTCTAGATATTTTCCTCTGTGATATTCAAAATCATTCCTCCTGCTGCATTTCTACCCCTTAGGTCTTGTCTCCTCACCAGTGACACCCCTCCTGGCCCCTGTAGAGGAAAGCCAGCACCCCAGGGGAATGGCCTGACTTGCTACTGTAAAGTCCACCCAGGCCCTGGGAACCTCCTAGGGTCTTTCTTGTCTCCAGTAGCCCAGACAAAGCCCTGGAACTCAGAGAGCCAACTCAGGGCTGATCCCCAGATGCCAGGTGGTGTGGCTGCCTTGATCCGACACTCTGTACCCCATCCCCAGTTCTGGAGAAGGAACTGTAGGCACCTTGTGTGGGCACCTTCCCGGAGAGAGCTGACTCCTCACCTGTATAGTCAAGGCATTGGGCTCCATGGTCCAAAGAGGGACCTCTTGTTCTCCCAGCTCTGTCAGCTTACTGGCTGTATCACCTAAGACAAGTTGCTCAACCTGTCTGTGCAGCGCTCGCTTTCTCCGAGCTGCGTGGGGAGTGAGCAGCTCCGTGGTGGTCACCATATTGTTACCCTTGTTGTTTTCTCCTAAGCCAGCAGTGCTCCCTCCTAGGCCCTGATCCCTCCTCAGTTGTTCCCTGCTTTCCCCTTCGGAGGCTTCCTTTCTCCAGAAACATCTCCCCAGAGGCTTCTGCTCAATGGAGCCTGGGAGACACTTAATCCAGCCTCCTCTGTGGAAGCTGAGCCTGGGTGGGGGCTGTCACCTGTCACCCCAGGCCAGAGGTGGTTGAAGGCATGAGGGGCCCAAGCCTGCCCATCCCTAAGGAAGCGTAACTGGAGCCCCATCCTCCCCTAATGTTGGGGATGGAGTTGGGGGTCCAGCAGGGGAACTGCAGGATTAGGCCTCCTTCCAGGCCCCGTGGTCTCTCCTCCCCGTGGTGTCCCCTCTGTGTGCACTGGGAGAGGCCAAGCGTCCCTGTCCCAGCCCTGGAATTCCACACCCTCGCCTGAGAGCCCAAGGCCTGGGCTCTGTCGTGGCTGCAGTGTGAGGGTGCGCGCGCGCGCGCGCGCGCACACACACACACACACACACACACACGTGTTTCCTGCTCAGAGGTACCCATCCTTTCCTCACCCTGCCCTCTCCTTGAATCTTCACACCTGTCCACAGCAGGGTCACCCCACGGAAGCCCCAACGAGGACACGCACTGCGCACCTTTTCCATTTCCTAAAGTTCCCACTTGGCCTGGACGACGTCCCTCTGGGGCACCTGGATCCTACTCTGCTCCCTGTCTGTCGGGCTGTGGGTCGAGGTCTGGCCTCGCGCTCCCACTGGTCCCGCCTCGCTTCTGGAAGGAATTTGCTCTTTCGTCAGTCTTGCTTCTTCACCCATATCTCCTCCTCCTGTGTTTATCCAGGTCTGTGGCCTCCTCACCGGAAAGACCTCCAGCTCCCTGTTTCCTTCCCTCCCACCCTCCACAGCTCCCAAGGGTATTCTGGGGCCTGCTTCTGTCTCCTTCGAGGAGAGGGAGTGGGCCCTGCCTGGCTGTGCACACACCCTCCGGCGCTGTTTGGACTGACCCCATATCAGGTGGATTGTGAACCTTTGGGGCAGGGACCAAGTGTAAACATGTGCGCAGACAGCAGGATGTCACCCGGGGGACAGAGCAGGAGCCCGACTGTCACTCAGGTGGGAGCAGCTCGTGGGGACACGCTTATCACACAGACCTTACTTCCCAACTGGACAGAGCTTGGCCTTCCCAGCTCCCGGGCCTGACCTGACGGCACCAGTGCTTCCTCTGACAGCTACCCGTTCTGCTGCTCTGCCCTCTGCCTGCCCACGCTCTGCCAGGAAGCATCAGCTCTGCGTTCTCAGCGGTACACTTTGGGGCCTCCAAAGCTCCGTGGGGTCCTTCCCCTGCGCTGGGGTCCCTAACACACCCTGGGCCCTGGGCCCTGTTCCCCGTGCGCTGAGTCACCTGATGAGGTCACTGGGAGTCAGGCCTCCTCCCTGTTCATGGGTCACCAGGAGCGATCGCCTGGGGGTGTGGCCCCATTGCTGGGAATTCGGGAAGAGAATGTTGACTGCTTCCGTGCGCAGCCAGCTGGGGAGGAGGTGGGGGCGGGTGACCGGGCAGGATTTGAACCCAAGGCTGGGGAGTCCACAGCTCCCTCACACTGGGGTGTGGTGGGGACTCCTGCTCTGAGAGCCTCCCTCTAGCCACAGTAGTAGGAATGATGGCCAGAGAAGTGGGCATCTCCGGCTGGCCCCTCCCCAGATCTGTCCCACTTCTGGTGGAAGCACCCGACCTTCCTTTGGGGTACCCCCTCCCCACTCTCAGGTTATGAGGTTAGGTGGGTGGACCCTGCTGGGGCAGAGGGCATGGGGCCTGGCCCTCTACTGGAGCTGTCAGGACAGCATGTTCTCTCCTGGGGCTGCCAGCAGGGGGGGTGCCTCCCTCAGGGAGGGGTCTGGGGCATTCTGGGAGAATCTGTCCCAGGATGCGACCATTGAAGGAGCAGGAATGTGGTACAGAGGTCACTGAGGCCTGTGACTGTGTCCTTCAGGCCCTGGGTCCCACTGGACCTCAGCATCTGGACGCTGTGATTCTGTGAGCCAATTTAAGCTGTGTGGTGCTGGATTTCCTGTTGCTGGCATGTAAAAAGTGCTAATGAATCCAATAAACCAAGGTTTGGACAACACCAGGCAATTCACAGAGCAGCCTCAGAGCTAGGATCTCACTTAACCTGGGAGCTGCCTTGCGAGGCAAGTCTGGTTGCTACTACCCTTCTTTCAAAGAACGAGAACGAAGGCAAGAGGTGAGCGTGGCCTGGTACCTAGGTCTTCTGAACACAGACCTCGTCCTTCTGCTGGGTCTCAGGTGTCAAGGAGCCCTAATGCCATGCTGGAGTCGGGCCCTGGAGGTTGAAGACACAAGTGTGGAAGCTGGACTGCCCAGCACCTGGTGAGACGGCCGAGCTGCAGAGGCTCCGAAAACATGTGGAGAAACAGCTCCGTGGGTGTACACGGTCACTAAAATCATGCTCACGAAGAATCTGCAATAATAAGGAAAACGCTGTGTCATGATGTCAAATTAAAAATAGGACAAACTGGGGGCTTCCCTGGTGGCACAGTGGTTGGGAGTCCGCCTGCTGATGCATGGGACATGGGTTCGTGCCCCAGTCCGGGAAGATCCCACATGCTGCGGAGCGGCTGGGCCCGTGAGCCATGGCCGCTGAGCCTGCGTGTCTGGAGCCTGTGCTCTGCAACGAGAGAGGCCACAACAGTGAAAGGCCCACATACTGCAAAAAAAAAAGGACAAACTTATAGATTACACACACACACACACACACACATATAATACTTGCAATTATGTTTTTCAAAAAGCTTGTGCATAAAATTTTTTAAGACTAAAAGAAAATACAGCAAAATGTTAATAAAGATGATCTTTCCATGGTGGAAATGTGAACTTTTTAACTCATTTTTTCTACATCTTTCTCATTTCTATGATAAATTTACTTTACAATGAATCAAATATAAGCTTTATAAAAAACAAAAGAAAGAAGGAATCACTTGGTCACACAGCAATTTTCCATAAGTACCATTTTCAGCATTGAAACCAAACCGATCCCTTGTCTGGAAGGGCGTTGGGGAAGCTACTCCTGGTCCAGCCCTGCCGTAACCATTCTCCCCTGGTGCTCAGGTTCCAGTCAGTGAACGCGGCCGAAATTCACATGCATCCTGTTCCCTCCTATGAGAGCTTGGCTACTCGGAGGGCTCACGTCACACCCCTGCTAGGCGGGGGCCGCCCTCATGGTGCACTCCAGCCCACAGCAGCCTGTGGGGAGCTCCGGGCATTGCCCCCCTTTCACTGGGGGGGGTAAAACGAAGTTCAGGGAGCCTAAAACTTTGCCCTCAGCCCTAGGGCTGGTGAGGGGCAGAGCTGGAACTTGAACTGCAACCCGTCTGATTCCAAAGTCCACACCACTGACCATGCTGTGACGTGGCCTCTATTCTAAAACCTTCCTGGGTCACTTGTTTATTTGTCCCTTTCACAAATATTTGCTGAGCATCCGCTTTCCCCTGACACAATTTTTATTCACAAAGGAGACTCGGAGGAAATCTGAGACAACTGCATACCCCAGCAGCTCATAATGCAGCCCAGCTGTCCCAAAGGAGAGCGTGTGCAGCCTGGTCGGATTACAGGATCATCCTCTGGGCAGCGGTCTGAATACACCACAACTTCTATTATAGCTGTTTTCTGTCTAATAATTTTTCATTTCTGTTTTTAAGCATTTATAATATACATGATATACTGATATAGTGACATCCCTATAAAACATACGTGATAAATCTTTGATTGGCATATAATCTTGTTTATATGTTTATATACATGAAACTGTACATTGGGATGATCAGGAAAGGCTTGTGGAGAAGGTGGGAGCTGCACTGGGATGGGCTTTATCCAGGCAGAGTGAGAGAAAAGGGCATCAAAGGCAACACGAGAACATCGCCAGCCACAGCCCCATGGGGAGGTGTCCGGCCTAACTCAGGGAGTGGGATTTTGGCTCGGAGCCTACAGAGCATTGGCTGGCCCTGCCCGCCTCTGGGCCCCCGTGTTTCAGCTTGTGTTCACCCAGTCCAGCAGCTAGGCTCCTACCCTGGCCCGGGACATGGCCCTGAACTCAAGGTCTTTGAAGCCAGATCCTCTGCCTCCTCCACCCCTAGACCCTCCATGCTTCCTACCAGACCCAACTGCTCCCACCGTCCCGCCCGTTCCAGCCCAGCCCACCTTGAACCCTGGGTCTGTGGTCCCCATCTCCCACCTCCTCAGCCTCTGCCTCTCTGCTCCCTCCACCTGCATCTCGAGGAACTGGCTGCCCTCAGGGCCCACCTCCCTGTGCCCTCCTGGGCAGAGCTGCACACCCTCCAACACCCAGGCCCAGGCAGTGGTTGCGGGGTTGGCTGGAGGCTTTCCCCTGGGCCCCAGAGGCCACTTCCAAGCCTCCTCTCTGTGAGCCCTGCCTCTTGCAAGACTTGGAGTTCCAGCCCAGGCCCCCTCAGCCCCTCCTCATTTCTGTCTCCCAACCTTCCCCAGGCCCCTCTCCTCATTTTCCAAGGCCGTGACTCTGGCTCAGAGCTTTTCCTCTCGGCCTCCACATCACTGCCCCCGGGCAGCATGGATACCCACATGGACTGACCCCCAGCCCCCACCCCACACCCCACACCCTCAGTCCTTGACCTCCTCCACTTCGGAGGCCTTTCTCTCCCAGCAAAGGGGTCACCTGCAGCCACACGCGGGCTGCCTCGGGAGCTGCTCCACCCCCAGAACACCCACATTCTACTCCGGCTCATCACTCTGCACGCAGCCTCGCATTTCACAGAGTCGAGTCACACGGTGCTTTAATGCCTTAGTTCTCCCATTTATCTGTCCCCACCTACTTTCACTTCCTTCCAGCCTAGAAACCAGAGAATTTCCGGCAAGGGCCGTCCCTCTTCTTGACCAAGAGTGACCAACCCTCAGGCTGTGCCCTGGGTCCCTCCCCTTCTGCTTTCTTGGGCAGTAATTTGCTCCTTCAGATTTCCTCCCTCCCCACTGCAGCTTCAACTTTCTCTCATTTGTGAACCTCTTCCTTCAGCAGACTTGCTTCTCTTTCCATGTTTCCCCACATGAGTAACAGAGGAACCATTCACCCCTTGGCTTCCACTTGCCTCTGTCCTCTTTCTTTGTCCTCTTTTACGGTCAAGCTTCCTGAGATTGTCTCTGTTTTTCTCACCTACCACTGATGGCTCAACCCACTGCAAACTGGCCTGGGGATTTCTCCATCACAATGGACTGCTCGTGACAGGATCACCAGGGACCTTGTTAACTTATTCCCTGGACGTCTGGGTTCTTCTCCTGGCAGGCTCTCCGCAGCCGCAAACACGTGCTCGTGGAGGCTTTCTTCCGGCTTAGTCTGCACACCGCCCTCTCCTGCTTCCCCTGCCCCGACTCCGGCTGCCCTCAGGTTCTCTCCCAGCACCCTCATGGTATGTAGCCCTCAAACACCCATGGGAGAGGCCAAGAATTTGCATTTCTGACAAGTTCCTGGGTGCTGCTGCTGCGGCTGGCCCACAGACCACGCTTTGAGAAGCACCGCTTTGGAGGCAAGTGCCTTGTCCTGAGCCCCTCAGTGAATAAAGCAGGCTCGTTGCAAAGTGGGGCCCTGCCACCCAGACTGGGAGAAGGTTCTGGCTCCACTTGGGCTCTGCTTACAACAGTGAGGCCCTTGACCTTGGGTTGGACTGACTCCTCTCTTGGCTCAGTTTCCAACTTATTGTTGGTCCTCGTTGCTGTGGCTGGAGAACAGGAAATAGGTATTAATGGTCATTACTGGTGCTAAAGGTGGAGGTAGAGAGCAGTGATGGCCATCCGAGGGTGCTCTGCCTGCTCCGGGGTTAGACTCACACCTTCCTTTCTTACCGCTGCATTTTACCTATGCCACATTCTTTGTGGTTTAAAGGCACACAAAGCTATGCTTCCTCAAAGACCTGAAAAAAAGGTATCTAATAATTACATTCAGAATTATTACTCAGTTTCCTCTAAGGCCATGAGCTCCCTCCCCAGCACTCGCTTCTGGGCTGAGGGTCAGAGGACCTTCCACGCAGGGCAGATGCCCCCCTGAAGAGGAAACAGTGAACTTATTCCTGCTGTAGGAGCTCGCTCCCCAGGGGCTGAGCCTCACAGCTGCCTGGCTCCTTCCTCTCTGCCCCAGCAGCCTTCACTGTGAGCCCCTGCCAAGGGTCTGCCCTGTTTCCCACAGCCGGCGTGGACTGGCGGGCTGATGGTATCTGCACAGGAAGGAGGGCTGGCATGCTCGTGCTCATGAATGCACGAAGCCGCTGAGGCAGGGGTTGAGTTTCTTTGCATGAAGGCTAAGAGTGACACTTTCTTTGGTAAACACTGTAATAACATGGTACTCATTTCCTTACCGCGACCCAGATCTGACTCAATCATTCAAAACAGCCACACTTTAATACAGCCCGTGGAGCAGTGCCTGGATCCTTGCCTGGCACTCAAGAGATGCTCGATAAATATTTTTTGAGTGAATGAATGCGTTCACTCCAGTATAATCTGTCCATTCCAAGAGATCTGAAGTGATCCTGGCTACTCTTATCTAAACTGAGTTATTCCTGTTTCTTTTTTTTTTTTTAACATCTTTATTGGAGTGTAATTACTTTACAATTGTGTGTTAGTTTCTGCTTTATAACAAAGTGAATCAGTTATACATATACATATATCCCCATATCTCCTCCCTCTTGCGTCTCCCTCCCACTCTCCCTATCACACCCCTCTAGGTGGTCACAAAGCTCCGAGCTAATCTCCCACTAGCTATGCGGCTGCTTCCCACTGGCTATCCATTTTACATTTGGTAGTGTATATATGTCCATGCCACTCTCTCACTTCTTCCCAGCTTACCCTTCCCTCTCCCTGTGTCCTCAAGTCCATTCCCTACGTCTGCGTCTTTATTCAGGTTCCTGCCCCTAGGTTCTTCAGAACCTTTTTTTTTTTTAATTCCATATATATGTGTTAGCATACGGTATTTCTTTTTCTCTTTCTGACTTACTTCACTCTGTATGATAGACTCTAGGTCCATCCACCTCACTACAAATAACTCAGTTTCGTTTCTTTTTATGGCTGAGTAATATTCCATTGTATATATGTGCCACATCTTCTTTATTCAGTCATCTGTCTATGGACACTTAGGTTGCTTCCATATCCTGGCTATTGTAAATAGAGCTGCAATGAACATTGTGATATATGACTCTTTTTGAATTATGGTTTTCTCAGGGTATATGCCCAGTAGTGGGATTGCTGGGTCGTATGGTAGTTCTATTTTTAGTTTTTTAAGGAACCTCTATACTGTTCTCCATAGTGACTGTATCAATTTACTTTCCCACCAACAGTGCAAGAGGGTTCCCTTTTCTCCACACCCTCTCCAGCATTTATTGTTTGTAGATATTTTGATGAAGGCCATTTTGACTGGTGTCAGGTAATACCTCATTGTAGTTTTGATTTGCATTTCTCTAATGATTAGTGATGTTGAGCATCCTTTCATGTGTTTGTTGGCAATCTGTATATCTTCTTTGGAGAAATGTCTATTTAGGTCTTCTGCCCATTTTTGGATTGGGTTTTTTTGATATTGAGCTGCATGAGCTGCTTGTAAATTTTGGAGATTAATCCTTTGTCAGTTGCTTCATTTGCAAATATTTCCTCCCATTCTGAGGGTTGTCTTTTCGTCTTGTTAATGTTTTCCTTTGCTGTGCAAAAGCTTTTAAATTTCATTAGGTCCCACTTGTTTATATTTGTTTTTATTTCCATTTCTCTAGGAGGTGAGTCAGAAAGGATCTTGCTGTGTTTTGTGTCATAGAGTGTTCTGTCTATGTTTTCCTCTAAGAGTTTTATAGTGTCTGGCCTTACATTTAGGTCTTTAATCCATTTTGAATTTATTTTTGTGTATGGTGTTAGGAAGTGTTCTAATTTCATTCTTTTACATGTAGCTGTCCAGTTTTCCCAGCACCACTTATTGAAGCGGCTGTCTTCTCTCCATTGTATATTCTTGCCTCCTTTATCAAAATTAAGGTGACTGTGTGTGGGTTCCTCTGGACTTTCTATCCTGTTCCATTGATTTATATTTCTGTTTTTGTGCCAGTACCATACTGTCTTGATTACTGTAGCTTTGTAGTATAGTCTGAAGTCCAGGAGCCTGATTCCTCCAGCTCCATTTTTCTTTCTCAAGATTGCTTTTGTTATTCGGGGTCTTTTGTGTTTCCATACAAATTGTGAAATTTTTTGTTCTAGTTCTGTGAAAAATGCCATTGGTAGTTTGACAGGGATTGCATTGAATCTGTAGATTGCTTTGGGTTGTATAGTCATTTTCACAATGTTGATTCTTCCAATCCAAGAACATGGTATATCTCTCCATCTGTTGGTATCATCTTTAATTTATTTCATCAGTGTCTTATAGTTTTCTACATACAGGTCTTTTGTCTCCTTAGGTGGATTTACTCCTAGGTATTTTATTCTTTTTGTTGCAGTGGTAAATGGGAGTGACTCCTTAATTTCTCTTTCAGATTTTTCATCACTAGTGTAGAGGAATGTAAGAGATTTCTGTGCATTAATTTTGATCATTTCAATAGATGCAGAAAAAGCTTTCAAAAAAATTCAACACCCATTTATTTTAAAACCCTCCAGGAAGAAGGCATAGAGGGAACTTACCTCAACATAATAAAGGCCATATATGACAAACCCACAGCCAACATCATTCTCATTGGAGAAAAACTGAAACCATTTCCTCTAAGATCAGGAACAAGACAAGGTTGTCCACTCTCACCACTATTATTCAATATAGTTTTGGAAGTTTTAGCCACAGCAATCAGAGAAGAAAAAGAAATAAAAGGAATCCAAATCGGAAAAGAAGAAGTAAAGCTGTCACTGTTTGCAGATGACATGATACTATACATAGAGAATCCTAAAGATGCTACCAGAAAACTACTAGAGCTAATCAGTGAATTTGGTAAGAGTAGCAGGATACAAAATTAATGGACAGAAATCTCTTGCATTTCCTGTTTCTTTTAATCCTTCCCTTTTTAAAGTTCTCAGATGGAGCAGAAAACAAATCCTCTTTCATCCTGCCAGGAAACATGAAGCAGTCATGTACAACCAACGCACACATGAAAATCCCTAGCCACGGGCTCCCTCTGCACTCAGCCAACCCAGCCCTCCCTCCATGGGCCCCACCCCAGAGGGAGCCCCGGGCCACCTTCTGATGACCCCCCAGTGGGATGTAAGGGCTGCCTCCCCTTCTCTGGAGATCTAAAGCTCCAGGAATCTGCAAGGGCAGGTGTCGCCTGGTGACTGTGCTGGTGTCCCTCTCCTTGTAGATTCCTCGTGACATGATGTCCCTCGTTCCCAGGCCTCAGGAGATCTGGGGCCTCAAAAGAGGACTAAAGAACAAAGAAGAGCCAGGGATGTGAGCCAGGGGTCAATGAAAGGCAAATGAAAGATGTTTTTAAAGAATTGATTTTGTCGCCAACTTGTAAAATAAACTTGCCTTTTGGAGCCAAGAGTTGGGAAGATTGCACCCAGCTCTGCTTCTTTTCATGCCCAGTTTCTCTTCTTGATCGGGCTCTCAATGCCAGAACCTCACCAATGCAGGCATAGCCCTCCCCTGTAAGGAAGTCACAGTCTTACTGGGCATAGCCATCTTCATCAAAACGGCCATGCAGGGCTTCCCTGGTGGCGCAGTGGTTGAGAGTCCGCCTGCTGATGCAGGGGACATGGGTTCGTGCCCTGGTCTGGGAAAATCCCACATGCCGTGGAGCAGCTGGGCCCGTGAGCCATGGCTGCTGAGCCTGCGTGTCCGGAGCCTGTGATCCGCAGCGGGAGAGGCCACAACAGTGAGAGGCCCGCGTACCGCAAAAAACAAACAAACAAAAAAAACGGCCATGCAATGTGACCAGGTGGCAGAGGTTAAAGAAATCACTCTACAGCGTGTCATGGTATCATAAATGGTTATTGGTGAATTTAGTGTCATATTTTTCTAGTTTTGAACGAATTAGAAAAAAATTCATAACCATTTACAAAAATGCTAAAGTTTGTGTAGCTAAACTCATGTCAAGTACCCCTTGCCCCAGGCCCCCAACCTCAGAAGACTCCCCGTGTGCCGCTCCAGCAGATGACTGTTGTCCCCCGAGGCCAGCCAGGCAGGCAGGGTGCATGCTGGATGGGGTTGGGCAGCACTGCCCAGCTGGGCCATGTGGCCCAAAGTCAGAGCCCCAGGTTTCCCTCTCTGGGCTTGGATGCCTGACTTGTTGGAGCAGAGCCCCTGGAGAAGAGGGAGCAGGAAGTCCATTCATCAGTCAGCCGAGGCCGGGGTCTGCCTCCCTCCCATCCTGGCCCTTTGCCTCCACAAACAAAAAGCAATGCAGCTCCTCTCTCTCCCATTCCTTCTGTCAACATCTGATGCAGTTCGTGACCTGGCATCTTCAGGGGAACCACGACGAGAAGAAATAGGAGTCAACTTGCCAGCGATTTCAGCCCAGACTGATGTCGAGGGAAATGGGGCTACCACCCCCTTGAAGCTGGGGAGCGGGCAGAAACCCAGTCCTTGACCCCTCCCAGGGCTGACTGGGGCATGGGCACCTCCCTAGAACCCTGTGCTGTGATGCGGGGCAGAGTGTGTTTCAGATGTCGTCTTTTAGAGAAATCATCCCGAAGTGTTTCACAAGCATATGAGTAAACACACCAGCCTAAAGTGTGATACTTTACAGGAAAAATTAATAAGGTTAGCTAAGTTTTCAAATACTGGATATTTTCCAATAAATGTTTATTCCATTTGCATATCTCCAATCCACAAGTATTATTAAGAACATGTATTATTGAAGATGAAGAATAGAGAAACCTTATTTACTATTTAACTTACAGATGCATACAGTGGTATCATTAACCTGGATAACATCCAGCTCTGAGCTCACGTGGGAATCAGTCACAGTGTCTTTCGCGCCTGAGTGCAATGTTGAGCTGAGGGCTCTTGTCATGCTGCCTTTTTCCTTTCTAAAAATGTGTTCGAGCTGCTATAACAAAACACCATAGCCTGGGTGGCTTATAAGCAACAGATATTTACTTCTCATACTTCTGGAGTCTGGAAGTCCAAGATCAAGGCATCAGCAGATTCCTGGTTCATGGACAGCATCTTCTCGCTGTGTCCTCACAGGTGGAAGGGGCAAGGGAGCTCTCTGGGATCCTTTTTATAAGGGCACTAATCCCATTCTTCAGGTCTCCACCCTCATGACCGCATCGCCTCCTAAAGGCCCTACCTCCAAATATCATCACCTTGGGGGTTAGTTTTCAACATATGAATTTGGGGGACACAAGCATTCAGCCTATAGCAATGCACCAAGAAGAGGAAGAAAAGCAAGAGACATGGTGAAAGCATAAACTCAGAGCACTATGCAGCTGGTGACCACTGCAAAAACTGATGCGCTGGAGTGACCTCTGGGGGCATGAGGGTCTGGGTATCAGTAAGATTGTCTAGAGGCTATATGTACTTTCTAGAACCCAAGAGAGGGGCATTATGCCAGGAGCGGCCTGGGCCGGCCCACACACGTAGATCATTGACAAACCTCAGTTCTTTACTGCCAGTTACAAGCTGCTTGCAGAGCCTCTGACACTGGATGGCACGCGCCAGTGGATGTAGGTGCCAAGTTAGGGTCCCCAGATAAAATGCCGGATGCCCAGTTCAATTTGAATTTCCAACAAACAACAATTTTTTTTTTTAGTATAAGTATGTCCCAAATACTGCATGGGACAAGCTTATACTAAAATATTATTTGTTGTTTCCTGGAAATTCACATTGAACTTGGTGCCCTTTATTTTTACTCACGAAATCTAGCAACTAGCTACACTGGGTGCCTGACGGCCTTTCCGGACCAAGTCAGGGTGCTGATGACAAGCATCACTCAGGTCTGGGGTGTGCCCTGGTCAGGTGACAGCAAAGCCACTCTTGAGTGACCTCCTAGAGAATGGGGCCATTGAATCCATTCCACAAGCGAGGGTCCTCATCCTGCATTTCATCTCAGACACAGGTCAGTGGGGTAAAAATAAACAATAGCCAAATCTAACGTGAAGACTGTGGGTGAAACTGAATCTAGATGCTTTATATCAAACGTGTCACTGTTTCTTTTTCTGAGGTCACAGATGTCAAAAGTTTAATGGGAGGAGGACTTAAAAGAGAGTTCTCTCTATGAACTTTTTCTGTGAATTGGGAAAAGACTACCATTATCTTATTTGAAATGCAGAACGTACCTATTCCAGCCTGAGAAATGTCAAGGATCCACCAGGACACAGCTTGTTAACAGACTTGCAGCACAGACAGACACCTCGGAAGCAATGGGAGAGGGACCCAGGAGAGCAAGCCTCGGGCAGAGCTGAACAATTTCACAGGGACCAGGAGAGGCGCAGCCGACCTGAAGGCAAGTGGTGTTCTGGGGGAAGCAGTGTTGCCTAAGGATGCACAGTATCTGTGGGGGCACACGGAGGCCTGGGGGCTATGTGTGTTTGTGGTGTTGTCATTGTTGGGGGCACTCTGGAGAATGCAGAGCCCAGATGACTGGCCATCAGAGCCCCAGGCCCTGGGAGGGCAATGCGCCAGGGCAAGTCAGGCATAGCCCAAGTGGGAGGGGGCATGGGAAGCTGAGGGTTGCTAACCCAGAGAGAAATCTGGGTCTGCTCATGGCCTGCCCTGCCACACAGAAGGGACCCTTCTAGGAGTAGGGGGGACCTGTCTGAAGGGTTGGAGACTAGAGCTGAGAAGCCCAAGTTTATTACCCTGGGAGAAGTCTTGGGAGGACCCCACGGCCTGTCGGGTGAGTGTGGCCCGAGTGGGAGTGGGCAGGGCCTGCCTGGCTCCTGACCAGGCAGGAGGGGACAGTGAGGTCCATGACAAAGTGGCCACACAGAGGGAGGCACCCTGCGTGGCCTGGGGAAACAGAGGTGTAGGAAGCCACGCTGTCTGATTTAGACTGTTAGCACATGGGTCAGGGGGTTAGATCCTGCCTTTACCTGCTGTTGGCCCATTGGCGAGGTGTCTCCCACCAATGCCAGGCCTGACAGCTGGGTCGGGTCCCAGCTCCGGCACCATCTCTGTGTTACTTTGGACAAACCATGCCTCCTCTTGGGGGCTGTTTTCTCAGCAGCACAAAGAGGCCCGTTCCATGTGCTCTGGGAAGTCACAGCCTCTCTCATCGGGTGGGCCGTGTTGGCCCAGCACAGCCATTGGCATGGACCAAGCAGGTTCTGAGCCCGCGGCCTCCACGCAGCATGGCCTGCCTTGGCACCGGAGCCGGGCACCCACAGCCAGAGCTTCCCCACCTTTCTCGGTGTTTCATCAACGGAGTCTGAAACTGAAAACAACAGAAAGAAAAGTGAAACCAGCCTCCCCTCCCTGGGGGGAGGGCAAAGCAGCAGCAGCCCAAGTAGCACAGGTAAAGGTCACTCTGTGTCCCTTGAAATGAAAACCCAGAGAAACCTTTGGGACCTACTCATTCCTGTCTTCCATCAGCAGTTCCCGTACGGCTCTGGTTCCTGGGACACAGCAGGCCCCGTAGAGGCTCTCATCACAGCCCTGTCAGCCAGGTGACCTGCTGGCTGCACCCCACACCCCCATCCTGCGCCGGGGCCGTCTGAGCCGCTGAAGACAAAGGGTCATCTCCCCACGCGCTGGCCACACACAGAGTCACACACACGCCTGGACACGCACGGCTGCCTGTGCACGGGGCCGCACTCACACCTGTGCACACGACCCAACTTCAGCTACCCTTGCAGCTGTCCCCAGACACAAGCTTGCACGCACCCATCCTGGCATGAGCACGCTCACGTGCATGGACACAGGACACCCTGCACTCTGGCACGGCCACCCTTCTTATGTGTGCTCACACCCAGTGCACACACACACACAGACAGGGGCATGGACTCTCTGCCGATGACCATCAAGCCCCTGGGGCTGCCGTTCCTCTGCTGGATGAAGCAGGGACACCAGGTCTCTCCCTCCACTGCCGTCCTGGCATGGTCTCCACCTCCTTCCTGAGCTCGACCAACAGGGCAGGGCCCCATAAATGCATTTCGTTCTGTTTGCACTGACCCAAAGGGCACTTGAGACCCAGCCCTTCAAAGACCAAGCCACCACCTACCAGCTGCTTTTCCCCACACATTTAACATGAAGCGCTGGAGGAACTTGCATCCTGGCCCCCTGGGCTCTTGGGCAAGTCGATGTGGTTCTGTTTATTTCCGCGTTAGAGAGACTCTTCCAAGATGCCAGAAACACGGACACTCCAGTTGGTTGGAGTGATGGCTGTTTTTTGGAAAGGAAGACAGGAAGGACAGAGAGAGATACACAGGCAGGACCTCGGCAGTTGTCCTGAAGTCAGGACGTGGGTTTGAGTTTAACTCTAAGAACAGTGAGCATTTGTTGAGCGTCTGTCCCACCTGGGTGCCGGCACGACCCCCAGACACCCAACGTGCATTATCACATGATGCTCACAGCAGTCTTATGGAATAATTCCCATAACTGGCCATTTGAGGAGGATGGTAAGGCTGAGAAGGTCTGTGACTTGCCTGCAGTCCTACAGCTAGTAAGTGCAGGGCTGGGAGGCAAGCCCACACTGTCAGGGACCCATCCATGTGCCCAGGAGACCCCCTCATCCTGCCGCTCCCAGAAGCTGGCGTCTGTGACTCTTGCCCTGGTGGATCTGCCTTTCTCTCATGATGACTTCCCCACACCTCTGCGTGTCTGTCTGTCTGTCTCTCTGCTTCTCACTCTGTGTGTCCCGATTTAAAAACTCCCTGAGAGGGGACCCTCAGTGTCAGGCAGATTCCAGCTGGTGGGAAACAACCTGAAAGCAAAGCCAGCAAAGCACTGGCCAGACTGGGCCCACGCTCCAGCTCCTTCCTTTCCCACAGCAAGCAGCTGCCTTGGGGCAGGGCCCTCAGCTGTGGTCAGGACAGCCAGTCACTCTCGGAGCCCCTGGGAATGGGGCAGAGGCTCCACCGACCACAGATTGTCCGGTGTGATTTCAAATGCTATGACTGGAAATCTTTCCTGAACATATTTCTTGTTTTCCTGACCTCGTAAGATTCATCTAGTAAGCATAATTGAACATCTACAAAAATTAGTCAGGATTTTATGATTCCTGGGACATCTTTCTGCATTCCAACGGCATCAGACAGCCGAAGCGGAGGGTACGGAGAGCTAACGTGTGGTGGTAACCAGGAAACTCCCTAAATGTCTTTTTAAATATTCCTGATGGGTTATTTGCCTTCATGTTAATATAGAGGCCACAACGAGGAGGAAATTCCCTGGCAGTGGGTTCAACGAGCTTAGGCGGCGTCGTAGTATCCGCTGCAAATGCAGGCAGGCCCCCTGGGAGAGGCGGCTTCCTTCCCCCAGGACCTTCCAGCCCAGGCTGCAGAGGGCCGCCCGCACGGAGGGGCCTCTGGGCACGCCTACACGTGAGGGGCCCCCGGCCAGCTCCTCAGTCATCTGCCTTCCCAGGAGCTCCCCCCGCTGACAGAGAACAGAGGTGGGGCCTCCGGTCCCTCAGCCCCGTAACACCCGCAAACACAGGCTGCTGCTCCATCCTTGGAACTGTCAGGAAAAGCCCATTTCAATTTGGCCCTTTGCGCAGTTAGATTAGAGGCCACAGACCTCAACGTCAGCGTGTGGTCCAGCTTCTGTTAGAAAACATCCGTATTTGCGGAGGAGCTTGAAGGAAGAAGCAAAAGGCCCATACCCTTCACTGGAAATAATTGAGTGAGATGGAGTATTCACACCCAAAGCTACAGTCCGATTTCTGGACCCCGTCCAATGTCACACAGAATTGCCTGTGGATCCGAAACCCTGTGTGCCAGCAGCTACCTCGGAGGCAAGGCTTTCACAGGACAGCCGGCTCCTTGGAGGCTGTGCCCCGTGCTGACCAAGGGGGACTGACCTTTGGAGTCTCCTTCAGCCCAGGTGGCAGTCGGGTGCAAGGCCGTGGGGCTGGAATTCGGACTTCTCTCCTCACGGGCCTGGGTGTGGGCAGCCTGGGTGTGGGGAATGTTGGCCTGGCCTGCAGTCTCCTGTTTTCCTAGGTCAGGAGCCAGTCAGATGAGGAGATGGCCTCAGACCACGTGTTGCAGTGTGACAATTACACGACAGTAGACTAAGGCACACAGTTACGCCTTGATTTTTTAAAGGGGTGTGTGTGGGTGTCCTTGTTTTGCCAAGAAAAACCTTGGTTTTTTCCCCCTTACTCTGCAGAAGAAATAAGATACATTCCACCATGGTTTCACAGGACTCCTAGCCCAGCACCTGACTTGGAAACTCTTCCAAGAGGGTCCACGTTCATAACGTTGATATGTGGGTCTAAGTGCCTTGATCTTTTTAGCCTGCATTACTGACAGAAGCAGTTTAAAGGGGTGTGTGACCTGAAAGGGGGACAGGGTGGGAGGTTCTGGGGGGGCAAGTGGACCCACCATAGGCCACAACTAAACAAATCTGGTGCAGGAGAGGAGGGTCTGGAGATGAGCTGCCCCAGCGGAAGTGATCCCTGAGAGGAGTGAGGGCCATCCTCGGGCAGCCCCCCAGAACCCCATACTCTCACGGGAGGGATCTGCACTACCACTGCCCAGAGGCAATTCCTCCACACGAGCAGATATCCCAACCCTGAGAGCCCAGCACCCCAGACAGGGCCTCGGAGCACGTGAGGGACGAGGCAGGTGGGCACGGGGCCCTGGGTGTGGGCCAGCCCTTTCCAGAGAGAACAGACTCCTCTCCTCGGAAAAAGGTGAGCAGAGGCTGCACTTTCCATCCCAGTCAATGTGACCAGGACCCTCCCAGACACCCGCTCCTAGTGGAACCTCAGCAAGGTGTGTTCCTGAGGGTCTTTGTGCAGAGACAGCCCCCACGGTGCCAAGTGGACTCCTCTTGAATTACTGGGTATTTCACTGAGGGACACAAATGGACAGCTCCAGGACCGAGGGAGGCAGGGCGTGAACACAGGACCCCGGGGGACTGGTGTTGGGGTCAGTATGTGTGTCTGGGGAGGGGTTTCTGAGCAGGAGAGGAGGCGAGCGCTCAGTTCCTGGACTTCCTAACATTCCGTGATCTCATCCAGACCTACTCTCTCAGCTTCCTAGGGCTGCTGTAACTACAGTTCTGCAGTCCAGCAGGCTAGGGGGCTTATGCAACAGAATCTTATTGTCTCACAGTTCTGGAGGCTGGAAATCCAAGGTCAAGGTGTCAGCAGGGTTGTTCCCTCTGAGGCTTCTCTCCTTGACTGGTAGATGGCCGTCTTCTCCCTGCATCTTCACATCACCTTCCCTCCGTGTGTGTCCATGTCCAAAATTCCTCCTCTTATAAGGCACCAGCCACATAGGATTAGAATGACCTTAAGGACCTCTTTTAATTTAATTATCTCTTTACAGACCTTACTTCCAAGTGTGGTCCCATTGTGTGGGCAGGGCTTCAACATGTGAATTTGGGAGGATGCACTCCAGCCCATGACACCTGCCAAAGCAGCAAGCTTCTTAACCCAGATGGCAGCTGGGCACCCCACCCACAGGGCAGTCCTACATTGCCCACAAGGTATTTCACATGTGCTTTCTCCTTCAATCCCTATAATCCCCCTGGAGTCAACAGAGAAGGCAACTTTGTCTCATTTCACAGATGAGCAAACAGAGGTCCTGAGAGGTGAAGTCGGTGGCCCTGAGCCCCCTGCCAGGAAGTGAACTTTCTGGGCTGAGTCTGGGCCCCTCAACTTCTCGGCACTGTTCCTTCAAACTCACTGCTCCAGGGACCAGCACATTTCCCTCCAAGGAAGGAAGAAAGTATTTTCTCTGAGAAGAGCTTCACACCTGAGTCAAGTTCGCAGGCACCCAGTCTGCTCGTCCTATTTAATGTCCCAGAGCTTCACCTCGTAACATTTATTTGCTAAATAAAGTCACTTATCCCTGCAGTTGGCTCTCATGTGGCCGCCGTGGGCCAGGCACTCTGCGAGGCCCCTCGTGCATTATATCAAAGTATAAATCATACTTCACAGATGAGAAAATGAAGACTTAAGGAGGTAACACTGAACAGCTAGTCAGCGCTGGAGGGGGGCACTGAGTCCAGATCAGGTCGATTCACAAGCCCATGTCTTTCTAGGGTAGTGACCTCAGCAAAGTCAGTTATTCAGCCAGTGTTCATTAGGGGCCTGCTCTATGCCAGGCACCGTTCAAGGTGCTGTTCTAGCTGCTTGGTGTTCATCCGTTTACAGAGGAGACACTGACCACTGGCCTTATGGAGTTAGAGTTTTCCAGAGGGAGACAAACAATAAGCATAATAAATAAGTAAATGTGTTATATGTTGGAAAGTGGTAAATGCTGTGGAAGAAAGAAAGGCAGCAGGGTGGGGGTGATCAGGAATGCTGGGCTGGGTAAGGCCAGGTTGCAGTATTGAACGGGGTGTGCAGGCAAAGCGTCTGAAGCACAGACTGGAGGGAAAGTAGTTAGACCGTGAGGATGCCTGGAAACGAAGTCTCCAGGCAGAGAGAACAAGTGCAAAGGCCCTGAGCCAGGAGGGTGCCTGGTGCGTTGTGGGGACAGCAAGGCGCCTCTGTGTCCAGGTGGGCGGGGAGGAGGGTGCAGGGGGGGAAATCAGAGCAGAACAGGGCCAGCTGGGTTGGGCTCACAGCCAGTGCCAGGACCTGGGCTTGGCTCTCAGAAGTGGGACCTCTGCAGAGCTAGTGGGATCCCTGCTGCTGTGTTGAGGACAGACGGCGAGGGAACAGAGAGGAAGCAGAGACACCAGTTAAGAGGCTTCTGAGATAATCCACACAGTGGCTTGGACAAGGTGGTACTGATGCCGAAAGTGCCAGATTCTGCTGCTGTTGCTGCTGTTTCTCCCTCTCCCCATCTCCTCCTCTTCCGCCTTCTTTTTGGAAAGTCTGTGGAACGCAGCTGACTGCATTGCAGTCCTGGTGTCTCCAGTGAGCAGCTCTGAGGCCAGAGAAAGCTGCTTCAACACTCAGAAAATCAGTTTTCTCCTTTAGAAAATGGGGTAAAACGGGGTTAACGATGCCAGCCTCCCAGGGCAGTGGGAGAATCACCTGTGGATGGATGGATGTGGGGCGCTTAGCAGGTAACAGATGCTCAGTCCCAGCTGGCTCTGTCCAGGCCCCTCTAACTCCAGGGCCTGAAACCTGCCTCAGATTGTGGGGCTCTGAGCCCTCGTCCCCCTGCCCCAAATGGGAACCCTCCATACGTGTGGCTCACAGATGGATGCAGCCCTTTGCGAGGCCCCAAAGGCAGAGCCCGTTGTCATGGGGGAACCAGCTTAGAGAGGCCCAGGGACCCAGGGATGAGCTTCATGTCTTCTGACCCTCAGGGGAGGGAGCTGTGGGCGAGCACTGGATTAGGAGTCCAGTAACCTGCATTTCTTTTCTTTTCTTAAAACTTGAGATATAATTGACACATAACATTACATTAGTTTCAGGTATACAACCTAATATTTGTATTATGTTGCAAATGGTCACCACAGTAAGTCTAGTTAATAGCAACCTGCATTTCTGCATCAACTCTGCCAGGTTCTAGCTCAGTGTACTTGAGAGACAACTTCCTTCTGGGCCTCAGTTTCCCCATCTGTCAAATGGGTTGACAAAGATCTCCGTGCTTCTCTCCAGCTTTCTGGAGGTTTTCTGGGCCTGAGGGAGCCCAGACAGTTGTGGAGTTGTGGAGTTACTCACTTCCTTATTTTCCTACATGACTTGGCCCTATTTCCTGGCATCCACCTATCCCCAGCCAATTACTTGGTCAGATCCATTTCTGCAGGAAGGGCTGGTGAGCCAAGCTGGGATCAGGAAAATGCTGGGACAAACCTGGGCTACACAGCCTAACGCCCTCCCCTCAAGATAGGCGCCGCCTCTAAGGAGCTGTGTGGATGGGGGGTCATGGAGATCCAGCTGGAAGGTCTCTTAGGTTCCCATCTTACAGCTGGGGAAGCTGAGGCTAACAGAGGGTAAGGGAATTGTCCAGGGTCTCACAGAGGTCACTGGAAACATCTGGTTTTTTGTTTGTTTTTTTAAATAAACAACAAACAGCTTTATTAAGGTATAAGTGGCATCCATTAAACTTCACATGAAGTGCACAGTTGGATGAGTTCTGACACACATACACCCCCATCAACCCAGCTCCACAATCAAGATCCTTAACATTCCCATCGCCTCCAGAAGTTTCCTCATGACCCTTTGTCCCGTCTCCCTCACCGACACTCCAGGCAACCTCAGGTCTGCTTTCTGTCCCTTTGAGTTTTTGCATCTATTTTAAGGGAGTGCTGACAGGGCTGGTGGGCAGGCTGGGTGTGGCCTGGGAGAGAAAGACAGCGGTGCCACCAGGACTGTGGCCTGAGGACTGGAAGGCTGGAGCCACCGTCCTTTGAGGTGAGGAGGGGGAGCTACCCAAGCTCAGCTTTGGGCACGAGGCGGGCTGTCCAGTCATCCCCGTGTGGAGAAGGGTCAGGGGTGGTCAGCCACAGGAGCCCTGAGTTCTAGAGTCTGGGCTGGAGACTGGCAGAGGACTGGAAGCCAGGGACTGCCAGACCTCCAAGGAGCTAGTGTAGGCGATGGCTGGGCCCTGGCCTCCCACTAAGTGGTTGGTCAGGGCCGGCTCTGTAGAAAAGGTCTGCTTCCCTCCAGGGGTCAGGCCTCCCCGAGCCCTGGAAAGGGGGCCCTCCAAGGGCAGAGTGTCGTTCAGTTTGCCCGGTGCCCGCACAGGGCCTGGTCCCTGGGAAGAGCTTGGAACACGTTTGTGGAACAACTGGGCTAGGAGGGCAAGGAAAACTCTCTTCACCTCTGCAACGTTTGCAGGAACCATTTCTTCACAGAGCGTGAGTCACAAGAGCGGGATCTGTGACCCTTTACTGGAGGGCGTGTACCCAGACGACAACAACCGCTTCCCGTGGGCCTCACCTCTGGCCGGAATTTTTGCAGAAAAGGAAAAAGCAAGATGACATTTGACTCACCTTTTGCTAACATTCCCTCAGCTGACCTCCCAATAACCCCATCAGTTAGGTCCCTACTTCACAGATGAGGAAAGTGGGGCTCCAGAAAGAAGATGGGACCAGATCTGAACCCGCTGTCTCTGAATCCACTGCCACCTTGGTGACCCTTGGTGGCATGAAAATTTGAGCAGATCTGCCTTTGGCCATCCCCAGCTGAGCACTGCCCCATTTCCAGGGCTCTGCTCTCTCTGCAAACCTATTGCAAGACATTTTGTCCTGTTTGGACTAGCCACCCGATCTCCCTGCCCAGCCTCACACATTGACACTCCATCCTAGCCTTTCATTGTGAGCCCACACTCCCCAACCCCGCCCTGTCCTCAAGGACCTTCTCTGGGCCATGCATAACTTCTCACACCCCAGGTGTGTGCAGGGCCTCATGGCAGTACCTTCTGGAAACCCCAATCCTGCTAGAACATTCAACTTACCCGATAAACACAGTTGGGCAGCTCCCACAGTGTCTGGTCTGGCACACAAGAGGCAATTAATAGCAACCTGCATTTCTGTCCTAGGACAGAAATTTCTGTCCTAGGACAGAAATTTCTGTCCTAGGACAGATGTCCTAGCCATCCTGTGCCTGGAGAGGGGAAGTCAGTGGGTCAACCTCAGGTCATTAACTTTGACCATGAAGCATGCTCTGAAGGAAAAGGTTAGGGCATGGGACAGAGGGACCAGCCATCCCAGGGTCCACAAAGGTGTTCCGGGGAAGGGAGGGGAGAGCTGGGGCTGAAGGATGAGTAGAAGTCGCCAGGGGAAGATGGAGGAGGGAGGGGGCCGGGCTGTGAGGGACAGAGAAGGCCTCTGTGCCTCAAGGGGGGACACCAGGCAGGGTGACTGGGGATGTCCCGATGGGAGGCGGGACCAGAAGCAGTGTGTCTTATCCACCAGAAGACACACACACCCTTCCCTCAGGTGGCTCGGTGGCTGGGGCCCAGGCACTGGGAGTGGGCAGGGGCCTGGGGCCTCATGGCACCCTTGGAGAGGGAGGCTCCCAGGTCAGTTCCTGCTCAGCAGAGGCCAAGCAGCTCCAAGAGCTTTGCCCAGCAGAGAGAGGGGTGCCAGTCTCCACACCCTGTCCATTGCCGACTCCATGCAGCCCAGGAGGGCTGGGCCTTCCATCTGCTGAGTTTTCTGACTGAGGCGGAAAGGCCAAACCCTGGAATGTGCTGACCTCTGCCTCCTGCAACGCCCAGGAGCTAAGGCCCATTCTTCCCAGTGCCAGAGCCCTGCTGAAGCCAAGGGTGGGCACAGCCCAGCATGGGGCAGGGCCAGGCAGGAGGGGTATTTCCACTAGGATGGTTCCCAGAAGGGCCTTGGCTCCCCAGGGCCTGCTTCACCGTCCCCAGCATCCTCCTCTAGTGAGGAGAGGAAGGCCCCTGAGGCCAGGGTCAGCACAGCACGCCGCAGACGCCACAGACCAGTACTGGCTCAGTGCTTCCTGGGCAGGGCCCTGCCGGAGCCCTTGAAGCTGGCAGCCCTAGAGCGCCTTTCAGGAAACTTCACAGTTGGTTTTGGAAACCACTCCCTTCGCATAGGAACGGAGGTATGGCCTGTGCTGGGCGGGAAGTCACCGGAGGCTGGAAGGGGCAAGGGGCTGCAAGGCAGGGCCTGGGTGTGGGGAGAACACCAACCTCCGAGGAAGCCCACCCTCGCCCTCCGCAAGCCTCAGTGGCCTTATCTGTGAAATGGAACCCACAGTTGCTCTGCCAATGCCAGAGAAAGGGTTTGAGGTCACAGGAAGCTGTACGGTGCTTTCCAAGTGTGAGGTGAGGCTCTTATCAGGCTTGGGTCACCCTAGCGGAGGACGCTGGAGCAGAGAAGCTGCTAAGCTGGGGTTTTCTTTTGCCTGAGGGCACAGCGGGACCCACAGAATGAGGGGACAGGCAAGGTCTGAAAACTCTCAGAGTCCTTGATTCTGAAATACAGAGCCCTGGGAGCCCAGATGAACTGAGCTCCGAACTCTCCTGGCAGGTCCCTGGTCAGGTTTGCCGTGTTTTGCTGTGTGGCGAGTCCTGGCCTGTGGTCAGTGGTCCCCCATATCCAAGGCAGATTTTCCAGGAGTGAGCCCCGAAAGTGGCTCCCGATTTTGCAGGAGGGAGAACAAACCGATTCCAGGGAAGGACTATTTTTTCCTGAACGTTAAAGACAGCTGTTGTTTCTGCTGCCTGCAGGGGTGCCCCGCACCCTGTCATCCCCAGAGTGGCCGGGTCCTAGACCCTTGGGACCTGGGAAAGACACTCTCCTCCATCCTTCCCTCCCAACCCCCCCCCTCTCACTTCCAATCAGCAGCTCTTCTGCTGGGATTCTCCGCCTTGGACTCGCTCCCGGGAATTTCTGGAAGCATCAAATGGTACAAACAGATTGTTTTCATTATGATTATTCTGTGTTTAACCTCCTGGCCCTGTGTCACCAAGAACTGAGGGCTCTTTCTTAGAATTGCATGGAGTGAGAGGCCTTTCTTTCCTCTGCTCACCCCCTGAATCAGTCTTATTTCTCTTCCCTCAATTCTGGATTTCTCCTGACTGGATCCAGTCCTCTGCACGCCCGCCCCCAATCCTGCAGTCTTTGTCTGATGAAGCCTTGGGGTCTCAGGGCAGCAGACAGGCCCCAGTGACCCTGCCCTCCCGCCCGACCTGCACCATCATCATGTCCTGGCCTCTCTCTGTGGCTGCTTCCCAACGTGAAACCAGCGTCTTTGAACCTTCCTCCAAAAGGCTTGGGGGATCCGCCAACATTTGGTCTGAATGTTTTTAATATGAAAATTTTCCTATTCCTCAAAATTGTAATGAAAACAACACACCCACACAAATGTGTTACATACAAATTTTAGTACATTGAAAACTACCAACACATTAACTTGGGCTGCTGCAGGAATGTGTTTTTTGTGTAGATCTCAGAACAAAACTCTTATTTAATTAAAGGTGGTCCTAGGAGCAGCAAGATTTAATTAAAGGTGGTCCTAGGAGCCGCAAGAGAGCTGATAAAAGCAAATGAGCAAAACAAAGAAAACAATGACACTTTTAACAATTGCAAATACTTCTCACTGTGAAACAGGATTTTTTGATCTTGCGCAATCAAAGTAGATGGCAGTGGTTCTCACCTGGGGCGATATTACTCCCCAAAGGACACCTGCCAAGATCTGGAGACTTGTTTGGTTTTCACATCCAACGGGTAGAGGCTAGGGATGCTGGCAAACATCCTACAGGGCACAGGACAGCCCCACAGCAAAGAACAGGCGGAAGAATTCTGATATAGGGGGAGGTGTTGGATGCCCAGGTTGGCATGAGACTCTGATTGATTTCTGTAACCCTGGATTTCAGGTGGCTCTTTTCATCAAAATGGCCTTACTGTTCTCATCAGTTGGCTTAATAAGTAAACACTACAGATAGGAAGGCATCAGATAAAGTTTTGCTTAATAAAACACTGTTTCCATGGGGTTCCAGGTAAGATTCTTTAAATACAAAAATCTGTAGCTACGAAAGCCCGTGTCCAGCTGGGCTGGTTTCTGCTCATCGCGCACCCGACAGCCTGACTCTCCCGCCTCTGGACGTCACAGGCTCACCTCCCTTCCCCAAGTCCTGTGGTCGGGAGTGTCTGTCTGGACACCGCCCGGAGTGGCCCCCAGCCTTCCCATTCACCTTTGAGGGCTCCTCCCAGCTTCCCATGCCCACCGCCCCCCCCAGGAGCCTCACTGGGGGATGGGGGTGCTTGGGCTGGTGCTCAGAGACACGTTCATCATCCACAGCCTCCAAGGCTAAGGGACGTTTCCCAAGTGCCGCCCCTTCCAGCACAGGGCAGGTTCCCCGGGAGTCATCGACAGTGTCCACCTGCACCGCTGGGAGCCTCACCCGGGCGGCCAGGTGCCAGGCTGACGGTGCAGCAGCCCCTCCCTCAACGATCCATGCTCTTTGCTCACTGGCGCCTCCCCAGGCACCTGCAACGTGCCAGGCCCTGTGAGGGCTCAAAGTTCACCCCACCAAAGGTCGCGATCCTCCATTGTAGGGAAGGGCTTTGTAAGTCCAAGCCCCCAAAGGTAGGTGTCTCAGCCCAGTACTGTTAGCGTCCCAGCAGAAGTCACTTCTATACTCTTGCCCACGCAGGGAACACTAGAGAACATGACTGGGTCGAGGCAGTGGTAGGGTGGTGGGCTTAGCTCATGGTCAGGGACTTCGCCTTAGTCATCCTTGAACCCCCCAGAGCAGGCCTGTGAGTGTTTGCAAGGCCCTGTGCTATGGTGACAGGATGGCTGAAGCCCCACCCACTGTGCGCTGGACCCCCTGCCCTGACCACGGGCCTCTGTCACCATGCGGGCTCTCAAGTTGGGCCGCGAGGGCTCCCACCCTGGCCCCACCACTCCCAGCTTGTGTGACCCCGAGCACACTGCCTCATCTTGCCGAGCTTAGGTTTCCCCGACTGTAAGACAGCACAACAGTGTCATCTACTTCATTTGGCAGTTGTGAGGATCAGACGGTATAATCCACGCGAAGTGCTTAGAACGGTGCCAGGCATACATCGGCGTTAGCCACCACCACCATTATTCCTGCAGAGTCCTGCAGCCTGCAGGCCAGAACTGGCCACTGGGGGAACCCCTGTTTGCCTCCCAACTGCTGGGTCCCTGTCTTGCTTCACAGCCCGGCCCTGACATGGTTTCTTCATGGAGGAGCAGGAAGCACCCCTACCATGTGGGGAGCAGCCTCTTGGGAGGCACTGCTGCATGGCCAGAACAAAGCCTCAAGCGGCAGTGTCCAGAGACGCAGACACTTGAGGATCTTTCCGTCCCCAAACTTACAGACGCAGAGACCCACAAAGCACCCCCCCACTTCCTCACCGAAAGCCAGAGTCTGCTGGGAGGATGGGGGTGCTCCAGGCTCAGTCATGACCTCTGTCTTTGTGGAAGAGCCTCCTTGGAGAAGCTATTCAACTTTCAGAGACCTTGTGGGAGGGGAGTGGGTGTTCCACCAGGACACCAAGGGAAAAGGGCGTTGTTTACATTTCCTCGGACTCTATTGTTTCAAAGGACACAGCATGGCCATTTCCCATAACAATGGCGGGATGGAGTCAGAATTCCTCGCGTCTTGCTGTTGAGGCCAGGCTGGCTGGGTGGTTTGTTTATAACAAAAGTCATTGGGCTTCCCTGGTGGCGCAGTGGTTGAGAGTCCGCCTGCCGATGCATGGGACACGGGTTCGTGCCCCGGTCCGGGAAGATCCCACATGCCGCGGAGCGGCTGGACCCGTGAGCCATGGCCGCTGAGCCTGTGCGTCCGGAGCCTGTGCTCCGCAACGTGAGAGGCCCGCGTACCGCAAAAAAAAAAAGTCATTATTTTACCAAAACTATTTACTAAAAACTATCTTCCTGCATCAAATTTGAGAATTTTGGTCTAAATGTGACAAGTGGGTTTACTTGCTACAGATGGTTTTCCCGCAAAGACTGGCCAGGCTTGGTTAGGCTGTTGAAGTGAAAACAGTGGTCCTGCAGGTACCCTACGTACAGGGAGGCTTGCAGAGCAGCTGCCCTGCACCGTGGGCCCGAAGGGGAGCAAGGCTTTGTCTTTCTCATGCCTGTGTGTCTAACCACCACAAGTTACGGGCCTTGAGAAGAAACGGAAGCCCATTCAGTGATGAGTCAGATGGCGAGGTTGAGGGGGTATCCTAGGTCTGTCCTGGACACCTCAGTACCTTCCCCATCTCCACCTTCCAGGGGCTCAAGGCAAAAACTGGTGCCTCTATCCCCACCACAACTCCTGCTGGCCCTTCCTTCAGCATCTGTCCAGAGCTGGACCACCTCCCATCACCTCCACAGCGACCACCCCGGCCCAAGCACTATCTTCTCCTACCTGGGTCGTTGCTGTGGCCTCCTCCCTGGTCTCCCTGCTTCTGCCTTTGCCCCTCTACAGCCTACCAGCTGGAGAAGCATCATTTTTAAATGTAAGTCCGAAGTTGTCACTCTTCTAGAATGTTCCAGAGTCCAGAGGACCCTTCCCAGCTCACATGGAGCCAAATCCAAAGTCCTTTCTGTGGTCCTTTCTGTGGTACAATCTGCTCCCACCCCACCCCCAGCACACTCACCTTGGTCCCCTCGCTCAACCCTCCCAAGCACACTGGGCCCTCGTTCTCCCCTGAACAGCCCCTGCACAGCCCAGCTGTTCCCTCTGTTCCCACAGAGCCTCCCTCACCTCCTTCGAGTCCCTGCTCAGGTATCCCCTCATCCCTGACCATCTGGACAACTGCCAGTGTCCACCCTACTGCACACCCTGGTCTCCTCTACTATTTGCTTCATAGCACTGCTGACACCTTAGCTGCTGTCTGCTTATCACTTACTTGTTCATCATTGGTCTCCCTCCCTAGAGCATCAGCTCCTCAGGAGCAGGAAGTGGTGGTATTCACGGCTCCATCCCCACTGCCCAGCCGCCCATGGCAGGAGCTCGAATAACTCTTGTTGAATAAATGGTGATTAAATGAGTGAATGCCGAGGGCAGCCCCAGACAGCCGTGATTCCTCTACTCTGCCCATAGCTGACGTAGCCGGGGACTGCTAATCCCCAGGTGGGCCAGCAACCAGGCAAGTCAGGAGGAGAAAGCTCAGTCCTTCTGCATGGTGGGGACTTGTGGGCCAAGCCCTCACCCATCTCCAGCTCCCTCTTTCTCAGGAGTTTAGAGAAGATTAGCCAGGAGATAGCAAGAAAGGGAAGTTACCTGCCAAGGGTTCCCAGTCGCAGAAACAGTGGCTCCCCATGGAAAGACCGCGGGTGCACAGATGAGGCCCCAGGTTGTCACAGACCTCTGGCTCCAGGTGCCACTGGGAGCCCGCAGGCCTGGGTGAAGAGCTGTTCCTTCCACACATAAAATATTACATCACTGGTGTTGTGGGTGTTAGGTTGGGGAGCAGGGTCAGGGAGGGCTACTCTGTGTAAGCGTTAGGGTTCAGCACAGTTCTGTGAGAGACAGAGGAATGCCTTTGGTGGCCTTTGGCTGGTCCGGCCGGCCAGGGAAATCATTCCAGAGAAGGAGGGCCAGAGAGCACACTCTCAACTACCACAGGCGATCATGAACTTGGGAGAATATTCCAGGTAGAAGAAGCAAAATACAATAAGAAATAACAAAACTGTTTCCTGAGCAGGGGCAGAGAAGCTGGAAAACAATCCTCTAGATTGGCTAATGTGTGGGATTCATGGCTGATGTGTGGGATTCATGCTGGGGGTGGGGGTGAGGGGTCAGGAAGAGGTGATCAAATGTTTCTCCAGCACCTGCTGTGTGCCAGGCCCTGTGCTCAGTGCAAGAAGACGAACCAGGCCCGATTCTCCCCACCCTATCACACCCTGCACAAGGCAGTGGGTGTCAGAGATATGTGTGCAGCCAGCATCACATACACACACACACATGCTTATGCACGTACACAAGGCACTTCCACACACACATACATGGAGAAGACATACTTGGATGACAGCTTACTCAGCGGCCCTTATCAAGTCTCTAAAAGGATTTCTCCCAACAGAAAACAGGCAGGGCAACTCACAGGCTGCACCCAGCTCCCCTCCTGCAGCCTCCTGGAGGCCAGCCTCCCACCCCGAAACAAATCCCTTCAAGTGGCCCTTATTCCTTCCAACAAAAGCACCCAACTCCTTCCTCCCATCAGAAACGTTGAGAATCTAAGGTGTCATCAGTGGGAAAAATCAGGGTGCGGAACAGCGTGTGAGTAGGTGGATTCCACTTGTGATGTTAAAAGTCGCCGTAATCATGGATGTGTGGGTTAGCTCTGCGGGAGAAACAAAGATCCTGGCAGCATGGGGGTGGGGGGCTGGAGTGGGAAGGAGAGAGATTTCGTTTTCACTGGGTTTTATAACACATTTTGAATTTTGTATCAGGTTTATGCATTACTTAATCAAAATAAGAAACTAATTCATAACATTTAAAAATATGCCCTGGATCTGAGGAGTCAGACTATCTCACAAGCAAGTCTCCAAGCATGGTGGCCCACAGGCCTTCCTCACCACTGGGTGCCGGCCAAGTGCTGTGGGCCCTGGCACACCATGGACTCTGGCCAACTCGTACACAGAGCGCCCAGGCTGGAAGGCACGTGGAAGCCCTCAGGCAGGGGGCCTGGAGAGCCAGGTGGCGTCTGAGCTGCTCCCACCGTGGCAGCCCGAGGAGGCTCAAGTCCAGACGTTTGCTCAGCCCTCGAATGGCTCTGTTGGAGAATCGTGGTCCCAGGAGAGGAATTCCCATTGGCCAGTCCTCGGTCTGGTGCCCCCGCTCAGCTGCATCAGAGCAATAATGGGAAGGGCCTGGGGCTGGGAGTGGACATCCTGCCCATGCCTGGGATAAACCTGCCAGGGCTGGCCACAGTGGGGAAGCTTCACTCACTCCACTGGGTGCTGCAGGGTGCCAGGCCACCTCAACTGGCAGAACATCCCCCACGGGGGTGATGGAGCACAGCACACTTGAAACTCCAGGGTGGAACGTGGTGGTGGACAGTCAGATCAAAGGAAGCACAGATTCAGTGACCAGCCACAGGAGACGGTTGCATCCCCACTGACAGAGTGCCCTGTGAGAGAAACAAATTGGGTCTTGAAGAACTGCTAAGCTATTCTGAACATGAAGTTACAATTTCAGAGGCAATTAATGGGATTCGGTTGTGTGACTCACATTATAAGCCCATCAGGGCTAAACCTCCAGTGGCTGGCGTGCCACACCCTGGGCCTGTTTCTTGGCAGGAACTGGAGAGCTGATCACCCGCGATGCTCCCGGGGAGCATGTCAGAAGTGGGTTGAGAGAGTCAGCCGCCCGAGAATGTCAGAGGTGGGTCGGTGGATCCCAGCGCAGTCCCGAACCTTCTGGCTGAGTGGCTTACTCCTTGGCAATCTTGCGGTGCCCTGCAGTCTATGGAAGGACATTTCTCTTTCATGAAAATATTGAAATAATTGGAGCTGAGTGATCCAAGTCTGGCCTGAAAACCCCTGCCATGAGTCCTGAAGCTGAGGCTGTCAAACACCAGTGTTCTCATTCGCTTGGTCAGTATTAAACAATGACTTCCTCCCATGAATAGGGATGATTAAATTCATTTTCCTGGGATTGCTTTTTATTACATGAATATCTGTATTTTGGAATAGTTAATAGGCTAACTATACACCTAACTATTGTTGTCAATAAGATATCAACCATTCTGTGATGGCCAAGGGGCTTTTCAGTTATGGTCGACACCAAAAAGCCAAAGGCCTTATGAAAAATTATTCCTGGTCACAGACTTGGAGAAAGGAACCAAGCACCCCCAACTTCCCTTGGCATCAGCAGTTCAAGACGAAGTCTCCATTTTAACTTCAAAACATTTCTTCTGGTCCCTTCTGTGAGAAGAGCTTGTTTTGTTCTGCCATGTATTCTGCCTGTCTTCAACCTCTGGCAGAGGTCCCTGGGGTCCTCAACCCAGGCCTGTTTCCCCAAGAGGGTGACCAACTGCCCCAGTTTATGTGGGACTGAGGAGGTTCCCAGGGCATGGGACTTTCAGAACAAAAACTAGAAAAGTCCGGGGCAAACCAGGACAAGTTGCTTAACCTAGTCCCCTATCACTCAGTCCCATCATAGCTGCTTTCTCCACTCTGATCCACAAGGACAGGGAGGGACAGTGTGGTCTTGGCAAGAATAAGTCAACTCCCAATAATTTCTCCCTCATGGTGGTCCACCTGCTCCAGACTCTGTCCCAAGAGCTTTTCATGTATTACCTCATCTCACACTTTCCATAAATACTTTCCCCAGGAATCCTAGAGAGGTTAAATGGCTCATCCAAAGTCACCTGACAATAGGTGGAGAGGCAGGAACGGGGACACAGGTCTACCTGACATCAAAGCCTCACTCTTCACCTGGGAACAACATGCATATAAACCAAACACTCATTCTACAGTTCCTTACACCACTTGTCTTTTAAAACTTTCCTCGGGAAACCCTAAAAGATTTCTGAAACACTTTGTACTGTCTCAAAATTTAACTCTACAGTATTTTAGTATAAGTCTAAATTGCTCTAAATATATATAATTTTTGATATATTGTAAATATTAAATAAAGTGTCACACACTCTTTAAAATATATGCCGTGATGGGAATGGAAAATAGCACAAACTCTAAAAAGGGGAATTTGGTAATACCTAGCAAAATCACATGAGTGTTTACCCCTTTACTCATCAACCCTACTTCTAGGAATCTATCCCAAAGATACACTAGCAAAAAATACAAAATGACATATTGTAAGACTGAATCACTGTTTATAACAGCAAAAGTCTGGAAATCCACAATTCCTGCAGTCAGGGACTGATTTAATAAACCACAGCATGTCAATACAATGGAGTTCCATGCAGCTATGAAAAGGAATGAGGAGAATTTCTGTATACATTTTTGGTATAATAGGACATGTATTGTTCTATGAAAAAAAGGCAAGGTGTAGAATCATGTGTACAGTATACTACATTTTTATATAAGGGCTGGGGAAATATATGTATATACATATTCATATTTGTCTATATTTTAAGACAAAACAACAACAGTTGAAGAGGAGATAAAAATGGTATCCTGCATGGAGAGGGAGTGTAAAGGATTTAGGGGAAGAGACTGGAAGCTGAATTTCTCTGAATTTACCTAACTTTATAGCTTTGACTTTGGAATCATGTACATGTTTTACAGAATAATTAAAGAAAATTAAATCAAATGAACCTAAGTGGCTATCAAGTTGGTGGCTTAACCATACAGAGAATTATTAAAGTGACATTAAAATACAGTAATTTGGCTGAATATTAAATCTTAATCTTAAATAGGAATCTTAAATTGCTTAGTTGCTTAGTTCAGTAATCATACTGTGGTGATAATATTAGTAATATTATTTTGAAACTATTGTATATTAGGATAAAATAAATAATTTTGTTAGTGTTAATAAGAATCAAAATTTTCAGCATAAGAGAAAGGAGATACAAATACAAAATTTTAAATGTTAAGTCAAATTCTATAATCTTAAAGTTTAATCTGAAATATTAATATTGACTCATAATTTATTTTTATGACTCATAATTTATTTTTATGTTAGACAACAAATACCTATTTTCTAGCTCTGCCTTCTGAAAAGACCTGGAATTAATGACTCATCCAGTAGAAATGAGCACTCCTAACACCCAGATTATGGTCTCTAAATACCATCTCCCAATAAAAGGCTTCTGGGAGAAATGTCCAGAGGCTGAAGCAGGAAATTTACAAGGTGAGCCTGTAATACCTTGTTAAACTAGAAAGAAAGGATGCTACCCAAGACTATTAGGGTCATGTCAGAAGATCACAGGAGTGAAGTCTTAGATAGACATGAAAAAATTTGAGCAGATAGCCATGGAACAATTTGAGCATCAAAATGAATAATGACTGCAATGAAATTTTACATCAAATATGCTTAAAATAACTGAGTCCATACATAATAACACAAACACAAAAATACTGACTCAGATCATGGGCCCGGAGCACCCTTGCATGTCTTTTATGGGTAGGCAAGGGATGCAAGCCCCTGGCCACTCGTTGCCCAGACCATTTATCAGGGTTATGTTAGCAGAGAACAACCTTGGGGGATGAGCAATATCTCCCTCCAGGACAAATGTGACTCCTCATCCTCTAAGCTAAGTGTGTCTCATTGCAATGCAACCGCACTGCATGTATGGCATCCACCTGGGCTGCTCTGTCTCACCCCATGGGACCTGGAAGACAAGGGGACTGACACTTACATGAAACCATGTTGCTTGCTGTGACGTGAATAAAAGACCTTTGTTTCTGACCCAGGAGTTGCGTGTTTTCAGCTGACATCCATGAGACTGTGGCAGCTAACTTGATGGCTCTTTGTAAGTAAAGATCCCAGACAGACACTCATCCAAATCACTGGTCACCTTTAGAAGTTATAAGGACACCAGCTGAAAATTAGTAAAAAGCAATCATTTATTGCAAAACCGGCACAAACTATACTTCAGGGTAACTAAATAGTTGACGTAGGAAAGTTCTTTATAGAAGGATCTTAGCTAATAAATTCAAAAGGGGTGGATAGAATTTGAAAATCACCATTTTGCACACCCGAATGTAATAATGAATCTAAGCAATGTTCATTAATGACAGTCCTTTAAAACCACTAGCTAGAATGTTGATGAAAAACTCTGCAGGGCAACCCTCACACAAACAAAGACAACAGGCGTTTATGTGACTTTTGCTGCAATAAAATGAGAACAAAATCACACCATCTATGAAGTGTTCTTATAGAAAATCACCTATGAATCTGATTAAACCTCCAGACCTAACTACCATTCACAGGAAAGAGAGGGAACAGAAACCTATGAATGACACCAAGAGGGTGCAATCAACAAAGTCCAGAATATGGGAAACTCTATATAGTACAGATGCCTTGGTTTCTTCAATAAATAAAAGACCAGGAAAAAACAAAAAGAGAGAGGCAGAACTGCTAGATATTACAGGAGACTTAAGAGATGTCAACTAAATGCAATCACTTTGCGAACTGTTTGAATCCTGATTTAAACAAACCATCTCTAAAAAGACATTAATGAGACAACTGAGGAATTTAAACATGATGGAATATTTAATGATATTAAGGAATAATTGTTAACTTATTGTGTCACATAGTATGTGGTTATGTTTTTGAAGGAGTCCTTACTTCTCAGAAACTGAAATACACACAGATGAAATGATATGTCTGGAATTTACTTTAAAATAATCCAGTGGCCCAGAGGCCGGGGAAGAAGTGGGAGTGGGGTTTGGAGATGAAACAAGACCCATCATATGTTAATTATTAAAGCAGGTCATGGGCACATGGGGATTTGTTTTAATATTTTCTTTACTTTTGTGATTGAAAATTTCCGTAGTAAAAAAGTATTTTTAAGCAAACTGGTACTATTTCTTCTTAAATAATGTAACTAAAATCCAAATACACAAAAGTTATGTGTTTGATGGAATTAGAACAGTACATCAAATCTGAGAAGAAGAAATTAATCTATTGAAGCAAAGCTGATTTTCTAAAAATTGTGGGCATTCCATCCTAAACAACATTTGGGAATATTTTGTCCCACTCCCACACCTAAGTAGACAGCCTGCTTTTACTTTTCTTTCTAGAAATTATTAGCATAAAGAGAAGGTAAAAATACTATCAATCATGTGAAAGACATTAGAGTTTTGGATACTAAAAGGGGACTGATATACTTGAAAAGATTGGAACCTACTGGACTGGGGGTAAGCGGGAGTGTGCTGGCTCAGATGCTGTCCTGGCTTCCTCTGCCCCAGCCTCCCACACCATCCCCGAATCCACTAGGTCTCCCCACTCTGCACCATAAGCCTGCTATTTGGCCCTCCTGGGTACAGTTTGCTCAGGTTGACCCTCCCCTCTTCTCTCTCTTTCTTTGCCCATCTCTCTCTAGCTCTTATGTCGGAGCCTGCCACCATATGTGACATATATGGGAAGGGGTAGGTGACTGGCCCTGCCATAAATCTGCCCACAGGGAGGGGGACCCAGTCCTCCCAGCCTTCAGGGAAGGGCCATGATCTTTGACCCCCTCCTCCCCATGGGCCCTCCCCTCCATCCTCACTTTTCCACCTCTGGGTCTCCAGATAGGCCTTCCTTCACTGCCTCTCCAGGGAGGCGGCCTCCTGTGTATCATTCCCAGGCCCAGCAGCAAACCCACATCAGCTCCTGCAATGTGCTGGCCTCCTGGAGAAGCTGGCCAGGCGGGGACCCCCTGAGCCATCGCAGTCATTAGCAGGCTGCTGCCCATGATGAGAGGAGGTGCACATGGAATGAGAGGGGACAGAGTGGAGGATCAGCACAGGACAGCACACGGTAGAAGGAAAAGGATGGCTTAGATGCCCCCCAAGAGGGCACATCTGCAATGCTCATAGAAGGAGAAGGTGAGTCCAAAGATGATCAGCAGATAGTCAGCAGGCACTCATTCGGGGTGGGGGTGGGGGGACCGTGGGCTAATGAGAAGGAGGGACAGCCAGGGGGAAGGAAGGCAGTCAGTTACTGAGTCATTCATTCCGAAAATGGATGCAGTGAGAGCCCCTGGCTGTGCTGCAGTGCCTGAGACAGAGTCCTCCAAGAGAAGGTTCCCTATTCAGAAGATATCACAGAGCTTGTACCTGAGGGACCACTATCAGAGCTCAGGGCTGGGGGCCCTCATCAGGGTTCAGAACCTGGGGGACCCTCATCAGAGCTCAGGACTCCTCAGGGCTGGCCCTAATTCTCCATGGCTTGCTGGAAGCCACCTGTCAGAGTTTCAGTGTTTCCACACCTTCTTGATAATAGGGCCATAGACCCTCTCCAGGCACTCAAATCTTGTTGAGAAAGTTTGGCTGGAAGTACAGTGAGATCAGGCCAGGCGAGAAGAAACGAAGGGACTCCCCAGGGCTCTGGCCTGAGGCCAGAAGCTGGCCAGTGTGCCCCTGCAGAGAGGAGGAACCATCAGACAGGAAGTCCCTCCAGATGAGGGGCTGGGAGTGAGAAGGTTGGCAGAGCTCTGTCTGGAGGGGCTCTGATGTCCCTGACACCCCTCAGTATCCCCACTCCCACCCCGGGGCGGTGGCACGGGCAGGGAGGCTGTGGTCCAAGGAGCATCAAGTCCCCAGAGCAGAATCCCTGTGAGTCCAGCTACCCTGATGTATCCACTAAGAGGCACTGAGAATCCCCGCCATAGCTCTGACCACCCACTTCTGGGTTCTCTAGGGCAGAGGGGGACATAGGCCTGGAGTCAGACTGGAGGACAGGTAGGTCACAAGCAGGAACATTTGATCTGACTGGCAAATGTGCACAGACTTGTCTTACAGTGGCCCTGCCAGCGCTCACCTGCCCCACTGCGTCCTGCACACACTCTGTCACGGCCACTCAGCTGTCTGTCATCTGTGAGGGCGTGTCGCTGTGTCTCCCTGACTCAGCGGCAGAGCCAAACTTACCACAGAGGAGTGAGGGACAGAGCTGAAAAGAGGAAGAGAAGAATGGATGATGTCTGTGACCCTGGGGGCCCTCCAGGAAGCGTCCTACTCCTTTGGACCTTGGCTCTGTGACTGCAGAAGGGAATGGCACTCAGCCAAGCCCAGAGGACTGCAAAGTCAGACTTCCAGGGAAAGAATTTCAAAGCACTCAAGTTACTCAGTCCTTGAGGGAGAGGCTAGTCAGGGACTGGGATCCGCTCTCCCGGGAAATGCACAGCCTCTGCCCAGATGTGTGAAGAGCCGGGCTCTCCAGATGGCCCAGCCAGCTTGAGTGTGCGTCCAGCGTCTGCTCAGGCCCCGCACCACCACTGGATTCCAGTTCAGAACCTCCTGTGGGGTCAGTGAGCCTGAGCTGGAGGGTGAAGAGCAGCAGGAATTTGCACCGTCCTAACCAGAGGTCCTCACCGGGGGCTGCAAATCAGGGTCACCTGGGGCGGGGGAGATTTCTAAAAAGAGTAATATTTCTATCCCACTCCAGACCACCCCAGAGTCTCTAGCGTGGGCCCAGATCAGGGGATTACAACGTGCAGCCAGGACAGTGAGCTCCTGGCCCATCTCCTGACATGTGAAGGTGGGGATGGGAGGGTGACCCTCCAGCCACAGAGCATCTCAGCGAACTGACTTAAACTCTGCCGTCACCTCTCCTGGACCATGCATCAGTGTCCTGCTAACTAGCCCTTATTCGCAAGAGAAAACACAGACTGCTTGGCCTGGCACCCGGCCGAGTGCCCACCATCCAGAAAACAACCTTGAGAGATACGGTGTGTGTCACAGGGGTGCTGCTGGGTCTGCAGCTCCTGACGGCGTCAGAGAAAGGGAGAGAGACTGCAGGGGTAAGAACATGGGCTTATGGTCAGCTGGGTTTCAAATCAGATCCTGCGACCTTGGAAAAGTAACCTCTCTGAGCCTCTTTTTCCTAAAATGAGGGCGGAAATTCTGACTGACTCAGATTTAAGGTGAAGCATTTAACGAAGAGACCCCAACTGGCACCCAGGAAGGGCTTGATACAAGGAACTGTCGTAGCATCAACGTGGGCCTTAACGTGTGACCTGCTGCAAAGGGGAACCATCTTTGGGGAGGGGTGTCAGTAGTCTGTCTGTCTCCCTGTGACTGGCCAACAAGAGTGCTGGTTCCTGCTGGGCAGGCGTTGAAGGAGGTAGAGTCCAGCCCCAGAGTTTAGTTCGTCATGAGAACGCCCTGCCCAAGGCCACCCTGGAGGCTGAGTAGGAAGTCTGCTGGAGTGAGCTGAAGTTTGGGGGCAGTTCCAGAACCCACTGAGTCACAGCCCTGGCTTCTGCAATACTCGGATGCCTGGAGGCTGGAAGAAAGACACCACAAATGTCACTTGCCCATTGCTCAGGAATGTCAGAGGGCATGAAGGTAAATCCAAAATTCTGTGGGATTACAGAACCCCCTCCTTCCCTTGTGCTGGGGTTGAGAGAAGCACAACTCTGGGCTAGGCTTCCAGCCAAGGATGCTGACTCACACAGGATGACCAGGTGACATTTGTGCAGGTGTGGTAAGAAGTGGGTGACCGTGCTCAGCTTACCAAAACTGCTGGAAAGAAAATCCTCTGAGTCCCATCCCTAAAGAAATCAATGAAGATTGGTTTAACTTTTATGCCTGAGAAATGGGACTGTGACCTTCCCAGGAAACCTTCCCTGATTGCCTGCTACACCCCAAGTCTACCCTCGTCCAAGTTCCTGTTACTCCAATGTTTGCTCCATTGGCTATTTGCATGTCTGCCTCCCCACTGGATGGCAAGCCCTGTGAGGCAGGCCTGTGTCTCGTTCATCACTGTACCCCTGGCACCCAGCACAAGGCTCCTTCCAGTACAGCTTATGAGGCCCCAAACATGGAGTAAGAACATTCAAACACCAGGCTGGACCCTGGTCTCCAGATGGCACAAGCAGACACCCTGCCCCCTCCAAAGCCAAGGAGGCTGCAGCTGAACCACTCTGCCCTCAGGACCACCTAGACTTGACACACAGCTCATCAAGAAATCAGCCAACTTGGCTGCTGGGCAGGCCAACCTCGCTGGGGTCTCCCCAGCCTCCCCAGCTTGCTAGTGTAGCCTTTTAGAATGGGCCTTGTGCCCAGTGCCCCTTCGAGACTGACCTGTGTGCAGTGGCGAGGCCCTGTTATCTCAGGGAGGGAACAGGAGCTTGGGCTGGGCAAGAACACACTTCCTGGAGGGCAGGGCAACCTCACAATGGGAGAGGGCAGCTACCCTCACCTGCCCCCCAACAACTCACACAGCTTCCTGTAGTCTACTCCCCGCAGAAGCGGGTGTCTGAGCTGTGAGGTGCGGGATTTCATAGAGCCTCCTCAGCCTGGACTAGCAGGCTATTGGGAGGTCTTTGACTTTTATTCTGAGTGAAATGAGAACCACTGCAAGGTTTTGAACTAGAAAGAGATAAGCTCTAACTTATCTGTTCACAGGATCCATCTGGCTGCTGTGATGAGAATAGACTGAAGGGGGACAGGGCTGGAAGTGTGAGACCTCCTAGGGAGCTATTTGATACTGACATTCAGTGTGCACTTCCCGTGAGCCAAGGCTTAATCCTCACAAAACAACAACAACAACAAAAACCCACTATGAAGTTGGTATAATTATAATCACACTCTTTATAAATCAAAATATTGAGTCAAAGATGTTAGGTAACTGCCCAAGTATACAGCCAGTAACTGGTAAAGTCAAGATTTGAACCCAGGCTTTCTGGCTTTAGAGTCCACACTTTTAACCAGCTTGCATTTCAAAGAAAGAATCAATATGATCTAATAATGACATGATGTGGGAACTCAAGAAAGAAACCAAGAATGATCCTAAGATGTTTGTCTTACCACTTCTAATCAACATAATATTAGAGGTACTTGCCTGGGTGATGATGTAAGAAAAAGAAGTAAATGAATAAAATTTAGAAAGGAAGAAGTAATACTGTCTTTATTTGCAGACAACATGCTCTTATATGTTGAAAAGCCTAAGGAATCTACCCCCAAAATTACTAGAAGCAATAAAAGAATTTAGAAAGAGTGCAGAATACAAGGTCAATATAAAAAAATCTATTTTATTTCTATTTACCAGCAATGAATAATTGGAAATGAAATTTTTAAATACCAATTACAATGGCATCAAAAACATGAAATACTTAGAGACCAATTTAACACAGTATGTACAAGTTCTGCTCACTAAAAATTACAAAATATTATCAAGAGAAACCAAAGAAAACCTAAAGAAACAAAGAGATATACCATGTTCATGGTTTGGGAGACTCTACATTGTTAAGATGTCAATTCTACCCCAGTGTGAGTTATAAATTCAATACTATCTCAATTAAAATTCCAGTGGGCTTTTCTCATAGAAATAGAAAAACTGATGCTAAAATTAATATGGAAATGTTAAGGATAAAAAAATAGCCAAAATAATCTTGAAAGAGAAAAACAAATTTGAAGAACTTATACTAGATTTTCAGATATACTGGAAAGCTACAGTAATCAGTAAAGTGTTATATAGGTATAAGATCCA
The DNA here is from genome assembly GCF_964374135.1 of Grampus griseus. Lineage (NCBI taxonomy): Eukaryota > Metazoa > Chordata > Mammalia > Artiodactyla > Delphinidae > Grampus > Grampus griseus. Next base: position 32,449,590 of record NC_138998.1, on the reverse strand, counting down.
TGGAACAGATTAGAGAGCCCAGAAATAAACACAAACATATATGGGCAATTGATAGTCAACAAAGATGCCAAGGTAATTCAGTAGGAAAAAGGGTATCATCTTTTCAACAAATGATGCAGGAACCACTGAATATCTGTAAAGGAAAAAAAAAGGAACCCCAATTCTTACCTCACGTCATACACAAAAATCAATTTGAAGTGGAGCATTTACTTGAATCTAAAAGTCAAAACTATACAATTTCTAGAAGAAAATATAGGAGTAAATCTTTGCGAACTTGGGACAGGCAAAGATTTCTTAGACAAGACACATAAAGCTTAAAAGAAGCGATCACTTAGATTTTATCAAAATTAAAAACTTCCATTCTTCAAAAGATACTGTTGAGAAAATGAAAACACAAGCCACAAACCAAGAGAAAATATTCACAATACAAATATTATACAAGAGATTTGTATCTAGAATATATAAAGAAGTCTCAACTCAATAATTAGATGACAAACAACTCAATTTTTTTTTAATGGGTAAAAGATTTAAACATACTTTATAAAAGAAAATGTATGAGTGACCAATAAACCACATGAAAGAATTCTCAGAGCATTAGTAATCAGGGAAATATGGATTAAAACCACAATGACAAATCATTGCACATCCAGTGATTCAATAGAATGGTTTAAATTTAAAAACTGATAATACCAGACGTTGGCAACAATGTGAAACAACTAGAACTTCCATACATTGTTCAGACATCGTGGGAGTGTAAAAGGGTACAACTGTTTTGCAGTTTCTTATAAAGTAAACACATACTTGCCATGTGACTTAGCAATTCCACTCCTAGGTTTTGAGAGAAATGAAAACTTATGTTCATGAAAAGACTTGTACACAAATATAAATTTATAACAGCCTTATTCACAACAGGCCCTACACTGGAAAGAACTCAGGTATCCCTCAGTAGATGAACGGGTAAACACAAGGTAGTATAGGCACACCATGGAATATTACCCAGCCGTAAAAATGAACCAAATCCCTAAAACATTATGCTGAGCAAAGGAAGCCAGACACAGAAGAATACATACTGTAAGATTTCATTTGTATGGAATCCTAGAAAAGGTGAAACTAATCTATAGTGACAGAAAGTAGATCAGCAGTTGCCTGGGGCTGGGGTGGGCTGGGATTGGCTGAAACGACCTGAAGGAACTTCCTAGGGGCGATGCACATGTTCTGTATGTTGATTTGGATTGTGGCTACTCAGGTGGACACATTTATTAAAAATCCATCCGAGGGTACACTAAAACGGGTACATCTTATTGTATGCAAATTTATAGTATCTAAAAAATGCCCTAGGGAGGGGGAAGGGTAAGCTGGGATGAAGTGAGAGAGTGGCATGGACATATATACACTACCAAACGTAAAATAGATAGCTAGCGGGAAGCAGCCGCATAGCACAGGGAGATCAGCTCGTTACTTTGTGACCACCTAGAAGGGTGGGATAGGGAGGGTGGGAGGGAGACGCAAGAGGGAGGAGATATGGGGATATGTGTATATGTATAGCTGATTCACTTTGTTATACAGCAGAAACTAACACACCATTGTAAAGCAATTATACTCCAATAAAGGTGTTAAAAATTTTTTAATAAAAATAAAAATTAAAAATGTCCTATAAAGTTGATTTTAAAAAATTAAGAGAGAATAGGAGGAGAACTAGAGACAGTGGTTATAGGGTGGGGGGAAGTTCTTTGTGGCTGGTGAAAAGCCCAGTGCTTGGAATATAATAAATTGTCAATAATTTTTTTAATAAATGAAGAGGGGCTGGAGAAGGAAGGAGCAGCAGGAGATGATACTGGGGAGAGAGAGAGATCCCCCCAGAGACAGGGCGCTCAGGAAAACAAGGTAGCAGTGTGGCTGCTACCAGCCCTGGCTTGGGGTCCCTTGGCCACCCACCAGCTCTCTGCCCTTCCTAGACCAATGTCTCCACGAAAGGGAATGCTGATAGGGCTGACTGCAGGGATGAGGTCCTGGCGAGATCATTCCATGTGCTCAAGGCCTGAGCACACCCCTGGCCTCAATCGATATTAGATGTTATTATACTAACAACAAAGATGTCCCACAGAGATCTGCTGGCCCCCTTTCTGCTCTGGACGTGACCTAATGAGCGCATATGCGTCCCTGGCTTCTGCCTCCCTGCTCTGCTCTTCCTGACATTCTCGGGCAGCTCTCAGCCCTGGGTGAGAAGGTGTTGTCTTTCTGTGGCTGCTCCACAGACAGGGAGGGAGGATGCCTGCCTAGAGTGTCTGGTGGTCCTCGAGGAGGTCGGCAGATAAGCTCCTGAGGTACTCTCCGCTGCTATGCTTCTCCCGGAATGTCTGCAATCCTTCAGATGGGATTGGATAACACACGGGACTTCTTCTTTGGGTATATTGTTTGTCCCAACATCAGAGGCCTCTCTGGACACAGGAGCCCCAGACTTCTGTCCCTGGCTCTGCGAAACCACAAGGATGATTTTTTTGTCCACAGAGATAACAGTGGGACGATGAATAACAATGAGGCGTGCTCCCCATCTAGGTCTGTACCCAAATAGCAGGAGGAGGTAGAGGTCATGGAAGCATCGAGCTGGGAGGAAACACAGGAGCTGCCCTGCATTTTCCAAGTGTGGTATGTGGAATCGCTGTAGGTAGAATAGGATACACCTGTTATCCTAAAACTTATCTTTTGATTTTTATGGACACTTTCTTTTTTTTAAAATTAACTAGTTAATTTATTTTTGGATGCATTGGGTCTTCGTTGCTGTGTGCAGGCTTTCTCTAGTGGCGGCGAGCGGGGGCTACTCTTCCTTGCAGTGCGCGGGCTTCTCACTACAGTGGCTTCTCTTGTTGCGGAGCACAGGCTCTAGGTGTGTGGGCTTCAGTAGTTGTGGCACATGGGCTTAGTTGCTCTGCGGCACGTGGGACCTTCCCGGACCAGGGCTTGAACCCGTGTCCCCTGCATTGGCAGGCGGATTCTTAACCACTGCGCCACCAGGGAAGTCCCTATGGACACTTTCTATTTATGTCAATTTTTCCACTCATAATTAAGTATACATGGAGTTTCCTTTTCAAATCATTGCACTTAAGTTTTCATTTTAATAGGTCTTTAATAGGTTTTTAAAGAAGAGTGTTGAGCAAATAACAGATGATTCTATGCAAATATAGCAAAAAACACAGATAACATGCGAATGACTGAAATCTACAGAACATTGATAGACCAACTCCCCATCTGTCAGATGGGAAGCAGAGGCTTCCGGAGGTTGCACAAAAGTCTTGTTTTGGTTTTTTTTTGGCGGGACGTGGGCCTCTCACTGATGTGGCCTCTCCCGTTGAGGAGCACAGGCTCCGGATGCGCAGGCCTAGCGGCCATGGCTCACGGGCCTATCCTCTCCGCGGCATGTGGGATCTTCCTGGACTGGGGCACGAACCCGTGTCCCCTGCATCGGCAGGCGGACTCTCAACCACTGCGCCACCAGGGAAGCCCCACAAAAGTCTTAATAGCAAGATTCTTAGTGGTAAATCCAGAGGCATCTAGGAGCCCTGATCCAGAGGTAGTAGTCAAAGAGGGCAGGGTGGGCAGTGCTGAGCTGATCAGGGCTGTAGGAGGGGCCCAGACCCAGCAGACACTGTGGATTTCAGGGCTCCCTCCAAGACCCCCAGAGCATTCCCAGGGTTATGGAAACCTTACCCTTGGCGCCTTGAGCTGCTTTCTAGTGAGCACAAAAGAAAAAGACACTCACCCTCATGCTTCTCTCTGTTTAGTCACCAACCCTGACATTGCTCAGTCAAACCCTAGGCTGACAGGAGCAAGGCGAGGAGTTCCTTGTCCTGCATGCCGGGAGCCCACCGCTTGCCCAGCATTAGGGTCTTTGTGTTAGTGGACCAACACCAACTGCAGAACACTTGTGTCCCCAACCCAGGCAGACACTTACTCGTGGAGTCCTCCTAACACCCACAGGAGGTGGGCCCCATGGCCATCTGCCTTTCAGAGATAGGGAAACCGAGTCTCAGAAATGTTCAGAGCTGGTACAAAGACCAAAAGGTGGCAGAGGAGGGAACTGAACCAAGTGCTGAGGTTAAATGCTGTTCCCCACCACCCCTCCCATGGCATCTTGGAGCCTTGAGTTCAGTGCAACCAGGGCCATTCCCTGTAAGATGCCAGACACCCTCTGCAGCCTCTTACTGGCGTCCCCTAGGGCCAATCCAGCTTGATGAAGTGTTTGCTGCACCCACTTATCCAAGGGCTGGGAGCTGATCCCGCTTTTACAAATAAGAAAACTGAGGCTCAGAATGATGAAGGGATTAGTGCAGGGTAACACACATGGTGAGACCTGGGAATCGAAGCCAGTGCAGAAAGCTTTCCCTCCAATCTCCAGAGTCCCTAGGAGAAGGGAGACCCTTGCTCAGAGAGGGTGATCACAGGTTGGAGAGAGAAGCAGTGCCCCATTTGAGGTACCCACTCTCTGCTGCCTAAGTGTCTGAGGCCCAGCATCCTGGAGAACCACCCCAGGTAAACCGCACTCTTCTGGGCTTACCTTCTAAAGGATCTCAAGTCCTGGAAAAAATAGCATCCCCAGGCAGGGGGCCTCTAAAGACAGTAAGATCTCTCAAGCCACTGCAGGGTCCACCCAGGAAGAAGGTCGTTTCCATGAGGCAGGAAAGAGGGCTGCCTGGGGGCAGCCCAGGCCTGGGTTTGAATTCCATCTGAGACCTTCACCCACTATGTGTCCATAGCCACGTTAATCGACCCCGCTTTGCCCATCTACCTACCTATAGTATATGGATAATAATGTCAAATTCAGACGGTAGCTATAAAATATGCAACACCTCTGGCATAGTGCCTAGAATATAGCATGTGCTCAATAAATCAACAATAATAGCAGTCACTGCAGTAATTGTACAATTGTGCAACTTTTTTGCTTTCACAAATTCTTGATCCTTAACCTTCATTCAATCCTAATTGGTATTCTGTCTCTGAACAATCCTTTTTTTTTTTTTTTGGCTCTATATCTTTGCTTATACTTTATCGCTTCCTGAAACACCATCTCCTTCCCTTTCTATATGCCTAAATTTTATCCATCATTCATGGCACAGCTCTTCATGGATCTTCCTTGTAAAAGAAGCACAGCTGGAGGGAAGAAATCAATAGTCAGGCAGGGTATGAAAGACCAAGAACCATGGCCCAAAGCTCTGGAAGAATCTGAGACCTGGGGCTGAAGTATCTGTTCAACTACCTTCAACTCACCACCCATCCACTTCCCTCCCTCCCACCCAGTCACCTAGAGACCCAGCCACTTACATCTTACCCTCCCACCTGTTCCCTTGCCACCTGTATCTGCTCTCTAACAAACAGTGCCAAATTGCATCTGTCCTTTGTTCTCTTTTCCCTTTCTTTGGCCTTCTTTTGGATCAACTTAGAATTTTTTTCATGTCCTTCTCCTTTATTGGCTTATAAGCAATAACTCCATGCTGTTTTAGTTGTTACTTTAGAGTTTACAGTATACATATAAAATTTGTCATCGTCTACTTTCAAGTGATGTTATACCATTCCATGTACAGAAAAGACCTTACAATAATATATTTACATTTTCCCCCTTTAGGTCTTTGTGCTATTGCTGTCATACATTTTATTTCTCTATGTGTTTTTTTTTTTTTTTTTTTTTTTTTTTTTTTTGCGGTACACGGGCCTCTCACTGTTGTGGCCTCTCCCGTTGCGGAGCACAGGCTCCGGACGTGCAGGCTCAGCGGCCATGGCTCACGGGCCTAGCGCTCCGTGGCACGTGGGATCTTCCCGGACCGGGGCACGAACCCATGTCCCCTGCATCGGCAGGCGGACTCTCAACCACTGCGCCACCAGGGAAGCCCTCTATGTGTTTTTCTTTAGATGTTGGGGTTAGGAGTTTATTAATTAATTTATTTATTTTTGCTGTGTTGGGTCTTCGTTTCTGTGTGAGGGCTTTCTCCACTTGTGGCAAGCGGGGGCCACTCTTCATCATGGTGCGCGGGCCTCTCACTATCGCAGCCTCTCTTGTTGCAGAGCACAGGCTCCAGATGCGCAGGCTCAGTAGTTGTGGCTCACGGGCCTAGTTGCTCTGCGGCATGTGGGATCCTCTCAGACCAGGGCTTGAACCCATGTCCCCTGCATTAGCAGGCAGATTCTCAACCACTGCGCCACCAGGGAAGCTCTTCTCTATGTGTTTAAATGCCACATTACATTGTTTTTATTTTTGCTTTAAACAATTATCTTTTAAAGAGATTAAAACAAAAACAGTCTTTATATTTACCCACATGGTTATTATTTCTGGTACTCTTCATTCCTTTGTGTAGATCCAGATTTATAACTGGTATCATTTTCATTCTGCTTGTAGGACTTTTTTTTTTTTTTTTTTTTTTTTTGGCTGCATTGGGTCTTCGTTGCTGTGCTTGGGCTTCCTCTAGTTGCGGCGAGCAGGAGCTGCTCTTCGTTGCGGCACGCAGGCTTCTCATTGTTGTGGTTTCTCTTGTTGCAGAGCACGGGCTCCAGGTGCATGGACTTCAGTAGTTGTGGCACGCAGGCTCCAGAGCACAGGCTCAGTAGCTGTGGCACACGGGCTTAGTTGCTCCACGGCATGTGGGATCTTCCCAGACCAGGGCTCGAACCAGTGTCCCCTGCAATGGCAGGCGGATTCTTAACCACTGCGCCACCAGGGAAGCCCAGGACTTCTTTTGGTATTCCTTGTAGTGCAGATCTGTTGGTGATGAGTTCCTTTTTGATCTTTATACCTAAAGAGGTCTTTATTTCACCATTTTTGAAAGGTATTTTTACTAGGTAAAAAATTCTGGGGTGACAATTCTTATATTTCAGTACTTTAAAAGTTTGATAGGCTATTTCTGATTTACGTTTATTCCAACAAAAAATCTATGGTCTTTTCCTATAGCTACTTTTAAGATTTTCTCTTGTTTTGAGCAATTTGATTATATCTTGTACCTTGGTATAATTTTATTATTCCTTGTGCATGGGATTCACTGAGTTTCTTAAGTATCTGGATTTATAGTTTTTACTAATGTGTCCATTAGTTCTTCAAAAAATTTCTTTTGATAGAACTACCACGTGATCCAGCCATCCTACTTCCAGGTATATAACCAAAGGAGATGAAAACACAATCTTGAAGAGATATCTGCAGTCCCACATTCATTGCAGCACTATTCACAATAGGCAAGATGTGGAAACAACCTAAGTGAATGGATAAAGAAGAATACAGAGCACACACACACACACTGGAATATTATTCAGCTATGAGAAAGAAGGAAATTCTGCCATTTGCAACAACATGGATGGACCTTGGGGCATTATGCTAAGTGAAATAAGTCAGATGGAGAAAGACAAATACTGTGTGAGCTCACTCATATGCAGAATCTAAAGAAGCTAAACTCACAGAAAAAAAAGTAGAATGGCAGTTACCAGGGACTAGGGGGGTAGGGGAAATGGGGAGATATTGGTCAGTGAGTACAAACTTTCAGTTATAAGATGAATAAGTTCTGGGGATTTAATGTACAGCATGGTGATTATTGTTAACAATACTGTATTTTTACAATAATACTGTGCATTTGAAAGTTGCTAAGAGAGTAAATCTTAAATGTTCTCACCACAAAGAAGAAATGGTAATTATGTAATGTGATAAAGGTGTTACCTAATGATATGGTGGTAATCATTTTGCAATATGTAGGTGTGTCAAATCAACACATTATACACCTTAAACTTACACAATGTTATGTGTCAGCAATACCTCAAAGCTGGAAAAAAATTTTTCACCTCCTCTCCTTCAGGGACTTTAGGATGCTTGAAGTTGTCCTACAGCCCACTGATGTTTTGTTTGTTTATTTGTAGTATTTTTCCTTTTTGTGTTTCATTTTGGGTAGTTTCTATTGCTCTGTCTTCAAATTCACTAATCTTCTCTTCCACAATATCTAATCTACCATTTGTAGCATCCAGTGTATTTTTTAAAAATCTCAGACATTATAGTTTACTTGTCTATAAGTTCAATTTGAGTATTCTTTATATTTTCTATGTCTCTACTTAACAGTTCAGTCTTTCATCTATCTTTCTGAACATATGGATTATAGTTCTAATAACTGTGTTAAGGTCCCAACCTACTATAATGATGATAACTTCTATAGAATCTACGATCTGTAGAATCTATCATCTATATTCTTTCTGGGTCAGTTTCTAATGATTGATTTTTCTCTTCATTATGGATCATACATTTCTGCTTCATTGGATGTCTGGAAATCTTTGAATGTATGCCAGACATTTAAAATTTTACCTTGTTTTGTGTATTTGTTTCTGTATTCCTATAAATATGCTTGACTCTTGTTATGGGACATGATTAAGTTACTTAGAGCCAGTTTAATTCTTTCAGATATTGTTTTTAAGCTTTTTCAGATAGGGCCAGAGTAGTGTTTATCTTAGTAGAGGGGCTAAATTTTCCCCACTAGTGAGGCAAACTCATCTGATAACTTGTGAATTACATAATTTTCCTCTGGATGTTGAAAACAGACATATGTCTGTCCCTGTGTGAGCTACAGGGATTTTTCCTCTGATCTTTTTTGGGCAATACTTTCTTAGGCCTTGTGAAATTTTCTCATATTCACACACTGGCCAGTACTCAGGTGAATACTGCAGGAACCTTCTACAGATTTCTAGACTTCTCTCTCTGTGCAACTCTTCCTCTCTGATGATTTGCCCTGCAAACTCAAGCCATCTGGGCCTTCCAAATCCAACTTTTCAACATAAGGAGACCACTAAGCTCTCCCTGGTTTTCTTTCTAAGAATTAAGCTGGGACCGTCACAGGGTTCACCTCATTTTCTTCCCATTTTTCAAGAATCATTGTTCTTCATTGCCTAATATGTAATGTCTTAAAAATACTGTTTCATATATTTGTCCAGATTTTTAGTTATTTTGGGTGGAAATAAATCTGGTCCATTAATCCATCTTGGTCAAAATTGGAAGTTGTAAATGTTCACCTTTTGATAGTGAACATGTTTAGTCCATTGTGCTTGTTTCATTGAAACTTGCCTCAAATACCTTGGCTGCTGACAGATGAGAGATGACCCCAGGATGTTCTGTACATGGAGGAATGTGGGGTCCAGGCTCACCTCCCACTGTGCTGCCACTGCCATTCTGATGATTGTTTTAAGTATTAAACAGTTAGAGCCAGTTTTTGTCCAGGCTGTTGTAGCTTACAAAATTTAATTCCTTCAAACACTGGGTTGCTAATCTACTTGCTTTCAGTTCCATTTATTAATCATAACTAAGGTTTTTTCCTGGTCATAGTTCTCAAATCCTGAAGTGCTTTCCCACCCCTCTCCTTTGCCTCTCTCTCAATGTAAAGGCAGCTACCTTGAGCCTATCCAGATTGAACAGAAAAGACCAAAATTTAAAATTTTCCCTGAGGGCTTTATTCAGCTGATAAGTTTTACTGAGCCTTTATTGCTCAAAGCTTTAAAACTACTATCTCTTACTATTTGGGCCTTCAAAATACTTGCCTTTCCCTTCTTTCAAGGTGCCAAATTTCTGGAATCTCCCAATTTCCTTTCATTTCAACATTTACACTGGCTGAGTCTTTCCTGAATGCACATCGTCTTTGCAATACCCTGCCATCAAGGCCAATAATATCCACACATGTTAATACTCTACTTCCCATCTTTTTCCTTGGTACTGATGACTCATTAGGCATGGGATCTTCCTCCCACATTTCAAAAAATGATGATTTTATCAAATATTTTTTCTCTAACAACATGGATCTCTATTTCTCCAGACCCCGGCATAGCTTCCTCACTGCTTACCACCACTACTATGCTAATGTCACATACTGTAGGATTTAATTTCAGCAAGACTCCACTTTCTTTACCAATTTCTGTATCAGTCAGAATGGACTAACAACTATAACAAACCTAAATCTCAGTGGATTAATACAAAGACTTTTTCCTCCCTCACACAAACAAAGTGAATGTTCCTGGTTGGCTGTCCCTTCCATCTTATGGATCCTCCATCATCTTGCAGCCTTCTTCTGGGTCCTCTGTATTCAGATAGCTGCCTTATAGATAATGAGAGCAGCCAAGATCCTCATGGTATATCGTAGGAGCGGGACCAAAAAGTTGAATTCCATTGATCAGAACTAATCACATGGCCCCATCCAGAGGCAGGGGACACTGGGAAATGTAGTCTTCCTGTGTGCCTAGAAGAAAAAGTAAATGACTTCACAACACTGTCCAAGTGCTTACCTTTACATCCGCTCATCTACCATGAACCCACCAAGAACAAAATGAGAATATCAACAAAGAGAAAGAAAGTATTAAAAAAAAAAAACAGAAATTCTTGAACTGAAAAATACATTAACTGAACTGAAAACTAATGAGGGGTTCAACAACAGGCAGAAAAAAAATCAGCCTGAAGAAAGGTCATTTAAAATCGTCAAGTCAGAGGAGAAACAAAAGGAAAAAACTGAATGAAGAAAAATGAAGAGAGCTAAGGAACTTATGGGACAGTATCAAGTGGACCAACATACACATTGTATGAATCCCAGAGGGAAAAGACAAAGTGAAAGGGGCAGAGAATTTACTTGAAGAAATAATAACTAAAAATTTCCCAACTCTAAGGAAAGAAATAGACACACAGATTCAAGAAACTCAAAAAACTCCAAAGAGAACCACAATGCGACATTATAATCAAACTGTCTAATGTCAAAGACAGAGAGAGAATCTTAGATTCAGCAAAAGAGAATCACAAAAAAGGGAGCCTCCATAAGATTTTCAGTGAATTTCTCAACAGAAACTTTGCAGGTCAAAATGAAGTGGGATGATATATTCAAATTGCTGAAAGAAAAAACTGTTGGCCAAGGATACTATATCTGGCCAAACTGTCCTTCAAAAAATGAAGGAGAAATTAAGACTTTCCCAGATGAACAGAAGCTGAGAGAGCTTATTACCACTAGAACTGCTCTAGAAGAAATGCTAAAGAGACTTCTTCAAATTGAAACAAAAGAATGTTAGCAACATGAAGCCATTTTTAAATATAATAATCTTGCCTTTGCACAACAAAGGAAACCATCAGCAAAATGAAAAGACAACCTAAAGAATAGGAGAAAATATTTGCTAATGATATGACCAATAAGTGGTTAATATCCAAAACATATAAACAGCTCATACAACTCAATATCAAAAGAATCCAAACAACCAGATTAAAAAATGGGCAGAAGACCAAAGAACGAGAGATGATTAACAGGTACATGGAAAGTTGCTCAACATCATTAATCATCAGAGAAATGAAAATCAAAACTACAATGTGATATCAGCTCACACCTGTCTACTTGATAGCTATCATCAAAAAGACCACAGATAACAAATGTTGGCAAGGTTGTGGAGAAAAGGGAAACCAATGTTCATAGCAGCATTATTCACAATTGCCAAGATATGGAAACAACCTTAAGTGTCCATCAACAGATGAATGGATAAAGAAGATATGGTATGTATATATACAATAGAATACTACTCAGTCATAAAAAGAATGAAAATTTGCCATTTGCAACAACATGGATGGACTTGGAGGGCATTATGCTAAGTGAAATAAGTCAGACAGGGAAAGACAAATATGTATAATATCACTTATATGTGGAATCTAAAAAATACAACAAACTAGTGAATATAACAAAAAAGAATCAGACTCACATATAGAGAGAACAAACTAGTGCTTATCAGTAGGGAGAGGGAAAGGGGAGGGGTAAGATGGAGGAGGGGGACTAAGAGGTACAAACTATTATGCATAAAATAAATAAGCTACAAGGATACATTATATAACACAGGGGATATAGTCAATATTTTATAATAACTATAAATGGAGTATAAACTTAAAAAATTATGAATCATTATGCTGTACATCAGTAACTTATATAATACTGTACATCAACAATATCTCGATTCTTTTTAAAGTAAAAAAGAAAGAAAAATGTAAAAAAAAAGATCTCCAGTAATAGTAAATACATGAATAAATATAGTAATCTTGATGCAGGGAACTTATATACACATGTGACAAAAAGCATTTTTTAAACCAAAAACCTATGTTCTGGGAATACAATGTAATTTGAGACATGAATAATATAAAATAGAGGAAGTGGGGAGCTGTAATGGAGTAGAGATTTTTGTATGCAACTGAAGTAAAATTGTTATCAGTTTAAAATAGAATGTTATATTTTTAGGAGGCTTTATGCAATTGCAATGGCATCCACAAAGAAAACATCCATAGAACATACACAAAGGGAAATGAGAAAGGAACCAAAGTATATTACTACAAGAGAAAAATAAAGAAATACAAAGGAAGAAAGGAAGAAAGGAAAGGAGGGACAAAAAAGCTACAAGACACACAGAAAACAGTTAACAAAATGGTAACAGTAAGTCCTTCCCTCTCATTAGTTATTTTAAACGTAAATAGATAAACTCAACCAAAAAACATAGATTGGCTGAATGGATTTTAAAAACAAAATCAACAAAACGGTGTCTCTAAGTGACTTACTTTAGATCTCAGGACACATTATAGACTGAAGGTGAAAGGATGGAAAGATACTCTACAAATGGTAACCAAAAGAGAGAAGGAGTACTAATATCAAAAATAAAAATATACTTTAAATCAAAAACTGTTATAAGAGATAATTCACCAAGAAGATATAACAATTATAAATATTTATGCACCCAACCTCAGAGCTCCTAAATATATGAAACAAACTGCAGAGTTGAAGGGAGAAATAGACAGCAACACAATAATAGCTGAAGACTTCAACACCCCTATTTTCAATAATGAATAGAATAAACAGAGAGAAGATCAGTAAGAAAATAAAGAACCTGAACTTGAACAATATAGCAATTGGACCTAATAGGGCACTCCACCTAATAACAACAGAATATACATTCTTCTCAAGTGCACTTGGAACATTTTCTATGACAGACCATGTGTCAGGCCATAAAACAAGTCTTAACAAATTCAAGATTGAAATTATACAAAGTATCTTTTCTGATTACAAATGGAATGAAATTGGAAATCAAAAGCACATGAGAAACAGAAAAATTCATGAATATGTGAAAATTAAACAGCACACCCTTAAACTACCAATGCACCAAAGAATAAATCACAAGAGAAATTAGAGATAAATGAAAATTAAAATACAATATACCAGCACTTATGGGATACAATGAAAGCAGTGCTAAGAGGGAATTTTATAGCTGTAAATGTGTACATTAAAAAAGAAGATCTCAATTTAACATTTTAAATTTACACCTACAGAAACTAGGGGTAAAAAACTAAACCCAAAACTAGCAGAAGCAAGGAAATATAAAGATGAGAGAAGAGAAAAATGAAATAGAGAATAGAAAAACAATAGAAAAAAAATCAATAAAATTGAGATAAATTTTTGAAAGATTGATAAAATTGACAAAATCTTAGCTAGATTAACTAATAATAAAAGAGAATACTCAAATAACTAAAATCAGAAATGAAAGAGGAGATATTACAAATGGTGCCACAGAAATAAAAACAGTTCATTTTTTATATAAAAAAGAATACTATGAACAATTGTATACATAAATTGGAAGAAATGGATTTATTTCTTGAAACACACAACATACCAAGTCTGAATCATGAAGAAGTAGAAAATATGAGCAGACTAATAATGAGTAAGGAGATTGAATAAGTAATCAAAAAGCTGCCATTGCTGAGAAGAGGGAGAGGGTGTAACTATATGTAATAAAACCAGCTCAGACCTGACTCTCAGGGCTCCTCCTCCAGCATCTTGGGATCTGACACTGACCCAACAGGGCAGTGACAGACACTGAGAATAGGAGAACTAGACACTGATTCATATCTGGCTCTGGCTTTAGCCCCTCCATCTCCAGCCCCACCTCCCGCCATCACACTTTTTGACTTCAGACACAAAGCTATAAAACAATGGAACAGAATAGAGAGCCCATAAATAAATCCAAGCACTTAATGGTCAATTAATCTATGACAAAGGAGGAAAGAATATACAATAGAGAAAAGACAGTCTCTTCAATAAGTGGTGCTGGGAAAACTGGACAGCTAAATGTAAAAGAATGAAATTAGAAAATTTTCTCATAACACATATAAAAATAAACTCAAAATGGATTAAAGATCTAAATGTAAGACCAGAAACCATAAAAATCCTAGAAGAAAACATAGGCAGAACACTCTTTGACATAGATTGTAGCAATATATTTTTGGATCTGTCTCCTCAGGCAAAGGAAACAAAAGAAAAAATGAACAAATGGATTCTAGTTAAACTTAAAAGCTTTTGTACAGCAAAGGAAACCATCAACAAAATGAAAAGGCAATCTACTGAAGGGGAGAAAATATTTGAAAATGATATGTCTGATAGGGGTTAATCCAAAATATATGAACAGCTCGTATAACTCAATATCAAAAAAACACCAAAAAACCCAATAAAAAATTGGGCAGAAGACCTGAATAGACATTTTTCCAGAGAAGACAGACAGATGGTCAACAGGCACATGAAAAGATGCTCAACATGGCTAATCACCATAGAAATGAAAATCAAAACCACAATGTGATATCACCCCACACCTGTTTATTTGATGGCTGTAATCAAAAAGACCACAGATAACAAATGTTGGCAAGGATGTGGAGGCAAAGGAACCCTAGTACACTGTTGGTGGGAAGGTTAATGGTGTAGCTGCTATGGAAAACAATATGCAGATTCCTCAAAAAATGAAAAATAGAACTACCATATGACCAAGCAATTCCACTCAGGGATATATATCCGAAGAAAATGAAAACACTAATTCAAAGAGACACATGCACCCCAATGTTTATAGCAGCTTATTTACCATAGCCAAGATAAGGAAGAAACCTAAGTGTCCATCAACAGATGAATGGATACAGAAGAAGATATAAATATTCCAATATATACATATATATGTATTCCGTATATATATATGTATTTATCAAAATACTACTCAGCCATAATAAAGAAAGTTTTGCTTTTTGCAACATGGAGGCTATTATGCTTAGTGAAATGTCAGGTGGAGAAAGACAAATACCATACAATTTAACTTATATATGTAATATAAAAAATAAACAAATAAATAAATACACTGAAACAGAAATAGATTTACAGATACAGCGAACAAATTAATGGTTCCCAGTGGGAGAGGAAAGTGGGGAGAGACAAGATAGAGGAAAGGAAATATGAGGTATAAACTACTATGTATAAAATAAATAAGCTACAAGGATATATTGTACAACACAGGGAATATAGCCAATATTATATAAAACCATTAAATGGAGTTTAATCTATAAAAATACTGAATCACTATGCTACACACCTGAAAATAATATAGTACTGTAAATCAACTATACTTCAATAAAAAAAGAAAATTAAGAAAACAAATCCATTTACAATGGCATCAAAAAGAATCATATCTAGTAATAAACCCAACCAGAGAGATGAAAGATTTGTACACTGTAAAATACAAAACATTGTGAAAAAAATTAAAGAAGATACAAATAAATGGAAAGGCATCCCTTGTTCATGGGTTTGTACTACTTAAAGTGATCTACAGATTCAACGTGATCACTATCAAAATCTCAGTGACATTCTTTGTAGACTTAGAAAAATACATCCTAAAATTCATGTGGTACTCCAAGAGACCCTGAATAGCCAAACAATTTTGAAAAAGAGAAACAAATTTGGAGGTCTCATATTTCCTGATTTCAAAACATATAACAAAGGTACAGTAATCAAAACAGTGTGATACTGGCAAAAAAACCAACACATAAATCAATGAATAGAATAGAGATCCCAGAAATAAATACTCACATATATGGTCAAGTGATCTTCAACAAGAATGTCAAGACCAGTGAGTAAGGAAATTATAGTCTTTTCAACAGATAGTAGTAGGAAAACTGAATATCCCCATGCAAAAGAATGAAATTGAACCCTTACTTTACACCATATACAAAAATTTACTCAAAGTGGATGAAAGACTTAAGTGTAAGACTTAAAACTATAAAAGTCTCAGAAGAAAACATTAGGGAAAATCTTTATGATATTGGGCTGAATGTTTTCTTAGATATGACACCAAAAGCATAGGCAACAAAAGCAAAAATAGACATATGGGATTACCTCAAGGTTTAAAACTTTGGTGCATCAAAGGACATCATCAACAGAGTAAAAAGAGAACATAAAGAATGGAAGAAAACATTTGCAAGTCATATATGTGATGAGGGTCTAGTGTTCAGAATATAAAAAGAAGTCCTACAACTCAACAAGAAAAAAATATAATGACCCAATTAAAAACGGGCAAAGAGGGCGTCCCTGGTGGCGCAGTGGTTGAGAGTCCGCCTGCCGATCCAGGGGACATGGGTTCATGCCCCAGTCTGGGAAGATCCCACATGCTGCGGAGCGGCTGGGCCCATGAGCCATGGCCGCTGAGCCTGCACATCCGGAGCCTGTGCTCCACAACGGGAGAGGCCACAGCAGTGAGAGGCCTGTGTACCGCAAAAAAATAATAATAATAATAAATAAATAAAATTAAAAAAAAAATAAAAACGGGCAAAGAATTTGAATAGACATTTCTCCAAAGATGATATATCATGGCCAAAAAGCATATGAAAAGATGCTCAACATCACTAATCATCATAAAAATGCAAAGCAACACCACAGTGAAATACCACCTCAGAGCCACTAGGATGACAATTACTAAAAACAAAAAGAAAGAAGTAGAAAATAACAAGTATTAGCAAGGATGCATAGAAATTGGCACTCTTGTGCACCATTAGTGGATTTGTAAAGTGGTATAACATATGGAAAACAGTATGAAGTTTCTTCAAAATATTAAAAATAGAACTGCCATACGATCTAGCAATCCCTCTTCTGGGTATATATCCAAAATAATTGAAACCAGGGTGTTGAAGAGATTTTTTCACACCCATGTTTATAGAAGCACTGTTCACAATAGTCAAGAAGTGGAAGCAATCCACATGTCCATTGATGGATGAATGGGAAAACAAAGTGTGGTGCATGCATACATACAATGTTATTCAGCCTTAAAAAGGGAGAAAGTCCTGTCAACATGTACAACATGGATGAATCTTGAGGACATTATGCTAAGTGAAATAAGTCATCACAAAATGACAAATACTGTATGATTCCACTTATATGAGGTATCTAAATTAGTCAAAATCATAGAAACAAGAAGTAGAGTGGTGGTTACTAGAGGCTGAAGAGAGAGGGAAAGAGGAGTTGTTTAATGGGTATAGAGTTTCAGATTTGCAAGATGATAAAATTCTGGAGATCTATTTCACAATATGTTAATATACTTAATAGTACTGAAATGTACACTTAAAAATGGTTAAGAGGGGGCTTCTCTGGTGGCGCAAGTGGTTGAGAGTCCACCTGCCGATGCAGGGGACACGGGTTCATGCCCTAGTCTGGGAAGATCCCGCATGCCGTGGAGCGGCTGGGCCCGTGAGCCATGGCCGCTGAGCCTGCGCGTCCGGAGCCTGTGCTCCGCAGAGGGAGAGGCCACAGCAGTGAGAGGCCCGCGTACCACAAAAATATATATATATATTAGTTAAGAGGGCAAATTTTACATTAAGTGTGTCTTTTTTTTTTTTTTTTTTTTTTTTGCGGTATGTGGGCCTCTCACTGCTGTGGCCTCTCCCGCTGCAGAGCACAGGCTCCGGACGCGCAGGCTCAGCGGCCATGGCTCACGGGCCCAGCCGCTCCATGGCATGTGGGATCCTCCCAGGCCGGGGCACGAACCCATGTCCCCTGCATCGGCAGGAGGACTCTTAACCACTGCGCCACCAGGGAAGCGCCCGTTAAGTGGGTCTTTTAAAATCACTATTTAAAAAATATGTGTAGGAATAAATAAAAATGAGACCACTAAATTTCAAACCCTGTGATTTGTAGCCAAACACATACTCAGAGAAAAACTTATAGCCTTAAATGCATTTATTAGAAAGAAAGGTTAAAAATTAATGAAATAAGTTTTAAACTCAATAAGTTCAACAAACAAACATATTAAAAACTATAGACCAAAGATAATAGAAGAAACATGTCAAAGTCAATAAAAAAAAATTTAAAACAGAAGTGATCAATATAACTAAAAACTGGTTATTTGAAAAATTCAATAAAAAAGACAAATCTTTGGCAAGTGTGATCAAGAGAAGAGCATGACAAAAAAACAGTTTAGAAAACCCCCCAATATTGAGAACATGAAATAAGACATAATTTTTGGAGAAGAATATTTTTCAATTATGAAAGAATTTCCATATACCAGATTCTTTTCTCACAGGTTATTACAAAATATTGGGTATAGTTCCCTGTGCTATACAGTAGGTCATTGTTTGTTATCCATTTCATATATAATAGTGTGTATATGTTAATTCCAAACTCCTAATTTACCCCTCCCTCCTCTTTCCCCTTTGGTAATCATAAATTTGTTTCCTATGTCTGTGGGTCTGTTTCTGTTTTGTATATAAGTTCATTTGTATGATATTTTTTTTTAGATTCCGCATATAAGCAAGATCATATGATATTTGTCTTTCTCTGTCTGGCTTAATTCACTTAGTATGATAACATCTAGGTCTATCCATGTTGCTGCAATGGCATTATTTCATTCTTTTTTATAGCTGAGTAATATTCCACTGTATACCACATCTTCTTTATCCATTCCTCTGTCGATAGACATTTACGTTGCTTCCATGTCTTGGCTATTGTAAATAGTGCTGCTATGAACATTGGATGCATGTATATTTTAGAATTGCGGTTTTCTCCAGATAAACGCCCAGGTGTGGGATTGCAGGATCATATGGTAGCTCTATTTTAGTTTTTTAAGGAACCTCCATACTGTTCTCCATAGTGGCTGTACCGATTTGCATTGCCACCAACAGTATAGGAGGGTTCCTTTTTCTCTACATCCTCTCCAGTATTTATTATTTGTAGACCTTTTGATGAGGGCCATTCTGACCAGTGTGGCCACTGTAGTTTTGATTTGCATTTCTCTAATAATTAGCGATATTGAGCATATTTTCATGTGTCTCTTGGCCATCTATATGTCTTCTTTGGAGAAATGTCTATTTAGATCTTCTGCCCATTTTTTATTAGATTTTTTTTTTAATATTGAGCTGTATGAGTTGTTTGTACACTTTGGAGTTTAATTCCTCATCGGTCTCATCGTTTGCAAATATTTTCTTCCATTCTGTATGTTATCTTTTCATTTTGTTTATGGTTTCCTTTGCTGTGCAAAAGCTTTTAATTTTAATTAGGCCCCATTTGTTTAATTTTGTTTTTATTTTCATTACTCTAGAAGATAGATCCAAAAGATACTGTCACGATTTATGTCAAAAAGTGTTCTGCCTATGTTTTCTTCTAGGAGTTATATAGTATCTGGTCTTCCATTTAGGTCTTTAATCCATTTTGAGTTTATTTTTCTGTATGGTGTTAGGGAGTGTTCTAATTTCATTCTTTTACATGTAGCTGTCCAGTTTTCCCAGCACCACTTATTGAAGAGACTGTCTTTTCTCTATTGTATACTCTTCCCTTCTTTGTCATAAATTAATTGACCATAGATAGATGCATGGGTTTATTTCTGGGGGAAACCTGAATTTATGGATGAGTTTCTTGGAAAATATTTGAGTGAGGATTACACAACATATATAATTGTCAATATTCATTAAAATAAACACTTAAGACTTGTGCATTTTGTTGCATATAAATTATAACTTAATTTTAAAACATAAATAATAAAAATTGTTTATCCTTCAATGATTTCCCTCTACATAAAGCACTAGGATCATATACTGTGCACAGGAAATCTATCAGACTTTCAAAGAACAGATGACAATAGCTATGAGCCTAAAAACTTGTAGACAATTTCTCAATATAACTCTGAAACCAAAAAGTGGCAAGTGTAGTACAATGAAATGAGAGTAGAGTAGCTGCACTTATAAAGTTACATTTAACTTTTATAATTATTAGAAAATAAAATCTGGATCATATCAAAAGAACAATATGTTATAACCAAATAGAGTTACCTCAGAAATGTATAGTTGGTTCAACATTAGATAATTTAAAAATAAAATTACTATATTAACAGATTAAGAAGAAAGGGAAAATGACCTTCTTAATTGATGCTATAAAAGCATTCTTTTAAAGTATCTCTCAGAAAGCTACAGAAGACATCAGAGTAAGTGATGAAACACTGGAAGTATTTTCATTAATGTAAAATAACAAGGCAACTGCAAATATTGAAGATTGTCCTAAAGGCTTTTTCCAAGGGAGAAAAAACAAATAACATATAAACCCAGAAAAAATATAAACAGACAAAATTGTCTAACTCTTGGTAATATACTCAAATACATAGAAAATTTTATAACATACCAATTGATAAATTGTCAGAACAAGTAAGAGAGTATAACAAGTAACTTTCTTTTACCAGCAAAAAACATTTTAAAACTATAATTGAAAAATTCCCATTCATTTTTTCAAAAGTCTATAAAACTTCTATTTCTACTTTTCTAATGTGTAATAATAATAACTTTGAATTGTGAAAGACATATATGAAGCAAATTACAAAATTTTGGAAGACATACAAATAATAGATTATAGTTGGAAAATATACTGTGATAGTGGATGGGATGACTGTTAACATGTCAATTCACTAAGATGTAATTATTAACTGAAATTACAATAGAAACATTTAAAGGGATTTTATGAGAGATTCCAAAATTCATCTGAAAGAGAGAATTTCAAGAATATAGAAGATGATTTGAAAAGACAAGAAAAAAGTGATAAGTGAGGAATGTGGCCTTTAATATAACAAAGCATACTGAAAAGCTATAATAATTATAACTGTATGGTGTTGATTCAGGTATAAACAAGTAGATAATTAAACAGAATAGAGAATACAGAATGAAAACTATGGATGCATAGGAATTAAATATATTGAAAGTTGCATTGCAAAAGAGTGTTTGAAAGTATAGAATATTCAATCAACGATTTGGGAACAATGAACTATATAATGTGGAAGTGGAAACAAAGTTGCCTTATCCCTTCACAAATATGAACTCATCTGTAAAATTACTAGGAGAAAATTTAGGCTAATATGTTTATTATAATTAGCAGATAAGAAGGAGTTCTTAAGACATATTTTTTTAATTGCAAATGGAAAAAAACAAATGAATTTGATTATATAAAAACAAAGGAGAAAAAATTAGTGATAGACTGGAGGAAAATGTTTACACAAAACATATCAGCTAATAAATAATATCCAGAATATATAGTGAACTACAGTGAAAAGAAGAGACAGAAGAGACAAGCCACCTGCCTAGAAAAAGGGCAAAGGCTATAAATTGACAATTTCCAGGAAAGGATATACAGATGGGCCTAAAACTTTAAGGGAGGGACCCTTACGCTTTTGTCAGAGTTTTCTGTAGTCAAAAGAGCACCCCAAGAGAGTGAGGCAAACCCGCATTGCTCTTTTTTTTCCTCTATCCTTCTGCCACTTGGCCCAAGACATGGCTGCAGTTGTGGGAAGTGGGATAACTAGAGCTCCAGCTTTAGTTTTCTAGCCAGAGGACCACAATAGGGAGCCACAGGGAAATAAAAAGTATGCGGAAGTTTGCAGAGAAGAGGGAGCTTGGGAGAACAAACCCATGAACTTGTTTATGAAATCCTGGTCTCACCTCTGAATTGTGCATGCATAGATCTAATTCTATACAGCATACCAAAGGTTTTGAGAACTAAACTAAGAGATAGACTGCTTTCCAGGACCCAGACTGACCACTAGGTGGCATACATGCAGGACAGATCTGAATAGCACTGCAAAGGCTTGAAAATGGAACTTATTTAAAACCACAAATGACAGAAGGCTGATCGGAGTTTGCAGCCAGAACTGAAGTGAGTTGATTGCCTCTAGAAACAAAATTTCAACATTTTATATAGAATTTAAACAAGACCCAGTATCCCATAACATAATAATCACAATGGCCAGGATGCAATTCAAAATTACCTGGCATACAAAAAACTAGGAAAACCTCAACTCTCATGGGAAAAGACAATCAACAGATGCAAACATCAACATGACATAAATATTGAGATTATCTGATAAAGACTTTAAAGCAGCTATAATAAAATAAGGATGAAACTGTTAAAATGAATAGAAAGATAGAAAGTCTTAACAAAGAAATAGAAGCTATAAAGAAGAACCACGTGGAAATTTTAAAACTAATACAATAACTGAAACAAAAACCTCATTGGATGGACTTTTAGTAATAGAATGGAGATGACAGAGGAAAAAGTTGTGAATCTGAAGATAGATCAGAAGAAATTATCCAATCTAAACAACAGAGAGAAAAAGATTGGGGGGGAAAAATGGACAGGGCCTGAGAAGCCTGTGGGACAATATGAAACTGTCAAACTTTTTGTCAACACGGTTGCAGAAGGAGAAGAGAAAAAGTGTAGTGTAGAAAAAAAAAATACATGAAGAAAAAAGGCTAAAAAACTTCCCAAATTTGGTGAAAAATATAAGCTTATAGAGTCAAGAAGTTAAATTAACCCCAAAGATAATAAACCCAGAGAAATTCATGCTAGACACTTCATAATTAAACTGCTGACAAATAAAGAGAAGGGAAAAAATCTTGAAAGCAGGAAGAATAAAAAAAACAATGATGAATCGTTTCTTCTAGAAGAACAAAGAGTCAAATGACTATGAATTTCTTATCAGAAACCGAAGAGGCCAGAAGGAAGTGGAACAACAGTTTGAAAGTGCTGGGAAAAAAAAAAAGTGTTCTGATTATGGTAGTGGTTATAAAAATCTATACCTGTTTCAAAACTCATAGAACTATATACTAAAAACAGTCAAATTTTCATATGTTAAACAACAAAAACAAGTTGCAAAAAAAAATTACAATTCAGGAGTAGACTTCATCAATTAAAGCTTACTTCTACACAGAAGTAGTTTCTTTGCAGCTTCTTCATTTGCACTCTCAGCTACCCAGATGGTTAAAGTTACCAAGTATGTTAGATGTTCTTAAAGCCACTAAAACAGCCTCTGCTTGCACTACAGTTAGGCACTTCTGCAGAATTTTTAGCTTTTTTTTTTAAGGTCTTCACATCACACTAAGGCTTTGTCTTTAATTATAAGAAAGCTTGCCTCTCATGGCTTCAAAACACTAACATGCTGGAGAAAATCACATGCAAACTAGCAGAGTTTCTGAGTTATGCTGACATCATTATTTATCAATCATGTGTGAGCTAATCATTAAAGAAACATTGTAATGGAACAGACTGCATTTGATAACAATGGGAAAATATTACACGAAATTAAAGTGTTCTAAGGTCATTTTTGCCAAAGAGGTAAGTAAAGGTATTGACTAATACTGATCTTTGGTAAATCAGAGATGAATGTTATAATTTTCTGAGTAAATACTAAAAGAATGAAAATAGAGTGTATACTTAGTATATTTAGAAGCTAATTGAGGGGAAATGAAATTATTAAAATATATACCTACTCAAAAATAAGAAAAGAAAGGAGAGAAAAGTATGAGACCTATGAGACAAACAGTAAGTACATGGATTTGAATTAAGTTGAAATATACTAGTAATTAATTATCTAACTACATAAAATCAAAACAAAAGTGATGTTATTTATAAGCTATATGTTATAAAGAAGCAGGAAGGTTTAAAGTAAAAAGGAGGAAGGAAATATATCATGTAAATATTAACTAAAAGAAAGCTGGCTTAGCCAATTTAACATATCTCTACCTGTAACTGATAGAAAAAGTATACTAAAATCAGCAATATTTTTGAGCTCATTTGAGCAATGCTATTAAGAAACTTGACCTACGGATACATTGTTGTACCGGACAACTTATGGATACATGTCCATTGCAAGCACATGTGGAACATTTAGAAAAATTTACCATAAATCTATAAAACAAATTTGAAAAGAATGAAAACACATAGAGCATGTTCTGTGACCACTATGCCATTACTCTAGAAATTGGCAACAACAAAAAAGATAACTAGAAAATTTTTGTATATTTTGATATTAGTGAATACACTCTTAAATAACCAGTGGGTTAAGGAATCGTAATGGAAATCAGAAGGTATTTTGAACTGAATAATAATGAAAATGGTAAATAACAAAACTCATGTGATCCAGGGACTTCCCTAGTGGCACAGTGGTTGGGAATCTGCCTGCCAATGCAGGGGACACCAGTTCGATCCCTGGTCCAGGAAGATCCCACATGCCGCAGATCAACTAAGCCCATGTGCCACAACTACTGAGTCTGCACTCTAGAGCCCACGAGCCACAGCTACTGAAGCCCACACATCTACAGCCCATGCTCCACAAGAGAAGTCACTGCAATGAGAAGCCCACACACCACAATGAAGAGTAGCTCCCGCTCGCTGCAACTAGAGAAAGCCCACACACAGCAATGAAAAACCAACACAGCCAAAAATATATTTTTAAAAAACTCATGTGATACAGCTGAAGCAATATTTAGAAGAAAAGGTAGTGGCTGTAATGCATATATTAGAAAAGAAAAAACACTTAAAATAAATATTTGAATGTAGAGAAAGTGCAAAACAAATCCAAATAAATGCAGAGGAATAAAGGAATTTATGAAATAGAGATGCAATAGAGAGGATCAGCAAAGTTAGAAGTTTATTATTTGAAAAGATTTTGAAAATTGAACTCTGATAAGACCCATCATTAAAAGAAGAAGGCACAGTATCCAATATCATGAATTAAAAAAGTGAAATAACTACCAACACTATGGACATTAAAAGTATAACAAAATAATTTTGTAAATATTATGTATACATTTGAAATTTATAGGGAAGTTGCTAGGGAAAATATAACTCAAGGATGATAGAAAACTAAATATTCATAGGCTTCCAAAGAAATTGAATCAGTAGTCAAAGATCTGGTCACAAAGAGAATTCCAGATCCAAGTCACTTCAACAGTGTCCACAATTAATCAAGAAATAAATAATTGCAACCATACGTGAACTCTCCCAGGGAATAGAAAAGAAGGAATATCCCCAATCCATTTTTCCTTTTGGGGCTTGGCATCAAAACCCTGATCCCATAATCTGACAAAGAAAATATAAGACCAGAAAATTAGAAACTATTATCACTCATGAACATAGATTTTAAAAATCATTTTAAAAAATGCTATTATATCAGATATTGTACAGAAAGATACAAAAAGAATGCTACATCATCATCAAGTTGCATCATTCAAGTAATACAAGACTGGTATATTATTAGAAAATCAATCAATCAATTAGTTTGCCACATAACAGATTAAAGACTGTGAGGTCCATCAATACATTTTGTATTGTGTTGTTGTGATGGTTGCACAACAATATAAAGTATTAGAATTAATAAGAGAGTTTAGTGCATTTGCTGGGTACAAATTCAATATAAAAAATCAATTATAGTCCTTCAGCAAGGTTACTGGATACAATGTCAACATACAAGAATCAACTGTATTTCTATATACTTGCAATAAACAATCTGAAAATGAAATTAAGAAAACAATTCAATATACAATACCATCAGAAAGAATAAATACTTAGGAATAAAGATACTTAAGAATAAATTTGACAAAATAAGTGCAAGACTTGTACACAGAAAACTACAAAACATTGTTGAAAGAAATTAAAGAAGCTTTGGAAAGTCATCCCATGTTCATGGATTGGAAGACTTATTGTTCAGATGGCAATACTCCCTAAATTGACCTACAGATTCAATGCAATCCTAATCAAAATCCTAGTCGGGCTTTTTTCTTTCTTTTTTTTCAGAAATGACAAGCTGGTCCTAAAATTCATGTGGAAATATAAGGGACCCAGAATATCCAAAACAATCTCAAAAAAGAAGAACAAAGTTGGAGGACTTAAACTTTCTGATTCCAAAACTTACTACAAAGCTACAGTAATCAAGACAGTGTGGTGCTGGCATAAGGACAGGCATATGGAACAATGGAATAGACTTGAGAGTCCGAAATAAACCCTAACATTTATAGTCTCTACATATTTACCTATTCTGGACATTTCATATAAATGAAATCATATAACATGTGGTCTTCTGTGACTGGCTTCTGTCACTTAGCACAATGTTTTCATGGTTCATACTTGTTGTAGCATATATCAGTATTGCATTCCTTTTTATAGCTGAATAATATTTTGTTGTATGGATATACCACATTTTGTCTATCCAGTCATCATATGATGGACATTTGGGTTATTTGCACTTTGGAATATTATGTAGAGAGTTTAGAAGTCATCACCCTCATTCTCGCACAAGAAAAAAGCTAAACGAACTGGAAATCAACAACTTTTTTTAGATCCACAGAGAACTGACATCATAGGGCAACCTGTTTCCCTGAAAACTAGAGAAACAGATGAATACACAGAACCATATCTTACCAGAAGAATCCCAGGACCAGAAGCTTGCAGCTGGAGCCAGTACTGATAGGAACACAAACTATAATTGACAAATTGCTGGAAGCTCAGCATAGACAAGCTTGAGAGCAAAAAACTCTGGAGGGGACAGTCGTGGGGATTCCCAACACCTTTTTACTTCCAGGAGCCCCTCTGCGTCTCATGTGAAGATTGGAGAAGGTTCCCCTTTTGCTTCTGGCAGAGGAGGGAGAGAGTAACCAATTTAGAATATGCCCAGAGCTCTCTGTTCTCCTTAACATTGCCTGCCCTCAAGAGAAACTATTTTACCATAGCCTGACTGACTTGAGTTTTGCCCAAGACTAACCAATCTGAGGAAAGGAAAATATTCAACTCCAGTCCCCTATAGCCTTCCTGTCTCACTTAAGGGGTGAGGGAGCTGAGAAGCACTTATGATACTCAGGGACACAGGCCTACTAAAAGACTGAGATCCAATCATAGTACCATAGAGTGCGTCCCCTACCCCACACCTCACCTCCACGTCTACAGAACTCCTGTACAACAACAGGGGATTACTTATAGCTAAAAGGTTGCAAACCTCAGGTCCTATTTAAGAAGGAGTCTCTCAGGAAACTTAATGACAACAGGGCAGACAAAAACAAGAACGCTAAAAGAAATTTTAGCCTCCAACACCACAGCTACAGCAAGTAGTAAACACATCCTAATTCCTAGACGGATAAATATAAAACCTCACACTAATGCCCTATTCGTTCATTTTACTCAATATATCACGTCCAGCTTTCAACAAAAAATTCCAAGGCATGCTAAAAGGCAAAAAACAACAACAAACAAACATCAAAACATCCAATCTGAAGAGACAAAGTATCAGAGCCAGACTCAAATATGGCAGAGATTTTGGAATTATCAGACTAGGAATTTAAAATAACTATGATTAATACACTGGGGGCTTTAATGGGAAAAAAAATGGACAGCATGTAGAAACATGGGTACTTTGAACAAGTGGGACTACAGGGAGTATAAGCAGAAAATACCTTTATTCCTGCCCCTAGTAAAATTTCCAGCAGGTTCCATGGCTTTCTGATCACTCTTGAATAATAAAAATCTTCCAGTCTCAAGAATCCTATAGTTAATATGACTAGTCCAGTGCAACAATCAAATCCTTCTCTCTTCACTGTCAGCCTCTCCTGCACTGCCTGGCAAACATTGCTGGTCTGGAAGTGCTTGTGGAATGGATTCTCTGAGCCTCAGTTTCCTGATCTGTAAAATAGAGGTATTTTACACTGCACTGCTTACCTCTCAGGGTTGAGGTGTATAATAAGGGCAATAAAGTGGCAGAGCATGTCACTTTCTGAATGTGTGACCCTCTGGTGTGCCTCTAGAACTCTGCATACGATGCTCTTTCTGACCAGGAAGACTCCTCCCAAATCCGCTTCTCCTGACCAGCTCTACTCTTCCTCAAGACTTGGCTCCTGGGAAGCCTTCCTGACACCTTCGGCTGAATTTGGGGCCCCTCCCTCACATTGCCCTCTCTTGGAGATTGATAGCACTGTTTGTGCTTGTGTGTTCTTATTGTCCTCTAAGATCCACCACCACAGTCTGCAGTGGTGTTTGTTGAATAAACAGAAAGAGAGCAGAAGGGAGGAGTGTAATAGTCCTTGATAAGTGGCGATAAGAACTTAGCAATGTGAGGTTGGTATTATTGGCAATAAATGAGAGAGGGGAGAGGCATGTGAGGAATGAAAGCAGGAAGAGGGAAAAGGCAGGGTAGGAGAAAAAGGAGAGTGAGGACCAGAGACAGAGCAGCTACCCAGACTCACAGGCTTCTTGTGAGAGTGTAGGGGGCAAAGGGAGTGAGGCCAGCTCTTCCCAATCTCCTACAGAGCAGCTGGAGGAAAGAGGAGGGAGCAGGGTTAGGAGGCTGGTCAGCTTCTCTCTCCCTGCTCCCTGCTCTCCCTCTTGTTCACTGTGGCCCAGCCCTTCTGTGGGTGGCCTATAGGCAGGTGGAGGGGGGGGATTCAGAATAAGACTGTCTCCAAAGAACTTCTCCCAATTTCTTTTTCCTTGCTCTTCCCTTGTATTCTTGAAATGGAACATTCCTTGGACATTTTCTTTATAAGTTCTGCATGTGGTGGTCTGTCTCAGACTTGGTGGAATCTGATTGTCTATCACATCGGTGACTCAGACAAACTGAAGAGTCCCATTTTAACATTGCTTACACTAGTTTAAAAAATGGCAAAAGGAAATAAAAAGTACAGCACTAAGAACGGGAGAGGGGGCCACCAGAAGAGTTTGAAGAAAATCAGATGGGACCATCCTGATGGGCAGAGCAGAGGAAGCAGCCACAGAGGTAGATGCCTAGAAAGTAAGAACCACTGCTCACGGGGGCCTGGGAAGACTCTGTTGTCAGAAGGTACAGGCACAGAGGGCAGGAGACAGTGGGGAGGAGAAATCATGGCGAGTCTTAGGCCCACCTGGAAAGAATTGTGTCCGAGAGAACATCCACCCTATGCTTGCCTCTGTCTTGAGTCAGCACAACAGTAGGCCAAGATGGCACCCACCCAGGCCTAATCAGAGGGTGCCCTATAAAAGAAACAGGATTTGGGGGGAAGCCTGGGCTTCCTCGTGCCAGTGCTGCCATCCCAAGAAAAGACTTCCCCATTTTGGGGGGGGCTGGGAGAGAAGTAGTCCTGGTCATGACCTCTAAATGGAATCTTGCCAGTCAACATGCTCAAGGCTCCAACTTGGAGGAGAGGGCTGTTGAAAAACTAGATCCTATGCTGGTAGAGAAGACCAGTAAGAGCCACCTATATTAAAACACAAATCCTTCATTCACAGATATAAATGGATAGCCAAGGATCCCCAGACCTTTGAGTAAAACCAACGACCCATAAAAAAGAACCAAGATAAACAAACAGAGCTATGAACCCAGGAGAAACGGGGATAGTGTGGGGAATAGGAAATAACATTTAAAAAAATCTACTTAGTATCCTCAGTGAGGTTTTAGGAGGTTTTTCTTCCATAGACAAAGGAAAAAAATCATCCAAAAATTGAGAACAATAAAAATGTCCATGAAAATTAAAAATGTAATTGTCAAACTAAAAAAATGCAAAGTGAAAGAAATCCCTGAGAACAGTAGTTCTCAAAATGTGATAACCAGCCACCAGCATCAGTATCACCAGGGAACTTTTTAACATGAAAGTTTCTGGGTTCCAGTCCAGACTTACTAAATCAGAAACTGGGGGTGGGGCCCAGCAATCTGTATTTTCACAAGCCTTCCAGGAGATTGGGGTGCACCTCAAGTTTGATAACCACTGAGACCTAAAACATAGAACAAAAAGACGAAGAGGTGAGAAACATGAGAGAAAAATTAAAAGATCTAGAGAATCAATGCAGGAAGAGTTATAGAAAGGGAAAACAGACTTCTGGGGAGTACACAATCAAATACATAATTTCAGAAAATGTCCTTGAACTACAGAAAGATACAAATCTTTAGATTTAAGAGTCTCCAGGGTTTTATACCCTCAGAATTGCTGGGAAGTTTAGAGCTAGTACGTGTAAAGAATCTGTAAAGAATCATGTAAAGAATCTCATGCCACAAAGCAAACACTCAGTAACTGTTACTCCCTTCTCACTCCTTGGGTGCTTGGCATGTACCCTTCCAGACTTCTCTCTACACCTTTATAGAGTCCTGCTTGTAGTTTATTTTTTTCATAAAGTTCATCTTACTGTACATAGTGTTTTGCAACTTCGTTTTTTGCATTTAACAAACAAGATGTTCTCCCAGGTCAGTTCCTCCAGATTTACTTTAATTACTAGGCAGTATCCATACTTCACCTGCCTCTTGTTGATAAGTTTGTGTCTATTTTTGCTACAGTTATAAATAATGCCCTACTAAGTTTCAGGTCTACCAACAGTATGTGAAGGTACCAAATTCCTTCACCATCAACACTTGATATTAAAAGTGAGTTTAATTCTTGATACATGTTATTAAAAAGAAAAGATCCGGGCTTCCCTGGTGGCACAGTGGTTGAGAGTCCGCCTGCCGATGCAGGGGAAGCGGGTTCATGCCCCGGTCCGGGAAGATCCCACGTGCTGCGGAGCGTGAGCCATGGCCGCTGGGCCTGCGCGTCCGGAGCCTGTGCTCC
The DNA here is from genome assembly GCF_964374135.1 of Grampus griseus. Lineage (NCBI taxonomy): Eukaryota > Metazoa > Chordata > Mammalia > Artiodactyla > Delphinidae > Grampus > Grampus griseus. The sequence goes on along the minus strand of NC_138998.1, from coordinate 32,418,923 downwards.
GCAACGGGAGAGGCCACAACAGTGAGAGGCCCGGGTACCGCAAAAAAAAAAAAAAAAAGAAAATATCCTCTTGCTGCATTGCACTGCATCTCCCTGACTTCAGAGGAGGTGACCTCTTTCTTGTGTTTGTTGAACATATTTATGTTCGCCTCTGTAAATTTTACATTCATATCCTTTGTCTAGTTTTTTCATATCAGGTTGTTTATCTTTTATTTATTGTTTTATATAGTCTGAAAATTAATTTTTTTCTATTGTATTTTTAACACATTTAAATTTGTAGCATAAGGTTGTTTAATATTAATTTTTGAGAAGGTTGTAAGATGACTTTCTAATTTAATTTTTCTCCAAATAGATAATTTTTCAAAACCAGCATTTGAATAGTTTCCTTATCTTAAGAAAATATGGTTTAAATCATTCCCCCAGGGACTTCCCTAGTGGTGCAGTGGTTAAGAATCCACCTGCCAGTGCAGGGGACACAGGTTCAAGCCGTGGCCCAGGAAGATCCCACGTGCCACGGAGCAACTAAGTCTGTGTGCCACAACTACTGAGGCTGTGCTCTAGAGCCCATGAGCCATAACTACTGAGCCCATGTGCCACAACTACTGAAGCCTTCACACCTAGAGCCCATGCTCCTCAACAAGAGAAGCCATCGCAATGAGAAGCCTGTGTACCACAACGAAGAGTAGCCCCCGCTAGCCGCAACTAGAGAAAGCCCACGTATAACAACGAAGACCCAACACAGCCAAAAATTAAAAAAAAAAAATTCATAAAAATAAAAATCATTCCCCCATATTCACATGTAAATGTGCCCAATTCTGGCCTCTCTATTCTGTTCCAGTGATACATTTTTCAAATCCTTAATAATCTACACCCCCCCAACCATCATCACTACTACCAATCATCATCATTGTCTATGTTTTTCAAAATATTCTTATCTATTCTTGAACATTTTTTCTTCCAGATAAATTTTAGAATAAGCCTGCTAAGTTCATTTTATTTTACATTCACTTACTACTTTTTCAACATTCTTTCTTTGTATAGATCCAAGTTCCCAACTTATATTATTTTCCTTCCCTCTAGAGAACTTCCTTTAACATTTCCTGTAAAAAAAAAAAAGTCTACTGGCAACAAATTCCCTCAATTTTTGTTTGTCAGAGAAAGTCTTTATTTCGCTTTCACTTATGAAGGAAATTTTGCAGGGTAAAGAATTCTAGGTTGGTGAGTATTTTTTCTCCCTACATCTTAATTTCACTCCACAGTCTTCTTGTTTGCATGTTTTGTCAGGTGAAGTCAGATGTTAATTCTTACCTTTGTTCCTCTGTAGGTAAGGTGTTTTTTCCCTCTGGCTTCTTTCAGAATTCTTTTATTTTTGATTTGCTGTAGATTGAAAATGATATGCCTAGTCTTTCTTGCCTCCTTCCTTCCTGCTTTCCTTCCCTTCCTCCCTCCCTCCCTTCCTCTCTTCCTTCCCTCCCTCCTTCCTCCCTCCCTCCCTTCCTTCCTTTATTTCCTTCTTTCTTTTTTGGCATTCATCCTGCGTGATGTTCTCTGAGCTCCTTCCTAGATCTGTGGCTTGTCTGACACTAACTTAGAAAATTTTCCAGTAATTACTGTCTCAAGCATATCTGCATCCCTTTCTTTCTTCTCCTTCTGGTGCTCCCATTACATGTGTGCTACACATTCTGTGTTGTCTCACAGACCTTGAATATTCTGCTCTTTTTTGATTGTTTGTTTTGTCTTTTAGTCTTTGTTCTATTTGCTTTTCAGTTTTGGAGGTTTGTATTGAGATATCTTCTAGCTCAGATTCTTTCCTCAGCTGTTCCTGTCTACTAATAAGCTCATCAAAGGAATTCTTCATTTCTGTCATGCTTCTGATCTCTAGCATTTCTTCCTCTGCTTACACTGCTCATCTGTTTTTTGTTTTTCTTGTTTTTTGTTTTTTGCGGTACGCGGGCCTCTCACTGTTGTGGCCTCTCCCGTTGCGGAGCACAGTCTCCGGACGCGCAGGCTCAGTGGCCATGGCTCACGGGCCCAGCCGCTCCGCGGCATGTGGGATCCTCCCAGACCGGGGCACGAACCTGTGTCGCCTGCATCGGCAGGCGGACTCTCAACCACTGCACCACCAGGGAAGCCCCTGCTCATCTGTCTTTGCATGCTGACTACTCTATCCATTAGTGCCCTTAGCACATTAATCACAGTTGTTTTAAATTTGTCGTCTGATAATTCGAATATCCCTCCCACGTCCAGTTCTGATGTTTGCTGTCTTTTCAAATTGTTTTTTGCCTTTTAGTATACCTTGTAATTTTTCTCTTGAAATACCCCACTCTAGTCAGCTCTAGCCTTCCACCTGGCAGAAGGGAAATTCCCAACTCTAGCCCCCTCTAGCCATTCTGTCCCACTGGAATTCCTCCCACGTTCATTCAAAAAGTGTTCATTTATAACTGTATTGAACCTATTAGCTAATTGGGGAAGAACTGACATGTTTATAATTTCGCATCTCTGTATCCAGGAACATGTTTGACATCTCCATTAATTCAGGGTTCCTTTTTAAAAAGTTCAATAGCTTCAGTAATGTTTGATAGGTTTTTATAAGTCTTGCACATTTTTTGACCTGTTTATTCCTAAGCATATTATATAGCTGTTTTTAAAGTTATTTTTTATAAAATCCTTTAAAAAAATCAGGTAACCTTATTGGGTATTGTTGGCTTCTTGGAATGCTAATGGTTTTATTAAGTTATTCTTTACTAGGCCTCTTTCCTTTGTTTTTTGTTGCTTTTGCTTTTTTATTAGTTCCAATAGTTTGTCTGATAGCTTTATTAGTTTTAATTGTCAGTTGAGTCTCCTGCATTTTCTAGGTACATAATGAAATAATCTGGAAATAATTACAATTTTTGTCATCCTTCCTGCGCCACCACCTGCCCCCCCGCCCTGTATTATTTCTTATTCATGTCTTACTGTCCCATGAGATTTTGACAAATAAGGCCAGGCAGAACATGCAGTCACAATCCAAATTTATGGACCACATGCGAAAAGAATCCACTGCAAATGAAAGTCAGCAAAAGCATGAACAGCTTCAAATTTCTAAGAACTTCAAGAAATGGAATTAATAGATCCAGATTATTAAAAAGGAATGTGTACAATAATTAAAGAAACAAAAGGTGCAATGAAAAACATAAGCAACTACTTAGGTAAAAGGAGATATATTTTTACAAGAATAAAAGAGAGCTTTTAGAAATGAAAAATACAGACACTGAACTTTAAAACCCAAATTCCATTAAAGAGCAGAAGAACCACAACTGGAAAAAAAAAAAAATAAAGAATTGGTGAATCAGAAGGTAGGTTACAAAAAGCTACCCAGAATGCAGTACAGAAAGTTAAAATGAAGAAAAATATTAAAGAGAGGATAAGAGACATGGAAGGTAGGAAGAGGCAACATTAGACTTCAAAATATTTGTTTCTCCCTCTTATTGTTAAAGATTAATTAACCCCACACTATACTCTACTCCTATATACACACTTGGCATTTCCTCCCAGACAACAGGAAGTTAATCAAATGCTTAATGTAGCAAGTACACTTGCACAAAAATATATTTTCCTTAGATCTTGGAAAATAATTTCAAGGCTGCTTCCTGGTATTCTGTGCCTAGATGAGAAAGTATATTTGTAACAAAGGTACTGTGCACTTTCTAACTTTGCTGCATAAAATTTTTTGAAAATAAATCAAGGAACCTAATTCTTGGGGCAAGAAGGAGTGAGGGAAGACATTTGTCATGAAGTCACCATGGCAGTTCCTGATGCCTCCCTTCCATGGTAGGTCAGCCAACAGTGTCAGCTCTTCAGAATGACATTCTAAGTGATGTTTGTGCTGGCGAATTAGAGCAGGGAGTCGATGATGTCTAGGTCATGGGTCATTTCCTTAGTGGCTCACGGCCACAGGCAGCAGCCCAACCCCAGTAGGCGCCTTGTGGTCTCAGGTCTGGGTCCAGAGGTCAGGGTTGTTGGGCTGAAGTTGTTATCACTACTAGAAAAGCAACTCCAGGAACTCTAGCTGGATCATGTACATGCTTAAATACAGGTCGAGTGAATGCATAAACATATGAGCCAGCACTATGCTATGCTGTGGGAAAGGCACCCCATCAGTTGGTCTCATGTAAAAACTTCCTACACACGGACATCTCATCCTGTAGATCAGCATTAAGGATTAAGTCCATCCTTCTCTCTCTTTTTTTTCAGGAGTGTGTGTCTTAGAAAACAACCTTGTCTCTGGCATACGTTTCTCCAGGGTTTTTGAATACATTTAGATTTTTTTTCTGCCAGTAGGAAGTCTTGGAATAATGAATTCCATATGTGTATATTTCTCAGTGGGAAGTGGGATGATTACCTTTATTTGGTCAGTAAAATTACTCTTTGCTCCAAGAAATCATAATATTTCATAAGTCCTAAGTGCTGGAAGAAGTTGCAGAGGAGAGGGTGGACTGGTCCTTCATTGCTTAGGGAGCTTACAATGTTAACAGACTCCAAAATACACGTCTTTGATGTGCACGTGAAGCTATGCATCCATACTTGTTGAAGGAAAACATTTCTCATACCAGTTTTTCAGAATGCTTGAGTGATTTTCAAAAAAGGAAAAAGAAGGTAACTCTGGTAACCAGGGTAGCACTGGGAAGAAAATGGGAACAGGAGACCCAAACAAGTTGTTATTGCCAAACACTGGGGGAGGGAGCAGAGGGCATAGGAGAGGTTGGCCTACAGGCAAGACTCTCAGGAGGATGGGGGGCTGGAGAGAGCTTGTCAGAGAGACACAAAATTCTGCTCCTGGATGACTCAGTAAGAACCACAGCAGAAGGAGTGAAGGTAGCTCCCTGGGGAGGCCCTGATGGAGGACTGAAAATGGAGAGGATGAGTTTTGTGTTGTCTGTGTTGGGTTTGAGGTAGCTGTGTGACATCCAGGTGGGGATGTCCAGGAAGAGATATTCAAAAAGGCCTGGACCAGAGCCCCAGGTGTGGAGGTGCTGGGCACAGAGCAGGAATCTGAGCATAGATGGAACACCTTAGGGACATGATGGAGAACGAAGACTGGGGTAGGAGCCTCAGGAAGCCCTCACATTTGGGGGGATGGGGGAGAAAGAAGTCTGTGTAGAAGGTAAGAGGAAGAAAAAGCCCAGGAGAGAAGCACTGAGGGAAGAGAGGGTCTCAAGCAGGGGGATGTGGTTGGTAGGGCCAGGAGGAGGAGGACTGAGGACACTGAATCTGGTCACCTTGGGAGTCTTGGGACCTGCAGAGGAAGGCTTCCCAGAGAGTAAGGACACTAGTCCCAGGTCAGGGTGCTGACACCCGAGGAAGCCAAGAGATGCCCCAGGGGTGCTTGAGCCCTCCTCTTCCAGGCAGTGCGATGGTACCAGGCAGGGGATACTGAATGGAGAGTGGAGGGAAGTCCTGGATCGAGGAGGGACCACCAGAGACAGGAAAATCACAGGGAATGAAGACCACCCTGGGAGGGGATCCAGGGTGGGAGGGGACATTAGCGTTGGCAAGAGGGAGAGATGAGAAGGGTCTTTTGAGAGAGGGGAGGGGTGTCCCAGGAACACGAGATGGACTTTTTCAAGAAAGAAAGAGGAGCCACTGACTGGGGCCGAGTCAGAGAGGGGGTAGGGGAGGGAGGGGCCAGCATGGGGGAGAGGGCTAAGGTGAGGACGAGGGGGACAGGAAGGGCCAGAGTGAGGGACAGGACAGTGACGACAGTCTGTGGAATACCAGCTGGACAGACCACAGCACAAAGTGACTCGCAACAAAGAACAGCTGGGCTTCTGAGAGGGCCCCTGGCCTGGCCTGCAGCCTAGCAAAGGAGCCCGAGGTCATGCTGGGGCCAGCCTTCCTTCTTCCTGAGCCCCAGGGACCTCGAGGCCTCCAGGTGACCACCCAGACAGTGGTGGCTTCTTTTCTGGGAACACTCCCCAGCCCAAGAAGTCCTCTGTCTAGTATCGCCACCCTGGCCTTGCTCTGTTTCCTGTGGTTTCCTCCCTTCACCCACAGCTTCCAGGGGAGGGAGGTGATATTTCCTGTGCAATTCCTTCTGGAATTCCTGCCCAGGCTTCTGAGGTCTGCAGCTGTTCTGGAGAATCTGTGCAGCTGTGCCACACTCATCCACTGTGATGGTTCAGACAGGCCTTTGGTCAGGAGGGTCCCCCGTCACAGGATGGCTCAGGCAGCTGTGAGGAGAGTGGCCTGGAGTCAGGGAGGCTGGAGGGTGGCTGGGTTAGGAAGGGCTTGAGGTGTCCGGGCAGGAGCGATGGAGGTCTGGACCAGAGTGCTGGTGACGCGGTGAAGAGAAGTGGAGGTGCAGGGATGCGTTTTAGAAGTAGGGGATTGAGCAAGGGGCTGAGAGAAAGAGGGGAACTAAGGCTGGTCTCTCAGACCAAGGGACACTGAACGCTGTCACCTGAACAGCAGACTTCCCAGTAAGCCATGTACTCAGTGAGCGTGTGATGGCCCAGAGGGTTTTCTCCAAGCCTGGGAAATCTCCGCAAAGACAGCAGGTGTCTGTTTTCCTGAGACGGGGCAGAGGGTGGGCAGGGCCTCCGGATGGGAGCGTGAGAGGGGCCGCTTCTCCTGCCCAGCCTCTGCAGGGACTTCCCCGAAAGGTTCAGGGTCAAACCTGAAGCTCCTGGGGGAGGTCCAGCCTCGTGGGGCCACCTCAGGCCTGACCCCCCAACTTCTCCCCAGCTCCTGCCCTGGGTGCAACCACGGTAGTGTGGGCCAGGAGGCCAGGCCAGACTGCTCTCACCATCCTGAGAAGTCCCCCTTGACCCAATGTGATGCAGCTTTCCACAAGATGGACATTTTTGGTTTTTATCTCTGGGAAATGGAGTATTTGTTTTCCAACAAACAAATTCTTGGATAGAAAGAACTGGATTTGCAAAGAAAAGTTTTAATAAAAATGGGGGGAGCAAGGGGAGAAGGGCAGCCAGACGGCTTCCAGCTGATGCCACAAACGATTTCCTTACTGTCAGGTTGAGGCTCAGCCTCAGGGTGTGTGCAAAGCTGCAGTCATACCCGGGGACCAAAGTGGTCTGAGCCACTGGGTTTGGGGGGCTGGGGGGGTGGGGAGCAGAAGTTCACAGACACAGGCTCTCCTCACACCAATTAGAAAACCAAACTCCAGGACGGAAGTGATGGCCACTCAGATGAACAAGGGCCGCGCGTGTGCACGTAATCCACACACAAACCCTAGCAGCATTCTGATCCCACAGACAGTGGCTTGAGCCGCTCCCCCTTAGAACGGGGGCCACTGCCCCTCCAGGGGCCACCCCATGTCTCTCGAGATGCCCTCTCCAAGTGTTTAGGCTTCGCAGGTTTTTACCAGGCCCTCGAGGAAGGCTCTCTGGGGCTGGAACCCTGGGGGTGCCCAGTTTCAGAGCCTTTCCTCCCATACTCATTGTACCATAAGTGGCTGGTTACACACCCTAAGCCCCCTCTTCTGTCCTCCTCTGCTACCCCCACTAGACTGTGAGAACAGGGTGGCTTCCTAGCCTTCTCCATTCCCAGGGCCTGGCAGAGCTTCTCAGTGTTCTAGTTGAATAAACAGACCAACGACCAAATACTCAACCAGCTGATCGAATCCCTTTGGTACAACATAAATTTATTCCTGAGTGGTGAGGACAAACAGCCAAATTGTATCTCCCTAAAAACCCCTCCTATACGCAAGGCCTGGCAGGAAGATAAAGCCATGATGGGGTGCCTCGTGTCCACACGTCACAGCCATAGCACTGAATGCAGCATGGGAAGCAGCTGGGCAAGCTCTAGATCTGCTCATTCTGCTTTCCTGCACATGACTGATCCGCTGATGGTAGGTAATACACAGGTTAGCTATGCTCTGGTATGAAAGGATGAGATGAGCTGGGCCAGTGAGATGGCCTGTCTCAGAAATTTGATATGAATATAAGCAAAGAAACGGCCGGTTAGTTGCAGATACGTAGTGTGTACATAGAGGATTAGGAAGGCCAAACTGGCCGTATGTAAGCTTCAGTTACAAACTATAAATAAGCAGAGGAAGACGCTAGCTGGTACCCAGAGAGAAGCCAAGAGGAGGCTTTATAAGGCTAGGGATCAAGGACGGCCTCTCGGACAAGGGAAACAAAAGCACAAATAAACAAATGGAGCTACATCAAACTAAAAAGCTTTTGCACAGCAAAGGAAACTATTAACAAAACAAAAAGGCAGCCTATAAATGGGAGAGGATATTTGTAAACCATATATATGATAAGGGGTTAATATCCCAAATATATAAATAACTCATACAAGTCAACATCAAAAAAAAATGACCCAATTACAAAATGGGCAGAGGACCTGAATAGAGTTGACATTTTCCAAAGGCATATAGATGGCCAACGTACACATGAAAAGATGCTCAACATCACTAATCATCAGGAAAATGTAAATCAAAACCACAATGAGATATCACCTCACACCTGTCAGAATGGCTATTATAAAGACCACAAATAAGTTTTGGCAAGGATGTGGAGAAAAGGGAAACTGTCATGCACTATTGGTGGGAATGTAAATTGGTGTAGCAGTCACTATGTAAAAGAGTATGAAGTTTCCTCAAAAAAATTAAAAATAGAACTACCATCCAAACCAGCAATTCCACTTCTGGTATTTTTCCAAAGAAAAGGAAAACACTAATCTGAAAACATATACGCATCCCTATGTTCACTGCAGCATTATTCACAATAGCCACAATATGGAAACAATTGAAATGTCCATCCATAGATGGACAGATAAAGAAGATGTGGTGTACACACACACACACACACACACACACACACACACACACACACAAACACATGAATATTACTCAGCCATAAAAAAGAATGAAATCTTGCCATTTGCAACAATATAGATTATATTAAGTGAAATAATTCAGACAAAGATAAATGCTGTATAATTTCACTTATATGTGGAATCTAAAAAACAAAAGAACAAACAAAACAGAAACAGACTACAGAGAACAAACAGGTGGTTGCCAGAAGGGAGGGGGAGGGGGGATAGTGGGAAAAAAAAGGTAACTATGTGAGGTGATGAATGCTAATTAGCTTAACTGTAGTGATCATTTCAAAATGTATATTTATATGAAACCATCACGTTGTACACCTTAAATATATACAACTTTTGTCAATTACACCTCAATAAAGCTGCAAAAAGAGTTTAAAAATTAAATTTTAAAAGGACAGTCTCTTGGGAGAGACATGCATGGTGGTTTCTGCAGGTGAGGGGTTACCTGGATGGATGGGAAGTGGGGGTATGGTGCAGCACTTACAGGAAGGGAGATTACGTGTGAAGGCACAAAAGGGATGTGTGTCTAAGAACCACTGGCTTCGTGAGTGAGTAGAGAGCAAGGGAGGGGAAGAAGGTGTGTGTGAGGGGGACAGCAGGGCCAGATGGTGGAGGGAACTGTGTGCTACGGTGGCAAGTCTGGCCCCTGCAGGGAACGTTGAATACGCTCCGGGAAGACCTCACCTCTGGACACCTCCGTCTCACCGTGTCGCCCTCCCAAACCCACGGCTCCACCATCTCCCAGGACTAGGCCACCTCTAGACCCAACGCCAGATCACACTCTACCCACAAACTACTGACCCTTTTCATCTCACATCTATGCTGCAACCTCTTAGACACAAGGCTCCAGGCCTTCAATATTCTGGTCTAACTACCTTGCCCAGCTGGAGCTCACAGCTGACCATCTGAACTACATCTTACCAACACCCTAAACTCTCTTGCACTGCCTTCCTCACACCTGTCCAGAAAACCCACAATCCTCCATCAACCCCCCAGTCAGCCTTCTCTCCTGTGGCGGGCTCCTAGCTGGGCCCCAGATCTATTCTCCTCTTCTTCCACAACACTAGAGTTTTAGTTGGTGACATGGCTGCCCAGCTAGACCCATTTCCCAGACTTCTTTGCAGCCGGGTGGGTGCCTAAGTTCCCACCAATGGAATGTGAGCAGAAGTGATGTGTACAACTTCCCTCTCTCTTACCTAAGAGGAAATTATTTGCTTTCCACTTCTGCTCCTACTGCCTTTCAGGAGCTGGAACACTGATATGTAGAGCCCAGCTCTGGCCATGCAGCCACAGTCTGTGGATGGTGGAACAAGATGGAAGGGCCCGAGGACCCTGAGCGGTCCTGAAAAATGAGGCACTCCACCCTCCTCCCTTTGCACTGTAACATGAGAGAGAAATAAACATTTATCATATTTAACCCACTCCTTGTTACAGCAGATTCTACTACTGTCAAATGTGTGGAGAAAAATGCCGTAACCCATCAGGGCAGTCCCATCTCCAGGCCTCAGCTGAGGTCCACCTGCACTTGATCCTGATCAGCTCCCTTGCAAATTTCCCCTAGTCAAAGCTTCCAACTCTCATGTTTATCAGGCCCCCATCCAACCTCTCACTCTCAACAATCCTTATGGCACAACAAATGTGGAGACCACCAAGCAGGGTCTCCCACCATGTTCTACACACCACTGTGGTCCTCTCCCCTTAACTCAATGGTTGGTGTCCTTTTCTCCGTGCTCTGATTAGACTCCTTGGATTAAATTCACAGCTCTACTACATACTACCTGTGCAACCCACCTCAGCTTTCCTTTCCTCAACTGCAAAATGGAGGTGACAATACTACTTAACAGGATTGTGAGGACTCAATGAGATAATGCATGAAAAGCAACTAGCACAATGCCTGACACATAGTCAGCAATGGGCACCTGCCACTAACATCACTGAAACAAATGTGACCACATCACTACCTGATGGAGGCCTTCCACTGAATCTCCGTCACCTACAGAACATAGTCTAAACCTCTCAGTATGTTAGGCCCTTTGTGACACATCTGCCGTTTACCCCTGGCACGTTCTCTCTTGCTACTCTCTGCCTTGAACACTATGTTCTAATACCAAACTGCCCACAGATCTAAAAAACAAAACAAAAACCCATTCACTGATTAGACAGATATATATTAAAGGGCCCACTTTTGGAGCATTAGTGACTACTCCAATAAATTAATTCCCCTTCCTGGAAAAAACCACCCACCTCCCTAAAAATCATCATGAGAAAAAGCCTATTTTTCATCCTGTGTCTGGGAAGTGATACTGAATTCAGTTTCCTAAAACAAAAGTTAGGTTACCCTTCTTTCAGCTTTAAAATGCGATGCTATGCTAAGATGGTTATGGGGAAAAAAGCAATCTTTATATCTACTTTTAAATCTTATTGTTTAATGCACGTGAAATGTTGTATCCCATGGAAAGGGAAGGAGGTTCCTTTCAGAGGGACATTTGACACATGAGCCAGATGGTGAGGCTGGCAACAGGATGTTGAAGAGTAGGAAGACGGCCAAGGTGGCCAGCAAGGACAGTGGAGATGGGGGCAGGGCCTCAGGGCAGAGCCAGTCCCAGATTTTCACAAAGCGCGTAGCACCTGGCTGCGGTCTCCTGTCTCTTCCTCTTCCTGCCTTCCCAGAACAGGCAAGAAGGACCCTAGGGAGTACTTTCCACGAGACAAGAGTCTGCTTAGCTGACCAAGAATGCCTGTCAGGTCAAATAAAGCTGCCCTCCTTTCAGTCAGGTCACGTGTGGGTCCTTCTAAGGGGAAAAAAAGAGCAAAGGCCAGAGGGACGCTGCCTAGAGATCCCAACACAAAACTTAAACACAGGTTTATCAGGACATTGCACTTCCTGACGAAGAGATTACGGTCAAGTCAAACCCATTCTGGCCTGAGCGAGTCAGAGTTAGAGGAACTTCATTCAGAATATGAACTCTAGTACTTTTCTGGGGCCAGGGCCTATGACCAATTCCTCCTCAAGTCTACCAGAGTGTCCAGAATGTCCTGTTCTCTGAGTTATGGAGACAACATCTAAGGTGTTCCTTAGATATATAGTAAGTAATGCTATCACCAAATAGTTCCAATTCAAAATTAACAAACCTTACATGAATGCAAAGAGTCTTTAAAAAGGCATATAAAATATAGTCCAGTAGATTCATGTGATATTTCATTAAATGAATAAACAAATGTTTAAGATCTTTTAATAATATTTATGGAGACAGATAGCTAATCTCTAGCTTACTTCCAAAGGCCCTAGGTAGTCAGACCATGAAGCTAGAGGAAAGGCACCTGGTGGGAGATACCGCAGGCCAAACACCGAGGAGAACAAAAATATCCCTGCAAGGCCAAATATATAAAGTGGTGGCAGAATTATGGACTCGTGGAAAACAGTAGGGCCGAGGCCAAAGTACCAGCGATCAGGATGGTATAGTAGGGTTTTCTGGACATAGAGGCTAAAATGTTACCTAGTAATACCTACCAGGATTTCTCCTCAAATAATGGCAGTACTTACCAACCTGAAAACTAGCTGACTGGGCACTCTCTACATTGGCAAAGACTTCATAACCACTGCACTTCCTCTCATACTGACAATACTCTGAAGCAGTGATATACTGCTAAAGGAGGCCAGATACCAGTCCCTTACCCCATTTCTGCACAGGGGCAGACATTGCTAGTTGCCCACCAACAGCCATCCCTATTTTCCTACCAATGGAAGCCAAATTTTGTTCAAGGTAAGAATGTGCTCAACTAAAAAGTTTCCTCAAATGTGCACAAACTGATGAATGAATAGTGTATATATATATATATATATATATATATATATATATATATATATATATATCCATTACAATGGAAAATTTGGCAATAAAAAGGAATGAAACCCTGATACATGCTACAATATGAATGAACCTCAAAAATGTTACGCTAAGTGAAAGCAGCTAGACATAAAAAGTCACATATTGTATGATACCATTTACATGAAAGGTCTAGGATAGGCAAATCTAGAGAGACAGAAAATGGATTTGTGGTTGCCGAGGGCAGGGGTGGGGATGGAATTAGGAGTGACTGCTAATGGGCATGGGGTTGCTTTCTTTTTGTGTTGGTAAAAATGAATTCAATCGTGGTGATGATTGCACAACTCTATGAATATACTGAAAATCAGAGCTGTACACTTTAAATGGGTGACACGTGAATCAAATCTCAATAAAGCTGTTTAAAAAAATCCAACAAAACCAATTTCCCAAGATGCTGGACTGCTTGGGGTACCCATGTGCTACAGTTCTGTCCAGTAAGGTGTTGGTGGAAGTATACTATGAGAAAGTTGTCTCCTCAAAAAAGACTCAAGTAACTCGTGTCTTTTGCCTTTCATCTTTTTCTCATCTTCTTGCCTACTAAAAGTCTAGGCCCTGGGGGTCCCCTTAGAACAAAAACATGTTAAAGATGACAGGGCAGCAAAAATGGAGGTAGCGGGTAATGGATGATATCCTGGGATCACAGCACGAGCCCTGGTTTGTCTCTCTCTGGAATTGTTATGCGAGAGAAATAAACCTGTATTTCATTAAGTGATTATAGTGGTATTTCTATCACTTGCAGCCAAAGGCTATCCCTAATGATGCACGCCTATCTAACATCAGCCTGGGCTGATTCTTGGAGCCAAGAAGGAAAAGGAAAAAAAAAGTAGACTCCGAAAGACACAAAAAGTTGATTCCAAATGTAACATTCAGACACCATGGAGTCAGCGTCAATTTTTTTGTTTAAAGGGTAAATAGTTATTTTATTTTCAAACTATATATGTTTTTCCCAATTTTTGTATACTGCCAAGGGAGTGCTTACCCCTCTCTAAAAACAAATCGCTAAAAAATGCTTTAGTTTTAAAACACTGATGAACGAAATACGAGCAAATGCATATTATTATTATTATTGGAGGGCCTGGTTCTTTATTTCAAAAAGACATTTATCAATGTTCAGTATCAAAACAGTTACACTATTGGTTTTTCTTTCTCCCAGTCGGCCCCCAAAGAGACGACACCAAAGGAGAGTACATTTAAAGCCAATTTTGCTGAAGGATGCACACCTAACTGACCTCACCGAAACCTCACCAAAAAGGGGGGATCGGGTAGGGAAAGAAACTTTAAAAGACCAGCACACTGCCAGCCCCAAAGAAGCAAAGTTTCAAAATAATATAAAATTTAAAAACACTTGTACATAAGCTATTCAAGATTTCTCCAGCACTGACACAATGTACAATGAGATGGCACTTTTAGAGACAGCAGCTTCAGACCCAGAAAAGGGTGATGAGTTTCATATGGCTAAATCAGCGGTAAAACATAATTTTCTTTCCTTTCTTTCAAGGAGGCGGGAGAGCAAATAAGTGGTCACCTCAAAATAAGGGGCACATGATCCATTCTGTGGGTGGTGGGGAAAGGGGTAGAGCTGGGACAAGGATTTCGTCTCAGAGGTCTCACCATCTTAATTTCGTTTGGTCACTTCTGATGGAAAAAAAAAAAAAGTTGCCCCAAAATACTGTAAAGCTGAAAATCTGAACAGTGGTTTTTTTTTTGTTTTTGTTTTGGCTAACTCATTCTGCAATCACCTTTCTGGTTTGGCGGGGACTTTTTGCAGAGCAATGAGGCTTCCCAAAATGGAGTCCTTCTCTGGGCTGTTTGGCTCTCAGGAAGGCAGGCCCATACCTTTTTCCCTCCTCTATGGAGAGGGCGATATGTATTAAGCTGAAAAGTTACCTTCCAAAAGTGAGAAAGGGATTAAACTGCTGCTTCAGAACTATGGAAGTATCTGGAATGTTTTACAAATGGTTGCTACACCAACAACAAAAAAGATAATTACAAAATGCATACATCACAGCATGCTTTTGAAGACACTTAGCATTGTGCTCCATTCCCTTAAACGTTGTTCCCAAAGGTGCTCAGTCTCTAGCCCAAATGGAATCTCTGGGGAGAGGCAGAGACAGTTTGGCGAAAAGGACACAGGGGTAGGGGTGGGAGACGTGGCAAAAGGAGAAAGCAGCTTTCCAGTTAAAGCTCAGCCCTCAGCTTAAAGGTCAGCTTCAGGCAGGCTGGCCTCAGCGGTCGGGGTCAGAGGGAGGGGCAGCGCAGGGCGGGACTAGGGCGCTCTACATCTCATCCAGGTCAAGCAGAGTCCGGTCCAGCATCCTTTGTGTACAGAGGTGCTCCTCTTTGGTGCATATCAGTTCATCTTCCAAATCACCGTCTTTTCCAGCTTGGCTACCGATCTCTCAGCACACTCAGCACGGGTCTCTGCCTCCTTGAGCAAGTAAGAATCTTTCTCTCTTCCTCATATGTCTTCTTTTTGAGAGTACTTTTCTTCAGCAGCACTCAGACACTTCAGCTTCTGGTCCATCAGTCTGACCTGCTCATCCGTCTCTCAGCAACCGGACTCTGCCAGCTCAGCTCGCTCCTCTGTGCCTGCCAAGTCTCCCTCAATAATCACCAACCTAAGAGCCACCTCTTCATACTCTTCTGCAATGTGCTTAGCTTCTTTGAGTTGGATTTCCTGGAGCTCCATTTTTATTTCCTCTTTTAAGCCTCGGTTTTCAGTAACCTTCATGTCTCTCTCGCTGTCATCAGCAGCTTTCTCGGCTTCCTCCAGCATTTTCAGGGCAGCGGCCAGGTGCTCTTGAGCGCAGTCCAGCTCTTCAACCAGCTGGACCCTACGGTTCAAGGAGGCCGCCTCAGCCTGTTCCCGGGCCGCCTTTCTCCTACACTTCCGCAGGGGGCGCTCGGCCCTCTCCCCCGCGTCCCTGGCCTGCTTGCTGCAGAAGCGGGGTCTTGCGCTTCACCACCTCGGTGGTGGTGATCCCGGCCATGGTGCCGCCCGGCCCCTGCTCGCCTTCGGGTTCCTGCCTCCTCTGCCCGGAGCTGCGGTCGCTTCTCCGCCAATGGCATATTATTATTTGCTCAAAGAGGAATCCTTTAAACTATAATCGATTCCCCATTTTTTTTTTAAAATACGTTTCTAACATCTGTTCTTTGAAGGGTTAGAAGACATCTCCCATTAAACCCTTTAGGCCTGGTCAGCCTTAATCCTTAAAGAACAGCACTCTGAGAGAGAAAACAAAGGCCCAGAGTTTCAGTTTACTTATATATAAAATGTATGTTCTCAGTACACTTATGCATGATGTTCATGTGTCCCAGAGGATTAAGTTCAATGTTATTCTGAACTATTAAGGGCAAAAATGAACGTAGAAACAAAAATTATTAACAAGCAACTGTTTATGTTTTTCTTTTCTAGCCCCATAAATTATATCACCTCCTTTTTATCGTATGGGTGGGGGTGCAGGGCATGGGAGAGTAACACCTGGAAAAGAATCTTCCACTCAAGTCAATGAATTACTTCATTTGAGATGATTATTTCATGTACAACTCCAAATAAAGTTGACCTTATAGAAGTATGAAACAGAATTTGCAATCAGGCTAATTGTTTCTGCGAACAAAGAAAGAAGGGAAAATGAAGTATCAATGAAAAGGTGGCTGGGGGTGGGGCTGGGGGTTGCTTAAGCCAGCAGTGGGGTGGGATATGGTCTTCCCTACCAATCTGTCTCCTTTTATTTCATGCTTTATTGGTTTATATTACATAAAACTTAAACCCTTTAAATTTGAATATAAATACCACATTATAATAGAACACAGTACTTTAAATGAGATGTTTTACAGTTACCATTTTTTTTAAAGCCTAACTGCTCTCATGTGCAAAGTTAGGTGTTTTTACTTACCAATTCACTAAATATTCAGCCCTAAAATATGTCAAGCACTAAGTAGGCAGTGGAGATTCAACCTGAGTGAAACACAAGTTCCTATCCTCAAGAAATATAAACAGCCAAGTGGTAAAAATAAGCCCCCATCTTAGCTTTGCCAGAATGTAAACCCAGGGAACAAGGCTGAAAAGCAACTATGGCAGAGCCTGGAGGAGCGGGGTGAGGTGTCAGGGGAGTCTCTTGGGCACTGGGCAGTCTGGAGTAGAGTGTGGCACAGGCATAGGAAAGGACACATGAAATAGCACCACGCTCAGGCAGGAAAGTGGTAAGCTGGTGAAGCAGGAGGGGACACAGCAGAGATGAGTGGAGGCTGTGTACACCTAGGTGCTCTGAACTCCACTCTGCAGGCTCTGGTAAGGGGCTGAACGGTTCTGAGCAGGGACAGCTCAGTTTTAGGAAGCATTACTCTGGCAGAGGCTGGTTGGGTGGGATACAGACCAAGGCCAGTCCAGCAGTTTCAGGGCAAGAGGCCAAAAGATGATGATGGTAAGCAAGACCATGGCAGGTCTCAGGTCCTAAGGAAGCAACCTCAACAAAGGCAGGTTTTCATATAATGGAAACGTTTAAAGTTCTGTGTACCACCTCCCTTCACCCTCGCATTTTCCCCCAATAAAAACATAACCTTTACCAAAACGAGAGGCTGGTGGCTAGAGCGGAGAGGCTTTCATGCTTGCAGATCAAATGACAAGAACGAAGAGTATTCCACACCCAAAGGGATTTTTCTCCCTCTGCTCGCTCATTCCCATCACCAGTGAAACATTTCCTGGAAAACAAACATGTCCCGTGCCTGCCCCCACAACCCCCCACCCCAATACTTCTTTGATCTCCTCTAGTTCTGTTCCATTTCCCTTCACAGCAAAACTTTCAAGTAGGGTCTCTACTGTCCCACCTAGTATTTACACTTCCACTTGCTCCAATCCCTACTGCTTCTGTCAATAATTGCATAATGCCAAATCCCATACAGGCTTCTTCTTCCACTTTGAAATGCTTTCTTTCCTTTTTTCCTGTTTTTTTGTTGTTGCTTTTTCCAACTGTAGTGGTTTCTTCTCTTTTTCTGTTATTTATTCTTCCTTCACTAGATCATTAAAAGTTGGAGTTACCAGGACCCCGTCCCAAGACCTCCTCTCCATCTACACTGGCTCCCGAAGCAAGTTCATCCAATATCATGGCTTTAAATATGGTCTGTATGTTACACTCCTACATTTATATGTTCAATGAGACCTCCTCCCTGAGCTGCAGGTTCTCATCTATCTACTCAAAATCTCCACTTAGATGACCAATTGGCATCTCGAACATGGCTTACAACAAATTACTAATTCCCCCTGCTAAAGCAAAATCCTGTTCCTCCTAGTTTTTTTTTTTTCCATCTCAGTATATAGTTTGGCCATACAGCCAGACTATATGTTCAAGCTCCAAACCAACTAGTTATTCCTGATCACTCTCTTTCCTTCTCCACCCCACCCTCCAACATCCAATGGATCCAGGTCCAATCTGCCCCTCCCAATCTCCTGCACTACTCTAATTAGTCCAAAACCACTATCTTTGCTCTCCTAAACTATGCAACAGTTTCTTATAGTCTCATTGCCTCCACCCTTGCCTCCCTACAGTCTAATCTTCACAAAAATGTTGGCATAATCTGTAAACTGCAAATCAGATCACGTCACTCCCTTATTTAAAAACTCCTTGACAGCCGCATAGCACAAGGAGATCAGCTCGGTGCTTTGTGTCCACCTAGAGGGGTGGGATAGGGAGGGTGGGAGGGAGACACAAGAGGGAGGAGATATGGGGATATATGTATATGTATAACTGATTCTAACACACCATTGTAACTAAGAAACTAACCATTGTAACTAAGAAACTAATACACCATTGTAAAGCAATTATACTCCAATAAAGATGTTAAAAAATAAAATTAAATTAAAAAAATTTTTAAAACTCCTTGAATGAAATCCCACTGTACTTAGAATATAAATGTGTCCCATGGCTTACAACCACCCCCAACCCTGCTCCAATGTCTGTTCCTACATCTCCCAGACCTCTTCCCTAACTACATTCTAGCCACATTGGCCTCTGTTCTCTTCTTCCAGTGGCAGCAGCTGGAGGATGAACAGGAAGGGCTGACACTGGAGGCCAGCTCATTCCTGCCTTAATGCTTCTGCAATTATGTCCCTTCTGCCTGGATTTTCTCATAGGTGGCTTTTTGTTACTCAGATCTCAGCTCAAATGCCACCTGCTCAGAGAAGCCTGACTAAAGACATGTAAAGTTATTCTCTGATACCACTCTGTACTTTTTTTTTATAGCACTTACCAAAATCTTACTTATGTTCATTATCTGCTTCTTCTAACCAGAATGTGAGACCTAGAAAGGGAGGAACATCATGTCTTGTTCCCTGCATACCTTGAAGGCCAGATATACAGTTGGCGCTCAATAAATACATAATGAATGAATAACCCAATCCTCCTTACTTCTATAAATAAAATTTTCTTACAATGGGGGTGTTACGAGAAAGGAGAGAATATAATAGAGCTCTTGGTCACTAGGGCCAGCTTATACCACATCAGTGCTTTGCTAATTTGCTTCTTTACTATAAAAATTACATTTTCTACAAAATCTATTCAGTAATATTCACAAACCACTGGAAAAAGCCCAGCCATGGAAATCTCGTAACTGCTCTTTTCACTGAAGTCAGTGACTCCAAGTAGTTCTGCAAGAAAAATCTATTTAAAGTCTTAAACCACCTCTAAAACAAATATACATACATAAAATAAAACAGCTTACAAACAGAGATATGGTTAAAGGCACCACACATCCAAGCAAACTGAGAGCACCTCTTACTACATGGTAATTTGGGACAGAAGTCAATGACAGCACTTTTTTCTTTGAACCGATCTTGTGCACAGAACTGTGATATATAAAAAATGCACTAACCTGAACATATTAAAAAAATGCACTGAATGTTGGAAGGGATGCTAGAGCGGAACCACTCACTTCATGTGCATAATAATACATAATAAACGCTATAAATAAATATTTGTTGACTGAATGCCTTCTAAGATTGCAGGTTGTCAACCAAAACTTCTCTAACTTACAAAGTTCAAAGAGCTTTGAAAAAGCTGGCCCCTTAGGGGGCTGAGTATTTCATAAAACCAAAGAACCAGTGTTAATAAATGGCATACAGAAAGATCATGCTCTTGGCCTGCTTGTGACAGAGCACGTATCATGTGAGCTATTTTCCCAGATGTGCTGCTGATTCATAAAGCTCCTTTAAGAACAGCAAAAGCCTCCAACTGCTATGCATTCTCTCCTATGTACCTGTGAGAATGGGAGCAGAGGCAGGCACATGCACGCCTAGCTATTTAAGAGGTCCATTCAACTCTGCCTTAGGCCAACTCTAGCCAAGTATAAATATATACATACCCTGAATTTAACGGCTCTGGAGAAAAGTTTCAGTGCTGTAATACTTCCTTGTAATAATAATCTCAACTTTTTATTAGAACCTGGAGGCTGAGCAGAGTCAGCTGCACTCGTGTTAGGGCTTGGGAGTCTGAGTGAGACACCCATGAAATGAAACAGGGCTATCTAGCTGTTGTGTGTTCAAAGACTTACCAGACACAACCAATCATTCATTATGAACAATATTTTCAATACTGTCATAATATAAAACAAATCCTTTAATTTCTCAGGTGTTTTTAAAAAACCATTTTATACTTAAGCCAGCCTTGAAGATAGGTACAAAATCTACCTGTTTACATTTTTTTACTCAAAACAACTCAAGCACCCATTCTGTGCATGGCACTATTCTAGGTGCAATAAAAAGAATTCCTAACCTTAGAAACAAGATTTCACTTTCTGGAATTGTGTTATCTCCTTTTCCAGAGAGTAAAAATAAATAAGATCGCCACTGTTCACTACTGACCTGTCCCAAACCCACTTCTGGCTCACAGAAATGCTAGGTTCTGCCAAAATTAAGATGTTTCAATGAACTCAGCTCCTACTTCCCCCAAAATAAGAAAGGAGAACTCCTTTTCATTAAAAAAATAAAGAACAATTCTCCATGGAAGGGCAGTTTCTAATAAGTATTTTTCTCTTTTTCTCCCCTCTAGCTTTTCTTTCAGTGTTCCTCCTCCAATATTGCCTTTTCCTGTACAAGGCAAACCGACATCTTTTTCTGTTTTTCTTTTCCTAAGAAAAAGTACTGCATCTTGAAGACAAACCATTCCCAAGACTAGTGATAAATATTAAAACAAACAAACAAAAAACTTTAAAGGTGAATCACCTACATTACCTTGATGAAGTAAAAAAAATAAAAAGCAGTTGCACTAAGGTAGCTATTCCAAATACCTGTGTTTAAACAATTTTAAAAACTGTTTATTTATT
Organism: Grampus griseus; assembly: GCF_964374135.1. Classification (NCBI taxonomy): domain Eukaryota; kingdom Metazoa; phylum Chordata; class Mammalia; order Artiodactyla; family Delphinidae; genus Grampus; species Grampus griseus. The sequence continues at coordinate 32,397,888 of NC_138998.1, read as the reverse complement.
TTGTAAGAATGTACCCCTAGTCCAAAGTTAACTATGTTTAAAAAAATTTTTGGCCAAAAAATTTACAAAAACATTTTCAGTTCAACCTAATGAAAGTGATATCTAGAAAATATTTGACATCATTAAGTCTGCCTTAGATAGTTCCGATTCTAAAGCATTCCTAAGGCACGGTGCTCTGGAAGACAAATGTGCTTCTGCGGCGTTGCGTGGCGTATGCGGCATCCGTGACCGGCTGCAAGTGAGCCCTGGCAGGTTCCTTCCTCCTGACGCTGGGGGACTGTGAGAGGAGTCAGACGTAGGCCCCCAGGGCTGCATGGAACTCTGTGAGACACTGGACCAGCTGCTGGAACTTGGGCCTCTCCTCCGGATCTAAGGCCCAGCAACAAGCCATCACAGCAAATCTGCAGAGTGACAAGACCAGAAAATTTGGCTAGTGATGATATAGTACTCCTAACCTTTTGGTCAATATGATACCAGTTATGTTGTCTATCTAAATGTGGGCGTGGAGAGGACGATATATTAAAAAAATCAATCAATATTACTATCTGTTGGCAGAGCTAAAATGAATTATCTGGATGATATCTGTGGATTTCAATTCTGCAACATGTCAAAATATATCAGCAAATAGAGATTGTATATAACTACCTAAAACATAGTCAAAATAATAACCTGTGTTATCCCGTACAGTTGACTCTTAAGCAACACAGGGGTGAGGGGTGCCGACTCTCTGCATAAAAATCTGTGCATAACTTATAGTTTAGCCCTCCGTATCCCCAGTTCCCCCTCATCCGCATATTCAACCAACCATGGACCATGTAGTACTGTAGTATTTATCACTGAAAAAGATCCACACGTAAGTGGACCCACATTGTTCAAGGGTCAACTGTATTTGAGTTCTGAAAGAAAGAACTTGGAAGAAGAGGAACCTTTAACTAAACTGTAAGAATCCTGGATCTACAGTAAAATCTGTGCAAAAGCTGCCACCTTGCCACAGTATAAAAACCTTCAGGGGGGCTTCCCTGGTGGCGCAGTGGTTGAGAGTCCGCCTGCCAATGCAGGGGACACGGGTTTGTGCCCCGGTCCGGGAAGATCCCACATGCCGCGGAGCGGCTGGGCCCGTGAGCCATGGCCGCTGAGCCTGCGCGTCCGGAGCCTGTGCTCCACAACGGGAGAGGCCACAACAGTGAGAGGCCCGCATACCGCAAAAAAAAAAAAAAAAAAAAAAACCTTCAAGGGATACTGGAACTGAGACTCAATCACCCCTGAACAGCCTCCTGCCCACTCTGATCCCATTATGTGGGAAGACTAGCTATGTGATAAAAGCAGGAAACAGGAACTATCCCACTCACCAGACCAGAACATCTTCCTTATACGTATATCAGTTCACACCAGCTGGCAAGGCACAACAGCAATGAGAAAGGCTCTTTATAACTAAGGATGTCCTTAAGGCTCATCCTTAAGAAAGGCTTAAGGCTCCTGTGCAGGTCCTCACTCTACACAGGAAAACTGACAGTGTTTAGTGTTTTCTCACTATGTACATAAGTCTCTTGGATTAGATTAATCACTACAAATATGAGATGCAAAAAGTCCTAATGTCAAATGCTTTAAAAAGAATGAATGAGTCTGGCTGACTTTGTAGTTTCTCTACAGGAGTATAATTCAAGTCCAAAGAGGCATTATTCTCAAAAGGGAAGTCTCTGTACAAGTATGGACACCTGTTCTTTTTCTTTTATCCAAACGTCGTAAGTGGAGTGAAATCCATGTCTTCAAGCTCAGAAAAAACTTACAGTTCATCAGGACAGTTGATCGGCTGGGCTATTCGGTAACCGTCTTTCAGGTACGCGGCCATCTCAAACGGGTCGATGTCCACATAGGGTGTTTGGCCCAGAGTCATGAGCTCCCACAGCGTCACTCCAAAGGCCCACTGAGAAGAAGAACGGCAACACCGTGAGGGGATATTTAAAACAGCTGTCAGAGTGCTGCTGCCTGTGGCCAGGAGGGGATATTTAAAACAGCTGTCAGAGTGCTGCTGCCTGTGGCCAGGTAGGGACCAAAAATAGCAGATTGATCAACTTTTTTCGTGTGTGTGGCATGTGGGATCTTAGGCGTGGCATGTGGGATCTTAGTTCCCTGACCAGGGATCGAACCTGCACCCCCTGCATTGGAAGCGTGGAGTCCTAACCACTGGACCACCAGGGAAGTCCCAGCAGATCTATTAACTCTTAATGAAAGCAAAATGTTACTTATAAAAAGAAGTCTACCATACCCAGTTAGATTCTCTTGTTGGACAGAAAGGAACATTTTAATGAATGCATTCTTTAATGTGAATATCATTATTGTATATTCTAAGGTAATTAGAGCCATGGGAAAGAATTATTTTTACTGTTGATTACAAGCCCCACCACCCAAAACTGTTAATTATGTCTAAAATTTTCCTAATATGTAAATGTGTTAAATACCATAGCTAGTCAGCAGAGCTGAAAAGTGGAAAATGCAAATCATGTAAAATATAATGTCATGGATTTTTACTATGTTCAGATAATTTAAATTAACAGATGAAAGTATACTGGAAGAATATCTTCCAACCTTGCTTGGGTAAAATATGAGATTTATTTAAAATCAACATGTAAACTATTGGTAGGAGCAGAAATCATAAGCAGTGGCAACAGTGCTCAGTCATGGTCCAGCCAGGGCTCCTCAGTTTGCCTGTGGCTTCTGGACAGTGTGTGGACGGCAGGAATATGTCTCCACAAAGCTGCTGCCATGAGGCAGGACAAGACTCAGACTGGGGGCTCCCACTGATCTGCTGCCACGCGTGGGCCTTGAGGTCAGGAGAGCTGAAGGTGGATGAGGAGGAAGATACCTGTGTACCATGCTATCATGTTTATGAATACCTTCAAGTTGTAGACATTTTGTTTTCATTTTTCTTTCTTTTTCTCTTTTAACTTTCACAACGAACCTATGAGAATCACTGGTAGCCCAATTTTACAGATGAGGAAACAGAGAAATAACCTGCCCCAAAAAACACTTTTTATAAGTGAAGGGGGGAAAAAGGAAAGGGAAAAAGAGGAAAAAAACACAACAGGTCTGTTTATAAAATCTAAGCACAGTGCATCAAATTTTAAGTTATTTTGTTCAATAATAATGAAATACTATTCTAAAGTATACAGATTTTTTAAAGCCTTATATTTGTGAACAATAGTTTTATTTCTTATTATAATCTAGGCAAATAAGGAAACAGTGGAATGATATCTTAGAATATTTTTTAAAACTGTCAATAGAGAATTCTATACTAAGCCAAAATGTACTTGAAAAATGAAGACAAAATACAGTTTTTCAAACAAAAGCTGAGAGACTATGTCACTGGCAGACATACACTTCAAGACACGTTAGAGCAGTTCTTCATGTGGAAAGAAAAAACACCAATGGGAATTTGGATCTATACAAAAAATGAAGAGTGCTAAAAATATATGAACAACAACTAGGTATTTTTTCCTCATTTAAAAATTTCCTTAGGGCTTGCCTGGTGGCACAGTGGTTGAGAATCTGCCTGCCAATGCAGGGGACGCGGGTTCGAGCCCTGGTCTGGGAAGATCCCACATGCCGCGGAACAACTAGGCCCGTGAGCCACAAGTACTGAGCCTGCGCGTCCGGAGCCTGTGCTCCACAACAAGAGAGGCCACGATAGTGAGAGGCCCGCGCACCGCGATGAAGAGTGGCCCCCGCTCACCGCAACTGGAGAAAGCCCTCACACAGAAACAAAGACCCAACACAGCCAAAAATAAAATATAAATTAATTAATTAAAAAAAATTTCCTTAATAGACTGTTTAAAGCAAAATCCCATGCACTGTGGGGTTTATAATATAAATGGAAGTAAAATGTATGCCCATAATAGCATAAAGGATGGAAGGGGATGAGTGGAAATACTGTATTGGCAGCTGCTTATATTAAACATGAAGTGGCATAATATTCGAAAGTAGAAGGTGTACACTGTAAGCCCTAGAACAGGTTTCCCAACTTCAGCACTAGTGACACTGGGGACTGGATGAGTCTCTGTTGTGAGAGGCTGTCTTGTGCATGGCAGGATGTTTAGTTCAGCAGCATCCCTGGCCTCCACCCACTGGATGCCCCAAGTTGTAATAACTGAAAATGTCTCCAGATATTGCCAAATGCCCCACACCCCCAGGAGGGAGGGTGCAAAACTGCCCCCAGTTGAGAAACCCTAAGCCAGACTGATGAAAGAAAATAAAAAGACACAAATAACCAATACGAGGAAGAAAAGAGGAAACATAATTACAGATCCTACAGACATCAAAAAATATTATAAGCAACTCAACTTTATGCCAATAAATTCAATAACTTAGATGAAATGAACAAATTCCTTGATATATATGTTACCAAAATAGATACAAGAACAAACAGAAAATCTATACAGCCCAATATTTCTTAGAGAAATTGAATTCAAAATTTAAAATCTTCCCACAAAGAAAACTCTGCATCCAATTTCACTGGATGAATTCTATCAAACTTGAAAGAAAAAAATACAATATTAGTTTCCTAATACAATGTTAGTTTCCTAGGGCTGCCATAACAAAGTACCACAAACTAGGTGACTGTTTAAACAACAGAATTTGCCTCACAGCTCTGGAGGCTAGAAGTCCAAAATCAGGGTGTTGGCAGGGCTACACTCACTCTGAAACCCACAGGGGAGAATCCTTCCTTGCCTAATCCTACCTTCTGGTGCTTTGCCAGCAATCCTTGGTGTTCCTTGGTTTGCAGCTGTAGTACTTCAATCTCTGCCTCTGTTTTCACACAACATTCTCCCCTTGCATGCCAGTGTCTCTTCTTATAATGATATCAGTCATACTGGATTACGGTCTACCTTAATTATGACTTCATCTTAACATTATATCTCTAATGACCCTGTTTCCAAAGGTCACATTCTGAGGTATAGGGGTTAGAACTTCAACCTATCTTTTGGGGGAACACAATTCAAACCACAGTACAATCCTACACAAACTCTTTCAGAAAACAGGGGAGGATGGAACACTTCTCGACTCATTTTTAGGCCAGCATTATCCTAAATACCAAAACCAAAGCGTTTAGCTTTTTGGAACTTAATATCTTTTTTATTAATTGTTACCATTAAGGTAGAACAACGGCCATCCTTGAGGTCTGTGCTTTGGGAGGAGGGAAGAGACAGGGCTCAGACGGATGTATATTTTTAAAATCTTCATACAGACAGAGTCTACAGGAATTTCCCTAAACCTATTGGTTTAAGGGGAATCTTCTGTTCTGCTTAAAAATGGAAAAACGATTTCAAATTAATAAAAGTTAAAGGAAGGTGCCTGCTGACATACAGGTGTTTGTCTTTAAACTTTATATGAACTTTTAATAATGACAGTAATTAGTCATTGTAATGCTTAATTTTTAAAATAGTGTTCAGGGCTTCCCTGGTGGTGCAGAGGTTAAGAATCCGCCTGCCAAAGCAGGGGACACGGGTTCGAGCCCTGGTCCAGGAAGATCCCACATGACGCAGAGCAACTAAGCCTGTGCGCCACAACTACTGAGCCTGCGCTCTAGAGCCTGCGAGCCACAACTACTGAAGCCCGCCTGCCTAGAGCCCATTCTCCGCAACAAGAGCAGACACTGCAATGAGGAGGCCGCGCACCTCAATAAAGAGTAGCCCCGCTGGTCGCAACTAGAGAAAGCCCGCGTGCAGCAACGAAGAATAAATAAAATCTTTATTTATTTATAAAGCACCAAAAAAATAAATTAATTAAATTAAAAATTTTTAAAAATAAATAAATAAAATAGTGTCCAATTGCCACAGGGAAAGTAGTTCACTACACAGATGGAACAGAGCCCAAAGAAGTGAAGCTAGTTGGAAGGGTGTTCCTACCCCTTATTTACAAGATAAGATGGGTCTGTTCTTATTCACTGATTGCGGTAGCAGCTTCGGGGAAGGAATAATCAATCCAAACTAGATTTTGGAGGAAGAAACAATAAGAACTGCTAAGAAGTGGATACTGCCACTTGATGAACCCCATCCACTGACAAGGGATGTTCTAACAACTTCTGACTGTAAGACTTTCATAGTAATGCTGGTGGTATCTGAGACCTGGAGTGTACACAGGGACCATAACAGTGCAAAATATATAAGATGACTTAAAAAAAATACTTCTTTCACATTGTTGTATCCAAATTACCACTAAGCACCCATCTAAGTTCCTTATGTTACATATTGCAGCACTAAGAAACACCAAAAAAAGAACAATAAACCCAAAGGGAAAGTTCCAGTTTCATTTCCTTACAAGCCAACAACCAAAAAAAGTGATTAATTACATGTTGGCTCACAAACCCTCTAAAAAAAATCAAGACCAAACAGCACAAGGATAATTTGTGGAAAACTTGCTCTCTAAAGTCTTCTGATAACTGAACCATTTAAAATTTAGACAGACTTATTCTATAATTTCCTCTTGTTTGACGTCTTTGGAAAGGGGGCAATGAGAAGGTCAGCCTGTTTTTTCCAGAGTTTTATAAAACTTTTATAAAAGGCTCTTGCTACATCCATTTAAAGAACATGTAGAGAATAACAGTGTTCTTCTATTCATCTTATTTCTCTTCTCCCAGCTTGTGTTATTTTACAGCTTCTTAATATATAGGATACAAAATTTTTTCTTCACTAACAACATATACAGATGTGACTTGTCAAAAAGTATATAATACTCGGGACTACCCTGGTGGTGCAGTGGTTAAGAATCCACCTGCCAATGCAGGGGACACGGGTTCGATCCCTGATCTGGGAAGATCCCACATGCTGCGGAGCAGCTAAGCCTGTGTACAACTACTGAGCCTGTGCTCTAGAGCCTGCATGCCACAACTACTGAGCCTGTGCACCTAGAGCCCCCCTGCTCTGCAGCAAGAGAAGCCACCACAATGAGAAGCCCGCACACCACAACCAAGAGTAGCCCCCCACTCGCCACAACTACAGAAAGCCCGTGCACGGCAATGAAAGACTCAACGCAGCCAAAAATAAATGAATGAAAAATTTATTTATTTTTTAAAAAGTATATAGATCAGAGTGATGTGAGGTGAGAACTCCACCAACCCTAAAAGGTCTCTCCCCTAGAATCTCCAGAAAGGAACATAGCCCCGCTAGTACCTTGGATTTAGCCCAGGAAAAGTCCAAGCTACAGAAAGCCATGTGGATGAAAGTCTCTTGGTGCTCCAGCCAGGAGTCAGGGCTCTGCCTCTGAGGTAGGAGAGCCAACTTCAGGACACTGGTCAACAAGAGACCTCCCAGCTCCACATAATATCAAACGGCGAAAATCTCCCAGAGACCTCCATCTTAACACCAGCACCCAGCTTCACTCAACGACCAGCAAGCCACAGTGCTGGACAATCTATGCCAAACAACTAGCAAAACAGGAACACAACCCCACCCATTAGCAGAGAGGCTGCCTAAAACCATAATAAGGCCACAGACACCCCAAAACACACCACCAGACGTGAACCTGCCCACTACAGAGACACGATCCAGCCTCATCCACCACAACACAGGCACTAGTCCCCTACACCAGGAAGCCTACACAACACACTGAACCAACCTTAGCCACTGGAGACAGACATCAAAAACAGCGGGAACTACGAACCTGCAGTCTGCAAAAAGGAGACCCCAAACACAGTAAGATAAGCAAAATGAGAAGACAGAAAAACACACAGCAGATAAAGGAGCAAGATAAAAATGTACCAGACCTAACAAATGAAGAGGAAATAGGCAGTCTACCTGAAAAAGAATTCAGAATAATGATAGTAAGGATGATCCGAAATCTTGGAAATAGAATGGACAAAATGCAAGAAACAGTTAACAAGGACCTAGAAGAAATAAAGATGAAACAAGCAACAATGAACAACACAATAAATGAAATTAAAAGTACTCTAGATGGGATCAATAGCAGAATAACTGAGGCAGAAGAACGGATAAGTGACCTGGAAGATAAAATAGTGGAAATAACTACTGCAGAGCAGAATAAAGAAAAAAGAATGAAAAGAACTGAGGACAGTCTCAGAGACCTCTGGGACAACATTAAACGCACCAACATTCGAATTATAGGGGTTCCAGAAGAAGAAGAGAAAAAGAAAGGGACTGAGAAAATATTTGAAGAGATTATAGTTCAAAACTTCCCTAATATGGGAAAGGAAATAGTTAATCAAGTCCAGGAAGCACAGAGAGTCCCATACAAGATAAATACAAGGAGAAATACGCCAAGACACATATTAATCAAACTGTCAAAAATTAAATACAAAGAAAACATATTAAAAGCAGCAAGGGAAAAACAACGAATAACACACAAGGGAATCCCCATAAGGTTAACAGCTGATCTTTCAGCAGAAACTCTGCAAGCCAGAAGGGAGTGGCAGGACATATTGAAAGTGTTGAAGGAGAAAAACCTGCAACCAAGATTACTCTACCCAGCAAGGATCTCATTCAGATTTGATGGAGAAGTTAAAACCTTTACAGACAAGCAAAAGCTGAGAGAGTTCAGCACCACCAAACCAGCTTTACAACAAATGCTAAAGGAACTTCTCTAGACAAGAAACACGAGAGAAGGAAAAGAACTATAATAACGAACCCAAAACAATTTAGAAAATGGGAATAGGAACATACATATCGATAATTACCTTAAATGCAAATGGACTAAATGCTCCCACCAAAAGACACAGATTGGCTGAATGGATACAAAAACAAGACCCTTATATATGCTGTCTACAAGAGACCCACTTCAGACCTAGAGACATATACAGACTGAAAGTAAGGGGATGGAAAAAGATATTCCATGCAAATGGAAACCAAAAGAAAGCTGGAGTAGCAATTCTCATATCAGACAAAATAGACTTTAAAATAAGGACTATTAAAAGAGACAAAGAAGGACACTACATAATGATCAAGGGATCGATCCAAGAAAAAGATATAACAACTGTAAATATTTATGCACCCAACCTAGGAGCACCTCAATACATAAGGCAAATACTAACAGCCATAAAAGGGGAAATCGACAGTAACACATTCATAGTAGGGGACTTAAACACCCCACTTTCACCCATGGACAGATCATCCAAAATGAAAATAAATAAGGAAACACAAGCTTTAAATGATACATTAAAAAAGATGGACTTAATTGATATTTATAGGACACTCCATCCAAAAACAACAGAATACACATTTTTCTCAAGTGCTCATGGAACATTCTCCAGGATAGATCATATCTTGGGTCACAAATCAAGCCTTGGTAAATTTAAGAAAATTGAAATTGTATCAAGTATCTTTTCTGACCACAACACCATGAGACTAGATATCAATTACAGGAAAAGATCTGTAAAAAATACAAATACATGGAGGCTAAACAACACTACTTAATAATGAAGTGATCACTGAAGAAATCAAAGAGGAAATAAAAAAATACCTAGAAACAAATGACAATGGAGACACAATGACCCAAAACCTATGGGATGCAGCAAAAGCAGTTCTAAGGGGGAAGTTTATAGCAATACAAGCCCACCTTAAGAAGCAGGAAACATCTCGAATAAACAACCTAACCTTGTACCTCAAGCAATTAGAGAAAGAAGAACAAAAAACCCCAAAGTTAGCAGAAGGAAAGAAATCATAAAAATCAGATCAGAAATAAATGAAAAAGAAATGAAGGAAACAATAGCAAAGATCAATAAAACTAAAAGCTGGTTCTTTGAGAAGATAAACAAAATAGATAAACCACTAGCCAGACTCATCAAGAAAAAAAGAGAGAAGACTCAAATCAATAGAATTAGAAATGAAAAAGGAGAAGTAACAACTGACACTGCAGAAATACAAAAGATCATGAGAGATTACTACAAGCAACTCTATGCCAATAAAGTGGACAATCTGGAAGAAATGGACAAATTCTTAGAAATGCACAACCTGCCAAGACTGAATCAGGAAGAAATAGAAAAGATGAACAGACGAATCACAAGCACTGAAATTGAAACTGTGATTAAAAATCTTCCAACAAACAAAAGCCCAGGACCAGATGGCTTCACAGGCGAATTCTATCAAACATTTAGAGAAGAGCTAACACCTATCCTTCTCAAACTCTTCCAAAATATAGCAGAGGGAGGAACACTCCCAAATTCCTTCTACGAGGCCACCATCACCTTGATACCAAAACCAGACAAGGATGGCACAAAGAAAGAAAACTACAGGCCAATATCACTGATGAACATAGATGCAAAAATCCTCAACAAAATACTAGCAAACAGAATCCAACAGCACATTAAAAGGATCATACACCATGATCAAGTGGGGTTTACTCCAGGAATGCAAGGATTCTTCAATATACGCAAATCTATCAATGTGATACACCATATTAACAAATTGAAGGAGAAAAACCATATGATCATCTCAATAGATGCAGAGAAAGCTTTTGACAAAATTCAACACCGATTTATGATAAAAACCCTGCAGAAAGTAGGCATAGAGGGAACTTTCCTCAACATAATAAAGGCCATATAGGACAAGCCCACAGCAAACATCATCCTCAATGGTGAAAAACTGAAAGCATTTCCACTAAGATCAGGAACAAGACAAGGTTGCCCACTCTCACCACTCTTATTCAACATAGTTTTGGAAGTTTTAGCCACAGCAATCAGAGAAGAAAAGGAAATAAAAGGAATCCAAATTGGAAAAGAAGAAGTAAAGCTGTCACTGTTTGCAGATGACATGATACTATACATAGAGAATCCTAAAGATGCTACCAGAAAACTACTAGAGCTAATCAATGAATTCGGTAAAGTAGCAGGATACGAAATTAATGCACAGAAATCTCTGGCATTCCTATATACTAATGATGAAAAATCTGAAAGTGAAATCAAGAAAACACTCCCATTTACCACTGCAACCAAAAGAATAAAATATCTAGGAATAAACCTACCTAAGGAGACAAAAGACCTGTATGCAGAAAATTATAAGACACTGATGAAATAAATTAAAGATGATACAAATAGATGGAGAGATATACCATGTTCTTGGATAGGAGGAATCAACATTGTGAAAATGACTCTACTACCCAAAGCAATCTATAGATTCAATGCAATCCCTATCAAACTACCACTGGCATTTTTCACAGAACTAGAACAAAAAATTTCGCAATTTGTATGGAAACACAAAAGACCCCGAATAGCCAAAGCAATCTTGAGAATGAAAAAAGGAGCTGGAGGAATCAGGCTCCCTGACTTCAGACTATACTACAAAGCTACAGTAATCAAGACAGTATGGTACTGACACAAAAACAGAAAGATAGATCAATGGAACAGGATAGAAAGCCCAGAGATAAACCCACGCACATATGGACACCTTATCTTTGATAAAGGTGGCAGGAATGTACAGTGGAGAAAGGACAGCCTCTTCAATAAGTGGTGCTGGGAAAACTGAACAGGTACATGTAAAAGTATGAGATTAGATCACTCCCTAACACCATACACAAAAATAAGCTCAAAATGGATTAAAGACCTAAATGTAAGGCCAGAAACTATCAAACTCTTAGAGGAAAACATAGGCAGAACACTCTATGACATAAATCACAGAAAGATCCTTTCTGACCCACCTCCTAGAGTAATGGAAATAAAAACAAAAATAAACAAATGGGACCTAATGAAACTTCAAAGCTTTTGCACAGCAAAGGTACCATAAACAAGACCAAAAGACAACCCTCAGAATGGGAGAAAATATTTGCAAATGAAGCAACTGACAAAGGATTAAATCTCCAAAATTTACAAGCAGCTCATGCAGCTCAATAACAAAAAAACAAACAACCCAATCCAAAAATGGGCAGAAGACCTAAATAGACATTTCTCCAAAGAAGATATACAGACTGCCAACAAACACATGAAAGAATGCTCAACATCATTAATCATTAGAGAAATGCAAATCAAAACTACAATGAGATATCATCTCACACCTGTCAGAATGTCCATGATCAAAAAATCTAGAAACAATAAATGTTGGAGAGGGTGTGGAGAAAAGGGAACACTCTTGCACTGCTGGTGGGAATGTGAATTGGTTCAGCCACCATGGAGAACAGTATGGAGGTTCCTTAAAAAACTACAAATAGAACTACCATATGACCCAGCAATCCCACTACTGGGCATATACCCTGAGAAAACCAAAATTCAAAAAGAGTCACGTACCAAAATGTTCATTGCAGCTCTATTTACAATAGCCCGGAGATGGAAACAACCTAAGTGCCCATCATTGGATGAATGGATAAAGAAGATGTGGTACATATATACAATGGAATATTACTCAGCCATAAAAAGAAATGAAATTGAGCTATTTGTAATGAGGTGGATAGACCTAGAGTCTGTCATACAGAGTGAAGTAAGTCAGAAAGAAAAAGACAAATACCGTATGCTAACACATATATATGGAATTTAAGGGAAAAAAATGTCATGAAGAACCTAGGGGTAAGACAGGAATAAAGACGCAGACCTACTGGAGAACGGACTTGAGGTTATGGGGAGGGGGAAGGGTGAGCTGTGACAGGGCGAGAGAGAGTCATGGACATATACACACTAACAAACGTAGTAAGGTAGATAGCTAGTGGGAAGCAGCCGCATGGCACAGGGATATTGGCTCGGTGCTTTGTGACAGCCTGGAGGGGTGGGATAGGGAGGGTGGGAGGGAGGGAGACGCAAGAGGGAAGACATATGGGAACATATGTATATGTATAACTGATTCACTTTGTTATAAAGCAGAAACTAACACACTATTGTAAAGCAATTATACCTCAATAAAGATGTTAAAAAAAAGAAATAAAAAAAGGGAAAGAGAAAAAAAAGTATATAATAATTCTTTTTTACTCTTTGATGTAATATTCACTAATGTTGGGACTATTCAGAGATTTCCATTCTGTTACTTCAGGCTGACCTCAATATATTACATATGATGAAAAAAAATTTTGTTCAATTCTAAATGATCTCATCTGACCATAGCAAAAGCATAATCAAGTGTTTTATGGCTAGGCCTTTCTGTTAACACTGGAAACCTAACATCCCTTTCTCATATATGGAAACAGGTTCAGATGACCAAAGTGGAATTAACTTAATGTGGGACAAGTGCTTTCCAAGCTTGAGTAATAAGAAAAATCACCTGGAGTGTTTGTTAAAATTACAGATTCCTTAGCCCCATCCTAGTAATTCTGAGGCCTGGAACTCAATATTTTTAAGAGTCCTAGCTGGGTCCTAAGATCCTGGAAACTTAGGAACTAGTCTTAGATGTGTTAGCAGTGGTGGTCAGACAGCAAAGACAGAAGACAGTTTTTATGTATTTTTATTGTAGTATGGCCAACATACAATAAACTGTTCGATTTGATATATTCTCACATATGTACACACCTCTGAAACAACTGCCACAATCAAGATAATGAACATATCACATATCCATCACTTCCCAAAGATTCTTACAGCTCTAATCCCTTCCTCCCAGTCCCCACTATCTCCAAATAACCATTAATCTGCTCTCTGCCACTAACATTAGTTTGCATTTTCTAGAATTTCACATAAATGGAATTATTAAAACTGTACATTTTGTCTAGCTTCTTTCACTTAGAATAACGATTCTGAGATTCATCCATGATATATTGACAGTTCATCCCTTTTCACTGCTGAACAGTAGTTCATTGTATGAATACAGCAGTTTACCCACTTACCTGTTGATGGACATTGAATTATTTCCAGGTTTAGCTACTAAAAATAAGGCTGCTATGAACATCTATGCCCAAGTATTGGTAAGGACATATGCTTTCATTTACCTAGGAGCAAAATGACTGGATATGGTATGTACATGTTTAACGTTTTAAGAAACTGCCACACTGGGAATTGTCCCTGGTGGTCCAGTGGTTAGGAATCTGCTTTCCAATGCAGGGGATGCAGGTTCGATTCCTGGTCAGGGAACACAGGCCATGGGGGAAATAAGCCCACATGCCCCAACTGCTGAGCCCACAGGCCTCAACTAGACAGCCCACACACCACAACTTCAGAGCCTACGTGCTGCAGTGAAGAGCCCTCGTGCCACAACTAGAGAGAGGCCCATGGGCCACAATGAAGATCCTGCGTGCCACAACTAAGACCCAACGCAGCCAAAAATAAATAAATTTAAAAAAATTTATTAAGGATAAAATATCTCATACTTAAAAAAAAAAAGAAAGAAAGAAACTGCAAAACTGTTTTCCGAAGTGTATGTACCATATTACATTACCATCAGCGGTATAAGAGAGCTACCGTTCTTCCATATCCTTGCAAAGACTTCAGTCTTCAATTTTAGCCATAGTAATGGGTGGGGAATGGTATTTTGTTGTGGTTTTAGTTTGCGTTTTCCTAATGATTAATGATGTTAATCATATTTTCATGTGCTTATTTTCCATTTATATATCTTCACTGGTGAAGTGTCTGTTGAAATATTTTGCCCATTTTTATATTGGGTTGCTTTTTTATTACAGCTTTTTTATTTACCCTGCTATCTGAAAGTAGAGCATTCCTATGAAACCTTTTGTAAACAGAAATGCCATAAAGTGAGGCAGCAATTACTTTAGAACACATCTTACTAACACATGCACAATATAAATAGAGATAAATCACAGATGCTCACAAGCACAGTTCAAAGCCATGGTGGCTTGATACTGAGATGCTGAGTGTAGTGTCTGGGGAAGGAGCTTGGTGGGGCCACTCTCACTGCCTGGGGTGCAAGATGTCTCTATAATGGCTGCTACAAAACAAACACTTGAATGCTGTTTTTGCTTTTCACCTTTTTTTTTTGTAAAACCAAAAATCTTCTTTCGATTTCTCTTGGTTTGTGAAAACAGGTACTAACATACGTCTTTCGTAAAAGCGAAGTGGCATAAAGCAAACTTTTGAAAAGTGGGGAATACCTGTACTGAATTTTTAGAGTTCTTTATATATTCTGCAAATATGTCCTTTACCAGATATATGACTTGCAAATATATCCTCTGAGTGTGACTTGTCTTCTCATTCTCTTAACACTATTTCAAAAAGTACAAGCTTCAAATTTTGATAAAGTCTAATTTGTTCTTTTACAGATCTTGAGTTGGTGTCTTGTCTAAGAAATCTTTGCTTATGGCAAAGCTCCAAAGATTTTCTTCTATTATTGTCTTCCAGAAGTTTTATAGTTTTAGGTCATGCACTTAGGTCTGTGACTTATTTTGAGTTAATTTTTGTACATGGAGCAAGGTATAAATTGAAGTTCATTTGTTTTGTAGCTGGATATCCAGTTGCTCCAGGACCATTTGTTTAAAAGAGAATCCTTTCTCCATTGACTTGCCTTTGCACTTTTGTTGCAAATTAGTTGTCCATATATATGTGGGTCAAATTTTACATACTCTATTCTGTTCCACTGATCTACCTATCTACCTTAATCCCAATACCACAACTATCTTGATTACTGTAATTTGAAATCAGACCCATAACTTTCTTTTTTCAAAGCTGTTTTGGCTATGGTTCTTTGCCTTTCCATATCAATTTTATCAATCTGTCAACTTCTACAAAAAAATAAAAATAAAAATTAAAAGCCTGCAAAGATTTTCTTCGGAAATGTGTTGAATCTATAGGTCAACTTGGAGAGAACTAACATCTCAATATTGAGTTTTCTGGCCAACAAACAAGGTACACCACTCCACTTATGTAGGACTTTAATTTCTCTCAACAGTGTTTCATAGCGTTTTCATCATATAGGTCTTTCACAATTTTTGTCATATTTATTCCTAAGAATTTCATATTTTATGATGCTTTTATGTTTTTAAAAAACTTTTAATTTCTGATTTTTATTAGTATGTAGAAATACAACTTACTTTTGTACATTGATCTTATATCCTGTAATCTTTCTAAACTCATTTATTAGTTCTAGTAGCTATTTTGTATATCACATTGGATTTTCTTCATAGACGATCAAGTTGCCCACAAATAAAGAGTTACTTTTTCCTATGCAATATTTTCTTACCTTTTATTTCCTTTTCTTGCCTTAGTGCACTGGCTAGAACCTTGAGAACAATACTGATGAGAGTGGGTGCCCTTGTTATTACTGTTATTAGGTAAAAAGAATTCAGCCTTTTAGCATTAAGTATGATAACAGCTATAGGGTTTTGTTTTTGTTTTTGTAGATGCCCTTTATCAGACTGCTAGGAATTTTTACTAGAAATGAATTTTGGATTTTTTTCTAATACTTTTTCTGCATCTACTGAGATGACCATATGGTTTTTATTTTTTAATATGTAATACAGTAAACTGCACTGCTTGACTTTTCAAATGACTGAAAAAGCTTGTATTCTTGGGATAAAGCCTATGTGGTCATAATATTATTTTCAAATATATTCATGGGTTCTAAACTTCTGTTTAATTTTTGCATCTGTGATCATGAGTGATAATGATCTGTAGATCAGTTTCAAGGTAATGTTGACTTCACAGAATGAGTTAGAAAGTATTCTCTCCTCAACTTTCTGAAACTGTATAGAATTTTTATTATTTCTTCCTTAAATGTTTGAAGGCATTCGGCAGTGCCCTAGAGTTTAATCTAGACCTAAAATTTTCTTTTGGGGCAGGTTTTTAACTAAATATTAAATTTTGGGGGAATTACCTGGCAGTCCAGTGGTTAGGACTCCACACTCTCACTGCTGAGGGCCTGGCTTTAATCCCTGGTTGGGGAACTAAGATCCCACAAGCCACGCAGCAAGGCCAAAAAAAAACAAAAATTCAATTTTTATATGGCTATTCAGATTATCTACTCCTTGAGTGAGCTTTGAAAATTCTTATCTTCCAAAGAATTTGTCCATTTCACCTGTGTCTAAATTTACTGGGAAAAAGTTCATAATATTCTCTTACTATTAATACCTGTGAGAATCTTTAATGATATCACCTCTCTCATTCATTATATCGTTAATTTGCAACTTCTTTTTTTCCTGATTAGTCTGGCAAAAGATTCATCATTAATGATATTCTCAGAGTTAAGCACTGGTTTCACTTGATTTTTCTCCACTGTTTTTCTGTTTCATATTTCACTGACTTCCATCTAATCTTTATTATTTCCTTTCACCTACTTACTTGGGAGTTAAACTGCTCTTCTTCTAGTTTGTTAAGGTGAAAACTAAGGTCACTAATTTGAGACTTTTCTTCTTTTCTAATATTGATGTTTAATAGTATACATGTCGCCCTTGAGCAGCATCCCCCAAATTTTGAAATGTGTCTTTACTTTCATTCAATTCTAAGTACTTTATAATTTCCCTTTTGATTACTTCCTTGACACATGGGTTACTTGAATGTGTATTATTTAGTTTCTAAATATTTGAGGATTTTCTAGATTCCTTTTTGTTGTTGTTGTTTTAATTTATTTTTATTTTTGAGTGCATTGGGTCTTTGCTGCTGCTCGCGGGCTTTCTCTAGTTGTGGTGAGTGGGGGCTACTCTTCATTGCGGTGCGCGGACTTCTCGCTGTGGTGGCTTCTCTTGTTGCAGAGCACGGGCTTCAGTAGTTGTGGCTCATGGGCTCTAGAGCACAGGCTCAGTAGTTGTGGCACACGGGCTTAGTTGCTCCGTGGCATGTGGGATCTTCCCGGACCAGGGATTGAACCTGTGTCCCCTGCATTGGCAGGCGGATTCTTAACCACTATGCCAGCAGGGAAGTCCTAGATTCCTATTTTTGATTTCTAATTTAATTCCACTGTGTTCACAAAACCCTACTTTGTGTGAATTAAATCCTTTTAAATTTATTGACTTGATCATGATCCAGAATGTGGTCTACCTTAGTAAATATTCCATGTGAACCTGCAGATATGCATTCTGCTGCTGTTGAATGGTGTGTTCTATAACTGTTAACTAGATCAAGTTGGTTGGTACTGTCATTGAAATCTATATCCTTACTGATTTGCTGTCTATTTTACCAATTACTACACAAGGCACATAAAAATATGTTCAATTATCTTTTTAAACGATTTAAGTAATGAGAAAAAAAACCTGTATACATTTACCCATGCAGTTACCATTTCTGGTATTCTCTGTTCCTTCGTCAGACCCGTATTTCCATCTGGCTGGTTCCTAAAGGACTTCCTTTAACATTTCTTATAGTGCGCATCTGCTAGTTATGAATTCTTTCAGTTTTTCTATTTCTGGAAAAGTCTTTATTTCCCCTTCAGTTTTTGAAAGATATTTTATCTGGATATAAAATTCTACATAAGTTTTTTCTTACAGTAGATGTTCAAGATGTTTAAAGATGTTGCTTCACTGTCTTCTCCCTTGCATGGCTTCCAGTGAGAAATTTTCCTGGTTCCTCTGTATATTAACATTCTTTTTTTTATGGCTGCTTTTAAGATTTTCTCTTTATCGCTAGTTTTGCGCAATTTGATTATAATGTGTAACGCATTAGTTTCTTCGTGCTTATTTTGTTTGGGGTTTGTTGAGCTCTTAGATCTGTGGATTTATAGTTTTAATCAAATTTGGAAACATTTCAGTTATTTCTTCATTATTCTTTTAGTCCCCCACTGCCCCGCATCTCCAATGCATGCTTTTGTGGACCCCGATTACAACTATATTCAGCAACTGAAGTTGTCCCATAGGTCAATGAGAGATCCTTCTTCAAGAATTTTCTGTACCTTCTCTCTCCCATCTCTTGCTTTATTCCCATCTCAGACAAGAGGTATACCTCCTCCTATGCCAAACTATACCTTTACATGGGCTTCTGAGCCCGTTCACCTATCATCTCTTGGACCTCCCCTCCAATAATCACAAGTCCATCTCTTTCTCCCCATTGCTTCCCTGCCTAAAAGCCACACCAAACAAACCCAGTAAAATAAAACACAACATTAACACAATAAAACCTCTCTTGATCCTGCCAACCCATCAAGCTACAATCCTTCCACTCCTTTTCATAGCTAAACTTCTTCAAAGTGTAATCTATTTATTGTCTCCACTTTCTCACCTCCCACAGAGCCCTTAACAACCATATCCATCTTTAATGATTTACTAAACCTGCCTGTTCAAAAGCCCTCAAAGATTTCCTCATCCTTTCTGACTACTGCAGATATGTTTAGAGACTAGACTCTCCTTGAAACTATTTCCTTCCTTGGTTTCTAAGACACAGCATTCTCTGGATTCTCTTCTTACCTTTCTGTTTGATTCATTGTTCATCTTTCCTTTCTCACTAACTAAAGTAAATATTCCCTACATTTTCTCTTGGCTTTCTTCTCTCTTTATATTCGCCACCTCTGAGCTCAACAAACTCTCTTGCTTATTCTATCACACACTTTTACGAAGCTGATGTACAATTTCTAATATCCTGCTTCTATGTCTGTCCAGAATTCCAGACCTACATTCCACCCATCAGTATCCTGAACTTAACATGCCCCATAGCAAATCAATCATGTTTTCCCCTCAAACCAGACAGTCTACCTGTTGTCCTCAATTGTGTTGCATCTTTACAGTGCAAAGATTGCACTTATGTTTTCAGAAACATGGGCCCTGGGCACAAAAGCAGAGTAGGCATCTATGCAATATATCTAATACTTAAGAGGGAGACCTTAGGCCACAAATGTCAATTAATAAATCATTTACTCATAAATAACAACTGTAGTCAAAAGAACACATGGGATCTCTGAATTGAAGTCTGTAGGAGTGAGACAAGGAGAAAAATGAGGATTCAACATGGAAACAGAGGGTAGAAGAGGACAGTGTGAGGCCCTCCAAGATTCTTTTACACAGTCACGTACACAGCTCTCTAAGGATAAGATTAACACTGCTACGTGCACACACACACACACACACACACAACTTTAATTCTGTAAATATGGAAAACGTTCTAAAGGAAAATAATTAAGTCAGAGTTCCCCACTGCCTGTTCTGGGAAAAATGACTTGTGCCAGAAAATATAAGGCAGCGTGTGATAGGTGCCATTATTAGGTAGATAAAGAATTCTTTATGGGTGTCATTAACTAGATACAATTCTCTGGGATCCAAAGATGATCAAATTAAATGGCATAGAAGCACATGGCGAGTTTGGACTCAGCAGGAATTTCGGATTGGCTTAAATGCAGAATATAAAGAAACGTACAGTAGAAAATATAAAACTGAAACATGAAGATAAGGAACAGAAGTTCTGAAAACCAAGGCGAAGGAGTTTGGATTTCTCTTTATCAATTCCTTTAATTAAGAGTTCACTCTGAAGATCAAAATATCATAGAGTAACATTCCAAGCAGTGGAAGCTTGAGTTTAATCGACTTTCATTAACATTAACTAAACAATTTTCACAAGTTTCCAAAACTAACACTATGCCATACTCGAGGTACAAGCTTTATTAGTATATACCCCTTTCTGAATATCCAATTTTTGAAGCTATACTATTCTACGAATTTTCATTTTTCAGACACGTATTTTCCAGGCCTTTCCAATAACCACAGTGGAAAAATGTATCTATAGAATTATGCTACTTTAAAAAAGCTTTACTGGATGCACAGTGGTGGGCCAAGCCCCTGGCACACTGAGTGGAGTCAAGGGCCAGGGGCCAGGATCCAATTAATAAATTCACACAAGTGACCTTTAAAGGGTTCTTTTTAACAATTCTTCAGTGTAAACTATCACCTAAAAATCTTAATAATCCTTTATACTTATCACTGTGGCTAATACTTTTCTATTCCAGCTAAACAAATGTACCCAAGTGTACAATGACTATATAGAAAGTGCATTTTGACTGCATCAGGTATCAAATTTAGTACATGCCTGCTAACTCAACTTCAAAAATCTGCAAACTTTAGGCACAGAGTGTCCTACGTGACTGAAAAGAGACCAAATCTGTCCTAGGATCTAATACTGGATGCCTACCAAGCCATCACACATATCTGCTATATATGGTACTTTCCTCCACTGTATCAGATGCTTAGACATTGCTCTATCAGAACACTGGGGCTATTTGAAGGGGATATTAAATAGAATGATAAGGACAAGGCAGGAAAGGAAAGGAAGGGTATGTTCACAAGATCTCTTAAGGAAAATATCTATTCTCAAGGAGAGCCAAATACAGAAAATAAATTGAGTGCAACTACTTGATCACAAGACAGGAACTGTTCACTCTGAAAATATATTAACTGTTCCTAAAGTAAATCCATTTATTCCGCATTCCCAGGAAATATTAGGACTATTTCATAAAACTAAACAATATTTTCTTAATGTTAATAAAATTAAACTTTAAATCTTTATTTCCTAAAGTAATGTCTGAATGATTTTTTCACCTCTCCAGCTTTTTTCTAATGTCTTTTAATCAATTCATCTTAACATGAATATTTAAATAGTAAGTCTAAGATTGTTGATGTGTAAAATGTGCAACCATAATGGAAACAAATTAAATAATGGGACTCTAAGTATTATTCTAAAATTAATAATGAAGAAATGGAATAAAATAGAAAGTTTTCTATTCTTTTAAAAGTAATAAGCATTCTCTGAAAACTATAGCTCTCTCTGATACCACAGTAGTTCAGAAGACCACTCTTCATGGGCATATTATGAATGTGAGTTTCTCCTGCACAAGTCTTTTCAGGGTTGTGGCAGTGACTTTCCATGGCACTGGGCAAAGAGGAGCAATAAGAAGCACTCTGCAGCAAACAGAGTATCTGCATAACTACGGATTTCTCTCCTTCTTCTGGAGATAATCTCTAATGTTCACAAAAGAAATGTCAAGGAACACACTTTCATATGCCATGCACCCTAAAAAGGATCTCCTCATTGCCATAAACCACACTGATAAGACTAACATGGAAATCATTTCCTTGACTTGTTTCTGTCCCAAGAAAATGCTTTGTAAACACAATGTAATACCATAAAGGCAAGAAAACCACCAAGAAAAAACTCTTAATTGTGTATTCCTGATTGCATTCAGTCTCTTAATAGAAGGTAGCCTCTTACAGAATTATGTTAGCTACTATAACTAGCTAAATAATTCAAAGAAGACATAAATCAAGAAATCTATTTTCAAATAAAGGAAAAGAAAGTCACCAAAAAAGATCTATGGCAGTACCACATCTGATGAAAGCAGAGTAAAAACAATATCCAGAAATTCTTAATAATGGCTATGATGATGTCATATCTTAGAATAATATTAGAGATTTATAACTAGTCAAATCTGGTTGTGCATATTTCCTAAGTTCAACAGTTAAAAGCTGATATTAACATTATAACAATCTTGACATAGTACAATATTGAATCCTTCCAGTAAAAACTGTTAAAACACAACCCAGAAATGCAATGTATTATTTTTAAGACAGAAAACATTAATGTATTTCCAAATAAATCAGGGAGAATTTTTAACTATAAAGGAATGCAAAAATGTTAAGGGTCTTTTAAGGGCAGAGAAAATTTCCCTCCAAGGCAGTAATATCATTTGTTAGATGCTACATTAATAGCTAAAATATGTATTTTACATGTGTAGATATTCTGGGGGGAATGGGGTTACATTACTTATTTTGCATTTGACTCTGAATGAAGTTTTACAGCCCGAAAGTACAATATTAAATGTAACTTTTTAAAACCCCAATTTAATCCATAAAGGAAAAGTAGAAGCACAGCATAACGATTATGTATACACAATTCAATACAAATGTTAAAAAGCAATTTAACGTGTGCTTCAACACAAGAATTCAAAAAATACTCAACCCCACAAAACAGAAAGGCAGGATTTTTACACTAAATAGCCCCATCACAGTCATAGGAAACAGAACAGTATTCCCATTCCTTTCAATCTCAATTATCCAAGGCAAAAGATATTTAGGGGAAAAATACATTTTAAAGGAAATGAATTTATAAGAATCTAAAGAAGAAAAATCTGAACATTTTAGGAGTTGACCATGTTAAACGTAAATCAATGTGGGTATTCTCACCATCACATTCTAAGTACAGCTCAGAAGAACTTGGGTCACACAGACACTTCAAGTAAGTTTATGCCGAGACATGCTAAAAGTGGTGATGATTTTAAAGTAATTCTCCTGTTAAGGCAAGTTCTTACACAAAATATGTGAACTGTTGCAAAATTTGTAAAATATCATAATTGTAAGAATAACTAATTCTAAGTATGATTTTGAAATATTTGCTTAACCAAGCCATATATCCTCTATATGGAATTTACCAGCTAATACAGCACAGTGTACCCAGCTGAAGAGATGCAGATCACATTGCTTAGAAATGTATTATTAACTATAGTCTCATTAGTTGAAGTGTATCATCTAATTTTCACTCTGGAGTTCCTGTGAAATATGTGATCATAAGTGTTATAAAAAATAATTCCTAAAAAAAATTTCCTATTACTGCTTAAATATACAATGGAATACTTATATAGAAATAAGCAAATACATTAGGTTAAGCATGCATATTTTGGGGGCTTCCACTGTGCAAGCTAACAGTACTACTGGCCATCTTGCATACCCCTCTGAAATATTACTTATCAATATTCCTTTTTCTAAGAGAATAATCAAACAATTCCCAATCTCCTTGAATTTACATGGCATCTTTGTATTATAGACTGCCATCTAAGAAACATCTTCTATTTCTTGCCCATTAGACTAGTTTTGGGTTCACCACAACTGCCACCTCATTTCTGTTAAGGCAACTATGCTATATTTCAATGAGTAATAAAACCATAAAATTTTAAAATCAACCATTAAAAAGAATATTAACATCCCAAAGAGATGAGTGAATTAATCTTTTAAATCAAATATGGAATGATATTTTCAAAGAAGATGTGAGGAAAATTTCTTCTACTTTTCTGCATTCAAAAATGTTCAGATGCAGGCTTTTCTACTAAAGGGGTGGATTTGAAAACCATGTAGCTCTAATTCAACTGATATTATGTTTTTGAACTATGTTCTAAAACCAAAGTTAAACTCAATTTTTTTCCCCATGAAAATGGCTTTGCTTAATGTAGAAACTGGTAAAGAATCCCACCTACAATTCAGAACTTCTGAATAAAGATTTGGCAACTTGAAAAACAAGCATCTGAGTATAACTGGTCCTTACTGTCATTCAATACAGCAGCTGTTTGCTAGCCTAAATCAAGCTCTGTTTTCCTTTTTTTTAAACATCATTTGAGAAAAATAAACATCAAAAACAAAAAAAGCAACCCCTCCTTCCCCCAAAAAGAAGTCCAGGTTCTCTTTAAATAACTATGAGAACTATGTAAGTTGCTTGGCGTATTTGTATTGCTTTACTTGGAATTTTAACTTCTTGACATTAATGTTAGAGAAATTTTATTTTATTATCACAGCTCTGAAAGAACAGACTAGGCCTAGTTTCCCACTGCTATACAAGCTGAACCCTCAGGGCTCTGTGTCTAAGAATCAGGATTTATTCCTCCCACCTCCACCCATTCTCCAAAAGGCCCCATGACTCTGGCTGGGAAAGACTGTGGCAACAAGTTTCCATCCACTATTAACTTTTGCAGCTGCTCCATGAAGCAGAAAACATCCTTTGCATCATCACTCATATCTATTCTGCCCATCTCACAAGTGTCAGATAAGCTTTTCTTTTTTCTTTTCAGAGAGTAGTTGATTTTAAATTAAGTTAAAACAAAGTATTTTGAAGATATGCATAATGAAAGACCTTCACTTACATGAAAAAAGGTTAAAAACTATATATGTAACTTGCTCATTCACATCAAGTGAGCACATTTCATCAAAACACGTGGTATGCAGAAAGGCACAATATATCAAATAGCTAACCTAGCTCCTGAAAAAGAAAAAAAAAATTAAATTAAAAGACTATAGGGCTTCCCTGGTGGCGCAGTGGTTGAGAGTCCGCCTGCCGATGCAGGGGACACGGGTTCGTGCCCCAGTCCGGGAGGATCCCACATGCCGCAGAGTGGCTGCGCCCGTGGGCCATGGCCGCTAAGCCTGCACGTCCGGAGCCTGTTGCTCCACAACGGGAGAGCCCACAACAGTGAGAGGCCCGCGTACCGCAAAAAAAAAAAAAAAAAAGACTATAGTAACAAGAGAGGGTTCCTCCCTTAACAAATCATTTCAAGGATTTTAAATTGGAAGATTAGTTTTTCAATAAGGAAATCTTAGGTAATTTCAATTACTGAGTATAGTGGATTGAATGGTGGCCCCAAAGATATGTCTACATTCTAATCCCCGAAACCTATAGATATTACCTTATATGACAAAAGATGTGATTAAGTTAAGGACCTTGAGAGTAGAAACATATCCTGGATTATGAGATACATCCTAAATGCAATCATATGTATCACTGTAAGAGAGAGGTAGAGGGGTTTCGAGAGACAGACACATGGAGGATAAGGTGGTATCAACATGGAGCAGAGAGATGCAGCCACAAGCCAAGGAGTGCCAAGAGCCACCAGAAGCTGGGAGAGGCAAGGATGGTTTCTCCCTTAAGGTCTCTGGAGGGAGCACGGCCCTGCCTACACCCTGATTTCAAACATGTGGCTTCCAGAATTCAACTGTGAGAGAATGAGCCTCTGCTGTTTTACCACCAAGGTTGCTGCAATCTGTTACAGCAGCCACAGGACACTAATACACTGAGGGAAATTGGTATTAAAAGAGTAGTCCTTAACCCACACAAAGTTAGTAAAAGGGAAACCCTATATTATAAATAAAATATATCACTGAGACACAAGATATAATGATATGGTAAGCCCAATTTTTATAGCTGAAACTTTGAAGCAAATTACTCTATAAAATTTTACATGT
Organism: Grampus griseus; assembly: GCF_964374135.1. NCBI lineage: Eukaryota > Metazoa > Chordata > Mammalia > Artiodactyla > Delphinidae > Grampus > Grampus griseus. Next base: position 32,372,112 of record NC_138998.1, on the reverse strand, counting down.
AACACTAACAGATATTGAGTGATACAGGGGGGCCTTATAAGCAGAAGTTTTACCTAATCTCTAAATATTCAGCCATAATAATAAAGTGCATTAAGCAAGAGATAGGGAAATAAATTAATTTTCCAAATCAAACTAAAAAGTGGCAGAAATTAAAAACAATTAAAATGCCTACAAAATACACACGAGTAACTGTGGCTTCTGAAACTATACATCACTAAGTTGAAAGGATCCCACTATATGATCTGCTTGAATAGACAGAACCACCCAGAAACTGACAAAAAGGAAGAGAGTGACATCTGGGGAACTGTAAGTTATACAGGCCATAAAACTTGGAAGAGGTCATTTGAAAAAAAGAAAACAATAAATCTTTACTATCTGACAGCCACCTGGTCATTCTGAGACTTAAAAAACCTAACTTCAGGGCTTCCCTGGCAGCGCAGTGGTTGAGAGTCCGCCTGCCTATGCAGGGGACACGGGTTCGTGCCCCGGTCCGGGAAGATCCCACATGCCGCGGAGCGGCTGGGCCCGTGACCCATGGCTGCTGAGCCTGCGCATCCGGAGCCTGTGCTCCGCAACGGGAGAGGCCACAACAGTGAGAGGCCCGTGTACTGCAAAAAAAAAAAAAAAAAAAACCTAACTTCAATATCATCACCTTTAAAACTGGGATAGTGTCTACCTATCTCATTACACACAGTGATGGGCCATGGTTTGGGTCACAGCTTATCTCCACAAACTAGCTGACAGTTAGAAAGCTAACTATACTTGCTTTCTGAATAAAAAACTTCGGGGAACAGTTATCAGATTAAAAAAATTGAAAAACGTTTTAAAAGCATTTGGAGCCTCCTCCATTCTGCTGATATCTGGGGGTCCCAGTACTTACCACATCACTAGCACTGGAGAATTCGTTATTAACCAGACTTTCAAGAGCCATCCACCGAACCGGCCTGTTTTCGTTGTCTCCCAGACAATGATAGTCCATAGGGAACAAGTCTCTGGAGAGGGCATTGTCTGTGATCTTAACTTGAAGTGTGTCATCAATGCTGCAAAGTAGATATGAACATCAAATACAATTGAATACTGAAAAAATATGGACCACAATCACTCATAAATACAACACAGTTCCCACTGTGACTCCTGGAGAGAACCCAAATTCAGGGAACACTAAATATCAAATGACAGTGACAAGCTCATGGCACCTACACACAGTTCCTAGCAGCCAGGTCTTTGTGGATGACTTCCCTTCTGGCCAGATAGCTCATTCCACAGGCAACCTGAATAGCCATGTGGACCAGGTCTTGTTGAGAAATTGCCTGTGGTAACAGAAAATGACAATGTCTGCAGTTAGCACAAAAACTTTGATGGTAGTTATTTTATTCCACAATCTTACTCCATCCCAAAATACACCTACACACTAAGTTTTAAAAAGCTACTTCTTGACCAAGAACATGTTCCCATAGCTTCCTATACTTATACCTACTACAGTCCTTATCATTCTGTACTGTAATTTACCATTTACTTCACTCTCATCTGTTAGGTGTATCTCCCCAACATCCAGCATATACAGTAGCAGCTAAATAAACATCTGTTCAATGAATGCTGAATTCTAAGGGTAATATTTCAAATGTTTATTATTCAATAAATTGTTCTTTTCTTTTACAATATTAAGCTTTTATTAGGAGGTTATCCCCCGGAGACCATTTTCAAACTAATGCTAGTTTACAGCTCTCTCTGATGTGCTCCTCTAGAGCTAATGTGCCAGGACTGTAGGTTGAGGAATGAAATTCTTCTCCAGGTGATGCTGGTGGGCTATGGCTGCCAACCACTTGCTGGAAACCCTGGCTACCAAATTATCACCGACAATCTACACCTCCAGCTACCACCAGCTTTTTTTTTGTTTTTTTTTTTGTACAACATGGACCAAATGGCTCTGTAAGGTCTATATCCATTCCTAGAAGGGAGATCTGGTACAAGTACCTTCAAAGAGTTATGAGGAAAATGACTGAGATGGTGTCACAGAGGGTTTGAGGTGATTATGAATAATACACAGTGGTTATACATGGAAAACCTTCAGCATCAGCAGAGTGTAAGCCTCAAGACAGGAATCACAAACCATCTCTCTCTAAATCAATAGGTTAGCAATATCTTCTGGTTCAACCTTGAGTTTCTTTTTACAGACTTCTAAACAGTTTATATACAGGAATGTTAACATCTACCTTCAAAGATATTAGAAGCTACTGGTAAATAATTGGTATGTGGGCAAATACTTCTCACCTGTGGATTATTGGCCTCTACTAATTTGCACTGCCGTAAAAACAATTTAAGATTCCCCCAATTCATGTAAGGCAATATCACCATGGGCTTTTCTCCTTCTTCTATACAGACATGGGTAATAGGAAGAAGATTTCTATAAAATAATAAAAAATCAGGAGAAACACAAGTGAAATCTGAAACTTCAGGGGGTTATTTTTAACAAAAAGTAATAAAATAAAGATAACCTAAAACAAAACAAGAAAATCTCAAACTTACTTAAAAACATATAACCATTAAAAATGTAAAATTATAAATGCTCTTTTAGACTGGACTTTAATGTTTTCCACATACCCACTTTCTTGATAGGGAAAAATTATAAACTCAGAAGTTGTTTCCTGTGGACTAGATTCTCTTAAGACACACTCTAGCCACACTAAATCTCTACTCTAAAGGGTAATCAAAGGGACCTAAAAAATGAGTTGACCATGAGCATATGATAACAGCCCATTTTGTTCATTATCACGCTTAAAAAAGAAAAAAAAAAAAGGGGGCCCCAACGCAAGTCTGCAGAAAAGAATATGATAATCAAGAGCTTGAAACTGTCACAAAAAGCCAAGAAGTTCTTAGCAGGTCACATGGGATTTCTAAATCCTAAATTTACCATTTACTGTCTGTGTGACCATCTCTCTTGGCCTTAGTTTCCATACCTCTAACATGAGGATCCCACCAGCCATACAATGTTGCGGTGATATACAAATAAGGCCAAGCATGCAGTAAAAAAAAAATCTTGTTCCTTTTAAAATCTCCATGGCACACATACTTTCATCCTATTGCCTAATGACACCTCTTCCATTGGTACCTGGAAATAACTGTTAATTTTTCCCAAGGCTATGTAACTTTTTACATAATTATCTCATTTCCCCCACTAAGCTGAAAATTCCTAGATGGCAAAAACTAAAGTGAACTCCTTTTTTACACCCAATGCTTTGTCTTCTGTGCCACAGAAATAAGCATTTAATAAATATTTGGTAAGTAACACCAAACAACAAGCTGAAAAACATTCCTCCTCCTTAACTTGGAAAATTCTGCCTCTAAGGATATTAATAAGGAAATATTATTAAACATATGAAAGCTATATGAACAAGGATAGTTAATGCAGTATTAATAGTAAAAGCTGCAAACAACAAGACTGTCCAAAAGTAAGGAAGTACAGCCAAATAATAGGATAGTATATAACAATTAAATAGTCACAAAGGGATGTTACAAGAATATGAGTAAAAGCTTACTTATAGGAAAGCAAGATACAAAATTCACATATGCTTGCAGGATAATTACAAGTATGGGGGCAAATACAACTCTGCACAGAAGTATGCCAAGAGTTGTTTTTGAGTTGCGAGACTTTAGGTCATTTCTACCTTGCTTTTCTGTATTTCCTAAATTGTCTCAATTGAGTATGTATCTCTTTTAAAACCACAGTCACACGATTCTGGCCTAACAGTGCAGAAGTGAAAGCTGTGGGGCCCCCCTCCTGCTGTGCAGGAGTTACTAACAGGGAAAGCACTGACCCTGAGGAGCCGGGAAAATGAGGACTCAGAGATCAGTAAACCTGTATGCGGCAACTTCTCTGTAAGGCTTCTGCTTGCCTTACAGCCCAAGAGTGGCAGTGATGATTAGTCCCACTTTACAGGCGAGGGAATCCATGAAGGTGGTAAGGGGTGAGGTAATTTGCCAAGGACAAACAGCCAGCACATAGTGGAAAAAATTCAAATCTTCATCTGATTCTAAAAACCTTGTGTTTTCCACTGGATCACTGGACATTCCCTCCCAGGGCAGCAAGACAGAGCCTCTTTTCACACCGAGACCCACACATACTAAAATGACTACAGCAGGAGGATGGAGGGAGGGGGAACTGGAGGAAGGCAGTCAAAGGTACAAACTTCCAATTATAGATAAGTACTAGGGATGTACTGAACAACCTGATGACTATAGCTAACACTGCTGTGTGATATACAGGACAGTGGGTAAGAGAGTAAATCCTAAGAGCTCTCATCACAAGGAGAAAATTTTCTTTCTTCTTTCTTTCCCTTTTATTGTATCTATATGAGAACATGGATGTTAGCTGAACCTACTATGGTAATCATTTCACAATATATGTAAATCAAATCATCATGCTGTATGTTTTAAACTTATACACTGAGGTATGTCAATTATTTCTCAATAAAAGTGGGAAAAAATGACTACAGCAGGTGTGCACTCAGGTTTAACTGCCTACCATGATTTCAGGAGTAATATGAAGAGCTGCCCAATCTCTTTAACCCTCCCAAAATTATTTCTCTGCACCTTTCCTCATGACTGAAATTCACTGAGCAAAGTTAAAGGAATCTGACCCAAACACAGGAAGTTTGCTGGATGAGATCAAATCACTTATTCTATCACCAGAGGATTAAAAGCCCTCTGGGAGAAGTAACAAGCTGCATGAAAATATTTCAAAGAATAAATGGCTGCTCTTCATTCTGCCCAGTTTATAAAGGAAAGGAAGATAAAGAGGAAGATATGGGATCCATAAGAAGAGCGGATGAGGCAGAAGCAGGTGCTATAGAGGAAAGGCAGGTTCTGCAGGGACTTGAGGCAAGAACTGGTCCAGTTCTCAGTCTTGCCGAGCGTGCCTGCAGAGTGAGAGCCATGAGGCATTCAGCAAAGTGCCCATCATCAGGCACCCTTGGGCCAATGGAGAGTCAAACTACAAGCAGAAATAGCTTGAGTACTTTTTATAAAGCATGTCTGATGGAATTTAAATAGATCAACAGCTATCTTTTATTTATACAGCTATTTTAACTTATAATAAAAATTATTCTCAAAAATTCCAGTGGAAAAAGGAATGAAAAGAAAGAATTTCAAGATGCTTTAAAATATTTCAATACTTTAAAACTCTTAATCACAGAATGTTAAAACAGGAAGTAAACATGATGAATTACATACCAAAACTAGTCTTTTAAAAAAGGTAAAATCAGAAACTAGGTGTCATTTCTTGCTGAGTGTATTGAGTTTGCTTGATAAATTCTATAATATGATCACTGAAGATCATTATTTCTTTTTTAATTTTTTTTGTGGTACGCGCGCCTCTCACTGTTGTGGCCTCTCCCGTTGCGGAGCACATGCTCCGGACGCTCAGGCTCAATGGCCATGGGTCACGGGACGAGCCGCTCCGTGGCATGTGGGATCTTCCCGGACCGGGGCACAAACCTGTGTCCCCTGCATCGGCAGGCGGACTCCCAACCACTGCGCCACCAGGTAAGCCCATTATTTCATTTTTAACCCTCATGCCTAGCAGTGTTCCAAGTGCAAAATGGGCACTTAATGAATGAGAACGTATGCATACACAGAGCCATGAACAGTCTAGACATCAGGGGTCAAAAGAAATGTGTTATAGGCCCTAGTCCCCTTAAAAATGAAATAAATTGCTACAGTGAGTAGAAAGAACCATATACTTTCTACACATTGACAATGTGTTTTGCTCATTAAAAACCAGGAGTCCTGGTATCACTTTATGATGAGGAAGAACAATTAACCAGGATCAAACCATAACTTGCCTTTAGAAGACATTCCCTAATCACTGAACGTACAGTAACAAATAACCCTAATTCAGTATAAGTCATCCCATTCCACCACCTAAGTGTATCCTGGGGCTACTAATTCATCCTAGTTGGATGCTGGAAAATCCTATAGCTTAAAGCTGCCTGAGAAAATGCTGCAAATGCTTGCTCTGAACATTTTTCAGCCAAAGCACCTTTGGGCTACTGTGGATATAAAACTGCTTCTTGAGAAAATCCTGGCTTTGTCTATATCCCTGCCACCCACTTCTGTGCTGATGTGGTACAGACCTTTCATCAAGATAAGAATACTAGCTAAGTACGTAAGTACTAGGTTAACATTACATACTAGTATTAAACACTCTGGTTCTTCCTGCTAGGGTCAGCATAATAAATCAAGTACTCCGAACATTGTCAAAAAGGACACTCCCAATTGATCATTACCCAGTTCTTGCTTTGTTACTCAGAGGAAACAAAATGTGTGTGTGTGTTTTTTTTTTTAGAAAATATAGTCTAAAGGGTCAGTTATCTATCCATTCCTCTGCAAATGACTTCTATTCTTGGAATGAATCAGTGAATCAGGTCAATGGAAGGTAACATTCTTAAATCACATGACTTTAATCCTTCAAAAGGACATCTTTAGTCCCTCATTACTGTGTGGTCAATTTTTTTCAAAGGTCTCTGGCTTTTTTATTTTCAATGAAACTAAAAAGTATATCTGTTCATTATCTTAATCAATGTCCCAAGTATATGATAAAGCTAATGACATCTGTCCCAGAATGTGAAACCAGAAAAAGTTTTCTCCCCAAGAAACATGTACATTTCCTTCCCTTCTAATACTGAGATGTATCAAACTTTGCTTCCTTCAGCCTTGCTTGCCCAGAAGCTAAGAGTTGTTTTATGTTCAATCACAGTAAAAATAATTGCCTCCTTAATGTTGGCTTATTTGTCTTCTTTTCCACCATCACAATGCCAAAAAACTCAAGTTCATTTTCATTACCATTTTATTGATCTTACTATAGCTGCCTTCTTTTTAGGTTCTCAAATTCTTTTGACTATGAACCAAAGTATAAATAAAATTCAAAAATAAAACTCTGCACAGTCATCTTATTTTTTGGCAGAACTCAAGTAACTGCTCAAAGTACACAGAAATTACAATGCATAATGCCTTTTGCACACATCACTTTCTTTTTTTTCCAGAAGTCCATAAATATCTTCCAACCATGATGGTCACCATTCCATTTTTTAAACATATGTGATCAAATTTTCAGTAGGCACACAAATTAAGCTGACTCTGTATAGTGCTTTAAAACAACAACAACAAAAACCTTGCCCAAATATTGATACTGCACATTGTGATACTATAATTATGCCCCTTTTGGCTCAGAAGATAGAATCTCTTATTATAGCTCTGTGAAAAGGACTGATATAAAGCTTTTAAAAAAAGTTCTTCATATACAGAACTGTAAGTATTTTTTAAAAATCATACTGCAAACTAATGATGAGACTGGTTAAATAAAACGTGGTGCATCCATTCAATGAACTATTATGTAGTCTTTTTAAATGTGGATGTGAATTTATAGTTACTTACATGAAAAGTTAGATACATTGTTTTGCCACATATCAAGAAGTGTGTTAACCTTGTTAAAGATAATGGTATTGTGATTATATAGAAAAATGTCCTCAACTTTTTGGAAAATGCATGCTGGAAATGCATTGAAAGTGCTAAGATATCCAATTTAGTTTAAAATATTTCCACACTTGCAAATATCTATCTATATCTAACTAAATAGATGATAGATACATAAACATGCACAGCAAAAATGGCAAATGTTAACCACCAATGTATTCAGGAGGTGGGCTTACTGGTGTTTATTATTCTTTTCTTTGGTACTCTACATGTTCAACAGTTCATAACAAATATTTTTTAGCATATGTATATCATTATCCTACTTTTTAAAGGGAAAGATGCACATAAATATAAACTCTTTCCTGAAAGCTCAGCTATAATTATCCAGATGTGGGCTTACATACTCTTCTTTATATTTTACTGTGTTTTAAAATTTTGTGCAATGAGCATGCATTTCACTTTTATATTCAGGAAAAAAACAAATTAAGCTATTCCAGAAATGCTTTCTATTAACAGCACATTACAACATTCTTAAAAATGTAGCATACAATGCTACCATGCTTAACACAATGCTGGGTGGCTTCTCCTCTCACCTGTGATGAAGACCTCGTAGCTTACAACTTTCAGTGAGCATCATTGTCACCTGAATTTCAGAAGCTTGATCTACATAAAGAAAAAGACACTGTCATATATAGTATGATAATATTATACATATGACATCAATATTTTCTGGTATTAGTAAGTAACTATCTCTAACTGTATGGTAAATTTCATCAAAAGTTACAGGCAAATCTAAATAGGTCTAGCCTAAAATTCTATTGTAATAGGTAGAGTCTCATTGACAAGGTCAACATTTACAGATGCCATTAAGGATAAGTTTGACTACGTAAAAATCAGAAACTAAGTAAGGTTCCAGAAACAAAGCAGACAAAGTAATAATAGACTGGAAAAATATCTGTAACACATAAGGCATATAAAGGGCTGATTTCGTCTTTTCCCCCCTTCTTTAAAGAACTCATACGATAAGAAAAAATCTGAAAAAGAGGCAAAGGATATAAACATATAGTTTACTAAAAAAACAACACAAATGACCAGCAAAATTAAAAAAACGACTTTCTGCTTCATTCCTCAGTAAAGAAATGCAAATTAAACGAGGAGATGCCATTTTCCTCATCAGATTGGAAGAGACAAAAAAGTCAGCTACCTGTCAGTTTGGGCAAGAGTGTGAGGAAACAGGCTCATCCACAGTATCTTGGGTAGGTGGGGGAAACAACATCTAACAAAATTTTTAATACCTTTTACCATCATCAATCCCACTGCTAAGAGTCTACTCATAAAAGCTCGTCTATATATAACATAACAAGAATACTGTTCAATTATAATAACAAAAAAACTCAAAACAACCAAAGACCAAAGTGCCCATCACAGAGAACTAGTTAAATTAGCACGTAAGAATAATATGCAGCTACCTTAAGAAAAAAAAGTCAGATTTACATGTACTGACAGAGGAAAATCTGCAAGACATATTAAATTTTAAAAGCAAGATGAAAAACTGTGTTTGTGCGATCAGTTATATTTCAAAATCAAATTTATTTGGAAAATTAGATATATTTGGCTGTGTTTTTCTTCTTACTCACAGAGGGAATCATAGGAAATTGTTTACGGTGGTTACTTTTAGAGATGCGAGAATTTACATTTTGCACCTTTCTGTCCTGTTTAAATTTTCTAACCTTACAAACATAGAATTAGAAAAAAATGACCACAGGAGTTCTGACTGGAGATTGTGGTGCATTTTATTGTTTTCTTCTTCTTACCTCTATGTGGTTAAACAAACAAAAAGAACTACTATTATATTGGTAGAAAAAGATTTAATTTTCATATAATAGCCCAAATTAGCATGATTATTCCATTTTATTTTTAGCTTCTGAACTCATGGTTTTTGGTCCAGGTAACAAACAGAACTAAAATTGGCTTTTAGTTCAATGTTTTTGAAATAAAACATGATAATGCAATTTACCAATATCTTTAGTCTGCACCTTCAAAAGAATTTGAAGCCATTAAATATTTGCACAAATCTACAAGGATGCCTTCTCTTATACGGACCACTATTTTAATAAGTATAGAAGATTTTCTCCCCTGTCTGAAAAGAACATTTCCATTAAGTGAATAGTATATTTTCATTATAAAATTGAAAATGAGTTTTAATTTTTTTAAATGGTTTTTAAATATCAAAAACAAAATTAACAGTATACCCTTAAAAATACTTTCAAAGAAGCCAATAATAGATTTGTATGCCAACAATTTAAAAAATAGTAATAATAATTTATAGATCTTCTGATCAATGCAGTACGAGGGAGAAGAAGATAGAAAGATAGGCAAAGCCAAGATCCACCTCCCAGCCCTACCTAGTAAAATGCTAAACCAACAGTAAAATCCAGACCTCTAAACTCAGGCACCATGATTATACACTCAATCCTTAAAAGTGGAGCTGTCAAAGCTGAGAAATAGTAAATTTCATTTACTTCCAAGACTAACCCGTGGAATCACTCCCTCTCTCATTACGTGATATTAGTGTTCCCTTTTCAGACCGCTTCACTTAGTTAAAACTTTTGTAGGAATACAAAATGGGTAGACAAAAAGCCAAGGACTTGGAATACTTGCTACTTCTTTGAAAAAGCACTTTACCTCAATGTCTGCTGAAATAAACTCTAGTTGTTTAAAAACTGCTTAAAATTTAGGAACATTTAGTAAATGGCAGAATATGCCTTTTTACTCTTTCTGTAATCTAAATAAGTGTTAATAAAATTATGGCCAGAAGTATTTGGGGACTGGAAGGATCTTTTTTTTTTTTTTTTTTTTTTTTGCGGTACGCAGGCCTCTCACTGCTGTGGCCTCTCCCGTTGCAGAGCACAGGCTCTGGACGCACAGGCTCAGTGGCCATGGCTCACGGGCCCAGCTGCTCCACGGCACGTGGGATCTTCCCGGACCGGGGCACGAACCCACGTCCCCTGCATCGGCAGGCGGACTCTCAACCCCTGCGCCACCAGGGAAGCCCTGGAAGGATCTTTTTAGAACTGAAAACTAGTAATAGTTGGAGGTCTGTACCCATTTGGTAAGAGTTTACCTTCTTGTCAACTGGTACAGAGATCCAAGTAAAATGAAAGGTAATTTCAGGATGTGTCATTTTTTGCATAATTTTTTAAGATTTTAACCTTGATAAGCATGTTCTATTAAGCCAGGGACACTTGAGCTGGATAATGAGCTAAGGAAACTTTGGAGAAAAAATAATTTTATACATTTAGTAAGAAAAAATCATTTTCCTGGATACCTTACCCAGTCTGGTCCTAGTCTTATAATTTTAAATACTGAAAGGTCTATCTTTAAGATGTATACATTTGAAAAGAATACTACACAATAATTTACATTCTAAAAGTTACAAGAACAAAATGATTTTTACAAAACCCTACTTATTTCTAATTTGTAAAAAATTAGAAGCTATAAAAGAAAACAAGAACTTAATACAAATAACCTCAAATTAATTCATTTATTTCATGGAATTCAATTTCACAATATTCACTGTGTGAAATTCAGATTCCTAATTTCAATCTCTGGAAATTTATATTGGGATATCCGTTAAGTCTCTGTGAAAAATGATAACTTTTAAGAAGCCAAACTCCAATTTCCTGCTTATGCCTAAAGGCAAAGGTAGGGACTTCCCTAGTGGTGCAGTGGTTAAGACTCCACGCTCCCAAAGCAGGGGGCCCGGGTTCGATTCCCATCAGGGAACTAGATCCCACATGCATGCCACAACTAAGAGTTCACATGCTGTAACTTAGAGTTCGCATGCCGCAACTGAGGAGTTGGCAAGCTGCAACTAAGGAGCAGGTGAGCCGCAACTAAGGAGCCCACCTGCTGCAACTAAGACCTGGTGCAACCAAATAAATAAATAAAATAAATATAAAAATAAATAAGTTAAAAAACAAAGGTAAAGTAACTGATCTTTTAAAAAATTATTTTTGCATTTTTAGCTGTACTTCTAATTGTATAGCATGTAACAAAGCATACATATTTGTGAAAGAACTTTGTCAACTCTACGTAGCTTCAATTAAAAAATAACATTCCAAAAGAATAAATCTCAAAGACACTCTATCATGTGGAGTTATCTAACAATTTTAAAGCAAATACCGTGGTCAGTACACTTCCTCTGTGTTTCCCACGCAAATCATGACCACATCTTGGCTAAGGACTCACTATGCTTTCTCTTGTTTCCGTCTAGCTCAGAGAGAACATTATAATTACAGTGGTAAGACAGAGAAACAAGCAAGTGACTACAATTCAAAGGTACATGGAAAGAGAAATCTTATCTTGTGAAACAGTCCCAGTATCTGCATTGTGTTTTCTTATCACTATTATTTCCTTTCCCCCCATTTCCAATCCTAAATCAACCCAATTCTATACAGAAACCTCTTTTGTTAATTCAACATTCCTTCAGAACAAATTAATAATATCCCAGTTCTAAATTATCCATAGACTATTTACAAACCCCAGAAGAAATATTAGAATTAAGGGGGAATGTTTCCTATAAAAAATGGAGAAACTGTAACAAAAGGCAGACATTATTAAACTTAGGGCTCAAATTTTACATCTACCAAGAGTACTATGTAAAGTATCCTTCAAAACTAGTCAGAAAACCTAGTGGGACCAAACCTAAAATTCAATCTTTAGAAGTGTTTTGGGGTTAGGAGAAGTGAATGAATAAATTCATTTTATTAACTGTTAACTTACTTAACAGTAAGTTAAACCATCTGTTTAGAAAGAAGAAAGTGTGTGTTTATAGCATCCTTAAACAAGCAATTTTGCTAAATTAAAAGAAATCAAATTCCAAAGTTTTTTTGTTAGATTAGTACAGCCCAACTTTTCAGAAACAATAAACACAAACCTTTCATGCTTCCTAAGAATTCCTTTAACTAAATTTAGAAACATAAGTTCTTATAAATTAACTTTGTGAGCTTCACAAAATTGTCACCTCCTACTCATAAAACTGAATTTAATTTTGCCCTCAATTTCTGCATTTGGAATGCTAAATTTGTTTTTCCAAAATTAATAACTAGTTATTTCAACTTACATCAGACACTGTCAGACATTAAGCACTCTTTAAATTACATTTTCTCTCTTAAAATGAGCAAATAGACTTACCTAAGAATTACTGAAGCTTTTACAAAGCTTAAATATACAAATCAGTTATAAATCATTAAAATTCTAATATTATAAAAGGACTTGCTAATTTACCAGTATTAGGCAATAAGCCATATAAAAACATTCTAGTGTATGTTGATAGGGAATCTCTAACTGAAAATTTTATATAAATCAGTAAGTGAAATCATAAGTGAAAAATTAAGCATCACGTTTCTCCAAAAGGAGAATATGTGAAAATAGGTAGTCTGTTCATGAAAATATAAACTATCACTACCTTTTAGAAAACAATCTGGCAACAACTATCAATATTTTAAATGTAAACACCTCGTGGGGCAGCAATTCCAACTACAGCTATACCTGCAAAACTCTACCAAGAAATAATACACACACACACACACACACACACACACACACACACACACACACAGAGCAAAAAAAAGGGAGGAGAGGGAGTGAGAGAAAGGCAAATAGCACCTATTCACATAAGGTTCAGTGGGTCTGGGGGTCATTTTTTTTCTTTATAAGTCCTCAGTATTGGGGGTGGAGGGGTGCTGAGATGGAGGGAAAACTACTATCAATGTTTTTTAAGAAGGAAAAACCAAAGAATTTTAACCTAGGAAAAACATAATATTAGATATAGCAAAAATGAAGTCAAGTGGATGCAGTTTATTTAGAAGCCTGAGTAATATCTAATAAATATATAATGTCTTAATTTATTAGCTTCTATGTTCTATACCTTAATGAAAACAACACAAATCTCCTAAAAGTTTAGATTGTATGAGCTAAATTAACATGGACTGATTAATGATTAAGGTCTGGCACACACTGAAAATCTGAAACAATTTTGCTGACATAAGCCACCTTAGACAGAAAAGCAGTATGGAAACGGAATGGGAAATAAAATCCTACCTTTAACTGTTTTTACAAATGCTTGTTTTTCCTTATTTGGATCTTTTTCATCTACTAAAATCCCATGGAAAATACGCCCAAAAGTACCTAAAAGGAAAAATAATAATTATTGAGATCATATGATAACGTTCATAAAACTATAAGTACAAAACTTTCTGGCACAATACAACTTAAACATAACAAGGGAAAATGTGATCAACATTACTCCAGCCCTAGCATAAAAAGACTCAAATCTTTGTTTTTTAATGACTGTTAAAGGCTCTTTTTAACTACAAAATATCTTAACTTGCCTTTTGAAATACCAAATTTAAACTATATATGAGAATTCATTCTGAAATATCCTAAATAAACCAATGATATAGACAGGAGCACTGGAGCTCAGTAATGGGGTATCCGTAGAGACATTTATGAGTTTCTAGGCTTAGCCTCAGAGCAACGACAAAGGAGAAAAATGGACTCTCCTCATACATTCAAAAACACCAAAAAAATCTGCTTCCATTAATTACTATTTGCCACTGGAGACAGTTCAAGCCCCTCCCTTGGCTGTGACTGACCTACAAGTATCTCAACCAAACAGATGAATTCAGAATGACTCACATGCATCCAAAACATTCCAAACTGAGTTATGGAAGGGGGGAAAAAGTAATTCTCTATTTAACAACTTGAAGAGCTCAATAAAGTATTTTATTATTAATTTCTGTCTTCTTCTTTCAGCATTCTCCCCAATCAATACCTTGAAACTCAAAAAAGAAAGCAAGGACCAGCAAGAGGGGGAAGGGCAGGGTCCTATCTCTCAAACACCTATCATGTGTTAGTTCATTTAATGAACATCAGTTCATCTAATCTTCATAACTGTCTAAGAGTAGACAACGGAGTCCAAATTTAGAGAAGAGGAAACTGGACATGGAAAACAGGAAATGATTTCCCCAAGGTCACATAGGTAATAAATTGTGGGACTGGGATTGGAAGTTGGGCATAACTCCAATCCCCATGCATGTGCCTTCTGCTAGAACCCATACACTTTCCATCACAGAGAGAATTACTTAGAATGCTTCAAAGAGTCCTGCTAGGTAGTGATCACCTTCAGACAAGAACTGAACAGAAAATATACTTTAAAGGTGACAAACACTAATAATCATGCCTTAATATACTTGAAAATCAACAATTGCACCAAAGCTGTCCATATTAAGGCAAATTGAAAATCTAAAGAAAGGGAAAATAAAAATCAGTGTTATAGAGGAAACAAATTGTGCACTGCTTTCTAGCCTTAAACTCAAAATGAGATGAAATTCTTAAATTCTGAAACAAAAAAATTTTTATACTACTAACATTTCTTCCTTGAAAACCTGATTTTGAGATAATAGATACCTTCTTGGAGTACATCTTTTAGAGTTATCCTCTCCCTGGATATTGCGATATCCTTCACCTTAGCTTTGGCCTCCAAAAGAGTGACACTTCTCAGGTCATTCTTCTCTATCCGCAAGGTAGGATAACCTGAGGAGCCAACAAAGCCAAACCAAGAAATATAAATACCCTTATTATGGCATCAGGGTCAACTAGTTCAGTTAGAACCTCAGGACTCAAGTCACAGGAATGAATGAATGTAAGAATCATAAATGGAAAAAGGCACACACACGAACAGGGAGAATTACTTATGAAGGCCATACTAAATTTTAAAGAAACACTTTCCCACCTATCCCAAAATCTTAAAATGCAGAATTAAAACAAGAAACACTAAAAATAATATTATATTGCCACCACTTCAACTGCTTTTCAGCCAAATGAAACAAGCTTTGATTCATGGAATTTAATGTAATCCCTCATATGGACTGCTTTTCTCTCCAAAGATTTTCTAATACAGTCTCCTAACAAAAAAAAACCTTTTCAAATGAAGACATGTTTGTAAAAATATCTTTTCTAAAAAAACATATAATTGATTTAATCATTCTGGCATCCATACAGCCTAGTCATACCACTGTGAGATTCATATTTGTTTTTCAGTTCCCTAATTCCCATTCATTCTTAATATGATGACGGCAAAACAAAATTTCTGGCCATCAATTAAAATTCTCATTGCACAAAAAAAAAGTCAGAATAAAAGTTAGTGTTAGCAAGCAGAAATTGGAATGGTATCCCCATTGGAATAGTATTTTGGGGAAGAAAAATCCGTAAAGAATGGGTGGACTTGGACAACGGTCATCAGTGGCTGCTAGAAGAACTACATGAAAGGCTTTGGAAACCTTTATAATGGATGGATTAGGCTGACAAAACCTGATTCCACCGATCAGCACTTTGACCATGATATGTCTAGGTGTGTGTGCATATGTGAGCATTTATGAATGCATTTATGAGTGTTTAATCCTTCCTGGAGTTCTCTGAGTTTCTTGCATCTGTGGACTGTTGTGTTTTGTTATTTTGGAAAACTCTTGGCTATTTTGTCTTCAAGTAATTTTTCCGCTCCTTTCTTCTTTTATTTATAGACAAATATATTTCCATTGGGTTTTCTTAAAAGCACTATTTGTTTTTATCATACGTAAGAAATGAAGTATCTATCTCCTTAAGGTAATGTCTACAAAACAAATAAACTTCTTATTGGTGGTAAATAAAAAAATTTGTCAACAAATAAATGTATTTCCACTGACTTTTTAAAATGCATTTTGCTTTTAGCATATATAATAAATTACTATCTACCTCTTTAAGGTTATATGCACCATCAAGAATTGACTCTAATGAGCAAATCTTGACAGCTAGACATTAAAAGCAATGATGTGTTTCTTATAAACAGCTTGGACTACTCTCACATCTATCATTATATTTCCTGAGGAACTTATGTCTTTCTTTCCTTGGTGGAGATGTTAACTGCTGTTATGATTTCTCTTAGATTTCTTTTAAGCTAGAGTGCCCCCTCCTTCCCTTTCGTTTTTCTTGCCACATCTTATTAAAGAAACTGCGTCAATTATCCTGGAGAATGTCCAGCATCTGCCTCTTCTAGTGTCATCTAACTTGTTTCCCTATCCCTGTATTTCTTGTAAACTGCAAGTCAGTTTTACAGCCTTGATTAGATCCAGGTTAACTCTTGGAGGGGGAGGGGAGACAAGAATACTCCATCTGGGAGCACAAAATACTAGCTGTCCTACTTTTAATGATGCTAAGTTTCAGTAGTGGATTCAGGCAGTGAAACTCTGATCCCTCAAATGGTAAAGTTCCCTACTTCCCTTTGTTTGTATAGTTTAAAACACTAACGAACTTTTCCTGAATCAAATATTTTATTAGCGGATGCAAGTATGATTTTCTAATTCTACCATTCCTTCCACATTTATTAGCTGGGATTTTTCTGTAAAAAAACATTTTCCTTCATAAACCAGCACTATCTGGTTACTGTGAAATAGTTCAGGTAGCCAGTTGTCAGAGTAAGGCATAATAATGTCTTAGTTAACTTGGTGCCTTAGTTAACTCCCATAGTGACTGATTTTTCTAAAAAGTATTATTACGAACTTGTGGATTTTTACACATTTTTACATTTCACATTTACATCACTTCACCAATCCACTGCAGTCATTATTCTTTCTGATGCTCAATGGTCCCATTTTGGGGAGCTCTTGTCTTTAGTAGCTTCCTGGATTTTTGGCTCAGCAAATGTCCCAGGTTTATCTTACACATTCCCGACCCAGTCCTGGAATCATCCGTTTCTCCAAAGAATCCTGGTACTTCTTAATGAGAAACAGTACTGAAAGACCACAAGAGGGCACTGGGTGAAGAACAGATACTCCTTAATTTTAGTTTGCTAGAGAGTAAATGTCAGCCCAGGGGAGATAATAGTTAATTGCCTACAAGAACCTCATTAATCAATGGCACCACTGAGTTGAGCCCTGACTTGTAGTCCACTGCCTATCCTGATGATTGTGTAGTTTCTTATTTGTATGGTGACTGAGTCCTCATTATGTCTAAATTATACTCTAAGAATGATTATTTTCCCCCAAACATCTACATGTTACAGTATAAAAACTTTCATCAAAATCCTGTTCAAAAAAAGGAAATCAGACCCCATTCTCAACTCTAATGGCAACTAGTTTCCCATCATGATCAGAAGACAATGTAACGTCCTAACCACAGCCCATGAGACCATCAAATAATTCATTAAAATCCAAGTCTCTGCCTTCATAGAGATCAGTGGCTTATTCTATCTAACTACCTGAAAATCCTCCTTCTGAATTTGTATAGAGATGGTTCAGCAGCCCTCTTAATATAATCTATAGAAACCTCCCCAAAACTAATTCTAGCCGTTAAACCTAAAATTTTAATACTCCAATTTTGGAATGTTTCATTCAATGCTCTAGAAAGCAAAAGTTAAAGCCTAATTCTGTACATGTTAGATACTATGTACACAGCATGGCACACGTAACTAACCACACAGGACCAAGGAAAGACAGAACATAGACAATTTTAGTAAACCATCTTTAGAATTAAATTAACTCTTACTGGTGATAGGAGTTGCATTGTTGGGTGTGTCGGCTCTCAGATACTGAGTCGTCTGGGTAGATGGCTGAGACAGCCCTTGGGAACTACTGCTGGCACTGATGCTGCAAACAATTTTTAAGAGAGAAATACTTGGCAAGTCAGCTTCAATGAGAAATTTCCTTTTTCCATACATACAAAATGCATGTAGCCATTATAACCAGCTTAAAACCCTAACGGAGATCACAATAATGCATGGATCTCTATCACAAATGTTCCATATTGAAATTTTAATCTGCCTCATAACGTAGAGCTCTATTTTTTCCTTCCTTTCTATCTCCACAACCACCAGGCAAGTTCATCATATCATAGTCATTCACAAACGTGGTATTCCTCAGACACCATGGATAGCAGTCCTGAACCTCACAAAATGTTCTGCTAGGGAACCATCTCTTAGGAAAAGAGCTCATGCCACTCAATTAGATTGCTTTTAAGAAAAGGAGCATAAAGACAGGCCTCTTTTAATGATGGTCCAAAATCAAATGGCCTACAGATGATGGAGTATGAAAGCAAATCAAACGTGCCAACGTGCTCAAAGCTTGGGAAGGGACTTCCTACCTGGTTCAAATCTGTTTAATCATATACATTTTGCTGCTTCTACTTCCCCAATCCCACCTTTTTAGAATTTACAGAACTTATTAGAAATCTCTAGCACGTGAAGCATTCTATTATGCCATATTCTTTAAGTAATGAGGAGACCCAGAAAATGGTAGGTTCAAATAAATGTGAACCCCATACTCAAGATTACTACAGATAATGTTCTTTTGTCTTGTCAGTGGACGACGACCTTATCCCAGGGTCACCTTTGCACACATTCCAATTTCACTGCCTCAGCCCTTGTATTTTTGCAGCAGTGGAGAAGTGAAGCATAGAAATTCAGCATGAAGAGTGAAATCACAGGCAGGATGTCATCCCCTCAGGAGGAAGGTCTACTTTCCATGCCTCCCTTAGCTATAGAATCGGCAGAGTCCCATAAGAGGCTCCCAAATTTCCTAAATATGAAAATTGTTTAAATCACCACACCCCACAAAATAGTTCTGTATTTTCATAACCTAATGATTAAAAAAACACATAATGATAAAAAGCTGCTACTCAAAAATTGATCTATATAGGTCTACACATATAGTGGGTATGGGACAGTACAGTGAAGAGATGTAGAGCATAACCTTGAAATCAAAACTGCCAGCACCACCATTTATTAACTAGCTGTATGACCTTAGGCAAAATGCTTCTGGAGCCTCAAATTCCTCGTGGATAAAATAACCATAATACTACCTCCTGAAAAGGTTGCTAAAAGGATTACATGAAAAATATAATCCTTTTAGGGCAATGCCCTGCCCTCAAACATACACTTACAAGTTATTATTACTAATTATGCATATTATTACCAACATTATACATCCTTAATTCCTGGAACCACCAGGCACCTGTTTTTGGAGTTCTGAGTACATACTACTCAAAGACCACGTCGGAAATCAAATCTGTTAAAAGTCCAGGATTCAATAATGGGGAGAGGAGAGAAGCATCATCATCCCCAAAGAGGGGGGAAGTAATAGAATACAATTTACTTACCCATAAAATGGGACTAAGAAAACCTACCTCCCAGGATTTTTGTGAGGCTCAAGTTGTATAATGTATGTGAAAGTATAATTCAAATATTACCTGCAACCAATGTACAGGTTGAATAAATATGCACAGACCCCAAATTATTTACTATTGTGTTTCTCTTCAGCAGCTCAACAGTAGGTGGCACTCTTGTACCACCTCAGAATTCCTGAAAAGCCTGGGCATACAAAGATGTTATGCGCTCATCCATATTTAGTGGTCCCTACAATAAGCACAGCACTAATATTAAGCGATCAGAACACACCTTTGAAAGCCCAGACTTACTGTTATGAGAGAAGCACGGAGCAGTTGGGGATCGACCCCTGATACCTATTAAATTCAATATCTACATAGCTACATCACATGAGGTAAAAAATGAAATAAAAATGTACACTTGCTAGCACTTAATAGTTTAACACCAGTCTAAATAAATTATCTCATTTGACTTTCATAAGCAAGTAAGCTTAGTTATGAAGACATTAACCTTGCTTTAGCGTTGAAGTTAGAACTTAGGGCAAAGATCATCATTTTCCTTCAGAGCGCTTATTATGATTTATATTTCTCTATTTTTCTGTGTAATTCATTTATGTAATTATTCATTCAAAAACTATCTACTAAGTGTATACTAGATGCTAGATACTGTGCCAGGTGCTGGGGATACAGCAGTGAACATAAGAAACAAAGATCCCTACCCTCATGAAGCCTACATTCTAGCAGGGATTTTTGGTTTAATATCTATCTTGCCCAAGCAGACTGTAAACTCCACGAGGGCAGGAAAAGTACCTATTTGTTCACTCCTCCCTTCCCAGCACTTAAGCCAAGGCCTGGCACAAGAGGCCTCAAGTGGGCCCAACTCTTAGTGAGAGCGCAATTAACACTTACTGAATCAATCAATCCATAAACAGAGAAAAACACCCTTCCTTGGAATAGAAAGCTATAAACCACACAGAAGAGTTGCTGCTGACATGAGCTATTGATATATACTGAAAGAGGGAAAGAATTATTGCTCTAACAGAATGGTTTCCTGTCTCTCTCTACTCATTCCTCATTCAACAAATTCTTCATGCAACATTCATTCAGTGATACCTGTTAGACACTGAATAAGGGGAATACAGAAATGAATACGGGGAAATAAAAGGGACCCTGTCACCAGTAATGGCAAGGGTGATGGGGCAATGCAGATAATGGAAAATGAAGATATTGCCAAATAACAAGTTCATGTATCCCACAAAGGAGTGAACTCTCCTATAGTTGCAAGCTAACAGGGAAAGACTACAATATAGACAGGGTACAGATCAATCCCTCTGTGGAAGGACTTTACAAAAGCTCTGCATCTCCAGAATACACTCATCTGGCACAACACAGAGACTGAGAAGATGAGCTTATAGTGTCAGGAGAGGGAAAGTCACACACTTGGGCTCCAACTGCCCCTGGCATGAGCACACCTCAGGCAGTTTTATTCTCTGCCTCTAAATAAGCTCTGTGTATAAGAGGACTCTGGCTCCTGAGTGTCAGGAATGGAAGAACTCTGTACCATCCCTGTGCAAGCAATTCCATGGAGCCATGGGTCCCATCAAACCTCACAGGGCTGCTGTGAGGATTAAGAGGATTAATGGATGTAAAAGCACATGGAACAGTGCCTGCCATATAACAAGTGATTTATACAATTACAGTACTGAGTTATTACAATACAGCTATTACAACAATAATGAGTCCCTTCTGTTGCTCAGCCCTGGTCCTAGAAGTGCAACCCTGAAAAAGTTATTTAATCTCTTCCAGCCTGTTTCTTTATCTTTAAAACAAGGACAGTACCATACCCATAAGTGGCTGTGAGTGTCAAATAAGATAATACATGTAAAGTGCTTGGTACAGTACTGGTAAATAGCACTCAATGAAATGGTAGCCATTGTTAACTCAGTGGCCCCAGCACAGAGGGAAGAAGCAGTGTCTCTTAAATGCTATTAGATCACTGGATGGGAACTTTCTAGTCACCACTATTAGCTTGCCTGGCATGTAATAAATAACAGCTAGTAGAATAGGAAAGAGATGAAGAAGAAATTAGTCCATCACTACCAACACACTGCAACTTTCTGAAAAGAAAAATCATAATAATGGCAATTACTATATGCCAGGCTTGTTCTAAGAGTTTACACTTTTATTTCACTAAAACTTCCCAACATGCCTACAAAGTATGTGCCATGATCATCTCTGCTTTAGAGATGAGGAAAACTGAGACATAAAGCAGCTACAAAACTTCCTCTATCTGGGCCTGTAGCACAGACAGAATTCAGAGACGTGCTGGCTCCAGTCCATGCTCTTAACCACTAGGCTGTACTCTGAAAACAAGTGATGATGAAAGCTGCTTCTATTCAGTCAATGTCTGGGAACATCTGCCTGAAAACTAGAGAACTGGAACACCAATTCATGGGTGGTAACAAATTATTTCAGCAGCAAAGGTATAAGCCCCATGGATTCTGAAGTTCTTGCACAACTCTGATCTCTGTGGGTTCAGAGCCCCCCCCCCCACCGCCCACAAGCAAGCATTCAAGGAGAATGTGTTTATCAAGACAGACCACTAAATGCCATGCCTTCCAGTGACCTCTAACTCTGCCATATCCTCTCTAAGTCCCATCAAAATGTTCCTGTTACTTCACTTCCCCCTCAGTACTTTCTCTACAAAACCTGATTGTAAGTAACACAACCATATATACAAAACATACTCTGAAACACCCCACCCGTGAATTTCCCTTCTCACTCTGACCTCCTCCCTCTTCTTTCTCTACTCAGATAAAGAAAGGGTAACAGAGGGGACAGAGAGTAGTTAGGGGCAGGAATTAATCCAACCAGGATCCCCATCCCCTTGTGCTTTTGTTTCTGCCACACATATGCTTACCCGCTGTATGTATGGCACCATGTAGGACTGGGAAGTCAGCAGTAAGATGCACTGCTCCCTAACTGGGAAAAGCTTACATTCCAGCAGGAGAGACAAGTACACAAAAACTGATTTTAGAAGGAAAAAGTAAAATAATTGCTACCAAAAAGAGAGAGAGACAGAGAAACGGAGAGGGAAGGAGAGAGAGACAAAGAGAGGAGGGAGAAATTGATGGTTGGGAGGCTTAAAAAAGAGTTCATAGAAGAGACGGCAATGGAGTTGAAATGTTAAGAATGGTTTGAACCAGTGGAAAATGCAGGGAGCCCTGTGGGCAAAGGAAAGCATGAGCAAAAGTCCTGGAGGGCAAAGTGTAGGGCAAAAGTGAGGAAAAAATAATCATTTAACTGGAGCATGAAGTTAAGGATGAGAGACAAGGCAGGCTCATCTCCAGACTGTAAAGGAGGGTGCCTTGAAAGCCAAGTCACGAAGCTGAGAATGTCTTCAGTCAGCAACTGGGAATCACTGAGGAGGGAAACGAGAACTGTGCACTAGGAAAATAAACCTGTCTATGATTCCATCTTTACCTCTCACCCTATCCTGGCTATAACGTCCTCCTGGTCATCTTGACTCACCCAGGCTGGGACGGGCACTTGTTTTATTTCCACACTATAATACACATACCACAATCATCAAATTTACAATCTTTTATAATATGGGTTAATGTCAAAGATTAAATACTTGAAGCCATGAAGTGTATCATTACTTTTTTTTTATTCCTAGCACTTAGCATAACATCTAATCCAGTGTATCTCAAAGCCTACACATTAGACTCATCCAGAAAGCTCTAAGAAAAATACTGACGCTCAAACACCACCCTAGACCAATGACATCAGAATTTCTGGAAGGGGGTACCTAAGTTCTGATGTATTTTAAAAGCTTACCCATGACTCTAATGTGTGACCAGGTTGAGAACTAATGATTTAAATCATAGCAGGTTCTCAATAAATGTTAATAAATTGGATGGATGGATGGATGGATGGATAGAAGGATGGATAGTGATGGAGGGACAAACTAGGAGAAAGAAACAGGGCTATTTCAAAAAGGTACTAAGAGTCTAGAAGAGAGTCATGTCAAAGGGGATAGGGAAAAAATTGATCTCTACTACTTCTCCACCAACTAATAAACTAACTTCTGACTTCACAGATTTTTAAAAATAAAATTAGAGAAACACAAAGACAGTATTTTTTCAAGTATTTTTTCCCTTGGCTAGGGAAAGCCTCCCATCCTTCTTCCCCTGCACCACTGTGCACCAGTGGGCATGGGTGTGTGTGGGCTCCCATGTAAATGCAAACAACTGCTTTTATTTTTTTCCTTTCCCAAAATATATACGATACCTGTCATCCAGTTCAATCCTTTTCATACTATGAAGGTGCAAAACAGCTAATATTATTGCTACAAGAAATATTACTGCACAGCAAACCCCTACGCTGATATAAAATACACGTGTAGAAGTGGTTGGAGCTGCATGTACAGGATCATCTGAAATAAAAATGAACAGCACATTAAGCTTTTTAAACAAATATCATCAATTGCTTTGTGACCTAAAATACACAATGAGTACCCTGTTCTTTGTAAAAGATTTTCATTTCATGTGTCCATTCTTTGATAAGATCAGTTACCAGTAGCATGTTGATGTAAATTCACACAATTTAAAAAGTGTTTTTGTTGTAGTAAAAGAGGGATTTTAAATAGAACTTTTGGTTAATGAGTAAAATTTACAAATGGTATACATATAATAAAACATCTATAGCAGTGCTGTCCAATAGGGGAATGCTCTATGGGGTGCATTCCAATACAGCAGCCACTGGCCACCTGTGGCTATTAAGCACTTGAAATGTAGCTAGTACAATGGAGGAACTGAAGTTTTAATTTTATTTCATTTCAATTAATTTAATGTTAAATAGCCACACGTGGCTAGTAATTACCATACTGGACAGCAAGCTCTACAGACCCTTCCTCAACAGTGACACCTGGTACGGAGAGATCAGACATCTTTGTTGCCGATGACCACTAACTCACAGGGGGAGGGATATACAGTAGAGCGACCCACAGGTAAAACAAACAAACAAACCTTTCATCTTTTTCACTTTTGAGAGTAACAGAAATTATTTTGCTTATCTGTTTTTAAAGATAAAAGCAGGAAAACAAGACTATACTCATGAAATAAAATAACAGTCACCTTAATACTATTCAAAAAGAAAGAAAGCCTCAGCAATAGCGGAAATAATTCAAAGACACAGAGACACATGTATATACATACACACAGAAACAACTGAGAAAGAGACACAGAAACAAAGATCCGCATGATAAGAGCAAGCAGAATGGAAGACAGAGAAATAGAAACAGAACTGGTGTAACTGGAGATTCATGTAAGTTTTGATGAGTACTCACATCAGAATTCTAGTGAAGAATTTGGATTTTATCCTAAATGATATAGGAAGTCACTGCAAGGCTTCAACGAAAGGAATGATACACATGATCATACTTGAAAATAAAAGAAACAAAGATGACTCTGCATGCTGTATAAAGAATACTGTGGGGAGGAGCAAAAGCAGAAGCAGGAACAAATCAGGTTACTACAGCAGTCCAAGAAAGAGAGAGCAGTGGCTTGGACAAGAGTGTTATGGTGAAGGTGAGAAGTTCATGGATTGGGAAGCAGAGTCAACAGAGTTTGCTAATGGATTGAACCGGGGTAGAAAGAAAAAGAGGAAGCAAAGCTTTGGCTTAAACAATTAGGTGGATAAGGTACCTTTACAAGCAGAAAAAAGAAGCAGGTTGGGGAAACAGAGAATCAAGAGTTTTGTTTTGTCCAAGAGTACCTAGTATACATCTACATGGAGATGTCAAATTGACAGAAATACAAATGTGGAGTTATGGGGATAGGTCAGGACAAAAGATAAAAGTCATAGCTTTCAAAAACTTAAAAATAAGATTGCTTTCTAAAAGTTAAACTTTGAATCAACAAATAATAAACCAGAACAGATCAATGCAGAGAGACCGAATGGCTTCTAGGGCAGCTAGACTTGACAGCAGCCTGAATGAAGGTATGACTTTCCTTAAGAATGCCACAGGCCGTTCAACCTTGAAGGGGTGGGAAAGGAAGGTCCCAAAGGCTGATGTTGGCAGTATCCATCTCAGCACACTCCAAGGCAGAGGAGAGGGTACCGCTCTGCTGGGCAGGTCCCCAAATGCGCCCCGCCTGACTACCTCCAAATTCCAAGGCTTGTGTATGCACTGTTCCCATTCCCTCACTTTGACATTTCACCTGCCACCACCTAGTCACCCTTCAGGTCTCAGACGAGATGCCACCCTCCTCAGGAAGCTCACCCTCATTCCCAGAGGAGATTACTTGCCCCTCTCCTCAGGATTTCCAAAGCCCCTTGTGCTGGCCTCGTCACAGCCTGCCACAAGATACTGTTGTCACTGGTACTGCAACTCCATTTCCTCTGCTACATTAGAAACCCATGGGGGCTTACAGAATCTGCTTTGTTCAGTTTAATCCTCTGCCTCAATCATACCACCTGGCACATCATAGCCTCTCAGTAAACGTTAGATGGATGAATACACAGAAAGGGAGCGGAGGAGAGAGGGAGCAACGAAGAGGCAGACAGAGACCAAGGATACGCAATACTGTATTCTGCTTGTCAGAAATAATAACCCTACTAGCATAAAAGAAACAGATAAAATCACCAGAATTTTACAAGTAAAGTTGGAGAGCAGCAATATTTTAAAAAATAGTTTTATTTTCTTCTCAAAGACAAATCCAAATGAAATATTTCTAAAAGGCAGACAAATCTCATATTATTTTACCTTCAAAAATGGTCTACTTTGAGACAACCAGATGCTTTGTGTCTCTTGAGGCGATAAAAAAGATAAACTAGGAAGCACATACTACCATCTATGAATTATTCTAGCCAAAAGAGTTGGTTCTCAACCTAACGAAGTACAAAATCTAACTACCAGTTTAGAAGAGAGAAAAACATGTTAAATGACACCACAAAAATGCAGATGTGGAAAATTCTATGAGACAAATGACTCAATTTCTTCAACAAATAAATGACATTGAAGGGAAGGGGGTGGTTTCTGATTAATATAAAATACATGTCAACCAAATACAGTGTGTGTAGGCTTCATTTGGATCCTGATTCAGGGAAGAAACTATACAAAGACAATTTTGAGACAATCAGGTTAATTTGAACATGGACTAGCTATCAGAAGATATTAAGGAGTTAATTTTGTTACATGTGATAAATCAAATACAAGTGAATAGGTGTTGGGTGATTGTGGCTTTTTTGATGGCCTTTTAAAAAGTTACCTACCCTGAAACATTTATGGGGTGAAATGATATGATGCCTAGGATGTGCTTTAAAGTACTACTCTATCCTTCCCCACCCACGCACCCAACTGAAAAAGGAGGAAGGAATCAACGGTACAGGACTGGCAAATGTTGATCATTACTGAAGCAGGGTGATGGTCACATGGGGGTTCATCAAAACATTCTCTTGACTTCTGCATACTTGAAATTCCCTCCCTCGATTTTGTTTTAGTTTACTTCCATAAAAAGAAATCTAGTAACATTTTAAGACACTGCTATTAAATTCAGGAAGAGTAAGAGTTAATAATGTATTCATGTCAGAAAAGGAAAAAGAAGTCTAAGTTATACTACCTTACACAACCATTATCAAAAAATAAAAATCTCCTTCAAGTTTCTGCTCTGTAGGTTTAAACAATGTGGATATTTAAGCCTGTATTTTCACCTGGATGAAACTAGCTGAGGGTTACCCAGGCCATGAATTAGATTTTCTATCCTTCTGTTAAACAGATGAAGATCTTACACATATTTCAGGTTCATACTTTAATTATGACCATTTGAAATGATGATATAAATTCTTACTTATAAAAGTTTTTTAGATCACATGAAATATGTATGAATTTTGCTTTACAAAATTTTCAATATTCTAATAGTTTCATCTGAACATACCAATCTACAAAACATCAGTGAAATAAGCAGCATGGCGTCATTTAATCTTTTGACAAACTGGAAACCACAAAACATCCAAGCTACACAAAACCATGTTCATTTGCAATCCATCATTTTTCATCCCTAATGATGGAAAAAGATAATACAGTAACACTTACAAATAGTTCTGCTAGTGTTTTTGTCCAAGGATGAAGTTTTTACTTCTTCAAGTTCTGAATTAAAAAGATAAAAGATGCTTTAGAAATTCTTTCTTTTCCATGAAAATCCTTAAATACCAAATTATATTTTCTGAATTTTTTCTCACATAGCTTTATGTTCTAACAGAAGTCCCTGAACTAAGTAACAAGGTATTTGTTGCAAGATAATACACATATAGATAGCTAGTGGGAAGAAGCTGCATAGCGCAGGGAGATCAGATCAGTGCTTTGTGACCACCTAGAGAGGTGGGATAGGGAGGGTGGGAGGGAGATGCAAGAGGGAGGGGATATGGGGATATATGTATACATACAGCTGATTCAGCTTGTTATACATCAGAAACTAACACAACATTGTAAAGCAATTATACTCCAATAAAGATGTTAAAAAATATATATATATAATAAATGCTACATTACTATTCTGATAATCATCACTATATTCATCAATCGTCTATGCCTATATTAGCCAATGGGTATTACTTACAGATAGATGCTCAATGAAAAAGGGTTTTTGTGGTCAAGAAGTCTGGGGAAAGCTACATACTATAACATCTGTGGAGGTTCACAGTGCACATTAGCAGAGTGCAAAGGCTCTGAGGAGTTTGAGAGTAACAAAACCTGTCTGATCCAATAATTTACACCCTCATAAAGGAACATTTTCTTCCCAGTAACACCCATTAACATATACAGTACATTTATGTTTTCTGTGGCAGACAGTTTTCCAAATGTAGTAAGCTGGAAAATCATATAAATATATTAGGATCACATATTAAAGAGTCATGAATGTAAACTGGATGATTAGGGTGGCCAGAAGTATGACCACCAAATAAAAAGGGTGGTACTATATTAAACTTAAGTCTAAAACAGAATAGAAAATTACATCAACTGTTAATTTTCATGTACATATTAAAGAAAATGGAGAAGGTATGGGACTATTCTGAATATCGGCTAATCATTAACCTTAGTGGGCTCCACAGACCCCATCACACTTGACCAACATTCTGCCTTTAAGCACTAACAGATGAAGCGCCGTGGTACAGGCAGCGCCACCTCCCTAGGGGCCAGGAACCACCTATTCTGCATTCCTCACTGACTGCCTATGCACGCTTAGGTGACCACTCCAGGTCCCAGTCTCCTCATATTATATAACGACTAGGTTGAACTAGTGTCTCTGAAGTCTTCTTTGGCTTTAAAATTACATAAAGGTATAACTGGATATGTAAGAACTGACAAAGGTATCAAAACACCAAAGCTAACATGGGACTAACTTTTCATTTTAAAAATGTCCATTCTGACGAGATCACGCATTCAGGGTGGTGTGGCCATAGACTAAAAATGTCCATTCTGCATAAAGAAGTGCTGAAAATACATGTGCATGCACACACACACAAACACACACGCACACACACACCACACACATAATGCAACACCATTTAGCCATAAAAAATAAGGAAATCCTGCCATTTGCAACAACATGGATAGACTTTGAGGGTCTTATACTAAGTGAAATAAGTCAGACAGAGAAAGACTATGAGATATTCTATGATCTCACTTATATGTATATAGAATCTAAAGAATCAATTTTTTTTTTAATCGTAAGAAAAGAGATCAGATTTGTTATTATCAGAGGCAGGAGGGAGGAGGAACTGGAGGAGGTAGTCAAAAGGTACAAACTTCCAGTTATAAGATAAACACTAGGGATATAACGTACAGCACGGTGTACTTTATATGTTATTTAACACAATATGTTAACTGTATGATATATGTGAGAGTTGTTAAGAAAGTAAATCCTAAGAGGTCTCATCACAAGGAAAACATTTTTTTATTTTTTTGCTCTTTCTATTGTATCCATATGAAATGATGGATGCTAAGTAAATTTACTGTGATAATCATTTCACAATGTATGTAAATCAAACCATTATGCTGTACACCTTAAACTTATACAGTGATGTATGTTAATTATATCTCAATAAAACTGGGAAAAATATACATGGAGAGTAACTGTTTACTTTACATTTACTCTAATTAAAAGATTAAATTAGAGCTTAAAAAATGCCCATTCTAATGCAGTACAGCTTTTTTACTGGCATGTTATCTGGACATTAGCCATTATAACTCATGTGCTGGCCTCAGGCGTTCTCATAACACTCAGCACTAACTTTGACTAGGAAATGTGTTAAGAGACAGTTTGCCAAAGAAGCCAAAGAAGCAAGAGCACGGGTTTGCAACCCAGCTCCACCACTTAGCTGTCCGGCCTTGGCAAGTTGGTTGGATTCTCTGAGCCTCAGCTTGCTCCTCAGAAAACGGAGATAATGAGAGAACCTACTGCCTAGGGCTGCTATAAGCATTAAATGGGTTTAATGTGTGTAAAGCACTTGGAACACAGTAAGCACTCAGCAAGTTTAGAGGGGTTTTCTTTAGCTTTTTTTTTTTCCTATCTTAGATACGAACCAGCTCTACCAATGTGACTTTGTAAATTCAGGTCACTTTAATCTCTCTGGAACTTAAAGTGAGTGGGTTGGACTAGATAACCTTTAAGGAGAATTCTAAAATTCTTTGATCTATGACCTAGCATGCTGAAGCTCTTTCATATCCACTGTAATTTCTTGAGCAACAGATTATTCAAAACCAAAAACTACCAACATGTATTAAGTACCCACATATGGTATTCTAAGTTTCAGGTGATTAGCTTCAATTAATCTAAAATCAACCAACCAACCAATCTCTTGAAACAGGTTATTATGCCATTTTACAGATGAAAAAAACTGAGACTTAGGTTAAGAAACCTGTTCCAATTATCCTGTCAAGAGCAGAGCTGTAATTCTAACGCAGGTCTTTCTGGCCCCAGGGCAATTCTTCTACATAATGGTAATTCATAAAGGAAACATAGTTAACACCCCATTACTCAGGGGTCCCTATCAAAATTACCTGATTTCTTTACCTCTTCAGCCACTAGTGCTATTTCACATTCCTAAAGGACAACGTCCTTAGCAATTCTGATCAAAATTTTGAGAAAGCAGGAAGTAAGTGGGGCCTGAATGAGATTCCTGGCTACAAGCTATCTAGATGATTATTTTGGAATTTCATCAGTTAGTGCTCTCTTTTCTCACTTGCAACTATAATCAAGATTTGATCACAAATCTGTAAAAAGATGACAAAATCTATTTTTGACCTTCTCACATCTATATAAAACACATACTTTGGTAAATAAATTCCTTACTTTTGTAGCACATTTTCCTTCGTTTAAAATTTAAGACTGTAAAGTTTTTTGAAGAATTTACTGTCAAGTTGAGCTGCATTAGTATCATAACCTCAGAATCTACTTTGCCAGTACAGGAAAGCTCGACCCGAAACACTGTTTAAAAAAGAAAAAATATTTTAATTTTCTAAAAATCAACATTAATGCCCACTGAATAATTTAGAATTTATTTTTTTTTTCAATAAAACTACAAATAATACATTTACATAACATACTAAGCAGAAACTTTCAGAGAAATTATCTTTAGACTACACAGCTTTGGACATTAAGTACTTCATTCATTACAGATATAAAAGTTAGCATTAAAGAACAAACCAAGACATAAAGGAAGAGAATTATTTTCAAATTTGCTCATGATTTTTAATATATCAATTTGTCTCATAAGTTCTCTTATTATAATAAAGCTACAGAATCATAAGGCAAACCCTACTACCTCATCAGTCACAATCAACAGTAATAACAAAAATTACTTGATAAAAAAGGAAAGACAATTCACCACCAAAATGCAATTATGTATTATTCTTAATGAAGAGATTAAAAATAAACCTGTAAATGAAACTGATAAATTCTCAACTATGAATTAAAAAGAAAAAAAAAACCTTTCTAAACAGGAACTGGCTTTTAATCAATTAATGTAAGCAAGGGGATAACAGACTTTGGTGCACTTTTTTTTTTTTTTCCAATCTTTCAGTTTAAGACTCTTTTTCTACAAATTTAGAATACATCATTCTACCATCTACATCAGCATATGAACAATATGGGCATTTTAAAATTTCTTTACTGGCCCATAAAAATTAACCAGCCTTCCCATGTTTTCTTAAAGCTTGGATTAATGAATGTCACTAATAACAGTGAGTAAGACTGTCAAAAAAGTTCCATAACACTGGGGCTTATACTGTCAAGTTTAAAAATTTTTCGTTTTCTTTAAATCTCACATCTTCAGAAGCCTCTCTCAAAAGGCTGGCTCAAAAGTAGTTAAATTGGTGTAAATATGACACTTAAATGTTTTACTCAGACATGTCCTGAGTGCCTATCCTGTTCCAGATGTTATGCTAGGCACCCAGGGTAGATAGCTGAAAAAGACAGCTCCTGCCCTCAGGGTGGCACAGGCTAGAGGGAGAAAGAAAGAATTACAAGATAATGTGATCAGTTCAAAACAGTTAAATACAGAAGAGTTAACAAATGGAGGGAGAGGAGGCAGGAAAAGGAGAGTACAGATTTTGAGTCTTGCAGAATATTTAGTATGAATAGAAATTCACAAGCAGGAAAGATGAAAAAATGGTTCCAAATACAGAGACCAGCTTGTGCAAAGGCATGGCTCTGAGAACTACATGTAGCATGGCACTGTTGGAACACTGGGGCAAATGCAGCAATAAGGTTTAGACAGGCAGGCAGGGGCAGATGTAAACACAGCACACTGGCTGGGGAGTGTGCAATGTACTCAGCTGACTGGGGTGGGGGCACTGAGGGGCTTGATATCACATGGTCGGAAGTGAGTGTTTGGCAGTTATCAGGGCTGCAGTGTGGGAACTAACGGAAGAGAAACAAGACCAGACAAAGGGACCCAGCTGGGGGCCAACAATGCATATAAGGAGATAGAGAAGAGCTGAGTGCAGACACTTCTGGAAGGGTTGGAAAAGAGGAAATGGTTTAAACAGTCCAAATAACCCCTATTTAAAAAAATTACTTTTCAAAGTACTTATGTGTCTGATACCTACGTGTGTGCGTAGAATACTACATTATCAGTAGTTTAACTGTTCTTTGAGAGTACATGGGACACAGTTAAAAACAGTATGTTAAACTCTGTCACTGAGACTCACCTGATAAAGTGCGTGGAACTTCCCCCTGAGCAGAAATGTTGACCTGGGGCATGTCCATAGCCACAAAATTGTCTACTTGGAATCCCAGCTTATATTCAACCTGTAAAATGGAGAAATAAACAAACTGGATCCATCATAACAGAAAAGGCACCAACAGCTTGACCTCACTGATTTAGGTCATTAACTAATGAATGCATGAGCCTTTCATAAGAACAAATAATCTAGCTATTTTTTAAAAAGTCCAAATTGTCAGAAACAGTGCTAGGAATGTTCCTTTTGTTTTAAACAGTTGGAAGAAACCAAGCCAGGGAAGTTGAATATATGCAAAGTAGCTAGAGTGGGAATCCAGCTCAGCTGCATCTGATTCTAAGACTTTTCCCCACCAGACTGCATTGCCTCTTACATGACCCATTAGATTACTGTCTTGGGGGTGTGTTTATTTTTTTCTTCCAGTTTTATTGAGATATAATTGACATATATCACTATATAAGTTTAAAACGGTTACAGCATAATGATTTGACTTACATACATAATGAAATGCTTATCACCATCAGTTTAGGGAACATCTATCATCTCATATAGATACAAAATTAAAGAAATAGAAAAAAATTTTTCCTTGTGATAAGAACTCTTAGAATTTACTCTCTTAACAATGTTCATATATAACATACAGCATTGTTAATTCTATTTATAAGGTTGTACATTATATCCCTAGCACTTATTTATCTTATAACTGGAAGTTTGTAGTACCTTTTCATTGCCTTCATCCAATTCCCCCTGCCCACCTCCTCTGGTAACCACAAATCTGATCTCTTTTTCTATGTGTTTCTTTGTATGTTTGTTTGTTTTTGAGGTATAAGTGACCTACAACGCTATATTAGTTCCATTTATGCAACAGTGATTTTTCTATACATTTCAAAATGATCACCAAAATAAGTCTAGTTACAATACATCACCACAAAGATATTGTTTAGTTATTGACTATACTGCCCACACTGTAAATTTCATATCCTTGACTCTTTTATTTTGCAACTGGAAGTCTGCACCTCTTAATCTCCCTCATCTATCTCTTTCGTCCCCCTCTACCCTAACTCCTCTGGTAACCATCTGCTTGTTCTCTGTATTTATGACTCGGTTTCTGTCTTGTTATGTTTGTGCATTTGTTCCTAGGAATTTTCAATCGGATAAAAATTCAATCCAGTAAGCCACCCTCTATTTCATGCTCAGAACAGTACCCCCACTCTCCTGTACAATCTGCCATCTAGGATTCAGAAATTCTGCTGAGGACTACAGCCACTGACAGAGAAGCCCTGGAGAGGCAGATAGATATGAAGAGCCAAGGGGCTGAGATGTATAATTTACAGACCATGACTAGTCACCAATGTCTTCTCTATTTGATAAAAGCCAAGCTCTGAGGGCCTGCATGTGACTGGGATGAAGGTCTATTCTACAGACCCACTCACCTCACAAGCAGATTCCAATGTACAAATTTCTCATAGAATATCTAAGCCACATTCTCTAGTCCAGCTTTCACCACTGAGAAAGTTTATATTTGGATGCCCATCTAACCTCTGGATCTATTTCTCAAGTGATTCAGAATCAGGAAAGGAAGAGGGGTGACTAGGAAGATGTCCTGGGAACACCAATATTCTCTATCAATACCTGGCCTACACAGGTGGCTCAATAGAACCAATCAGCATCAATCAATAAATATATCCTGTTGCTAGAGAGATGTTCATGAAAGAAAGAGTTCAAAGTGCAAAGCAATAGGTGAAATTCAGAATGGCTGCCACCTTCAAGACCTTCAGTGAGGCCTTATATTTCACACTACTCTTTGTCCTGCCCTTGGGGACTCAATAAGAATGGTACCCCTCTCCCATTCAGTGGTCACAAGGGCTTTTTGGTGGAGGCTGGGACTGGCAGAAGCCAAAGGGCAGTGGGTTAGGAAAACAGTAGTAGAAAAGAGGTCCAAGAAACCGTTCTTCAAGAAACTTAACTAGGAAGAATGTAATCAGGTAATGGTGGGGAACAGGGCTGGGGATGGGTGGTGGGGTAGATTTCAAAGCCCTTCTTTCTTCTTTTTTCAATGGAAGATACTCAAACATGTTTATATGCTAATGAAAAAAACCAACAAAAAAAGACTTAACAAAGAGGAAACAGGGAAAGAGTAATCTTCCAGATTATAAAAGAAAGGATGGACACCTGAGTATTAACTGGGTCAGGAGGTGTTTAAACCATGGATAAGAAGGGCTCAATCCAATGACTGTAACTCCCCCTCTGGGTTTCTCTTTTCACATGCTCCTTGAAAGTCCCAGAACGCTGTAGGGAGTATGCAAATATTAAAGTATTGCTTTACAGTTAAGATAGGTATACAAACAATTGTTGAAGGCTGTATTCGGTAAGTGCCACGTTCACAACAAAGGGAATGTTCTTGCTGCTGCACATCAGTGACTTAGTGGCACCTTGGCTAGAAGTGTTCCCTCTCATCTTAGCAGGCCAAAATACCATCACTGCCACTAGGGGGTGAGAGAGAGCTGCAGCCCAGAAAGTCTGGGCCCAGAATGGGCAGGCTTTCCCAGCAACACTCATTGACTAACATTAAGAGAATGCATTGACTATATCCCTATATCCATGCTACCTCTAAACAAGGCAATACATGAAGGGCAAGTGCATGAAAAAAAAATTAAGCACAGTCAGCAAGAACTGGATTAGAACCATGAGA
Source organism: Grampus griseus (assembly GCF_964374135.1). NCBI lineage: Eukaryota > Metazoa > Chordata > Mammalia > Artiodactyla > Delphinidae > Grampus > Grampus griseus. The sequence continues at coordinate 32,336,506 of NC_138998.1, read as the reverse complement.
CTGTGTGACCATTAGGTAAATTACTAACTTTTCCGAGTTTCAGTTTTTATAAAATGAGGCTAGCATAACCATGTTATGAGGATCAAATAAAATAATTAAGATGACACACCTGTCAGTCTGGCACAGGCCCCCTTTAATAAACGCAGACCCCAGTGGCATCAGCAATCATTCCAGAGTAGCTACCCTAGGCCCTGCTGCACTTCCCCGTAAGCACCAGCCTACTGACCCCAGAGATTCTGACACAAGCTTTCCTATGCCCTGCCAAGAACAATACTGCTGCCCTTCTGTTTTGTCCCCCATCTTGGGAACGCCACTATTCTAAACAGCCTCCCATACTCTCAGCCTCTTCATAAGTGTCTTCCCCACCTTCTCCCCCAGACTGGCTTTCCTAACCCTCAACCCTCAGGGCCTAGACAGTAGGGTCAGCATTCTTTCAGAATCATTAGGTCCTACACACCCCTTCCTCATGCAAAACCCCCTATACTCTGAAGCTGCCAACTTCTACTCATAACGGCTATTTCTCACGCCAACATCATCAGTGACACACAGGGACTCTGCAGAGGCCTGGGCGCTTGCCTCACTCTGTCTCCTGCCATCTTCCTGATGGCTTCAATATTAACATTCAGTATTCCTATGTACTGAAGAATTGCCCCGCAACCAAAACAAATGCAAAAATCCCACTCTATCAAAGATCCCATCGTAACATCTGATTCCTATAAAACCGGTTCTTTGTCTCCAACACTCTGATTCAACCAACATTTATGAAGCACATTTGTAAGCCAAGGGCTATGCTCATAGTTGGGATGCAATAGCCAGTAAAGCTATTTCCATCCTCTCCAGCCTAGCTAGTGACCTGGTTTCACTTTCCCACAGACTGTGCCCCAAAGAAGACTAGTTACCGACACAGTCGTATTGCCATCAGGACTCTGACCACCTCTCACTCTACTTCTGCTGCCCAGCACTGCTGGGGGAAATCACACCTGGAAGAGAAAGTTGCTACGACACAAAGATGATCCCCAGCTTCAGGGCAGGCCGTTAATCCTGCTCAGCAATCCCTTCCCCACTCACCCCTCTCTCCCTAGTCTTCTCACTCCAAATCTCACAGGATCCACAGCTTCACCACCTGCTGCCCTCTCCACTTCCCTTCTCTCGGACAATGCTCTTGTCCCCTGCAGCTGGCACACAGGAACCCCCTTTCTGCCTTTCTTTTCAGCTCCAGGCAGATCTGTTTAGAACACTCAACCTTTGCGCACCAGTCCCAAGGAGAGATCTGTTCTCCTCTCCAAATGATAAACCCTTCTCTCCTAGTATACTAGTTCTAACCCACTTCACCACTGATGGGATTTTGTGTCATCAACTCATCTCTCTCACTCTCCTATATCTTCATTTTCTCCCATATGCCCAATTACCTACTAGACATATCTACCTAATAATCTTACAGCTCTCAAATGTGGCAGATTCAAAACCAAACTTATTATGCTTCCCCACACTTGCTGTCTCCTTTATTCTAGGTCTCAGTTATTGCAAGCAGAGGCACAGCTAGTCAGGGACCAGAACCCCTGGGGCAGCAGATAAAGCCAGCGGCAAACAGGGTCAAAGGCCTTATCTGCAGTGCTAAAGGCGGGAACAAGACTAGCTCTGGAAAGTCTCAGTGCAGCCAGGGGTTGGGGGCGGAGAAGGGCAGGAGGGAGAGAAGTAAGCTTGTGAGTGGAGCTGGGTAGAGTCAGGGGCATGGAGAGAGGTGGTGAACGGGCTGAGTAAGATTTCTGAAAAGCCCAAACCTTTGGCCAAGAGCAGCCTGGAACACTAAGTGTGAAAGCACCATGCCTGTCCTTTGCTTCCTCCCTTTTTGATGCTCTCTGCCTAAACGTGAAAGGCATTCCAAAGCAGTTCTCTTCTCCCTCTGGAACCTTCAGAATATAAAATTTTAAATTGCAGTTTCTGGGGTTAGAAACTGCCCATTATTAAAGGCCAGTTTTTTCCTATTTTGGCATGTATCGCTCTGTATCGAATCTCACTTGCCAATGATCCTTTGAAGAAACAGATCTGCTCTAAAGCTAACATTTATAATCTACTGGAACAAAGGAAATCTGAACAGCAGTTGTTTATCAGAAAAAAGAATGAGCCAAAATACTTCAGAAAAGAAACTAGAGAAAATATAAATATTTGAATAAGCTAAGAAATAAACATTTTTGGTAATCTTCCCTTACTTGGAAACAAATGGCAATTGCAAAGAGGCAGCTGCTGAGTAAAGCCACTTCCTTTTGGAACACAGTACAGATTTAAAGTGAATACACTTGCCTACAGCCAAATAGGCTTTTAATTCCTCTGAAATTACCAGAAGTGCTGCATTTCTCATAGAAACCCCACTCTGCAGGCGATACAGCAGGCTGAGCCCCAGGGCTGCTGTAGGAACTCTGGACAAGTTCCCTGCAGACCCTCCTGACAATGATGAATTCCTGAAACCAGATATCAGCTATGGGATGGGAGTGAGTGGGGATTGTATTCTGCTACATTTTGGTATATTTTTGCCTTTCAGCTATCTAAAATATCTACTGACACTTAACAGATGCAGTTGCATGTTTTTTTCTGGATATCGGAGAATGTTCTGGAATACAGAAGAAACTAATTATTTCTTAAAGCCACCAGTAGTCTTTTTTTTTTTTCTTTTTGAGTGTGTGGCCTTGTGAAAGACAAGCAACACCAGAGTTCTCATCCCATCTGGAAATGCAATTAACCCATCACATTTACCAACCACTCACTAAGGCAGTGTGACACAATGTCATGAATAAGACACAGCTCCAGCCTCTGAGAAGACCACAACCTGTTCGGCAAGATAAAACAGAATCACGTATACACTGGAGAAAACTATCATCAAAAGCTCTGATGTGTTAAAACTAATGTTAAAATATCTACAATGTGAAGTGAAATACCAAGAAGCCTGGAGATCTCTGGAAGCAAATACCTCATCTTCTGGCAATTCTTAAAAAGCAAGAACTACAAAGTGCTGGAGCCTGGGAGCCATGGCCCTCCTTCTGAAAGTTCCTGATTGCATCCCAGAGCCAACATGATCAGGTGAAGAACTCTCCAACATGTCTCTCCTAGCCCCTTGCATGATTTTCCCATTTCAAAAAAATACACACACACACACACCCAGATGCTTATCTATGCACAGACTATCTTTAGAAGGGGAGACTAGAATCAGGTAACAGTGGTTGCCAATGGAAGGGGAACTAGGTGGCTAGATTGCTTGGGGATGGTACTAGGAAGGTGTAGGGGATTTATTTTTCACTGTATACCCCTATGCCTTTTGCATTTTGTACCATATGCATAAATGAAATACTCAAAAGATTAACTTTTAGGGCTTCCCTGGTGGCGCAATGGTTGAGTCCGCCTGCCGATGCAGGGGACACAGGTTAGTGCCCCGGTCCGGGAAGATCCCACATGCCGCGAGCGGCTGCGCCCGTGAGCGGCTGCGCCCGTGAGCCATGGCCGCTGAGACTGCGCATCCGGAGCCTGTGCTCCACAACGGGAGAGGCCACAACAGTGAGAGGCCCGCGTACGGCAAAAACAAAAACAAAAAAAAGATTAACTTTTAAAATAGACAAACTTCAATTAAACAACTGTGCTAAAATCACCGAAGATATTATGACCTAAAACTGGAATTAGGAGCTGCAATGGAAGCCGAACCTGAAATTAGATTTAATGTACACACGTTCCTTAGTTTTTTACTATAAAACATTTTAAGATATAACATGATTAGCACTTTCCTCTAAATTCTTACACCTGGTACAGATGAACTGTGAGATAAGTTTAGCTATATATTCAAACTATGAATTCCATTCATTTTTCCAAATTTACAACTTTATTCAGAGTGAAATATCTGGAAAATCCCAGGTGTGCAACTAGTTTGTCAACTAGCTTGTCAAGTGTACCCAACCTATGTTTTCACATTTCTAGATACAGGAATCCACCACTCCTAAAGCAGCACATTCTAACTTTGAAAAGCTCTAACTGTTCAGAAGTTCCCCATTTGTTGAGCTGTGCCCTGTGGCTTCTACCTGTGCATCTCTTCCATAGTCAGTTAAGGAATACCTGTAACTAACTACCAGGTGCTACACCAGGCGCTACACCAGGCACAAGGGACACAGAAAAGGACAAAAGAGGTTCCTACCCTTAACATGCTCAGCACCTTGGAAGGAGACAGACAAGAAAATCAACTACTAAAATATTCTTAGAGTATGATAAGGGCTATGAGGGAGGAAAGAGAAGGTCACTGTGGGTACAGAAAAGGGCACCTGACATAGATGAAATAGAGGTGACACCAAGTGTAAGTTTTGAGATAAAAAGAGTTAATGAGGTAAAGAATGAGGAAGGGGCATTTCTAGCAGAGCAAACAGCAGCAATGTAACAGGGTACAGGGCATTCCAGAAATTGCCAGACACCCCCCAAAAAAATGGCAGTAAACAATTAGCAGGAGGGCAGGCAGAAAAAGAAAAGGCAGGGATGAGATCATGAAGGCTCCCTAAGAAATAGAACTTTATTCTGATGGCAGCCGAGAGCCCTAGGACAGCTTTGCGGGGGGTACAGCAAGAGGTCAGTCCAGAGGCAAGACCAGTTAGAAGACTATTTCTGTATCTAGTTAAGAAACAATGAAAGCCCAAACTAAGGATGAGGCATTAGTCTCCAGAGAGATAGGAAACGAATTTAAGGTGTAATTATGAGCGGGAATAATCTGGACTGGGAAGGTGAAGGAGGAGTCTAGGATCCCTTCTAGGCTTCTGGCCTCGACGTGTAAATAAATGTGATGGCCTCCAACAATTCAGGGAGCTTCTGCCTTACGAGGACTATCATACCAGCAAGAGCAGTCCAAATGTGCATTAATGATGGTATTTAATACCCGCCACAGAAGTAGTTTAGAAATGATGCTCTACAAGATAATGTGAAGAACATGAAAGTACAAAAGAGCTATACCAAGGCTCCTGCTAATCCAAAATGTACCCACGCCAACACTGCTTCCCGTTCAAACATATATATTCATCTGAGCCCCTTCTTCTATCTGCTCTCCTCCACTCCAACTTCCTCCTTGTGACAGGCTCCTAAAACTCCTCAGGCACCCACTATCAGCAGTCAGACCCCTGAAACTCACTCCAAATGAAAAAAAAAAAAATTAGTGTATATTTTTAAAAATGAATGAAAATAGAATGTTTAATTCTGTTCAATTCTAACTGCCACATCCCACACTGCCTTTTTATTCATAAGTCACTACTCATACACTTGCCCAGAAAATATTCTCATGGTATATCAGCATTTTTTTCCCCAAGTGGGCCCAGAAACAATCACATCCTATTCAAAGTCAGCAGCTTACCCAGAATAGAATCTCTACTATTTCATTAGATTTTTCACTATTTTAAAATATATGTTATTTTTTGTTTTCGTATTCATCAACATTAAAGATAGGAAAAGTAACAAAGGACTAACCATCAATTTTTTGAAGAATATAAAAAGCTTCTCTGCCTGAAAGATTCACAGAAACGATGGATCTCAGAGTTGCAAGGGAACTTAAATTTTAAGACTGCCACTCCACAATGTTTAAATTCCTTCTACAGCACTACCACCAAATGGCTACCCAGTGCAGATCACCTCTTCCAGTGAGAGGAAACAATCACACTGGCTAAAAGTGAAACCTAGTTCTAAACACGGGTGCAAAAATTAGTGGTTGAAAGGGTGTTGCGTTATGGGATTTTAATATATAATTTCAAATTATTTCCCCACGATTACCTGTTCATTATAAAGGAGAGAACTTTACAGTGGAGAAACCTGGTGAACTGTGTGATCACAGTTAACATCAACAGTAAGGGGACAAATTGACATCGTGTGCACTGTGGAGGACAGCAATGCTGTAGTGTTACCACCAAGGAGACATTCCGGAATCTAACCATAAGGAAACCTCAGACAACTCAAAATGAGGGACAGTCCACTGGCCTGTATGTTCCTAAATGTCAAAGTCAAGAAACACAAAGAAAGGCCACAGGAGAAAAAAGGGCTATAAAGAACATGACTGGGATAACTGATGAAATATGAGTTCTGTAGATTAGATAATAGTATTGTTTTAATATTAAGTTCCTAACCCTGTTCTTAGAAAATATACACTGATATATTTAGGAGTAAAGGGACACAATGCATGCAATTCACTTGCACACAGTTCAACGGAAAAAAGTATGTGTGCATGAGTGTGGGGAGAATGAGCGAATGAATGACAAAGTAAGTAAATGGAGCAAACCAGTAACAATTAGTGAACCTGGGTAAAGGATACTCTTTGAGAATTCTTTGTACTGTTCTTATAATTTTCTCTATGTTTGAAATTATATCAAAATTAAAAGTTACCCGCCCCAAATAATAATGTCACACAATGTTATATAAGAATACTGAAAAATGTGATAGCTGTTTCATTGAAGAGTCCAGGTGTCTACCCATTCAAACTAACAGACCTTAGATTAAAATGTCTCAGGTGAACCTTTTCTGAATTACCTATATGATTTATGCTAGCACTTCAGTATATCCAAGTTACCATCTACCATATGTTCTTAGTTCACATGAAATTTCTCTCTCTGTTTTTGCAGATTTCACCCTAAAGAGATCTATCCACTCCTAAAAGAACACCCCCCCATTTGGATACCCCAAGGCAATAATGTTGGACAGTTGAGGTGCTCTAGACAGCAAGGCACATATGCTTTACCCAGGATCCAAGCTAAATCAACTTTAATCACAGCATTCCTGCAGCTACGTTTTAATGCATGTATGTGTATGTGTGTACGTTTCTCTAATGTACATGTGAGTATATATAATAATGTGGATATATGCATATTTATATAATCATTTTTACTTATCTGACTGGCAAACAAATACACTTAAATATTTAGCATTAAATGGTGAACTGAAAGAAGCACTCTTATTCACTTTGTAAGGAATGTTGGCTTATTGGTACCATCTTAAGAGAGGGAAGGGAGAACGAATTTGGCGATATCAATCAAAATTTTAATCATGCACAGTCTCTGACCCAGTCATTTCACTTCCTGGTCACAACGTACTACTCAGAAATAATGCCAAAAGTACACAAAAATTTCTTAACAAATTAAGATGTTCTTAATGTTCTTAATACTCATAAACATTCACACACATACATATTTTTTGTTTCTATATTCATCAATAATAAAGTTAGAAACAGCAACAAAAGATGAACTACCAATTGTTTTTACCATGGATTTTGCTTGCCAAATGAAGTGAAGAAACTATTTGTAATAGTGAAAGGAAACACTGTTTGAAACAGTAAAATGCTATTAAAAATCCATGCATCGGGCTTCCCTGGTGGCGCAGTGGTTGAGAGTCTGCCTGCCGATGCAGGGGACATGGGTTTGTGCCCCGGTCCGGGAAGATCCCACATGCCGCGGAGCAGCTGGGCCCGTGAGCCATGGCCGCTGAGCCTGTGCGTCCGGAGCCTGTGCTCCGCAACGGGAGAGGCCACAACAGTGAGAGGCCCGCGTACCGCAAAAAAAAAAAAAAAAAAAAATCCATGCATCAATGAGGCACTTAACAAATAACAATACATCGTACATCCATATGACATCATATTATAAAGCCATTAAAGAGACTGCGTTAAATCTGAAAGTAGAGAAATGGAAAGATGCCAAGACATAGTATCAGGTAGGGGGGAAACACTGTACAACACATGTGTTAGAAAATCCCCTTTTTGTTTAAAAAGGAAAAAGAAATGAGCTTTGAAGTATACCAAATTATAAACAATGATTACTTCTTGGTACAGAGGTACAAAGTCTTAACAGTTCTTAAAACAATTCTATAATATTTGAATTTTCCCAATAACTATTATTGTTTTCTAAGTAGACAAAAAAAGATCTATATTAAAGTGATCAAACTTAAATGACCTGCAACAAATATAAGGACAAATACCACTTTATAATAATTTTAAAATAAACTGTACAGTAGGTATTCTTATTTGTTTTTAGTAGCAAAAACTATTTTTATTTCCCAAATAAAACCCTACTCAGAAGCTTATATATAATGGTGCCAAAAGAAACTGAAGTTGATCGGGGGAGGTGGGCTCTACATTCAGCCTCTCACTCTCTGACCTAAGAGAAAACTTATCATGTTAGAGAAGCCCAGACAGTCAGAAGAAATGTGAAGAATTCAGCAACAAGCAAACCAGGCAAGAGGTTCGTCAGAGTTACACACAGGTGCTTACGTCTGCTGTACCTGACTTTTACCACTTCTCCATAAATGGGAGAACTATATCCAATACCTCAAACATGTCTGAAACACCTAACTTACAAATTCCCCCACCCCTCACTCATATCACTTCATCATAACAGTAACAGCATCGTCATTAACAGGTCCAGCTGTCCCCTCTTCAAGCTAGAGCTACATCCCTATTTGAAAAGCTTGAAAAGATGTAAGTGTTCTGCCATAAGCTAGTCACATAAATGATGACTACCTTCATTTTCAAGGATTTGAGAAAGTCTAGAGGACTAGGCTCAAGATTTAAAATAGAAATCTGAAAAGATCCAGTACTGCTACAGCCCACCACCCACTGACCCCCTTGTGTGGTTGGCAGCCCATTGCTCAGATACAGTCCTTGCCTCAGCCTCTGGGCCTGGGTGGTCCTGTCTTGGCATCTTTGGTTGACCGCTCTCTTACCTTGGACTTTGCATGCCAAGTGAAGTGCAGGAAATTTGTCTCGCTGGGTACTAACAGGTTAAAGGATAGGGCGTAGTGACTAATAAGATCATTTCTCACATAATAAAGTTCTGCATCAAGACCTAGAAAAAAAATAGGGAAAAAAATTAAACGCCCATAATACCCTCAAAAGCATTAACCATCAGTATTTCAAATACTGATTATTATAAAAATAACACTGATGTACAAATGCACATCACAAACATATCCCACATGTGCTGCCTTACAAAGTAGGAAGAACACAGGATTTCATCATCACCAACAAGGATTAAGAAACTGAGACTCAGGACAATTAAGTGGTCCTCCAGCTAAGCACAGGGGTGCTGGAGCCACAACTCTGGGAGCCACGCTGTCTTCCGAGAACCACCAATGTGATACACTTCCTTCTGGAAACAGACCTTCTCAGAGAAATGCCTACAAACAAAAGCCCCTTAACCCCACAAAACTGATGAGGATTTAGGAAGAGAGATGGGCACCTGGGTGAAAATATTAATGTGAACCAAGGCCTCAAGACCCCAGCCAGATATGACCTCGGCTTCTGTCAGTACGACGCACTGGCTGCTTGGACGGCATGTTACCAAGGTACACTCACACCACTGCCACACAGACACACGTCCTCTTCCCAACCTGAACTACAAGGTGGAGAACACCATACTTCTCGTATTCTTGGGACAGTCCTCTGCACAAAGCAGATGTTCAGTAAACACTTGTTAGACAAGTTAGAACTGCAGATAAAAAGAGAAATAATCGAGATGCCTGAGAAATGTTGGAGATTTCAAATCTCACTCATTGCCATATCACTTTCTTGCCCAGGTCACATCCAATCTCAAACACACATCACATTTCTCAATTTTGTGATACCCCTTCTTAAAATAAAAATTTTAAAGGCAAAATTTAATCACCATCTTGAGTGGAAAACAGTAATTATTGTGAAAAAATACAAGGTAACCAAAAAAAAATATAATAAATCAATTAAAAGGAAAACAAAACATTACTAAATGCTAAATACTGTGGCCTACACCAAGGCAGTGAGCTTGAGCCCAGTTCATTGTTTACAAAAAGGGAGGAAGGGGATAATAGCAAGTGTTTGAGAGAGGTAAAGAATCAGAGGTTTTCTCTATGATAACCCAAAAGAACTTTAAGAATGAAAGCAGGGAGTAAGTTCTCTCAATTGATTTACTGTTATTAAAAGTTGTGACCAGGTGTCCCTCTAGTAATGCATGACACATATTCCACACATAGGAGGGAAAAAGGTACAGGGGAGGCCAACTGAAATGTAAATTTCACACTCACTGAGCCTTATACCATGAGTCTAAAACACCTTGTGGTATACAAAGAGGTCAAGGTGAGGCTCTCACACCTCCTAAGATACAGATAGAGAAATGAATAACTCTGCTATAGGCATTTCTTCTGTAAAATTAGTTTTCTCATTTCTGAACTGAATCTAATACAATCATTAATTCAGAAATGAGATTTGAGGCTTACATAGGGGAAAGTTGCTGCACTGGTTGAGCAGCGCTGCTTTATTGATCCTATAGAGGAAACCAAATGCAATGAGAGAAAGTTAGAGGTCTTCTGCAAAAGGCTCTCCCTGCCAGCAGAACAGGAAGTGCTAGCAAACAATTGGGGAGGGAGGACTGGTGGGGCTGGAGAAAGGAGGGTAGGGGAAAGAAAGTAAGAAGGTGGGAGAGAGGTAGGAGGGAAATGCAACAAGAAAGCTGGGTACAAAGAAGGCCATCAGCAAACACAATAACTGTAAATAGCTTAAATTTTGCTTGTTTTTAAAAATTTTTTTTACTCTAGTCTAGATTGATGCTGTTCATAAGAGATATACAATACCTAGAACAAAATTTTAAAATATATGCCAGGTTAAAAGGGGGAGAAAAACGAAGTAAATATGGCAATACGGACATGAGACAAATTAGAACTTAAGGTAGAAAGACTTTATATTAATAAATTCATTAATTAATATGAATTTATTAGTAAGAAAAAGTTCATATTCATAAAAACATAAGATACAGTAGTACAACTAACAAACGAGCTTCAAATACAGAAAGCCAAAAAAAAAAATCAAGAAGAAATAAATCCACAATCATAGTTGGAAACTAACATCCTTCAGAAAACAAAAGATCAAAACAGATAAAAATTTAGTGTGGACATATAATTTGAACAATGTAATTATGGGACATGAAACAAGGGAGGTTAATCATGAATTAGACCCATTACACTTTTTTTTTTTTTTTTTTTTTGCGGTATGCGGTCCTCTCACTGTTGTGGCCTCTCCCGTTGTGGAGCACAGGCTCCGGACACGCAGGCCCAGCCGCCATGGCTCACGGGCCCAGCCGCTCCGCGGCATGTGGGATCCTCCCGGACCAGGGCACGAACCCGTGTCCCCTGCATCGGCAGGCGGACTCTCAACCACTGCGCCACCAGGGAAGCCCCCATTACACATTTTACAAAATGGATTCTAACTTGAAATAATGCAGGCTACCTTCTCTGATCAAATACCACAATATAGAAATTAACCATAAGGATAAAGTCAAAAGATGATTACTTGAAAAGATTAGTAGGGACTTCCCTGGTGGTCCAGTGGTTAAGAGTACGACGCGGACTTCCAATGCAGGAGACTCGGGTTTGATCCCTGGCTGGGGAACTAAGATCCCACACACTGCACGGTAACTAAGCCCGCGCCCAACAACTACAGAGCCCGTGTGACCCAACTGCAGAGCCCACGTGCTCTGGAGCCCATGAGCCACAACTAGAGAGAAGCCGGCACACCGCAACGAAGAGGCTGCGCACCGCAACAAAGGATCCCGCATGCCACAACTGAGACCTGACGCAGCCATAAATAAATAAATAAATAGATAGATAAATAAATAAGAAAAAAAGGAGACACAGACTAACAATATTTAGGAAGAGGCAACGTTACTACAAGTCCTATAGATGTTAAAAAAAAGAATATTATGAACAACCTAATGACAATTTCAGTAATTTAGGTAAGATAAAAAAAATCCTTGAATTTACCAAAACTGACAAGAAGAAATTAAAAATCCAAATAATTAAAAATCTTCCCTCAAAGCTCCAGGTCCAGATGAATTCTACCAAAACATTTAAGGAAGATATACTACCAATCTTGCACAAACTCTTTCAGAAAACAGTCAAAGAACTTCCTAACTCATTTTATGTTACACTGATATTAAAACCTGACTAAAACATCGTAAGAAAATTAGACTGACTTCCCTCGTGAACATAGACACATTCTCTATCAAACATTAGCAAACTGAGTCCAGCAATATAGAAAAAGGTTAATACATCATGACCAAGTGTTTATAAAAGGTAAACCTTTAAAAATCAATATAATTAAACACATTAATGAATAAAAGGCAAAAACCCAGATCATCTCAATAGATGCAGAAAATGCATTTGGTAAAATTCAAAGCCTAATAATGATTAAAAAAAAACTGGGCAAACTAGGAAGAGAAGTAAATCTTCTCAGTCTGGTAAAGAGTATCTACAAAAACACTACAGCTAACATCATACTCAATGGTGAATTTAAATTCTTATTTCTAAGATCAGAAACAAGACAAGGACGTCCACTTCCAACACTTCTATTCAACCTTGCGCTGGAGGTCATAGCCAATTTATAAGACAAAAAGTATAAAAGTTAGAGAGGATGAACTATAGCTCATTATTCACAGATGATAGGATTACATGTGCAGAGAAAACACTATGAAATCTATTATTAATAAAATACTACTAAAACCAATTCATGAATTTAGCAAAGCCTCAGAATACAAGGCCAATATTCAAAAAATTACTTGTATCTCTATATACTAGCAACAATTGGAAAATAAAATTTAAAAATCAATACCATAACATAAAAGAAAACAGTATCTAGAAATAATTCTAACTAAAGATAAGACCTCTTTACTTGGAAACTACAGAACATGACAGAAAAATTAGAGATGACCTAAGTAAGTGGAGAGATACCATTCTCTTAGATAAGCCTCAACACTGTTAAGATGTCAAGTTTCTTAAATTGATCTATAGCTTTAAAGTAATCCTAATCAAAATCCTAACAGATTTTCTGAAGAAACAAATTAACTCTAAAATGAAATTTAAATGCCAAAATAATCTTGAAGAAAAAAGAAAAAGACAACGTTGGAAGACTCACACTACCTCATAGGTAATGTAAGGATTCCAGTTATCATCCTATTTCACAACAGGATGAAGAACTAGAGTAATCAAGACAGTGTGGTATTGGTATAAGGATAGATATATCAATGGAACAAAACAGAATCCAAAACTAAACCCACAAGGGTCAATGGAATTTCAACAAAGGCACAATGGCAATTCAATTAAAGTGATGCTAAACCAAATGGATAAAGGTATGGGGGGAAAAATCTTGAGCCCTATCTTACATATCACATATTACAAAACCTGATCTGAAATTGATTACAGACCTAAATGTAAAGGCTAAAACTATAAAGCTTCTAGAAGAAAATGATTATTTTCACAACCTGGATTAAGCAAAGATTTCTTGGACTGGCCACATAAACCACGAACCCAAAGAGAAAAAATTGGTGAATTGGTCATCATTAAAATTAAAAACTTCTGCTCCTTAAAAGATACTAAGAAAATGAAATTCAAGTCACAAACTGGGAGAAAATATTCACAACTCATACACCTAAAAGGACTTGTTTCTAGAATAAAGATCTCTTATGAACCAAAACTAAAAAGACAACCCAATTAAATAAAATAGGCAAAAGATGTGAACATACATTTTGTAAGAAAAGATATGTAAATAGACAATGAGCATATGAAAAGGTGCTAAACATTATTAGTTATCAGCAAAATACAAACTAAAACCACAATGAGATACCATTTCCACTCACAAGAATGACTAAATGTTGGCAAGGATGTGGAGCAACTGCAAATCTCATACATTGCTGGGAAGGTAAAAATGTTCAACTACTTTGGAAAACAGGCAGTTTCTTATAAAGTTAAGCATATGCCTACTCAGACCCAGTAATTCCACTCCTAGGTAATTATCCAAAAGAAATAAAAACATATGATTCCACAAAAAAACTCGTATGTGAACATTGATAACACTTTTATTCAGAATAGCCAAAACTGGAAACAACACAAATGTCCATCAGCAGATGAATGAATAATCAATTGAGTATATTCATACAATGGAATACTACTCAGCAATGAAAATAAACTGTTGAGACTCTGTAACAAAAGGGATGAATCTCACAGACAATATGAGTCAAAGAAGCTGTACACAGAGTACATCCTATATGATTCCATTTATATAACGTTCTAGAACAGGCAAAATTAATCTGTGGTGACAGAAATCAGATTAGTGTGGTTGCTTGGGAGGGGGTTGGGAGGGAGACTGGTGAACTGATTACAAAGGGAACCTCCTGGGGTGATGGAAATGTTCTGCATCTAATGGGGGCGGTGGTTACATAGGTGTATGCATTTTTCAAAACTCGACCAACTGTATCTGCACGTTTCATTGTATGTAAAGTTTACCTAAATTTTTTTAAAGAGTCAACAAGTTTTTACCTCTCTTTTCCAGTCTTAAAAAGCTTGCATACCACAGAATGTCACTATCACCAACATAAAAAGTTTCAGAAAAAAAGAATTAATCTTAAGTGATCAACAACTTCCAAATTTAAATTTCAAACATCATTCACAGGGAAATGAATTGTTCCTAATAAATAACAGTTATAAGGTTATTACTGGTAATAACAATGATGTGTAAATATTTAAATTTTCCAGACACAGTTCAAAGTGTCAAGAACATCTAGGAGTTCTGTAAATTCAACTCCACATAAAACTCCTTCCCAGTATCTTAGCTACCTCATTCACTGAGGATTCTGGAACCAGTTTATGAAATTTCTACACACCCTTATCCTGTGACTTATTATGGCAGACTCCCAATGTACCTGAGACCAACCCACTCTCAACCCAACCTTCAATGATCCTTTTATTCCTCAACTCCAACAACCTTCATCCATACCAAAGCAACCCATTTCTATGGACAGTGACAATATATAAATTGCTCTACCTCCAAAATTTTACACTGTAATTATCTCAATAGTTAGTAGCTCCTCAGCTCCTTCCCTTTATTGTTACAACAGCTGTTCTGTGGGCTCATAATATCGCCAGTGTCCATAATCCTCTTGTTTCTCCCATTTGATTATAGCAATTATTTCCTTATTTTCTTCTTACTGGCCTCAACGCCAATTACTGCAATTACTTTCTTACCAGTACCCTCAACTTTCTCCCACAGCCTATATCAAGACATGCATACCCTACCCTGAAAACAGCCAATCTTGAACTTGACTTGACACCCCTACTCCTTGTCTTCTCTGGTGCTATAACTGAATGCTGCATAATCCTGAATGAAGTCATTCCCACAAATGAGTCACTACAAAACCATGACTTCTATGCTCAACAAATAAAGTAATATACATAAGCTGTTGAAAGTTTGGAGCCCTGTGATCCATATCTTAATGACCACCAAAATAAACTGAAAATTTTAAATTCACTACCCTAGATTGAGGTATTGAAACAGTAATACAACTGTTAAACAGAGTTGCTGTTTCCTGACTAGATTTTGAAAGCAATTTATTTTGAAATAGCCATTCTTTTTTTTTTTTTTTTTTCTTGCGGTACGTGGGCCTCTCACCACTGCGCCACCATGGAAGCCCTGAAATAGCTATTCTTTATTAACTCAGGTAGTTATTCCTAGTTTGGAAGGGTTTGAATTTCTTCAAAGAAGCCATTTTAATGGTTCAAATTTAATGGTTCAAATTAGGTTCAAATTTTCACCTATCAAATTAGCAAATACAGTCTGTTCTGTCATAAGACAGGTTCCTGAACACCAATTAGCTTATAAGTGGTTAGTAAATAAAATAACAATACCAGTACAACACAGAAATTGTGTCAGTTTACATTTGAATTTTCCCAGGCAAGGGGGACTGGAATAGCAGGTAAAGAATTATAACTTTCAGTGGAAAAGGAAAAGACCCTTACTCAACTCAGCTACCACCAGGCAGGAGCCCTCTCAGACCTATTTTAAGAAAACTAAAAATAAGCACCTGCACGCAGGGCTCTCTCCTCAGAGGAGCACCACCAGTCTCTGCGTGGTTCCTGGACCTAGGAAGATGCACTTTCTCGTGTCCAACTCTATGGCAGCCCCAATGGCTTAGAAAGCTGCTCTCATCTGCACTATCCCAAAAACATGCAAGCCAGCGATTTCCACCCTATTATGTTTTAACATCTTTAATTCTCCTCTGAAGCAGCCTCAGCCACCCTAAGTGGTTTGACCAGGCTGTCCAAGTTATCTCATAAGGTACCAATTATGCTTTTGTTAGTAATTGGTTTGAAAACTGCAGAGGTCTTGAATGGTTTGCCCTTAACCTTATTCTTCCCATAAGTCCTGTTATTTTCAGTGACTTGGAAACCTTAAAGGGTTTTTTTTTTAATGTATTTGATGTTGTAACAGAAATGCTTATGTTCTTTAAATACAATACTGAATGTTAGGCAGTGTGCGGCAAGCAAGCAATTTGTGAACATATATCAATATTTTATAAATATTTATACTCTGACCCACTAAGTCCAATTTGAAAAATTCATCCTAAGGAAACCAAATATAGATTCAAATGTTTATGTATAAAGATATTAATCAAAATAAAATTTAAAATTGAAGAAAAGTAACAATATAAACTACCAGCAACAGAGCAGTAATCAATAAACTATAATATATCCATAACAGAGAACAATAGTTTTCAACAATTTCTCTTTCTTTGGAGAAGGAGAGAGGTGGTACTCTAAGCCATTACACCCCTTCAGTCAAATCTCTCCTGTTCATCCATGTGACATATTGAGCTTCCCCTTTGAAGACAGGTTTTAATGACTAAAAAAACACTGAAAAAGACTATGAAGCCATGAACAGGACTGTTACAAATAAATTTTAATGAATTGAGTTTTGCTTAGAATGTTACATTAAATAAGAACAGGCAAGATACAAACTATATACAGCAAAATTTTAATAATGTCTGGCATCTATAATAGTTCCCTTGCATAAAATAGGTGTTCAATAAATATTTGTCTGGTGAATTAAATGTACATGTACATGCAACCCTCAGTGTTCACAACAGCACTATTTACAACAGCCAAGACATGGAAGCAACCTAAATGTTCATCAACAGATGAATGGATAAAGAAGATGTGGTATATATATACAATGGAATATTACCCAGCCATAAAAAAGAATGAAATAATGCCATTTGCAGCAACATGGATGGACCCAGAGATTATCATATTAAGTGAAGTAAGCCAGACAAAGACAAATATCATATAATATCACTCATACGTGATACAAATGAACTTATTTACAAAACAAATAGACTCAGACATAGAAAACAAACTTATGGTTACCAAAGGGGATGGGGGGTGGAGATAAATTAAGAATTTGGGATTAACATATACACACTACTATATATAAGATAAATAAACAACAAGGACCTATTGTATAGCATAGCAAACTACATTCAATATCTTGTAATAACCTATAATGGAAAAAGAATCTGAAAAAGAATACATATACATTCAGAATATATATTCAGTTATATATATAACTGAATCACTTTGCTATACACCTGAAACCAATACAACATTGTAAATTAACTATACTTCAATTTATAAAAAGGTTAAAAAAAAAGAGGACCTGCATTAAAAGAAACCCTGTACATGTATACGTACAATGTGTGTGTTCCATTTCTCAAAAAAGAAAGGAAATACCAAAAAATATGAAGTGATTGATTATAAATGGTGGCTTATGGGTTATGCTTTTATTCTTTTCTTAAATTTCCTATGAAAGTTAAGTTAAACTGGGAAAAATAAAAATTAGTTTTCAAAAACATGTTTAAAGAAATATGCATACAGCTACAGCAATGCACTGAACAAAAACCCAATTACTGCCTAGAGTAATCCATGAAGGCCAGTAAAAGCTAGAGAGAAAGCCCTCAAACAACAAATTTCAATTTTAAAAAATCACATTGGTAAAGATAATATCTTTGATATATCAAGATTAACACTAGTAATAATAATTTTCTAATGACTAAAACACCTTCCTTCAACTTTCCCTTAAAATACCCAACCAAAAGGTAAAATCTGGCAAAGCACGACGAACTGAAAAGCTCATAGTGAAAAGTTCAAAGCTCAGAAAGAACTTCTCCATGCAACAGTGACAATGGGGCTGAAAGGAGAAGAAAATCCCTGGACTACGCATGCTCACTGTCTGAATAAGGATAACATGGGAAATCCTGAAGACGACAAAGAAGGCAATAAAGCTATAGGTTTCAGGGAAATCAGAAGCGGGCCAAGAATTACATTCCCAGACAAATTCTCATCATATGTGAAGACAACAGATTCTCAAAAAATACACCGATTATATATCCTTCCCCAAAAAAGCTACTCCAAAACATACTGAAAGGTTAATAACACTTTTCTTTCTAACGTGAGGTAATCATTTTACACTGAGGTTTACATAATACATAATAATTCAAGTATAATCATCATGAATAAAACTCTAAATGAAATGTAAGGAGTCCAAAAAATTCCCCAAGTATTAGAAATGCAAAGAGAACCCAATGTAAGTACAATCTTCCCAAAATAATAGAAATATGAAGAGAACCCAATGTAAGTATAATCATGGTACAAAACTATCAGTCTGATCTTAGCATGTTGATACATGTATCTCCATCCATAATTAATACGGCTGAGTGGACATGCAGACACACCAAGACCGTACTCTAAAGGAAAGTCAATTCTTTCAAAGCATCAATAAGAGATTTAGAAAAAGTGATCAGCTATAATGAAAAGCACAGTCAATTTCATAAAGTAGAAAATGTATAGGCCACAATCTGACCACAGGTAAGAAGACAGAGAGTGAGGGAAAACATAACATAATAGATTGTGAAGTATCATCTATATCAAAGAGTTACCCATGTTCTAAGATTTCAACTATATAAAGAAAAATGAGAACATGGAAAAAAATACTGGAAAGATATTTACCAAAGACTGCCAATGCACGGTTAAATAACATATACTTTTCTTCTTCTTTATGGTCCTG
This sequence comes from Grampus griseus, assembly GCF_964374135.1. NCBI lineage: Eukaryota > Metazoa > Chordata > Mammalia > Artiodactyla > Delphinidae > Grampus > Grampus griseus. The sequence continues at coordinate 32,317,602 of NC_138998.1, read as the reverse complement.
TACACTTTCCAAATGGCCCATCAGTATGTTTTTACTCTGATAATCAGGAAATAAAATTAATAAAATAAAAAGAATTTTAAACAAATTGATTTTTAGAAAAAGATGAAATCTGTAGAGACTATCATACATTTATTTCTGAATGTAATCTTTTTTCTTTCCTTCCCCATCACGCTCAAAACAATTTTTAAGTAAAAGTGAAAGACAATGAAGACAGAATCTAGATAATCTACTTCTTTCTAATTGCTTCTAATTATTAGTGTTTCAAATATGACAATAACAATTAAATGCAATCTCAAAGCAGGGGTAGTAGACAGCAAGGCTTATCATTGTCTGGGAGTGGTGTGGTAGCCTCCACAGAGAAGCGGGCAGCGAGGAATGGTTAGAGAGGCAATGAGGGAAACAGTTTCTTCAGTGATGCTATATTGAGCCAGCTGGGCACAGGCCAGGAAAAGGGTAACTCTTTAAGAGACCAGGAAACAGAGCCTGGTAGAGGGGAGTGACTGAGAAAGTAGGTTGGGGTGTCCTGATCAGAACAAGGAGGTTCCAAGGGCTGAGAAAAGGACCAAGTCCAAAGTGTCCATTTCAATGAGTGCCTTATTTAGAAAAGAGACCTGAGAACCAGGACACCAGCATGGTCAAAGGAGTAACAGCTGAGAAAAAAAAAAAAATCACAGTAGATTTTAATATCCTTTGGGATAAAGGGAGGGAAATAATGAAAGCAAGTCAGGGTATAGTCACTGAGGATCATCTTGCAACTGAGTGGCTGCAACAACTCTAATGGGTCAAAGGTCATACAAGTATCAATAAACCTCAATGATATCAAAACAGATGAGGATGCTGAGTCAGTGTCCTGGGGCAAAACAATCAAAAATCAAAGTAAGAAAGAAAGGATATAATGCATGATAAAAGCTGGTCCCTTAATAAACAATCCAAAAAGGAAATTAAGAAAACAACTCCATTTATAATAGCACGCAAAAGAATAAAATACCTAACAATAACTTTAAACAAGGAGATAAAAGGTTTATCCGCTGAAAACTACAAAACATTGCTAAAATTAAGGAAGACCTAAATAAATGGAAAGACATCCCATCTTCATGGATTGGAAGACTCACTATTACTAATGTTAAGGTCAAAATACTACCCAAATGGATATATCAGTGCAATCCCTATCAAAATTCTAACCCCTTTTTTTGCAGAAATGGAAAGGCAGATTCTCAAATTAATATGGAATTGCAAGTGGCCTCCAACAGCCTAAACAGTCTTGAAAAAGAACATAGTTGAGTCACACTTTCCAATTTCAAAACTTACCACAAAGCCACAGAAACCAAAACAGTGTGGTACTGGCATAGTGATAGACAGCTAAATTGATGAAATAGAACTGAGAGTGCACAAATAAGCCTATATATTCCTAGCCAACTGATTTTTAAAAAATATTTATTTATTTATTTATTTGGCTGTGCTGGGTTTTAGTTGTGGCACACAGGATCTTCAGTTGCGGCATCTTTAGTTGAGCCGTGTGGGATCTTTTTTTTTTTTTTTATTTGCGGCATGTGGACTCTAGTTGCGGCATGAAGGATCTAGCTCCCTGACCAGGGATTGAACCCCTGCATTGGGAGCATGGAGCCTTAACCACTGGACCACCAGGCAAGTCCCTAGCCGACTGATTTCTGACAAGAGCGCCAAGACCACTTAATGGGGAAAGAACAGCCTCTTCAACAAATGGTGCTGGGACAACTGGATATCCACATGCAAAAAGAATGAAAATTAGACCCCTACCTCACACCATATACAAAAACTAATTCAAAATATATCAACAACATAAATATAAGACCTAAAACTATAAAACTCTTAGAAGAAAACAGGGATAAATTTTCATGACCTTGGATTTAGCAATGGATCCTTAGATATGTCATTAAAAGCAAGAGCAACAGAAGAAAACTAGATAAACTGGACTTCATAAAATTAGAACACTCCCTAACACCATACACAAAAATAAACTCAAAATGGATTAAAGACCTAAATGTAAGACCAGACACTGTAAAACTCTTAAAGGAAAGCATAGGAAGAATACTCTGTGACATAAATCACAGCAAGATCCTTTTTGACCCACCTCCTAGAGAAATGGAAATGAAAACAAAAGTAAACAAATGGGACCTAATGAAACTTAAAAGCTTTTGCACAGCAAAGGAAAACATAAACAAGACGAAAAGACAACCTTCAGAATGGGAGAAAATATTTGCAAACAAAGCAACTGACAAGGGATTAATCTCCAAAATTTACAAGCAGCTCATGCAGCTCAATATCAAAAAAACAAACAACCCAATCCAAAAATGGGCAGAAGAACTAAACAGACATTTCTCCACAGAAGATATACAGATTGCCAACAAACACATGAAAGGATGCTCAACATCACTAATCATTAGAGAAATGCAAATCTACAATGAGGTATCACCTCACACCAGTCAGAATGGCCATCATCAAAAAATCTACAAACAATAAATGCTGAAGAGGGTATGGAGAAAAGGGAACCCTCTTACACTGTTGGTGGGAATGTAAATTGATACAGCCACTATAGAGAACAGTATGGAGGTTCCTTAAAAAACTAAAAATAGAACTACCATATGCCCCAGCAACCCCACTACTCGGCATATACCCTGAGAAAACCATAATGCAAAGAGTCATGTACAACAATGTTCATTGCAGCTCTATTTACAATAGCCAGGACATGGAAGCAACCATAGTATCCATCAACAGATGAATGGATAAAGAACATGTGGCACATATATACAATGGAATATTACTCAGCCATAAAAAGAAACGAAATTGAGTTATTTGTAGTGAGGTGGATGGACCTAGAGTCTGTCATACAGAGTGAAGTAAGTCAGAAAGAGAAAAACAAATACCACATGCTAACACACATATATGGAATCTAAAAAACAAAAAAGAAAATGGTTATGAAGAACCTAGGGGCTGGACAGGAATAAAGACGCAGACCTACTAGAGAATGGACTTGAGGACATGGGGAGGGGGAAGGGTAAGCTGGGACAAAGTGAGAGCGTGGCATGGACATATATACACTACCAAATGTAAAACAGATAGCTACTGGGAAGCAGCCACATAGCACAGGGAGATCAGCTTGGTGCTTTGTGACCACCTAGAGGGGTGGGATAGGGAGGGTGGGAGGGAGGGAGACGCAAGAGGGAAGAGAGATGGTGATATATGTATATGTACAGATGATTCACTTTGTTTTAAAGCAGAAACTAACACACCATTGTAAAGCAATTATACTCCAATAAAGATGTTAAAAAATTTTTAAAAACCCTGCATATTGAAAGTCATTATCAAGGTGAAGACAACCTAGAAAATGGAGGAAAATATTGCAAGTTATGTATTTGATAAGGGTCTAGTATCCACAATATATAAAGAACTCTTACAACTCAACAACAGAAAGACAATTTAAAAATGGGCAAGGGACTTGAAAAGACATTTCTCCAAAGAAGACACACAAATAGCCAACAAACACATGAACACCAGCAGTCATAAGGGAAACACAAATCAAAACCACAATGAGGTAAAACTTTATACTTACTAGGATAGCATTAATTAAAAAACAAACAAACAAGCAGAAAACAGCAAGTGTTAGCAAGGACATGGAAAAATTGGAACTTCTGTACATTGCTGGTGGGACTGCAAAACGGCTCAGCCACTGTAAAAAAGTTTGGTGGTTCCTCAAAAAGTTAAACATGGAATTACCACATGACCCACAATTCCACTCCTAGGTATATATCCAAAACTGAAAACAGGTACTCAAGTACTTAACACACATGTTCATAGAAGCATTATTCACAATAGTAAAGATGTGAAAACAGCCCAAATGTCCATCAACAGATGAATGAAGAAACAAACTGTGGTATATACATAGAAATGGAATACTATTCAGTCACAAAAAGGAGTGAAGTATTGATACATGCTACAATGTGAATGAACCCCCAAAACATTATGCTAAATAAAAGAAGCCGATAGAAAAGGTCTCATATTGTATTAGTCCATTTATATAAAATATCCAGGATAGATAAATCCACAGAAATAGAAAACAAATTGGTGGTTGCCAGAGGCTGGGGGAAGAGGGAGGTGAGAAAAAACTGCTTAACGGGTGAGGAGTTTTACTCTGGAGCAATGGAAATATTTTGGAACTAGACAGGGTTGGTGGTCGCACAACATGGTATATGTACTCAATGTCACTGAATAATCTGTTCACTTTACAATGGTTAATTTTATGTCATGTGAATTTCAAGCAATAAGTTATTATTTTTAAAGAAGAAAAGGAAAAAAGCTGACCCCTGCCCAATGAATGGGGAGGGAGTGTACTAAAACTGACTTCCAGTGACTAGAAAGTATTATGAGGAAAATATCACTCACAAGAAGAAAGCAGGTTTCAGTTAAGCTGAAGAGATAAAGCAGCAGTATGAAAGAGTCAGAGGAGACCTCAAAACAAAACTGGAGCTCTACAAGATAAAACTGAAAGGCCCAGCAGAACAGAGGACAGAGCTGGGGAACTAGAGTGGGTGGAAGGTAGAAAGGGGCTCTGCGGGAAAGCAGGCAGGAACAAGGGCGAACAGCCCTGGATTGAAGAGGTAGCATTTTGTTATTAGAATGTATAGAGGTTTTCTCTTCGAACCTAAGATGAAAAACATTTCAGTTCTTCGCCTATAATAATCAAACTTAAATTTCTCACTGCCAATTCCAGCAAAGTAGGAATGTTACTCTATTGTTAGAAAATATGACATTTATTCATAAGTTATTTTTAAACAACCCAAATTCCAAGCTGAAAATCCCAAGTTATTTCTGCAAAACTCTCAACAGCCATCAAGGAATATTCATTTTCCTCTAAACAATATTTTAAAAAGCTCAAGCCTAATTCAAGGCCTGTGTTCTATATGACCTGGCCTGTGTAGCTCAAGTTCAAATAACACAATAGTTCAAAAATTATTCTAAACGATTTTAAAAGTTAACTATTGGATTCCTAAGGCCACAACAATGGTCAATTAGTGTCAATGACCAAACCACCTCCCTTTAAAAAAGAGCCACCTTACAGCACAAAACAAAATACATTCCAGGAGCTGTTCACACGTCTGTCTTCCCCACTACCTTGCACCTCACAAGCAAGGCTTGGGGTCTTAGGTTATTTGTAGGTACTCAAATGTTAGATGCATGAATGGCTGGCTGTAGATAAAAATCAACTACATCAAAGATAAATTTTAAGGGAAATGATGTTTTAAAGAAAACATCAGGAATCAGTTAAGGTAGAAAAACAAGTGATGTAGAAACAGAACTATAGCAGAGTTTTTGCTAATGAGCAGCTGAGTGACCTTTGGCAATCAATTATTTAACCACCTTCTCCAGGCATCAATTTTCTCAACTATAAAACAAGGGAGTTAAACCAGATAAAGTTAAAGTCCCTCCTCAGCCCCAAAATTCTATTATTCTATGATATCATCCATGGTTTCCAAATGTCAGCCAAAACTCTATTATTCTATGATATCATCAATGGTTTCCAAATGCTAGTCAAAGCTTAAGTTAAAAATTTACTTAGTCAAAATAATCTTCTAGGTTCTGAGGACAGTATGGTATACAAGCCAGAGGAAAAAAGCCAAAATCACTTACTACGTATGAAACCAGTAAATACTCTGTATTTTAATCAATGCTGAAATTAAATACAGAGCTCTTACTTCAAATTTTCCTGGTTTATGGAAACTAACAAACTGAAATAAATACAATAAAGTAACAATTTGTCCATCAAAATCTCATAGTCGAATTATACCTAGAAAATTAGCTGAGACCTAATATTTAACTACATCATAAGAAGGGAATTTACAAATGTTAGACTATAGGAAAGGGGCATCCTATCTTCATAATTAAAAATGAAAAAGCACATAAATCTTCAATCCCCATAGCTGTTTAAACGATATTCTTATAGATTAAATGAGATGTTTCATGTGATCTCTGCCCATTCAGATTTTCCTCCTACATTTCTCCTGCAACCATAAATGTCTGGATAGAAGTGGGCTGAGAGTACACATGTACACACAGAGAGTATAAAAAGAATTAAAGTGAGCTTTTAAGAGAAAGAAGACATCAACAATGGAAGACAAAGCAAACATGCCCCTTCCCTCCACCCCCTTCCTACAGGCTGCCTCCTCATCCCATGCCTAAAACTGGCCTCCTCGAAGGAAAGGCAAGAGGTCCATCCTTTGGTCCCTAAGAAGTGGCTAGGGGGTCAGCACCAAGAAAGGGAACCTCCTGATCCTCTCAAAGAAAAGCCAGCATCTGCAATCACTGAGCACCTTTCCTCACTCTGCCACTTTAGGAAGAGTACATGATGTGTGATCAAAATCAACAGCTCACTTAAAACAATCCACTGGAATGGCTATTAGTTGCCACTGCTTTAACAGATCAGGCTCCAGGATACAACTATTCCAGTACCAAGCATCTCCCCTCCCGTGTCTTCCATTTCAGTACATAACTTTGACTGTAATTCAGTGATCCCTGAAAATGGAAACCCAAAGCTCTCCATCACAAATGCTGTGCTCAGGTTTGCCTCTCTAGTACCTGTGATGATATGACCTTTGAGAGAAGTTGTGTGGAATCAAAGGGAGAGTGTGGTCACTTTTTTTTCTCTTCACGAGTATTGTCACTTTTGATTTCAAATGGATGACTCAAATAATACCGTCACCTTCCCCATCTGAAAATACTACAGCAGATGGATAAGAAATTATAAAGAGGGCTGACACTAAAACACAGGATCAGGGAACAAGATTTCACATCCAATTAATATAGCTGTCATCTTAAAAAAAAAATCCATAAAAGAATTCCCCCAAAGATGTGATTTGTACCACAACTGCAGAGATGTTAAAGGTGCTCCCCAATTCCTATGTAAGAATAGTAACAAAAACGTAACCCATAATCTCTAGCACTATAACATAAAATATGAAGCATGCCCTGCCATAGTGTGAGAATGTTCTAGTATCTGGTAAAATGATACTCTGGAAACTAATTTATCATTGGTTCCTGCACTATTTAAAGAAGAAAATGATCTCACCAAGCTCATGCATGCATTGCAAGTACAGCTCTAGAGTAGACATGGAGTAATTTACTCACAGTTTGACATAACCACCATTCAATTTCTTTCATAGCCAGCTCCTAATAGGAGCACACACTCTCAGTCAGCCGTGGAGGCCATTAGTAACTTAGAGTTGGCTATTATGGCCAGGGGCTCAAAGCACAATGGAGAACTCACAAACATCGTTTCTCCCTCCCAGCAACTCCAAGTGCTAACTTGGAGTCAAGTTCCAAAGCTACCTGAATTCTTTTCTAAGGCAAGTCACTTAGCTCTCCGCTAGAAGTTAGTGCCATGAGAACAGGGATCTATATCTGCTTTATTCACCAAAACATGTCAAGCCCCTAAAATAAGGCCTATTGTACATTCAATAAGTAATTGCTCAGCGAGTGATAAATGTTGCTACCCAAGGCAATCAACCAGGTGATGTCTAAGTGACCTCTCTTTCTAACATTCTATGATTTGAGTTTTTATCCAAAAACATACAAATCCCCCACCAATAACTAAAATAAATTATTTTGAGGATTATATAGCATTTTCATATACATTATGGCAATATGATAACAGACATCCTGCTATACATCTCATATATGAGGAAACCAACATTCCGAAACATTAATTACTTGCCTACCCACATATAACAGAAGGAGGAGATGGACTTAAAACTCAAATATGCAGATTCCAAATCCAATATTTTCTCATACCATGTTAGCTAGTATAAACCCACATTTGTGCACATGTGCACGCAAGCGTAGGTATACAACCTTAGTGCTTTTTCTTGAAATTAGACTAAATTCTCTCCTTTAACAAATAATCTAAGGAGTTAAACAACTTTAGAAAAGATGCAAACAATCAAAAAGATAATCCTTGGCCATTTCCACTTATGGACAAGATAGAATAACAGGACAAGATTAACCCTCTCGTCTGAAATTATCAAAAAACAGACAAAATATATGAGAGTTCAGAAAGACAAAGACAGCTAGAGTACGTAGGACAAAGTACCAGAGAACAGAGAGTTACACAGAGAGAGAATTTCCAAGATCTGCAGAGGGTTGCCCCTCGAGCCTTCAGCTGAGTACTGATCATGCATAAGGAAGCCACACAAGGGCAGAGAAAAAACAAAAGGTTAACAGTGCATAGCACTTCATACATTTTGGAATATCACCTATTCCCACCAGCCAGACTGGAAAACCTCATGAGTCACAGGTCAATGAAGAAAGTACACGGAAGGGTCTTGACTCAGTAGTGGGGAATAATTGGACCTACACTGAGCACTGCTCCTGTCTTATCTAACAAGTCTTAAAAGCAAGACCTGAAAAGATCAAACTGCTTCCAAGTAACCTAACTGGTCCCAGAACAAAATGTAAGAATAATTACAGGAATATAAAAATATCCAGCACCTAACAGGGTAAAATTCATAATGTCTGCCATCTAGTCAAAAACTACCAGGCATGTAAAAAAGCAAAATAAGTAGATAGACAGACAGATGACAGATCAACTGAAACCAACCCAGAACTGGCAGATGTTAGAATCAGCAGACATTAAAACAACTATTGTAACTGTACCCCACAAAAAGTTAAGTAGAGACATGGAAGATATAAAAAGACCCAAATCAAATTTCTAGAGATGAAAACTACAATGTACGAGATGAAAAAATACACTGGCTAGGATTAACAGCAGGTTAGCATTTCAGAAGGAAAGATTAGAAATTGTTTTCTGGTTTTTAATTATTTTTCCGGAATCTCTCTTGAATATTTTACATCCTTCAACTGTAGTGTGGACCAGCAGTCTGCTGAGAGACAGCTATGTGCCAAGCCATGAGGTAGCCTTAATCAGTAGGGAAACTATAGAACATGATGGGTACAGTGATACAGATGTGTTTGTACATGGTATAGAGCTATGGAAGCCAAGATGGGGGGCACCTTACCCAGAGGGGGGGTTCAGGGGACAGAGATTTGGGAAAATCAGGCAACTTCAAAGGAAATAAGCTATTAAAACTAATTTATTTAAACTTACATTCATAAGTTCAGGCCAATCCCCTTTTGGATAATAACTTAGCGGGCAATGGGAAATGATCAAGAGAATGATGACCCCAGTAAGGCACAAGATAGTGAATCCAAAAAAACAAAAAGAAAATATGATTCATTCATTTATTCATTCACTGAACTTTTACTGAATATCCTACTATATGCCAGGTACTGATTTAGGTGCTGGGCATACAGAGTGGAACAATATAAAAGGTCTCTACTCAAACAGAATTAGCCTTCCTACAGAGCGAGATGGAAACAACAGAAGTATCAGGTACTTAAAAGAAAACAGGATGGGGGCTTCCCTGGTGGCACAGTGGTTAAGAATCCGCCTGCCAATGCAGGGGACATGGGTTCAAGGTCTGGTCCGGGAAGATCTCACATGCCGCGGAGCAACTAAGCCCATGCACCGCGACTACTGAGCCTGCACTCTAGAGCCCGCGAGCCATAACTACTGAGCCTGTGTGCCACAACTACTGAAGCCCGTGTGCCTAGAGCCCGTGCTCTGAAACAAGAGAAGCCACCTCAATGATAAGCCTGCGCACCGCAACGAAGAGTAGCCCCTGCTCACCACAACTAGAGAAAGGCCGCACGCAACAACGAAGACCAATGTGGCCACAAATTAATTAATTAAAAAAAAAAAAGGAAAAGAAAACAGGGTGACAGAACAGAGTGGCACTGAGGGTCAACCCTAGGAAGGCAAGGCTCTCTGAGGAAGTAACATTAAGCTAAGATCTAGAAGGCTCTAGCCATGTAAAGATCTAGGAAAAGTACATAAGGCAGAGCAACCATCGAATGCAGACCCTAGGGTGAAAAAAGCTTGGCACCAAAGGAACTAAACGATGGTATGGTGGGGAGCAGGGACAAGGGAAGAAACAGGTGGCAGGCAAGAGTCTACATAAACATTCATTTAGAAATCAGGAAGATCTAAGCCTAGATATTTGGTATTTATGAATTACCGTTAATTTCTTAGGTGTGATAATAGTTACTACAAAATTTTAAAGAATTCCTATCTTTTAGAGATACATATCAAAAAATTTTTTACAAAATTTTATGTCTGAGTTTGCTTCAAAATAATCCAAGCAGAAGATGAGGGGGAGTAGGACAAGGGAGCAGATTGGGGAGTGGAGAAGTATAGACCAAACAGAACTGGCCATGAGCTGATAATTGTTGAAGCAGGATGATGGATACACAGAGGTTCATTATACTATTCTGTCTACTTTTGAATGTTTGAAATTTTACATAATAAATACATTTTTAAAAGCAAACATTTAAAATATAAGGAAAGGTATTAATAAATATAAATGCCCCCCTTCACAGGGGACTTATTAGGGCTGCAAAATTATTCTATATGATACTATACTGGATGCATTTGTCAAAACCCATATAACTACAACAGAATAAACCTTAATGTATGCAAATTTTTTTTTTAATTCAGGCAGCAGGGGGAGTTGGATGAAGGTAATCAAAGAGTACAAACTTTCAGTTATAAGATAAATAAGTACTAGGGATATAATGTACACGATAAAGATAATTAACACTGCTGTATGTTATATATGAACACTGTTAAGAGAGGAAATCTAAGAGTTCTCATCACAAGGAATGAAATTTTTTTTCTCTTTAATATTTTATCTATATGAGATGATGGTGTTCACTAAACCTACTGTGGTTAATTATTTCATGATGTATGTAAGTCAAATCATTATGCTGGACACCTTAAACTTACACAGTGCTTTATGTCAATTAAATCTCAATAAAACTAGAAGGAAAGAAAATCACGTAGGAGGTCAAAGAATCCTAGGATGAAATATAGAATGTTAATAGATGCCCCCTTCCAGAACCAGCTTTTGAGGGATTCAGGTGTACCCATAAGCTTTCATCAGGGGGCCCTGTAAGGTCCTCAAAGTCTAAGAACCCCCATCACAGTGTGCAAAACTTAATATGTGTGGGATCCACACCCTTGTCTAGGAAAAGGCCCTAAGGCTTTCACAAAATAAGGTTGAGAACCACTGATATTTCTCTTGCCAGCAACTTCCTAGCTGAAAAGTGAGTTGCCATTGCTCTTAAACCTAATGGTAATATCTCACTGCCATCATTTGCCTACCCTGCAAGGACATTACTACACAGCCATTACCACAAGTAAATAATTTACCACCAGTGAATTTTACAACTCTGAAAGAAAGTCGTGACAGGTACCCAAAAAAAAGGAAAGGTGGCAAATTATGTCTGTCTCCTTCACAGTATCACCTTATTGGGACTTCCCTAGTGGTGCAGTGGTTAAGAATCCTCCTGCCAATGCAGGGGACATGGGTTTGAGCCCTGGGCCGGGAAGATCCCACATGCCACGGAGCAACTAAGCCCGTGCACCAAACTACTGAGCCTGCTCTCTACAGCACGCGAGCCACAACTACTGAGCCCACGTGCCACAACTACTGAAGCCTGCGCACCTAAAGCCCATGCTCTGCAACAAGAGAAGCCACCGCAATGAGAAGCCTGCGCACCATAATGAAGAGTAGCCCCCACTCGCCACAACTAGAGAAAGCCCGCATTCAGCAAAAAAGACCCAACGTGGCCAAATATAAATAAATAAATTTATTATTTTTTTAAAATCACCTTGTTAAAATACTATATTTCATTTAATCTAAAATGCACCATTATTTTTTGTGCCACTAAGATGCCACTAAGAAAGAAAAAGAGCTGTCAATTAACTGATGATTCACCATTGATTGTGAAATGGTTCCAATTTCAGAGATGTTCAAATGTGAAAAAGCCGTACATCTTACAATTCATGCAACATGCCATTCAAAAATCTCACTGGCTGGGCCCCATCTCAGATCTCCTAAACAAATTGCTCAGAGTAGGTATAGGAATCTGTACTTTGTTTAAGCCCCTCAGATGATCTAGTTAGATAAAGACTGAACTGTTAACTTTCAGAGGCAGCAGAGTAGAGAAGGCATGCACTTTAGAGTCATATAGCCCTAGACATCTCTGTGACCTCCAGCAAATTCTGTAATTTCCCAGAGCCTCAGCTTTATCTATAGATAAATGCCAATGCCATCTACTTCCAGTGGTTGATAAAATAAAAGAAAATATGTGAAATAGTTGACAGAGAGCAAGACATTTATATAAGAACATGTTCATTATTTATGAACAAGACACAACATATCTGTCTTATGAACAAGAATGGGACCTATTAAATTACTTTTCAGAAATATTCTACCATTCAGCACTGTCACTTGCTGGGCACAGTTAAGTAGAATCAATTAATAAGTGTTTATTACTTAATTCAGCAATACACACTTTTGTTCTGGCACACCACATTTTTAGAGGTCCTACATAAATGAAAGCTGTTTAATAATATCTTGATTAGAAAACATTGTACTTGATGTACAATAACACAAAAAAGCACACTTTTAAGCATAATATAATTTCAGAGTAGCTAATGGCTCTACTTCATGTCAAGTTTTTGTTTTGTTTTGTTTTAGTATGTATAGCTGGCAAGTTTTTTCAGAACACTGGCATAACTGTGTTAAAACCCCAAAAGTAATGCTGTGGAACTTCTCAATTTGTGATGCTCAAAAAAATACCTACATGTTTCATTTGTTTCTAAAATGATCCTTAAAATCCAAACAGTGTTCCAGGCAGCACCTTCAGAACTGACTAGTCAACTCAGGATATGACTCATAGGGGACAGGTTAGCCATAACTGGACAGAGTTCTCCCACATGTGTAGCACAAAGAAGGAAAAAAAACCCTCAAAACCCACAATTGCACAATGTCTCAGTCTTGTTCTCCCAGTGAAGAACACATGGATTCAAATTAATGCTGCATCAATGCCACCAACCCTACCCAAATGCCCAGGATTAAGAGTGTGCTGCAAGGTGCTAACCCACCTCCACCAGCACCCACCTCCTCAAAGTCTGGGCAGTGGCAGGATATGCCAGACACCAGCAGAGAGGACACCCTCACTGCCCTCCCCCAAACACTTGGCCTGAGGTTGAAGAGGAGGAGAGGTGCTGGGAGGAGAGGAACAAGTGGCTCATCTCATCTTTCTTTTTCCTCAACCATTTCCCAAAGAGTCCTTCAGTTCAGCTGCCCAAATGTGAAACTCAGATTCTTCTGTGACTCCTCCCTCTTCTTTAGCCCTGAGGTGTCCTCCACTAAGTCTTCTCCAAACTCCCAGAAAATTCCTCGCAAATCCATCCCACTCCCCCTCAACTGTCCTAGTTGATTCCTCTCAGCACAAGGCTGACTCTGTCCCATTTCCCAGATCCAGCTTTTCAGTCTTCAAGCCACCCTTTTCACTGGGGCCGAAGCTGTCTTTTCTAGAACCCAGTCCTATCTGTATACTCTCCTTTCCTAAGTTCAACAGTTCCTCATTACCTATAAAATAAACTTCAAATTCCTAACCTAACTGCAACCTACCTCCCAGCTTTATATTCTGCCACTCCCTGGTTTTGCCAAATTTTCTCACCTTAGCCTACTCCTTGAATTCACACAAATCTGCTTCCATACAGCTATGGCTTTGTTCGTGCTATTTTCTCTGCCTGACATGAAATGCTCCTCTTTTCTGTCTTTCAAGTTCATCCTTCAAGATGAGGCTCAAATGTCTCCTTTCCTGGAACACATTCCTGAAAGTCCCTAAGCCTCTCCACTCCCCCTCCTTCTACAGTCAAAAGTAATCATTCCCACAAAAACTTGTATCAATCAGCAGTATAACTCTTATCTCAGTGTTATAGTTGTAGATACAACTGTTAGTCTCCCCTACGAAATTTTGAGTTCTTCAAGAAAAGGAATTCAGTAATTTTGAATTGCCATTTTCTACCACAATATATGGTACTTGGTTGGGCTTCAAAAATTTTTACTGGACTGATTTGGGGAGCAATGATCTCAACTAGTATTGAACTGATTTTAAAAAAGATGTGAACAACGCTTAACTCTTTCAGAGGATATTTATTTTAACGGAGAGGCAAGTTATCCAAAGTGAATATCTAATTGGTGTGAGGCGGAGTCTATTCTCAGAAGTCCCCCTGACTCCTACAGATTCCCTATCACCACCATCACCGCTGCCATGACCAGTTTATATCATACCCCCCACCCATCAGCATCTTATTCCCACACCCCCTAGTACTGCCCCAGCCACAGACTGATTTCACCAGCTCTGGACTTCCAGGGAACTCAGCTATTAGAATTATCAAGTAGATAGAGAACAGGAGAGAATGCAGATAATAATCAAGACCACAGATGAGCACATGCGGCAGCAGGCTTGCCGATTCTACTCCTTAAGCATTTTGGTTAATCACAGCTCCTCCAGAGCTGACAAAGAGGCAATATGGATTCCAGACTGAGTCAAGACTTGGCCCTCTATTCACTGCCCAAAGGGCCCCAGATCAGTCTTCATCAGTAAAATGGAGAAATGGATGCCTACACTGCAGCCTAAGCAGGGCCTGGGGACACAGGGATGCCACATAAAACGTCTGAGGCTTTTGGAGTCTCTATACCGATGGACTTCTATCAAGACTGCATGCCCTACTACCAAGGAATGAGCTAGTTACATACTTCCTGCACATCTGTTTCCTCATCTATATTATGGAAGTAACAATACACACCCAAAACAGGGATTACCTTTGTACCTGACACAGGCAAGATTGCCACACGTCAGCAGCACTCTAAATTCAAGTGTCAACCATTTCTGTGACCACCACCACTACTCTTCCTAATACTGTTAGTACCAAAAAACTACACATCACCAGCTCTTCAATAGTCAAAGCCCAACCATTTACACACTGTAGAATGACCACTTGCCTTTACCCCCATCCTCCTAGGAATCCTCTAAAATGACAGTAATGAAATCACAAAGACATTAAACCACAAACACAGAAAGGGAAAGAAGACAATGCAACATATATTGCAACAAACTTTTGCAAGATGGGAAGCAGTTGAAGGAGTGGTCACTGCCTCTCAGAACCTCTGGAGGGACTCAGCCCTGGATGCAACAAGGGCCACCAAAGGCTGGCTTGAGGCTCTGGCCTGTCTAAGGGGGAGCCTCTGATGAGGGGCATTCAAAGCAGTTGGGCCCCCAGGTCCAGCAAGAGACCCAAAGTTTTTCTGAAAAAACTGAACCACAGAGGCTGGTGTACCACCAAGCACACCAGAGGCAGCAGACTGCAGGTGTCTTCTCTGCAGACACTGACCAGTCCCAAAGAAGCTGTGAAGGTGCTGATATGTGTGTGTGCGGGGGGGCTCCCAATGAAATGTTCACCCACATTCCAAGGGAGGCCAATAGACCACCCACCTACCCACCCACAAGCTTGCCCTCCCCTAATCAACTTTTCAGCATCTCACTCTTAATTACAGACAGCCAAGGATCAACAGATACTATCTAAATGAACAGAAAAAGAACTCTGAAATGAACAGGCACATTGGAGGAAGCAGAAGAAATATTTTAAAAATGTTAAACATACAGAAAATATTAAAAACAACAAACACATGCCTCAAAGATAAGTGAAGATAATACATCCATAAAATTAGAATAAAATGAAATGGAAATGGAAACAGAAAACAAAGAGTTCTAAAATTTAAAATCATCATTAAAATTTTAAAAATAAAAGAGCTTGGAAGACAAAATTAAGAAAATTTCCCCCTCTTCCCACCTCCAAACATAGAGATATAAATAAGAGGCAACATACGTTGAGTATCTGAAGATCAATTCCAGAAGATTCAATAACCAAACCAATAGATATCTCAGAAACAAACAAAACAAGTGATGGGTAGGAAATTATCAGAAGTAACAGACATTTTTGAAAACTGAAGGATATGAATCTCTAGATTGAAAGGGCTCACTAAGACTAGAGGGACCACAAACAGAAGGAAGGACCCACACAGAAGCTGATAAAATTACAGAATTTTTTTAAAGACAAAGACCCTAAGCTCAAAAAACAGAAAACAAACAAACAACAACCACCAAACAAAAAAAAGAAAAAAACACACAAGGAAAAAAAGGAATCAGAATGATTTTGGATTTTTCATCAGAAACCCTTAAAGCCAGAAAACTGTAAAAATGCCACCAAAAATCAGGAAAATATTTTTTTTTCTGTCTAATATTCTAAATTCAGCCAAATCACCTATAAAGCATGAGGATAGGATAGACACCTTCAGACATATAAGGCTTCAAATTATTTACCTCCCATGCAACCCTTCTCAGTAAGCTCCTGAGGATATACTTTAGCAAAATGAAGCAAACAAAGAAAAAGGAAGACAGAAGATCCAGGAAACAGAGGCTCCAAGACAGGAGAGAAGGGTACAGTATGTGCAGGAAAAATAATCCTACTGTCCAGATTGGAAGAAGAGGATGGAAGGCTCCAAAGCAGGGAGTCTCTAAGAGGAAACCAAGTGAAAGTGATAGATGATTTGATGTGTTACCTGGAAAAAAAATATCAAAAGGCATTTAACATATTTCTTGGAGTGTATGAGAGATTGTAGCCATAGATATAGAAAAGACTCAAAAAGTTTATAGTTTATTTGCTCCAGGATAAACAATAACATACAGGAGAAGAAAACATAACCATGGGTCACTATTTAACTCACAAGTGAGTTTATATATGTGTGTGTGTGTGTGTACGTATACGTACATGTATACATATAATAATGTATAATAAAAATTTACAATATAAATATATACACAATAATCTAAATACAGACTGCTGGTTTTACTAAAAATGATGTAACTATATTGGGGGGTTTGGGCAAGAGAAGAGGACAACTGCTCAGTTACGATACTAGGAAGTAAAATGCTTATTCTACATTGATTTCAAAATATGAAAAGTAAAAAAAACAGGGGAAAAAAAAAAAAGAGCTAGCTTGGGATAGTAGCTTCCACTAGAAAGTAGGGCCCGGAGGATAAAAAGGCCAAAGGCAGAAGACTGCTGTTTTTTCATTTGAGGTCTTTTAGCACTATTTGATTTCTTTTTTTAACTATGTGCATATATGAATTGGATTAAAACAACTTATTCTCATGTCAAGAACAAACAGTTCAATTTATAAAGATGTCACTACCAACTTTATTTATAAGTTTCATACTTGGAATTGCAAATTAATTGTCTTACAAATATTATAAAGTGATGGTTAGTTTCCCAAGTCAGCTTTCAGAAGGCATTTAACCCATAATGATACAAAAACATGGTACAAAGTATTTCAAGTAGTCTTAAACACCATAAGCATAAGAGTTCCTGTGGGAAACTGCATTCTGAGAAATCAGTATGCCTGGTATACATCTCAGCCCCACCCAATTGTTCTTCCCCAGCCAGGGGCAGCCAAAAAATAAAGTCAGAATAGATGAGGAAGATGGAAGGAAGGAGAGGACCTGGATCTGGCAGGATGGAGAGTCAAGCGACCCACTGTAACAGGTCAACTCTGTTTGCATTAGAGAAAATACTACTGAAGGTTCCCCTTGTCCCAGAGGTGGACCAAGGTTGATCAGTGAGGAAATCCTCCCTCCCCTCTTCCCAACAGCTCACTCCTGGGCACAAACTGGATGCTCATCAATCAGGTAACAAATACATCATTTCAAGTATTAATTAGCAATGACTTCTTTTCCACCATGCCATAATCAAACTTCTATATAAATATCTTTATTTCATTCAATGAAATTTGAAACTTGTTGTGGCCTATGTCAACACTATGTTTGATTATTTTTAAAAAAAGATTATTAAATGTGTGACCTTGAGCAAGTTAAAGTCTCACTTTCCTCATCTCTAAAAGAGGAATAATGATATCCACCTCACTGGGTCACAAGAAAATTAGAGGAAATAATGTGTATAAAACATGTAGGAGGAAGTATATGGCAGGCACTCAATCAATGTCAGCCTCTGGTTGTGCCATGTCCCCTACCTCAATTGGTTTCTTACATGTAAACAAAGTCACAAATTATATACACGCTTTTAACCAAAAAACCTTTACAAAACCATGCATAATACATTAATATTTTTAAAATTAATGTTATGAGTCAATTTATAAGTATTCATTATTTTTCCTAAACCTTAGTCTTGTTTCAAGTACTAATCCAATTTGCTGTTTTAACTTAGCTAAATTAAATTCAGCTAATTCCACCAGACTAAAAAGAGGATTATAGACTGGCAGGACATTACAAAAACACAGCATTCTTTGGTTAAAGGGGACAAACCCGTATATGTAACAATGTCTAAACAGCCTGCTTAAAAGCAGTTCCATTTTAACACTGAGTGGACTTCAGCAGACCTCAAGAAAGTCTTATAACAAAAAAAATTGAATAAAATGACAGCTAATGGATGCTTAAAAGAATAATTTTCCCCCTCAAACACTTAGACGCACCACAAATCTGAGATGAAATAAAAATGAAAAAAAAATGTGGTTTTCTGGCCCATAATACACAAAAGAAAGTGAATGTATAGCTATCTGCAACTACCAAAGACTTCCCATTTGGGGCCATTTCTATCAGAACTTCCTCTAAGGGGTCATTTCCAGAATCCACAAAGTCACATTTTTCTAATTAATTCCCCAATGACAAAGCTAATTAGGTAGCACAGAACCACCAACTGACCCAACGCCAAGTTCTCCTTTTCTTACAAGGTATTCTAAGTAGAAGAGTGGCCCAGAAATTCAGAATCAGTTCAAACTCCAACATAAGAACCAAAAAGGTACTGAAAAAGCTAAAAGGTCGGCTACCTGGAGATTCATTCACTGGTGTAAAATACGCTTATCGGTCCCAAGATTTGGAGACTGTCACGAACATGTAGTGCCCTTATAACCAATCTCTGTCTCTCATTTAAAAACAAAACAAAACAAAAAACTACGATAACCAGAAAGTATGAGCACCGTAGTGTGGCCTCTACTGGGGCATCAAAACCACAGCAGATATAACCTAAATAAAACGTGGATTTCGAGTATCCAAAATCCAGGGCCCTAGAGTGACACGTTGAGGAAAGGTCAAAGAAACTTGGAGCGGCAGGGAAGAAGAGTCTGCCTCTAGGGAATAAGGCGAAAGGCTAAAGAGGCTGTAAGCAGGCTGGAATGGGGTAGATCGCCGGGGGCCGAGGGGTCCCCGGGTCTTTCCGCGACGTGCGGGGGAGGCCGGAAGGCTGGCCCAGGGCGGGGGCCGGGCAGGGACCACACCTCCCGGCCAGCAAGGCAGGCAAAGGCCGGGGCCCAGAGGCGACCCGGGGCGCTGGGGCCTGCCCGCCCGCGGTCCAGGTCGCGCGGACTGGGCCGCCGGCGGCCGGAAGCACCGGGGCCCGACCCTACCTGCCCACCCCGGCGCAGGCGGCCCCACTCACCGATAAGCCGGCGCACCTCATCCTCGCTCAGGTAGAGGCTTACGCTGGGCCCGGCGGACGCGGGAGGCAGCGCCGGCGGCCTCGGGGCAGGGGCGGCGGCGGCGCCTGGTGCGAGCAGCAGCGGCAGCAGCGCGAGCAGGAGCAGGAGCGGCGGCGGCGGGGCCCTCAGGCCGCGGGTCCACGGGAGGCGGCCCCGGCCCGGCGGCCCCGGCCGCGCCGTCCTGCGCATGGCCACCGCCGCCGCCGCCGAGGAGAAGCGTGGGCCGCCCGCCGCGCCGCCGCCGCCCACCCCCGGCCCCGAGCCCCTCACAGCCCCGAGCCGGGGGCGGCCGCCCAGCTCATCGCGCCGCCGGCCCGTGGCACCCTGCCGCCGCTTCAGACCGCCGGAGCGCGCCGCCGCCGCCGCCGCCTCCTCGGCCGCATCTTCCGCTGCGGGAGGCGGGCCGCGGTGGCGCGCGTGCGCGCGCCGCCGCCGCCTCGAGAGCGCGCACGCATGCACCGCCTCCTCCGTGCGGGCCCGAGCCCGGCGAGTAGCGCTTTGGGTTTCCAGGTTCTCCGAAGGCGAGGGGCTCCCCGGTCACCCTGTAAAGGAGCCCGTCCCCGCCCCACGTTGTCACCAGCCTGATGTTTGCTTGTCTATTGTCTGTACCACACACACCCCCGCCCGGGATGGAGGGTCCAGGCAGGCAGGCCCGGGCAGCGCCTGCAGCCGAGTAGGCTTCCAGATTCAGGGAAATGCCTGGATGCGGCC
Organism: Grampus griseus; assembly: GCF_964374135.1. NCBI lineage: Eukaryota > Metazoa > Chordata > Mammalia > Artiodactyla > Delphinidae > Grampus > Grampus griseus. The sequence goes on along the minus strand of NC_138998.1, from coordinate 32,297,398 downwards.
TCTCTGATGGCAAAAGAGAAACATGTTTTTTATTTGGAGAGAAAAAGAGAAAATACCTTTTATCCTACCAACGGAGGTCAACATTAACATTTCTGTGTCTGTTTTGATGGATATATACTGTATACTTTTACTTTCCAAGAAGATCTTGTTGAGCAAACTGCAAACTTTAACCTTATTCCTCCTACACATTACAAATTTTTATTTTTTATAATCGTTTTGCGTCTCTATAATCAACCTGACTTTGGGGCTGTCAACCCGTGGTCCATGCTGGACTTTGACAGCTCCCCCCCCATATGAAGTTGTGTGCAAAAGTATGTGTCTGCCTCTCAGTGTGTGCTGTGTGTGGGCTTGAACACACACAGAGAAGTGATATGTACATCTCCTCATTTGTTCCAGGGAGTCCTTGTCCCTGAAAGACGTTAAGAATCACGGATACACCTCGTCTCTTTTAAAGGCCGACCAGCGAGCTGGTGCACCTCGTGACGTATTTATTGATGTGTCGCGGTCAAACCTGCTCCAGGTGCCGCCTCTCTTCGTGAGGTTTCCAAGCATCCCGGCCAGGCCTGGGTCACCTAGCCCCTGTGGGCAGCCTAGCCCCTGCCCTGACCCTATGCCTCCCACCAGGCCTGTGCCTCTGGGAACAGCTGCTCCCGGGCCAGACCCAGCTTCAGTGCACAGTTGCTGCAAGAGCAGTGAGGCCCTGGGAGGCTGCTATTTTTATCCTCTGGGGTGGGTGGCGGAAGAGCCGGGCTGATGAGGCGGGAATTCCTGGAACTTGATTTCTCCTTCTCTACTGAGAGGGATGGATTGAGTTTAGAGATAAACCAGCCTTGATTTGTCAAGCCTCAACTCCCCAGCACAGAATACTGTGCCCATCATTCTACAGGAGGAGGCTGAGAAGAGGGTGAGGGCTGAGGAAAAGTGCTCCACCTGAGAACGATAAAGCCACAAAGGTCAGCAAAAATACTTCTCTTGGGGCAGCCACTGCTACTTATTAGGGGACCAGGGCTCTGTCAAGAAGGGCTTGGGGGGCTTCCCTGGTGGCGCAGTGGTTGAGAGTCCGCCTGCCGATGCAGGGGACGCGGGTTCGTGCCCCGGTCCGGGAGGATCCCACATGCCGCGGAGCGGCTGGGCCCGTGAGCCATGGCCGCTGAGCCTGCGCGTCCGGAGCCTGTGCTCCGCAACGGGAGAGGCCACAACAGTGAGAGGCCCGCGTACCGCAAAAAAAAAAAAAAAAAAAAAAGGGCTTGGGGCTGGTAATGTGCTGTGTGAACAGGCTCTCAATTCAGACAGTAGGAGTTTTTTTAAAGGATGGCATCTTTCCGGCATTTTTTAAAATGACTCACAGTCCCCCTGTAAGGAAGCCCCTGTCTTTAAGGCAATCTCCTCTTATCAGTGACTTCTTGAGGGAGAGTGTGGTGTCAGCAGAGCACGGAACTGTCTGGCAGTCAGGCATGGCTGGGCTCTGGTACTTGTTAGTGGTGTGACCTTGGGAAAATTACTTAAACTCTCTGAGCCTCTGGTTTCCTCATTTATAAAATAAGGGGGATAATGCCAGATTCACAGGGCTTTTACAGGATTTAATTGGAGAAGATGTCAGTAAAACACCTAGGCAGACACAGGAATGGGTGGGTGTCACATCCATTGTTGTTGTTATTATAATTAACCTCTTCCCTCTAATGACCACTTCCTGGAAATTTCATCACCAGTTATCTCCAACCATTCAGACCAGGGATCCTCAAGACCTTCATTCCAGGTAGCACCATGCCTGGCCCAGAGCCAAGCTCAAGTCATTAATGCCAGGCATCATGGGTGGCCCAGGGATGCAGGGGTGACTTAAGAGCTTCCTTGAGGAGGTATGATAAACATCAATTGCACATTTTCATCAGTGCTAGGAAGAAAAAGCTAGTGGTTGTCAATGTTCCCAGACCAGCAGTAGTATCACCTGGGAACATGCAAAAATGCTAATTCCTAGGCCCCGCCCCAGACTAACAGCAGTAACACCTTCAAGGGGTAGCAGCACACAGAGAAGTGGTATGCACATTGCATCCCTTGTTCTAAGGAGTCCCTGTCCCCCAAAGAGTATCACAGGCCCTCCAAGTGATGCTGGCCACTCTGTCAAGAAAATCTCAGCTCTACCATCTCTCTTTTGGACTCAGTTGCTGCTTCCCTGACCCCCTGCTTTCCCCTTATTCCTTTAGTCTGTTCTCAACACAGCAGCCAGAGCCATCCTGTTAAACCTTAGCTGGATCAAGTCACTCCCTGCCTCTTAGGCTGCCAATGGCTCCCTAATTCATCTAGAATAAAAGGCAAAGTCCTTACAAGATGTCAAGGTAGTTCTCATTCTTCACCTTCCTCCCTTTGTGTCCAATCTAGTCTTCTTCTACTCTTCCCCTACTCACTTACCTCCAGCCACAGTGGCTTCCTTGCCGTACTTCCAATGCATCAGACACGATCCTACCTCAGGGCCTTTGCACTGCTGTTCCCTGTACCTGGAATGCTCTTCCTTCTGACATCCACATGGCTTCATCCTTCACCTGTTAAAATCTACACTCAAATGTTAACTTCTGAAGAAGATTAAAATTTTGACTTCCCAATACTTTAACTCCCCAGAGGGGGAACCAGTTCCCAGTCTCTCCTATCTCTGCAGGGTACTTGGTCTCACACAACACCCAACCAATCTCTGAAGAAGGAGTCCCCTCTCCCTCCTGGGTCAGGGTGTGCGTGGCAACTTTTGAAATTTCCCAATAAGCCTCAGTGTGAAAATGCTGGGAAGCCCTGACTTCAGCCTTCTGAGGTTTCTTTGCCTGGAGGAAATGAAGGCCACAGTTGTCATCCTGCTCCACCCACTGCCCCCGCTCTTGGTTTGCTTGTCACTGTGGTTGACTTTACTCTCCTCCAGGAGACAAATTTCAGGCCCAGAAACTACCATCATCAGGACTTGTTTCACTGCTCCTAAAAAAGGCCCGCCTTGGGCTTCCCTGGTGGAGCAGTGGTTGAGAGCCCGCCTGCTGATGCAGGGGACATGGGTTCGTGCCCCAGTCTGGGAGGATCCCACATGCCGCGGAGCGGCTGGGCCTGTGAGCCATGGCCGCTGAGCCTGGGCGTCCGGAGCCTGTGCTCCGCAACAGGAGAAGCCACAACAGTGAGAGGCCCGCATACCGCAAAAAAAAAAAGGCCAGCCTTGGGATTGACATGCAGCAGGGTGGGTGGGTGGAAGCACTGGGCCGTCGGGGTCCAGCGGGGAAGGGGTGAGACATCCTGGTTAAGGGAAATGACTGGGGTGTTCATGCGTGGAGTCTTATGCCCACTCAGAGCCTGGCTCTGCGTGGAGTCTTATGCCCACTCAGAGCCTGGCTCATTCGTGTCCACAAGGATAGATGCCCAGTTCACAGAGCCCTGAGAACAACTCCCAACCCAGACTGCACTCACTCAGCTAGGGGAGGGATCTGGAAAGGGGTGGCTCTAAGTTCTGCAAACACCCCCTTCCTTTGCACGTGGCGGTTGGGAACACTGCTCTGTGTACTACGGAGCAGTTTACTTTTTAAACCTTCTCCCTCCACTTGCAGTGTGAATGAGTCAAGCAGCACCAAAGTCCTGGAAGAAAATATGAACATCCTCTTTGACACAAGTCATCATCTCTCTCCACCACCTCCCAGATTCACGTATGTTCTTATAGCCCTTTCTCTAGACATTTACCTACACGTATCACATACATGGAACTGTATGTGTGTGGTTTCTTTCAGTTTTACAGAAATGGGTAATTGTTGACACGATTTGTTTTTTCCCTGATCAAAATGAATTGAGGTCTTGAGGATGCTTGCATGACAGGACACACAGAGGCATTTTGGTTGGGATGGACAGTGCTAGATTTCACAGTTCTGGTGATGGACCACACATCCTTTTATGTGCATCTCTGTGCACGTACGTAGATATTCAGAAGGGCAGATTCTCAGAAGTGAAGTGCTGAGTTAAAGGGAGTTAACTTTTAATGTTGATGGATTCCACTGAATCGCCCTCTGAAAGACTTTACCAATGTACCCTTCCACCAGTGGCATAAATGAAAGAGACAAGGTAATATATCAGGGTTTTTTCATTTTGCTTTTGACAGTCTGGTGAAAGAAAAAATAACTCTTTAATCTGAGTTTCCCTCATTACCAGTGAGGTTGAGCAACTTCTTGTAGGTATTTATTGCCCATTCAATGTACAGCTTTTGCCTGTTTTTCTAGTGAATGGTTCGCCTTTTTTCTTGATTTGTAGATATTTTCTTTTACTGTATCCCTTGTCATTTAACTTTGCTTATGATGTCCTTTACTTAATTTAAATTTTGGATTTTCATTTTAGATAAATCTCACAATCTGTTCCTTTACGGCTTCTGCATTTTGTGTCTTGCTTAAGAAAAACTCCACAATTAATATTTTTTGTGTTTTTATAATGCTTTTGTATGTTTAAAACAATTAGCCCCTTCATCCATCTGGAATTTATGTTTATATAGGGCATATGACACAATTTTATTTTTCCATACGGGGAGCCATTTTTCCCAAATGCTATTTTTTGTATTTATTGAATATTCCACTCTTAGTTGTTATAAGTAACTGTATTAGGGTTCTCCAGAAAAACAGAACCAATGGGATATAAATATAAATAAATAAATATATGTGGGTGTGTATATATATATATATATATATATATATACACATATATATATAGAGAGAGAGAGAGAGAGAGAGAGAGAGGAGAGATAAGAGGAGATTTATTATGGGAATTGGCTGTCATGATTACGGAGCCTGAGAAGTCCCAGGATCTGCCGTCTGCAAGCTGGAGACCCAGGAAAGCCTGCAGTATAATTCAGTCTGAATCCAAAGCCTTAGAAGGGGTTGGGGACAATGGTGTAATTTAAATCCCAGTCTGAGGCCTGAGAACCAGGAGTAAGTCAGAGGGCAGCAGAGAGGGAGTTAGCCCTTCCTCCACCTTTTTGTTCTTTACAAGCTCTCATTGGACTGGATGATGGCACCCTCATTGGTGAGGGTGATCTTCCTTACTCAGTCTACAGATTCGAATGCTAATCTCCTCCAGAGACACCCTCACAGACTTATCCGAAATAATATGTTGCCAGCTATCTGAGCATCCCTTATCCCAGTCAAGTTGACACATAAAATTGACCATCACAAGTCCACCCCTTGTGAACTTGGCACCCATATACATCTCCTTAAACTATAATCTCTAAATAAAAACAATAATGAGATCATAACTCTGCCGACATGATACAACTCCCCTATGTACAACTGAAAACATGCTAATTTCTTCCCCAGAAGTGGAGGTAAAATACTTGAGTGATGTTTATTCTTCTCTTGATATCCTACAACTCAAATACTATGATGTGAAATTAATAATACCGATATAAAGTCAATACATCTTATGTTTCATGATAAAAGGAAATAAGAGTGGAAAGAAGACAAAGATATTTGTGTAATGTATGTGTGTATACACACAAATGTATTCATAACAAAATTAGTTTTTTTCATAATAAAATAAGCTTTGCGGACAAATGGTTCCCATATGGAAAAAAGGAATGTAACAAAATTCATGATAATTACAGGCATCATTTCTGTAGCTGGTCCCATGACTGTAGCTGGTATTTACTTTTTTTTTTTTTTTTTTGCTGTATGCGGGCCTCTCACTGTTGTGGCCTCTCCCGTTGCAGAGCACAGGCTCCGGACGCGCAGGCTCAGCGGCCATGGCCCACGGGCCTAGCCACTCCGCGGCATGTGGGATCTTCCCGGACCGGAGCACCAACCCGTGTCCCCTGCATCAGCAGGCGGACTCTCAACCACTGCACCACCAGGGAAGGGAAGCCCCTGTAGCTGGTATTTATAATTACCTTCTTCTACTACTCATTCTGTGTATTCCTTTTGCCTTCGGCAAGCACCTCAGCTGGTCGTGGTTCTTTATGTGGTAGGGTGACCCAAGACTTCATTCCTAAAGGGTCTGGCCATTACTAAGCCTGCCTGGATTGGGTTGTCATAGTTTTCCATTGAACCTAATCAGAGGGCAAGGTAAACTAAGGACATCCTCAGGGGTCTCCTGTATTCCTAACATACTCTTCCTTACTTATCTCTGGTATCCATTATTGCTTTTGAAAAGTCAGTTGTAATTCTAGCTGCCAGTTTGACACATTATTTGTCTTTTCTTTACAGTTGTTTAAGAGATCTTTTTTAGCGGTGTTCCAGTAGGTTATATGTAAATGTGTATATCTTTCCATTTACCTTGCTTGAAATTTATTGAGATTCCTGGATCTGGTGTCTTTAAAAAAAATTCCAGGAAATTCTCAGCTCCATTTCCTTTGTCACTCCTAGATGGATAGATTGAAATGCTTTTTTTTTTCTGAACCGTTTGAGAATGGGTGGGAGACATCATGAGTACTTCATTGTACATTTCCCAACAAACACACTCTCTTTCATAACCATAGTACAATTTTCAAAATATAGACACTTAACATTGATACAATACTATTTTCTAATCCACAGTCCATATTCAAATTTTGTCAATTGTCTCAACAAAATCTTTATAACTGTTTTTTCCTGATCCAGGATCCAACCAGAATCACACATTGAGTTCACTTGTCATGTCTTTTTAGTCTCCTTAATCTGAAAGATTCCTCAACCTTTCTTTTGCCTGAATTTCTTGTATTTTGTAGAACATTCTTCAATTGGTGTTGCCTGACATTTCCTCATGACTAGATTCAGGTTACATGTTTTTGGCAGGAATATCACTGAAATGATGTATTCTTCTCAGTGCATGGTATCAGAAGACACAGGATGTTGGTTTATTGAATATTCCATTCTTTTTTAAATATTTGTTTCTTTATTTGGTTGTGCTGGGTCTTAGTTGCGGCAGGCAGGCTCCTTAGATGTGGCTCGCCAGCTCCTTAGTCGGGGCACATGGGCTCCTTAGTTGTGGCATGTGAACTCCTAGTTGTGGCACGCATGTGGGATCTAGTTCCTTGACCAGGGATCAAACCCTGGCCCCCTGCATTGGGACTGTGGAGTATTAACCACTGCGCCACCAGGGAAGACCTCTGAATATTCCATTCTTAAGGGTTGTAACCAATTATATTAGTCAGGGTTCTCCAGAGAAACAGAACAAATAGGAAATAAATATAAATAAATATGTAAATATATATGTTAACTTTGATCACTTGGTTAATATGTTTTCTGATACATTTCCTTTTAGTAAAGTTACTCTTTTTCCCTTTGGAATCAATAAAAAATTAGGAGTGGTGGGGGAGATACTTTGAGATTCTTTAAATCTCTGGTTCTTCATCAAACTTTTATGCACTAATTTAATCATCCATTGATGATTTTTTAACTTTATTATTCCTTCCATATTTAGTTGGCATTCAACCATAAGGGAGACCTTTTCCTTTTCTCCTATTTATATTTAAAATTTACTTATATCAGTGTGGATTTGTGAATTCTTGTTTTATTCAGTGGATTATAGTCTATTACTATCATTATATATTTTTCAGTCTCAAGACATATTTGATGATATTTGAGATTTTGCCACTTCAGTTGGTTCCTATGTCCTTTGGTATGTCTTTGGCATTGGTTGAACATTTTCTTACTTTATGGAACAATGAAATATTCTTGTCTCCTCTTGTACTTTTCTGTCCCAACCCTGGAATCAACCCATTTTTCTTAGGAGCCCCAGTTCCTTTTAGTGGAGAATAGTATTCAGAAACCAAGATTGAGGAGCTAGGTATGCTTACTGCTACTGGGGTATAATTGGTTCTAGGCCCTCTGAGGAGACAGAGCAAGGAAATAAATGCATTTATGTATGTATATGCCTGTGTGTGTATATGCATGCATACACACATGGATCTGTAAAATCAATGAGTTTGCATCAACACCTCTGATTCCATTCTCACACCGTTCCTTCCTTATCCCCTATTTGTAAATCCCTTCTATGACAGTAAGAAACCTGGCTCCATTATCCTCGCTGTATCTGCTTATTTGTTCAGTCCTTCCATAGTTAAGCAAACTCTTGGCCTTGCTTTCTAAAAGCTTAGCCCCAGAAACACCAATCTCCACCCCCACTCCCCACTCCAGGTATGCCAGCCAAAGCTCTGCCGCCATGAAGGGGAAGGAAGGGAGGCCAGTTAAAGACTGGGCCCTTGACATGCCATCCCTTACGTCTTGGGTACACTGGCCAGAATGTCAGTCACTGATTCCCTTTTTATCTGTGTCCATTGTATTTTTCAGTTCATCATTTTCATTTAAAAAATTGCCGTAAATTGGGTTTCCCTGGTGGCGCAGTGGTTGAGAGTCCGCCTGCCGATGCAGGGGACGCGGGTTCGTGCCCCGGTCCGGGAAGATCCCACATGCCGTGGAGCGGTTGGGCCCGTGAGCCATGGCCGCTGAGCCTGCACGTCCGGAGCCTGTGCTCTGCAACGGGAGAGGCCACAACAGTGAGAGGCCCACGTACCGCAGAAAAAAAAAAAAAAAAAATTGCCATGAACCTGATTTTAATTTACAAATTCTCAAATGGTTGCTTTTCTGCCACAGCCGGTTCTTGTTTTTTTTCTAAATAATAATAATAATAATAAAAGAATATCTAATATTTATTGAGCACTTATTATTACCTGCTGAACCGAGTGTTTTTACATGGATTATCTCATTTAATTTTCACAATAATCCTATGATAATGGTATTGTTTAAATCCCCATTTTATAGATTAGGAAATCGAGGCACAAATTAATTACCTTGCCCAATGCCATCCACACATCTAGAAAGTGGTAGATCTAGGAATTGATTTCAGGTAGTTTGATTCCTGAGCCCATGTGCTTAGCCATTCTGGAGCAGTTACTCATATGCATTTAAACTCTTCTCTTTGTGCTCACTCTTTCCCCAGACATCAGTCTTTCTTGTTGTTGAGTCTGCTACTCTCTTTTAGGGTACTGGTTTTCCTCAGGTACCTCCTGACTCTTGACTGCCCTCTCCTCCTCGGGCTTGTGAACCATGTTGGTCTTTGAGGTGCAGGTTCTGGGGATGAGAGTGTGCCCCTGCCTCTCCCCATGCCCAGAGTATGGTGGGGGGGGCCTCTGCATGCATATCTTTTGCTATGAGGTCTTCATGTCTGTCCTGGGTGTCACTTGCTGCCTAGACATCAATCTGCCCCTGCGGCCCCAGTGCCCAGGCACTGCTTTATCCTGGGGACAATGCCCCTGGTAACCCCTGCTCAGCACAAGAGGAGCTGAGAGAGGATTCCACCAGCCCTGTTGCTTCAAATTAAATATCCTCATGGTTGACCCAAGGACCACCCCGCCATTCCTCAGATCCATTGACTCTGAGCTTGGATCCATTGAAGAATCATTCCCACCTCCAAAGCAGGACTTTTCTGGTTTTTCACTGTGGTTTTCTCTGATCTTGTTTCTCCTAATTTGATACCATCCAGTTTCTGTTTTCCAGGGGATTTCTCAATTTTTCTGATCCGTGCAAAAGAAATCAGTATTTCTGCATGACAAAACTACCCTAAGCAAAATTAAAAAGCAAAAGATAAGTTGAGGAAAAATCTTTACAATTTTTATCCCAGTCAAAAAAGTGTGCTGTATGAAGAACTTTTGCCAGCTGATGTAAACACACACACACGTATCACAATTCAACAACAACAAAAGCAGGTAAAGAAATGGACAATTCGCTGAAAAATACAAATAGTTTGGAAATATATTAAAATGCTTAAGCTCAGTCATAAATAAGAAAAATGCGAGTTAAAACTACACTGAGATACTGTATGTTAACCTGTTAGATTGACCAGTCTCTAACAGTTTGATAACATGTCATAGCTGACGGGAATGAAAATTACAAGTCTCCAAGGAAGGCATTTTGACAATTGTCTATCAAGTCTGCAAATGCAGATATTCTCTGACCAGCAGTTTCACTTCTAGTACTTTATCCTAAGGATATATTTGCATACTTAGGAAGTGATATGTGGACAAAGTTATTCCCTGCATTATTTCATAATAGCAAACAATGGGAAACGTGCTCATGGATAGTGCAGTGGTTCAGTAACCTATGGTGGGTCCCCATGGTTATGTGGGTATAAAGAAAAATGAGAAGGCTCTTTATGTGTGTGTATGAGTAAGACCAGGTGCAAAGCAGTATGTGGAGCATGCTAGTATTTGTACAAAAAAGGGGCAACGGAATATAATTTATATGCTTGTACGTGCCTAATATAGATATGGGAGGTTACACACACACCACCATCACCATCCACCACCACACGCTGATATTGATTGCCTGGGGCAGCGATGGGAGGAAAACTTATTGTACATCCTTTGATACTTTTTAGAATTTTGAACTAGGTGAATATGCTCTCCTTTCCCTCAACAATTTGTTTTATAATTCTTCTCAAAAAACAATGTGGTTCAATGATTAGTCTTATTCTCTGGTGCTATTGTGGATTCTCTTCCTCCTCCTCCCCTCCTCCCCTCCTCCCCCCTTCTCCCCCCTCCTCCCCCCTTCTCCCCCCTCCTCCTCCCCCTCCCCCTCCTCCTCCCCCTCTCTCCCACTCCTCCCCCTTCCCCCCTCCTCCCCTCCTCCCCCTTCTCCCCTCCTCCTCCCCTCCTCCCCTCCTCCTCTCCTCCCCTCCTCCTCCCCTCCTCCCCTCCTCCTCCCCTCCTCCTCCCCCTCCCCCTCCTCCCCCCTCTCTCCCACTCCTCCCCCTCCTCCCCTCCTCCCCTCCTCCCCCTCCTCCCCTCCTCCCCTCCTCCCCCTCCTCCCCTCCTCCCCTCCTCCCCTCCTCCTCCCCTCCTCCTCCCCTCCTCCCCTCCTCCTCCCCTCCTCCTCCCCTCCTCCCCCCCTCCTCCTCCCCTCCTCCCCTCCTCCTCCCCTCCTCCTCCCCTCCTCCTCCCCTCCTCCTCCCCTCCTCCCCTCCTCCTCCCCCTACTTCTCCTCTTCCTCCTCTTCCTCTTCTTCTTGCTCCATGACTTTATGAGATTTGGGAATGTGGGGAGGGACAGCAGATATGTGCACCTAGTTTGCTACCTGTTTGCATTCTCATCCCTCATTATTAATCTCTAATGTATAGTATCAAGTTCAAAATAGCATAAGCTAGTGTGTTATGATTGAGAGAGAGAGAGAAAAAAAAGGCCTGATTTTAAGGAATTGGTCCTGTGATCGTGGGAGCTGGCAAGTCCAAAGTTTGTAGGGCAGACCCACAGGCTGGAAATTCAGGGAAGAGTTGATATTGGAATCCTGAGCCCAAAATGTGCAGGCTAGAAACTCAGGCAGAAGTTCTATGTTGCCTTCTGGAGGCCAAATTCCTTCTTCATGGAAGCCTGGGTCTTAAGGCCTTCAACTGATTAGATTGAGGTCCATCCACATGATGGAAGGTCATCTGCTTTTATACAAATCTATGGAGTCAAATGTTAATCACATTCAAAAAGTACTTTCACAGCAGCATCTAGACTGGAGTTTGACCAAATATCCGGGCACCACCGCTGAGCCAAGTTAGCACATAAAATTAGCTACTGCAGCCAGTCTTCCTGTTTTTGTCCTCTTCACTGCCCACGGCTCTCTGATTACTTCTTGTTGTTGAGGTCGAGCAATGTGTTCACAGCATGTTGACTCCTGTGCTCAGCCACGCGGTGCTCTCCAGGCACCCATGCTGCCACAGAGGTCATAGGGTGTCATTTTCACTCAAGTGTCGGAATCACTCCATGGTTCTCCCAGCCTCACACAGAGGGAAGCTCCACCAGGGCTAAGATTTCTCTGGACCACATTTCCCTTCCGTGGCTTCATTGACTTACTGAAGCTGTCTCTAATCTTTTCCTCTATTTTACTACAAATATAATCATAACAAATAAACATTATATTTGTGACACAATGCACTCTTGAAGAATTTCTTCTCCTTCTCCTTCTTTTAATGATGCTGTTAGGGGTACCTGCTATGGATTCATCAGCCAAAGAAAGAAAAGGCACTTTTTCTTTCCTGTTCAACAGGATCTTAGGTCACGGTAGCTTTAAATGCTGAAGGTCAGCCTGGCTCTCCTGAACCCCAAAGAGTTACCAGACCTGTGTTCTCAGGAGCTTGGTGAAAGAAACTAAATTGGATGAATTGGAAGTGGATGTGAAGGCTAGGTTAGAACTTCCAGGGAAGGAGGGGTCAGTTGCCAAGTAAACCTTACTGGGGCTGGGGAGGAGGAGTGTCTCAGGGTTTGTGAGGAGGCTGGAAGTCTGTGGACACTGAGTGGTGACCCTGGTTGCCACAGGGGCCCCTGTAACTGAGCCCTTCTGTGAGGAAGGCCCTGGGAGGGCCATTTCCGAGTCCTGCCTGGAGAGGCAGTGCTGGTCCAAAAAGCCGAAGTCTGAATCTACACAGCAGGAGAGGCTCCTCTTTCCCCACTGTTCTGGACTAGACAAGCCTAGGCTTCTGATGTGACTTGAGGGAAGGGGAAAGAGTCACTGAAAATGACTGGTACTTTTTGCTGACCATTATGAGTGGGCCAGGTTTGACTGAGAAAAATAAAGGTATATGTCATCCTTGCAATTTGAGTACCTAGGAGTAGTCTTTACCTGACAGGTATGTGATTTTTAGATCCAGCCTCATTCTACTCAGATTCTTTCTGCTAGATTCTGTCCTTTCTCTCAAAGCAAAGTTCCTTCCCTTACTCAGAATAACCCTTCTCTTTGGCATCTGTCTCCATCCAATTATATCAAGAAATATATGAGACCCTGCAGGATTCTGGGGGTTCCTCATTCTTTCTGTAGAAAATATTATCTTTATGGGTAATCAGTTTGCACTACCTAAAACCCCTGCTTTATGCAATGCCTGCATTTCCTCCAAGTAAATGCTTTTCTGCAAGGAAAGCCAGAGTTCCCAAACTCTGTCCTATGATATACCGGCTTGGTAAGTGGTTTATAGTTCCACCAAACTTTATCCAGTAAGTTTGAGAAACGTTGCATATCAATGCCTGCTTTTGGAGAATCAAATGTACATTAATGGGTGCGGGGGAGAGATGGAGTGGGAGTTTGGGGTTAGCAGATGCAAACTATTACATATAGAATGGATAAACAACAAGGTCCTACTGTATAGCACAGGGAACTATATTCAATATCCTGTGATAAACCATAATGAAAAAGAATATTTAAAAAATTGTATATATATATATACATATATATAAATGTATGTATGTAGATATATATATATATGTATAACTGAGTCACTTTGCTGTACAGCAGAAATTAACACAACATTGTAAATCAACTATACGTCAATAAAAAAATAGAATTTTTAAATGTACGTTAATACAATAAAGATTGTGAGAAGTCCTGGTAAGCTTTACTTAACTCAATGATTTCTAGACATATTAAATCGCCACTTTCTCATGGTACACTTATTGGCATCATCAGTTCTGCAGACTGTGTTTGGGAAACTGGAGCAGTGGAAGGACCACTAGGCTTGGAATGAAAGGAACTTTGTCCTAATCCATGGGACCCCCTCGACAGGGTCACCATGCTTCCTTGGAACAACCTCTTCCAATTTGCAAAATGAGATGGCTAGACTTGATTTTTTATTCAGACCTGAAATTGAACCTACCTTTTTATCTGACCACTATTAGAAAATTGGGGCATACAGAAGGAGCTGAGAGTTTATCCAAGAAAAAGGAGAGAGCACTGAATGATGGTGAGGTAGATCGGGGCTCTGACCCCCACCAGCTCTGTGACCCCAGGCAAGTTGTAAGTCCTTGGTTGTAAATGGAGTCAATAATAGCAATTCTGCAGCAGGGATGAGGAGAGGAGGGCGTGAGGCTGTGCATGCAAAGCACCCAGTCAATGGCCTGGCCCATAGGAAGCAGAGCTGTGAAATCGTCCTAGTGATGATACCACAGAATTAGAGCTGCGGCACTCTCTGAGATTTAAGTAGAATTGATTTGAAACCCCACCTTTGCTTCTACTTAGGTTCATGCACCCTCGCCAAAAAATGCCCTTGTGTTCCTAGGATCCACAGGCTCCAAGTTCACCCCCCACCCCTGCTCTCAGCTCTCTGTTCCGAGCAGATCCAGACAGCACCAACCTCTTTCCACCATTTGCAGGATCGTGGGGGGCAGTGTTACTGTAATAAACTTTGTTACAGATGTGGAGTAAAGGGAAGTGGGGTTGCGAGTAGAATGGGAAGGGTTCTAGACCAGCACAGAATGGTCCAACTCTTGAGACACTGCTGATCTTTACATGACAGTCACTCCCACCGAGGCCCAATTCTCTCCAGCCACCCACTGAGTTGGTGAGATATCTCCCCCCCACCTCCCCCCGCTCCCCAAGTCTGTCCTCAGTTCCCTTCCCACTCGAGATGCCTTTAACTCCCCAATTCAGGCTTATTTCCTCTGCAGAGGAGTTTAACTATCTCTCTGTTTTCTTTTCTCAACTGTTCACCTTCTGTCTCCAGCCAGGTGTTTTGTCAAACAAAGATCGTTGTGCACAACAGGAATGCACGCCTGGGGGGAAGACACAGCTGCAGCGTGTTATGATTTTAAATATTAGCTTTCCGCCCTCTCTGCTATGATTATAATTATTACTGAACTATGCCTAGGAGAGACGGGACAGTCAGACTAGCATGTAGCTGGATCATTTTGGTGAAATTTAGAGGATAGACTAGAAGTGAAATGTAAGATCAGAGGTCGGGGAACCAGGCAGCAGGGCCTTCCTGATAGAGTAGGTGAGAGAGGATTGGGCCTAAACAGGGCAGGGCAGTGAGGATGGGAACAGGGGACCTGATGTGAGAGATATTTATGGGATATGGTCAATAGGCTTGATGATAGAGTGAGTTAGGTTGTGGGGAGGAAGCAGAGGCCAAGGACGAATCCTACGTGTTTGGACTGGGAACAAGTGATGATGGTGCCATTATGATGGAGAGAGGACAACAGCAGTATTAATGCTCTCCTTCCTCACCATCCTTTCCTCCTTCTGCTACTACTACTGATCATGGCCATTTATTGAGCATGGACAGGAGGTCAGACACTCTGACGAGTGCTTAACACACATGATATATGAGACCATTTGATCCTCTAAGGAATGCAGTATCATCCAGTTTTCCAGGTGAGAATACAGTAACTTTCCCAAAGTTTCACAAATAACAAAGTGCACTTTGAACACGTTTAGGTTCTGAAATAGCGATTTTGGTTTGGGACATGCTGAGTTTGAGGTTCCTGTGGAATATCCTGGCAGAAATGTCCCACCAGAAGATGGAAATGTAGGTCTGAGCTCAGCAGAAAAACTGAGCAAGAGTCACAGCCATCTATACAGAGGTGGCAGGAGAGGCCAGGGCGATTAGCATGGGATGCGTCAGGGAAGCCTATGTAGAGAGAGGGGCAAAGAGAGATGAGATGAACGCTGGGCATTTCAATGCAAGGGACAGGAGAGGAAGAGAAACTACAGGAGAGGAGTGACCAGAGAGTGAGAAGAGCCGGCAGAGTAGCAGTGCAGTCCAGTAAAAGTTGTGTGTCCCGTCTGCTGAACGCTGCCAGGGAAGCCAAGAACGAAGCATGCCCAACACATCTATCAACCAAGGGGGCAAGAGGGGGTGAGACAGAAGGATCTGGGAGCAAAGTCTGCAAGAAAAGGACATTGACTTAGAGGTAAGTACATAGAAAACTAAGCAAAGGGGAAAAAGGGCAATTATTAAATCCAAGGAAAACAAAAATTGTTCAAGAAAGGAAAGGCAATTAGAGTATACTATCGTAAGTTAGCGTGTGTGGGAGTCTTCATAAAAACTAAATCTTTTATCTCCCATGCTTGGAAATCAGTAAATAATGTCCAAAAGTCAAGAGGTAGCGATATAACTTCACTCTTTAGCAATATGGAGGAAAATATTTTTAAAAACCAGTTAAAGGTGTAAAGTGAGAATGGGAGTAGAGGACAGAAGAGAGGACCAGAAGACTACTGTTTTTCTAATGTTTTAGAGAATTACTTGACTTTTTAAATTATATGTATGCAGAACTTTGATAAGAAATTAAAATAAAAGATTGAAATGGGATAAAGAAGGGTCGATTGGAGCATGATGAAGGAGTTCTTCCCACCCCGTGAACTGAGCTGTCTGTTAGACCTCATTCCAACTACGTAGTAAAAACCCATGTAACTCACGAGACAGGATGAAACATGAAATCTTAATCTGTGGCGGACTAATAGCTGAGACATCAACTAGCAGGTTCACTCCCCTCAGCCACCACAAGAAGCCCTCTAGCAACAAGAATGGCAGACGCCTTAGCTTATCACTTCAAAGAGGTTCTGTTCTCCGGTGGACACGATACAAAACAGTCTGGAAAGTCTGCATAAACTCGGAGAACTGGTTTCCACTGTGTCTGTGGTGTGTGTATGTGTTTATAAAAAGAGATTTGTGCTGGAGGAGGACAGAGACGGGAGACAGGACAATAGAGGGAGAACAAGGGTGATAAGAGGTAGAACAGTCCTCCCGCTAACATGACTCTGACGTGGGGAGAAAGCAGGAGAGGAGCATTGCCCTGGAGGTGCAGGGGCACCTCTGAGAAGGGGAGGCTTGTGGGCTTAGTGTCCAAGTTGCAGTTGCTCAGATGGGTCTTCTACCTTCTGATAAGGGGAAGCGAGTAGGATGACAGCATAGAGATGTGAGTGGGCCCCCCGGGTTTGCAGGTCCTAGAGTGGCTTAGAGGCTTCTAGGCGCTTGTAGTGAGTCACAGGTTAGTTGGGAGGGTGAGACGTGCTGGCTTGGTTGGGAAGAGACACCTACCCGTGGGGGCCTGTGCCAGGAGGTAAGAGAGGGACAGGCCTGATCCTTAGCAGTGAGGGAAAGGTGAGGCTGGGCTCCATGGGATGGAACAGGATGTGCCACTGACCAGAGCTGCCCCACTGTCATCTCTGAGAGAGCACCATAGACCAGAGGACATCAGGAACTGACAACAGCCTGGGTCCCAGAGCCTAGGAGACCAAAAAAGGGATCCATTTCTCCCTTTGCACGGTGACTGTGCTGAAGAGCAAAGTTCTCAGCTTATGTTGGACCAGGCAGCAGTGCAGAGGAAGAAAAGAGGATGTGCTGAGCTCCAACTGAATACTAATCCCAAATGTGGCTGTGAAGTCATGGGCTAGGACTGCATGTACCAGGATCAGCTCATCCTTCAAAGGCCAGGACAGAGTCACAGGATCAGAAAATAAGGCCAGTGTGAGAAATTAATAAGTTTCTATTTTACACACTTGAATTTTGTGAATGGCCATAACTGGCTACTATTTTCATTACACTGTTAATATCCTTTGACTCGAGAGGCCACAGGGGCCTGAAAACCTACTTATCCTAACAGTTTAAGAGCTACTGTATACTGAGTGCATACTAAAGGCCAAGTGCTTTACACCCAGAACCTCATTTAATCCTCATACACCCAGTGGTGTAGCCCCATTACAATCCCCATTTTACAGGTAAAGGAGCTGGGAGTTACACAGGTGGTATAACTTGACCAAAGTCCGTAGTAAATGGCAGAGCCCTTTACTGAATTCAGACCCAGTCTGAGCTGATTCCAAAACCTGAGCTGACACTGAAGAATGACGTGTGCAAATTGTGCTTATAGCCACAGAGCCTGGTTTCTAGAAAGCAGCTGGTGTCTGGACATTAGTGAGTGAGTGCACACATCTACTTCTGGGGGCCGGTCGGCACAGAAAGGTGTTGTCAGTGGTGCGGAAGGGCTGCCAGGTGAAAGCCCTGATGTGCGGTTTGGTGCTCTAACCTGTTAACAGTAGCAGAGGCAAGCATAGAACAAGAAGCCTGAAAGTCTTCAAGCTCGAGGCATCCTTTGTCCTAGTGATTTTGAAACAATTGAGGAATTTCTTAACTTTGGAAGACGTTCAATAAATTTCTATTAAGTGAGGTATTTAGTTCATGTTCTTTCAACTCGTGCCAAAGAGCTATCAACTTAGATCACGAAAGATCATAACATAAAAAGCTCTCTGTTCTGGCAAGATTCATCAAGCCCCATGCCTTTCCCTGTTAAATTCTTCCACATCTGTCCTCTCTCTTTCTCGGCTCCCCGCAGTGGCTTATACCTTCATCACGTCCAGCCTAGGCCATGGCAACAGCTTCACCATTCAGCAGGCATGGACCAAACACACTCCTCCGGGTCAGGCAGCAGGCTCAGTGCCAGGGTCCAGAGATGAGGAAAATTTAGTGGATTAAAATAACAATATATTTTTATTGCTCACAGTTCTGGGGGTTGACTGGGCTCAACAGGATGGTTCTCACTTAGGGCCTTGCACACTATTATGTTCAGATAGCAACTGGGGCTGGAGTCAGCTGAAGGCTTGTCTGGGCGTGTTGGTCAGGATGGCTCACTCATGTAGCTAGAAATTGATGCTGCTGTTGGCTGGGAGCTCAGCAGGTCCTAGTAACCAGAGAGCCTACATTTGGCCTCTCTGTGTGACTTGGGCTCTCACGTAATTATAGCTGGATTCCAAGAATCAATGCCCAAGAGGATCGTGCAAAAGCCTTGTGACTTAGCCTCAAAAGGCCCAGCGTATCACTTCCCCCACATTCTATCGGTCAAGCAAGTCGCTATGGCCAGCCCAGGCAGGGGAATTAGACTCTACATCTTGATGTGCATCAGGGAGATGAGGAATTAATGACAGCCATCTTTGGTGACTATCTCACACCATGTAATTGTGGGATATGGAGTGATGGTTACTGCCAAATCAAAACAAGTGACCATCCTGTATTTCCTCACCTACAAATCAGAGCCCCAGGGTGACGATGCTTCCCCTCCTCCCCGAGTCAATGAGAAGAATTCGATGTGATTCTGGTGTTAACCTGGGGATGGGAGAGCCATTCAAATGCCAAACTGTCCACCAAAATCTGGATGGCTCAGTGCTGTGAGCCAAGGAGATGCCAGGAGAGGATAGAAGAAACCGTAGAAAGCAAATGTCTCTGGGGCATTGGGGATAAAGTGTCTGTTCATCTGTGTTTCTTCTGAAAGTCACTGCCTACCCACCCTTGCCCACCTAACATGGGGGTTAAGGACAAGGATGGAGCAGAGCTGAAACGGGGAGGGGTTGCATGAGGCTAAACTTGGAGGAAGGCTTGAGCTTATCCTGAGTGGCTCAGCCTCTTAGCGCCCATTTGAGTTGAGTTTAGGCCTTTGGCTAAAGGAGGAGGGGACTGTTCCCCACCATCTACCCCCAGCCACTTCGGCCTTTGAACTCTGGTAGACTGAATGATGTCCCCCCGCGAAGTGTCCATGCCCTAATCCCTAGAAACAGTGACGATGTTATGCTACATGGCAAAGGGGAATTCAGTTTGCAGATGGCATTAATGTTGCTAATAGGCTGACTTTAAGATAGGGAGAATACCCTGGGTTATTGGGCAGGCCCAGCGTAATCAAAAGGGCCCATACATATGGAAGATGGAGGCAGAATCAGATAAGGAGATGAAAGCAGAGGTCGGTATAATGTGATTGCTGGCTTTGAAGAGGGCAGGCAGGGGGCCACGGAACAGGGAATGTGGCAGCCTCCAGAAGCTGGAAAAGGCAAAAAACAGATTCCCCTCCAGAGCCTCCAGAAAGGGGCACAGCCCAGATGGCACCTTGATTTTAGCCCACTGAGACCCATTTTCGACTTCTGAACTAGAGAACAGTAAGATAGTAAATCCGCGTTGTTTAAAGCCACTAAACCTGTGGCAAGTTGCTACAGCAGCAATAGGAAACAAACTCAAAGGACCTCAGTGATTAAAATGGGAGTCCCATCACTGGGGACAGTGGGCCTGCACACCTCTTTGACCGAAAACATACAAGAGCAGGAAATATCTTGTCAGGACCGTTCAGGACTGCTGGGGTGAGGGCTGGAGAGGAAAGTGACAGAAGCTGAGAGCAGACCAGACTCTCTGGCTGAGAAAGCAGTGGGGGGCAGGGAAATGAGGAGCGAGGGGCCAGTGGACTGGGTAGAGGGCATTTTATGAAAGAGATGACTTGCCCTCTTCCCAAGAGGAGGGACCAGAATCATGCCATGGTGGGTGGCATGATCCCCCCTCATTGCCCCTTTTGGAAAAGCATTCAGTAAAAGCTGTCTCATTCTACAGGCTTTTGGAGGTGGATTTGTGTGTGCTCTGGATACACCTCTGGGTGAAGTGTGGCCACAGAGCAGCCAAAGTTGCTGATTAAATGAATGTCTCTTTTCCTTGTCTAAAGGCAGAAACTTAGGCCTGTCTGAGCAGTTCTTGCCCAAGTCCAAGGAGGAAATTTTAAAAGCCATAGGAGCAGAACAAGCAGGGCTCTGAGAAGGGGGCATGTTTACAGGTCAGTTTGCTTGAAACGAGGAGCAGAGTTATCTAGAATCCTTCAAACCAACGAATATCAAGGAACGTCATGCTTGGTGCCTTGGGTTTAGGATTCAAAACCCAAAATATGTTTCCTTACCTCTCAGAGCAGCAATTTCCCCCTTGAAGACTAGTTCAAAATACATGGAGAAGAAAGATGGGGTTGGTGGCTTTTCAAATGGATGTTTATTGTTTCCTCCTCTCTCTCCTGTCTCTACTGGAGAACAGGGGGAATGGGGGTGGGGAGGGAAGAGATGCCATCTCTGCTGCTTCTCAGTTTCCATCTGTTGGTGACGGAAGGAGCACCTCAACCCCCATGGGTGCTTGGAGTGTCAGGGACAGTCCTGGCTTTGCTCTTGTGGGAAGGTGAGGGGACAACAGGGCACTGCTCGCAAGATTATAAGGTGGAGAGTATTCCCGAGGCTGCTCATCTCAGGGCAGCCTGCTCCAAGGGTCTGGCCACTCAGCTAGGGCACTCACACGTGGGTGCTGCTAGGCAGACCCCCCGTCTCTGCTGTCAGACCTCTGCCCAAGGATGGGGCTCCACACCCCTCACCCCTCACTTGCCTACACTCTCGGTCCCCTGCCTTAAGGGATGATTCTTGCTTTAAAAATGCTCACGCCCTGATTTAGACTTAATATTTTTAGCTAATGTCTTCTGCTGCTACTGTCATAGCTGGTTAAAAGATAACATATTAAAAACATATGCAGAGGACTTCCCTGGGAGTCCAGTGGTTAAGACTCCATGCTTCCACTGTAGGGGGCACGGGTTTGATCCCTGGTTGGGGAACTAAGATCCTGAATGCTCACGGTGTGGCCAAAAAAAAATAAGTATGCAAAATGTAAAACAATTTACATTTATTTTCCTTCCTCTTTGTAATCTTCACACAAAGTAAAGAAACCATGAAACCTCCACAGCTTCCTGAACCGGAGTTGTACTCAGTACAAAATGCTGCAGGTAGATAGTAGAGGTGCGAGCTGAGGATTATGCCCCAACTTGATTCTTCCCAGCCATCTCTTATCCTTCATCCCTGAAGGATTTCTCAAATGCATTGTCAAATTCATTGCCTTCATTTCCTTGCCAATTCATTCCAATCCAGCTTCCATCCCCCCATTCAAGGGAAACTGCCCGTGCCTTGGTCACCAGGAACTGCCAATGGCTAGTTGTCTTTTTTCCACTTACGTTACTTCTCAGTGGCATTTCACACAGTTCTTCCTCGCGAAAGGCTTTCCATGTTTTCCTCCTGCCTGACTGATGGCCACTTCTCAGCCTCCTTCCTCCTCTTTACCCGACCTTTAAGTGTAGAGGCCCAGAGCTCAGACCTGTGCGCTCCCTATTTCTCTATTTATATAATCTCCACAAGTGATCTCATCCAAGTTTCTATCTATCTCTGGCTCAACTCTTTCCACTCGAGTTCCAGATTTGCCTTTATCAATGCCTTTTCCAACTCTACTTCTGTCTTTAATAAGCAGCTCACATTTAACATGGTTCAAAGTCAAACTCGGTTTCCCTTGAGTTCTGTTCCTCCGCAGTATCATTCACCTCTGTAAAGGTACCCCAGGTTGCCATTCCTGAAGCTGAATCCCATCTCTTATCTTTCACTCCCCTCCTTTTGCTAAGCCATTGGCAAATCCCATCTTTTCCATCCTGAAAATATATCCTGAATTCCCTCTACTTCTCTCCAATTCCATCATCTCCTTGGAAATCTGGACCCTGACTCCCCCCTCTGCCCCCACCACCCAACATTATCCACACATACACACACCCACCCACACACACTCGCTCTCAGTCTCTCTGGCTCCCACTCCCTAATGATTGTCCAAAAAGTTGCCTTTATAGCATTCATCACATTCCGCAGTTGCATTATTTATGTCCTGACTGCTTGTTTACATTCAGTCTTCTCAGGACCAGGACTAGAGTAAGCTGAGTGAGGCAATTGCCTTGAGCACTTAAGGACATGCCAGGAAAACTCACTAATCAAGGTAAGTAATACTTTATGCAATATTTTTAAAAAGCAAAATGCAAAAAATTTCATGATGAGCAGAGCCAATTCCAGCATCGCATAATTTAATTTTTTCATAAATTCTTCAGTAGACATCTCTATAGATAAGGACAATAACAACAACAAAAACCACAATTCCATTATCACACCTGACAAAATCAATAATAATTCCTTAATGTTATTGCATATCTGGTTCATGTTCCATTTTCCTTATTGTCTCACAATGTCTTTTACAGATGGTTTGTTTGAATTGATTTCCAAATAGGGTACATGTGATGGTTAATTTTATGTGTCGACCCGACTGGACTAAGGGGTGCCCAGATAGTTGGTAAAACTTTATTTCTGGGTGTGTCTATGAGGGTGTCTCTGGAAGAGATTAGCAGTTAATTCAAGAGATTGAGTAAAGATCACTCTCACCAGTTCGGGGCAGACATCATCCAATCCATTGTGGGCCTGAATACAACAAAGAGATGGAGGAAGGGCAAATTTGCACTCTCTGCTTGGGCTGAGATGCCTTCAAACATGCTGCTCCTGGCTTTAGGGCATTCAGATGAAGATCAGGACTTACACTGCTGCCCCCCACTTACCCCCTATCCCCACCCCCAGTTCTCAGGCCTTCAGACTCGAACTGAACTGAATTACGTCATCAGCTTTCCTGTGTCTCCAGCTTGCAGACACAAATGATGGGACTTGTCAGCCTCCATAACTGTCTGAACCAAAGCCTATAATAAATTTCCTCCTGTATATATCCTATTGGTTCTGTTTCTCTGGAGAACCCTGAGTCCACCCATTTCTGGGTTATCTCGATTCTCTTTTTTCACTCTTTTAGGCAATTTGTTTTTTGAAGAAATCGAGTCACTTATATGTAGAGTTTTCTACATGTCCTCTGTATTTCCTATAAACTTGCAGTTGGGACTTAATTAAATTCAGGTTCAATTTTTTTTTTTAGCAATAATATTTTACACATAGTGTTCGGTACTTCTAATTGCATCACATCAGAGGCTTATAATGTCTATTTGGCTCTATTTTTGTGATGTTAAGATTGACCAGTGAGTGAAATGATATGATGTCTGGGATTTACTTTAAAGTACCCAGTTGTTTTAAAAAATTAATTACTAAGTTCAGATATTGTCAGCCTGCGGATCCATCTATTATAAAGTTCCCCCTTAGCCTTGCACCTATGATTTTAGTAGTTATTGATGATCATTAGTCAGTACAAATCTATGGTATTCTAACTCTATCATTCCTTGTATTGGTGATCTACTGTTGCACAACAAATTAGCCCAAAATTTAGTAGCTTGAAACAACAAACATGTATTATCTCATAGTTTCTGTGGGCAGCAATCTGAAAGTGGCTTAGCTGGGTCTCTCGTGTCATTGCAACCAATCTGCTGACTGGGGCTGCAGTCATTTGGGGCTGGACGATCTCCTTCAAACTCACTAACATGGTTGTTGGCAAGGCTAAGTTCCTACTGGCTCTGAATAACTCAGTTCCTCACCTAGTGAGCTTCTTTCTTCATAGACTATTTGAATGTCTCACAATATGGCAGCTGCCTCAGAGTGAGTAAGGAGAGAGAGAGAGAGAGAAAGAGAGAGAGAGAAAGAGAGAGAGAGAGAGAAAGGGAGACTGAGAGAACAAGATGGAAACCAAAGTCTTTTCTGATCTATCTCAGAAGTGACATGCCATCATTTCTACTATGTGCTGTTGGCCAAACAGACCAACCCTGATACAGTGTGGGAGGGGACTGCACAGGGTGTGAATACTGGGAGACCCAATTGTTGGGGGCCATTGTGGAGGCTGGTTACCACATTCCTTTGCATGTATTAGCTGGAAATCTGTGATGGAAAATTCTCCTTCATCAACTACTCAGTTACTCTAAAAGATAGTTTGTATGAAAGAGGCAAAATAAATTCTCTATTCTTTCCTTATCTTTACCACTTTTCAAAATAATGAGTTGGTTCCCTAGCATCCACTTATCTGCCTAATAAATTATTTTTAATAGCATAATGAACTCATAACTTTAATATGCTTATTGTGTTTCAATCAAGTACACACATCATTATTTTCTCAGACAGTTTTCGTTTTTATTTTTTGTTTGTTTATTTTTCGTTTTCAGATTGTTCCATATTTGGTTAGTGGGAATTCCTTCTTGTTAGCTGTTGTGTCCTTTTGGCACAAATCCAGTAGTCTCTGATAACTTCCTTTTTTTCTGGTACCACAAGACATTTCAGGCTTATCTTGTACATTTCCTGCCTTAGCAGTTTCTCCAAAGAGCCCAGGTTCCCTTTACTTTTTTGGTCTATTCTTCCATTTTTTCCTTTTTAAAAAAATATCATATAATCAAATATGTATGTATACACATGGCCATATTTCTCCTGCCTCTTTCTTAAAATAAATATGGCATACCGTTCCTTTACACACTGTTCTATATGTTGCCTTTTTCACTTAACAATATATCACAGAGATCATTTTGTAGCAGAATATATCGATATTTCTGAATACATTTTACATATGCATTGTATTCCTTTGTGTGGATATACCCAGTCCTCTACTGAGGGACATTTGTGTTATTTCAGCAATAGCATTTTCAAAGGAACAGTTGTGTGAAAAATATGATCAGAGGTTTAATTAATTTAACAAAGGTTAAGTATTCAAATGAATGTACATAATTCCAGGGTTTTATGTGATGTAATCTTTTCCATTTATTCTTGAAATGTAGGGACAATAGGATCCCAAGTTGATCCTATTTTTCAGCTAGGGAAATTCAGGTGCAAAGGGAGTAAGTTCCTTTAGATATCCTGGAATTTATTTACCCCTATATCTCATAACTACTTTCACAATAAAATTTGTATTGGTGACTAGAGAAATATATTAGCATTCTCTATTATATTAGCAGTAAGCCATTTCTCCACCTTCAATTAAAACAAAAAAAGCAAAGTGAGTTTTTGTTCTTTGTAATGAACTCCTTGCCCCAACACACTTCTTGGGCTCATCCCTACCCCATCTCCACTTTAAAAGATTTTGCTGGGGGCTGCAACTAAACAGCCTTCTCAATACAGAGACCTGAACATACCTGATGACATAAATCACAGTGTTGGTCTGTGGCACAAACCCCCAAACCATTACCTGATATAGACAACTTGAGAAAAAAAGTCACACAAGTCCTAAAATAAAAACATCTACCCTAACCCTCCATTCCCTCCACCAGCTCTCAACCCTGTAGATGTTATACTCAAAACAAACAAACAAAAAAAAAACAAAGAAAGAAAAGAAAAACAAAGAAGGATTTTAACAATTGGAGTTTACTCTATTCTTCTGAAGGGCCTCTGAAAGAAAAGACGTTGAACAGATGGGCCATTCCCAACCCTTGTTCATTCATCAGAAACGCAAGGGAATGGAAGGAGAGGCTAAAGAAAACTCCTATTCCCAGGCCCATCCCCAGGCCTCACATTGCCCAAGATACTTTTGGTCAACTTCTTATTTACTTATTTGGCTTAAGGGATAGTAGAAAGACTTACAACTCCTACTTGTTGGAAAAAGAAACGGTATAGCTCTAAAGTAAGTTTCATTTGGATGAAAGATTTAAATATTTTCTCAATAATCACTTCGTTGATTTTATCAAAAATGGATGTTGAACATTGTCAAATGCTTTTTCAGCCCCTATTGAGATTATCATATGACTTTTATTCTTCATTCTGTTAACGTGGTGTATCACATGATTGATTTGTGGATGTTGAATCATCCTT
Source organism: Grampus griseus (assembly GCF_964374135.1). NCBI lineage: Eukaryota > Metazoa > Chordata > Mammalia > Artiodactyla > Delphinidae > Grampus > Grampus griseus. The sequence continues at coordinate 32,271,332 of NC_138998.1, read as the reverse complement.
GCATCCCTGGAATAAATCCCACTTGATCACGGTGTATGATATTTCTAATGGGTTGTTGAAATTGATTTGCTAATAGTTTGTTGATGATTTTTGCATCTATGTTCATCAGGGATATTGGTCTGTAATTTTCTTTTTTTGTGGCATCTTTGTCTGGTTTTTTGTTTTGTTTTGTTTTGTTTTTAACATCTTTATTGGGGTATAATTGCTTTACAATGGTGTGTTAGTTTCTGCTTTATAACAAAGTGAATCAGTTATACATATACATATGTTCCCATATCTCTTCCCTCTTGCATCTTCCTCCCTCCCACCCTCCCTATCCCACCCCTCCAGGAGGTCACAAAGCACTGAGCTGATATCCCTGTGCTATGTGGCTGCTTCCCTCTAGCTATCTACCTTAGGTTTGGTAGTGTATATATGTCCATGCCTCTCTCTCGCTTTGTCACAGCTCACCCTTCCCCCTCCCCATATCCTCAAGTCCGTTCTCCAGTAGGTCTGTGTCTTTATTCCTGTCTTACCCCTAGGTTCTTCATGACATTTTTTTCCCTTAAATTCCATATATATGTGTTAGCATACGGTATTTGTCTTTTTCTTTCTGACTTACTTCACTCTGTATGACAGACTCTAGGTCTATCCACCTCATTACAAATAGCTCAATTTCATTTCTTTTTATGGCTGAGTAATATTCCATCGTATATATGTGCCACATCTTCTTTATCCATTCATCCAATGATGGGCACTTAGGTTGTTTCCATCTCTGGGCTATTGTATATAGAGCTGCAATGAACATTTTGGTACATGACTCTTTTTGAATTATGGTTTTCTCAGGGTATATGCCCAGTAGTGGGATTGCTGGGTCATATGGTACTTCTATTTGTAGTTTTTTAAGGAACCTCCATACTGTTCTCCATAGTGGCTGTACCAATTCACATTCCCACCAGCAGTGGAGGAGTGTTCCCTTTTCTCCACACCCTCTCCAGCATTTATTGTTTCTAGATTTTTTGATGATGGCCATTCTGACTGGTGTGAGATGCTATCTCATTGTAGTTTTGATTTGCATTTCCCTAATGATTAATGATGTTGAGCATTCTTTCATGTGTTTGTTGGAAGTCTGTATATCTTCTTTGGAGAAATGTCTATTTAGGTCTTCTGCCCATTTTTGGATTGGGTTGTTTGTTTTTTTGATATTGAGCTGCATGAGCTGCTTGTAAATTTTGGAAATTAATACTTTGTCAGTTGCTTCATTTGCAAATATTTTCTCCCATTCTGAGGGTTGTCTTTTGGTCTTGTTTATGGTTTGCTTTACTGTGCAAAAGCTTTGAAGTTTCATTAGGTCCCATTTGTTTATTTTTGTTTTTATTTCCATTTCTCTAGGAGGTGGGTCAAAAAGGATCTTGCTGTGATTTATGTCATAGAGTGTTCTGCCTGTTTTCCTCTAAGAGTTTGATAGTTTCTGGCCTTACATTTAGGTCTTTAATCCATTTTGAGCTTATTTTTGTGTATGGTGTTAGGGAATGATCTAATCTCATACTTTTACATGTACCTGTTCAGTTTTCCCAGCACCACTTATTAAAGAGGCTGTCCTTTCTCCACTGTACATTCCTGCCTCCTTTATCAAAGATAAGGTGACCATATGTGTGTGGGTTTATCTCTGGGCTTTCTATCCTGTTCCATTGATCTCTCTTTCTGTTTTTGTGCCAGTACCATACTGTCTTGATTACTGTAGCTTTGTAGTATAGTCTGAAGTCAGGGAGCCTGATTCCTCCAGCTCCGTTTTTCGTTCTCAAGATTGCTTTGGCTATTCGGGGTCCTTTGTGTTTCCATACAAATTGTGAAATTTTTTGTTCTAGTTCTGTGAAAAATGCCAGTGGTAGTTTGATAGGGATTGCATTGAATCTGTAGATTGCTCTGGGTAGTAGAGTCATTTTCACAATGTTGATTCTTCCAGTCCAAGAACATGGTATATCTCTCCATCTATTTGTATCATCTTTAATTTTTTCATTAATGTCTTATAATTTTCTGCATACAGGTCTTTTGTTTCCTTAGGTAGGTTTATTCCTAGATATTTTATTCTTTTTGTTGCAATGGTAAATGGGAGTGTTTTCTTGATTTCACTTTCAGATTTTTCATCATTAGTGTATAGGAATGCCAGAGATTTCTGTGCATTAATTTTGTATCCTGCAACTTTACTTCATGAATCAACTTCATTGATTAGCTCTAGTAGTTTTCTGGTAGCATCTTTAGGATTCTCTATATATAGCATCATGTCATCTGCAAACAGTGACAGCTTTACTTCTTCTTTTCCGATTTGGATTCCTTTTATTTCCTTTTCTTCTCTGATTGCTGTGGCTAAAACTTCCAAAACTATGTTGAATAAGAGTGGTGAGAGTGGGCAACCTTGTCTTGTTCCTGATCTTAGTGGAAATGCTTTCAGTTTTTCACCATTGAGGATGACGTTGGCTGTGGGTTTGTCATATGTGGCCTTTATTATGTTGAGGAAAGTTCCCTCTATGCCTACTTTCTGCAGGGTTTTTAATCATAAATTGGTGTTGAATTTTGTCAAAAGCTTTCTCTGCATCTATTGAGATGATCATATGGTTTTTCTCCTTCAGTTTGTTAATATGGTTTATCACATTGATTGATTTGTGTATATTGAAGAATCCTTGCATTCCTGGAATAAACCCCACTTGATCATGTTGTGTGATCCTTTTAATGTGCTGCTGGATTCTGTTTGCTAGTATTTTGTTGAGGATTTTTGCATCTATGTTCATCAGTGATATTGGCCTGTAGTTTTCTTTCTTTGTGACATCCTTGTCTAGTTTTGGTATCAAGGTGATGGTGGCCTCGTAGAATGAATTTGGGAGTGTTCCTCCCTCTGCTATATTTTGGAAAAGTTTGAGAAGGATGGGTGTTAGCTCTTCTCTAAATGTTTGATAGAATTCGCCTGTGAAGCCATCTGGTCCTGGGCTTTTGTTTGTTGGAAGATTTTTAATCACAGTTTCAATTTCAGTGCTTGTGATTGGTCTGTTCATATTTTCTATTTCTTCCTGATTCAGTCTTGGCAGGTTGTCTGGTTTTTATAATGGGTAATGCTGGCCTCATAAAATGTGTTTGGAAGACATTCTATTTGGGGGGAGAGTTTGAGAAGGATTGGTGTTAATTCTTCTTTGAATGTTTGGTAGAATTCACTAGTGAAGTCGTATGGTCCAGACTTATGTTTGTTGGGAGATTTTTGATTACTGATTCAACTCCTTGCTAGTAACTGATGTGTTCAAATTTTCTATTTCCTCATGATTCAGTCTTGATAGGTTGTATGTGCTTAGGCATTTATCTATTTCTTCTAGGTTATTCAATTTGTCGGCATATAATTGTTCATTGTAGTCTCTTACGATCCTTTGTATTTCTGTGGTATCAGTTGTAACAGCTCATCTTTCATTTCTGATTTTATTTATTTGAATCCTCTCTCCTTTTTTTCTTGGTGAATCTTGTTAAAGATTTGTCAATTTTTTTTATCTTTCAAAAACCCAGCTATTAATTTCACTGATATTTTTCTGTTGTCTTTTTAGTCTCTATTTCAATTATATCTGCTCTAATCTTTATTTTCTTCCTTTTACTAACTTTGGGCTTCATTTGTTCTTCTTTTTCTGTTTCCTTATGGTATAAAGTTTTGTTGTTTATTTGAGACTTTTCTTGTAAGGCAGGTTTAGTGGTGATGAACTCCTTTAACTTTTGCTTGTCTGGAAAACTCTTTATCTCTCCTTCAATTCTGAATGAAAACTTTGGTGGGTAAGGCCCGCATACCACAAAAAAAAAAAAAAAGATTTATTTATTTATTTAATTTATTTTGGCTGTGAAGGGTCTTACTTGCAGCACACAGGATCTTCTTTGAGGCATGCGGGATCTTTCGTGGTGGCACACAGGCTTCTCTCTAGTTGTGGCATGTGGATTTTCTCTTCTCTAGTTGTGGCACATGGGTATCAGAGCGCGTAGGCTCTGTAGTTTGTGGCATGCAGGCTCTCAAGTTGAGATGTGCAAGCTCGGTGGTTGTGGTGCATGGGCTTTGTTGCTCTGCAGCATGTGGGATCTTAGTTCCCTGACCAGGGATCGAATCCACGTCCCCTGCATTGTAAGGTGGATTCTTTACCACTGGACCACCAGGGAAGTCACCAGCCATTACATTTTCAAATAAGATTTCTGTCCCTTTCTCTCTTCTCCTTCTGGGAACCCTATAAATTAAATGTTAGTCTATTTGATGTTGTTCCATAAATTTCTTAAGCCATCTTCACATTTTTTCATTCTTTTTTCTTTCTGCTCTTCTGATTGGGTAAATTCCATTGCCTTGTCCCTGAGATGACTGATCTTTTCTTCTGCTTCCTCTAGTCTGCTGTTGAACCCCTCTATTGTATTTTTCAGTTCAGATATTGCATTCTTCAGCTCTCTGACTTCTATTTGGTATTTTCTTATGTTTTTTCATCTCTTTGTTGAAGTTCTCCCTGTGTTTATTCTTCTCCCCAGTTCAGTGAGCATCTTTATGACCATTACTTTGAACTTTTTATCAGGTAAATTACTGATCTCTATTTCATTAAGATGTTTTCTGAGGTTTATCTTGTTCTTTCATTTGGAACACATTCCTCTCTTCATTTTGCTTGACTCTCTGTTGGTTTCTGTACAGTAGATGAAACAACCACTTCTTCCAGTCTTGAAGGAGTGGCCTTGTGTAGGAGATGAACCTTGTTATTACAAGGTTATACCTTGTTATAACCCTACCTCAGCTCCTGGTTTTCTCTTAAACCTCTGTGCTTGTCCAGGCAGCCTATTATATTTTTAGTAGCTCCCAGTAGTTGAGGATGTGCCAAGACCTGCTACTGTCCCAGAGTGGAGTATCTCAGCACCTAGATTGAATCTGATTGGTAGCTAACCCTCAGACAGCAGCTTTTATGCAAATATATATAGCTGTGAGGGGCTGCAAGGGTAAGCCCCACTGGCTACCAGAGCCAAGTGATCCAGAGATGTCCACCGTGTGGGCTCCAGATGAGTGTATAAGCTCTGGTATCTGGGAGATACCAGAAAGCTGGAACAAGGCAGAGGGAGAACGCCAAGATGGCATCCACAGCTTATCTTCCTTGAGAGCAGCTCCTTAGGCCACTAAATGTGAGCCAAACCTGGAGCCGGCTCCTCAGTTTGAAGCTCCAGGACAAGCAAAGTGGCCTCCTTCACAGAAAAAATGGTGGGTGTGCCTCAGTCCACTGTTTGTGCTGTGCCCTGGGCATGGTGGTTTGTTAAGGACTGTTCCTCCAATTCCCACATTCCCATGGGACCCAGAAACACAAGCTCCTCCAGCCACCAGAGTCAGGTGATCAAGGGGTGCCCTCTGGGCATCAGCTGCATAAACCAGACACCAGACATGTGTAAAGCTTCCCTCCAGGAGACATAATAAAGGCTCTATAGGACAAGCTCACAGCTAATATCATACTCAACAGTAAAAATTGAAAAATTTTCCTCAGAGGTCAAGAACAAGAAAAGGATGTCCACTCTTGCCACTTTTATTCAAGACAGTGTTGGCAGTCCTAGACAGAACAATTAGGCAAGAAAAAGAAATAAAAGTCATCCAGATTGGAAAGGAAGAAATAAAACTCCGTATTTGCAGATTACATTATATTATATATAGAAAACCCTACTCTATCAAAAAACTTTTAGAAATAATAAACAAATTCAGTAATGTTGCAGAATACAAAATCAACACACAAGAATTTGTCACGCTTCTTAACACTAACAACAAACTATGAGAAAGCGAAATTAAGAAAACAATCCCATTTAAAACTGCATTGAAAAGAATAAAATACCTGTCAATAAATTTAACCAAGGAGCTGAGAGATCCGTATATTGAAAACCACAAGACATTAATGAAAGAAGTTGAAGAAAACACAAATAAATGGAAAGACATTCCATACTTATGGATTGGAAGAATTGATATTTTTATATTTCAGTTTGCTTAAAACTTGGGACAGAGTTATCTCTAATCCTTCAAACCAATGAAAATCTAATGCCTGATGCCTTGGGTTTAGAATTAAACACCGCAAATAAGTTTCCTTACCTTTCAGAGAAGGTTTTTATCCCCTCTAAGGCTAGTTAAAAATAAATGGAGAAGAAAATAAAAACAATAATTCAAATATATATATGCACCCCCAAATTCATTGCAGCTTTATTTACAATAGTCAAGATATGAAAACAACCTAAGTGAAAGGATAAAGAAGCTGTGGAATATATTTGTATATTATATATAGATATATATAATGGAATATTATTCAGCCATAAAAAGAATGAAATTTTGCCATATGCAGCAATAGGAATGGCCCTGAGGGTATTATGCTAAGTGAAATAAGTCAGAGAAAGACATATACATATGATTTCTCTTGTATGTGGAATCTAAAACAAAACAAAACAAAAACCAAACCCATAGAACAGATTGGTGGTTGCAAGATGCGAGGGATAGGGGTGTGGAGGGGTAGGAGAAATGAGGGAACTGTTTTTTTTTAAGTTTAAATAAATTGAATAAACATTAAAGAAAAAAATTAAGAAGCAATCCATGTTCAAACAATTGAGTTTTCTTTAAGTGCACGCCTGGGGGGGGGAAAAAGATTTAAATATTAAAAAGCCAAATCATAGAAGACAAACTAGAAGAAAATAAAATCACATAATTATCAAGTTTCTGGATAGGAAATACTTTTGTAAGCTTTCTTTTTTTTTTTCTTTTTCACAACTCACACACACACACAAACACTGTATTTTATTTTTACAAGAGATAAATAAACTGACACCAAGCATGGTAAATGGATGACCACAACAAAAGCAACAATGATTGCAATTACCAAGCATGAAACACACTCATACTATGTCATAGTATTGACATCAGTCCAGTAATCCTCCACTGTAACAGCTCCTTTACTTTGCAGTGAAAATTGATTTGTATATTTTTTGCCTCTGAGTCCTTGTGGGATTTTTTTTTTATTCAAACAGAAAGTCACAAAAATTATAATCATCCTCATCAGTTCACTCAGTCCCATGTAATTAATTTTTTTATCTTGATCTTTTGTTAGCACTTTTATGAATTCATCAGTTTTCCATTAGAGTTCTGAAAATGCTTATTCATTCAGTTCAGCAGTATAGTCAGTTACCAGAAACCTATACTTGTCAGAGTCTTTTCCATGAATTCCTTGAAGATGAGACCCTTTTATAGGAACATTTTTGCAAAAGCATCAGAGTACACCCAGGACTGTCTGTAAATGACAAAAGACTTAAAAATGACCACAGTTAAAGATTTGATGAAAGTTCATAATAATGCAATTGACAAGGAAATTTAGTTATTTCTGAGATACACATTTTAAAGTAATAACTAGAATTATGACTTATAACATTATACCAGAACACATAAGATTTTTAGAAATTTCATGTAATATCTGAAATATTTATATTAACATATTTCCATACAAATAACCCAAAGAAAGTTTAGTATTTGTTGTTTTTTGTTTGTTTGTTTGTTTTATATTGCAGGTTCTTATTAGTCATCAATTTTAACTTTTGTAAGCTTTGAAGTGAAAACAAAAAAGAAGAAACCACAATGGAAAAGACTGACACATTTGAATGAATTAAAATTTAAAACTTCTGGGCTTCCCTGGTGGCGCAGTGGTTGAGAGTCCGCCTGCCGATTCAGGGGACACGGGTTCGTGCCCCGGTCCGGGAAGATCCCACATGCCACGGAGCGGCTGGGCCCATGAGCCACGGCCGCTAAGCCTGCGCGTCCGGAGCCTGTACTCCACAATGGGAGAGGCCATAACAGTGAGAGGCCCGCATACCGCAAAAAAAAAATAAAAAAATAAAACTTCTGCACTACAATGAAAACAATAAAATAACCAAAATAAAAAAGCAAAGAGACCAGAACAGGGGCAGTGGGGTGAGGCTCTAAGATATAATTACCACAGCTAGAAGACTAACATCTTTGTTATACAAAGAACTCATAAAAATTGGTTTAAGAAATTAAGGTTTGAATAAATAAATCAACACCTGCAGTGACAAATCACACAAGTATAAACACTGCTATAAATAAAGATGGCAAAAAATTAAAATCTGTGGTATTCACAGAAATACAGATTAAAGCAAGGGAAAAGTATGGCTTTTTTCCACCACAGTGACAATATTTACAACAATGATAATTCCTAATCCTGGTGACAGTGCAAGAAACTGGTATTATCGTAGATAGCGCTTATCACCACACAAGTCTCAGAAAACAATTTGTCAACTTGAATCAAGAGCCACAAAAAATATTTTAATACTTTGACCCAGCTATCACACATCTGGGAATTGATTCTAGGGCAATAATCTAACGAAGAAAGAAGCTCTTCTTGGTGATGTCCATTGAGTGTTACTGGCTTCTCAGCGGCTTCTGGATGACCTGAGCCTGAGTCTACAGTGGTCCTGGTGGGTGGCATTAGGGGACACCCCTTTCCACAAGTGTATGTTTTCATCAGTTGATGTACATGGCAGCTTTGGGATTTTGGTTGAAGAATGAGTAAGAGGTTCCTAGGGATGATAAAGATGAGGACCATGGGGGACAAGAGGTTTGAGTCTCTCCCACCCTAGAATTGGCTGCCTCACTGGTTTTGATGCTTTGTGGGAGAAACAGAAGGAAAAGAATGAACAAAGGACTATGTGAGACCCTAACGTCCAAACAGTGTAGTTTCAGGGCCTACATGGTCAAGTGCCATACGGAACAGAGAGAGAAGCATTCTCCTACCCCCTCTACTCCGTCAAGGCGCAGAGTTCTCAGCAGTGCTCCGAAAGGTGTGGGCAGAGGACAAGAGCATGAATGGAGTATGTGAGGGTGGGGACTGCATCTGTCTGATTTTCTGCTGTATCCCCAGGTGTGTCAGGCACAGTGCCTCACCTCCAGCATGCACTCAATGTATATTTCTGAATGAATAGAAGAACTTGAGTGGTCTTACTCACTTGTGGACTCTGGGAAACAGGGCTGATCTGGATGAGTGGGGATGAGAGCTGAGGCTCTGCCTGAGTGGGTGGTGGCCTACATCTGCAAGATGGCAGTATTAATGCTAGTGTGGTCCCACCTGTAAACATAGTGAAACTGGGGAGCTCTGATTATATTTATAATATTGAAAAATTGCAAACAATCTAAATGTCTAACTATAAATGGTGGAATGTGCCATTAATGAAAAGTCATGCAAACACAAAGTTGAAAAGATGGCTCACAGGTACTCTCAGTTTCCTTCCTGGACACATGGAAAACTGCATTGTCCAGGCCTCCTCACACCCTGCCTTGCCTTAAGATACAGCTTCGTGGCTAGGAAGTGATACTTGTTCTGCTGGGCTAGAGCATCTAAGATGCCACACACAATTCTTCATTACAGTCAAGAAGAGGACCATGTGTTCAAATGGAGGGGCCATAAGGTTTAAGGAGCTTTCATCTCTAAGTCATCCCATGGGAGATGACTCTCACTGCACGAGAGTCACTCGGGTCCACAGAGGACATTGGGGAAATAAGGAATAAGCCTTTATTATTTTAAGCCTCTGAGATTTGGGGGTTGATACTGGAGCACAAGCTATCCTAAACCTAAGAGGCAACATAGAAAAAGTCTCAAAACACAGTATTTCGAGAACGCAAACTTACTTTTAAGTATGAACAAGGCAAGACGTTTGGGTTACCATCATGAGGTTGTGAGTGTTTCTTTGCATTTTTTTTCTTCTTTACTCCTAAACTTTTAAAACTTATTCTCTATTCTCTTTATAAGTAAAAATAAAATAGTATGAGAGAAGGAGGAAGAGAGGGCAAAAGGAAGAGGAACTGGGAAGCCCCCGCCCTCCAGTTCCTTCTGTTCTTCTCTCTGAGCCTGAGGGTCCCACAGGCTTCCTGTCAACCCATTCAACAGTTCTGAACAGACACCATTTATCAAATGACAGCTGTGTGCTGAGAACCATATAGGTTCACTTTACATTATGTCCACACAAGAGTCTATAAAGGGGATGCTCTAACCATCATTGTACAACTGTGGAGATCGTGATTCAGGAAGGTTGTCACTTGTTCAAGTTTATGGAGCAGGTTAGGGGCAGAGCCAGGATTCAAACCCAGGGCAACCTTCCTTGTAACCAGCCTGTTCAGCTCTACAACTTAGCTCTCTGGGATACACGGAAAGAGTGTGGTTTTTGGAAAGTTCCCTCATCTTTCTGCTTTGAAAGCCATTACACTTTTGTTCCCCACCATCCACATGATAACATGCTTGCTGTTTCCTGAACAGAGCTAAATTTTACCTAATTTTTGAATCTTAACCTGTTTATGAATAACAGGGAGGCAGCAGTGATGGTTTCCCATGTATGTGGTGTGGCTGAAGAGACCTCTATGGGACCAGTTGTGTTCTTCCCTCCCCACTGGCCAGTCCTTCAAAGCACAAGTATGATGTGATGATGAGCCCTGGACCAGGTAGAGGCAAACAGAGCTGCTCAAGTCCCAGTTATGCCTCTATTTGCACCTGACCTTAGGCAATGCTCTTAACCTTTCTGAGCCTCTGATTTCTCTTCGGTAAAAAGGTATTAATTTCTGCCTTTTCGTGAAGCCCACATGGAAGGGAAAGCTCTTTGAAAAGTGTCAGTGCTGGAAAAATGAAAGTTAATATTATTATTTTCCATAGCAGATATGGAATCAGGAAATGGAGCCTGCATTACCCAGAAAATCATCTTATTTTCTCACTGCCATCTGGCCTGGTTCAAGTGCTTAGAGCTGGCTCACATTTGATCTCTTCCTCTTTACTGGCCAGGGATCATCCGAGTTCCCTGAGCTCTGGGAGGTGAAGTGGGCAAGTAGAAGAACATCTGTGCCCGAACAGGCTTCTCGCCCACTTTGCCTCTCATCCTCTTCCCCAAGAGGGTGCCTAGGAAGAGACATCTACTTCTTACCAAATATCTCTAGGCTTGCCCACATTTCCTAGACCCCTGCTATTATGTGGAGCCATGTGACCAATTCTGGACAAAGGGCTGTGAGTGGATGTGCTGGCCCTCACTTCTGGACTGATGCATTTAATAACCAGGGTGGGTGGACCAGAGTGGGTCCCTCCATCTCTATTTCCCTGCTCTGGACAGGGTGACCAGATGACCCAGCTACAATTCAAAAGAGTCTCCATCAGTCTGGCTTCCTGAGACTTGGTACTGCAGAACCCCTGCCGATTCACTTTGGACATGTATCATATGTGAGGAGTAAATTCCTGTCTTATATGACTCAGATTTTGAGTCTGTTTGCTACCAGACTGAAGGCTGTCCTCTGCTAGCTAATACAGACCAGAGAACCAGTGATTCTCTGCAGGGAACCTGAGCCTGGGAAAGGGCACAAGGAAGATGTTTAGTGGTATTTGCTCTTGGCTTTCAGAGCCGCCAGATCACTCTTTGTCACACTAGACATAAAGAAAATAAAGTCAATTTTTAGAAATATTACTCATTCATTAAAAAATATTAAAAACATAAGTGGCAGAAAGAGATTGGGAAAGAGGGAAGGAAGGGATAGATAGAGAAAGAAAAAGAGAGAGAGAAAGGAAGGGAGGTGAGCTGAGCCAATCAGGTTACCCCAGTCTTGTGACAGTGTCCCCAGGAAGTCCTGGTGAGGCACGGAAATGTGGCCAAAGGGGGCCTTGAGCAAGATAAGTGGAGAAAGATTAGAGCAATCCCGCCAAGAAAGGAAAACGCAGCAAAACCCCCTTGTTTTCAGACTTTCCTGGCTGTGCTTCTTGTCCTTGGGTTTCATCATTGGTTCAAGAAGTATTTATTGAGTGTCTACTATGTACCAAGCAGGATTCTGGGGCTGGATACTCAGCTTGAACAAACTGTAGTACCTGCTCTCATGAACTATGCTTTTTAGTGGGGAGAGAGAGAGCCAGCCAACACATATGTGTACTGTGGTGTGTTAGGAGCTGACACATCACCATGCGATGGAGAGAAAGCAGGGAGATGACAGAAGGTAGGGTGGCTCCAGTGTTTGTTTAAAGGATGGTCAGAGAAGAAATCACTGAGAAAGCAAAGCCCTAAAGAAGGAGAAGGAGCTAGCAATGCGGCTACCTGGGAGAAGTGTGAGGCACAACAAGGAAGCCAGGGTGGCTGGGCTGGGTGGCCAAGGAAGGGAGTGGTAGGAGCTGAGACACAAGAAGTACTGGGGAAGGCAGATCATGGTAAAGACTTTGCTCAGAGATGGGAAACTCTTAGTGAATTTTGAGCAGAGGGATAATATGAGCTAATTTACATTTTAAAAGGCTGACTCTGGTTGCTACATGGTTAGGGTTGCCAGATTTAGCAAATAAAACTTCATGATGTCCAGTTAAATTTGCATTTCAGATTAATGAATATTTTTCTTAGTAGAAGTGTATCCCAGATAATATTTGTGACATATTCATACTAAACAATTATTTTTTGTTTATCTGAAATGCAAATTTAACTCAGTGTCCTGAATTTTATCTGGCAACCCTGTACACGGAGAAAGCTTTAGGGCACGGAGGTAAAAGCAGGAAGATCAGCTAGGGTGTTGCAAGAAACCAGGTGAGAGATGAGGATGGTTCAGACTAGGGAGGTGGTTGGTCGGGGGGGAAAAGTAGCTGGTTGGATTCTGGGTCTATGACATCCCCTGTGTATGCTCTCTCTCTCACACCTTTTTTGTGAGCTACTTTGATTCATTTTGCAACAATAATAGAGGAAAAGAGGTGGTGGTCATTGGGAGGACATGGCTGGGGGCCTTTTGGCATAGGGGAAGGATGTGGGTTTTACCACAAGTTTCATATAGTTTTAGAGAAACCGTGAGAATAGAATTAGTCGCTTGAAGGTGGAAAGGAGCCAAAGGCCTGGTGACAACCTAGAAAGAACTCTGTCTCTCCCTGCTCGGGGGCATGTGATACGCTCCTGGAGAGGCGGGAAGACACTTTGTCTATGATACCTCCTTTTCTGTTCCTTCCCCTTAGCTTGGTGCCAGCAGGCATCTCCTGGTTGGGGGAATGTTGACTTGTCACTGGATCATTGTATTCAGACCTTTTGTTCTGAGCCAATATGCTGAGGATATTCTTAGAGGACAGGGGCAATGCTTTACAGGTGGTAGGAGCTGGAGGGGGGGAAGAGAGCCCCTGTGATGTGTCCTAAGGTGTGTTACTCACAGCAAGCCAGATCCAGACATTATCACCCCCTCTCACGGTGAGGAACTGGCACAGAAAGGTATGGCGACCTCCTCAGGGTCACTCTGTGGGGCTCCCTGACTTCCCATCATCATCATGTGTCTAGTTCAACAGAAATCACTCTGGTGCTAATGAGCTGAGAGTCTGACAGGAGATAAGACAGCTGTACAGTTTTCATTCCACTAAGCGTTTACGACCAAGTGTTTGGTCAAAAGACAGCCACATAAACATAATTCTTACCAGCTGCCTTCTCTCCTTGCCTGCCTCCTTCCTCATTCCTTCAATTGTTCAACACGAGTGTATTGAACCGCTTCTATATGCCAGGTTCTATGCCAGGCCCCAACGGCGATACATTGGTTGAGCGGGTAGAGGTTTGAAGGAAGAGGATAGTTAATCAGGCCAAGGGCGAGGGATGGGGATGCTGTCCCACGAGGAAAGCTCGTGCACATGCTATGTGGCAGGAGGCAGTGTGGATGATACTGGGGATGAGAGAAGGCTGGAGGGGAGACTTGCAGATGACAGGGTGCCGTGTGAGAGTGTCTGTCAGGTCATGGTTAAGGACTTTAATTTTTATCCCAAGAGCCAGGAGATGCCACAGGAGTAAGGCCTGGAAGTACTTTAAGCAGGACTGCAACATTTTGAAAAGATAAAACCCAAATGTCTGTCACTAGAGGACTAGTTAGATCAATTAGGAAACACCCATATGGGGAATCCCAGGCACCTGTTCAGAAGAATGAAAAAAAAAAAGCCCCAATGTGCCCACAAAACCCAGCTACCATGCCACTTGGTTACATGGGCCCATTGAGCAAACACTGGGTGGCTGAGAAAAGAGGCTGACAGATCTCCATAGCACATGTTTTGTTCACCTGATTGAAAAAAAAAAAAAGAATGAATGCAAACTAATAGCACGATTTCTATGAATGTTGGTAAATATATTCATACGGTACAGAACAGTGCATATTGTATTCTCTCATTTGTGTAGGAAACACATATATAGAAACAGTTGATTGTTGTTATTCATGGTAGTTATGTTCTATAAAGTTTCCACAAACACTGAATTAACAGATATTGAACTATTGTTCCCAGGGGAAATACAGGGTTAGGTTCCTGCAAGCTCCAGTCACAATATTTTCATCAACAGACCAACACATACATAACTTTATTGTTTCTGTTTAAAGACATCTTATTTAATATGTATTGCAGATTCATTAACACTGAGCTCATAGCCAACAGCACTGGAACTCGTACCTGAATGAAACTCATCTAGCACATGTATCTTCTCCGTAAGGCACATCAAAGTTTTCTTGTGCGCTTAGGAACCCTAGACAGCACTTCAACACTATGACTGAAGGCAATTTTAAGCAGCACAGTTATTAACAAAAAGCATGAAAATTCAAAAAACATGGCTAAATAGACACTAAATAGACTGCAAAGAGGACACTTGTTTACAGGCTGAGAGCTGAAGCAGGGAGGGAGGGGGCCGCCTTGTTTGACCTCAGCTTGGAACATGCATGTTGGATGACTCAGATTTGTCCCTGCTCTGCACATGCGTGTGAATGGCTGTGCAAGTGCCTAGAGTGTTGATTTGGGGCTCCAAATAAAGGTTAGTGAGTAGATGAATTTGCAAATACTTGAACCCATGAATATGAACATCAATTGTTTAGGAGAAATAACCTCAAACTTAGACGTAAGTTGCAAAAATAAAAATACTACAAAAATATTCATCAACACTTTACCCATATTCACCTATTGTTAACATTTACCCCATTTTCTTTATCATGTGTGTCCTCCCTTCCCTTCTTATGTGCACACACACACACACACACACACACACACACACACACACACGTTTTTCTTCCTGAAACATATGAGGGTAAGTTGTACATCATGGTCCCTTTACCCCTAAATATGTCAAGTGTTTATGTCCTAAAAAAGGGATTCTCTTACATAACCGCAGTAAACTTATCAACTTTGGTAAATTTAACATGGATACAGTGCTTTTATCTAATCTACCATTCTCCTTAATTCTGGAACACGTCCACAGTCTTTCTTTGTGTTTTGTGATTTTGATGCTTTGTAACTGCCACTTTAAAAAATAGAATATTCCTCATTTGTCTGATGCTTCCTCACAGTTAGATGCAGGTTGTGGATTCTCCTCCCCTGGAATGCTGCACAGGTGGTGATGGATGATATATTTGCTCTAAAACACATGGAATATCTATGGAAGGAAGCTAAAGAAACTGGTGACAGGGATTGTCTTTGGAGAAGACAACTGGGAGTCTGGAGGACAGAAGCGGGAAGGAGAGTAACTTTCCACTATGTGTCCTTATATACCTTTTGAATTGTGTACTAGGTATACCTAGAACCTATTCACAAATTAAATTTTTAAAAAATTCTATAAGGTCAGTGGGTCTGCTATGATTACCCCATTTTCCATATGGAGAAACAGGCTCAGAGAGGGTAAGTGAGCAGCAGGAAGGCCCCAAGGCAAGTGCCATGCCTGCTGCCACTCAAACTGCTCCTCTGACACTCTGGTGGCCCCGTTGCAATGAGTGCCCAGAGGGGACAGTGAGGGCGTGGTGTTAAGAAAGCCTTCCTGGGGGAGATACCTGAGCTGAGTGCAGAAAGGTGAGAAGTTAGCCAGGTGACCTGGGGTTACAGGACTAGGGGTGGACTGAGGTGGAGCAGGTAGGAGGGTATTTCAGACAGAAAGTGCCTTGGATCCAGGGTAGCTGGCTTGCAAAAGTACACACGCCATTCCGACCTGCAAAGAAGATGAGGGTCTTACTTAGCAGTTCCACCCTACCATACAGGGGGAAGCCTGGATTTGCCTCTAACACTACACCCGGCTCTCCATGTGGAATGGTCTCCCTTTGGTCTGAGTAGTCAGTATTTGGAGTTGAACTCCCTCGTGTGGCTGGTTTCCATAGTCTCTTGGAAAACTCACTGTCCTGAGCTCTGTGCCTCACCCTTCCTCTCCTCAAGATGCTCTCTGGGTATCTGGGTAAATAAGGACCCTTACTGTATCCACTGAAGTTTAGGGGGGCCCTCAACACATCAGGTCCTCTGGACCTCTGCTACTCTCTTTGAGAAAAGGGGCATCAGCTCCTTGCTGTTGACACGAGAATTGAGACTGGGCCCATATGACATCCTGGGCTAATGTGCTGCCCTGGCCAGCTACTTAATTTGCAGGACCCAGTGCCCCCTTGTTCAAAAAGCAGAAAAAAAAAAAGTACTACTACAGGTACTAAAATATTAAGTTTCTCCTTTCTTCTGCAGTCTCTCTCTTGATTTGTCACGGTGTTTTTTATTTGCTATTTAATGTCATTTTTAAGTAAAGAAAAATTAAAATTTTATACTCTTACTATGAATTTTACCATTCATCTTTAAATTGTACAATGCCAGTTTTAAATAAAAAACTTAAGAGCATTTAACTCATATGTAAAAATCACAGAAATTATGCAATTTATATTTCATAGATCATGCATGCATTTTACTCATACCAAACAGTAGAAATGTTGCATAAAACCAACATTTTAATTTTACATCTTGGTATGCTCACATGGTACCAACATTGTCTACCTTCACCTTACCGATGATTAAAGGACTGAACATCACAGGAACTCTGGGTTACCCTATCATTTATCTGTCATCATTTTCAAAGTGAGTGATTGACAGGGAAGTAAGTGAATACAGGAAAGTAACACAAGTAAGAAAGGATACGGTGGGCTCCTTGGCTGTTTGTGTTTCCTAAAATGCCGCTACCTTCTTTCTGTATTTGAAGCAAGTTCTGATTCCAATGGAAAGCGTGGCCTCTCAGGGCTGTGGACTCCCACTTAGTCATGGATTATAACATGCTTACCTGTACTCGCTTTGAATCTTGATAAAAGCCCACACGTGGTGAGTCCCCTGAAATTCTGTGCTCCTGGCACACGTGGAAATGGAAGGCACACATACTACACATCAGCCATTGTCCTACTGGACTTCACTCACAAAGCACAAGTTCAAAGATAGAGTTAATTACAAATTCGAAACAGGAATCCAGAGCATTAAATTAATGCCTGCATGGAGGCCCTTTGATCGGAGTACAAGGTAAGCATGTCATGGAAGCTGCGTGCCAGGCCTTACCTATGTTGCGTGAGAATGAGGGCTGCAAGGAGGGATGACACACAGGCACATTGCATGGATCTCCTCTGCTCGTGGACATGCTCTGTTGTCCCATCAGACTTCTTTTACAAAACAGAAGTTCAAAAATAACATTACTAAGATTCCAAGACGGTGACAGTCCACCATTAAACTGAGTTGGGCCCCAAGTGACTGCACAGGTCACATGTCCACGGAGCTGAGGGTAGGGAGGGCTGCCCCCTTCTGCTATCCTCCTCCTGCCTGCTGGATGTGAGGGGTATAATGGCGGAGCTTCAGCAGCCACCTTGGGCCATGTGGATGAGAGCTGTGCCTAGGAATGACGGAGAGGAAAGATCAGGCAGACACCTTTCTGTCCCTTCCCCTGGGACACAGGAACTTCTGGATCCCCTGCAAGCTACTTGGAGGCCATGGGGAGCCAGAGGTGGGACCTCTAGCTCAAATATCCAGCTACCCAGCTACCTCCAGCTGTGAGTGCTGAGCCATTTTCTGGGCCATATCTGAAGTGCCCTCCCAGGGGATTTATCTCAGACCAGGGCTTGGCAAACTACATGGCCCAGGGGCTGGCCACTTAATTGTAAATAAAAGTTTTATGGGAACACAGCCATGCTCATTCATTTAGATATTGTCTATGGCTGCTTTCGAGCTGTAACAGCAGGGTTGAATAATTTTGAGATACTTCTATTTATTTGAACCTTTAAGGAAAAGTTTGCTGACTCATACCTTAGAAGATTTCACTAAGAATGCCACTAGTTCCCCCATGACCCATCTAACCCTGCGGCCTTCACCACCTGCTTTCACCACCTTCCTCTTCCTTTTTATCTTTACAATACTTCAAGCCAGACGGGTCAGGCTTTCCCATGGATATGCTGGTAAATATTTAACAACACGCTCTCTGGGAAGAAAAAAAGCCCTCAAGTATAAAGTTTGCCATATCTGTGGTGTAAATATTCCCACTATGGCTAATTTCAAGCTAACGTCATGATGTCAATGAGAGTTGGGAAGAGATAAAGACAATCAGCTCTAAGGAACTGTTAGGATGCCTCCAAGACAGCCCTGGAGCCACTTCCTTTACATCTGGCCTGGGCTCTTCCACCAATTTTGTGATTAATAGAACCCTAAACTCTAAACAACCAGGCCTGGCTTTGATATACTAATTGCAGCTAAAGGAATTTAGAGAATTTAGCTTTCTGGCTTTCAGCAAAGTAAAATTTCCCCTTTATTTTGTCAAGGTTTCTGTTCTGTTCATTTCATTACATGCTTTGTCTACAGATTGAGTCTAAGATATCAAACCCCACATAATAACACTATTGTAACATGTAATTCTGATGTTACAATTGTGTAAATATTATTTGCTACAGATTCAAGTTGTATGACTGGAGCACTTAAGAAAAAAATAGCCTTCAGTTACTAAATCTCTGTAGAGCAAAGGAGAATGTTCCAGGTATCCAAGTCCAAACTAGTATCAGTTCATTTTTTTTCTATGTTTATATCTCTTTGAACATTCGGCTTCTATTTTTTTAAATCTCACTTACTGTTTTTTGAATTATTTGGTTTCAGTGGGACATCTTCTTGAGTGATTTCTTCATAGACCATGAAGACTTGAATGTTAAATTTTCTGACTCCCTGGATTTCAGAAAATGTCTGTATTTTGTCTTCACTTTGGGTGGTACTTTGGCTGGAATTCCAGATTCAAATTAATTTTCCTTCAAAATCTGATGCAAAATCTGATGTCAGGCTGAATCTCATTTCTTCATAGGTAACCTGTTTTTTCTTTGAAGCTTATATGATTTTTCTCTTTATGCTTTAATTTCTGAAATTTTACCCAAGTGCATTTAAACGAGATATTTCTTTACTCATCCTCATTGGCCCTCAGTGGGACCCTTAAAAAAACACAAAACCAAAACAAAACATTTATTTGGTTTCATACCAAAATGTATTATGAGAAAAACAAGGATGGCAATAATAGCAACACAGAGATAACTCCAGTTAATTTTTTGAAGCATAAAACAAACAATATCATGGAAAAAGTGAAACAGTTCTGTACTGTTTAAAAATGAAAGGTACAGCTCTCCTCAGGCCTCACCTGCAGTCCCTCTCTCCTTTTTCCTTGGTTCATTGGGTATCCATCCATCCAGGAAAAAATGTTTCTACTGGCAAATAGTATTCACTTTTTGGAAAGTACACACCACACACACTTAACCACACAGTCAGCTTTCCCTTACTCCACTCCCTCAGGGATCTAACTGTAATAGGGAAGAACAAATCTGATTCCGAATGGATCTGTTTCTTTTACTTTGACCTTTGTATTCTATTGCTTTTGCTACAAACTAAGAATGTTGCCTATAGCCTGAAGTATACAGCATAGCTTTAAAGTCAAGGCTCTGACCTTTAAAGGTATAACACTTTTCCATTAACAGAGAGATGAAAAAAAATAGCAGAACAGAGAATAACAGTTATCTTGTTGGAGGTTTACAGGAGCATCATGACCTGACTTAGGAGGACAGCTGCAAGAACAAAGGATTCTGACACCAAGAAGTTTGCACCAACCAACCACACCTCCTTCCCTTTTAGTATAAAAGAAACCTGAGTTCTAACTTGGGTAAGATGGTTCTTTGGGACATTAGTCCTCCATCTTCTCAGTCTGCTGGCTTTCCAAAAAAAGTCACTATTCCTTGCCCCAACACCTCATTTATTTATTGGCATGTCGTGTGGCAAGCAGTACAAGCTTGGACTCAGTAACATAACCAGTCCCTTGTTGATGGACATTTAGATAATTTCAAGTTTTATGGCTGTGCAAACAATACTACAGTAAACACCTCTGAATGACTATAGGTATCTTGACATACTTTAATGACTATATGCAAGGGATAAATTCCTAGTAGTGACATTGCTGGAATAACGAGTAAGGACATTTTATTTTATTATTATTATATTTTTTGCGGCACGCGGGCCTCTCACTGCTGTGGCCTCTCCCTTTGCGGAGCACAGGCTCCAGACGCGCAGGCTCAGCGGCCATGGCTCACGGGCCCAGCCGCTCCGCAGCATGTGGGATCTTCCTGAACCGGGGCACGAACCCACGTCCTGTGCATAGGCAGGTGGACTCTCAACCACTGCGCCACCAGGGAAGCCCGGACATTTTATTTTTTGATCATTTTTTGCCAATTTGCCCTGCAAAAGTTTGCGCATTTCATTCTCAATAACAGGTTATCAGTGTCTCATTCTCTACAAACTTATTAATAGTAGGTATTATTAAGCTTTCTAAGTACTGCCAGTCTGGACAGGTGAAAATATTGGTGCTTTCATGTGTGTTTCTTTGGCTGAATGTATGGCTTAGTATCATTTCCTATGTTACTGGCCGTCTGAATTTCTTTTTCCTGATTATCCATTTATGTTCTTGGCCTCAGTGGATCTTTTCTTGGATGATCTGTGTCTTTCTTTGCCTCAGGAAAAAGTCTTTTGGTTACTTCTCCAATTGTCTCCTTTCTTCTACCTTCTCTGCCTTTTCCCCTGCATTCAGACATCTACATTTGTCCTTGGGTTATTTTATCTTTATCTCATAGTTTCCAGCTGTTTGTCTTTTCACTCTGCCTTAAAGAAAATGTTTTTCAACATTATCTCCCTAACATTCAGCTTGCTTTTTAAAAAATGTATAAATAAAATATGGCTTATCCAGTTTATAGATAGCAGTGTCCTGCAATTTCTTATTCCTGATACCCTTTCCTAAACTTTTTAGCAGTATTTTTCTGGTATGTACCTCTGTATTTCTCAGTTGTTTGTATTTCTCAATCAAGACATTATCTTGATTTCCTGCTATGGAAGGTGAAGGTTTAGTACTAATACCACTTCCGTGTCCCCACTGCCATTCTCTCCATCCTACTGCAACAGCTGTGCCCCAACTTTTTGTTAAAGTATTAGCTACTTTTGGAGATAAATATGTGAGCGTAGTTCATGGCTAAGTTAAAGTGTTCACTATGGTTATGTTTCCTTTATTTTTCCCCCTGGAATTAACAATTACCTTAAAAATTCTTTTTTGGCTTTAGATTTACATGTGTCTTTAACTAAAGCCTTCTAAGCCCTCCAAAAGGAATTGCAAAAGACTTCTGAATTTTGAAGAGCGCTTTTCCATGGATTGGCTCCCTCCTTTGTTTCTCTCCTTCTTGAGGTCTGAGGACAGAACCAAGAAAGACAGGATCAGGGCGTCAGGGGAAGATGAGAGGTAGGAAAGGGCTGGGGCCCGGAAAAGGGAAACAGATCTGCAGTGATCCCGGGACTGGAGCTTCAGGGGTCAGTTGTCTGAGCTGGGAATGTCTCTACAGAAAGGGTGCTCTCGGTGGTGGGTGGTTCCCAGCCCCCCCCACCCCCAAGATGAACAGCTGTACTGGACCTTTACAGGAGGATTGTAACACTGTAGCAGTGTCATTTTTCAAATTAGCACCAACAAGTTTGCATTTATCTAAGAATAGTGTGTTGAGGGCAGAGGGGTACGTGGTGAGTCATACTTGGTGGAGGCAGAAGTGGGCCGAAGGCAGGCCCTCAGTGTCTCCAGCTGGGCAAACGGGGTGAGACAGGTGTGAGAGAGAGAGACCAAGTCATGAGGAAGGGGGAGCTTTAAACTGGGCAGAAGCCCTTCCCTCACCTCAGTGCCTTCCTTCCCCACCCCTGCCCAGCACAGAGCAGGTGTTAAGAAGTAATATAAGTCCTAAGCACCGTAAGCTCAGGGCACCTCTCAAGGCTGTTGGAATGTTAGAGGTTTGTAATTTAGAGGCATGATGGGGAGCACAGCAACAAGTGGTCCACGTATTTTGATATAATTTTATTCAGTGAATTGTGGAAGGACCAAGGGTCCCAGAAGGTCCCACCAAGGGCTTGGCAGATCTCTTCTGGGACACCAGCCCCTCCTTCTTTCTCCACCAGCAAACCCTTCTGCAGGTGGTGAGGGGAACTCTCAGAAGCTGCTAGTTTTGAACAGAACCAAATTTTAGTTGAGTGAAACCCCAGAGATTGGGTAGGGGTGATTGAGAGACTGTACCTCAAACTTTTCCCTGGCTTCACCTGAACTGTGCGGGGCCCAGGACTTTCCAAAAAGCTGGGTGGTGACGCACCTCCGGCAGGCCACCTGAGTAGAGAAATCCTTCCTCTGCCTGGGCCTGGTTTTGTGAACTTCCCGGGATTCTGTTCTGGTGGCTGCAGGGAATACAGTCGCTAGTCCCCAGACCACCAGTCTAGACTGACCTCCCGACATCCCTCTTGTTCAGCCCTGAACTCTATCTGAAAGTGCCTTGTGACAGGTATTTGTTCCATCTTGTTAACCCTGCCCAGCACATAGTAGGTGATCAATAAGTAATTGTTTTGTGATTCAATAACACCCATCCTCTCTCAGAGGTGAGCTCTGCAGTGTGATTAGAGGAAGAGGTAACACTGGCTTCCCCTTTGTCAGCACTGCTCCCTTCTGGGAGGTGCCCTGAGCATCTTCCAGAGCTCTCTGCCTTTCTACCGCGGCTGTGCTTGTACACACACACACACACACACACACACACACACACACACATACACACACACACACAGGCTGATGCTCACCACCAGTGTCCAGGACACATTCACTGCTCATTTGTGTCTCTTAGCACAGAAACACAAGACTTCCTGCTCACAGTTTCCCACTCCCCCTCCAGGGCTGCCCCCAGAGATATTTTCCAGGTGTTTTTAGATGTCTAGAGGCACTAACATCAATCATCATGACATCACATTTCAGTTCTTCCTATGTGCTTGGCACTGTTCACTACTTTTCACTCAGCATCTCATTTAATCCTAGCAGCAACTCTAAGACTCAGAGAAGTTAATTTGCCTGGGACCATCAGATGAGCCCAGATAGGAAGCCAGGTCTTTCTTACCTGTGTCTGTGCAATTGATCACACCACAGTACTTGAACAAAAGCCAGGGTTCAGCAAATGTTACAGCAGGAGGGATGCCAGGGTTCTGAGGCACGGTGTGTCCCAGCCAGCAGGGGCCGCTGTTTCCCCATGCTCGGGTCAGGAACCTGGCCGCGGTTCCCCACTGACCTAGTTTGTCCCCCACAGAACACAGTCGGAGCTTGGACTTGTGAGCCCAAGGGAGTCCCCCAAACTCTAGGGGACCTGCCCTACCTTACCACAGTCCTCAGCACAGCCTTCAGCCTGCATGCCCCCCAACCAGACACAAGGGAGCATGGGAGGTTAGCCATTGCAGATGCCAAAGTAGAAGTCTGAACTGGAGAGTTCTGCTCTGTCAGAATTTCTTCTAGGTGTAGGGGTCTATCCGTCTGGTTTTTGGGGGCCTTGCTAACTGTTGGGTTCTCCTCCTGAGAGAGGAAGGTTGGCTTTCAGGGAGGTGGGCCCCTGGGGTGGGAAAATCCAGTTAGACTACTGGTCTCCAAGTTGGGGTACGCAAGATGATCTGTTGGAGGTACAGGGAGAAACTACTAGAACTTTTATTTATGTATTTATTTATATTTTTAATCTAAAAATAAGAATGTAGCCTCGCTAATATTTAATATCCAAATTGGTGGTGGTTCTTTCACTGGAATGGATGTCAAACAGTCCTGTATCAGCAAAGCATGTGTGACAGACTTTATGTGTCCCCACCAGGCTGGACTTACAGAGTGTATTACGTACGCTAACTAAAGTAATCCTTGGGACTTCCCTGGTGGCGCAGTGGTTGGGACTCCACGCTCCCAGTGCAGGGGGCCCAGGTTCAGTCCCTGGTCAGGGAACTGGATCCCATGTGCATGCTGCAACTACGAGTTCGCATGTCACAACTGGGGAGCCTGCCAGCCACACTAAGGAGCCCACTGGCAGCAACTAAGGCCTGGCAAAACCAAATAAATAATAAAATTTAAAAAAAAAAGAAAGTAATCCTTACAGCACGGACAAGTAGCTTTTAAGAATTCCCTGTGAAGAAACCATAGTCTGAAGGTAATACAAATGGTACCTGCACAAGTGACCCAGAGAAAGAGAAATGACTAAGCTCTCATTCTACTCCTCGTATGAGCTCTTAGCTGCATATGACATAAAAACAAGGACAGTCCATTCAGATCTGACAAGACATCAGTCTCCCAAATTCAAACCTGTCAAAACCATTTGAAATTACATCTATTACCATTTATAGAGAGCTTTGCTATAATAACAAACATAGCTGGGCCTTGATATCAGTAGTACTAGGAATAGGAGTACACCCATATGGCTTATCAGGGGTGCAAGCAAAAATGTGTTTGGAGGCTGAGGCCCAGATCAAAAGAGCCTGGAGATCACTGGTGTGTGCCACTGCCAACAGTCCTGTGTTCCTGTCCTGACAGTTCTTACAGTTTGCTGTGTGCCAAAGGCTTAAGCATTGGGTTTTGTGAAGATTGTTGCTGACACTGCTCAAGGCCAGACATTGGAACCATGACCCTTTGGGATTTGGTTCAGATTCCAGCTGAGGCATTTCAAATAGGGTGGTTTTTGTTTGTTTTTGGTCTGCTTCACGAGTGCCAGATTCCTGTAACAGAAGGAGGAGGAAGGGCAGGTGGGAGCCTTCTGTGCGTGGCCCTCTTCTGGAATCACTGGAGTAGGGCTACTTTACGGGACTCCCGAGGGTCCATCCTGGTTTATTGCATGTTTCCCCACCCTGCATAATGGAGGGGCCTCCCTCTCAGCCCCAGTCCCTATGTGCTTCCTTTCAGGGGCAGAAGATTAAAAAGATCTGCCCAAATCTTGACAGAGGGAGAGTTCATTCTAAGTGGACTCACTGAGGGCTTCCCTGGTGGCGCAGTGGTTGAGAGTCTGCCTGCCGATGCAGGGCACACGGGTTTGTGCCCCGGTCCGGGAGGATCCCACATGCCGCGGAGCGGTTGGGCCCGTGAGCCATGGCCGCTGAGCCTGCGCGTCCGGAGCCTGTGCTCTGCAAAGGGAGAGGCCACAACAGTGAGAGGCCCGCGTATCGCAAAAAAAAAAAACTAAGTGGACTCACGTCACCTGTATCAGTTCTTATCAAAGTGCAGTCCAAAGACCAATGGCATCAGGATTCCTTAGGATGATTTGGAAACATGCAGATTCCCATGTCCCACCTGAGACCTCCTGACTCAGAATCTGTGAGTGGACTGAGGAAGAAGCATTTTAAATAAACCCTTGTCCCCACCTCTACCAACTGATGATTCTAAAGCATGCTCATATTATAGAAACATCACTCTATATAATGATATTTTTGAAAACTATAGTTTTCCAAAGGGCTTATAATCTGAATTCATTTTTCTCAATATGGGATAGGTAGGGCCCAGTAGCCTTCTGTTGATTTTAAGCCCAAGGGTGGAGTGAGGCTCAGAGGGGGTCAGTCACTCACCTAAGTGTGTGGGACGTTCCCAGTGGATGGGAGCTGCCGCTCACACCAGACTCACAGGGCTGTGGGGAGCGAGATGACAGTCCACACATCAGCGAAGGGGGGCCCTGGCTTCAAGTAACTCCATGGGAAGGGGGTGAATTTCTGGGGCAAATTCATCCCTGAAACCATATCCCAGCCTGGGCCCACTGGGAATTACAATCCCACTCATCTTTAGAAAGGGACCTCAGAACTCAATGCTTAAAGGCTGGCCGAGGGCTTCCCTGGTGGCGCAGTGGTTGAGAGTCCGCCTGCCGTTGCAGGGGACACGGGTTCGTGCCCCGGTCCGGGAAGATCCCACATGCTGTGGAGCGGCTGGGCCCGTGAGTCATGGCCGCTGAGCCTGCGCGTCCGGAGCCTGTGCTCTGTAACGGAAGGGGCCACGTAAAAAAAAAAAAAAAAAAAAAAAAAATGCTGGCCAATCTAACCACGTGACCAGCAAAATCCATGGAGATTCTTTAGCAAAAAATAGCACAATGCATGCTGGCCTCGCAATACTGAAGAGGACTCTGGAGTAGAGGCAAGAATTAGAGCGCCCTCTTCTGGCACAACCTTCCTTTCCCCCCCAACCCTACCTCCGTAAAAGACCCTCCTGCCCATGCTCTGCCCCAGGCTGGCCAGCACTCCCTTCCCCAGTCCACCCCCCTCCGCTGCATCCTGGGCCCGTCTCTACCTCGTCACTCATCACACTGCATTGTGCTGCCCGGGTTGGCGTCTGTCTCCCCCAGTGGACAGTAAGTCTCTTGGCGGTAGGGCCTGGGTTCAGTGAATGTTTGTAAAATGAATAGACTCATCACTGGGGCTTCTCCTGTGTCTTTCACGATCACCTCAAGCACCCTCACACCCCACTGAGACAGAGCCCTGGCACTGCCATTCGGTGAACCGCCAGGGTGGTGAGAAAAGTCTAGAATGTCCATTTTCTCTGTCATGGGGAAGAGGCAGACCTGCAGCCAGGGCTGCAATCACAAACCAGAGCTGCAGGACCACCTGCCAACTTGTCACTCTGGGCCTACCTCCCTGCCAGGTAGGAAGGGACCGCAGTATTTTCCTCCTCTTAGAGGCTAAGAAATCAACTGAGCAAGGTAAGCTAGCTTTCAAGGCCAACTTCCAATCCAGCTCCCCTGCCGCCCAACACTTTCTTGCAGCTGAGGTGTTGGCCAATGAGAGTTTGGCTTCTGCTTTCCCATCTTTCTTGGCAACATTCACAACCCTCCCCAATGGTGAGCAATGCAAGTTCCAGGCATGCCTGTTTCATTACTGGCTGCCCAGGTGTCACTTTAACCACAGGGTGAGTGCCTAACTGGTGTGGGCTGATAAACATGCAAATTTCCATATGCAAACAGTGTTAGGTTGAAGCTTCTTTCCCACTAAGAAAGATACCTGAGAACCAGCTGAGAAAGTTGGGTGTGAGCCCATGTCTTCCTGGCACCATC
The DNA here is from genome assembly GCF_964374135.1 of Grampus griseus. NCBI lineage: Eukaryota > Metazoa > Chordata > Mammalia > Artiodactyla > Delphinidae > Grampus > Grampus griseus. The sequence goes on along the minus strand of NC_138998.1, from coordinate 32,244,163 downwards.
CACCATTCACGGTTACCAGGTATCTGGGAAAACAAGCTGCTTGTCCCCTCATGCAGGAGTGAGTAAACAGTATACACCCCTCTTCTTCAAGTCCCTAGAGGGTGACTTAAACAGGTACAGCCCTGCTTACTTGTTTCAGTGGTGTTTGAGGTTGGCGCAGTTTGTATGTGATGTGAGTGGTTTCTACACTAACATGGAAACCCTCAGCCTAGTGGCTTTCCACTTTCTTGGGGCCTCGACTCCCATCAGTAGCAGGGATCCTCGCTGTAAGGCAGTGGTGCTTTTTCCAGTAGGTGCCAATGTACAGACCGACAGACCCAGGCTCATTTTCTCACAGGTTTCAACCTGGGGCCACAAGAACTAGGGACGGACTGCATCTCCTTTCCTGAAGCCCTCAATGGAGCAGCGGGAAGTGATGGTGCAGGCATGGGTGACTCGGCCAGGGTGAGGCCTGCAGCTCATTCATCTTGGTCTCTGGCCCTGATGGGGAGGAGATGACACACAAGGGTGGGAGACTCCCACAGAAGCACCCACCAGAGGAGGGTCAAGGGTGGTTTTGTGGGTACAGGATGGGAAGCCAGGAAAGGAAACCACCCTGGAGTTAGGATTTTGTGTTAAGGCTCTGGGGAGCCATTCTTTTTTACCTGATTTGATTGGCAGCAAATAATAAAAAATGAAAACAACAGTGGAGAAGGGTTACTGAGATACAAGCAACAAAAGGCCCTCTGGAGTCCTAATCAGTGTCCGGAAGCTGGAAGCTTCCCGGGGAAGAGGAAGGAGTGGATTCTTGGATCCAAAGGTCAGGCGGGGTGCGGGCGGGCGCAGGGAGCGAGGGAGGATACGGGGAGGACGCGCAGGGGGCCGGGACTGGAAGGCAAGGGCCCGGGTCTCACCTCCGGCCGTCCGCGCCGCCAGGGGGCGCCCTCTCGGGCGGGGGTCCCGCGTCCGGCGGACGGGGCGGGGCCGGGGTCGGGAGGGGCCCGGGCCCTGTTCCCGCGCCAGCCAGAGGAATGCGGCCTTTGGCTCTATCCCTGTCCGCATTCCGGTCGGCGCAGGAATGTGAACAGGGTGTTCACTGCGCGCCCTGGACGCGCAAGTTCGGTCCCCTCCCGTCGGAGAACGCCTGGCAACGGCTCCACGGGAGGCACCCTGTCTGCCACCCCACAGGACCTGCCGCACGTCCGGCTGAAGGACAGGGTCCTGAGGGCTGTCAGGCCAGCTGGGACTCAGCACCAGCCCTCTGGTAGCGGTGCTTCGAGACCAGGTGTGGTTTAGAAAAGGAAGGAAACCCGAAGTAGTCCACTCAGGTCCCGAGAAGGCAGGGCCTATAGCTGGAAGGGGAGATGGAATCCACCTTCTCTGACACCAGCCTCAAGGGGCAGAGTTCAGACCCTAGATTTGCCCATCTTCAGGGCATATTGTGGATGGCAAGGCCTAGAGATAGGAAGGGAAAAGCAGACAATCCAGTTTGGGATTGGGTGCTCTTTGACCAGCCAGGGAGAGACTGAATATCCAAGAATAAGCATTTAATTCATTCAACAAATATTTACCAAGCCTCTGCTCTGTGCCAGTCCCTGAGCTAAATTCTGGGGACACAGAGGTGAACAAGGCATCACCTGTCCTTTAGGAGCTGACATTCTGATCCTAGAGACAGTCTCTCAAACACCCAGAGAGAGGGAAGAAGCTGAGGGTGATGGGGAACATAAAAGAATAGCCCAGATTGGGAGATCCAGGAAGGCTTCCTGGAGGAAGCTGCCAAGTGACCTGAAAGGCCAATAGGAGTTAGCCCAAAAGATGGGGGAACAGTGTTCTAGACAGAGGGAACCTTGTGTTCAGAGGCTGAAGGAAGACCATGTGATCCAACTGGTTCCCTGAGCCTGCGTCCCCAAAAGTGCCTGCCATGCCACCAGCTGAGTCACAAGGATCAGGGCTCCACCTCAGTTGAACCCATGATATTGGTTGGTTTATGGAGTTCCCATTCTGCAGGAAACACAGTAGTGGGCCTGTGAGGAGTATAAAGAGCATCACGACTCAACATGATGCTTTGGAGTGTTTTGGGGACAGAGACATAAAGCCCATAAAGCATCGGGCATGGTACCTAGCATCTAGTAGATGCTCAGTAAACACTGGCTGGTCTTCAACTCCCTGCCTGATTCATCGACTCCTCTTTCCCTTCAAAGTAGCTGTTTGTGCTTCTGAGAAGGGCAGCTGTCCAGCTCTTCTGCCCTGGGGAGGTGCTTGGCTGAGGGACGGACACTGGTCATGGAACTTCCTATTTTTTTGTCCCTCCCTGGTTGAGGAGGGGAGCAGGCAGGAGATGAGAGTGGTGTGGTTGGCCATCATAAAGGTCCTGGAATACATCTGGGGCATCTGCTGCTGCAGGTGCAAAGGATTGGGAGCAGGGAAGGGCCTCGCCTGTAGGTGCATTGTGGGAAGATGGCCCGTGGGTGAGGATAGGAGGGTCAGGGCCAGGAAGGCTGGACTTGGGCAGTAGCTCAGAAAAGGAGCGGTAAGAGCCTGATAAGAGCTGAAGGGGGAGTGCCGGGTGATAGAGACTGAGGAAGCTGATGAGACCAGACTTTGAGCTGATTGGCTGCAGGGTGGAGCCAAGGCCCCAGATCCACTGTTAGATCCTCACGTGGTATTGGTCAGTATGGATCTGAGTACAGCAGGCCACCTGGGATGATAGCCAGTGCATCCCAAATGTTCCTGAGTGATGGAACAAAAATGTTTACGTCCAGAAATTCCTTGTCCAGCCACCCTCCCAGGAATGCACCAGGACCTAAATTCTTCTGTATAGAGGAAAAGTGCAGGCCTTGGAATGGCCTCTCCAGCATTGTTCCTTGGCAAACACAGGAAGATGGGTTTCCTTTAGCTTTGTGGTGCTGACATCTGAATCCGGACCCCTCCCCCAGCCTTTGGGGTGGGGGAAGGGAGGCAGAGGACCAGACAGTCAATGGAAAATAAACAACCACCTCTGCTCTTCTGACTTATTTCACATTCTTAGAATTTCCTCCCTTAGATTCTGGCTTTATTATTTTAAAACTCCACACCTTCGTTAGGGCTGGGAGAATTCCTTGTTGCTGTTGCTGTGGTGAGGCAGGTAGACACAGGGGGCACAGGACCGGCACCCCAGGAGAAGGGGCCCAGCCATCAGCCTGGTATCAGTGAGCTCCTGACTCAGCCTGTGTGAGGGAGACTTTCGGGGCCGGGTGTAGTGTTTCCTTCGGTCACCAATTCATTCATTCATTTATTCGTTCTTTCAACAGCTGTTTACTGAGCACCATCAGGTATACTGCACTGTGCTGGATGCTGGAAATAGAGAGACGAATTCATTGGAAAAATTGAAAATAATCTTAGGGGAAGATGCCATAATCAAGATGAATAATGCAATATTAAAAAAATAAAAATCAATCCATGGTGAACAAAAGAGTAGAATTTTAAATAAAGACAGAAGAATCTGAGGGAAAGGAAAAATGAGTAATACTGATTATGGGTTCAGAATTGAATACGGCATTGGCAGAATATCACACAAGTATTAAAATATCTCATGGAAGTTTGCTTATCGACTTTTAGAAAGAAACTCATGGTATATCACTGAGTGAAAAATAGATTACAGAACCATATATAAAGTATGGTTTCTATTTAAAATATATCCAGGTCCTGGAAACTGTAAGAGCATATGCCAAGATGTTAATTGCTTTCTCTCTTTTATGGCCTTCATTTTGTCTGTCTCTGCTTTTTTGGTTATTTTAACAGTGAACATGTAATACTTGTATAATTAAAGGTATCTCAAAAAGAAAAGAGAATTGTAGCAGAGCACGCTGGGCTGTACAATGTAGTTAATCCCGGGCTATGAAAGACTGGAGAATTCCCCAAATCACCCTGCTTCTCAGTGCTGGCAAGGGGGCAGGGCCAGGTTTACCACTCCCACTTTATAGATGAGGAAGCCGAGGCTCAGCGAGGTGGAGGACTCAGAGAATAGTACCATTGGGACCTGGTGGAACCGGCCTTTGCATGCTGCCCTGGATCCGCATTACCCACAGCCTGGTTTGCTGGGTCTCTTGCTTCCCAGCTTCTTCCAAACTGAAACCTCTAAGCCTCCCTTCTTCTTGGCCAGCTGCTCCCCCATTGACCTACCTCTTCCATTGGTGCTTTCTCAACAGAGAGCATAACTGTAGGAAGAAAACCTGCAAGAAATATCTGGGGGCTTCCCTGGTGGCGCAGTGCTTGAGAGTCCGCCTGCCGATGCAGGTGACACGGGTTCGTGCCCTGGTCCGGGAAGATCCCACATGCCGTGGAGCGGCTGGGCCCGTGAGCCATGGCGGCTGAGCCTGCGCGTCCAGAGCCTGTGCTCCGCAACGGGAGAGACCCACGTAACAAAAATAAAAAATAAATAAAATAAAGAAAGATCTGGGTGGGTGTGGCTGGCCCCTCTCTGGGCTTGTAAGGGACTGAGTGAAGGAATGAGAAAGTATTTCCAGTGTTATGTTTTTCTCTCTGGCACAGACACACCCTGCAGATTGGCATGAATCATAAGTAATTCTCTAAAGACCCCATCTTCCTGGAAATGCCTAGTGATATTTCCCAGAGTTCAGAAGCCATCAGCCCTTCATGCCAGCAGCCTTGCCTATTGCCCACCCGCTGCAAACTTCTGGCCGTCCCCGGGGGAGGGCCCTGAGGGGAGAGGGGCCTGAGGCAGAGGTGCCACTTCTGGAAGCTACGGCCACTCTTGGGTTTGTTCACACAAGCCTCAGAGCTGAGACCTTCCTGACTTAGCAGTCCAACTGTCTTAAGCATGGTGTCTGTGGAGGCAGAATAGAGGCCCTTTCTCTCCTAAAAGCAGGTTCCCAGGCTCCAGCCCACTCTTAGCAGTGTGTGGTCTCTGCTTGTCTATTGAATGCCATGAAGCAAGGGCACCCTTGCTTCTAAATGTGGGTGTGGAAGATTGCATTTCCCAAAGATGGTTGTGATAATATTCCTCTTGCAGCTGGCTATGGCTATGTCTCTAAATTATGGCAATGACATGTAAGTGGAATTATTGTGTAGAAATTTCTGGAAAGTTTCTTTCAAAGAGAGGTGGAATGCCCTTCTTGTCGCTTTCTCCATACTGCTGCCTGTAATACAGATTGGATGGCTGGAGCTCTAGCAGCCTTCTTGGACCATGAAGATGGGGTGGGGGAAAGCTTTAACAAATGCAAGAAACCCAGAATCTATGAAAGAAAAATTAACATATTTGACTAGTTTACAATTTTAAACTTTGTGTGGCAAGAGATAAGACAAAGACAACAGATAAAGAGATTTGCAGACCATGTTTATAAACCAGGACAAAAGGAGCAAAGAATTTTTAGAAACTGACAAGAAGAAGATAAATGACCCAATAGAAATATTGGCAATTTATTTAAAAGCAATTCTAAAGAACCAAAAGATATGAAAAATCACTAGTAGTTAGCAAAGTAGTTAAATCAGCCACCCCCCAAAAATGAAAAGGATTGGTAATACCTATTGCTTGTGGACCTGCAGAGAAAGAAAGGGATATTCACATACATTGTTAGTGGAAATGCTTATTTTTATAGGCTTTCTAAAAAATCAATCTGGCAGCATCAATTAAAATTATTATATAAAATTAACAGTTTGATATATTATAAATTGTATAAATTATATGCACATAAATATATTTTGACTGCCAGTCTATTCTTTATCATCTATCCTCAAATATCTGTACAAGATAATGATAATTATTGCAGCTCTGTCCATAGTGTCCAAAAATTGGAATCGAAGTGAATGACCATTTATAGGTTGAGTAAATTAGGGTGCATCCATACCTAGGAAAGTTGTGCAGCCATTAAAAGAATGAAATAGAGAAATGCCATAATAAATTTTCATCAGACATTGATGAATAAGAAAAGCAAGATGAAGAAAAGTATTTACAGTATTTAGGGAAAACGATGATTTAAAAACCTAGATATAGCAGAAGCAAGAAGAAATACAATCCTGCAGCCTTTGGAACAAAAACCACATTCACAGAAAGATAGACAAGGTGAAAAGGCAGAGGGCTATGTACCCGATGAAGGAACAAGATAAAACCCCAGAAAAACAACCAAATGAAGTGGAGATAGGCAACCTTCCAGAAAAAGAATTCAGAATAATGATAGTGAAGATGATCCAGGACCTTGGAAAAAGAATGGAGGCAAAGATTGAGAAGATGTAAGAAATGTATAACAAAGATCTAGAAGAATTAAAGAACAAACAAACAGAGATGAACAATACAATAACTGAAATGAAAAATACACTAGAAGGAATCAATAGCAGAATAACTGAGGGAGAAGAACGGATAAGTGATCTGGAAGACAGAATGGTGGAATTCGCTGCTGTGGAACAGAATAAAGAAAAAAGAATGAAAAGAAATGAAGACAGCCTAAGAGACCTCTGGGACAACATTAAACACAACAACATTCACATTATAGGGGTCCCAGAAGGAGAAGAGAGAAAGGACCCGAGAAAATATTTGAAGAGATTATAGTCAAAAACATCTCTAACATGGGAAAGGAAATAGCCACCCAAGTCCAGGAAGCACAGAGAGTCCCATACAGGATAAACCCAAGGAGAAACACGCCAAAACACATAGTAATCAAATTGGCAAAAATTAAAGACAAAGAAAAATTATTGAAAGCAGCAAGGGAAAAATGACAAATAACATACAAGAGAATTCCCATAAGGTTCACAGCTGATTTCTCAGTAGAAACTCTACAAGCCAGAAGGGAGTGGCATGATATACTTAAAGTGATGAAAGGGAAGAACGTACAATCAAGATTACTCTACCCAGCAAGGATCTCATCCAGATTCGATGGAGAAATCAAAAGCTTTACAGACAAGCAAAAGCTAAGAGAATTCAACACCACCAACCAGCTATACAACAAATGCTAAAGGAACTTCTCTAAGTGGGAAACAAAAGAGAAGAAAAGGACCTACAAAAACAATCCCCAAACAATTAAGAAAATGGTAATAGGAACATACATATTGATAATTGCCTTAAACGTGAATGGATTAAATGCTCCAACCAAAAGACACAGGCTTGCTGGATGGATACAAAAACAAGACCCATATATATGCTGTCTACAAGAGACCCACTTCAAACCTAGGGACACATACAGGCTGGAGGTGAGGGGAAGGAAAAAGATATTCCATGCAAATGGAAATCAAAAGAAAGCTGGAGTAGCAATAATCATATCACATAAAATAGACATTAAAATAAAGAATGTTACAAGAGACAAGGAAGAACACTACATAATGATCAAGGTATCAATCCAAGAAGAAGATATAACAATTATAAATATATATACACCCAACATGGGAGCACCTCAATACATAAGGCAACTGCTAACAGCTATAAAAGAGGAAATCAACAGTGACACAATAATAGTGGGGGACTTTAACACCTCACTTACACCAATGGACAGATCATCCAAACAGAAAATTAATAAGGAAAAATAAGCTTTAAATGACACAATAGACCAGATAGTTTTAATTGATATTTATAGGACATTTCATCCAAAAACAGCAGATTACACTTTCTTCTCAAGTGCGCACAGAAGATTCTCCAGGATAGATCACATCTTGGGTCACAAATCAAGCCTCAGTAAATTTAAGAAACTGAGATCATATCAAGCATCTTTTCTAACCACAAAGCTATGAGATTAGATATCATTTACAGGGAAAAAAATGTAAAAAACACAAACACATGGAGTCTAAACAATATGTAACTAAATAACCAAGAGATCACTGAAGAAATCAAAGAGGAATTCAAAAAATACCTAGAAACAAATTACAATTAAAACATGACGCTCTATGGGATGCAGCAAAAACAGTTCTAAGAGGGAAGTTTATAGCTATACAAGCTTACCTCAAGAAACAAGAAAAATCTCAAATAAACAATCTAGCATTACACCTAAAGGAACTAGAGAAAGAAGAACAAACAAAACCCAAAGTTAGCAGAAGGAAAGAAATCATAAAGATCAGAGCAGAAATAAATAACATAGAAACAAAGAAAACAGTAACAAAGATCAATAAAACTAAAAGCTTGTTCTTTGAGAAGATAAACAAAATTGATAAACCATTAGCCAGACTCAGCAAGAAAAAGAGGGAGAGGACTCAAATCAGTAAAATTAGAAATGAAAAAGGAGAAGTTACAATAGACATTGCAGAAATACAAAGCATCCTAAGAGACTACTACAAGCAACTCTATGCCAATAAAATGGACAACCTGGAAGAAATGGACAAATTCTTAGAAAGGTATAACCTTCCAAGACTGAACCAGGAAGAAATAGAAAATATGAACAGACCAATCACAAGCAATGAAATTGAAACTGTCATTAAAAACCTTCCAACAAACAAAAGTTCAGGACCAGATGGCTTCACAGGTGAATTCTATCAAATTTTCAGAGAAGAGCTAACACCCATCCTTCTCAAACTCTTCCAAAAAATTGCAGAGAAAGGACAACTCCCAAACTCACTCTATGAGGCCACCATCACCCTGACACTAAAACCAGACAAAGATACTACAAAAAAAGGAAATTACAGACCAATATCACTGATGAATAGAGATGCAAAAGTCCTCAACAAAATACTAGTAAGCAGAATCCAAGAACACATTAAAAGGAGCATACACCATGATCAAGTGGGCTTTATCCCAGGGATGCAAGGATTCTTCAATATACGCAAATCAATCAATGTGATACACCATATTAACAAATTGAGGAATAGAAACCATATGATAATGTCAATAGATGCAGAAAAAGCTTTTGACAAAATTCAAAACCCATTATGATAAAAACTCTCCAGAAAATGGGCATAGAGTGAACTTACTTCAACATAATAAAGGCCGTATATGACAAACCCACAGCAAACATCATTCTCAATGATGAAAAACTGAAAACATTTGCTCTAAGATCAGCAAAAGGACAAGGATGTCCACTCTCACCACTATTATTTAATATAGTTTTGGAAGTCCTAGCCACAGCAATCAGAGAAGACAAAGAAATAAAAGGAATACAAATTGGAAAAGAAGAAGTAAAACTGTCACTGTTTGCAGATGACATGATACTATACATAGAGAATCCTAAAGATGCCACCAGAAAACTACTAGAGCTAATCAATGAATTTGGTAAAGTTATAAGATAAAAAATTAATGCACAGAAATATCTTGCATTCCTATACACTAATGATGAAAAATCTGAAAGATAAATTAAGGCAGCACTCCCATTTACCATTGCAACAAAAGAATAATATACCTAGGAAGAAACCTATCTAGGGAGACAAAAGACCTGTATGCAGAAAACTGTAAGACACTGATGAAAGAAATTAAAGATGATACCAATAGATGGAGAGATATACCATGTTCTTGGATTGGAAGAATCAGTATTGTGAAAATGACTATACTACCCAAAGCAATCTACAGATTCAATGCAATTCCTATCAAATAACCAATGGCATTTTTTACAGAACTAGAACAAAAAAATCTTAAAATTTGTATAGAGACACAAAAGACTCCGAATAGCCAAAGCAGTCTTGAGGGAAAAAAACGGAGCTGGAGGAATCAGACTCCCTGACTTCAGACTATACTACAAAGCTACAGTAATCAAGACAATATGGTACTGGCACAAAAAACAGAAATATAGATCAATGGAACAGGATAGAAAGCCCAGAGGTAAACCCATGCACCTATGGTCAACTAATCTATGACAAAGGAGGCAAGGATATACAATGGAGAAAAGACAGTCTCTTCGATAAGTGGTGCTGGGAAAACTGGACAGCTACATGTAAAAGGATGAAATTAGAAAACTCCCTAACACCATACACAAAAATAAACTCAAAATGGATTAGAGACCTAAATGTACATCCGGACACTATAAAACTCTTAGACGAAAACATAGGAAGAACACTCTTTGACATAAATCACAACAAGATCTTTTTTGATCCACCTCCTAGAGTAATGGAAATAAAACCAAAAATAAACAAATGGGACCTAATGAAACGTAAAAGCTTTTGCACAGCAAAGGAAATCATAAACAAGACATAAAGACAGCCCTCAGAATAGGAGAAATATGTGCAAACGAATCATCAGACAAAGGATTAATTTCCAAAATATATAAGCAGCTCATGCACCTCAATATTAAAAAAACAAACAACCCAATCCAAAAATGGGCAGAAGACCTAAATAGACATTTCTCCAAAGAAGACATACAGATGGCCAAGAAGCACATGAAAAGCTGCTCAACATCACTAATCATTACAGAAATGCAAGTCAAAACTACAATGAGGTATCACCTCACACCAGTTAGAATGGGCAGTATCAGAAAATCTACAAACAACAAATGTTGGAGAGGGTGTGGAGAAAAGGGAACCCTCTTGCACTGTTGGTGGGAATGTAAATTGATACAGCCACTATGGAGGTTCCTTAAAAAACTAAAAATAGTATTACCATATGACCCAGCAATCCCACTACTGGCATATACCCAGAGAAAAACATAATTCAAAAAGACACATGCACCCCAATGTCCATTGCAGCACTCTTTACAATAGCCAGGTCATGGAAGCAATCTAAATGCCCATCGACAGACGAATGGATAAAGAAGATGTGGTACATATATACAATGGAATATTACTCAGCCATAAAAAGGAACAAAATTGGATCATTTGTAGAGACGTGAATGCACTTAGAGACTGTCATACAGAGTGAAATAAGTCAGAAAGAGAAAAACAAATATCATATATTAACACATATATGTGGAACCTAGAAAATGGTACAGATGAACTGGTTTGCAGGGCAGAAATTGAGACACCGACGTAGAGAAAAAACTTATGAACACCAAGGGGGGAAAGCAGCAGGGGATGGTGGTGGTGGTGTGATGAATTGGGCAATTGGGATTGACATGTACACACTGATATGCATAAAATGGATGACTTATAAGAACCTGCTGTATAAAAAAAAACAAACCTAGAGTCATATATATATATACATATATATAGTTTATGTGTATATATATATACACATATATATGTATATGTATATATACATATATACTTTGTTTGTTTGGGTCCTTCAAGAATCAGTCACTAAAATGGGATATTAGACTTCAAGTTTATTGGGAAAAACTCCTGTGATTAAAAAAATGGAGAGTTTGGGGCTTCCCTGGTGACGCAGTAGATAAGAATCTGCTTGTCAATGCAGGGGACACAGGTTCGATCTCTGGTCCGGGAAGATCCCACATGCCGCGGAGCAACTAAGCCTGTGCTCCACAAGTACTGACCCTGCACTCTAGAGCCTGTGAGCCACAACTACTGAGCCCACGTGCCACAACTACTGAAGCCTGTGCGCCTAGGGCCCGTGCTCCACAACAAGAGAAGCCACCGCAATGAGAAGCCCGTGCACCGCAACCAAGAGTAGCCCCCGCTCGCAGAAAGCCCACGCTCAGCAATGAAGACCCAACGCAGCCAAAAATAAATAAATAAATAAATTTTAAATATGGGGAGTTTGCTGGAGGAGGCTGGGAGAATGCAGTTCTAAGAAAGTTTTGGCAACTTGGATGGGGTGTCACTGAATCAAAGTCCCAAGTTCCTGGAGTTCCGTGTCCTGGGAACAGGCCTGGCTTAATGTCCGTGCCTTGCTGGGTCAGAGACTGGGGAAGCCTGGCCTCAATGCAAACACTACAGTCAGAGGTATGAGAGGCGCAATCCTGTGCTGCCACGTGTTCACACATGTGGATATGCTTGCATATGTTTGTGTCTAAATATGGATATATGTGCATGTATGTATACATGTGGATGTGTGTGTGTATATACATATATACATTTAGTAGATGTGTGATATCTAGGCATAGAGACAAGTGTGGAAGGATATGCACTAGGTTGCTACATGGCTTATGGGAAGGGATCCTACAAAAGAGAAAAGGAAAAAAGAGAAAGAAAGAAAGGAAGGAAGGAAGGAAGGAAAGAAGGAAGGAAGAAAGAGAAAGAAAAGAAAAGAAGAAAAAAATGCACTAAAATCTCTAGAATTCCAGGCTCCCATATTCAACAGTCTATACAACATCTGAAGAAGTAGCTCAATTCCTACACGTTTAAAAAATGAATTTGAGTTTCTCACCTCCAGTGATCAAATCCTGCTCTTCTTGCAGCCCTACTCAGTTTCTGACTCCTGTTTGTCTGTAGATGACCTGTTTTCCTCCTGCTGGAAGTCTTTAGAATCTTTTTTATGCCAGGTATTTGGAAATCTCTCCACCACTTCTCTTGCTTTGGGTCTTTTTTCATTTACTGTACTGGGTACTTGACAGGCACTTAACTCATGTCCTTCCGCTCAGGGAAGTTCTCTTGTGATATTTTTACATATGATTTCCTTCTCTCCACTTCCTCTGTACCTCCTTTCCTCATTGGGCCTCTGATTGAGCCTCCAAATTTTTTCATCTTTTCTCTCCTGTCCTTTCTCTTTTTAGTCTCTCTGGATGATTTTTCTAATCTCCAAATCTTCCTATTAAATCTTGTCTGTTTTATTTTAGAATCACAATTTTAATTTCTGATTTTTTTTCTTTCTGTCTTTAAAAAATATCCTGATCTAACTTAACAGAAGCCAGTTTCTCACCTCTCTAAAGATATTATTGTTTTTCTTGACGTTTTCTTCTACTCTGTGCATTATACGTTGTCTGCTTTATTCTGTTTCTTTGTTGTGGTTTCTGTCTCTTGTGGCAGGAGTTTTTTCAAGTGACTGGTGACTCTTGCACATCTGTTCATAATTCAAGAGGGGTGCTCAGAAAAATCTAACAGGAAACTGTGGGCTTAGCTAGAGCTTTGTTTCACTGGAGGGTGATAGGAGGACCGGGGTTTGTCTGGGGAGCCCCAGGTGTCAGTTTCTGTGGGTCTTTCCTCTGAGGCCATTCAGTTTCTCCTGAGAATGGTATAATCTACCCCTGGTGGGGAGGGCAGGGCTCTCTGCATGGCTGAGTGGCAGCCAGTGTTTGGGGGTGTGGGGGGAAATGGGTCATGGGCTCATCCTCCATGTGTGGACCTTCACCCAATCCCCCGTTTTCAGTGCTGGGTCCCCCTTACCCTCTGTTGTGCCCTGGTGCCCCTGAATCTGGAGTCCCCCGGGGTCTAACTTTACAGTCTCCTCTGGGTGAAGGATAAGCTAGCCTGCTGCCCGGTGGGGAGGGAGCCGGGGTCTCACTGCTTGTGCCCTGCTTTCCACTCCAGCCCCTCCTGCAGTGCCTGCCTCCTGAGAAACCAGAAGAGTAGTCGGTGGGCTCCTGACGGGCAGGTCCCTCCAGACTGGCACTTGGCTCTGTTAGTTTTTCCCCTCTACCCCCTGCCATCTAAGGGTCCTTGTGGGACTATATATGATTTTATATATATATCTCCCATATATACATATATATATATATCTCCCATATACATATATCTCCCATATATATATATATATATCCCATATGTACATATATATGTAGTTGTGCAATTTGCTTTTTTCACTCATTACTAGGTCATGGGCATTATTCCATACTGCATATTCAGGTCTATCCATCCCCTGGATGTATTTAACTATCCCCCCTTGTCATGACTTCATGTGGTGGCTTGTTCAGAATTTTCACCCCTGAAACCAGGGTTGCTGGGAGCTTCCTGTGTGTCCACAGTGGTGCACCCTGCCATCCACCCTGAGCCTCCATCTGCAGGACCCTGCCGGTCACAGCTGGATCGGAGACCCTCACACCACATCTCTGCTGGGAGATGTGCTGAGATGGAGTTGGAGGGTGGCTCTCGCCCTTCCGGGAGAAAGTAGGTGTGCAGGAGGGTGCTAGCGAGGGACCTGGCTTCCCTGCCAATCGGCCCATCGGAGTGCCTGAAACTGACTCACTCCCAGTGTCTGCACTTTTCTAGGGAGGAGGCCTCCCCATCTGCCCAGGGCATCACCGTGAGTCAGAGATGAGGCTCCTGTCCCACCTGCCCCCACCCTCGAGCCCTGGTTCCCAGGTCCGAGTTCCCAGGCAGGCTGCCGCAGACATGCCAGTGAGAGGGTGTCCAGGCTTTAAAGATGACCCGGCAGCCTGGGCTGAGAAGGTCTTCAATGGTATTCTTTGAATAAGTAAGATATCCACAGACTCTTTACATTCTTGGACTCAAATATGGTGAAATTGTCCCTCACGTTCTTGTCACACAGCCAGGCAGCTCCTTTCATTACAGGCAACTGGTGCTAATTTCTTGTGCAGTCTTAAAGAGATATTTTAACGGGAAAAAGAAAAGGTCAAAGAAGGTCCACACGTCCCTATCTGGAACCCTCGGGGGCAGGTGAGTTTGGGAATTCGGAATTCAAGGAGTGTACAAAAGTAGTACGTGTATATTATGTCACACCCCCAGCAGAGTCTGTGACAAAACACGCTAGTATTTCTGCACCAGGTAGGATAAATGGAGCCGTAATCAGCCTTAAGTAAGTTCAGGTCATTTCAGTTCAAGTTTTGCTACCACATGAGTTTGTGCCAAATTTCCTAAGCAAACAAACAAACAAAAACTTCTTTTTTTTAGAGAGTTTTGAACTTCATAATTGTGGATAAGGGAATGTGGACTTGTGTTTATACTACTCCTTATTTAAAAGCTTACGGTAGTATTCTGTACACAATGGATCAGTACTAAGGAGCTATTTTTGGGTTGTTTTTTTTGCATCCGCATAGTATTCCATTATACACATGCACCAGTTAATTTAACCTTTTTAAGGACATTTGGGTTACTTGCAGTTTTCTCCCCAGCGGCATCAGCGCTGCAGTGAATATATTGTACACTCATTTAGCACATGAGCAAGGGTATCTGTAGGATAAATTCCTAGCAGTGGGATTGCTGGGCCAATTAATAATAATGATATTAACATTTGCATGGCATTTGCTAAGAGCCGGACACTATAGTATGTGCTCTACAATTGCTAATATATTTTAATCCTTTCATGAGCATCTCCAGAGGTAGGTACTATTATCATCCCCTTTTACAGATGAGAAAAACTGAGGCACAGAAAAGTAGGCGACCTGAACAGCTAGGATTCAGACCAGGGTTCTGGGGCTCCACTTCATTCTCTTAACTATTACATTCTACCGCCTTTGGAAGGTCATGGGAATTTGTCACTTAAAGGGATATTGTCAATCTTCCATACAGCGTTACCAATTCCCATTCCCACCAGCAGTGTGTGAGTGCCCTGCTTTCACACCGACGCTGTGCTGAATCAAAGGTTTTGATCTTTGCCAATCTGATATGTGAAAACAGTATCTCTGTGTAGTCGTAACTGGAATTTCTTTCATTATGAGTCAGGTCGGGCATCTCTTCACCCAAGGGCCGTTTGTGTTTTTTTTCCTATGAACTATCATTCATATCTTTTGCTCATCTTTCTGTTTGGTTATGTCTGTGACTTTTGTTGAGCTTTTTATATCTTGGGAAGGTGAATCCTTGGTGACTCAAGTAATACAGATTATTTCCCAGGTAGTCATTCATCTTTTGATTTTGGTTGTGGTGAGTTTTGGGCAGAGTATCGTGAGGAAGTGAATGAAGGAAAAGGCATCAGCGTTGGGAAGTGGAAAGAGGGAGAAGACAGAACAGATCCCTGAGAGAGATGTCCTCTGCTGACTGAGGCAGGAGGAAAGGAAGGTGAGAGTGAAGGGACCACTTGTGGAGACTGGAGGACAGGGCTCAAACGCTCCAGGTGTGGTCCACTCAGACTGGCAGGTGTGGGGAGGAAAGGTTCCATGGCAGACGTGAAGATGTCTCTCCAAGAAATGACTGCCCAGATGCAAGGCTGTGGTCAGCTCACAACCTACAGCTGTTGACTCCTGCTGCATCCACCCAGCTTTCAGAACAAGTTTAAGGCCTTCTTGGGGGTGGCCTTGGGAAACGACTGAGCAAGGTGGTGGTACAAGGACCGAGGCATTTCCATGCTTCCCCCTAACCCTGGGCTCCTCTAGTGCTCCCTGGTGGGCTGGCAGAGACTGTCAGGTCCACACCGCAGTCTGGAAGCTCCAATCGTGTTTTCTCTCCCTTCTTTCACAGGTGTTTTCTCCTCTGCCACACTTCACCCCATAAGTCATCTTGCATTCCTAACTCCATCTCAGCATCAGCGTCCTGGAAAACCCAAGCAGCCCAGACTCCTAAAATCTTCTGGTAAAAATTGACATAAAAATTTTAGAATTCAAGAGCTATTCCTCAGTTTTAAAAAGTTCACT
The DNA here is from genome assembly GCF_964374135.1 of Grampus griseus. Classification (NCBI taxonomy): domain Eukaryota; kingdom Metazoa; phylum Chordata; class Mammalia; order Artiodactyla; family Delphinidae; genus Grampus; species Grampus griseus. The sequence goes on along the minus strand of NC_138998.1, from coordinate 32,227,925 downwards.
GAAATATATTTCTTGTTTGAATCTAGATATTTGCTTATTTGTTTTCCATTTGGTGGTGACTGTAAGTGTCCTTTGGCTTGGACATAAAACAAAAATGTTGGCCTGTGGGTGAAGCCAGCTGAGGGCAGGCCTACCAACACCTGGGGGTATTCTGATCTCAGCTCAGAGGCTGAAGGAGCATTGTGGAGTAGCCGATCTGGGTCTGGGGTGACTGAACAGGCAGGCCAGGACCTCTGGATGGGTCTCTGAGGTAAGGGATGTGGGAGCACCTCCAACACTGGCCCCAGGCCTGAGAACACACCACACAGGAGGTGGGGTTCAGAAACGTCTTCCCCAGCAGCTACAGGTGGACCGACTGTGCAGCCCTCGTGGGCAGCCTCTCTCTGGCCCAGCCATCTCTCCCGGGCTTGCTGCTGTGCCCTGGCTGGTCTCCACGTTGCCAGAGTGACCCTATTATAACACTTCTCGGCCTTCAGCTTTGGATGATAAAACCTGGAGTCCATCTCCTTAGCCTGCGATTCAAGGCCCTTCATACACTGGCCCTGCTCTTCCTTTTCAGTCTCTTTTTAACCACGCCCATCCTTTAATCCCTTCATTCCACAGTCACAGGACCACCGGCCAGTCTGAGAACCCAGTGGGCATTGTGTCCCAGCTAGTGTCTCTGCCTGAAACACCCTCTCTTTCTCTCTCCACCCTTTAAGGCCTAGCCGATATATCAGCTCCTCAGATGTGATTTACAGAGAGAGAGGTAGAGAGGAGATAGGGAAGTGTGGGTTCAGTTTGCCATGTTCAAGTTACCTTAAGAGACTGCAGTAAATATTCAAAGTGCTCTTAATTAGAAAACATCTCTCCCCCACCCACTACCCCGTGGAACTGCCACATCTTAGCAGATGCCCAGTGCAGAGCCTGGACCAAATGGGAGCTGGGTTATATGGGTTACACATACATTCCTGGAAGAGAGTCTAACAGGCAGTTCTTAGCCTTTCTTCCTGCAGCCATTTTCAGCCCCTGCTGGCCACCCCCATTTCCTCCGTGACCACAATGACTGATCAACATTAAAACCACTAATTTGTGTCAGACATTCTTTCAACTTTCTTACCAAGATTGCCTGAAATGTTGAAATGCAGTAGAATGTAAGTCAGCCTTACTTAGACTTACTGAGCATGTAATATGGGTGATGCATGGTCGTGGGTGGTAGGTCGGTGTGTTACAAGGAAGCATAATATGCAACAGAGTGCGTGCCTCCACGGGAACGGATAGCCCTGTTTGTAGACAAGGCAAATATCAGTCCATCAATGGCTATGCGTGGTAAGTGACACAGGTCCTAAGTGACCGGGAACCTCAGAGGAAGGTGCTCACAGCAGCCGAGGCAGCCGGGGAGCGCTTCCCACAGGAGGTGGGGATTGAGACAGCGTTTGAAGAATGGCAGGAGCTGAGACTCTCCTCTCACTCTTAGGGAGGAGGGCCTCGAGGGAGAATGCGGCTCTGTGAATCACTTAGGAGGAGCCCTACTTTGTTTGATGAGCCTGGGATGCAACAGATATCTTTGTTCTTTCTTTCATTTTTTTAAAAACAAATTTATTTATTTTCAGCTGCATTGGGTCTTCGTTGCTGTGCGCAGGCTTTCTCTAGTTGCGGCGAGCAGGGGCTACTCTTCGTTGCAGTGCGTGGGCTTCTCATTGCAGTGTCTTGTTTTATTACGGAGCACTGGCTCTAGGCACGCAGGCTTCAGTAGTTGTAGCACACAGGCTCAGTAGTTGTGGCACACGGGCCCTAGAGCACAGGCTCAGTAGTTGCGGTGCAGGGCTTAGTTGCTCCGCGGCATGTAGGATCTTCCTGGACCAGGGCTCGAACCCGTGTCCCCTGCATCGGCAAGTGGACTTTTAACCACTGCGCCACCAGGGTACCCCAGATATCTTTTTAAAGCACTGCTTGTCAACCATGGCTAATATTTTAATTACCTGGAAGCTTGAAAAAATGCTAATATCTGGGTCTCGCCTCCAAGGAGCATGATTGAGTTGGTCTGGGGTGCGGCCCGGCTGCAGGGAGTTTTAGAAAGCTCTCCTGGTGATGTGCAGTGTGCAGCCAGGGCTGAGAGCCTCGGCCGTATTGGAAGTTCAGGCAACGTGAGGCTGTCAGCCTGTCAGCTCTGGCACTTCTGAGGCATGCCTCTCATTCCAACCTCCTGGACAGTAGCCACCCCAGGGAGGGGTCCGGGCCTCTCTTAAATCCCACTCGCACACCTGGCACGAGGTTCCCAGGAGGATCTCACAGCTTCACATTAAGCAGTCACGCAGTCATCAAGCAGGCTGCAAGCTGCTTGGCTTTCCTTCTGCCGTCAGTTCCTCTCCTCTGGTGCTTTCCTGAAGCTCTGAAGCTGTGGCCGTCGGAGGGGGTGGGGGGCGGGGGCAGCTCCCAGGACAGCACCACGGGCGGGTTCCCTGAGCACACATCTACACGCGCGGGCTGGGCAGGGGCCTGGCACAGACCACAAAGGTGGTGCCAGAGGGGATTTCTCTCCCTGCATTTCCTGGCACTGAGCGGCGCCTGAATAAAGTCCAGATTGCCGTTTGAAGCCCTCTCCGCTCAGTGGTCTCAGGAACGGTGCTCCTCGTTTCAGAGAACCCTGTAGGTGTGTGGTTCTTGGCTGCACGCTGGCATGCCCATGCTGGGTGAGGACGGGCCACCAGTCGCAGGTTTGACCCAAGGAGGCCACGGCCCCACCCCCGTGCAGCAGCGAAGGCAGTTGTCCGAGCGACTCCAGTGAAAGGGCACAGAGGGGTAACAGCATGATTTTCCGACAAGAAAGATTGCTACACCCTGGGGTTTACAATCCAGGCACGAGATGAAATGCCCTAGCTTGGTGGCCCTTTTATTTAGTTATTTATTTTAAAATAACTTTATTGATTTTGTTTTTAAAGGATCCATGTTCTTTATTAAAAGGAAACAATGCAAACAGCAACACCCCCAGAAGAAATGGAAGTCCCACGCGCTCAAGAAAGCTGGTCTCTTTAACACTTTGTGAGCATCTCCAAAGGTCAGTGCTGCTGGCACTGGGCGTGTGCGCCAGGCAGGGGCACAGAGAACTCGACCTCTGAAAATCTTCTCAGTCCTGGGCCTGCATAAATGATGCGATGACTGTCTCTCCAAAACCCCCCTCTAGAGACTTCCCACCACCCTGCCTTCTTGGAAAGAACATCCAGTGCTCCCACACCGGAACCGGTCCAAGCAGAGAGGATGCCGAGGCGGTGGCTCATCTTCCTCGGGTCTGGCGGGAGCGGCCTCCTGGCACTCGTGTGCAGTCAGCTCCTTTGCCTCACAGCCCTGCAACTATGCGAAGAATGTGAACCATTTCCCATGGGACTGGCAACCAAGAAGCAATTCTGAGTCCAACCTCCCCAAATATCTGCCTTGCAAACAGATAAAACAAAGAAGCATCCTGAAAATGTGATCTTTGGCTGGTCACCTTAGGCGGCGTGCACACCTGCTCGCCTGCTGGGAGTGTTTCTGCTTCCAGAGGCCATCTTGGAGTTGCTGAGGCTTGGGATGTGTGTGTTCCCCAAGAGGGCAGAGAACAGAGGACTCTCTGAAAGGGGCCTCTCAGGGGAATGGGGACCAAGTAATGACCCAGGTCCTTTGCAGGGGTCTGCCTTCTATCCCAGTTCTGGGGTCTTCTGGGTGCCTTTTGGCCCCTGAGATGTCTGGGCTGCCTTCTCCGGCAGTAAGAAACCACTTAGAGCAGCCTTTGGCCTGTCCAGTCCACAACACCTCCGATTTTGTGGCCTGATGAGGCGGGGACAGGGGCAGGGGCAGGGCCAAGACCATGGCAAGCCTGTGAGAGGGGGAAGAGGACACAACTTTCTGAGTCGCTCTCACCTTCTGAGGCCCCAGAATACCTTGCTGCGTCACTGCAGGTATGATGGGGTCCCCATGACCTAAATAACCTTCCAGACGTAGGGCAGGTGGGAGCCCTGACTCACCCCAGGGGAGCCTGCCTTGGGGAGGGTGGAAGTGGGGATTGATAATCCCGAGATGTTGAAACCACCACCCTGCTCAGTGACGGCTCAGTGAAACATGGTATGTCCACAGTGTGGAAAATCACATAGAAATCATTACTGTGAAGACTATTTAGCAACATTACAAATGTTCGTGATACAATGCTAGGTGAATAAAAGAAGAGATTCATGCAGAAAAGACTACAAAGGGATTTAAAAAAATAACAGTTGCTACAGTGGTGTGATTATGGACATCCTTCTTTTTTTAAAAAATTTATTTATTTATGTATTTATTTTTGTCTGTGTTGGGTCTTCGTTGCTGTGTGCGGGCTTTCCTAGTTGCGGCGAGCGGGGGCTACTCTTCATTGTGGTGTGCAGGCTTCTCATTGCCGTGGCTTCTCTTGTTGCGGAGCACGGGCTCTAGGCACGTGGGCTTCAGTAGTTGTGGCACGCAGGCTCAGTAGTTGTGGCTCGTGGGCTGTAGAGCACAGGCACAGTAGTTGTGGCGCATGGACTTAGTTGCTCCATGGCATGTGGGATCATCCTGGACCAGGGTCTCAAACCTGTGTCTCCTGCCCCGGCAGGCGGATTCAGATTCTTAACCACTGTGCCACCAGGGAAGTCCCAGAACATCATTCTTTTAAAAGAAAGCAGTGGCTTTAATGTCAGACGGATCTGGATTATTTGCTTAGTTATACAGTTATTTCTCATTAGAAGCAATATTGGCAGGTAACTTAACGTCTCTGAGATTGGTTAATGTCTCTGAGATTGGTTCCTCATCCGTAAAAGGTGCACAATAATTCCTACCTTACAAGATTCCTGGGAAGATAAATCAGTTGATGCGTCTCCTCTCTTCTTACCTTCTTTCCTCCTCCTCCTCCTTCTCTCCCTCCCCCTGCATATTTTTCACTAACACAGCACCATGCAGTTACCCACAGAGGATTCCACCACCGAGGTGTCCTTAGGTCTGCCTAACTCTGTCTGTCTCAGGGAAGCGCATTTGCCTGTTTGGAGCCCACATGCTCAGGGGAGGAGGGCCACTAATGACAAGAGTCTGGGCCGCCAGGGGCTGGGGAGGCCTGTTTTGTTTTGTTTTGTTTTTGTTTGTTTGTTTTGTTTTTTTTGTTTTTGTTTTTGCGATATGCGGGCCTCTCACTGTTGTGGCCTCTCCCCTTGCGGAGCACAGGCTCCGGATGCGCAGCCTCAGCGGCCATGGCTCACGGGCCCAGCTGCTCCGCGGCACGTGGGATCTTCCCAGACCGGGGCACGAACCCGTGTCCCCTGCATCGGGAAGCAGGGGAACAAAACAAAACAGGGAAGCCCCCTGTTTTGTTTTAAATTTAATTGTTATTTTATATTATAGTTGATTTACAGTGTTGTGTTAGTTTCAGGTGTACAGCAAAGTGATTCAGTTATACATATACACATATCTATTCTTTTTCAGATTCTTTTCCCATAGATAGTTTATCACAGAATATTGAGTAGAGTTCCCTGTGCTATACAGTATGTCCTTGTTGATTATCTATTTTATATATAGTAGTATGTATATGTTAATCCCAAACTCCTAATTTATCCCTCCCCCACCTCTTTTCCCCTTTGGTAACCGTAAGTGTGTTTTCGAAGTCTGTGAGTCTGTTTATATTTTGTAAATAAGTTCATTGGTATCATTTTTTTAGATTCCACATATAAATGATATTATATGATATTTGCCTTTCTCTTTCTGACTTCCTTCACTTAGTATGATAGTCTCTAGGTCCATCCATGTTGCTGCAAATGGCATTATTTGGGGAGGTCTGTTTTGTCTTTGTTTTCAGAGCTGCAACCGTGGTGCCCATCTCCAGCCCCCAAGCAAAGTCACAAATGCCATAAAGTTTGAAGCAGGGGTTTGGGATGCAGCCCGGCTGACACCACAGAGCAGAACCTTCTCCCCTCCCTGCTGGTGGGCTCTAGCAGGATCCATGATTCCCAAGGCAGGAGGGCAGAGAAGTGATTTCCAGTGGCAAGTGGACATACACGTTTCATTTCAAGAGTGTAGGATTTACATAGATGTTCGGAAAAAGTGAAGCAGTAGCTATAACGGTACAACAGACCTAAAACTGAACTAACATAAAGGGAAACATTATGTAAATAATGATTGGGGTTGTGCCTGGATATGTCAAACACCAGGAAGGAGCAGGCGGATGACTGAAGCTTGGGAGCCACTGCCCTGACTTCTTTTTTTTTAAATTTATTAATTAATTTGTTTATTTTTGGCTGTGTTGGGTCTTCGCTGCTGTGCGAGGGCTCTTCTCCAGTTGCAGTGAGCGGGGGCTACTCCTTGCTGCGGTGTGCAGGCTTCTCATTGCGGTGGCTTCTCTTGTTGGTGAGCACGGACTCCAGGCGCGCAGGCTTCAGTAGTTGTGGCTCGCGGGCTCTAGAGCACAGGCTCAGCAGTTGTGGCGCACATGCTTAGCTGCACTGTGGTATGTGGGATCTTCCCAGACCAGGGCTCGAACCCGTGTCCCCTGCATTGGCAGGTGGATTCTCAACCACTGCGGCACCAGGGAAGCCCTGCCCGACCTCTTGCATCCATCCTCTAACTCTGACCCAGCCTCGTCTCTTCCAGTGTCTGTCCTGCCCCCCTCCCACTACGGCCAGAGGTCTTCCTAAAAAGAAACCTTCACTACAAGGAAGTGCCCTTAGGGAGAGAAGACATCTGGACTTCTCCTTGGCAAGGCCTCCAAGATCTTCTAGGATGGGCCTCTGCCCGTCTCGCTAGATTCCCTGTCACCCTTGTCCTTTTCCCACTTTAGATTCCTATACGGTGGACTTCCAAACCCAGCTTGCTCACGGTGCCTCTGAGTCTTGGGAAATGCTGACTCCTCTACCTGTGATGTCCTTTCCCCCTCGTCTGTCTTAAGGACTCCTATTCAACCTTCAAAGCCTTTGCAAGGGTCTCCTTCCTCTGTGAAACTGTCTTGATCTCTTTGCAAAAGGTTAGCCCACCTCCCCCTCTACCTTTTCTTTTTATATGTAAATTTATTTATTTATCTTTGGCTGTGTTGGGTCTTCGTTGCTGTGTGCTGGCTTTCTCTAGTTGCGACGAGCGGGGGCTACTCTTCATTGCGGTGCGCAGGCTTCTCATTGCAGTGGCTTCTCTTGTTGCGGAGCACGGGCTCTAGGCACACAGGCTTCAGTAGTTGTGGCGCACGGGCTTAGCTGCTCCGTGGCATATGGGATCTTCCCAGGCTCGAACCCGTGTCCCCTGCGTTGGCAGGCAGACTCTTAACTGCTGCACCACCGGGGAAACCCCTCCCCCTCTGCCTTGAGCACCATTTTATCACATGGAGCCCAAAGCTGCTGTTTCCTTGACTGTCCCCTCGGTAAGGTGGTCTCTGTGGGCCCTGAACGTTTAGTTCAAAGTTACTGTACTGGGACTTTGTACGGTAGCTGTTATATGACAGGCACTCAAATACTAGAAAACATACAATAATTATAGCTACTGTTTGTGAAGTGCTCTCCGTGTATTATCTCCCTGAACCCACACAGCCTCCTTAAGAGAAAGAAACTACTGGCGCACCCATGTGAGACATGAGGCTGAGAGATGGAACACATTTACTGCAAAGCTGATAGGTGGAGGGGCAGGACCGAAGCCAGGCGCCTGACTTTTGTGCTGGGCCCTCGGCCCACTGCTCTCTGCTCTCCTGCGCTCAGAGCTGCCCCTTGGTGGCGTGCACCAGGCGGGCCTCTGGACCCAGTTGGTTCACAGGACTCCTTCTGGCCACCAGGTGTGGCCACAGCCCCAGGCTGGAGCGCACAGGCTCCTGGGGCTGCTCTATAAAGGGCACAAGGCTCAGGGTGGAAAAGCAAGAGGAAGGAGAAAATAGAGTTGAGTCAGATGCCTTGTGGAATTTCTGGCCTTTTTTGAATTCTGGGAAGAGAAAAAATGGCCGTACTTATTCCAAGTATGTCAAGAGAATAAGGGGCTCCCTACTGTTTACATGAAAAAATCTCTGGCAGCCAACACCTGCAAGCAAGAGGCTGGGAATCTGTGAGACCCAGACGCCCTGAGCTGGGGCCCCAGGCCCCCAGGGAGGCAGCTGGCCAAGAGGGAAGAAGCATGAAGGGAAAGGGGCGGACAGGACCGTCCTCGCAGCCCCAGCATTTCCTGCAGGAAGAATGTGGTCCCCGTCCCTGGAATGTGGGTGGCCCCTCCTGTGTGGAAGGGGAAGTGAACGGCCACCTCCCTCCAAGCCCCCACTGCCGGCTGGGCGCCCCTGCTCTTGCAGACACCGGGCTGTCTAGTCCAGCCTCATTCCTCAGCAGCCCTCTCCTCGGAGGAGAGGCCCCGCGCTCAGAGCTCTGCAGAAATACACTGAGAACAATTAATTAGCTATCTTCATGCACATGTACGTGCATGAATTCAGTCAACAAACATTTATTCCTTCATTCAATATGTGCCCTGGGGCTGGAACTGCTGTCAGGTCCTGAGGAGCTGGAGGCATCTGGGAAGGTCTAGACCGCAGTTTCTCCCTTGGGGGTGGGTTTGCTTGAGAATCACATACATGTGCTGGGCCCCACCCAATCTAGGAATCAAGACTTGTGGGGAGGGGTCTGGGACTGAGCCTGAGGAATTTGAAAAACTCCCCAAGTGATATGGACGGGAATCTCTGGTTCAGACACAATGACCAGACTGGAAACATTTTTGTTCAGAGCTATCTCCACGGTCCTGTCTCTCTGGGATGGTGGAGGCATGATCTCCATCTTGGGTTCATTCATTCATTCATTCGTTCCACCAGTATTTAGTATTTATTGAATGCTAGGCATGGGGCTGCAGGCTGACCCTGGCCTCCCCGGGCTCTCACAGGCGTGAGGTCCCATCACGCCACCCCCCTCCTCTGCACTTCATTCTCACAAAAGCCAAAGTCCTCACCGGGCCCCATGCGGTCTCTTCCCTGGTACCTCTCCCACCGCCCTAGCCCCTGCTCAGACCTTTGCTCTAGCTGCCCCTTCCATTGCCAAGCTCCTCCCCGGGGTCTCCTCTGCTAACTCTCTCGAAGGCTACCACCTGCCCCCACCCCGAGCACCACTTTCCCTGCTCTTCAGCTTCTGTTTTCCCTAGCACGTATCACTTTCTACTGTTTTCTGTCATTTGCTTATTAATTATGAATACTGTTACTGTTGTCTTTCTCTCCCTCTCCTCCAACGGAATGTAAGCACCCAGAGGGCAACATCTTTGCTTTATCACAGATCAGGAATAGTCCCTGGCATAGCGTGGGTGCTCAGTAAATATTTGTTGAATGAATTAAGCAAATAATAACACAGATAAATATAAAATTACTAATATGGTAAGTGCTGGCTAGAAAGAATGATCAAAATTCTCTCTGAGCTCCTCCTGGCTTGTCAACTGTATAAATTCACTTTTGTGTTTCTTAGAAACATCGTTTGGTGTTTACAGTTATCCCTTGTGGTCAAGACCATTCCTTTCTATCTTTTCATTGTGTTCTTCCCATAATCCAGGCCTCAGGAGGGGAGAGTATGTTGAAGACCCAGAGGTCTCGGTCGCTCCGCTACCCCAGGAGCGAGGGCAGCAGGGGACCAGTTGGTGGCCGGTGGCCAGTCACGTATTCAGCCAGGACCAGTCACGGAACCTGTTCAGAGGATGAGATAATGGGATTTTAGAACAATTGTAAAAATACCTTACATGCCAGCAGGGAATGGATCAGCGGGTTCAAGATGTGCTAAACCTTCTGACCTTCCATGGAAGCCAAGGGAGAGAGAATTCCAAGGACAGTGCTCCAGGGTGTCAGCATTGCATATGTTTGTTTTGTGTATGTGTGCACGTATTTGTGTAAAAGGAGCTGACGCCGGTGACCCCATTCCCAGAATCCCAGCAGAGATCAGAAAAGCCACTTCTGCAAGGCAGAAGGAGAACCACATCCAAGAACTAACCCATCAAAGAAAGGATGTGTCAGGCAGCACCCTGGCACAGAGGGCAGAGGGGACATCAGCCTTAGCCCAGCCATATGGACCCTTAATCATCCCAGGGATGGGGCGGGGGGCAGCAGGTCAGTGCAGTCTGAGACTCTCAAGACCCTTTCTTCTGTCCCCCCTCTCTCTCCCCAGGCGGCTTTTGGCATCTGCCTATTATGAGTGCCCGGCATTCTGGTCAGGGTGACCATGAGGGTTAGTCTTTGGCCTGGTTGATGTGCCCATTTCCCAGAGAGCCAGAGATGGGCTCCAGGAAAGCTGGGATGAAGAGCAGGCTAGGCCAAGGAGAGAGTGCCCTCCTGTGTTCTCTGGAGCAGGGGGCCACCCCCCAGCATTTTCTCCATGCCCAGATATTTCTTGGTGCCCCAGAGATGGGGAAGTGAACGGCCCTTCTTTCAATGTGCTGAGGGCAGTGCCTGATGATGCAGGGAAGTGGCGGGTGAGGATGGCGCCACTAAGGAGTGTGCAGTGAGGGCGGGAAGCTTGGGAAAGCCCGGCACACGGTTTTCCACCAGGGCAACGTGAGGCCATCTCAGGGCCAGAGGGGGCCTATGGAGATGGAGACATCAGGCCAAGGAGGCTGCAGGAGGGGGGCCCAGGTCAGAGGTGGCATGGCTGAGTCAGAGCTGGCACACTCCAGCAGGGGTGAGACCGGAGGTCACAGGCGGTGACTGAGGTCACGTGGTGGGGACGGCGTGGGGACAGGTCCTGGGAGCCCACGGGGAGGAAGGAAAGCATCCCTTCTGCTGGGTATGACTCCAGGCTGGAATTGTGTGTGGATTGATCAAGTCATCCCTGTCTCAAGCACCTTCTGTGGTTCTGATAGCCCCAGATCCAAGTCGAAGTCCCTCATGGACAGCCTTCAAAGCCCCACCACAGGTACCAGCTCCCTCTCCCAGCCTCTCCCAGCCTCAGTCCCACTTCTTCCCATAACCGTGGCTTCTTCCTTGACGTTTTCGATCTTCTCATCCCTCACCATAAAGTGCCACCAGTTCCCAGAAACCTTTCCTAAACATGCCTGTGCCCTTGGTGACCGGGAATGGCTCTTTTGTCTAGGGGTGTCCCTCGTTCAACCACAGACAGGCAATGGGCACAGAGTGGAGAGGGCTCTTGTGAAGGCTGGGCCCAGGGAGCCCACCTTCCCCATTCTCCTCTGCCCAAGCTCGTGTACCCGCAACGAACCAAGCCTCTCAAACACAAGGACAGCACCAAAGTGAGCACACACAAAGCATAAGGCAGGCAGGCTTCCAGAGCCCAGTCCCTGACTCTACCATCCAGACCAGCAAGCCGCAGAGTGGCTCCTTGGAGACAGCAGCTCTGTCAGGGACGAAGGGATTCCATGCCAAATACATTCAGAAATCTCTCTGGTGAATCACCCATTAGCACATTAAAGACCCTGAAAAGTCCTGCAGGAAAGTGCCTCTTTGAGTTATTTAAGCCAGCACTTCCCAAGTTTACATGACCAGGAGATCTGTTGTGTATGTGTGTGACACAAAGTATGACACCCGTTATCATTGCCCAGAGCTCCTGCGTTGGACAGGCTTGGACCTCCTCTGTGCCTGATGTGCCACCTGACTTCAGGCAAGTTCGCTGGATGTTCTGAACCTCAGATGCCTATTTGCAGAATAAGTTCCCCGTGTGGTCAATGAGAGTGAGTACGTGTTTGGCTGGTGGTCCCAAGAGGACATACCGGGGCTCCTGTGGGTCCAGCCTTGCAGTTATGGTCCAGGGCTCATGGGGCAGAAGCAGGAGTGAGTCCTCTGGAGGACATGATCCTCGCCATCACACCCAGGACACCCACTTCCGACCCACCCTGTGGCCATCCGGCGAAAGAGGCCCCCTTCCGGGCAGCAGGCATTTCCTGGAGTCCGTGCTGTCCTGGTCACCCTCTCTCCAGGCCATCTCGTACCCCTTGGCCCTCCACTCTCTAGCCGTATAGAATGGCTGCCAGTCCCCCCTGCCCGCTGATCTCCCTGCCCTCACCCTGGCCACCCGCCTTCCGTCCTCAAGCCTCTTCCTTATCTGACAGGTCAACCTACAGGCCTCAGGTGAGATGCTCTTCCTCTCTGAGTTTTCCTGGCTTCCCTCAGGTCTCTGCCCTGGGCTCCTGTAGAATCTCTGCTTCCACTTCACGAACTTCACGAACGCTTGCTCCACACGTTGTGAGTTTCTCTTATCAGCTGCCTCCAGCCGGCCTGAGCTCCTCTGAGGCAGGACTGCTGCACCATCCGTGGCCAGCATGACAGTAGAGGAGGGGTCAAAAATGCTGTGATTCCCTCTCACCCACTCTGGGCCTGTCCTGGCATCGTCCTCCCCCCTCCTGTGGGAGCCGGAGACTGTGTCAGCCTTCTGCTGCTGAAAGTGATGACTCACCTGTCCCCACATCAGCCCCACATGGTGAACCCCCCCCCCCCCCCAGGAGCATGGAGGAAGTGCTGCAGACTGTGGCTGGGCCCTGTCATTGGGAGCAAGTGAGTGCTGGGTGGGAGGTGCCTGTGCGAGGCGTGGGGAGCTGGTGGGGGGTAGTGGGGGTTGGGAAGCTCCCACCCTCGCCCTGAGCATGTTCTTGGTTTCTGCCAGCTGGGGCTGTGCAGAGGGGCGGTTGTGTGGCCCTCAGCAGAGGTGGGTCTTAGGGACCTGGGCATCCGGGCAGATGATGGGGGAGGATGGTGCTCAGAAGCCCAGCCCAGCCCAGACTGCCTGACATGCTGTGGGATCTGCGAGCCCCGGGTAGCTCGTGACGAGCCAAGGCCCAGGTCATCCCCTCCTTAAGCCTGAGGTGGGAGGCGGACAGCAACCCTGACGCGGGACAGGTGAGTGAAGGACCTGAGACGGGGCCCTAGGACCTTCTAGCCTGGCCAGAGCAGCCTAACGGGCCACCAGTGCAGGGAGCGTCGGGCGGGATGGGAGGCGTGCAGGCTGGGCCCAGTGCCTCGGGGAGCCAGTGAGCTGCTAAGGGACTCCGTTTTGGGTGAGGCCCAAGGCCCGAGGGCCCCGCTTCCTCCCATGCCGGGGATGCTGGGCCTGAGGGTTCCCATGGTCACTGCCCAGCAGGGAATCTCCCATGGGCAGCTTGCCTGCTGGGGCCCCTGGCTGCCTCCCCCAGCCCTCCTGTAGGTCACTATTTTGAACTTAAGGCCAGAGCTGCCAAAGAAGTAGCAGGATGCATAGCACTGTGGGCCTTGGGATAGGGATGGCGGGGCCCACAGGGTGAGTCTCCAGCTCCTGAAATGCAAACTGACCTTGCCACTCCCTGCCTCCCATCCCTCCCTGTGCCCTCCAGGTAATCAGGGTAACATGCAACCCTTGCCTCCAGTGATGTGGTCTCCACACCCTAGAAAAGCCTCACCTCTCACTCTTCTCCACTTGTGACTCACTTCTGTTTCCCCCTGTCCTGAATGCTGGGTACCAGCACCCAGCTCCATCTCCCTCCTCCTGTCCTTGCTGCTCCACCAGGGGTGACTCTGACCCCCAGCTGCTTCCTCTCTGCAGCCCCACCTCCCCTCCCGGCTGCCAGCTCTGTGCACTGCCAGGTGGGCCCGGATGTCACACTCCTGACCAAGATGCTGAGGATCCTCCGGGAGCCTCTCCCCTGCAGTCCCCTTCTCAGCCTGTGGACGCCTGCACCCATTCACCTCCCTGAGTGCAGGGGCCACCTGGCTCTACCAGGAGTCTCCTACCCAACCTTCCCGGCCACTCCTGCTCCCGGGGGCTCCCTGAGCCTAGCTGTGGGGTCTTGCTCATAATATCCTGGCAAGGTCTGACATCTTTCATGTTGTTCACATTAGGACTCCTCTATGGGCACCCAGGCCTCTGGGTCCCTGTTCTCTGCCCTGAGCCCCTCACCTGGAGATTCTCCCCGCAACACCTTACTCTCCCCCCGCCATCACCTCCCTGCATCTCTGTCCTCCCTGCTCTCAGCCTCCTCTGATAGGATGCTGCTGGTGGGGCAGCCTGAGTCCCCTTGTCCCTCTCCCCTCGCAGAGCTTGTCTTAGATCAAGTTTTGCTGGTCTCAGCTTGCTGCATGCTCTGCTGCTCTTGTCTGAGACCTGCCCTCCAGTCACTGGGGCTGTCCTGGCCCTGACACCCATTGCTAGCCCTCCCTAAGGTCCTCATGGGAGCTGCTCAAGAGGTCGCTTATCCACTGACAGCTCCCACTGCCGGCCTCCACCCCACGCCAGGCCTAGGCTGGAGCCGGGTCTGCAGTGTGGACAACGGGCCCTGTCATCAGGGCTCTCACAGGCTGCTGGGCAGTCAGTTTACAGAATCAGATAGAGCCATTACTGCAGGAGCCGACCAAGGTGCTTGGGAGCTTGGTGGGCAAACGGGGTTATGACCGGGAGAGAGTCCAGGAAGATGTATTTGAGCTTCTCCAGGCTCTGGCCGTTTGACTTCTGCCCTTCACCTGCTCAGACCATCTCCTCCCAATGGCTTCTGTGATGCTCGCTGATCTCTGATCACAGCTTTGGGGGTACGTGTCCAGACAGTCCCATTGCCTTGAGCTGACCACCTGCTCTTGTGACCCCATCATGTGCTTCACATGGGCTGAGTTCTTGGCTGCCCCTGGAGTGAGGGTGTGCAGAATTGCACTTAGGGACTACTTGGGGAAGGAAAGGCTCTGATCCCTAGGAGGAAGCTACCCCTCTAGTCCTCTCCAGCTGAGGGGCCTCCATAAATGTCCCTCTGCCTCCTTCCCATCTGAACCAAAGGCTTCACTTGTCATTTTTGTTGAGGTTATGAGCAGATGTGTTTGCTGTCAGGGCAATCTGATCCAGGTTTTTGTGGGAGCAGAGGGCATGGTACCTAGAGCAAAACCAGCCCACCATGATGGTCTGCTGGCCAGTGCCTGCTGCTGAGGGGGCAGCCAGGCTTACAGAGGTGCTGGCTCTCATCATCTTGGTAACAGGGCCCAGACATGAGAGCACTGGAGGAGGCTGAGCTCCATTCTCCCCTGCTGACCACCTCCAGGTGCGTGTCCCAAGGTTCAGGTTGAAGGCTGTAAGTGGAACACCATGTGAGTGGTCCTACCAGCCCCTGGGCCTCACCTGGTGCATCTAACACCAGCTAAGGGTGACCCTGGATGAAGATGGAAGTTCCCATTCGAAGCGCGTGGTTGGAGAAGGGTGAAGAGCAGATCCTAGGAGGAGGGTTCCGTTCTGGACAGACAAAACAAAGTTAAACATAGCATGAGAGAATGAATGAATAAATGAATGAACCAGGAGCCAAACACATCTTTACAGATGATGGTACAGTTTGCAAATAATTCTTGTTGGTTCTTACAAAAGGCCTGTGACCCCATATTTTACACAGTGAATAAATACATCCAGGATTCCACCCATTTCTGTACCAACTCCCTGGTTTGAAAATCTCTTGCCTCAGTCAGCATTGTGCATGAGGATATAGCTGCTTCTTTGGAGATTTGAGATCATGCCATCCTTGCTTTAGGGTTAGACTATGATCCCCAGCAATGATTATCTGAGCTTGTGACTAGAGCCATAAGGGCCCAAGACATGGGTCATTATCCAGAACCAAAGATGAGAGGGCCCTTCGCCTGGGAATCAGAGAGCAAGAGGATTACTGAGTTTAAACCTCATACTATCTTCCTCTACATACACCAAAGAATGGTGCTTTCTCTCATGCCTTTATCTAAACACATAGCTCATTCGCCAGTGCATCATGATCAGCTGCTGCACTTGCTTCTTAAGGGCAAGACCTGCATCTGCTCATCTTATCCTCCCAGAACTTGGGACCTATGGTGGATTGTTTGCAAAGATAGTTTCAACAACCCCTCTCAATCCTGTGTGTATGGCCCTTTGCAATGTGGCTCTGCTGCGTTTTCCATGAAGAGGTGGCGTCTGTCTCCCTACCCCTTGAGTTTGGGTTTGCCTGTGATCTGCTTTGACTACTATGATGCAGCAGCCTCTTCCTCAAGAGGACTAGTTTTTGCTCTTGTACTCTTAGAATCTGCCAGCCTGTGTGTGAACACGCTTGGGCTAGCCTGCTGGAGCATGAGACACATGGAGAAGAACAGTACCGTCTCAGATGAGACTCACAAGACTGACTGCCACCAGCACCAAGAACCGGACATATTAATAAGGCCATCTTGGACCTTCCAGGCCCAGTAAAGCCACTGGAAGACTGTAGTCACACTAGTGATCCAGATGAGACTAGTAGAAGTATCTCCCAGATAAGCCCAGGCCAAACTGCTGACTCATAGAATTGTGAGCAAATAATATGGTGGTAAACAGCTAAATTTTGAAGTGGTGTGTTACACAGTAATAGGTAATGGGTACAGGGAAGTTTGTAGTTGTAGAGGGTTGAACTGTGTGTCCCCCCAAAACATGTTCAGGTCCTAATCCCCAGTACCTGTGTAATTTGGAAATAGGGTCTTTGCTGATGTAACCAAGTTAAGATGAGGTCATACTGTACTAGAGTGGACCCTAAATCCAATGTTGTTGTCTTTATAAGGGGAAGGAGAGAGATATTTGGATACAGAGACGCAGAGGGAACACAGGGAAGAAGGCGATGTGACTATGGAGGCAGAGATTGGGGGTGTGATGCGGCTATAAACCAAGGAAAGCCCAGGATCGCTGGGAGCCACCAGAAGCCAGAAAGAGGCAAAAAAGAATTCTCTCCTAGTGCCTTTGGAGGGAGCATGGCCCTGCTGACACCTTGATTTCAGACTCTCAGCCTCCAGAACAGGGAAAGAATACGTTTCTGTTGTTTTGTTACGGTGATTTGTTACGGCGGCCCTAGGACATGAACGCACTAGTTCAACACTTTTGCTCAGGGAGTGCTGGCTGGCTGCATGGAGAAACTGAGAAGCACAGAAGCACAGAAGCCATCCTTATGGCACCTCTTCCCTGCACTGGCTGCAGTCACCATGTAGCTGGGTCACCACTGCCCACGCACACGCATGTCCTGCTTAGCCCTTGAGGCCTGGCTCCAGGTCTGCCAGGCATGCTCATGGCTTTCTTTGAAATGAAGATGCAGGGTGTGTGTGTGCATACACTTTTTTCTGCACATAAAAGTAGTTTTGTGAGCCTTTAAATATGCTCAGAAAATATAACAAATTAAAAAGAAGAAAAATTACCCATAACTTTATCTTCTAGAGACAGCCACAGCCAGCATTGGTTTGTAAATCCTTAGTCTCGTTTATACAAGTATTAACATACTATATGTGTTGTTTTGTGTCCTATGTTTTTCACTCAGTAATATGACATGGACTTTTTCTGTGTCAGTAACCACGAGTCTGTTTACTCAGCACATGTTTATTGAATACCCCTTGTGTGTCAGGTGCATGAAACAGTGCAATGATGAAATTGACTGCATTCACAGTCCCTGTTCTTGTGAAGTTTATAGCCTAGCAGGGGACACAATTATCAAGCAAATAATTACGCAAATACTTCTTTGATTTTCTATTTTGTGACCATTTTAGAATTACAGAAGACTTGCAAAAATGATGCAGAGTTCTCATATACCCATCACTTAGCTCAACTTCCCCTGATATTAACATCTCCCACAACTAATATTATAGTTCTGAAGACCAAGAAATTAACATCGGTGCAGTACTATCTAGTACAGATTTTCATATATATATATATATATATATATATATATATATATACACACACACACAAGAATGTTTTTTTTCTGTTCTAGGATTTAAACCAGTGTCTCATGTTATGTTTAGTTGTTATTTTTTCCTTAATCGCCTCCAATCTGTGACAGATCTTTAGTCCTTCATGACCTTGAGACTTAACAGTACTGGTCAGTTACTTTTTAGAAGGTCCCTTAATTTGGGTTTGTCCAATGTTTTCTCGTGATTAGACTGAGGTTATGTGATCAGAAAAGATGCCACAGGGGTGGTGTGCCCTTCTCAGCGCATGGTATCAGGAGGTACAAGATCACAATATGCCTTATCACTATCGATGTTAACCTCTTGGTCACTTCGTTAAGTTAAAATCTGCCAGGTTTCTACACTCCAGTGTTGCCATTTTTCCTTTTGTCATTAATAAAAATTTCGTTTGGGGAGAGTATTTTGAAACTATGCAAATATCATTTTTCTTCTTTAATTTTTGCCACTAAGATTAACATCCAGGGGTGGACCTTGCCTGCAGAGATCTGGAGTTCTAATGGTAGTTTTGTATTTCCTCATTCCTTCTATATTTAGTAAGTAGAATTCTTCTGTAAGGGAGAGTTGTCACAAATACTTCTTCTGTGACAGCAGTGAAGAGTTTTATAAGGATGCAATGAGAACAGAAAACAGAGTGACTTAACTCAGTTGGGGTAGTCAGGGAAGTCTTGCCTGGGGAGGTGACATTTGAGAAATTCCTGCAGGATCAAAACAACTTAGCAGGGCAAAGGGTTGGGGACACAGGGGAGAATGTTCCAGGCACAGGGAATAGCATGAACAAGAGATCTACACCTAAAGCCGATGGAGACTGCATGAAACTGCGTGATCGACTTTGGCCAGGTAGAAACCTTGGTCATCTGGAGGGGCTTCCTCAGTTGAGAGGAGCAGCTGCTTCTTACTCCAGCCAAAGCCTTGCCAGGTGGAAATAAGGGCCTAGGATTGCCGGAATTTCTGGAGTTCAAGAGAAGATGGACATCTGGATTTTTTTTTCCGTAAAAATTTTCAATCTTTTTAATTTCAGGAAATAATCCCATTCTCCTTAAAAGCCAAATGAAACCTGCGAGCTGTCAGGGTCTTGGGTTTGTTTTTTTTAAGACTTTATTATTTTAGAGCAATTTTTGGTTCACAGTAAGATTGAGGCGAAGGTACAGAGATGTCCCATATGCCACCTGGCCCCCACCTCCCCACACAGCTTCCTCATTATCAACACCCCACCCCACAGTGGTACATTTGTTATAACTGATGAACATATACTGACACATCATAATCACCCTAAGTCCCAAGTTTACATTAGGGTTCGCTCTTGTTATTTACATTCTATGGGTTTTGACAAATGTATGATGACCTGTATTTACCGTAATAGCATCATACAGAGCGGTTCATTGTCCTAAAAATCCCGTGTTCCGCCTCTTCATTCCGTTCCTCTCCCTTCCCTCCCACCTCCAGCTGTCAGGTTTTACCTGTGCATGGCTGAATCATAATTTATTTATCTCTCTCCTATGGCTGGACCTTGAACTTATTATCAATTGTTCACTGTTGTAAACAACGCTATGATAAACATCCTTGTACCGACAACCTTGGCACCTTCTTTAGCTGTGAAGGTTTGCTCTGAATAATCACCTCTGGCCTCTCCATCACCAGACCCCGTGGCTTTTCCAGGCCTGCTCTCCTCCACCCCTCTACGCCTGATGCCTCCATTCTCCCTCTACTTTCCTTCAAGCCAGAGTTGACCGAGACCACCCTGGAGTTCACACCTTAGTAGAGTCTGTGAGGTGATCTGGGATGTGGTCCCATTGAAGGTGCTTAGATCTCACCCAGGTAGAGGGGCACTGCTGGTCCTGGTCTTAGGGGCATTTCAGGCCGGAGCTCTGGCCTGGCTCATTCTGCTGCTCTGCTTCCTGGAGGAGAAGGGCCCAAGGCCAGCTCTGCAAGAGCTCTGGTTGCTGAAAGGGCAGCAAATACATTCTTGGTAGATTCACTGAATTGCTCTGATAAGGCTGGTATGGAGGAGATAAGGAGCTCAGGCCTGATGCCAGAATCCAGAGAGGAATTCCCAGCACACGGGGAGGGAAGAACCTGGGGTCCATTCTTAGAGCTGGCAGGCAGGGCCCGTCACCCCAGCTCTCTGGCCATGGTCAGGTTTCTTCCAATTGTGCCCCCTTGTGCCTTGGCATTGTGACTGGGCAGTTCTCACTGTGTGAGTCAAAAGCCAGGCTGACACATGGTGTGGGGGAGAGGCAAAAGGAAAGGCAGCTTTCCTTTCCCCTAAAGCTCCTACCTGGGGAGACAGGAGAAAACTTCCTTGCTGGCTTGTCCTGAAGAAGTCTTCATCTGTGTCCGGGTGAGGTGGGGGATACCTCATGTTCTCTGGGTCTTAGATTGGTCCAAGTGGCACCTACTGGGGGATTTTTAAAGTTATGAATAGAATAAAGCTATAAGAGCGTCTGGCTGTCAGTGGACTTCCTTCCAGAATAATTTTAAAAGTTTAAAAAATGACCATAGAAATAATAATGTCCCCATTTACTGAACACCTAATCTATGCTAGACATCATGCTAAGGGCTCTTCATACATTTTCTCACTTAACCCTCATGCCAGCTTCCAGCGGTTCAGATTAACAGTCCTGTGTTCAGGATGAGATTAAAGACCTATTCAGAAGTTGTATTAAGGCCAGGCCTGTGAGTGGTGACAGGTTTGGCGGCCACAGCATCCAGAAATCTCCGCCCAGATCACAGTGGACAAGACCCCGCTGTCCACCACACACCCACTCATCTGTCTTGTGTCTGCTCTCAGGGGCCCTAGAACATATGTCACCACCCTGGGGCCTTGTCATGTTTCCCCAGCTTGGGGGTGGGGGTGGGCTGCCTGTGGAGGGAGGGTTCCAAGTCTCCAGAAGCTTCTGCCTCCTGAGTCTGGGCCATCAGGTGAAATACCCTTGACTGGCGGAACAAGCTGCCCAGCGTCTCCTCCCCTGGGAAGGGCTTCATTCTAGTTCTGGATTTTTCATAGTCTTCCCTGACTGTGCTTTACAAGCATCATGCATACTCAGACATTTGTGATAATGAAATAGACACTATTTCTAACATGGCCTCTTTGGAGGCTCTTGAGATCCTATGCTTTATAGATTCATTTTTTTTCATTCATTTCTTGGGGCTCAGTGAGTACTCACTGTACCTGGCACTGCTGGAGGGACTGGGAATACTGCAGTGATGTGGCCCCAGCCTTCCTGGGCTTATATTCCTGTGGGGAAAATCCTCAGTGAAATACTAGCAAAATGAATCCATATAGAAAAGATTATATACCATGACCAAGTGGGATTTACCCTAGGGATGCAAGCTTAGTTTAGCATCTAGAAATCAATGTCATTCTCCATATTAATAGATTTAATAACAATAATCACATGATCATTTCGATAGTTGCAGAAAACGCATTTGATAAAATCTTACACTCTTTCGTGATGAAAGCACACAAGAAACCGGGAATAAAAGGGAACTTCTGAACTTGCTAAAGGGCATCTCCAAAACCTCACAGCTAGTATCATACTTAACGATAAAAACTAAATGCTTTCCCCCTAAGATCAAGACAAGGATATCTCTCCACTCTATGCTCTCATCACTTCTATGCAGTATTGTACTAGAAGTTGTAGCCAGAGCAATTAGGCAAGAAAATTAAATATAAGGCATCCATATTGGAAAGGAAAAAGTAAGACTCTCTCTATTTATAGATGACATAATCTTGTATATAGAAAATCCTAAGGAATATGCTAAAAAAAACTAATAAATAATAATAAATTACTGCACACAGCAAAGGCTCAGGCCCCTGACACAAGCTCCCCAGTGCTGCAAAGACCTAACCAAAGGGCTAGAATAAAAGACAACTATTTAACACCTGATGCTCCATGACAACTGGGTTTTCCCCAGTTCTGTTCCAGTCGACCTTGGGTCCCAGCTTGTAGGCAAGCACTTCTCATCATGGTGACCTACTTGTTGGGAATGCAAAAGGCTGTCTGCTCCTGGCCTTGAGTCAGCTCCCGGGAGCTCTGACACATTCCTGCCCCAGACTGATCCCACCCCAGCATTGACCTCCCGAAGGCCTGGTGGTGAGGGGACAAGCCTGTTGCTTACTCCTGTGTGGCTGTGTTGGCGGGGCCACCTGAGCACATGAGTGAACTTTGTCCCACCTCTCTGTCTGCCACTTGATGTAGATACCAGATGTTTTATCTTAGTAGAAACTCTCTTGGGAAGAGTGAGTCCATGTGTAAGGAGCATGTGTGCATCTCTGGGGGTTTGTATGTGGTGTGCATGGGT
Organism: Grampus griseus; assembly: GCF_964374135.1. Classification (NCBI taxonomy): domain Eukaryota; kingdom Metazoa; phylum Chordata; class Mammalia; order Artiodactyla; family Delphinidae; genus Grampus; species Grampus griseus. The sequence continues at coordinate 32,206,018 of NC_138998.1, read as the reverse complement.
ATGGATGTAGGCCCACAAAGCTATGTGTGTGTGTGGTTTTTTGTGTGTGTAAAAGTGTGCATACCCACTTTAGTGTACCTGAAGGTTTACCATAGATGTTGGTCGCAGGTGTGCACGTGGCCAAGCCCGCAAGTATATTTCAAGTCTGGGTGTGTGTTTGGTGTGGAAGTGTGTGTATGTGACTGGATGTGAAAGTGTGTTCAAGAAGAGGAGAGACTCTCGCCTGTCCACTGTGCCACATATCTGGGCTTGGATGCAGAAAAACGTCAGATGGAACCTTCCCTGCAGTCATGGCCCTGCACCTATGTGCACAGGAATGGGGCTCAAATCACCTCCTGAGCTGGAAGCACCTCCTCTGTGCAAAGCTGGAGGTGGATGCACTGAGAAGGGAGGCCCTGCCTTAGCTTGAGATGGATGCTCTGAGGGGGTGTGGATCACCCCAGGCCCACCCTGGGGGAAGAGCCACCCCAGGGAGCTGCAGACCCTGCAGGATTCAGAAAGGTCGTCCTGGGGGATCCCCATTTCTTCCCCCCTTACAATGCTCCCTCACTTCCTGCTGCCCTGCCCCTTTCCCTCAAGAAGGCTTCAACCAAAGTCCAATCTTCATACACATGTGTGACTTTCTCTGTTACCTCCTTCAAATCTTTGCTCAAATGTCACCTTCTCAATAACCACCCCTTTAAAACTGCAACTCTCCCCTTAGCCCCGCTGCCTTACTTTCAACTCCTCATGTCTCTTACACTCGTGTTTCTCCCAAAGCTCTTTTCATCTTCTCACACAATGTGGACCAGCAGCAGGAGAGGACGTGAGTGTAGAAATGGAGAGTAAGCATTTAGAAACTTCTGTACTACAGTACCTATAGATACTTCAGCATCTATGGCAATTCGACATTGCCCTGAAATCCAAATGCAGACTGGAAAAAAATAAACTGGCTTTTTGCCACAGAGGGTTTAAGAATCATTGTTCTAATACACCTATAAAATTAATTCAGTTTCCTGTTTTTCTCCCCACCATCCCACTGCTGCTTGAATGCAAGCTCCACAGGGCAGGGATTTTGTCTGCTTTGTTCCCCATGTTCTCCTAGGACTAGAATAGCCTGGCACATAGTGGGGACTTAATTGATATTTGTTGAATACACAAACTGGCAGAGATGGTCTGAGAGGGTGAAGCATCATCAGCTCGACATGGGGTAGGAGGGCAGCAAATGCTCCCTGAGCCCCTTCCTTCCTGGTCTGGCTGTGGGCACAGGGCTCTGGTCTGAAGCCTTGTGAGTTGTTCTTGGGACTCAAGTATCATAGGGCATGGCTGGGAACTGTCATCCTGATACAAAGAATTCCACGTTGCCCCTACCCAGAGGGAGCCCGGGGCTGGCAGGGGCAGGTGGGAGCGGCTGTCTTGGAGGCGGAGGGAGTTTGGTTCTACCAGCTATTCCCATGGCTGGGGCTGGCCGGGGCCCATGTGGCCTGCAGTGCCTGGGCCTGCCTCACGGGCCAGCCATCCTGCAGGGCCGGTTCTGGGCTCACACACCCACGGCCACCTGCTCAGCTACTCCCCTCCACCTCTGCCCAAGCCCTTGGGCTCAACCTCTCCTTCTCTGACCCCAAGACTCCACCCGTAGAATCTCTTTCGTCCTCCCTTAGCTCCAGAATGGTGGGGGTTTGGCTAAGGAGAGGGCATCGGCCCTCTGGCCAAAACATCCTAAGAAGCTACTGTCCAGGAAGTGTTCAGGGCCACTTGTGACCTCAGCATGGGGACAGGAGGAACCTCTGCGTGATTGAAATTATATATTCTTTTTTTTTTTTTTTTTGTGGTACGCGGGCCTCTTACTGTTGTGGCCTCTCCCGCTGCGGAGCACAGGCTCTGGACGCGCAGGCTCAGCGGCCATGGCTCACGGGCCAAGCCGCTCTGTGGCATGTGGGATCTTCCCGGACCGGGGCACGAACCCATGTCCCCTTCATTGGCACGCGGACTCTCAACCACTGCGCCACCAGGGAAGCCCTAGTCAACACTTTTGACCACCCCTGTGCTTGGCTCAGGATGGGGTATAACAGTAAAAGAGATGGTGGGAACATAAAGGTGTTTGGACACACAATTTGCCTTATTCATCACTGTACCCTCAGTGCCTGCCCCAGTGCTGGGAACATGGTGGGCACTCAATAAGCATCTGTAACACAAATGAATGAATGAATGAATGAATGAAGAGATAGCCCAGTCACTTACAGAGAAATAGGATGGAGTAAAGAGAAGTCAGTCTTGCTGAGTCAGAGAACCCAAGCCTTAGAGAAGAGCTTCTGGGAAGGAGGGCTGTTTTTCTTTATTTTATTTTTCATTTATTTATTTATTTATATGATCACCTCCTTCTTTTCTTTCTCTCTCTCTTTCTTTCTTGGCTGTGTTGGGTATTCGTTGCTGCACGCTGGCTTTCTCTAGTTGCGGTGAGCCGTGGCTACTCTTCGTTGCCGTGAACGGACTTCTCATTGCGGTGGCTTCTCTAGTTGAGGAGCACAGGCTCTAAAGCGCAGGCTCAGTAGTTGTGGCTCACGGGCTTCGTTGCTCCGTGACATGTGGGATCTTCCTGGACCAGGGATTGAACCTGTGTCCACTGCATTGGCAGGTGGATTCTTAACCAGTGCGCCACCAGGGAAGTCCCAAGGGAAGTCCCTTTATTTTAAATTAAAGAAGGTTGCTGTAGTTTTCAGGGTGAACCTCGGCTGTGGCTTCCTCAGTTAATCACTCCATGGTTGTGATTTTGGTATTTTTGCCGCTGATGCAACTCGCTGTGAGGATTTCCACAGCACATTGTGTTGAGCAAGCAAAAGCTGTAGAGGAGAAATGGGGCAGGGCCTCCTGGAGCTGGAAAAGAAGGCCAATTGATGCAAGAAGAGGCAAAGCAGTGCAGGGAACTGTCCACATTGTTGCTCAGCCACACCTGGAATGTGGCCGCAGGTAGGAGTCTTTGGACTCTCAAGAGGCATTTATCTGAGAACAGCTTGTGACATTTGGCCAGCTCAGAATCAAAAGCGGACAGACAGGCCCTGCCACCATCAAGTTGGCATGGCTCTCCAGGGTACCTGGGGAGCTGACTGTCAGATGTCTGTGTGTCCCCGCACCCACCCCAACCCCATGGCCCCACCAAACTCTGGCTAGGGGGCTGGAGTTTTGCTCGGTGGGTGAGAGCAGGGGTGGACATGGGCCAGCCACGGGTCTGGTCCTCTGCAAGGCCTATTGTCCGGGCTCTGCGGCGACATCTCTCCACCAGACTCCAGGCCTCCTGGTTGTAGGCACCTCTGCCCCAGGGGAAAGAGCTGGGTACCCCAGGTGGGTACCCAGAAGTAGCCACTCCTTGTGTCCTGGGTTGGAGTAACTGCAGTTTCCTTGATCCCCAGTTCCAAGTCTCATCGGAGAGAAACAAGGATGAGCCCAAATTGAATCATGGTGCCTCCCAGGGCACCGTTCGTTTGGACACTTGATGTCGGAAGCCCAGATGCAGACTGACTGAGAGGTTAATGAAGCTTATACCTTAAGGCGCTCCTTTAAACAAGCCCCTTCCAAGACTCTAGACCTCCTTTTGTATTTGCCATTTTGCATTCTTCTTCTTCAAGGGGGACCCCTCAAATGATATAAACTTCAGGTCCCACAAAACTGAACCCACCCCTTGACTCTGTAAAATCTTGAGCAGACAGTGGGTGCCTGGTGGCTCAGCGCTTGTGGGTCTCTTGCCTGAATCTCAGACCAGGACTTCTGCCCCAGCAGCCTGAGGGTCAGATGGCGGAGGGCTCCAGCTCAGAGCAGGCAGTGTCCTCTTTGTGGCCCAGGGTGGGTGTGCTGGAACTGTCAGGCAGGCCCAGTAGAAGGAGACCATCAGCTCTAGGAAGATCAAAGCTTCATCCTGAGAAGAAGGAGCCGAAAAGTGTGAATGCACCAGATCGAATAGCACTTCTAATTATGTCCATATGGCCTACTGGCGGGGCGTTTGGTGCTAACCCATGGTTGACCGCCGGCTTAAAATGGATGCTGTGATATAAAATACCCTGAACTGTACACTTTAAAAGGGTGGATTTTATGGTATGTGAATTACATCTCAATAAAAAAAGAAAAAAAAAAAGAAGGCTGAGATCTGGGTTGCTGTGGAGCTGGGTTGCTGGGTCCCAGCTTGGACCTAGACGTGGCGGGCCCATGAAGGCATTGCCTGGTGCCGGGGCTTCTGGGCTGCTTCTTGAGGCATCGGTCACACACAGGGACCAGTGTTCAGGGACTACTATGTCCTGGCCGGGTCCTCACTGAGCTAGGAGACAAGACGGTGGCACTGCAAACAAGGTTCCTGTCCAGCTCAGGTTCCCGGGGCCCGTGGAGGGGCTTCAGCCACTCCTGGGCTACTGCGCCCCACTTTGCTGCCTGCATCTTGGCATTTTTCACCAAACCCTCTGAGCCTGGTACCTGCTCTGCTGGGGCCAGGGGAAGAGTTAACCATTAACCTGGAGGTGAGAGAGAGGAAAGGGCTGGGACAGCGCCCACTGGTTGCCTTCCCGCCCTCTGGGGCAGTGGGGCCCCCTCCTGAGCCGCACTCCCAGCCCTGTTAGCGGAGGCACTGGGTGTGGGCAGGGCAGGCAGAGCAGAGCTGTCCCTCACAGAGGAACTGGGCCTCCAAGCACCCGGCAGAACCACCTGTGGGACCCAGGGACTGGCCCTCTCGTGGCCCAGGCCCCCTCACCGCGGGTTCCCGGGTACATGGGCAGACACTCCCCTCCCCAGGGCCAGCCCCCAGCACGCCCCCAGCCCAGAGCTTTGTTAGTTAGACTGCACGTCAAATGGCACTGAGAAGCCTACTCAACCCCTTTTCTGAGAGGACATGGCCCCTCATACTCACTGGTGACCCTGTCGCTAGACGCTGTGGTGACCCGGCAAGGACACCAGCCAGAAGATATCGGTGCCCCTCCAGTCCTTCTCTGTGGGGCACACTCAGGCACACACGTGCACATACACATACACAAATGCACATGCACGTGTGTGTGCTGTGCACACTGGTTTCTTCTACCCCCTGGCCTGTGCCAAGGAAATATTAAAGTGACTCTTCATGGACTGGCTCCTGCCAAAGGCACAGATGCTTTGCAAGCCTCCGGCCCAGGTCCTGGGGGTGGGATGGTGCCCTCGTCAGGCCTTACAGCACCGGGTCTGGGCTGCCCTCCAGGGCTCTCTTGGGGGCAGGTGGAGGTGAACAGGAGCCTCGTGGCCAGGCTCTTCTTTGGAGCGCCCTGTCACAGGCGCTGTCGTTTTGGCTGGACACCACATCTTAGCGAATGTCTCTGTGGGCTGGTGTGGCCGAGGGAAGAAGATGGGAGCAGCAGCTTCACTGTTCGGGCCACCTCCGAGGACCAGGCCTGTATCTGAGGAGGGCAACCTAGCCACAGTCCACATAGCAAGTCACAGTCCGGGGCCTGGGAAGATGGGCATCGATGCTGCCCACGTGGTGGGAGGTGGCCTGGAGAGGCTGGGGTGGAGGCGTGGCCACGGGGTGCATTGTGCTGGCCGGGGAATCTGGGGCCCATCGCTATCGCAAAGTAGCTAGAAGGTCCTTGCATGTTCCCAGTTCCTCCACCTGTCTGGCTCCATCTCTTGTGGGCAGGTCGGCCGGCTCGGGAAGCTGATCTCTACGATCCTGCTCGGATACTCATCAACATGGCTGCTGAGTCCCTACACCAGCCCTGAAAATACTTGGCTCACTCACTGCCGTGGAGGTGACCGTTCCCATCACGGGCCTGTCTGGCCGCCCTCTGCCTGGTGGTTGGCTCCTGACTGACAGCCTGATGAGGCTGGTTGTTCCTGACGGGGAACCTCAGTGTGCTGACTGGCTCATGGCAGCAGGGGCTTTGTTTCTGATACAAGGACCCCTGAGATTGAGATGTTTTCTCTTTTGTGGTTTGGAGTGATATGCTTTCCTGGAACTTGGGCAGGGGTGCTGAGGCCACAGCCAGGGAGGGAGGCAGAGCCCAAGATCCTGCCGCACACATGAAGACCCTCTGCAGGGCTCCAGGCAGCACGGCTCCCTGTCTCTTGGATGGTCCCAGACAGGAACTCCATGCTGGACAGGGGGAGGGAAGGGTAAAGCCACCTTTGGACACCCCTTCCTACTGTGGAGTAACCACAGCGTGTGGGCAAACAAAGTCAGTTAGAACAAAGTTACCTGGGGAGGCTGCCCCTCTGCCAGACTCTCCCAGACTGAGAGAAATGTTCTCTGGGAAAAGCCAACCACATCCTCATTCCAACCTTGCCCTTAATGCAGCCTCACAAATTCCCAGGACTTGTGGATCCTAGAAGAAATTACACTGTATAGCCTCCTAGCCTTGCAGATAAGGAGGGACCAGCCTTGCCCAAAGGTTTCCCACAATCAGAAAATGGAAACCAGCCTTCACTCCTCTTGTATGAGAAATGGCAGTCACCCTGAGCTGGTGGTTTATGGACATGCCCTGGTCAGTGTTTAAGAACCAAGGCGTACAGGAGCATGGGGTGGACGAGTAGGGGTCCAGCTCAGTGCTGAGAGTGGTTGGGGACTATGACACGGGTGGCCCCTCCAAAGTTCCTACCCCCTCTCCTTTCCCTCTCAGTGTAGTCTCTCACCTGTGCAAAGACACCGCTTTTAATTAAATTTTTTTTTTTATTAAAATACTGTTATACCCAGTGGAATGCAGCAGCAATCCTGGTACAGGGTGGCATAACAAAACAGCCATGTTTACATTTTAAATATTTACGATAACTTAAACATACAGACACACATCATGGTCTTTGGCAGAAAATGTTCACAGCACAAAAAAATACTTTAAAAGAAATACCAAATATTAATCCAAAATATATTAAGTTGTTTTTTTTCTTCCACAATATTTTTTTGCCTTTTTTTCTCTTTTTTCTTTTTTTCTTTGTAAACAATGCATATGAACCAAATGCATTTTTCAGCTTTCAAGAGGGGTAGGGAGATTTAAAAAAATATGCAATTGTCCAGCAAATGCAAATGTTTAAAAAGGAAACTTGAGGAACCATGGGAATAAAATAACACATATAAAACCTAAAAACGGTAAAGGAAAAAAAAAAACAAAACAAAGATTCAAGGAGAACTAAAAACAGTCAAGACAAACTGCTAAAACCCACCAATCGCTCCTGGGGCTGAGCTGGGGGACTCTTTAAGACCAGAAGTCAAAGTCACGGCCACTGGCAGGCTGCCATTGGATGCTTCACTCCAGTTCTCAAGCGCCGGCCCTGCTTCAGGGCGCTGGGCACAGGTGGCTCGAGGAGCCAGCCTCACGGCGCCATGCTGTAACGGGGGCTCCATTCAGAGGACTATCTGAGTCACGTCTCCCAATCCCTCCAGGGTGGGTGGACAGAGACCCTGATGAGAACAAGGCCATGTCTCCAGTTTCCTTTGGGAGAACTGGTGCTGGGAACCCCACCACAGCAGACTTGTGTGGTGGCTCACTTCACCTGGCTCAGGGCTCATAACCAAACTGACAGGATGTCCCAAGGACAGGAGCTGTGGAGCCATTTCAAGAGGCTGGTGATGGTGGTGGGGGGGAGGGTCACGTGGGCATTTCAAAAAGGGTTCAAGATGGGGAAAAAGACAGCCAATATCCCGTGGATCAACTGGATCACGGGCCAAGGGCTTGAGAAGGGGAGATAACTGGGCGGAACCGTGACAGCAGAGATGGGAGCACAGAACGAGGGGACAAATCTGAAGCAGCCCGCTTCAGTCTTCTGTTCCACAAGGAAGGGAATTATATACAAACCGCACAGCGCATCCCAGTCCTTTCCAAGTGAAGGGGTGAGGCTGTGGCCTCAACGGGCCCCACAAGATGCAAGTGTGGGTGAGCCCAAGGCTGAGGAGGTTGGAGGGACCACACTGAGCCAGGCCTGACTAGTAAACCAGCCCACCTGGCGTCCACGGGCAGCCATCCTTGGAAATCAGCCCCCAAATCAACATATCCTGTCCCCCTCTGCCCGAGTGTCCACTGGGGGTGCAGAAGGGGCTACTCCCTTCTGAGCTTTCGGTTGCTACCCTGGCAGCAAGCCTTGGGCTGCAAGCAGGTTAAGGTCCAGTCCTCATTCCACGTGGGCCCAGGAGGAATGTGGGGCTAAGGAGCAGAGTCTTCTGGGGGCCGGCTCACAGCTCCCCTTCTCCTCTGCAGCATCCTTCCTCAGCTCCTGGGACCAGATGGTCAATGGGAATGAGTGCTGGGCTGGGGGAGGGTGAAGCAGCCTCTGGAGGGGCTGCTGGAATGGCCACGTGGCAGAGGGCAGAGGAGAGCAGGGAGTGGTTCGGAGTCCCCAAGGCACCACCTCCTTCAGATCAGTATCTCCACCATGTCCGACAAGTCCTGGACTCTGGATGTAGCAACAGAATCTGGAGAGATAAGAACACAGGCACATGCCAACGAGCATTACCACACTGCTCTTTTAAATCCTACCACGTTTGAAAGATAGGATCTATCTTCACCAACTTTTCCCAACTCAGCTGCCCAGGTCGCCATAACTTGGCCAACCTAAGCACAAAGCTCTGCTCCCTCTGGGCTCTCGGTCCAGACCACCAGCCTCCAGAGTGGAAGACGCAGTTGTTTACAACTTGGAACTGGTCGGAGGGCTTGGAGGGAGGGTGGAGAGCCCCAAGGGAGGGAGGCTGCCGCATTCTTTTCATGCCTGTGGTTTTCTGAGATGGTGAGGCCAGGCAAATATGCAAAGGCTAATGTGAAAGGGAGCAAACACAGTAATGGCATCTTCTCAAATTTCTCCTTCCCGGATTCTTTTTAAACAAAGTCTCCTAACTTGAGTGGAAGGGTAACTCACCAAGCTCCATTATCTTAGATATTTAGACTGGCAATAAAAGAAGACTTCCAAAGAGAAGATAAAGAGACTCCCAGGTGGATCTGTCTGTAATCAGGGTTTTCAGTTCCCCTATTCATGCATCCAACCAGCTCTCATATGTACTGTGGTGGGCCTCACACCCTGCTCACCCGTCCCTGTGCAGGGCTCCCTGTGGAGTGTGGGCAGTGAGTGGGGCCAGGCCTGGGAATAAAGGGTCAGGGGCCCCAATTCACACCCCAACATGCCCTCAGCCCCGCAGAGAAGTCGGGGGGTTGGGGGGAAGGGGACTTACCCAGCAAGGCTGTCCTCTGGCCACTGCTGCACCCCAGAAGGCCGTCGGGCTCCAGGCCCAGGTAGGCGGCGGCGCTGTCTGGGGGGCTGTCAGTCTGGGTGCTCCCATCCCTGCTCCCATGTTTGGCGTGGGCAGCTAGGGGAGCCTCGGCCACTGGCTCCTCCGCCGGGGCCCTGTCTGCTGGAAAGGCAGGAGGTTCACAGTTATTGCCTTGTCCATAAGGTGGAACCCCCAGGAAGAACACCCCTACTTAACTGTACCTATTAGGGATGCGAATTGCTCTTGATTTGCAAGAACTTCGATTACAACTAAACGCTCCTGTTTCCAAATGGGAATAACTATCAGGTTGGATTGGGTTCCAAAAACTTCGAGTAGAAGAGCCTTTCTTAAAGGGGTGTAGATTAAATCTTAAAACCAGTAGGGACTCTCAGATTTCTGTGGCATCTGCTTAGAAGGGGGAGTGGAAGGGCTGGCCCAGAAGGTACATCTGTACAGGGAGCTCTATTTTTACTTAGATGCTAAGTGGCTGGGGCCAGGGTGGTGGAATTTCCAGAGATGGGGGCTACAGCCTGCCTCTTCACACCAGGGGGACAGCTGTGGGCTGCAGGATCACTGGAGCCAGAGTATAAGCCAGCTTCCCTGGGTAAGGGGCTGGGATGCCCTGGCTCCTCTGAGCCTCAGTTCTGAGAGGAAAGGCCTGAGGACACCCTAGCCCCTGCCTCTGCCTCTGCCGCTTACCCGCCTCCTCTCACCTGCAGCCAGCCGGGCAGGGGTATCCACCTGCCGCTCGCTGGAGGAGAGCCCTTGCCAGCCCTGGGCCCCTGCTGCTGCAGCCACGAAGACAGATGGCACCGACTTGGCGGGCCTCAGGGAGCCCTGGGTGGCCTTGCCAGGATCCTTCCTGGAGCGCTGCTGAAGGACCTTGATCACCGCATCCTTCTCCAGGATCTGGGCGTGGAGCACCTTTAACCTGAGGGGTGAGAGGTCATGCTTGCATCTTCAGACCTACAGATCCAACAGCCCCCATCCTTCCCGCCTTGAAGACGTTGGAGGGAAAGCCTTTCCTACAACCAGGCTGGGCTCTCCTGGCCTTGCAGCAGGGGCAGGAGGGGGCCTTCAGAAATGCCATCACAGCTCTGGAACTGGATGCTCTGAAAATTGCCCATGCGAGAAGTGCTGGGCCCTTCTCACACCAGCAAAGGCAGGTCATCAAGGGGCAGGTCCTGGATTCATCCAATGACAGCAATGGTACAACCCCCGTCCTGGAGGACCACCCCCAGGGCTGTTGACCAAATGGGCTCAGTCAACGTGCTTGTGCTTTTGAGCCAGGTATAGGTTAAATGGAAATCTTGTGGGGCCTCTGAGATTGTTTTTGGAGAGAAAATACTAGCTACCCCCAGGCCAGGGGCCTCGGCCACATTCCTTCTGGGGGTGGTACATGGTGTGGACTCAGTAGGAAAGTCTTACTCTCTGATTTACATGGGGGAGGGGGAGGGGATAGAGTCCCAGAGCCTTGGATGGCATCTAACAGTGGGGTCTCCTGGGCAGACCAAGGACTTGGTTGGTACCTCTGGGAAAGAATACGTGTATGATGCCAGCTATGCCAAAAGCACGGGGGTCAGCTCAGAAGTAGGAGGGATTGTTAGGCCAGGTGGGGCGAGGGGTGTTTATCACGGATTAAGGATGGGCAGGGACTTGACATCGCCACCCCCCTACCCCCACCCAGGTGCCCGGCCTGTAATGCCCAACCTGCTTTCCATCTCCTGATGCCTGTGGCCGCCGGTGAGCAGGCCCTCGTTGAAGCTGCTGCTGGGCGAGGGCTGGGGGGAGTGCCGGATGAGAGTGGTGTCGCGCTGGGCGGCAGCCGTGGCGGCCGCATCCATGGCAAACTGCCTCATGGCACGTTCCTCCAAATACTTCTGCTCCCACTTGGTCATGTCGGCCTCCAGTGCCAGGACCTGCTCCTCCTTCTCTCGTAGCTGCTCCGACAGCCGCAGGGCACTGAGCTCCGGGGACCCACCGCCGCTACTGCCACCACCGGGGCTGCCTGCCTGCCTCTGCAGAGAGAGGAGCACCGTGGTCAGGGGCGGCAGCTGGGGTGCATCGGCCACAGGTCTTCGCCTCCACAGGAGGACTCTCACCGAGCCTTGGGCTTGGTCAGCCTCCCCGTACACTCTTTGCAGCCCGCTTCCACCCAGAGACAAAGGGGAGGCGTGGGTCCCCGCACCCCCGCCCCAAATCCTGTGGCCAAGGGTGTGAGAAGATCAGGTCTGCCTTTGCAATAGCGACCACATAAATTATCTTCCAATCCAGGAAAGGGGTGCAACTCAATGACACTGGGACAACTGGTGTAAACTAGGACAGAACTGGGCAATCCAGGAGGTCTGGTCACCCTATCTCTGTGGGAAGGGTAAGGTTGGGAGTGGAGACAGAACCCTATCTGGTCTGTAAACACAAGAGCTATTCACATAGTCCGAAGTGAGGATAAAGACTCAGCATCTGGGCGACTATCTTCTCCCAGGATCCTGAGGAGACACACAAGAGGTGGCTAGTCTCCTCCATCAATGCTCCTGAGTGACTTTCTCTAGAGACCAAGTGTGCCAACCTGTGCTGCTGCTGAGGACAGAGGCCCAAGTCTTGAGTCCCCAAGGTCGGCACATGGCCCCGTGGCAAAGCCTCTGCTAAGACTGGTGGCTGGGAGGGGCCTTCAGCAAGGCCGGCACAGATCACCCTGGCTTTCCAAGGGGGCTCGGCCTGGATCTCAGCAGGGGCTCCCGGGGGCTTCAGAGCTGGCCTCCTCTGATGCTGCTCCAGTTCTGCCACCTCCGCGGGTCTTCCCAGCTCACCTGCTGCGCACGCAGGGCCTTGAGTTCCTGCTCCAGGCGCGTCCGCAGCCGTAGCTCCAGCTGCTCACGCTTCTCGCAGGCAGCCTGCAGCTGCCCCAGGGCCTGCTGCAGCCGCTCCACCTTCTCCACGTAGGCCTGCTTCTTCCGCAGCTCCTCCTCGGCTCGTGCCGCCCGGCCCTGGGCATTGCTCAGAGCCTGCTCCAGCAGCTCGGCCCGCCGCCGCTGGTCCTCGATGGCTCCGCGCAGCAGTGCCACCTCCCGCTCCAGCTTCTCCTGCTCCTGCTGCTGCTCGTAGCCTGCAGGGACAGAGAGGGGGGGCCTGGTCAGTGACGGCAGCCACCTCGCTGGCCCCACGGAGCACCCCCCACGTACTGGGCTCTGGGCTGACCACTGCAGCAGCATGACTGCATCTTATCTTCCCCACAACCTACGAGTTAGGTACCCTTAGTAACCCCATTGCATGGGCCAGGAAACTGAGGCTCAGGTTAAGTCATGAGTAAATGAGCGTGCCAGGCCGGGGCCCTTGCAGTAGTCACTGGGCTACACTGCTCCTCTGCTGGGACACGGTCTTGCCAGGAGAGAGCCCCAAACACTGCCCACTTGTGCCAGGTGTCACCATTTCCAAAACACATTCACAGTTCCCCTCGAGCCTCACGGTGACACTAGAGACTGGACCGGTAGGAACTGTGACGACGCCCATTTGCAGATGAGAAAACGGAGGCTCAGGTGGACTGTCGTGTGGTCATCATTCAAGTGGAAGAATCAAGGAGAGGGGAAGGGACCACCGTGTGCTGCCCCAGGAGCCAGGCACTTATACATCTTATTCCACCAAAGTCTCCAGTAATAGTCCCTTGAGGCAGGATTTGTGACCCCTCAACTTAAAGGGGAGGAAACATAGGAGGTGAATGGTGCTGCCAGGATGGGGACCCAAGTCAGCCTGCCTCTGACGGATCAGGCTGCTTGGCTGTGGTGTGAGGCCCTCACACCTAGAGGGCTGCCGAAGTGGGCTCCAGGGCTCACTCTGTGGACCCAGGCGCCCCTACCCGCAGAGTGTGTGGGCTGCCCGCCTTGCTGGAGGGCAGAGGCTCTGGGGCCTGCCTGGTGAACTCAAAGGCACTCTCTAGGGCAGCACTATCATAGCACGGTGGAGTTTCCTGTCGTAACGGGCTGGTCCTACACCGTGCCAGCCAGTGCGGTAGCCACTAGGCATGCGGGGCTACTGAGCACTGGAAGCGTGGCTAGTGTGAGGGAAGAGCCGAATTCTTCATTTTATTTAATTTTAATTAATTTTAATCTTTGAGCCATCTTTAATCTTTATACCTATCACATAGGAAGTACAAGCTCTGGAACAGACGAGTGAAGGCTTGGGACCTGGCAGGCAGAAGGGAGGATTCATTTACTCAGGGCCCTGGGGCAGAGAGGGAGGACACAGGCGACTGACCCAGGTCAGCTCTGGTTCACGCTGGATTTCAGAAGGCTGGGTCCAGGCTGGCCTCATTCTTTGGGGTGGAGGGAGAAGATGGCAGAGCTCAGTAACACTGAAATTGAGCCTTTCATCCCAAGCTGGCCTGACCCCTGATGGAGTGGAGGGGGCAGGCGGGAGTGCTGACTGGGACTTTGGACCTGGAGGTAGTGACCCCATCCTGGGAGGCTTCACAGAGCCCAACAGCTTACAGAGTTTGCAGGAGGCCTGCATCTCATCCCAGTCTATGATGCCCCCATCTTACAGCCTCAGAATCTGAGGCTCAGTGGGAAGAAACTGCCCAAGGGGGACAGGGCTGGGAGAACCAGGCCTCAGGACTCAAGGCCAGATCCCCAGGGAGGACAGGGTCTGACCTGAGCTGGAGGTCTGTATAGCTTGCCTAGTAGGAAAAGCAGATGGCACTGGCGATAGGGGCCACACTTCCCTACTAGTGTTGACTGACTCCAGAAAAAAGATGAGATCAACCAGAGGCATCTTCCCTGAGAATTCTGGTTTCCCCATGGCTATTGGGAGCAAGGAAGGGCTGCATGGCTTCCGTCAGCCCTTGGGGAGGATCCCCAGGACCCAGCCTTTGGCTTCCAGAAGCTTCCTGCCACCTCCCACACCTCTAAGGCCCCGGCAGGGGCTGGGAAGCCTGAGCCCTTGGCCATCCCCAGCCACCAGGATAAAACCCTGGGCCTGTCTGGCGGGCAGGGGGCGGGGGCGCTCCCAGGCGGGGTGGCCGCGAATCAGGGAGACAGGGCGAGGGGCCAAGGGCGAGTGAGCAGTGGAGGGAGCAGAAGGCCTTTCCCCCTGGGAAAGCGAGGCCCCACCGGCACGTCCCAGTCCCTTTGTCCCAGTGTCCTCCCTCCTCCCGCAGTGCGGGCGGGCGGGGCGCGGGAGGGAGCGGCGGCGGCGGCGGCGGGGCGGGGCGCAGCGGAACAGCCCGGGCTCAGGAATGCCTGGCATCCAGGTCACCCGCCGCTGCCAGATTAATGGCTCCAGCCCGGAGCCAAGAACAGCCTGGCGCTCGCTCCCCGGGGAGCGGAAACGCCTCCAGGCCGGCCTCCCCCTTCGCCCCTCCCCTGCCCGCTCCCAGAAACCCGCCGGTGACTTCCTTTCTTTGGCAGAGCCCGGCCCCCAAAGTCGGCCCTCTACTACAGGGCGCCCCATTCTACCCCCTTCCAGAAACCCGCCCTCCCCAGACTCCAAACGGGACCCCCGGGGCCGTCCCCTCCCCACCTCCCAGAGACCCTAAGTCATCGCCTCCCGCCAGTACAGCCCCGCCTGCCCCCTGCCCACCCCCACCCCCCAGCCCTTCAGTGCTGGGCTCCTGTCGGCCCTGTCCAGGGCCGAGCCCTCCTTGAGGAGGGAGGTGCTGCCAGCACAGCTCAGCCCTCCAGCTGCCCCTCCACTTCTGGACACCCCCTAAGTATCCAGCTTCAGCACAGCAGGCTTTCTGAATGGGTTCCTCCTTCCTCGAAGCCACCCTCGCCTGGCCACCAGCCGCCCCCACTCCACTCCTTTGCAAACACCCTAACACCACTATAGCACGTA
Organism: Grampus griseus; assembly: GCF_964374135.1. NCBI lineage: Eukaryota > Metazoa > Chordata > Mammalia > Artiodactyla > Delphinidae > Grampus > Grampus griseus. Next base: position 32,191,017 of record NC_138998.1, on the reverse strand, counting down.
GTAAGAGCATACAGGAGGATTTTAATAAATAACTGCCTCTCTGTCTCTTCTGACTGCTGCAGCTTCTTCCTACTGCTGAGCTCGGGGCTCCCTTTGTCCTCCCTCTTCCCCCAAACTCCCTGCTTGAACCTCCACTTGAGCTATCCTGCTGCTTCTTCACCTGTGGCCTGCTCCCCACCCTGCTACCCCACAGAGCCCTTCTCTCAGGCTGCTGGGGACCTCTCCTCATCTCGCCTCCGGGGCCAGGCCACCCTTGTTGCCTGAAATCCGGGGTGGGAAGACCCTGCTCCTTCCTCAAGCTCACTGCCTCTCTTGACCTCCCTGCCCTGGCACCTTCCTGACCTGTTCCTGCTGTGCTCCACGCCGGCCAGGGGCTCAGCACAGCTGTGCTAGTGAACAAATGAGTGACTGAATGGATGAGTCAACAATGAACTCATCTGTTCTTCAAGAAGCCTCTGACCACCCTCTTTAGGGGATCCTCCTGAGCCCCTTCTTTGGGCTGCCCTGTTGGTTACGCCCCATTTTTGGCTGGTGCCTCCACCTGTTATGGCCCAGCCTCACCATGCTCCCCAGCTTCCCACATTCCCCCTGGGCACCCCCTGGGAGACTCAGACTCTTCCTTCTCTCTCATCCCACCTGTCTCCAAGGCTCTCTGGCCTCCCCCATGCTTCTGAAGGACACCGAACCGATGGTCAGCACCACAGCTCAGCAAACCACAGCTCCCCAGCTATCCCTCTGGATCCACTGATTTCCCCAATACACAGAGAACCAGATCTTTTTCATCTTCAGAAACTACCCCTCCCCCAGGTCTAGTCCACTGCTGGGTGCGTAGTAGACATTCAGTAAACCCAAGCTCCAAGCACTGCTTTGATAGAGGAGGCCGATCCTCCCTGTGCTGAGGGGCTGTCCTGGCCACACCTCTGGCCAGGCTCCTGAGTGGGACCCCTACTCACTTTGAGCCAGCAACTTGGCCACCATGTCCTGACTGCCTGCCTGCGCTTCCTGTGTCTTGCTTGCCAGGCGCCGGTTTGCAGATTCCAATCTCTCTGTTTCAAATAAAGAAAAGAGGTTTTAAGGAAAAATGTTTGAATACAGGTGAAGCCGCCTGCTGGGGTGTCCCCTCGGTCCTATCTGTCGGGCTGCATTCTCCAAGTTGGGGGTGGGCTCATAGGGAAGCTCCAGGTCATCCTGGGCCACATGGGTGGGAGGTCCATGAGGAGCCCTAAGGTCTAGAACACAGAGACAAGACTCCCCAAGGAGTCTCAGCCTAGTCTCCTTTGAGTCGATTTATACTATTATTGCAGAGGACAGATTCTGAATTATTCCCTAGAACAGTGGGATCAAGCTGTCCGCAGGTACTCCCCACCCCTCCACCTGGGTAAGCCGTCCTCACCTCTCAGATCCCGGTTGAAGTCCTGCAGCCGCCTCATCTCACTGTCCATCTTGTTCCGCATAGTCTTCTCCAGGGCCTCCCGCTTGGAAGAGGCCCTCGTCAGGCTCTCGTGGGCCTCAGAGAGCCGCTGGATTTCGCTCTCCAGCTGCAAGAGGCAGACAGCAGAGCTGAAGGAAGGGGATAGCTCCCAGCGAGGGAGTGGCATCAAGGTCCCCTCCACAGACCCCGGCTGATCTGCTATTCTCCATCAGAAAGGGTGAGAGAGGAGAGGATCAAAAGCCACAGCAAAAAAATCCACCTAGTTCTGGTGGGATGGGCTGCAGCCTGTAGCCTCTAGAGGTGGACCAGACTGCTGGAACAGGCAAGCGAGGGTCCCTTCAACTGTCCCAAGGTCCTGAGCAAACCCAAGGCCAGGATCTCTGGAAGTGGCTGCCTGTAGCGTGACTAAGCGCAGCTTTCTGGGGCCCACTGTCCAGAAAGAAGCATCTTCCTTTTGTCTGGCTTCTACTGAGAAATCTGAGCACAATGGGCCCAGGAGTGGGCACTCAGACTCCAACCACGGTCCGGAGGGTGGACTTATCTTGGACACCACAGGATGGCCTCGGGAGGCCTGAGTCCACCTGCTAAGGCTGAGCGCACAGCTGGTAACCCTTCACTAAGAAGGGAGCACCAGACCCCAGCCTGAGCCGCCTCTGCTTGGAGGATTTGCCTCTCCAGCCACCGCCATCCACTCCAGAGGGCCAGCCTGGCCCTGGCTGCCCCTCCCACTTGGCGGCTGGCAGGTTCCGCACGTGCTCCTCGCTGGCCTGTGATTCCAATAAGTCGCTCGTTTTTTCCAAGAGGAGGGGCTTCCTCTGTGGCCAGGGCTGGCCTGGAACAGACTTGCTGTTGTGTGGGGGATACAAAGGGCTCTCTGTGGGAGGTGTCCACGGGAGGGGGTGTGTGCAGGGGAAGGGTGCGAGTGTGAGGGAGCCGTGAATGGGCTCTTTCTAATCACCATTGGGCAGCAACAGCTCATGCTCCAGGCCTGCTGTGCCGGCTGCTCCCCAGCTGTCTGGAGTCAGCCAGGGAGGGTGCACGAGGGATGGGGGCGGGGACTGAGGGACGGCTGAGAAGCCCAGCCAGGCCAGCCCCGTCGGGGTCCCTTCTTCCCCCTGCCCCTCCGAGGCCCCAGCAGGGCCTACCTTCTCGATGCGGCCGGTCTTCTCCGCCGAGCTCTCCAGCTCCCTCTTCAGCCTCTCGTTGTCCCTCTGCAGCCTGGCATTCTCCCTCAGCACAGTCTCCATCTGGGCCAGGTGGGCACTGCCCGAGGAGGCCTGGGTACTTGCTGGGGCCTCCAACCCTGGTAGGCTGAGGGAGCCTAGCGGGCCCTGGCTGAGGGGAGCCGGGGATGGGGGCGGGGGGTGCTCCTGGGGCTGCTGCAGGTACTGGTACTGCTGCCGCTGCTGGAGGAACACAGGGGGCACCTGGGCCTGCAGGATCCTGGGGAACAGAAGAGTAGGTGCTCAGAGACCGAGAAACCACCCCGAGTCGCGCCAGTCCTCTTGGGCAGACAGCCTCCCCACAGCGTGAGGCAGCGACTGGTGGAGAAGGCCTTTCCACATGGCGTCCCCAAGACCTTCAAGGGCCAGGGGAGCAGGGCTGGAGGGGATTAACATGAGCATGCTTATTTCATGCCCAGCCTCACTGTGGCCGAGGCCCTGGGGATCAGCCTGAGCAGTCCTAGCAACCCGAGCTTAAAGAAGAGATCTTGAAAAGTGCACTCCTGACCCTTCTCATCAATAGAAGGCTCTTTCTGAGTGTGGAGGTCACATCCATCATGACTGAACACACAAACTTCCAGGCCCCTGGGCCACTTGGTGTCTGTTCCGGCCCCTGGTGTCAGGCCCTGCGCTCACACGCACTTCTTCTCCCTCCTATTTTGGGTCCCGTCACCCCTTGAAGAAACATTTTTAGAAGACTGCGGCTAAGGTTAGAGCGGCGAGACAGATGTCAGGGGTAGAGTCTGGGCTCCAGAGTCTGACAAAATAGGCATTCAAACTCCGGCTCCAGTGTTTAAGCCCATGGTGCGGCAGGACTCCGCTCAATCATGAAAGTAAGGTTCTCAGCCTCAAGGGGCTTTGTGAGGGCTACATGTGCCTGGCAGAGTGCTGGGCCTGCAGTGGGCGTTCCCACAATGACGGGCCATCCTCCGTCTCTCCTAGTGGAGACCGCAGCTTACTCTCTGCTCAAAGAGTAAATGTGACCCAAACAGTGGATTTTCTGGGGCATAGTGGTTGCCTCAGGACTATGACAATAGCCTGAGTTTAGGGACAGTGTCCTACTGGTATAACGTCAGCCTCAGGGCCCCATGTCAAGGGAAGGAGCAAAAAGCAAGAGGCCTGTGGGGTCACAGAGCCTTTCTGGGGCCTTGTGGCTCTAAGTGTAAAAGAACTGATGGCCTCAGTTTCACCAGGAACTTTCCCAAGTCCCGGAAGCCCCACATGAGTCCATCACCTCAGCACCTATGCCTGCCCTTCCCCTCATCCCTCCCCTTCATCCTTCCCCCTCCAGACTCCGGGCTCCCCTGCCCCTCTTATGACCCTAGGCTATAAGAACAGTCCCTGCCCCCAGTTCCCAGAAAGCAAGCCTCAAAGCAAGCAGCCAAAGGAGAGGCTGGCAGATGTATTTCTCTTACTGCCCAAGGTAGAGCTTCCAGTGAGAGCTGAGAGTCCCCATTGGAATGTGCAAACTCTCCCTGTGCTGCTAAATGTGGCATCTTGGGGTTGCTTCTTGAACTTGCTCCCCCTGCCCTGGGCCAGGCAGACACAAATGGCATTCTTTGGGGATGACTTGGCTCCAAGAAAGAATACAGCCTCCTTTCCTTCACACTTGCTCTCCCTTCCCCTTGTTCGCCCCTCCCCCTCCCTCTTTTTTTGTTCTCCTGCAAACAGTCTACTTCCTTTCCACGATATTATCTTTTCCTGACAGGGCTCAATAAGGCTGGTCCAAGAGAAGAAACCACGACTCAGCTTCCGAAACTCTCCCAGGACGGAGCCCTGAGAAAGAAGATAAGGTGGGGGGGCCTGGGAGGTGGAGGGTGGCGAAAACCCACAGGCTCCATCTTCTGGTCCCTTCATTCCAAGCTATCACGTCACTCATTTCTCGAGAGCTAAGAAAGCCATCTTTCCCGGGAAAGGGCACACAGTGGGAAAGTGTGTGACTAAATGAGGACTCAGCAGGCACGAAGAGAACCAGACTTGGACCTTGGGCCATCAGAGGAAGAGGGAGTCTGCAAACCTTCAGGCTCCTCTGGTGGGGCTTCCTGGACCCCTGTGCGGGGGAGATGCAGGGCGTGTGAAAAGGGCGTGTGTCAGCTTCTCAGGAGAAGGTGCGCAGCCAAGCGATAGCCTCATTTCTAGGAACCCTATTTCTGCAAACTATCTGGGCTTCCTGCCCCTCCCGGGCATCCCTGCTTCCATTCTAGCCTCTAGAATCCATTCTCTACATGCAGCAGAGGAATCGTTTTAAAAAGGTAAGCCAAATCGCATCCTCTAAAGGCTTCCCTTCACACTGAGAATCAAACACTAAGCCCTCCCCGCAGCAGCCTCTCCGGAGCCTCCACAGAAAGGGGCTCACCTGGACCAGGAATCCTCTCCCACTCCAGGCTCCACCCACATGGACCACACAGAAAAACATGAAAGGAAATGAATGGTAGGGACAGGGCAGCTCCTGCCCCGGTGTAGGAGCGGGGAGAGGTCCCTAAGGAGGCCATCTGGTCCTTTCTTCCTGCCTACAGTTAGGAATGCCTCCCAGTAATCACAGAAAGCAAACATGTCCACTTGTTCTTAGAAACCTCCAGAGAAGGAGGTTCCACCTTCTTCCCACTTAACTTGGAAACAGTTTGGCAATGATTCCCAACCCTTGTCTTTGCAAGTTCTTTCTGAAACCCAACCTTTAACCCCCTGCTGTAATTCATAGCCTCTGAAAACCCTAGTTACTCAACTGCCACAGAAAATTAGACAATGGTGTCCACCTCCAAATTAAAGCAAGGGATGCCGCTAAGTTCTCATGTGACCCTGGCTAAATCCCTCTTTTCTTCCAGCATTAGCTCCCATCTTGGGAGGGAGAGGGTATCATCGGCCTTCCTCTGGAGCTCGCCAGGATTCTGGAGGCTCTTCACCCTGGGAGAACTACGCTGGAAGCCAAGAGCTTGAAGACCGAGGTGGGCAGTTACCTTACTTCCGCATGCTGGAAGTGCGGGCTGCCACGGGTGCGGTACCGCGGGTCGGTGACAGCGGAGGTGGTCTCATGAGCTAGCACGATGTGTGGGTACTGAGGTGGAGGTCCGCGGGGCTCCGGGCCCTCTGCAGGGGCGCCCCTGGGCAGGGGTCCCTGCTGGTTGCGGGCCAGCTGGGGGAAGCTGTGGGAGGCGCTCATGTGGCTGGGGGTACGGGCCCCGTTCCTCTCCAGGGACAGCTGCAGGAGCCGCTCGCTCAGGGAGCGCACGTGCCCGTGCCTCAGCTCACGCAGGGCCTCATCCTGCCTCCGAATGCCACCCGGGGCCCCGCGGGGATCCCGGTCCCCCATATGTGGCTGGGGCCCCGCCTGCTGGGCCGCATAGTACTGCGAGTGGGCTTTGGCCTCCTCATAGGTGGGCAGCTCCTCGCCCTTGCCAGGCTGTGGGCACAGCCGGTAGAGGCTGTTCTCTGCCAGATGGGTCTCGGTGCCCTGGTGCTCCTGGCCCTGGGGCTCCTGCCTTGTGGCCTGCTGCAGCACCTGACTGTCCTCGGGGGCCACGATCTCCAGGGGGGCCTGGGGGCTCCCTGTGCCCCCAGCCCCAGCCCCACCCCGTAGGGCCTGCTGCTGGATGGCCAGCAGCGTGCGGGTCTCGGTCAGGTTGCCATAGCGCAGCTGCTCCTGGATGAGGCGGTGCAGGACCGTACCCGAGGAGTCCTCCAGTGTCCTCATGCTTCCTGGGCTTGCACACAACCGCCTGGACAAAGGCCAGCGGCACCTGGCCCCAGAGCACCTGGGAGGAGAGAAAGAAGACCACTCAGTGGGAGCACATGGGAAAGGGGGGGACTTTCCATTACTGTCTGGTCAAAGGCATGATGGTAAAGAGCAAGGCTATGGAGGGGCACACAAGCCTGGGTTCAACTGCCAATGCTGCCATCTACTGATTAAGGCAAGTCACTTAACTTCTGAGCCTCAGTTTCTCCATCGGAAATATGAAGGAATAATGCTAGCCTCACGGAGTTGAGAATTAAAACAGGCAATGGCTGTTGAGCTCCTCGTGTGCTGTAAATCCCTGGCAAAGGACCGCCATTATAATCATATTCATGGAGACTTACTGTGCCTAGAGAAAAACACCAGTAACCTAGACACCAGGAAGCTTGGCCTCCTGCAGTCAGCTTCCCATCAAAGAGCCTGATGAGCGACTCTAGCGCAGGCCTAATTCAGCTCTAACCACTGAGCATTCCAGTCCAGGGGTGGACAGGGCCCCAGTTTATTGGCAGGTGATAAAGAATGATTCCAGCCTGGTAGAAGCCCTAGGCAAACAGCCCCCAGGACCGTCTAGGATGAAGCATGCCTGAGCACCGGCCTTGGCACAGCTAACTCACCACCCTTTACTCTGCTGAGCCTTCCCTGTCATGGGATGACCTTGGCAGTCACTCTGCAAGGTGAACAGGAAGAAGGAAAAAATGCATCTGGATTGGTGAATAAGGGATGAAAGAGAGACTATAATAGGACAATGGTTTTGTGAGATGAGGCAAAAAGGTGCCACCCATCAAGGTTTGTGGGCCAGTCACATAGCCTGTGCGCTGACAGTAAGTGCTCCAGGTAAAAAGAAAGGGTGGCACGATGTCTTCGATTTTATGATTACCACCCCCAGCTACACACACACTTGCTCCTTGGATGTGCCCTGATGGCCCTCTAGGCACGCAGGGGATGATGGGCCATCAGCATCTTGACATTGGTAACACCACTTGAGCCGACTGAAGAAGGAAGGGAGCGAGCGGGGAGGCTCTTGGATGCAGGAACCTGGGGCTGGGGGCTCTGAGCCTAAACTGCAGGGAGATAATATCTCCTGCGGAAGGTGTTCCCTTCTGAGCCTGGGCTCCCAGTGGCTCATGGCCTGGCAGGCTGCCCACCTCACCCAGCTTCCTTTCCACAGCCTCCTCTACGACAGACCTCCAAACTGGGATTCAGGGAAGACCAAACAAAACCCACACCTCCGGAGGTCCTGTGTGCACGGGAGGACAGTAGGAGGAACGCAGCCCCTCCTCTGCCCCAAAACTAACCCCAGTGCCCTGCTCAAGTTAGGGCTTGGCCAACTGGCAGAGCAGCCATTCCACTCCCTCCTCCCAGCTGCCCAAAACCGGGGAGAGGGAGATGCGTCTGGAGGGTACTCTGTATTCATCCTTCCTGGCACCCCCTCATTCCCCCCGCCCCAAACACACAAGGACGGGAGATGCAAGACTCTAGAGCTACCCGAGGCAAAACAAACCGGAATCAATTCTCCCTAGCGTTTCATCCACGGGGCATTCCTAAGTTAATCACTGTCTGGGCTGACTGCAGCCGAGGAGGACCGGAGAATGCAGCTTTCCGGACAGATTCCAGGCCCTCTCCCCACCAACAGTGTGCCTGGGTGCAGGGAACACCTCCCGCGCCTCTCATCCCGCGTTTGTCCCGGTCAAGACCCTTGGATGCACATCCTTTCAGCTGAGCCGTTACTAAAATCTGCTCCCGCGACCCGGGCCGTGCACCCCTGCTGTACTAGCGCGCCCAGGTCTCTGAAACACCCTCTTCTAAGCAAGCACGCAACTCCGGCCTTTGCCTGGGCTCACGCGCGCCTAAGGAACCAAAGCGAGGGTCTCTAGTCAGACCGCACCTCATCCCGCCCTACCCGGACTCCTGGCTGACTACGAGCACCCGGTGGCCGCCGCTGCGCCGGGAGCTGGGTGGACGACGGTAGCCAGTGGTCCGGAGAGGTCTTTAAGCGTCGTGGAGCCGCCTCCCTCCCTCCCTCCCGAGCCCTCTTTGTTTTCCAAATGCTCCAGCGCTGACGTCAGCGGGCTGGACGGCAAGCTGCATTCTTTCTAAGTGAGAGCCAGACCGTGGCTCAAGAGAGGATTTTCCAAGGAAGACAAAGAGGAATTCTTGGGCTAGTTGGGGGGCAAAGACACCTGTAACCCCTACCTAACCAAATCAGCCCCCAGGGCGCTGCAAACTGAGCTCCAAGCGGCGCCTTCCGCCCAGATCCGCATCCCCTGGCATCCCCTCTTCCCGACCCGCGACCCCAAACACCCACTACGTTCTCCCCAGAGGCTGCCCCCCTCCTCCAGCCCCAGCAGACCCGCGCGCCTTCGAGAGACACCCCCGGGCGGAGCGGTCCTTGCCCTGCTTCGTGGCTGCCGGGAAAGGCGCGCTGTGCCTTGGAGGACGCTGGGTCCGCCCCGCTCCCGCTCCCGCTCCCGGAAAAGCCCAGGCTGCGGCGGGGCTCGGGCTTCGACTGGGGCGAGTCTCTGCGGCCCCACGCGCTCCCCAAAGCGCCGAGAAGCCTTCCTTACCGCAGCGGCCCGCGGGTGCTCGGCGCTGTCAGACCCGACGACCCGGCCCGGCCCGGCTCGGCTCAGCGCGGCGGCTGAGGTGTGCTCTCGGCCGTAGCGCCGACGCTCTGGCCGCTTGGGCCCCAGCACGCAGCCCCAGGGTCGGCCAGCGCCGGAGGCGGCTGCTATGCCAGGAATGTGAGAGTTTCAGGTTCCCCCTCGGGATCAAAGCGAACCACAAATAACCTCGCAGCGCGCCGCCCTCCTCCGCCCTCCGCCTCCTCCCACCCCCTCCTCCCCGCCCCCGCCTTCCTCCGGGGAGGCGGCGCTGAGGACCCGGAGGCCGCGGCCTTCTGGACTCGCGGCGACCCTTCCCGGCCTGCACCCCCTGCTCTGCCTTCGGAGCTGCTGGGGACTGAGTCCAACTTGGCCCCTGACCTCCTGCAACCACGTCCCTGCCTTCCTCTCTCCTCCAGCTCCATTGGCCGGACGACACAGAGGGCTATACATCGCATGCCCCCGAGGGACTCTGGGTGTTGCTTCGGGACGTGGTTGGGGGTGAGGGGGCTTGGTGTGTGTGTGTGTGTGTGTGTGTGTGTGTGTGTGTGTGTGTGTGTGTGTGTGTGTGTGTGTGTGTGTGTGTGTGTGTGTGTGTGTGTGTGTGTGTGTGTGTGTGTGTGTGTGTGTGTGTGTGTGTGTTGTGTACGGGGAGGGAGGACTGCAAAGATGTCCCTATCTGCGCGGCTGAACCTTGCCCCCAGGGAAGATATGACTCTTGCTTCCAGCCCTAAGCCTCGCTTGTTGTCGCCGGCGGCAACCTTCGAATTGCACTTTTCTTGTTTACAAACACCTTCGCCAGCTCTTTTCGGATCTGTCTCTACAGGAAGGGTGAATCTGGGTTGAAAAACCTGGTTAATTTGATCCACTTAACTAGCTGAATCACCCGCCGCCAGGGGCTTTGTCCAGTTCTTCCCAAAGAAGTTAGTAAGGAGCAGCCCTTTACGGAAAGCGCGCACCGTGCTTCCTGGGCCTGGTCATCCCATCCAGCCCTTCCAGTTATCCTCCCAGGGATTTCTGTTATCACCCGTGTTTTATAAATGAGGGGTCACACAGAGAGTGATGAAGCCAGGTAGCCAGCGGGCTGCAGGTTCTCATTCCCAGAACTTTTCCGCAGCCACCAGAATCCAGGTTCCCTAGGTGGACAGGGAAGGCCCTGGGAGCCCTCCTCTCTTCATCTGCCCTCTCTCTGTTCTGGTTTCTTCATTTCCATCCACAACCCTGCCAGCCAGGAGCCCTCCCTTGTGTCCACTTCTGCTGCTTCTGCTGTTCCCCCTCTGGATGGAATTCTGGCCTCTGCCCCTGGGACCCTTCCTCCCCAGCCTTTGCACTAGGCTGGTCCATCTGTGCCGGTGGAAACCCCCCTTTCTGAAAGCCTGCTCTGACAGATCCTCCTGGGCTCTCACCACACTGGGCCTCTCAACACCTCCATGTGTGAGGCCCAGGCCCCTGTCCATCCTGAGAATGAGGGCTGACTTCCAGCCCTGACTGGGTCCTCTCCACCTCCCCTCACGGTGGAGTTTGCAATTGCGAGATTCACTGGAAGGGACTGGGACAAGAAAACTTGGTAAGTTCAAAGAGCTGTTTACTAGCCAGGGACATTGTTAATTTTTAATAAAACCCTCCCCCAAAATGTGTGTATGTGTGTGTGATTTACTTGGAAGCCAAATATTGTGTTTCAAACACAGGAGTACCTCGTTTCAGTGTGCTATGCTTTACTGCACTTCACAGATACTGCATTTTTCACAGATTGAAGGTTTGTGGTAACCTTTCATTGAGCAAGTCTATCAATCAACACCATTTTTCCAGCCGCATTTGAGCATTTTCTGTCTCTGTGTCACGTTTTGGTAATTCTAGCAATATTTCAATTTTTTTCATTTTTATTATATTTGTTATGGAAATGTGTGATTTTTGATGTTACTATTTCACAAAGATTATGACTTGCTGAAGGCTCAGATGATGAGCAATAGAGTATTTTTTAATTAAGGTGCGTACATTGTTATTTTAGACATAATGCTATTGCACGCTTAATAGACTGCAGTATACTGGAAACATAATTTTTATATGCCCTGGGAAACCAAAAAATTTGTGTGACTTGCTTTATTGCAATATTCACTTTATTGTGGTGGTCTGGAATTGAACCTGCAGTATCTTCAAGGTATTCCTGAAGTGATTGGCTAAGACAAATGAGAAAATAAGTCATTTGTGTCAAGTTAGGGGATATTTGGTCATCCAAGGACCACCTCACCAAGAGGAGCTATGGCCAAGATGCCGCTGTCCCGACTAGATACAATAGGTAGGAATTTTAGAAATAAAAAGAAACAGAGAAGAGGTACCCAGGTGGCCTCTTACCCTGTGGACAGCATTCTTCTTGGGAACACTTGGTGGAAGTGTGAGAGTGGGTGTGGGCATGTGCACTCCGGTTGCAAAATCAGGGAAAAGGTCGCATGGTACAGCTCTGTGTTTCAGGGGCATTTGTGGTGACACTGGACAAAATGCTGGGCAAACATCCTTGAGATGGTTGCAGAAAGGGGCCAGCTCAAGATGGCTGGAGTCAGGAGGTACATCTTGGATTGGGCAGGCCTGCTGCAGCCCTAAAAGGGACCCCCTGATTGTGTACCTCTGTGTTCCCGAGACAGAAGCGGGAGAGAGATCCTGAAACCTGGATGGGAAATTTACACACGTTTTTCTTCTTTTTCCCTTCTCTCTGCAAGGATGGAGGGCAGGGCCTCCCAGGCAGGCAGGGCAGGGCAGGGCCAGGGGCCTCAGTGGAACCCGCCTGGCTCTGCAGGGTGGTTGGGTAAGAGGGTCATCACAGCTCAGATGTGCCAGAGGCAGGTGTGCACAGGTGGGCGCTGGGCTGGCCAGCCGGCTAACACACACACACACACACACACACACACACACACACACACACACACACACAGCAGGGGAAGAGAGGCTCGCCTAGTAAGCCAGTGCTTTCTACTTCCCAGCTTTGTCCGTCTCTGTCCACACTGCCTCCCTCTCCCTTAGCCCCCTCTCCCTGCAGGTAATGATTCTTCCCAGGTGAGAGTGTGGCTGGCTGGACCTGGAATCCTGCCCAGGAAAGATGCAGTGGTGACCCAGTTCTCAGAGTAAGCCAGGCTTGATGCCTCTGCTCAGGAGGGTGCAGCTCCCAGGGGTGTGGCTGCCTCATAGGCCTGTACGTGGCTTAGCAAGGGATCCAGGCACCCACACCCTCATCCCTGCTTAGCCTGGGCCTGGGCTCCGGTCTGGGTCTGCGCCTGTGACGTGGCCTCAGTCTGACCCTGCCACTGTTCCCCACTGCACCCAACAGGAAAAATAAAGGCGAGTTCTAAGCTAGACTCTAGCAGCCCAGGTCCCCCATGGAGCTGGGAAGGGAATGGTCCCCTTACTTCCCAAATGGTTGATAGGCGAAGGAGGGGCTCCAGGGCCCAGGGGGCAGCATCAAAGGAAGACTCTGCTAGTTGTGAAATCCTCCCTTCCAGCTTCCCCTGGACACTTCCTTTGACAGGTTATGGGACACAGGCTGCCCACCAGAATCTGGAGCAGGGAGCAAATTCACAGGAAGAACCTGGACGTTGGGATGGAAGTTCCCATCTCCACTTCCAAGAGTCAAGCTGGGGGCCTTCTTCTCTTTGTCCTTTTGCAAGTCCCCATGGCCCACTTTCTGCCCCCTTCTCGGCCCTCCCCCACCCCAGGTTTCCCCCTAAGTCTCTCCTTCCACCACCACCTCTCCTTCTATTCCAGGCATCAGGCCCGAATCTCCATCAGGCACTGGCTGTTTCACAGGGTCTATGTCTTTCGGGGGATTAATTCCTCCAGAGTTGGAGCATTTTGGAAATTAGGCCCCACAATGGTTGAGGTAAGAGGATGTTATCCTAAAAAATGAAGGAGTCCTAACTTTCCAAACTGCACACACCCCTCAAACCCCTGGCCTCCATCCGTGCCCCTTGGCTTCTGATGCTTCTGCAGGCCCAAGGCTGGGATGATTCCTGTGGGCAGTGAAGTCCCCCTGGGGCAGGATCTCTGAACACTGCTCCCATTTCCCCTCCCTGCTCTGGGGTCTATAACTGCCCAGAATTTCCACTGGCCCAGCCCTGCAGACAGGTGTGTCCGGTGTATATTGTGAATAAACGGGGAAACTGCAGGAGTCCACTTTTCAATTTATTCTTATCTGAGCAGCCCTCAGGCTGGGGAAGGTGATGGGGATGGAGATCTCAGAACTGGCATATTTGAGGCAGTAAAGGAGGGAAGATCGTTTTGAAATATCAACGTAACCCCAGACACCGGTCTTTTCTGCAAAGCTACTCTGTACTGAGTGGGTACCGATTTGGTGGATGCTCACTGCTGCTGGAAAGAACCTCTGCTCTTGGCCAGAGGCCGCAGGGAATGTGAGGAGGCCCCAGGGTCTGCAGGGTTCCTTGAAGAGAAGAGCCTGGGGCAGGTTTCTGTGTCTGCTTGGGCAGGGCCAGTGTAATGGAAGAGTGCCCCCTAGTGAGACTCATCCCTGGCTGCTGGGGACAGCTCTACCCAGGGCTCCCAAGGTGGACCTGGGGTCCCAGAGCCGGCCAGCAGGGATGTTCGGGACAAGGTTTCATTCCAGGGACACGTATTTCCCAGGTCCCTCCAAGAATGGACTAATGGCTCCAGTTGTGTTTCAGAGCTTTCCTCGCATTTCAACCTCTTCTGGGCTTTCCCTTTTTCTTTAAGGAGATACCATCTTTAATACAAACAATCTTACATCATTGACATCATTGGGAAAATACCTTTCATTTACTCACCCATTCACCCTTCCGTTCATCTCTTCTGTCTTCTATTTCATGTATTCATTCAACAAATATTTCCTGAGCATCTGCTCTAAGCCAGGCCCTCTGAATTGAAGGGGGTCTCCATCTTTGTGGAGGTCATGGATCACTGGGCACGGGAGAGAAAGAGGCCAGTACACTGCAGAACGGAAAGTTCTGGAGGCACAGGGAGGGAGTCAGGCAGGCTTCCACTAGGAGGTGGTCCTCAGGTTGAGCGCTAAAGGCCAAGATGGCCTGTGAGGTCTTCCCCAGCCTGGCAACTGGAGAACCCGCACTAGAAACACAGACCGAAGGGGGAGGTGTTGAGCCATTCACAGGTGGTTCCTGACCTCCAGTCACCCATACGTCCCTGTCCAGGAATGATCCTGGGTGGGAGGGACTACAAAGGGACACAAGGAAACTTTGGGGGAGTATGGTGTGCATATGCCCAAATTTATCAAATTGTGTACTTTTAATCAGCATTGTTTATTATAAGTCAAGTATACCTCCATAGAAAAGAAAAACATTTTAAAAAGTCAAATAGTAGTACAATGTAAAAAGCAGCACCCTGTCATACTCTTCTCCCCACCAAATTTCATTCCGAAGAGACAACCACTTTCAAGTCTTTTAGATGTTCTGTTATTTACACCTAAATTTCTAAAACATCTTCTTTTATTCCATGGTGTTTCTGTTTTAGGTACTGCCTATCTACTTCCTACTACTTCTTACTCACCGCATACACACACAGACACTTAAACACATACACACTTCTCCATCCTCCACATGGAAACATGACAGTTTGGTTAAATTACTATTCAGTGTTTATGTTATTGTGACTGTGTAAATATTGCTAAAAGCTGAATCACCTACTGTGCCATGAGTACACTTCCTTTCTTGTACAACTTTTGTTTTTCTTGGAGTTAAATATTTGCCTCATTTTTTCATTTTCTTGGCATGCTATATATTTAGAATTGATTTGTGCCCAAAGGGATAGACAGAACCCTAAAATTCTACTCAGTGAGGGTAGACCCACTGGCGTTCAATCAGGTCCATTTTGGCCTTGGCGTCATCCCTCCTGGAGAGTTGGGTGGGCTGCTCTCTAGTCCCACCAAACAGCTTTCATCCTGAGACCTCCCTTCATCTTCACCGTAGGTCCTCCCCTCACTTCTGTTTGGTTCCTTGTTTTCTGGATCCCTTGTCTTCATCTTCCTAAGAATGGAACTGTGGGAGGCAAATGTTTTTAACCATTTTATGTCTCAAAGTGTCTCTACTCTACCCTCATACACTATTGATGGTTGGCTGGGTATAAAATCCTAGGTTAGAAATAATTTTCCCTCTGTATTTTGACAGTGTTGCTTCATTTTCTTCTTGCTTCCAGTGTTGCCATTGAGGAAAATGATGTGATTCTGAGTAGTGATCTCTAGATAGAAACCGTTTTCTCTCTGGAAGCTTTTAGCATTTTCTCAGCATGTCCGTTGTCCTGAAATTTCCCAGGGATATTTCTTTGCTCTGGGCCCTTGATGGGTCCATCATTCTGGCACTTCAGGTCCCTAAGCACTGGGAAATTTTCTCTTATGATTTTGTTGTTACTTTCCTCCAGTTTAACTGTTCTCTCTTTTGGAACACCAGTTGTTTGGATGTTAGAACTCCCAAAATTCTTCTCTAAGTTTTAAATGTTTTTTCCTGTTATCTTCATTTTTCTGGGAAATTTCCACCCCTTTATATTTCAACCCTTCCATATTTTGCTGTCATTTCTAATTTTCTAGAGATGTTCCTTACCCAGTGTTCTCTTTTATAACATCATCCTCTTGTTACATGAATTAACGATCTTCTCTTATCCCTCTGGAAGTGGTGATTATAATGAAAATTGTTTTTCTTATTGCCATCTCCACATTATCTCTGTTTCCTTGGAGTTCATTTTTTTCTGTTTGTTTGCTTTGGTCTGTGTTTTTCGTAGTTAAGGCTTCCCTCAAATGACTTTGATTTTTGGCTGTCTGGTCCTATTTAAGAGGGAGGCGGTTAACAGCTGAGAGAAGCCCCATGTGGATGCAGAGCCAGTTTCTTGGTGGGTCTCACAGATAAAGGATGGGATACGGGTTTGGCCCTGAGGTGGAGGACCCCAAAATATCATAATATGTAGGTCGATTCCCTTGATCCAGTCAGTTTCCCGGTGACGGATCCTCTGAATTTCCTGCTGGAGGCTGGAAGCCTGGCTCCCTGTGTTTGGAAAGCCGAACAAGAAAAGGGAGCAGAAGGGGGTTGGGGAAATGAGCTGCGCCAGACCCCAGGGCTCCGACCACAGCCTTCAGTCTCTAGACGCTGGAGGCTCCGTTTGCTAAGACTGTCTGAGGCTCCACTGACCTTGCTTCTTTCCCTCCCGGAACACTCAGCAGTGCGGGGAAAGCTAAAACCTCATCTATCTGCTTTCCCTTTTCCAGAATTTTGTTGACATTCCTCTCCTGCTCTCTCCTCCCCAGCCTTCTTTCGCTGAGGGGTTAGGCTTTTCCCTTTCAAGTCTGTTCTGTCCGGGAGGCGGGGCCTGGGGCGGAGCCAGGGTGAAGGTGCTGGTCTCTGCTTCCTCCCAGTTCGGCTGGACTGGGTCTCCTCCTGGTTTTTCTCACCGAGGTGGCTCATTCCACGCCATGTGGGGACTGGTGTGGGTACTTGGGGCAGGAAGCTGGCAAGCTCAGCGTTGTTGAGCTAGTTCTACAACTTCGGGGCTTGCTTTCCCTGCTGTGGTGGGCTGGGTCCCCGTACCTCCGCCCAGGATAAGCCGGGCTGGGGGTGCTTCCGTGACGCGAGCTGTCTGCGTGACGCACGCTCCGGGGTTCTGCCACTCAGGCCCTGTACGGCTGCAGCTAGGACATCGGACAGGATGACTTGAGGCTTGGGGTTTCGGAGCTGCAGCTCCAGGAAGTGGATGATTCTCCTTCAGACACCGCTTCGTCTTCCGAACTTGGGTCTCTGGGCGAAGGCTGGCCTGGAGCTGTCCTTGCTTCCCGTCTGACCCCTCTCGGTGCATTCACAGGAGAGGGTGGTGGGGAGAACACCGCCTCTCCCAGGCCCAGCTTTGCTGCCTCCTGAGGGCCGAGTCTCTGGCCTTTCAGCCCTGTTGGAAAGGTTCTGTTGTTCGAATGGGTAGGGGATGGAGAGTCACTTGGGAAACATCACAATATCTGGCTTAGTTCATGCAAGAGGCTCTCAGGGTGTGTTGTGTGGGTACTGGCCCTGTGGGGTGCTCCACGAGCAGTCAGCTGTGCCAGGGAGACTCCATAAACAGTATTCCTTCCTTAGAGATCCACGATGGCATCAACCTGTGTGGAGTCTGAAAAACATCTGCAGGAAAGAAACCATATCTTTGTTTAAGGCACCCATATGGGTGAGGACAGGCTGAAAGAAATTACACTGTCTGAAAAGGTATCAGGCAGTAGACAATTGGGAGTGTCCAGTGTGTCATCTTGGTGGAAACTAAGGTGGCCGCAGAGTTGGAGACAGTGAAGAATGTAGCCCATATTTAGGCCAGTCCTTGGCTAAACTCTCCTGAAAGCCCAGTGGGTCTTGGCTTTCTGGCCTGCTTTTTCAGACCCTTTTGGCAAACTCCTCCCCAAAGCAGCCCAGATCCAAATGGCTGGTGCTGGAAGAGACACGGAATCTGGCCCTAGGACAAAGAAATGATCTTGGAGAGGTACAGGGAGAGTGCTTCCTCTGAGGTCAGCAGAAACAAAAGGACATCAGCCGTGGGGAGGAGATGGTAGAAAGAGGGAGAGGCAGGGTCGTGGGTCAGGCAGATCAGTTATCATTATTTCTGGACAAGATCTTATATCTTAGTAAGATACAATGTAACATAACATATATAAGAATATATATAATATATAACAAAATTCAACCTTTTTAACGTACAGTTTGATGGAGTTTGATAATTGTGTACAGTGGTATAACCACAATCACAATAAAGATTTAGATTTTTTCTATCTCTTTAAAGAGTTTCCTTGCACTGCTCTGCAGACAGTTTCCTCCCTTGATCCCCAAGCCCCAATAACTGCAGGTCTGCTTTCTGTCACTACAGTTTTGCCTTTTCTAGAATTTTATTTTATTTTTAATTAAAAAAATTTTTTTTAGCTGCCCTGCGTGGCTTGCGGGATCTTAGTTCCCTGACCAGGGATTGAACCCGCGCCCTAGTCAGTGAAAGCACGGAGTCTTAACCACTGGACTGCCAGGGAATTCCCATAGAATTTTATATAAATAGAATCATTAATCATACAGCAGCAATCTTTGGCATGTAGCTTAATTTCTTTCACTTAGCATTATTCTTTTTAGATTCTTTCAACTTGTTGCCTGTATTAATATTCTGTTCCTTTTTTTATCAATGAGCAATATTCCAGAGTAGGGATGTACCACAGTTTGTTTGTCCTTTCATCAGTTGGTGGACATTTGGGTAGTTTCCAGTTTTTGGTTATTATAAATAAAGTTGCTATGAATATTCACATACAAGTCTTTGTGTGGACACACATTTTTATTTCCCTTGGGTGACCAGCTAGGAATGAAATTGCTGGGTATGTGGAAAGTGTGTGTATCTTGATAAGATACCACCACACTGTTTTCCAAAGTGCTGAACCATTTTACATACCCACCACGAATGTATGAGACATCCAGTTGCTCCATATCTGTCTACACTTGGTATTATCAGCCTTTAAAATTTTACCCATTCTAGTGGGTCCATGATGGTGTCTCATCATGATTTTAGTTTGCAACTCTCTGATGAATAGTGATGATGAGCATCTTTTCATATGCTTATTTGGCACTCATACATCTTCTTTTATGAAGTGTCTGTTCAAATGTTTCACCTGTGGCTTGCCTTTCCTTTTGAGCTGGAGATGGACCACAAACTCTCTGCGTAACCTTGGGCAAGTGACTTAACTTCCCTAAGCCTTGGTTTCCTCATGTGTAAAATAAGAATAAAAATGGTATTTAACCATAAATTTGTTATGAGAATTAATTCATAGTAGATAAGAAGTCTCCCTGGCACTGCCTGGGACAAAGTGGGCTATTGTTTCCAGGGGAAACTTGCTCTTCCAAGCATGAAGATGAGGTGACGACCACCGTAGAGATACCCGTGGCCACCGCTAGTAAACTTGACAGATGACCTGGTGCCAGGCTACATGATTGTGGGCCTAAGAGAGGCTGGGTGGGCTCCATCTGGTATGTGTAGGGATACTCTAGGCCAGTGGCCTTGAAATATTTTCTCACATACACCCAGCACTTTTGAACATTTTTTGCTCTCTAGCATGCTTTTAAGTTAACATTTAAATTTATAGCAGAAGTTTAAATAGTTCCAACTGATGTGATTTTCAGTAAAAATGATATTTAAAAATAAGACTGCTCAATTGCTCTTTTAAATGTATCATATGGGCTCTAAATATTATCACAATTTGATACTCACCAATATGCTTTAGGGAAAATTACATGAAAGATCTTTTTTTAAAAAATCAGAAATTCTAGTTAGTTCTTTTCTCTTGAAATCGTATTTCTATTCTCTTTTCCACAGAAATTGTTCTCTTCTAGTATATTTTTATGCTAGAAAGTCTTTTAATGATCCCTCCTTGTTCCTCTCTTCAATAAAAATATAAATTAAACTTAAAAAAATATATATTTTTATTGAAGGGGTAAAGTAGGAATTTGGGATTAACAGACACACACTACTATATATAAAATAAACAACGAGAACCTACTGTATAACACAGGGAACTATATTCAATATCTTGTAATAGCCTATAATGGAAAAGAATCTGATAAAGAATATGTATATATGAATAACTGAATCACTTTGCTGTACACCTGAAACATTGGAAACCAACTATACTTCAATAAAAAAACTTCCAAAAATAATTTGAAACATTTAAAAATTGTCTGTGATTGTAAGGCTCTAGGAATTAAACATTTCTATCCTGAATTGAGTTATTATTGCAATTATTATTAGTGTACAATTGATCAAAACAAAACATATTACACATTTTGAAAAATAATTATTAAACAAAGTAACATTTTGTTGGAAATCTATTTCTCAATGATATGGATGGGGTGTGTGTTAAATGTCCTCTTGTTTGGGATTCTGGCCCTGGGTGGGGCAATGCACATGAGCGAGACTGCTTCGCCCTGTGGAGAGGGTGAGGCTGAGAGTGGGGATGGGAAGGAGTCCAGCGGGACACCTCTATCACAGGACTCCCAGGTAGACCAGTTTTAAGAGGTTGTACAAGTAAACTGAAGATCAGGAAACCGGTTCTGTTAAAACACTGGTGCCCTCATAGTCCTTGGCAAGTCCATAGACACCCCGGGAATGTGCACCAGTTCGCAGCATGCCAATGTAGGTTACACAGAGGCCTGTTTGGCCTGTGTCCCATGCCAATGATGCAGACATCTGATGCATAGGGTGAGTGTGTGTCTGGAGGTGAGTGGGGCATGAGTGTGGGGTATGAGGTGTCTATAAGGAGGCAATAGACCAGTAACACACAAGCAGAATAAATAAATAATACACAATAAAATGCTTGGCATACTTTATCAATGTTGCCTCCTCAGCAAAGCAAATGGCAACACGTTTTCCCCCCAGAAATGTTTTTTTTTTTTTTTTTTTTTTTTGTGGTACGCGGGCCTCTCTCTGTTGTGGCCTCTCCCGTTGCGGAGCACAGGCTCCCGATGCGCAGGCTCAGCGGCCATGGCTCACAGGCCCAGCTGCTCCGCGGCATGTGGGATCTTCCCGGACTGGGGCACGAACCCATGTCCCCTGCATCGGCAGGCAGACTCTCAACCACTGCGCCACCAGGGAAGCCCGAAATGTTTGTTTTTTATGCATAGAAAAAGAATTCATATTGAATTGAATTCACTGATATAAAAGGCAACTTAATCTAAGTAGCTTTTTTTTAAGAGAAAGGTAGCTGTGGTGGTTAATTTTATGTGTTCACTTGCCTAGGCTGTTGTGCCCAGCTGTCTGGTCAGACACCAGTCTAGATGTTGCTGTGAGGGTGTTTTGAAGATGTGATTAACATTGAAATCAGTAGACTTGGAGTAAAGCAGACTGCCCTCCATAATGTGGGTGGGCCTCATCCAATCAGCTGAAGACCTTAAGAGAAAAGATTGAGAACCCCAGAAAAGGAAGGAATTCTGCTTCCAGACTGCCTTCAGACTCAAGGGGCAACATCAAATCTTACTGGAATTTCCAACCTGCCTACCCTACAGATTTTGGACTTGTCAGCCTCCACAACTGTGTGAGCCAATTCCTTACAATCAGTCAATCTCTCTCCCTCTCTCTCTCTCTCTCTCACTCTCTCCCTCCACACACACATCTTATAGGTTCTGTTTTTCTGGAGAACCCTGACTAATACAGTAGCCAATGTTATATTCATTGGATTTTCAGATTACACACAACCTGCCCTGGGACTTTTGTGAGAAAAGAATAAATTTCTCGTTTTTTAAATTGCCGCAACTTGGGGCTTATTTATTATTGCTGCCTAGTCCACAGTAATACACAAATCTACTATGTGCTGGACAGTGTCTGGGGATAATATTCACCTCAAGTTGTTTTTTTTTGTGTGAGAGTTCAATGAAATCTTATCTGTGGGAGAGTGGTTTGGCTGCACGGGGTCTCTCGTGAGGTTGCAGCCAAGACACTGGTGGGGCTGAAGTCCTCTGAGGTATTGACTGAGGCTGGAGAATCGACTCCCAAGGTGGCTCACTCGCATGGGTAGCAAGTCGGCGACCCAAGTCCTCAGACCCTCTCCTCTTGGTCTCTCCTTTGAACATGCATCTCCTGGGGATGCCCTGAGTATCTCCTTTCTTTGCCTGGGAGACCCAATGTATCCTTAAGGACTCAGCTTGGTGATTCCTGGGAGGAAGTCTACCGACTTATTGAAAAAGTCAACTGCCTACTGGGAGGGATTCCATTCTTTAAGTTTCTAAATAGCTTCACTGCCAGCTTTTACGTTGACATGTCTGAACACTTTGTGCCATTGCTTTCCTTCTACAGGCACCACTGGTGTCATGAGTGTGGTCCTCTGGCGCAGCCTTGAGCTCAGCTGCAGGCATTGTCATCTGCATCTGCAGTAGGTGCAGGTTTGGAAGAGCCCCCTGAGCTCTCTCCATAGCCTCCTATCCCCATTGAGGTGGAGTTGGCCCCTCCTACCTGGTCCCCTGTACCTGTACAGACCTCTCTCTCCACACTCAGAAGAGCAGCCAGTGAGCTTGTTCCCATGACCATCTTCTCACTGGACACCTTACAAAGGCAGGGACACGGGTCTTACTCATGTCTTGGCACCTGGCACTTAGGAGGTGCCTAGTAAATGCCCATTTCTCTCCAGCGCTACTAATTTTACCCTAGTCCACACCACTGCCCCCTCTCTCCTGGCTCTGCAATCGTGTCCTCACTCATTTCCCTGCTTCCACGACTGCCCCCTTCAAACTATTCTCCCCACCACAGCTGGGGTGATCCTTTAGAAACACGACTTAGATCACAGTAGCTCCTTTCCTGAAAAACTTGGTCAGGCATTCGGAATGACATCAGAGTCTTTTCTGCGTGGCCCCTCTCAGCTCTGCTGCCCCGTCTCCCTGGAGCTCACAGTGCTCCAGCCGCACTGGCCTTTTATCCCTCATGCTGGGGTCTTTGAGCCTGCAGCTCCCACCACCTGGAACGCTTCTGCTCCGCCTCTGCCCATGGCTGGTCCCTTCTCTTCCTTCATGTCTGATCTCAAATATCACCTCCTCAGAGAGGCTGTCCCTGACCACCCAACTGAAAACACTCCTACCTGCCATGCTTTCCAGCACACCTTGCTTCTTGTTCTCTTCACAATGGAACAGCGATTCCATTACCACCTAATATTTTGTGCGTTAGATTGTTTCCTCATTGTCAGTCTTCCCCCAGTGACAAGTAAACCTGATGAGGAAGGATTGTCTTTCTTTACTGCTTTATTCTCAGTGCCAAGCACGGTGCCTGGCACAAAATAGTTGAATTATAAATATTTATTGGATCAATGCATACAAAGAAGAAAGGGAAAGAGGAAAAGAAGAAAGGAAGAAGACAGAGGGCAGACTAAAAGATCAGAAAGGGAAAATTGGGGAGAGGGGAGGGGAGAGAAAGACCATATGACAGTGGCTAAGAGCCACTGGCGGTCCAGTGGTTAGGACTCCATGCTTTCACTGCCGAGGGCCCGGGTTCAATCTCAGGGAACTGAGATTCTGCAAGCCATGCAGTGTGGCCAAAAAAAGAGAAAAGAACCAGGGCTTTGCATCAGCAGAATCTTGAGCGTGTGACCATCTCATTTCTGTCTCAGCCCCCTCGTCTATGAAATGGAGTTTCCCTCACTGGGCTGTGGTGAGGACCAACCACTTGATAAACGGGAGGGAGAGAAAAGAGAGAGAACTTTGGGTCTCCTCTCATGCGTACTCACTTGGGAACTCTATCTCCATTCGGGGGAGTGGAGCGCTGAGGAGCATCCCGCTGCTCAGACGTCTTCATGTCCTGGCACACACTGGCCTCCAGCTCCTGGTGGCTGAGATGTCCTGTTTACAACGAGCAGATTAGAGGGACTGAGCAGGCTCCAGCTGGGGTTCCCCAGGAGAGCTAATGTTCCCTGCACATTCCAGACCCCTCCCTTTGGGTCGGGGCCTATAAAAGTGTCTGCCCCTCAGCCTCATTTCCATGAGGAACAAGGGCCTAGCAAGGAAGGTCCAGGGGAGCAGCTGGGTGGGGCAATGGGGTCGAGGGGTGGGATGGGGCCTAGGTGAGGGCAGAGCCCCTGGTCTCTGCAGCTGCGAAGCCCTTAATGCTAAGACCTGGCCCTTTGTCCCCTGCACCTGCGCTGCCACCGGGCCCCTGGAACCACAGAACCCATCTCAATGCTTCAGTCAGAGGAGGAGGGAAACGCTCAGCTCAGGCTTCCAAGGGGGGCCAAGACTTCCTAGTGTTCCCTTCTCTTTACTTCTTCTGCATTCTCTGTAGCCCCTGCCCTTCCCCCGATGTCGGCCTGAGGTTGGCCCTGGAAATTGGATGGGTGGGTTTCTGAGGTGCTGAGGGCATCAACGAGGGAAGCTTCCCTCCCCATTTACTAGCTTTGCCACCTTTAGCCAAAAGATGAACCTCCTTCTCGTCTTGTGTAAAACGAGCATCACAATAGAACCCATCTCATACATAGGGCTGTTCTGAGCATTAAATGGAACGATCTTTCTAATGGCATCCAGAATGCGTGTAATAATTACCCTCACCACAGAGCAGTTCTGTAAATCCTCACCTTACACTGCTTTGTAATGGGACCTCCCATATGCTCGATTGCCCCTCCCCAAGACTTAAGGGCAGTTCTGAAGCAAGCAGCGCCCTCAGCCAAAGCCATCCAGGAAGGCTAGTTGTATTTTTCTGGAATCTTTCCTCTTGCTTTGTCATGAGTGGGTTGAAACATTTTGCCCATGTCTTTTGTCTCCTACTTTCTCCATTCAGATCTTTTATCAAACATCACCTCTCAGTATGACCTTCCCTAATCATACTGAATAATCATTATTTAAGTTGCAACCTGGACTTCCCTGGTGGCACAGTGGTTAAGAATCCGCCTGCCAATGCAGGGGACATGGGTTCGAGCCCTGGATCTGGGAAGATCCCACGTGCTGCAGAGCAACTAAGCCCGTGCGTTACAACTACTGAGCCTGCGCTCTAGAGCCCGCCAGCCACAACTGCTGAGCCCGTGAGCCACAACTACTGAGCCCGTGTGCCACAACTACTGAAGCCTGCGCACTTAGACCCCATCTCTGCAACAAGAGAAGCCACCGCAATGAGAAGCACGTGTACCACAACGAAGAGTAGCCCCTGCCTGCCACAACTAGAAAAAGCCCACGTGCAGCAACGAACACCCAACACAGCCAAAAATAAGTAAATAATAAAATAAATTAATTCAAAAAAAATTGCAACCTACCCCATTCTCTTTCCTCCACTGTTTCTCTCCATCAACTTATTACCATTCTATATGCAATTGATCTCACTTACGTATTTGCTTATTGCTTCTCTCCCACACTAGAATGTAAACTGCAAGAAGCCAGGGAGTTTTGTCTGTTTTGTTCATTGCTGCATCCCTGCTGGCTAGAACAATGTTTGGCACATAGAAGATGCTCTATAAATATTTGGTAAATGGATGCAATGAACTCATGGACATTTGTTTTTGCCATGGGAAGATCCATGTTGTTTTATGATTGTTGGCTGCCTACAAGAAATCACTTTCCCCCCCTAACTCATTTAAGTTGCTTATACCCCCATAGCAACATCCCTCTGGGTATGAGAGATAGGCACTTATGGGGCATTCCTGTGGCTGGCCCCAATCCATTAAACTCCCCTGCAGTCTGATTCAATCAAATGGTCTAAGTTACACTGTGCTCATTAGAGGTTTTGCATGGTACACAACACAGTGGTTTTAATTGGTTTAAGGTTAGTATCTGACACTCAAAGGGTTTTGCAGATGTAATATCCTCAACCTTGTGTATCAGGAATTGTGCTTAGCCACAAGCATTGGACACCACACACAGAGTGGTTTAAACTTTAAAAAGTTAGGGATTTGTTTTTCTTTCATAAAGCATGAAGTTGGAGGTGTGTTGTCTAGGGCTGGTATGGTAGCTCCACAGCATCTTTAGTGTCCCAGCCTCCTTTTTTCTTTCTGCTCATCCATCCTCTGCCCACAGCTTCTAGACTCAGCCTCGTGGTTGCAAGATGGCCACTGAGGCTCCAGCAATCAAGTCAGTCTCCCAATAATTAAGAGGGTTAAGGCTAAGGGGAGCAAGGCAAAGGGGTGCATGTTCCCTAAGTCAGCCTTCCTTTGAAATAATCTGATAATCTTTGATCTTAATTGGAGCATTTAGCCCATTTATTGAATATATTTAATAAAATTACTAATATCTTTGAGTTTAAATCCATCATCTCACTATTAGTGTTTTATTTGTTTCACTTGTTTTTTGTTTTCTTTTTCCTCCTTTTTTGCTTTCTAAACACTTTTTATTATTCCATCCATTTAACTTATTAGTTACATATTCTTGTATTATTTTTTAGTGGTCACTCTAGAGATTATAATATGTACCTTTGACTTATTAAAGTTTAATATAAATTAATATTTTTACCATTTTCAGGACAATGCAAAGATATTAGGACACTTTAATTAACTCCATGACTCCCCTCCCATCTTTTGTGCTCTTGTTGTCATGTATTTTAATTCCATATATATTTTAAACCTCACAAGGCATTATTATTATTTTCTTATATATTATCAATATTCATTTAGGTTTACCATATATTTACCCTTTTCATTGCTCTCTATTCCTTCCTTCATCTCCATTCTTTTACTTGGGGTCATCTTCCTTTTGCTTTCTAAGTGTTCCCTTAATGTGGGTTTGCTGGTGACCAAATCTTCCCATTTTTATTGGTTGGAAATGTCTTTATTTTGTCCTTGCCTCCTGTCTGGAGAAGTAGAGCACTCTTGGCTGCCAAGGTGGGGCCCTTGTAGAGCCAGGCTGTCCACCCCTTCTTTCTAGGATGTGAGAGGCATCAAGCAAAGCCAGTGTCTGACAGAAGTCAGAGGCAGGCATTTGATTCTGACTTGGGCCAAGGGATCAGATCTGGCTCGGGTCAGATTTTGGCAGGAGAGCTGCTCTTGGCACCTCCTCTCACAAATCACCATCTCCACTGAGCAGCTCTGGTGTCCAGCCTCACTCTGGGCAGGTGGGGTGGGAAGGAGAATCACTGAGTGCACCCAGACGTCCACTTTCACACACAATAGGATAACTTTATCTGGCTTACTTCCTTCACAGGGCAAGTAAAAAACATTCTGTAAACTGCTCTTCCCTTAAATTCCTCAGATAAGCCTAAGGGCTGTGCGGATGGAAGTGAGTGGTCATCAGTGCCCCTGTCTCCAGCCAGCTCTCAGCAGCTGGAGTGGCTCTGGATGGATGTCTTAGACCCTCAGGGGATCTGGCCCAATGTGAATTGGTAGCTCGCCCCAGGGATTTCAAAGTGAACGGGACCGTTCAAGTCTTCTCCAGATGGTATCCCTCTGGCCTGGGGTCCCAGCCACCCAATCCCTACATCCTATACTCTGTGTCAAGTACGAAAGCCAGTCCAGGGCAGAGGGCGGGATGGAGAGGCATTAGGCGGCGTCCTTCCCTCTCTTAAAATCACAGAAGCCCCACCTGCCAAGGTGAGTAACTGCCTATATTGAGGACACAGGAAGCAAACAAAACAGAAACACAGCTTACCTCTGTCTGGACCCAGAGCTCTCTCTGGAGCAGGAGGAAAGTTGGAATGCATTTCTGGTGGGCTGCCTGGGTTTGGTTATTTTTCCTACAGGCTAAAAAGAGAAGCCAAAAGCCTTTCCTTCTCTAAATGTTATTTTGCCAAGCAAAACAAAAATGTATTCTAGACCATTCCTTCTGTAAGGAACACTTTCCCCTTAGATAGCCCATGGCCCACGCTTTCACTGCTGGTCTCTGCTCAGATGCTACCTTCTCAGGGAGGCCTTTCCAAATACCCTACAACTACTGTCAACCCCAGTTACTGCTTACCCGAAACCCTGGCAATTTCCCATTCCCCTTCACCAGGCTTTGTTTATCATCTGCCTCCCCTCACTAGGCTGTCAGCTACCTGAGGGCAGGGTTGTGTGTATGTTTTGTCCTCTGCTATGTCCCAGGACCAAGAACAATGCTTGACACATTGTTGGTGTATGAATCATGCATTGCTTCGTAACAAATTACCCGCAAATTTAGTGGCTTAAAACGACAACGTTTACTGTCTTATAACTACTGTGGCCAGGAACCTGGATGCAACTTTACTGGATCCTCTGGCTCAGCATCTCTCACTAGGCTGCCATCAACACGTCATCCGTGGCTGCAATCTCATCTGAAGAACTGAGTGGGGAGGATCTGCTTCCGGCTCACAGGGTTGCTGGCAGGATTCAGTGTCTTGCAGGCTGTTAGACTGAGGGCCTCCATTTCTCGCTGTTGGCCAGAGTCCACCCTCATAGGACATCTCACAATGGGGCAGCTGACCTCACCAGAACGAGTAAACAAGGAGAACCACAGAGAGTGCAAGCAAAGTGGAAGCTACTGTCTTTTGTAAACTAATGTTGGATGTGATGTCCCATCACTTTTGCTGCATTCTGTTCATTAGAAGCAAGTCGCTAGGCCCAGTGCACACTCAAGGGGAGGGGATTACACAAGAATATAGTTACCAGGAAATGGGATCATTGGGAGCCATTTTAGAAACTGCCAACCACATTTGATTTTCAATTAGTGTTTGTTGAATGGATGAATGAATGAATTTGGATAAATGCAGAGGGAGCATAGAGACGGGTGGGAGCATACTGGTGTTAAGAACTTGTCTCTTGAGCACACTGGAAAGCCAGGGACCTGTGCATCAAAGGGCTCGCCAGTCCCCACTTGTCATTTGCTACGTTTTCAAGATCAGTTAATTTCTACTCTGATTCCATCCTCCTCATTTACTCACAAATACATGTGTGCATACAACATACAAACAGGAGGGCAATTCATCCTTTAGAGAGATGAAGAAAAGAAGCTGGCGAGCTTACACACTGGGCTCAGAGGTTTGTGAATTGCTTTCAGAGGAAAGGCTGGGGGAATTTGTTAATTTTGGGAAAAGCACATTTTTTCCCACTTGCACAACTCAAATAAGTCTGAACACTCCCATGTTGGAATTTTCCAAACCATTTCCATTTCTCGGATGGAGAGGGGAAAATTTGGAGAAAACAAAGCCTTGTTTTTAGGGAGAAATCAGCTATATCCGTGGTGTACCTTTTGTGTGCTCAGCTCGATCTTGAATCTCAGAGAGGAGCACCCAGGATGGGACCAGACGAACAGCAGGGGTAACAGTGGAACGCAGAGATCTTACTGCCTCGTTTATGAGGCTCAGATGCTGTGTGCTCTTAGAGCTCAAGAAGAGGGGCTTCATAGGGCTGATGTGGGCAGGGAGGGGTTCTAGAAATATGTGGGTTACAGCTTTACCTTTGAGTATGAAAAATGTGTGACTAGGAGGAGGGCATTCCAGGTGAGGAGCAGCATGGGAGACAAGGCACAGAAATAGGAATTGGTGTGTCATGATCATGGGCAGAGAAACAGGCCTGAATAAATGGAAGGTACATGGTAACGACTCAGAAAATAATGAGAGACCGCGGGCCATGACTTTTCTGAGTTTAGGAGGTGGGATTAGCGGGAGGAGTCTTGGCAGAGAGATGAGGAAAGTACTCAGTTTTGGGGGTAATTAGCTCATCCCTGGGCCCAGGGACGGGCAGCCCCAGGAATGGCTGTGATGGGGCAGTGGGGAGAGGGGGGCTGCCATGATGCCCTCCTCCTGTCCAGGAGAAGCTGCTGAGAATACAAGCGGGCCTTGGATACAGCTGCCGAGGGAACAACAAAGCTCATCCTGATTCCTTGTGGTCTGCTCTAAGATCAGGGGGAAAACCCATCACAGGTGAGAAAAGGGCGGGTCATGCCAGGTGACTCCACCTCTTCCCTCCCAGCTCCACCCACCACCCCTTCTTCTACCCTTGCCTCCTCTCCTGTCTCTGCTTTATTTTTCTTCACTGCACTTACAGCCATCTGACACATTGTGTGTTTATTTATTTGTCTTGTATTTGGTCTGTTTTCCCCACTGGAATGTAAGCTCCATGAGGGCTGGGATTACCAGAGACCAGAGCACCTGGCATGTTGTAGACACTCAATTAATATCTGTTGAATGGAAGAGAATTTGTTACAAAGTGAAAGCTTGGCTATTATAGCTTGATCTGGTCTGGAGGACAGGGGTGGTGGGATCTGTTCCTTGCCCACAGACGGGGCAGCTGCGTGGGCATATGTGTGCGTCTCCACCTGCAGAGAAGAGCTTGTCCTTGCTGGGATCAGCCCCCACCTTGGTCTGGGCACCCGGGAAAGCCACAGGTGACACAGTCTCCCCCAGGGTCACACTGGGGTCCCCATGCTTTGACTGCCCCCAACAGCCTAATTTCCCATGCCTCTGAGTTTGGGACATCTGCTGGCCTGGAGGCCTGCACCAGCCTGCCCTACCTCCCCGGATGTCCATAGGAGTCCCATTTCCTCGGTCCCCTCCTGTCAGCCTCGACGGGTGCCAGGACCACCTCTGCGTGAGACCCTGGCTGGAAAGGACAGGCAGAACTGGGGTTTTCTCTTCCCCACATCCAACCCCAGCACCAACAAGCATCAGGAGAAACGGTTGGTGGAGGTATTTCAGAGGCGCCATGACCCCATAAAATATGCTTCGTTTTTCTCAGAAAATGAGCCATTTTTTCCCTCTTATGTTTTCATATGGTGCCCAGAAGGCCCTGGATTTCCTGGAATTTATATGAAGAATTCCAGCTATTCTAGCCATCGTTTTCGCACACATAGCTCCTGCCAACAGACTTTGGCCATCTGGGGGCAGCAGTGGGGGTGGGGTGAGCTCGCAGGAGCCCTAGAGATCCGGTGAGGGCTTCTCTGCTGACCCTGTGCTCACTCTTGACTGCTTCTAAAGAACAGTTTTGGGGCTTCCTTGGTGGCACAGTGGTTGAGAATCTGCCTGCCAATGCAGGGGACGTGGGTTCGAGCCCTGGTCTGGGAAGATCCCACATGCCATGGATCAACTGGGCCCGTGAGCCACAACTACTGAGCCTGCGTGTCTGGAGCCTGTGCTCCGCAACAAGAGAGGCCACGACAGTGAGAGGCCTGCGCACCGCAATGAAGAGTGGCCCCCGCTCGCCACAACTAGAGAAAGCCCGCGCCCAGCAACGAAGGCCCAACACAGCCAAAAATATAAATAAATAAATAAATAAATATTTTAAAAAAAGAACAGTTTCATTGAGATCTCATTGGCATATGATAAACTACACTGAACAATGTGTTAAATTTTGACTGAATATATGAACCACGAAATCATCACCACCATCAAGGGAGTGAACATATCTATCGCCCCCAAGGTTTCCTTGTGCACTTTACAGCACCCGCTCCTCCCTGGCAACCACTGATCTGAGACCCTTTCTTGTCTGGTTTCTTTCACTCAGCATCATTCCTTTGAGATTCATCCAGC
Organism: Grampus griseus; assembly: GCF_964374135.1. Taxonomy (NCBI): domain Eukaryota; kingdom Metazoa; phylum Chordata; class Mammalia; order Artiodactyla; family Delphinidae; genus Grampus; species Grampus griseus. Next base: position 32,160,147 of record NC_138998.1, on the reverse strand, counting down.
TGTTGTGTGTCTCAAAGGTTCATTTTCTTTTATTTTAGGTTGTATCCCATTGTATGGGATATACCATGATTTGTTTATCTTTTCATCTTTTGATGGACTTTTGTTTTCCCCCCAGCTCTTGGGTATTATAAATAAAGCTGTTATGGGCTTCCCTGGTGGCACAGTGGTTGAGAGTCCACCTGCCGATGCAGGGGACGAGGGTTCGTGCCCCGGTCTGGGAAGATCCCACATGCCGCGGAGCGGCTGGGCCCGTGAACCATGGCCGCTGAGCCTATGCGTCTGGAGCCTGTGCTCTGCAGCAGGAGAGGCCACAGCAGTGAGAGGCCTGCATCCCGCAAAAAAATAAAAATAAATAAATAAAGCTGTTATGAACATTTGTGTCCAAGTGTTTGTATAAACATATATTCCCTTTCCTCTTGGGTAGTCACCTAGGAGAGGAGTGGCGGGTTAATCTGGCAGGTATATGCCTAATTTTTAAAGAAGCTGCCACACTGGTTTCCAAAGTAGTTGTACTATTTAACTTTCTCACCCACAGTGTATGAGAGTGTAATTTCCTCTACAGACTCACCAAGGTTGGTATGGCAGGTCTTTCTAATTGTAGCCATTTAATAGGCATGTAGTGATATCTCATTGTGGTTTTCATTTGAATTTCCTTCATGGCTATTGAAGTTGAGCATCTTTTCATGTGTTTATTTGCCAACTGTATTTCTTCTTGTGAAGTGTCTGTTCAAATATATTGCCTTCTCCCCCTTTTAAATTGGGTTCTTTGTTTATTATTGAGTTTGAGGATTCTTTATATATTCTGTATTCGTTTTTATTTATGTATTCATTTATTTTTTTGGCTTATGGGATCTTAGTTTCCCAACCAGGGATTGAACCCGGATTCTCGGCAGTGAAAGCGCAGAGTCCTAAAAACTGGACCACCAGGGAATTCCCTATTCTGGATACAAGTGCTTTATCAGACATATGCTTGGCCAGTGTTTTCTTCCAGTCTGTGGCTTGTCTTTTCCTGCTCTTAACAGTGTCTTTTGAAGAGCAGAAGTTTTTAATTTTGATAAAGTCCAATTTATCCACTTATTTTTTTATGGGTTGTGCTTTGGTGTTATATCTAAGAAACCAATGACCAACACAAAGTCAAGAAGATTTACTCGTATATTTACTCCTAGCTTTCCTCTAAGAGTTGTGTAGTTTTAGGTCTTTATTAAGGTCTATGATCCATTTTGAGTTAATTTTTATTAATGGTGCAAGGAGTGACTTTCCTTCCCCAGCTCCCCCTTCTTCTCCTCTTCTGAGTCTTCATTTTGCCTATGTATAAATCCAATTGTTCCAGCATTATTTGTTGAAAAGGCTGTCCTTTCTCCACTGCGTTATTTTGTCCTTTGTCAAAAATAGGTTGTTCATTTATGCATAGGTTTATTTCTGGATTCTGGATTCTTTATTCTGTACCATTGGTTTATTTGTTTATCTTTGCACAAATACTATGTTGTTTTTGTTACTACAGCTTTGTAATAATTTCTGAAATCAGGTGTTTTCACTGTGGATAAGGAAGTTAAATATACAACCACTTTGGGAAACAGTTTGGCAGCTTCTTTAAAAATTAAGCATAGGGCTTCTCTGGTGGCACAGTGGTTGAGAGTCCGCCTGCCGATGCAGGGGACATGGGTTCGTGCCCCGGTCTGGGAAGATACCACATGCCGTGGAGCGGCTGGGCCTGTGAGCCATGGCCGCTGGGCCTGTGCGCCCGGAGCCCGTGCTCTGAAATGGGTGAGGTCTGCGTACCGCAAAAAAAAAAAAAAAAAAAAAAAAAAAAATTAGGCATACATCTGCCAATAGTCCTCCAACTTTTAATCTCTTTTTCAGGTGGTTTTAGGTATTCTAGGTTGTTTGTATTTCCATATGGATTTTAGGATCAGCTTGTGAATTTATATTCTTTAAAATGCATGTCAAATTTCTGACTTGGGTTGTTTGTATCTACAGCTCTTAGATGTTTTAACTTTACTTCCTCCCGGGGCTTCAGTTTCCTCCTCTGTCATGTGGAGATGATAATTCCTGCCTTGCAAAGCAGTTGGGAGGTCCATATGGGCTAATACTGTAAAACTTCTGACACAGTTCCTGGAGCATAATAGAACTAAGAGATGTCAGTTCTTTTATACCTTGTAATATGACAAAACCTTGCATCTTTTACTCCTAACCTTCCTTATAGAATTCCTTCTGTCAATTTTGGAAATTTCACTATATATGCATACTGCCGTGAATGTGACTTTTTATTTTATCCTTCTCTCTTTTAAGTGGCCTCAGAAACAATGTATTCAAGATCTGTTTAGTTTGAATCACCAAGACAAAATCTGAGCTTAAGCTCCAGCCATTAATCTGTTAACTTCCACAGTCAAACTCTTGACAGAATTCTTCCTCTCTAAGTTTGATCCTCTCCAAAGTTCTGAGCTCTAGCCTATTAGTTAGGAATGTGCTCAATTGCAAGTAACAGTGAATTTGGCTAATGATGGTTTAAACAAATAAGGGTTTATTTCACTCAAGTAACAAAAAGACTGGAGGTAGGAGGTTGCTTGCACTGGTTCAGATGGTAAACAATGTGACTGGAAAACCAGAGAGCTTCCCTCTTTCTGATCTGCCATGCTTAATCTGAAAGCTTTCACCCTTGAGCTATTTTCTCGTGGTCATAAGCTGGCTGCCAGGGCTCCAGACCACACTTCACTTTAAGGCAGGAAGAAGGATGTGGGAAAAGTAGAAATTTTCTCAGAATACTTCCTCCCCCAGTAGACTCCTGCTTATTTTACATTGCTGAGAATAGGCTTACACGGCCACCCTTAGCTGCAAGGGAGTCTGATTCTGCAGGGAATAGAATTTGTGTGATTCATCACTAGGGCTGGACACATTCTCACCCTACAAAAAGCTGGAGTTCTAGTGTCAGAGAAGATATTAGGATATTAGGAGAATGGATATTAGGTAGGCAAGGGACAGTGCCTTTTACGCTTAGTTTTCTTACCTGAAAATGGAGATAATAATGAAGTTGTTGTGGGATTAGATGAGGTGATGTGTATAAGGTGCTTAGCGCCTGGCCCATGTTAAGTACTTAATAAAAGGTATATTATTATTTTTATTATCATTCTGCCGCGCTGAGTGGCATGCGGGATCCTAGTTCCCCAACCAGGGATCAAATCCGTGCCCCCTGCAGTGGAAGCGTGGAGTCTCAACCACTGGACCACCAGGGAAGTCCCAGTATGTATTATTTTCATTACAATTATTATCACCCTTGACAAGGTCCAAAGAATTCCTTCATTGCTCATAAAACCCATTTGGTCCCCAGTGAAATTAACTCCTCCCTCTGGGCATGAAATCTTTCCTACTCTCTGTCCTCCTCTCCTGACCACAAGGCATTGTTGTAGCAGATATTTAAGAGCATTCGGCATGTTCTAGGCAGTGGTGTTGTCACAGAGAACAAGGCAGACAGCTCCAGCCCTCATGGGAAACAGGCAATAAAAAACAAATAAACAAACAAGGGTGATTACAGTTAGTGATGAGTGGTACACAGGAAATAGAGTGGAAAGCTGCAGGACTTGGAGGAAGCCTCTTGGATAAGACAGCCTGGGAAGGCCTCTCTGAGGACCCCATTTGAACTGAGGCTTCAAGGATGAGCTGGAGCCTCCAAGGGAAGTGTATATATTCCAGGCCAAGAAAGCAGCAACAGCAAAGTTCTAGAGATTTGAAAGGGTTGGTGGCCTTGAGGAGGCTGGAAGAGGGTCAGACTACCCAGAGCTGACCCTCAGCCAGACGCTGACCCTTCCTCAGCCGTGGTAAGGAGTGTAGATTTCATTTTAATTGCAATCATTTTAAGATTTCATTTTAAACAAAAGTTTTTAGGATGGGAGGGCAGTGATCTGAGTTTTTAGCTGATCACTCTGGCTGCTCATGCATTCAGTCACTCATTCAAGCACTATTTATTGAGTGCCAGGCAATGTGCTAAATGTCAAGAATAGAAATAAAGCAGTGAGCAAAACAGAGGGCAATCCTTGCCCTGTGAACGACCACCATCCAGTTTTCCAGGGACTTCCTGGGACATGGTCATTTCAGTGCTAAAATAGGAACAGTCCTAGGCAAACTGGGATGGCCATGATACACAGAATATACACTATCCCCACGAGAGATGAAAAATAAGCAAACAGATGAGTAAATTGTATCTCTGGTTTGATAGTGATAAGAAAGGAGATCTGGAAGTTTGGGTAAGAGGTGATTTTTTGGATAAGGTGGCCAGGGGAAGTTTTCCTGGGAAGGTGAAGCAAGGGGATTAGCTGTAGGAGTTTTGGGGAGCAGCATTCCAGGTAGAGGGAGCAGCAAGTGCAAAGGCCCCGAGGCCATTGTGTGCCTGACAGTGTTTGCAGAGCAGTCAGGAGGGCAGTGTGGCTGGAGCAGAATGTGTGAGGGCCAGAGTATTAGGGAGTGAAGTCGGAGAGGTGGGGAAGTGAGGGCAGATTATGTAAAGCTTTGTAGACCATTACAAGGACTTTGCTTTGCTCTGAGCTGCGAGCCATCAGAGATTGGGAGCAGAAGGGTGGCATGATCTGATCTACTTGTAAGTATCACTGTCATTGCTGTGTTGAGAGAAGACTGAAGGGGGCAAAGGCAGAGCAGGGAGAGCAGTTGTGAGCTATGGCAGTCATGTAGGTGAAGGATGCTGAGGGTTTAGACCAGGGAGAGGCATGTTTTGGAGGCAGTATCATGTTGATGGGTTGAGTGCGGTGAAGAGGGGGTAAGGGAGAAAGTGGGTGAAAGGCGATCCTCTGCCTTTTGTCTGAGCAAGAGGGTAGAAGAGGGGACCACTGCTGAAGTCAGGTTTGGGGTGGAGGCAGGGAACCCGGAGTCCCAGTTGGAGAATGTGTGGGATCTGCAAGTGGAGATGCTGGGGAGAGACGGGTTGTGGGAACTCAGCGGGGGGGTTGAACTTAGGGGACGACTGGGGACTGAAAGGTAAGTTAAGAATCCTTAGCAAATGCATAGCATTTAAGGCTGTGGAGATGTGTGTTCCTTAAGAAGGGAATGTAGAGAGAAGAGATTGAAATGTTGCTCCCACTTCTTTGCTCCATGGTAATACATACCATTGCCACTATTTCATCATGAACATAACCCCCCTTGACTTTCGGCCATGTGACTTATTTTGTCCAATAAGATGTTAGCAGATATTATGCTTTTGTAGTTTGGCTTGGACGTCATGTTTCTGTCATTGCCAGAAGAACATACCCCAGGGAGTAGGACACCTCAGCCTAGCCTCAGGATAAGACACATGGAACAGAACTGGCCCACAGTTTACAACCTCAAGCAGAACTGCAGCTGGCCTGCAAGTGCTGAGGAAGAAAGAAATGCTTATAAGTATAAGAAATGCCGTAAGTATTTTGTGGTTGTTTGTTATGCAGTGTAAGCTACCTGACACACCTCCCTTCAGCCTCTCATGCCCATTTGCCCATTTTTAATTAACTCCAGCTCTCCTCCACATTGGAATAGCCTATAACCTCCCAGCTGCCAAATCTTTCCTTTTCTCATCCAAGATCTTCAAATCCTATCCCCTTGGACTTTGCTCAACAAGGTGAGAGGGTGAGAATAGTGCTTTGTTTCTAGTAGTCATGACTTGCCAGCACTCAGCACTCCCGCGGGCCTGGAGCACTTTTTACACATTCTCATTTGGTCCTAACAACCTCATGTGGCAGATGTTCTTGCCGTCATCTTGCTGAGGAGGCAGCCAAGGTTCAGAGAGGAGAGTCTTGCACTCGGTCCCACAGCTGGAGGCAAGACAGGAGCCCAGCAGCTGAGACGGAAGCCTTCCTGGGGCCAAGCAGAAATCAAACACTGGCATTCTGGGAACAGGGTGGAGGAGAGAATTGTTTTTCGCTGAATAACCATCTGTTCCTTTGGAATTCTGTGCCACATGCATTATCTACACACACACACACACACACACACACACACACACACACACACAAACACATGCACGTGCATGTACACACAGCCCAGGAATAATCAGCAATATTAACACACTTTTAAAAATCCATTTGTTTTGGGGGATGGGAAAGGGGGAAGCACAATTTTTATTTCCAGTTCTGTCCAAGGGAGGAGACCTGAGGTGCAGTATCCCACAGAGGCCTCTCTACTTCCAGTTCTGATTCCACCCCTCCAGGCCTTCCTTTGGATGGAGAATTAGGAGCTGGAAGCATTGAAAGTTCTAGAGGAGAAGAGCCTCACCCTAAATGCGATTCTGCCCTGCCTTGTGTGAACATGCTTCCTGGGGATCTGAAACTTTTGGGGTGCTGGCACTCTCCTTTCCTGGCCGCAGGGTCAGGAGACCGACACCTACTAAGGTATCAGCCTGGAGAGACCCCACCTGAGAGATCAGCCCCAAATCTCCCCCCTTGAGCCCTGACACCCCTCTTTGCATGGATATGCCTGCTAGTAATAGCAACCCAAATTGAGTGTGGGTGCTTTTGTTTTTAAATCCATAAAGACCACATCTGTCCACAGTTTCCTCTGTCTCTTAGTCGTTGGTTTTCCATCTGTGAAAAGGGGTGATGTGTTGGTTGTGTGGGGGAGAAGGGAGTGGGGTTGAGTGGGAGAAGGGTGCGCTCCACAAACTGCAGCCTGAGAGGTGCCTGGGAGGGAGAGTGGATGATTAGAATCTTTGGGGGACACGGCGGTAGTTGTAACAGTAGAAAAGGTGAGTAGTTTGAAAAGGTGAGTTCACAACGGCCATAGCTTTGTTTTTGTTTGTTTGTTTGGTTTGGTTTGGTTTTGGTCGGGATATGCCAAAGTATTTGAAACGTCCAGTAACTTAAAGGAAGATGTGAGCTATTAAACACATGTGGCTGAAGAGAAGACTGCTGGGGCAGCAGGCTGGCAGGTGGGACGGGAACGGGCCGCATTTGCAGTTGCAGAAAAGAGAAACTCTTCTTTCAAGCCTGTGTCCCAAGAGGCCCGGACAATTGGGGTAAACTAGGAGGTTCAGACTTGCAGACAAAACCTGCATCTGCATTTGAAACGGGATCGCAGGGGCTCTTCAGGAAGGCTTCCGGCGGGATCTGCCAGCTGACGGGCTCCTGCGGTTCCGATAATATCCCAGAAAGCCCAATCAGAGGGCTCCGGCTCAGATGGCGGACCCTGGGTGTCCGGGTGCAGGAGGGGCCCCCAAAGAAGCCCTGTGCCCAGAGCTGGAGTGGGAGGGTGTCGGCTAATGTCCCCGGGTTTGGCTATTTGGCTCAAGGTCACCTCCAAACGGGATTGGAATAAACCCTCCTTGTTTGCCTCTCGCCCGGGCTAAGCCCCGGGTCCCCTTGGGTGTCTTCCAGGACGCCAGGCGCGGCGGCTTACAATTGCGCTCAGACGACAGATGGTGCGCGGGGTGGGGCGGGGCGGGGCAGGGGGGGGGGCGCTGGCAGGTGCGCGGGGCAAAGGGCGGGGGAGGGGGGACGCGCCACCACTGCGCCAGCCGCCCCGCTGAGCTCTCAATGGACTGCAGCCCGCCGGCTGCAGGCGCCCCCCAGCCCAGCCCTGACAACAGTAACCGAATTCTCGGAGCACCCCGACCCCGGGCACGGCCACGCGCCAGCCGGGCTCGTCCATCCCCGTGAGCCCGGAGCTCCCGGTGGGCCGGCGTAAGGGCCAGCGCCTCGTGTGCGCTGGGGTACACGTGCACGCATGGACACACACACACACACACACACGCTCACGCGGGGCTCTGGGCCTGTGAGTGCTTGCAGAGGTCGCAGGTGTAGCGATGCCAGTGCCGAGAGCACAATGGCTTTCTTCCCTGGCACGCACGCCGACCTCAGAGAGAAGCGACGATTGGCTTGAGTGCCGAGCTCAGTATCAGAAGCCACGGGGCTGGTAGATCAGACAGGGCAGCGACACAGAGGGCCCCGAATCGGAGTTGGGAGACCCGCAGCCTGGCCCTGGCTCTGCCTCGCGGAGGGGCCAAGTCGTGGGTTCGCAGAGCACCTTCTTATGCGTTCGCCTCTCCCCTCTCCGCTCTCGCCCGCAGGCCCTGGCAACTACTGTTACACGCCCCTCCCCTCTCTGTGCTTTGTGCTCCTTCCTAAAAAAAGGGAACCTGAACCCGCCAAGGCAGGTAACCCACAGCAGCCCTTTCTGTCCATCTCCTCAGGCACGAAACTTCCCTGAGGTCGGTGAAGCACTTTGTGAGCTAAGTGGAGTGTTAGGTCCTTGGGGGGGGGGGGTTGTCTCCCGAATCCTCAGGAGACACTGAGCAGCTGGGCAAGTCCATCGCAGATGGAGGCAGGATCCAGCGCAGGATGAGCCAGGACCCTTTGTTGTTGAGGAGCTCACAGCAGCCTGGTGATGTGGGTCGGTGAAAGTTTAAGGGGTGTGTTTGCGTGAGAGAGAGAGACTTTGAGAGGGGTGTGGTGTGTCCCAGCAGGGCCTCTTAAAGGTGCCACCATGACCTCCCTTCCTCCCTCCCCCATGCCTTGTGGACAAGTATTAATGAACATTACACAACAAAAGAAACAAAAGAAATACGTGAGACACCTACTTTGGAAGGAATTCCTCCCTGTAGTAAAGGCATATTGGGCTTTGAGGTCCTCAGTAGCCCAGACCCCTCTATGAAGGGGGTCCCCGGTGAGAGAGGAAGTCCCTTGTGATGGTTACAACTCCTGTCCAACCTTTCTCTAATAGCCCCAGGGTTCTGTGTCCTTGCAGCTATTATATCTAAAACATTATAAAGTCTGCCTCCTTGCTTTCTTGAACTATCTGTGTCTGTCCTAAGTTCTGTCTATGTGCATGTTATACATATTGATACATGTGTATTGCACATACACAGTGTGTATATATATGTGTGTATGTATGGCTTATCTAACCATGGAGAAGTCATTTTACTAGTTTAGTTCTGATTGTGAGCTTTTTTTTTTTTTTCCTTTAAAGCAACACATAACACCTTGTTAGAAGAACACTCTGGTAATTCTGCCATGTAGAATTCTGCTGTGAAAGGAAAATTCAACATTTTTCTGGTGTAGTATTTCCCAGGCTTTGTTGTTCACACACCACCTTGGTGATTTCTGTCATAGCATGTATTGTCCATAATATTATATACTTGAGGTTTCTATAAATTCTTCTGCTTTTTAAACTAAATTCATTTTAAAAGGATATTTTAGAGGTGATTCTGGGGACACGGTAACTTGAATGTGGTTCCCTTTCCATCCATTTCCAAATGAATTTATCTCTCTCTCTCAAGCTAAACAGCTGTAGGTACCAGTGGAAAGAATGAGGGATAGGTGTTCTCCCCAGTCAGTTCGTCAAATACTGGGGAGCCTTGAAATGTCCAAGAAAAGGTGGAGCCTGGCGAGAGTTTGCACCCCAGAGATCTGTGGATGTCCAGAGGAAGGCTGACATTGGGTCAGATGAAGACACCTGGACCCCTCATGCGAGCAACTAAGAAGTTGTTGAACCAGTGGGCTTAGTTCCCTTGTTCCTGAGTCTGGAGTTGCAAAGGAACCCAGACCAGGAAAGCATCTTCCAGGTACCCCCACAGGAGATGGGCAGTATGCCTGCATCTGTGCTGCCTTGATTAGGACAGAGCTCTTTCCCCTGTTTTCCACCAATAGAACGCCCATCCCTTAGGCTGCTAATTACTGTCCATTCTCATTATTCTAGGACGCTATATTTGCAAATTCACATACTTGCTAAACTTTCTTTGTAACCCCGAAATCAATTTTGCAAAGTATAATACGTATAGGAAATGCAAAATGTACAACTACTGTGGAAGATAGTTTGGCAGTTTCTTACAAAACTATACATACTCTTATCATACGATCTAGCAATTGCCCTCCTTGGAATTTACCCAAATGAGTTGAAAGCTTATTTTTACATAAAAACCTGCACATGGGTGTTCATAGCAGTTTTATTCATAATTGCCAAAATTTGGAAGCAACTAAGTAGACGAGTTTCCTTGAGTAGACAAATGGATAAAATTAACTGTGGTTCATCCATACAATGGCATATTATTGAGCACTAAAAAGAAATTAACCATCAAGCCATGAAAAGACATGGAAGTACCTTAAAGCATATTACTAATTGAAAGAAGCCAATAGGAAAGGGATCATACTGTATGATTCCAGCTATGTGACATTCTGGAAAAGGCAAACAATGGAGACAGTAAAAAGATCAGTAATTCTGAGGGGATGGGGGAAGGGACGGAAGGGAGGTGAAACTAGTCTACACGATACTGTAATGATGGATATATGTCATTTTACATTTGTCAAAACCCATAGAATACACACCAAGAGTGAACCCTAATGTAAACTATGGACTTTGGTGACAATGATGTGTCAATGTAGGTGCATCAGTTGTAGCAATCGTAGCAAACGCAGCACTCTGGTACCAGTTGTTGATAGTAGGGAGGCTGTGTGTAGGGGCCCTGGGGGAATATGGAAACTCTCTGTACTTTCCACTCAGATTTGCTGTGAACCTAAAACTGCTCTAAAAAATAACTATCCATCTATCTTGGATTAAAAAGATCAAAGTTATATAACAAACTGTCTAAAAAGCAATGGAAAACTGAAAAATAAAGAAACTGAGTATTCATCTTACAAATGAGAAAAGCAAATAAACCAGAAAAAGTCAGATACTAGATTCTAGTTTAAAAAATAAAAGAAGGGAATCAAGAAAAGGGAATCTAAAAAGACAAAAACTGAAATTAATGACATAGAAACAACAACAAATATGTCAAAGGAAAAATAAACCTCAGAATAGTTTTTTTGAAAAGATGAATGAAATAGATAAACTCTCCACCCACTTGATCTTAATCCTTAGTCCAAAGGGAGAGAGGGCAAAAACAAACATGATTAAGAATGAGAAAGGAGACATAGTTACAGATGAGATTAAAAATAATTATAAAGAATACTACATGCAAGTCTTTTAACAACAAATTTGAAAACTTACAGAAAATGGCTGTTTCTCTGGAAACATAAATTTCCAAAATTGGCCCTATAGAAGAAGTAGAAAATATGAAAAGGCTAATTACCATACATGATGGGAAATGTGATAAAAGACTTACTACTGAAAAACACTCTAGTAGCAGATAGGTTGATGCCTGAGTTTTTTCTTACCTTTAAGGAAAACCAGGCCATAGAAAAAGTTGGAATGTTTCTAATTCATTTAATGAAGTAAGTTGTATTAGTCAGGTTCTGCTGCAATAATGCTGCATAACAATTTTTAAAAAATCTCAGTGGCTTCCAACACAGGCTAAGGTCTGTGGGTCAGCTATGGGTTGGCTGGGCTTGGTTAGGCTTGGCTTCAGGCTACAGTCTGGGTTTAGTTCTGGTCCATATGTTTTCTGATTCTGGGATGAATGATTCCCAGGGAAACATTTTTCTCAAGGAGGAGGATAGCATGGGAAGGAGGCAAGTCAAACCAGGGATGAATGTGGCATATGCTGTGTTTGCTCACGTTTCACTTGTCAAAGTCACTCACATGGCTAACGGCAATGGGGTGACCATGTCTACTCCATCCTCACTGAAGCCTTGGCAAAGGTGGTGGGGGAGGTGGAAGGGGAGAACTGTGTACAAATAGTACTATTTACTTGCCAGTATAAGTTGAATACCAAACTTTACTATTTTATTTTATTTTATTTTGGCCACGCAGCGTGCCATGTGGTATCTTAGTTCCAAGACGAGGGATCTAACCCACGGTCCCTGCAGTGGAAGCGGTGTCTTAACCACTGGACCTCCAGGGAAGTCCCCCAAACTCTACTTTTTAATATAAATGCAAAAGCTCTAAATAAAATATTAGCAAATAATAGAAATATCTCTACATTGACCTGAGTGGTGGGTATGTAATTATTTGAGCTATTCACTTAGGATTTGTGCTCTTTTTTTTTTTTTTTTTCCGCAGTACGCGGGCCTCTCACTGCTGTGGCCTCTCCCGTTGCGGAGCACAGGCTCCGGACACGCAGGCCCAGCGGCCATGGCCCACGGGCCCAGTCGCTCCGCGGCATGTGGGATCTTCCCGGACCGGGGCACGAACCCGTGTCCCCTGCATGGGCAGGCGGACTCTCAACTACTGCGCCACCAGGGAAGCCCTGTGCTCTTTTTTGTAAGTGTGATATTCTTCAATAAAAAACCTGAGTGTATACTAGAAAATTAAACACAAGACCAGGCAACCGACAGACCTATGAGCAAAGAATAAATGGTTTGTTATTGAAGGTCACTGAATTTTTTAAACAGCTTCCTAAAAGGTAAAGCTTCATGAGGTCAGAGATTTTGTGTTTTGTTTGTTGCTGTGGATCTAAACAATGCCCTTGACATGGTAAGCTATCCATAAGTATTTGCTACGGATAATGAAATAAAGTAACAAATAGATTCCACCAAAATATCAAAAGAATAATGTATTTTGACCAAGTAGATTTTTTTTCTAGGAATAAATATCAGGAATTCCATTCAACATAATTTATTATATCAGCAGGTTAAAGGGGGAAAATTGTAGGCTCATATTAATAGATACTGCAAAGGTCTGGTAAAATTCAACAACCATTCTAAAAAATTTTCATAATAAACTTGAAATAGAAAGAAACTGCTTAAATATTTCAACAGACTATTCACCAAAATCCAATAGGAAATGCTATTCTAAGTAGTGAAACACTGAGATAATTTCAATTAAAATGAGAAACTTGGCAGGGGTGCCTACTATCATCATTGCTATCCAACATTGCTTTGGAGATTCTAACAAATGCAATAATACAAGAATATGAAATAATTGCTATAAACAATTAGAAAAGGAGAATTAAAACTATCTTTTTTTCTTTCTGTTTATGTTATAGTTCACCCAGAAAATCCAAAGACTAGGAAAAAACCTGCTGGAATTAATAGGATAATTTGGAAAGTGTTTTAGTAAGTGATATATATGTCAGAATAGCCTTTCTTTATTTTGGCAATAAAAACATAGATATAAAAGTAGAAAAAAAATTTCAGTACAAGGGTGGCAAAAGATATATGGTGCCTAGAATAAATTTAGCATGACAAGCACAAGGTCTATTTATAGGAAAATCTGAAATCTTATTTAAAGACATTCTTAGTTGAGAAGGCAATATTATAAACTATCAATTCTTCCAAAATTAATATATAAATTAAAAACTTTAAATTTCCATAGTAATTTTTGAATTGGATAAAATTATTGTAATGATTATGAAGAATAGTATAATGCCTGAGAATTGGCCAAAAGGTTAATATCTATAATATGATAACAGCTCTTACAAATTGATAAGTAAAAGATGACCTAATTTTTTTAAACAAGGGCAAAGGTTATGAAAAGGAAGTTTAGAATGTCCAAGAAGCAAAAAGAACATACTCAAAATACCAGCCATCAAGGGACTGCAAATTAAACTAAAAATGAAATAATACTTTTCGTTTATTTGACAAGAAAAATTTTAAAGGTACAGCATTGATTGCTGGAGGAGATTCAGGAAAGAGGTACTATCATACAGCCCTGGTGGAAATGTGAGTTTTGGGGAATACAACATCTACTAAAATAAAAATATAGCTCCTCTTTGACCAGCAACCTCACTCCTGAGGGTCTTCTCCTTAGTTATTAAACCATGGATGTATAAAGACACATATACAAAGATGTTTATAGCAGCGTTGTTTACGAAGGGCAAGAATCAGAATCAGTGTGAATGTTCATCAGTGGGCTAATGGTTGAAAGAATTGGGACACATCCATGACATAGAATATACATGGTACATACAGCTTCTAAAAGAATGGATTAGGTCTATAGCAGTGGACTTGGAGGAATTTCCAAGAGGTAGTTTTTTTTTTTTTTTTTTTTTTGCGGTACGCAGGCCTCTCACTGTTGTGGCCTCTCGCGTTGCAGAGCACAGGCTCAGGACGTGCAGGCTCAGCGGCCATGGTTCACGGGCCCAGCCGCTCCGTGGCATGTGGGATCTTCCCGGACTGGGGCACGAACCCGTGTCCCCTGCATCGGCAGGAGGACTCTCAACCACTGCGCCACCAGGGAAGCCCCTAAGAGGTAGTTTTAAATAAGTAAAGCAAAATGCAGGACAGCATATACAACATGATTACATTTTTGTGGAGCAAACAGTGCCAAAGTCCTTTAATGAATGAAATAAATAAAAAAAAAGAAAACTAGCATGATTTTTCAAATAAAAAAGTAAAACGGGAAAGAAAGAAAAAGGCTTTTGTCCCTGCTAATAGTCAGATGTGTTTATCTACACCTAGTTTATTTCTGCTGAGTATCTGGATAGATAACAAAGCAGTGTAAGTCAGAGTTGTCATTTGCAGGGTATATGCTTGAATTGATCATCTTTAATTCAATTTGCTAATGCCTTAGATTTTCCTTGGTCCATTCTAATATTTAGAAAGGTTAATCCCAACAGGTTTACTTAAAGCACACTCCCTAGCCCAACCCCTGCTTTCCTCCCTACAATGTAAAATGCAAAGCCCTTTTTAATGGAAAAAAAAACCTGAAAAGGAGTCTATATTTTCACCATAAGTAGAAAACTAGATACAGTTAAAATAAGTAGAAGGTAGCATAAAAAATTAAAATAGTAAAATCAAAATGAAGTTATATAACTCCAGCTGCTACTGCCAGCAGATGGCTTGGACCCAAGACTCAAGCTCAACCTGTAATAAAGGAAGATTAAAGTCATTAGAGAGGTGTTAAAGGCCCACCAGCACCAAACTGAGACTTTCTATGTTCCGGTATTAAAGAACCGAAAGATAACTGCAAAGAATTCTTTCAGTGCCTGCTTAAGTCTCATCTGATGCTCTGGTCTTGTGCCACCTAAATTCCCTCGTGTCACAGCTCCAGCACTTGGGCAAATGCTGATTTAGTCTAATCTTCATTTCTCCAGCTGGAAAATCAACCCCAGGAAAGATGGGTGTCTCATGCAAGGTCAAACACCTGGACGGTAGCATGTCCTTCTGCCTACCAGGCTGGCTCTTCCTGAAGAAGCAAAAAAAGAGATGCATTCAGTTCTATTCTTTGCTGGTTGTGGAAAATAACTCCTTACTCCTTTCCTTTCAGTCATTTAGAAAAATAATCTTATTGCCAATGAAAATAAAAACAGACGTTCAAAGGATAGCATGGAATATGTAAAGGTTCTCAGAGGAGAAAAATGTTCATCAAGAAACCATTTAAAGTGCTTTGTCTTGTTTCTCAGGGCGGAGGAGGGATTTAAGAATAGAACTCAGGGAAGCAAGGGTTCCAAACGGAAGAGAGCAGGCAGGGTAATTACAATGTGATAGGTAATTACCAGCGGCTGGGTAATTACAATGTGATAGGTAATTACGGCTTTCCAGGAAGTGCCTAAATTACAGGGCAAGTGTCAGGTCCATGCTGCTTCCTCCTGAGAAGAATAATACAGGCCAGAAAAATCAGGTCTGGCTGGTAGGCATTTGAAACCTGGGCACATCTGGTCCAAGGCAAGACAGTTTTGTGTCAGGGGCTCACTACTGCCCCCTCCCTTCCTTCCGCCCCTTGTCTGGGGGGTTGAAGGGGCACTGTCACTGACACCCTGCTCCCTTCCCTGACCAATCTCCATAGTAGGGTGGTGCCCTTCACCAGTCTCCTCCCGGCCTTCTCCTTAGCTCCAAGAGAGGTGAAATGGTGAGAAAGCCAACACTATGAGGTCATGGAGAACAGGCGGCCATGAAATAGCAGATTCTCGTTCCCCGCTCCTCTGTACAATGGCAACCTTTCATTCTCTTGGAAAAGTCCACCACGGGCCCTGGTGAAGAAATGGTCTTCCCCAGGACTTCTGTTTACCCAGCTCTTGCCTGGGAGGCCAGGCCTGGCTGACACAAATGCCATCCTTTTAAGCCATACTGACCTTAAATTGGCAGGGTGGAAAAATAAGAGTTTGTGTGAGGGGATCCCACAGGGAAGGTCCATGGAATTTTCCTGCAGCCATTTTGACTGCAACTGCAGCAGCTGTTAAACACACGTTGTTTTGATGAGGGGCTGTTTTGACTCAGCCTAAAACCCAACCATTAATCTTTAGGCTTAAAAAAAATAGGCCAAGTACACAGACGTCCCTATCCAGCTCTTGAGCCTCACCCCTTGGGTGGGGTGAGTCAGGAATGGAGTAAGAGTTATAAGAGTCTGTTTTACACATTGATTAATGATTTTAAGAAAGTGTTTTACACTTGTACATAACCTATCAAAGTGTCAAGAAAGTAGCATCAGAATGGCCACATCAAAACACCTTGCTTCTCATCCAGCCTCACTCTTGCCCTTCCACAGGGCACCCCCTTTCTCATAGAGCCTCCTCTGTTGGTTTGTGTCCCCGCCCCAGCATAAACTCCTCAGGGGCAGGCACCACTTCTTCTGAATAGCAAACAGTAACAGCTGCTTAGTGCATGCTTGTTTGACTAACAGAATAAAATATACTTACATTCAGCTAGGACTTTACCCACGTCTCCAGAAGAAAAGATAATAAGTGAAGATCTCTAGACCAGTGGTTTGTTCAAACTCTTTGATCACTATCTAAAACAAAAAAAAAGTTAAGCATTCTATACTACAACCCAGTATAGTATAACCTCTCTCTCTCTCACACACACTCACACTTGATACAAAAGTTCGGTAAAATAAAACTTACATTTACTATGTGCAGTGCACGTTGCTATTTTCTATTCTATGCTATTTTGTTCTCCTTGATTTCATTTTCAAAAATGCTTGAACATTCTGCATTCAGTTGATTTACCCGATGGATGTTGACCCACGATATGAAAACACCACACTTGACTTTTGCTGGACCCATTCCTGACAATGCTCAGCAGGGCATCCGCCTTGTGGGTCATTGCTCGGGGCTCACTCACCTCCCTGAAGGTACCTAAGCAGGAGCTGCACTGTGTGCTTCTGAGCTTGGGCCCATGATGGGTCCCATCCTCACTGGCCAGGTAGCTGGCACTCAGTTGACTCTATGGGATAGGTGGATAGGCTGAGTGTTTTGTGTCAATGTAGAGCTCAGGCCTGGTATGCCAGTATGCCTAGTATGCCAGTCAGGGTGCAGTTGGGAAAAGGGAAACCACACTGGTATTTCAACAGAGGAGAATTAATATAGGGAATTGCTAACACAGCTGTTGAAGGGCTGACAAAACAAAAAGGCATCATGAGGTAACTCAGAGGTAAAGGCAAGCAGTTAAGTGGTTCCTAATCTGGCTGATTTGCTGCACATCCATAGATTTGCCTGGTAAAGGGACAATGAGATTTAGACAAGTGGATTTAGACAGTTTATTTCTCACAGCACAACAGGTCTCATGAGCTTCCTGTTTGCATCCATTTCCCTTGTCCTGTATTCCACATTCTGCCCAGTGCAGTGGAGTGATAAAGAGAGAGTGACAGAAAAAGAGGAAGGGGAGAGCTCCCTGCAGGGACATAGAGAGGGCCTGAGAGAGGGCAGGAGGCCACGCTCGGCCACCCAGGGCCCCGTCTGTGGCCTCTTCCTTCCTGCTACAATCCCTACCTGCCCTCACCTCAGGGCTCATCCTTGCCCTCTCTGTGCTCCCACTTCTCAGTCCCTGATTTATTTTTAAACCACTCTATTGAGGTATGATTGACATGGAAAAGGCTGTACATATTTCATGTATACACCTCAATGAGTGGTAAGTATACACCCATGAAACCATCACCACCAACAGGCAATAGACATATCCATCACCTCCCAAAATTTCCTCCTGACACCTTTATTATTATTGCTATTGTTATTATTATTGTTACTGTTATGTGTGTGGTGAGAACACTTAGCATATACTGCATTGTATACTTACAAAATTCTAAGTATACAATGCAGTATTGTTAGCTATGGGCACTATGCTGTCTAGTAGATCTCCAGAACTTATTTATCTTGCATACTTGAAACTTTATACCCTTTGACCATCACCTCCCCATTACTCCCTCCCCCACAACCCTGGCAACTACCATTTTACTCTCTGCTTCTATAAATTTTACTATTTAGATCCTACCTATAAGTGAGATCATATAGTATTTATCTTTCTGTATTCAGCTTATTTCACTTAACTTGATGACTTCAAGGTCCATTGTATTAGTCAGGGTTCTCCAGAGAAACAGAACCAACAGGAAATATATAGATACATATAAGAGGACATTTATTATGGGAATTGGCTCATGTAGTTATGGAGGCTGAGAAGTCCCACAATTTGCCATCTGCAAGGTAGAGAACTAGGAAAGCCGGTGGCGTAATTCAGTCCAAGTCTGAAAGACTGAGAACCCAGGGGCCACTGGTGTAAGTTCTAGAGTCCAAAGGCCCAAGAACCAGGAGCTATGATGTGCGAGGGCAGGAAAAGCTGAATGATGTCTCAGCTCAAGAAGAGAGCATATTAGCCCTTCCTTCACCTTTTTGTTCCAATTAGACCTTCAATGGATTGGATGCCCACATTGCTGAGGGTGGATCTCTTTACTCAGTCTACTCAATCAAATGCTGATTCCTTCTGGAAACACCCTCACAGATACATCCAGAAATAATGTTTTACTAGATATCTGGATATCCCTTAGCCTAGTCAAGTTGACACATAAAATTAACCATCACATCCACCTATGTTGTTGTGAATGGCAGGGTTCCCTTAATTTTTAAGGCTAAATAATATTCCATTGTATGGATATACCACATTTTCTCTATCCATTCATCTGTCAGTTGATATTTAGGTTGTTTCCATATCTTGCCTATGGGGAATCTCAGCGTACCCACCATGATGTTCCCAGGACCTGGACTTTGGCCACTACCTGTGGACAATGGAGGAAGAGAGAATTTGGTACCCAAGACTCTGGATAAGGTCCAAGGGTCACAAAGGGGACATTGTTTAGCACCTCAGAGCTAGAAGCGATTTTAATCACCACCTAATTGAAAACTTCATTTCACAGAGAAGAAGGCTGGGCTCAGGGGCTCAGGGACACCCACAGGTCTTCAGGTTCCTCTGGCATGGTCTTGCCCACCATTGCAGAGCTCTCCCACCCAATCTGGGCTGGCCAGGCCTCTAGTACCAGGCCCTGTCTAGAGCAATTTTACCACTGGATGTCATCTGTCTTTGCTTCTTTCAGTGTGTCCTTGTACTGTGTTCTCTCTCCTTGAGGAAAAGGATGGGAACAAGTCCTGGGTTCAAATCTGGACTCTGACAGTTACTTGCTGAACACCTTTGCGCATCATTTCACTTCTCTGAGACCAAACCTCCTCTCTCTGAGAATGAGGATCTATTTTTTTAAAGGTGTGGTACAGACTAGATGAAATAATGTTTACGCATAAGGCAGCTATGGCATCATGGAAAGAAATCAGAAAAATTGGGTTCAGTTTCCTGACTTGCTAGTTGTCTGAACTTGGGCAAAGTTGTAGCTTCCCTGACCTGAGCATACTGATCTGAAAAATGGGGATAACAATCCCTCTCAAAAATGGTTGTTATGATGATGATTTTATTCATCCATTCATTGAACAAATATTTATTAAACTATAAACTACTATGTGCCAGGCTCCATTCTAGATGTTAGGAAAGCAGCAGTGAATAAGACCTACAGAATCTGTCATCATGGAATTTATATTCTATTGGGAGAGACAATTAATAAGCAAATGAATAGATGCACATACAATCTAATATTCTGAAGTGAAAAGGACTATGAAAGATGAGAGAGAGAGAGGCAGAGAAAGAGGGAAAAGAGAGAGAGAGAGGGAGAGAGAGAGAGAAAGAAGAGAGATTGATTGTAGGAAGGCACTTGGTAAATTACAGAGCACTAAATAATTGCCTGGCATTTAGTAGGTGCTCAACAAATGCTAATTTCCTTCTTGTCTACATTTCTTATTTCCACTTTCCTCAGGCAATTCCATGCCCACTGTTATTCTCAGGATGCCCATAACGCGACTTTGAGCATCCTCACCATTTCCATCCACCATCCACCCAGTATGTTCCTTCCCACACCCCATCTCTTGCAGCCCCTGGGCCAGGCACTGGGCGTTCAGCGATAGCACGGCATCAATGACAGTAGGAAGTTTTGTGCAAAGCAGTGGAAAGGCAAGGAAACAGAGGCACATAATATAGCCGAGAGCATTCCCCTTGGTGCTGTGCAGCTGCTTATGCACTGGGGCCTTGCCCTTTTAGGACTGGGAGCTCATCCTGGCCAGAACTTTCAATTTAGTAATGAAGAGATTTTTCTGAAAATATCACACTGATTATCAAGGATCAAGCCTCTCTCTCCCAAACTTATTCGTATTAATGAAGTTTAACATCGTTGATTTATCTTATTCACCAAAGAGTATAAAAAGCAATTCCAAAATATAGAGCAAAAACAAGGAAAACAAATTTTTAATGAAAAAAGGCAAGGAAAGGAAATTTAAGAAGTCCATCATACTTTTTTTCCATTTGTAAATACATACCCTGTCCCCTTGTACTCTCTCCCTTAGTTATGAATGACTCCAGGTGTGAGGTGCTTGCCTATTCTGCTCAGAGTTCAAGGTCAGGAATACCCTTGATTAGTTCTGTTTGGGGTGTCAGAGGGACAGCTTACCTCTATTCGGGAGAGAAAGAGTCTAAAACAACCTTCCTTCCATTGCAAAGCCTCCCTTTTGCTCTTTTCTTTCTTCTAGGGCCCCCATCTCAAGCTCCCTCTCTGGAGCAGGCACCTACAATTCATCTCTGAGCGAGGCTGGATGCTGGTCCTGGGGGGCACTCAGGAGTGAGGACACAGAGGCCCCCTCTCAGAGAGAAGTTACTTTCAGTTCCAACTCAATCTTTCACCATCCAGGCCTGTTTCCCCACGTGTAAAACGAGCGGGCAGGCATAGATCAGTTATCCACGTACAGCAGTCCCATGAGATGCTCTGGGGAAAGCGACACTTTGGACAGTAAGCTGTGAGCCACTCTCTCCTCCAGGAGCACCTGGGAAGGGCTGCAGGTGAAAGGTCAGCTGCTGCATTGCACCCACCCCAGCCGCCCACCCTGGTGGGACACACAGCCCTTTCCTGCCAGGTGCCTGCAGGCAGCTTTCTGGGAAGAGCCCGCTGTGGGTTTCTGGAGGCCTTTCCTAGTCAGAGCACAGGGCTGTGAGGCTCTGGGCACCCTCTATGACGTATGGCCTGTGGTCACATCCCGCCTCCGTGGAGCTGCTCCAGCTGCAGTGGGGCCTGATGCTCTTCAGGCTGGTGGTTAAGGGGGCAGGACCCAGCCAGGTGCACAGCAGCAGCCATGGGCAATCGGGGCTTCGCTGCCTGCAGCCCCAGACAGCCTGCCTCATCCTGCCCCTCCTCACACCCTCCCCCAACCCCCTCCATCTTTTCAGAGATTCCCTGGGGCAAGAGCGACTCAAGCTGAAGCTCGGAATATACCGTGGAGGGGCAGGTCGGCCTTGCCTGGCGGGGACCCCTGTCAGAGTCACCAGCAGGGACATTGCCCAGCTTCTAGAAGTGGAAGAGGGGCAGTACCATCAGAGCAGCCGAGTTAGTTTGATTCCAGAAGGAGGTGACAAATGAACCACCCTTGGTGAAGGGAAGGATGGACGGTGTACAAAGCCCCCGGTTACTGAGACCGTGGTGGCAAAGCTCAGTGAGAGGGAGATGGTGACCTCAGCCTCTGTGAGGTCGGCCAGGAGCCCAGCTGGTACAGCTGCAGGAGCCAGCAGGAGGTCTGGCTTGAGTGTAGACTGAGGCATCCCGGGACGGCGGAGTCCAGGGTAGTCACCCCTGTGAGTGATGAGCGCCTTGAGGGAGGTCAACGTCATGGACGTGTCTGGAAGGTGAGTCAGGGACCCACAGAACAGAGGTCTCGGCAATCCTGGGAACGGCTTCCTCTACTGCTTTTTTCTCATGTGTTTTCTCCCCTGAGTGACCTCAAAGGAATGAGAGCCTCACAAATGACATTTCTACAGCAAAATGAGCCAGTGTGCATCAGCCCTCCAAAGGTTGGAAACCGTGGGGATTCGGAGGCTGATAACTCTTCTCTTCTTCCCTCCCTCCCTCCCTCCCTCCCTCCTTACTTCCATCATGTCTATATGCATCTTTCAAATATTTACTAAACAACTACTGAGTGCAGGCAGTGTGGCTGGGGACGGAGAGATGAGCGAGACATGGATGGTCCCTGCTCCCACACGCCCTGTGGTCTACTGCAGGAGACGGACACTAAACAACCACAAATAATCAAGTGCAATTTGAACCTAGTCCTGGGGGCTCTGAATGCCTCTAAGTGGACTTGGCAGGACCTGGAGGGCCAAGGAGGGCTTCCTCAAGGGCAGTACACTTAGGATGAGACAGGCAGGGCGGAAAGTTCACAGGGAAGAGTGTTCCAAGCAGAGGAGACAGAGGAAGCGCAGGCTTTGAGAAACAGTGTGGTCAGTGTGGCCTGAGAGAGGGGAGTGACGGGGAGGGACAGGAGTCAGGCCAGGCAGGGCCTGTGGGGGCTGCACTGAGGATGCTGGGATTTATCTTAAGAGCAATTCTCAGGCAGGGGAGGGTGGAGGACAGGGTCTCCGGTGGCGCTGCAGTTGTGAATCCTGCTGGTTAGGTGTTCTGATCCCCCATCATCAGTCACACCTGTGTAAGGGTGCAAGCCCACAGCCAGGGAGAGAGAGGCTCCGGACCAGATGTTCTGCCCCAGGAGGCTGGCTTCCAGGTGTCATGCTGCCCAGACCCACAGTGGCTGACTGGGCAGATGCTTCAGTCCCCCTTACTGTAAAATGAGTTGAGTAAGACTTGGATCAGCATGTCGAATTTCTAAGGGGAAACGATTGCAGTGGCTGGAGGGGAGCACTGTGCTCTTCTAATGGACAATCTAGGCCTAGATAGAGGCTGCTGATTGCCCCGCTCCAAGCCAGCAAACCCTGGGGTCATGGACCATAGCAGTCTCTTCATCGTGAGGTGGTACCTTACTCTAGGAATTGGAGAAATCCCAAGGAAGAACCAAGTAGTTCACAGATACTTTGATATAGTAGAAGGAGTCCAGGCTTTGGAGCCAGAAAGACTTGGACTTGCATTCTGGATCTGCCACTAGATGTGTGGCCTTGAGCAGTTCACTTAACCTCTCTGAGCCGCATGTCCTCATCTGTGACTCAGGAACAGTTGCAACAAGCTACGCTTATCCAGCTGTTTCAAGGATTACAGATGGTGTTTGTAAGTAGTGGAGGCAGGGAAATGTTCACACCATCTGAGAGAGGTGGCTTTTCACCTGTGTTCTGAGAAAGGAGAAACTTCCTCTGCCATTAGGGCCCTGTGACAGTCCTTTATCCATCAACCATCACTGCCAGGAAGTCCTGCCCTACGTCTCTCTGCGCGGCAGCTGGAGCCCATCTTCCTTGATCTGTCCCAAGTCGAGACTGGCAGCGTCTGGGCACCATCACCAGTGAGAGGTGCCTGGACCCCTGGCCACTTACAGGACTCCTCCCCTAGTTCCCACCTCAGAGCTTACAGATGCAGGGAACACTGGTCCCGCTGAAATAGCAGGAAGGCTGCCTGGATTAAACCCAACGCAGGCACAGACACCCCCTCCCCATCACTGTCTTTGAGCCACACACCAACACCTATCACTGCAGCACTAAA
This sequence comes from Grampus griseus, assembly GCF_964374135.1. Classification (NCBI taxonomy): domain Eukaryota; kingdom Metazoa; phylum Chordata; class Mammalia; order Artiodactyla; family Delphinidae; genus Grampus; species Grampus griseus. The sequence goes on along the minus strand of NC_138998.1, from coordinate 32,136,594 downwards.
CCTTCCCAGGACCAAAGCAGGAGAGGCCCACCCTGAAGTGAGCAGGGGGCCAGGATGAGGATACAGGGTTCTGGGGCTGCAAACACACACATACATACACATACAAGGACACACATGGGAACACATAATTATGTAACACACACAAGGAGAGACGTGTCAGGGGACCCAAAACCTAGAGACCCCCGGACACTTCAGTCCATTAAAATGTTATTTAACTTTTCCAGACCTCAGGTCTCCTGTCTGTGAACAGGGAGGATAATAAGATAGTAATGTGGTTAAGGTTACACAGAAGGTACGTGGAACACTGCAGAGCCCAGAGTGGACGCTCAGTTTTCGTTAGCTGTGATTCATTACAGTTGGAAACCTTCATAGGACACAGGCAGACATGGGAACACCAGTACACCAGGCCCTCAGGATCAGATCACAGGCACACATACCCCAGGTCTGACCACAGATGCAGGTGCAGGGGCCCATCTGAGAGAAGCCTGCTGGTGGCCAGTGTGGTAGGGCCCACATGGTTTGGCCTTGGCCCAATTAGGCCTGGTCTGTTTCAGCCAGACTGCAGAAAAAAAAAAGAATGAAAAAAGAAATTGCCTGGCAAATTCTAATGAGCAGAATTTTGAGGAGTGTGGAGGGAGACCAGGGAGAGAAGGAGGGTGTGAGGAGAGTAGCGGGGCTGGGCCTGAGAGTCAGAACTTCTCTCCAGAGTTCAGATAGTCTGGTTTTAGCTGTCTAATGGCTGGGCCTGTAGAGTTGCCCCCTCCCCAGCCCCTGCCTCTTCAGTGGAAGGTGTATTGCTAGCAGCACCTGACATAACAGGTGTTTGGAGATGACACAAGAAAGGGGGTTGTGTCCCCATCTGAGTTACTGCAGCACTGGCCACACTTAGAGGCAATGCCTAAGAGATGATGGATTCAGTGGGAGCAGGAAATTAGAGTCTGCTGACCAGGACAAAGGGAAGGGGCCTGAGGCCACTCGAAGACAGGGATTGGAGCCATTTGTATGGCTGGACGGCCATCTGGGTGGCCAACTTCTGAATTATAAACAGAGCTGAAATATGAGCACATCTGTCCAGCTCTCGCTAAAACAATCTCCCCACCTGCTCAGGGAGGCTGGAGGGAGGGTGTGGGAATTGTGTGGGTTTCGTAAGAGGAAGCTCTGTGAAAGGTGACTGTGGAACCGAAAAGACGCTACATTGCGGTTGACCTGAAAGCAGTGCGTGTTAGATGGTGAGGGGCTCCTCCAGGAACTTTCTCTCCATTCACTAAGAGATTTCCCCTGCTCCCACACTGCGTAGATTTAAGATGAGTCTGTGAGTGGCCCTCGGATAATTAGTCCCTATCGTCTTTCTTTCAAGGATGAAGCCTCCCCCCACCCCCACCCCCTCCCCCTCCCACCCCCCCACCCCCACCAAATCTGTGATTAACACACACCGGCTCTGGATGTCACCGGGGATTAAAGGAGGGGGTGAGGTGCTTTTGAAGAAAAGGTGGCCATCTGGAAAGTTCAGGTGCAAAGGCTGGGCTGGAAGGTGGCAGATGGTTTGGTTTTCTGAAGACAAATTAGGGAACACGGAAGATGACAGACAGGCAGGTGTTGTGAAAGGGTTTTGCCCAGGTGAAACAAAGATTTTTTTCTATTTAAATTTGGGATGAGCACAAAGATTTCATCACTATTTATTAACTGCCTTTCAAACTTTGCCCACAAACACAGGAGGAATCTCTTTATGGCAAATTAATTTGGGAAATAACTCAAGCAATAAAAAGAAGAGAAAGGAGAAGACAGGCAGACCTAGCATCCCTTACCTGCAATTCCAACAGGTCAAGACAGCTCTGAAAACTGCAAGTTGTAAAAAAACTCATTTGGCAGCACGACCTGACCTGAACTGACCTGCAGCTCTTTGTCATCTTTATCCCACATAGTGCAGAAATACTGATGCATTTGACTATTGAGTCCTGCCCCAGGCCCCACTGGGGTTTTACATAATCCAAGTAATATGCACTATAGTAACTTTCCAAAATCCCAAAAGTTCTGGATTCTGAAACACATTTGGCCCCTGGGGTTTGTGGACGGGCCCCGCTCACCTTCAGGGACAGCTGAGAATGAATGCTGGGTGGGCTGCCTGGGTGGTGGGTCTCAGTGTGGGATGCTCAGGTGAAAGAGAGTGGAAGAGGCTCCAAGGAAAGGCTGCAGCTCTTTGTATGGGTACAATTGGGGAGGGGGTGGGGTACACTTGGGGAGGAGATGGAGGTACCCTTGGGGAGAGGGGATCAGGGGTTAGGGGGTTAGGAGGACCAGGGATATGGTACGTGCCCAGGCTGGTTCTACTGACTCCAGGTTGTGAAATAAAGAGAAAGAAGAAGCCCTTAGGAAGCCACCCTCCCGGATGAAATGATAATTCACTTTGACATAGTGCTAACGATTAAAATATTTTTCATGGCAGTTTTCTTTTTAACAGACTCGTTTGGTTAAGTCCACCTGCCAAGCCACTCCCACTCCTTTTACAACACATTTCAGAAGTCTGGGGTGTGATTTTGCTGTCCCCTGACTTGCCTTTTTGTCTCCATCAGGTGGGTCCCTGTTCTTGGCCCCTCAGTGTCCCTTCCTTGGCAGTGAGGAGGAAGGCGGAGGTGGGAGGGATTGGGGCCAGGGGATCATAAATAGATTTCGCCTTCCCCGTTCTTCTCACTGAGGCCTCCTGAGCTTCCCCAAACAGCTGCCGCATCTGCAGCCGTGGCCACAGGAGTGTTGGTATCACCCAGGACACAGCATCAGGTAAGAGGGGTCCTGCTGGCTGGGAGCTCCAGAGCAGCTGATGAGAAAGGCTCAACAAGTTAACAAATAAACACCCAGAGAGCTCTCATAATAAAGGAGGAAACTTACCAATTTCTTGGACAATTTTTAAAACCTAGAGCGTAATTCAAGAAGAAATATCCTGTGTGGTGTTTCTGCAGAGAACCTTGAGTGACCTGCATCTGTAACAGTGGTTTTGCCATTGACGCAAATGTAAATTTTTAATGATTTTTTTGTTGATGTGACCAACAATGGAAGACTTCAAAAGAGTCTCCAGACCAGTGATTCTTTGGGGGCCACCTCGAGCATTTAGCACAAGCACTCCTGTTACAAAGGATGTGGTGCAGGCTGTGCTAGGTCCCCTGCACAGGGTGCAGGAAGAGATGCTCTCGGGCAGAGCTTATTAGGCAGGAGAGGCTAAGGCTCTTGGTGGGAACCCAGAGTCCTCTTCACAAATTAAAGGACTTTCAAAAGATGGAGAAATCAGGGAACCAAGACCAAGGGGAGGAGTCTCTATAGTCACCTTCTGTCTGACTCCGTCGAAAGAATGCATCCCAAATGACGGAATGGGCTGTAGGGGGAAGCAAGGAGCTTCTCATCACTGGAGGTGTTGAAGCAGAGGCTGGCAACTCATTGACAGATGAGTTGCAGAGGGGATTCATGTATCAGGTGGGAGATTAAAATAGACAAGTTATTCTAGCAGGAAAGACAGTGGAGAGAGGGTTTCTGAATCCATGGGTGGAGGGGATTAGAGTTTACAGTTGTCTTTGGAGCCACTGATCTGCTGCTCCCCAAATCTCACATCATGAATTGCTGAAGCCGGTGGGCAGGTATCGTGTCCTTTAAGCTGTTGGGGAGGAGAGGTTGAGGACCTCTGGACTGATGCTCTTGCCTGAGGTGCTTGGAGAAAGAAATACCTGGGTAGCTAATGGACAATACTGAGTAAGAGCTTCCTAGGAGTATTTCAGCCCAGGAAGGGAAGCTGAGCTCACGTTTGACAAAAAGCAGACTTCCCAGGGGTTGGCTTCTTCCCCAGGTAAGCAGGACCCCGAAACCCCACTGCATTCCCTGGCCTGGCTAGGGGCTGCTTCTGGTCTGTAGGCGATTGAACATAAAAGACTGTGGTGTCGGCAAGTATTTAAAACCAGGAGAAATGTGGATCTATCTAATTTATGTCTCTCTCCCACTGCCTATCCCCAGGCCAAGCGCTATCCAATAGAATTCTCCGCCATGTGAAAATATCCTCTGATCCAATATGACAGCCACTAGCCACAGGTGGCTTCTGAGCACTTGCAATGTGGCTAGTGACAACGAGGAACTGAAATTTTTAGTTTCATTTAATTTTCATTGATGCAATTTAAATAGCCACATGCCGCTTAAGTCTACTCTATCAGATGGCACAGGACTAGACTCTTTTGTTCGTGGGTTCTGCATCCATGGATTCAACTAAGCTCAGATCGAAAATATTCAGAAAAAAAAATTCCAGAAAGTTTCAAAAAGCAAAACTTGAATTTACAACTATTTACATAGCATTAACATTGTATTAGGCATTAAGATGATTTAAAGTATACGGGAGGATGCGCATAGGTTACAAGCAAATAGTATGCCATTTTATATAAGGGACTTGAGCAGCCTTGGATTTTGGTATCCCAGGGGTCCTGGAAAAAATCCCCCATGGATATTGAGGGACAACTGTATTTATTCTTTGAGAGCAGACATTGCTTTTTAAAAAATCTTTGTGGGACTTTCCTGGTGGTCCAGTGGTTAAGACTCCGGGCTTCTACTGCAGGGGCTGAGGGTTTGATCCCTGGTCGGGGAACTAAGATCCCGCATGCTGTGCAGCACGGCCAAAAATAAAAAAAAAAAAACTTTTTGTCTCCAACTCCTTGGATAATGCCAGTAAGTAGATATGCGATAAACAGATAATAAATGAAAATGAGGACTTTCTGGGAGGTTCCTGGAGAGAGCATGGCTGAAATCTGAAGGCTAAAGGATTGCTTTTAATAGATTAATGTAGAAAGCAAGTCACTGGAGATTGTTGGCTGGTTTGTCTGCAGTTTTGTTCCCAGTGGTTTTGGTAATTTCTACCATTTGCATTTTGACAAATGTACACAAACATGTCACCACCACCAAAATCAAATATAGAGCATTTCACCCCTACTAAAAGTCCCCTTGTACCCAGGGTCGGTTTCATGGGTGTGCGACCTGTGCCCTCACACGGGGTCGGGGAGTCAGGCTCAGAAGGGCCCCTCGCTTGGTTTAATGCTCTGCTGTCCCTGCCTTGAAATTCTTAACGTCTGAACAGGGTGCCCCACATTCTCATTTTACACTGGGCCCCACAGATTATGTAGCCAGTACTGTTAGTACCACTTCACAGTTTATCCCCTCCGACAACCCCAGTCTCAAGCAACCACTGATCTGCTTTTGTCAATATAGGTCAAATTTGTCTTTTTTTGGAATTTTGCTACTGAACCAAACTTGGGTTCGCTAGCCTGGTTTGCAGCAAAGGCAATGTACTGACTGACACCAGGTTGCGATGAAGGAAAATACAGGGTTTATTGTAGGGCCAGGTAAGGAGAATGGGCAGCTCATGTTCAAAAGACCAGAACTCCCCAATGGCTTTTAAGGAAGGGTTTTTAAAGACAGCGTGAGGGAGAGTGTCACAGGGTGCACAATCAGCTTGTATGTAATTTTCTGATTGGTGGGTGGTGAGGTAACAGGGAAGGTCACAGGGGTCAGCATTATCAGTCTTCAGGCTCCAGCCCGTCTGGGGACTCATGGTCACCATGCAGTTAACTTCTTCCACCTGGTGGGGTTTTAGTATCTGCAGAACAGCTCAAGGATATGGCTCAGGATATTATCTAGCCCTTGAGGAAGAACTAAATGTCCTCGATTTTGTTCTATGGCTAACCTATTTTTATTTTGTCTCACTTGACTCTTTTTCTGTGTCTCTGCATTTTCTCACTTCTCTAATTAAATTTGCTCTTTGGAACTCAGGGAAGGCCTAGGAGGCTAAAGCTTTTACATAAACAAGAGGCATGGGACATGCAGGTGTGTACCTGGGAAGGCCCCATGGTCCCACTCAGTTTCAGTTTCATATAAATGGACTCATAAATATGCACTTCTTTGTGTCTGGTTTCTTTTACTCAAAACAATGCTCTTGAGATTCATCCTGTTTATGTGATTAGCAGTAGTTCGTTCCCTTTTTATTGTTGACTAGTGTCCATTGTGTGGATATGCCACAATGAGTCTATCCATTCATTTGTCGATGAACATTTAGGTTGTTTACAGTATTTGTATATTATGAATAAAGCCTTTGTGTGGACATAGGTTTTCATTTCTCCTGGGCAAAAACCTGGGGATGGGGTTGCTGACTTGTAGTTTAAGTGTATGGCTAACTTTTCAGAAACTGCTGAACTGTCAAATCGCCGAAGTGTTTGTAGCATTTAGTATGCTCACCAGCAATGTGTGAGAGTTCCAGTTGCTCCACATTTTCGCCAGTTCTCTGTATGTCCATCTTTTAAATTTTAGCCATTCTAATGGATGGGTCATATCTCTTATTGTGATTTTACTTTGTATCTGCTTGGTAATTAATCATGTTGAGCATCATTTCACATGCTTTTAATTATTTGTGTATCTCCTTTTGTGGTTCCTGTCCAAATCTTTTGTCCATATTTGTTTGTTTGTTTTCTGATTATTGAGTTCTTTATATATTTTAGATATACATTCTTTGTCAGATGTGTGTGTATTTATCAGATATATTTTCTGCCATTTTGTGGATTGCCTTGTCATTTTCTTAATAGTGTCTTTTAAAAGTAGAAGTATTTAGGACTTGCCTGGTGGTCCAGTGGTTAAGACTCTGCACTTCCACTTCAGGGGACACAGTTTCAATCCCTGGTCAGGGAAGCCCCATGCCCTGTGGTGCAGCCAAAAGAAAGAAGTAGTTTTAACTTTGAGGAAGTCCTTTCTATTTAATAATCTTATCTTTTATGATTTGTGCTTTTTGGTATCCTAAGAAATTTTGCCTACCCTAAGATTACAAAAATCTGCTCTTAAGTTTTCTTTTAGAAGTTTTATAGTTTATTCTTTATCTTTAGGTCTATTATGCCTTTTGAGTACATTTTTGTGTATGGTATGAGATAAGAGAAAAGATTCTTGTCCTTTTTTTTTTTAAACATACTACATCCAGTTGTTCCGGCACCACTTTTCCAAAAACTTCTCTTCCGACATTAAATTACCTTTGCACTTGTGTCAAAAAACAATGGCCACATATGTGTGGGTCCATTTCTGGATTCTCTGTTTTGTCCCATTGATTGATATGTGTATCCCTATGCTAATGCCACATTATCTTCTTTTTTTTAGCATCTTTATTGGAGTATAATTGCTTTACAATGGTGTGTTAGTTTCTGCTTTATAACAAAGTGAATCAGCTATACATATACATATATCCCCATATCTCCTCTCTTTTGCGTCTCGCTCCCACCCTCCCTATTCCACCCCTCTAGGTGGTCACAAAGCACTGAGCCACTCTCCCTGTGCTATGCTGTTGCTTCCCACTAGCTCTCTACCTTACATTTGGTAGTATATATAAGTCCATACCACTCTCTCACTTCGTCCCAGCTTACCCTTCCCCCTCCCTGTGTCCTCAAGTCCATTCTCTACGTCTGCGTCTTTATTCCTGTCCTGCCCCTAGGTTCAGAACCATTTTTTTTTTTTTTTAGATTCCATATATATATGTGTTAGCATACGGTGTTTGTTTTTCTCTTTCTGACTTATTTCACTCTGTATGACAGACTCTAGGTCCATCCACCTCACTACAAATAACTCAATTTCATTTCTTTTTATGGCTGAGTAATATTCTATTGTATGTATGTGCCACATCTTCTTTATCCATTCATCTGTTGATGGACACTTAGGTTGCTTCCATGTCCTGGCTATTGTAAATACAGCTGCAATGAACATTGTGGTACATGACTCTTTTTGAATTATGGTTTTCTCAGGGTATATGCCCAGTAGTGGGATTGCTGGGTCGTATGGTAGTTCTATTTTTAGTTTTTTAAGGAACCTCCATACTGTTCACCATAGTAGCTGTATCAATTTACATTCCCACCAACAGTACAAGAGGGTTCCCTTTTCTCCACACCCTCTCCAGCATTTATTGTTTGTAGATTTTTGATGATGGCCATTCTGACTGGTGTGAGGTGATACCTCACTGTAGTTTTAATTTGCATTTCTCTAATGATTAGTAATGTTGAGCATTCTTTCATGTGTTTGTTGGCAATCTGTATATCTTTGGAGAAATGTCTATTTAAGTCTTCTGCCCATTTTTGGATTGGGTTGTTTGTTTATTTGATATTGACCTGCATGAGCTGCTTATAACTTTTGGAGATTAATCTTTTGTCAGTTGCTTCATTTGCAAATATTTTCTCCCATTCTGAGGGTTGTCTATTCGTCTTGTTTATGGTTTTCTTTGCTGTGCAAAAGCTTTTAAGTTTCATTAGGTTCCATTTTTTAATTTTTGTTTTTATTTCCATTTCTCTAGGAGGTGGGTCAAAAAGGATCTTGCTGTGATTTATGTCATAGAGTGTTCTGCCTATGCTTTCCTCTAAGAGTTTTATAGTGTCTGGCCTTACATTTAGGTCTTTAATCCATTTTGAGTTTATTTTTGTGTATGGTGTTAGGTTGTGTTCTAATTTCATTCTTTTACAGGTAGCTGTCCAGTTTTCCCAGCACCACTTATTGAAGGGGTTGTCTTTTCTCCATTGTATATTCTTTTTTTAAAAAAATAAATTTATTTATTTATTTAGTTTTGGCTGTGTTGGATCTTTGTTGTTGTGTGAGGGCTCTCTCTAGTTGCGGCAAGAAGGAGCCACTCTTTAGTCGTGGTGCGCAGGCTTCTCATTGGGTGGCTTCTCCTGTTACGGAGCTCAGGCTTAGGCATGAGGGCCTCAGCAGTTGCAGCTCGTGGGCTCCAGAGCACAGGCTCAGCAGCTGTGGTGCACAGGATTAGCTGCTCGCGGCATGCGGGATCCTCCCAGACCAGGGCTCGAACCCATGTCTCCTGCATTGGCAGGCAGATTCCCAACCACTGTGCCACCAGGGAAGCCCTCCATTGTATATTCTTGACTCCTTTATCAAAAACAAGGTGACCATATGCGCGTGGGTTTATCTCTGGGCTTTCTATCCTCTTCCATTGATCTATATTTCTGTTTTTGTGCCAGTACCATACTGCCTTGATTACTGTAACTTTGTAGTATAGTCTGAAGCCAGGGAACCTGATTCCTCCAGCTCCATTTTTCTTTCTCAAGATTGCTTTGGCGATTCAGTGTCTTTTGTGTTTCCATACAACTTGTGAAATTTTTTGTTCTAGTTCTGTGAAAAATGCCATTGGTAGTTTGATAGGGATTGCATTGAATCTGTAGATTGCTTTCGGTAGTAGAGTCATTTTCACAATGTTGATTCTTCCAATCCAAGAACATGGTATATCTTTCCATCTGTTTGTATCGTGTTTAATTTCTTTCATCAGTGTCTTATAGTTTTCTGCATACAGGTCTTTTGTCTCCTTAGGTAGGTTTATTCCTAGGTATTTTATTCTTTTTGTTGCAGTGGTAAATGGGAGTGTTTCCTTAATTTCTTGTTCAGATTTTTCACCATTAGTGTATAGGAATGCAAGAGACTTCTGTGCATTAATTTTGTATCCTGCTACTTTACCAAGTTCATTGATTAGCTCTAGTAGTTTTCTGGTAGCAACTTTAGGATTCTCTATGTATGTAGTATCATGTCATCTGAAACCATGACAGCTTTACTTCTTCTTTTCCGACTAGGATTCCTTTTATTTCTTTTTCTTCTCTGATTGCTGTGGCTAAAACTTCCAAAACTATGTTGAATAATAGTGGTGAGAGGGGGCAACCTTGTCTTGTTCCTGATCTTAGTGGAAATGGTTTCAGTTTTCACCACTGAGAACGATGTTGGCTGGGGGGTTGTCATATATGGTCTTTATTATGTTGAGGTAAGTTCCCTCTATGCCTACTTTCTGGAGGGTGTTTTTCATAAATGGGTGTTGAATTTTGTCAAAAGCTTTTTCTGCGTCTATTGAGATGATCATATGGTTTTTCTCCTTCAATTTGTTAATATGGTTTATCACATTGATTGATTTGCATATATTGAAGAATGCTTGCATTCCTGGGATAAACTCCACCTGATCATGGTGTATGATCCTTTTAATGTGCTGCTGGATTCTGTTTGCTAGTATTTTGTTGAGGATTTTTGCATCTATGTTCGTCAGTGATATTGGCCTGTAGTCTTCTTTCTTTGTGACATCTTTGGTCTGGTTTTGGTATCAGGGTGATGGTGGCCTCTTAGAATGAGTTTGGGAGTGTTCTTCCCTCTGCTATATTTTGGAAGAGTTTGAGAAGGATAGGTGTTAGCTCTTCTCTAAATGTTTGATAGAATTTGCCTGTAAGGCCAACTGGTCCTGGCCTTTTGCTTGTTGGAAGATTTTTAATCACAGTTTCAATTTCAGTGCTTGTGATTGGTCTGTTTATATTTTCTATTTCTTCCTGATTCAGTCTCAGAAGGTTGTGCTTTTCTAAGAATTTGTCCATTTCTTCTAGGTTGTCCATTTTATTGGCATATTGTTGCTTGTAGTAATCTCTCATGATCCTTTGTATTTCTGCAGTGTCAGTTGTTACATCTCCTTTTTCATTTCTAATTCTATTGATTTGAGTCTTCTCCCTTGTTTTCTTGATGAGTCTGGTTAATGTTTTATCAATTTTGTTTATCTTCTCAAATCAGCAGCTTTTAGTTTTATTGATCTTTGCTATTGTTTCCTTCATTTCTTATTCATTTATTTCAGATCTTACCTTTATGATTTCTTTCCTTCTGCTAACTTTGGTTTTTTTTTGTTCTTCTTTCTCTAATTGCTTTAGGTGTAAGGTTAGGTTGTTTATTTGAGGTGCTTCTTTTTTCTAGAGGTAGGATTGTATTGCCATAAACTTCCCTCTTAGAACTGCTTTTGCTGCATCTCATAGGTTTTGGGTCATCGTGTTTTCATTGTCATTTGTTTCTAGGTATTTTTTTATTTCCTCTGATTTCTGCAGTGATCTCTTGATTATTAAGTAGTGTATTGTTTAGCCTCCATGTGTTTGTATTTTTTACAGATTTTTTCATGTAATTGATGTCTAGTCTCATAGCGTTGTAGTAGAAAAAGATACTTGATACGATTTCAATTTTCTTAAATTTACTGAGGCTTGATTTGTGACCTAAGATATGATCCATCCTGAAGAATATTCCATGAGAACCTGAGAAGAAAGTATATTCTGTTTTTTTGGATGGAATGTCCTATAAACATCAATTTAGTCCATCTTGTTTAATGTGTCATTTAAAGCTTGTGTTTCCTTATTTATTTTCATCTTGGATGATCTGTCCATTGGTGAAAGTGGGATGTTAAAGTCCTCTACTATTTTTGTGTTATGTTGATTTCCCCTTTTATGTCTGTTAGCGTTTGCCTTATGTATTGAGGTGCTCCTCTGTTGGGAGCATAAATATTTACAATTGTTATATCTTCTTCTTGGATTGATCCCTTGATCATTATGTAGTGTCCTTCCTTGTCTCTTATAATAGTGTTTATTTTAAAGTCTATTTTGCCTGATATGAGAATTGCTACTCTAGCTTTCTTCCGATTTCCATTTGCATGGAATATCTTTTTCCATCCCCTCACTTTCAGTCTGTATGTGTCCATACGTCTGAAGTGGATCTCTTGTAGACAGCATATATACGGGTCTTGTTTTTGTATCCATTCAGCCAGTCTATGTCTTTTGGTGGGAGCATTTAATCCATTTACATTTAAGGTAATTATTGATATGTATTTTCCTATTACCATTTTCTTAATTGTTTTGGGTTTGTTATTGTAGGTCTTTGCCTTCTCTTGTGTTTCTTGCCTAGTGAAGTTCCTTTAGCATTTGTTGTAAAGCTGGTTTGGTGGTGCTGAATTCTCTCAGCTTTTGCTTGTCTGTAAAGGTTTTAATTTCTCTATCGAATGTGCATGAGATCCTCACTGGGTAGAGTAATCTTGGTTGTAGGTTTTTTCATTTCATCACTTTAAATATGTCCTGCCACTCCCTTCTGGCTTGCAGAGTTTCTGCTGAAAGATCAACTTTTAACCTTATGGCGATTCTCTTGTATGTTATTTGTTGTTTTTCCCTTGCTGCTTTTAATATTTTTTCTTTGTATTTAATTTTTGATATTTTGATTAATATGTGTCTTGGCATGTTCCTCCTTGGATTTATCCTGTATAGGACTCTCTGCGCTTCCTGGACTTGATTAACTATTTCCTTTCCCATATTAGGGAAGTTTTCAACTATAATCTCTTCAAATATTTTCTCAGTCCCTTCCTTTTTCTATTCTTCTGTGACCCATATAATTCAAATATTGGTGCATTTAATGTTGTCCCAGAAGTCTCTGAGACTGTTCTCAATTCTTTTCATTCTTTTTTCTTTATTCTGCTCTGCAGCAGTTATTTCCACTATTTTATCTTCCAGGTCACTTATCCATCCTTCTGCCTCAGTTATTCTGCTATTGATTCCTTCTAGAGAATTTTTAATTTCATTTATTGTGTTGTTCATGATGGTTTGTTTGCTCTTTAGTTCTTCTAGGTCCTTGTTAAACGTTTCTTGCATTTTCTCCATTCTATTTCCAAGATTTTGGATCATCTTTACTATAATTTACTCTGAATTCTTTTTCAGGTAGACTGCTTATTTCCTCTTCATTTGTTTGGTTTGGTGGGTTTTTACTTTGCTTCTTCATCTGCTGTGTATTCCTCTGTCTTCTCATTTTGCTTAGCTTACTGTGTTTGGGGTCTCCTTTCTGCAGGCTGCAGGTTTCGTAGTTCCCATTGTTTTTGGTGTGTGCCCCCAGTGGGTAAGGTTGGTTCAGTGGGCTGTATAAACTTCCTGGTGGAGGGGACTAGTGTCTGTGTTCTGGTGGATGAGGCTGGATCTTGTCTTTCTGGTGGGCAGGACTGCATCCAGTGGTGTATTTTGGGGTGTCTGTGACCTTATTATGATTTTAGGCATCCTCTCTGCTAATGGGTGGGGTTGTGTTCCTGTCTTGCTAGTTGTTTGGCATAGGGTGTCAAGCACTGTAGCTTGCTGGTCATTGAGTGGAGCTGGGTCTTAGCGTTGAGATTGAGATCTCTTGGAGAGCTTTTGCCATTTGATATTACATGGAGCCAGGAGGTCTCTGATGGACAAATGTCCTGAACTCGTCTTTCCCACCTCCGAGGCACAGGCCTGACAGCTGGATGGAGCACCAAGACACTGTCAGCCACACAGTCAGAAGAAAAGGGAGAAAATAAATAAATAAAATAAAATAAAATAAAATAAAATAAAAAATAATTATTAAAAATTAAAAAAATAAAAAGTAATAAAAAAAAGAAAGAAGAGAGCAACCAAATCAAAAAACAAATCCACCAATGATAACAAGCACTAAAAACTATACTAAAAAGAAAAACAACAAAACGGACAGACAGAACCCTAGAACAAATGGTAAAAGCAAAGCTATACAGACAAAATCACACAAAGAAGCATACACATACATACTCTCAAAAAAAGAAAAGGACATACACACTCTCAAAAGGAGAAAAAGGAAAAATATATATATATATTTAAAAAAAAAAGAAGGAAGAGATCAACCAAATCAATAAACAAATCTACCAATGATAATAAACTCTAAATACTAAACTAAGATAAACATAAAACCAGAAACAAATTCGATGCAGAAAGCAAACTCCAAGTTTACAGTTGCTCCGAAAGTCCACCACCTCAATTTTGGGATGATTTGTTGTCTATTCAGGTATTCCACAGATGCAGGGTACATCAAGTTGATTGTGGAGATTTAATCCGTTGCTCCTGAGGCTGCTGGGAGGAATTTCCCTTTCTCTTCTTTGTTCTCACAGCTCCTGGGGTTCAGCTTTGGATTTGGCCCCGCCTCTGCGTGTAGGTTGCCTGAGGGCATCTGTTCCCCACCTAGACAGGATGGGGTTAAATTAGCAGCTGATTAGGGGGCTCTGGCTCACTCAGGCCGGGAGGAGGGCGGGGTACAGAATGCGTGGCAGGCCTGTGGAGGCAGAGGCATGACGTTACAACAGCCTGAGGCTCTCTGTCATTCTCCCGGGGAAGTTGTCTCTGGATCACAGGAACCTGGCAGTGGCGGGCTGCACAGGCTCCTGGGAGGGGAGGTGTGCATAGTGACCTGTGCTTTCACACAGGCTTCTTGGTGACTGCAGCAGCAGCGTTAGCGTTTCACTCCTGTCTCTGGTGTCCGTGCTGATAGCTGCGGCTCGCACCCGCCTCTTGAGCTCCTTTAGGTGGTGCTCTGAATCCCCTCTCCTCATGCACCCGAGGTACGTGGAGAGTTTCTTGCCTTTTGGGAAGTCTGAGGTCTTCTGCAAGCATTCAGTAGGTGTCTTGTAGAAGTTGTTCCACATGTAGATGTATTTCTGATGTATTTGTGGGGAGGAAGGTGATCTCCACGTCTTACTTCTCCACCATCTTGAAGGTCCCCTGCCACATTGTCTTAATAGTTATAGTACTTAGTAAGTCTTGATATCAGGTAGGTAAGAACTCCAAACTTGTTGTTTATAAAAATATTCTTAACTATTCTAGATCCTTTGTACTCCTTTATAAATTTTAGATTCAACTCATGAACATCACATTGAATCTATAGATCAATTTGGGGGGATTTGATTTCTTAATGATATTGAGTCTTCCAATTCATGTACTCTGTCTCCATTTATTTAGTTCATCTTTAACTTCCTTTAGTGATGTTTTGTAGTTTTGAGTCCATGTCTGCACATTTTTTGTTAAATTTATTCTTAAATATATCATGTTTTTTCAATGGTATTGTAAATGGAATTATAAAATTTCTGTTCGAATTGTTCATTGCTACTATATAGAAATACTTCTGTTTGATTTTTGTATATTGACTTTTTATTCTGAGATCTAGAACTTATTACTTCTAGTAGCATTTTGTAGCCTCATTAGATTTTCTATGTATACAATTGTGTTATCTGAAAATACAATTTTACTTTTTAAAGGTTTATTAATTTGTATTGTGGTAAAATATATATAACATAAGATTTATCATTTTAACCATTTTAAAATGTAAAGTTCTGTGACATTAAGTACATTCACAATGTTGTGCAACAATTACCACCATCCATCTCCAGAACTTTTTCATCTTCTTCAGCTGAAACTCTGTACACAGTAAACAGTGTAGTTTTACTTCTTACTTTCCAGTCTGAATGCCCTTTATTTCCTGTGCTTGTCTCTTACACTGACTAAGACCTCCTGTACAGTGTTGGATAGAAATGATGATAGCAAACATTCTTTCCTTCTCCCTGATCTCAGGGAGAAAGCATTCCATCTTTTACTATTAGGTATGAAGTTAGCTGTAGGGTTTTCATTGATTCTGTTTACAGGTTGAGGAAATTCCCCTCTGTTTCTGATTGGTTGAGAGTTTTTACCATGAATAGATGTGGAATTACGTCAAATGTCTTTTCTTTTTTTTTCTTGAGACAATCATGTTGTTTTTCTCTTTTATTCTGTCAATATGGTGGATTATGTTGATTGATTTTCAAATGTTGTCAACTTTGCATTCCTGGGATAAACGCTACTTGTTCATAATACTTTACCCCTTTTAAATATTGCTAAACTTTCTGTGCTAATATCTTGTTAGATATTTTTGTGTTTGTATTCATGAGGGATATTGGTCTATAGTTTTCTTTTCTTGTAACATCTTTGCTTGATTTTAGTAACAAGGTAATATTGCCCTCATAAGCCAAGTTGGGAAATGTTCCTTCCTCTCTTTTATAAAGAATTTATGTAGTACTAGTATTAGTTCTTTCTGAAATGTTCAAAAGAATCCATCAGTGATACCATCTAGGACTGCAGTTTTCCTTATAGAAAGAAATTTATTTACAAATTCAATTTCTTTAGTAAGCATATGATTATCCAGACTTTTTATTTCTCCTTTTCCAGTTTTGTTATTGTATTTTTCAAATGATTTGTTCATTTAAGTTGTCAAATTTATTGGCATAGAGTTGTTCCTAATATTCTCTTGCATCGTTTTAATGTCTATAGCATCTGTAATGATGTGCCCTCTTTCATTCCTGATATTAGCAATTTGTGTCTTCTCTGTTTTCTTCTTGTCAATCTACCTAACAGTTTATCAATTTTACTAATCTTTTAAAAAAAAACGAGAGGTTAAAAATTGATGTTCTTATCATTTGTCCATTTTCATTGATTTTCACTCTCTCTACTTTGGGTTTAATTTGGTCTTCATTTTTTAGCTTCTTAAAGTGGAAGCTTATATACTTGATTTTAGACCTTTTCAAATATAAACATATAAAGCTATTAATTTTTATCCAAGTACTGCTCTAGCTACATTGTTCTAATTTTGATATGTTGTGTATTCATTTTCATCCACTTCAAAGTATTTTCATGATTTCTTCTTTGGCCCATAGGTTATTAGGAAGCTTGTTTTTTAATTTCCAAATATTTGGGGAATTTTTCCCCTAGATATATTTGTTACTAATTTCTAATTTAATTCTGAGTGGGCAGAGAACATATACTTCAATATTTTTATATTTATTGAGACTTTTTTTATGGCCCAGAATATGGTCTATACTGGTGAATGTTCCATGTGTACTTAAAAAGAATGTATGTTCTGCTGTTTTTGGTGGAGTATTCCATAAACGTTATGAAATCAAGTTGATAATTACTGTTCAAATCTCCTATATACTAGCCAGTTTTTCTGTCTACTTGTTCTATAAATTAATAGAGAAATGTTGAAATATCTAACTGTAATTATGGATAAAGTCTATTTCTCTTTTCAGTTCTGTTAGTTTTTGCTTCGTGTGGTGTGAAGTTTTACTTTTGGGTACATAAATGTCTAGGATTATTATGTCCTCTTGGGGAACTGACACTTTTATCATTATGAAATGTCCATCTTTACCTTTGATAATATTATTTGAGCTAAAGCCTACTTAATTAATATTAATATAGCATTGTTAGCTTTCTTATAGTTAGTATTTGCATTTTATATCCTTTTCTACAAAAGATATTTTTACCTTTAACTTTTATGAGTCTTTATGATTAAAGTAGGATTCTTATAGACAGCATATAGTTGGGGTTGTTTTCTTTTTTTTTAATCCAGTTGGTATTTCACTTCATCTCTACTTTTAGTTTTTAGCTATATGTCTTGTTTTAGTTTTTAATGGTTGCAATAAGATTTACAATGTATATCTTTAACTTACCACAGTCTACATTTAAGTAATATTATATCACTTCTGGTGTAATATAGAAATTTACAACAATATATTTAAGCCCCTAATCCTTTGTCCTATTGTTATCATACATATTACTTCTGTTATAAATCCTACAATATATTGTTATTATTTTTTTCTTTGAACAGCAAGTTATCTCCTAAATAAATTTTTAAATGAGGAAAAGGTATTTTATATTTACCCACTTATTTACTATTTCTGACACTTTTCATTCCTTTGTGTAGGTACAAGATTCCATCAGAGTCATTTTTCTCCAGCCTGAAAAAGTTCTATTTATATTTATAAAAAATATTATTTTGTAAAGTAGGTCTGTTGACAAAGAATTCTCTCAACTTTTGTTTGTCTGAAAATATCTTTATTTCACTTTTAGTTTTGAAGCATATTTGCACTTCTTATAGAATTCTGGATTGATTTTTTTTTCTTTCAGCATTTAAAAAATGCCATTTCATTGTCTTCTGGCTTGCATTTTTTCTGATGATAAATTTATGGGAATTATCATTTTGTTTTATTTCTTTTTTTTTTTTTTTTTTTTTGCGGTTCGCGGGCCTCTCACTGTTGTGGCCTCTCCCGTTGCGGAGCACAGGCTCTGGATGCACAGGCTCAGCAGCCATGGCTCACGGGCCCAGCCGCTCCGTGGCATGCGGGATCTTCCCGGACCGGGGCACGAACCCGTGTCCCCTGCATCGGCAGGCGGACTCTCAACCACTGTGCCACCAGGGAAGCCCTCATTTTGTTTTATTTATGTTGTATGTCTTTTTTTTTTTTTCTCTGTCTGCCTTTAAGATTTTCTCCTTATCCTTAGTTTTAGCAATATGCCTTCATGTTGTTTTATTTGTGTATGTCCTTCTTGGAGGTTAGTAGAGCTAATTAGATCTGTGATTCAAAGAAAAATTTACCAAATTTGGAAATATTTCAGACATCATTTCTATATGAACACATGTTCAACCATTTGACTTGTTTTCATGGTTCACAGGTTCTATTAATTTTTTCAGCTTTTTTGTTTTCCTTTCCATGTGTCAGTTTGAGAATGTCTATTGTTCCATCTTCAAATTCACTTGCATTTTCTTCTGCAGTATTTTATCTGATGGTAATTCCATTCACTAAACTTTTCATTTCAGATATTGTATTTTTTATCCCCAGAATTTTTATTTGTTCTTTCTTAACCCTTCTATTTCTTCCCTCATTATGCCTATTTATGTTAACATATATATAATAGCTGTTTTAATATCATTGTTTGCTTATTCCAAAATCTCTGTCATTTCTAGGTATGTTTCTGTTGCTGATTTTTTTCCTAGTTATGGGTCACATTTTCCTGCATCTTTGTATGTCTAGTAAATTTTTGTTGGGTGTTAGGCATTGTCACAGTAGCCTTTTTGAGTGGATTTTTTTGTTTGTTTTTTTTGTTTTTCTCTTTAAAGAATATTGAATTTTGTTTCAGCATACACTGAATCAATTAAATTTCTTGAAGGTTTGCATTTAAGTTCGTTAAGGCAGGTCTAGAGTAGCCTTTACTTTAGGTCTATTTTAGCTCTACTATTAAGATATAACCCTCTAGGGTCTCTACTAAGTGCCCTTGGCATCCAGTGAACTCTCTTCCTTGGCTGGATCTATACTATCTCATATCCCTGAGTAAGCTCTGGGATTGTTCAGCACAGATTCCCAGTATTTCTTTGCATAGCCTCTTGGAGTTTCACCCTAAGCATTCACAGCTTGGTTTTCAGCAATAATCTCAAGGAGACCACTATGTAGATCCAGGAACTCCTTCTTCCCATAATTCTTTCCTCTCTAGTACTCAGCTCCATAAATTCCAGCCATTTCTGCCTCTCTGAACTCTGATCTCTGTCTGCTTAACTTGACAAGACTGTAATGCTATTCTGCACCACTGTCTGGAAAAGTGGCTTCTGACAAAAAGCCAGGGCAATTGTAGGGCTCACTGTGTTTCCTAACTCTCCTCGACCAGTGTCCTGCACTGCCTGTTGTCCTGTACTTGGAAACAGCAGTTTCATACATTTTGTCCAATTTTATCATTTTTTTAATAGTGGGAGGACAAGCTTGGTATCAGTTACTCAACCATGCCTAGAAAGGAAAGATGGATTTTTTAGAAGATCACATTCATAGCAGTGGTGATTCTAAACGTTTTTTATAGAGCCACATACCAAGGGACTTTGGGAACTGGAAAGGACTTTGGAGAATCTGAGGTATGGAGATTTGACAATTGTAGCAGAGGCCCAGGATGCCAGGAAAAGGATCTCAGCAGAAAATCTGACAGTTTAATCTAGAACAATTGTAATTCCTGGTGTGCAGGCTGAGAACAGGATAGGAAGAGGATTTGAGTATTTTCTATCTAAAATTATTTGCTTCTTCTTGAAGCAGAGAACCCAATATAAGATGGACCAGGGACTTTTCTTCTAAGAACTGCGTCTCAACCCCGGGTACATATTAGAATAATCAAGGGAGTTTTTACAAATCCTGATGCTCAGAAGTATTGAAAAAAAAATGTCAGTCTCTGGGTGGGTCCAGGCATCTGTATTTTTTCAAAGCTATTTAGGTAATTCCATTGTGTTGCCAATGTTGAGGCAACTGACCTAAGAAGCTCCATAGTCAGCATGAGGGCTGTAGTTCTTTCTCCTTGGGGAGCTGTATCAAATGCTCTCTCTGTATCAGATGTGTATCTCACCTACTTAATGCCCTCTTCCTTTACTTTCCTGAGCATCTTCTCACCTTGCTGTTGTTCTGCTCAGAAGGAAGCACAGGTGATGAGACAGTGGGGAAGGCCAGGCAGGATGCGTTGCAGTGGGAAGGAGGAGTGTGGATCCGGGAACGGTGAGGGAGGTGGGGGAAGAAAGCAGAGGATGCAGAGACAGAGGGGGTCCCCACTGCCCCTTCTCCTTCTCCTGCTCTCACACTTTCTTCTTATGCTCCAGGCCCATATGAGTTTGGAGCTGGGCAGCTCGGTTGGCGACAGCCCAAGGACTTCTGCCCACAGTTCCTGGCCACAATTCTCCTTTCGGGGTGGTGAAAGGGCCCTGGAAGTCCCTTCCTATTCACCGAAGAAGTGTGGGCTTGTTTCTTGGGAACAGAATCCACAGCGTTTCTGTGATGAGAAGCACCCCGGGTCAGAGCTCCTGCCCTACAGCTGACTCCAGAGTGACCTGGCCCAGTTGCTTCCCCTCCGTGCCCCTCCGTTTCCCCACCTGTAAAATTAGGGGACCACGCTGCATGGCTTTCCTGGTCTTCCATCTCTTACAGTTTGGACACATGAAGGAGGCCTTGTGTTCCACTGGGAAGGCTCCAGAACTAGACTCCAGAACTTCTCCTGAGATGTGTGGTGTCTGGTGGGTGTTGTCTCTGATCTCCCCTCCTGAGTGTGCCTAGCTCTGAGAAACAGGTTGGAAATGGAAATCTTCGGCAGCTGAGAAGCTGTCAGGTGGATCATTTGATGTGTAACAAAGAATGCAGTGGAACTGGATTGTAGCATGGCCTTTTCTTTCTTTTTCTTTAAAACTGAGAAAAATGACTACTTTGAAAGGGTCATGCTGGGGACAGACTAAATGTCTATTTTTATTATTATTTTTAAAAATATTTATTTATTTACTTTATTTATTTGACTGCGCCGGGTCTTAGTTGTGGCACGCGAGATCTTCAGTCTTCGTTGTGGCATGTGGGATCTTTAGTTGCAGCATGCGGAGACTTTAGTTGCGGCATGTGGGATCTAGTTCCCTGACAGGGGATCGAACCCGAGCCCCTGGCATTGGGAGCGTGAAGTCTTAGCCTCTGGACCACCAGGGAAGTCTCTAAGTGTCTATTTTTAAAGGAACCATGCAGTACTACCACATGGTCTGGGGAGGGAGAGACCTGCTCTCTCAGGGCTGAACGAGTGCCATGGAGTTACCTGGGGATTAGGTGGGGTGAGGGTGGAGAGCCATATGGCAGGTGCCACAAGAGGTCCTCGGAGGACGTCTGGGAGCTGGGAGAAGCCAGCCAGCCAGACAAGGGACTTGGCAGAAGGAGCCAGGCACTGTCTGAGAAGATGCGTGGAGCAGCAGTGGAGGAGGGATTTCCGTTCATGGGTGAGGGGCCAATGGGAGAGTTAGGTCTCTAGGCCGGGCCCTGCAGCAAGGCTCTGGTGGGGCTCAGCCCAGCCACACCCACAGAGACATGCCTTCACGTGGACCTTAGGCAGAGGGGCAGAAGTGCTGGGGCAGAGGATGAGTGAGGAGGCTCTCTGGAAGCATGTCTCCAGAGCCCACCAGGGAGCAGATTTCAGAGAGCCCGGATTCCCTGACTGGGAGGACGAGGGCTGAGGTAGAACAAGAAGTGGTCCTTCCTTTACAAGCTGGGGTGTGAGGGATGCTCCTTACAGCAGTACACAGAGATACCACACAGAACAGGGCAAAGAGCTAATTACGAGAGCAGACTGTGTAAGACCCAGTGCCTTTGGGTGTGTTTATAGAACTGCTGCTGTGATTATCACCATTGCTAACGATCCATCATGGGAATATTTTCATGAACTGTGGCCCAATTTTATGGATCCTTTTGTTGACTTTTTCTGGGTAACAGGGATACCACGGTCCAGGCCTGATCCTCAGATTTGAGGGTCCCAGGCCAAGAGTGCAAAGGGAGGCTTATGTACTGAAACATTACAGATTCAGCTGACAGCCAAATTGAATAGCAATGGGAATGATGTAATAAAATTGCAGAAGTTTCCTTAGCCTCCATATATACACAACTGCCGTGAATGCAGCACTAATTGAGAACATCTAGAAGCACACACTGGAACAGGAAGAGAACAGGAAAGTGGATGCTCAGTACGACTGGGAAATTATATTCCGTTATGTAAGAATCTATTGCATTCATACTTTCTGAGAGGAAGGATCAGGCAGGTTAATTTGTCTTTCTTGATCTGAGCACCCCATGTCCACCTAAGCACACTGCACTTCTCTGAGGCTGCCCCTTCACAGCAATCAATAGTCACTTTGTTTTGAGGATTCGGGACAAAAGCTCTGGGGATAGGTTTTCCCAGGCTCTCAGTGGTGCTCATCACGAGGGTGGATGCTTGGATTTTGTGTTTGTAACATGTGGGGTGCTCAAAAGTATGGGGCCCCTCTTGCTGGGTTAGCATTGCTTTATTTCATTTTATTTTCTCTTTGGACCTTAGCTACAGAGATGTCAGTTCAGTGTACTCCTCATCTCACGATACAATATAATCCTTGGTGTGTCCAGGGGCCTCTTAACATTGGCTGTAATATTCAGGATGAGTTTTTCAAAGAACTATTAAATTAGACTAAATGTACTGCTAAGATGTTCTATTCTATTTTGAGAAATATGACTTAAACTTAGTTTAAGATAGATTCAGCTTAATTCTTGAATTTTTTATCAAAACAATTTTCAGGTGTTTTCTTTGATACCAGTTACTAAGCTCCTGAGGATAAGAAGGATTGACACCACTGGGTGTAGACGGGTGTTTATAGAGGCGGGTGTCTACATTTGCCCCAAGGAGAATATAGGGAACCAAGGAAGAGTAACTAAACTTGCGGGTTGGGCTGCCTGCCTGTGAGGGTCATGTCATCACTGGCCTGTCCACGTGACGACTCCTGGCGGTCAGCCACTTCCGGTCACCCTGGTCAGCACTGGCTGGACTTTCCACCACGGAGTCCCCCCCCAGTTGTCATTCAGCCATCACAGCTGGCACCTCTTGAGCCTTGGCAAAGTTTCTCATGTCTCCTCAAACCCCAGGAGCCCGCCTGTGCCCTCTGTGCCCACCGCCCCCATCTCATCCCTACTGTCTTCCCCAGAGGCCAAAGGCTCTGCTTACAGAAAGCCTCCCTTGGTGTCCATCACGGCAGTGGAGACTGGAACCGTGAGTGAGGCCACCAGCACGGCTGACACTGTGGGCAGCCACTGGAGTGAGCCACGCAGCTCTCCCTTCAAGAGGGAACCTGTCCAGAGGAGCTAATAGGCTCCGGCTGCACCACCCCCAGGATCCGTTGCTGTGTTACAGCCGAGGCCACACTCTTCTGGGCAGCAACAGGCAATGACCACGTACATGACTGTCTCTGTCCAGTGCAGGACTCCTCTCATGGGCAATCCTTGTTCTGGAGCTCCCAGGGGGGGCTGGCTGAGATTTTCTGGGGCTTGTACTGCTCTGAGGCTCTTGCTGCTTATTTCTCCTTCCTTCCTTCTGTCTTTCATGGGGTCAGAACGGCACTGTGGTCTGAAGGCTCTCCCTGCCTCCCCGCCTTCTTCTCTGTCATCTCCAGGAAATCCCTTGCCCTCCTAACTCCATCTTGGTGTCTGCTTCCTGGAGAACATGCACTGATTTAACATCTGAGGAAGTCTGTGTGAGAAATACCACATGTGGCTTTTCAGCTGTCAGCAGAGAGGGCAAAAACGGTTTGAGGGCGGGGCGGGTCAGCAGTGGCCTGCCCAGAGCCACTTGCCCGTGAGAGCATGGCTTGAGCAGGAAGTGAAATGGGGAAAGTTTTGTGCCTCTGGTTTCTGTGCCTCCCGAGATCTCCCCTTTTCTGGGCGGAGTGTAGGGACCTTGGGATCCAGGGCTGCTGCTCACCTTCTGCCTCTGGCTATTATTGGCCCCCATCCCACCCCCAACTCCTTGCAGGGTTTTTTAACAGGTGGAGTGTGAAAGGGAAGAAACTGGCCTCATGACCTTCTTTTCATTTGGCCAACTTACCTACATATAACGTCATATCTGTATTAATTCCTGGTGCAAATATCTCTTAAATGTCCATCTTCACCTCTACAATGTCATCTCCATGTGCAAAGGGGCCCTGTCTGTGCTGTTCAGAGCTGATTCCTTGGAACCAAAAATGGTATCTGAAACATAACAGCAACTCAGTAGTGTTGGCTGATGAATAAATGAGTGAGTGAATGCAGGATGGACCATATTCTTATACTTCCAGCAGCTATAAAAGTGAGTGAAGAAATAAAAGCCTTCCCAATAGTTCAGTATTCTAGCCAAAAAATACACCCCTCCCGTGGCTACCTTTCTAATGGGCATGGTCCCTGTGCTGGGTCTGGTTACCCTCTCACGCCATCACTGAGCAATCCTTCCCTCCTGAATATCTGTCCCTGCCCTAGAGATGCCATTCCTGTATTTAAGATGTTGTTTAAAAAAAATTCCTTGTAGGCAGCCTCTTCCCCCACCCTCTGTACCCAGACTTCCCTGAGAAGCTAAAGCCAGCTCCACATTGGCCAGCGTGTTTAGAGTGCCTGGAGATTACTCCTAACTCAGGAAAGCCTGTGAGATGACATTCCAAAGAGTACTCCTCCCATCTTCTTTCATTTAAATAATTACAGGTCTCTTCCTCTCCAGGTCCTGAAAGAAGTTTCCCATGGGGCAAAGTCCTTGGAAGGTGATCCAAGCCTGGTTTTGTTGATGTGCATGCATACTTTACAAACCATCCTCTATCAATCATCTCAGGCACTGGGCATGCTAGCAAGCAATTATTTGTAGATACAAAGAGGAAAAATGATAGTCACACTTGAGAGTTGAATTGAGCTCGAGGCTCTGGGCTTTCACAGTGGAGGAGGGAGGTCTCTGTCTATGCTTCTCTTCACAGAGGACCAGAGGAGAGCTAATGGGTTGAAAAGGCAGTAAGCATACCATGGGCTGTGTGTTGCTGAGCCGTGGATCCTTTAACAAATAAGGTCAGTTTGTTCTTGCAGAGTACGTTAGATGTGCTCACAGAGAGAGCTGGGCTCTGGATAAAGTCTTGTGTTCCCTTCCTCCTTGGTCACCTCAGGACACTAAACCAATTAAAGGGCAAGTTGCCATACCAGGGATGAGTCCTTTCAACACAAGAGTCTTTATAGCTGAGTCTCAGTCACTCACTTGCTCTGTTTTCCAGAAAACATTATGTTACATAGGAGGAAATTTCTCCAAGAGCAAGGTGGGAAAGAGTAGTTTCAATCAATCATTTATTCATTCAACAAACGTTCATGACATGTGTACCATGTGCTAGGAATTGTTCTAAGAGCTGAGGATGTGGTAGTGAACAAAGCAGACAGTGTTCCTGCTCTCACAGAGCTTATGCTTTCATGGAGAGGAAAGACTAAAACAGGCAGAAAATAAATGAGCAAGACAATTTCCAATAGTAATGAGTTCTTCGGAGACAATAAAATGGATAATGTGACACAGAGAATGGGAGCTCTTCAGGCACATGTTGAGGACAAAGTTGCTAATTTGCGTTGGTGGTCAGGAAAGAACTCACCAAGGAGGTGCCATTTGAGCTAATACCTGAACAACCCCAAGAAGCCAGCTATACAAAGACTTAGAAGTTGGGCTTTCTGGGTAAATGGAAGAGCGAGGGCCAAGGCTGTAAGATGGGAATGAGCCAGATGTATGTGAGGAATCAAAAGAAAGTCCAAGTGATTCAAGTGCAATGAGCTTGGGGGAGAAGAAGAGGTCAGAGATGCAGAGCGTGTGGTGAAAACTGCGAACCTGCCACACTAAGGAAAACATTAACTGTTCTATGCCCATCTCGATCTCTAGGCCCCTAACACTAGGTGCCAGTGGGGCAGGGAGCTGACTTTGGTCACTTCCATAGTCACACATATATGCAGGTGTATGTAGAATCCTTTGTTCCCACCAGGCTTCTGGCTGGTCTCTTCCATATTTTACTCTCATCTTGGCCAAGTCAACAGAAGTGACTTTGCAGACAAGCATTCCAAACCAACTACAGAATTCCCATTTAAAATTTGGTGTTCTACGAGAGGGAAGTGGTTAGCCCTCTATGCTTTCCAGTGAGGCCTCTGACTTCCACGTTAACTCTCTTATTATGCAGCATCAGGCTGTAGACCAAAGCTGATTCAGAGAGTTGATGCCAAAGCTTCTCAATGATCAAGCCAGGACCTTGCAGAGTTTTGCAGTACCTTCATTCATTTTCCCTAGTGATTGTATCTTCTCCGACTTTCTGTTGACTGCTAGGGTCAGAAGAGTCATTTGAGATTCATGTTTCCCACCCAGTGAAGGGATCTCAGTGCCAACAGCCTTGTCAGGAAGCCATCCATCCTTGACTGGATTGTTCCTCTGATAAGGAGGTCACCTCCATCTGAAGAAGTTGGTTCCTTTGTTGCACAACTTTAATTATTAGAAAACTCATCTACCTGCTGAATGGACACTAACACCCATCGACATGGTATTTGAAGACTTATTGTGTAGTATTAGAATCTTCTCTTCTCCGGATTACATCACCAGTTCCTCAGCTGCTCTCCTTGGTGAAATTTCCAGATCCTTCCAAGCACTCATATGCACTTGTATCAGTTAGGATACAAGTTTGTTACCCTTTTGGTAACAAATGACTGAAAATCCAAATCAAATAGATTTAAGCCCCAAAGAGAAATTATTGGCTCAACTAACTGAAAAGTCCAGGAAATGCTCCAGGACTGCCATGGTCCAGGGGTTGGTTTCTCCCTGTCTAGCTGACAGGTTCAGCCTTCCTTTGTGTTTGGTTCATTCTAGCACCCCATGTGATGGCCTTCGGAGCTCCAGGCTCCAGAGTTTACAAGTGATGCTCTGACTGGCTGGTCCTGATCACAGTCCGGCAGGTAGAGAAGGGGTAGGAATCCACGGCACTAGGAACAGGTGCACTGACCATGGAGGAGAGGCGGTTCCCCAGAAGAGAAGTGATGTACAGCTACCTGGTAAAAAGAGTGAATAGATGCTTTGGGGGCAAAACAATAGCACTCCAACTAAACCACAGATTTAAAAGTAACCAGAAGGGGTTATGGGGATATATATATGCATATGGCTGATTCACTCTGGTGTACAACAGAAACTAACACAGCATTGTGAAGCAATTATACTCCAATAAAGATCTATTAAAAAAAAAAGTAACAAATATGTTCCACTTCATCTGCTTGGGGTACAATTGAGGTCATATCTCTCTTTGCAGTATTCCAATTAAACATCTTGTGCCCCCAATCTCAACTCATGTTTTCTCTCTTCCTGGAGTCTACCCTGCCAGGGTAAACTGAGAAGCGTCCAAGTTGTTAACTTGTGTTTGTTGCATCCTGCCTCACGGTGGAGAAGAACTCAGACCTATCCCAGAAGCCAGAAATCAGGCATCACAGCCGATGCCTCTGATGTCCCTGGAGACCTCTGCTGCCGTTGGGGCCCTCATCACAGAAGGATGTCACACCACTGGTCACAGGTGAAAATCAGTGGCCAGTTGGGACTGAGTCTCCTATTTGGGTGCAGCCTCTGGCAGAGGTGGAGGGTCTGCAGGTGGGGATGGAGGCTGACTTCCCTTTCCTCCCCCTTCCCACACCCTCATGCTGAGGCTCATACTTTGGTGTCCTCAACAAAGTATGGCCTGAACTCTAAGCATGTACATAAACAATTCTTTAATGGTTGAGGGCTTTTGAGAATGGAGAATTACTACTCCTGCACTTTGTTTAATGGTTCATTCATCAATCTTCCAAATTTATCAAATGATTAACATTCCATTAATTTTAAATGTTCCATATTTCTCTACATATTCACACAGCACTTACACAATTGTAAGTCAAAACTCATTGACTTACAAATTAAATTTTCCCAGTCATTTTTTCCCACTGATGGAAAATTATTTAATTTTCTAAACATTTATCATATTCTAAAATTATAAATTCATTATATTAGCCTTTCTTAAATACTTTAAGAAGTAATAACACTCCAAATACCAGTCATCATAAAACTGATTATTAGATTTCTATTAAAATCATTTACAAAAGTGCTAGTACCTAGATTTAATTATTATTATTTGTTCTTATCCTAATTCTTACTTTTATTCTAATATCTCATTGAAGTTCTCTTCCTAGGGTTTACAATGGTTTTAAAGGTTTTATTTTAAAATAGAAACCATCTATGTTTCTAACTTTCTCATTGTAAATAGACTGCTTGTACCAAAGGACACTTCTAGCAAATTCAGCTTCAAACTTGGTAAAGTCCAATTTACTTCACAATGTTAATATAGCTTACATCTGGGGAGTGGCAGTGGGAGGAAAAAGGAGGAACTTTAAATTTTACTGTATATACTTGTGTATCGTTGGAATTTTTAATCAAGCATTTGCAATTTGTAATAATAAATGCAATTCTAAACACTCTGAATAATAAAAACTAAACAACCCATGGTAAACACTGTTAATACTTTTTGTGGTTTCTTCTAGTCTTTTATTTCTCTGAGGCATCTGTTCCATTTTGCACAATTAGAATCATAATCCATATTTGATTTTTTTCATCCTACTTTTAATTTTAACAGCATCATGTCAGAAACACTTTCTCACCTTAGATATTCTTGGGAAACAAAGGGATTGTAACAGCTGCATGATACTCTATCATGAGGACGCACCATAATTCACTGAGTCATACTCCTATTGTTGGCAAAAAATTGCTTCAAATCTGGGACATACAGGAAAGAGGATCCCATTTTTCTTATTTTCCAGATGAGAACACTGCATTCCCCGAAGCTAGTAACTTGTCCAAGCACAGCCAGCTGGCCAGAGGCTCTGCTGGGACCTGGCACTCCTAGGCCCAGCCCTCTTCCCTGGCTGTCACCACACGCTGCCTCCTGGGCCTCTGCAAGGCACTTTCTGGAACCTAACTGTAGGGCACTGCCTACATTCTTTCTAAATTACATTTTCTCATTTGGGGCCCGTTATTCCTGCCTGTCAAGCTCATTTTTTATCTTCTGTCATATAACCATTAGGTAATGAGGGACACCATAGCCAACATTGGAAATTATGGCTTTTCCCTCTATCAAGATGTGCTTCCTGAATCATCTCTGTGCCAACGAAGGGGGACTATTGTCATCACTTTTATCAGATAATTCCAATAGTCACCAGCAATTATGGGGAAGGGTGCTAATGAGCTTACCTCTGTCCATGTTTCTCAGGGATCTCCTGGGTTCTCACCTTCTGTGATCAACACACCAGCAGATGCTTGAGCTCTGCCTAAGGGCCCATGCTCACAAGGTGAAAGAGGAGTAATAATTGGGCGGGAAAAGAGGGGAGGAGGGAACTAACATCCGTGGCCGACTCCTTGTCCAGCTCTGGGTACCGGGGTGTGGATGCCACCAGCATCACAGGAGGGGGACCGTGGAGGATGGGACTGGTGTGCCTGGGGGGAAGCAGGTGGACCAGGGTAGCTCCCTTTTACTCAGTCTCATTTTGAGACTGTATTATTCAGCTCTACATGGAGGAACTCAGCATGGTACAGGAGACTGCTCTAGGAGGGCCGAGCCTTGTTCTGCTTCTTCCTTCACATGGTATGAAACACATTTATTCCAAGCTTTACAAACGAGTCTTTGACATCAGTGTCTGTCATCACTAGAACCACTTTTTGAGTCACCTAATGTTGTATTTTTCCAGGATTCCATGTTCCCTCCCACCTAATTTCTTGGAGATACAGCCCCGTTAAAAATCTGTCTTTGGAAATGTAGTGGCTTGGGCTTATCCTGAATTAATATTTTTTGTGTGTATTGCTTTTCAGAAAATGCTTAATTCATGTGAATGTGATTGGCAGGAGCCACAGAATGTGATGGTTTCTATTTATGGTTGATGTTAATCCCTTGACCTTATGGTAGTTTAAATTTCTGGTACAGATTCCTTTTCCACGATGTTATAGCTCCTTCCTGGACTGCTGTAATTGTGTCGTTTATCAATGTGAAAAATGGACTTTGAAATGTAATAGACCAGAGCTAATATGGGGAGCAGCAAGGGAATTTAGTATGCTTAGAGAAGAGCTGTTTCCATGGAAACTAATTCCTTTGAGCAAGGTCCCTGGGTCCCCTGGCTGCAGGGTGATTTGTGTGTCCAGGTGATACGACCTGGATTCTAGGCTTAGCTCTGACATGAATCACCAAGTGAGGTAGGCAAGTCCCTTAACCTCTCTGGGACTTAATGTGCTTATCTGTGACTTGAAGAAGGCAGACAAGTTCAATGTTTACTAGACTTTGGAGTATTAGGGACTGGTAATATATCTTTTAAAAGTTTTTATTTTGGAATCATTTTAGATTCATAGAGAATTTGCAATGATAATACAGAGAGTTCCCACACCTTTCACCCAGCTTCCCCTAATGTTAACGCATTACTAACCACAGCATATTTAAGAAATTAACACAGGTACAATATTATGGACTAATCTACAGGCTTTATTTGGATTTTCCTAGTTTTTTCACTAATATATTTTTCTCGCCCAGGATCTGATCCAGAATTCCACTTTGCATTTGGTTTTCATGTCTCCTTAGTCTCCTCTGATCTGAGACCATTTCTCAGTCTTTGTTTATTACACCTCGTCAGTTTTAATGAGTACCGGCCAGCTATATTGTAGGACTTCCCAACCAGTAATGCTTTTAGAAAGCAAAACAAAATTGGAGGACCAGTTTAGGGCTGGAAAAGTTAGACAAGAGAGGTGTATGAGTGAGGTCTCTATGTTGCAAGTGACAGAAAACCAACCTTGAACTGTCCTGTCAAACAAGGAATTTATTGACTCAGGTAGCTAAAAGGCCAAAAGGCATATGTGGCTTCAGAATGGCATTCGTATCCAGTTCTGCTCTCTTTGCTTGATTCTTCTCTTCTCTGAACAGTCAGATCATTCTCAGATATGCACTCACCACATAGTTACAAGACAGCTGCCAGCAGCCCACATGGCTATATCCATCCAGTGTATGCATGTGTGTTACTCACCTCTGTTCCACTTTCCCAGCTAGGCTCTCATTGGCTCTGATTCTGCCATCAGCCCATCCTTGAACCAGAGGGAAAAGATAAATGGTTTTCTGCTTCAGATGTGAGGATGTGTTGCCCAGAGTTGTGGCCACCATCTTGTGACCAGAGCAGAGCAAGCTGACAGCTGAGGAGGACACAAGAACCTTAACAATGGACAGGAACCTGGGTTCTGGATGGTGTCATTTGGCTGTGGAATTAACCAACCTTGGATCTGGGTTGGTTATATGCTATAATAAATCTCCTTGATTTAGCTTCTGTTAGTTGAGTCTCATATTACTTCCAGCCAAAAGCATCCTAAATAACACACAGATATTGCAGGTTTCCTTGTTGGATATAGGATATTACCTTGATACAGGCTTGTCTGTGGACATGCATTTGACAGCACAATACAAACCTGAGTTCAATATATTCTGGTTCATAGTTTTTTTTTTTTTTTTTTTTTTAAATCAGAGTTATGTTGAAAAATCCAGCTTCACATAGGCATTTTGGCAAAAACAGAAGTGATGCTCTTCAATTTTACATAGCATAGAACATCTAAGTAATAGCTCTAATGTTTCTGCTGGTTTGTCCCCATGAAGGCTGGAAGCAAGCCACTGGTGACAGGCCAGGGAGGGGACAGGAAAGGGTCTGCAGGGTGTTCCTCACTCAGAACACGCCCAATACTTAGGCTTCCGCTCATCCAGTGGGTACAATCTGGAGTCGGTCAGAAAGGGACACCTTGCCTGGAGAACACTTTCTCATGACAAATAATTGGGCACCCTGGGCTGAGATGATCTCGTCTAAGGCCCTTTCAAATCAGTCAGGCTAGTACTGCGTGCTGTAATGGTGTGGAGGCCACCATGCCAACAGCAGTGGGGACCTTTCAGTGTAATTATCAGTGAGATAATGAAAAGCTGAGTGATAAAGGTTTTTTTTAATACGATTTTTATAAAAGGATAAAAAGTTTTTTATAAAAGGATAAAAAGTGATTTTTAAAATCCTATTTAAACCCCCTTTTTAGAATTACTGGGATTAAAAAACAACAGTAACAGTGTAATTATCACTGAGAAAACAAACACCAGCCCATGATTTCCCATTAAGGAGTCATCATTTCAAGAGCTAAAGGAATGACAATTTGGAAATGCATTGGCTTCTCCCATCTTTATGTCCTATACACTCACTTTTGTAATGATGTATATAAATAGTTTTTGCTTGCCCTCTAAGCTTTTAAAAATTAAAACAGTTTCTACTCCTTCCCTCCATCCCACACACACTTTCTCACGAGCAGACACATACTTATGTGAATACACTCAGACCTCTTGCGGATCCACATATTTTGGGCATGTACATGAAACCATTTATGGGGGTTTAATCCATGAATCATAAACAGAAGATTCTCATTAAGAACGGGCAGTGGCTTCTTTAAGCTTGCATAGTACTTACGGTATTATGTACTCTCAACACTTTATGGGAGTCTCAGAGATTCACAGCAGACTCTGCATTAACTCAGATACGGTATTAAGCCCAAGAGGCAATAATCTGATACAGTAGCAGCCCTTTATTCAGGGCCTGGCATAGAGTACGTTGTTAAAAATATTTGCTGAGAAAATGAATGATATTCCCCCCCCGCCATTTTTCACAACTAAATAAGGGAAATAGGGGTGTCAGGATAGAAAGTTATAAGGCAGAGCTTTAGGGAAAAACCAGTGACTTCAGGATAAATAGCAACTATTCCTGGATTACTCACTGAAACAATTTTTAAGTTTCTATATAAATTTCAACATGGCTGTGGACAGTTGGGCAGATTCGTCACTTTCCTGTGAATGAAATTTCATCTTTAGTGTAAAACTGGCTCTGTTTCTTGAGTCCATGTTTTGGGGGTAGCTGCTGCTCTCTGCAGCCCACACAAAGCCATCAGGGCCTGGCTCTCAAACTGCTGAGAGGCTAACACTTTCCTTCTTGGTCTCAAATTAGTTTCACTGAAACCCTATCTTTATGTGGGTCAGGGCTTCCTTTTTCCTTAAAAACTTTTTTTTCCCATTTTGAAAACAAACAAAAAAAACACTCTCCTATTTCCAGAAATTCCTTGCAATTCTTTATTTCCTGTTGGCTTCTTCAGGGGCATTTTTTGCTAATGAAGTTTCAAGATGATTTCTTGAAACTGTTATAAAGTTATGTAACTTTGCTCATTTAAAACTATCTTCTTTGCTAAATTCTTAACTGTTGAGTCTCTCTCTCTTTTCAGAACGGAGACTCGTTCTTAACTATTGATGGTCACAATGGTGAAACTAGGGAGGATTTTACACCATATTGATCTCAGTTGCGAAGAATATGAAGTTAAGCATTTTTTCCCCTTTTCTGCAACTGTCCTCTGCTCTGTAACAGTTGTATTACCTACTATTTTAACCCTGCTGATTCATACTATTTCACCAAAACCCACTTTTGGACTCCAGGGTCAACCATGGGCTTGTTTCTGGGGTCCTGGGACATGCTGTCCAGAAGACAACCTTGTACCAGGAAGCAGGACATGGGGCCCAGCCCCCGATTCTGCCTTGGTTTCCCTGTCTGCAAAGCACAGAGCCCGCAGTGAGTGTCTTTACGGTTCCTTCAGTCTCAGGCGTGCTTCTGTCTAGGTATTCTGCCAGGCATTCTCTTTCTACAGGTCTCAGAGAAGAAAATTCTAGAGTCCATGGGTTCTTTTTTTAATTTTATTTTTAATTGAAGTATAGTTGATTTACAATGTTTCAGGTGTACAGCAAAGTGATACTTATGTGTGTGTGTATATATATATATATATATATATTCTTTTTCAGAATCTTTCCATTGTAGGTTATTACAAGATATTGAATATAGTTCCCTG
Source organism: Grampus griseus (assembly GCF_964374135.1). Lineage (NCBI taxonomy): Eukaryota > Metazoa > Chordata > Mammalia > Artiodactyla > Delphinidae > Grampus > Grampus griseus. The sequence continues at coordinate 32,102,893 of NC_138998.1, read as the reverse complement.
TGCTATACAGTAGGACCTTGTTGTTTATCTATATCATGGGTTCTTTAATTTTTTCTGCCTGTTAGCTCTAAAAATTTCTTCCTTCCATCATATAGATCTTTTCCCATTCAGTCAAGATCCACATCTTCAGCCACAGGGATAGCTGGCATTTGTGTGCCGATGGATGTAGAACAGTTGACTTTTCTTCATAAATGTTGACTACCGTAATTATTCATTTGTTTCAGAATAACGATTACAGGTGGGATGGCCTGGTGCAAGGAGGATGGGTTGGGTTGGGAAGGCCGCCCTCCGACCTTGGCTCTCTGAATTTCCTGACCCCCTGTGTAAAGTGGGGACCTGGCCACCCTGGCCCAGTGCTGTTGTGAGGCTGAATTGAGACGATGCGGAGGGGGCCGTCCTCAGGCTCTGCGATTTTGGGGCCGCCCGTCTCCCGCTGAGGCAAGGATCGGCTGTGCACCGCCACCCCTCAGGAGCGGCTTTAGACCCGGTGCAATGCTTGGTGGAATGCGGGGGGCTATAAATAATAAAAGGAATAAGGTGAAGACAGAGACTCCGAGAGAATCTGGCTCCCTGTGGTTCCGTTGGGGTGCCGGGCAGGGAGCGTTTATTCGGAGCACCGCCGCTCCCTCCTGTGCTTCCCCCGCAACCCCGGGTAAAAAACAAACAGAAAAACTTTCCCGAACTTTCCCATTCCTCCGTGGCCTGGCTGCGAACGCTGAAATTCCAACCCGTGTTTGTTGTCACCCGCGGGCCCGTTTCCATGGTTACCCAGATTCCAGGCGCTGGCCCAGGGCCCACCACAACGCATCCCCCAAAGTCTCCTTGACAGAGGAGAACCAGAGCGAAGAAGGGCCCTCTCCTTCTCCCCGCAGCCCTGCCTCACCCCCCGGTCATGTGTGATGTGCGTGTTATAGGTGGTTCTGTTCAGCATCAGTTTTGGGGGGTAAGCACGATATAACAATTTCCTTCACTTCTCGTTTCCTCTTTGAAGCTGAGGAATTACTTTCTTATACCAAACATTACACCCTTGGCAAACACTCCAGATGGTTCTCATTAAAATTCCAATTCCTTTTTTTGCAATTCCTTTTCCCCCCATTCTTCTCACACTGCTATCTCAAAAATAAACACCAGGTGGAAGACTGATGAAGGGTCCTGTGGCCATGAAGGAGCCCCCAGGTCCTCTTCTTACCAATGGCCACCTCTACCCTTCATGGGGCTGGCTGGCATAAATACACACCTGGGGTGGGGCATATTTCATGTTAAAGGTGCCCTTGGCTTTGGTCTCTGTAGGAAGAGGGGCAGAGAGACAGCTAGGTCCCTGCTCCCCACTAGGCCCTGGCCCAGACTCTGCCTGCAGAGGGACTGGGGAGGGGGCTGCTGACCACCCCAGTTAGTGTACACTGAGACCTCTGCAGCCTACTCAAGACACAGGAGTGAGACACACTTGCTTTAAGAAGCCAGAGGGAAGGATTGCCAATGCTTTTTGGCCATAATTGCAGCCGAGCAAGCCACAGGATTTGCTCACACATCTGGAAAAATTTGCTTGCGTAGGAAAAGTGTGTATGTGTCCAAGGATGTGTATTTGATGTGTTTTTATTTCCAACTTTATGAGAAAAATTTTAAAATAGTTGAAAAAATAATACAATGAATGCCATATCCCTCCACCTAGATCTAACAAGTATTACATTTTGTCATATTTGCTTTCTCTCTCTCTCTCTCTCTCACTGCGTCTTTCTAGATAGATGGAGAGATGATAGATCAATCTCTATGTCAAATGTCTAGGTATTTGGAAGCTGGAATCTTGCCCCTGTAGTGTTTTATAATATTTTATGTATTATAATTATGTAATATATGAGTACATTCTTATTGTAAAATATTCATATGTTCAAATAATACAGAAGATTAGAGAGTAGAAGCAAAAGCCCTGTGCTGGTCCCTCCTCACCCTTCAGGGTAGTTTGGTTTGTGTCCTTCTTGACCTTTGTCTGATTTTTGCAGACATATGCATGTTTAAATAGAAACATATACTTTTGTTATAGTGTTTTTTGTTTTTTTTTTGCGGTACGCGGGCCTCTCACTGTTGTGGCCTCTCCCGTTGCGGAGCACAGGCTCCGGACGCGCAGGCTCAGTGGCCATGGCTCACGGGCCCAGCCGCTCCACGGCATGTGGGATCTTCCTGGACCGGGGCACGAACCCAGGTCCCCTGAATCGGCAGGCGGACTCTCAACCACTGCACCACCAGGGAAGCCCAGCACTTTCTTTATGACATTGTAATAATCGTTTATGATGCTTCTCTCACCAACTGGTATTTCTCAATGTGTTCACCATCAATATTTTAGAATAATTCTTTACTGCAGTATATTTAACAGCTCTGGCCAAAATACCACTAAATACAGCAGTAGCCTTTGACACCTCCCTTCCCCACCACCCCAGTCACTGTAACACCAAAATTTCTCACATGTTTCCAAACATACCAGCTCTGCCTCTTAGTTGGAAGGAAGTGAGAGAGGGAAGAAAAAACTGGGATAGAATCAGGAATGACAGGATATCATCACTAAGGGACTTTCCCAATTCCCCTTTTCATCTCTAGATGTCCAAAACCAGCGTGTCTTTCTAAGGCTATCTTTTCTGCAAAGCTTTTCTAAATTCCCTCAGCTCTAGACCTATTCCTCTTCTGCCTTCCTTCTTTCATGGCATTATCTTTATATCTCCATCCATCCATCCATCCATCCCTGTGTCTATCTATCCAGAAAGTATTTACTGAGCACTTATAGTACACCAAGCACACTGACCACTTTCTTCTTAGATTATGACTCTTTGCCTAAGTGTCTTACCTGATCTGTTGTAATCTCAGGTAAAATTCCACATCTGATCTACTTCTGCATCTCCCAGAGTGCTTCACACAGAGCTGGTGCTCCTGCTGAACGTCAGTAGAATGAGTTACTGAATGCTGACACAAGTTTTAACGTATGTTCCAAATCTTTATTCAAAGGCAGTGGAAATACTTTTTTTAAAAGCAATGCCATTCTGATTTTCACAATATCTACATTATAATTTTCAAAAGTTACCCATAACCCCAACACTATCCTTTTCCAGAAGAAGATAGAGTAAGATGTGACAATTTCCTTCTTGGCCAGTCTAATCTTGTTCCAAGAGGCAACCACTGCCAATAATTTGCTGTCTTTCCTTCCAGACTTATAAAAACATGTTTATGTACATTCACATACAGATATACCTACATGTACATTTATTATGTTTAAATTAGCACATATGTTAAGAGCTCTATGAAACATGAATTTAGAATAAATTGTGAATTTATGAAGTAAATAAAGATGTCTAATGTAAGTGTATACAGTTCTTTATAACTACAAAACAGTTTTGAATTTATTGTACTCATGTTATTCCCTAACCCTGTGATGTAGGCTCAGAGAGGTTGACAGGCTCCTGGTCACACAGCTGGTAAGTAATAGAGCTAGAACTTGAACCCAGGTGTTTTGCCTTCTAATTCCTTGCTGGTTCTATTATATAAAATAATCCCCGAGGATTTGGGGGGAATAATTATCTACATAATAAAATGGATTATTTTTGCTTTACTTCTGAGTATCAGTGTAGAATTATTTTGGAAACGCTTATTTTATTATATTGAAAACGAATAAAAGCTAATGTCTATCAAGTGCTTCCCACGTGCCAGAAACTGTTCTAAGCACTTTACTTGCATTGTCTCATTTAGTCCTCCAATAAGCCATCACGTAAGCAATATTGTCAACCCAATTTCCAACATGGAAACTCAGGTTCAGAAAGGTAAATAACTTATTTGAGGATGGGCACCAGATGTGCTACGCTGGCTTTTTTTTTTTTTTCCTACGCTGGGTTTGCAACCTAGGTCTTTCTGCCTCCAAAGTCTGTACTTTTAGCCACTATACTTTGCAGCAGCCTATATATGCTTTACTTAGATGTAATTTCATATAAGTAACTATTATGTAAAATAAAACAAGATGCAAATGTGATGTGAGTTCTACTTTAAAGGAATTTGCAACATGAAAGAAGAAAGATAAGTCTAATGTATAGAGGAAGATATTTAGATAAATGCTTGAATAAGAGAAAGGGAGAAAAATAGCAAGAAAGAGAAATAGGAACATACACAGAGAAAGACTGATTCCTTGATTGATTTTAGAGAAAGACTGAAACCTGATGAAAGAGGCAGGAAGCAGTCAATGGGAGGAGGGGGGACCAGAGCCACAGCCCTTCCACTCCTGTCTGAGTCCAGTCCATCAGGAACCCTCCAGTCCGGCCTGGGGTTCATTTTCCTTGTACTCCTGAAGCCTCTGCTGCCTGTACTCCCTGGCTAAGAGCTTGGATTTGTCAGCACTGAATCTCTTAGAAGGCAGTCCTGGCTGAACAGCAGCTGTAAGTGGGGCAGAAGGAGTATCTCCCAACATCTGCATAGCCCTGGGAGTTGAGAGCCTGAGCTGGGAGGAGAGTGGCTGGGAAGGCGAAAGCCAGGAAGATGGGCCTGAAGAGAAGGGCCTCACCAGGTAGGCCTGTTCCCATCTGTCTGGGCTGAGCTGGGGTAGGCTGCGGAGGGTCTTATTGGATGACAGATGTAAGGGTGTCCCCACTGACAAAGAGGCAGGGAAGCTGTCACCTCACTCTTCCTCAAGAAGACCTCACAGTTAGACTGCCTGCCAGTTAGAGTGAGTACCAATCTGTGAGCACGGTGGTGGGGGCAGCGGGTAGTGCTTGAGACTGAGCTGCATGGGCAGAGGTGTCAGGAGAATGGAGGCAGGACCATGGCAAGGGCGGAGGAAAACCTCTTCGGCCTTGGGTGGTGGCGCGACGATAAAGGGGAGCTGAGTCACTAGGGGAGGCATGGAATCACTGGGATGGGTTTATGCATCAACCTCCCTCACTTCCTTTCCAGTCATTTGGCTGTTTTCACATTCTCCACCCTTTGCCAACTCCTCACCTCCCCCATCAAATCTGGTTTGTGTGTGCTGTGTGTGTATGTGTCTTTGGGTGTATTCATGCACAGTTGGCTCTAGGTAAGAATATTAGCTAAAGACAGAGGAAATTGTGACTGATGACTTTGACCTATAAAAGCAGCTTTTTCATATGGCTCAACACAGAAGGGTAAACTAAATAAAAACCTAGGTAGAACGCGTCATGAAGGAATGTGTTGACGGTGTTTCCCAGCTCTGTAGCTGTGCTTCTCCTCTTACTTGGTCAGAGGCTATATTGTGAGCCAGCTGCATTGCCGTACCCAGGGCGACAGAGTACACATCCACATAGTAGTCGGCTGAGCTCCAGATGAAACTTGGGCAAGAACACGCCTGGGATTGGGTGATCATCTCTCTTCAGGTTCTCTCAGCCATCCACAAAAATCTGTCTTGCTGCACTTCTAGCATTTCTATACATACCCCTCACCCCAGGGTCAGCTATCAGGCAGCAAGAATGACAGAGGAGCTCAGGAAACAATTTCAGCAACTGCACTTGTAGGATTTGCTGAGGAGCCAGAATACATTTCAGGACTCCGCAGCAAGCCTGGAGGTCTGCACCAGCTTTTCTCTTCCTTTTCCCGGACCTGCCTGCTTTTCTGTCACCCCAAAGGCCGATACTCATGGTGTCTTGAATTCTCACTAACAAGGTGGAACCCCTACAGATGACTGCCAAGGACCAGCTACAGAATTTACAGAGCCCAGTACAAAATGAAAATGTGGGCCACTTGTTCAAAAATGATTACTGGTTTCAACAGAGCCACAGCAGGGCCTTCTGCGTGCAGGGCCTATATGTCTGCACAGGTTGTGTGCTCACGAAGCCAGTCCTGGTTGGCTCAAGTGCAGAGGCCAAGGCCAGGAAGGCCACAGACGTGAAGTCCTCTCAAGAGATGGCGCAGCTGCTTTTCCCCGCCAGCCCCTAACCTCCCCCAGTACTTCCCAGAGGAGCCCATGGTTGAGGTGCAGCGTGGCAATGGACTGGGGGATGAATTTAACCGTGGCAGGGCCACATCAAGGAGGAAGATTTGGGAAACAAACAGTCTTTCTAGAGTCTAATAGATCATTCCAGGATGGTACCTAACATCTCCAAATAACTTAACACAAAGAGCTGGGAAATGGCATAGTAAAGAATCCCCAGGCCGGACTATGTCTATAAGCTGGGGTCACAGGTGGGCAAAACCCCTGATTCTGGCTACCTTTTTCTGTAACCCAAATTCTGAACTCCCCACACCTTCCATGTGCCCTCTTGGCCCCCCACAGAGCGGGAGTGAGAAGCCCACTAGGTGAGCTGTCCAGTCCATGTGTGGCCAGCCAAAATTCCGGGGACTCACACAAACCCTTACCCAGCACACTGGGAATCCAGATATGCAGAATTGCTCCCAAGCAAAACACCACATTTATTCAGGACCTTGAGTTAGAGTTTACTTAAAGTTCCTCCAGCAATTCTGACTTTCTTAAAGGAATTGAGCGCCTCCTGCTGGGTACTAAGTAGCATTGACATCAAACTGTCAAAGCACCAAAATCTGAAAACACATCTTAGGGATTTGACCTTGTACACAAACCAGTGACAACAACATGACTCATGGTGGTAAAATTATGAGTTATATGAATTATATATAGGTTTGGTAATAGGTTGAATTTTTAAATGTTTCATGACTCCTAGGTTCCTAGTAAAAATTTTTCAGTTTTTTTATCTCAATTGTAAAAGAAGGTAAACATTTGCAAGTTCTAAATGATCCAATAGGATTTTCTTCCCATTTCAGAATGCAGTGGTCACAGAAGGTTTTTCAGGGGACATCACGTGGTCCAGGAAGAGGACACAGATTTTAGGATCAGACAGCCTAGGATGGAACCCATTTACTATCTGAGTGACTTTAACTTGGAATGAATTATTCAATTTTAAGCTGCCATCACTTGATCAATGAGGACAATAATATCCACCTTAAAAAGTGGACATGAGGGCTGGAGGTCACGTGTCTAAAACACAAAGAAGCACTCAGTTAACTGTATTATTGTTACTATATTATTAAGAAGTGGGTTTAAGTTGGACTTCAAAGGATGGGCAGCTCCTGGACCAGATTCTCCATTGCTAGAGGACAGAGGCTGCACCCAGAGTCATGTGTCTGGCTCAGAGAATTTCCCCCTTGGTCACAGGTTAGCACTCACACTGGGAATCCAAGTCTCTTTTGAACCACACAACCACCATCCGGGGTGCTGGCTTCCTGACACACACCTCTCACCTGGCACTTGTGGGCAATGACCTCTAAGGTACTCCAAGTCCCTCTACTGCCACCCCCATATTGCTGGTTCAAGCCATCATCACCCCTCACTTGAGCCAAGGCAAACTCTTCTGTCTTTCCACTTCTGTTCTTACCGGCTCAAACTCAGAGTGACTTAGGTTAAAAAAAAAAGGTTAAAAAAACCAAAACCTGATTAGGCCACTCCTCTACCTCCTCCTGCCTCCCCACCCACCTTGTTCGGGATGCCAGCTCCACCTCTGAGCTTTATGCAATTTGCTCTTGGCCATCAATCCTCACCCACTAATTCTTACCCTGGCTACTCCTACCCATCTGTCAGGTGTTGGCCCACAAACTCAAGGAGGGTACAGGAAATATCATGTTTTCTTATTTTCTTCAGAGCAAATTAAATCTTTTCGGCTCCATTCTGCTGTGCTGCAGCAGAAATTAGATCTGTGGTCCCTGAGGCATCCTTTCCTCTTTCAGGGTCTCACAAGCATTTAGGATTTTCATAAATGAGCTTGAAAATGGGCGAGAACCTCTACTCTCCAGTCCATCTGCGTCCCTGATGCTATCCTCACCGTCAACTCTGAGGGGCCCTTGAAGGAGGTGGTTCCAGTGCTAGGGTGTCATTGCTCAAGCTGGGAGACTCAGGTTGACTTCAGGTTTCCTTTGGGGCACCCCCAAACCACAAGCTTCTGAAGTTCACCATCTCCCTGGGTACCACCAGCCACTGGGGCGCAGACTTCCACTACTCCTAAGAGGCTCCTCCTCTCCCTCCCTCCTCTGCTCCCCAAAAGGGGGTAGGGTTGGTTTTGAGCACATGCTCTCTGCTGTGAACTGGAAGCACTAAGGACCTGGCCACTTCCTTGGACATATTTCTCAATGTGTTCACCATCAATATTTTAGAATAATTCTTTACTGCAGTATATTTAACAGCTCTGGCCAAAATACCACTAAATACAGCAGTAGCCTTTGACACCTCCCTTCCCCACCACCCCAGTCACTGTAACACCAAAATTTCTCACATGTTTCCAAACATACCAGCTCTGCCTCTTAGTTGGAAGGAAGTGAGAGAGGGAAGAAAAAACTGGGATAGAATCAGGAATGACAGGATATCATCACTAAGGGACTTTCCCAATTCCCCTTTTCATCTCTAGATGTCCAAAACCAGCGTGTCTTTCTAAGGCTATCTTTTCTGCAAAGCTTTTCTAAATTCCCTCAGCTCTAGACCTATTCCTCTTCTGCCTTCCTTCTTTCATGGCATTATCTTTATATCTCCATCCATCCATCCATCCATCCCTGTGTCTATCTATCCAGAAAGTATTTACTGAGCACTTATAGTACACCAAGCACACTGACCACTTTCTTCTTAGATTATGACTCTTTGCCTAAGTGTCTTACCTGATCTGTTGTAATCTCAGGTAAAATTCCACATCTGATCTACTTCTGCATCTCCCAGAGTGCTTCACACAGAGCTGGTGCTCCTGCTGAACGTCAGTAGAATGAGTTACTGAATGCTGACACAAGTTTTAACGTATGTTCCAAATCTTTATTCAAAGGCAGTGGAAATACTTTTTTTAAAAGCAATGCCATTCTGATTTTCACAATATCTACATTATAATTTTCAAAAGTTACCCATAACCCCAACACTATCCTTTTCCAGAAGAAGATAGAGTAAGATGTGACAATTTCCTTCTTGGCCAGTCTAATCTTGTTCCAAGAGGCAACCACTGCCAATAATTTGCTGTCTTTCCTTCCAGACTTATAAAAACATGTTTATGTACATTCACATACAGATATACCTACATGTACATTTATTATGTTTAAATTAGCACATATGTTAAGAGCTTGGACTTCCTTGGACAATGGAAAAAATTCAAATACAAAATATTTGAAATTATGTGCTATAAAAGCTACTTATCACAAAGTTTTGCTGTGATTATCTAATCTAAATCAGGTCCCCAGTCATACTCCCTATACCCTGCAATAGTCACTGCTGGGCCCAGATCCCCTTTGCCCCGTCTATCTGTGCACCCATTCCCTGACTGTGTTGGCTGCCAGGAGATACACTGTTCCCTGGAGAGCCCTGGACCCTGGCAATGCCTGGTTATGCCCTCCCTGGGGGACGGAGGGAGGGCAGAGCCAATGGCTGACCGCTGCATACTCAACACGAAGGCCTAGGATCTTGCTTCAAGGTGGGAAGTCACTTGGTAACATCGTGCTCTGTAGCTCCTGTGGGATCAGGCAGAGGCCAGACTCCAGCTGAAGCCACATCTTTGCTCAGGTTCTTCCCCTGCCCTACCCTGCTTCCCTCACAGATTTCTCCTGAAAGCACAATCTCAATAAATTCCTTGCACAAGAAACTGCTTCAGATTTTGCTTCTAGGAACCTAAGGGACATCTCAGATGATTCTCAGAATGGGGGTACATGAGAAGTTAATTCTCATGTCTGGCTTCGTTGTTCTTCACCTTTCCCTCTCATATCTTCAATCACCTGTGTCACAGGACATATATAAGTAGTTGGGAAGTGTTAAGCTCTGACAGTAAAGCAAAATCAGAGTTAAAGGCAAATGTTTAATCAATCATGCTCAAATACGAGCTAGTCAATGAAGAACTTTAGGTTCAAAGGGCCAGATATTCTGCAATCCCAAGAAATCGCCATCAGCTTCCGGTTCGGGTTGAGTATTTCCACATTGCATTTTGTGGCCACAAAATTTGTTGTACATTTTTGAGCATTGATCTAACACTAAAAGACTCAAATTAGGAGGCTGAAAGAAAACATTTTGTATCTGTATTTAAAAAAAATCTGTGGATGAACAAGGAGCCAGGCGTCAGTTTCCAATGGGGGGAACGTTCTCATGGAGGTACTGTAAGGCCAAGTCAGTCCACTTCATTTCTTGTTCTTTAACAGATTCTGTGGTGCCGCCATTGTCCTGTTCAGGTTCAGGAAGCTCATTCTGAAAAGGTACAATGGACATTCAGGACGATGTCACACTCTATGTTTACAAACCCCTTAAAACTCAAAAGCACTTGGAATTAAAAACTGTGAGTTCCTAGAAACAGGCAGCATAGAAGCGTATCCTATGGAAAGAGCTAGAAAATAAAAAATGTGAGGAAACATCACAAGTCTCGCTCAAACGTGCCCCATCCGTCTTCAGCCGGGAGTGATGGCATTATGACTCTGGTACTTGTGTGGCAGGCAGCGTGGCAGAAGGCTCAGGACACAGGCTTCTGGGAGCCACTGGGATCCAAGGCCATGACTCCACCATTTGTTGGGTTACTCAGGCAAGGTATTCAGACCCTTGCAGCCTTTGCTTCCTCTTAGGCAACGAGAGAAAAAAAGTAGTCACCATCTCACAGGACTGCTGTGAGGGCTAAATGAGGAAATGCAGGTCAGGTGCCCAGCACTGCATGGGGTATCCAGTGCAAGGACTGTCATCCTTACTAGCGGCTAGGAACACTGAAAAGAGCCAGTACTAAATCTTTTTTTGGGAAGGCTGCTTTATAGAATACCACACTTGCTGGCATGTTCCTTAAGCACAAGAAAGGTATTCAACAACGATCCTGTATCCAATGTGCCTATATTATAATGGAGGTAGGAGCACTGAAAATGTAACACAATAGATGAGGCTTCCCCCTAGTGGTGGAGCAGGGCAACATAAAACAACATAGCCTACCCGCAACTTTCTTAAAATGGTAAGCCATGGGCCACACTTAGTGTAGAATCTGGGGAATTTTTTTATATATTTCGAGCTTTACTGAGATTTAATTTACATATAACATTGTGTAAGTTTAAAATGTACAATGTGATGATTTGATACACATATATATTGTGAAATGATTACTGCAATAAGGTTAACACATCCATCACCTTGCACAGTTCACCATTTTTTGGCGTGTGGTGAGAAGTTTTTGATAGTTTCCTTGTATTTTAAATTTAAATTTATTACTACTGGAACTCTGTTTCGTACTAGAATTCACTGATACCAATATATTTCTTTTCAGTTATCTGAATTTAGACTTTTTTTGCTGTACGTGGGCCTCTCACTGTTGTGGCCTCTCACTGTTGTGGCCTCTCCCGTTGCAGAGCACAGGCTCCGGACGTGCAGGCTCAGCGGCCATGGCTCACGGGCCCAGCTGCTCCGCGGCATGTGGGATCCTCCTGGACCGGGGCACGAACCCGCTTCCCCTGCATCGGCAGGCGGACTCTCAACCACTGCGCCACCATGGAAGCCCGACTTTTTTTTAAGTGTAGCAAACTGTTATTCAATATCTAGACTTATGATTTCCCACTGGACTCCAATGTGAAGTATATGAATATAATAACTTTTTTCCTTCAAAGTGATGTTCAATATGAATAAAATGATTTAATTACAATATGTACAAGTATGTTTGAATCACATCTTGCTCTACAAATACTCAGATTCAAACATACTTGTACAAATTGAAAGGAACTACCATTTTCTCTAAAGCAATATCGCAAAGAGAAAGTTTTGTTTCAGTAACTACTTACAGTTGACAAAGCATAAACAAGTCCTTGGTTAATCAATTATTTAATTCAGATATTATTTAGTTTCATCTTGTTCTAAAATAACACGTTTTTCATTTGGTCACTATTGTCTCTTGCAATGAATGCCAACATATAAAATTGCATATATGCCTGGAAAACAAACACAAAGTATCATAAAGTATCGTGAACATAACAATCATCTATTGTGGGGTACTGCAAAAATGGCCACAATTCTTTGTAGCCACTCCTATGAAAAGGCACTGTCTATTTTCCCAATCTTGCATTGGGGCTGATCATGTGACTTCTTGGCCTAGGCTCCATGAAGCCTTGCAGTTTCCTCTCATGCTGCTCTTAGAACCCTAAAATGATTGTGAAGTCTGGGCTAATCTGCAGGATCATGAGACTGTGGCCTAGTCAGCTCATCATCCCAGCCTCCAGCCAGCCTGCTGGCCGACTGCAAAACACCACCAAGTCCAGCAGAGATCAACCGAGCTGGCAAAGATCACAAGACTCTCTCAGGTGAATGACAAAATCATGACATAAATAACGGCTGTTTTAAGCCACTATGTTTTGGGGTTATTTGTTAGGCAGCAACAAAAGCTAATGACACAAACATTGCCTTAGAATCACACGTCCTGGGAAAAAACACAGATTAGCAACAGGGCCAGGCTACAACTTGGAAGTCAGCATGGAAATCTTCCTCTCCCTCAACCCCTTCCACACAAATGGTCCCCAAATCCTACTATTAGTATGTCCAGAATTCAGCAATTCCCCTCCACTTTCTTGCTTTTGTTTAGGTCCTCCTCCCTTGTCTAGACACTGCATTAGCTTTCTAATTGGTCTCTTTGCCCTGTCACTGGCCCCTTTCTCCTTGACACACGTTCTCTAACAATGCTGCTAAACTGATTTTCTAATATATTTGAGCATGGCAGATCTCTACTTTGAAGATCACTCACTCCTGGATATCCTCAGGATGAGGGCTAAGCATGGCATCAAATGCTCCTCTCAAAATTGGGTCCAAGACCAACTTTTCTCCCTACCTTTTATGAGAAGTATATCCTCCATCCACACTGAATTGCCTCACCAGCTCGAAAGCAGTTTAAAACTCTGAGCCTTTGCACATCTGTCCCCTCTGCTGGTTGGCCCCTGTCTACCCTCACTAAACCTCTTTTCCTCCCTACGACCAGCTTAAATGTGATTTATCTCTCTTAAGTCTTTCCTGATGCCCACCAGGCAATCAGCCACTTCTTACACTACATAGCTGTTCACAACCCTCACTTAGAACACTTACTATTACAATTATTTATTGATATATGTTGCCTCTCTAGACTCCGAGGGGCAGAAACTGTACTTATGTTTACCAAGTCTTAAGGCACATAGTAGGCTTCAAGAATTGCTTGCGGAATGAAAGAACCACCACCGGACAGGATCTGGAGCCTCACAGACTTCGGTGTGAAGTCTAACTTATTGGCTACCAACCTTTGGGCAAGTTCCCCTCTTTGATTCTGTTTCCTTCCTATACAGTGGGCAGAACACAACCACCCTTGAAGGATGTCTTAAGGATACAGATAATGTATGTCAGATTTCAACCTTGGTCTATGACACAAAACAGGTATTCAATAAGTGGAACTATAATTCTCATTATGCTCTTTTGATTATTTTTCTAAACTTGAACTAAGCTGTTACTTGTTATTTGCTATGTTTATTACTCACTGAACATATTACCTCCTATTCTTAGATGAAAATGTAAATGGCAGCAGCACATGGTCTGCCTGCAAGCTCTATTTTATTAATGGCTCTTTGCAATTGGCAGGCTCTAAAGAAAAACAGTCTCTGTTCTCCTTGCTAGTCCTCTGTGACATAAATAGGATTTTTAATAAATATTTATTCAAGCAAAATGTTTAGGTCACTTATTACATTAGGTTTAACAAACTCATTGCAGGAGAATTTTCCAGAGGTCAGGAAAGAAAAGAGCGTGATGGTCTAAATGCAAAAGAAGAAAAGCCAGTTCTCTTCCAAATATTTTCCAGGGAACCTAGAATAGGTATGTGTTCCAAAAATGTGAGTTTCTAAAAATGTCAACTGACAAACCACAGGTAGAGAAGAAATAAAGTGCATATGCCACTGCTTCTTATTCCCCCTCATTGTGTGCATTAAACTTTCATCATCTGGTTTACTAGCTTTGGTGTGGTAGACAGAACATGGCACAGGAGACCTGGGTTCTAGTTCTGGAATGACCCCCTAACTGAGCTGGTCACGTCAGCCCTCTGAACCACATTTCTCTTCAAAGTCAAGCTAAATGTTCTCCAGAAGCTTCTAGAGTTAGAGGACTCCACAGCTTTGATTTCTTTGCCTTACTAGTTTATTTGTCTTGATATCCTACCCCTACTAGGGTCTACCAGATCATACCTTTAACCTATCACCCTCAGCACAAATTACAGCCTACCAGTGGTATTGCAACATCCTCATAAGGCAGCTTGTCTTCTCGCCAAGCATCGTCAATCAAATCCAAGATCCTTCCATCTCTCTGTACCTCACTGTCCATTCTCCTGCAGCTTTGATCTTGCCAGATCTGTAAGCCAAAAAGATTATTTCTTAAACATGAAGACTGAGGAGATGATGTAATCTAGCAGTAGGGTTCTCCAGGCTTTTTAGCCTGGATGTGAATTGTGGCATGATATCACCCTGGGAAAGACTCATCTCATCTGGGTCAGGTTGCAGTTTATTTATAAGACGATAGTCCCTCCCAGCTGATTTTCCCGGTCACACACAGATTCCACCTTTCTGTAAAGTTTTCTCAGATCACTCCAGCTTCAGCACGCATTCTGCCCTTGACCGGTTCTTTCTTGTCCTTATGATCCACTAAACAAGTTAGGTTGGCTATATGACTGATTGCTCAGGCATTACTGTTTCCAATTGCTGTGTGTAAAATTTGTATCAATGACTCAGCATAGCCTTCCCCAATCTGGCCTCAATCTTTTCCCACCTGTCCCTCTTCCAAACACCTCTAACCCTGTCATACTTTCCAACCTTTGCACTTAAAGGTCTTTTTGCCCCATCACTAACACCTACTCTTCCTTCCAAACTCAAAGTTGGGCGTCAGCTCATCGGGGTCAATATCCCATTTCCAGAATTAGGCGCTAAGGTGCCTTCACTCTTCAGGAGCTGGAAGGGTGGATAGCATAAGGCGTGCAATGACCAGGACACGGCCACCATCCCAAGCACTTTGCCACACTTGCCAGAACAAGCCATTACACTTTCCTGAACAAAATTTTTTTTACACGTGTGACTATTCCAATGCTTGGAGTGCACAATCTTGTTCCTTTTTTCCCTAGCTAACCCTCAGTCAGTCTAAAAACTTAGCTCCGAGGTCGCCTCCTGCAGGAACTTTCTCTAAGCGCCAAGGAGAACGCGGTCCCCGCCCCTCCGCGGGCCCCATAGCTCCCTGGGCGCAGTGAATGGTCCCCATCGGGAGCTTGTTACATTGCCCGTCACAGGGTCTTCCCAGACAGGCGGTGCGTACGTTCCCCGGGGCAGGGCAGTTTTATCCATCTCTGTTTTAGAGCTCTGCAAACGTGTAGTTACAGTAGCAAAGCTAGAACTCCTTTTCCCGCGCTAAAAATGACCCTCGCAGGCCACCGCCATCCGTACAGGTGTGGGAGGCGGCCCCACAGCCGCGGCTTCCGGCCCGAGGCAGGATATACCAAATGCGGCAGCGGGGGAGGCCCAGGACCGCCGCGCAAGTCCCTTTCCACCCCTCCCGAAGTGCGGTGAAGGGAGTGGTTATGAGGATGAGGTTAAGAGAACGGCCTCGGCCAAGAGGAGCAGCATAAGTCCGAACGCACCCCCGCTTCTCCAAGACCTAGGCTAGGGGCGCGGGAAACCCTTACCAGCAACCGGCCCAGCGCAGCGCCCGCCTCCAGCGGACCACGCCCTCAGTGTCACGTGACCGGCACGGTCTTCTCTCCGATCCCCAGATATGGGTGAGCCCATTTGCAGGCGCGGAGGGGGAGTCAGGGAGGATGTTGCTTCAATTAAAAGTGAGGGGGCAGTGGGCGGAACGAACGTGCAGACGACTGTGGCTGGACGTTAGGTTGGCGGTGACGCGCGTGCGCACCCCCGGCGGGAGGTAACGGCGGGAAGCTTCGGGGGCGCGCTCGCGGCATCCCCGTAACAGCATGTGGGAACGTCGGACGAGAGAGGCGCGGCAGTGTCCACAGGCAGCTCTGGCTGCGGTGGGGCCGCGGCCAGTGCGGTCGTATGGCCTGGGGCCGGCTTCCTCAGCGGCCCGCTGGCCTCCAGGCTCGCCCCCGCCGGCCTGGGTCCGCCCCGGCGCCCCACCCCTCGGCCTCACAGCGGAGGCTCTGCGGACCCGCGAAGCCAGATATGGCCTCCCCCAGCGCACTGTTCGGGCCAGCCACGTGGTCAGCCCTTCCCCGGAGGCCGGGCCGGCGGGAGGGCTGCGGGTTGGGCGAGCTGCTCATCTTCCCCGAGCGGAGTCGGCCGCGGGCCAGTCTTCCACTTCAGGGGAGGGACCCCCGGCCCAGCCCTCCCGCCTGGGCCGCCTCATCTGGTTAGCTTCCTAACATTGTTGAGACTTAGGTCTTTGATGGCAGGTGATAGCGGTTCATTTATGGGTGGGAAGTTTAGCAAGTTGTAAAAAGTGAGTTGATTTAAAAACCTTAATGTTAGTACATTAGGTACTGAAATGTGGCAGAAATCATGAAGGACTGAAGTTGGGGAACCCTGAACTTTTGGATTGCTCCATTCAAATCAGGGATGGGAAATAGATAATGAAGTAAGGGAATAAAAGGAACGGGTTCTTAGAATACTTTAATCATGAAGGTATTTGAAGGCAGTAAATCTCGGCTCATAATGTGTTGTTTTGTTTTTTTAATGATTTACAACATCAGGGTAAAGATGAGCTTGCTCTCAGCGACTAGTCATCGTTTACAGTTAACAGCACTCTTACTTGCAGAGTAGTATTCCTTGAGCCTTACAGACGATTCCTAAGCCAGTCTTAAATTTTTTTTTCTTCCTTTAATAAAAGTATTGTAGGATCTGTGCCCTGTACTTATACAGTTCCCCACATGCTTGCATTTAATTTTATTTTCTAGATACGAAGAGGAAATCATAAGGATCGTTAACTACATGTTACCTTCAAATATTTTTATTTATATTGATCATAGCTGTAGCTTAATGATATAACAAAGGGTATGTATTTTCTTATTTGGAATGCAGTATCATCTTTAGATTGATTTTTATCCTGAGCTTCTTGCCTTTTGACTATATCATTACCAGTGATCAGTATGGTAAGAATGACTGAAATTAAAGTGGGTTAGATATTTATAAACATTCAGTTACACTGCTCTTTAAAATGTATTCAGGTTTTAACAATTATTTGTAGTTATTGTATATGTTAATTGTACTGATGCCACTTGTCTCCCATTAAAAGGTAGAACACCTTTGCTTGTTCCTTCCTGTTCTCACTTATGTAGTAGTGGTGGCAGATGGTGACAGTGTCAGTGGTCCACTTTATCAGAGCTTCCTACTTTTAAACATATGTCAACTTGATTTGAAATTCAGCTAAAGCCAACATTGACCTGGGCTTCAGGAATTGAATTTTCGGTTTTTATGTTACTTTGGGTTTTCTTTCTTCAAGAACTAAGTTTGTGTTTTCAGTTTTACAAAACCACAGTATTGTCATCACATCTATGAAAATTAATAAAAATCCCATAATGTCAATATTCAGTCTGGGTTCAGGTTTCCCCACCTGTCCCATACATGTATTTTTATAAGTAGCTTGTTTGGATCAAAATCTCATAGAGATCCACGTGTTGCATTGAGTTGATAACACCTTTTCAGTCTTTTTTAATATAGCAGTTTCATTGCATCTCTTTTTTCCCTTAACATTTTAGATTTAGTTGATTGCATCCACATGGTATCCTTTAACTTGTACATCTATTCCCTTTATTCCCTCTAAACTGGTAGTAAGGTCTAGAAATGCACTGTCCAATATAGTAGCTATCAGCCATTGGTGGCTATTTAAATGAATTAAAATGAAATAAAGCTAAAAATTTCAGTTCCCTAGCTGCATTGGCAACATTTCAAGGGCCCAATAGTTTGGTGTATATGTAAAATATTTCCATAATTGCATAAAGTTCTGTTGAACAGCACTGGTCTAGAAGATTGATCAGATTCAACCTTGACTTTTTTTGTGGGGGTGAGGGCAGGGCAAAATTTCATCGGTGGTGCAAAACACTCCAGAGAGGCACATGATGTCTTGAGTTTTCTCTGTGTGATTTTAAAATTGAGCATCTTAGTGGGTTCAGGTGTTGTCAGCCCAGTCCATCCATCATGAAATTCTCCATGAGCCTTTCACTTAATGGTGAGATCCTTTCATGGATTTAGGTTGCCTGTATCCACTATTGCATCGGCGGTTGCAATATGGTGATTTTCTGATTCTGTCATTCCTCAGCATTTATTAGCTGGAAATTTTTTATGAATAAGAACTTTTTACTTCACCAGCTATTTGACTACCCCACCAGCTATTTGAAATAGTTTGTATAGGAAAGGCAAGAAAAATGCTTAATTCTTTCCCTCTATTTTCAGAGCACAGTAATGAGTTGGTGGCCTGGCAACCTCAAAGGTAACCATGAGGGTTTTGCCATTTTTTTTTTATCATCATGAAATTATAGACTTAAATATATTTAAACTGTTTCAACCTACTGCAGTCTTTTTTTTGGGGGGGGTACTCAAGTTGTCCTTTTGTTGGCGAGTGGCAGCCTATTTAAGTTGGCTTCTGTCCACTTTGATATGACCAGTAATCTTTGAGAGTTTCCTTATTTTCTGGTAAAACATGTTCCTGGCTCATTTAAACATTTCTGGCCACCAAGAAGCCCTGGTTCCTTTCAGTGGGAGATGGTGTTTAGAGACCAGTCTGGGTGCTGAAGGTACTCTTGCTACTAGACTGGTCACTGGTTTTAGGATTTACAGTGGCCAAAGTTAGGAAATACGTACATTTTTTAAAAAGAGAAATATCCAGAATTCACAGTGATATTTCCAATTTAATTTCATAGTTTTTTTTAAACACTTGATTTTATATTTGTATCTTTTTCTCTTTTGCCTATTAACATACTTTTTCTGTATTATATATAATGCTTTCAAATTAATGATACCAATTTTGCTATTAATAATATGATTCCTGAGTGATGTTTAGGGTTTCTCTATAGTACGTTTTTGTCCTTAGTATATATCCCAGTTGGAATATGTACAGTAAAATTGTTGCATTTTAAAACCAATGAAACAATTTGTTATATGGTAAGGGTGCCAACTTGATATCTAATTGATAGTTGATTTATTTCATTTTGTTTCCAATATTTTTTTTTTTTTTTTTTTTTTTTTTGCGGTACACGGGCCTCTCACTGTTGTGGCCTCTCCCGTTGTGGAGCACAGGCTCCGGACGCGCAGGCTCAGCGGCCATGGCTCATGGGCCCAGCCGCTTCGCGGCATGTGGGATCTTCCCGGAACGGGGCATGAACCTGTGTCCCTTGCATTGGCAGGCGGACTCTCAACCACTGCGCCACCAGGCAAGCCCCTCCCACCTTTTATTTAAAAAACAGAGATCTCCTTAACTAAGTCTTACACCATCATTTTAATTTCTGAAATGGCTATTTTCCCCTATGTGGACTATTTTCACTGTTGTGCTACTGCCACCTGGTGGCCATGGTGGTGACATCATAGTTAAGTTTGTATATTTTTTCCTGTGTCCAGACTTTTCAATTTGGTTTGATTTTGTTTATGCCAAGAACACATTATTAAATAAAAACAAGATATGCTGATGTATTTTAAGATCTGGAATACTGTAAAATATATAAAGTTTGCACATTGGCTGGAACTTAGGAGTCACATTGCCTAGGTTTGAATCTTAGGACTGTGGTTTGTAGTTTACCATAATCAAGTTATTTAACCTTCTGAGCCTCAGTTTCCTCAAAGTAATAGTAGGTATGTTTTAAAATTGTTATGAAGATTGAATCTGACAATATAGACAGGCAGAACAGTTGAACATTCAATGACTTTTAGCTTCTATTATAAATATTCCTAATTACTAAATAATATCATCCAGAAAATATATTAATGTATTGTATGTTACTAAATCTGTTTCTAATATATATTACTAAATGTATTTTTTAAGAATAACATGACCTAAAGGAGTATAATTTTACTAATGATGGTTTTGAATAACTGTAGTAGCTCTGTCCTTAGGAAGAGCACTTTCCAACGTATTTAATAAATATCCATGTAGAGTTGTCAGGAGCATGCATGGTGCAGAATATATGTAATTGGCTATTAGAATCCCATTAAAAAGCTGGAAGAAACCTTGGAGATTATATAGATCATGCTTCTTACTTTATAGAGGCAAAAACTGAAGTCCAAGGACACAAAGCTACTTAGTTGCAGAGCAGGACTCTATCCTGGGTTTCCATATACATGGTACTGTGTGAACTGTGTACTGCCTCTCAGTTCCCTAGAGTGGATCAAAACACAGAATCTGCGTCCTCTTGTAATTGACTGTATCATTGTTTGAAAGAAAGTGGAATAGACCATGAAAACATTTTTCTTTAGGTTTTTATTTTGTCTAATGTTGGTGTAATACAAAGGATAAACCAGCTGGAAAGAAATCCTCTCTGCCATATGTGTGCATGAACAGTTATTTAGTACTCCTGTTAGTAACTTTAGAAATAGATGCAAATAACGTGTAGTGGTTGTATTTTCCAGTCTTCTCATTCTCCTGTGTCTCTGTTTTATCTCCCTTCCCTTCTTTCTCTGCTAGACTCTTCTCTGTAGTTCTCCAGCTATGACCAGTTTGCATAGGGGGATAGGTGAAAAGGGAGGGGAATTGAGATACATTCAGCCAAAAGCATTCAGCACAGGCCAGGCTGAAATGCTACTCTAAGCCCTGGAGCTGCAGGTGTGAAAAAAACTGGTTTTCTACCCTTGACGGTTGAATAGTAGGGGGAAAAGGTGTGCAAAAGGACATTTCCAGGGTGGTGTAACTCCTATGAAAGAACCTGTTAAGGACTGGGAGCTATGAAGTGCAGAGGAGGGAGGGCCCACGAAGCTGCCTCTTAGGTGAGGGAAGGTGTTCTAGGAGCTTCATGGGCCTGTCATCTAGCCGGTGAGTAGGATCTCCCATGATGGGCCAAGAAGTTGAAGCGCAGGGCGTTTAACCTTTTTACAATATCTCTTTAAAAGAAGCTACACGTTTCCTCTGACCTCTCAATTTGTTAGTGTCAGTGTTCCTCTGTTGCTAGCACCCCATCTCCACCCAGGCCCACTCTTACATGAGGAAGTAGGGACGTGACAGTGAGGTATTTGATTTCAATTGTGCAGGGGGAGTGTCAGTGGCAATTCAGATCATTTTAAATTGTTTTGTTTTAGTCTGAAATGTATTTGGTTCTAGTATTTCTTGAAGAGATATTCCTTGACTGCTTCTACAGTCATCTTAAGAAGTGCTGCATTTTCTCATTGTTATTTGTATGCTTTCATTCACATTCTTAAGTTTGTAAGTTGGAATGTTAGAACATAAAAAATGAATTTTCTCCTGACAGAGTTCTTTGCTTTCCCAGTTGCCAAAACAAAGGGGATTTGGCGATGGAGGCTTTGTTGGAAGGAATACAAAATCGGGGACATGATGGGTAAGTTTACTTTGACCTTAAGCTTCTCACTGAGTTTAAAAAGCATGTCTGAGTTATGCCTCTGACCATTTTGTGCTTTGGGTACAGAAGCAGAAGTGTGACCAAAATCTAAACTGATCCATGTCGTGTTTGTGGACAGTCTCTCTCCTTGGGGTGTTTCCCTCATCTCAGCAGTGTGAAGCTGGATGCTTACTATCATCCCAGTTAAATTTTCTGCTTTTAAAAAGCAAAAGGCTATAGAGGTTTTGTGACACTAAGAACAAATGCTTTTTTTTAAAAAAGTATTTAAACCTTAGGAGTTATCTCTCTGTGGCCATTCCCGGAAATCTCTGAATCCAGTACATCTGTGTCCACTTCTGTTTCTACCTTTGTAACATTTGGCATCTCCAGAAACATTGAATGACATCAGTAAGTTTACAACAATAAGATAGGATGTGGTAAGTTTCTAATAATAAGTTGGGAAGAAATAGTTGGAATAAATTTGGCTCAAGGATGGAGGTTCTTAAAACAGCTCTTAAAATTGTATTGTCATTTTCCCAATAGCCTACTTGTTTCCAAAGCTTTTTATTTTGTTTGACTAGCTGAGAATGTGACATATGCTTGCCTGGATTCTTCCTGAAAGCTTCCCTAATATGTTACAGAAGAGCTAGTTGTTGGTTGTGGAAGTCTCACTCACAGACTAGGCTTCAAACATAAACCTTGCGTTTGACCAGTTGACTTAGGCTTTAGGTCGGCTACTGTAGGAAGACAAACTTCCGTGGAATAAGTGATCATCTTAAGTGAGCATTAAAAGGAAAAGCTCAGAGATCCTGTTCTCTGCTTCTGATTATTTGTTGACACTGTTCCACTTCAGGTAGCTTTACATCTGCTATATTTTTACATGTGAAAGATGAAAAGCCACTTGGAGATATGTTCTATGTTCTTAAGGGTCTGTCCTTATTTATAGGGGATTTTTGACATCCTGTGAAGCAGAACTACAGGAGCTCATGAAACAGATTGACATAATGGTAGCTCATAAAAAATCTGAGTGGGAAGGACAGACACATGTTCTAGAAACTTGCTTGGACAACCGTGAACGGGAACTTAAGGCTCTCAGGAGTCAGGTGGGTATGAAACACAAAGAGGTAAAGCAGATGATTTGCTACTCTTTTTGATATTTTCACCTTACCTTTTATAATAAATATGTTTCTTAAATATTTGTTGAAGAAAGCATTTAAAAAATTTTGAATTCAATTTATTTAAAACAAAACACAGTTCACCCATTTCTCCCATCCCCTGATCCAAGCCTTGTCTCTTGCAGCCACCAATCTGTTCTCTATACCTATGAGCTTATTTTTTGTTTGTTTCTGTAGATTCTACATGTAAGGGAGATCATACAATATTTGTCTTTCTTTGTCTGAATTATTTCAGTTAGCATAATGCCTTCAAGGTCTATCCATGCTGTGGCATATGGCAACTTTTTTTATGGCTGAATAATATTCTTTATATATGTGTATGTGTACCGCAGTTTCTTTTTTTTTAAAATAAATTTATTTATTTATTTATTTTATTTTTGGCTGTGTTGGGTCTTTGTTTCTGTGTGAGGGCTTTCTCTAGTTGCGGCAAGCGGGAGCCACTCTTCATCACGGTGCGCGGGCCTCTCACTGTCGCGGCCTCTCTTGTTGCGGAGCACAGGCTCCAGATTCGCAGGCTCAGTAGTTGTGGCTCACGGGCCCAGTTGCTCCATGGCATGTGGGATCTTCCCAGACCAGGGCTCAAACCCGTGTTCCCTGCACTGGCAGGCAGACTCTCAACCACTGCGCCACCAGGGAAGCCCCCCACAGTTTCTTTATCCATTCATTCATCAATAGATACTTAGGTTGTTTCTAAGTATCTTTGTTATTGTAAATGAAGCTGCAGTGAACAGGGGGGTGCATATATCTTTTTGAATTAATTTTTTTTTTTGTTTTCTTCAGGTAAATACCCAGAGTGGAATTACTGGATCATATGGTAGTTCTATTTTTAATTTTTTGAGGCATCTCCATACTATTTTCCATAATGGTTGCACCAACTTAACATTCTCAACCAAGTGTACAAGGGTTCCCTTTTGTTCACACCCTTGCCAACACTTGTTATTTGTTGTCTTTTTGATACTAGCCATTCTGCAAGGTGTGAGTTGATATCTCTGTGGTTTTGATATGCATTTCCCTGATGATTAGTGATGTTGACCATCTTTTTCATGTACCTGTTGGTCATCTGTATGTCTTCTTTGGAAAAATGTCTGTTTGGATCTTCTGTCCATTTTTTCAGTGGATAGTTTGTTTTTTTGCTATTGAATTGTAAAAGTTCTTTGTATATTTTGGATATCAGCCCCTTGTCAGATACATGATGTGCAGTTATTTTCTCCCATTCAGTAAGTTGCCTTTTCATGTTGTTAATGATTTACTTTGCTGTGTAGAAGCTTTTTAGCTTGATGTAGTCCCACTTATGCAGTTTTGCTTTTGCTGCTTTTACTTTTTTTGCATTTGCTTTTGGTGCAGATTCAAAACATCATCCCTAAGACCTATATCAAGGAGCTTACTGCCTATGTTTTCTTCTAGGAGTTTTATGGTTTCAGGTCTTATGTTCAAGTCTTTAATCCATTTTGAGTTAATTTTTGTGAATGGTGTAAGATAGTGGTCCAGCTTCATTCACTTGCATGTGGCTGTCCAGTTTTCCCAACATCATTTATTGAAGAAACTGTCCTTTCCCCATCGTATATTCTTAAATTAATTGACCATATATGTGTGGGTTTATTTCTGTGATCTCTATTCTCTGTTCTGTTCTATCGATCTAAGTCTCTGTTTTTATGCCAATACAGTACCATTTGTATGTAATAATAGCCTTATAATATACTTTGAAGTTAGGGAGTGTGGTGCCTCCAGCTTTGTTCTTTCTCAAGATTGCTTTGGCTATTCAGTTCCATGCAAGTTTTAGGATTTTTTGTTTTATTTGTATGAGAAATGCCATTGGAATTTTGATAGGGATTGCACTGAATCTGTAGATTGCTTTGGATAGTATGGCAGTTTTAACAATATTGATTCTCTCAATCCATGAGCATAGAATATCTTTCCACTTATTTGTGTCTTTTTCAGTTTCTTTCATTAATGTCTCGTAGTTTTCAGTTTACAGATCTTTCACCTCCTTGGTTAAATTTATTCCTAGGTATTTTATTCTTTTTGATGCAGTTGTATATGGGATTGTTTTCTTAATTTCTCTTTTTGATAGTTAGTTATTATTTTTAAAAAATAGATTTTTGTGTATTCATATCGTATCCAGTAACTTTATTGAATTCATTTATTAATTCTGTTAGTTTGTGATATAGAGTCTTTAGGGTTTCCTAGCTATTTTCATGTGATCTGCAAACAGTGAGTTTTACTTCTGCCTTTTCAATTTGGATGCCTTTTATTTCTTTTTCTTGCCTAACTATTCTGGCTGGTATTTCCAATACTATGTTGAATAAAAGTGGTAAGAGTGGACATCCTTGTCCTGTTCCTAACCTTAGAGGAAAAGCTTTGAGCTTTTCAACATTGAGTATGATTTAGCTGTAGGCTTGTCATATATGACCTTAACTATGTTGAGGTATGTTTCCTCTATACCTGCTTTTTTGAGAGATTTGAGATTTTATTATAAATGGATTTAAATTTTGTCATATGCTTTTTATGCATCTGTTGAGATGATCATATGATTTTTGTCTTCATTTTGTTAATGAGGTGTATCACACTGACTGATTTACAGATATTGGACCATCCCTGTATCCTTAGAATAAATTTCACTTCATGATTGTATATGATCCTTTCAATGTGTTGCTGAATTCAGTTTGATAATATTTTGTTGAGAATTTTTGCATCTATGTTCATCGGGGATATTAGCCTGTAAAAAGAAATTTTTTTTGTTTGGTGGCACTCTTGTCTGGTTTTGGTATCAGGCTAATACTGGCCTCATAAAATGTGTTTTGAAAAGATTCCCCCTCTTATATTTTTTGGAAGAATTTGAAAAAGCTTGATATTAATTCTTTTTTGAATGTTTGGTGGAATTCACCAGTGAAGCCATTTGGTCCTGGACTTTTGTTTGTTGAGAGTTTTTGTTTAATGAATTGATCTGCTTGCTGGTAAGTGGTCTGTTCAGATTTTCTATTTCGTCATGATTCAGTCTTAGTAGCTTATATGTTTGTCAGAGTTTATCCACTTCTTCTAGTTTGTCCAATTTGTTGGCATGTAATTTTTCATAGTAGTCTGTATGATCCTTTGTATTTCTGTGGTGTCGCTTGTAATATCTCCTCTTTCATTTCTGACTTACTTGAGTCTTTTCTCTTTATTTTCTTGGTGAGTCTAGCTGAGGTTTTGTCAATTTTATTTCTCTTTTCACAGAACTAACTCTTAGTTTCATTGATCTTTTCTGTTGTCTTTTTAGTCTCTATTTCATTTATTTCTGCCCTAATTTACTAACTTTGGGCTTTTTTTGTTCTTTTTCTAGTTCCTTAAGGTGTAGTTAGGTTGTTTGTCTGAGGCTTTTCTTGTTTCTAGAGGTAGGTGTTTATCACTATGCACTTCCCTCATAGAACTGTTTTTGCTGCATTCTGTAAATTTTGGCATGTTACCTTTCCATTTTGTTTTTCTCAAGGTATTTTTTTATTTCTCTTGATTTCTTCTTTGCCCATTGGTTATTCAGTAGCATGTTGTTTAATCTCCACATATTTGTGTATTTCCCATTTTTCTTCGTGTAATTTCTCATTTCATGCCATTGTGGTTGGAAAAGATGCTTGATATGATTGCAGTCTTCTTAAATTTATTAAGACTTGATCTGTGGCCTAACATGATCTATCTTGGAAGATGTTCCATATACACTTGAGAAGAATATGTATTCTGTTGCTTTTGGATAGAATAGTCTATAAATATGTGTTAAGTCCATCTGGTTTAACATGTTGTTTAAGGCTGATGTCTCCTTATTGATTTTCTGTCTGGATGATCATTGATGTAAGTGGGATATTAAAGTTCCCTACTGTTATTGTATTGCTGTCTATGTCTCCCTTTAGGTCTGTTAATAATTGTGCTACATGTTTAGGTGCTCCTATGTTGGCTGCATAAAGATTTACAAATGTTATATCCTCTCATTGGATTAACCCCTTTATCATTATGTAATGTCTTCTTTGTCTCTTATTAAAGCATTTGTATTAAAGTCTTTTTTGTGTGTGTGTGATATAAGTATAGCTACTCCATCTTTCTTTTCCGTTTCCATTTGCATGGAATTTCTTTTACCATCCCTTCACTTTCAGTCTGTGTCTTTATATCGAAATTGTATCTATTACAGGCAGCATATATAGGTGTGTCTTGCTTTTTATTCCTTCAGCCACTCTATGTCTTTTTGTTGGAGAATTTAGTCCATTTACATTTAAAGTTATTATTGATGGGTATGTGCTTATTGCCATTTTGTTAATTGTTTTCTAGCAGTTTTTGCAGTTTCTCTCTGTTCCTTTTTTCTTCTCTTGCTCTCTTCCTTTGTGGTTTGATGACTTTCTTTAGTGGTATGCTTATGTTCCTTTCTTTTTCTCTTTTGTGTATTTATTCTAGGTTTTTGCTTTGTGGTTGACGTGAGTCTTACACTTAACTTATATCTATAACAGTCTGTTTTAAGTTGATAGCATCTTAAGTTTGATCCCATTCTAAAGCTCAACACTTACTCTCATGTTTTATGTTTTTGATGTCACATTTTATGTATTTTTACCTTGTGTATCTTAGCTAATTATTGTAATCATAGTTCTGTCTTTTAACCTTTATACTAGCTTTATTAGTGATTAATCCACTACCTTCACTATATATTTATTTTTCCGGTGAGATTTATCCTTTCATATGTGTTCTTGTTACTAATTAGCATCCTTTCTTTCAGCTTAAAGAAGTTCCTTTAAAGTTTGTTGTCAGGCCAGTTTAGTTTAGTGGTGGTGAACTCCTTTAACTTTTGCTTCTCTGGAAAACTTGTTATCTCTTCTTCAATTCTGAATGAAAACTTTGCTCGGTAGAGTATTCTTGGTTGGAAGTTTTCTTCTTTCAGCACTTTGAATGTATTGTGCTTTCTGGCCTGCAAAGTTTGTGCTGAAAAATCTGCTGATAGTTTTATGAGGGTTCCCTTGTATAGAACTAGTTGTTTTTCTTCTGCTTCTTTTAAGATTCTCTCCTTGTCTTTAACTTTTGACATTTTAATTATAATGTGTCTTGGTGTGGGTCTCTTTGGTAGCATCTTTTTTGGGACTCTCAGGGCTTCCTGGATCTGGACGTCTGTTTCCTTCCCCAAGTTAGGGAAGTTTTCAGCCATTATATTTTCAAATAAGTTTTCTGCCCCTTTCTCTCTTCTTCTGGGAGCCTTATGAAGTAAATGTTAGTCTGTTTGATGTTGTTCCATAACTTCCTTTTTTCATTCTTTTTTCTTTCTGCTGCTCTGGTTGGGTAAGTTCCACTGCCTTGTCCTTGAGTTGACTGATATTTTCTTCTGCTTCATCTAGTCTGCTGTTGAACCCCTCTAGTGTATTTTTTTCAGTTCAGTTAATACATTCTTTGGCTCTGTGACTTCTATTTGGTACTTTCTTATATGTTTTCATCTCTTTGTTGAAGTTCTCACTGTGTTCATCCATTCTTCTCCCCACCTTTATGACCATTACTTTGAACTCTTTATCAGGTAAATTACTGATCTCCATTTCGTTAAGATTTTTTCTGAGGTTTATCTTGTTCTTTCATTTGGAACATATTCCTCTGTTTCTTCAGTGTGCTCAACTCTCTGTTGGTTTCTGTACAGTAGATTAAACAACCACTTCTTCCGGTCTTGATTGAGTGGCCTTGTGTAGGAGATGAACCTTGTTATTCAACCCTGCCTCAGCTCCTGGTTGTCTCTCAAACCTCTATGCTTGTCCAGGTAGCCTATTATATTTTTAGTAGCTCCCAGTAGTTGAGGATGTGCCAAAACCTGTCACTGTCCCAGAGTGGAGGATCTCAGCACCTAGATTCAGGTTGACTGGAATCTGGACCCTCAGGCAGCAGCTTTTAAAGTATGCAAATATATACAGTTCTGAGGGGCTGTGAGGGTAGGCCACATTGGTCCTCAGAGCCAGGTGATCTGGAGGTGTCCACTATGTGGGGTCCAGATGAACTATTTTCTGGGTGATACTGATGGGTTGGAGCAAGGCAGAGGGAGAGTGCCTAGATGGCGTCCACAGCCTGTGTTTCTTGATAGCAACTCCGTAGGCCACTGAATGTGAGCCAAACCTGAAGCCTGCTCCTCAGGCCGAAGGTCCAAGACAAGTAAAGATAAAGAGGACTCTTTCACAGAAACCCTAGGGAGTGTGCCTCATTCTGCTTTCTGTGCTGTGCCTTGGGGTTGGTAGCCTGCCAAGAACTATCCCTCTGATTGCCATAGTCTTGTGGGATCCAGGAATGCAAATCCCTCCAGTCACCTAGAGCTAGGTAATTGAGGGGAGTCCCCTGGGCACCAACCACGTGTGTAGCTACCCTCCAGGAGACACTGGTGCACTAGAGGCAGCAGAGTGTGAGAGCAAAGGTAGCACCTGCCCTCCAAGGTCTCTGGAAAGGATTACAGTCAACCCCAAGATGCATGCCTAATCAGAAGCTTGCCCCTCAGTTAGCAGTCAGGATGATCAGTTAATAGTCTCCCTTCGCAGAAAGATTGAGCTCCTGGGTCTGTTGCCTTTGCTGTGCCCTTGGGGTTGTAACTGTTTAAGAACTCTTTCTCCTTGGGCTACAGCCCTGTAGGACCTATGAGTATAAGCCCCACTGACCACCAGAGCCAGTTGATGTAGAGGTGTTCCCTAGCATCAGTCACAAAAATCCAGGCACCAGACAGGGGCATGAGCTCCTTTCTGGGTGACACCAATTATTACAGTTCCTTGGGACCCAGAACACAAGCTCCCCTGGCCTCCAGAGCCAGGTAACCAAGAATCATATCCTGGGTAGCAGCTGTAAAAGTCAGGACACCTGATGTGTGTAAAAGCTCCCTGCTGAGAGATACTGGTGCTCTGGAGCACAGCAAAGGTAGTGCCTGCCAGTCTTTGTTCCCAGAGCGTTCCAGCAGGCTTCTAGATATGTGTGTTGAACTAGATTCCTGCCCCTCTGATGGAGGTTTTAATATAAGCAGGTGAGCCTTATTCACTTTAAGTCTAGGCATGATTGGCTGCCTCTGAGCTGGACTCTGGGGTGGGTGAGTCCAAGCACATGAGCCCTCTAAGAGGTGTTTCTCATCACTATCATTTTGTGGGTCTTGGGACACAAGACCCATTGGTTTTCAAAAATTAGATGTTTGGGGGGCTTATCTGTCAAGTGCATGTCTTAAAAGCTGGGGTGCCCAATGTGGGGTCTGCATCCTTTGCTCCTCAGGGAGTTTTGAGTTCCCTTCTGGTTGTTGGTTGCTAAATCAGGGGTGAGGTTTATGGTGAGATTGTGTCCCCATCTCCCCTACAGGCTTTTGTATGGTTTTCTTCTCTTTTACCCAATGTGTAGTCGTCACACAGCCAGCCTTTAGGTTCTTTTTCCGAGAAGAAATTGTTCCATATTTAGCTGTAGATCCAGTGAGTCTGTCGGAGGAGGTGAGTTCAGTATCTTCCTACACTGCCGTCTTGAACTGGTGATACTGTCTTTTTCATAATGCAAAGAAAGCATTTGTGTGTCAAATTTGTGTGTCAAAAAGCATTTGTGTGTCAAATTCTGTCAATTTCAGAAGAAGAATTCATTGGTGAAAATGCATAAGAGTATTAATATTTATTTCAAGGATCATGTTACCTTGGTCACATGTAATACATACAATAACTTCTTTAAGAAAATGTGAAGGGTGTCACATGATCTTTGTAAAAACCTTCATTCTATTACATGCCTATGTTAATAATCACCGAGTTTAGCAAACATTGTTTTTGGCCTCATTGTATGACTAGTGTAAAAAGTTAAGCCCCAAATTCAATAATTGGCTTCTTTTGGTTAGGTTTAAAATAAAATTCAGAAAATTCTTCTTAAAAAATTTATATTTGTGGGCTTCCCTGGTGGCACAGTGGTTGAGAGTCCGCCTGCTGATGCAGGGGACACGGGTTTGTGCCCTGGTCCGGGAGGATACCACATGCCGCAGAGCGGCTGGGCCCGTGGGCCGTGGCCGCTGGGCCTGCGCGTCCGGAGCCTGTGCTCCGCAACGGGAGAGGTGAGAGGCCCGCATACCGCAAAAAAAAAAAAAATTTATATTTGCACTTGTTAACAATTAGGGAAAAAGAATAAAAGAGGAAAATAAATATTATTTGCGATCTCATCACCCAATGTTATTGGTGATTTGGGGGAAAAGTTTAACAACATTTGCTAATTGCTTTCTCTCTTTTCTTTTTTTTTTGTGGTATGCGGGCCTCTCACTGTTGTGGCCTCTCCCGTTGCAGAGCACAGGCTCCGGATGCGTGGGCTCAGCGACCATGGCTCATGGGCCCAGCCGCTCTGCGAGATGTGGGATCTTCCCGGACCGGGGCACGAACCCGCGTCCCCTGCATCGGCAGGTGGCTCTCAACCACTGCGCCACCAGGGAAGCCCTGATGATTTCTCTTAATTTAGCTGGTACAGTGAAAAGAACATTGAATATTGGAAGGGAAGCAGAAAGCATATATAAGTGCAAGAATTGCCCCTAAATTTCTGGCATCAATGTTGATCTCAGAAGGATTGGAAGAGTTGTAGGGAAACACTGGTCCCAAGCCCCACTTGGATGGGCTTTCCTACCAGTAGGATCACCAGTGCTGTCATTCAGCTTCTTCAGGGGTGCTTCTGTGAGTGGTAGATTCTGTTGATGATACTTACTTATCAAGAATATTTTAGAAATGTTTCATGTCACAAGGAAAGAGTTAGGCTTCATAAAGTGTTTTTTTCCTTGTCAAGAGAATCTCTCAATTGGCCATGTGCACATTGGGTCAAAGCAGTACAGTTGACCCTTGAACAACGTGGGGGTTGGGGGCATCAACCCCTAATGCACTCGAAAATCCACATATAACTTTACAGTCAGTCTTCCTTATCTGAGATTCCACATCCATGAATTCATGTAGTACTATAGTATTTATTGAAAAAAAAATCCATATATAAGTGGACTCATGTAGTTCAACCATGTTGTTCAAGGGTCAACCATACATAGTAACATTGGCCGTGTTAGATTTAGATTCAGTGTTCTGAGAATGCCACTTGCTAAACTGGAATTTATTTTAAAATTTGGGTAGACTTTTGAGAATGTATTTTAAAATTACACCTCATGGGACTTCCCTGGTGGCACAGTGGTTAAGAATATGCCTGCCAATGCAGGGGACATGGATTTGAGCCCTGGTCCGGGAAGATCCCACATGCCGCGGAGCAACTAAGCCCGTGCGCCACAACTGCTGAAGCCCGCGTGCCTAGAGCCCGTGCTCCGCAACAAGAGAAGCCACCACAATGAGAAGCCTACACACCACACGAAGGTTAGCCCCCGCTCACTGCAACTAGAGAAAGCCCACGTGCAGCAGTGAAGACCCAATGCAGCCAAAAATAAATAAATAAATTTTTAAAAATTAAAAAAAGTAAAATTAGACCTCATGAAAAGATATAGAAGGTGGGTAAAAAAGTGCATGGAATGATAATCATATTTGATTTTTTAAAAATCGTAATTTAGGTAGGGTCAGTGCTCCTTGGTAAGTTACTTTAGTTACTACTTCTTTATTTCTCCTGGGGCAAAACAAAAGTAGTTCTGTTTAGAAAGTTAAGGTGATAGTGCTTTCCTAGTTAAAAAACACTGTACAGTTGACCCTTGAACAACCTGTGAATTAGGGGCACTGATCCCCGATGCAGTTGAAAATCTACATATAACTTTACAGTTGGCCCTTGTATCTGTATCTGTTCTGAATCTGCAGATTCAACCAACTTTGGGTGGTGTAGTACAGTAGTACATATTTATCGAAAAAATCCATGTATAAGTGGACCTGCACAGTTCAAACCGTCAACTATGTATGTGGATATCTAAGTTGTTTACTTTGTTAGAAACCCATTAAAGAAATTCCTGTGTGTGTGATCATGAGAATATTCATGCCGAGGCCGTTGAAACTTATTCCTGCAGCTTAGTTTTGATGTCAAGGGCTTTACTGCACTACATGCAGTAATAAAACTACTCATTTTATTGCACTTCACTCTATAATGCTTTGCCGATATTGTATTTTTTTACAAATTGAAGTTTTGTGGCAACCTTGTGTTGAACAAGTCTGTTGGCACCTTTTTTCTAATAGCCTTTGCTCACTTCATGTCTCTGAGTCACATTTTGGTGATTCTTGCAATATTTCAAATCCTCTACCAACATATAGATTATGACCCACTGAAGGCTCTGATGATGGTTAGCATTTTTTTCTTTAGCAATAAAGTGTTTTTAAATTAAGATATATACATTGTTTTTTAGACATAATACTCTTGCACACTTAGTTGACTACAGTACAGTGTAAACATAACATTTATATGCACTGCGAAACCAAAAAAATTCATGTGACTCATTTTATCACAGTATTTGCTTTATTGTGATCTGGAAGGAACCTGCAGTATCTCTGAAGTATGCCTGTACTTAATACCTTAAAGAGGAATTAAAGAGATTGAGTAGATAGGTTCCTTGGTAAAGATTTGAAGATTACAGGTTTGGCCTGGGGACATAAAAGATGTTTAGAAATGTAGCTGTCAATGATTTGCTGCTTCATTGATTGGGTTGCTGGAAGTTGATTAAATTTCTAGAGGTAAATACTAATTATAGGAATCTGTTCCATAGAGTTTGTCTGTGAAATTGTAATTTCACTGTTATTGGTAATAATATGTTTATAATCTACTTTGAAAAGTACATGATAGAAGAACTAGAATATAGAGCTTTAAGTTTTTGTCAGTTTTATTTGTTTGAAAGTTTCAGTCCTAGAAGCAGTTAATCCTATGGTATAAACCAGTGCTACTGAAATGACAGGTCCATGGTAAGATGAAAGGATTGCACCAGAATGTAAAGTAGTACATTGCATCCTTCACTTCACGGAAAGTTTTGCTGTATAAAAATGTCAGTTGCACTAAACTGTGTTTTGTAACATAGTTGATTACATTCTGCTTCAAGGTTCTTATCTCACACTGGATTGCTGTTGTGACCAGCTCCAGCCCATCTGCAGATCATACTTGAAGGAGTACTAGTATAAACAACTTGTTTCATAAGTGAATGATCTGTTTTCTGATTACATTGTTGGGATTGGATTGGTTTTAATGGACGTTTCTGCTGCTGTTACCTTCTAATGCCCTCCAGAGCAGGTAGAGCTAATGAAACAAGTAAGGAATTTGGAGTCCTGGCTGTGCCTTTTCTCAGCTGAATGGCCTTGGACAAATAATTTAACCTCTCTGAGCCCATTTCATCATGTGTAAAATTAGGATATAATCCCTGTGTTCCCATGTTGTTGTGAAGATTGAGTTACTGTTTTAAGAAACCACTTTGAAAACTCTAAATTGTAGTTAAAACGATATCATCCATACTGACAGTTTTCAAACCTCTCTTCCATTTCTCTAATGCCATCTCTTGCTCTCAGCAATTAAGCTCTTTCTTCCTCCTCTTTTTCTTTAAGAAATTTAGATATTGTTGCGTGCCCACTAAGAACCAGACTCTGGTAAATAAATGAAATTAAACAATCTTTTCTTCACATTTTATATTTATGCTTGCCTTACATAGTAAATGAAAAGAAAAATGGTTCTACAAAGCTCGTAAGAAAAAACAGTGATCATCTGCCCTAGTCCTCTGAACCTAGGATTCTTGCTTCTCTGAGGCAGTCATTTCAGTGTCTTTTACTCTTTTTTTTGTTATTCTCTTCATATTTCTATATAACATTTTATGGCAATCTTCTTAATTTTCAGTTTTAACTATTTATCTAATAACTTGCTGCTATGAAAATTGAGGGCTTTGCTCTCATATACAATTTCCATCCCCTCATCCTGCCAGAATTGTATATCTTAATTTTTCGTTAGGTCAGTGTTTAGTGTTTATATCATTAAGATGGTAATTATTATTTACAACTGAGTCAGATAGCATAATAATAATCAAGCTTATTTCTTGTGCAATGTTTTTGTTTTCTGGGGAATTAGTAACTGTCTCATTTTTATTTGCTTTTTTAAAAAGTACCTTCTCAATGATAGGAAGAATTGATAATGCCAGTATCTAGATTTGCCATGGATCTCTTTCTTTTATTGCTTCTACTTTTTTTCACTTTTGTTGTCTTATCTCCTTGTATGTGTAGGGTTACTTTCTGAGTGGGTTATCAAGCACTGTATTTGTAAAATTATTTGAAGAAATAGTTTAAGGCACAGAATAGTGTTTTTTTTTTTTCCTTTGGAGAAAGTTTAGGTTGTTTTTTCCAAGTTCCTGGAATCCCTAGCACTTTGGAGATGCCTGGGGACAGACGTTAGCACTCTCTTAAGATCATCTTAAACTGATTTCAGAGATTCAGATGTCTGCAGTTGATTGGCAATTTCAAGAAGTCCTGTTCTACATCTGGCCCATTCTTACTCCTAGGGTACAGCCTTTCAGGGTCCCAACTCAAAGCAAGGATGGGTTCAGAGCTGTCTTGGGCACAAAATCTTTTATTCTCTTAGCCCCTTGAAGTTATCAAAACTCCCATTCGGCCTCTTATCCTTTCAGCTGCCTTCTCTAGTTTCAGTTAATACTTGCCCCAAACTCTGGGCTCACCTCCCTCCACCTCTAGCCTAGCCCAGATGCTGACCTGGTAATTCTTCCCTATCATGTTAGCGCTTGACTTCAGGCACAGTTTTTAAGAAATCTTACTTATATAGTTGTCCTCAGTGTATGGACTGGCCCAGAATACCTAGTCTGCCATTACCAAATGTTAAAGTCTGAAAGATTCACATTTAACTAAAAACATCCTGAGTGAAATTTACTACTAAATTCTACAGCCAATCAAACTTTCAACCAGATGTGAAAAGAGAATAAAGGTATTTTCAGACATGTAAAATCTCAAAAGAATGTTCTACCAAAATGAGAAGTAAACTTACAAAGAAGATGACAGAGAATTTTTTAAAAAAGCAAAAAGCAGAAAAGCACAGAAAGCCTCCAGAATAATGGTGAAGGGAGTTACCAAGATGACAGCTATACAGGTAGCCTAGAGTAACTTACCAATATTTGAGAATGGCAAGCTCCAGGAAGGATGTTTTCACAGGAAGAAAGAAAGTAAAAGAAAGAAAAGGAAAGGAAATTGCAATAGCTATGTTTACTGTGTTCAAGGAGATAAAAGATAAGATTGAGCATTTCTTATCTTTTGAAAAAATTGGAAACTATTAAAAGATGAGTGGAAATCATAATGTTGAAAAATAGAATAAACGAAATTAAGGCCTTTAAGATTAAGAGATAATTGGTGAACTGGAAGATATGACAGAAGAAAATGTTTGGAATAAAGCACAGACAGAATGATAGAAAATATAGAAGAGAGGATAAGAGAAAAGAGGATACAGTGAGAAGGTCAAATATGAGTGTTTTGGGGATCCCTGAAGGAGAAAACAAAGTGAGAATGGGCTAAGGCAATATTTGAAGATAAATTGACCGAGATTTTGCCAAAAGTGAGGAAGGCCGTGTACTTAAGAAATCTGAAAACCTCAAGCAAGATAAACAGAAAAAATTATATACCTAGGTTGAAAACTAAAGACAAAGAGGACATCTGAAAAGTTATCAAAGAAAACAAAATAAAACAAAACCAGATATTTACCAAGAAAAAAAGGTGATCTACGAACGGCTTCTAACAGCTGACTTGTCAGCTAAAACAGTGAAAGCCAGAAGACAATAGAATGATGTCCACAAAGAAATGACTTTCTTCCCTGCCAAACCAGAAATAAATTCTATACCCAGAATAAAGATGAAATCAAGACATTTTCAGATCAACAGAGATTGAGAGAATTTGTCACTAGGAGACCTGCACCAAGGAAATACTAAAAGAATGTTCTTCAGGCAGAAGGAAAGTGACCCCAGATGGAAGCTCAAGACATAAAGGAAGAAACGAAAGGTGACAGTAAATATGTGGGTAAATCTAAACAAATATTTACTGTATATAACAACAAGAGCCTTCAGTTGAACATATATGTGGAATTATGATGGCATTTCAGTCAAGTTGGGGGGGCGGTAAATGGAATTAAAGTATTTCTGTAGTCCTTGGGTTGCCTGGGAATTGGTAAAACTAATGTTAATGTTAGCTAATGTTAATCTAATTAACGTTAGTTAAATCTAGTGTTAATTAGTTAAGTTTTAGTCTTGAGAGAACCATTAAAAGTATATAGTAATATGTTAATAGAGTATATGTCTTCTAAGCTAACAGAAGGAGAAAAATGAAGTAAGAAGTTATCAGCCCCAAAGAAGGCAAGAAAGGAGAGAAAAAGGAACATAGGAACGTAGAGCTTATTAAGTACAAATAGCACTTAGTAAGACAATAGATATAAATCGAAAGAGGTCCCGTAAATGTAAATGTACTAAATGGCTTAATTAAAAGATAAAAATTGTCCAACTGGGTAAAGATAATTGAACTCAATTATTTGATGTTTATAAAGATACAGCAAAGTTGAAAGTAAAATGTAAAAAATATATACCATACAAACACTTTGAATAGAGAGATGGTGTAGCTAAACTGTACTTGAAGCAGAAGCAGTGAACGTTACCAAAGGTGAAGAGAAACACTTCATAATGATAAAATATGAAACCTCCGTATATGTAACTGTGCAGATATTCTTATTGGCCTGTATCACATCCTCCTTGCCCCCTCATTTCACCTGGATATTACATACAGCTCACTGTGTACTGCCAGCATCTCACTACACTGTGCTTCTCTTTCTGGAAACTTAAAAGCTGCTCAGGTGAAACCTGGGATTGTGGGGGCAGTTAACACTCCTGGGGCAAGCCTCAAGCAGTGGAGGGACTGGAATCGGTGGATAAACTCTCCAACTTCCCATCCCTTAGAGGGACAATTCTGAAACACATTCTGTTTGTTTCCTTGGTGAGTTCCCTGTGGGAGCGGTTCCAGCACTTACTGCAGAAATCAGCTCAGTAACACACTTTATTGGCTTTCCTTCCTTCCTGGATCTCTCTCTTCATTTCCTTACTGTGTTTCCTGGGATCACCTCCATTGCCTAACTGCCCTAAAATCTACACTTTTGGGAGAACTCAAACTAAGACCAAAAAAAATCTGAATTTGTAAGTTTCTAATTTTAAATTTCTCTGTTTCTCTTATCTGTATGCAAAGAGTGGCAGAACTACAAGGAGGAATAGATGAAGCCACAATTGTAGTTGGGGATTTTAACCCAATTTTCTTAGTAACTGGTGGAACAAGAGACAGATATCAGTAAGGATGTAGATTTGAGCACCATGATCAACAAACTTGACCTAATTTATATATACAGAACATTGCACAAGAGAACTGTGGTGTACGGTTTTTTCTAGCACAAGCAACTCTTTCCAAAACTGACCATATGATAAATCTTGACACAACTCAGAGTCTTGAAATAATGGAGTATGTTCTTTGAACATAGTGGAAACAAGTTACAAAAAGATACCTAAATACTAAAAACCCTTTGACATACTTTTGTAAATGTTTTTCTCAGTTTATTGATTTTTAATTTTAATGGAATTTTTTCAAATATAGAAGTTCCATATTTTGCAGAGTCAAATCTGTCATTCTCAAATGACTCATTAGTTTTAAGCTCAGTTTCTCCCTATCCAGGAATTCAGTAAATACTCATTTAAATAAAAAAAAAATTAAGTAGTTTTTTCTATTTTATTGGCTATACTTAATCATTCCTCTGGTTTGAGTTTCTCCCTATCCAGGAATTTCTCCCTATCCAGGAATTCAGTAAATACTCATTTAAATAAAAAAAAAATTAAGTAGTTTTTTCTATTTTATTGGCTATACTTAATCATTCCTCTGGTTTGAGTTTCTCCCTATCCAGGAATTTCTCCCTATCCAGGAATTCAGTAAATACTCATTTAAATAAAAAAAAAATTAAGTAGTTTTTTCTATTTTATTGGCTATACTTAATCATTCCTCTGGTTTGAACTTCAGAATCACTTTTTCGTTCCAAAAAAGAATTCTACTAGAATTTTTAATTGCAATTGCATTAACTCCTTGTTCTTATAAGAATTTTATTTTTGCATTTTTTAATTCAGGTATAATTGAGATATAACATTATATTAGTTTAGTTATACAATGTAATGATTCGATATTTGTATATATTGTGAAATGATCACCACAGTAAGTCTAGTAACATCTGTCACCATACATAGTCACAAAATTTTTTTTTCTTGTGATGAGAACTTTTAAGATCTACAGTTTTTTTATTTTTAAATTACCATTCTGTATTGTGATTGAGATTACTACTTACTGTTCCCAGTTCTTCCTTTCCCTTCTAGCTATTAGTAGATGAAATGCTAACTGGTTATTGAGAGATGTAGAGAAATGCTGATGGATATTGATGGAAGTGAGGGCTGGGCATGAGCTAGCTGTGGCTGGCATCAAACAACTGAAAAATGGGTTAGGATAACATGCTCACTCTGGCTGGTGAAACTGGTTTTCTTTGAAGTGGGGTAAATGGTAAAGCAGGTACAAGTCTCCTGCTATCTTTCTGTCTGATGTTACTATTCTGTACTTTGATTTATAGAATTTATTCTTGAAGTCTTATAGATTTTTGTTCCATATTTTTAGATTCCAAGGTTCTTGTAACTTTATCTCTCTTAATTTTTTGTGAGGTTTTTTTTGATAAAAAGGGTTGGGGAGAATAAATGAGACAGAGGAAGTTTCTCTCTAAACCTAGCAATTCTAGAACAATTGCTCGTTTTCCATTTTTTGGCATTGTTATGGATTATTAAATAATTAGATATTTGACTTCCTGAGAAATTGTACAGTTGAGAATGTGTATTTACAGATAAGTACAAAGGTTATTTCCTATTTTTGTGTTTCAGGGTTATTGTTTCAATGCTAATAGTGAAAAATGCTACCACCTCTCTGCTTTTAGGTTGGAATGTTGCGTCAGCAGGTTGAAGAACATGAAAAAGTCAAGCAAGAGATGGCCATAGAGTATAAGCTGGAGTTAAAGAACCTACATGAAGAAGTAAGATTTTAATTCTGTTATGTGTTGTATAATTCTGTCTCTTCAACCCATGAGAATTTTGTTAACGAGCCAGTTTCTACTTCATAGAGTGGATGTATATATACTAAGGGAGGTGCAGGGGTGGAAATCTATTTTTCTGTTCTTAAACCCAGGTAAAGAATCTTGCCTATTTATATGTTTGATACTACCTACAACAGCGATTCTAAAATGTGTTTGTTGGTTGAGGACCTGAAAGAAATAGAGCTATTTTTGTATAATACCATGAAATACTGATACCAAAAGCTTATATTAAATGTTTTAATTTTTAAGTTGAATCAGTTACTAGATTTTAAATAATGGAGGATCCAAAGGTTTCAGAAGCATTTTGGGATAGATAAGAAAAGTAAGAAAATTCTATCAGTTAACTCAATTTTATTCTTCAGATTGGGAAAAAACTGCTTTTATTTTCATTTAATTCCACAGTACTCCTCTCTTGCTTACTTACTCAGTGTTCCGCAGGAGAATGGTTCAAGAACCACAGGCCTAGAGAAGAGAGACAGGGTTTTTATTTGCTGCTTTTATTGTGGGGGTGGGTTTAGGGGCCCCTAAGTGCAAGGCGATTGTACATTGTAAGAAAAATTAACTTCTGTTTATAAAATATTTTCCTTTTATTTTTCTTTGACTCAATATATTTCTTTTCTGGTGTTTATTTTTTATATGTAGTTTTGAGTTGTTATTTTATCTGACATACTGTCTATTTTCAGGGATACTAGTTAGCTCTATGCGTGCTTTCATAATGCCAATTTGTTGTATCAGCACTGTTTACACATTCTTAAATTTTAAGTCTAGAAATAACTGTGTCTACAGTTAGGCAGACTGAAGAGAAGCTATGAAAAGCTACAGAGAAAACATGTAAGAGACTTCAGAGGAAATGCCAGAAATCACAGGGAAGATCGGTCTGAAATTGAGAGATTAACTGGAAAAATAGAGGTATGTTCATAGTACTGACTTGCTCATAGTGATTGTCAGCCTTCATGTAGGAAAATGCTGTTTCTAATAGTGCTATTTCCTGAAACCAGTTTTCTCTCATCTCCAGGACTACTACTGAGCTGTTTCAAAGGTGGGAGGGTGATCCACTGTGCATCCTGTCACCAGGATGGTTACTAGCTATCAGTAACTCTCAACAGGGCAGTACCCTCCTTTGAGGGCATTGGAAATGTATGGAGACATTGTTTCGGTTGTCAGAATGGCTGGGAGTGAAACTGGTGTGTAGGGCACAGGGACCAGGGACACTAAACATGGCTGGGACTTTTCCACACAGGAAGGAGTATTGAACCCAAAATGCCAATATTGAGGAACATTGACTACCAGTTACTAGCTGTCCTCCATGGGCAGTGTCCTTGTCTTATTTATCACCTAACAGAGTAGGGGCTTAGTAAGTGTTGAAGGTACTAAGTGTTGAAGCTTTTTTGTACAGAGTACTCTGCATATCAGATTGTTTATCGTCAGTTCCCATTTAGATATGGTAAGTCACTTACCTCCCCCTTTGCTGACTTTGTTTTTATTAAGACTGAATAACTCCATTATTATTGTATATATTGATTCCCTAGAGGAGTTAAGGGAGTGGTGGGTTAAAACCACCAAGAGTAGATGAAAGGGCAGCACGAGGCTGTCACTTTTTTCCCCTTGGATCCCCTCTGTCTATGCTCTTGGTTCTCAACGGTACCTAAGAGTCACCCAGGGCCCTCTTTAGGCTCTCAGAGATTTTGATCCAGTTGTATGGCATGCGAGCTAGGACTCTGCATTTTATCTAGCTTCCCTAGCCAATGCTAATTTGAGAAACATTGTTCAACATCTTTGTGTGATTACTTACAATTTTTCTACTCAGTGACGTGTCACCCACAAATGCCAGTATATTATTACTACCTAGAATTTTAATTTCTGCATTTAATATTTTTTTATATCTCAATATTTTCATACATTTGAAGAGCTTAGAATCAGATACTGCTTTCTCTCCAGCCCTCTTCGGTGAAATCTGGGTCTTTTTTGAAAAACCCCTCATGTTCTTGTTCCCCATTACCACTTCCTGACCATTGTCTTTTCTTTGTACCTCAGAAACTCCATCTTTTAACATCTTTATTAGAGTGTAATTGCTTTACAATGGTGTGTTAGTTTCTGCTTTGTAAGAAAGTGAATCAGTTATACATATACATATGTCCCCATATCTCTTGCCTCTTGCATCTCCCTCCCTCCCACCCTCCGTATCCCACCCCTCTAGGTGGTCACAAAGCACCAAGCTGATCTCCCTGTGCTATGCGGCTGCTTCCCACTAGCTATTTTACGTTTGTTAGTGTATATATGTGCATGCCACTCTCTCACTTTGTCCCAGCTTACCCTCCCCCTCCCCGTATCCTCAAGTTCATTCTCTAGTAGGTCTGCACCTTTATTCCTGTCTGGCCCCTAGGTTCTTCTGACCACTTTTTTTTTTTTAGATTCCATATATATGTGTTAGCATACGGTATTTGTTTTTCCCTTTCTGACTTACTT
The DNA here is from genome assembly GCF_964374135.1 of Grampus griseus. Classification (NCBI taxonomy): domain Eukaryota; kingdom Metazoa; phylum Chordata; class Mammalia; order Artiodactyla; family Delphinidae; genus Grampus; species Grampus griseus. The sequence continues at coordinate 32,060,772 of NC_138998.1, read as the reverse complement.
CACTCTGTATGACGGTTTCTAGGTCCATCCACCTCACTACAAATAACTCAGTTTCATTCCTTTTTATAGCTGAGTAATATTCCATTGTATATATGTGCCACATCTTCTTTATCCATTCATCTGTCGATGCACACTTAGGTTGTTTCCATGTCCTGGCTATTGTAAATAGAGCTGCAATGAACATTGTTGTACGTGACTCTTTTTGAATTATGGTTTTCTCAGGGTATGTGCCCAGTAGTGGGATTGCTGTGTCGTATAGTAGTTCTATTTTTAGTTTTTTAAGGAACCTCCATACTGTTCTCCATAGTGGCTGTATCAATTTACATTCCCACCAACAAGAAAATCCATCTTTGATTTTCATGTCATCAGCATATACCACCAACCAGTGTACATACAGCCAAAGTTAGTCATCTTCTGATCCCTGGTTACTCCCCTGTTCAAAGACTTCAGCTCCCAGTTCACTGTCATTCTCTCCAACCTTGTTCTTATCATAATTCTTGAGGATTTCAGTATCCACAGAGTTGATGCTTATAATACTGTGGTCTTTGAGTTCCTTGGTGTTCTTTCCTCCACGGATATTTTGATCTCCTATCTGTCTCTTCTCCCTTTTCCCATTGTCCTTCCTTAGGTGTTATCATTACCAATACTTGCAACCCTCCTAGAATCACATTTTTAAGCATCACATTCTCCAACTACCATCCCTGTCTTTTCAGCTCTCTCCCTCTGGCTCCTGATGCTCGATACTCACCTGACCCCCTCATCCCTTAAAGTGCTTGGATCCTGCCACTTGTCACTGCTCTGTCTCTACCTTGTGTCCTCAGTTACAAGTCCTTACCCAGCTTCCATCCCATGGTTACACTCCTTATATTCCCCTTCAATTCTGTGCTCTCTCTTACTTCATCGCCTTTGCTTGGCAAAACTGTAACTCTCATTAAATCCAGCTTTCTCCCCATTTTCTACCTGTCGTGTGGCAGACCATGGCTGGAGAAAAATATAATCGTGCTGACTGGCCTCATTTTAAATTCATGGTCACTCACCTCAAATGGGTCCTCATGCTGCCCAGAATCATATTATATTTCCCCTCACTCTCCTACTTTCCATAATGACTGTTTCATATGTTCTCTTTTCTTGAATTTTCAACACTTTTCCCCACATCCTCACTTTTGGATGATGATCTTTCTTTCTATTTCATTGAGAAAATAGAAAATAATTTTCACAAATTTCCAGCCTTGTGTCTATCTGCCTATTTGCAACTGCACCCGTATACTCTGCCTTCCTGCTGGAGGGACTGTCCATGCTCTCCCTATTCCCTACCCATGACATCACTCTAGAAATGCTCCTCTCTTCTGCATCATCAGGTTTTTCCTCCCTACTGGATATTTTCCACCAACATGCAAACTTACCCCCTCTTAAATATCCTTTCTTGACCTCTCTCTTCATACTCTGGATACTGCCCCATTTTTCTCCTTCATTTTATAACTAAACTACTTTATGTACCTATACTTGTCTCCAGTTCCTTTCCTTCCATTTTTCTTACACCCACTCAGTAAGGCTTTTGCCCCCTCTCTCTGCAGAAGCTATTTGCATGGAGGTCACCAGTGACTTCCCCATTACTCAAGCCTGTGGCCAGCCCTCATCTTCCCCATCCTGTCTGCAGCACTGGACCCAGCTGGTCTCCGTCCTCCTTACACCTCTTTCTGGATTTGGCTTGGAGAACGATTGCACTTTCCTGGGTTTTCTCCTAACTTGTTTGCCACTCTTTCTCAGTCTCTTTTGTTCTCCAACCTTTTAGCATTGGAACACCTCACGGTTGTGTCATTGTACTCTTCTTTTTTCTGTCTAGGCCCACTCCCTTGGTGATATCATTCAGTCTCATAGTTTTAAGCATTGTGTATATGTTGATAATTCCCACATTTGTATATCTAGTCCTGACCTCTCCTTTTTGCTACAGAATAATTTCCAACCTCCTGTTTCACATCTCCAATGTCTAAAACTGTCTCAAACTTGACATGTCCAAAATAAAGGTCCTGATTTTTTTCTCTCCTATCTTCCAGCACCATTTCTGTTTCAGTTAATGGCAACTCCATTCCTCAGATTGCTCAAGCCTAAAAACCTTGGAGTCACCCTTGATTTCTCTTTTCCCAGCACAATAGCCAGAATGATTCTGTTTTAATGTAAGTCAAATCATGTCCTCTCCTGTACATAAACCTTCCAGTAGCTTCTCTTAAAAGACAAAGTTATCATAATGACCTATGTAGTTTCACCGCCTGTTAACTCTGACCTTTCTCTTCCTTTTTTTCCTTTTACTCACTCATTCCAGCCACACCAACCTCCTTGCTCATCCTTGAACATACCAGGATGCTTCCACTTCAAGGCCTTGTACTTGCTGTTCCCTCTTCCCAGAATAGTATAACTTCATCCCTGTCTCCCCTGGTGTTTACTTAAATGTTACTCAATGTGGCCACTCCTTTTTAAAATTGCAGCCCCCAACTCTGAGCACTTCATGCTCTATTTTCCCCAAAACAGGTATAGTTGGCTTTCTGTATCTGTGGGTTCCGCATCCATGGATTCAACCAACCATGGATCTAAAATATTCTGGGGGAAAAAAATTCCAGAAAGTTCCAGAAAGCAAACCTTGAATCTGTCATGCACAAGCAACTATTTTCACAGCATTTACATTGTATTTACAACTATTTACATAGCATTTACATTGTATTAGGTATTATAAGTAATCTAGAAATGATTTCAAGTATATGGGAGGATGTGCATTGGTTATATGCAAATAATACACCATTTTATATAAGGGACGTGAGCATCTGTGGATTTTAGAATCTGCAGAGGCCTGGAACTAGTCCCCCACAGATACTGAGGGGTGACTGTATTACTATCTAAGGTACTGTACAATGAATGTGTTGCCTATCTCCCTCCAATTGAGTGGGGCTAGAATTTTTGTTTTGTTAAATAGTGTATCCCCAGCACCTAGAACAGTACCTGGCATGTATATGGTAGAAATAATGAATAAGTGAGTATCAGCTGGTGAACAGTAATTACCCTAAGCTAGCATGAGACTTCTGGAGTTGAGGCTCCTGGAGGACAGTGATGGAAAGACTGAGTTTCCTTTCTCTTTGGTTTGCCTCATTTTCATAAATACTGGGCTCATTTTCTTGATCGTGCAACTTGAAGTTACTATTGATCCATCATTGATTTTGAACTGTTTGGCTTTGGGTTACAGATAGCTGTTAAAATTTAATACAGATATTTCTTGTTATTCATGTCTTTGCAGTTCTGTTGAGATAATAAAAATTTGGATATCAAAGGATACTGTGTTAACTGAATCTATTTGGTTCCTGAGTTTTAGACACTGATAAGAATTGGGCTACCCAGGGATTTATCTGAAAATTTAATTGAATCTGTTCAGTTCCTGGGTTTGGATATCAAGAATTTGGGCAGTGAGGGGTATCTGTAATCATATTTTGAAATTTTCATTATCTTAGCATCAGTTTTCTGAAAAATCACTAAAAAAATTATTAGCAACCCTTAGGTGGCAGCAGATCTTTGAAAATCATGAATCCAGTATTTAGCATCTGTGTTTCATACTCTTCACCATTAGGGTGTTAAATTTAGAAAGACAGATCTCCAGAGGCACAGTATGTAAGGAATTTAGTATTACTCTATAGTTCTATCAGCTAAGTGAGTAATGGGGCTCCTGCTGTGGAGAAAGGTGAATGTGTACCCAGGGACCTGGGGAACAATTAAAGTAAAAGTGAATCTGGAAAGTAGTGACAGCAAGGGGAAGCACTTAGAAGTTAAGTACCTTAATTGCTTCTTCAGGAATTTCGTCAGAAATCACTGGACTGGGAGAAGCAGCGCTTGATTTATCAGCAACAGGTATCTTCTCTGGAGGCTCAAAGGAAGGCTCTGGCTGAACAATCAGAGATAATTCAGGTAAGTTTAAGACATTTTGGGATAATGAGAGGCAGAGAGGTTTTGATTAAATTTGAGCAGGCTTAATGCTGTGCGCATGTGCTCACCATGTCCACCCACATCCCCACGCCCTCTTGCTCCCTTGCTTGCTGCTTTTCTCAGCGGTTCCTAACTCCTCACTCGTGCTCTTTCTTGCTCTCTCACTCTGTCACTGTCTTGCATTCTCATGCTCACTCCACACTCACATTTGTTTCACTCTCCTAATCTTGGTCTCTCCCTCTCTCCTTTTCTCTTTCTACCTCTGCTCTCTCTGTCTCCTTTTCCATTTCTTTCTGGCTCTGGCTTACTTATTCTGGCTGTTTCTGGCTCTTGCCTTGGTTCCACTTCTGTCTGTGTCTTGTTCCATCTCTGATAGTTCGGAGTGCCTTGGCTGAGGTCCCTCAGCCAGGGAGCTTCGGCCAGTCCACCTGTTTGGACACAAATATTGAAAGATTCACACTAACTAAAAGCAGTATCTTTGTGGCAACAGAAACACTTCTTAGAACACTACTAGAAACTGTTTTTTAATGAAAAAGTAATGGCTTAAACAAAACAAAAAATTAGCTCCCCAATTTAGGAACTTTCTTCTTAGAACGTATTCAGTTTGTTTGCTTTTTCAATTAAAAACCAAGATCAAAAGGGAAATGAAAATAAAGGGTAGTGAATATTTGTGACCATCTTCTGTGTGCTAGACACTGTCTCAGTGCTTCTTCTAAATGTAGTTATCTAGAATAAATAGTTATCTGTTTAATACCATGATAATTTGTCAAGGTTGGTAGTTATCTCAGTTTTATAGAAGAGAGAATTACTGGAGAAGTTAAGAGAGCTAGAGAGAAGCTCTAAAAAAAATTTTTTTAAGAAACAATCTGTATTATTTGCTGCTCTAAGTTTCAGTAATATATTGGCTTTTAATCATCCCCCCTGAAATATCAGCAGGCTAGTAAACTACCACAAATGGCTCTGCTGTTAGTGAGTCTACTCAGAATGGCAAGAGGGGCCCACAGCAATCTCAAGGAACAAAATTATTTACTAGGCTGCAGCAAGCTATGCAGCCAGAGTGGGCCAGTAAAATCCTGGATGTCTAGACCAGCGTTTTTTGGCCTGAATGCTAAAGCACTGTATAAACATAAATAGCTGTAAGATATTGTAGGCCTCAGATTGGCAAAATAGAAAATTGAGTCCTGGTTTTTAAGTTCTCAATCATTCATCTATTGTTGATTGTAGATCCTTTTTTCAAATTACTATTGTGATTACTCAGCATAATTAAAGCTTCATTGTTAGTAAAAATGAGATTTTTATTTACCATAATTTAGCTGGGGCTAGAGTAAGATGCCTTTAAAAAGCCAACGTTTGTTTTCCCTACTTAAAGGTATTTGAATTATTCTTCTGATAGTTTTCTTTAAACTAAAACTGCTCTGATTAAGTAAAAAGTGTTACTTATATTTCTTTCTCCCTTGTGGTCCTCATTTAAAATTTTTTAAAAAAATGAATTTCTGTATACTCATTACCCAGCAATAATAGTTATCATTTTGCCAATCTTTTAAAAAATTGTGGTAAAAAGCATTAAAACTTACCATCTTAACCATTTTAAAGAGTACAGTAGTGTTAACTATATGCCCCTTGTTGTGTAACAAATCTCTAGAACTTTTTCAGCTTGCAAGACTAAGACTCTTTGAGCAACAACTCATTTTGCCAATTTTGTTTCATCCTTCCCTACTTTTTACTTTTGGCTGGAATATTACAGAGCAAATCACAGACATTGTCTTATTTCCCAACAGATAGGACTTAAAAAAAATAGACATACCAGAGTCACATTAACAGACTAACTTCTTAAATAATTTAATATCTAGTCTGTTCAAATTTCCTGAGTTGTGTGAAATAATGTCTTGGACTCCAGTTAAGGTTGAAACATTGCATTTTGTTGATATGTGAATCACCATTGAACAATAAAGGTAGAAAGTCTTGCAGATTGGATAAATGGATATCAACATCCACACTTCCCCTCAATTTAAAAAAAAAATTGATGTAAAGTTTTTTCTTCTGTATTTTTTAACATCTAAAAGTGGAGTTCAGGGAATTCCCTGGCGGTCCAGTGTTTAGGACTGAGTGATTTCACTGCTGTGGGCCCAGGTTCAGTCCCTGGTTGGGCAACTAAGATCCCTCAAGCCACATAACCAAAAAAAAAAAAAAGTGGAGTTCAGAATAACTTCTCACTGTTTGAGTCATATATTTGCTTGATTTTTTCTTTTAGTCAGCTATTAAAATGACATAATACATGTTCATTTTAGAAAAATGAGAAAATGTAGATGAAATGAGAATTAAATAAAATTACTCATAATTCCATCCTTTAGAGATTTACCATGGTTAACATTTGCATGTAAGTTTCTTCTGACTTTTTCTGTGCGTGTACGCTGTGCACATTGCATTCATGTACATTTGGTAGGAAAAACACTGTATGTGTGTGTATGGGAAGAGAGGAATAGTTGCAAACTTAAAAAATTACTAAGAATGGCAAAATGTTGATAATTGTTGAAGCTAGGTGATGAATCTATAGGGGTTCATCATCTTACTCTTTCCATATTGTATACATTTGAAATTTTCCATAAAACATAATGTGAAAATGTAAATTATATGCTTACAATGTGACAGGCAGTATGCTAATAAGCACTTTATAATGCAATATTTTATTTAATTTTCACAAGTTAAAAATTTTCCTTTTTAAATACATGTCAACAAATGTGAGTCATAATGATTGTATAGAAGTTCAGTCTACCATTAAATGTCTTCATTTATATAACCGTTTGTTGTGGAACATAAGTTTTTTAATTTTTTCACTCTTATAAATAGTGCATGGGTGAACATCCTTATTTAAATATTTAGGAGTATATGTCCATTTATTTTCTTAGGAAATGACCCTAGAAGTGAGATTGCTGCATCAGAGTAGTCATACATTCTTAAAGATTTTAATATATATTGTCAAAGTACTCTTCAAAGTTGCATTGATACACACTTTCACCAGCAGTGTTTGGGAATGTCCATTTCCTCACACTTTCTCAATATTGTCCATTTCCTCCCACTCTCAGTATTGGGCACTATTATTTATTTTATTATTTTTTAAAATTTCTCCTACTTTTAGGCTTGTCTTTGTCAATCTGATAGGTGGAAAAAATGGTATCTGATTATTTGTTTTAATTTGTATTTCTTTAATTATGAATGAGATTGAGCATTTTTTTCATCTACTTATGGCTATTTCCATTCTTTTGTAAATTATTTATGTTCTTTTCTTTGCTCTTTTTTCTGGTTATTTTATTTATCAAAATCTGTTGTAATTTTAATCAGTAGAGATAATATTTTAAACTTTGTTAATTAGGAGAATACTTTCTATAAACTCAGTATATTTTTTCTTTCAGAACAGTAAAATAAAAATGTCTAAATGTACAAAGCACTAATCACTCTGACATATTGTGTGGAAGAATGTATAGCAGTTCAAGTCACAATACACTGATTTTCAAAAACCAATATATTTTCTTCTATTTCAATCAAGCATTAGAGCCTGAGACCCAGAAGAGGTCATAATGAAACCTTATCCAACCAAATCAGAACTAAAAAAAAAAAATTTAAACCAGTAATGCACTTGTGTAGCCTCTTAGCACAGTTACCAAATGCTGCTTACATACATTCAACATCTAGCTTACTGGCATGATTTTTTATAAAAATGAGAAAATTTTGCAGATATATGATTAGAAGGTACACAGATTGCATTACATTAAACACAAAGGCAGTGTGGTCCTTGTAGGAGAAATCAAGTCAGTACCCCTTGGTAGAAATGTTCTATAAAAATGTGTCACATTGAAGCATCAGTGTTTTCAGCCAATTATCTCTCCCTGATGTATTTCCTTGGAGTATATGATCTGTCAGGACTTCAGGTTTCTTAATCCAAAATATCTGACTGAATTTAGGTACATCTGGAAAGCAGCTGAAAGGATTTCTCCAATAGTCTGACATCACAGAAAGTGGTTTGAGAAATCCCTCTCTTTACCTGAAGACGTACTTGTTCTACTTCAGGCGTCAACAGCTCACAGAAGAAAAGAAAAAAAAAAACAATCAAAACTTCCCCTCCCACACAATCCCACACAAGCTAAACAAAAACTACCCCCTCCCCCCATAAAACCCCAGCACCAAAGTGTCAATCATTCCTGGGAAATAGAACATACCCCTTGGATTCTCTGATTTATTAACTGTTCAAACTTGAAGGACAGAAATGACCTTATGTCCTTGTGGGGAGGAAGGAAGACATGTTAATAATGACTGTAGAGCCATTGAGAAAGTGCATTATCTATTACACAATCAACTTAGAGCCCTGTCCTCCAACAGAGGTGGCCACAACTTCATTTAAATTCTTTGCTCATTTTTTTAAGGATATTTATATTTTACTATTTTGAAAGAGCTCTTCCTACATTAAATATATTAACTCTTTGCTGTTTCATTGCAATTGTGTGTGTTTTCCCAGTTTACCTTAATTCTGCTTAGTAATTTTTATGGAAATACAATTGTTTTATAAACAATTGTTTAGAATGGCTTAATTCTATTAGTTTTTTAAGGTTTTTATCTTGGTTGTCATACTGTAAATCCTTACTAAGCCAAGATTTCTTCTAATGCTTTATAATTTCTTCTTAATATATTTGATCTGAAAATTATTTTGGTATAAGGAATTTGGTAGGAATCTATATTTGTCTTTTTCCAAATGGTTATCCACATAATTTGTTGACTGTTACATTTTGAGAACTTTACAGAATGATTCTAAAATTCATATGGAAGGATAAATGAATGGTACTAGGCAACATTTTTAAAAAGAAGAGTAAAGATGATGTTTCTTTTATCAAATATTAAAATGTATTAAATTTAAAAGTACAGTTGTTAAACAACATGACAATTATTATATGCAAAGACAGAATGATGGTTATTATAAGCATAGGAAAATATCAGTATAGTCACTAAAACATAAGGTCTTTTCTGTTTAGAGGTCAAAGAATCACTTGCTCCTTTCCCTCCTGCTCAAATAATATAAGAGTGAAAAGGAAACATTCAGGGAAATCTTAGAGAACATAAGAACATTTGAAAAAAAAAAATAAAAGTATTAAGCCAATACAGAGTGTAAAATATTTAGCTTATTCATAGTATGTGAGAAAAGTAAAGGCTGCATTGTATATGTTTTCCTTTTGAAATATTTAGATGAGCTATGTGATATTGTTCAAGTTAGTTTTAGATCCTCTGTTCAATTATATATGTATATTTATAGGTTTGAATATATGTTAATATTTTTAAAAGCACCATTTTCCTTATGAGGAAAAGATGATCCTAACTCAAATGTTAATCTGTTGTCTTGGTAGAGTTATCACAGAGTTAATTGAATTGGCTCAGACCTACTGTTTAAAAGTTTATGGTGACAGAGACACAACAGTGATAAGAAGGTCTTACTGGGAGCTGTACTGTTAATGGGCTGGCTCTTCAAGCTGCTACTTAGTGGAAATACTGCAGAGCTGTGGCCTGCACTGACACATTTGGAGTTGACTCTGATGGGGAGCTTCGTAAAAACTGATGCCTGCAGTGGCCATAACGTCATGTTGAGATCCTTTGGAAAATAAAAAACCCTGTTGCTTTGTATCATATTCTTCTCAGTAATCTCACTATATGGAAAAGTTATTTTCTTGAAGTCCCAGTATTACATACCACAAAGCCAGGGGGGGATTTGTGTTCAACCCCCAATCCCCAGCCCTTCCAAACTATTTTCACACTTTCGCTGCCCACCCTCGGTTTTTGTTTTTATCTCCGTGACATAAATTGCTTTCTTAATTATTTCTTTACTTTTAACCACCTCTGTTGTGATTTATGTTGTTGAAATAATTCTACCCACTCCACTAGAATAGTTAGGATGCTATATATTATATTAATAAGAGGAAACTCTGGTTTCTGGTTCAAAAAATTAGTGGCAGTGGTTAGTGGGAAAAAAAACGTTTAAAAATATATTAGCCTTAAGATACCTCTAACACCAGATATTTAAGAGAAATAATCATTATTTTATAATGTTTATATTTTTATTTCTGACTCTCTTCATATTGGAAAGAGGTAGTCTTGAGATATTGTAGTGTAGCTTTGTCCAAAAGAAATATGAGTCACCTATGTATAAAATTTTCTAGCAGTCACATTAAAAAAGTAAAAAGAAACAAAATTAATATATTCTGTTTATCTGAGTTTGTCAAAAATATTATTACATTCACGTTTTTAAAAAATTGGGTCTTTGATATTCAGTGTGTACTTCATGCTTTGAGTACATCTCAATTTGGACTAGCCACGATGCAGTTGCTCAGTGGCTACGTGTGGCTAGTGACTGCTGTATTGGCCTAGTGTATTCATTCTAGTTAATGAAAATTTAGAATTTGTTCTTGCAATAATTATGTAATTTTCACTATGCTTAAGAATGGTGTATTTGTATGTGATTGAAATATTGAATAATTAAAGATAGGCTATGCCTGCCCACAGCAGTCATGGCCAGGCTTTACAGTCAGCTGGCCTGGGGACCAATCCCACCTACCAGTATGCCTGCAGTAATTGTGGTCCAACGTAACAGGAGGGCACACCCACACAGGGGATACCCCTGGAGCACTTGGCTGAAGATGTAGCTGATATACCTCATACATAGAAACAAACATAGAGTTAGGCAAACACAGAGGAGACAAAGGAATATCTTCCAAATGAAAGCTAAGACCAAATCTCAGGGAAAGAAAACTATATGAAGCAGAGATAAGCAATTTACCAGATAAAGAGTTCAAAGTAATAGTCATAAAGAGTCTCCAAACTTGGGACAAGAGTGGATGAACTCAGTAAGAGCTCAAAGTGATAGAAAATATAAAGATCCAGTCAGAACTGAAGAATACAATAACTGAAATGAAAAATGCACTAGAGGGGATCAAAAGCAGATTAGAGAATGTAAAAGAATGGATCAGCAATCTGGAAGACAGAGTAGTAGAAATTATCCAATCAAAACAGCAAAAAGAACAAAGGATTTTAAAAAATGAGGATAGTTTAAGGGATCCCTGAGATAATATCAAGCATACTATCATTGGCATTATAGGGGTCCTGGAAGGAGAAGAGAGAGAGAAAGGGTCAGAAAGCCTATTTGAAGAAATAATGACTGAAAACTTCCGTAACCTGGTGAAGGAAACAGGCATGAAAGTCCAGGAAGCCCAGGAGTTCCAAACAAGATGAATCCAAAGAGGCTCACATAAAAACACAATATAATTAGATGTTAAAAGTTAAAAATAAAGAGAATCTTAAAAGCATCGACACGTGTGCACACACACACAGGAGCTAGTTATGTAAAAAGGAATCCCCCACAGGTTGTCAGCTGAGTTTTAAGCAGAAACTTTACAGACCAGAAGGGACTGGCATGATATATTCAAAGTGCTGAAAGAAAAAAACTTAACAACCAAGAGTACTCTTAACTGGCAAGGTTAGAGCTTCGAAGGCTCAGAGGAGAGTACAGCAGCTGGCTTGTGGCAGGCAGAACAGAGAGAGAGCAACACAGACAATCCTGGCCACCTCACTACTCCCCAGCTGGAGACATGTATCTGATGGTGCACGTGGGGGCTGGGTGCTGAAACTTGGGCTTCAGAGGACAGACCTGGGGAGAGGACTGGGGTAGGCTGCATGGAGATAGCCTGAAGGGGCTGGAGTGTTGGCCAGGCCACAACTGGGAGTGTATGCAGGACAGAGCCCAGGTCCACTTTAGAAGCTCCATGGTTAAGATGCGTGCAAAGGGATACGTGGGGCCCCATGATGGGAGCCTCATTTTCAGCGTGCTTGCAGTGGGTATGGCTCTGCTTCTATGAGCTCTGGGAGTGTGCAGTTGCGGGAGGGTTGCCCACACACGGAAGCCCACACACGGAAGCGGGGCTGGAATTTGAGCAGATCCCCAGGGGCCACATGACTTTGGAAGCAGGGCTGAAATTTGAGCCATGTCTGACGGCTTTGCAACTTAAGTGGATTTACACTGAGGTGCCTTTGTAAACTCATTGTTATCAGGACATCAGAGCAGATTACTGGTGCTCCTGTGGTTGGGGTGGGTCTGGGGTTAGCAGCTGTGGGCTTTGTGGGCAGGCACTCGTGGAGCCAGGGCCAGGGTCTGCACTGATACTGTAGCTCCCATGGTGGGTCCAGGTGCACAACTACTCGTGACTGTGGTGGGTCCCAGTGCCTGATATAAGTGGATCTGTGCTGGTGACTTTGTGAGCACAGTGCCTGAGGACACCTGGTCCTACATTCCCACAGCTGAGGTGGGCCTGCAGGCAGTGTCAACAACAGTGTACTTTGTGAGCATGCACAATGGGTGATGGACAACACCACAGAGCATACTTCCTGATGGACAGCTCCTGTGGAGGAAGCTCTGTGACTCCTCTCCCAGTGGAAGTTCTCCAGTCCCACCTACCCCACACTGAAGCTCACAAATAGATCTGGGGACTTCTACTCCAACAACTGGGGAGAGACCCTGTTCCTGACAGGGCTTTGACAACCACAGAGCAAAGAGGAGGTGGCCCCGCTCAACATCCAGTGCAGGCTCTGGTCACTACAACACCAATCACAGCCTGTATCAAGGGGATAACAGCCAGCACACCCTGAGGAAAGACATGGCAGGCACCCATACTAAAAAAAAGCCCTTGCACCAAAAACATTAGACTCACGCAGGCCACACAGGGATGCTCTCATAAAAACAGCCCTTCAAGACCACAGTAGATAACTATTTCTCCTAAATTTATAGAGTCAGAGAAATATAAGGATAATGGAGAAGCAGAGGAACCACTCCCAATTAAAAGAACAAGAGAAATCCCCTGAAAGAATAAACAATGAAACAGATCTCTCCAATCTACCAGACCCCCAAGTTCAAAAAGGAGGTAATAAAAATACTGAAGGAATTAAGAAAGGCTATCAATAGAAATGTAAATCACTGTAACAAGGTACTAGAAACTATAAAGAGGAGCCAATTAAAATTAGAAAACTTATTTGCCAAGATGAGAGCTGAACTAAAGGCAATAAATAGCAAACTAAATAATGCAGAAAAATGAATAAGTGATCTGAAAGAATAATGGAAATCACCCAATCAGAACAGCAGACAGAAAGACAAAGAAAAATGAAAACAATGTATGAGACCGATGGGGTAATATAAAGCATCCCGACAAGTGCATAATACAGATCCCAGAAGGAGAAGAAAGAGAAAAAGGGATCGAAAGTTTATTTGAAAAAATTATGGCTGAAAACTTTCCAAATAGAAAAGGAGCAAGAATCTATAGGGAAGAGAAAATCATAATTGGAAAGCAAATCACTTAAATAAGCCAGTACATAGATTAAAAATTTTTAGTGTGTGTGAAAGTGATGATAACTACAATGAACAGCAGAAGGATAAACATGAAGATATAAGAGAGGACATCAGAATCATAAGGTGTCAGGGAGGGGAGTAAGAAAATGTAGATTTTTTTTTTTCAAGAATGTATTTAAGCCTATATGACTATCAATCTAAAGCAAGTATATATAGTAGTGGGTTAACATACTTGAAAAACGGGTAACAACAAATAAAAAGCATACAGTAGACTCATAAAAACCAAACAGAAGAGAACTCAAGTATAATACAAAAGAAAACCATCAAACCACAAAAGGAAAAACAAAAAGAGAGGAACAAAGAAGAAATACAAAATCAACTGGAAAATAAGTTTTAAGATGGCAGTAAATACATATCAATCAATAATTACTTTAAATGTTAGTGAACTAAATATTCCAGTCAAAAGACAGAGTGTCAGACTGGATAATAAAACAAGAGCCTACAGTATGCTGCCTACAAAAGACCCACTTTAGGGTGAAGGACGCACATAGGTTGAAAGTGAGAGGATGGAAGAAGATATTTCATGCAAACAGAATGACAAGAAAGCAGAGGTAACAATACTCAGACAAAATTTAAAGGTCATAAGGTACTATATAATGGTAAAAAAATAAATACAAGAAGAAGTTATTACACTCGTTAACATATATGCACCCAATATAGGAGCACCTAAATACATAAATACTAACAGACATAAAGGGAGAAATTGACAGGAATGTAATAATAGTAGGAGACTTTAACACCCCACTTATATCAATGGACAAGTCTTCCAGACAGAAAATCAATAAGGCAACAGAGATCCTAATTGACACAATAGAACAGTTAGACTTAATTGACATTTTCAGGACATTTCATCCAGGAAAAAAAAAAAAAAGACTTAAAATACAAACTTTTCAACTGCACATGTAACATTCTCTAGGATAGACCACATACTAGGATGCAAAACAAGCCTCAGCAAATTTAAGAGAATAGAAGTTATTTCAAGCATCTTTTCTGATCACAATGGCATGAAACTAGAAATCAACCACAGAAAGAGAAACGAGAAAAAGAAAAAACGATTATGTGGAGACTAAACAACATGCTACTAAAAAAACACTGGGTCAGTGATGAAATCAAAGAGGAAATTTAAAAATACTTTGAGACAAATGAAAATGAATACACAAACATGTGAAATCCTTGGGATGCAGCAAAAGCAGTTCTTAGAGGGAAGTTCATAGTGATACAGGCCTTCCTCAAAAAACGAGAAAAATCTCAAACAACCTAACCTACCACCTAATAGAATTAGAAAAAGAAGAACAAACAAAACCTAAAGTCAAAAGGAAGGAAATAATAAAGATTAGAGAGGAAATAAATAAAATAGAGATTTAAAAAAACAATAGAAAAATAATAAAACCAAGAGCTGGTTTTCTGAAAGGGTAAACAAAATCAATAGACCTCTTGCTAGGCTCACCAAGAAGAAAAGAGAGAGGACCCAAATAAATAATATAATGTAAGAAATGAAGGAGGAGAAATAACCAATACTGCAGAAATACCAAATAAAACCCCATAAGGTAATACTGTGAACAATTGTATGCTAACATATTAGACCACCTAGAAGAAATGGACAAGTTTCTAGAAACATACAGCCCACCAAAACTGAATCAAGAAGAAATAGATAATTTGAAAACCCCGATCACTAAAAGTGAAATAGAATCTGTAATAAGCAAAAAAACAAAAACAAAAGCACCCTGCAAACAAAAGTCCAGGACTGGATGCCTTCAATGGGGAATCTACCAGACGAAGAAGAACTTATATCGATTTTTCTCAAACTAATCCAAAATAGAGGAGGCAACACTCCCAAAGTCATTCTGTGAAGCCATTATCACCCCAATACCAAAACCAAAGACAGTACCAAAAAGAAAATTACAGGCCAATATCTTTGATGAATATAGATGCAGATATCCTCAATAAAGTATTAGCAAGCCGAATCCACCAACACATAAAAAAGGTGATACACCACAGTCATGTTGGATTCATCCCAGGGTCACAAGGATGGTTCAGCTATGCAAATGAATCAATGTAATACACCACATCAACAAAAGAGAAGACAAAAACCACAGGATCATCTCAATAGGTGCAGAAAAAGCATTTGATAAAATTCAATACCCATTCATGATAAGGACTCTTACCAAAGTGGGTATAGAAGGAACATATTTCTATATAATAAAAGCTATTTATGACAAACCCACAGCCAATATAATACTCAATGGTGAAAAGCTGAAAGCCTTCCTGCCAAAATCTGGAACAAGATAAGGATGCCCACTGTCACCACTTCTATTCAACATAGTACTGGAAGTCATAGTCAAAGCAGTCAGACAAGAAAAAGAAATAAAAGGTATTCAAATTGGGAGGGAAGAGGTAAAATTGTCATTATATGCAGATGACACAATACTATATATAGAAAGCCCTAAAGACTCCACACAAAAACTACTAGAACTGATAAACAAATTCAGCAAGGTAGCAGGGTACAAGATTAACATACAGAAACTTGCTACGTTTCTTTACACTAACAATGAAATATCAGAAAGGGAAAGTAAAAAAAAAAAAAATCCCTTTAAAAGTTGTATCCAAAAAAATAAAATACTTACAGATAAACCTGACCAAGGAAATGAACGACTTATTTTCTGAGAACTATAAAACTTTGATAAAGGAAATTGAAGGTGATCCAAAAAATGGGAAGGTATCCCATGCTCTTGGATTGGAAGAATTAATATTGTTAAAATGGCCACACTACCCAAAGCAGTCTACAGATTTAATGCTATCTCTATCAAATTACCCATGACATTTTTCACAGAACTAGAACAAATAGTCCTAAAATATATGTGGAACCATAAAAGACCCAGAATTGCCAAAGCAATGTTGAGGGAAAAGAACAAAGCTGGAGCCATAACCCTCCCAGACTTCAGGCAATACTACAAAGCTACAGTAATCAAAACAGTGTGGGGCTTCCCTGGTGGCGCAGTTGGTTTAGAGTCCGCCTGCTGATGCAGGGGATGTGGGTTCGTGCCCCAGTCCAGGAGGGTCCCACGTGCTGCAGAGCGGCTGGGACCGTGAGCCATGGCTGCTGAGCCTGCGCGTCCGGAGCGCTCCGCAACGGGAGAGGCCACAGCAGTGAGAGGCCCGCGTACCGCCAAAAAACAAACAAAAAAAAGTGTGGTATTGGCACAAAAAAGGACATATGGATCAATGGAACAGAATAGAGAACCCAGAAATAAACCTCACACACCCACAGTCAGTTAATCTTTGTTAAAGGAGGCAAGAATATACAGTGGAGAAAAGACAGTCTCTTCAGCAGCTGGTGTTGGGAAAGTTGGGCAGCTGCAGGTA
This sequence comes from Grampus griseus, assembly GCF_964374135.1. Lineage (NCBI taxonomy): Eukaryota > Metazoa > Chordata > Mammalia > Artiodactyla > Delphinidae > Grampus > Grampus griseus. The sequence continues at coordinate 32,044,016 of NC_138998.1, read as the reverse complement.
AATCAATGAAGTTAGAATACCCCCTCACACTATACACAAAAGTAAACTCACAGTGGCTTAAAGATTTAAATATAAGAAAATGACGCCATAAAATGCCTAGAACAGAACATAGGCAAAACATTATCTGACATAAATCGTAGCAGTGTTTGCTTAGGTCAGCCTCCCAAGGCAGTAGATAAAATAAAAAATAATCAAATGGGACCTAATCAAACTCAGAAGCTTTTGCACAGCTAAGGAAACGATAAACAAAACGAAAAGACAACCTATAGATGGGGAGAAAATATTTGCAAACAATGTAATCAGCAAGGCCTTAGTTTTAAAAATATAGAAACAGCTCATAAAACTCAGTAACAAAAAGGTAACATAATCCAAAAATGGACAGATGACATAAATAGACATTTCTCCAGAGGCCAATAAGCACATGAAAAGATGCTCAACACCGCTAATTATTAGAGAAATGCAAATAAAAACTACAGTGAGGTATTACCTCACACTGGTCAGAATGGCCATCATTAAAAGGTCTACAAATAATAAATGCTGGAGAGGATGTGGAGAAAAAGGGACCTTCCTACACTGTTGGCAGGAATGTAAATTGGTGCAGCCACTATGGAAAGCAGTATGGAGGTTTCCTTAAATACTAAAAATAGAGTTACCATATGACCCAGCTATCCCACTCCTGGGCATATATCAGGAGATAACTCTAATTCAAAAAGACACATACCCCAAATGTTCATAGCAGCACTGTTTACAACAGCCAAAACATGGAAGCAACCTAAGTGTCCATTGGCAGATGAACAGCTAAAGAAGATATGGTATACATATACAATGGAATGATATAATGCCATTTGCAGCAGCATGCCATTTGCAGCAACATGGATGGACCTAGAGATTAGCATACTAAGTGAAGTCAGACAGAAGAAGACAAATATCACATGGTATCACTTATATGTGGAATCTAAAATATGATACAAGTGAACTTATTTACAAAACAGAAACATACAGACATAGAAAACAAACTTATGGTCACCAAATGGGAAAGCAGGGGTGAGGGGAGGGATAAATTAGGGTTTTGGGATTGGTATCTGGAAGCTACTGTGTATAAAATAAACAGCAAGGACCTACTGTACATCACAGTGAACTCTATTCAATATTGTGTAATAAATTATAATGGAAAAGAATATGAGAAACTATATATATAATACATATCTTATATATATATGTATAACTGAATCACTTTGCTGTACACCAGAAGCTAAGACAACATTGTAAATTAACTATCTTCATTAAAAAAAATTGAAAAAGTAATAAAATAATAAAATTAGGTAAGTGATACACAAAATAAATGTAAAATATGCCATCAAAAACAAAATAGGGAGTAAAAATTTAGTGCTTTTAAATGCACTCAAATTTAAGCAACCATTAAGTTAAAATAGGTAAGTTGTTAACATATGAACCTCGTGATAACCACAAACCAAAAACCTGTAACAGATACACAAAAAATAAAGACAGAGGAATCCAAACATAACACTAAAGAAAGTCATCAAATTCCAAGGGAAGAGACCATGAGAAGAAGAAAGGAATGGAGAAGAAGTACAAAACAACCAGGAATTAACAAAGTGGCAATTAGTCCATACCTATCAATAGTTACTTTAAATGTAAACGGACTAAGTGTTCCAAAAAACAGAGGGTGGCTGAATGGATAAAAAAGGAAGAGATTCACCTACAAGATCTCTCTTCAAATCTAAAGTCTTGCACAGACTGAAAGTGAAGGGATGTAAAAATATATTCCACGCAAATGGAAACAAAAAGAAAACTGGAGCAGCAATACTAATATCATACAAAATAGACTTTTTTAAATAGGTTTATTTATTCATTAATGAAAAATTTAATGTTTATTAGGCATAATAGAGGTGGATTTAACTCAATCCCATTAAAAAATTTGCATGTACATTTTATTAATTTATTTTATTAGTCATCAATTTTATGCACATCAGTGTATACATGTCAATCCCAGTAGCCCAATTCATCACACCCTCACCTCCTCCACCCCCGCGCCTTTCTGCCTTTCGTGACCATACGTTTGTTCTCTGCATCTGTGTCTCAATTTCTGCCCTGCAAACCGGTTCATCTGTACCATTTTTCTAGGTTCCACATATATGTGTAAATATACGATATTTGTTTTTCTCTTTCTGACTTACTTCACTCTGTATGAGTCTCTAGATCCATCCACGTCTCAACAAGTGACCCAATTTCGTTCCTTTTTATGGCTGAGTAATATTCCATTGTATATATGGACCACATCTTTATCGATTGATCTGTCGATGGGCGTTTAGGTTGCTACCATGACCTGGCTATTGTAAATTCTGCTGCAGTGAACATTGAGGTGCATGTGTCTTTTTGAATTATGGTTTTCTCTGGGTATATGCCCAGTAGTGGGATTGCTGGATCATATGGTAATTCTACTTTTAGTTTTTTAAGGAACCTCCATACTGTTCTCCATAGTGGCTGTATCAATTTACATTCCCACCAACAGTGCAAGAGGGTTCCCTTTTCTCCACACCCTGTCCAGCATTTGTTGTTTCTAGATTTTCTGATGATGCCCATTCTAACTGGTGTGAGGTGATACCTCATTGTAGTTTGATTTGCATTTCTCTAATAATTAGTGATGTGGGGCAGCTTTTCATGTGCTTCTTGGCAATCTGTATGTCTTCTTTGGAGAAATGTCTATTTAGGTCTTCTGTCTATTTTTGGATTGGGTTGTTTGTTTTTTTAATATTGAGCTGCATGAGCTGTTTATATATTTTGGAGATTAATCCTTTGTCCGATGATTCGTTTGCAAATATTTCTCCCATTCTGAGGGTTGTTTTTCATCTTGTTTATGGTTTCCTTTCCTGTGCAAAAGCTTTTAAGTTTCATTTGGTCCCATTTGTTTATTTTTGGTTTTATTTCCATTACTCTAGGAGGTGGATCAAAAAAGATCTTGCTGTGATTTATATCAAAGAGTGTTCTTCCTATGTTTTCGTCTAAGAGATTTATAGTGTCCGGTCTTACATTTAGGTCTCTAATCCATTTTGAGTTTATTTTTGTGTATGGTGTTAAGGAGTTTTCTAATTTCATTCTTTTACATGTAGCTGTCCAGTTTTCACAGCACCACTTATTGAAGAGACTGTCTTTTCTCCATTGTATATCCTTGCCTCCATTGTCATAGATTAGTTGACCATAGGTGCATGGGTTTATCTCTGAGCTTTCTATCTTGTTCCATTGATTTATGTTTCTGTTTTTGTGCCAATACCATATTGTCTTGATTACTGTAGCTTTCTAGTATAGTCTGAAGTCAGAGAGTCTGATTCCTCCAGCTCCATTTCTTTTCCCTCAAGACTGCTTTGGCTATTCGGGGTCTTTCGTGACTCCATACAAATTTTAAGATATTTTGTTCTAGTTCTGTAAAATATGCCATTGATAATTTGATAGGGATTGCATTGAATCTGTAGATTACTTTGGGTAGTATAGTAATTTTCACAATATTGATTCTCCCAATCCAAGAACATGGTATATCTCTCCATCTGTTGGTATCATCTTTAATTTCTTTCATCAGTGTCTTATAGTTTTCTGCATACAGGTCTTTTATCTCCCTAGGTAGGTTTATTCCTAGGTATTTTATTCTTTTTGTTGCAGTGGTAAATGGAGTGTTTCCTTAATTTCTTGTTCAGATTTTTCATCATTAGTGTATAGGAATGCAAGAGATTTCTGTGCATTAATTTTGTGTCCTGCAACTTTACCAAATTCATTGATTAGTTCTAGTAGTTTTCTGGTGGCATCTTTAGGGTTCTCTATGTGTAGTATCATGTCATCTGCAAACAGTGACAGTTTTACTTTTCTTTTCCAATTTGTATTCCTTGTATTTCTTTTTCTTCTCTTATTGCTGTGGCTAGGACTTCCAAAACTATGTTGAATAATAGTGGTGAGAGTGGACATCCTTGTCTCATTCCTGATCTCAGAGGAAATGCTTTCAGTTTTTCACCATTGAGAATGATGTTTGCTGTGGGTTTGTAGTATATGGCCTTTATTATGTTGAGGTAGGTTCCCTCTGTGCCCACTTTCTGGAGAGTTTTTATCATAAATGGGTGTTGAATTTTCTCAGAAGTTTTTTCTGCATCTATTGAGATGATCATATGGTTTTTATTCTTCAGTTTGTTAATGTGGTGTATCACATTGATTGATTTGCATTTATTGAAGAATCCTTGCATCCCTGGGATAAGTCCCACTTGATCATGGTGTATGATCCTTTTAATGTGTTGTTGGATTCTGTTTGCTAGTATTTTTTTTTTTTTTGCGGTACGTGGGCCTCTCACTGCTGTGGCCTCTCCCGTTGCGGAGCACAGACTCCGGACGCGCAGGCTCAGCAGCCATGGCTCACGGGCCCAGCCGCTCCGCGGCATGTGGGATCCTCCTGGACCGGCGCACGAACCCATGTCCCCTCCATCGGCAGGCGGACTCTCAACCACTGCGCCACCAGGGAAGCCCTGTTTGCTAGTATTTTGTTGAGGATTTTTGCATCTATATTCATCAGTGATATTGCTCTGTAATTTTCTTGTTTTGTAGTATCTTTGGTTTTGGTATCAGGGTGATGGTGGCCTCATAGAATGAGTTTGGGAGTTTTCCTTCCTCCACAATTTTTTCGAAGAGTTTGAGAAGGATGGGTGTTAGCTCTTCTCTAAATGTTTGATAGAATTCACCTGTGAAGCCATCTGGTCCTGGACTTTTGTTTGTTGGAAGATTTTTAATCACAGTTTCAATTTCAATACTTGTGATTCGTCTGTTCATATTTTATATTTCTTCCTGGTTCAGTCTTGGAAGGCTATAACTTTCTAAGAATTTGTGCATTTCTTCCAGGTTGTCCATTTTATTGGCCTAGAGTTTCTTATAGTAGTCTCTTAGGATGCTTTGTGTTTCTGTGGTATCTGTTGTAGCTTCTCCTTTTTCATTTCTAATTTTAATGATTTGAGTCCTCTTCCTCTTTTTCTTGATGAGTCTGGCTAATGGTTTATCAATTTCAGAATAGACTTTAAAACAAAGACTGTAACAAGAGACAAAGAAGGTCATTACATAATGATTAAGGAACCAATTCATCAAGAGGACGTAATACCTGTAAATATGCACCAAACATAGGAGCACCTAAATACATAAAGCAGACATAAAGGGAGATATTGACAGTAATGCAGTAATAGTAGGGGGCTGTAACACCTCATTTACATGAATACATATGTCATCCATACAGAAAATCAATGACACAACATTGGCCTTAAATGATACATTAGACCAGATGGACTTAATAAATATATAAAGAATATTTCACCCCAGAACAGCAGAATGCAGATTCTTTTTAAGTCCATATGGAACATTCTCCAGAGTAGATCACATGTTAGGTCACAAAACAAGTCTCAATAACTTTAAGAAATTTGAAGTTGTATCAAGCATCATTTTAATACCACAATGGTATGAAACTAGAAATCAAGCACAAGAAGAAAAGTGGAAAAAACCACAAACGTGGTGGCTAAAGAACATGCTATTTGACAACCAGTAGATCAATGAAGAAATGAAAGAGGAAATTTAAAAAATACTTTGAGAGAAATGAAAATGTAAACACAACATTCCAAAATCTGTGGGACACAGGAAAAGCAGTTCTAAAAGGAAAATTCATCGTGATACAGGCCTACCTCATGAGACAAGGAAAATCTCAAATAAACAGTGTAACCTTGCACCTATAGTACTAGAAAAAGAAGAACAAATATAGCCCAAAATTAGTAGAAAGGAGGTAATGATAAAGATCAGAGCAGAAATAAATGAAATAGAGACTAAAAGGACAATAGAAAAGATTAATGATACTAAGAGAAGGTTCTGTGAGAAGATAACCAATTTGATAAACCTTTAGCCAGATTTATCAAGAAAAGAAGAAAGGGCCCAAATAAATAAAATGAGAAACAAAAGAGTTTACAACAGACACCACAGAAATACAAAGGATCATAAGAGACTGCTATGAACAACTTTATGCCAACAGTTTGGAAAACCTAGGAGAAATGGATACATTCCTAGAAGATTTCAATTTTCTAAGGGTGAATCAGGAAGAAATAGGAATTCTGAACAGACTAATCACTAGTAATGAAACTGAATCAGTAATCAAAAAACTTCAAAAAAAAAAAAAAAGTCCAGGACCACAGCTTCACAAGTGAATTCTACCAAACATTTAAAGAAGAGTTAATACCTGTCCTTCTCAAACTGTTCCCAAAAAATTGAAGAGAAAGTCTTCCTACACTTCCAAACTCATTCTGCAAGGCCAGCATTACACTGATACAAAACCAGATGGAGATGCAACAAACAGAAAATTATAGGCCAATATCCGTGATAAACATACATGCAAAGGTCCTCAACAAAATATTATTAATCCGACTTCAATAATACAATAAAAGGATCATATACTATGATTAAGTGGAACTTATTCCAGGGATAAAAGGATGGGTCAATTTCTGCAAATCAATTAGTATTATACACCACATTTAAAAATGATAAAAGATCATATGTTCATCTCAATAGATGAAGGAAAATCATTTGACAACATTCAACATTCATTTATGATAAGAACTCTCAAGAAAGCCGGTGTAGAGGGAACATACCTCAATATAATAAAGGCCATATTTGACAAACCCACAGCTAGCGTAATACTCAACTGTGAAAAGCTGAAAGCTTTTCTTCTAAGATCAGGAACAAGACAAGGATGCCCATTCTCACTACTTTTATTCAGCATGATACTAGAAGTCCTAGGCATTGCAGTCAGACAAGGAAAAGAGATGAAAGGCATCCAAATTGGAAAGGAAGAAGTAACTGTCACTATTTGCAGATGGTATGTTATTATATATAGAAAACTAAAGCCTCCACCAAAAAACACTATTAAAGCTAATTAATTCAGGGCTTCCCTGGTGGCGTAGTGGTTGAGAGTCCGCCTGCTGATGCAGGAGACATGGGTTTGTGCCCCGGTCCGGAAAGATCCCACATGCCGCGGAGTGGCTGGGCCCGTGAGCCATGGCCGCTGAGCCTGCACGTCTGGAGCCTGTGCTCCGCAACGGGAGAGGCCACAACAGTGAGAGGCCCACGTACCGCAAAAAAAAAAAAACAAAAAAACTAATTAATTCAGTAAAGTTGGAGGCTACAAAATCAATATACAGAAATCTGTTGCTTTTTTATATACTAATGATGAACTATCAGAAAGATAAATTAAGACTTCAGTCCCATTTACAAGTGCATCAAAAAGTATAAAATACCTAGGAGTAAGTTTAACCAAAAAGGTGAAACACATATACTTTGAAAACTATTAAGATGTTTATGAAAGAAATTGAAGATGAAGATGACACAAATAAATGGAAAGATGTACGATACTCATGGATTAGAAGAATAAATATTGTTAGAATGGCCATACTACCTAAAGCAATCTACACATTCAGTGCAGTCCCTATCAAAATTCCAATGACATTTTTCACAGAACTGGAACAGATAAATCTAAAGTTTGTATAGAACCACACACACACAAAACCAAACCCCAAATAGTTAAAGCAATCTTAAGAAAGAAGAGTAAAGCTGGAGGTGTCATATTCCCTGATTTCAAACTATACTATAAGTCTATAGTAATCAAAACTATGTGGGGCTTCCCTGGTGGTGCAGTGGTTGATAGTCCGCCTGCCCATGCAGGGGACACGGGTTCGTGCCCCGGTCTGGGAGGATCCCACATGCTGTGGAGCAGCTGGGCCCGTGAGCCATGGCCACTGAGCCTGCGTGTCCGGAGCCTGTGCTCCGCAACGGGAGAGGCTACAATAGTGAGAGGCCCGTGTACCGCAAAAAACAAAAACAAAAACAAAAACTATATGGTACTGGCACAAAAACAGACACATAGATCAATGCACCAGAATAGAGAGTCCAGAAATAAACCCACGCTTATATGGTCAATTAATTTATGACAAGGGAGCCAAGAATATACAATGGGGAAAAGACAGTCTCTTCAGTAAATGGTGTTGGGAAAACTATACATCTATAGGCAAAAGAACGAAACTGGATCACTTTCTTATACCCTGTACAAAAATAAACTCAAAATGGATTAAAGACTTAAATGTGAGACCTGAAAGCATAAAACTCCTAGAAGAAAACATAGGCAATATGTTCTTTGACATCGTTCTTAGCAGTAGTCTTTTGGATCTGTGTCCTCAGGCAAGGAAAACAACAGCAAAGATAAACAAGTGGGACTATATCAAACTAAAATGTCTTTGAAGAGCAAAGGAAACTATCAACAAAATGAAAAGGTAGACTACTGAAAGGGAGAACATATTTGCAAATGATTTATTTGATAAGAAGTTAATATCCAAAATATACAAAGAACTTAAACAGCTCAACATCAAAAAACAACTTGAGTAAAAAATTGGCAGAGGACCTGAATAGACATTTTTCCAGAGAAGACATACAGATGGCCAACAGACATGAGAAAAGATGCTCAGCATCACTAATCATCAAGGAAATGCAAATTAAAACCACACTGAGATACCACCTCACACCTGTCAGACTGGCTATTATCAAAAAGGTAACAAATAACAAGTGTTGGTGAGGATGTGGAGAAAAGGGAACCCTCAAGCAGTGTTGGTGGGAATGTAAATTGGTGCAGCCACTACGGAGAGCAGCATGGAGATTGCTCAAAAATTAAAAATAGAACTACCATATGACCTAGCAATTACACTTCTGGGCATTCCCCCCCCCAAAAAATCAAAAAGATATATGCACCCCTCTATTCATTGCAGCATTATTCACAGTAGCCAAGATATAGAAGCAACTTAAGTGCCCAGTGATAGATGAATGGATAAACAAGATGTGGTATATGTATACAGTGGAATATTAGTCATGAAAAAGAATGAAATTTTTACCATTTGCAACAACATGGATGAACCTAGAGAGTACTACTCTAAGTGAAATAAGACAAAGACAAATTCCATATGACCTCACTTACATGTGGAATCTAAAAGACGAAACAAACAACAAAACAGAGACAGACTCATAGATACAGAGAACAACTGTAGTTGCCATGGGTTTGGGGTTGGGGAGTTGGGCAAAATAGGCTAAGGGAATTAAGAGGTACAGACTTCCAGTTATAAAATAATTAAGTCATGGGGATGAAATGTGCAGCATAGGGAATATAGTCTATAATATTGTAATAACTTTGTATAGTGATATATGGCTACTAGGCTTATCATGGAGATCAATATGTAATGTATATGTGTAGAATCACTATGTTGTAAGCCTGAAACTAACATAATATTGTATGTCAACTATACTTCAGTTTAAAAACATAAAGAAAAAAATAAACCTATGTTATGTTCTTCTAGAACAAAAAATTTCACAATTTGCATGGAAACACTAAAGACCCCGAATAGCCAAAGCAATCTTGAGAAAGAAAAACATAGCTGGAGGAAACAGGCTCCCGGACTTCAGACTATACTACAAAGCTACAGTAATCAAGACAGTATGGTACTGGCACAAAAACAGAAATATAGATCAATGGAACAGGATAGAAAGCCCAGAGATAAACCCACTCACGTGTGGTCACCTTATCTTTGATAAAGGAAGCAAGAATATACAGTGGAGAAAAGACAGCCTCTTCAATAAGTGGTGCTGGGAAAACTGGACAGCTACATGTAAAAGAATGAAATTAGAACATTCCCTAACACCATACACAAAAATAAACTCAAAATGGATTAGAGACCTAAATGTAAGGCCAGACACTATAAAACTCTTAGAGGAAAACATAGGCAGAACACTCTGTGACATAAATCACAGCAAGATCCTTTTTGACCCACCTCCTAGAGAAAGGGAAATAAAACCAAAAATAAACAAATGGGACCAAATGAAACTTAAAAGCTTTTGCACAGCAAAGGAAACCATAAACAAGACGAGAAGGCTACCCTCAGAATGGGAGAAAATATTTGCAAACGAAGCAACTGACAAAGGATTAATCTCCAAAATATACAAGCAGCTCATGCAGCTCAATAACAAAAAAACAAACAACCCAATCCAAAAATGGGCAGAAGACCTAAATAGACATTTCTCCAAAGAAGATATACAGATTGCCCACAAACACATGAAAGGATGCTCAACATCACTAATCATTAGAGAAGTGCAAATCCAAACCACGAGGTATCATGTCACACCGGTCAGAATGGCCATCATCAAAAAGTCTACAAACAATAAATGCTGGAGAGGGTGTGGAGAAAAGGGAACCCTCTTGCACTGTTGGTGGGAATGTAAATTGATACAGCCACTATGGAGAACAGTATGGAGGTTCCTTAAAAAACTAAAAATAGAACTACTGTATGACCCAGCAATCCCACTACTGGGCATATACCCTGAAAAAACCATAATTCAAAAAGAGTCATGTACCACAATGTTCATTGCAGCACTATTTACAGTAGCCAGGACATGGAAGCATCCCCAGTGTCCATCGACAGATGAATGGATAAAGAAGATGTGGCACATATACACAATGCAATATTACTCAGCCATAAAAAGAAACAAAATTGAGTTATTTGTAGTGAGGTGGTTGGACCTAGAATCTGTCACACAGACTGAAGTAAGTCAGAAAGAGAAATGCTAACACATATATATGGAATCTAAAAAAAAAAAAAAAAGGTTCTGAAGAACATAGGGGCAGATCAGAATTAAAGACACAGACATAGAGAATGGACTTGACATGGGGAGGGGGAATGGTAAGCTGTGACGCAGTGAGAGAGTGGCATTGACATCTATACACTACCAAATGTAAAATAGATAGCTAATGGGAAGCAGCCGCATAGCACAGGGAGATCAGCTAGGTGCTTTGAGACCACTTAGAGGGTGGGATAGGGAGGTTGGGAAGGAGATGCAAGAGGGAGGGTATATGTGGATATAGCAGATTCACTTTATTATACAGCAGAAACTAACACACCGTTGTAAAGCAATTATACTCCAATAAAGATGTTAAAAAAAAAAAAGAAAGCTATGTTCTTGATGCTGCAAAACTAGTTGTTTAGTTTTTAAGTATCAAATCTTGGCCAGCTGGTTAAACTATAGCTTAAACTATAACGTCAATACCAGTTTACTTTAAGGTCACAGATCTGAACTGAATAATGTTAAATAGCTGTTAACAGTGTTAAAAAGACAATGCTAGTGTTTTGCAGTTATGTATTGCTTTTCATCCGGAGCGTCCAGTTGAACAGTGGTTTTCTAGCTATGTTCTGTCAAGCCCCAGGGCTGCTGTGCAGTTTAAAGTAGGGTTGGGGAGGTTCAGCATGTTGGGCTCTTTCTTATCATCCTCATCCAATGTCTTCAGTTATATATTCTGTACAGAATTCTATGTAAGATTTCCCCTTGTTGGGGGTGGGTAGTTTATATTGTATTTTAAAAGTTTGGAGACAGTTGCATCCTGGCAGTTATTCTTGTGCATTTAAACCTATTTGATGTTCTTTTTTCACACTGTTGCAGGAATCTGATAAAATTTTTTTGAATCTTTGTGCTGGAATCTTGGATCTGTAATTTATATAAACACTATTTATCTGCCTCTTTGCCTTTCTCCTCCCACCCTTTTTCTGTCTTATGGGCATTGTTGAGCGTCTACTTTATGCGCCCACAACATAGGATTTTGGCCCTGTACTATTCACAATAAAATACTTAAATCCACAGCAGATAGATTTCCCAGAGACATTTCCACTTAAATTTCTAAAAATAAAATTGTGTGCTTTACCTTTTTTTTTGCGGTACGCGGGCCTCTCACTGTTGTGGCCTCTCCCGTTGCGGAGCACAGGCTCCGGACGCGCAGGCTCAGCGGCCATGGCTCACGGGCCCAGCCGCTCCGCGGCATGTGGGATCCTCCCGGACCGGGGCACGAACCCGTGTCCCCTGCATCGGCAGGCGGACTCTCAACCAGTGCGCCACCAGGGGAGCCCTGCTTTACCTTTTAAAAATATTTAGAATAAGGGAAGTTTTACTTACACAAATGATTTATGCCTATCTTCAGTGTGAAGATGAAGTACTTTTCAGGATGCTGGATTAAAATTTCTGAAAACTAGAAAGTTGGGAGCTAAAAAACAGTATAGCTGGGATACATAGCCTAAAAAATCATCCAAGTTCTAGGAGCTATGTACTGCAGGTCCATGAGACAGTTGCTAAAATGGTCTTATTGGTATGTAACTCAGTAGATAAAGCATAGAAGGAAACTTTGAGATTCACTATATTTAGTTGAGTCTTTTAGCTCAGGGAGTGTCCAAAAGTTGATGACAGAACAAATCCTTCCTCCCCTCCACACACCTTTTTCCTGAAGGAACAAAATTCTACAATTCTCTTCTCCCCACTCCTTTCCTCACACAGGTAAACATTTTTGTGGTCAATTTGAATCATTGGAATGTGTGTGATTTTCATGAAAAGAATGTTAAAACACAATAATTAACTACATGAAACATGTTTGGCGGTGGGGAGAGAGGAAAATTTGACCTGGAAATTTAAGTGATTTAGTGACTTTTAAAAAATTTTAATTTCTGCACTTCTGTAAGAAATAAAATAAGGCACTATAGTTCCTTTTTCCTATGTTTTAAATAAGAGATAAATCCAGTTTTCCTATATGATGAGTCATGGATATAGTTAAACTTCTGTACAAGTAGGTAGAATAATGCAGCTGTCTTTTCAGTAGGTAGGCAGCGTCTCTTCTCCATCCATCCATAAACATATCCATCATTATAATATCATACAGATTATTTTCACTGCCATAAATTTCCTCTGTGCTCTGCCTATTCATCACTCCCCTGCCTACCCTCCCCATAATCACTGATCTTTTTATTTTCTCTATTGTTTTCCCTTTTCCAGAATGTTGTATAGTTGGAATCATACAGTATGTAGCCGTTTCAGACTGGTTTCTTTCACTTAGTAATATGAGTTTAAGACTCCTTCATGTGTTTTCATGGCTTGATAGCTTATTTCTTTTTAGCATTGAATAATATTCCATTGTCTGGTTATAGCATAGTTTACTTATCCCCACACGTACTTGGTTGCTTCCAAGTTTTGGCAATTATGAATAAAACTGCTTTAAACATCCATATTCAGGTTTTTGTGTGGACATACATTTTCAAACTTCTTTGGGTAAATGCGAAGAAACACAATTGCTGGATTATATGGTAAGAATATGTTTTGTAAGAAAACATCAGACCGTCTTCCAAAATGGCTGTAACATTTTGCATTCTCACCAGCAATGAATGAGAGTTCCTGTTGTTCCTTATCCTCGCCAGAATTTACTATTATCAGTGTTCCAGATTTTGGCCATTCTAATAGATATGTAATTGTTGTTTTAATTTGCGTTTCCTTGGTGACATATGATATAGATCATCTTTTCATATATAATATTTGTTTGCCATCTGTATTCAAGTCTTTGGCCTATTTTTTAATGGAGTTGTTTGTTTTCTTGTTGAATTTTAAGAGTTCTTTTTATATGTTATATAACAGTCCTTTTATCAGGTGTGTCTTTTGCAAATATTTTCTCCCAGACCTGGCTTTTCTTCTCAATCTCTTGACATTGTCTTTCACAGAGTAAAAGTTTTCAATTTTAATGAATTTCAGCTTATCAGTTATTTCTTTCAGGGATTGTGTCTTTGGTGTTGTGTCTACAAAGATATTGATCTCGGAGAGATAGCGGTGAGCGGTCCTGAAGAGAGATCTTAGTTTCCTGGCCAGGAATTGAACCTAGGTAGTCTGGATGAAAACCAGGAATCCTAGCTGCTAGACCACCAGGGACTAGAGGCTAGAAGCATTGTGCCCTGGCTGTAACCCCCACTGAAGGCAAGAATGTTTCAAGGAGGCAAAAACTGTAAAAACAGGTACAAAGTTTATTATTAGAGAAACAGCATATCATGTGGGAGAGCACACAGAGAAGCAGTTTATTTAAGACAGAAGCAAGGCAGAAATACACACCAGGAGAGGAGTGCGGTCATCCTGAATGAGGAGTGCAGTAAGTCAGAAGTTAGGCATAAATACACACCCAGAGAGAAAGAGTATGTGCGTCCTGTCTAATGAGGAGGAGTGCAGTAAAGAGTTGATTTAAATCCTTTATGTAGGACAGTTCTTCCAGGTCTTTGTTTACCTTTGGCCAGTTATCTTGTTTCTTTTTTCACACCTGACTGGTCCTAGGACCCTCCCCAAGATGCGTGCGCAACTTTTTGCAAAGATGGATCCCACTGCAGAGGCCTGTGGGGATATGTCCACACTTATTATGGGGTGGTGCCCCCTCTCTTTTGGACCCCCAAGGAGCCTTCCTGCACATATGCAGACAGGGAAGTTTTCCTTGACCTCAGGACTGGTCATCTTTTTACTTCAGCAGAGCTCAGCTTTTGCCACTAGCTTTGTCCTTGAAGTGGCTGGGTGAGAACAAAGCTTCAATTTTACTTTACTTGCAGACACCAGCTGTCCAGCCCAGGGGTCCATCTATCTCCTACCTCAGTAGGTCCTCTATCTCCTACTGTCCCCAAAGTCATCTATGTTGTCTCCTATGCTGTCTTCTAAGAGTTTTATAGTTTTCATTTTACATTTATGTCTATGATCCATTTTAGTTAATTTTTGTGGAGAGTGTAAGGCCTTTGTCTGGATTCATTTTTTTGCATGTGGATGTCCAGTTATTCCAGCACCATTTGTTGAAGAGACTATCTTTGCTCCATTGTATCACCTTTGCTCTTTTATCAAAGATCAGTTGACTATATTTATAAAGGTCTATTTCTGGGCTCTGTATTCTGTTACAGTAATCTATTTGTCTGTTCTTTTGCCAGTACTACACTGTCTTGATTACTGTAGCTTTATAATAAATCTTGAAGTTAGGTAACATCAGTCATCCAACTTTGTTCTTCTCTTTTGATATTGTATTGGCTATTCTTAGTCTTTGCCTCTGCATGTAAACTGTAGTTTGTTGATATCCATAAAATAACTTGATGTTTTGATTGGGATTGTGTTGAATTTTTTTTTTTTTGGCAGTATGCGGGCCTATCACTGTTGTGACCTCTCCGTTGCGGAGCACAGGCTCTGGACGCGCAGGCTCAGTGGCCATGGCTCATGGGCCCAGCCGCTCTGCGGCATGCGGGATCTTCCCAGACCAGGGCACGAACCCGTGTCCCCTGCATCGGCAGGTGGACTCTCAACCACTGCGCCACCAGGGAAGCCCATAGTATTGTGTTTTTAATTTAAATTCCACATGTTTATTGTTGACATATAGGAAAGTGATTGACTTTTATATATTAACCTTATATCCTGCAACCTTGCTATAATTGCTTACTAACTCCAGGAGATTTTTTTTTTTTTGGTTGATTCTTTCAGATTTTCTACATAGATGATCATGTTATCTGTGGACAAAGACAGTTTTATGACTTCTTTTCTGATCTGTATACCTTTTATTTCCTTTTCTTGCCTTATTGCATTGACAAGGATATCCAGTGTGACACTGAAAAGGAGTGGTGTGAGGAGACATCCTTGCCTTGTACCTGATCTTAGTGGGAAAGTATCAAGTTTCCCCCCTTTAAGTATAATGTTAGCTGTAAGGTTTCTGTAGATCGTCTTTACCAAATTGAGAAAGTTCCCCTCTATTCCTAGTTTTTATCATGGAAATTTTTTTTATCATGAATGGATTATATATTTTTAATGAGCTAATGCTATATGTATTTATGGAAGTAAAACTCAGTTTCATTTTAGTTTTCCTTATTCATTGATTATTCTTTTACCTTTTCACTTTTACCAGTTGTTAATTTGTGTGTTTCTAGGCTCAGCTTGCCAATCGGAAACAAAAATTAGAGTCTGTGGAGCTGTCCAGCCAATCGGAAATTCAGCACCTGAGCAGTAAGCTGGAGCGGGCCAATGACACCATCTGTGCCAATGAGTTGGAAATAGAGCGTCTCACCATGAGGGTCAATGACTTGGTTGGAACCAATATGACTATTATGCAAGACCAGCAGCAAAAAGAAGAAAAATTGAGGGAATCTGAAAAACTGTTAGAGGTATGTTTTTAAATTGTAATATACTGTAACTGAGGAAATGTGTGTTTTAAGAGAGACTAATGAACCTGGAACTAGGTTCCAAAATCTATGGTTTCTTCCCTACTCTGTAGCCAATATATATTGATTTAATAACAGGATCGGATATTAATAACAGGCCTTATTAATATGGTGCCTGTTAGATAACTTACAGTTTGATTCCCTGGCTACGTTTTCTCATGAAATAGAAAAATTTAATAACATCTGACTTTTTTTCTGAGTATTTTTGCAGGTTCTGCAAGAAGAAAAGAGAGAATTGAAGGCAGCTCTTCAGACTCAAGAAAATTTCATGTGTGAGACAAGAATACAAAAGGAGAAGCTACAAGCAAAATTAAAGGCAACTGACACTCAACACACAGTAGAGACCATAAGGTATATTTAATCTTAAATATTATTAATCTTAGCCACGGGGTGGTTTAGCATTAAGCACCATTTTTAATATTGCATAGTCATAATTTTGTGTTTGATCATATTATGGGTTTTCTTATTCAGTGTTAATTTCTGAGTTAAATTTTTATATCTTTAGAAAGTATTGTATGATTAGTTTTTTCTGCCTACAGTTTGAGTCCCCTAACCAAGAGACTCTGATGTTTAGAAAGTGAGGAACCCTTTTGTCAATCCATACCCTTGCCAAAACTGCAAACGTGAAAGGAATTATAGTCTACGTCTCCTGGGAGGCCTCCCTTCCTTGGTAGAACAGGTCATGTTTAGTAGCTGCTTATCATCAATAAGCCAGCTATTGAGATAGCCCTTTAAAAAATTCCTAAAGTTAATTTTGCTTCTATGTATGAATTGTTGCTCTGAAGTTTATAATTTAAGTCTGGTGCACATTTCTGTTTTTGTCTATAACTTTTCAGTTTCTTTGACTCAAGGTATCAAGTGTCAACAAGGTGAATTTTGCCATTTTGTCTTTTTCCCTTGAAAAACAGGCCAAATCCCAGTTGAGAAAGGAGTAGACTGTTGCTGACTTTTTTAGAAGCATCATCTCTGCCTCTTTACTCGCCCAGTTTTTTGTTTTGTTTTGTTTTTTCGTAAATCAGGAAACAAACTGAAGAGTTCTGAAGAGTTTCATTACCAAAAAGAGTTGGGAAATATGAACTGGCTGTGTGTTGCTTTTGTTTGCAAAGATACAAGGCGTTTAACAGTCCTTCTGTGTCTTCCCATAGGTCACTGGAGGAGTCTCAGGCAGAAAGGAGGTATGCCTCTCAAGGGCAGGGAGACTTAGAGAATGTGCTCTCCCGACTGGATTTTACCCACACTAGTGAAGAACTTCTGCAGGCAGAAGTGACTCGTCTGGAAGTCAGGTACGTAATTACATACATTTCAGAAACACTCAAATTGTTAGAAACTATTTTCAATCATCATATTGATAAAGTAAGCTAATATAACAAGTGAAAAAATTTTTTCCTCTCTATCATTCACAAATGGCCTAACTTCTTATTTCATTGAGATTAAAGGAGAACTGTAAATCTCAGTTAAAGGAGAACTTCCTAATATTCTTACCACCAAACCTACCAGTCAGCCTGCAATCTGTCTGTGTCCTTAATCTGTTAGAGTGAATGAATCAGTGGATGATGTCTGTGCTCCTAAGACTCCACTTACATACTGATTCTACAGCTTCTCCTTTTCTCTTTTACATCATCAAGTTTTTAATCTCTGCTAAATCATTTCCACTAGTATAAAATATGTTTTAATATTCCTCATCTTGGGAAAAAAATGAAAATCCTCCTTTAATTCTATACCCCTGTCAAGTTCTTTCTGTATTTGTCTGCTGTCCTTTAAAACCAAATTCTTCAAAAGAGGTGTCTCTATTGACTGACTGTACATCTTCACATTTCTCCTGTGCAGAAGGCCTTCAGTTAGGCAGCCTTTCCCCTCTACCAGCCACATGACTGGAGCTGCTCTTGGGAAGATCTCCCTGGACACATGGTGCTCCTTCCTTCTGTGCTGAAATGCTGTTGCTATTTCCTAGTGTGTTGATTGAATCCTGACTTATGCTATACCATGCCCAGCTCACTTGTATCACCATACTGTGAATTTTTTTATCATCCCGCTGAACTTGCTGATTGGGAAGAGTTTGATATTTTGTTTAAACGTAAATCATGGTCATTTGTAAAGTAGTATTTTCTGCTGTGTAGAAGATAAAAATAAAATAAATAAACTGTTAGCCTTTAGGCAAACAGATAACCAAAAAATTGCTGTTTTACCCTTTTAAGTACAGTAATAAGTTTTTTGTCCTATCTTTAAGTAATATATCTTTTATTTCTGTTTTTGCAAACCACTAAATATTTTCTTTACATATTAAATATACATGCATACACACACAGTTTTTGCTTTATTTCTTTCTCACCTTGGAATACTTAAGATATTCTTAGTTGTCATTACTGAGGTATATTTGCATACTTTAGATTGAATAAAGTAAAAGCTTAGTATTCTTATTGACATTAGAACTAATATTTACATTTTTTATCCTGATTTTCCATTGATAGACTTTTTAGTGATCTTTTACATGTTTTGCTGTGCTCTCAGCAGGTCCTGAAGGCTTGCCTCTTGTTTCTGACACACTGCCTCTTGCATTGTGACCTGGTACACTTTAGTCTCTTTAGGCCTCGATTTTCCCATCTGTAGATAGGACAAGATTATCTGATTTTCTTCTCACTCTCCCTCAATGTTTGACACACTGTAGTCACATTCTAAGTACCAAATAAATAAGCATTCTAGGATTTTTAGAAATAGGTAAAGTTGGAATAAATGGATACAAATACCAGTGTTCAGTAGTAAAACAAAGACTTTCAAAATTATTTTTCTGTATCAAAAGGCAAGTAGAAAAATGAACCCTTTTAGACAGCTTATTTGTGTTGTTCAGTTTGAACAGAATATTCCCTGAAACAGGAACTGTAGGAATTTAAGTGATTGTTTCTGTGTTGTTGTATTGTAGAGATGGTATTTTTGAATGATAGCTTATCTGGTAAGTTGGCTGTGTGGGTGAAACAACCTAGATAGTTATTAAGCCTGTATTGAACAGTCTGGAACCAAATGATGCAGGGCATAAGGGTATGGTGGGCAAGGTTAGAGGGAGGTAAGAAGTAAAAGACATTATTTTAATCATAGAATTTGTGGTTCGAGAAACATAATATGCACATTAAAGGACCTAAGAGCAATTTAAAGTGAAAATTCTAGAAAATGTCTACATTCAAGCTCTAACAATTGAAAATAGACTGTTTTTAAGGTAATTAAGGAATGAGGGTCAGTGTGGCTCTATCCAGGTAAATGTTGATCTGACTCTTGAAAGGGTGTTGACTATCCATTGCCTGGTAGGAGGGGAAGGTGCTGTGTGGTCAAGGGGATGGTGTGTGAAGAGACAAGAAGTCAGGCTTAGCAAATGGCACATGGCAGACAGTAAAGCCTAGCAATTTAGCGGCAAAAAGACTTTATTAGTAGATATGAGCTGTGAGATAAGAGAGGTATGGTGCCCCTGAGGTTCTTGTATCTGATGAGTGATTGATTCTTAAGTAAGGGTGACAAGTTGGAAACTCTTTGAAGAAGATTCTTTTGGCAGCTGTGTGTAGGATGGGATTGTAATTAAGTTGGTGAAGACTGAGATTATGATGCAGCTCCTGTACAACTAGAGAGAAAAAAACTACCTAAGTTGCTATAATCTTGAGAATTTTGTAACCAGTAATATTCTAAGCAGAGAGAAAGAATATAGGTAAACACAGAACTCAAAAGTATCTCCAGAAGTGTGAATTGGATTTAGCTGCCTCCAGTGATAAGGAAATCAGAAATGAGTTTTATTTTGGGGTGGGAGGTGATGTTTAAGGGTATTTCTTGGACATCAAGAAGGTAAGGTTAGATAACTCAATTTGTAGGTTTCAGGATTTTGTTTTATTTTAAATATGTGACCTTAATTTTGTCATACAGCTTGGAATCTGTGAGTACGACATGTAAACAGCTGAGCCAAGAGCTAATGGAAAAATATGAAGAACTAAAGAAGATGGAAGTGCATAACAATGAGTACAGGGCAGAGATTAAGAAGGTAAAGGTCCGCATGCCTGGGATCGCAAAGCCCTTTGTGTTTATGGACTGAGCTGTGGGTTGAGAGGTTACAGGAATTATTTTTAATGAGAGAAAAATGTAACCCAGAGGCCATTTGATGCTCACGAGTAGAGAGTACCTGGAAGGTGCTTAGGAGAGTGTCTTTCTGTGTCATCCCCAGGGATGCCGTGTAAGTATTTTCAAGAGAGTTGAAGCCTGCCCCTTTGAACTCTACAACGTTATTTTAAATGTGCCTTGATGAAAAGTTTTCTAGAAGCTACGCACCTTCTTGCTTGCACAAGCACATGAACATATTATATGAGCTGGCATTTAATATTTTCTTACTGACCAAAGGTGGTGATGGATGTGTATTCTCTTCTGTGCTGTGGGTAGTTATACCCTCATTGGCATTTGAAGTGTGCAGAGTTTGTCTCTATGTTAGTGGGCCCTGGCTGTCCTGTTTGTTGACTCATATTTTTTATTACTTCTTTGAGATTACTTCTAGCCCCTTTCTTCCTCTTGCCTTTCTGTTGTCTTCTGTGGACCAGGAAACTATATAAGCAAAATTTTTAGATTTGCAGCTAGAAAAAGAATGAAGGTGACAGGGGCTGTCCTCTAAACAATGTGGCTTCGACTTTGATACTGGTTCTCAGCATTTGAGTAAGGCATCTCTCCCTGTTTTGAAATCTAATAGGTAATTGTGGGTATAACCACCTGACCTTCAGTACAGATATGCAGCTTGGTAAATTGCTAATTTTCTGCAGATTTAATCAGGGAAAAATTCATGTCTTGACGTAAGGTAAAAATTACTTTATTATTATATTTTTCTATCTAACATGTCTTCTCTTAATTTTTAATGCCTTCTATTTCTTTGTAGTTGAAAGAACAGATTTTGCAGGCTGAACAGAGTTACAGTTCTGTACTAGAGGGAATGAAGATGGAGATCTCCCAGCTAACTCGAGAGTTACATCAGCGAGATATCACTATTGCTTCCACCAAAAGTTCTTCCTCTGACATGGAGAAGCAACTCAAAGCAGAGATGCAAAAGGCAGAAGAAAAAGCAGTAGAGCACAAGGTGAAACTAGAACAAAAATTCTCTTTATTTGAAGTTTGTTTTTTAAATTTATTTATTTATTTTTGGCTGCATTGTGTCTTTGTTGCTGTGTGCAGGCTTTCTCTAGTTGTGGTGAGCGGGGGCTACTCTTCATTGCAGTGCGCGGGCTTCTCATTGCAGTGGCTTCTCTTGTTGCAGAGCACAGGCTCTAGGCGTGTGGGCTTCAGTAGTTGTGGCACGCGGGCTCAGTAGTTGTGGCTTGCGGGCTCTAGAGCTCAGGCTGAGTAGTTGTGGCGCATGGGCTTAGTTGCTCTGCGGCATGTTAGATCTTCCCGGACCAGGGCTCGAACCCATGTCCCCTGCATTGGCAGGTGGATTCCCAACAACTGTGCCACCAGGGAAGCCCCTGAAGTTTGTTTTTGAAGATTCAATTTATTAAAGGTATATTCCATAGTAGTTAATTTAGTAAATTTTTATTAGCCCTCTTCTTCAGGCTAAGGGTAGGCTGGTTAACAAGCAGTCTAGTGGAGATTGGTGGGAGGTGAGAGTAGATGAGACAAGTGAAGAGACCCTCTCTGTGGTGTGTAGGGTGTGTATTAAGGCTGTGCCACGTTAGCTGTGACAGACCAGAGTTCAGACAGGGCGAGTGGTCAGGGATGAGACTGGAAAGCAGTGACCTGCTCCTGAAGGGCCTGCCCACCCTGTGCAGGAGTAAAAGGTCTCTGTGGTTGTCGTGTGGAGAGTAAGTGAGGAGGCAAAGAGACTCGGATGCTGTCACAGCAGCGAGACTGTGGCCCGAGCACTGCGCCAGGGAGGCAGAGGGAAATGGATGCATTCTGGAGAAAATCGACTGGGCTTTGTATTTGATTGGACCAGGAGAATGAGTTAGACAGAGTTAGGAGAAGATGTCACTCAGGATTCTGGCTTGGGCAACTGAATAGGAAGTGATGCTCTTTAGTGAAATACAGAAAAGATAGGGAGCAGGTTTGAGGAGGATAATGAGTTTGTATAAAGGGTACATAAAATGGGCAAGCTGGGACACTGGTTTGAGATAAAGGCTGGACTTCCATATGGAAATATCTAGTAGTCAGTTCCACAGAAGGCCTGGAGTTCAAGATTAAAATCAAGGTAAGACATTTAGTTGTGGAAATCTTTGCATGAAGTTGGCATTTGAAACCCTGAGAGACTTTGATATTATAGCGAGAAGGCATAGAGTATGAAGAGGGGAGACTTGCACCAAACTTAGGAATCTACTCATTTAGGGTAAAAAGGTGTTGGAATGGAGCTAAAAAGAAAAGTAGCAATAAGGAAGGAAATCAGGTAGTTTTCACAAAGGAAGTAGGAAGGCAGGGAAGGAAGGAATCTTTTCAAGTAGGAATGGCTAAGCAGAAAAGCTAAGGAGAATGAGGACTGAAAATAAGTTTTACTGCCTTGTGAAAGGAGTGCAGTCCACATGATGCTGGAGGTGGAGGCCAGTAAGAGGAGTGCTGGGGGTTACCAGTGCCTGATTCATCTTCTTAGAATAGTATTCTAATTGCATGCATATGAATTCATGTTGAAACACCTTTTCAACAACCTTTCAGAAAGTATTTGTATATATGAATGAAGAATGTGACCTCGCCTAATGAAAATTACATGTGGAAAAATTTTATAAGATGCGCTTGATTTATTTGTTACATTTATTTGTTTTTTGCTTTTCCCTTCTCAGGAGATTTTGGCTCAGTTGGAGTCACTCAAGTTAGAAAATCATCGTCTTTCTGAAATGGTGATGAAATTGGAATTGGGTTTACATGAGGTACATAAATAGAAACTTAAGTTTTTCTACTATCCAAGCCTTTAAAGAAATCACTTTGTAAATACTGATATTGTAAAGAGAAAGTTAAGATCAAACTATGAAACAATCCTTCTGCAAAAACTTTCTCAAATGAAAAGAAGTCAAGACAGTGATGGGAGTGAGCAAAATATGACTCTCCACTCCAGCAATTGGAAGATTTAAAAAAATATTATGTATGTGATAAAATACATAATGTGTTCTTAATAGGGAGAATGTATGTAAAGGGCTTAGAATAATGTCTGGCATTTAGTAAATATACAATAAATGTTTGATGCTGTTATTATTATTACTGAAATTATTGTGTTCACAATATCTTTTCATTATAAAGTATATGATCTTTTAAATAGTTTGGTTTTAGTTATATTTCTACAAGATATAGTTCATTTCATCAAATAGTCTAGAATCTTTTATGTTCAGAGTATTTTACTAGACAATGTAATGGACACAAAGATGAATTAAGGTAAGATTCTTGCCTTTACAAGGTTGAGGGTAATCTAGTAGGGAGGATAAGAAATGTAAACAAACTGCTGTGAAACCAGAGAACATGATCAGCTACAGTGAGTTATAAACTGTGTGGATGCTCCTTGAACTATTTTGTTATAAAATCTATGTAATTTTCAAAATGACCCATCTGATCTGACCCATCTTTTCTTGATGTAGGTCAAATGCCCAGAGATTGTAGAAATTATTTTTTTCTGTATTTCCAGAGAGTGTGTGCCTCCAAAGATTCATGGTGACACAATGCCCCTGTTTGCTCCTAAGTAGTTTTAGTTCCACACTCATGGATTATGGAGGCTGTGGTGGCAGAACATGCAAAAAACTACATGAATACGTTATTTCAGCTAAAAGAAAATACGGGGGACCATTTTTATAATATTTTGAGAGGGTGAGACTCTCTTAGCGTCACAAAACCATAAAGAATTTTACAACATAAGGAATTTTACAACATAAAAATATAAAATTTCTGGATGACAAAAGACCCCATTAAAAAAGACTAATAGACTAGAGGAAAACAATCTATTAACAGATAAAAGGTTAATATAAAATATTAATATATAAGGATTTCCTGTAAAGATAATAAAAAGATTGGAATCCAGTAGAAAAATGGGTAAAGGACATAAATAGATAATTCATAGAAGTAATGCAAAAATCCAGTAATGAAGAAAAGCAGTTACACCCCTCTAATAATCAAAACAAAAGAAATAAATATTCTTTTGTTTATTGGCTTGACAGTGATTTTTTAAATCCAGTATAGCCAGTGTTGGCAGGAATATAGAGGAACAGGCTCTTCAGTGCTCTGTTAATGAGAAAGTGAATTGACATAGCTATTCTAGAGGGCAATTTAGCAATATCCATTAAACTGTATGTAAATACATGTAGCCTATAAAGTCCTGAGTCATGTGCTTTTCTGATTTTGATCATCATTGTTTTCCAGAAAGGTCGTATCAGTTTGCATTCCCAAAGAACCCATCCTGTAGGAGCAAAGGCATAAAAATGGTCATTTCAGTGTTGTTTGCAATATCCAAAATTTTTGAAAAAAACTAAATGTTAATCTATAGAGGGATGGTTAATCATGACCTTCTATACTAGGAAATATTATGCCATCATTTAAGGTGGCAGATGAATGTGCACATCTAATCTTGCTCCCTCCCCAAATCCCTCTAAAACTATAATGAAAGGATTTTTTTTTTTTTTTTTTAAAGCACAAACCTACAAGGATGGAAAAAGTGGGAGAGGAGACAACAGCTAAACATTTTGTAAGGGGGAAGATGGAAGGAAGGAAGGAAGGAAGGGAGGGAGGGAGGGAAGAAGGGAAGAAGAGAAGGAGGGAGGAAAATGACTTTATATGCCCTGATTTAACCCAGTACTAAGCTAGTGGTGGAGAAAACCTAGAACCAATCTGATTTGCACCACAGAATCTTCAGAAGGCTCAGGATTTGGCAATAGCTGATTGACAGAATCTTATCTTATGCAGTGATTACCTATTCATATTTAATAGTTGGGAACTCTCAGGGGTGCGTAAGCCAGACTATGACCAGAGAATCTGTTCAGCTTAATTTCTCCTGAAACCTCTATCTAACAGTGGTGATAATGTCCTTTCTTTACACAGCAAGGTGTGTGCTTGCTATGCACTTTTTATATTACCTTCCACATTCATTTATCTGTAATTGTTGATAGTAAAATAATAAATTTGAGAAAAAATTAAAAGATGCCTGCCTGGCAAAAGCAAACATTATCTTCTTTTAAAAAGTATATTTAAATGACATCAGAAATCAGACTCTGGCGGGGGAGAATCCTGTTAGCAGTTTATACTTCCTCTGGTTTTGAAGTTACCCACAGTGTAAACATGGTGTACGTATTAAGAACAATTATTAGAAAATGCCGTTTTGCATTTTACCTTGGAGGAAGGTGATATTACTTTTACAAATGAATATTTTAGCTAAATAACTGTTTTAATAAAAGTATCTAATATCTTAATAGTAAAAGCAATAGCTCTGATAAAGTATTTACCACAGTAAAAATAAAAATTGACAGTAGTTTATAGTTTAACTCCTATGTCCTGCAAATTTTTTTTTGAGATTTTAGCATTTTGTAACTTACTGTCACTGCTAGAACAGATAGTTAAATGGTTTTATTTTAAGATTTATTTTTTTGCTAGGTGCATTCTGTTTGTCAAACCACTGTTTACCAGCTTATTTTCGGAAAGTTCTTTATAGAAAAGACCAAGCTAAACATCGAATTAAATTCCAAAGAAGATAACCATAATTTTTCAGAATGCTAATGAAAATATTTTGTCATTAGAAGAAAATGGTCCAGACCTCTGTCTTTTTAGGTACTGTATTACCAGGAAACACCTAGAATTGAAGAACAATAAATAATCACAGAATTCAGACCAGATCAGAGTAGTCATACCTACCTTATCCTTGAATACTGCCTTATCATGTCCAAATTTATTTCACATACCAGAATAGGTGCCAACATTACGTAAAACTCTTTAAGACCAGAGAGTTGTTTATTTAAAAGTTGTCCCTGCCAGCCAGAATTCCTTTTCAGAGCCTTATGTCCAAATTTCTTTCTTTGAAATAGGTCTTTTGATTTTCTTCCACAGGTGTTCTGGGGCTATTCAACCTTCTCTTTCCTTTTTTTTTTAAAATCAGTAGCTTTGTTTTTAAGTTAAAGCGTAGTTGTATAATTGTATAGTATAGTTACAATATTATATTAAAGTGTACAACATGATTCAGTATTTTTATAGATTATAGCCCATTTAGAGTTATTGTAAAATAATGGCTTTATTCCCTGTGCTGTACAATATATCCTTGTGGCTTGTTTATTTATACATATACATGCATTTGTACCTCTTAAACCCCTACCCCTATCTGGTCCCCCGCCTCCCCTCTCCCCATTGGTAAACCACTAGTTCTGTTTCTGTTTTGTAATATTCATTTGTTGGTTTTATTTTTTAGATTCCACATCTAAGTGATAACATACAGTATCTGGATTTCTCTTTCTGACTTATTTCACTGAGCTCAACGTTCTCTTTCTTGAGGAAGAATCCATGGCTGCTATTTTCTTTCTTTTTCCCTGTTTTTGATTCTCATCCGTAGCTTTCTTCCATCCTAGTTCCAGCTTTCCTCCAGTTTCTTGGATATTCCTTGGCACATCAGGGAAGCCCATTGTGCTCCTCGTTTTCTGCCCCTATCCACTGTAAGAAACAGAACGTTGTTTCTCTTTTAGGGGACCAAAACCAAATCTTCACTTTTTCCTGAGTAAAGCCATAGATTAACTAGTCATAGCTGAAAGTAATTTTCCAACAGCAGTATCACAGATTACAAGTTATTCTTGTATAAAGTAAGTGACTCTAGTATTCTTTTTTATTAGGCAAAAGAGGTTTCACTAGCAGACCTCCAGGAGAATTATACTGAGGCATTAAATAAATTAGTGTCTGAAAATCAACAACTACAGAAAGATTTGATGGATACCAGAGCTCAGCTGGAGATTTCTACTCAGATTTGCAAAAAAAACCAGGACAGGATCTTTAAACCAACACACAGCAGAGTACCTGAGTTCAAGAACATGGAGTTCAAGTAAAATTTCTTCATAGTTTATTTAAAATATATATCTTTATAATATAATTCTCATTTCTTTGAGAATAATTTCCAATTTACAGAAATTAAACCTTCGTCAAAGGACTCTGTTTAATCCTGAAGTACACCGTGCACAAGTAAAGCTGTTAGGTTAAGAGGTGCAGGGGTTCTAAGCACTTTCATCGAGGCTTCTGGATGTAGGTGTAAATGGCAGCCTATTCCACTGAGCCTCCTCATGCCGCCTCCTACCTCTCCAGCCCCACTTGCCCCATAAGAAGTAGAAGTTGGCTTTTTGTAAAAAGCTTCTTTTGTATTTTTGGTCAACTAATGATAGACTGTTACCTAAGAAGTCAGCATTCAGTGGAAAACCACCTGGCTTCAGCTCCTACGGTACGGTTTACACGTTTTCCTACCGGGAGCCTTTGCTGACACCCTCACCCCCACTCCCACCTCTTCCCCAGATGAAGGTAAGGGCCTTCTCTCTGCACAGTGCTTCCCTCTATCCTAAGCACCAACCACACGGGGTCACCCTGGCAGCTTGCTTATCTTCCTTGCTGTATTGTAAGTGTGTGGGGGGCGGGGGCCTGGCGGTGGGGATCGGGGATTGGGGCCGGAGTGAAGGAAGGACCATCTGGTCGGAGCCAGCTGCTCATTTGGTAAATTACAGCCTTCTTAGCCTGGTCCTGTGAGTTTAAGTGAACTTCAACAACAAGTATGTTTTAAAAGAGGAAAGTTGCTACAATGTTTATCTGTTTGATTTTCTCATCTGCTATCCAGGCCAGCCAGTGGCCAGCGCAAGCATGATGGGATGGAGGCTGAGCACTACAAAGCAGGTCTTCATTCTACGCAAGGACAAGCGTTGGATAGCGTAGAGGCTGTGTCCTGGGGCCTCACCCCGCCGAGTCATCAGATCAGCCCTTGCTGCTCCACCATCTCTCTGCCTTCTAACTTTCTGTGCAAAACTCACTCTTTGCCTTCAGTGCTAGATAGAAATGAAACCAATTTTTCTGACACTGTTTCTGAAAGTATAAATGACCAAGAAGACTTTATATATTCGGTATGGAGAGTTGCTGAGCTTATAGTGTATTAAGTTTATTTAGTTTGATTTTATTTTTTATTTTAAGGTGGAGCAGTATTCCCCCTCCCACCCCCCTTACTGGTTCTCTCTCTTAAGCAGCCTTTGTTATCCTCAATTATTTCTGTCTTAAGGTTTTGCTTGTGAAGACACTGTTGTCCACGACTACTTTTCAAAATGCATCTTAAGAAATATAACATAAGTTATAGGTATTCATTTCTTTTTAGCCTGAATGGGAAATTCCATTGCTGCCTTTTTCAGAGAGGGTCAGTTTTGTGTTGGGATGATTGGTTCAAGGAATATCTCTGCCTGCCAAGATAGTCCTGGGGCATAGACAGTGGGGAAGGAGAAAAGGAACGGTTGGAAAGGGAAAGAGGTGGGTAGAGGCGGGGGAAGGAGTTGCATCTGACATGTCTAGAACATGGACTGGGTGCCACACAGTGGTGGCCCTGGTGTCAGAGGCTGCCTTTCCATGTGGACTGGCCCCTTGTTCTCACAGCTGCTGTGAGGACTCCACTCCACCATCTTTTCTTTACCTTCTGTGCTGAAGCACTCGCCTCTGGCCATTCATTCCCATCAACCTCCCGTGGTCGTATACCTGAGAAAGTTCAGTATTTTTGACTTTTTAATGTGCCAACAAGTCCGTGGGAAGGTTTTCTTTTAGTTGTCAAAATATATGTAATATATGTATTTCTGAAATCCAAAAAAGTCCTGACAACTAACTTTCTTCCTAAGTTTGTCAGCAAAACTTATTTGGCGCTGAAACCTCACCTGGCCTGAACTGAGCTGATGTGATAGTATGTATAGACTTTATTGATCCCATTTAGCATTTTACTTCAGAAATATCAATGTGTTTGATTATGGGAGTTACCTCTGACCCCTCATGAGTCTGTATTTGCGAATTCGTCTACTCACTAAACTGTAACCCCTGAGCAGTACTCATGAGCACTTCCACAGTCATTCGTGAACGTGTGCAGAGGTGCACAAAATTTGAGTCACTGGACTTGCATGTTTCCAGCTGAGGTCAGTCAAGGTGGCACTTTGCCCTCTTGTTTCAGCTCTTGTGCTGAGTTGAGATACCCAGAGGATGGAGCCCCTGGGGGACAGCACAGTGCAGTGCAAGAAGCTCAGATGCTGGCATTGAACAGGGTTTGAACCCCAACTCTGGCACCCTTTAGTGGGGTGGCCTCGGGCAGGTCACTAAACACTCTCAACCATGTTTTCTCTTTTGTAAAATAAAGAAAATAGAATCTACTGGATGAGTTGTTTTTAGGAGTTAGGATTATAGTCTATGTGAAGTGTGTGTGTGTGTGTTTCCCATAAGAACAGTGTTTCAATATTCACTAATTCAGTGTTTGAGATGACTTTCATAGAAAATAACTACTGCAAATGAGGATTGACTGAACTTGGTACATGTGACCTTTCTAAAATCTAAATTCTGAAACCAGTGGTTTCAGATAAGGCACTGTGGACTCAAAATTTGGAAGAAGGAAAGTATTGATTTTAACTGATATCTAATTTATTATAGGTAGCTTTTCTATGCTTTAAAACAAAAGTAACATTCAGATTTTAAAAGTGTGTTTGAAGTAATAGGCATTAAGTATTTCTCTTCTGGGGTATAGAAGGATATACAAATGCTTTCAGAGGAAAGCATTTTTTAAAACATCACCTTTTAATATTGCTAGTTAGAAAATATCATGAATAATGTGTCTTAGAAATATACTATTCAACTTATGTGTGTCAAAATGTGTTTCTCTTCTAGCGTCCCTTGCCTCTGTCTCCTCTTGGTTCAATAGCCACAAGATTTTTGGAAGAGGAGGAACTGAGGTCTCATCACATTCTAGAGCGCCTGGATGCGCATATTGAAGAACTAAAAAGAGAGAGTGAAAAGACAGTGAAACAATTCACAGCCCTAAAGTAGCCTCTTAAAAAATCACAAACTTGGAAATAAAAATAAACACCGAAGAGTTACTGTCATCGTGAAGTAGCGGCTCTTTGAAAGGCCGAACATACAGACACCATAAAGATGAGATGTACTAATAAAGCTGCCATGAGGAGTCTGAGAAACTGATATTAGCTCTAAGGTGTTTTCACTGCACTGGTTTGTTCGAAGGACTTTTTCCAGCAATAACTTGTAAATAAACCACTTTGCTAGACTTTTTCTCATGTTAATATTTATTATCGTAAAGTGATACTTTCTCATGCTGACTTAAATGTGAATAGCTGTAGACTAACTAAAGATTTTATGATTCGTGTTGAAAATAAAGTAACTATAGGAACTTCCTCTGAGAGCAGTAGCATTGTATGTAGTGGAAGCATGGATCTCGGACTCAGAGTGATCCAGGTTGGTGTACTGGTTTTGCTTCTCATTAGCCAGCTGGGCTGGTAATGTGTGAGGTTGGGCCGAAGTGTGTAAAGGGACTGAAGGACTTTGACAGGAAGCCTTCTCTTGCTCAAAACACAGGGGGAGGAGCGAGGTGGGGGTGGAGCCTGGGGCTGGGTTAGTGTGGGTGCCTGGGGACACACGGTGGAAATCTTGGTATCTGCATTTCTGAGGAGAGGTTTAAAGGGGAGACGGAGCTCTCAAGGTGCAGGGGCATTTGAAGCCACGGAGAGCTGAGGAGGAGGAGGGCAAGGAGAGAGAAGAGCAGAGCTTAGAACTTGGCCGCCCTGAAGGACACCGGCACAAGAGCATCATGCGATTAGACCCAGCAGAGGAGCTGGAATGTGCGACTAGAGACCAGAAGGTGAGGTGTAGGGCTCTTGCCCCCAGGGATGGGGCTTCTGTGATCTGACCCTCTTGGTGGATCTTTCCCGTCAGCATGGAAACATCCTGTTATTCTTTCTTTAAAGCAAAACAAAACCTTGGTTCCATATCCTCCCTATCTACTGCTGCATACATTTGCTCCCCTTCACGCAGACACCTCTGGTGAGAATTGTCTGCAGTGACTGTTCCCATCATCTTCCTAACCTTCTCCATCCCCACTTCCCTCCCTGAAACTGCTCTCCTGCTCTAGAGGTTGCCAGTGACCTCCTTAGTCCTGAGCATCATTTCACACACTTGGCCCCTCCCTCTTCCACTCCTGGCTTCTTTGACCTGACACTCCTGCCCACTGGCCACTCCATCTCCTTCTACTCTTGTGGCTTTTCCTCTTCTAAAGCCCCCCCCCCAGGACTTCCATGTGGGTTTTCTCACTCAACATGCTCTTCCCTAGACTGTTCCATTCAACTTCAAGCTTTTAGTACCATCTGTAGACCAGTGACCCCTGCATTCAGAACTGATCTTGACCTCTCCCCAGAGCTGCTGCCTTACATATTGAACTGCTTATGGAATAGCTTCACGTGAATGTCTGATAAGCATCTCAGGTTGAACGTTTCCAAGAGAGAACTCTTGATTCTCCCTCTTGCTTAGGTTCCGTGTCAGGACAGCGTCATGTGTGCCGATTGCTAGGAGTTATACTTAATTCCTTCCTACCCACACGTCTGTATCCAAGCCATCGGGAGGTCCTCTCCATGCTGCCGCCTATCTCAGGTCCAACCATTTCTCTCCTTCTCACGGCTGCCGACCAGTCACTCACCTAGGTTCTGGCAGTAGCCTCCTAATTGGTACGACGACTCCTACTCTTGACCCCACTAATTCATTCTCCACAGCGCCTCTGGAGATATCCTTTAGAAATGTAAGTTAAACACCGTCAAGCCCTCAAAGGCTCCTTACTGCTCTCAGTTTAAATCTGAATTGCTTGTTGTCGCCTACAAGGCCCTCAGTACCCGGTGCCCGCCTCCATCACCCGCGGCATCATCGTCCTTCCCTCGTGCTCCAGCCGCGCTGGCCTCCTTTCTGCCTCTCGAGTGCTGCCAGCTGTAACCTGTGAGGGTTGCTGCACTTGCCGTTTACCTGGTGTCCCTTTCTCTCACCGTGCCTGCCATAGGCGCTTTCTCCAAAGCCTCCCTGACTGCTGTCTCCAAAACCCGCTTCTCCCAGCTCCTCTCGCTCCCTGCCCTGGGTTATTTCCTTCATAGCACTCGCCACTCTGCAGTCATTTTGTTACTTGATTTACGTTTTTATTGTCTATTCTGCCTTTAGAATTAAGCTCCTTGAGGGGAAGGACTTGGTAGTCTGGTGGGGCCCTCATCTCTCCACACAAGCCCAGCACTTGGAGGTGCTCAGTTCAAAGAGCAGTGAATAAATGTCCTTCCTCAGAGGCAACACATTTTCCCTGTGAGTCTTTGTGCGTGCCGTCCCTTCAGCCAGCCCCTCTTCCCACACGCTTCCACCCCCACACCCCCCATGCCCTTAGTACCTCAACTGGCAAGAATTTCGTACATCCCAGGAGGAGTTCCTTGTTTCTCACAGCGCCCTGTGTGTGCGTCTCTCAAAGCGCTGAGCACCCTGTGCTTCCTCTTACAATTTCTGTCTCTCCCGCTGAACGGAAAACTCCTCAAAAGCAGGGGCCATCCTCAGTCAGCAGGCTGCCTAACACATAATAGATACTAAGCAAACACGAGGTGGATGAAAATCACCACCATTCTAGCTTTCATTGTACTGACCTCTAAAACGGGGATAATACTTCATGGGGTTGAGAGGATTTACTGAAAAGGTATTTCTGGGAGGGCTTTGCAGACTCTGAAAATACTGTACCAGTGTGGACTGGTGTGAGGAGATTCTGAGTTTAAGACTGTCCCAAGCTTCCACTTAGAATATATAGGGTGCAACCCCTGCTTCTGGAATGCTCATAGTACTTGTTGACTAGGAGGAACAATGGCAGACTCTGTAGTCACTGGAAGCACTTAAGGAATCATGAGGTGCTATGTATTTCCTTAAATTTATACTGTGTTGTTTAAAGTTGAAGTAGTTAATGATTGTCTGAATTTGTCAGAACAT
Organism: Grampus griseus; assembly: GCF_964374135.1. Taxonomy (NCBI): domain Eukaryota; kingdom Metazoa; phylum Chordata; class Mammalia; order Artiodactyla; family Delphinidae; genus Grampus; species Grampus griseus. Next base: position 32,010,933 of record NC_138998.1, on the reverse strand, counting down.
TTGATTGTAATTTCATCTCTCAACTTCATTCTTCAAAAAGATATGCCAGGGGCTTCCCTGGTGGCGCAGTGGTTGAGAGTCCGCCTGCCGATGCAGGGGACACGGGTTCGTGTCCCGGTCCGGGAAGATCCCACATGCCGCGGAGTGGCTGGGCCTGTGAGCCATGGCCGCTGAGCCTGCGCGTCCGGAGCCTGTGCTCCGCAACGGGAGAGGCCGCAGCAGTGGGAGGCCGGCGTACCGCAAAAAAAAAAAAAAAAAAAAGATATGCCAAATATTAAAATGTGTCAAAATTCAATTTGAGTTAGTTTCTTCATATACAATACATTTTACAAAACCTCTCGGGTGATCAGGGTGCCCAAATTAGCTGAAAAGATAAGGGTGCTGTTGTCTACTTTTGGGTTTTCGGATGATGTTTTGTTGGGTGAGTTATTTTCCTTGGCCTGGGTTCTAGTGAAGTTGTGTTTGGATTTCTACACAGATTTTAGCCGAAGAAGATACAAATGAGTTCCCACTATGGGATGGACATGACCTTCCCATGGAGCCTCATTTGATTTCAACAAGTCTAGGAGGCAGTGAGTGTCATTGTCCCATGTGACAGGGAGGATTTAAGTGGCTTGCCCAGGGTCCCAAAGCCCCAGCTCTTTCTAGCAGCGCCTGGGGATAGAGAGTGTGGACTCTGCAGGCACACAACCCTGTTCCTAATCCTAGCTCTGCCACTTATTAGCCCTGTGACCTTGACCAAAATAATTAACGTCTCCATGACTTCATTTTCTCATCTGTAATGTGGGGGAAATAAAAATTGTACTTACCTCATAGGATTTGTGAAGATAAGTATTTGTAAAGCACTTAGAACAGTGCCTGGCCTAGTAAACATGGAAGTATCTTGTTGAATAGAAACAATACAATGCTATGTGTTTCTATTATGTCTGCTTAGCTGCAAAAATTTCTACCTTCCTTTTCATACACAGACATGTAACACCTGGTAAACTATAGGTGATGGTTGTCTGTTTGCAAAATATCCTTGAGTCCAGAACCTAAACGTTACATGTGAGAAAAATAACTACAAGAGAAGCTCTACCTGTCATTGAGAACGTACATTAAGCAAACAGCTGTCATGCATGGCGTTTCATGAAGTGCACAACATGAGGTGCAGAATGGCAAGGTTAGAAAAAGAAATGTGTTGACTTGTTCTAGAAACAGCTTGAAATAGTATACAAAAATGCTTTAAAAAGGAACTAACAGTGGGGTTGGGCCAAAGGACAGGTGAGGGCTATAAACGCTGGTCCCAAACAAACAGCTAGTCCAGTCCAGTTGCCAGAGGCAGGCAGCAATGCTGCTCTGAGCTTCTTAAGGGCCAGAGTAGAGAAGAAAACATTATTACTTACTTAAGTACATAATTAAATTATTGTTTATTAACTAATTATTACAAAATCAAAACACCATGGGTTCAAGGGAAGCACTCTCTTTCTCAGTGTATGAGCCATCGGAGCGGGACATAGCATTTTTGTAACTAATAAGAGGATCGGTACAGCTTCCTTACCGGGGGCTTCAGTGTGGACTGCTGGCGTAAGGCTGAAGTGCAGTTCAGAAGAACCGGTTCTCAGAAGTCCCCAGCATGACGGTGTGAAGCTCTCATGGCCTGGCTTGATCAAAGGGGAACATTTAGAGGAATGATGGACGGCAATCTTCTACAAAAGCTATTTCTCCACAGTGCGATTTTAGTAACAACACGGTTCACTCTTTCTCTCTGTGGGAGCTTAGAATTTGGGAAACTTATGTTGCCCATTAAGGCCACATTCAAATGATTTGACAATCCAATCAGAAGTAGGTTTATACTCCTCTTATGAAAAGGAGGAACCTAGTCAAGGCAAAGCTTGAATGGTGGAAAGTCCAGGAATTCCCTGATACTAAATGCAGGGAGAAGATCCATAGTTCCCACCAGACGCTCAAAGATATCTGTGAGACAAAAATGGATTAAGAACCACAACTTTAGGGGCTGGAATTCTCCCAGAATGGTGTTCCATTTCCTGGGGAGAGATACAAAATTGGAGGAGCCCAACGAATTCCTATGGGGGCTGAGTTTTAAAGTGCAGTTGAATAGTCATGAAAAATCAAGCTTTTCAATAATAAAAAGACAACCCAATTTAAAAGAGGGGAAAAGATCTGAATGAACATTTCTCTAAAGAAGTTATACAAATGGCTAATAAGCACATGAAAAGATGCTCTCAGGGAAATGCAACTCAAAACCCTTCACACCCACGTGTAATAAAAAAAGATGGAAAATAACAAATGTTGACAAGGATGTGGAGAAATTGGAATACTCATACATTGCCAATGAGAATATAAAATGGTTGTTACTTTGGAAAACAATTTGGCAGTTCCTCAAAAAGTTAGATTCAGATTTACCATATTACCCAGCAATGCCGAGCCTAGGTATATACCCAAGATCAGTGAAAACATATGTCCAAAGGGTTGCACACAAATGCTCATAGCGACATTATTCATAATAGCCCCCAAATGGAGAAAACATAAATGTCCACCAACTGGTGAATGGATAAACAAAACATGGTATATCTATACAATGGAATATTGTTTGGGAATAAAAAGGAATGAAGTACTGATGCTACAATATGGATGAAACCTGAAAGCATTAAGCTAAGTGAAAGAAGCCAGTCACAAAAGAACACATATGTCTGATTCCATTTATTTGAAAAGTCCATGATGTGCAGATCTGTAGAGACAGGAAGTAGTTGCTGATTGCCTTGGGCTGGGGGGTACGGCAGGATTGGGAGTGAAGACTAAAGGGTAAGGGTCACTTTGGGGCTTATGAAAAGGTTCAAAAATTTGATTGTGGTGATGGTTGCACAACTCTGAATATAGCACAACTGAAAACCATCAAACTGTACACTTTAAATGGATGACTTATATGGCATGTGAATTATATTTTAATGAAGCTCTTTCCGAAAAAAGCCTCTGATGCACAGCAACACCTAAAAAAAGTCAAGTTTATATTCAGAAAACATTACAGCACATACAGCACATGCTATTCTAAAATTTCATATTTTCCACTTTCACACTTGGGAGTAACAGTGGCACCCCTCTTTAGAGGGTGGTGATCAAGCTCTGTCTGAATAACTGCTTGTGTGGGGACAAGATTACACACTGAGACACCGTGGGTAAGGGCTTTGCCGGGATCCGGGTCACCGAGATCTCCTGCTCTCCCCACAGTTGAGCGCAGGCTTCTGCTGCCGCTAGTGGGGCAGCTTCCAGGATGACTGAGGGCCCTGGCAGCAACGTCCGTGGTCACCAACGAGGCAGATCTTCTTGGCCAAGTATATTGTCTGGAGGGGCTACGGGAATGCTCGGCGCTCTCTCAGTGGTTACAGGAGGGCTGTTTACAGAACATTTTAGATGGAGTTCCAGACCACTGCTGGGGAGTGTGGGAATACGAGACTGTGCCCTAAGACTGCTTGGCCAGTCCCCAGTGTCTTTACAAGCGTGACAGCAAAACAGAGGAAGAAAAGCCAGGTACACGCCATACACCCGCTCATTTCTTCAGCTAGGGGATAGAAGATCAACTAGGACACTGGTCAACACCCCTTTGCCCGGTGCTGTTATGGACCCGCCACGCTCTGGGAGGCATCCGGTGTGGATAAGCTGGCTGCTAGCTCTGGGAGCTGTCCTGAGGCCCGAAGCACTGGCTTGGGGAAGCGGCATGGGCCTCTCGCTGGGCCATCTCTTGGATGTGTCTTGCCCCTAATGTGTAATATGGACTAAAACAACTCACCAGTCTGAATCTTTCTGCAACCTAGGACATGCATTTCAGATCCTCAGCCTAAAATTAAATGTCACAAACAAGGCAACAAGTGTTTTCTACCAGTTAGTCCCTTCAGCCATGGCTGAGCACAGCCCTTGCTCCCAGCAGGAGCATGTGCTACAATGTGCAGGTCCCCGTGTAACCCGACAGAGTGGTGGCTGAGGCAGGAGCCCTGTGGCTTCCCTAGTGATTCTCCTCTGGGCTGACAGGTGCCTCAGCCCAGCGTGGAACGCTGGCAGCAGCCTGTTCTTATTAATAAGAGTTGGACCGTGAGCAAAGGATGGGGAAGGTTCTAGACGGGTGATGTGTCCAACCTGCTACCTCCTGCATGAGCTGCCGCTTGTGGACTATGAAGGCATCCCCTGATCTCTTTAATTTGCTTCAAAAGTTTTAACACTAACACATGGTTTAGCAACACCACTCAATTCCAATATATCCCCAGGTTAAGTCATTCCTTAAATCCACATTTCTCAAACTGTGTTCCAGACACCTGAAATTTTTCAAAATTTTAATAAGAGCTCCTTTGAAATGTACCAAAGCAGAGTGGGAAAGGCTGCATGTCATCCCCCCAGAGCGGGGATGGAATTGGGAGAGCTGCCTCTCTTCCTCCCACTGGCCACGACCCCTGCATCCCTCTCCCTGATAGTCTCCCCTGTGCTTTCCAAATCACTGGGAGCTGGGGGCCTTAGGCACTTAGACATTCTTAACATTTTGTGTGCCAGGGACTTCTTTGGCAGAGGGATGAAGCCTATGAACCCCTCAGAATACTGACTAAGTCCACAAAATGAAATATATAATGTTAAAAAGAAAACCAATTGCATTGACATTCAGTTATCAAAACCTAAGAAAAAACAAATTTGTGATTAAAGTATGACATGCACCTCTTTATTAATTCATTAAATAATGAGACCCAGTGACAGGTCTATTGCCCACTATGTTTTGAAGCAATGATGCATGAAGATACTATTTTGAGGTGTCTGCAACAACTGTAGTGAGAGGTGAAAATACCTGTGACTTCTCTTGGAATAAAGCCCCAGGTACTGCTAGTGTTGCTGTAGTTTATAGCCAATATTCCTAATAGAATGGAAACTAAATTTCAGTTAGAGCTTATTGAGAATAAGGATGTTGAGTTTTCCCACTCAAGTTCATAGAGGCTTAAATTCTCTCCTTGGACCCCTTGGTAGGGGGTCCATGGACTCCAGGTTAAGAATTTAGAGGCTTAGAGCTTATTTATGCTTTACCTTGTCCCTGGTCAGTCTGGTTCTCTGTGAACATTCACTTGTGTAGTGGGGGCAGTAATTGTGCTTAGTGTCACCTGTGATTCTAAGAACTCAGTCTTTAAACGGATGAGATCACAAACCAATTTATGCAAGAGGAACCTTATTTTTTATTATTCGTGGAGTGACTTTGGGCATCTTGGAGAACTAGTGTTACGCACTTGACAGCTCAGAGCATTCCCCTGAGTTACAGGGGACCCTGGGCTGTGGATGTTCTCAGCATTTAGGGCAACCCGGTCAAGCCTGGGATGGTCAGAGCTCCTGGCCTAGGGCTCCTCAGAGGAAAGCTAGGTTTGGCCAAGCATCCCACAGTCCCTGTAGGTGACAAACCCAGTGGGTGACAAGTGGCATCTTGGGCTTGCTGCATGTGATCAGGGAGAAGCTGGACCGCTCGGACGTCTCCTCCAACAGAGCTGCAGAGGGTGCCACCGTCCACTGTGGACAAGGAGCTATGAAACATGGGGGTAGCTGGGGCTCTGTGCACCCAAGCAGAATTCTGTAGCCCAAGGGCGGCCACCCGGGGACTGTGGGGCAAGGGACCGGAGGAGGGTAGCTGGTGCAGGTGAGACAGGCTGGGACCTGGGAGCCTTTGCTGCAGTGCTTGCACCTGGACACGCATATCCTCGAGCAACAGAATACAAAGAACGATAAGGGACTAAAAATAACTGCATGCATGTGCAGTCGGGGCAAATTATGAACAACAAAACACAAAAACACCAAAAACCCACACAGCACCCCCAAGGGAATGGGCAGACTACCTAAGCCACCCCTCCAGCCCAACCCTTGGACCAAACCCTACGCTCACCCCATATAATTAACCAGCTAACCGAACCCCTGCCCCTTGGGGATCGAGGAAGGGAACCTGTTGTTTGTTCTCGCTCCCTCCTGCTGCAGCAGGGGCCCCAGTAAAGCCTTGCCTGAATTTCTTGTCTGGCCTCTGATCAGTTTCTATTGATTAAGGAGGCCAGGAACCCTGGTTGGTAACACAGGGAGGCCAGTCGGAGTTCCTGTAGGTACAACTCTAGATGGCAGTCCTGAATCTCTGTCTTCACAAAACAATCCAGTAGTCTCTGAATCTCAGGACATGCATTTTGGACCCTTGGCCTAAAATTAAATCCTACAAACAAAGCAAATGTTTTATCCAGCAATGGTCAGATAATCATACCTCTCTGCTGTGTACCCTCGCCTCTCACCCCGAGCCAGCTACAAGATGACTCTACTCCAATGAGAAACAGAAGTTCCCTAAACTAGTGTTTCTCATAACTTAACAGTTGACTTAAAAATGCTTCATTGGATTCAAAATCTCTCCATAAATTACTAGAAACTTCAACAATAAATTTGTCAGTTAAAGAAGAGGAATTGCAATGAGTCTTTAAATACATTTTGTAGTGCGGTAGTTTTCAAATTAATGTTGTAAAGAAAGTTATCACTACTTTGTAAAGTTTCTCATCAAGGTGGACTAGAAGGAATTTAAAGACACTGTTAGCTAAAAATATCTTAATTAAGAATTGTTTGTAACAATTTCCAGTATAAATTCTGATATAAAAAGTTAAGGTCATTAATCATACTTAAAAGCTTTTGCACAGCAAAGGAAACCATCAACCAAATAAATGAATAGACAACCTACAGAAAGGGAGAAAATACTTGCAAATGATATCACCAACAAGGGGTTAACTTCCAAAATATACAAATAGCTCATACAACTCAATATCAAAAAAAACAAACAACCCAGTCAAAAAATGGGCAGAAGACCTAAACAGACATTTCTCCAAAGACATACAGATGGCCAACAGGCACATGAAAAGATACTCAACATTGCTAATTATTAGAGAAATGCAAATCAAAACCACAATGAGGTATCACCTCACATTGGTCAGAATGGCCATCATCAAAAAGAATACAAATAAATGCTGGAGAGGGTGTGCAGAAAAGGGATTCCTCATACACTCTTGTTGGGAATGTAAGTTGGTGCATCCACTGTGGAGAACAGTATGGAGGTTTCTTTAAAAACTAAAAATAGAGCTACCATATAATCCAGCAATCCTACCCCTGGGCATATACCTGGAAAAGACAAAAACTCTAATTTCAAAAGATACATGAACCTCAATGTTCATTGCCAGCACTATCTACAATAGCCAAGACATGGAAGCAACCTAAGTGCCCATCAATAGGGGAATGGATAAAGAAGATGTGGTACATGTATACAATGGAATACTACTCAGCCATAAAAAAGAATGAAATAATGCCATTTGCAGTAACATGGATGGACCTAGAGATTATCCTACTAAGTCAGACAGAGAAAGACAAATATCATATGATATCACTTATATGTGAAATCTAAAAAATAATACAAATGAATTTATTTACACAACAGAAACAGACTCACAGGTATAAAACAAACTTATGGTTACCAAAAGGGAAAGGGGAGGGGGGAGGGATAAATTAGGAGTATGGGATTAACAGAAACAAACTACTACATATAAAATAGATAAGAAACAAGAATTTATTGTGTAACACAGGGAACAATATTCACTATTTTGTATTAACCTATAATGAAAAAAACCTGAAAAAAAATATGTAACTGAATCACTTTGCTGTACACCTGAAACTAACACAATATCGTGAATCAACTATATTGCAATAAAAAAAGTTAAGGTCATGAAAGAAAGCTCAGGGTTTTCATTAAAAATTTTGAAAAGATCATATTGGAAGTTTTATATAAATTCAATGTCTTTCCTAATACTTGCATTTTATTTTTATCATCAAAATTACATATTGCAGAGAAAATGTAATGAATTTTGTCTCATATAGACACCCTTAAATCCTCTCCAGTTTACCCCAGAGGGTTGTGCAAATATTATTGTCTATGCTTTTCATGGGAAGTCTTCCCTTAAATGAGAAGGGGGCCTCGGTGGCGAGGGAGGGTTTGGCATGGGTGCATTGTAGGCTACCCTTCTTCCTCTTCTTTTATGCCTGAGCTAAAATATTTCTGCAGTTAAAATGTGTTGTGATTAATAGTTAAACCTATGTGGGCTACTCAGATGACAGTTCATCCATTTATTAATTCATTCATCAAATATTTAACCAAGCAAACTCCTCATCTTAGAAGCCTGAGCTCCTGTGATTCCCTGAAGATGCCGGCGACACAGACCCCAGCTCCCAGAACCTCTGACAAGTGTGCGTGACGGGTCTAGTAACACACCTGCGCCCTTAGCAATTTGCATCACCAATGCTTAAAGAAGGCCCTAGTGCCCAGCGGGATGGGCCGAGTGAAATGAGTCTGAGAGCAGAGAGGGAAACCTCAAAGCTGGGTCTCCACTTACCAGCTGTACGCCCTTGGGCAGTTTCTTCATATGCAGAATGTGGACTCTGATACTCGCTCAGTGAGGTTGTCCTGAGGCCAGGTGAGATGCTGAATAGGGAAGAGAATCAAAAAGCTGTTGATGGGGCCTCACAGGTAATATCCGTCACTGAAGGGGGCAGCTGTAGGAAAGCATCCACTCAGGGGCGGGTAGCTGACCCTGGCTTCAGGGTCTGGGAGATGGTCAGAGGGAGAGGGGTAGGAGGACCTGGGCAGCCAGCCCGTCCAAAGCGAGCACTGCAACTCTGTTCCCTGTGGAGCTGTTCACAGGCTTCTTGGGAAAAGTTGCCAGTCAGATTTTAATGTGATTTTCCTGATTTTTAAATGGTGGCTGCAGTTAACACTGTGCAGTCTGAACAGTAAGGTTTGTAACCTCTACCCACACCAGTGTGGAGGTGATAAGGATGACCTGGGGCCAGGCTGCATCACCACAGCCAAGGCCTCTAGGACAGGGGTTGGGGAGGGCCGCAGGAGGACAGGCCACCTTCCCTTGTCTGCAGAGCTCCGAGGGACACTGAGGCCACAGCAGCTGGCTGTCTGCCACGTGCTCCTTCCATCCTCCAGGGAGAACGGAGCTCATAGAAGAGAGTGACTTCCATTTAGAGCTAAAACTATAAAACCTCTAGAAGAAAACAGGAGAAGATCTTCGTGATCCTGGGTTAGGCAAAGATTCTTTTTCTTAGATGGTGGCATTGGGTGATTTGTTTTCCCCTGGATTTAACAAATGCCGGCATTTCATCATATATGCTTCAAAACTTACCTAGCATCAAAGATTACCGAAAACTTTTCTGTGATCCTTTCTAATTTCTTGCCCTTTCTTCTATCCCCAGAAGCAAGTGCTATCCTGGTGATAGTGTTAACATTTCACAACCATATTTTTATATTTGTACTAATCCACAAAGAACACACTGCATGATTTCAGGTACTATAATTGTTATTTCTGTACACTAGAAAAAAACAAGTAGAAAATGAACTTAAAAATTGATACCATTAAAAAAAATTGATACCATTTACTGCATCATGAAAAATACATCTGTGCTTACTTAGAAATATATCTAATAAAAGATATGCAAGGCTCTAAAAAAGTTTACTAAACATTACTGAGATAAAGCAAGAATTTCCACCCTCATCCTCTGAAGAGGGAGACGGTGAAGGGAGAGTGGGGTTGGGATGCATCAGATGAGTCTTGTACTGGTGGCTCAGGGCTCCTGCCACATCGTGGTCCTGGAATATAACAGATATATCCACCAGCCAGTGGGTGGATTGGTCAACTGCTCTCACTTAATGCCCCTTTCAGCAGAAGTGCCCAGTAATGTAATAGCTGCCTTGTGGAGTGCAGAGCTCCTGGTCTCTGGAAAATTCTGGGACAGGAAGGGTGGGCAAGTGTTGGAGACAGGATTTCTTCTTATTAGGCTGGAATCAGTGACTGGCATGATTTTATGAGGGGCCTGCGACCTTCGGATTCTTCAGGGAACAACACACAACACATCAGTATCATCCTCGTGATGCTGGTGACAACTGTGGTGTGGTGATAATGACAGCTGAGTCTCGCTGAGCCCTTCCTATGTGCCAGGGGCTTTGTTCACTGTGTTCTTTTTCACTCATTCAAACCCTATAAGAAGCTTACATGGTGGGTGCTATGATTATCCCCATTTTAGTGATGACAAAACTGAGACAGGAGGCTTGGTAACTTGCCAACAGCAGTGGCAGGTGGCCGCGCTGGGCTGGAATCCGGGTGGCTGACTGCACGGTTGGTACCATCCTCGTGTCATCCACGGATCCGGCCTCAGGAGCTCTGCGAGGAGGGGTCCCTGGGGATCCTCAGGCCCCGCCCCCCTCTACCCTGAGTCAAGCCAATGTTTACAGAGCGAAACTGAGGTTTCAGTCGTGCATTAATGGCTCCTGACCGCACAAGGCAACTTTTGCTCAAACAGTGACCAGCGGCTAAGAGGCCATCTTTCCTTTGAACACTCTTGTTGAGCTTTAAAAATGTCAAGTAAAGCTTTCACAGACAAAGTCGATTTCCTCCCAAGATCAGGTTCTCTCCACTGCATTTCTCCTGGGAGGTGGGGAAGGGGATCTGAGGCTGATGAAACAGACACGAGAGGGTTCACAGTGCCCACGCTCATCATCCAGTCCTGAGGGCAAGGTGGGGAACAGCCTCCAGATGCCTACGGTGTCTTGGCTACATTTAATTTTTTGTCGTATAATGAAATGACCAATGTTAACTTTCAGATCCCCTTGGTGTTCACATACACACTAATACATATGCAGACCGGCAGAGCGCTCACCAGACAATTTGTCATCCCACAGTCATTTCTTTTACATAAACGTTCCCCGTCCTCCCTCATCACCACTCCTTGTCCATATGGGAGCTGCCAGGGGCCCCTCACTCCTAACATCTGTTCTCCATTAATCGTGTGGCCCAATTCCTCCTGGCCATTCTCGGTGTGGCTGCCCCTCTGCCCTCATGGCACGATCCTCCCCACCGTCCTCCCTGCCACTCTAGAGGGGGCGTCCTCGCCCGGTCCCCACACAGCTGGGGTGGAATTATGTCTGATTCCTCGTGTCACGGAGGCATTCAGCCGTCCCCCCAGTGGAAACAGAGCAATCTCAGCACATGCCTAGGGCGGCAGTTCCCCCGGGAAGAAGGGCACTCCTCCAATCAACTGGTTGCCCCAGTTGCTTTTTGGAGGTGAACACCAGGAGTACGCCCAGCCAGGTGGCAACCCTTGTGTCCCTTAAATCCACATTTCCCACAGGGGCAAAGGAGCTCGTCGCCCAGCATATAGCTTTCAGTTAGTTGGGAAAAAGAAGATGACTCAACAGTCTTTTGGGTCAACAGCCATGTAAATAAATCCAGTGATTTATAATTTCGTTTTTGAAAGGACAAATTGATGTTCACTTCAAACACGTACTGATTGCTTATTCTAAATGCAAGGTACTGTTTCATCATGAGATGAAATAACACACAAGTTCGGGGTGCTTCCTCCTTCCTGGAGCATCATGTCTGTGTGCGTGTGTGTGCTCCACGTGGGTGGGTTGGGTGGTGACCTCCTGGAGCCCAGAGGTGGTCAGGACGCCTCCAGAGCAACAACCTCGGGTCTATGGTGGGAGGTGACTGATTGTCCGTCTGTGGGCAAAGTTGCTGGGAAGCCAGCGCTCACCCACTGGTCTGAATAATCTCCTGTATCATTTGGTCTTGGCTTGAGTTTGGCTGCCTTTCGGTCAGAATTGGCAAATGCGTGGTGTACCTCACCCTTCAGTCCAGTGTCTATGGATCACTAGCTAATCACAATACTCTTTCCTACTGAGCCCGATGTGACCTCAGAATCCTTCTTAACCCAATGCTCCAGGCAGCAATGGCCAAACATGTGGAGAGCCGGTTTAAGTCCAGGTTTCCTTCTCATTCTCAAACCCTTGTGACTCAGCTTTGCCACTGGATACACAAGGATCTTGAGGCATTTTGTCTCTTTTATGTCTCATCCTGTAGGCGCTTCTCTTTAGAGGATCGGTCTTGGGGACAGTAATGCTCAAAGAACCAGGAGCTCTGAGTGTTCACTGGACCATTGTTTTCTGAGACATCAACCTTCCCTCCTGAAGATAGGCCTGAAAATACTCAGACTTTGTCAGTAAAATTGTTTATGCTTTTTGGTCTTAAATAACAAAAGATGTGCCATTTTTGCAGCTCTTTCCTAAGGTAACGGGTTTTCCTGGGGTCTTAGAAGCTTTCCTGTAGGAAGGTTTATTCGCTGGGCTTGTTTGGGTGGGACCGGCAGGTGCCTTCAACAGTATTTGTGTTCCTGAACGGAAGCACCAAGCGTAGGTTATAGAGCCTCCTTCAGACTGGGCCCTGGGGGAGAAGCTGGGGCAGGAAACATCGTTAGATGAACGAAAGGCAACTCCATAAGACTATTCATGGCCAGAGGGTCCCTGACCATCCTCTGCCATCACCCTTACCAGCAGGGTGACCACCTGCAGCCAGCACTGCTGCACCTGTCCGAGGTCTCCCCTGGCTGTGGTGCTAAGAGCTATCCTCCACACTGTCTCCTAGAGACGTCCTCAGCACCTTGCCTCTTCAGAGTCCAGGAAAAGGAGGAGACTCTGGGATTTTACCTGCCTCCCTATTAAAACCAGGTTTTGTTTGAAGACCTACATTTTCCACCAACACCTGACCAAATTATGCCTTCTCCAGAGGTGGCGAACTTCTGGAAGCTTTTCATGGACACCTTGTCTTAACCAACACACTAGTCCTGGTACTCAAGTAAGAGGAAGCATGGAGAGTCACAGGGCAGGTGGAGGTTCATGTCGTCAGAGGAAGCAGCACACAGTGTCACCGGGAGACGAGGAGGGCCTGAATTACGGCAAAGGCTGCTCAAAGGAACGCTCACGGCGTTGGACGGTTCCCAATAGGGAACACGGCAGAATGGACCAGATTTCCTCACTGAAGGGGATGCTGGGGTTACTAGTGGCCACCATGAGTTTGACTTAGGGGATGGGGATGCATTTGTTGGGGGCCCAGGAGGAGGTGGAGGTAATCTAGGGGAGAGAAGTGACTTTGGTTCAGTATCTTTTGACTCAGGCATGCGGGTGGGATATTCCAAGAGACGGCATCCCAGTTGCCGCCTGACTTTTAGTTTTCTTTAGTTCTGCTCACTAAATCAGAGATCCTGTCAGGGGCTGTTGCTTCCCCTTTGGTCCCTCAGGCAAGAGAGGAGCCAGCAGCGCAGTCTGCTGGGGGCCGCAGGGCAGGCTCTTAACCCAGCAGGGCCCTTCAGATGTTCCGTCACTGACAATCCCAGGCCTACCGCCTGCCAGCATCTGTTCACGGAGACACAGCATCACAAACTCTCTGGACTGGAAGGGATTTTAGAGGTCATCCACTGCAGCCTCGGGGCTGACATTTTCAAACTGGTCTAAGAATTTGAGAGTCCCCCCTACTATTATGCGGAAAGTGTGTCTTCTGACTTTCCCTTATCATGCTGTTAAAGATCACCCGTGGGCCTCCTTCGTAAGGAGAAGCGTGCTGGGGCTTGTGTTTGTGGGTCTAGCAGTGAGGGGCGTGACAAGGCCAGATTTGGGAACACGAATTCTTTTTGTCCTTCACACGACAGCTATGAGAATGGTCTCCATGGTTACGGCAGCTTCTTAGAGGTGTCTAGATTTTCATTTTCTATATTTCCCTAAATGTCTAATTTATGAATAATCTGTTTCGATAACCTGCTGGAAAGTTTCTGCAAGTATACGTATATCAAGGAATATATATTTATATATATTCACAACGACAACAAAAAGTAGGCTGATAGGCATTTTTGGAACATTTTTTTTTCTCCCACTAAAAACAGAAATTAGGATTGAATTAAAAAATTTCAAGTTAAACAAGATTCAATGAAACGAACACTGCCTTTATGTTCTTCAAAGGCACGTGTGCCGGAGAGGGGCTGGAGCTAACCTAATTATGTTTGCTTTAATGTGAAATAGCTATTTGCCTGACATTCTATTTGCATCTCACCATCACATTCAAATATCTGGGACATTGATTTTTTTTTTCCTAGCGTTCCCTTTGAACATCAAAGTGTTTTTTCCTGTTCTTTACCCCCCTTGTGAGAACAGTGATAAGCATGGATCGATAATTACATTGTTGGATAAAAATGAATATAAATTTTATTGAAAAACAACACGAGCAACAATGTGGGGGAAAGCATACTCAACAGCCAGTGGCCCACACAACTCAATGCACACGTTATGAAAACTAATCACCTCTTCAGAGCTCCAACTGCTCATCCAAATGAAAAGAAATGATCGACCTCAGATAAACTGACGGGGGACACAGATGCCGACAACCTCTGAATGCTTAGCCGACAGCAAAGGATGCGACCATACCATTCTGGTCCCCTGTTTGCTGTGGGTGATCGAGCGTATTTCAAGAATTAAACTGGTTTGGAAAGAACCTAGTCCTTCCGGTTAGTGTGGCATCAAAGACCCCAGACCACTGGGAAAACTTTTCTATTTTTCCCGTCCTTTAAGAAGAGGATTTCACAAACTTTCTTGGCAACTTGTCCCTCCTGCTTAACAACAGGAAATACTTTATGTCTAGCCTAAATCTTTCATGCTTCAGTTAATCTATTTATTTCCTTTTAATCTCAGCAGGCTGTGAGGGGTTCGCCCTGGTGGGACAATGTAACATATGGGGAACACACAATGATCACAATCAGATTGAAAACGGAGTCCAGCTGTGCTGGTGGCGCTTCCGAAACAAGCTGAAAAGAAGTTAATTGCGGTTGTGTTTGTAGCCCATTTGCCCCATCCTACTCCCCCCACCCTCCACGATACTCCATGCCCTTCTGGGGACTTGCAGCAAAAGCTCTCTGAGTTCGATCAGTTCCAATCCTTCACTGGCGCAGGAATGAGTGTGGTCAAACTGTTCCATCCACTCCTACGGGAAGGGATTTCCGGGCAAAATACTCCCCAATCCTATTACATTCACGTCGTCTCACCATGCCAGGAAGGGCCCCAGTCTCGCCTCACAACTTGTGCGTGGCAACGACGTGCTCCATGTATACACGAGGAAGCGCTGAGAAGCCACTAGAAAGCACTCAGTGAATTTAACATAAACATCTCAGCTGCATTTTTCAAATTCTGTGTAAAAACCCCGGTGATAGATTCAGCCTCAAGGGGATTTGCAGCGCCCGCAGCTCCGCACATCGGGCACCAGGAGGCGCCCGTGCCATTCCGCTGGCCGCTGGAACGCCTCGACCGGGAAACAAAGATAGGGATTTGAATAAAAGACTTCGAAATGCAACCCCGAATTCTACCCTGAGCAGCGTGCGTGTAAAAATTCATGAAGATTGGATTTCATTTCATGTATTTTTACTTTAGTGGGAAGAAATGCACGTGTCGTCTGACTGTGCCTACAGCTGTCTTTACAAGGGGCGGGGGCGCCTGTTGAAATGAGCAGGGAGGGCCGCTGATGCTCCCCAGCGCTTTGAGAGGCTGGGCCTCCGTCGCCGTCTAGGGACAGTTCTTATTTTTCTGGGTGGCATCCTTTGTGTGCTCTAGAATGTATAGATTAATTGTATTGTTTTGTAAAGGATGCATGCTGTTCCCGGCAGGACTAGCAGCCAGCTCTGGGTTCAGGGAGTGACATGAGTCATAGAAGGCACTTATTATTTTGATGAAACACAGCACATTTCTTTCAGCCCATAAAATCAAAGGGGTGAGAAAAGGCTGTTTTCAGGGTGTAGAAACTCCCCTTGTTTCCCTGTTGTGGTGCACAACGGTTCTGCGTCTGCGGCCTTTGTGCATTTTCCAGACATGAGTGACACGGTGCTGAATGCCTGGGTGGCAGAGCCTATCAGAGGACGGCTGGACACAGGCCAGGGCAGCTTGGCCCTCCATGGTGTACTGCCCTTGAGTTCCAGGGCCCCCTGCCTGGTGGAGGATGGGCACCCCGTAGTGACACGTCTCTGGACCGGGCCCATACTGGGTGACAGTGGGGGTTTTCGGGGCAGAGATCCTAGGGGGATGATGGACTGAAGTGTTAGGAGTCTGGAACTTGAAACAGGCCTGGGCAAGAGAGGCTGCTGCCACCCACCCTGAGCTCTGGGATGGCAAGGGCAGGGCCCCTTGGTTTCCTCTGTAACCCCAGCATGAAAGGTCAACCGACGCCGTACCTGGTGCTTATTAAGTGCTCCACGAACATTTGTTGAATATACAAACGTGAGGATGAAGGCTCAGGAGGCTGTGAGGATCCTTGGGGGCCCTGGCTGTAGCTGAGTCCGGGCATGTGGAGCGACAGTGTGCGGAGGAGAGTGCTGGGCAGTGCTGGCTCTCAGGGGCTGAGGCACTGATAGGCAGGGGCTGCAGAGCTGGAGAAGCCAGGAGGGCAGGCGGAACCACCTCCAGTGTCTCCATGTGCTGGGATGGTGCTGCAGTGGCCACACAGGGCCTCTTGGGGCCTCTCCATCCTTCCCTTCCTGCTGCCCTTGCTGGAGCCAGCCTTTCTGCTGTTGCCATGGCAACGTTGGCCCGAGGTGTTGCTAAGGGCCGGCTGGGCAGCGATGCTTCTCAGGCCTGAGCAAGTAAGGGGCTCTGGACTGTCCCTACGGAAGGCGGGCCCTGGGGGGTCTCTCTTGTCTGAGAAAGGGAGGAGGGAGCATAGGATAGCGTTCAGCACAGAAACTGCTCCCAAGACAGGTCGAGGTCCCCCCAGGTGTGGCTTTGGTGGTAGGGATCTTGGGGCTGGCAGGGCCCTGTTATCGTGGGGGCCCCTTGGCACTGCGGCAATCTCACTACTTCACCCAAAGTCTTTATTTAGGGTTATCTCCAGGGCTCCCCAAGGGCCCAGCAGCCTCCTGGGGCCTCCTGTGAAGGGTGTGGTGGGGGGGCCTGAGAGGGCCTGGAGGGGCCGAGTGAATTGCTCTTAGACAGAGTGGACTGAATTACTCCCTCTGAGAGCAGAGTCGGAGGTCTTACATCCTTAGACTCAGGTGGCAGGGCTGCCATGTATCCCTGCACCTCCTGGCCCCTACCCAGGACACCAAGAGCGGGCACCGGCTGCTCTTGGCCTTGGAGTCTCCCATAACTTTTCTGTTGCCACATTCCCAGCACACACAGGGATTGTGGAGGCCCTCAGCCCCTAGTCAGCTGGGGGGCAGTTAGTTTCCTCTCCACACCTTCCTTCTCGGACCCTGGAACAACAAGTGGCATCGGGAATGCGGAAGGTGGTCAGGTCTGGGAAAAAGATGATAGTCCAGCCTCCCCTGGGGTCCAGGAGTTGGTGAGAAACACTGTGATGCTCCTTGAAAGGGGCTCTAGGATTCAGGATGACTCAGCCTCGTAGAGTACGCCCTCTTCTCTCTCCCCATCATGGGAAAAGCTTTCGGCCCGGGCAGCATCCCTGCTTTCCCACACCAGCCAGATAACAACGACAGCATCAGCACGAGAAGGGGGCATCTGGGCAGTGGTGTACAGTTTACAATACTTTAGATTTACATAGCACCTTTGTCTTCTAAAGGGCCTTTGCCTCTGTCCCCTCGGCCACCAGAACACAAACGTCACAGCTCCCGCGGCAGAGCAGCGAGACTGAGGCAGAGGCCTAGAAGGGATTCCATGCAGACTCAGGGGTGTCTGGGGCTCTCTGCACTGCCCAGAGCAGGGGTGGCGGGGCCCCAGCCCTCACTGGGCGTTCACCTTGTATTTCAGGATGTAGGAGTAGAAGTTGTGGTTGGCATTCTCCAGCACCATGACGTAGACCTCCTGGCAGCCGGCTGTGTTGCAGCTGCCCTCCCAGTAGCCCTCGCGGTTCAGGGTCAGGGGCCACGTGTCCTGCCCCTTCACCAGGGCTTTGGCGACACCGTGCAGCTTCAGTTTGAATGGGACGTTGTGGTTGGCGGGCAGCACGCCCGACAGGGGCTCCAGTAGCTCATTGTCCTGCCCCCAGTTGCCGAAGCTCTCGGGGAACACGGGCCACTTCACCTTGCTGTTGGTGCAGCACAGGAGGTAATTGAAGACGAAGACGTAGTTGCCCGGTTCCTGCCTCTTCTTGACGAAGATCTTGAGCGCGAACTTGCCGGCGTGGGGCAACTGGACTTTCAGCTCTGTCCGCTTCTCCCGCTGCAGCTGGAAGATGTAGCGCCGCTGTGTCTCCTCGGTGACGGGGCCATCGTCCCCGTGCAGTGATGCCAGGACGCTGATGCCCTCCTCCACGCCGAAGCTGACGGAGCAGCGCCCGTCGCTGGTGTAGATGACGGGCTCAGGGTGGGACGGCTTCGTGATGCCCATCTGCTCCGAGAACCAGCTGGGCCCCACGGGCTGGTGCAGCTCCGCGGGCAGCCGGACGTCGATGTCTGCGTAGTGGCACTTGAGTGTGTACTCCAGCACCGAGCTGTAGATCTCCGAGTTGCCCTTGGCGAAGATCTGCAGCTTGTGGGTGCCCACGGTCGGAGGGTACACGTCCAGCTTCATCCCGTTCTTCCTGAGGCTCAGCAGTCCATGCTCCTGCTTGCCGTTGAGCATGAACATGAACAGCGTCGGGGCGCAGCTCTCGATGGTGACTGTGACCTTCCCGTTCACTGTGGGGAGAGAGCCGGGGTCAGGTGAGAGGGGTCTGGCCTGTGCAGATGTGCTGGTAAATGTTTAACAACAGGATCTCTGGGGGGAAAGCGCTGACATATAGCGTCTGCCCATTTCCATGGTGTAAATACCTTCACCACGATAGTGTTTTTTTTTTTTTTTGCAGTACGCGGGCCTCTCACTGTTGTGGCCTCTCCCGTTGCAGAGCACAGTCTCCGGACGCCCAGGCTCAGCGGCCATGGCTCACGGGCCCAGTCGCTCCGCGGCATGTGGGATCTTCCCGGACCGGGGCAGGAACCCATGTCCCCTGCAACGGCAGGCGGACTCTCAACCACTGCGCCACCAGGGAAGCCCAACCACGATAGTTTTAAGTCACCAGTGTGATCTCACTGAACATGATATAAGCCAGAAGCAGCACACCTCTGGAAGGGCTCCCCTACCCCCTCTAGGTGGCTCTCTTTGAGAGCTGCAAGCTGGGTGGGAGGGTGTCTCAAGAAAAAAATCTGCCCCCAGCTGTATGTGCTCGCCTTGCCCATTTGATTCGTATCAGATGAGTGTTACACAGAGCC
Source organism: Grampus griseus (assembly GCF_964374135.1). Taxonomy (NCBI): domain Eukaryota; kingdom Metazoa; phylum Chordata; class Mammalia; order Artiodactyla; family Delphinidae; genus Grampus; species Grampus griseus. Next base: position 31,991,835 of record NC_138998.1, on the reverse strand, counting down.
TTAACCTGATTCTAGGGCAGGGGAGAGGGCCGAGGGACAAGGAGGGCCCAAGACCCTGGTTGGAGAGCCTCCAACTCTCAAGTCTTGCTTTCACACTGCTCCCTCCAGCATCTGGGCGTTACCTTATCACAGCTGTCATGTCAACACACCACCTTAAAAACGGGTTGGAATGGCTTCCCTCCTGGAGGCTGTGCTCAAGGGGCAGGGCTGCTTCCTTGCGTGTCCCCCACTCTCCCTGAGCCCCCCCTGCCACCCCAGGCCACATGTCTCTAATGGGGTCAGTGAGTGCAAGGGAGGGTCTTCTGCACCCACCTTCCCCGCTCCTTGCCTCTCCCCTTGCCCTCCAGTGCTGTCTTCCTCTGTCCTGGTCATTGCTGTCGGGGAGAGGGGCCGAGTTCTCCGGTTATTGCAGCCCACCAGCACACCCCTACCTGGCCCTCCCTGCTTCGCAGGGCCACAGGGAGGGGGAGGGCTTCTCTGAGAGCCTTGCCTTCCTCTCAGAAGCTGATCTCCTGCTCCTCCCAGCTACCTCCCCGGTCCCGTGCGTGGATGAGCACAAAGGAAGGAGACAGACTAGCGTCTGATCCATGCTCCGTAGTAGCCTTTCCCCAATCAGGGGTCCAGTGCTCTTGCTGGGTAGGCAGAAAGCCATGCCCAGGCTCTAGGACAAGTGTCCCTGAGACTTCCTGTCTAATCAGCCACAAGGTCCCCGACTCCAGGGTGCTCAGCGACTGCATTCAGTGCTACCTCCTCCATCTGGAAGACTTGCCCTGCCTTCCCAGGTACTGCCAACTCCTCACCTACCTTACTCTCCCAAACACCTGCCCACGGCAGTCCCCCTCCACCCAGTCAGCTCTCTGAAGTCTGGCCTCCGTTCCCATTCTCCAAGTGTTCTTGGATGAGCTGCGCCACTGGCCATGCCCTCCTGGAAGTCCTCTCCTCGCCTTGCATCCACCACCTTCTCCAGCCTGGCCCTCTCTCCACCCTCTGACCACCACCTGATCCCTTCCCTTTCCCATACACTAATTGTGGCATTCTTTGTGCTTATGTGCTATTTTCTTTGTCTACACTCTTTCTCCACTGCCACCAGCCACCATGGGACCTGGTGACCTCCAAAGGAAAGTGACCAAGAACAGCAAACTTGTTATCAACCTCTCTCGGTTGAATCCCTTCTCTCCCCTCACTTCCTAATCTAAAGCCAGCTCAGAGGGGAGAAGCTGTCTCAGCCCTCAGCTGCTCATGGACCCTGTCCTGCTCCATCCTGCACCACAGTTGGTTGTGTGGTCCCCGTGCAATTCACCTTTGATGCATGGAGTACTCCCAGCATCTCCACATGGCAGCCCGAGGGCTCCTGAAAATATCCACCCGGTCACTCTGGGGCTCACTTCACCATCAAACCAGAGGCCTGTCCCCTCCTGCCTTGCCTGAGTCAGGACCGTCTTCGGGCCCGCACGGTATTCCCTCACATCCTCCCGGGGAACACCCCTTCACGTCCCAGGGCCCTCACACATGCTCTTCCCCATACCGTTGTCCCCCAAACTTGGATAAGACCTCAGTGTAACGTTCTGACTGCAAAGAAAGCTTTCCTGATGTCCTGGGGTGAGGCTGAGCTGCCTGGAAGCCTCTCTCCTGGCTCTGCATCTCCTCCAGGGAACTTAGCACTGTACTAATGAATTGGTTATGGGTAACGTCCGTCTGTCCTCCCTGAGGGTGCCACAGGGAAGGGTCCACCTGCCTCCTTTCCTGCCATGTCCCAGGCCTGGCCGGGGCGCCTGGCCCAGGGCGTTCTTGGCAAAGGTAAGTTGACTGGCTGGGAAGACTTGAAATCAAGGATTGGAGACACCTGGGGACCAAGCTGGAGCCTGTGACCACCTCTTCCTCTCACCCCTCCTTTGCCTCCTCTCACTCTCTCCTCCCTGCCTTTTGCCCACCTCAGTTTTCCTCTCAGCTTTCTTCCCATCCCCAATCTTAAGAAAACTAGCTCCAGCAAAGAAATGTTCTATAAATATGCTTCATGAATATGCAATCACATTTTAGGTTTACTATATATTAAGAAACCCAGTGTTTACATTTCTCTGTCTCTTGAAAAGGCAAACCCCTTGGGGGCACTGTTTTGATGCTGGTGTGACCTGGCCCATTCCTCCCTGTGGCCCCGTGGCCCATGACAGCTGGAGCAGGGCCCCATCTGACATACGTGTAGGAGCCGCACTCCTGAGACGGCAGCTTCACGACGTTGTCTTAGCAGCGGGAGCTGCCAGGTATTTGTAGTGTTAGAAAAAGTATTCCCAAGCTCAGCAGCCTAGTTAAGGAGACTGTTGTGAGGTAGAAGGGACAAGTCAGCTGGGACTCATGTGGGTGCCCCTATATTCCTGAGTGTGGGGTGGGGGTCCCCCGAAGACCCTCCCACAGAGCCCGCTGTGCTCATACCAGGTGAGCTCAGGCCTTCTCTCCTGGGAGCACACAGGGCCCTGGGGGCAGAGATGGGGCCCGTAGGCAGTCCTTGGAGGAAGTGTGGGGGTGCACTGATCCTGCTGGGCTGAGCCCTGACTGTGGCTCGGGCACCCCTGGGCCCAGCCCCCCCCATAGGCCTTGTAGTTCCCAAACACACACAGCTGGCTGCCCGTGGCCCCTGGGGGGAGGTGGGGAACAAAGGTCACTCCAGGCCAGCCTTGGGGACAGCTCGGCCGGGGGTCCTGCACGCCCAGCCCTGGGGAAGTCGGCTGAAGAGGCTGGTCCTGCCTTTAGGAGGGAAGCAAACAGGGCAGCGGGCAGAGCCGGCCGGCATCCAGGCGGCGAGGGGAGCTCTGAGAGGCCAGGCAGCGCCCCTGGAGCCCGGCCGTCGTCTGGGGTGCTTGAGCTCAGACCTTGGAGGCCTTGCTGTGTCCTTCCTGGAGCACGTCCTTCCATGTCCCGTGATGCTTGCTCTCCTCCAGCTCCCAGCACCCAGCTCGGTGGCTACCTCCCTACTACAGCCCCCAGCGCTCTGTCCTGGGACACGCCCGCCGCTCGCCCACTAGGTGCTTAAGCCACTGACACACAGACCCTGGCTCAGCCGGGTCAACACACGTTCTCTGCCAGGAGTTTAGGAGCATCTGTCGGGCACCTGAGCTGGGAGGCAGGTGTAGCCAGGTCTGAGGCAGTCCTTTCCCTGCTGTGTGAGCTGAGAGAGACTCCCCCAGCTCGGGCCCACCAGCCCTGGTGCCCCGACCCCGGGCTGAGAACGTGGCCCTCAGGCCAGGGAAACCTCGGACCCCCTACGCATCCCTGTCTTGGTTTATGCTGGTGGGAGGGGCTTCTGTCCCCGCAAATGTGACCTGAGGCTGCGTCATGCCCTGATGGCCTGACGGCCCGGGCTGCCTCTGTCTCCCCTGCACAGCCCCCATATACAGCGTCCAGTGAGCTGGGCCCTGGCAGGGGAGCCCCACGGGCCCGGGTTACCTGTTTTGATGACGGAGGTCTGCGGGTGGGCGCTCAGCATCCCCTTGTTGTAGAACTCACTCTTGTGATACATGTTATTCTCAAACTGCCTCAGAGATTGAGGAGGCTTGAGCAGCTGCCAGTTCTTGTTGTCCGGGAAATGGTCCTCGATGAACAGTGCAGGGTGGGTGAGGAAGTAGAATTCATTGTAGCTGGAGGAGGAAAGCAGGTCAGTAGTCATGTGGGGGGAGCAGGCCCCGGCTGTGCAGAGGCGCAGGGGGGCCCACAGGGGGACTTTGGGGCCTTCTTTGGGCTAACGTATCCTAGGGGGGGTCCAAGCCACTACCCAGTGGGAAGAGGCACCATTTCCGACCCTAACGTGGGCGCTGCAGATGCCCCCTCAGTGGCCGCTTCTATGAATAGGAGGTGAGACAGGATCTGAGGCCCCTTTTAAGAGAAGGCCACCACCCAGGAGGGGCTGTGACCAGGCGGGGAATGGGCTGCCCCTGCTCTCAAAGCCAAAGAGATTTGAAGGGAGCAAAGCCGTGACCCGCAGACCAGGTGCCAGTGGAGTGGAGGGAGGGCAGGGAGGGAAAGCCTGGTGCACCGGCTCCGTCCACATGGTGACCTGATGGGAGTAGCTGTGCAGGTGGGAGGCCCTGATGTGGTCCCTGGGGCTGCCTAGACACGGCTCTCTGGTCAGTGATGCAGATCAGGAGAAGAACGGGGGACTCATCCGACATGGGCGAGCCTTCAGTGAGCAGCGCCCAGAGCTGAGGCAGCAAAGCAGGGGTGTGAGTGAACACGTCCTGCATGTACGGGCTCCGTGCACGCACTTGTAGCGGCCCCGTGTGCAGGACCACCAGGATTTTAGCTGCACAAATGGGGCCGTGCTCTCATTTCTCTGGATGAAAAGGCATCTGAGCTGCTGACGGCCATCAAGATCCAGCACGAATGTCAGGGCCTTAGCTTAAGGCTGGAGCCTCAGCAGACAGGTGCGCTCCAGCCCCCGCTGTGGCCACCGGGAACCTGCACACCCCAGCACCCCGTCCCGCACACCAGACCCCCTTTCTCAGAGGTGGGATTCAGCTGCATTCAGCCCAGAGAGCAGGAGGAGGAAGCCCGGTGTCTGCGAGAAGCAGTAGGAGACAACTCTGGCAACTGTAACACGGTCAGTGGCCAAAGGCCTGAGGGGAACCTACAGACACTTAGAGAAGCTTCTCAGCCCGGCCTTGCCTTGCACTTGGCCTGTGGGCAAACACTGTGCTTTTGGTACTTGGGTGGAGGGAGCGCTGGGGAGACAGAGGGGGGATTTAGACAGTGGAGAGTGAGGTGACAGGAAGGCCTGGGCCCTTATCTTGGCCTGGAGCTAGCTCACTCCCTCCACCAGAGGAAGGGTGGGAGCGGCCAGCAGCACACGGAGGAGGCCCCCCAGCCCTCCTTCCCCTTCCATCCAGCCTTCTCCACCTGCTGCCTCCTCCATCTCCACCCACCAGGCACCCCGCAGAACCGAGGTACTTACAGGAAGGTGAATTTGGAGGTGGTGGAATCCACCAGGCCGCTGCCCCAGGTGCTGTCCACCAGGTGCCATCTCCCCTCCAGGAACACGGCGTTCCAGGCGTGGTCAAACTCCCCGGAGAAGCTCTGCCCCGGCTGGTAGCCAAAGCCCTTGGAGTAGCCAGGCACCGTCATGCACTGCACGCCAGCGATCCTGGGGCGGGACAGGGCTCTGAGAGGCGGCTCCTGCTGGGGCTGCGTCCAGCACAAGTCTGTCTGTCTGTGGCCCCAAGCCTTAGGTGCATTTGCTGTCCGGAAGTCCCTCCGGGCCTCTCCTCTTCCCTGACTCTCGCCCAGTCACACACACACAGAGTTTTGTCTGCAGAGCCGGAGGACAGGGGGACACAGGGCTGGCTGGTCCCTCTGGCACAGCCTGGCTGCGGTCCCCGCTGTCTGCTCCCCCTCCAGCCTCTACAGAGCACTTGGGAATGTCTCTCCCCAGAGCCTGCCTGAGGGCTCCGCCGGCAGCCGCAGGAGGACAGTGGTGCAATGGTGAGGGGCGCCTGGCGGACACGGAAACCAGGGGCATGCCAATGCTCTCGACTCGATTCACGTGGCTGGGGAGTTGGGTTGAGGTGCCACGGGTGGGGCGTCAGGCAGGGTGCTGCACGCGAGGGTTAGGGAGAAAGCTGAGCTCACCTCCACCGCCACGTCCTGCCCGCGGACACCTGTGCGGGGACCCCTGGGGCAGGCCAGCTGGGGTCCCCATCTTGACCTGGGGAGGACTGGCCCACTGCCAGGGCCACCACGGTGCATTAAGGCCATTTGCCGACTGATCGCCCTGGCCACGGTTTCAGAGTCCCCTGTAGCTGTTACTTCGGGAGTGGAAATGCTGAGCGGTCAGCTCGAGCTTTTATCAAGACCCCCTTGACAGTGTGTTCCCTCACTGCTCACAACCAAGCTGGCCTGGACGGTGGGGCGATGGGCGCTGGTCACCTCTGGGGACCAAATGGCAAGCTCTAATCTGGGCACTTGCAGCTGGAACACTGAGGCCCAGACCTGGGCTGTGGGCAGCACCACACGGCCACGGCAAGCACCCCGAGAGTCTTGCCATGGCCAGCTGGTCCTCTCCTTCAGCAGCCCTGCCCCCAAATGGCAGCTCTTCTGGTGCAGGGGACCCCTAGTGCCAGCCCTTCTGGGGCCTCTGTGTGAGCTAGAACAAGGTGCTCCTTCTTCAGGACACTTTCCTTTCACTGTGGAAGGTTGGTGTAATCAACGCCCAAACCCGTGATATCCAGGATGTTCGTGATGGCCCATCGGATGGGGCTCAGCACGAGCTGCCCGCTGACTCTGCCCTCCCCTTGCACGAACCGGGGCTGTGCTCCGGGTGTAGGCCCGGCCTGAATCAGGGAAGCGGCCTCGGGCAGCTGGGGTCCCTCCGGGAGCAGGTCTGCAGTCTCAGTTGCTCTGAACAAGAGGCCATGGAGCCTCAGGCTAATGGGGTGAAATGGCCATGCACACAGGATAGGAATGGGGAAATTTTCCGTATAAAAACGACCATTTAATTAACAATTAGTAGAATATTGGATTAAATACGACTTATCTCTATTTACATATCATTTGTTGAAAGACCTAGTGAGGCAAAATATGGAGCCTGCAAATTACCAGATTCCACCTTGCCATGGGGGCCGCTCATGTGCCCACGCGGCCTGAGCTCCCCTCTCCTGCCGGGGGGCAAGCCTGCTCTGCTGAGGCTCCTTATGGGCTGGGAAGTTTTGCAGCCCCCCACCCTTCTGCCTGCCAAAAGGACGTCCAGGCCTCCCAGGCTGCCTAAGAAATCCCATGGGAACAGACCAGCCGGGCCCGTGGGGAGGATTTCGGGACCCCTTGGGGGGCGGGAGCAGAGAATGAGAGAAACCAGATTCCCGTGGATGTCAGGATTCTGCTGGTAAAAGCCAACACGGACTCCCTGGAGCAGAAGGGCCGCCCAGAGGCTCGAGGCCTGGGAGGGGTGGGCCCAGGACCCCAGGGGAGGGAAGTGCAGCAGCATGCCTGGAGAGCCCCCTCCTCACTTAGCTGCAATGGGATGAGGCCCAGGAGGTTCTCAGCCTGTGTGATCTGAGTGAGTTTATAGTCTTAGAAGAAACAGCCAGCAGAGGGGAGAGGCAAGGGTGCCATGCCAGGCCAGAGGGCTGGGACTGAGGTACGTGGGAGGCATGGGGGCGCCTTCCATAGGAGGTAGGGCTCCCTATACTCAGAGAGTGGATGAGGAGAAGGAATGTTGTGAAAAACATTTAACGAGGTAGGAGATGTTCCTGACACGCTGTTAACTGACAAGAGCCTATAAACCCCTGCCATCAGCACAAGGGGGGTGTGTGTGTGTGTGTGCACGCGTGCGTGCGCGCACGCATGGAAAACAAGAGATGGGGGAGGGCAGAGTGAGAGAGACAGTCCAAAAGTCATCTGGTCTCTTAGTGATGGGATTATGGGTGATTTTAATTTTCTTCTTTAAGCTTCTCTTTAATTTTAAAATTTTCAATAACGATTATGCGTTACTTTTCGAATTGGAAAAGAATCCATAAATACTACTTGAAAACGACACTTTTAGTGAGTTATTTTCCTTTCTTGCCCAGAACGTCGGTGCATATGAATTTCTAGGATGACGTGGAGGAGTGTGGAGTACTGGGACACCAGTGTTTACACAAGGGGCTGCTTTGCAGGAAGGGAGGGGAGCTGCGGGCCTTGGGAGGGTGGCTGCTCAGCTCTGAGCGAAGTCAAGGGGGGAAGGAGAGGTGCTGAGCGCCCTTGCGGCCTCCAGATGCTGTGAGAAAGATGGGGCTGGGGCTGATGTGGGCAGATGGCTGACTCGAGCTCTGCCGGAGTGTCCTCCTGGGAGAAGCCGTGTCCCCGGGCAGAGGTATCCTCCCACCACGGGTGTGAAGTGGAGGTCAGAGTTGAGCACCAACTAGGGGAATAAGAGTGAACACCCCGCCCCAAGCCTGGAAAGGGCCTGAGGGGGGAGAAGCGAGTGGCCAGCTGTCCTCCCAGAGGGCTGGGGGCGGGGGCGGGCTGGAGGCGGCGGTGACTTGGCTGAGCCGGGAGGGCGGGGCTCACCCCAGTGTGACCTTGCCAGGCTCACTGTGGGCAACACAGAAGGTTGGCATTAAATGATCTCTAGGGGTTGATTCTCTTCTGACAGGCTGAGGAGAAGCTGGGAGGGCCGTGGGGAATGCCTAGGGCAGAGTAAAGATGAAAAAACCCCCTCAGCTGTAAGCTTCTGCCATGCTTGACTATGACATGAGGACGTTTTATTACCTGGCAGCCATGTGCTAGATGAATTGGACAAAGAAGTCATAATGTAAAGCATTATTGTTAATAATCCATAACTCTCATGCGAGGGTGTGGACCTAGTAATTCTAGCTGCTGGTTGCTAGACAGATGACCCACCACCATCTCAGGTCATCAAAAGATCACCAACGGTATACACTGCAAAGCACTGTACCAGGCGCAGGCACCAGGGGATAATATCACATATATCATTTCAAAATGTAATAAATAGCATAACATAATAAGTTGTAATATTCTAAACATAAAGGTCACTGGCCACCCTAGATGTGCTCATAGTCGGAAGGGGGCAGATATGTGAACCGTCACGAAAATGCTAGTGATAAGCACGGCCCTTTCAGGGAACCCAAAGGAGCAGGAATGTGCTGGAAAGCTCGGGGAGAGCACTGAATAAGCGGAGGACGAGAAACGTTTCCGCCTCTCAAAGAACCCCAACCAGCCATCCTAGAGCCCCAGATATCAGCCAGGGAGACGTATCTAATAACCTCGGGGTGCAGAATCTTGGTTTTTACTTTTGACAGTTTTGAAAATCCCAACACCAGTGGTTTTACTGAGGAGGCGATGGATCCAGACTGTGACTCATTTTAAACAGAGACGATCCGGGCCTCGGCAGCAGGGTGGCTAAGCGGCCTGGGGTGGGCGGTGTACCCTGCACATATCAGCCCCTGACCATAGTGGGCCTCCTCACCTCGGACCACTTCTCCCAGGATGTCTGAGCCACACAGAAAAAAACAGGGAGGGTGGGAAGGCTATAGGACAGGCAGTGAGCCATGCTCTTTTTTCCCATCTTGATGAAAACATTGTGATTTCTAATAGTAAAATTAGGAAACATGGTTTCGTTAATGTTAAGCCCAAGGGCCAGTTTAACTGGGCAAATGTGTGAATTAGAATTTTTAGGGCCTTGCTGTTTCTGAAATGGTCCTCAAGAAGGTCGTAGAAAACAAATTTATGGTTACCAAAGGGAAGGTGGGGGAGGGATAAATTGGGAGTTTGGGATTAAAATATACACTCTACTATATATAAAACAGATAACCAACAAGGTTCTACTGTATAGCACAGGGAACTATACTCAATATCTTGAAATAACCAATAATGGAAGAGAATGTAAAAGGATATATATATGTATGTATAACTGAATCACTTTGCTGTACACCTGAAACTAACCCAACATTTCAAATCAATGTTTTTCAATAAAAACTAAAAAAGGTATATTATATAAATCCAAAAAAAGGTAAATTCTAAACTGGCAAAAAAATTGTGATTTCTATACACATGAATAACCATGATTTCTGTTTCACGATTTATGTAGTTGATTTCTTGTAAATTTGACAGTGTCTTCATATTTCTGCTATATGGTCGGTCCCCTTACCCTTTTCTTATACCACCACCCTTACAGCAAGGTCAGTAACTGTAATCATGGTAATAATTTTCACTCCAAAGCCCTGTTTAGAGCCTTTTGAGGTTGACTTCAGTGGCTCCTCTCTGACAAGTGAGGAGTTGGCAGTTCAGAGAGGGAGGCTGACTTGGCTGGGGACACTCAGTAGTCCAGGGGCCAAAGCAGCGCCAGGACTCGTTTTTCCTGATGCACAGTTCAGTAGGCTCTGTAATTGCACCAGCCCTTTTGTACACCGAGATTTGTTTTAATCTATAAACTTCTGGGTGGTATACAGAGTGAAATTAAAGGCTGGTTTGCTATAGTGATGTACTTCATCTTCGTGAGCACTCTCCTTTGGTGTGTCTATAAGGATGGGAGAGTTTAGATGCCCCTTTCAGAGGCCGTATATGGTGAGGATCATTTAAGGTTATTTAATGTATCCAGGCTTCTGGGCCTTTGGAACCATGTGATGTTCTGGGATGGTCTGGGGCACGCAGCAGCACGCCACTGTGACAGCTGAAGGATGCATGGAAAACGCACCGACATCTGATTGGTGACAACGAGCCTCCTCACCACCAAAGTCTCAAACTGGCAATAAGCTCCCGGCCTTATCAGAAGTCCCCGGAAAATCTGCTAGCTGGTGGTGCCAGCGCGGTGATAACGGGGAGACATTGCACTGGAGGCTGACTTAGCGGCAGAATTCTGGGGAATTAAGCTTGACCCTTGCAAGGAAATGAAGCAAAATTCACGAAGGCTGTCAGGGAACTGAGGCAAAAGGAGAGACATCAATGCTGGACGAGAGAAGGTCAGAAAGAAACTGGTCCAGCAGTTACAAGCAACAGTGCTAACAAAAAAGGTATATTGGTTACTTGGGAAAGACGATGAAGAAATGAATGACATTGCAAAAATATCTGAATTCCCCACCAAATTACTTTATTATATCAGTCTTTAATGAGGCCACTGCAGGGAGGTGAAATGGACTGGCAGAAGTAATGACAGCCGTGTGGATACAACTCTTGCTAAGAGGCCACCTTGACAACTAAGCAGGGGTAAACCAGCAAGTGTGGATTACACGTCTTCAGTTATTAAGGAGTCCGGTAATGAATTTACCAAACCTTCAGCAGTTATTTTAAAGGTAAGGGGACTTAGGAAGGATGCATGGACAAGGTTACCGAACTTTAAAGCCAAAGTTAAAGGAATTCAGCGAACTGTGAGCTATTGTTAAATGTCCCAGGCAATGCAGAGAGTATTTCACATGGTAACTGCCAGGTTGGAACCTAGCTTTAAATGATGCAAAACGTTGGGATGTGTTTTAATGATCAGCTTCAGGCCAGAATACAGACGTTGTTAAGCATCTGGACCAGGCCAAAAGAGCTGACAGTTCCACTCAAGGCCAATGTCAATTTTCTGAGCCTATGTGAGTCTATGTGGGTCTGTAGGAAAGTTCTACAGAGCAAAGATACTCCAGTACTGTGGGAAGACAGGGAGGATTAAAAAAAACAACAAGCCCCAAGTCAGGTTAGCAAACTGCAAACTGCATGTTCTCATTTAGTCCTGCAGTCCTGCCAGTAGGTAATAAAGTCCGCAGTGTACAGATAAGAAAACTGAGGCTCCCAGAGGCTTAGTGCCTTCCAAAAGGAACAAAACTAATAAGTGGTACATTAAGGACTGGAAATCAAGGACTGGTAAACTAACTGAGGCCTGGAAGTCTTTCTGCTATAAATCTGATACTCCTTCCATATCATGCTAAGAAGGCTTCTACTGGATAAAGAAGGATATGTTCTATGACTTAAAACCCTGAGTGTTTTCAAATTTGCAAATTGAGATGAAAATGCTGAAAGGTGCTAGGCACAAATAGAGCTGAACACAGAGGGAGGGCTATTCCATTATTTAAAAAGAGAAGAAGGTCCATTTCATACAAGTCTGCTAGGAATATCCTGTCATTTCCTGTCATTGAGGACCTACTATGTGTAGGATTCTGAGATGTATATTCACAGGGAAAGCAGAAAGGGTCCGGGGAGACATATGAAGACACAGAAGACCTATAAGACCTATAAGAAGAAATGAGCACAGGCAAAGCCTACATGATAGAACAAAGTCCAGAAAGGAATATGACAAAATGTCAAGTGTCATCTCTAAGTGGTAGGATTCGGGTAACTTAATTTTCTTCTTTTTGCTTCTATGCACTTTATAAATCTATAGTTAAGTTTTATTTTAATTTACAGAAGTGAGTTAAAGAAAAGCCTAAGCAAGACCTGAGCTGGTGTACAGGTGTGCTGACGGCACCCCGGGAGGGGGAGGGGGGCCATCCTGCAGCGGGGCCCAAAGAGCATTAGGGAGAGGAGAGCAGAAAGGGCCTGAGGAGCTGGAAGTGGGGGGAGCGGCGGAGGCGGCAAGGCCAGGAGGGAGATGAGGCTGCAGTTGGGAGGACATCATGGGGCAGCGTAAGCCTTTAGTCTGGTTCAGGAACCCAGGGCCTCGGAGCCTGGGCAGGGGGCCGGTGAGGACCCCGGTTTCTGGAGAGGCCCAAAGGCATGTGGGGTGCCTGGGTCTAGGGTGGGGTGGGAATGTGGGGGTTGGGAGATGGGTTGCACCTCTGCACCCTGACCCGCCGTGGGCCCCTCTAAGAGCAAACGGTGAGCAGGAGGGGTGGAGAAGCATGTCTGCGCTTGCTGGGTGCGGGAGGCTGGACCACTGGGGGTCAGGCAGGGACTGGGATGCGTGTCCCCCAGGAGCAGGACATCCTGTGGCCGCTGTACAGCACCTACACACCACGCCCGCCCGCCCGTGGACTCTTAAGTGTCTGTTGCTACTCTTGGTTTGATGAATTGCCCCCTGCAGTCCTGGCTGGCTGATGTCTGGGTGCCTGAGAACCCCGGCTCCCAGAGGGCTGCAGGGGCAGTGGGCACAGTCTGTCTACACCCCTGGGGATGGGCTTTTCAGTGGTCCCCAGGGCTGGCTGACTGCTTCCCGGGGAACATGGCAGACCTCAGAGAGCAGGCACAGGAAGCTGTGCAGGTCGGCGGGGCTCCCCCAGCCTTGAGTCTGTCTCCAGGTCACCTAGAACCCGCAGTGAGGTCTCCAAACACAAATGAGAGCAGCCACTCGCCTGCTCTCACCCACCTGGGCAACCTGGCCAGGTGCTCGCTCCCGGAGCAATGGAAACGGAGCCCAAAGGCTCCAAGAGACAAGCTGCTTCCTAGTTATTCAGCTTTTCCAACTGACAAATCTTTTCGAGGGTGGAGCTTTTGTTTGCCCCAAGAGGGCCCCTGTGCCAGCCCTGAGGACAGCCTTTCACAGTCCTCTTGGCGCCCGCAGTCACTGTCCTTGCGTTCCCAGATCTGCCATTCTTCTAACCTTCAGCTGCACAGAGATGGGAGAAGGTGGAAAAAGGGCCTTTTATAACCAAATTATCTCTGTGCATTCATCTGCCATTATGTTAATGTATCCAGAAGCCCGACAGATGGTACAAAGTCAATTACGCTGGTGTTAAAAAGGGAGAAATTGACCTTTTCAGGACTCACTTGGATTCAGAGCAGAGTTTGCAAACTCGGGTTTCAGGCCTGGCACGTGGGTGAAGGCGCAGGGCACTTGGCAGGGGGTGGGTCAGGGTGGTCAGCCCGGGATACCTCTGTACCTGCACATTCTCTCAAAGAGCCCAGCGTAGCCATCACAGTTGGTCTTCTGGGTCTGCAGGATGGTGGTGGGTTTGAAGGCCTGGCGGTCCTTCTCCTGGGCGGCCTCGATGTCATACTCTGGAGGGCAGAGGAGGAGGCCGTGAGGAACCAGGTCCCTGGAGACGACCCGGCTGGTGCAGAGGAGAGAGGGGTCCACAATCTGTGGCGCTGCCCCTGCCCTCCACTGTACTTCCAGCATCACTTGGGCTGGCCTCCCTCAGGCCGGGGAGAAACCGCTATGGACTGAAGGGAACAGGGTCCCAGTCTAGGTGCTATCTGGCAAATGTCCCCTCTGTGTGGGTGAGGGCAGGAAGAGCAAGGCATTGGCTGAGGGGCCACTGGCTCCTTAGGCCTCGTAGGAGTGGCTGGGAGGGGAGGGACAAAGACAGCACTGGGCTGGGGTTTGCCTGCGTGTCCCCACCACAACACAGCTCTGCAGGCGGGGCCAGTGAGGCAGCTCACCCATCCCTGCGGCAGCCCCCAAGGCCAAAGCCTCACACTGACCTGCAGGGGGCGAACTGAGCTACTATTAAAACTTGTCCCAAACAGAGAAGACAGACTGTCACTTCAGTAACAGTAGAGCTTAAGGCATGGGGGAGGACCTGAGCCTGTGGCCTTTGAGGGCACAAAGGAGGTGTGTGTGTGTTGGGGGGGGCTGGGGGGTGGTGTGTGTGCGTGTGGTGGTGGTATGTGTATGTGTGTGCGTGTGTGTGTGCATGCGCACGTGTCTGTGTGCATGTGTGTGTGGGGCTGGTGGTGTGGTGTGTGTGTGGGCTGTGTGTGCGCGTGTGTGTGTGGTGTGTGTGTGCGTGTGTGTGTGTGCTGGGGTGGGTTGTGCGTGTGTGTGCTGGGTTGGGTTGTGTGTGTGTGTGCACATGTGTGTACATGTGTGTGCATGTGTGTGCACATGTGTGTGTGGCGTGGGTGGGGTGTGTGCGGGTGTGTGTCTGTGTGTGCATGTGTGGGGTGTGTGTATGCCTGTGTGGGTGTGTGTGTGATTGCGGTGTGTGTGTGTGCGCGTGTGTGGGGGTGGGTTGGGTTGTGTGTGTGGTGTGTGTGGGGATGTGTGTGTGGGGTGTGTGTGTGTGTGTGTGGGGGTCTGTGTATGTGTGTGTGTGGGTGTGCGTGTTTTTGATGTGTGTGTGTTTGTGCGAGTGCATGTGTGGTGTGTGTGTGTGTGCATGTGTGTGCGGGGTGAGGTGGGGTGTGTGCGTGTGGGGGGGGGTTGTGGGTGGGTGTGCGTGTTTTTGGTGTGTGCGTGTGGAGTGGGGTGGTTTGTGTGTGTGTGTGCGCGTGTGTGTTTGGTGTTTGTGGGTGGATGTGCGTGTTTTTGGTGTGTGTGTGTGTTTGTGCACGTGCGTCTGTGGGGTGGGGTGGGCTGTGTGTGGGTGTGTGTGGGGTGGGGTGGGGTGCGTGCGTGTGTATATGTGTATGGGTGCGTGTATTTGGTGTGTGCATGTGGGGTGTGTGTGTGTGGGGGGTGGTTGTGGGTGGGTGTGCATGTTTTTGGTGTGTGTGTGTGCGTGTGCATCTGTGGGGTGGGGTGGGCTGTGTGTGGGTTTGCGTGTGTGCGTAGGGTGTGTGTGTGTGTGTGTGTAGGGGGTGGGGTGGGGTGTGTGTGCTTGTGTGTGGGGTGTGTGTGTGGGAGTGTTGTGGGTGGGTGTGCGTGTTTTGGGTGTGTGCGTGTGGGGTGGGGTGGTTTGTGTGTGTGCATATGTGTGTGGTGTGTGTGTGTGTGTGGTTGTGGGTGGGTGTGCATGCTTTTGGTGTGTGTGTGTGCGTGTGGGGTGGGGTGGTTTGTGTGTGTATGCTTGTGTGTGTGTGTGGTCGTGTGTGTTTTTGGTGTGTGTGTGTTTGTGCGTGTGCATCTGTGGGGTGAGGTGGGCTGTGTGTGTGTGGGGTGTGTGTGTGTGTGCGTGCATGTGTGCATGTGGGGTGGGGTGGTTTGTGTGTGTGGGGGGTGTGTGTGTAGTTGTGGGTGTGTGTGTGTTTTTGGTGTGTGTGTGTTGTGCGTGTGCATCTGTGGAGTGGGGTGGGCTGTGTGTGTGTGGGGTGTGTGTGTGTGTGCGTGCATGTGTGCGTGTGGGGTGGGGTGGTTTGTGTGCGTGTGGGGTGGGGTGGTTTGTGTGTGTTTGTGTGTGTGTGCATGTGTGTGGGGTGTATGTGTGCACGTGTGTGTGTGTGTGGTTGTGGGGCGGTGTGGGTGTTTTGGGGGTGTGTGTGTGTGTGTTTGTGTGCGTGCATGTTGGGGGTGGGGTGGGCTGTGTGTGAGTGTGTGTGGTGTGTGTGGTGCATGTGTGTGGTGTGTGTTTGTGTGTGGTGTGTGTGGGGATGTGTGTGTGTGGTTTGTGTGGGGTTGTATGTGTGTGTGTGTGGGTGTGTGTGCGTGTGCATGTGTGTGTGTGGGGTGGGGTGGTTTGTCTGTGTGTGTGCATGTGTGGGTGTGCAGGGGTGTGTGTGGTGTGTGTGTGCACGCGTGTTTGGAGTATGCATGTGTGGGGTTTGTGTGCGTGCATGTGTGTGGGGGTGGGGTGTGTGGGGGGATGTATGTGTGTGTGTGTGCATGCATGTGTGCATGTGGGGTGGGGTGTTTTGTGTGTGTGGTGTGTGCGCGTGGGTGTGCGTGTGTGTGGGTGTGCGTGTGTGTGCGTGTGTTTGGGATGTGCATGTGTGGGGTTTGTGTGTGTGCGTGTGTGTGGATGTGTGTGTGTGTGTTCATGTGTGTGTGTGGGTGTGGGTGTGTGTGGGCGGTGCAGCAAAGTCCTGACGGATGTCCTGTTTCCCATCCTGCCCCCTTAAAGCCCAGGCTGAGTGCCAGGGCTGGAGTTGGAGGAATGGCTCCTCAGGTCCTATGGCAGATGCCCTACCTGTGTCAGGTGAGTTCATCCTCTAAGCTGCATCCCTAACTGCTGCTCTGGGAGGACAAAGAGAAAGCCCAGTGGCAGCAGGTCAGGGAAGCCCTGCTGGTCTCTATGTCACAGGGAAGTCACTAGAAGTCCATCCCACCAGCCAGCTCCTCCATGGACTGCAGGGTGCAGCATCCAGCTTCCCCTTAGCAACCGCCTGTGGGATTGGCTTGAGCTGGTCAGACTCTCAAGGGTGTCCCATGCAGAGCTGTGGGCAGCTGCGCAGGCCCAGGTCCCCTGGGGTGGCTCTGAGAACCTGGAGACTGGGCTGAGAGCAGAAGCTGAGGCCCCCACTGTGGGAGCAGGCAGCCGGGAGAGGGGTGCCCACTCACCCACCACTCCCGGGTGTTTTGAGAAACCTCTGGTGTTACAGCAACTTTTCAAATAGCTATGGCTCATCCCCAGCCTCTTCCTTCTTGGAGATGACCTTCTGCCCTGGGTTCTCATCTCTGTGGAGCAGGTCACCCAGGAAGGCAGGACTGAGGGAAGGCTGCCGCTGGGTGAGGGGCCTCAGCTCTGGCTATGGGCAGAGGGCCACGTGGGATCCTTGCCCATGCACCCTTCATGGAGACTGCTAGCACACAGTGAGTTAACCTTGGTTATTGAACCCAGCCATCTGAGAGCCCCTCTCCTCCACCTTCCCTCTTCCTCCACACACATGGGTGATGGAGTCAAGCCCAGAGATGTTCCTCTGGGAACAGGGTCCCAGAGCCAGTGGCCCTACCGGCAGGCCTACCTATGTGGTGGCAGATCCAGATCCAGATGGCGCGGACCCTCTCCAGGTCACTGTGGGCCTCCTGGAGCAGGTCGCTCACCAGCGCGTCCAGGCCGCTCTTGACTGTCACCTGGGAAGTGGAAGGAGTGTGCTACGTCAGGGCCCAGACAAGGGCTGTGAGGAGCCCGGTGCCTTGCCACCTGCAGCCAGCACTGCCCTTCCTCTGGGCAGAGAAGGAGGAGAGGCCCAGAGGCTCAAAGGCTGGGCTTAGGGCAACCTTGATGCGGTCTGGACGCAGTGGGAAGTGCTGACCAGCTGAACCACTGGCTCTAGAGCCATCACATCTCTCTGCAGCAGCTCCTGGGGCCAGTTAAGTGGCCATCCGGGCGCTGTAGCAGCCCCTAGTCATGGTCAACACTACCCAAAGCAATCAACAGATTTAGCACAATCCCTATAAAAGTCCAACAGCCTTTTTTGCAAAAACGAAAAAACCAGTCCTCAAATTCATATGGAATTCTAAGGGGCCTGGAATAGCCAAAACCATTTTGAAAAAAGATGAACAAAGTTGGAGGACACAGATTTCTGGATTTCAAACTTACTTAAAGTTACAGTAATCACAACAGTGTGATATCGACATAAGGGTTATATAGACTAATGAAACAGAACTGAGTCTAGAAATAAACTCATACGTCTATGGCTAATTGACTTTTGACCAGGGTGCCAGGTCCATTCAATGGGGAAAGAATAGTCTCTTTAATAGATGGTACCTGACAACTGGATATCCATATGCAAAAGAAGGAAGTTGGACCCCTACATCATACCATATATAAAAATTAACTCAAAAATAATCAATGACCTAAATATAAGAACTGAAACCGTAAAACTCTTAGAAGAAAACACAGGGGTAAATCGCGGTGACCTTGGATTTGGCAATGGATTCTTTGATATGATACCAAAAGCTCAGGATATAAAAGAAAAAATAGATTAATTTGGCTTCATAACAATAAAAATCTTCTGTGCATCAAAGGACAATATTAAGAAAGTGAAAAGATAATTTATAGAATGGAAGAAAATATTTGCAAATCATATACCTGATAAGGGTTTAATATCCAGAATATATAAAGAACCCGTATAATTCAACAACAAAATGACAACCTAATTTTAAAATGGGCTTGAATATACATTTCTCCAAAAATATATAAATGGCCAATAGACACATGAAAAGATGCTCAATGTCATTAGTCACTAGGGAAATGCAAATCAAAACCACAATGAAATACTACTCCATACCCACTAGTATGACTATAGTAAAAAAAAAAGGCAATCATAAAAAAATTGGCAAAAATTTGAAGAAATTAGAACCCTTGTACATTGCTGGTGGGAATGTAAAACGGTGCAGCTGCTGTGGGAAACAATTTGTCAGTTCCTCAAAAATTTCAACATGGAATTACCATATGACCCAGCAATTCCACTCCTAGGTATATATACAAAAAGAATTGCAGACAGATACTCAGATACCTGTTCACCAATGTTCATGGGGCAATATTCACAATAGCCAAAAGGTAGAAACAATGCAAGTGCCCATCACAGATGAATGGATAAACAAAATGTGGTATATCCATGCAATGAAATATTACTCATCCATTAAAAGTAATGAAGTTCTCAGACATGTTACAACATGGATGAACCTTGAAAACACAGTGCTAAGTGAAACAAGTCAGACACAAAAGACACAGTGTATGATTCTTACTTATATGAAATACCTAGACTAGACAAATTCATAGAGACAGTAAATAAATTAGAGGTTACCAGGGGCTGGGAGGAGGGAGAATGGGGAGTTATTGCTTAACGGGTACAAAGTTTCTGCTTGGGGTGATTTTGGAAGTAGACAGTGGTGACGGTTGTACAACACTGGGAATGTAATTGATGTCACTGAATTGTACACTTAAAAACGATTCCAATGGCAAATTATATGGCATATGTTTTACCATAATATATAAAAAAAGAGCAAGTTAGGTTTTCTGCATGGATCCTCAGGAGAAAACAGGGCTGGGGTTGCTGGAAAGGCAGCCCTGGCCATGCTCACTCTTTCTAGAGAAGTAGGGGCACCTGTGCGCTTACCTCTGCAATGGTTGCCCGCGCCTCCGTCAGCTCCCACCCTAGGTCCTCCTGACCTAGGAGGTTCCGCCGCTCACACGGGAGCTCCAGGACCCACCCTCTGAGCACAGGAAGACCGCCAGGCCCCTCTGCGTGTCCCCTTGCCCAGCTGCTCCAACACCACAGTCCTGTCTTTGTCCCTCTCCCAGGGCCTAGAAGCACACGTCGCAGGCCTGCATTACAGCCCGGCTGACTCCTGACTTAATCCCCAGCTTCGGTTCTATGGTTTCTGGCCCTTTGGTCCCCACTCACTGCTCTCTGAGGCTGTCCAGCAGCCTGTCCATCCCTTTTGGCAGCCATGACAACATATCCCACCTTGCACAGACTCTGGAGGCCCCCTTCCCTTCCCTCACTCTCGCAGATGACCAGGCCTCAGACTCAACAAGGCCCAGGCAAGACTTCCTTACCAACGAGCCCTCCTCCTCCGCTGGGCTCTCTGCTGGCCTCGGGGCCAAGCCGCCTGCCTTGGCAAAGCTGCCCTTCCTTCCTCAGGCGCTGCCCTCGCTCCGCTGCATCCTCACCTCCTCCTCCCGGGCCTGGCGGCCCCAGCCTCTCCTGTCTGCCGTGTCTCTTCAAAACGCCCCCCAGTCTCCCTCTCAGGACTGCCCACATCTAGTCTCCCTTCCTTGCCAGGCTCCTGTGGGGTCTTCCCTCCACTCCCTCCCCCTTCAACCCCCATTTGCCCTTCAGCCTGCCGGAGCCTGGCCGAGGCCTTCAACCTCCTCTGAGCTGCCCCCCTGGAAGTACGAAGGGCCTCAGTGCTGAGCAGTGGAAGGGAGCCTGTCTAGCCTCGCCTGGCCAGAGTGAACCATGACCGCACCTTCTAGAACACTGACCCTTCCTGGTCTCGCCCGGCCTCAGGTGGCTCCTGGCCCTGCCTTCCCCAAGATGGCACCCTCCCTATGGCTTTAGCTCTTAGCTGAATCTGACGGCTCCCAAAGCAGGGTTTCCGGCCAGACCTCTCCAGGCTAGATACAGCTCCGGGCTCGGCTATCCAGCTGCCCAGGGGTCACCTCCACAGGCGCTAGAGCCCACTGCACCCCACACAAACCATCACCCCCGACACGTGCTCCAGCTCCCTCACTCCGCGCGCCGAGAAGCTACCCTGCCTGCCCTCCACCGCTCAGCGCGGTGACTGGGCAAGCCCTGCCCCACCTTTACCTCACTGCACACACACTGGGGAGGGGTCCTTCCCCTCTGCTTCCAGCTCCTCTCCGTTCTCAGTGTCCCCGCTTCATCCAGGGATGCCTCCTCCTGCCAGGACAGCTGGACACCCCCTACTGATGCCCCTGCCTTGAATCAGACTCTCTGATCCGAGCTCCTATCGTCACTCATCAGTTCAGCAAACAAGCTTCCTGAGTATCCACTATGTGCCAACCCCAGGGTGTTTTTTCTAGGACTGTAGACGATCTCCCGGCTTATCGGCCTAGGATTGCTCACCCTGACCTTAGCGACGGGTCCAGCTCCTTAGCTGCTCCAATCAGACTCTCTGTGGTATGGCTCCTGCCTGGCTCCCAGGACCCCAGTGGGTCCCTCAGGCATCAGCTCTTGTAGCTGCCCCTCCCCACACCTGCCCCAGATGTGCCCAGGCCCAGAGGTGTGGGAGCTCAGCCGCCCACGTGTTCAGGGGTGAGGACTGCCATGGTCATGTGGGTCCTGGCCATCTGCATCTGTGGTCCTCCCCCCATCCTCACGTCCCTTCCTTCATGGGCTGGGGCTGGCAGGGCTCAGCAGCAGCAGTGCCCCAGTGGGCAGGGGAGGACAGGACAGGGCTGGCCGGAGGCGCCTGCCAACAGGGCGGCGCGGGGTGTGTAGCCTGGGGTGACAGCATCAGGACCGTGGGTGGGGTGGGAGGGTGAAATGGCCTCTGTCCGGGGCCCTTCTGTCCCCCTCCCACATACTGTGGAAAGGCGCTCCGTACTATCCACCCAAGGGACTCAGGATACACTCAGGAGGGGTCTGGGGAGAGCCTTTGCCGCTCTGGTTTGGGAAACTCCAAGCCGCCTTGTGGAGGTGACCATCACAGGCAGAGGGCCCAGCTCTCCTACCTGTGAGGCATAGGTGTCCAGTTTCTCAAACTGCCGCAGGTCCAGGGGCATGGATTTCAGGCTGGAGCGATCCCAGGGGTAGGCTGGAAACACAAGGAGGTTGGTCAGGGTCTGAGACCGGCCAACGGGACTGCCTGGCCCAGGGCTCCCTGTCTTTTTGAGGAGCTGTGACGGCCTGACCTTCAACATGGTTCCCGGACTGAAACACTGCTCTCAAGAGCTAGATCTCTTAGAAGGGCTCCTCGGTCCAACTGGTTTGGGAACCATGGCAACTCCTCTAGTCCTCTGGGAGACCCACAGGGATAGTAAGCAGACCCCAGAAGCCAGCAGTGAAAGAAGTGATGGATTGCACCTCAGTGAATTCAGCAGCCCCAGACGGACTGATGACAGAATCCCTCCTCCCCACCCCACAGTTTCCTGCAGATTCCCTGCTAGCTTTGCCAGGAATGAATGCTCCGTGGGAAGCACCCAGGCAGCGCTGCTTGCCACTGATGTCCTGGCCACGGTGCCCAGGGTGGTCTGAAGGGCACCCGGGTGTGGGAGAGGGCAAGATGGTCCTGGGCCACCTGGATCTCTGTAGGGTGAGGTGCGTTTGGCACCCAGACAGGCTTCTTCCCTTGCCCATGGTCATCTGGAGACTGACCGCTTGCACCCCAAGAAAGTTAAGAGTTCTGGCAACAGGTGCCCAAAGTACAGTGTGGGGGGGCCCTGAGGGAAGCTGGGCCTCAGAATCACTCTTCTACGCACAGCCTTTCTCAGAGGAAGCCAGGACACAGGACAGCCCCAGGCAGCTGCTGCAGGGTTGACTGACCAGTGGTCAGACCAATCCATGGATGGATGGGCAGCAAACCCCTGTCCCAGCCCAGAGAAGAGCCTGGGCTCTGGCTGGGTCTTTCTTATTCAAGGCCCTCTGAGCCAGGCTGACCAAAATCAGGCAAGCTGGATAGGAGGACAGGGCGGGGGTGAGAGGCGGATGGGGCCAAAGGGGCACTGATCCCCTGACTCCAGTGAATCAACTCTCAGCCTGCTATGTCAGGAACCTCTGGGTGCTGGGTGAGTCAGGGGTGCTGGTGGGACCCCAGGACATGCCAGCAAGCCTGGGAAGAGCAGAGTAACATGGGAAAGTGCCTGGTGGGGCTGCACAAGGCCTGGGATCTAGCCCGGTGACCTCCCCCTCACTGGGCAGTGCTAAAGCCAGCAGCCCAGCCTCCGGCGCAATCTATGGGGCACCTGGGAGAGTGAAAGAGACGGTGGATCACGTGGTAAGGTCAGCAGCACTCTTCTCCCTGGGAGGGTGCAGGGTGAGGGTCCTCTGCAGGCAAGCGCAGAGCAGGGGTGCGAAGCCGCTGTGCCCGGTGCGGGGCTGCGCCTGCATGTACCCACACAACCCTCGTGGACTGTGAGAGTCCTTTTTTTTTTCAGTTTAAAAAGAAAAGTAATTTATTAAATGTCTTCAAGTAACTGCGTGAGCTACAGGAAGACCAGAGCAGCAAGTGTAGAGGCTGCATAGCCAGAACCAGGGCTGTAAGTCAGACTGTGGAACTGCGGGGGACAGGATGTTGGAGAGTGTCGCCATTCCCACCGAGATGCGTACAGTGGTTTCCTTGGTGCTATAGACTTGAGAGGTGTGGTGAGAGGGTGGGGACGCCACCAGCGCTGGCTGGAGCTGCTCCACGACCCTCCCTGGGCCAGCATTGCATGTCAGGCAGTGCCAGCTGGTCAGGGAGCTGGTCAACGTCTGGCCACAGAGGAGCTCCCAGCCTCCAGTCAAGTTCAGCCGTCAGGAGCAGGCCACACGGGTCCTTCTGCACTTCTGCACCGCTGTGGGTCCCTTCCTGTTAGGACCCAGGCCTTCGTCCTTCTCAGCCTCAGACTGGATTTGGCCCCCTCTCCCTGCTCCCTCAGTCCCTGCTGACGCCCTGCAGGAGTCCTCGTGGGGGGGGGGGTGCGGGGGGGGAGGAGGGTGTGGGGCAGGGCGAGGTGCTGGTCCCTGTGACCTCTGACACATCCAGGATCCGAGGCTGTTCCTCTCCTAAGAGGGGACAGGGTGCGTGGTGGGCAGGCAGGCTGTGCAAACTCTATGGTGAGGCTGTGGCCTCGCCCAGCAACCTATCATTTTCTTTCTTCATTTTCTGCTCCTCTAATAAGCACCAAGACTCCCTGGACGTCCCCTGCCCCCAGCCTTCTGTCCTGTACAGTCTTACCCTGGAGCTCCCTAGAAGCCCAGCGCCATAGCGGCTCAGTGACTGTCTGGTGCCAGAGCTGGGATTTCTCGCCTCCCATCACTCAGATCACTTCAGGGCCTATCTCGGGTGGTCTACCATGCGGCCCTTGTCCAGCCAGACCCTCAGAAGGGAGGGGGGACACAGCAGGAGGCCCTGCCAAGCTTCCCCCCTTCTTGTTGCCCTCTTCCCCCCACGGACTCTGGTTCCTGCCATCCCCTGACAAGGGCCGTCACAGTGACCTAAGTGGATATGAAGTGGACTTACACATTTAACAAGCGTCAGCTCTGCAAATGAGGTCTCCCCACCCCCATTTCAAAGAAGGATGCTGTTTCTAAAATGGGATTGAAAAACCCTATTATTAAGAAAGTTTTACCCTTTCTTGGTTCCATTCTACAATATCTGAACATTAAGAATATCCACAATGATTTATGCCTCATTAAATTTACTTTCTGAGCAGATTATATAATATTTGAATATGATTTTGCATAAATACATTTTAAACACCAGTGGCATTAACTAAGTTATTCTAATTTTAAAGCAAAACAATGGGAAGAAGTACCAAACTGTACTAAACCTTAGATGCCATCTGGTCTGAGCCGAGGGGGAAACTGAGGCCCAGGGAAGGTGAGTGAGCGCCAAAAGCAGGATTTGAACCCAGGCCGTCTATTACCCATTCGGGATTTCTTCCTCTGCCCCACTCTGCTTATTCTCCTGCCTCCCTCCTTACGGATGCTTGGCATTCCATTTAAAGTTAATACAATTCTGAATTCTGTTTTTAATGTTTCCCATAATGGGCTGCCTTGTTATTGGTGGGGTTTATGCTTTAACTCTGGGATCACATCTAGTGTGTGAGCTTTTTACTTCTCTACCTGTGTCCATGGCAGACGCTGCCAATCAATCATGATACTCCTGTCCCCTGAGCCCAGAGGTGGCCCCAGACTCCCAGCACAGTGCTCCAGGGAGCCATTTCCAATTGAGCACAGATTGGCTCATGAGGCTAAACCAACTTACCGTCTCAGAGAATGGCTCCAAAGAAGGTACCACAACTTACCGTGGGCGTCTTTCCCTCCAGGCTGCCGGGCTCTTGTGTTTCCATTTTTATCGCCTTGTAAACCTACAATATCCCAAAGGTCAGAAGTAGAGACATTTCAGAAGAAATAGAAATGCAAGCACAGACGATTCTCTGTGTGGGTGTCCTTGTTTCTGATGTCTCCTCTTCACTCTCCCGCTCACAGCCTTCTTGGTCCCATCCCCACCCACCATGGAATTGCTGCTGGGATTGCCCCGGGCTTCCTGCTGAGGAGTAGGGAGGACTGACAGCCAGGGACGGGATGACAAGAAAGAGAAGTGCAGTCTGTGAGCAGAGGGAGAATTTGCTTGGGCATCAAGCCTTGCGATTATTCAGTGGGCCTGCCTGGAGCTCCGTGTTCCTCCCTCCTCTGGACGCTCCTGCCATCTCGGACCACAGATGGGGATCCTGAGAGCACCAGTGAATTCACTACCAGATGACCCCAGGACAAGAACTGACCATGGGCAGCTCATGAAAGGGGGGAGAGGGGAATTATTCCTCGGGAAGGTTCAAGGACAACCAAATCCTATAAATCCAGGACTGTTAAGGCAGAATGGTCAGCAATTGTTATTAGACTCCACAGGCAACAGGAGAGAATTTCCTGCTGATCTGAAGCCAGGTCAGGAAGATGTGGGTCCCTGTTGGAACCAGAAGGAGCCAGAGGTGGGGAAGCCAAGGCAAGTTTTTCTCTGCCCTTGAAGGCCACTGTAGGCCTTCAAATGTACAGAAGGTTGCAAATGTACATAGGCCACTCTGAGAAACAGTGGACCTTGTCTTTCTTACGGCCACATTTTGTTTCCACCTACATTCTTTGGTAGAGTGATGGGGGTTCAAAAGAGTAGCCAGATTTTTTGTGTACTTACTACACCTGGCTTGTGCATTATTGACGATCTCATTTTAGCTCATGACAATCCTATGAGGGATGTTGAATTATTTTCCTCCTTTTATACATGAGGAAATTGAGTCCAAAAGAGAGGTTGAGCCACTTGCCTGAGGTCACACAGCTGGGATCTGAACCCAGCCAGTCAACTCCCAGGGCCTGACCTCTCTACACCTGCCTGCCCTCCCGAGGCCCTGGCTGCTGAGGGCTGCAGGACCAGGCAGCCTTAGAGGAGCTGCCTCGGCCCCCGCCACGAGCAGACATGAAGGTTCACTTCATGAACCTCAGCCTTGGCTGTCCTGCAACCTCCGTTCCTTGGCCGGCATTTCCCCAGGGCCCTGTTTACCCACAGGATGGACAGATGCAGGGAGAGGACCAAGAAGGGAGCAGAGGAGACATCGTGGGCATGGGTCTGGGCCTGTGCGCACAGCACAGAAGGCAGCCGGGTGCGGTGGTGAAGGGTACAGGCTTCATTAGGACCTGGGTTCTGATCCGCTTCCTAACTGGGTGACTGGCAGCTATTTCACCTCTCTGTGCCTTTGCTGATCTACAAGGTGGGGATAATACTGCTGCATATCAAAGAGTTAAAAACTCATTGAGTGTACAGTGCTTAGCTCTGCGCATGCCACTTTTTAGGCAGTCAATAAATGGTGTCTAAAAACAATAGCACTCGTGTGATGAAATTCATCTTTAGCTAAATGCCTTGTGTTACCCACACCTAATGGCAGAGACTTAAGAACAGGGGTTGTTGAGTGTGGAGAAGAGAGTGCTCAGGATGAAGCTGTCGTGTCTCTGCCTCTTCCCAGTGTGTAGGCCCAGGTCACTCCTCTCCTTCCCCAAGAAGGTGTCCAGGCTGGGCTCTGGCCCTTCCAGCTACCCTCAATCCTCCCTGCCAGCCCTTCACACATGAGTAGCCCTGTACGTACGTACGTTTAGCCAAGGAGAACTTCTTGAGCAGCTGGGGCATGGCATCCTGAGGGTGGACCTCCACAGTCAGCTGTGTCCCTGCAGAGGAATAGGGGGTGATATTCTCAGCCAGACGCTGCCAGGAAAGGGTGCAATGTCTCATGACAGATGTTTGATCAATAAAACACAATTGGTTTTAGAGCTTTCTTTTGAATATGCAAATAATTTTTGCATAACCAAAAAACACGAAATAAGCAGACAGTTTCCAGATCTGGGCAAGATGGAGTAAACAAATTCTACCTTGTCTCTCCCACCGAATGCAACTGTAGACATTGGAAAGAATGCATGGGCTAACTCTTTGAGGACTCCGCAAAGTAAATGATAGGCAAATTGGGAAAGAAGATTAGAATTTAAAGCATCATCAGATTGGCAGAGTTGACCATTCCCCACCCCCAACTGTATTACCTAGACTGGACTCAAAGGCAGCCCCAAACCCAGCAGTGCACAATAGATGCAGAGAAAAAGTGCTCTAAGAGAAGCCCTTTCTTTTGGCCTGTGGAGTGAGAAAGGGAAACTCTAAGAGCCAGAGTGTGGGAAATCCCCTGTTGTTTTTTTACCCCTTTTTTCCATTATCTCCTGACTCAGCCTCCAGGGAAGTTCTGCTGGTATCAGTGCAGCAGTGTGTTTGGTGGCCCGGCAGGCACCTAAGACTTTGAGGGGAGGTACCAGTGAAGCTATGAGTCCCAAGAGTGTGGGAGAAAATACTCATTGATTTTTTTTTCCTCTCTTTGTTCTCTGCTGATTGGTTCCAGATGCAGGCAGAATTGTGAGAACTACCCAGAAGAGTGGAGAAACTAAAACCCCAGTTTTGGGGCCAGAGGACTGGGAAGCGGGTCATAAAGAGGAGGGAGCTCAAGAAAGCAATTCCATAAAGTTATGGATGAACTCCTGTGGTCACCTCTTCATGGATGGACCTCATTCATGTTGTGCATGCTTTGATCTCATCCTAAGCATCATATCACAGTCTTTGAGAACTAAACTAGGGGGTAGACCAATGCCCAGACTGGCTGCTGGGTGGTGCATGTGCAGGGCAGATCTGTATAGCATTGCAAAGGCTACAATCCCAAATTACTCAGTATAGAGAAACCCTAGAGAATATCAACTTAAAAAGGAAAAGAAAATCAACAGATGCTAACCCCATGATGATACAGATTTTGGAATTATCAGACAAAGACTTTGAAAGAGCCATGATAACCATGCTCTGAAAAGTGAGGGCAAATAGTTTAAAATAAATGGAAAGATACAAAGTATCAGAAAAATGTAGAAGACATAAAGAAGAAAGAAATAAAAATTTTAGAACTGAAAACTATAGTTGTTTAAAAAATTATCTGGTTATGCTCAATAGCAAAATAGAGATGACAAAGGAAAGAGTCAGTGAACTTGAACATAGATCAATAGGAATTATTAAGGAAAAACAGAGAGAAACAGTGAACAGAGCCTCATGAACTTGTGTGACAATGCCTGAAGATCTAATGTTCATGTCACTGAGATCCCAGAAAGAGAGGAGAAATAGTGTGGTGCAGAAAAAAAAAATATTTGAAGAAATAATTATAGAATAATCAACAAAATAGATAAAACTCTAACCAGAGTGACCAAATAAAAAAGTGGTAAGACACAAATCAGGAATCAAGACACCAATATCAGAAATGAAATGAGTGATATCACTACAGACCCCGTATATATTAAAATAATAATAAGGCAATAGTACACATAACTCTATGAAGAGAAATTCTGCAACTAAAATGAAGTGAACCAATTCCTTGAAAGTTACAAACTACCAAAACTCACCCAATGAGTAGATAACCTGAATTTTCCTATATGTATTTTTAAAACTAAATTTGTAGTTCAAAATTTTCCAAAAACAAACAAACAAAAACCAGACCCAGATGGTTTCACTGGCAAGTTCTAACAAAATTTAAAAAGAAATAACACCAATGACAATTTTTCACAAGATCCTTCAGAAAACAGAAGAGTATCGAATAATTTATATCCTTTTATGATACCAAAACCAGACAAAGACAGTATAAGAAAAGAATATTACAGACCAATATCCCTTATGGACATAAACATAAAAATCCTCAACAAAATATTAGAAAAATAAAATCCAGCAACATAGTAAAAGAATAACATACCACAACCAAGTGTGGTTTACTTTGGGAATGCAAGGCTAATTCAATATTTGAAAATCAATGAATGTAATTCACCATATTAGCAGGCTAAAGAAGAAAACCCACATGATCATACAAACTGATGCAGAAAAAGCATTTGACAAAATTTAACATCCATTCAACAAAACCTCCCAAGAAGCTAGGAATAGAAGGGAACTTCTTAATCTGAAAAAAGGGCATCTACCAAAAACTCAGAGCTAAGAGCATATTTAGTAGTGAAAACTGGAATGCTCTCCCCCTAGGATTGGGAATAAGGCATGGATGGTCACTCTTACTGTTCCTAATAAACATTGTACTGAAAGTCCTACTCAGTGAAATAGGACAAGAGAAAGAAATAAAAGTCATATAGATCAGAAAGGAAGAAATAAAAGTCTTCTATTCACAGATGACATGTCTGTCTACAAAGAAAAATCCCAAATAATCTACAAAAGAATTTTCTAGAATTAAAAAGTAAGTTTAGCATGGTCACAGGATACAAGGTCAGCACCACAAAATCAATTATATTTGTATTGGCAATAAGTGATTAGAAATTGAATTTAAAATTACTATTTCTCATATCTCTAAAAATGAAATACTTAAGTATAAATCTAAAAAAAGTGCAGGAACTCTAGGCTGAAAGCTAAAGAATATGATCACACAAATTAAAGAAGACTTAAATAAGTGGGGAAACATATCATGTTCTGAACTGGAAGTCTCAATATTGTCAAGTTGGCAATTCTCCCTAAATTTATCTATAGAGCTAATGCAATTTCAATCAAACTCCTTGC
Organism: Grampus griseus; assembly: GCF_964374135.1. Taxonomy (NCBI): domain Eukaryota; kingdom Metazoa; phylum Chordata; class Mammalia; order Artiodactyla; family Delphinidae; genus Grampus; species Grampus griseus. The sequence goes on along the minus strand of NC_138998.1, from coordinate 31,962,623 downwards.
AGGAATTTTATAGATGGTACATATAGGCAAGATGATTCTAAAATTTAGATGGAAAGGTACAGCAACTAGAATAACCAAACTAATTTTGAAAAAAAATTAACAGGACTCCAGCTGATTTTAAAATGTACTATAGGACTCCTCTGGTGGCAAAGTGGATGAGAATCCGCCTGCCGATGCAGGGGACATGGGTTTGATCCGTGGTCTGGGAAGATCCCACACGCCATGGAGCAACTAAGCCCGTGCGCCACAACTGCTGAGCCTGTTCTCTGGAGCCTGCGAGCCACAACTACTGAGCCCATGTGCCACAGCTACTGAAGCCCGCGCACCTAGAGCCCGTGCTCTGCAACAAGAGAAGCCACTGCAATGAGAAGCCTGCGCGCCACAACGAAGAGTAGCCCCTGCTCGCCGCAACTAGCGAAAGCCGGTGCGCAGCAATGAAGACCCAATGCAGCCAAAAATAAATAAATTAATTAAAATCACTTAAAAAGAATAAAAGATGTACTATAAAGCTAGAGTAGGGCTTCCCTGGTGGCGCAGTGGTTGAGAGTCCGCCTGCTCATGCAGGGGACACGGGTTTGTGCCCTGGTCTGGGAAGATCCCACATGCCGCGGAGCGGCTGGGCCCGTGAGCCATGGCCGCTGAGCCTGCACGTCCGGAGCCTGTGCTCCGCAATGGGAGAGACCACAACAGTGAGAGGCCCGCGTACCGCAAAAAAAAAAAAAAAAAAAAAAAAGCTAGAGTAATCACAACAGTGTGATATTGGCAAAGGGATAGATATATAGCTCAATGGAACATAACAGCGTTAAGAAATAGACCCACGCAAATATGGCAAATTGATTTTTTACAAAAGTGCAAGGACAATCCGATTAGAAAATGGGTAAAAGAATAGATATATCACCAAATAAGATGTTCAACATCTTGTTGTTGTTCAACATGATTAGCCATTAGGAAAATGCAAATTGAAAGCAGAATGAGATATCACACCTATTAGAAGACCAATACTAAAAAAAATAGTGGCAATACTATATGCTGACAAGTATATGCAGGTGGGATTGTAAAATGATACTGCAGTTTGGCAGTTCCTTATAAAACAAAACATGTACTTAACATATGACTCAACAATTACACTTTTGGGCTTTTATCCCAGAGAAATGAAAACTCATGTTCACACAAAGACATATACACAAATGTTTATAGAAGTTCTATTCATAATCACCCCAAACTGGAAACAACCTAAATGTCCTTCGATGGGTGAATGGATAAACACTTTGTGGTACATCTATATCAAGCTGTACTTCTCAACAATTCTCTTAGGAATGAATGATGGGAGGATGTGACTACAAAGAGTCTGCACAAGAGACTTTTTGGGGTGACAGAACTTCCCTGTATTCTGATTGTGGTGGTGGTGACGTGAATCTGTGCATGTGTTAAAACGCATAGAACTCCACACCAGAAAATCCAATTTTACTGTATGCTAATTTAACTGAAGATAAAAATTTTAAAATACCAACCAAACCCCAAAGTCAAAGCAGAATGAAAACAAAACAAAAACTTGTATGATACAGAAAGATGTAAAAATAGAAGGTGACCCTGAAAAGCAGGATTATAATAAACATGCTTTTTGCATCCTGCTTTCCTCACTTAAGTCTTTACATGTCAGTGAATATAAAGTCATCTTCACAAGTCATCATTTTAAATGGCTGCATAATACTCTGTTCTACAAATGGCTTATAATCATTATAAGCAATCCCTTTTCGTTGGATAGTTAACATTTCCCGTATGTTTTGCTATTTAAACAGTGATGTGATGAACGTTCTGATACACACTGCTTTACACACTCTTCACATCAATTCCTTCAAATACATTCTTAAACATGGATCAAAAGGTATGGAGATTTTTAAGGCTTTTGTTAGATACTGGCAAACTTTTCACATGAATGATTTTAAGTTTACGATCCTCTCAACAGTGCAAGAGAATGCCTATTTTGCTCATCCTTGCTGTGTTTGATGGCGAAATTGGCCACAATACTTTGTACTTCTTCCTAAGAAGAGGGCTTTTATTCCTTCCATCACATTTGGCCCAGCCTAATGATGTGATCTGGCCAGTTAGCAGGTGGTAGAAGTGATGCTGTGCAAGCTCCGAGCCTAGGCCTAGAGCCTTTGCCGCTGCCACTTCCATTCTTGGGATTCCAGCCACAACTGCCAGGTGACTGCACCCAGGCTAGCCTCCTGGAGGATGACAGACCACGTGGAGCAGAGCAGAGCCATCTCAGGTGAGGCCACCCTAGACCAGCTGCTCTCCAGCCAACCCTCCAACTGACCACACGCATGAACGAGCCCAGCCAGGACCTGCGATCAGCCAGGTGTGGCTCAGACGAGAATATCCAGCCAACCTGTACACTTGTAAGCTGGTCATTGTTTTAAGCCACTGAGTCTTGGGGTGGTTTGTAATGTAAAAATAGAGTACCAATACACTCACTGACATTTGATTGTTATTAATCCTTTACATTTTTATCAATGGACAATGACATCTCATTGTTTTTGTGTATTTCTTTAATTTTCAGTGTAGTATTTTTCATATACTTATTTGCCATTTTAAATCTTATTTAATGAATCACCCATTTGCCTATTGATGCGTTATTTTTTCCCTGTTGATTTTGTAAGAGCTCTTTTTACTAACCCTTTGCCTGTTAAATGTGTTTTCACAGAATAACAATACTGACTTTCCTGTGTAGCTCATGAACTTGCTCTGCCTGCCAAAGAGGGTAATTCTCAAACAATTTTAAAAGATACAATGTGGCCTCCCGAGGGATTACTTTAAAGGGGTTAATATTCATTTTGAGTGTAGTTTCTAGCACATTCACTGTCAAAGAAAATCAGCCTGCGATTTGACAAGACGTTAAGCATTTCAGAGTTCAAAGCATCATTCAGGTCTGGTCACAGGATCGGGTACCATCGCCATGGGCAGCCAACTCTGCCTGTGTGTCTTCCCACGAGGCACAAGGCACAGCCTGCTCACCTCTGCCTTTGCACTTTCTCCCCCAGAGACACTTGGAGTCAGTTTTCAAAGTGGGTGCCAAGCTGTACTTGGCTGCCAGATTCCTTGTGAGAAAAATGCCCACTTTCTCCCCTTTTGTAGTTCGCAACACACAATGCTCTGAGAAGTCCTGCAGAAGTCAACTGGACCCAGTACTATTTTATCAAACAAAATCTGGGAAATGCTGAGCTGCAACGATCTCCAGAAGTGGAGGGAAGCTGCAAAACTGACCCACCTGTTGGTTTAGGGCTCAACAACAAACCTCTTCCCCAAACTTCTCCTAACGTCTGGGTACTTCCAACCACTCCAATCCAGCCACGTCACTCTGTCAGAGAATGAGCAAGCCGAAAAACAAAATACTCTTTAAGCCCTTCTGAGGTGGTCTCACGCGGGGAACTCGCCCTGGCCGGAAGCTCCACCCATCACTGTTTCTCATCCCTTCCTGCTTCCTGCACTGCCTCTTCTCTCTCCCCTCTGACGCCCAGCATCCTCCTGAGGTCCACTCCTGGCTCTGTCCCAAAGTGGCGCTGCTGATTATCGCTCCCCTCCCCGCCTCCCTGACGGGTGTGGGAGTGTGATTCCTGCTCTCATTCACAGCTGTGTAAGAGCCCTTCTGGGAGGCTTCTCTGCTCTACACAGGCCTGGGTCTGGGCATGCTGTCCCCGGGTGAGCAGGGTCACAGTACCCGTGCTTCCTAAAGGTGTGAAGTGCTAAGAGTTTGCTGACTACAACATTCCTGTGTCAAATAAGACTCTTAATTTATGGAAAAAAAATAATTTGGCCAATGATAAAGAGTGGAGCATTATTGGAGCACCATTTAAAGTGAGATCTAAACCCTAAGTGCAGTCAGATACCATGACACTAATCTTAGTCACATCTAAACCCAAAGCAGCCCCTTCCTGGGATTTCGGGCCACCTGGCTGGCTCTCTCATGGCACCCCTCCCCACTTCTACCAGTTGTCACCCAAACAGCATTTTCAGAAGCTGAAACTTTGGCTGTCTTAGTAAAAGTGTATTAGCGATTATTTTCTGCTACATCTGAGAAGTGGTTCCCAGGCCATTTTCCCAGATGCTACGGGCTCTGCTTCCGTCTCCCCACCCTCGCAGACGTGGAGATGCAGCAGGCAAGCCCAAGCCCGTCCACTGGCCTGCTGCCCTGGGCCTGCCTTCTACCCTGTCAGGAGAGTCCTCCCACCCGAGAGCTTATCTCCAGGTCTCTGCGGCTTTGAATCAGGCTTTGTCTAAAGGCCTAATTTGCTCAGAATTCCTAATGCAGAGATGGCAAACAGATTTCGTGTTGTTCATTAACTCTGACTGATTGGAAGTAGCTGCCTGGAGCGCTTATCAATTAGCAAAGATTGTCAGGTATGTGCGTGTGTATGTGAATGTGTGTGTGTGAGTGCACACACACACATGTGGGTGTATATCAGTGTGTGGAGGCTGCAGGATTCACATCAGATGTTTGCCATCATTGACTTAAGGTGGTCCTTAATGCTCCCCGTAACTGGCTGCCTGCCGCCTTTACAACCTGGATCCTCTGCCTTGGAATTTTTTCCTGCAGTAGCTGAGAGTCAGAAACCCTCAGCTAAAGCATTTGTAATTATTAAAAAAATGACCCTTAAACAGCCCCTGGCTGGGTGTTCAACAGAGGTTTCTACCCAGAGTATGGCAGTCAGCTTTAGTGCCGGAAGCGTAAGCTCTGACATCCCAGGAACAGTGAGCTGAATGATGACCCGGGACGGTGCATCTCTGTAGATCCCGCACCGGGTACTGCAGTGGCTGTAGTCGTGGGATGACAGAGAGTGTGCAGAGCTCAGGGCCAAGACCTCAGGGGCACCCGTCAGGGGGTGATGAAGGGCATCTCCTGCAGCCCTGACTGACCCTGGCTTCCACTGGGCTCTTGAAAACCCAGGGCCATTCATGATTCTTTCTGCAGAATGGAGCTCGACAGGGATGTCACAAGTCTGGAGGCACGGCAGTTGGAGCCTAGTGCATGCGTGATCCAAGAAGGCACAGAGTGTCTGCGTGGGGATGAGGGTGGGTGACCTGGAAGGATGAGGCCTCAACCCAAATCTGATTCGTCACGAATAACTTTCGGGGCCTGAGGTCACTGGGGCTCCTGTGATCGTTCCCCTCTCATTCAACGCACACACCCATTGCAGATGAATCCTCCGAAGCCCTCTTCCGCACGAAGATCCAAGATTCCAGTGATCTTTCCGTCACCTGTCGCATGAAGTTACCACACCCGGTGTCCCTCTGCTGGGAGCTCTTACCCGGAGGCCGCATGACCCGCTGCTCCACCGCCTCCCTTACTCAGATGTCACCTTCCCAGGGAGGCCTTTCTCAATCACTCTATTTTAAATCATTCCCTGTAGTAGCTGCATGATGGCCCTTAAAGCTATCCATGTCCTAATTCTGGAACCTGTGAAAGTTACCTTATATGGCAAAGGGGACTCTGCAGATGCGATTCGCTTAAGGATCTCGGGATAGGAAGGCAATCCTGGATTTTCCGGGTGGGCCCAATGTCATCACCAGGATTCTTATAAAACAGAGGGGAATGTATCTACTTTATGGAGAGAAGGCAACGTGATAGTGGAAGTGGAGATTGGAGTGACGCAGCTACAAGTTGGCGAGTGCCAGCAGCCTCTAGAAGCCGGCAGAGTCAAGGAAAAGGTTCTTACCCAGAGCCTCCAAAAGGAGAGGAACCTGCCTGCCAACCGAGAGACTGATTAGCCCAGTGAGGCTGACTTGGGACTTGTAGTCTCAGAACTGTTAAAGAGAATACATTGTGTTAAGCTACCAAGTTTGTGACAATGTGTTACAGCAGCCGTAGGAAACTAATACACACCCATGTGCACCCCCCATCCCCCTTCCTGCTTTATTTTCTCCCCCAGCCTTATCTGACACCTTGCATTTTTCTTGTTAGGGTCATCTGTCTCCCTCGCTAGGTGTCAGCTCTGCGGGGACAGGAGCCTTGTCTGTTGTGTTCTCTGATGGATCCCCAGTGCCGGCACCCAGAGCTGCTTTTTGTGGAATGGACGGATCAGCGTCAGTGTGGACTCTGGCTCAGCCCCAGAGCAGGGCAGCCTCTCCCTCGCCGTGGTCCAGGCTCCCTTAAGACCTGGGGCGGCCCATCCTATCCCAACCTACAATGGACCCTCTCCTGTTTGTTGGATGCCAAGGCGACCCTCCTTCCTGCCCTCTGGAAGCCTCAGATACTGGGAGGTGGCACGTGAATGGCCCATGAGAGCCAGGGCATGGTGTGCCAGGTGAGGCTCTGGAGAGTGGCAGGCCCCATTCCACTAGTCCCACCCCACAGGTCTGACAGGAGCACCCCGCTGGGGGACTGCAGCATCCCCAGTCTCAGACTCCTCCTCTGTAAACAGGAATAACACCATGACCCCATCAGGGATGTGGCCAGAACTAAGCGAGAGAAGTGGTTGCTAATCCACTCTCACTCTAGTGAGGTATCACTTACTCTTATTTGGGGTGAGCTGTGCTGCTAGGTCCATTTCAGAGAAGCAGGGGGCCTGGGTTTGTCCTGCAGCCATAGTCCCAGGAATTCTGCCCTAAATGGATACTGACCTAGATTGCAAGGACAGCTGGCCACCTCCTGCTGGGAACTTGAGCTGACAGGCCCTTCCTCACTACCTGCCAGTGCCTTTCCCTGGGGATGGTGGGTTAGCCGGTGTCTCAGACAGCGATTCCCCGAGGACCTCCGAATCCTCCAGGGCATCCTCCTTCCACACTGCACCCTGGACGTAACCCTTATAGATTAGGTCATCAGTGCTGAGAGCACCAGTGGTGACATCTTGGGGCTGAGTCTACGAGAGCTCTCAGGCACCAGGCCCTGAGCAGAAAAACCGGGGTAGCAGGAGGGGAGGTTAGTGAGGTGGGGGGAGTGGAGGTCTCTAACCTGGCCTCTCCTCCAGCTGTAGCTGTGGAGCCATCCCGTCTCTACCCCGCCGTGCTCTCAGATCCAGTCACCTGCAGAGTCCGCACGGGGCTGCCCTTGCCTGCCCTCCCTGAGCCCCCAGGACCCGTCCTGGCAAAGTGAGGATTCTTGAGGAAGGGCTCTCTCACTCCCCATTGCTGAGTTAAACTTGTCCCTGGGTGGAAGGGCCTGGAAGGCTCAGCCTCAGGAGGAGAGGCCAGGGAACCGCTGTGCCTCAGTGGGAGGGAAGGCTTGCACACGGCGAGCCAGTAGGGGGAGGCCAGTTTCTACGAGAAGCAGAGCTGTGAGAAGTGTAACAGCTGAGGCCCTGGTGGTGGTTGGGGCCGGGGGGCAGGGAGGGGGTCAGGCGGCTCCCGCTCTGACTTTTGCTGGCCATGTGATCTTGGACGAAAGAAAACCTTTCTAAGCCTCAGCTCACTCATCTGCGAGATGAAGATAGTAAGGGCACTGATCAAATACGACTGTCGTGAGGCATAACCCGCATGAGAATGACCATGTACGTGGTCTGGCCGGGTGCCTGCCATGAAGCTGGCACCCAACAAATGTTAGGTATCGTGATGACAACCAGGGGGATGATGATGACAGCAGTGCATGCTGGAGCCCGAGGACTTTACTTCTCTGTTCCACGACACATGCAGCCTCTCACTGTTTTCCATGGCATGTGGGAGAGGAGAAGGGTGCTCCAGCATCCCCAGGACAGAGAGGCCCCTGCTCCCCACGGTCTGGGCTCTGCACCTGCTGTCTCTGGCCAGAACAGTGGATCCGGGCACACAGGAGCCGGGGGGGGAGGTCACAGGCAGTGGCGGAACCTTACCTTGGTTGTCGTAGGAGGTGATGACCTGGGTCTGCTGGGAGTGCTGCTTCTCCACCAGGTTTCCTATTTAAGGAAGACAGAGGGAACTGCAGTGACCACTGGGCCCACGGTGGGGTGGATTTTTCCCCAGGCAGAGGAGAGAGCTGCCAGGCTTGGTCTAAACACGTGTGAATCAGCAGAGTCACACACCTGAACACAGGCAAGTGACCGGGAGCCCGTGTACGCACAGCCTCACGCTCTCGGCAGGTGCCGGCAGAGGCTGGGTTTTTCTAGAGAAGCTGGGGACGCCTCCCATGGGCTAAGTGACCACAGCTCCTGACTTTGCTGCAGCCGGGCCCAGTTCCCAAAGTGCAGAGGGTTGCCCCGCTGATCTCTACACCTTTCTTTGGAACAGCCAGGGAGGCTCCTATCCTGATTACGGGCCTGAAGCTTCGACTGGTTAACTTTGCCAAAGACCCCACAGCCAGGTGAGACCCGGGACTTGAACCCAAGTCTCCAGCCTCCTGCCTGTCTCTGAGATGAATGGGGGGGTGTGGGTACCCTGCCACCTACTGTAGCCTAGGAGCTGGGGTGCTTGCAGTTTGGTTCAGTTTCACAGACATTTGCAGGGCACCTGTTCTGCAGGGTGAATGCTCTCCATGCACTGGCGATATTCATGTCCCGGGACACAGAGCTGTCCTCAGAGCCTAGTGGAGCCAGGCTGCTGTGGAGAGATGCTCAGCTGCTGCCACAGGCCATGGAGGGGGAACCCACAGGCTTATCTGCCCCTCCTACAGGAAGCATCGCCTTCTCTCCATCTTTCCCGTTACAGCTGCTGTGGTGGCCGGGTCTTGCCCTTGAACCTCTGCTTCAGAGGGGTGGGGGAAGGGCCACTACCACCCTGGCCTGCCATCTTCTCCCCTGGTCTCCCACTGGGCTGCAGAAAGGCTGTTGGGCCTGTCACTGGAAGTGACCACTGGCACCTGTGCCTGGACCTGGTGCAAGCACTCAGGGGCACTGGCCTGACCGGGTTCCATTCATACGACATCCCTTGTGTACCCAACCAGATCTGTCACTCAGCGTTTCCCATGCCTGGGCTCAGGCAGAAGCCAGTCAGGGTGGATGGGTGGGTGGGTCACTGAGCTGGGCTGGACGTGCGATCCTCCTGGCTGGGAAGCACATCCTCTCCAGCCTTCTCTATAAGCAGGCCCAGCCAGGACCCTTAGCCCCCACCGGGCTGAGGTCGGTTGGTTGGCCAAGGGCCAGGACCGCTGTGTGTGCCAACCCAGGGTGATGCAGTATGCTGGGCTGGAGCTCCAGGCCAGACCCAGGCGAGGACAGGGCAGCTGCCTCCTGCGGGCACAGCTGGCCGCATCCCTGCTCTGCTGGCTGATGGAAGAAATAGGATCTGGGAAGGGAATCCTCAAGGAGGATGATTGGCTGGCATAGCTGCTGTGGGCTATTTATAGTCAGGGTTGCACAGTTGGTTTCCCTGTAGCTGTGGGGCGTTAGTCCCTGTGCTGCTAGGCAGACTTCGGCCAGGACCAAGGAAAGCAGCCAATCACAGCAGGGGAAGCCCGTTGCCGGGCAAGCTGGTGGCTCAGCCCAAACACCTGCTGCTTGGAAAAGTTTGAAGTACTCGGGCTCCCCCCACCCTGCCAACGCCCCAGCCCAAGGAGTGCACAGTGCAGAAAGAGGGGGGACATGTGCCCTTTGGACCAACCCCACATTCAGCCACATTTGTGCACACTCCACCAAGCACAAGCCATCAGCTGCTTCCTTCTCAGATGAAAGCCATCCAGTTACCAGGGCTGGGTGCCTTGGGCACCAGCAAGGCAAGCATGTACCCAGGACCTCACCATCAGAAAACACAGAAAGAAGCTGGAATTTTAACCTCTGCATGGATGCAAGCATGCCACTCAAAAAAATAAATAAAATTTGACTTAGTAAATTTTAAATTGCGTTATGTTGGTGGAGTGGTGGAACTATCATCTTTCCCAGGCTCAAGGCCTCTGTGCGGCCTCTCTCCAGCCCTGCACTTACCTGAAACCCTCAGTTCTTGGGTGGTATTGCAAGAACTATAATCATTCTCTTTGTCGGCTGGTACATTGTACTAAGACCCACTTCATGTCTTAAGGAAGAGTCTTGTAAGAGTTATCACGTCTCTTTGTGTTTTGTTATATTTTTCCACTAAACTTCCCCCAAACCAGGAACCCCGAAGACGGTAAAAAGAGGATGAATTCAGTATATTTCAATCCTCTCCTGAGGACTGATAACATTAATAACATGCCCGAGGAGCCATAAGATGAATTTCCAACAACTCAGGCAAAGTAAGAGCTGCAACAAGCACAGACGCAGTGTCTCTTTCCTCCCACGTGGCCCACCTGCCCTCCACCCACCCGCACACTGGCCGAGCACGCCTCCCTGCACGGGCTGCTATGTGCTTCTGTGGCTGTCAGGTGTCTGGAGGTCTGATTCTTACTGTAATTCTCAAGAGCCCACAGCACAGTTTCGCTAACCTTGGCGTCTGCTTAGGTAGAGCTGGAACTGGTGCGTCTACCATCTGATGGCCTCGTATCAAGGTTTAGGAAGCCGTCCCACCCATGCATGCCCACCAGCCAGGACTCAGAGGGTGGTCCCTGGTGGGGGGGGTGTCTTGAGGATAAGTTATCTCCATGCACAGTGCAGAGGACACAGGCAAGCTCTTCACTTCCAGGGTGCTGAGACTCAGCTGTGGTGAATGGCATTATGATGCAATCATTCTAACATGGCCCCAGGAGGGCAGGCACTCCCGACTGTCCCATTCATTGTTCCATCTCCAATAATTAGAACCCTTCCCGGCACAAAGTAATCCCTGTCGACCTTTACTGAGGGAATGAATGCATGAACTTACTTTTAGAATTTCATCCTCCCCTTTTGTTACTGTCAGAAGGATGGCAGAGCATAGGTGCTCTGTTTTGTTCAATTGGGGTCCTGCCTGTTTCCGCATTTGTGGAGGGTCATGGGGGCGTGGATCCCTTCCTACTGGCATTTGATGAGTCAGTCATCCGATCCTGGGGCTCACACAGTTGGAATCTGACTGAATCCCCTACTGGGGCTCAGGGAATGGAGGTCTGATTCTTACTGGAATTCTCACATGCCCACAGTGCAGTTCCACAGTGTTTGTTCCTGGAGGCCGGGCTTACAAATCTCACAATAAGGGCACAGAATAAGGCCCAGTATAACGGTTCATGCATGGCCTGGTCAGAGAAATTCTGGGCCTGCGAGGGAAAGACACCTGGCACCATAAAGAGGCTTTGGAAGCTGATTTCTTCAGATCTTATTGTATTCTGGATCCCAGGCCAGGAGCCACAGAACCCTTGAGTGGCATCTCCCGAGGCCTTGAGTAACACCGCCCAAGGCAGGCTGCTCTCTTCTCTGTTCAGAAATATTTTCAAAAGATGGGTGCCCCAAGATGCATGGGATGCATGACCTGGGAAGCCCCACCTCCCATGGGAACACACCCAAACCCACCATCCCATATGATGTCAAGTTCTTTATAGCTCAGTCAGCGAACAAGTGGGTGCTCAGGGTTATAGCATCGCTCCGCCTGCCTCCCCACACACCCTCCAGGAAATTGGTGGACCTGTTGCCAAGGAAAATTTTCCAGGGTCACAGTGCCCCCAGAGGCCTGGCTGCATCACAAGCAGCCACTGTCTGAGTGGTTAGATGTCTAGACTAGTCCTCAAGCAAGTGAAACCCAATGCTTCCAGGCATTTTTCAGTGTGTTGAATTCCAGAGATAGAAAAGAAAACAAAATGAAAATGAGAGAATTTACCATGTAGGTCATTTCTTTCTAATTTCTGCCATCTCCGGATTCCGTTTCCAACACCTTGAAGCCCTGTGAAGTAACAAGGACTGGCGTGAGGCTCTCTGCGGTGGGGAGACTCAGGTCAAGTGTGTGATGCACCGGTTGCAAACTGATCTGGGCTAAAGCGGGGCTGGTGGAGCTTGGCTCTCCCGGGATCCGAGGGAGGCTGCCCACGAATGAAGTGCACTTGAAGGAATGAATGCAAACCTCCACGTTCAAAACATTAAAAAAATATTACCACGGTAGTTTCCAAGAGTGGCGGGTTGGTTATCAGGATCATTCAGGGAGAATTTTCACAATAGAGGTGCCCCTTTGTCACTCCCACATTTCCACTGCATAAATATGGAAGCATTATTGTGAAGACATTTGCCATTCATTTTTCCTGCCTACTTCTCTGTATGTGGTGAATCTCCCACTTTTAGGGTCTTGATGTGGGTGGCGGGTGGGCAAAGATGGAAACTGATGGATCCTTATGGGAACTGAACGTGATGGTTGCCTGCTCTCCCAGCCTCCCTTGCAGCTAGAGCATGGACCTGTGTGGCCGAGGCATCCACTGATATGAACCTGTGTCCCATTCTGTCTTGGGACCTAGTGAGGCAACAGGGAAGCGAATGGAACCTCTCTCTCTCTCTCTCTCTCTCTCTCTGGTGGTGGCTGGAAGTGATGGCTGCAAGGTCGAGTTCCTGGCACAGAACTGGCAAACGTTCTGGCAGCGCAAGCTGCTGCAATAATTTCAAGTTCCTGGCGCAGAAGGAGCGTCTAGGGCTCCTTGGTGGCAGCGGAGGCTTCCTCACCAAACAAGCCATTCCGCACAGCTTATGGTCACGTTCTTGGAAGCTCAGCCTCCAGTCTGGGTCTCCAACCCTTTGCACAACTCTGAGCGCCCCCAGGCCTTTCTTGACACCCTTCTTTTCCGCAGAGCCCTCCATAGTCAGTGTCTGGGCCTTACCACTCAGAACCTTCACTGACACTTGGGGAGTGGAATGCACACATCCCATCCACTTTGGGGATAAAACCTAAGACGTTGAAGCTTATTCAGACCTGGTGTGGCAGCTTTAGGCTACCTCCTCCATGGCCAGGGGAATATACAATAGGAGTTGAGGGCTTCTAGGCATGTTTTGGAGAAGTGCGGCTCTAAGGAAACTGCTGGGGAAATACTAGGGCCCTGCAAGAAAGGGGAGGGAGTATCTGTTGACTTGCAGCCCAAATTCCCAGTGCACACGCTCCCTGCCCCCTTGTCCCTCTGACTCTTTTCTGCCACAGGGACACAACAGAAAGCCACCTGGTCACACCCTTACTCAGTCCTCTGCATGTGAGAGTAACCAAGCTTTGCTCTTTTCTCAAAGCAGAGCTCAGGCCCTCCTTTGCAGAGCCGGGGAAGATTCCCTGTCCAGCCGGGGGCCTGGAGCGGGGAGGAGACTGGAGGAGACGCCTGGAAGTGGGAGAGGGGTGGGTTTTGGATCTCTGTGCACTAACAGGAGGCCTTGGAACAAGCTGTTCTTGTCCAGCATTTCCCCTCCTTAGCTTGTCCCAAGGAGTGGGCCCGCAGGCTGGCTTAGCCAGCGGTCTCTTGGACATTACTGCTGCCCAGTGGGCCTTGGAGGTCATGCATGCTCCCTCTTCCCTGCTCTGGTGCAGAGCTGTCTGATCATCAATAAGTGACACGGGTCTCTCTGCTGCCATAGCGCCTGGGAGAAATGTCTGTCAGGAAAATATTTGGAGAAAAATTTCAGCAGAGAGGGCTCAGCAAACAACGGTCTTCTTTCCCTGAGTCACGGTCATGAGTGTGAAGTGCATTGGTCTGGCCTCATGTAGGCTTTATGCCGGGTGCTGGACACTTCTCTGAGCAGCCTCGATCTCTGGCATCTCTGGGCCTTCTCTGTGTTCTCTGCCCTCTCTTTCTAGTGTCAGAGCCTTTCGGAGAGATGTGATCAGAAGGAGCGAGGGAGGAGGGGACTCATGCGCTAACCTGGAGCTCGCCTCGTGGGGGGCCTCTGGCCTTCCGGACCGCAGTCCATGCAGTAGGGGCAGACACTTTTATATCAAGGAAGGCCAACGGCCTCTGCCAATTTCCTCATTACAAATACCCCTGCGCGGGCCATCTCCCCTACTCCCAGGGGCAGCTCTGAGAACTAAAGAACCATCTAACCCAAATAACTCCTGGGCCCCAAATCCCTCGGGAGACTGGGGCACCTGCCAACATTCTCAGCTCTCCAGAATCTCTATTCTTTCCCCTGTCTGCCTCCCCAGGAGGTCACCAGGAGCTATGGGGCAGCTGCAGCTTGTGGGGCTGGTGGGGGGCAAAGCCACCCACGGCACCGTTGCTCAGCAGGGTAGGTGGAAGGTGCACGTTCAATGTGCATAGGGGCTGCAGGGACAGAAGAACTGGGGACCACCTTCAAGGAGCTCTGGAGCTGGAAGGGAGACAGGAGGCAGGTCATTTTACCTTGAGGGCTGTGAAGCTTTGCTCCCAAAAAACCAGGACACAGTGTGTCTAGTGCGCCCTCACACCAGCCTCCTCAAGGGCTCCTGAGGGCTTCCTCAGGGACTCGGGACCAGGGGGTTCCCAGATGTATGAGGGGCTGATTTAACCGCCATTGTTCTCCATCTCTACTCTCTTCACGTTGTGTCCTGTTCTCTGGAGAGTACAGAGGCCAGAGCCCTGCTTTCCACAATCTATGAAAAGTCGCTTTATTTTACCAGTCTACTCTTCCCCAGAAAGTCTGTAGGACAAGTAGAATCAACAGAGAAGCCTAAGTGGGGAGAGCAGATTTCAAGTCTAAGTCTACCCAAGCTTGTGTGCCTTCTACACCTGGCATGCCTTCTGCTGTAGGAGGCTGGGAGAGGGCTCAAGAAAGGGGACAGTGAGGCCATGAACTGTGCAAGGACACTAAGGGAGGGTCCCACCTCAAAGTTGACTCAGCACACGAATCCCCCTGGGTCCCCTGTGCCCTGCAATGCGGCCTCGGGCACGCAGGAGTCAGGCCCGAGGTCCCTTTCCTCCAGGGCATCTTCCAACCTGATCTGCACCCTTCAAAGAGTGACCAGGAGGAAACCTGCTCCCGGGGGTGACGGAAGCATGGCAGGCCTGCACGGGGTGTCAACTGGGGCAATCGCGGAGCTGCGCGTTGCCACGGGATGCCAGAGGCGCAGCGCGGAGGCGCAGCCAGCCTTGGGGAGCGGGTCGGCCTCGGGGACCCCTTTCGGGGGTGCGCCCCCCCAACAGGCGGGCCCTGGGGTGAGGAGGTCCAGGGGCTGGAGGCCGGGGCCCTGCCTGGGGGCGCATTACCTCCTCTGCGCTGCGGAGGCGCGCCCGGGTCCGCCTGGCGGTCCGAGTGCGCGCCCTGTGCGGCGTGCCGCTTCTCCGAGTGCACGATCAGCAGCATGTCGATGGATACGGCGTTGCTGTCCTTCTTCAGCTCCATGGTGCAGCCAGCTCCGGCCCGTGCGCGGCGGCCGCTCGCGAGGCTGCCTGAGCTGCAAATGGCTCGTACGCGCCGCTGCCCGGCGCGGGAGACGGCGAGGGTGCGGGAGAGGGCGCTCCTCGCCGCCCGGCAGCCGCGCCGCGTTTCGCTGACTCTGCCAAACTCGCCATTAGGGCCCGCCCGGGAGGGCGCTACCCTAATGAAGAGGTTCTAAGTCACCTTTGAAAGGAAATTCCCGTCCGGCCGCTCTCCGGAGCCTCCCTCCCCGCGCCCCCTGTCTCCCGCCCCTGCCGGCCGGGCGCTGCCCCATCCCGCGCTCCCCCGGGCCTTCCTGAGATGGCCAGCAGCAGATCTCCGAAAGCCGCGGCAAATACAGAAATTGTACAGTGCTGTCAACAGGGAGAATCAGTGCAGGGAAAGAGAAACGGCAAGGGGGCCCCAGATTCAATTCCAAAATGTGGAGAAATTGGCCAAGTTTTGGCCTGGGCTCCACTGCCTCCCCGGGTGGACTTGGAGGTTGACAGCTCCCTTCCTCAGAGGGAGGTGTGTGGGGCGTTGGGGTCAGGACACCCCTCCCCCATTATGGCCCCATCAGAACTTGGAACTTGCCCACCGGGAGTCAGCCAAACAGCCCTGCCTGGTCTGAAGTGAAAGTCTTAACATCTCTGTACCTTCTAGAAGCCTGGCCCTAGCCCGCTGGGGAAGGGGGAGAGGGAGGGGAGGAGGCTGGGTGTAAGGAGCGGCCTGCCTCGGTTGGCAGCCAGGGAGCTGGACCTGAGGGCCCGTCTATTTTTAGTGAGGCCTGGCCTGCCCAGCCAGCGGCAGCAGAGCCTTTGGCTCTGGGACTCAGGAGTGTTTACAGCGCATCTGCTTGGCAGCCCTCGGCACCGCGGGCCTACCGGGCTGGGGTCAGTCCCTTAACTTGAGTTTCCACTGTTAAGAAATACCGTGGGCGTGGAGACCTTTTGCTCTGGGACCCTCCTTGCTGTGGAGTTAGGTGACCCTACCTTGCAGCGTGGCCGCTGAGACCTCCCGCTACCTCTTGGAGGCAGACCGTTGGCACAGGCCTGGGTTCCACACTTGCTACCCCTGTGACCTTGGACAAGCCACTTCCCCTCATTTTGTCACTCGTATCATGGGCATAATGCAGGTCCTGCTGTAACAGTGACATGCATGTGAGGTGCCTGGTGCATTGTAAGTGGTCTTCAAGTGGTACCTGTCATTCTTACCTGATTCTAAGGGCGAGGAAAGGGACAGGTGAAGTGACAAGTCAGTGATGGCGCTGGGGGTCACAAAGCTGAACTCTCAGACTCTGAAGATCTTTCCTCGCTGACTGTGGCTCACAGTTTAGTCGCATGTAAAGACCGCCACCCCATTGTATCACCGCCGCCCCATTGCCCACCGGGCATCCGATGAAAGGAGCGGTCACTGGCTTCCGGCAGTGTTGACTGGAGTCCTGAGAGAGCTGAGTGCAGGACCAGTAAAGATGATGACTTGCAAGTCAGTTTCTTCATGCAGCAAGCCCTGTCCTTC
Source organism: Grampus griseus (assembly GCF_964374135.1). Lineage (NCBI taxonomy): Eukaryota > Metazoa > Chordata > Mammalia > Artiodactyla > Delphinidae > Grampus > Grampus griseus. Next base: position 31,946,031 of record NC_138998.1, on the reverse strand, counting down.
CCTGTCCTGTCTGCATGTGGGCATGTACACACACACACACACACACACACACACACACACACACACACACGCAGGGCTGGGAGGCTGGCTAAGCCTTGCTCTCTAGATGACTAGGGAAGTAAGAACTATGGATTATTCAATATCTGAAGCTGCTGGGGTCTTGGAGATTGTCCAGGCAGCTCTCTGTTCCTAGCATCACCTCACCACTGGGGCTAAGTCCTTTGAGGGTGCGGATCCCAACAGAAGCTCCTGTGCAGCACCTGAATGGGGCTGCGTGGGGAGGGCAGGGAGCTGAAGCCCCCTCAGCAGACATTTGCGTTCCATCCCCCATGCTTACTCCCCTGCTGGGAGTGTCATTTTAGGAACTCGCTCACCATGGCGTACCTTCCATAGCTGCCTTTGGAGGAGGGGATGATGACCTGGGGCAGGGGGGAGGTGGTGGTGCTAGCCTGAGCTCCAGGAAGATGGTCTGGGACCCCCTGCCTTTCCAGAGTACTTGAAAACAGATCTTTGGGGCAGGGCTTCTCCCCCACGGCACTATGGACATTTGAGGCCAGAGAGCTCTTTGCTGTAGGGGGACGTCCTGTGCACTGTGGGATATTTAGCAGCACCCCTGGCTTCTACCTAACTAGGTGCCAGGAGCACCCACTTCCCAGTTGTGACAATCCAGAACAACTCCAGTTGTTGACGTATGTTTCTTGGGGGGCAAAAATGCAGTCAGAACACTGCTTTGGAAAAAACCCGTAAATATAGGGGCCACGTTGCCTTGACTGCTTTGGGAGATGCTGCCGCTCCTGGATCCTGATGCTGCCCAGAACCTGGACCCACTCTGGAGAGGCTCCCACCCACAGCCCTCAGTCTTTGGGCCTGCCAGAAGCATGAGCAGAAAGAAGAGATGCTTTCCTCACCCCCACCCTCCCCCATCCCCGGCCTCAGGTGACCCATACCCTCATCTAGAGCCGCATCGGTTCCGGGCTGAGAGGGAGACACCACGGGGAAGGTGATGTGGGCGAGGGCATTTGGGTGTATCAGGAAAGGGAAGGGGGAGCAGGACTGAAGACTGAGGCTACGAGGTACCCGTCAGAGGATCTATCCCTCTGCTTAAAATCCCTCTCCAGTTGTTCCTACAACCAGCGGGACAGAGAACAGACAGCCTATGATTCACACCCTAGTCCAGCCTCCTTCTACAGACCCATGTCTTCCTCTTTCGCTGCCAACTCACACACGCTGCAGCCACAGCCATGCCCACTGCTCCCCGAGCACATCTGGCCTTTCTGCTGCCAGGCTTTGCTCTGCACCCCCTAATAACCCCTCTATCCTGCCACCATCCTGAACAACACGGGATTCAAGGACCTCAGTATTCTGACCCAGCTAATTAATCTACACCCTCGTCTGAGGATCTGACAAGCCGGGGGATATCTCCATTTTAGGGCAGAACTTTAATTATTTTAATCACAATGACTTGGAAATTTCAGGACACCGAGAGACAAAGAGCAGTCATATGGCTGTATTGTCTCCTTTATCCTCTGTCACATCTAATACCCAGACACATCCAGCTGTCACCCACATTGCTTTCACCCCTTTGCTTGAAGGGGGGATTTGTCAATTGAGTGGTTCTGAGCCCCGAGCCCACTTTGCTATTTTGGCGGTGGGGGGTGGTTGATGGGAGGAGGCTCGCCCTTGCCAGAAGGGGTTGTGTTCTGACTCACATTATTGTTTTTCCTCAGAAATAGTAGTTCCTCAGGGACCACCAGTCCTAACTCTTACTTCTCTAGAGATTCCAAGAGGCAAGTTCTCCCCTTTTCTATAGAGACCTAATAGGCAAGCCAACCGACGGAAGGCTCTTAGCCAGCAATCTGTAGACACAACGTGCTTTTCTCCATTGGTGCAGCGGGGAAGGGGTGCACGGAGAGGGGCCGACTCGGGGAAGGGCAGCAGACCGGGCCCCCGCCCCTTAACACTCTCGCTTCCCCTGAGAGGGGCAAACAGTTACACGGGGGACCCGACATCTTTCCCAGAAACCTTTTTCACAGCTGTTGTGGGCTTCTCCTGGAGTCATGACCAGCCTGGCTTGGCTGGCTTCTACTTCTGAGTCTTTGTTATTGCTTTCACTTCTTCCTGGAAGACTTTTTGGACGTCCCTGGCAAGCACGGTCTAGCCATCCTTCAAGGCCTGACATGAGACCTCACCTCCACCCTGAAGCCTTCCTGGGCACCCTAGTTCCTGCAAGTCCTAGAGAATGCCAGCTCTCTGTGGTGCCTCTCTTTGGATCCATCCCGATAGTTAACAGGACGTGGAAGATTATCCCAACTCTGGTCCCACACTCATCAAATTTACAAAACCTGTCAATTCCCACTGAAGCAGTTATGCCAGGAAGATGTATGCTTCCAGATTCCCTCCTGGCGGGGTGACCCTGGGCAATGTGCTTAACCTCTCTGATCTTCAGTTTTCCTCATCTGTCAAATGGGTGAGGGAGTTGAGATAAAGTGCTTAGCGATAGCTTAGTTAAAGCTATAGTGGTTTCCTGTATTCTGGTCAGACCCCTGTGTGTCCTGGTCTGAGGAGGTTCTCATGGATGTGGTTCCACAGTTGGGGAGGGTGGACAGAAGAAACTGGAGGCATCCTTGAACCCCTCCTGGAGCAGGAAGTTGCCTTCCCTCCTGTGTCACTGTCCTCTGTCGCTGTTCTGCCATTGCAGAGAAACTCAGTGAGCCACAGAATCCACTTCTTGCACAACTGACTTCAGATCTGTGCAGCGGAGTGTGGCTCAGCACAGCTCTTCTTCCCTCCCCCCATCCCCCCCCACCTATGCTCTGTGAACACGGTGTGCATCCGATGGGATGTGCCTCTGTATTATCTCCATTTTATGGATGAGAAAACTGAGACTCAGGGACCTAAGGAGACCTATACAAGGTCCCACAGTGTCTCATACATAGCACTGATGCCCTAACCCTAGACACCATACCCTGTATGACCCCGAAGCTCATGTGCTGAACCACCCCCCGCCCCTGAGACCATCACATGCTTCTGAGATGCCTAGCGTCCCAGCCGAGGGGAAGAACAGCCGTCAGCCTGCAGGGGAGATGCTTTCAATGGTCATAAGGAACACACCTTGAGCCAGGAGCCCAAGACACCTGTTAAGGTTCCTGGGAAAATTCTCTGAGCTCAAGCCCTGAGTCGGGCCTTTGGGGACAGATTTCTTAGGCTCTGTGTCATCTCAGTGGGTGAGAACTGGTGGCAGTGGCAATAGACGAATATTGGTGGTCGGTAACATTCAGCAGCCTTTAGGAGCTGTGAGGGATGGAGAGGGAGGCAGAGTTCTGCCATTTGCAGAATCATTAGGAGGTGTGCTGCAGAGAGGATGGTTAATCTGTAAAGAAGCCTTGCTATTTCTGCTGGGTTTGTCTTGAGGATGCTTCCTGGCACTGGCTGCAGCTTGTTCTTGAGACCCTACTGTGGGCAGTGCCATCATGATGAAATGACACAGTAAGCGCTCAGGGAGGCGGTACCTGTCCTCCTAAAGAGGAGGGTCCAGGAAGGCTATGAGGTGGGGCTGACATCCAGACAGTGTCCTTGGTGGTGAATGAGTCGGAAGAGCCCCAGAAGGGCGAAGACTTTCCAGGCTGAGGAACAGCCTGTGGGGGAGAGGGTGGGGGCAGGGAGAGTGCTGGAGGTGAGAGAGAAGATGACACGTTTCAGGAAGTGAAAGCAGGGTGGTCTGGTTGATGCCGCAGTACAGGGAGGAGGGCTCAGAGGGGAGCCCAAGAGCAGCAGGGGGTCAGCATGAGGGGAGGCCTGCAGTGAGTGGGGCTCCTGTTGCCACCCTGAGCCGTGATGGATGTTGTCAGCAGGGAAGGGAGAGCAGGGAGTGTTCACGAGGGCGAGGCCTGAGGGTACATACTGTGGGCTGGGCTTCTGGAGAGGCTGCTGGGTAAGGGGATGCTGGTGTGAAAAGATCGTCAGACACCACACTTGGGCTGTGTGATGAAGGGGCGTCTGGGAGTGTGGTGCGAACTGCCCAGGTGAGGTGGGGAGCTGGGCTCAGAGCAGGCAGGAGCACAGGCAGGCGCCAGGCGCTGGTGGAGCAGGCAGGTGACACGAGGGGCCTCCACTCCAGCTGGAGGGCAGACCCAGCTCAACCCTCAGACACAGGTGACCGTTCAGGGTGAGGGTGGGACCACCCCCAGCAGGGCTCCCTAGAGGGGTCTGTGAAACAAGCCATCCTGCCAAACTCATGCTCATTATTGGAATGCAAGCGTTATATAGGGAAGAAAATAAAATCACCCAATCTCATCATCCAGGGATAATCACTGTTAAACATTTTGTTGTTTAGCATTTCCTTCAACTACAACATATAATTATTACAACATATATAATAAATGTGTGTGCGTATATACATATATACACACATATATATGTGTATATACTTATTTAAAAAATAAAACTGGGATCACATCATATAGAGTTTGGTCTCGTGATCTTTTTAGTCTCAACACAGTAGTGAATAGTTTACTAAAAGGTATTCAAAACCTAATTTAAAAGCTGCTTCATCACCCACTATACCGATGTACCACAATCCATTTTTCTATTTTCTTGTTGTTGAACTTTTAGTTTGTTTTGCATTTTCCACTTTTATAAATAATATGTTGATAAATATCTGTGTGCTTATACCTTTGACCACATTTCTGATTATTTCTTTAGAAGTAGATTCCAGGTAGTGGAATTACTTGAGTCAAAGGTTATGACTGTTTTAAGGCTTGAGATAGATATAATGTCCAATCACTTTCCAGAGAAATCATGCCTGTTTACAATCTCACTAGCTGTGTACGTCCAACTCCCTGTAGACCGTCACAAGTAGTGAATACTGTCATTGTGTGAACCTTTGTCATAGTATAATTGATACATGGTAACTCTTTCTAATTTTCATTTTAAACTTACCACTGAGATTGAACAATATTTTTTACATAAATTTACGTGTGTGTGTGTGTGTGTTAAATCATTAAACTTCAAATAGTTTGAATCCTTAGTTCCTTTTTCTTACTGGAATGGCACAAACATTTAAATATCAGTTTGAAAAATGAATACTCTTCCAAACTACCTAGAGCTTTCCTATTTCATAGCAAAGTCTATGGTGAGGTCATGGCCACGCTGGGATCACGTTAAGGTCTTTGAGGACCAACTCATGGTCTTCCTCATTCCTGAGTCCCCCTTCCTGTGCCTCCTATGTGTCTCGCACACAAGAGGCGCTCGATAAATGTTTGAATCAAATGGGGTGGAATGAGTGTTCCCAGCCAGCAAGACTCTCCCTTTAGCTGAGAGAGGTACCAGCCATCCAGAGACTGGTAGCACTTGCTCTTCTGTGTCTCCCTCGGACCTTCAGGGGATGGAGGAGAAGGTGAAATGAGGACAAGCAGCTCTAAAAGTGCCTCCCCCGCTCCTGGCAGAACCATCTGGAGCACGGATCTGGGGAGAGTTTGGTTCTGACAGTGTTGTTCAGTCCCACGCAGCCGCCCTACCTCACCGCAGCCGGGAGCCAGAGCTGTGACATTTCTGTTAAACACGGTTTCCGTTCTCAACCTTTCTGGTATGTCCCTCCCCGATGGCCTGTCAGCCGTTCCCTGTCAGTATTTCTGTCCATGACACCCTCATCACCAGTCCCTATTTTTCTGTCCATGGCTCATTCTGACCCCCTTTCTTGCATATAATGAGGTGCACCTGTGGGAAGAACCACATCCAAGTTCCAGGTAGTTTAAATTTTGGAGTCTTTATACTCGCTGGCGTTCTTGGCCTTTTCCCGTGGATGGATATGATGAAAATCAATTTGTCTTTCATCATCACTTCCAAAATATCTCAGGCCATGCCAAGAGAGGTATCCAGTGGCACATGAAAGCCCATGGAGAGATTACCCCTTCAGCTTCACCAAGTGTTTATTGCCGAGCTATTGAAATGTCCCTTACATGTTCCTGGATCTGCTTCTCTCTCTGATGGAAGCAAGGCGTCCTCACACCTACTTCCTGCTTCAAAGTTCGTCCACCTGCCGTCACCTACTTCTGTGCAGAATTCTGCATTTTTACTTCCGTGAACTCATGTCGTCCTCGCTCTAACCCAAGGCTGGGTTGACGCCTTTTGTCTGTTTTATTGGCAGAGAAACAAGGAGCAAGAAATCTGTTCACACGGTTTCACCAGTGTACCAACTCTGGCTTCTAGATGGGCCCAGTGCTCACACACTTGCCGTCCTGCGTGTTTTAATAGAAAGGGCACAGATGTCTTTTCTGGGAGCAGGCTAAGACTTGGGTGGGCCACTTGTGGGGCCCAGAGCTGTGCTCCTGGTCACGCGTGTCCCCTGGGGAAGAGCCCTCGTGCCTCATGGTGGGAAGCTGTCTGACGGGGTGGTGAGGAGACTCCCAGAAAATGGCTTTGGAGTATCTGAACAAAAACACACATGAAGGGTTTCCCTGGTGGCGCAGTGGTTGAGAGTCTGCCTGCCAATGCAGGGGACACGGGTTCGAGCCCTGGTCTGGGAAGATCCCACATGCCACGGAGCAACTGGGCCCATGAGCCACAACTACAGAGCCTGCGCATCTGGAGCCTGTGCTCTGCAACAAGAGAGGCCGCGATAGTGAGGGGCCTGCGCACCGCGATAAAGAGCGGCCCCCGCTTGCCACAACTAGAGAAAGCCCTCACACAGAAATGAAGACCCAACACAGCCAAAAATAAATAATAAATAAGTTTTAAAACACACACACACACACACACACACACACACACACACACATGAAGTCAGAACAGCCTTTTGATCATTACTGGGGATCCCTGGGGACTGTCGGGAGGAAGCTGGTGCCCATCTGCCCCAAGCGGGACAGGCCCAGTGGCCTAGATCCCAGGGGGCACAAGGGAGCCGGTTTTCAGTGTCAGTGCGGGCTCCAGCCCTTCCTGTTCCTGGGCAGAGCCTCCAATAGGAGACATGGGTATTTTTAGTCTCACGTGTGCAGGCATAGGACAAGGCGAGCTGGAAGGGAACAGCTAATAAACCATGGTCCTTATTAAGTTGGGAAGGATGAAATGAGGGGAGGGTGGGGAGCCCGGTGGAACTTTTTTGCACATGCCTCATTTTCAGAGAACTCTCCATAATTCACAGAGAAAGATTGAGGTCAGGGTGATCATGCATATCCCTGGTTACAGAAGCCTGAAAGTGGAGCAGGCTCACATCCTGCAGCCTGCTGGTCCCCGCCCCACGGACCCACTCTACCCTCTGGTGAGCAGGTGGGATGGATGTTCAGCTTTGGGGCTTGGCTATCAAGGCTCTCGTGGTGGCAGGGTCTTCAAAAGGACCAGATTAGAACCCATGCCCAATAGGATCCTCGCAGCCTCGGGGGATAGTTGAGTGGTATCAACTATTATCCTGATTTCACAGGATTTGGAAATGGAGGTTCAGAGACATGCAGGCACTTGGATAAGGCCACACAGCTGGGAAGTGGTAGAGCTGGGATTGAAACTCAGTGTCCTAGATCAAGGTTTACTGTTGTTTACCAATACATTCCACTTTTCCCCAAATGATAGTCAGTCGTGTGTAAGACTCATTATCTGTTTTATAAACCATAAAACTTTTTTTTTCTATGCCAACTCTTTGTCAGGAACTCTATCATTGGAATGAGGCAGTGATCAGTGACAAGGATACAGCTGTTGCTCTCAAGAGCTCTGGTCTTGTTGAGGGTAACATAGACCCATCCCCCTCATTCACCCACTCCTCCATCCCCATCCCATTACCAATTCCTTCATTCCATCTAGAACCAGACACTGCGTTCCAGGCCTTGAGTCTGGTGTGGTGGGCACACAGAGATGAATGAGTCTCTCTCTTGTAGTGGACCTAGAAAACAGTGTGCAGATCCACGTATGAAGGAAACAGTGGAATTTAAGAGGATCCTGAGAGGAGCGACAGAAAGAATATTGCTGCAGGACAAACAGAAGAGAGGGGGCTGAAGGAGATCAATTAAGGTCACTAGCTTCTGCTTTGGGGGGAAGATGAAAGAAAGAAAGAAAGAAAGAGGGAGGGAGGGAGGGAGGGAGGGAGACGGAGGGACGGAGGGAGAAAAGAAGGAAGGAAGGAAGGAAGGAAGAGGGAGGGAGGGAGGGGGTAGGGAGGGAGGGAGGAAGGAAATATGCGTTGAATATCCACTGCATGCGAGACCCTGTGCTAAGTGCTTTCATTCGTCTTAATTGTCTCAACAACATGCAGTTTGGAGATGAGGGACAGGGTCTCAGATAGGGCATCTGTTTAACATGAATAAAACCTGAAGAGCAGGGCTGGGTTGAGTATGCTTGCTATCACAAAGCATCAGAGCGAGAGCTTGAAGCGAATCGGTCTAGGACAATTGAAGAGCGTGCTATCTGACAGTTCACTTCGGGACTGTGGTGCCTGAAGTTGTGCCTGTGGACAGGAACCACGAAGTTGATCGGCTCCTGTGGTGCTCAGAAGGAGGTCACGGGGGCACGCACACCTGCTGGAGCTGGATGCCAGGTCGTATCTGTTTGACATGGAATTGGAGCCTCCCTTGGTGACTGCTCCAGATTCAGGGTCCTCCTGGAAGATTCCTGGCCCTGGACCCTCTCTGCAAGGATGTAGGCTCAGGCTAGACCTACTGAACTTCAGCCAGTTCAGCGTCCAGCTTTGCTTTGCTTTTCTGGTTCAAGTCCTCCCCCTGGGGGTAGGGTCTTGTGAGGACCCAATAGAGCCCCAGAGAGGAGAGTTCACCTTTACTTCCCACCTGTTAGGGCTTCAGCCAGGGTTCCATGAGCCCCATCCCCAGGCGCCTCTGACACCCAGGATGTAGTTTTCTGCTGCTGACACATCATTCCTGGCACTTTCTGGATCCACATACAGTCCTCATTGTTTGATGTCACCAAATAGTTCCCTGACTTTTGTGATGAATCTCTAAGGACCACTGATTGTCAATATATGTCCCCAGGCTGGAGTGTCCCCAAATAGTTAGGTAGGTGGTCCAAGCAGCCGAGGACTCTGGTGACAGCTCAAGGCGAAGGGACCCTGTGGTTTCCCAGACGGATGCCTTCCAACAGGTGCAGAGCTGTGGGGTTAGGGAACAGCACGGAGGCTGGGTGGGGATGGCAGTGTGAATCAGAGATTCTAGTATTACAGAGGTCTCATTCAGCTGCGGCCTGCTGCTTCCTACAAACTAGTGGGTCTTCTCCCTGGTGTCAGTCCGTCTGTCTGTTGAGAAAGTTCTCGCTGGGCCTTTGCCTGCCTGCCCTGGAGAGCAGGTTTGGGTAAGGGGAATGCAGGTGCCCAGGTATCAGTCCAGGGCCCAGTGGCTCGGCCCCAGCACCCAGGACTGGGAAGGGGCATGGGTGGGGAGAGTGGCTGCTCTGGGTCCAGTTCCCTTGGCCGCCCTTCCCCCCCCAGCTCTCCCCTCCGCACGGCATGGCCACCTGCCAGCTCAGCTGTCCTTGTGCACCACGGAATCCCTGCCAGGAAGAGGGGGAACATGAGCCGGGCCTTCTCCCACTGCATCCTGCCATCCTGTCCTCCTTCTAGCCAGGAGGGACGGGACGGCTGCTGCAGCAGCGGGGGCCTCCTGGATGCACAAACCCCAGGAAACCAGGCCTTCCCTCTGGAGCCCGCGCATGCGCAGGGCCTGCTCTGGTTTCTGGCACTTGGACACCTGCTGGGCCCGTTCAGGCCAGCCTCCCCTCCCCTTCGCTTCTTCCCTGGGTCTGGGGTGGGGAGCCCTGCTGGGTGCTTTTATTTCCATCTTAAAAAAACCACTTGGGACCTAGGGAGCTCAAAGTCCTGGCGTGGACAAGCAAGTCAGAGCCTCAGTCTCCCCATCTGTAAGCCAGCAGCCATCATGCCTGCCGCCCCGGCTGGAAGACAAAGTGACGTAGTGCAGGCTGTGGCCCAGCACACGCTGGCGCGGGGTGGTGCCTGTGCACAAGCCGTGCAGGCTGGCCCTGAACCGGGACATGGCTGCTTCCCTCATTGTCAGGGGCGTCTCTGTACATTGCACAGGAGGAACACCTCTCCATGGGACCCCAGGGACAGCAGGGTGGGGTGCAAGTACTGCATTCGTTGGGTGCTCTGCTGCCGCGGCTGTCTTTTGTTTGTGTTTTCCTAGAGCAGCTGCTTCCTGCACATGACCGGTGCTCCTTTCAGGCAGTTCTGAGTGTGTATGCATGTGTGTAACGAGGCCGTTTGGGTCCCCCACTAGTGCTGTGGGACCTTGGAGCAGTCATGTCCCTTCTCTGGGCCTTGCTTTCCTCATCTGGACAATGGGTGTGCTGATTCCTGCCTGACGCAGCTGTTCTGGATTCTGCAGCGGGCCCCCTGCGTGGCACAGTGACCCCCCCATCCAGTGCAGAGGTTTTCTCAGCTGCCTTAGCGTCTGCTCCAGGAAAGAAAGAGGGACTGGGGGGGACACTGCATGGGCAACAGGGGTGTGGGGGGCCCTGGCTTTTCACCAGACACTGACGCTCTCTGCAGACAGAGGTGGGGCAGCACTGGCCTCGGGGCAGCAGCACAAGGCCACTTCTGGACCCCCCCCCCCCCCGCAGGTCTGGGAGATATTGGGCAGGGGACTTTAGGGCATGCCACCCAGCCTGGCTTCTCCCTGTCTCCTGCTAAGGGAGGGGGCCAGAGTGGAGGCCTTGACCTTGCCTCTCAGTGAGAGATGGGGCTGGCCAGTTTCCGTGGAGGACCGCGAACTTCGCGTGATGCTCTGGGGAAGAGCTGGGTTCTCCTGGGTTCAAGCCCCACCCCCCCCGCCCTCTCCTCGAGGCCGGGCCTCTGGCTCTAGAGCAGCTGTTGCGCAAGCAGAGCTGGGAGCTTGGCCTTGCACAGGGTTACCCGAGGCAGGCTGGGCCCTGGGCTGCGCCAGGCCCTGGATCTCGGTGGTGACAGTGACCTGTTTGTGGCAGGACAGTTTGCACTCCCCAGGTGGTTGCTGAAAAGCCACCAAGGAGGGAGGAGCCTGTGTGATGAGACGGCCTCGGGCCAAGCCTGACAGCCATCTGCTCCACCACCAGCCTGCAGGCCTCCGGGGAGTGATGGGGCAGGGGAAGAAACAGAGGGAGAAGCAGAGGACAGAGAGGGACAGAGACCAGACACAGAGAGACAAAGAGACAGAGACAGAGGGACAGAGACAGAGAGAAACACTGAGAGACACAGAAACAAAGAGAGACAAAGAGACACTCAGAGGCAAAGGGACAGAGAGAGGAAGGAGCCACAGAAAGGCAGAGAGACACTGAGAGAAAGAGACAGACAGAGGACGAGAGAAACGGAGGACAGATACAGAGACTAGGGAAGAGAAATAGGACAGAGAGAGAGACAAAGAGACACAGAAAGAGAACAATAGGAACAGAGGAACCAAGAGAGTGATGGAGGGACTTGGGGGGAGGGTGGTGGGGCGGAGAAGGGGGCAGGGGATAGAGACAGAGACAAGGAGGAACTAGAGAGACACAGGGAATCAGAGAGACAGGGGAAGACAGACATGGAGAGAGACAGAGAGGCAAAGAAATGCCTGGAGACGGGTACAGAGAGGGTGCGTGCTGGGGCAGCTGGAGCTGGAGTCGGGGAGATGGGCAGATGCTTCTGGTCAGGCTCCTGGTGGAAGGAGCTTCTTCAGAAGCAAGAAGTCACACTTGGCTGGGGGTCCTGGGTCCAGGGTCCTAACAGTGGTTCTCAGCACATTCGAGTTCAGGTGCCGGCTCCATCCCCAGTCTAATCCACTGGTCAAGGGGAGGCCTGGAATCTGCATCTCCAGCAGGCTCCCCAGGAGAGTCTATAGTGGGGTAACACCAATCACAGTCAGGATGCTGCACTAGAAGGGCCGAGGGGTGGGTCCCCCTCCCTCTCCCTCCCTCTCCCTCCCCACACTGCAGGGGGGCCCTAGGGGGGCAGGGCCAGGGCTGGGAGGGCTCTGAGGGAACCGTCTCCACAGAACTCGGGGCTTCCTACCTCTTGTTTCATCACCAGTGATCCCAAGAAGGGTTGGGGGCCTGCCTAGCCCTGGACGGGCAGTCTGGGAGGCACCTTAGAGCTCATGATTCAGCCCTGGTCACCCTGTGCAGTTGAGGAAGCTCCATGGCTGGACCAAGGCAATGGAGATAACATGAAATGTTAATTATCAGCCCCTGCCCAGGCTGTGTGCTCAATACTATTTCATTTCATCCTCTTGAATAGGGTAGGGGTCATCACTCACTCCACCTTAGAGGTGAAGAAATGAGGCCCAGAGGTGACAAGTAACATGCCCAAGGTCACAGAGTTAGCAAATGGCAGAGCAAATCCATGCGCACTCCCAACCTCTCCATTATTTCCGCTAATGGCTCTTTTGCCTCTCAGGTTGAGCTCCCAAACTCAGCTTACCTTGGTTCCTTCCACCTGTTCCCATCTGTTTGGGGTGCAAGGCCTGCCGATGCCATCCCACAATAGTCCTCTCATCATCACCATCTTCTCCCACTGTAATGTCTCTTCCCAAATTCAGCCTTCATATCTCTTGCGTATCTATCTGGACAGTAATCTTACAATCCAATTTTCCCCCTAAACTTGTTACCTGTACCACTGGAAGGGAGAGAGATGATTTTAGGCAGCTGTCTTTCCAGGTACCCTAGAAAACAGAGCCGGAGGCAAATTCCTCCACTGACACTTTCTGAGAGGAGGGTGGTGGGTGGGACGCAACCCCAGGGCAGCAAGGGTGAGGGGGGATTGCTGGGAGGCAGTGAGAAGGGGGAGAGGACAGTCAGGAGGGCGTGTACCGAGCTGACCGCAGTCTCAAGAAGCAGAGCTCCTTTCCTCAGGCACATGGGCTGTTTCCAGAGAACAACGCCTTCCCTTGAAACACTATGTGTCTGTGGTTGAAAGGGCCAGGGATTCCTCTCTCTTCTCCTTCTCGTCTTTTACTCCTTTCTCACCTCGAAAGGCAGTAATTAACTTCCCTGTACTTCCAGGCTGTTACCTGGCTCCTCCTGGGCAGCCGTGGGACGCCCTGACTTGGCGCTGGAACTGTTGCACGCCCCACAGTGGAGGGTGTGACAGGCTGTGCCCCGGCCGGCCCTCACCCCCGGGAAGGCAGCAGTGTTAGGAGATGGTGTGAAGGCACCAGGAGCTGGGCTCTCCTCTGAGCAGATGTGGAGTAAATTAGACAACAAAACATACCAGTACGGTTAAGTTCACGTTGTATTTAGAAACAGGTGCACTCGTGTCTGGAAGTGGCTCGCTGTGTTTTCTTCCTTTCACACTACACCACACTTACAGCACTCAAATCAGCGCCAGATGTGTGGCTTTTCCACCCCAGCAATTCTGACGCGAACAGCCTGGGGCTAGCGTAGACCCCGTAGGTTAGGAGCTCAGTCCCACAAGACTGACCCCACTCCAGACACCAATTAGAAGTCGTAGGTTCCCAGGTTATCCACTTCTATCTGACTTGACTGCAAATTGGAGATTCCCGGCACCCCTCCACAGGTTTAATAATTTGCTGGAGGGGCTCACAGAACCCAGGAAAACGGGTTACCAACTATTGAAAATTTATCACAAAGGATAATGTGTACAGATGAACAGTCAGATGAAGAGAAACACAGGGCGAGGTCTGGAAGGGGCCCAAGCCCAGGAGCTTCTATCCCCATGGAGTTGGGGTGCATCACCCTCCTAGCACCAATCTGGAAGCTCTCCAAACCCCACGCTTTGGAGATGTTTATGGAGGCTTCATCACATAGCCATGATCGATTATTAACTCATTTTCCAGCCCTTCTCCCCTCTCTGTAGGATGGAGGGTGGGCCTGAAAGTTCCAAGCTTCTAATCATGGCTTAGTCTTTCTGGTGACCAGCCCCATCCAGGAGCCCACACAGACTCACCTCACTGGCGCACCTATCCTCCTACTACCCAGTACATCACAAGGGTTTGAAGAATCTGTGTTGGGAACCAATCACTGGGGCAGAGAGTAATATATATTTTATATTTATTATTTCACAACTTGACCATATGAAAAACCCAGTGAAACACACATGCGTCTGCTTTACAGACGCGTCTTCTTTACTGACACATCTGCCTCGTGACACTTCCTGGAAGGGGACTCCCTGGCTCAATTGTAGTGGCCAGCAAACTTCATGCTCCAGCCACTGGGGAAGGGCTTTCAGGGGGCTGCCCCCCTGCCAGACCACAACCTCTGCCTGGACCCATCTGATGGAAGGGCCAGGGACCAGAAGTGTGGACTGGGGCTGCACCGTAAGGTTGCTCGGCAAGGAGGGGTGTGAGACCCGTGACAATGTGTACATCCAAGTCTGCACTTTGTGAACTCTTGGGGTGCTCTGACCCGCTGTTTCTCAGGTGCCCCTGACCAGGTCATGGGGGCAAGGAAACCATGAAGCCCACGACCATGGCCTTCCTGTCTGCCCAGCCATCCACCTTGGTGTGAGGAGGAAGTTGAGGACTGAGAAATGCTGTCCAGGTGTGAGCCAGCCAGGAGGGGAGCTGCCAGCCCTTGGCTCCCAGGAGCTGGGCCTGCCCAAAGCCAGGAGCAGAAATAAGAGGTGGCATTATGAGGTCGCCACCTCCTTGACCTTCAAGACAAGTCAAGAACAAGTCCTGGAGCTGCTGCTAATAGCGAAGAGGGCTTTCCACATCTTCTGAATGGCTTTCTGTCTGATCTGAGTGGTGTCCAGTTAATGATCATGAGAAAATAATTTCTGTTTCTTCTTTTAACTGAACTCAATAGCTCTTCAGGTAGGTGGCCGCTCACATCATGTACATTTCCACACAGGTGGATGCACTCTCTACTTTTCCCTTGGACTGGTCCCTTCTTAATAAGGCACAACTTATTGCCACATTTCTATCAAGAGGTCACCAACTCCACCTCCACCACCATCATTATCTCCACCTCCACCTCCACCACCATTTTCACCTCCACCTTCACCGCCCTCGTCATCTCCACCTCTACCACTCCCCTACCACCATTGTCATCTCCATCTCCATCGTCATCTCCACCTCCACCACCATCGTCATCTCCATCTCCACCACCATCGTCATCTCCACCTCCACCTCCACTGTCACCTCCACCTCCACCACCATCGTCATCTCCACCTCTACCACCCCCCCCACCAGTATCTCCACCACCTCCACAGCCTTCACTCTCACTCTCATGCCCAAAAAAGTTTGTCCTACTCCTCAGAGACCCTCAATCTTCAAATTAGCCGCTGATGGAAGTGGGGCAGACTTCCATCAGAGGTGCACACACCATGGATGCAGAGCAGCAGCCCTTTCCCTCCTCTTTGTGAACCTGTTCTTGGGGTTCTGGTTAGAAACTGTGTTGGTGTCATATCCTGGCTTCCCCTTCTACTCACTCCTCCAGCCCTGAGGCTTGTGGCCCACATAATGCAAGAGTCTGGCAGTGCTGTAATGACAGGAGCTCTCTGGCTTTGCTTGCTCTTTACCTGGTTTTCATGGTCTGTCTGCACCAGGCTATTGACAGGTGCTATCTGATGGATTGATCAGCCTCTGTGTGGTACATATCATTAAGTATTTTGCACAACACCAGTGCTGTCCAGGCTTACTGTGACTCAGTTCATGTTACTTATTGATGAGGCTGATGGTGATTTCAGTCATGATAAAGCTCTTTAGTCTTGTTCTGTAGTTTGGGGGGGGACTAAAATGCCTGGGTAACTGGATCAAAGAATCTTAGGTAATAATAGAGCTAGCGCATGTTAAAAGATGGAATTTGGGGGGCTGGCAAATTATTTCTGAGCACAAGCAAATGTTTTCAACCATTACCAACTAGATAACCTAAATCAAATATGATTTTTGAGGCTCTCTGAGCTATGTTAGAGGACAGTTTTGCAAGTTGTTGCCCTCCAATGTGAACTCCTCCCAAATCCACACACAGCCCCTCTAAAATTTAAATTTGGGTGAAAAATCAATTCTAACTAAGGGGTATCTGATTTGATAGGAGCACTTGGGGAAATGCTCTGGAGGATCTTAGATGGCCCCAGTCTGAGCTTACCAACGGGGAAAGTGCATCCATCACTGTAAGGTAGTTCCTTCAAGAGTCAGCATGGAAAGGAAACGATGTTGCTGAGAACAGCAGTGAATTCCCTCTTTCATGTTAGAGGATAGCGTGGTTGGCAACACCATGGTTTGCTCTGGGTAGATGGACTACTCATAGCAGACTGGGGGGGAATATAAACTGTTACAATACTTTTAGAGAGCAATTTGGCAACGTCTAATAAAGTTGAAATATACATGCCTCATGACCCAGCTCATATCATTAGAGGTTGTTTATTATAGTAGCGTTTGTAAAACTTACAAGCTGGGAAGTGTCCATGGTCAGGAGGGTTGTACAAATCATGATGTCCTCTCACATTGAAAGTCTATATGGATGTTACCATGGATGAACTAGATCTCCATGGAACTGTATGGGTAAACATCTGCAACAAAAAACTGGGTGAATGAACTAGGGTTGGAATATTACAGCATGATATCACTTAGATGTAGTTTTAAAGCATCCAAAACAATATGTATTGTCCACACATGTATACATGTGTGGAAAAGGTTTAACGAATGAGTAACAGAACTGTTACTTGTGGATAGTGATTCCATTGTGGAGAGAGAGAATTGGGGAGGGATTCATATAGATCATCAATACATCTGTAATAGTTGACTTTCATTAAAAAAAGATCTGAAGCAAACATAGAAAAATGTTAGCCTTTATTCACTCCCAGTTGTGGACACGTGGGTATTTGTTATGTTATGGGTGTCAACAGTGCTTTTCTGTGTGTTTGAAATATTTCATAATGAAAATAATAGATGTGAAAGGAAAAGGAAAACCAGGAGTCCTGCATTTGTGGAAGCGTTTAAACAGAGGCTGTACAGCTGTCTGTGCGTACAGTGAGCCAATGCTTCTTGCATGAGGGGTGTTGGGGGCTTCAGCAATGCCCTATATATCAGATAAAAGGGTTTGAACATGATTTGTGGGATGTCACAAGTGGTGGGGTTGCCCCCATCTCTTTGAGCCAGTTTCCTCATCTAAGAAATGGAATGCTGTGAACTGAGGGAGGCTGTGTGTGGATGTAGATGGGGAGCATCATGCACAGTAAACATTATGACCTGGGCTGGCTCAAGCTCTCCCTTGGGAACCTCCAGTAACAGACAGCTTGTCAAGTTGAGTAATATTTAAACAAATGTGTAGAGTGGAGCCTTTAAATAGATTTTGAAAATGGTGTTCCATTTTCAAGGACCACAAAACCCATGCTGGGTAAAAAAGGGGTGCACTAATTCCATCATTGAGAGTTCAGAAAAAAATCCATACATCTATGACAATTGATTTTTGACATGGTTGTCAAGACAATTTAATGGGGAAAGAATAGTCTTCAACAAATGGTGCCGGGACAAGTGGATGTCTACATGCAAAAGAATGAAGTTGGATACCTGTCTCACACCATAAATGAAAATTACATTAAGATGTATCATAGGCCTAAATGTAAGAGCTAAAACTATTAAACTCTTAGAAGAAAACATAGGTATAAATCTTTATAACTTTGGGTTGAGTTTCTTAGATATGACACCAAAAACATGAGCAATCAAAGCAAAAAAATAGATAAAATTGACTTCCTCAAAACCAAAAATGTCTTGTCAAAGACACTAACAAGGAAGTGAATTTTTACAACTCACAATATGGTAGAAAATATTTTCAACTCATGTATCTCATAGGGACTTATATCTGGAATATATAACGAATTCTTACAACTCAATAATAAAAACAATGGCCCAATTAAATAATGGGCAAAGGATTTGAATATACATTTTTCCAAAAAAATACATGATGATCAATAAGCATATGAAAAGACACTCAGTATCATTTGTCATTAGGGAAATGGAAATTAAAACTACAATTAGATATGACTCACACACATTAGGATGGCTATAAAAAAAGATAGATAATAATAAGTGTTGGTGAGGATGTGGAGAACTTGGAACCCTCATTCATTGTCAGTGGCAATTTAAAATGGTGTAGCTGCTGTTGAAAACAATTAGGCAGTTACTCAAAAAGTTAAACACAGAGTTACCATATCACCCAGCAGTTTTACTGATAGTTACATATACAAGAGATTTAAAACCATATGTTCACAGGCCTCAGGAAGGGAGGTTGGCTAATATGGTGGAAAAGAAAGATGCTTAGCTCACCTCTTCTTATGGGCACACCAAAATTATAAATATTTGGCAAATTGGTACAGCCACTATGGAGAACAGTATGGAGGTTCTTTAAAAAACTAAAAACAGAGCTATCATATGGTCCAGCAATCTCACTCCTGGGCATATATCTGGAAAAAACCCCATAATTCGAAAAGATACATGCATCCCAGTGTTCACTGCAGCACTATTTACAATAGCCAGGACATGGAAGCAACCTAAAGGTCCATCAACGAATGAATGGATAAAGAAGATGTGGGATAAAACATATAATGTAATATTACTCAGCCATAAAAAAGAATGAAATAATGCCATTCACAGCAACATATTTGGACCTAGAGATTGTCATACTGAGTGAAGTAAGTCAGACAGAGAAAGACAAATATCATATGATATCACTTATACATGGAATCTAAAAAAAATGGTACAAATGAACTTATTTACAAAACAGAAATAGAGTCACAGATATAGAAAACAAACTTATGGTTACCAAGGGGGAAAGTGGGGGAGAGATAAATTGGGAGATTGGGACTGATGTATACACACTGCTATATATAAAATAGATCACTAATAGGAATCTACTGTATAGCACAGGGAACCCTACTCAATACTCTGTAATGACCTATATGGGAAAAGAATCTAAAAAAGAGTGGATTATGTATATGTATAACTGATTCACTTTGCTGTACATTAGAAACTAACACAACATTGTAAATAAACTATACTCCAATAAAAATTAATTAAAAAATTACAACTATTTGCAGGATAACCATTGATGAAAAAGATATAAAGAAGAAACTACAATGAGATGGGTAGGAGGGGTGGAGTTGAGAAATAGTCAAGTCCCATGTTATCCCCAGTTAGCTGATCTACAAACAGGTGAATAATTACAACTGCAGAGGTTCTCCCAAAGGAGTGAGAGGTCTGAGGCCCACATTGGGGGTTCTGTCCAGCCCAAGAGTCCTGCACCAGGAAGGTGAACCCCCAGAGCATTTGGCTTTGAAAGCCAGTGGGGCTCACTTTTGGGAGTCTCACAGGGCTGGGGGAAATAGAGACTCAACTCTTAAAGGGCACACACAAAGTCTCACATGCTCTGTGACCCAGGGCAGAAGCAGTAATTTGAAAGGAGCCTGGGTCAGACCTACCTGCTGATCTTGGACAGTCTCCCAGAGAGGCAGGTGGAAACTGTAGCTCACCTTGGGGACATAGACACTGGTGGCTGCCATTTGGGGGACCTCATTCTATCACATGGACACTAGTGCTGGCAAGTGCCATTTTGGAATCCTCCCTCTAGATTATTAGCCCCAGGACCCAGCCCTGCCTGACCCAACAGTCTATAGCTGCCAGGGCTGGGATGCCTCAGGCCAAGCAAATAACTGGGCATGGACATAGCCCCACCCATCAGCAGACAGGCTGCCTGAAGATCCCAGGAGACCAAAGCTGCCCCTGGACACGGTCCTGCTCACTAGAGAGCCCAGGACATAGCCCCATATATCAATATGCAGGCATAACAACCAGGAACCCCAGGACCCTGTAGTCTGAGATGCTGGGACACTGCTCTACCTACCAGTGGGCAGGCACCAGCCCCAGAATCCCCTGGGCTCCACTCCCACCCACCAGCAAGTCTGCTCTATCTTTGGAACCTGCTTCATCCACCAGTGGGCAGACAACAACCTCAAGACAATTGCAGTCCTGCAGCCTGTAGACCTGGCCTACCCACCAGCAGGCCAGACCCGCCCTGAGACTGACTGAGCCCTGGTCCTTCCTGCTAGCAGGCCAACACAAGTTTTGGGACACCCTGGACCCTGCAGCCAACTGTGTCAGGAATCAGCCCCACGCACCAGCCATCTGACACCAGCTCTGGGACCCCTGGGCCCTGCAACCAGACCCCAGGACACGTCTCTGCCTGCCATTAGGCTGTCACTAGCCCAGGATTTGGCTTTACCACCAGGGGGTGGGCAAGAGGCCTGGGGTCACTTGGACCCTGATTCCAGCCACCAGTGAACTAGCACTAGCCCTGGGACCCCCTGGGGTTCTGCAGTCAGCCATCTCATGATCTGGCCTCACCAACCAGTGGCCTGCAGTCTCCACACAAGGCAGGACCTGGCACCAACTGGACTAGGAACAGTAGTCAGCTCATCACAACAGAAGTACTCACACAGCCTCTGCTGACAAGAAGACAGTACACTGCTGGGACACATAGGATGTCTCCTAAAAACTTGACTTCCTCAAGTTTGAGAAATGTAACCAACCTATCAGACACATAAAAATAAAAACAGCAACTTAAGTAAAATTAGGTGACAGAAGGAAGGAACAAGATAAAACCCCAGAAGAAGAACTAAGTGAAGTGGAGTTAGGTAACCTATCCAAGAAATAGTCCAAAGTAGTATTGTAAAGATGATCAAAGAACTTGGGAGAAGAATGATTGTACAGAGTGAGAAGTTAGAAGTTTTTAACAAAGGGTTAGAAAATATAAAGAACAACCGAACAGAGAAGGAGAATACAATAACTGAAATGAAAAATACACTAGAAGGAATCTAAATGATAGACTAAATGATACTGAGGAATGGACGAGCAAGTGGAAAGAGCATCAGCGGAAATCACTGATGCTGAACAGGAAAAAGAAAAAAGAAATGAGGACAGTTTAAGAGACCTCTGAGACAACATCAAGCACACTAATATTTGAAGAAGAAAATAGGAACAAAAAAGACCTACAAAAACAACCCCCAAACAATTAACAAAATGACAATGAGAACATACATATCAATAATTACTTTAAATGTAAATGGGCTAAATGCTCCAATCAAAAAGCATAGATTGGCTGAATGGATACGAAAACAAGACTCATCTATATTCTGCTTATAAGAGACTTACTTCAGATCTAAAGACACATACTGAAAGTGAGGGGTTGGAAAAGGTATTCCATGCAAATGGAAACCAGAAGAAAGCCAGGGTAGCAATACTTATATCAGACAAAATAGACTTTTAAACAAAGACTGTTACAAGAGATGAAGAAGGACGTTACATAATGATCAAGAGATCAATCCAAGAAGATACAATTGTAAACATATATGCACCCAACATAAGACCATCTAAATACATAAAGCAAATATTAACAGACATAAAGGGAGAAATTGACAGTAACACAATAAGAGTAGGGGGCTCTAACACTCCACTTATATCAATGGATAGATCTTCCAGACAGAAAATCAATAAGAAACACTGGCCTTAAATAACATATTAGATCAGATGGATTTAATAGATATATATAGAACATTCCATCCAAAAGCAGCAGAATACACATTCTTTTTATTTTTTCTCTTCCCTGGCCTGATTTGTTTATTTATTTATTTATTTTTTAACATCTTTATTGGAGTATAATTGCTTTACAATGGTATGATAGTTTCAGCTTCACAACAAAATGAATCAGTTATATATATACATATGTTCCCATATCTCTTCCCGCTTGTGTCTCCCTCCCTCCCACCCTCCTTATCCCACCCCTCCAGGTGGTCACAAAGCACCGAGCTGATCTCCCTGTGCTATGCAGCTGCTTCCCACTAGCTATCTACCTTACGTTTGGTAGTGTATATATGTCCATGCCTCTCTCTCGCTTTGTCACAGTTTACCTTCCCCCTCCCCATATCCTCAAGCCCATTCTCCAGTAAGTCTGTGTCTTTATTCCTGTTTTACCCCTAGGTTCTTCATGACACTTTTTTTTCTTGAATTCCATACATATGTGTTAGCATACGGTATTTGTCTCTCTCTATCTGACTTACTTCACTCTGTATGACAGACTCTAGGTCTATCCACCTCATTACAAATAGCTCAATTTCGTTTCTTTTTATGGCTGAATAATATTCCATTGTATATATGTGCCACATCTTCTTTATCTATTCATCCAATGATGGACACTTAGGTTGTTTCCATCTCCGGGCTATTGTAAATAGAGCTGCAATGAACATTTTGGTACATGATTCCTTTTGAATTATGGTTTTCTCAGGTTATATGCCCAGTAGTGGGATTGCTGGGTCATATGGTAGTTCCTTAAAAAAACTACACATTCTTTTCAAGAGCACATGGAGCATTCCCCAGGATAGATTGCATGCTAGGCCATGAAACACTTGGTGGGAATGTAAACTGATGCAGCCAATGTGGAAAACAGTATGGAGATTTCTCAAAAAGCTAAAAATAAACTACCATATGACCCAGCAATTCCACTCCTAGGTATATATCTGAAAAAAATGGAAACCTTAATTCAAAAAGGTACATGTACCACAATATTCATAGCAGTATTATTTATAATAGTGAAGATACGGAAGCAACCTACTCATCAGCAGATGAATGAATAAAGAAGTTGTGATATATATATATGTATATATATATATATATATATATATATATATATAAGTTGTGATGTATATATATAATGGAATATTACTCAGCCATAAAAAAGAATAAAATTTTGCCATTTATAACAACATGGATGGACTTGGAAGGTATTATGCTTAGTGAAATAAGTCAGAGAAGGACAGATACTGTATGACATCACTTATATGTGAAATCTAAAAAATAAAGCAAACTAGTAAATATAACAAAAAAGGAACAGACTCACAGATACAGAGAACAAACTACTGGTTACCAGTGGTGGGAGGGAAGGAGGAGGGGGAAAATAGGGGTAGGGAATTAGGAGGTTCAAACTACTATGAATAAAATAAACTACAAGGATGCATTTTACAGTGCAGGAAATATAAACAATATTTTATAATAACTATAAATGGAAGATAATTTATAAAACTACTGAATCACTATGTTGTATACTTGAAACTTGTATAATATTGTACATCAACTATACCTCAATTAAAGCATTTAAAAAACCAAAAACAAAAAAGTTCATATAAAAACTTATGCAAGGACTTTCATAGTAGCATTACTCATAATAGTCAAAAAATGGGAACAACTCAAATATCCACTAACTGATGAATAGATAAACAAGCTGTGGTATATCCATTACAATGGAATATTATTTAGGCATCAAAAGGAATGGAGTACTGATACACAAAACATGGGTGGAAAAATTATGATAAGTGAAAGAAACCAGACACATCAGTCCACATATTGAGAAAGAGAGTAGATGAGTGGTTGCCAGGGGCTGAGGGTAGGGGGAAATGGGAAATGACTGCTGGTAGGGACAGGTTTTTGGTGATGGGTGAGGAAAAAGTCCTAGAATTAGATAGTGGTGAGTGTTGCAAACCTTGTGAATAAGGTCAAAATGATTTTAAAGTATAATTGTCCACTTTTAAAGGGTGAATTTTATAAGTGAATTATATCCCCATTTTAAAAAAAAGATTAAAAAAGGTGACTCTGTTTGGAAATGGGGTAGACGGTGAGGAAACAGGGACAGGAGCTGGAGGGGGAGAAACCAGATCCTGTGATACTGCTCGAAGTCCCATATCCGGTTATGCCAGAAGGCAGACTACCTTGGAATGTTTCAGTTATGTGAGCAGACAAATTCTCTGCTTCTTAGGTCAGGGTGGCTCAGGTTTTCTGTCACTAACACCCAAGGGTGCCCAGGCTGGCACTCATGCCCTCTGATTTCCTGGGGGCCTGGTCCCTCCAGCAGCACTTTTCCTTTTGTTTCTCCCCTCTGCCTCTATTGGCTTCTGCTTCATGCTTCTTCCATTTAAAAAGGAACTCTCCTCGAGTCCACTTCATACCTTTCTCTCTCCCCCATTTCACTCAGATCTCCCTAAGCGTGGCCTACATTTGCTATTCTCTTCCCTCACAGTCCCTTTCCATCTTAACCTGGGGTCCCTGTCCCACACTCCCCGGCAGCTCTACTGCCCTCTTGTGGTCAGTCTCCCGCACGTCCTGCCCTCCATCGTCCTGGCCCTCCCTACATCTGGGAGGGCTCTGAGCTCTCTGGGCAGCCCTCTGACCTCTGCTCCTCGGCTTCCTGGTGGCCCCTGCCTGGTCTACTCACCCCTGGACGTTTGCGCCTCCCCTGACTTTGGGCGAGGCCTCTGCTCTGCTTCTTCTCCCTGGGCAGCGGTCTCCATGCTCCAGCCTCCTAGCTCGATTCCTCGCAGCTGGATCCCCTGCTTGTGCTTGGCCTTCTCTGACCCCCCTTCTCTTTTGGAAACACCCCTGTGGACCCAGCCACCTCTCCCCCTCTTCCTGCAGTCACTGAGTCACGCTGTGCCAGGTCCCCTCCTGAGCACTCCTGGCATCCCTGCTCTCTCTGTACCCCCATCACACTAGAAGCTAAGTCACCCAGCCAGCCACCCAGTTGGCTCCTGGGTGACTTAGCTTCTAGTGTTCTCCCCTCCGGTTCCACCTCTTGCTGTGCTCAGGTTTAAAACACACATCCAGGTATGCCACTCCCTGCTCAAACCCACACGGGTTCAAGTCCAAGCCCTTGGTGTGGCACTGGGCCCCTGGCGCTGGCTCCCATCTGCTTCTCAGATGTGTTTCCTGTCATCTCTGCTTATACTTAAGCTCCTCCTACCCAGAACTGCCATGGGTTCCCACGGGGACCACACTGCCCCACTTCACTCTGCACATGTCCCCTCCCACTGTCACCCCTTTCCCAAGACATTCTTGCTCTTGCTTTATGATTGGACCAGGTGACATGTTCTTAGAGATGCTTTTCTGGACACCCCATCCCTCCACCCCGACTCAGGCCAGGTCACGGGCTCTTCCTGGTTTCCATAACTTGTTGGGCTTTATCTCTGTGAGGCTATTTACAACATCGTTTAAACGGTTTTCACATCTATGCATGCTGTGTGCTTCTGGAGGGCAAGGCTGTGTGTTCCCAGAGCCCAGCATAGTCCCGGCACCTACCAGGTGCTCAATCACAGTTTAATGAAAGAACAGGATGAACTAGAATGGCTATCGCTCCCAGGTTACTGACTACGTGCCAGGCACCACTCTAAGGACTCTTCTTATATGAACTCATTTAAACTCCACAACAACCTTATGTGGTGGGCACCACAATTGTCCCCATTTTACAGATGAGCATACTGAGGCACAAATGAGACTAAACAACTTGCCCAAAGTTATGCAGCTGAATTCAAGCCAGCTCTAGGGGCTGGCCTATAACCCATCACACTGTGCTGCTTCTACAGCCCAGCCCTCCCCAACTGCTGACTTCTGTGCCACAACCCCTACACTGGGAATGTCGATGCCCCGTCACCTCCCCCACCTTGCTCAGGACCCAGCTCAAGGTCCCACTTGCACAAGTCATGCTCAGTCCACCCCGAGCTCCCTGGCCTAGCAGCGAATGAGCCCTTTACATGTACCGTTCATTGGAACAAAACACTGCACCCCCAGAGCTCATTCTAGGCCCAGAGGCCTTGTACCCTCTCAAAGAGAGCTGGTGACCTATGGGCCCATCAGACATGGGCCATTAAGAAACACCATCACTGATAGCCGTGCCTTTGAAAATGCCATCTTTTTGTGGGGGATGTGTTAGTTTACCTGAAAGGAAAAAGAGACATAGTTTTAATGACTTTCATTTATTTGGTATTGTTACAGTTCCCAATGTGCTGCCACTTCCTGGCTGTGTCTTGTTTGCTCTCCCCGCTTCCCTGGGCAGAGTTCAGGACAGGTTGGCTCCAATTCACTGAAGAGACAACTGAACGTCAGCTGCAGGCCCCGCAGCTCACCGGGACCCGGTTTGCTGGCTCTAAGCTTGCGCTTGCTCCCCATGATTCTAAGCACTCTCTGGCCACGAAATGACCCCAGGACAATGTCGTTCAGCTGGCAGATGGCTGAGAAAGCCCTGCACTTAGGTGTCTCAGCACAGACCAGGGTTTTGACCCTGGGGGTTAGGACTTCAATGTATGAATTTTGGGGTGGGGGGAACAATTTGGTTCACAACAATATGTATGTGTGTTTGTTTCTTTTTTTAACACTTTATTGGAGTATAATTGCTTTACGATGGTGTGTTAGTTTCTGCTTTATAACAAAGTGCAATATGTATGTTTTTAAAAGAGAAAACTGCCTTGGTAATTAGGAACACAGTGGGACGCCCTCATGGGAGGTCAGTGCTGTTGACCCCTCAGATGTGACTGTACATGGAGATAGAATCTTTAAAGAGGTAGTTGAGGTAAAATGAGGCAATTATAGTGGGTCCTAATCCAATAGGTTTGGTGTCCTCATAAGAGAGGAGGAGACACCAGGGATGCATCTGCACGGAGGAAAGGCCATGTGAGGACACAGCAGAAAGGCGGCCTCCTGCAACCCGAAGAGGGAAGCCTCAGGAGCACCCAACCCTGCCGACACTTTGATTTTGGACTTTAGTCTCCAGAATGGTGAGAAAGTACATTTCTGTTGTTTATACCCCCAGTTTCTGGCGTTTTGTTCTGGTAGCCCTAGCAAACTAGCAAACTAATGCACACATATATTGTAAAGCTCTGTTGAATCCTGTGACCATTTATTTAGTGCAGTTTTTCAGTAGCCCTAGTTTTGTCAACACTGTTAAGTTTACCTAAATATTGAGGAACGGACTCCATAACTCATGTTGAAGTCACCCTTTGAAGGGCTGTGCACTGTCCTGCATACTGATGAGGCAAGAGCTCTGGGCAGCATCCAGCTTGGCCCCTCACTCCCCGAGAGGTCTGGGGTAACAGGCAGACTTGACCCAGCCTCAGTGTCATCAACTGCACGATGAGTCTGTGGAGACATAGGATTCAGTTCCCTTCCAACCTCCAAATGCCATCAATTCCTGATGGGAGAGGGAAGGAGATTTCTGGCTCAGTGATGCTCTGAGATATTCATATTTCAGGTTGGGAGGGTCCACAGCCCCCCACCCATCTCTTTCTGTTGAAAGGCTTAAATACAAAAGGCCCTTTAGTTCCTTTGCAGGACTGGGGCTGGTGACATGACAAGGAGATTGCTCAAAGAGATCTGAAAGAGGCTGGAACTGCCAGCTCACAGGAGAGGTGGCTGGAGTTTTACAAGAACTTCAGCGAGTGCCTTTGAAACTTTCTGCTATTCAAGTCTGTTTAAAGCTTGCTTCTGAAGCCTGATATCTTTCAACTGGTTGACTTAATTCTTCCCTCCTGCCTCGGGGGCTGAGCCCAGAGGAGCCTTGCAGGACAGCGGCACTTGTGAGTGAAGCCCCAGGACAGGTGGCACTCGGGACAGGAGCCTGGGAGCATGCAGGGGCAGGCCTCATAGCGGGATGAGGTTCAAGGATGGGGAGAGCTGGGGGGAAGGGCAGGGAAGTGGACCCTCTCCAGGCCAAGTCCTGTAAGGGGCCCTCTGTGTTGAAGGCAAAGCCGAGAAAGCACGACTTTTGAGGCAGACACCATGAAAAGGGGCTGAAGAAGGGGGTGAAATTAGTTTTCTGTGGCCGTTCAAATGAGAACATGTCATTTTGTTCTGTGGCACCTTGTAAACTGTGAAGTGAGGGACAGTTACCGTGCCCCTTTGGGGATGACTCGCTTAGACGTGGCCAACAGGAATGCTGGCCAAGCACAGACGTGAAGGCCAGAGGCTTCTGAAGGTCAGTTAAGGCAGAGACCTTCATCTTGGGGTACATGTAGCCCTAGAGGCCCGTAGAGGGGCTTCATGGAATCTGAGTCACATGCAAAAGCATGGTCATTTTTACAGGGATAAGGACCATAGCTTTTGTTAGATTCGCAAATATGTATGGCCCTTAGAAGGTTCAGAAGCTTTAATTTGGGGTGAAATATGGTGAATGTTAAACTAGAACCTGTTCGAATGCTTTTCTGTGGGAGGGCTGCCATGACGTTATGGCAGGAGAAGGTGGAATCTGGGAAACGATATATTTAGAGTTTATCCATCACTCAGGAGTGAGAGTGATCCAGGGTTCAGGGACTGATACTGGCTCTGGGCCAGAAATATATCCCAAGAGAAGGAAGGGCACTCAGAACAGTAGCCTTGGACCACTTGTTGGTGAGACAAGCATTTGACATGTATGATCTGTCAGTTCTCACAGCTACCTTGGTGTGAGTACCATGGCCCTACTTTATAACTGAAGAAACTGAGGCTCAGAGAAGTTAGAAATTTGCCCAAAGTCACCCAGCTAGCAAACAAGTCTTGCTAGAGTAGCAACCCGGCCCTACTGTACCCCTCAGCCTTCTCTCATTATACTCTGCAAGCCTCTTGGGGGGTTGACACCTCCTGATTGGCGGGCCCACTTTGTTCTAGTTCTGCAGCCAGCCAGCAGCCTTTTGGGGGCTCAGAGCGGGTATCGTCTGGGAGGGAGTTCTCGAAGCCATGCCCGAGACTAGGGCTCTGGTCTAATCTAATTCCTATTATGCTCAATAAATGGTCTTTCTGAGTCATCAGTTGGTTTCATTTAAGAGCATTTTAGGAGAATTGGTTCCCAAATCCTGTTACTTCTGAGCGCCCACAGGGAATTGAGTTCTGGGGTCAGCTGGTCACTCTGGGTATCTCTTAGCTAAAACAGACATAATTGGGGAATGAGTCTGCACTTGTATCGGGAGCAGTTCATATTAGATACCCAGAAGAGCAAATTTATACTAGGAGGTGAAAATCATTATTAACTAGACATCGCGGGTCCTGAAAGCCAGTAGCAAAATCTCCAAAAAGAAGGGATTTGAGGGGGGCCTCAAGAGCGTGCAGGAATAGCAGGAAGGGGTGCAGGCTGTGTGATCTGTCTCTTCTGAATTGCTCCTTTTACATCTCTAGAACACCATCATTAATAAGTATTTACTGATAACCTGTGCAGTGTGAAATAGTTTTGAGTCCTTCACACTTTAACCATTTGTTCATCCAGCCAGCCATTCAAGCAACCATCCGTCTGGCACCGAGGAGTCCATCCAGAAGATGATGATGAAGATGAGAGTGAACATTTATACTGTGCATGCTGGGCACTGTTTACTCATTCAGTCCTTACAACAACACTTGGAGGAAGGTACTAGTATTATCCCCATTTTACAGATGAGGAAACTGAGGGGGCAGAAAGATTCAGTGATGTACCTAGGATGCTCAAGTAGGCAGGAGTGGGAGGAGGGATGAGAGCTAGTGGGCAGGTGTCCGACTTGGCATCTGGGTTGACAGAGTGTCACTGAAGCGCTTTGAGTCAGGACCCTAGAGTCTACAGACAAAGCAACTATAGCTCTGTTCTCCTAAGATTGTTAAACTGTTACACCTCTCTTACCTCTGAAAGAGTTTGTGGCTTAAAAGGCTGAGTGAGGGGCTTCCCTGGTGGCGCAGTAGTTAAGAATCTGCCCGCCAGTTCAGGGGATACGGGTTCGATCCATGGTCCAGGAAGATCCCACATGCTGCGGAGCAACTAAGCCTGTGTGCCACAGCTACTGAGCTTGTGCTCTAGAGTCTGCGAGCCACAACTACAGAGCCCACGCACCACAACTACTGAAGCCTGTGTGCCTAGAGCCAGTGCTCCGCAACAAGAGGAGCCACCGCAATGAGAAGCCCGCACACTGCAACGAAGAGTAGTCCCCGCTCGCCACAAGTAGAGAAAGCCCGCACGCAGCAATGAAGACCCAACGCAGCCAAAAAATAAAATAAATAAATTAAAAGGCTGAATGAAATAGACTGTCTATAGTTACCGCTGGGTGGTACTCATTAGAAGTTGAAGGGAGAGTAGAAGTTTTCTGGCACCAGAAACTAGCAGATGACACATCTCTACCGTGATTGTGGTTCTATGTTTTGCTAAAGCAAAGAGATCTTACATGGTTTTCCTCATCGGAAATTTGATTAAACTTTTAAAACTTTTATTTTAATGTTTTGAATCCACATTTTTGAAGAAAAATGGTTTTGTGTCTAAATCTGAGTGTGAAGGTTGCTAAGAGACTGCTTGTAGAGCACAAATACTTGGCCTTATATAAATAAGAGGACCTGGGAGATCGGGTCCCATGCCTTATTTTCATGAGGACATGGATATGACTTGTTCAAGGTCAGACAGCAAGAATTTGATGTACATTAGAAATAACCTCGGTCTTTTACATATGGCCAAGAACTAAATAATAAGAAAGAAGGAAAATCATTCTTTTTTAAGGTTGAGATGTGTTATCAACCCAAACTCCGTTAGTTACAAGTGATAGAAAAACAAACTTAAGTGACCAAGCAAAAATAGAGAAGATACCCCTTGCTCATGGAAGTGAAAAGTCCTGGATTCCGGCTTTAGACACGGGGCTCAAATGATATAATCAGGTCTCAGTCTGTCTCTCAGCCCGCTTTCCTCTTTCTATCTTGGCTTCATTTTCAGGCAGGTTCTTCTCACAAGCCACCAAAATGATCCCAGTGCCTCCAAGATGGCTTACGTCCTTACAGGCTTAGCACATAGGGAACCCCTCCCCATTTCCCACCATCAACAGTTCCATCGCATTAGCTTGGATTGGCTGGGTTGGGGTCACCTGCCCTCACTTGACTTACCGCCAGGAGGGAGTGCAGCGCTCCCATTGGTCAACATGCTCACCCTTGCATCAGGGGTGGGCTCAGACCCACTGCAAACCACACTGCCTCAGGGTCACGGCATTAGCAGACCCAGGAGAAATGAACGCAGGCGGGCAAAACAACAGATATGTGATACAAGTTTTCATGAGAGCCAATTGCTCTAAGACAGTTTTCATTCTCATTTGGTTTTTGCCATGGAAGGAACTGTAGTGTTGACTGATGCCATGAGAAGAGTTAAGAACATCTTTTGGATTGAGAGAAAAGTAAACAGAGCACTCTCATCTATATCAGGGTTTGGAAGCAAGCCCCTGGAAGAAGACACAGCTGCCGGTAAGAGTTTTAGGTGCAAAGTTGCTCAGAGCACCTAGAAGTGTGCCCGTATTCTGGGAACATGAGCTCAGCCCTGGCTTGTGACTGTGGGCAGGTGATTGCATGTCCCCTCAGGGCCTCTTCTATGTGGCTCTCCCCTGCCCCCACTCTTCCTCCCTGAATAACTGGGGACCACACTGTTCTAGGCTGGCTGTACATTCCAGCTACAGAGAAATCTCTCTCCATTTTAGCCATCCTTCTGCTTCAGGGGCTGTGGCCCAAGTCAAGTACTCCTTTTCATATTTTCCTATGACTCTCTGGTCAAATAATCCATATGGGGAAGTGTCTTTAGTGCTTAATCACAGACTCCTTCATTAATCTCTTATTTTCTTCCACTATCTCTTCCCACTTTTGCCTCATTATGTCAAGAAAGTTCCTCCCTCTTCATTTATCTCTAGACACACCTCCAGCCTGCACGAGGATGCTTTCCTGCCTCAAGGAGTAGAAACCTCCCTCGAATTCAACAGAAATTCCTGCAAAACAGGAATTCCAGAGGCGGGGCCACTGTGGTGGCAGTGAAGCCCAGGTTTGGTGTCCCTGGGTTCTCTGGCCCTGAGCTCCTCTGCTGCTGCTCTGTTCTCAGCAGCCTCACTTGTGCTGGCGTAGTGGCTTCCAGAGGCAACTGGGACAGGTTCATGCTCAGCAAGAGAGCTGAGAAACCTCTCTTCCACCCACAGGGTCAAGGACCATTCATTCAGTCCACCTGGACCCATGTAGGTCTCTCCCCACTCCCTGGACCAATGACAGTCGCCAGAGGCATGCCAGGTGCTGACTGGATGCCTGAACACATGAGATGAGCTTAGCATGCTGGCTCCACTAACCAGGACCCTCACTGGAGCTAGAGCTGGTCCAGGGGCCTTGGTCACGTGGCTTGAGTGGAGGAGGGAAGAAGGCTTGGATGCAGGTAGACCTTATCTTGTGTTTAACTGGGCTGTACATGTTTAATGGGTTCTAACATAAATATTTTTCATTAAAAAACAGTATTGCTGACATGTTATGATTTAAACAGACCTTTAAAGATTTAAACTTATAACCTAAGCATCATGTATAAGATGGTTTGTTTGGAAAAAATATATAACCTCATGCCAAACATCTGATTTACAAATGCATTTATACCAATTTAAACTCTGTTGGGATGAAGCATTGATCAGAATAATTAGGTCTTTGTTTGGGGAACTGAGGTCACTCAGACACCTTCTAGAGCTTTGGGGATGCCCTGTCCGCCCCACCACAGGACCCGTGTCAGGCACACGTACACACAGACGTGCTTCTCTCTGGGGAAGCTCGTCACACCCCCTCGTAGAAGATGCTCACCTGCGTTTATCCTTTGCCCTTTCTCCCAGAGTCTGGGTGTAGACAAGTGGTCTGTGGCCCTCTGTGTATTGATTAGAGTCTGTGTTTGGAACAAGGTAACTTGGGGTGTCATCTCTGGGTGCCCATCTTTAGCCCTTTCTGAAGAGTATTCTGGTTGGGGGGCAGAAGATTTTGGGTAATAAGAAGCTATAAATGATGCTACCCCCAGCTTAACTGGTATTTCCCACCCTCTTCCAACTGGACCCCTGCGCCCGGGGGTTTCCTGCCCGCCAGTCTGTCCTCCAGCAGTTACAGGGTGCGGACAAACACGCAGGAGGTACTGCAAGTACACGTTGGGTGGGAGCACAAACTTGTCAGATCTCTTCAGATTCTGGCCAGATGGACTTCTCTGTCTTCATACTTAAAGAGGGGACACTGCTTCCTATAATCTATTTGGCTGCCGTACACTGAGGGCTTACTCTGTGCTGGGATCTGAGCTCCCAAGCTTCCCTACATCACCTCATCTAATTCCCCCAAACCACAGCAAGCAGATATTATCATCCATATTTTACCAATGAAAAAACTGAGGCTCCAGGAGGTTAACTGACTTCCTCAAGATCAAGATCCTGGGGCTCAGGGCCTGGTCTGACTGCAGTGCCTCTGCTCTATGACTCACTCCCCCACCGGCTATAGACGTGGAGAAATGGGAAAGAGCACGGAAAGACAGTGGTCCAGGATCCACACCCATCCATGGGGTGTTCACAAATGAGGCCGGGTTTTGCTGATGCCATGGTTGTTATGAAAACCCAAGGTCCTGGACAATCCCCAGCATGACATCCGGCCCTGCAGAAGCTTGAGCTGGGCATGGTCTCCTTGAAAACTTGTTTATTGCCCATGTGGTTGTCTGAGGAAAGAGTTGCCTGCCTGCTCGCAATCTCTCAGGCTCTCAGAAGGTAGACTCAAGTTACTGAGCACATCCACCTGTTGTCCTGGGCCAGGAGGGGCTGGAGAGCTCAGGTGACACAGCACATGTCTGATCTGGGCTGGGGTCAGCAGTGTCATTGGCAGGATGAGGGGCTGGCCTGCCGGGAGCCTTCCAGCCGGGGGTGGCAGCAGGATCTCATGGCCAGAGACCTGACGGGGGCAATGGGGGCGGCTTTGGGCCCTCAAGCTTCCCCTTACGGCCTCCTGGCCCCCATGCCCACCCCAGACAGAGCACAGGGTTCTCCCCGAGGAAGCTCCACATCAGCAGCAGTGAGGGCAGCTCCCAGCCCCTGGGAAAGTTCAGAGAAATGCAAGGAACAGCAGCTATGAAAATTATCAATGCTGGTGAATGCTTCTTAGGCACCAGGATCCAGGCTTAGGGCTCCCTCTTCACTGTGTGATGTGACCTCCCAACACACTGAAATGAGTGAAGCACTGTCATGGGTATCACTTTAGGGCCGGAAAAACTGAAGCTGAGTGAGATGTGGTGACTTGCCTAACCGAACACAGCAGGCACAGTATGACTTGCTTGCTATGTCTAGCATGGAAGTTTACTTTCTTAACCATGATACCGAAGTGTCTCCTCCAAAGCAAAAGATTGGGGCAAGGCTGTTTTATCTCACTTCCCCTCAGTAAACGTTGGCATAATGCCAATGTTGGGAAAAGTGTCAACCACGAGCAACCAACCAGACAACATTCTGGTTTTTTCCTCACAACGAATCCTCACAATGGTCCTGCAGACTACAGCTCAGAGAGGTCGGGTGACTCACCCCAGGTCACAGAGCTCTCTATGCTTTCATAGAACCAACTTTGGTCACCCAGGAGATGTTCTCAAAGTGCACGAGGACACATTTTCTGATACCCTCCATCTTCATTAAATTTCTCAAAACTTTGGCCCTTCTCACCGCTTGATGTGATCCTCTGGCGAGACTCTAACTTTAACTCACCTGAGTCCGTGGCAGGTCTGGAAAGGTGAGCTGCAGCCTGAATGAATGTGCTGCTTGTCACCCAGTTGCCTGGAGAGCTGGGAGATGGCACCATCCTCCTTATTGCTGAAGGCATTTCCCTGTGTTGTCTGCACTAAGAACAAATCCTGACCCACCTGATGCCTGCTGGTTTTATTCCAATAGGCGATGTCAGCTCCAGCTGGGGTCAGGAATGGGGCGCCATGGGAAGTATGAAATTCAAATGGGTGTTGTTGCAAGTGACAGAACCCCACGCAATCTCACTTAAGTTTTTTTAAAAAAACATTGTATTGAAAAAACATGGGGGTAATATACAGACCCCAAAGGGAGCAGAATAATCAGGCCTCAAGAAAGGTAGGAATCCAAGGACCTGATGCAGGATGAGAGGCAGCTTTCTCGGTGCACGGCCAAGGATGGGTCAGCCACAGCTGTGGCCCGCCCTCACTTCATGTGGCTCAAGATTCAAATTCCCAACCCGCAAATGCCTATAATCAAAAAGGCAGACAACAACAAGTGTTGACAAGGGTGTGGAGCAACTGTAACTCTCCTACATTGCTAGTGGGAATGTAAAATGGTACAGCTACTTTGGAAAACAATTGGATACTTTCTCAAAAAGCTAAACATAAATTTACCATGTGACCCAGAAATTCCGCTCCTGTGTGTTCACCCAATAGAAATGAAAATGTAAATCCATGCAAAGACTTGTACAAAAAGGTTCCTAGCGACCTTGATAGCCAAAAGGTGGAAACAACCAAACGGCTGTCAATTGGTGAATGGATAAACGAAATATGACATATCCACACAATTGAGTACAAGTTGGCTATAAAAAGGAATGAAGTACTGATGCATGCTGTGATGGATGAAACCCAAAAACATGATGTGTATTTTACGATTCCATTTATATGAAATGTCCAGAAATAGCAAATCTATAGACAGAAAGTAGAGCAATGGTTGCCTTGAGCATAGGGAGTGCCTGCACACGGGCACAAGGTTACTTTTTGGGGTGATGGAAAGGTTTTAAAATTAGATTGTGGTGATGGTAGCACAACTCTATACATTTCTGAAAGTTAACAAAATTGTATCTTTAAACCAAGTGAATTTTATGGTATGCAAACTATACCTCAGTGAAACTGTTACAAGAAAAAGATTTGGATTTCTAGTAGAGAGTCTGCATCACTCGTGTGCTGCCCCTTGGCCACCTTACTCCCAAAAGACCCATCAAGAAGATGACAGGGAACTGGAGACAATCAGGCTGTTGCTCTATTAGCAGCTGAAGTGGGAAGAAGGGTTGCTGACAGGAACCTCAGACACCCCTTCCTGCCCTCAGGGTGGCAGGTGGTGGCTGGGACCAGCATTTTGGCTTCCTCAAGTGTCAGAGTCACTGGTCCTTGAACTGCACTCCTCTGCAGCTGAGGTCGGGCTTATGACACCCTCCCCCAGCATCCAGGTCCTCTTGACAAAGGTCTTCTTCTGCCAGGGGCTTAGCAACTGAGGCTGGGATTGGGTTCTGGCATGGAGATCTTGAGGATGGCTTCCAAGGACAAGCCTTAAGCCAGGAGCTCACAGAGGTGTGGTTTTGCTCACAAAAACAAAATAGGTATGTAGTGATTGCTGGGCAGGACGCAGTTATCTCCAGCTATACATACACGAAAGTGCACATGGACTGTGCACATGGGCCCCCTGCCCCCATCTATTCAATCTCCTATTGGTTTCATTCTCTCTCTCTTTCTCTCTGTCTCTCTCTCTCAGGCTCCTTTCTACCTCACAAACAAGATAATGAGGAAGCCCAAACTAGAAAGAAAGAACAGCTGTAAGCTAGACAAAGTAGACAGAGGAGAGGGTACAGACTTTTTCAGACAGCAGGATGAGAATGGAAGTGACTTCCAGAAGGCAATTGAATCACATCAATGGCGGGGTCCAAGAGCAGAGCTTTGCAAACCCTGTGTTTGTGAGTAATGTGAAGGACCATATTACTTTTAATGAACACTTAATAATGATTTTCTGTAACTCACTAATGAGGATACCAGTGAGATGTTACAACAAGTTCAAAGGGAAATCCAAAGGACAGACATAATTAGAGTAGGAATATGGCAACGAATGAATAAATGGAGGCTAAACGGTCCTCAGCCGCAGTGAGGGAGGAAGCCAGTTGCATGACAGGAGTTTTGCGTGTCTATAGGCAGAAATGATTTTGTATTACTATTAGTTATCTACAGTATATAAAATTATAAAATAGCTCAGTGAAAGGCTACAATCAGGTAGGCAGGAAATGTGTGCTCTCAACCATGCACAGTTTGCCCTTGAAGTACAAAATTTTCTATGGAATACTTTGTCCCCTTTTTTGCTTGGATAACCAGTATTTATCCTTTAAGATTCATCTCAGGCATGAAAGGGCCATATTTTGAAAATTTCCAATGCATCATGGAATACTTTTGCCAAGTACAGTAAAAATAAATTTCTGGAAAAATAAAATGAAAGAGAGAGGACCTACAAAATACAAGCCCAGCTTTTCCTATTATTAGTTTCAATAGACGTAAAGCTACTCTATCAAATTGTTATGGAAGTTTCTAGAAGCTTCCCTCGATTTCTGTACTTATGTCAACAGTGACTAATATTAGGTGAATAGTTCTCAGCCTGGCCCCCATCTGTGGAGCACATCTTGAGCAGCACTGCACTAGGATATTTATTCCTGTGGAGGCTCCCGGAGCTGCTGCGTTCTGACACCAGGGCCTCGAGGTCCAGCCTTCATCCTGTTCCTTCCCTACTTAATTCCCAGGAGAACCTTACTAGTCTCATCTAGGACAACAGGTTTCCAACTCTTCTGTCTCAGGACCCCTTCAAACTCTTAACAATTATTGAGGATGCCAAAAATCTTTTTTAAAGTGTAGGTTATGGTCATCAATATTTATCCTATTAGAAATTAAGACCAAGGAATGAAAAAATTATTCATTCATTCATTTAAAAATAACTGTAATAAATCATTATATGTTAACATATTTTTAAGGAAAATGACTCTATTCTTGAAAACAGAAGTAAATTTGTGGAGAAATTTTGAGAAGAGTGGCATTCTTTTACATTTGTTGAAAATCTCTTTGGTGTCTGGTGTCTCTATTTCTTTCTAACAGAATAGAAGACGGTTGGATTCTCATATCTGCTTTTGCATCCAATCTGTTGCAGTATCACAGATAATATAACCTCTGGAAAGCTCCTCTGTATATCTGTGAGAGAAAGAGTGAAATAGGCAAATAACACTTTAATCTGCTGGAAAAATAGCCCGACCTCACAAATCCCGTAAAAGGTCTTGAGGACCTCCAGGGGTCCTTGGACAACATCTTAAGGAGCGCTTAAGGAGCACTGGGCTGGGATCTCTAGTCTAACAACACCCGGTTCACACACACATATATGTGTGCACATTCAAGGTGACCAGCTGTCCCTCTTTGCCTAGAACTGCCCGGTTTTAACACTCAGCATCCTATGTGCTGGGCAAACTGTGTCTGTTGCCACCCTAGTGCACACGCACACACAACTGGGCGTCGGCTCTGGGCTCTGGTTGTGGGCTCTGCCCCTTTCCCTTCTCTTCTCCTTCTCTCTTCCTCCTCCACCTCTCTCTAATCCATTTCCCAGAGCCTTCAATGAGTTGGCTGAGACAAGGGCAAACACAGAGCTGTGTGGTGGAGACCGCCAGGTGCCCACTCCACGGCCTTTCTTCCCTCCCTCTTTATTAGCAGAAATCCCATTTTGTTGGAATAGCAATGCGCCCGGGGGGGGGGGGGAAGCAGCCTGCCTTGTGGATGGAATGGTCATGTGATATAGTTCTGGAATACAAGATGTTCAAGAAAATTGTCAGGTGGGGCCTCCAGAAAAAGTTATTTAAAACACAGTAGATTGATAACACATGTTTTGCCCTTGCCCTTTTTCATCTTCCTGCCTGGAACTCAGCTGGGATGGCTGGAGCTCCAGAGTCAGCTTGCAGATGTGAGGACCAGGGCCACACTTGGAGGCAGCAAGGCTGAGGGCCAGAAGGAGCCTGGCTCCCTAAACGGCTTCATGCAGCTGCTGAAAGAGCCTGGGGTTAATTATTCCCAGAGTCCTTTTGTAAGTGAAACTAACTAACTAGGTAACTAAAACCCCAATTGGGTTTAAGTCACTGTTTTCTAGATTTCTGTTGCCAAACACAATTCTTAAACAATGCAAAGTGTTGTTTTCTTTACAGGGTAGAAAGATTCTTTACATAAAATAGCAGGAAGCAGGAAAAACTGGGCTAAATAATGGCTAGTTTACAGCTGCACTTGGGACTCAGACATTCCTAGGAGGCAGGAGCCTCTGTGGAGAAACGATTCTTCATCTCTGGGCTGGATTCATTGGCTATTGATCTCTGCCCACAGTCAGCAGACTCCTGGAAGCTTCACCACTCAAGACCGGAGGGAAACTGAGCTGGCAGGACTAGGACCAGGGAGAGGATTCCCTTCTCGCGGCTCTCTGCAGGTGCTCTTGCCTCGCACAAACACCGGCCTGATTTCCAGGGCCCTGGAGCTGAGTTCATAGTCCTTGTGCTCGTGGCAGTGGGTCAGAAGCATCCCCCACCGATGACCGCTAGCTGCTGTGCCCTGGAGGCAGGAGCTCAGGCTCAGGGCTCTGGGAGGAAGGCAACAGCACCCGGCAGGAATGTTGGCAGCCGCCCCTCAGACACATGGGTAGCACTCCTCGCCCAGGCCCAGAGGTTAACCTTCTCCATCTGTCCACTGGCTTCTGGCCCCCTCTCCAGGAGGCAAATCCCAGGCTCCTGAGCATGGCCATCGTGTGCTATGGGAGGCACGGGATTCTTGATGACTCCCCGACGTGGCTGCGGTCAGGGTGGGCTCCATTCAGATGGCAGGCAGGTGCAGTTGTCCTGTGCACCCTGCCGCATCTGCATACCTGCCGTCCTGCTGCACGAGCAAGCCTGGGAGAACTGTGCAATCAGCCCCGCCCTGCCCAGTCCTCAGATTAGCTCTTCCTCTGGGTGCAGACGACCCTGATCCTTAGAGCTTCCGTCCCGCTCAGCCAACACTGTTGTTCTGCAGATACTGACCCAAGTGAAGTGAAGTGGCACCCAGTCTCTGAGCGGAATCTGTCTTCCTGCTCCTCTTGTGTCTTCCTTCCTTCCATCATCAACAAACATTTCCTGAGTGCCTGTTTGTGCCTGGACCTGTGCTAGGTGTGAGGGACACCCAGACGTGTGGCTGCCCCCAGGGCAGGATAGACACACAAGCCCACAAGGTGACGCGCCTGCTTCCTCTGCTGCGCTATTTCTCACTGCGTCTCCCTCAAGGAATCCCTGAGTGTGGTCTCATTTTACTTTACTCTTGCATTTCCAGGCCCCGTCTCCGTTTATTTCACTGGGGCTCCCCTGGGTTTTGGTACCTTGCGGTCTAGGCAATGAACAATT
Organism: Grampus griseus; assembly: GCF_964374135.1. NCBI lineage: Eukaryota > Metazoa > Chordata > Mammalia > Artiodactyla > Delphinidae > Grampus > Grampus griseus. The sequence goes on along the minus strand of NC_138998.1, from coordinate 31,906,390 downwards.
TTTTTCCTTCTTACCATGTATAACAATTAGTACTTACCTGGGATGGTTTATCACAGGCAGAGAAGCAAGCACGTGCTGTGCATGTGCACATGTGTGTGTGGGCATGTCTCATCATGCTGTGGAGTGGAAGGAGGCTGGACCAAAGCACGGGCTTGCGGGACAATGATGTGAGGAAAGACCACGGAGCAGGTCCTTGCAAAGATGAGTTAGCCAAGCTCCTGACCAGGCAGCACAGGGCTCTGAGGCACCAGGATGCTCCGGGGCAGCCGGCCAGGACCTGCCTGAGCTGTAGGGGTGGGATGTGTTATTAGGTAGGAGAGGCTGGCCCCTTTGTGCTCCAGGTGTCCCTGCAAAGTCAAAAGCCACTAATTCAAATAACCACCAGGGCATGATTTTTCATGCCCTGATTCCAATCACTGACCTTTCATCCAAGAAAAATATTGAAGGGGAAATTCCATTTCCTTTTGTTTTGAGGTACGCGAGCCTCTCACTGCTGTGGCCTCTCCCGTTGCGGAGCACAGGCTCCGGACACGCGGGCTCAGCGGCCATGGCTCACGGGCCCAGCCGCTCCGCGGCATGTGGGATCTTCCCGGACCGGGGCACGAACCCGTGTCCCCTGCATCAGCAGGCGGACTCTCAACCACTGCGCCACCAGGGAAGGCCCCCATTTCCTTTTAAACCAAATGTCCCCCACAGAAGCCAACAGCTTGTGGAAACAGCTCTGACTGGAAAAAGTTGAGCATACATTGGTCCTGCTTCTTGAGCGAGAGGTGGCAAAACTCATTGTTTACTGACAGATGAGTTTATAGAGAGAGGGGTCCCGCTCACACATGGAGGTGACCTTTCTTGCTTCCATGGACCAGACACTCAGCTCACAGGAGGAGGCTGGGGCCCATCTGGTCCTTGTGAACAGACGGACATGGATCCTGGCAGGTGGTGAATCTGGGCACAAGTTACTACACCGGAGAGGAGTCCTGAGGGAAAGAAGGGGTTCTGGACCCCTCCCAGAGAGCACTGCAGAGGCCAATGCGCTTGTCCTTGTATTGTTGCACCTCGTCCACACATAGGGAATTTAAAGTATAGAGAAAGAGAAGGTGGCAGGCCTGATGGCCTGAGCACTTGACACAGGGTCAGGCGGCCCAGGTCTCCTCCCTGGTCTGCCACGTCTGACCTGCGACCACTGATGACTGATAGTTTCTGTGCTAAGCATCTAAGCATTTCTAAGTATTAAACTCAGTGAATCCGCACAACAACCAGGGGACGGAGTTCTAGTACTATGCCCTTTTTTTGTTTTTTTTTTTTTGCGGTATGCGGGCCTCTCACTGCTGTGGCCTCTCCCGTTGCGGAGCACAGGCTCCGGACGCGCAGGCTCAGCGGCCATGGCTCACGGGCCCAGCCGCTCCACGGCATGTGCGATCTTCCCGGACTGGGGCACGAACCCGTGTCCCCTGCATCGGCAGGCAGACTCTCAACCACTGTGCCATCAGGGAAGCCCATATGCCCATTTTATACTGGTAGAGGCTGAGGCTCAAAGAGGCTAAGAAACTTGCCTAAGGTCGCATAGCTAGTAAGTGCCTCTGGGACTTTTCCTACCTCACTGCTCTCCTCCCTGGCCCTCCTGGCATTGCTTTCCACCTTGTTCATATAGTAAGACAGTCACCAGCAAGCTCTTCATTGGCCCATCTTGGGTACACTTTTCTCCAAAGTGGATGCTTCTATGCTCTAATGAGGCTGCACCGCACAGGAGAGGAACTGTTTAGGCCCCTCACCTCCCATGGAGGCTCAGTGGGCTTGCCTGGAGGTCTGGCCAGTGGGCTTGGGACCAGAATTCAGACTTGGGCAGGTAGGATTTTTTATCTGACAGGGCCCAGAGCAGGAAGTATCACAGGGGGGTGTGGGTCCCTCTGGGTAACAGCATTTGTCCTAATCACGCTTGTATCCACTGTGCCTAGCACCATTCCTGGCACTGGAAGCTTCAGAAACAGTTGTTAAGAGAATGGCTGGAGAACAGCCATCAGGCAAAGCTTGGGAGGGGGACTGCTTTACCCTGGAATGTGAGGTCCGGGGGCATCTGGATGGAGACAGCTGCACATGCTACCGCATCAGAGCTGGGACTTGGACCCAGCCAGGTGCCGGAGCATGAGTTCTATTCCCAAATAAATATTTTTAACAGTTTTGTGCTCATTTTAAAGTTGCATGTGTACCAGAACATCAAACCTGGGGCTTTATCAAGCTTCCTTTTAAGGTACATTTATTTAATGAAAAACTTTCACTTTGAAAATATTAAGCAG